>NW_027362761.1:255750513-258250513 GCF_046119375.1 Phyllobates terribilis
TGTGCATCTTGTGTATTACCGACATGTATTTTTTTAAATAAACCATTACATTTACTTGATATATTGGATTGTATAGTGCAACAGGATTATTCAGGTCTGTTTTAGTAAGTAGCTGCACTCCGCAAGAAAAAAACAATGCTGGAGCATCTTTTTCTTACATTTCTTTATTTCCTTTATCCCTCCTGAAATGGATCAGTAAGTTCACTGCTTAGCATTACCATTTTTTCTTGGCAATATGAGGTGTCCCTGATATTAGTTGATTGTGGAAATAAAAATAATAAAATATCAGATTTGTTGTTTTATTGTTGTAGGTGTATGCGATTCTGCTGGGACCTTGTGGCTTAAAAGCCCAGAAACTTCAAGTCTGAATACAGCTGACATATGGGAGCAAAAACAGGTAAAGTTCACTATAAATCTAATCATAACTTTATTATTGGCAGCGTAAATACCATAATGACAAAAAATATTGTCTGTGTATATTACATAGCACCCTACTCAGCAACAAACATTGGAGGGGTGCCTACAAGGGAAGGTGGAGGAGTCCCAGGTACCAGGCTGCTTTGTACCCACCACAATTTTAGATGGCTTGTCTTTCATCAGATATGCACATTTTGGAAGAACAGTTATAATTTGATAGGGCGATAGACAGGTCTGGTCACATGTCCCTTCACTAGCAGCCATTTCATGGACAGAAGTGGTGGTCAATTAGTGAAGAAAGCTGCATTTAGGAGAGAAAGTGGTCAACCCCTTCAAAGTGACCCTCAAACCTGGATTGAAAAGAGACTATACATTTGTCATATATATCGTACCCTCCGTTTACCTCCTCCCATGACTTGTTGCATTCAAGATGGCCACTGCAACTGCGTAGGGAACACTGGTATGTCTACACACCTCCACAAAAATGGGAAGGGAGGAGTGGTTCAGATTGAACACTTTGCTCCCTATGCCAAGATAACTGGAACGCCAGTCTTAGCAGGGGACGCAAATGGAGGGCACCAGATTGACCATACAATTGTGGTGTATAGTCTCTGTTCAGTGCCAGGGTGGAGGGCGGCTTTAACATGACTGATTGTTATAGTAGATGTGGTTAAACTGGACAACAGAATGATTATAGTCTGTGACACGCAAGCAAACCATATTCATGTAGATTACTCGGTAATGTTCTGCTTCTACTATGAAGATTAGATGTTTCCCTACACTGACTTAGATAAGAAATCTATTATTTCAGCAGAATTTTGTGTGACGTCCAATTATTTCCAACTGGCTGTGCTTCTGTTTTCAGATCCATGCATCTTCGGTTTCTTGCCTCAGTGTGATGGATAATCTTGTTATCACGGCGTCCACTGATCACACCGTGAAGGTTTGGAAACACAGCCCCTTCTCACAGGTGGGTGGACATTAGTGCGGGTAAAATCCTTGCATTGTTATATTTTACATTACTCCAATGTATACTCTGTCTTTCTAGGTTGGAGTTTTCCACTGTGATGGAGCCGTTACTTGCCTGTCGCCATATCCTCTAACCGGAAGCGATGCCTCCTCCATGGCATGTCAGATAGCCTGCGGAGATCAGTATGGGAAACTGTACATGCTGACCTGCCTTACAGCTTGAGACCATGAAACAACGCTTATGGGCTTCATCAGGGGCCTCACACGTGTGGATCTAGATTTTTACATTAGATGAGACAACTTAGTTTAATCAGACATACATTAACCCTATGTCCGTACATATCATTCGAAGGAAATCTGTTGAAATAAAGCAATGAAACCTCAAATATGTGTTGGTTAACTGTGTCTAGCACAGCAGAACTCGTGAGCGAGACATGGTTGGATTGTGGGCAGGATGTGGGTAATATCAGGAATTTGTGTCTGCTAGCTTCTAGAGGTTTGTGTTTTCTGGCCTAAGGCTGTAAAAAAGCTAAGGAATCAGCACAAGGACATGCAAAGAGCAATGAAGAAAAAGAATGAAAATGTATATCTGTATGCAGTCAACACATTATACATACAGTAGAAATGGAATTAATTTCCAGTACTCAGACATATGCTTGTTTGATGTGCAACAAGCACACAGAATCCTAAGAACGGCAGGCACTGAGATCAAACATCCCACATCCCAGCCCACTCCTCATATGAACACTAGAGGCGTCCCGTCATTACAGTCTACCTCCGATTAACTGCTGCCAGAACATCATGTACTTCATTCATTTAAGGAAATTTGTCACCAGGTTTTTGCTACCCCATCTGAGAGCAGCATAATGTAGGGGGAGAGACTTTGTTTACAGCGATGTGTTACTTACTGGGCTGCTTGATGCAGTTGTGATAAAATCATTGTTTTCTACTGCACATCTATCAGTTCTCTGTATAACCCGACCACTGATTGGCAGATTTCTGCCTATGCACAGTGTACCCAGAAAGCTGCCAATCTGGTAGAATTGGGGTTATACAGAGCTCATGAATGTGGTGGCAGGATTACTAGTCCTCTAGTGTTACTGGGCTGTGTTTTATCAGCAGAAGATTAGGTGACACATTGCTGGAATCAGGGTCTCTGTCTCTATTATGCTGCTCTCAAATTAGGTGGCAAAAACCTGCTGAAAGATTCATTTTAAGGGGATCCAGCAGCACGGAAGTGTTGGGCCAATATTTACAGATCCTTTGTGGAAGTGAACAATAGTCATCTGAATGGAGAACCTATAACGAATCCACTAAAAGTGGAGTCTAACCCGATTATATACACTAAACCAAAAAGAAGGGGAAGACAAAGACCTCTGATCTGCAGTATATAATAACAACGATTGAACCCAGAAGAAATAAAATATCATAACATTATTAGAATTTTAACTAGGGGTTCAAGTAAGTCTCAAAAAGAGAAAAAGCCAAAGGCCTCTTTGTCAAAAGAAAAAACCGCGGGGTCGGTTTAAATATCAAAATAATTTTATTAGAGCAAAATATTAATACATATAGAAAAATCCACATATGGTGAGAAAAGACATGTTGCTAAAATATTGACAACAGTAATGAGTAATGGAGGCTCATAGAAACACAGAGGATTCCAGACCCTCAATCAAAATAGACAGAAGTTCGCCCCCACACACTGATAGGCATGCATAGCAGCCTCCAGGACAGCAAAACTTTAAATATAGATAAAGATCGAAGTAAGCTTGGCAATGAACACCAGACGGATGTGACACGACAGTGTAATATATTAAATACATGCTGTACCTGGGGACATATCCGCGTTGTGGGGAGAGGGCTGGAGAACCACACAAGCGCCTCGACGCGCGTTTCTCCTTCCGGCTTCGTCAGGAGGCTCCTGACGAAGCCGGAAGGAGAAACGCGCGTCGAGGCGCTTGTGTGGTTCTCCAGCCCTCTCCCCACAACGCGGATATGTCCCCAGGTACAGCATGTATTTAATATATTACACTGTCGTGTCACATCCGTCTGGTGTTCATTGCCAAGCTTACTTCGATCTTTATCTATATTTAAAGTTTTGCTGTCCTGGAGGCTGCTATGCATGCCTATCAGTGTGTGGGGGCGAACTTCTGTCTATTTTGATTGAGGGTCTGGAATCCTCTGTGTTTCTATGAGCCTCCATTACTCATTACTGTTGTCAATATTTTAGCAACATGTCTTTTCTCACCATATGTGGATTTTTCTATATGTATTAATATTTTGCTCTAATAAAATTATTTTGATATTTAAACCGACCCCGCGGTTTTTTCTTTTGACAAAGAGGCCTTTGGCTTTTTCTCTTTTTGAGACTTACTTGAACCCCTAGTTAAAATTCTAATAATGTTATGATATTTTATTTCTTCTGGGTTCAATCGTTGTTATTATATACTGCAGATCAGAGGTCTTTGTCTTCCCCTTCTTTTTGGTTTAAGTCATCTGAATGTAGTTTTACTTCCAGTGCTATAAAAACTATGTAAAATAATGTGTACCCACGTGGCTTAATACAGTCCTGTGTTACTCTCGCACGGCTGATGTTATTTTATATACAACAATATCTCCTAAACTTCAGTACACTATGGAAAAAGCACTAAAGAGAGTAAAAACCAGATGAATGTTAACTACAACTGCATCCGGGAGCTGAACACGCAGCGATCAGACAGTCGCCGCTGCAGACCGATAAGGTGTTCACAACTGCCCATAGAACCTCCGATCGGAGGTCTGTAGGAGGGAGACAAACATGGAAGCCTTTTTTATCTCCTAATTTATTATAGAAAAGGATCAAAAGAAATAGACAATATCATGTTAAGCTTTAATGGTTTTTATTTTATCATAAAGTAACACATTTAAGAGGACATCCTACTTTTATTACTAATGGAGAAGATCTAAAATCAACATTTCCAAAACAAAATCATTAAGAGTCAATATGATTAATCTAGAAGAACAATTAATAGCGTTTTTTGGTTATACCTTTAACAGTAGCAGAGGCTGTCCACTACTTGGATACTAATGACCTATAGATAATAGCAGTGCGGCACTCCCCAAATCATCTGTTTACAGGGGGGTGTAAAAGTGTGAGGAGTCAGACTCAGCTCTATACACTGGTGAGTGGCGGGTTTTTGGGGTACGCAGCTCCGCTTCTATTCACGTCATTAAGAGCCACTACACAGTGAACATAGAATTGTGCTAGTCTAATTCCAAATACGCTTTACATCTGTCTGTACACAGTGGATTGCTGTCATTTATATCTAAGTAGTGGACAATCCCTTTAAGAAACAGGATTACAAAATAGTGCGGATTAATAAAAACTGGTGCAGTAGGCTACAATGAAAACACACACTATATTCTACTTTGGCTATTTAAGCACGTGCCATCTCTTCCAGCAGGATTCATGTATATGCGCCTGATCGGGCCAGAAATGTCAGACGTTGCAGTTACCACAGTGATTCATAGTTAAACTGAACTTGCAGCAAATATTTCATCCGGACCTGACTGCTGTCATACACAATGTACTCATTGTAATTTAGGGTGTAGCCATCGTTATTCATAAGGCCTGTGTCTATGAGAGGACCAAAGGGAACCACAGCGCCGTCACTGTAAAAAGGCGGAGAAATAGAAAAGAGCAGAAAAAAAGTCAACAGCTGAAATTAACTAAAGCTATGCAGTACTTCTTCATGTATAAGGTGGTCTGTTTAGCAGAAACATATGCATGACATGACACTATAGATCAGGGGTCCTCAAACTTTTTAAACAGGGGGCCAGTTCACTGTCCCTCAGACTATTGGAGGGCCGGAATATAGTTTTTTTTAAAAACTATGAACAAATTCCTATGCACACTGCACATATCTTATTTTGTAGTAAAAAAAACAATACAGGAACAAATACAATATTTAAAATGAAGAACAAGTAAAGTTAAATCAAAAGGTATTTCAATAGGTAGGTAAATGTCCCCAATAGGCAGCATAGGTCCCCAATAGGCAGGTAAATGTCCCCAATAGGCAGGCTGTTTCCCCCTTATAATGCCATATGCAGGCTGTTCCACCCTAATAATGCCCCATGCTGGATGCCACCCCCCATATAATGCCCCATGCAGCATGTCACCCCCCCATCTCATGCCCCATGCAGGATGTCCCTCCCCCCCCCCCATATAATGCCCCATGCAGGATGTCACCGCCCATATAATGGCCCATGCAGGATGTCACCCCCCTGTCTTTATAATGCCCCATGCAGCATGTCACGCCCCCATATAATGCCCCATGCAGCATGTCACGCCCCCATATAATGCCCCATGCAGCATGTCACGCCCCCATATAATGCCCCATGCAGCATGTCACGCCCCCATATAATGCCCCATGCAGCATGTCACGCCCCCATATAATGCCACATGCAGCATGTCACCCCCCCATATCATGCCCCATGCAGGATGTCACCCCCTCATATTATACCCCTTGCAGGAGGTCACCCCCCCATATAATGACCTATGCCTCCATACATTAAAAAAAAAATAAAAAAA
Source organism: Phyllobates terribilis (assembly GCF_046119375.1). Lineage (NCBI taxonomy): Eukaryota > Metazoa > Chordata > Amphibia > Anura > Dendrobatidae > Phyllobates > Phyllobates terribilis. Next base: position 255,756,470 of record NW_027362761.1, read on the forward strand.
ATCCAATACTCACTTCTCACTTGCTGCCGCTGCTCTACTCTGGTCTGGACTCCAGCGTCGCGGCGGCGGCGTTGTCCCGCTCTGCGCTGCCTGTGACGGCACTCGGGAGGGTGCGGTGTAAAGACGTCACCGCACCCTCTGACCTGAGACGTCACAGGGAGCGCAGAGCAGGAAGACAGAGGATCTGCAGAGGCACATGGAGAGGTAAGTATCCGCCTGCCGGGGCCCTGAGCAGGCGGGGGAGAAGGGCGAGCGCTGACATCGCTCTCCTCTCCTCAGTCCATAGCCCGGTGGGCCGGATAAAAGTCCTCCGCGGGCCGCATGTGGCCCGCGGGCCGTAGTTTGAGGACCCCTGCTATAGATGAATCTCTTATATACGTAAGTAACTTACTGAAGAATGCTCTTTTTGGGGTCAGGAACGCTACGACCTAGGCCTTTGGTGCTGTTTTTGCCTTTCAGCTTTTTCTGAGCATCATAATCCGCAGCAAGAAGTTCATTACATTTACCAAGTGCAACCTGATAGAGACAGAAATATGGTCGAAATGATAGAACAATGACCACACAGAGGTGTCGATGACCAACTTATAGAGATTTGTTTAATGTAATACTTACAAGTGAAATTAGCATCTCAGACAGACAAGTCAAAAATGCCAACAGCAAGGTTCTTTGATAAAAAGTGCTCAAAATCATTGGTAAAAGTACTAGCAGCTACAGAATACAACATGTCATGTGCTGGAAGCAGCGTGTGTGTGTGAATGGTTACTTCTCTATATAAGGTGTATGGGAATGTGTCAGAGCGACACGGATAACCTGCAATTATTGGACTGAGGTCAAATTTCCTGTTTATGCCAATTCTCGATTACTCATGACGATGTAGAGCTTAAAGAGTTTGGAGCGATAATTAATTCCAAATGCAGATGACACTATACAATTATACACTACCGTACAGTTTTCGCACTCAAGTAGTCCACAGAGCCGGCATTACCTCTGACAGCAGAATAATTCCCACATTCTTATCTCGGGTTGTAAAGCAATAATTTGCACTCTTTGAGGAGACATCAGCAAAATATATTCCTTTTCCAAACTGGGGAGAAAAAATGTACTGGATTTAGCCATGTAAATATGTCTTGAGTTCTAGCCTACATCTTCAGAAAGGTGACAGCCACATTCAAAGTGATCCAACCTGGCGAAGAAGCCGCTACGGCGACCACGACACCAGAGAAGCACACTAATGCCCTGCAGAACGCTACTCACCATGTATCCAGTTACTGGAGCTTCTTTAGGAGCCACACGCAGGCCTTGGCTAAGTATGCCGACCCAGTTAGACATACGAGATCCATGCCACAACAGCATTCTGCAGAAAAAAGCAGCAGGTTATATTAACATTTCTTCAGCGTCAAAGGGAAATTCCAATTACTGGCTTAAGGCACCAACCATTTTTTTAATTTATTCTAGCAAGAGTCGGATCCTGGAGATCTATTGCCTAGAGCCAGAGGAATAAAGAAGCTTTATTAAATAATTTATGATAAGGAAGAGGCTTCCTGTTTGCTCTAATCCTGCCCAGGTGACAGGATTGTGCCAAACATCACTGAAGCCACACCTTAAGAGTCATCTTCTGTTCTCCTTTGTCATGTTCATATGTTGATTGTAGGCAATGAATGACTAACACCATCATACACACTTTCCAAAATGTAAATCTCATTTTAAATCAGATTTACCAGATTTTAAAATAGAATTTGAATACATGAAGTATATATTCTAGACCTGATGAGGCTGTTGTACTGATCTTGAAAATGTACAATGGCTGTATAATCATAACAGTAAAATGAGCTAAATAGAAAGTTAAAGGGGTTGTCCACTTTAGCTTTATTTTAACAAATGTGTTGGGGATATGACTTTGTAGCACTTACCAATATAGCAAGATAAAAGATTCTTTAACTTTGTAAAGTTCTGCTTGCATGTTAGTGAAACTTTCTTCCCAGACTTTAGAGGTTCTGTTCTTAAAATGAGCATGTGATCAATCCTGTACATCAGCCTTCTCCAACCGAGAACACTGCACATGGGATGGAGAATGTGGATGGACCGGTCTGATTATGTCCTCCATTAACTTGCAGAAGAGCTGTGCAGTTTGTGAGGAGGCCTACCCTTGGTAATACTTATATACTAGAAAGTTATACAGAATCATGTCCCCAACACATCTGTTAAAATAAAGTGACCAATCCCTTTAAACCCTTTACCCCCGAGGGTGGTTTGCACGTTAATGACCAGGCCAATTTTTACAATTCTAACCACTGTCACTTTATGAGGTAATAACTCTGAAACGCTTCAACTGATCCCCCCGATTCTGAGATTTTTTTCAGGACAGATTGTACTTCATGATTGTGGAAAAATTTGTTTGATATCACTTGCGTTTATTAGTGAAAAAAATCGGAAATTTGGCAAAAATTTAGAAAATTTTGCAATTTTCAAACTTTGAATTTTCATGCCCTTAAATCAGAGAGATATGTCACACAAAATAATTAATGCATAACATTTCCCACATGTTTACTTTACATCAGCACAATTTTGGAACCAAAATATTTTTTTGTTAGGAAGTTATAGGGGTTAAAAGTTGACCAGCGATTTCTCATTTTTCCAACAAAATTTACAAAAACATTTTTTTTAGGGACCACATCACATTTGAAGTGACTTTCAGGGGACTTTATGACAGAAAATACCCAAACATGACACCATTATAAAAACTGCACCCCTCAAGGTGCTCAAAACCACATTCAAGAAGTTTATTAACCCTTCAGGTGCTTTACAGGAATTTTTGGAATGTGGAAGAAAAAAATGAACATTTAACTTTTTTCACAAAAATGTTACTTTAGACCCCATTTTTTTTTATTTTTGCAGGGGTTACAGGAAAAAATGGAAACCAAAATTTGTTGTGCAATTTCTCCTGAGCACGCAAATACCCCATTTGTGGGGGAAAACCACTGTTTGGGCGCACAGAAGGGCTCAGAAGGGAAAAAGCACCATTTGACTTTTTGAATGAAAAATTCGCTTGAATAATTAATGGACGCCATGTTGCGTTTAGGCACATCAGGTGCTCTCCAAACAGTGGAAACCCCCCACAAGTGACACCATTTTGGAAACTAGACCCCTCAGGGAACTTATCTAGATGTGTGGTGAGCACCCTGAACCCCCAGGTGCTTCACAGAAGTTTATAACCTGTAGCCGTGAAAATAAAAAAAAAATTAACTTTTTCCACAAAAATGATGTTTTAGCCCCAATTTTTTTATTTTCACAACGGTAAGAGGAGAAAATGGACCCCAAAAACTTTTGTGCAATTTCTCCTGAGTACGCCGATATCCCATATGTGGGGAAAATACAATGTTTGGGCATGAAAGGGTTCAGAAGGGAAGGAGAACTGTGTGACTTTTTGAACGCAAAATTGGCTGGAATTGAGAGCGGATGCCATGTCGCGTTTGAGAAGCCCCTGATGTGTCTAAATAGTGGAAACCCCCCACAACTGACCCCATTTTGGAAACTAGACTCCTTAATTATTTTATCAAGGGGTATAGTGAACATTTTGATCCCAGAGGTACGACACAGAATTTGATAACATTAGGTCATCATATTGAATAAGTTGTCATTAGTCTTGAGTTTGCATCAGGTACTCAGGTATGCACCATGTATCGCGGGTGCTCAAGTGACATGCTAGAGTCCCCGCCCCGCATGTTTCACGGTTGTTAGGCACCCAAAAAAAACATGGAGGGATCGCTTGTGCATGGCAGGCAATCCCCGCAAGGTTTTTTGGCCGCAAACCATATGGGGAGGAGACTCGAGCATGTCACTCGAACACCAGCGATACTCGGTACATACCCGAGCACCCGATGCAAACTCAAGTAGCGAGCACTTGCGCTCAACACTAGTCGCCATATCGTTGTCATTTTTTTGTCTTTACTATAAAAAAAATCTCAACTCTAACCTTAACACAACCCTATACCTAACCCTAGCACAACCCTAACCCTAGAGTTTATTTTTTTACGCCGTTTCTCGTGTGGTATAAGTGATTAGACGACTTTATTATTCGGGTTGGTGCGATTACAGCGATACCAGATTAATATTGGGTTTTTATGATTGACAGCTGTCACACACTAAAAGACGCTTTTTTTTTTGTAAAGACTAGTTTTTGCATCGCCATATTTTGAGAGCTATAATTTTTCCATATTTCGGCTGACAGTCATGTGATGGCTTGTTTTTTGTGGGACGAGTTGACGTTTTTATTGGTACCAGACATTTTTTGATCGCTTTCTGTTACGATTTTTGGGAGGCAGAATAAACAAAAACCAACAATTCAGGAATTTATTTTATTTTTTTTTTTTAAAGCCGTTCCGCGTGTGGTAAAATTGATAAGGAAGTTTTATTCTTCGGGTCAGTATGTTAACAGCGGCAACCCATTTATATATTTTTTTTATGTTTTGGCGCTTTTGCACAATAAAAACTATTTTATAGAAAAAATAATTTTTTTTGTATCGCTTTATTCTGAGAGCTATAACTTATTTTTGGCTGATGGAGCAGTATTGCGGCTTGTCTTTTGTGGGACAAGATTACGTTTTCAGGGGTACCATTTTATTTACATTTGTCGTTTTGATCGCGTTTTTTTCCATTTTTTGTTTGGTGGTATGATAAAACAGTTTTTTGCTTTGTTTTTAATTTTTTTTTTCTTTTACCGTGTTCACTAAAGGGGTTAACTAGTGGCACAGTTTTATAGGTCAGGTCGTTTCGGATGTGGCAATACCAAATGTGTACTTTAATTATGTTTTTTTTTTTTCAGAATAATATTTATTTATGGGTACATTATATTTTTTGGGGATTATTTTTTTCATTTTTTTTTTATATTTTTTTTTTCATTTTTTCTGACACTTTGTCCCACTATGGGACTTTCATTTTTTTGAACCCAGATCACTTGCATAGCATAGAAATTCTGCAGCAGCATCTCTATGCAATGCAGGCTGCAGCCCTGCGCACACAAGTTAGGTATACTGCGCACTGAGCACGATTTACCTAACTTCCTGCTGTCTGGTGACCCGGATGTCATCATGACAACTACCGGGACCCTGCAGAGACAGTGCAGGACGCCGGAAATAAGGTAAGTAACGGTGCTTACCTCCCTTTGCTCCCGGAATGCTGCGATCGATTTCGATTGCAGCATTTCGGGGGTTAATGTGCTGGGAGCGGTGCGGGACCACTCCTAGCACATAGCACCGGGTGTCAGCTGTGAGCGTCAGCTGACACCCAGCGCCGATCGCCCTGCACCGCTTGTGTGTGGGCGCGATCACTTTCTGCGTAATAGTACGCGCCTGGTCCAATAGGCCCAGGACACAAGGACGTACTATTACTACAAATGTCAGAAAGGGGTTAATGAGTCCAGGTGTATTCAGTCTCTGCCACCCCCAGTTTAATAGCTGCAGCTTGTACTGAGCAGTGAGAGAGTTCAGCGGCAGAAGAGAGGACAACATTGAGGAGCTGTCATTGAAACTACAGGAGTGAAGATAAAAAACATTAAAGGATTATACAGCTATTCTGACAAGGATTTTTAAAGTAAGTATATCAGCCTGATTAGGTCCAAGGTATTTACTTCTGTATGCAGTATGAAATGTAAAAGCTGAAGGCAGATTCCCTTTAGGCTATGTGCCCACGATGCAGAAATGCTCAGGATTTTTTCCTGAGCGTTTCTGCATCTCCCTGGCAGAAAAAAACGCATGCGGATTGTACATGCGTTTTTCCTGCCAGGGACATGCGGAAATGAAGCGTTCTTCACATGCATTTCTGCATGCGGATTGACAAGCGCTTTCCAAGCGATTAGCATCACTTGGAAAGTGCTTGTGACAACTAGGTCACTATATAAATCCATGCAAACAGCATGGATTTATATAGTGTGACCCGAAAGAGTGGTTAAAAATAAAAAAATAAATATATACTTACCCTTCGATGGCCCGCGCTGTCTTGCTTCGCTCGGTCCCGGCTGCCGGCAGCGATGGATTGAAAGACCTGCCGATGTCAGCGTCGCGTGACCCATCACATGACTCTGACGTCAGCGCAGGTCCTTCAATCCACTGCAAAGTGCCGGGAAGCAAGTAGGAGCGCAGCGCAGGCCGTCGGAAGGTAAATATACATTTTTTATTTTATTCTTTTTTTAACAGATTTTTTTAATGGTACCTGGGTGTGGATGAGACTCTCCTCTCCTCCACACCCGGGTACCATCCGCACATTAGAACGCGCCAATTAAGCAAGTACAGATGCAGTCTTGCGGAATTGGAGCGTTCTAATGCAAGTCAATGGCGGCGAAAACGCAGCATTTCTGCAAAATAATTGGTAGTGCTGCTTTTTTTCCCGCAATGATAATCCACAGCGGAAATTTCCGCAGCATGTGCACAGCACATGCGGATTATCATTGGGGAACATGGCAGACCTTCTACTATGCGTTTTTAATGCGTTTCCGCAGCTGCAAAAATGCTGCAGAAACGCATTAAAAACGCATCGTGGGCACACAGCCTTATGTGGAAAACAAGTATTAAACAGATCGTTTTCACAGGTTTTGGACCACTATATTACCAGCATGATGTTAGGTAACAGGGGTTTAACTTTCCAAGCATGTTCATGTCAAGACCAAGTGTTTCAATATAAATCAGCAAGGGAGCTTATAAATTACTGTAGAGGAGTCCGAGACCCTCCAGCAGCATCGAGCACAATTACATTGCAAAGATAAAGCCTAGTACAGTACAACTCGTCACACTATGGAGGTGGGTAACTAAAATCCAGCTGCATGAAGTCCAAAAGCTAGTGACAGGTTCCCTTCAAGTGAAAAAGTGAAATTGGATATACAAAAAAAAAGAAAATCAACAGTTAGAGTCTCTGTGTAATGAACGGATCCATAAAGCTATTGAAAAGAAGCTATCATCGTTTTTTTGTATTACATGTATTTAAAAAAATGTGATTTTTATTTCGTTTCACAAACTTTATTAATAAAAACAAAAATGGTAATCTTATAAATTTTACACTAACCACTAAAGGGCTTTTTAGACTCATACTTCCTGTTCTTTCAGGAAGAGTTTTCAGCAAGGCACCTTCTCAAAAGGATTACAATGCCCTTTGGGCATTAGATACTTCAATGCAAAATATAGGGTAAGGGTCTTTTCCTTGTGGCTATGTACAAGTATTGTTTCCTGAAACAGTAAGTAAGAGTCTAAAAAATCTCCAACAGCCAGTGTAACTGTTTTTTATGCTTTTTTAAGGTTTGATTTTTGGTATTTATACATACGAATAAAACAACTGTGAAACATTCCAAGTGTTCTTTGATTTGTCACAAGCCTAACGATAAGTCATTGCAAAACTGTATATGCCATCAAAAATGTAGTTGATTATGGTATAACCTCTGGTAAGAGTGATAACAAGGCAATAATGCTAAGACATAGATGTCAACACTTATGTGTATGGATCATAAAAACCTGAGCACCAAATAAAGGAAACAGTCACTCATTCACCCATCAACAATCATAGTCACCAAACTCTCCTCCCCCTCTCCCACAACCTCCAGAGCTGAGTACATATAAAGCGAGCACCTATAGCACAGATAAACAGTTCACAACGCTAATTTCAACCAGTGCACTTATATAACAGTGTCCATCGCCTCCAACCCTCTAACCCACACTATCAAATTTATAGGCACAAGTCTTGTTGATATGTCAGATTTTGTACATTGGAGGACAGGACACTTGGGAACTCAAATTGCTTGTGTAAAAATAAGAGCACTTCTAACTAAAAAGGGGTATACCCTGGGACATAACCAAACCAAATGCAATAATCGCTACCCTCAACCGAAAACATAAATCACATAAGGATGCGCCAATATTTTTTAGCCTTTCAGGGGTGTAATAAAGACAATTAAGAAATGTAAGTTGGTTTAAACAGGGTCTTACGACCGAGGAGTAGAGGTAACCCCCCACCTCCTTCCAATCCTCCTTGGTAAAATCCAGTAAATCCGCCACCTATGAGCGGATAGTTTGACAGAGACGGACTGCGGCAGCGCATATGCTTGAGTAGGCCTCCACCTCCCAAAAGCTCTTCAAGGGTATTTTTTTTTGTTAATACAGATTAAGATACCGTATGTAAAAAGAAAATGGACAAAAACCTGATTTAAACAATAAGTCATTTTCTGACGATCGCTTCTCCTCAAAACAAAGGGGCTGCTACATTTCACATGGGTGATATGGGTTTGGATAACTTTGTTGCTTAAATCAATGAAGCCAAATTCAAAAACTGAGGGAAAATTGTGAATCTGAGAACAGTTTGCATAAAGATATCATTATAAACCTAAACTGTGAATTATTAGTAAAAAAAAACAAACCTGTTGGGAAGATCTTCTCGAAAGTTGCGTTCCCCTTCTTTTTGCATGCAGAAAACATTCAGCAGTGTCATTGTGTAATCATTGTGGGTTGGTGCATGGGTGCTTTGCAGGTAGCGCTCAATAAGCTGTGGGAGGAGTAAAGATGGAAGAGATCAGTCATTAAGTATAGCTGGCAAGAACCAAGGGCACTTATCGTGATTGTCCAAAAGTAGATGAATATATATTAACTATAGGAGATGTTCGAATATAGAAAAGCACCCCATAACTCTGCCCCCAAATGAATATCCCACCAATGAGGATCGATACAGAAGCCAGTAGTCGTCCCGTCCTCGGTGCACTTGCATCCTCATTTATATAAGATGACTTTCTCAGGAATGGAATATCTATTTGAGGCCATGAAGTTATATTTTAAGTTGCCCTTATCTACTTTACCCAGCAATGTACTTGGTATGGTGACCCCAAAAGCTTCTGACAAGCTCACTTTAACCCAATGATGACAACATAGCGTAACTTTACAACATGTGGTTGCATCGGGTGTATAGAGCGGGCTCAGAAACGGAGCTCCCTCCATATCAGGCAGATGTCTCATACATCACACACCAGGCACTTACCTGCAACAGCAGTGGCCAGAGTGAGCTCCGTCCGTGGCCGATTAACTATTTGGCCAAAGTGAGCTCTGTCCGTGGCTAATTAACTATTTGGCCAGAGTGAGCTCCGTCAATTGCCAATTAACTATTTGGCCAGAGTGTGCTCCGTCCATTTCTAAATATCTATTTGGCCAGCGTAAACTAAGTCCATGGCTGATTAACTTTTTAAATGCCCTGTCAATCTCTGGCAGCAACATTTAAATAGCCCAATGCAATCGTGTAAAATTTTTCATTTATTCCTCTTTATATAACCTTTACCTGAAAATCAGATGACTTTTTGTCTAAAGGATCCAAATCACAGTGTAGCTGTCTGTATTGTCTGTCCACCGGATGTTCGTGGGATTTGAGATCCAAACTAGCTAACTTCACAGCAATCTGGATATCACCCAAAGCCTAGAGGAAAAAAAAAAAAAAAAGGATTTTATTATAAGGACAAACAGACAAGCGCTGAAATGACTTCTACTATTCTTGTTAGGGTGTGGTCAAATACTATGCCGCCAGTGCTCAGCAACCTGCTGCACACCATGCAGATCCCAGGCAGCCCGGACAGCCAGAGAGTTGCAGGCTGTCACGGCAGCCTGGGAATTTTAGTTTCACAACAGCTGGTTTGATGCAGGTTGCACTATGGTAATATTAAAGGGAAACTGTCACCAAAAAACCCCTTTACCCCCGAGGGTGGTTTGCACGTTAATGACCAGGCCAATTACTTTATGGCTATGTGCCCACGATGCAGAAATGCTCAGGATTTTTTCCTGAGCGTTTCTGCATCTCCCTGGCAGAAAAAAAAGCATGCGGATTGCACATGCGTTTTCCTGCCAGGGACATGCAGAAGTGAAGCGTTCTTCACTGACATTTCCGCATGCGGATTGACAAGCGCTTTCCAAGCGATTTTAGCATCACTTGGAAAGTGCTTGTCAACTTTACACTATATAAATCCATGCAACCGGCATTTATATAGTGTGACCGAGAGAATGTCAAAAAATAAAAAAATAAATATATACTTACCCTCCGATGGCCCGCGCTGTCTTGCTTCACCGTCCCGGCTGCCGGCAGCGGTGGATTGAAGGACCTGCCGACGTCAGTGTCACGTGACCCGTCACATGACTCTGACGTCAGCGCAGGTCCTTCATTCCATCGCGAAGTGCCGGGAAGCAAGGAGGAGCGCAGCAAGGGCCGCCAGAAGGTAAGTATATATTTATTTTATTCTTTTTTTTACAGTTTTTTTTTTAATGGTACCTGGGTGTGGATGAGACTCTCCTCTCCTCTACACCCGGGTACCATCCGCACATTAGAACGTGCCAATTACACAAGTACAGATGCAGTCTTGCGGAATTGGTGCATTCTAATGCAAGTCAATGGCGGCGAAAACGCAGCACTTCCACAAAATAATTGGTAGTGCTGCGTTTTTTTCCGCAATGATAATCTGCAGCGGAAATTTCCGCAGCATGTGCACAGCACATGCGGATTATCATTGGGGAACATGGCAGGCCTTCTACCAAGCGTTTTTTTAAGCGTTTCTGCAGCGTTTTTGCCGCTGCGGAAACGCTTAAAAAAACGCATCGTGGGCACACAGCCTACGGGCTAATAACTCTGGAATACTTCAATGGATCCAACTCATTCTGAGATTGTTTTTTTCATGACATATTGTACTTCATGATAGTGGCCTGACATTTCAAGAGACAAAGTCACCACCTTCTCCTTTCAAACAAGAAATGACCTATTAGCACTGACAAGGAACTCAGAAAAACTATCGGCCCCTTATGATTTCATCTCTTTATTTAAAGATCTATCAAGAGCCACTCTACAAGCCAGGAAATCTCTCCAACAAACTACAAAAGAACTACTTTGTGTGGGAATAAGCTACTGTTGGTTCGAATCAGCAACTTTGCAGGTCAATTTAGGAAGCAAGGCTCATTTCATTTCTGCTCCAGAAGAAGGACTAAATCTTCTAAGAACATTAAAACTGCAAAATATCTCCAACAAGGCTAATTCCAATGCTAATTAACACCAACCGGGAAAAAAAATTCCAGTGACTCTCTCAATAATTTACTCAAGTCATCAAAGAATACATTTTAGCTAATATCTACGATTATAACCAGGATTATAACATTATAACCACTTGGATTACAATTCAGACTAAATTGAATTATAATATGGATCAATTTTGGTCTCTGCCTTTGATTTCATATGGATTATAATTAGTGATGAGCGAGTATGTTTTGTTAACCCTTTTGCCGAGTATGCTCAGGCGAGTACAGAGTAGTTGCAGCTGCTCGGTGTTCTGTTTGAATCGCTCCCGTGTGCATGATTTGCGGCTGTTTGACAGCTTTAGTACATGTAAGGAATATCTATTTCTTACACATTCCTCACATGTATTAAAGCTGTCAAACAGTTGCAAATCATGCACACGGGAGTGGTTCAAACAGTACACCGAGCAGCTGTAACTACTCGGTGCTCGGCCGAGCATACTCGGCGAAAGGGTTAACAAAACATACTCGCTCATCACCAATTAGAATACAATTTTCCAGCTTGGACTATTACCATTGGATTACAATCTATCTTCAAGAACCAGATTACAAAAAGATCATAATCTTTCTCTTTTTTCTTCATCTTCCAATTGAAACAATCTTCAAGATTTGCATTAGGTCCGCAAAGCTATATTCATACTTCATTCTGACTGAATGGAAATTTAAACCGAACTCCCCCCCCCCCCCCCCCCTGGGTCAATGGGGTATATCTCGACCCTGGCAAGTGTCCACATATATCATTTAGCTACTTTAAATGTACCATATGTGTCTTACTAAAAAATTTCTGTCTTTTTCAGCATTTAATTCATAATAAGGACTAAGCTATAATTTTAATAAGTGTAAGTTACATGTAAAATTCAAAGACCACTTTTTGTACACTTGCCACTCTTTTCCCTATTTTCATAGGGATTACCTTTTCCTTCCCTTTCTTCCACCCCCCCTATTAAAACCTTGTTAACTTACCTATCTCCCCCATTTCCTTTTTTCTCTTCCCTCACCCATTAGGCCTAAATTGTGCGTTTCTCCCTTTAAAATGTTTTAAAATACCAATAAAAACAATTGAACGATAGTGGTAAAATTTATTCGATATGACTCGTGTCTATTTGTGAAAAAAACGGAAAATTCTGAAAATTTAGCAATTTTCAAACTTTGAATTCTTATGCCCTTAAATCAGAGAGATATGTCACACAAAATAATTAATAACATTTCCCACATGTCTACTTTACATCAGCACAATTTTTGAAACAAAATTTTTTTTGGTTAGGAAGGGTTAAAAGCTGACCAGCAATTTCACATTTTTCCAGCAAAATTTACAAAACCATTTTTTTTTAGAGACCACATCACATTTGAAGTGACTTTGAGGGGCTGATATAACAGAAAATACAAAAGACGTAGTTACTTACCGGTAACAGGATTTTTCAGAGCCCATGATGGCACCACGGAGAGAGGGGATCCGCCCTTCAAGGACAGGAAACCTACAGATAAAAAGGGCGGTACCTCTCCCGCATCAGTTGTTTACAGAGCACGAGAGGACCACCAGATTAGTAACACAAAATGTAACATTTTTCAGAAACACCATGTGACTAAGTATAGGTAACTAAAGTGTGTACACCCACACGTGAAGGGAGGGAATGTACGGGTGCCATCATGAGCTCTGAGTAATCCCGTTACCGGTAAGTAACTACGTCTTTCTCCTTCCCCCATGACGGCACCACGGAGACAATTACAGAGAGGTGAATCATTAGGGGGGGACCACAGCTTCCAGAACCCTTCTCCCGAACGTAATGTCTGAAGAAGAGGTTAGGTCTAGCCGGTAGTGATTGAAGAAAGTAGAGGGTGAAGACCAGGTTGCCGCTCTACATATCTGCTCTATCGTGGCACCGGCCTTTTCCGCCCAAGAGGCAGCCACAGCTCTTGTTGAGTGGGCCTTCAGTTTCCCCGGGGCGGCTCCCCCACGTGAGGAGTACGACAGTGTGATGGCTTCCCTTATCCACCTGGCCAGCATGACCTTAGAAGCTTTTTCCGCTTACGAGGGCCCTGAAAGCAAACAAAGAGAACTATCCTCCCTACACTCGTGTCGCCTCTAGGTATCGGATTAGACACCTTCTGACATCTAGCGTATGCAAGTCTCTTCTTTCTTGTTCCTGGGATTGGGGCAGAAAGAAGGGAGGATGATTTCCTGAGACCTGTGGAATCTCGAGGCCACTTTTGGCAGGTAGGCAGGGTCGGTTCTAAGAGTAACTCTATCCTCCAATGTTTGTGTGAAGGGAGGGCCTGCAGATAGAGCTTGAATATCACTGACCCTACGTGCAGATGTGAGAGCTATTAAAAGCGCTGTCTTGAGGTATAGGATTTTTAGGGACGCTTCTGACAGAGGTTCAAAAGGGGCCTTTGTTAAACCTGAAGGGACCAAGTTTAAATCCCAAGAGGCAGTATTTCGAGAAGGGATGGGTCGGGATCTGGATGATGCCTTAATGAACCTAGATACCCATCTATCCCTGGCCAGGTCAAAGTTGTATAGGGCTCCCAGCGTTGCAACTTGGACTTTCAAGGTACTTGTGGCCAGACCCTGTTCTAAACCCCTCTGTAAGAATTCTAGGATAGCTCTTAATGGAACCTCGCCTCCTAACCTGGAACCTGAGACTGAACGGAACTTCCTCCAAGTTTTCCCATAGAGTTTGGTGGTCAAGAGTTTCCTACTTTGAAGTAGTGTAGTGATGAGATTTGGGGAAAATCCTTTGTCCCTCAGGAGAGCCCTTTCAAATTCAAGGCTGTCAAGTGCAAGTTTGTTACCTGAGGATGAAGTACCGGACCCTGTGAAAGCAGGTCTGGGAGCTCCGGAAGAACCCATGGGTCAGAGATTGACATCATCCTCAGCCAAGAAAACCACGCCCTCTTTGGCCAGAAGGGGGCTATCAATATTATTCTTGCTTTCTCTTCCCTGATTTTCCTCAGAACAGCCACTATCAGGGAAGTCGGAGGAAAAGAGTAAGCTAGAGGGTGACTACATGAGATCATGAAGGCATCTAAAGCTATGGGGTTCAGAGAGCAGAATGTGTCTGTTTTCTTGTTCTGACTGTTGGCGAACAGGTCTATGGAAGGACGTCCCCACATCTGTACAATCTAATTGAAAACTGACAGATTTAACTCCCACTCGTCTTAGCTGTGTCCGGCTCAGGAAGTCTGCCGTACGATTTTCCATTCCTTTTATCTGTAGGGCTGATAGGGATTATAAGTTTTCCTCGGCTAACTGGAAGATGACCTCAGTCACTTGCACCAGAGTATGGGACCGGGTTCCCCCCCTGGTGGTTCAGGTACGCTACTACTACTCGGTTGTCCGAGAACACCCTCACGTGGTGACCTTGAAGTGTGTGTACGAACTCCCGAAGTGCAAACTCTACGGCTAGAAGCGCCTTCATGTTTGAGCTAACTGGCTTCAGGTGTTCTGACCAGACCCCCTGAGCTACAAGATTGTTGAGGTGAGCCCCCCAGCCCCCGGGGCTTGCATCTGTGGTTAGGATTTCAGGTGTAAGGATTGCCCATGGGATACCCCGGCCTAGATTGTCTATCTTCTCCCACCACCTTAGGGAAAGTGTGGTCTCTGATGATAGCGTTAGCTGCCCTTCTAAATGCCCTTTTAGAGATTTTTCTGCCTCTAAGATATCCCACTGCAAGGTCATGGTATGTATTTGGGCCCATTGGACGGCCAGAAAACAGTCATGTAGCCTAGAAGGGACATGGCTTTCCATAGAGTCATAGACGGGTGGATCCTTGCCAGCGATATCTGGTCTATGATCTTGTGAATTTTCTCCGTGGGGAGACGACACTCTTGTCTTTTTGAATCCAACATGATGCCCAGATATTCCTGTACCTGGCATGGCTCTGTTTTGGATTTTTTCAGATTCAAAAGCCAACCTAAGTTTGTTAAGGAATCCATGACCTTCTCTAGTTGGGTTCTGCAGCGCAGGAAGGAACTGCCTATTAATAGAAAGTCATCAAAGTATGGAACGACTAAGATGTTCTGTTCCCTTAGATGTGCCATCACTTCTGCAATAACTTTGGTGAATACCCTTGGGGCTATGGCAATGCAGAATGGTAGGGCTGTGTATTAATAGTATTTGACCACTCCACCTATGGAAACTGCTACTCTGAGGAATTTCTGGTAATCTTTGGGTATGGGGACATGATAATAGGAGTCCTTTAAATCCAGAACGGTCATGAAACAATCGGGAAACAGCATTTTCACTGATGATTTTATTGTCTCCATCTTGAAGGCTTGCACCTTCAATAGCCTGTCCATTTTTGTTAAATTTAAGATTGTTCTGTAAGTCTCACCTGGTTTCTTCCTCAGGAATAACGGAGAGTAGAAACCTTAGACTTTTTCCCCCGTCGGGACCTCCTGAAGGACCACTTTCCCTATCAGGCCTCGGATGTCTTGCTCTAAGGCCAGCTGCTCCTTGTTTGAGGACCTTTTGGGTGTTAACACAAAGTTTGGATGTGGAAATGAGAGGAACTGGAATTTTAGACCTGATTTAATTAGGATCAGAATCCATGAGCTGTTGGATATTCTTTCCAAGGCAGGGAGAAATTCTGATAGCCTCCCTCCCCACCCGGGAAAAACCCTCATTGGGAGGGCTTTCTGTTGTCATTGGGGGATTTGTTGAACAGGAACCCTTTGGTTTTCCTTCTCCTATCCTCCCACTTATCCTGGTCTTTAGGGGGCTTCCTGAGGATAAACCTTTTGCTCCAAAAGGGCTTCCTGTAAGCAGTGTTAGATAAGATAGGGAAACGTTTTTTATTGTCCCCAGCTTTCTCTAAGATGTCATCAAGGGTGGGCCCAAACAGAAATTCGCCCTCACAGAGGATGGAACGTAATCTTGATTTTGTTTGTAGATCCCCAGGCCAACATTTAAGCAAGAGGGCTCGCCTGGCCGCATTAGCGAGCCCTGTCGCCCTAGCTCCTAATCTGACAGAGTCCAAAGAGGCGTCAGCTAGAAAGGCAGCTGCCCCTTTCATTATCGGGATGGATTCTAATATTGTGTATCCAGACGTTTTCTCTCGCAGCTGCGTTTCAAGCTGGTCTAGCCAGACCATTAATGACCTGGCCTTACATGTAACTGCTACCGCAGGTTTTAACCCTCCCCCAGCGGCTTCCCAGGAACCCTTTAGGAAGGTGTCTGCTTTTTTGTCCATGGGGGTCTTTTAACAAGCCCATGTCCTCAAATGTGAGGGAGAACTTTTTTGAGGCTTTAGCAATTGCTACATCCACTTTTGGCGCTTTCTCCCAAAAGGAACACGCCGGGTCAAACGGGTACTTTCTTTTTGGGGAAAGGAGGCCTATTCTTTCCGATCTTTTCCACTCCTTTTTAATTAAAGACTGAACTTGCTCATCAAGTGGAAAAGATCTCTTTTTTGTTCTAACCCGCTGAACATCACGTCCTGTATAGATCTTTTGGGCCGAGGGTCTGCCAACCCCATGGTGGATCTGACGGCCTTAATGAGACGATCTGTTTCCTCGATAGGAAAACAGCTCTGCCCTCCCCTATCCCTAGATGAGGAAGAGGATGACGAAGAATCGGACGTGTCTGAATTTCTGTCGTTCTCCGGACTGCTAGATCCGGACTCTGGGATATGATTTTTTTTATTTATTTTTTTTTTTAAGTCCCCTCCCCTCCCCGAAGGGACTTAATAGTATCTTCAACCTGCGACTTTATCAGGTATCAAAGTTCTGAGGCAAATATCGGAGTTTCCTCGCATATGGTCTGCTCTATACAGGAACTGCAGAGTGTTTTATCCCAGGTAGTGGGTAAATCCTCCGTGCAAAGTGCACAGGTCCTATTCTTAGTTTTGCCTGTACGCTTTCTTCCCTAATAAGAGAAAAAGAGAGGGGGGGCCCTAGTTACAAGGTAGACTTTCACGAAGATCACTTACCAATCTGACGGAAGAGAGGGTACCGGGTTAAGAGGTGGAGCCATCTTTGTAGACGGGGTTTCCCTCCTGGTAGATGCTGTAGTGGAGTCTTTGATGCGCTGGGATGACCTGCCAGAGCGCCAGCTTCCACTTTTATCCCGTTTCCCGACGACAGCCCGGGTCCTGGTGTCCCGTCTCTTCCGGTTTCTTTTTATGCTGAGCTGACAGCGGTGGTGGCGACTGAGGATGCAGCGCCTGCACCTCAAGTAACTCCTGTTCACTCATGCCCCAAAAGACAGTGTGCCATAGCTTCTGAGAAGCACTTACTGGCCTTCCTAGCCGTCTTATAAAGCCCTGGAAGTCGTCCCCCTCCAGCTGGCCATCAGCTTGTTCCCCATAGCGCCTGCGGTGTCTTCCGATGCACCCCTCCTCCCCCGCACCTGCGGGGGGACGCTCGCGCCTGCGCAGACTGGTTTCCCAGTCATGCCTTGCAGCGCTACGTTATACAGAGGCGCCCGGCGAACGCGCGGTGGAACACGGAGGTACCACCCACCGCGCCGCTGGGCAGCGCCGCGATCACACCGCCGCATTCAGGGGGGACCAGCGCAGCAAGCTTCTGCGGGCCCCGACAGGCACCCCTCTTCGTCTGAACCCCCGCACACCCTAAAGGCCTCTGATCCCAGCAGTGGCGCTTCAGGACACCGCACCAGCCAAGGCAGGGAACCCCCGCTGCCTGAGTCGGATTGGCCGGGCCTGGCTCCAACGATGATCCTCTTCTGGCATCCCGCAGGTATGCCTCCTCCAGGTACTGTAGGATCCCAGTCAAGGACAGGAAACCAATTGATGCGGGAGAGAGGTACCGCCCTTTTTATCTGTAGGTTTCCTGTCCTTGAAGGGCGGATCCCCTCTCCCCCTGGTCCCATCATGGGGGCAGGAGAAAAAGTAACACTATTCTAAAAACTACACCACTCAAAGTTCTCAAAACCACATTCAAGAAGTTTATTAACCCTTCAGGTGCTTCACAGAAATTTTTGGAACGTGTAAGAAAAAAAATGAACATGTAACTTTTTTTTTTTTCACATAAAAAAAAAAAAAAAATGGGTCTAAAGTAAAATTTATTTTCGCAAGGGTACCAGAAAAAAATTGACCCCAAAATTTTTTGTGCAATTTCTCCTGAGCACACAAATATCCATATGTGAGGGAAAACCACCGTTTGGGTACACGGCAGGGCTTGGAAGAGAAGGAGTGACATTTGACTTTTTGAATGCAAAATTTGCTGGAATTAGTGGACACCATGCCGCGCTTGGACAGCACCTGATGTGCCTAAAACAATGGAAACCGCCCTCAAGTGACACTATTTTGGAAACTAGACCCCTTAGGAAACTTATCTAGATGTGTGGTTAGGTTAACACCTTGAACTCCCAAGGTGCTTCACAGAAGTTTATAACATTGAGCCGTGAAAATAAAAATGTCACATTTTTCCAACAAAAAAGTTTTTTAGCCCCAAATTTTGCATTTTCATAAGGCTAACAGGATAAATTACATTATACAATTTGTTGTGCAATTTCTCCTGATTATACCGATACCCAATATGTGGAGAAAAAATACTGTTTGGGCGCACAGCAGGGCTTGGAAGGGAAGGGGCGCCATTTGACTTTTTGAAAGCAAAATTTGCTGGAGTAATTAGCGGACGCCATGTAGCGTTTGGAGGGCCCCTGATGTGCCTAAACAGTGGAAACCCCCCACAATTGATCCCATTTTGGAAACTAGACCCCTCAGGGAACTTAACGAGATGTTTGGTGAGCACCTTGAACGCCCCCAAGGTGCTTCACAGAAGTTTAAAACATTGAGCCGTGAAAATAAACATTTCACATTTTTCCCACAAATATGTTCTTTTAGCACCATTTTTTTTATTTTCACAAGGGTAACAGGAGAAAATGGAACTAAAAAATTGTTGTGCAGTTTCTCCTGAGTACACAGATACCCCATATGTGGGGGAAAACCACTGTTTGGGCGCACGGCAGAGCTCAGAAAAGAAGGCGTGCCGGTTTGGAAAGCAGACTTTGATGGAATGGTCCGCGGGTGTCATGTTGCATTTGGAGAGCCTCTGATGTGCCTAAACAGTGGAAAACCCCCACAATTGACACCATTTTGGAAACTAGACCCCTGAAGGAATTTATCTAGATGTGTGGTGAGCAATTTGAATCCACAAACGATTTACAGAATTTTACAAAGTTGATCTGTGAAAATGAAAAATTTTTTTTTCCCACAAAAATGTTGTTTTAGCCCCCAATTTTTTCATTTTCACAAGGATAGCAAGAGAAAATGGACCCCAAAATTTGTTGTGCAATTTCTCCTGAGCACGCCGATACCCCATATGTGGTCGAAAACTAGTTTTGAGGCACAGTGCAAAGCTCAGAAAGGAAGAAGCGCCATATTGGAGTTCGTATTTTGCTGGACTGGTTTGATGGTGCCATGTCACACTGGCAGAGCCCCTAAGGTGCCAGAACAGCAGAACTCCCTATAAGAGACTCCATTTTACAAACTACACCTCTCAATGAATTAATCTAATGGTGCAGTGAGCAAGTTGACACCACATGTGCCTCACAGAATTTTACATCTTTGGGCGGGGAAGAAAAGAATAATTAAATTTTTACCACCAAAGTTTTGTTTTAGCCCCAGAAAGTACATTTTTCACAATGGGAAATGGGTAAAAATGGCACCAAAATTTGCCATACAATTTCTGCTGAATGTAGAAATACCCCATATGTGTCTGTACAGTATTACTGAGCCACACGGTGAGACTCTGAGGGACAGAGCGCTATTTGCCTCCTGGAGCACAGATTTTCCTAGAATAGTATGTGTACTCCATACACATAGACCCCAAGTGCTAGAATTGCAGAATCCCGCTTCAAGTGACCTCATTTTGGAAATTATACCCCTTTGAGAATTTATCTACAGGTGTGGTGAAAATTGTATTTAAATACATGGGTGTTTTCCAGAAACAAGCAGCAGTGGATGTTGCTGAGTGAAAATTGCAAACTGCCGTTGTAGTGACCAGTACGTTGTAGTGACCAGTATGTTGTGCCCAGCTTATGCTTCTGGAGACATGAACCCGTAAATTAGGTGGGCTCTCATCACTACACAAAAACCAAACATGTGGATGCTAACTGCGGTTTAGGCAGACTGTGAGGCTCAGAAGGGAGGGGGGAATTTGGATTTCGGAGCACAGAATTTGCTGAATTTCATTTGGGGGACAAGGGCCATTTCGCTTTTCCAGAGCCTTTATGCTACTAGTAACTTGGAAGCCAAGAAGATTTCCAATAACAGATGACGGACCTGAGTAAAGTTTTTTTTTGTGGATTGAGTTGAAGCTTTTATTGCGAACATTTTACATAACATTTGGGATCACATTTATCTTCCGCTCTACGCTGAGCACAGATATCGGGGATTCCATTTAAATCTCCGAGTGATATAATTCAGATGACATCCCCAAGAGATCCATTTACTATAATGAGCAGGGCTGTGGAGTCGGAGTCGTGGAGTCAGTGTCCGATTTGGTGGAGCCGGTATAAAATAGACCGACTCAAACTTCAAAAATATATAATAAATTGGGTACAGTAGTTCAATGCTTTTTTTCATAAGAATTATAAATGTCTGTCCTATTCCTGAGCTAAGGGTCTAAACTTTTAGCGGAGATGAATCTGTGCTACAGTAAATTTATCACTTAAACCTGTCCTCACTGTCAAAAGTACCAATACCTGGTTTAAAAACAACAGTATCACTGTGCTTGATTGGCCAGCAAACTCGCCTGACCTTAACCCCATAAAGAATCTATGGGTTATTGTCAAGAAGAAGATGAGAGACACCAGACCCAACAATGCAGACAAGCTGAAGGCTGCTATCAAAGCAACCTGGGTTTCCATAACACCTCAGCAGTGCCACAGGCTGATCGCCTCCATGCCACGCTGCATTGATGCAGTAAATGATGCAAAAGGAGCCCCGAATATGGAGCTCATTTACTGAACATACGTTTCAGTAGGCCAACATTTCGGATTTTAAAAACATTTTTCAAGCTGTTATAAAAGTATTCTAATTTACTGAGATAATGACTTTTGTGTTTTCATTGGCTGTAAGCCATAATCATCAAGATTACCTGAAATAAACACTTGAAATATATCACTCTGTTTGTAATGACTATATAATATATGAGTTTCACTTTTTGTATTGAAGTACTGATATAAACTAACTTTTTGATGATATTCTAATTTAGTGAGAAGCACTTGTAAATGTGCATAGAGCAAGTCCAGCAATACCTTTACATAGCCAGTCCGTTCCTCCGTTACGGGGAAATGACAGTTTGAGTTGATGTGCAAGTGAGGTGTACTATCTTCTAAGGGGGTGAGGGTCTCATACTGCATATAGAGGGCCACGTGGGGGCTCACACTCTACAGGAGACTGTGGGGACTCACGCTGTCCAAAGGGGGCTATGTGGGGACTCAATGTCTATAGGGGATTATGTGGGGGCTCTCACTTTATATAGGGCTAGGTGGGAGTTCACTTTGTATATAAAGGGCTATGTGGGGGTTCACACTGTATATAGGGGGCTAAATCATTCATGCAAACTATCACGTTGACTTGCATTGGTCCTTATGCTGTCAAACAGCACATGGAGGTTTAATGCCACGCGCATACGTTGAGTATTTGACGAGTTTTTTTACACCAGTATTTGTAAGCCTAAACCAAAAGTGGGTGAGAAATGCAGAAGTTTCTATTAAACTTCTCCTCTCCTGGTTTTGGCTTACAAATACTGCGGTAAAAAACTCACCAAATACTCAACATGTGTATGTGGCTTAATATGTTCGTCTGAATGAGTTGTAAAAAAGCCAGGTAGGACTGGGTGAAAATCCTAGCACTGCAGGTCTTGATAAGTGGCACCCGACTAGCTAAGAACCAGGGCCTGTGTTCACTAGATGTGTCAGTCTGAATGTTGAGCAGAGTTGAGTGTGCTGAAGCTGCTGAGTGTCCTGCCAAAATGTGAGCCATCACTGGGAGAGAGACATGCCAGAGTCTCTCTCTGAACGGAGACTGCACAAGTCAGCTAGGATAGCGGAGCAGTCTGTGTGTTGGAGCTGCAGACAAACGTGTGGATGCTGCAACCTGTTCAGTGGGAACTGTGCATGGAGAGGAACACTTCTGTTTGGCGCTGGAAGCTGCTGGAGCTCTGGGTGAAGGGGATACCAAGACATAGTAGGAACGTACCTCTTCTGTATATAAAGTTTGCTCCAGGAGAAAGGACTTATCTGTTCAGGAGAGCCCACACTAACATACAGTACAGACCAAAAGTTTGGACACAGCTTCTCATTTAAAGATTTTTCTGTATTTTCATGACTATGAAAATTGTACATTCACACTGAAGGCATCAAAACTATGAATTAACACATGTGGAATTATATACTTAACAAAAAAGTGTGAAACAACTGAAAATATGTCTTTTGCTTTGATGACCGCTTTGCACACACTTGGCATTCTCTTGAGCTTCAAGAGGTAGTCACCGGAAATGGTTTTCACCTCACAGGTGTGCCCTGTCAGGTTTAATAAGTGGGATTTCTTGCCTTATAAATGGGGTTGGGACCATCAGTTGTGTTGTGCAGAAGTCTGGTGGATATACAGCTGATAGTCCTACTGAATAGACTGTTAGCATTTGTATTATGGCAAGAAAAAAGCATCTAAGTAAAGAAAAATGAGTGGCCATCATTACTTTAAGAAATGAAGGTCAGTCAGTGCGAAAAATTGGAAAAAGTGTGAAAGTGTCCCCAAGTGCAGTTGCAAAAACCATCAAGCGCTACAAAGAAACTGGCTCACATGAGGACCGCCCCAGGAAAGGAAGACCAAGAGTCACCTCTGCTTCTGAGGATAACTTTATTCGAGTCACCAGCCTCAGAAATCGCAGGTTAACAGCAGCTCAGACTAGAGACCAGGTCAATGCCACACAAGAGTTCTAGCAGCAGACACATCTCTACAACAACTGTTAAGAGGAGACTTTGTGCAGCAGGCCTTCATGGTAAAATAGCTGCTAGGAAACCACTGCTAAGGACAGGCAACAAGCAGAAGAGACTTGTTTGGGCTAAAGAACACAAGGAATGGACATTAGACCAGTGGAAATCTGTGCTTTGGTCTGATGAGTCCAAATTTGAGATCTTTGGTTCCAACCACCGTGTCTTTGTGCGACGCAGAAAAGGTGAACGGATGGACTCTACATGCCTGGTTCCCACCGTGAAGCATGGAGGAGGAGGTGTGATGGTGTGGGGGTGCTTTGCTGGTGACACTGTTGGGGATTTATTCAAAATTGAAGGCATACTGATCCAGCATGGCTACCACAGCATCTTGCAGCGGCATGCTATTCCATCCGGTTTGCGTTTAGTTGGACCATCATTTATTTTTCAACAGGACAATGACCCCAAACACACCTCCAGGCTGTGTAAGGGCTATTTGACCAAGAAGGAGAGTGATGGGGTGCTACGCCAGATGACCTGGCCCACACAGTCACCAGACCTGAACCCAATCGAGATGGTTTGGGGTGAGCTGGACCGCAGAGTGAAGGCAAAAGGGCCAACAAGTGCTAAGCATCTCTGGGAGCTCCTTCAAGATTGTTGGAAGACCATTTCCGGTGACTACCTCTTGAAGCTCATCAAGAGAATGCCAAGAGTGTGCAAAGCAGTCATCAAAGCAAAAGGTGGCTACTTTGAAGAACCTAGAATATAAGACATATTTTCAGTTGTTTCACACTTTTTTGTTAAGTATATAATTCCACATGTGTTAATTCATAGTTTTGATGCCTTCAGTGTGAATGTACAATTTTCATAGTCATGAAAATACAGAAAAATCTTTAAATGAGAAGGAGTGTCCAAACTTTTGGTCTGTACTGTATGTGCCTGCTTAATGAACTGTTTATTTGCGGTGATACCTTTGTGGCCAGAAAAGCTTGTTTTTATTCTTAACCCTTTTGAGTTTTATGAAAGCAATAAAACTGCACCTGTTTGGACCAAACCGCATTGCCTGTATGAACGCTACCTAATGCCTACCTGAGGGAATAAAACCCTATAATGGCCTAAAGATGTTTTCTCATTATGACGACTCATGTGGCCTATGAAATCATATGGCTTGTGTAGAGGACTGTCCCCTCTTTGGACCTCTTCCATTAGCTAGAGTGGAACGGCTGACATAAATCGACATGCCTTGCTGGCTGCAGCTTTCCCTTTGAGTTTTTTTTATAGAAAACAGGCTGGGATGTGTAAAGATACAGTTTATTCATTCTTAAAACACTAGCTACATGATCTGTAGACCTACATAATAGGATGTACAGCAGCTCTTACCTCAAGTAGACGCACTTTCAAGGCTAGCTCTGGTAATGTCCTTATCAGAGGTGGGGTCTTCAGTCTAAACAAACGCAGCACATGGTAATTTACTTGCTGTTACGTAAAGAATGGCATCAACATGAGGTCATGTAACATATTATACTAACCCAAAATCATGAGGAATACGGGTGTAAAACTCATTACAAGCCTCCAGGAGTTCCCGACCAAACTTATCCTTTTTGATACAGTTCTCTATCCGCTGCAAGGAACTATATCCAGCATGAATCTGCTCTACAGTTAGCTTTCCTAAAAGAGAAGACAAAGATCTGTCCGCTTGTATTCTTAGGACAGCAATCATTCTTTTCCGTGAAAATATATGTACAGTGGTGTGAAAAAGTGTATGCCTCCTTCCTGATTTCTTATTCTTTTGCATGTTTGTCACACTTAAATGTTTCAGATCACAATACAAATTTAAAAATTAGGCAAATATAACACAAGTAAACACAGAATTCAGTTTTTAAATGAAGATCTTTATTATTAAGGGAAAAAGAAATCCAAACCTACAGGGCCCTGTGTGAAAAAGTGATTGCCCCTAAACCTAATAACTGGTTGGGCCACCCTTAGCAGCAACAACTGCAATCAAGCGTTTGTGATAACTGGCAAGGAGTCTTTTACAACACTGTGGAGGAATTTTGGCCCACTCATCTTTGCAAAATTGTTGTAATTCAGCCACATTGGAGGGTTTCTGTACATGAACCGCCTTTTTAAGATTATGTCACAGCATCTCAATCGGATTAAGGTCAGGACTTTGACTAGGCCACTCCAAAGCCTTAATCTTGTTTTTCTTAAGCCATTCAGAGGTGGACTTGCTGGTGTGTTTTGGATCATTTTCCTGCTGCATAACCCACGTGCGCTTCAGCTTAAGGTCACGAACAGATGGCCAAAAATTCTCCTTCAGGATTTCTTGGTAGACCGCAGAATTTATGGATCCATTTACCACAGCAAGTCTTCCAGGTCCTGAAGCAGCAATACAGTCCCAGACCATCACACTACCACCACCATATTTTACTGTTGGTATTATGTTCCTTTTCGGAAATGCTGTGTTACATCTACGCCAGATGTAATGGGACATAGACCTTGCAAAAAGTTCAACTTTTGTCTCGTCAGTCCACAGAGTATTCTCCCAAAAGTCTTGGTGATCATCAAGATGTTTTCTGGCAAAACTGAGACAAGCCTTTTTCAGTAGTGGATTTCGTCTTGGAACTCTGCCATGCATGCTATTTTTACCCAGTCTTTTTCTTATGGTGGAGTCATGAACACTGACCTTAACTGAGGCAAGTGAGGCCTGCAGTTGTTTGGATGTTGTTGTGGGGTCTTTTGTGACCTCTTTGATGAGTCGTTGCTGCGCTCTTGGGGTAATTTTGGTCAGCCGGCCATTCCTGGGAAGGTTCACCACTGTTCCATGTTTTCGCCATTTGGGGATAATGGCTCTCACTGTGGTTCTCTGGGGTCCAAAAGCTTTAGAAATGGCTTTATAACCTTTTCCAGACTGATAGATCTCAATTACTTTGTTTCTCATTTGATACTGAATTTCTGGATCGCAGCAGGATGTCTAGCTTTTGAGGATCTTTTGGTCTACTTCACTTTGTCAAGCTGGTACTATTTAAGTAATTTCTTGATTGAGAGCAGGTGTGGCAAGTAATCAGGCCTGTGTGTGGCTAGGGAAATTGAACCCAGCTTCCCAAAGATGTGATAAACCACAATTAATTTATGTTCTTTTTTTTTGGGGGGGGGGGTACTCACTTTTACACACAGGGCCCTGTAGGTTTGAATTTCTTTTTCCCTTAAATACCTTCATTTAAAAACTGCATTTTGTGTTTAGTGTTAGTTTTGTCTAACATATAAATTTGCTCTGTGATCTGAAACATTTTAGTGTGACAAACATGCAAAAGAATTAGAAATTAGGAAGGGGCAAACACCTTTTCACACCACTGTATACATAAAATAAAGATGTCTCACCCAGAGGAGCCTTTTTGGTGTCATATTTCATTTCCAACACAGTTTCTTCCATGTTCTGTAAATTACAGATGAGCTTCAGCAAATCCTGAACTGAACTTTCCAGCTTGGATTCCACCATAGGAAGTGGCTTGTCTACCTCCACAATGTTGCTTTCTTCTTCCTGTGGGAAAGACAGACATGCTGACATTTGCCTAATAAATCAACGCATCACAAACTGTGTTACAAAATGTATTTTTTATAGCATATAGCACATTGAGATGCATATGCTTGTTCACTTAAAGCTTTTGTAAGGGCATCTGGATGCTTCAGTTGCACGTTCTTAGCCTAAGGCCATGTGCACACATTGAGTATTTGGTGAGTTTTTTAACCTCAGTATTTATAAACCAAAATCAGGAATGGGTGAGAAATACATAAGTGGTGCACGTGTTTCTATTATATATTTTCTCTTCTGATTGTTCCACTCCTGGTTTTGACTTACAGATACGGAGGTAAAAAACTCAACGTGTGCACGTGGCCTAAGGCAGCAGTTCTCAAAAGGGAAAACATGTCTCATTGACAAGAGTGAGTGACCAGAAGTGACTTCTTCGTCACATGATACACAGATCCTGGTCCCAGGGGGCAGTTCTCTTGAAGCAGGAATTTAGAGATTAGGACTGGGAAGGAAACAATTATACTGCCAGTTGGAATGAGGTTGGAGGGGGGATAATGCTGCTCCCATTGGGGAAGGCGTGAGAAGTGAATGAATGCTGCTGTCAAGAAGGGAGATATGCTGTGCTGGACTGTGGTATATGGTGCTGCGAGGGAGATACGCTGGACTGTGGTATATGGTGCTGCGAGGGAGATACGCTGCACTGTGGTATATGGTGCTGCGAGGGAGATACGCTGCACTGTGGTATATGGTGCTGCGAGGGAGATACGCTGCACTGTGGTATATGGTGCTGCGAGGGAGATACGCTGCACTGTGGTATATGGTGCTGCGAGGGAGATACGCTGCACTGTGGTATATGGTGCTGCGAGGGAGATACGCTGCACTGTGGTATATGGTGCTGCGAGGGAGATACGCTGCACTGTGGTATATGGTGCTGCGAGGGAGATACGCTGCACTGTGGTATATGGTGCTGCGAGGGAGATACGCTGCACTGTGGTATATGGTGCTGCGAGGGAGATACGCTGCACTGTGGTATATGGTGCTGCGAGGGAGATACGCTGCACTGCGGTATATGGTGCTGCGAGGGAGATACGCTGCACTGCGGTATATGGTGCTGCGAGGGAGATACGCTGCACTGTGGTATATGGTGCTGCGAGGGAGATACGCTGCACTGTGGTATACGGTGCTGCGAGGGAGATACGCTGCACTGTAGTATTTGGTGCTGCTAGGGACTTTTGTGTTATGTAAACTGCATGGTGGTACGTGGTTAGTGCTATGTTGTAGTCATTTTTAGCTGGTTAGGCTTCAGCATCATCAATGACTGGCTAGTGATACCCGAGTAGAAAAAGTAGAAGCCTAAAAGTCTCTACATCCTTTCATATTCTCTATAAAAGCATGGGGGGGATAAATCTTCAACCACTGATAATATGAAAAAAAAAAATCTATAAAACAGTGAGACTACAATTGGCTGCAAAATTGTAGCTGTACAGATCAGTAATTTTTCAGAAGAAAGGGCATGATGCACTGGAGGTCCTGTTCTAGGAATAACACAGTTATTCAGGTTAGCCTAAAGAGTTTCTTTCAAGATCTCCCGTTTACAAGATTTACTTGGCCGAAGGTTTCACTTACCTCTTTGATGGGGTTATAATCCAAATGCAGAAAGTCATATTTACCAGGAACCTTTTCAAAATTTGCGCGCTCAGACCAAAGATTTTTTGTCTTATCAAAAAACCTAGAAAAATATAAAATTAACTTAAAGCTTTAGATTACTGCCTATAGCAAACAAACATTATTGTGATGAGAACGAAGATGACCAGAAAGGTTTGACATCAGTACATCTTAAAAATGGTTCTTTATATAATATTACAAACAGAACTGATTTTTTTTGGCATGCAGAGGAAAAGGAATCTGCACAAGGCTGCCTTCATACATCCATTTTCACAGACCGAGTACAGACTGAGCGTCTCCTCACCAGAACTCAATAACCTCACTGACCATAGTAGACGGACCATGAAATTCGGATGTGTCAAACCGGCCTTAAAGCGAACCAGTCACCAGATTTAACAGATATGATATAAGACCATCACCTTTCAGCCCTAATATACAGCATTCTATAATACTATATATAAGCCCCCAATCAAGCCTGCAAGACAAGAAAAACACCTTTTATTATACTCAACTGGGGGGCAGTCCGGTCCAAGGGGTGTCGCTAGTCTTGGTCCGGCGCTTCCCTTCTTCTTGCTTCATATGGATGATGCGTTCCTACGGCATCCACTCAGTCTCTGAGGCATCGCGTTCCTGCGCAGGAATACTTCTCTGCCCTGAGGGCAGAGTAAACTACTGCAGTGCACATGTGCTGGGCTCTTTGACCTTTCCTGGCGCATATGCACTACAGTACTTTACTCTGACCTTGGCAGACCAGAGAAGTACGCCTGCGCAGGAGCGCGATGCCAGGGAGACTGTGTGGATGACGTATGGGACGCGTCATCCATATGAAGCAAGAAGGAGGGCGGCATGAAAAGAAGAAGAGAAGCATCGGACCAAGAAAAGCGACGCCCCCCTCGGACTGGACCGCCCCCCAGGCGAGTATAATAAAAGCTCTTTTTCTTGTCTTGCAGGTCGGATTGAGGGCTTATATACAGCATTATAGAATGCTGTATATCAGGGCTGAAAGGTGGTGGCTGTATCTCATGTTGGTCAATCCTGGTGACAGGTTCACTTTAAATGAGATGCTACTTTTAAATTGCTGTACTTTGTTCCTATAGGGTCCCACCTGATTTAGCAGACTCCTCTCTCTAACTTGGGCTTGCAAAGTAACTTCGAGGTAGGTAGGATCCAACTATATCTTACTCTAATTATAATAGGCCTTGCATACACTGGTGGAGTGTATGGCAAGGATGGAGGCAGTCTTCACTCCCATATGCGCAGGATAAAAAAAAACACTAAAGCAGGACAGCATGCTAAAAATATATACTTTTTTTATTGTACTGTTTTCCAGAGAGTAGCAATACATACTACAGATGCAGCTTCTAAATTCATAATTTGAACTATTCAGCTCTTGAAAAAGGCAAGAAAATTGTACAAGCATAATAGCCAAGTGCAGACTTACTTTTTCTGGAAGACACCTTTTGCTTTCTTCAAGTCCCCTGCACAGGATACCAGAGAATTCTGCCCAACCTTCCCCACTGAAAAGGAAATACACGTCCAGTTATTTAGCTTCTCATCAATGTACTTTTATTTTATACTCCCGCACTGCAAAGGCTTTCACTTGTGGTTTATTTCAGACACAGAATTCCCAACCACCAGCCTAAACATGAGACGTGAGGAAGAAGTGGTAGGCTGGCTACGACATGAAACTCTGCGACAAGTGGTAAGAAATCTCACCTCGTCCCCAGCGCATCCAAACAGAGAAATTTCTAGCACGGTCATCTTCAAGCAGCTGGATCAGATAGTACTTATTGTTATTAAACTGTAGGTTTGTCTGAGAAAAAAAATAAAAGATTTTTTTAAAAACTCTACTACAAAAAAATAATCAAGTAGAGGATGAGACAGAAAAGAAAAATACATATAAATTTTACTAATACATATACATACACACACACACACATTTACTCATACATTTCATTTTTATTATCACATACATTATGTTCGAAACCCCTCGCAAAACAGGATTCGGGCATATGAGCCAATGATGCTATAAACTAGAATTGTGCCGGCAGAGCGAACATGCACTCTGACATGCATTGTGTGAGTATGCCTGCTATAGGCGGACACCAAGACACAGTCTACTACATCTGAGTGTCTGCCTCCAGTAGGTGTACACGCCCGAAAATGATGCACGTCACAGAGCACTTTCGCTCTGCCAGCACGATTATAGTCTATGGCCCCGTCGGCGCATACGTCCGAATCCAGTCTTGAGAGGGGCTCAGACATAAGCCCAACGGGACCACCGAACGGTGCCTGAATGCAATGTGAAAGCACCCTAAGGGCTCATGCAGACTGACCACGGCTCTCCTGTCCCGATAGTGACAGCCTCAGAAATATATAAAGCTGTCACTCTCAGGTGGGGAGAGCTGCGGCCAGTCCATGCACTGTGGTCTGAGATCGGACCGAGATTCACGGATGTCTGCACGAGCCCCAAGTTCTGAAATTGTTGTTCTTGGTATGTTTTTTTTTTTTTACGTGACAAAAACTCAAGAATTTTAACAAGTGTGTAGACATTTTATATCTGTTGTACTAATATCTCAGGGGTAATCCAATCATATATTCGCACAAAAGCAAACACAGAATTTCATACACCATAAAAGGTGTATAAATATTTATTGGTATACAAATTGATAATCCAAAAAAAAACAAAACATACAATAGACACTGAAAATAGCACAATACAGAGTGGAGGAGCAGCATAAATATGGATCAATGTATAAATGAACCTAAATAACTAAAGAAAATATGTAGTTGAGGTTCATTTATAGATTGATCCATTTTTATGCTGCTCCTCCGTTCTGTATTGTGCTATTTTCAATGCGCATTGTGTTCTGCATTTTTTTTTGGGGGGGGGGGGGGGATTATTAATTTGCTTAACAATAAATATTTAAATATTTTTATAGTGTTTGAAATTGTGTATATACTTTTTGGGGTTCTGGGCTGACATATGGATGTTTTATCCTTTATGGGCACTCTGCTCTTTACTGATACACTTTGTAAATGTGGGTACAGTATTGTTCTTTGTTGTTTCATAATACCTCAGGGGCTCTGCAAATGCAATATGGAGACAGGAAACCATTCCAGCAAAATTTGCTCTCCAAATGGGTTCCCCCTTACTTTGAGCCTTGTCCATGTGCCCAAACAGTTGTGTACAACAAAATATAGGGCACTGCAGTACCACGGCGAAATTAAGTAATACATCATGGGGCACATTTCTTATTACCTGTTGTAGAAACTACATTTTTGAACCAGTTCTACATAATATTGTAACAATTATAAGTTTTCATTTCCAGAGGTCATTGGCCAAAAAAATCTGCAAAATATCTGTGGGGGTAAAAATTTTCACTGCACCCCTAGATGAATTCCTTGGGCAACGTGGTTTCCAATATAGAGTCACTTCTGTAGGGTTTCCTCTGTGCTAGAACCTCAGGGGCTGTGAAATTGCATTATGGCAAAAAAAACAATTTAGGAAAATTTGCACTCTAAAAAGCAAATGGTACTCCTTCCCTTCGGACCTGCGTCATTCTCCCATACAGTAGAGTGCAACCACATATAAGGTAAAGCCGTATTCAGTAGAAATTGGGTATCAAATTGTGGGGTGTTTTCTTATTACTTCTTTTGAAAATTAAACAACTTGGGGCTAAAACTACATTATAACGGAAAACTTGGATTATTTTTTTTCCTTCTGATTCTCATTAGTTAATGTGAACCACCTGAAGAGTTAAACTTCCTAAATACTGTCTTGAATATTATAATGGGAGCAATTGTTAAAATGGGTTTGTGTGTGGAACTTCTAATATATCAGTTCCTCCAAAAAAAAAATAAAAAAAAAATAAAAATCTATATATTCTGAAAGTTTATTGAAAATTTGAAAAATGGTTCCTAAACTTCTAAAGTCCCTCAAAGGTTAAATGGTCATATAAAAACCATATTCAAACATAGAAGATATTTGGAAAATGATGATTAACCATTTTGTGTGGCATACCTTATCTGTTATATGGGCAGGCACATTTAAAATTAGAAAAATGCATATTTTTTTAAATATTAGTAAATTTCAGCTTATTTTACAAATTCAAACCATATTGATCTAAATTTACTATTAATGTAAAGTACAACGTGTCACGAAAAACAAAATCTTACAATTACTGGGACCCGTAGGAGCATGTCAAAGTTATTGTTACGTAAAGTGACATGCAAGATAAGAATTTTCCAGCATAAAACCAGATGGTTGGGCCTTTGCCATAGATCTAAGTGTTATGTATGGACTCCGCACATTTTATACTTATTGTTAAGTAGGCGGGGTATGTCTAATTTTCTGTTTGGGTCACACTTTAAGCCACTAATATCAATTTTTATAAAGAAATTTACTTTGATGCAAAATTGCATTAAAGGTGCCATTGTGTAGAAAAAGTGCTGAGAGGCATTATTATAATGTGACCGAAAATATATATAAAAAAAAAAATAGTATGGAGATCTAACAATTTTTTTTATTTTGTAAATTAGATTTAATTTGCACACATCAAGAGTGCGAAAATTGTCCTCGGAGAAAAAAAAAAAAAAAAAAAAAAAAATAAGCATGGGCAGCAAAAGGGATAGATCTGAACGACATTCTCCAGGAGGTATCTCTTGCGAGCGACAGGAGCTGAATGATGGAATAATACAGGTGTTCATTATTGGGGCGCCATGTGTGATTCCACCATTCAGCTCCTATCACTCAATAGATGTACTCCAAGTTTATCAATCACCATTTACGTTATGCTGCTACATTGCTATAGCACTGGAGAGTACTCAACTAATAGGAGTACATGTACATACATCCGGTGGACATAGACATCTATTACAACAGTTTATTAGCCATCTTTCTACCATTTTCCTTGGTTGTCTAATATATCCTTACAGATCAAACTTATTAGTATGACTGACTTTTACATAAAATATATATTTTTAGTCCAATTGGTATTTTTTACCCTATTGAAGAGCAGTGACCCGTCATGTTTTAACATTTACCATACGTCTGTACTTTACCTGTGCATATTTCATACGTCCTTTTTATTTTGTCATGATAGAGAGCTTAAAATTTTAGCAGCAATTTTTCATTTTTTCAAGGACATTTACAAAACTTATTTTTTTTTAGGGGCCTATTTACTTTTGAAGAGACTTTGGCCAAACCCCAAATAAGATACCATTTTAAAAACTGGACTTAAGGTATTCTACACCTCTATCAGAAAGTTTGATAAGCGGTCAGGTACTTCACAGGAATGACAAATTACATGTTTCTTTTTGCTCTAAAATGTTGTTTTTTTTGTCCCAGACTTTTCATGTACACAATGGGCAATAATAGTTTTTGACTATATATTGGGGAATGCCAGGTTCAGGAGGAATTGCCTAAGAAATTGCATTGTCTATTTTCTCCTAGGCAGGGCTCACAAGGAAATGAGCGCTAAATGACTTATGGAATTCAGATTGTGCTGGAACAGTTTGCCAGTTCTTAATTTTTTAACATTTTTGGGGTAATTTTTTTTTTTTTTTTTTTTTAAGGCTAGGTTTACATTCAGCCTGTGCTCTAGATTAAGCACTTATTTCTATGTAAACCCATGTGCCATGTGTAGAGCCCCTGAGTTACCAGAAAGCCATCAAAACTGATAACCATTTTGGAAGTTACACCCCTTCGGGAATTCTTCTACAGGTGATTTTTTTTTTTTTTTTACAGTCACACGTTTTCCAGAAAAAAGTAGGCAATTGACGTTGCAGAATGAGAATTGCAAATCTGCCATTTTAATGCCCAATACATTGTGCTCCTGGATACATGCACCCAGTAAATTATTAAGTGGTTTCTTCCCGCTATCTCATTGCCATACATATGGAGGCAAACTGTGGTTTTAGCACACAGAGGCTCTGAAGAGATGGGGTATGTTAGCATTTTGCCAGAATTTTCTGGATCCACGTTACGGATAGCACGAAGGCTATGGAAAAGTATGTGGAAAACCCCCATTTTTCCGTTGACAGTCCTGTGAGAGATCTTTTTGCGGGAGGAGGTGGATTTTTATTGGTATCACTTTTGACTATACGTTTGATCACTGTTAAGGCTAGGTTCACATTTATTCTATGCACTTCTGTCAGGGTTTCTGCCCAAATCTGCAAAAAAAAAAAAAAGTGATTCAGATAACCATTCACTATAATGAGGCCCATGGACTCCATTTGGCCTTTTTTCATGGTGGTTGACTGATACAGCTGGAAAATTGGCAAAATGGAATCCAAAACAACTCCATCTGCCTGAAAGTGAATGGTTTTATCTAAAATCACATTTTCTCTGATTTAGATGGAAACTCTGATGTTAAGTGCTTAAAATAAGGCTAAGTTCACAGTTATCCTGTGCTGTACACTGACTTTTTGACAGCAGGACAAAAACTGCAGTTCAGGATTTTTCTCTTTTTAAGCCTTTCACTGTATGGTATAAGTGATGAGCAAGAAAAAAATCCTACACAAATCTGATACCGCTGGAAGAACAGCATTATGTTTAAACTACATTTGAACACTAAAAATTATATCATTTTGTAAAAAAAAAAAAAAAAAACTAAAACCCCACACAAAGAAAAAAATACCATATAGTCATTCTGAGGGCTATAACATATCTCTGCTGATAAAACTGTATGAGGGCTTGTTTATGTTGGATTAATTGAAGCTTTTTATTGGTAACAATTTGGGGTATATAAACAGATTTTTATTCCATTAGGGAGGAAGAACAAACAAAAAACAGCAATTAAGGATTTTTTTTTTTTTTTAAACTGTTCATTGTGAGATTACAATGTCAACTTTATATCAAGATAAATACCTAAGCAAATTTATTCCCCCCAAAAAATCAAATTTGAGAAAACCTATATTTCGTACACCAATAGGCCTTTTTTTTTTTAAAAACAAACAAAAAAAAAACAACTTGGCGCCTTATTGACATATCCAACTCCTTCTTAAGATGGTTTTTCATAACTAATCCCTTTTAGCACAAGTAACCTTCTTGAGTAACATAATTTGGGTATTGCTTGTTGATCCAATTCAGACATTCTTGATTCCTCCCATTTCGTGCACTATACATATTAAGGTTCTAATGGAATATGAATTTTAAATATATAATATAAATCATTACCAGTATCTCCCGCCAGAAACCCTTCACATTATTATAATCCCATATGGAACATTTTTACCAGGCCATTTTACATCTTGGACATATATTTCTACTTTTAATCAAACTTTGCTATTTTATATGGAGGGGAAAAAGCTCTAAATAAAATATAAAATAAATATATGACGTGGTCTGTATGAATGATTTGAGGAAAGACCAGGTCCAGCCGTAACCACATTATCCCAATGATCTTATTATATAACCAACATCTCTCCCATTTCATTCTAATATCCCTCAGCTTATCAGCATTTATTATAATCCACATTTCTTTACAAACATGCGGCTTTCACAAAAAAATTCCACTACACCATTATCTTCCACTCAGTGAAAACAACCACTTTATGGCCCTACGTACTTTTACATAAACCCTTTCCCCCCCGGAAAAAAACGCTATAATCCAAACTACCTGGTCATCATAACCCTTAAATATAATCCCCATACTAATTCAGGTTTATACACCCCTTATTTCATCCCAAATTGAATTCTTTGAGAAAGAATTTCCTAAATCCAGATGACTTCACCCGCAACTTCTCGTATCCATCATTTCTTCTAACATCTCTCCCATATTAAACTGAGATGCAAATAGGAATTCTCTAGTCAAAATTACTTTATAAATTCCCTCCGCCACATTCCCATATTGCTCTCATCCGAGACGACAAGAAGGTGGTTCTTATTTTTAGAACAGCTACCCCACCCTCCGTTACAGGTCTTTGCAAACTCACCATTTTAATAAGAGGGAGTTTTTCCCTCCGAACAATCTCACTCAAAAGTTTGAAAACTTACTCAGGTAACTATATTGGATTGATTGAAATCACAATTTTATTGCAGGTAAAATTTTTATAAAGGCACTCTGCCCTGCCATTTCAATCTGTAGTTTGGACCAGATTTTATTCTTCCCCCTCAATTTCTGAAATTCAACCATATTAAAATAAAATCCTTCAGATCTCTTATTTAAAACAATGACCTCTCTCTATAACTTATAAATCCAAATCTGGTAAAAGCTCCCAATTGTGCAAGGGCAACTACATGGACTTTCCCCACATTATCCTGAAGCCACAGAGGTCACCAAAATCATTTAGTATGTTACAGGCTCCCAACAGATCAGCGAGAACGCAAAAACAACAGGACATCATCTTCATAAAGTAGAATCTTCTCTAATGCCAAGCCTAAAACCCTCCACCTCCTCCGTTCATCTAATCACCAATAGCTCTTCGGCCAAGGCAAACAATAGAGGGGGACCCCTTGCTGATGGGGGAACACCCCTGACATAAGACCAGTCACCTCTATCCTAGTTAGAGGCTCGCTATATAACAGCTTAACCTATTTTAAAAAAAAAAAAAAAAAGGAAAAAAAAAAGCCCAAAATCCATTAATTCCAAAACTTTCCACAAATATGACCATTCAATTGTATCAATGTCTGTATGCAGTCAGGGCCTTCATCAGGGCACACCTACATATTCGCACATAACGGTTTAATGATACAGGCTGATTTATTCTTCATAAAACCAGCTTGATCACCATTTACGATATTTGAAATTACCTTTTGCCAACATTTTTAAATCAGTATTACTCAATGAAATCGGTCTATATAAATCAATACATACGGGAGCTTTACAAGTTTTTAATAACTCATCGATTGAAGGAGTAAACTCATCTCTAAAGAAATTTTCCAAGGTTTCTTCAAATCTAGCAAAACACAGTATTTTTTTAAAGCTAAAAAGATCTGTTTTCTGAATACATGTTCAGTTAGAAGCTTTCCAAATTTTACAACCTTTTTCTGCCATTTCTAAAACTTGTATGCAGGTCAGTATGATTATAGTGATACCAGATTTTTGTAGATTGTTTTGTAGTGCTACTTTTGCACAAAACACCTCCTTCCCCACACAACTGTTTTGCATGCTTTTTATTTTTTGGTCAAGAAACTCCTATGAGGGTCTGCTTTTTATTACGACGTATTGACATTTTCAGTGCCATCATATTTTTTAACATAAGACTTTTTGATTGTTTTTATTCCATTTTGTGTGTAGCAGTTTGAACGGGAAAAACCTCTGCATTGTTGGCATGCATTTATTTTTGTTTTTTTACATCGTTTACTGTAGAATTGAAAAAATGTGTTCGTTTCACAGCCAAGGTTGGTGATACCAATTGTGTCCTTTCATTTTTATATTAAAGTGGCGCTTTTAAAAAATTTACTTTTTTTATTCTTGTTTGGCATTTTACAAATTTTATATTTGTAATATTTATATTTTATACTCTTTGATAGTCAATACTTTGCAGTGCATTGCTTGGTCTCGAGCTGCCATAGCAACCATCTGCAATCCACGTACGGGGGTGTGCCATGCGTTGAAATGGAGCCCTCTCACAACCATCTAGATCCCGCGATCACAATTGAACATGGAATCTAGAAGGTTAAACAGTCAGGATCAAAGCCGGCGTGGTCCTATGCCTGTACATGTACGTCAAATGTCGGGAAGGTGTTGAAAAGAAGATGTACTTTCAACAAACTTTCTATAAATCGATAGTACAGGCAAACATAGGAAACTGTAATAGGTCTCATCAGTGAATTCTGCCACTTTCTCCACTAGATTCTTCTGCCTCAACTCACCAGCCACTCCGAAAAAAATACTCAAATCCCACTGCGGTATCAGGTTACACATTCAATTAAAATTTCTTCCATGATGCTGCTTCTGTCAGTGAGCTAAGGAACGAAGAGCAGAAATGTGCTAAGCGTGGGAGAGATTATTGCACCTAGTCTCCTACCACTAGCTGAGAGTTGACTGAAAATTAAGAAAGAGGCTGCAGAGAAGAAAACTGCAGGATACATGTCATATAATGGCCAGAAAGTATTATTCTTTAAGTACACACATAACCACTTCTGAAAAGAGAGGAGTATAATTACCCTTTAACCATACTGACAAAATAAGACACAGACACGAGTTTTACTTAAAATTATTCATTAAACCATAAAATAAATATTTTTCACATAACATGTAAAAAAAATAAGCACCCCCCCTCCCCTGTAAACTTCTCAATTTACTGTAAAAATACACCCTCCCTCCCCATAAGAAACCCCAAAATAATTAATCATTTTCATTAGAAGAACAACTAAACCTGAAGTGACCATTGGTGCACACAGTCTAGCATTAGTCACCATCTTCTTGACCTGAAAAGGCTGCATTATAGACAGCACAGCGAATACAGATAACATACGACTTCAGGTTTAGCGTCCCTGTATACAAAAATGTTTTAAACAAAGAACAGCCCCCCCCCCCACAAACAAGCCTGCCAACCCAGAGTGATTACATAACCCCCAAACATTTACAAAATGAAAAAAAAAAAAAAAGTTCCCCAGCCACTTGGGATGCATACTTCCATCCTTTAAATGGAACCAAAATTTTATATATATGCAACATAAAATAAAAAAAAGTGGGAGAGGAGGAATGAAATGAACCAAAATGGGAGGTAGTGGTGGGGGGGAAAGTTGATGGGGGACGGGAAGGGGTTGTATATTACAGTCTGAAACAGGCGAGGAAACATTGGGTGTGGAAGGTGGGAAAACAAAATGTATAAAGTGAGGGAAGAGGAGAGCGAGAAAGGCAGATGAATAAGTCACAGAAAAAGGATATTAGGCTGTTAACGACATAAGAAAATTGTCACGGGAAGAGTTATTGAGTTTGAGGTGACTGGTACTGCGAACTTCCCGATTGTGGGGTGCACGCCATTCGGAGATTAGCAACCAATGTGTCGACCTCAGGTGGGTAAAAAGGGGGAAGAAAATACTCCACAGAGCTCAGCACGTAAGCCATAAACCTTG
Organism: Phyllobates terribilis; assembly: GCF_046119375.1. NCBI lineage: Eukaryota > Metazoa > Chordata > Amphibia > Anura > Dendrobatidae > Phyllobates > Phyllobates terribilis. The sequence goes on from NW_027362761.1 coordinate 255,795,671, forward strand.
ATCGACTAGGTTCAGGCAGCCAACGTATTCGGTCGGCCAGCGTGCGGCTAAACGCATCAGCATCATCCTCAGCCCAGGTCCTCCGTAATAGGGCTAGAATTTCATCATCCAACTCTTGTGTAATCTTGGCCCTGCTACGGATAATACATTTTCCTCCTGGTTTTGATGCTGGCACGCGGGGAGGCGGGGGCACAGGCTCAGTACTCTGTCCTGCTATGGCAAAGTCAGTGTTTGCCCCCTCAGTTTCCACAGCAGGTGGCACAAAAGAGCCTTCAAGTGGTTCACTCTCCTTTGGCTGGGGCAACCCCACTTCTTTGTCCAGACCTGATGAAGTCCTGTTACAAAAATAGAAAAAAAAAAAATGTTAAAAATTGGTAGTCCCTGCATACAGTAGATGTTTCAAGAAGCTCTCCATTTTGTAGCAAATACCATTTTACCAGATGGCAGTCAAAGAAAAAAACAAAAAAAAACAAACTTACTAGTGTACACTGTTCTAGATCCACACCATTTTCTCATTCTGCCTCTGCTTCAGGAGTAAATGTTTGGAATCCAGGGGAGACATCCATGGACCATATTTGCCAACTCTCCAGGAAAATCTGCCAGGCTCCCAGAAAAGAGGAGACCTCTCAGACTCCTGAAAGGGTTGTCAAGTTTTCCCAGGAACCACCGAGACCTCCCGGAAAGAAGAATTGCAGGAAACTACCAACTTTAGCCAGATGCGGTGTCATCAGACTCGGCACTGGTTATATTTAGCCTTGGTGGCAGGAATATTTTCTCTTGCTGCGGCGATTGTGTGAAAAAAGGGACACTCAGGCTCTCATTTGTTCTGGTTTGAGGTTGGTTCAAAGCTGCACCCATTCCCAGCCTTAGTGTGATATTCAATGCAAAATCACTGCTCTGCCACCTCCAGCATTTTGGTGCTGCTGTCAGGGCATACTCAAGAGGAGGGTTTATGGAGAGCCACTGGGTGCATCCCTACATGTTCCTTTTGTCTACAAATAATGCCATGTACATCTTATGAGATATATGTAGACAGCTGTGTTAATGGCAATGACGTAAACCCAAATTAAATTCTGACACACTTGTGTTGTTTAAGTTTGTAACTTAAAGGGGTTCTCACACGAACAAAAGTTCATTTTAAATCAATAGATCTTGGAATAATAATAATTTCCACAATTGGATGTGTTTAAATAAAATGTTCCTGTGCTGAGATAATCTTATAAATGTGCCCCTGCTGTGCACTGTGTAATGGCTATGTGACTGTGCAGAAACATGGTCTGATCATACCACAGCTCCTCGGCTGGGGAGGAAGCCAAAGAGTATACAGACATTACAGCACAGGGTCACAGCTGATCTATTTTGTGAGGCAAAACATTTCCCTGCCTGTTTTTAAACAATGTTTTACATGACAAAAAGCAGTAGCTATGATCCCCTGCTGTAATGTCTGTATAGCCTTTTGCTTCCTCCCCTGTCCAGGAGCTGTGGTATGATCAGATCATATTCCTGCACGGTCAGACACGGCCATTACACAGTACACAGCAGGGGCACATTTATAAGATTATCTCAGCACAGGAACATTTTATTTAAACACATCCAATTGTGGAACTTATTATTACAAAATCTATTGATTAAAATTAACTTTTGTCCGTGGAAAACCCCTTTAAACCTCTCTGGGGTTGCATCGTTTTCACATGGCATTTGTTCAGGAATCTGGATTCTGTTTATATTTTGGCGGTGTTGGAAGGGGTCATGTGGTATTTGTGATTGAAACATTTCCTACATAAATGGGCAGGGCAGAAGGCACAATTGTTTTGTGGTGCGTATAACTTCATATGCCATTGTGTGGAATCTCTGGTGTCCCCTTTCAAAAGTTGGCAAATGCCATAGAGACATTTAGTATCTGCAGATGGACAGAGCATTCTGTTAACTACTTTAGAGAGTCTTGTCATAAACCAGTTGCCTATAGTGTGCGTGTTTGTGCATATACGTGTGTTTGTGTGTATATAGGTGTGTGTGTGCTTACAGTGCACAGCCAGCCAATAAAAAAAAAAAAAAAAGAGGCAATGAATAAGTCTTCCAACAAAGCCCCAATGCAAGGCGAGTCGTTGGCATTATAAACAAAAGGATACCAGAGCAGATTCTGTACTAGCCTACGTTTATTTCCTTCCAAGACACCATTACATCATAGCACCACAGGACATTACATTTCGAAGAACCCCATTAAGGTTATATGTACGATGCTTACGGGCAAGGTTGCCTGATTGACCTGAGGAACATCAGCTGGTGCAAATATTGGTAACGTTTGCGCTTGGAAGGAGAGGACCCAGTCTTTTCTTCCATTGACATCTCCTTGCGGAACCTGTCGCGCACTGACCGCCATCTATTTTTGACATCCTTCTCTGAAAGCAGAGTAAAAAGAAAAAAAAAGTTTTACAAACTATACACAGTCTATGGAGGTTTTCCAAACTGGAAACAAATGCAATAAAGTAGTGATTATGATTGAGGTACATATTTCTTCTGGACTTGCCATGTCATCCAAATGGCTTTGACGGGTAATAGATTGCATAGCAGAAGAAAAAGGAGATTTTTGTGTACTCCCCGTAAAATCTCTCTTTCTCTTAGCCTCTAATTGGGGGACACAGGACCATGGATGTTATGCTGCTGTCCACTAGGAGGCGACACTATGCATAATCTGAAAAAGATTAACCGTGGCTGCTCCTCTGCAGTATACACCCCTGGACGGCGTCAGCCTTCTCCAGTTTTGTGCAAAAGCAATAGGAGGAACGGATGGAATGGAATGGATTACATACCATGCCTATAAGAAGGCAACTATGTACGAGCTCAAGAAAAACAATATCAGAACTCAACATAATAACGGCCCGGAACGGGCAACAGGGTGGGAGCTGTGTCCCCCAATTAGAGGCTAAGAGAAAGATTTTACGGTGAGTACACAAAAATCTCCTTTACTCTGTCGCCTCATTGGGGGACACAGGACCATGGGACGTCCCAAAGCAGTCCCTGGGTGGGAAGCAATGGACAAATATGGTGTAGACAGGCCCCTATAATTGGGGCACTGCCGCCTGCAGGATACGTCTATCCAGGCTCGCGTCTGCTGAGGACTGGGTATGAACCCTGTAGTGTTTGGTAAACGTGTGTAGGCTAGTCCAGGTGGCTGCCTTACACACTTGTTGTGCCAAGGCCTGGTGCCGAATGGCCCAGGAGGCCCCTACCCCACGTGTAGAGTGTGCCGTAATACCTGCTGGAATAGGAGAATTTTTGAGGCGGTAGGCCTCTTGTATGGTGGATTTGATCCACCTGGCAAGGGTAGCTTTGGAAGCTGGCAGACCCTTGCGGCCGCCTTCCAGAAGAAGGAAAAGAGAATCAGACTTCCGGAAGGGCGCAGTCCTAGACACAGATACGCAATGCCCTGACAAGGTCAAGCGTATGCAGAGCCTTCTCCACTCTATGAACCGGGACCGGACAGAGGGATGGCAGTGAAATTTCCTCATCGAGGTCGAAGTTGGACACAACCTTTGGAAGGAAGGATGGGACCGTACGGAGAACTACCTTGTCCTGGTAAAAAGCCAGGAAGGGTTGTCTGCAGGAGAGTGCTGTGAGTTCAGACACCCTGCGTAGCGAGGCGATTGCCACTAGGAAAACCACTTTCTGGGATAGAAGGCGGAGTGAGACTTCCCTAAGGGGTTCAAAAGGTGTTTCCTGCAATGCTGTCATCACCAGGTTGAGATCCCATGTTTCTAGTGGTTGTCTGTAGGGGGGAACCAATCGGGAAACCCCCTGAAGAAATGTCCTTACTTGCGGCTTGTTAGCAACGCACCTCTGAAAAAGCACAGAGAGCTGACACCTGGCTCTTAAGGGAGGCCAGGGACAGTCTGGCCTCCAGACCCGATTGGAGAAACCCAAGTACCCTGGAGAGGGAATAAGGGAATGGGGTCTGGTCACGAGATTCGCACCAGGTAAAGAAGGCTTTCCAGGTACGGTAATAAATCTTTGCAGAGGTTGGCTTCCGTGCTCTGATCATGGTTCCAATGAAGTCAGGCGAGAACCCTGACTGGGTTAAAACCCAGGTCTCAATAGCCATGCCGTCAAATTCAGGGCCCCTGAGTTCTGGTGGTAGAACGGGCCTTGTGACAGAAGATCCGGGCGGTCGGGGAGACGCCAGGGGACGTCTGCTGTGAGCTGCACGATGTCGGTGTACCATGTACGTCTGGACCAGTTTGGTGCGATTAGGATGGTTGGAACTCCCTCTTGCTTGATCTTCCTCACCACTCTGGATACCAGGGGGAGAGGTGGAAAAAATGTACAGGAGCTGGAACTGGGTCCAGTCCTGAACCAGGGCGGCCGCTCCTAGCGCCCGCGGGTCGTGTGTTCTGGCCATGACGTTCGAGACCTTGGCATTGAAGTGGGATGCCATTATGTCCACGTCCGGAGTCCCCCAGCGATGGCAAATCTGGCAAAAAATTTCGGGATGGAGAGACCACTCTCCCGAGTCCATTCCTTGCCGGCTGAGGAAGTCTGCTTCCCAGTTGTCCACACCCGGAATGTGGACCGCAGAGAGAACCGAACCTGTGGCTTCCACCCAGTGGAGAATGTGTGTCACTTCTCGCATCGCCTGGGCACTGCGGGTCACCCCTTGGTGACTCACATATGCCACAGCCGTGGCATTGTCCGACTGTGCTCTGATGTGAGAGGCTGCCAGTAAGTGATGGAAGGCTCTCAACGCCAGGAGAATGGCATGAATTTCCAAGACGTTGATGGGCATGGTCGCTTCTGCTGGTGACCACTTGCCCTGTGCTCTGTGGTGTAGGTGTACCGCACCCCAACCAGTCCGGCTCGCGTCGGTGGTCAGAACCTTCCATTGACTCGTGAGAAAGGATTTCCCCTTTGTTAGTGAGATTGGCTTGAGCCACCAGTGCAGGGAACTCCTGGTTGACGACGTCAACTGGAACTCCCTGTCGAGAGAAAAAGGGTTCCTGTCCCATGACTTGAGGATGGCTAGTTGGAGAGGCCTTAGGTGAAGCTGGGCAAATGGGACCGCTTCTATTGCCGCCACCATCCTGCCAAGGACTCTCATGGCAAACCGGAGAGATCGAGAGGGTTTGCTTAGGAGGGTGCGAACTCCTAAAGGGAGAGGCAGTGCCTTGTCCTTGGGAAGAAGCACTAGACCCCTGGAGGTGTTGAGTAACATTCCCAGGAAGGTCAGAGACTGACTCGGGGTTGGGGATGACTTTTGTAGGTTGACTAACCAGCCTAGGCGACTCAGAATGTCGATTGTGATTAAGACGCTGAGCTCGCAGTCCTTGAAGGTGGGAGCCTTGATAAGGAGATCGTCCAGGTATGAAACGACTACTATGCCTCTGGAGTGCAGGACGTCCATGGTGGCTGCCATGACTTTGGTAAACACTCTGGGAGCCGTGGCGAGTCCGAACGGGAGAGCCACGAACTGGTAGTGGTCCTGGTCGATTGCGAACCTGAGAAATCTCTGATGGGCGGGCGCAATTGGTATATGCAGGTATGCGTCTTGTATGTCTATGGAGGCGAGAAATTCTCCCTTCTCCATGGACGCAATGATGGACCGAAGGGACTCCATGCGGAAATGACGTACCCGTACATATTTGTTCAGCTGTTTTAGGTCCAGTATGGGCCGTACGCCGCCTCCTTTCTTGGGGACTACGAATAAATTTGAGTAGAACCCTTGGAAGCGCTCGGCCGCAGGGACCGGTACTATGACTCCTGCTTGAAGAAGCGAGGAGACCGCTTGGTGGAAGGCAAGAGCCTTGGCTGGCGGTTTTGAGGGAACATACAGAGTCTGGTGGGTTGGAAGTGAACTCTATCTTGTATCCCGAAGACACTAGTTCCCTGACCCACCTGTCTTCTGTAATAGGCAGCCAGACTTGATGAAATAGCGAAAGACGGCCGCCTACAGGTGGGGTGTCTTCCGGAGTCCGCGAGTCATGATGAGGAGGAAATCTGAGATTTTCCTCCTTTAAACTTTAACTGGCCTGCTCTTGACTGCCAGGTCTTGTCCGACTTTTGCGTCGACCGCAAGTTGTCTCTGCGTGGGGCGAGGTTGCTATTTTGTGCTGGTCGCGAGACGGACCAGCCGGAAGAGTTCCGAAAGCATCGGAATCGAGTTTGGTTACGCTACTTGTAAGTGTGTTTGGGCTTCAGTTGGGGGAGAGAGGTACTCTTGCCCCCGGTGGCGTTGGATATCAGTGTGTCCAACTGTTCACCGAAAAGTCGACCACTGAGGTACGGGAGGTGCATGAGGGACTTCTTTGAGGCTGCATCTGCTTTCCATTCCCGCAGCCAGAGGATAAGCCGAATGGTGATGGCGTTTGATGCTATCCCCACTGCACCCCTTGCAGAATCCAGAGCTGCATGAAGCATGTAATCTGCTACAACTGCTATTTGGGCCGCTTGGTCCAACAGCTCAGGAGCAGATACTTGTAGGCTAGCTTGTAAATTTTGGGCCCAAGCCAGAATGGCCTTGGCAGCACAAACTGAGGCGAACGCGGGAGCCAGGGAGGCCCCTGCGGCCTCGAAAATTGAACAAGCCATGTGTTCTACCTGCTGGTCCGCTGTGTCCCTGAGGGTTGAGCTATCTGGCAGTGAAAGGAGTGACTGTGCTGCTAGCCTAGAGACTGGGGGATCCACTTCAGGTGGATCTGTCCATTGTTTGGTGACCTCCTGTGGGAAGGGGTACCACGCCTCCAGATATTTGCGATTGGTAAACTTCTTCTCAGGCTGTGAGAACTGCTTTTTAAGGATCACCTTAAACTCTGGGTGGTCAAAGGAAATCTTATGTCCTGGTGTCTCCGGGGGTGGATCAGAGATGTCCAGCACCCGATGGATGGATGAGATCAGATCATCAACTAGCGCTGTATTGCTAGGGGGGATAGGGATTAGGGACCCTTCGGTTTCCTTGTCGGAGTCGGAATCACAGAGGTCTTCCGAATCCTGTGTATCACTAAGGCGTCTCCTGCTGGGTGAACCGGAGCGGAGGCCTTCTCTGGTCAGGTATGGCTGTGGGGATCTGTATTGTCTGTCCTTGGCAGGGAACGGTCTAGATGAGCTGGGACTACGGTGTCTCTCCCTAGAAGGGGATGACCGTGTGGTATGGGATGACGCAGATGAACATGACCTGTGGGTCCGCTTGCGTCCTGACCTAGACGTGGATGTGCCCGTGCAGTCAAGTCCCTGAGTGGAACTCTCCCTTTGCTGGGTAGTATTCATAGCCGAGGCATGACTCTGCAGAGCCTGAAGCAATGTGGATGTGAGGTGATCTATAGACTGCGTCATAGATTGCGACATCTGAGTGACCCATTCCAGCGTGGCATTAGACACCGAAGCATTGGCAGAGGCTTCTTGGGGCTCTGGCACAGCAGACTGGATGCAGTCCTGGCAGTGTGGGTACGTGCTGCCATTGGGGAGAGTATTACTTCAGGCTGTACAGAGTGCATAATAGCAGTCCTGCCTGGTTCTCTTAGACCTTGAGCCCGGCATAGTGTACAGGGGTGGCTATGCAGAGGAGCTTATAGGATTCACAGCCGAGGGAGACTCCAGCTGTGATCTTACCCCACCAGTGTTTCTCTAGGTCCAGCGCCGAAGATCCACAGTCCTGTGCCCCCCGGAGACTGGCAGGCCTGGTCTATATGTGCCGACCGGTAGCTGCAGGGTTAATCTTTTCCTGCAGTAGATAATGGCCGCCGGAGTTGAGGAAGAAGGTGGGCGGAGAGCTGAAAAGGGCGGCAGTTTGCTACGAAAACGCACCCTTTCAGTCTGGATCCACCCCTTCTATGACACTGTAGAGTGTCATATTCATCATCCGGGGGGCGGCAGCTTCGGCTAGGCCGTCGGCGCAGTGTAAATTAGAAACCTGATGCCCAAAGGGGCTCCAGGCCGGCGCGGAAGTCCGGGAGGGGGCCGGATCTGAACCGGACCCCCCGGATCTAAAGGCAGTGATAGCGGTGGGGGTATCAGTGGAAGGGGGAGCCCTTGAAGGGTCCCCCTGAGGCATCATAGTGCTGGTGCTGCCACAGAGACAGGGCCAGGAAGGCATGTGTCTGTATTTGCCATGGCTGGCAGCCTGCACTCCCCCCCCCAACAGGAGTCCGCAGCAGGGCTGGGGTTCCTGGATTCAGTGCAGTGTGCTAGCTACTGGGAGCTGAGGATTGCTGCCTGTACAGGCCCTACCTGAGGCGTCTCAACCTAATACCCCCAGAGGGGGATTAGGGAGGGTGCTGCTATCACCATCAGGGGGCTTTATCCTCGCCTCGACCTCAACCCAGAGACCAAAAGGAATTGGGGAAGGAGGGGGGTCTCGACTTCGAACCAGCACCCGAGGGGCTGGGGAAGGAGCGACATGGTGAATAGTCATCTCGACTTCAACTGTGCACCCCGTAATAGGGGGCAGAGGAAGGAGCCATGCCGGGAGTCTCGCAGGAGACCCACTATTCTTCATCTGTAATCCAGTCGGAAAAAAACGGAGTAAAAAATTTTAGGTGTGCCTCCTTGCGACACCAATGAAAAACTGGAGTAGGCCGACGCCGTCCAGGGGTGTATACTGCAGAGGAGGAGCCACAGTTAATCTTTTTCAGATTATGCATAGTGTCGCCTCCTAGTGGACAGCAGCATAACACCCATGGTCCTGTTTCCCCCAATGAGGCGACAGAGTAAAATAGATTATAGTTCCCTTCAATTACAATCAAAATTATTTGATAATAAAAAAAAAGGAAAAAGTCACTTACCAATAGCCCCCTGCTCTTTGACAGTGAGCCCATCCCATGAAGGGTACAGGTGGCGGAAGATGCTTGTCCATGCGTCTTCTCTTGCCTGCCTGTCACTGTACCCCTCAGCTCCAGCATCCCAAAGCTCAGGATGAGTTTCAACCTGCATTAGAAAAAATAAGGGAAAAAAAAAGGAAAAGACCATTACTAAACACACATCAGATATTCCTTGCATCATAAAAAAAAAATCAAGTTCGAAAAAAATATATATCTGCATAAAAAAAACAACACTACTTGAAAATTATGATTGCAGAAATAAATGTAAAATAACACACACAAATCAATACATGACAAAAATACTCAACAGATCATTCCAATGGAGTTACTCACTTGCTGAATGAGGTGCTTCACATTTATGGACATCCTTTGGTGGGATGTCATTTTCACATTTGATTTCTGCAGCTCCCAGTCCTGTTCCCTGAAGCAGTCGGTCATAAAATGCTGCCGTATTGCTTCCTGTTATTAATTTGCATGTTTGACAGAGTGAGAAACTAGTATAAAACTTCACGTAAAAACCGCATGTTAACACGCACATGGGTTTGCATTTTATTTTTTTTCGCCTAATAGGGACAATGATGTAACATCTGGCTCCAGCGATACTTTACACTTAAAATAAGGTCTCCGCGTATTTCAGTTTGCTTTAAGAAAGTCCAATACGTTTTCCAACAGATTTTCTTCTGTTAGAAATAATTTTGGAACGACGGACAAACGCATTATTGCAAGGACCAATTGTTAACAGTCATACTGGTTAAATGCTTTGTGACCGTAGCCCGTAACAACCAGCAATTTATTATTATTGCTTTTTAAATGTATTATTTTGTTTTTTTAATACACTTTAATTTGGCCATATTGGAGACGCTTTTTTGTAGTTGCAATGAATAGGAGTTAATTGACCAAGAAATATTACTAATACCGCCTTCAGGAAGTAAGGAGTACACCACCTGCCCTAGACTAGTGTTGCAAAAGAAGTACACAACCTTCACAAATTAACATTAATTTACATGTTCATTTAGGTCAGGTTTTGATTAGTCCGGTTCATTAAATTGGAATATACACTTTTATTCCAGATTATATACTTTACTGTAATCTGGTTCTCGATCTACAATTTCTCAATGTTTTTATGCAATCTGATCTTGTGTAGTTAGTAACAATCTGCACTAGTCAGCATGTAAGGATCTTACTGAGGAATAACACTAAATCTCATATACAAAAAAAAGCAATGTCTTAAAAAAAAAACAAAACAAAACTCATGCAAAATGTAACATTTATCAAAAATGTATGGACACATGTACAGAGAACAGACATGACTTACCTGGTTCAGCATAACATCGTACACTTCTTCACCTTCACTGTAAACATGAGCCTAGAAGACAGATCATAAAGCGTTAATAGTTAAGGGGGTATTCTCAAGTTCTTAAATTGCTTTAAATAGACAGCATGAAAATAATCAAGTTTGCCATTTGATTTTTCTATGTGTTGTCATTCTCCTGCTTTGAGAGCTTTTATCCTTTAAAGTGTACAGCAGGTTTCCATGGAGATTAGCCTTTAGACCCTGGATAAGGGTTCATAGTAGCTACATTTCTGGACAGGGGTTAACTCTTAACATCCCACTCAGCGCTCTCCAACCCATTGATTTCTATACAGCAGTTACTCACCTCATCTTCTGAAGAGATGCAGATATAAATCACCAGCCTGTAGCTTTCAGACTACTAAATACAGCCCTTAGCTCTGTCTGTGTGCTTGTTCAAATGCCTTGTTATCTCTATGTGTAAATACAGTGCTAACAATATAGACTTTACAAATCACTGATAGCTGAATGTGTTATAGCAGAACTTCTGCTGAGCTTTCTAGTTCTGCTAATAATTTAGTGCTACTATTCACCCGAACTTACACTCAAGGAGCGTGGAAAGCTGTGTGCTGCTCAAGAGACAATTTGAGACTCCCTCTTTAAAGGGGTTGTTCACTACATTTTATTACCCCTCCCCCAATGTATTCTCCCAGGGCCCTTAAGTGGTTTTGTAATTACATTGCGGTGCAGTTACTGTCTGTGAGCGGCGCTATCACTGGCATCATGTGACCCCCGGCTGCAGCCGGCTCTGACATCCACTGATGTCATGCCACGATTCCGGATGCAGCCGGGAGGCTCTCTTCTGCGTTCCACTGGTGGATGCTGGGTTGTGGGCGGGGTTACCCTGAACATCACACCCAGCATCCATTGCGCGCTCTCCCTCACCCCATTCATTGGGAAAGCGCACAGTGGATGCTGGTGGATAAACTTGACGTGACATCAGTGGCGGGTCATGTGATGCCTGTGAGCGGCCCGCGGTAGCGCCAATCACAGGCAGTATCTGCAACACAAGGTAATTAAAAAAATGATTACTGCCAGGTACATTTTTTTCTGAAATGCTGCACCGTTTCAGATTAAACATATTTTGTCCTCAGACAGCTTTTCTATATTTCTCAGTTGACTAGTCAAGGCTGGTCCCAAGCTGGCTTCTTCCTGTACCAATCCCTATGACATGCTGGCCAAGGACCAGCCTCTACTAGTCAGCTGAGACACAGTCCCTGGTGAGCTTTTCTAAGTATACTAAGTGTTTCAGAATACAACATGTCTGGCTAGGATCACACAACCAGCATCAGATTCATACCGCCTGTGGTTTTGGCAGCATGACTAATGACAGGATCCCTTTAAAGAATACTATTCTTCACAAATGGTGGCTATGAACCCAGTTCTACAATTTCACTTTTTCACTGTGAAAGAGGGACATTCCAGCTGAGAACTGCGTACATCCAATCATTCCTTAGGGGCCTTCAGTGTTGCTCCACGTTATACTTTTCAGGTTTAATGAAATGTACACATGAGTAATGTAAATTGGTCGTAAACCAATATCAAATATCTTTATATTGAAACAGTAGTATTTCACACTTTCTAAATTACAGAGTGAGATAATTCCCCAAAAGGTCTCTGCTTAAAAAATAAAACCTCGTTTTTGAACACTTCAAAAAACTGTGAACATAGCCCTATATAATACCACCACAAAATCATGTCCCTTAACACATTTGCTGGAATAAAGATAAAGTGGACACTCCCTTAAAAAGCCTTTTTAAAGCCAGTTTCCACGTTTTGCCCAGTAGATGTGCATAGGTCAGAAATAAAACCTAAACATTTATCTTAACACTATAAACTAAATCATGGCACAATAATGCAGCCGAGTGCTGTAACTCTGTTTAGGGCTTGAAAGAGGTCGGCTGTAGTGTTCTCTTGTGACACTACTTACTATGCCATCACACATCCCCAGGCCATTTATGTATGCATGTTCCAGGAGACCTCTTCTATAGCAGAGTGGAGCAAAATGAAAAGCTGAAGTGGATTTTTTTTTGCCGACTTAGCAACAAAAAAAGTCTGCACAGCAATTTACAGTAAAATAAAACATGGAAACAAATTTTTAAAACTTCATACAAAACAAACGTACCAGGGAAAAATGAAGCAGAGAAATCAAAGCATGCCATAAATTTGAAAAAAAAGTTTTTACTGTGCATTTCCCTCACTCGAAAAAGTAAAATCTGCACCCCAAAAATATCGGTATTCTGGATATAATGCATTGAATTTTGCTGAGGGTTAACAGATGACAGTCGGCTACATCTTGACTTATCCTGGATGATGAAGCATGTGAACTCTGAGTGGAGGTGCCTTTTAGGGCTCTATCAGATGGAAACTTCTCATCTGTTTTAAGTGATGATCAATAGACCTACAAAGATTATAATGTAGAGCCATGAAAATAAAAATTTTACATTTTTACCACAAAAAGTTCTTTTATCCCCAAGTTTTTTATTTTGAAAAGGGTAACCGGAGAAAATGGACCCCAAAATCTGTTGTGCAATTTCTCCTGAGCACGCAGATACCTCATATGTGGGGAAAAACTATTGTTTGGGCGCACGACAGAGCTAAGAAAGGAAGGAGTGACGTTTTGGAACGCAGACTTCGATGGAATGGTCTGCAGGTGTCATCACATTTGGGGAGCCCCTGATGTGCCTAAACAGTGGAAAACCCCCACAATTTACCCCATTTTGGAAACTAGACCCCCCCCTTGAAGGAATTTATTTAGATGTGTGGTGAGCACCTTGAACCCACAGGTGCATCACAGAATTTTACAATGTGGATTTGTAAAAATGAAAAAAAATATATATTTTCCCACAAAAATGTTGTTTTAGCCCCCAATTTTTTCATTTTCACAAGGAGAAAATGGACCCCAAAGTTTGTTGTACAGTTTTTCCTGTGTACGCCAATACCCCATATGTGGTCGAAAACTACTTTTGAGGCACAGTGCAAAGCTCTGAAGGGAAGAAGTGCCATATCGGAGTTCAGATTTGGCTGGACTGGTTTGAGGGTGCCATGTCACATTGGCAGAGCCCCTAAGGTGCCAGAACAGCATGATCTAGCAAGTTTGCTAGCTCTGATGACCCGGATGTCATCACAACGACATTGAGTCACCATGGCAACGATCAGGCACCAACGCTGACGACGCTGGGTCTCCGATCCAATGCAGAGGGGAATTCTTCCCTCTGCCTGAGATCGCAGCATTTAGCAGGTTAAAAAAACGGAGAACAGAGTTCTGGGTGTCAGCTATCAGAATCAGCTGACACCCGGCAGCGATCACCAGCGCACAGCCCCCTGTGCGTGGGCGATAGCCATGACATACACATACTGCATTGTTCGCAAAGTCCTTCCCGACCATGACGTATATATACTGCAGATGTCAGAAAGGGGTTAAAACTGTTTTCTCTGAAGGGCGGGAGCGTTTCAAACAGAGGCGTAGCTAGTGGTTCTGCTCAAAGGGGGAATGAAACATCTGAGTGGGGCCCAAACCAGTAATCCAGTATATTGCACTCCTATAGTCCTCCATACACTATAGTGCAACCCCTCTAAGTATAATAGTATAATGAACTACCCATAGGCCTCCATACAGTATAATGCACCACCATAGTCCTCCATATAGTATAAAATGGCCCCTACACTGTATGAGGGGTCCCTACAATGTATGAGGGACTAACAGTGGATGAGGAGCCCCCATACTTTGATACCCCCACAATCACCCCATAAGTTTCAATTAAAATAAAAAACCATCATATACTCAACCTATTCCAGGATCCTGACGAGTCCTCCTGCAAAGCACCAGCGCATGCACTGGACATCAGAGTCCTGGCGCGGAGCGAGGATGTCACCACGTCGGGAGTCTGACTTCCTGTGCATGCACCGGCGCTTCTGTCCCGGCATTACCTGCTGTTCTTTTGACAGCAGGTTTAAAGCAATCTGCGGTCTATAGAACAATCAGGGTAGTGCAGAGAGACCGTGTCTCATTGCTCTACCGCAGAGATTAACTATATCAGCGCGCTGCGCATGCCGATACAGTTAAGGGTAGTACAGCTTCGGGTGGGCCCCTCAGAGTGCGTGGTCCGGGGGCGACCACACCCTCAGCTTCCCCGATAGCTACGCTACTGGTTTCAGAGAAAGACATACCTGGCTTTAAATCACACTGCCATGCTCTGATCCATACAGCCCATGGTTTTTGCAGTTGTGTGTGACAAGGTACCTTTAAAATAAGTTCTCTGCTTTAGACAATCTCTACTTCTTAGAAATGCAACAAAATAAACAGATAAAATGGGACATCCCAGCAGTCAGAGATAGTCTGTTGGGGACTTGGCAAAGTTCTGTTCACACATCATTTGATCCCCATGTCTTTATAAAGAAGGCTGGTTCCTAGCATATACACAGGCCTCCATTCACCTTCTGGTATACCATCATTGGGCTGATAGATGAAGGTAGAACTTTTTTCTTCTTTTATAGAAAAAAAAAACAGTTAATTATGCTTTTCTACAGAGAGGGATCCCGCAAAAACATATACAGTACAAAACATAGTCCTATACAAAGGCATATGTTGAAGCCTTCCATCAGAGATAAGTACTAAGCAACACACCCAGCAACTGACATTCAAAAGAATGTGCAGGTTTTATGTGAACAAAGCTTGTTTTCAGTTTTCCTGCAGCAGCGCCTCCAACAGGGGACATAAAGCACTACATAGTGTCCATTCAAAGGATTGTCTGTGTAACGCAGATGATCTTTGTAACTGCTCTCCAACCTGGATATAAAAAAAAGTGATGATTCTGAATATACGACCCCCTGCCTTTACTAACTAAAAATTCCACAATAGAGAAAAGGCTTTTAGTTCAATGGTGTTATAAGCTACATTCGAATTTAGATTTATTGCCTCTACAGAAGCCAGATACTCCAACAAGAAGGAACGATTGCTAGTTTAAAACAGCTTTCATAAGAAAAAAAAATTAAAAAAAATTTCTAGTTCATGTGTAGAAGCCATGCTGCAGAAGCCAGCCAACACAACCCTGCCTGATTAGAGGCCAAAAGAGGAAGCAAAGGACAGTCTACACAATGCGAGTCCTAAGCTGGTGCCGGGCAGCCACTGGCATTCCATCTGGGAAGACAATAATGCTATAAGAGAAGCAGAAGAGCACAAAGTGCCATAAAGGCAGGCCTATTGTAGTCACAGGGAAACATCAGCAAGTCCACGTCTGCTATGCAAATGCCAGCAAGGTCATTCACCAGAACATGGCTGAAGAAGTCAGCTTCTCAACTGTAAGCACCAAAAAGGTAGATGTACACTTTGTGTAAGAAGGACCACACAATATGACTCTGCTCATCAGTACGATTACAGCAATACCAAACATGTCCAGTTTTTTTTTTTGTGTGTTTTTGGGATTTGAACTTGCCATTTTTTGTGTTTTGCTACCTCGCAACCTGGAATTTCACTGCTTTTTTGAGGATTTCCATCATTTCATCTAGTGAGCATGCCTACAACAACTGTGAACATTTGGTTTTCTTTTTATTGTGAAGCAAACAGGACAAAATAACTGAAAACTTCAGTGTACAAAACTATTCCTCCCCTTAAAGTCAGTACTTTGTAGAGCCTCCTTGTCGTCATTAGTGTTGAGTGCAAGTGCTCGCTACTTGAGTTTGCATTTGGTGCTCGGGTATGCACAGAGCATCGCGGGTGCTCGAGTGATATGTTAAAGTCCCCACGGCCGCATGTTTTGAGGCTGTTAGACACCCAAAAAAAACATGCAAGGATTGCCCATATATGGCAGGAAATTCCCGCATGTTTTTTGGTGCCTAACAGCCGCAAAACATGCAGCCGCGGGGACTCGAGCAGGTCACTCAAGCACCCGCGATTGTCTGTGCAAACCCGACCCCCCACCTGTTCTTCTCAAAAAAAGTCGGGGACAAAGTTGTTGAGATCTACTTGGTCTTCATGGTGTTGTTTGGTTAGTGGTGCCTCTTGTTTAATGGTGTTGCAGCCTCTGTGGCATGTCAGAAAAGGTGTGTATATACTGACAGACCATGTGACACTTAGATTGCACTCAGGTGGACTTCCTTTCACTAAGCATGTGACTTATGAAGGTAACTGCTTGCACCAGAAATTTTTAGGGGCTTCATAGCAAAAGGGGTGAAGACATAGGCACAGGCCTACATTTTTCTCACTTCACCAACTTCGACTATTTATTGTTTATGAATCACACAAATCAGATTACAACCCGTGTTTAAATATTATGGTAATGTATATATAAAAATCCAAGGCACTGTACAGCGATTCCATATATATATATATATATATATTTATTATGGAATCGCTGTACAGTGCCTTGGATTCACCCCCCCACCCCTTGGATTTTTACATATTTTGTTATAATATATATAATACATTAGAAAATATATAATATGTGTAGAGCCAGAGAAAAGGCTACAGAACAGCATGTATCACCCATATCTGCTAATAAAAATCCACATTTACATCTGGAGTAAACATGGAGTAAGTTGAATAATAGAGTTGAAGCAGCGCTGCAGTGGAAATAAGTGAAAAAAGCCGACTTTATCCATCCAGATCAGATGGGGGAATAAAGTCAGTATCATTTATTTTCAGTGAAGTGCTACTTCCATTCTATTTTTTCCTAATTTGAAGGTTTTTGGCTGTTCGCTGATATTTTTTCCATATATCTCACTATATCTATAGCAAAAAAACAGCAGGCAGCACCCCAAAAGGTCTTTGAAAAAATATGAACTTTATTAGCCGGGCGTGGCGACGTTTCAGTTGCAGACAACCTTCATCACTGCTTGATGAAAGTTGTCGACAACCGAAACGTCGCCACGCCCGGCTAATAAAGTCCATTTTTTTTTTTTAAAGACCTTTTGGCTGCCTGACATTGTTTTTGCTATACTGTCTTTACGTATGGATATCTGTTTGGGGGCCTTGCACCCGATAATTTGAAGATATGGTGCTGTTCCAATTTTGACTATCTATAGATTTATACAGTACAGACCAAAAGTTTGGACACAGCTCATTTAAAGATTTTTCTGTATTTTCATGACTATGAAAATTGTACATTCACACTGAAGGCATCAAAACTATGAATTAACACATGTGGAATTATATACTTACCAAAAAAGTGTGAAACAACTGAAAATATGTCTTATATTCTAGGTTCTTCAAAGTAGCCACCTTTTGCTTTGATGACTGCTTTGCACACTCTTGGCATTCTCTTGATGAGCTTCAAGAGGTAGTCACCGGAAATGGTCTTCCAACAATCGTGAAGGAGTTCCCAGAGATGCTTAGCACTTGTTGGCCCTTTTGCCTTCACTCTGCGGTCCAGCTCACCCCAAACCAGGTCTGGTGACTGGAGGCCAGGTCATCTGGCGTAGCACCCCATCACTCTCCTTCTTGGTCAAATAGAGTCACCAGCAAAGCACCCCCACACCATCACACCTCCTCCTCCATGCTTCACGGTGAGAACCAGGTATGTAGAGTTCATCCGTTCACCTTTTCTGCGTCGCACAAGGACACGGTGGTTGGAACCAAAGATCTCAAATTTGGACTCACCAGACCAAAGCACAGATTTCCACTGGTCTAATGTCCATTCCTTGTGTTCTTTAGCCCAAACAAGTCTCTACTGCTTGTTGCCTGTCCTTAGCAGTGGTTTCCTAGCAGCTATTTTACCATGACGGCCTGCTGCACAAAGTCTCCTCTTAATAGTTGTTGAAGAGATGTGTCTGCTGCTAGAACTCTGTGTGGCATCGACCTGGTCTCCAATCTGAGCTGCTGTTAACCTGCGATTTCTGAGGCTGGTGACTTGGATAAACTTATCCTCAGAAGCAGAGGTGACTCTTGGTCTTCCTTTTCTGGGGTGATCCTCATGTGAGCCAGTTTCTTTGTCTAGCTTGATGGTTTTTGCATCTGCACTTGGGGACACTTTCAAAGTTTTCTCAATTTTTCGCACTGACTGACTTTCATTTCTTAAAGTAATGATGGCCACTCGTTTTTCTTTACTTAGCTTCTTTTTTCTTGCCAGAATACAAATTCTAACAGTCTATTCAGTAGGACTATGAACTGTGTATCCACCAGACCTCTGCACAACACAACTGATGGTCCCAACCCCATTTATAAGGCAAGAAATCCCACTTATTAAACCTGACAGGGCACACCTGTGAAGTGAAAACCATTTCCGGTGACTACCTCTTGAAGTTCATCAAGAGAATGCCAAGAGTGTGCAAAGCAGTCATCAAAGCAAAAGGTGGCTACTTTGAAGAACCTAGAATATAAGACATATTTTCAGTTGTTTCACACTTTTTTGTTAAGTATATAATTCCACATGTGTTAATTCATAGTTTTGATGCCTTCAGTGTGAATGTACAATTTTCATAGTCATGAAAATACAGAAAAATCTTTAAATGAGGCGTGTCCAAACTTTTGGTCTGTACTGTATATAGCACAACTTTATGCAACTGCACATTATGGTTGAGCCCCTCAGTCTATATAACACACACATGCTTATATAGGTAGTACTCCCTCATGCTATATATATAAATATGTAGGTGTACACAAATATACCTGTGTAATATATAGTAGTATACATTACACAGGTATATTCACATCTCTCTCTATGACATACACACACGTGTGTATATATAGATCTCAAGAGAGCACTACATATACATGTATTATGTAGACAGAGACCCAACTATATTGTGCAGTTACATAAAAGACCGCTATCGCTAGCTTTATATATATATATATATATATATATATATATATATATATATATATATATATATATATATATATATATATATATACACACACACGAGACCCCTTTATATAAATTGTCCCCTTTCTCTTACAATCATTTGATGAATGAGCTCTTAGGGTCACTACACTGCTGCTGACCAGAGGAGCTGCCTAGCAACCGGCCTCTGGGGGCGTGTCTCAGAGCACAGCACGCTGAGCTGCCAATCCCAACATGGCCATTCCCATAAACTGTGATTCTCTTATTTCATAACGCAAGTAATTCTTCCAAAGGTAGTTTATTTCATGTTAGTTTATATTTACAGTCTTCCTACTGTAATATACCATATTATGTGTGGAGGTGATAGGTCCTCTTTAATGTGAGCGTCTCTAAACTTTTGAATGCACATGTGCACCTGTTCAATGTTTCAGTACTTTCTGCACAGCTTGCTGTTCTCTAACAATGGCATAATGGCAAAATTCACATCAGGTGTTTGATCCATGAGTCGGACAAGAAATTTCAGGGTTCAATTAGAATTTGTGTTGAACAGTCCTCCTCATCATGCTGTTCACATTTTGACATCATGAGACCAAGACGACACCTAACAATTGATCTACAGTACCTCACTATTATGAGGCTTCAAGCAGGATGTCCTCAGTCGGAAGGGGCAACTGAGCTGAGAGTGTCACAGAGACATCAGCAGGGTGCAACAGAGATACAGAGAACTGGAAGAGTCACAGAAAGGCAGAGAAGTGGACGGCTTTTGGCCACATCCCACACTGATGACCAATTCATTGTGAACAATGCCCTTCAGAACCGGATGATGAATGCCACAACTCCAGGAACATTTAAATGAGGTGAGAGGCACCCAAGTGTCACGTCAGACCATTCAAAACCGTTTACATCAGCATGGACTGCGAGCTAGACGATCTTCAGGGGGTACCTAATCACAATACCAGGCATAGGTGTCATCATTTTGCATGGGTCAGGGAGAATCTACGCTGGGTGAGGGACCAATGGGCCTCAGTGCCGTTCACTGATTAAAATTGATTCACACTGAGCAGAAATGATGGCCACCAACAATGTTGGAGAAGTCAAGGAGAGCAGTATGCATCAGTCACTGTTGTCACCAGACGAGCCTTTGCTGGTGGTTACAGTGTGTGCAGGAGTCTAGTCAATACAGAACTACCCTACACTTTGTGAATGGTACAGTGGCAAGCCCCCACTACTTGAATAACATCATTAATCCAGTCATTGTGCCTCTGCATGAACAACACGGGCCTAATTTCATCTTCATGGACAATGGTCCAGCTCATAGAGTCAGTAAGTCCAATGGGTAAGTGTGTAATCTTCCATCAACATGACAATGGTCAAAAAGTATCTGCAAGGTAGATGCATATTTAGATAATAGTAAGTAGAGACTGTCTTTCCCACTGACCCGATCAGCCAGATTTGTTAGAGTATAGAAGAAAGATCCCCTACACTTGGTAACATCTGGCTGATCGGGTCCATGAGAAAGACAGTCTCTACTTACTTTTTGACCATTGTGTCAGGTTGATGGGAGATTCCACACTTACCCATTGGACTTACAGTATGTATTTTGCACACATTTATTGTCATCAGCGATTGTTCCTTGTACTATGCATTTAAACATTTTTTACTATATTTTTGTATCCATAAAATACACCTCTTAACCATTTAAACTCCAATTTTCCTTCTCCTGTTTTATCATGTTTTCTTGGAGTGATTTCATCTGTTTTTGTGGAAACTCTGGATGACACATTGTGGTATAATCCACATATACAACGTATTGGGGATATTTTTGGTTTCTAAAATCTATTGCTCTATAGTTTGTGTATGTTCCACTCCGGGCTATGACTTACAAATATTGATACATAATGGCTCAATGAAACTACAGGCAAGTGTGCTGTCAGAGAAAAAATAAAATGGACAGCATATAGATGTGTGAATGTAGCCTAACACATAAGTTGCAGCAACAGTGCAGCAGACATCGGATTCAGGCCGCTCCTGGTTCGGGCAGCATCAGCTGACTGGTCCCTTTAAATGGCAACAATTAGTGTCATCATGCAACTTACCTTTCCAAGCTTGCTGGAGCATTCAGGGTCCACAGGGGCCTTTCCCTTCATCACAATAGTTCTTAAGTGTTCTGCATAAAAGATTTGACAAAAAACATGGATTAAAAACATTCAATTAAATAGACTGACGTGTAAATAAGAAAAACATGAATCTAGTAGTGTGTTCACCTTTGCTGTCCTCAGATTCACTGTCTCCACTTTCAACACTCCTGTTCCCACGTAGGCATGATGCAGATGATGGTCCATTACTAACACTGTCATTCTCATCATCATCAGCTGTGGCATCTAAAGCAACTACAAAATCATTTAACACAGATTACATTTTCTGCATTTTTTCAAAAGCTTGTGGCTCAAAGCTTCCCTTTTTCTATTTTTTTCATCAATATCTAATTATAAGTCAACAGGAACCATCAGAGGCTTTGCTGGTGTCAATTGTGTACCTCTGAACTAATGTGTTGAGGCTTGCCTTACAAATGGAAGCCTTAAAAAGGTAATTTGTCAGTAGGATGAACCCTCCCAAGCTGTCTACATGTGAATGTGGGTCATAGGAAGCTGAATAAAATGATACCTTAATATATGTGATCCAATGTCTTATTCCAGAGAAATTCACGTTTTTCTTAATATGTAAATGAGCTGTTAAAGATCTATGGGCTAGTCAAACTCTGAAGGCAGATTCTCATGCAGGTCTGTTTTCATTTAAAGGGGTCATTACCAGTATGTAGAGATCAGGAGAGAAGACTGTCATTCATTACATATCAAATGCCCCTTTCATTTAATGTAAACTCTAGGGGCAGATTCTCATCCAGATCAACCTCCTTGTTACCTATATTTTACATTTTGAGCTTCCCTTCATCTCCTGCAGTTTGTTATGGTTTGAGGGTTTCCTTCCAGCACTGACTTACACCATCTAAACTACATTACCTGTAATGCATTTTGTCACACACATCTCTATCTCCCATCCTCACTGCAACTAGTTGACTGAAATTTTGGCCCACCCACTGCACTCACATACCATGTTTTTGAGACCGCTATAAAGTTTCAAAAATGGAAAAAACGATTGTGAACAACTAACATGCCTGCTCCTTATCACCCTCCTCCGCAGCCTCACCCCATCAAAGTCCCCCTTCTTTCAGTGCTTCAGCACTGTTGGCAGTTACCCTTCTCCTCTTCACCCTGCTCAGATGTCCTCCGTATAGTCTACCTGCTCCGACCTCCTGTCCAGCCTCCCCCTGCCTTTCAGCAGCCAGAAAAAAAAAATAAAAAAAAATTCTCCCCTGCAAGCACTCCCCCACCCCCACCCTTCTCATCAGCCTACTCGATTCTCCTCTGCAACCATCCTCCCTCCTCAGCAGCTAGCTCTGTTCTCTGCATCCAGCCTCCTTCCTCAGCAGCCTACTCCATTCTCCTCTACATCCAGCCTCCCCGCTCCTTTTCAGCAGCACGCTCCATTCCACATTGCATCCAACCCAGTCAGCATTGTGCTCCATTCTCCTCCGTATTTAGCCTCCCTACTACTTAGCAGCGTTCTTCAATTTTGTCTGGATTCAGCCACCCCTCTGAAAAGTTACCAAATGTAACAACTCAGTAACAAACAGGTACCTTAGTAAAAACCTCCTGACAGATTTTGTTTATGTAATCTGAAAACAGCATAACGTAGGGACAGAGACCCCAATTCCAGCAATCTGTCACTTACTAGGCTGTGGGCTTCAATAAAATCAGTGTTCTATCAGCAGGGAGATCACTAGAGGACTAGTTGTCTGGTGCCATGTAGTCCTCCATATTCATGAGCTCTGTATAAACCTGCCCCCCACCACTGAAAGCTGCCAATTGGTGGTGTGGGCGGGGTTATACAGAGCTCAACATTCAGAGAACTGGTAAATCTGCAGCAGATAAAACAGTGATTTTATCAAAATGACAGAACACAGCCCAGTAAGTGATACATCGCTGGAATCAGGGTCGCTGCCATTACATTATGCTTCTCTCAGATTACATACAAAAGACTGGTGACAGATTGCCTTTAACAGGAAGTAATTTAGGAAGTTTCTTTATTTGTCAGACCCTTAACAAAGGTTTAATGTTTATAATCAGACAGCCCCTTTAATGTACCAGTTATCATGCTCACTGCTCTGCTAAATGTACATATTTCAATAAAACCTCACATTCTGGGGAAGCAATTCGATCTCACTGATATAACGGACAAGAGTGAGTAGACCGCTGTTTTGATAAAATGGTAGGTCTATAAATTGACAATTCATACCAGATAAGCAGCGCTGAATCTGCCTTTCATAGTGAGATTGGGTATTTTTTTGCACCATGGCTCCGAGATCAATTGTGTAAGGCTTGCCACCCAAAGAAAGAGACACTATCTTGCTGTCTGTATGAAGTGCCGTTTCCAGAAAGATGGACGTTTTAGCATCATAGGAGAACCAGGATTCGTCTGACAGCCACTGCCACACAAAAACTGAAAAACAAAAAAGGGGCAAGTCATGACCATTATAAAAATGACGTTGCTTTTCAAATGTTACAAGCAGAGGACCTGTAAATTATTAAGGATGTAGCAAAAAACACACACGTTTCCTAGGTCATTAAAGGGGTTTTCCCATGAACAAAGTTCATTTCAATCAATAGATCTTGGAGTAATAATAATTTCCACAATTGGATGTGTTTAAATAAAATGTTCCTGTGCTGAGATAATCTTATAAATCTGCCCCTGCTGTGCACTGTGTAATGGCTGTGTCTGACCGTACAGGAACATGGTCTGATCATACCACAGCTCCTGGGCAGGGGAGGAAGCAAAAGAGAACATACAAACTTCAGCGCATGGGATCACAAATGATTCTTTGAGGTAAAACATTTTCTAAAAAACAGGCAGGGAAATGTTTTTCCTTACAGAAAGAATCAGCTGTGACCATGTGCTGTAATGTCTGTATACTCTTTTGCTTCCCCCCCCTGTCCAGGAGCTGTGGTATGATCAGACCGTGTTCCTGCACGGTCAGACACAGCCATTACACTGTACACAGCAGGGGCACATTTATAAGATTATCTCAGCACAGGAACATTTTATTTAAACACATCCAATTGTGGAACTTATTATTATTCCAAGATCTATTGATTTAAAATCAACTTTAAAATTAAAGGGGTTTTCCCCCAAACAAAGTTAAGTGTTTAAAAAGGTACGATTATACACAAACTGCAAAGAAAAAAAGAAATCCCAGCATTTTCTCAGTTCTTTTGTTGCAAATTAATATTAAAACGGAGAACTCTTAGTGTCTCAGAAGCTCACCCCTCCTCGTCACTCTCCCGTGCACTGGAGTAATGCAACTAGCTGCAGCAGGAGCCTCCCCCTGTACACTGTCTGCTAGCCCTCACCCCCTTGGTTAGGCTGTGGATGGAACTGATCAGCAGGAAATTAACCTGTGTTCCCTGAAGGATTTATACAGGACTGTTTATGAATCATACAGAAAACATTGTGGGACATACATACTAATACATAGTGAGGGCAATTCTATTTCTTGGTTAATTCAAACAATCATTCCTAGGTTTAGGGTAAACAATCTTGTTCACAAGCTCACATTGATCCTGCTCTTTCACAGCAAGCCGTATAGGTCGTTGGTAGCCGCTCTTCTTATTCTTTTGCAGCATATTTCTCAAATCCACTTGTAGGGAGATCCCAGGCTCAGGGGTGATGGTCACAGAATGCTTTCCAGTACTGGAACAGAATTCAGGCATTTTTAACTCAATTAGGAATGGAAGTGTAAATTCCACAAACGTATCTAACAACATTTATTAAGGCATGAAAATATACCACAGGAAACTAAAAGATTTTACAAAGGCTCTGTAGCTCCCTGGGACAGGGGGCTTAAAGGGGTTGTCCACTACTTGGACAACCCCTTTTGAGCTTAAATGTTTGGCCCTAATTTAATAAAAAAAGCTTACACTCCCCTCCCGTTCCAGCGGTGTTGCGGTCGTTGGGCGCCGTGTCACAATCAGCGCTGGCATCACTGTCTCCTTCTTCGGACAAATCAAACAAAGTGGAAGTCTGGGCTTCAGCTGATCTCGGACTTCCTCTTCATGTTCAATTCGACAGGAGGTGGGGAAAGAGAGACGCCAGCGCCGATTGGGTGCTGGCATCACAACAACCACTCGAGAGCCCCGGGGAGAGAGTGCAGACACTGCCGGAACAGTGCCAGCACGCGAGGTCAGTATAAGCTTTTTTATTTTATCAGGGCCAAGCGTGGGGTATGAGAAGGAGCTGTCCAAGTAGTGGACAACTTCAACATTAGTCCCTGAGCTGGCATATGCATCAAATTTGTATGTTCTACTCTTATTTGTGGGGTTTCTTAAGCATGCTTCAAAATATACATATAGTTTAATCCCCTTGAGTATGTATATGAGTGACTACATCTGTACCGTGCTTTAAAATTCATTCACACTACATAGGCATCAAAAATGAATAGCAATTTTGGGGGAGCAATGGACCTAAAAAACCAGCCTCTGTGTAGTAACCAAGGACTGAACTGTAGACCCCTATCCCACCATGAGCCCTGGTACAACTGCGTGAACCCACATAATTCACTGCTGCAGAGTTGGCCATAAACAAAAGACTTCTCTCGACAGGATCAGGGCTACTGTCACACAATCAATTTAGTGCGTGCAAAAACGACAAAAAAAATACTTAGCACACAGATGGTTTTCGTGTGCACACTGTTACGTTTATCATTGACTCAATGGGAAAATCTGTGCCATGCAAAATGACCAGAATAGGACATTCAGTAAGTTCTGTTTGAAATTCGGCAAACAAGTTCATGGGAACATGAAAAAAAAACAATAACCCAGATGTGTAAATAGCCCCCACTGATTAACTCCAAGGTGTGCAAAAATGCTGCCACTTTTGGTGTTTTTAGGCTAGTCCTGGCATAAAAACGTGGGGTGCGCCTAACAAAAATCATAATTTATGCCGTCAAAGTGACGTAAATTCCATCAAACTTATGCAAGCTCTAGCTTAGTGTGCATTTCTGTTTCTGGCTCATGGCTGTAGAAAGATGGGCAAAACTCATTAAGAGGTGCATGCCTCTTAACCCCTTCCCGACATTTGCATACCCATTTGTCATAATGGGGAAGATGTTATGCTATGACAAACATGTAGGTCATGGTGATTATCGGGCACAGGAGCTATGCTCCGGGAGATTACAGAGAGCTCGGCATAACTGACAGCAGAGTTCCTGCAGCAACAGCCAGGGTCAGTACTAGCACAGTCCGTGGCTTTAAGGGATCGCCAAGCGGTAAACATTTACTAATCAGTAATAGTCTAATAGCCTGGTTACACAGGCAGGCAGCAGTAAATGATGAGCACTGAGTGATCTCTAATAGATGGCTCAGCACACATGGGCTGCCACTGTTCTCAGCAGTGCAAGTCCTGCTTACAAAGGACAATGTCACAGAGACCTATGATCTTTTGCGCTGTGCAAAAGATCATTTTACGAGTGCTGACAAGTGAAAGAATACCATTGAATGGTCACAAATGTTTCAGTTTAAAGGGAATCTGTCACCCCCTGGGACGTTTTTTACCTATTAATATGGGCATACAGGTAATAGAATGGTTAAAATGGTCATACCTGTATGCTTATTTCTGCGGTCTTGTTGTGCAGAAATCATCTTTTATTCTGTTATGGTAATGAGTTCTTCCAGACTTTGGGGTTGCGGTGCCTGGAAGAAAACTCTGCCTCCGGTCTTCATTTGCGTACCACCCCCTCCCATCAGTGTCACCCTGGCCTGTTACATGCATTTCTGGCCCCGGAATCCCGCGCCTACAATAGCGTGATTATACTTACCTTTTCAGTCCTGCTATGGGCACTGGCATCATTGTTCTTCTGTGCTGGCGAGTCATTGCTACTGAAGATGTAGTGACTACCGGCACCTGGAAGAACTCATTACCATGACAGAATAAGAGAGGATGTCTGCACATCAAGACCGCAGATATGGCATACAAGTAGGA
The DNA here is from genome assembly GCF_046119375.1 of Phyllobates terribilis. NCBI lineage: Eukaryota > Metazoa > Chordata > Amphibia > Anura > Dendrobatidae > Phyllobates > Phyllobates terribilis. Next base: position 255,822,697 of record NW_027362761.1, read on the forward strand.
CTATTTCAACCATTCAATTACCTGTATGCCCATTTGAATTTTTTTTTCAACACTTAAATAAAAAAGAACCTATACATGTTTATTATCTGCAAATTCGTAATGACCTGGAGAATCATAATGGCAGGTCAGTTTTAGCATTTAGTGAACATGGTATTAAAAAACAAAAAACCCCAAAACCACATAATAGAAATCTGGCATCTTTAATCGCTTGGATCCGAAGACTAAATTTGTCTTATTCCGCTCACCTAGTGGTAAAAAGAAGAGAAAAACAAAAAAATAAATAATGAATTGCCATTTATTCCGTCTCCCAAAAATCAGAATAGAACGTGTTGATGTTATGTACCAAGCTCCCTGGAAAAAAAACAAGCCCCTCTTACAGCACTGTCAGCAGAGAATTAAAAAAAAGTTAGTGAAGCAAAAAATAAACACTTTAGAAAAAATATATTATAAGTGTGAAAGTGTAGGAAAAAATTGTTATAAAACATAAAATTAGATAGGTACTTTATATGTAGCAATCCAATCTGGTCTCGTGGTACTGACTCGAAGAATAGACTTGCCTTAACACTTGTACCGTGTGGTGAAAGGCGGTAAAGTAACAAAAAAAAAAAAAAACACAAGTTCACATTTATTTTAGGCTCTACAGTGAAAGCTTATGTTGGGCTTTCTGTCCAAATCTCCATAAAACCCCTGACAGAACCATTCACTATAACGAGGCAGATTGAGTCACTCTGGAGTCCATATGGATTCTGATGACTCCGTGCCTTTGTTTCGGCAGTGTCCGGTGTTTCTAGGCATACACAAAAGCACATACGATCACGCTTTTCTGCACCTCTAAAAAAAGACATTCAGCGCTAGAACAGAGGCCTACAGAGTCCAGATTAATTCTGTCTGCCTCATTATACTGAATGGCTTTGTTCAGGGTAATCTCAGAATCGTAGACGGAAATCGCAATGTAATACTCAGCACAGAGCACAAGATAAATGTGAACCTAGTCTTAAAAGCAGTAAACCAATATTAAATGTTGTGTATCCCCAAAAATGCTACCAATAAAAACCTTAACGTCTCTCACAAAAAACAAGTCGCCAGTTGGGTCCTTCATCTGGCAATGAAAGATATGGGTTCACATCACAGGTAGCTGAAAGGCTCAGGAAAAGGTGACATGGCAGACACCCTCCTGGACATGGACTGCTACTACTTATCTGCAAAATCCACACAAAAAAACACAAGAGAAGTAGAGCCGCTGAAAGGCAATTGGGCCAATCCCCATGCAGATCATGTTTCTGCTCTGGAAATCCAAATGTTGGACCCCACGCAGATTTTTAGTTTTTTTTTCCGCCAGTAAAAAGTATCAAGAAATGTTTTTCGCGATTTTTAGGTATTTTTTTTTGCACAGAATATTAAGTAATTAAACATATGTTTTGTGTGCGCGCGCGTTTTTTTCAGACCTACTGAAAAACACAAAATACACTAAAAGGTTAAGAAATACAGCACAACTAAAATATGCTGTTTGTAATGGAACATCTGTCCAGGCACCATCATCAGCTCATCCGACACTTCTGAGCCGGAAATAATGTAAGAAGGGAGAAAAGCCAGTGGCCAGATTGTTACTGGTCCATATACTGGTGTGGCTAGGGGCCACAATAGCCCGAAACGTGTTAGTGATGCTGCTACCGGTTTGGAGTTTGAAGCCTTGACATAGGTCATCTACACAATCTGATGTAATAAAAAATAATATACACTTCTGCTTTTAACAGTCTGGAAGCTGAATTTTCTAGCTTTTTGCAATATTTGTCCTCAATCACCTTTCAAAAAGGAGACAAGAGTACAAAACAGCAATAATAAGATGCATATTTTTTCCAGAAGAACTGAACATTTTTTTTTTTTTTTTAAACTGCCCATAAAAACCCAATGGATTTTGTATTTCCATAGCACCGTCTGTCATCCTCACACCCAAGTCTTTACAGGAAGCATGATGTGATTACCAACTGCAGCCCATACGCATTGGACTAAAGATCCCTATGGATATAGCTTCATTTATGGCATCCGCAACGCCAGAGGTTTGCGCTTACACATCAGTACAGAGCAATAGATGGGTTTTGGAATATAAAAGGGACACACTAGATATAGAGGTCTCACACACACACACACCACCTTGTGGCTCTGCACTACGTGTAACAGTATGTTTTCCCTGGAGAGTTTAAGCCATATAAGCATAATTTCCAAAAACCAAGGAAAGTTTACAAACTGCGCCACGTCCACTTTGTGTGTGAACGTAGCCTTAGGCTGTTCCTGCTCATGTTCTCAGGAGGAAGAGTGGAACAAAGGATGTCTGATCCTTTTTTCCTCCCTTCAGCTGTCTTTGGGGTCAAGTTGGAACCCCCCACAAGCTAAATAGGTCAGTCTTTCTCGGCAAAGCATTCAGCCATGGCTGACGTTCATGTAATGAGTGTGCCTACCTTTATTTCCTGCCATCTGTCTAACACATGCAAACTTACCACGATTACACATTATGCATAGGAAAACTATTTATTTTTGTATGCAGAAGGAATAAAAAGGAATGAACTGACTAAATTTATCCATGGGAAGTAGGGAAACATCCCAAAGATGACAAAGGTTTCTGTAATTCCAGCTGATTTCTTGGAGGATAGGAATCTCACATTTCCTTGGCTATAGGTGCTGCACAGCACACTACATACAATATGTGGCAGCTGTCCCCCATACGCTATGCCATCCTTTTCTAGTTTACATGTAAACACTCATACAATTCCGGTCTCACCTGAATGCTTGGTTAATCCGGTTGTTAAGGTCTTCTGCATAAACCATCCACAAATCTCCATTACTGAGCCATTCCCAGCGAGTCTCCAGTTCTGCGGATTCCGCATCCTTGTCAGAGTCTAGAAGTGGGTCACTTTCATCTTCAGTTTTTACTACGATCTCAAGATCTATCTCGGCTTTCCTTTTCTGAGATCCTATAGGAGAGAAAGAAAAATGCTTGTAAATAAAATCAAGAACTATCCCAAAACCCTGACTGATCCCACCAGAATCCAGATATTTTGTGGTTAGGCATAATTGATGCATTTACATAGATATTGTCCAGTTTGAGCCAAAATTAATATAATATAATATATATATATATATATATATATATATGTCACAATCAACTCAAAACAAACTTCACCCCTAATCTGCCAGAAAAGCAGCCTCTGAGATCTTATCTTGTTTGGGTGTCTTAATGCGCAGTTACATTGAGTGGCTACATAGTACCATGTGCACAATGGGCAAATTATCCCACTGAAATCGATAAGCAGCTTGGTTTTTTCATGTAGATTTTGGAGCTTAGTCTGCTTCAAACAAATAAAATTCAGTGTGATCCTACTTTATGTTGCTAGAAAAAAATCCTGAAGAAAACATCATATCGGATGTGCAAAACTCCAGCATGCCTGGAAATCTGTGCAGAATTTTCATGCTGCATAAACACTACTGTGCAAAAAAATACTACCAAGTAAGAAGGTTTTAAAGATAAAACAGTGCCAATTTTTTTTTTTTGTTAATTGAGAAAAATAAAGCGAATGAACAAGACAAAAATCCAAATTAATATTTGGTGAACCAACCACAGATGATCTGTGCATGTAGGCTTGTGCAAATCCTTCTGTCTCTTAATCTAACCCACATACGGTATGTCGAACTCTGGCCTGCATGGCGAGTATATTTTTGGATGCGATGCTGGACAGGTCCCCCAAGCATAATTGACCCGTTACGCCAGACGGGTCCCCCACCCAGCATCGCACTTTCAACTATATGCAGTAGAAAGTAATGATGGAGGAGGAAGCATCAGCACAGTGGGGGCAATGATGTCATTACAACATGCCCACTGTATCGAGGATCTGAACACACCGTGAAGAGACCGGAGCAGCGACGGAACAGGCAGAGGAGAGTATTTATTTTTCTTAACGTGGTGCCCATTATTCTATATGGAGGACTATGTGAGACCCATTATACTGTATGGAGCACTTTTTGTGGCCATTATACTGTATGGAGAGCTGTGTGTGGATTACAGTTGGAGAATCATTGTGATGGGGTCACCATTCTTTGCTGGGGGGTGGGGGGGATTAAGGGAGGAGGATACAGTAGGGTAATCATACCGTGCATGTGGAGAAATTCACTGTGGGGGTATCATGCTGTGTTTGGGGGTACTTTTGTTGGAATCATACTTCATTATCTGTATTATTCAAGGTTTTTTATCCTTTGTTATTACATATATAAATTAAGCCATCGGGTTATATACTTTTTACGTCTCTTACTCAAACATATACTATTCCAATATGCCAAGATCTATTAATTAAAATGTACTTTGTTCGGTGGACAACCCCTTTAAAGAGGTTTTCCAACGAACAAAAGTTGATTTTAATCAATAGATCTTGGATTAATAATAAGTTCTACAATTGGATGTGTTTAAATAAAATGTTCCTGTGCTGAGATAATCTTATAAATGTGCCCCTGCTGTGTACTGTGTAATGGCTGTGTCTGACCGTACAGGAACATGGTCTGATCATACCACATCTCCTGGGAAGGGGAGTAATCAAAAGAGTATACAGACAGGACAGCAGGGGATCACAGCTGATTCTCTTTCTTTGAAGTAAAACATTGTTTAAAAACAGACCGGGGAATGTTTTACCTCACAAAAAGAATCAGCTGTGATCTCTTGCTGTAATGTCTGTACACTATTTTGCTTCCTCCCCGGCCCAGGAGATGTGGTGTGATCAGACCATATCCCTGCACGGTCAGACACAGCCATTACACAGTACACAGCAGGGGCTCATTTATAAGATTATCTCAGCACAGGAACATTTTATTTATACACATCCAATTGTGGAAATTATTATTATTCCAAGATCTATTGATTAAAAATCAACTTTTGTTCGCGGGAAAACCCCTTTAACCGCTTCCCGACCGCCCACTGCACATAAACGTCGGCGCTGCCTGGGCTCTGTGCAGCGCCGACGATTATAAACGGTCAGTGGTCCCGCAGCGCTCAGGACCCCCAGGGTCCTGTAAGCGCTGTGGGTGCGGTGCAGAGCGATAGCTCTGGCAGGGGACATCATCGAGACCTGATTGGATCAGGTCCCAATGATGATAACCCTTTGCAATCTTCTAGATGACGCGATCTATAGCGATCACGGCATTTAGAAGATAGTGAGAGGAGAGGGGGGTCGTCTACTTACCTCTCCGACGGCCCCCCTGATGTCTGAGAGGACCTCCGGGTCTGCCATGTACGGTGTCCTGCTAGGCTCAGCCTGCAGCTGAGTCTAGCAGGAGACACCGAGTGTAAAACTGTCAGCAGATGCGCTCATTCAATGCAATACATGTCTATTGCATTGCATGAGAACAGTGATTAGAAAAATAAAAATTAATGTCCCATACAGGGACTAAGTAAAAAAAAAAAAAAAAAAAAAAAAGTCTAAAAAATGTTTTCAAACTTAAAAAAATAAATAATTCACAAAAAATAAAATATTAAACCAATAAATCCATATATTTATGCAAAAACAAAAAAAGTACACATATTTAGTATCGCTGCTTCCGAAACAACCCGATCTATAAAAAGGTCACACTAATTAACTTCTTCTGTGCACATCGCCCAACAAAAAGTGGAGTAAAATGCGATCAAAAAGCAAAATGGAAATAAAAATGGTACCGCTGAAAACATCTTGTTCCGCAAAAAAAAAAAAGCCGCCATACAGCTCCATCAGCCGAAAAATAAAAAAGTTATAGCTGTCAGAATAAAGCGATGTAAAATTTTTTTTATATAAAATTGTTGTGTAAAAGCGTCAAAACACACACACACACACACACACATACATACATATGGGTCATTCCACATCAAGTGGACCAGCTTTAAAAATCGTCCCCACTCGACCTCCGATTTTGTTGAAAATTTATAAGGATGTACATGTATGTTTGAAAGGAGGTTCTGTAAATTTTTAGGGCCAGTTCTCAAATACATTGGGCACTGTTGACCTTTCACTGGAGGTTCCACCAAGCCTGCGGCTTCAGCTAAGAGGATTTTGCAAGCTTTGGCACATAGCCATATACTGGCTATGATGCTGAAATTTGGCATACTAGCTCAACTTTTGCTGCTAAACACGATAAAATTATTACCGGCTATGACAAAACAATATTTCGGCCGCAATTTTGTGTCAAAGTAGCTTGTAAAACACGTCGCATAAAATTTATGCCAAACTTTGCCCATATATAACTCAAGACCAAAAACCAATAGTAACTGGTGCTTTGCCCTGTACACCAAACATCTACATGACTTTGCATTGCTGCAGTATCACGGTCAAATCATATGTATTTGTGGAAATATTCACACCCACATATGATGAAAAACTTAAAAAAAAAAAAACGAATTTTACCTATTTTTAGGTCAAATTTCTCAAAAAGGGTATCCCTAAAATATATTAATTCTGATATCATTAGAACGAGCACATTTTTCTCTACAAGGATCATTGTTGTTTTTTTGGAGTCTCTCAGTTTAAGAAAAGAAAAATGCCACTGAACATGGTGTTATTTATTAATAAGCAATGAATGGTAACTGCACTATTCAAACCCTTGCATTGGTCCATGGTGGTTATACCACATCCAATTCCCTAAGAATTGGTATTATAATCCTATTAAGAATTGTAATAATGCTGTCTTTCGAGAATTGGCAGCCCCATCGCCTAGGAGCCATGGCCGATGGCCATGCAAGGCCAGCCGCGGGCGGTGTCTTTATCGCAGGTTCCGAAGCCTGAGGGTGGGTGTCTTTGCCTAGGATCCCAAGCCTAATATTGGGTATCTTTTGTTGGTTCCCAAGCCATAATGTTCATGTTACAGAGTTGTATTGTTGCTAGCAATGTCTATTATAATCAAAAACCTATAAACATTTTAGTTTATGAAAAGTTATTGACTATTGTTACATTTTAATGCATATATTATTTATTTTTTAGCGATGGAGAATGAAATTGATGAAGAATCGGTCCAGTGCTCTATCGGCTTTGCGAACAATTCGAAGTGCCACCTTAAGACATTCACCCATAGCAAGGATGAGTTGAAATTGTTTACAAGCTTTAGATTGGATGAACAGAAATTGCTGCGTCGACGAGTGGGACTAAATTTTGACGAACATTCACAAATCTGTTTACACCATGAAGCTTCATTCTTGACCAAATATGAGCATTTGCAAAAATCGTGTTGCAATCCTTTTGGGAAGAAAGGTCATAACACCAAAAAGAATTTGCGAGCTATCAATTTGTTAGCAGCTGACCAGTTGAACGAATTTACAAAGAATGATGTGAAGCCTGGCCAGAAGATGTGTGCATGTCGAATAGAATTTGCTAACAGGAAAAAATCAGCTGATCCAGTTTCCTCTGAATCAGATCCAGATGGAATGGAATGTTCTCCTGAAAGTCTAAATTCAAGCTTAACATCCATTGGCATCTCTCCTCTGAAATATCCACGAGTAAGCCAGCGGGATTCACTTGGATATGCAAGGAGAAAGATAAGCCAGGTACAAAATGCATTTTCTAGCAAGATTGCTTCAATTAGAGGGCTTGAGCCAAAAGACATTGAGCAAACAAAAACAGCACAGTGCAAAATGTGTCTGGATTACAATCACCTTTTGGCAGATTTGAAGCAAAAGCTGCAGGTGTCCAGTCGGGCAGAAAAGGTCCAAATCTTGACATTGGCACCTAAAAGTTGGTCCATTAAGGCTATATCAGACGAATTCGGTGTCTCTGAACGAATGGTCAAACAAGCTCGAAAGCTTAAATGTGAACATGTGATCTTAGCCTTACCTAGAATCAAGTGTGGCAAGAAAGTTTCTGAGGAAGTGAAGAAAAAGGTGCAGCATTTTTTGAGGATGATGAATTCAGTCGAATGTGCCCTGGTAAAAAAAGACTATGTGCAGGAGAAAAAAAAGCAGATGCAAAAGCGACTATTACTGAGCAATATGAGGGAAATGTTTGTTGCCTATCGGGATCGGAATGGCCCTGAAATTGGATTTTCCAAGTTTTGTGAGCTTCGGCCAAAGTGGTGCGTAACCGTTGGATCTGCTGGAACACATTCCGTTTGTGTGTGTACCATTCACCAAAATATCAAACTAATGCTTGCAGCATGCCCAATCAATGATGACTACAAAGAGCTCATATGCAAAATGGTCTGTGGAATTGAATCCAAGGACTGTATGCTTGGCCGTTGTGATAAATGCCCGGGTCCTGACGTTTTAAAAGAATTTCTAGTCAACGTGTTTGTCAACAGTGACCCTGAAGATATTATTGAGTTCAAACAATGGATTCACACTGATCGAGACACGCTTGATACCAAACAACTGACTATAGATTTCATTGAAGAATTGGTTTTGAAAGTTTCTAAACTTTGTAGCCATCACTACATCGCCAAGCATCAAAGTAGCTATTTGAAATGGTTGAAGGAAAATCTGAGACCTGGAGAGCTTGTGATCCTTATGGACTTTGCTGAAAATTACTCATTTATTGTTCAAGATGCCATTCAAGGTTTCCACTGGGAAAATAGTCTAGCTACAGTATACCCATTTGTAATTTACTTCAAGGAGTTAAATGGTGAAGCTGCGCAGAACATCAGCTTGTGCATAATCAGTGATTGCTCACGACATGACACAGCTGCAGTCCACACTTTCTTAACAGTAATTGTGGAGTATCTCAAGACTCTCATCTATGGGATTCGTCATATCCACTACTTCAGCGATGGATCTGCAGCCCAGTACAAAAATTTCAAAAATTTTCTCAACTTGTGCCACCACAATGCTGATTTCAATATCAGCGCTGAATGGAATTTTTTTGGTATCAGTCATGGAAAGTCGCCCTGTGATGGGACTGGAGGGACAGCAAAGAGGTTGGCAGCTCGTGCCAGTCTTCAACGCCCAACTGAAAACCAAATACTGACCCCAGTGGATTTATTCAACTTTTGCAACGAGCAACTGCATGGAATCATATTTTTTTTTGTTCCAAAAGAAAAAATTGACGAAATACGGGTAGTTCAAGAGGAATGGTTCAAAGATGGACATACAATTGCTGGAACAAGAGAAAATCACCAGTTTGTGCCAATTGATGACAAAAAGATTCACATTTCAAGGGTGTCAAATGACCCATCATCTTTCATTGCCCATGTAGATAGATCTGTCAGATCAGAAATGCCTTTTGTGCCAATTGCAAACCTCCAGCCAGAGCAATACATTGCCTGCATTTACGATAGGAACTGGTGGATTGGAAATATTTCTGAAACTTCAGTCGACGACCATGATGCATTAATAAATTTTATGCATCCTCATGGACCAGCTAGCTTCTTTCACTGGCCTGTGAGAAATGATACATGCTGGATTCCCAAGCAGTCAATCATTGCAATAATTCCAGCACCAGCTGCAACAGCAATGGGCCGACAATACAGCTTCTCTGAACCGATTATGTTGCAAATTCAGCAACAATTCCAGACCACTTAGACTGAACATTATGGCTTGGGAACCAACAAAAGATACCCAATATTAGGCTTGGGATCCTAGGCAAAGACACCCACCCTCAGGCTTCGGAACCTGCGATAAAGACACCGGCGGCGGCTGGCCTTGCACGGCCATCGGCCATGGCTCCTAGGCGATGGGGCTGCCAATTCTCGAAAGACAGCATTATTACAATTCTTAATAGGATTATAATACCAATTCTTAGGGAATTGGATGTGGTATAACCACCATGGACCAACGCAAGGGTTTGAATAGTGCAGTTACCATTCATTGCTTATTAATAAATAACACCATGTTCAGTGGCATTTTTCTTTTCTTAAACTGAGAGACTCCAAAAAAACAACAATGATCCTTGTAGAGAAAAATGTGCTCGTTCTAATGATATCAGAATTAATATATTTTAGGGGTACCCTTTTTGAGAAATTTGACCTAAAAATAGGTAAAATTCGTTTTTTTTTTTTTTTAAGTTTTTCATCATATGTGGGTGTGAATATTTCCACAAATACATATGATTTGACCGTGATACTGCAGCAATGCAAAGTCATGTAGATGTTTGGTGTACAGGGCAAAGCACCAGTTACTATTGGTTTTTGGTCTTGAGTTATATATGGGCAAAGTTTGGCATAAATTTTATGCGACGTGTTTTACAAGCTACTTTGACACAAAATTGCGGCCGAAATATTGTTTTGTCATAGCCGGTAATAATTTTATCGTGTTTAGCAGCAAAAGTTGAGCTAGTATGCCAAATTTCAGCATCATAGCCAGTATATGGCTATGTGCCAAAGTTTGCAAAATCCTCTTAGCTGAAGCCGCAGGCTTGGTGGAACCTCCAGTGAAAGGTCAACAGTGCCCAATGTATTTGAGAACTGGCCCTAAAAATTTACAGAACCTCTTTTCAAACATACATGTACATCCTTATAAATTTTCAGCAAAATCGTAGAATAACGCTGCCTTATCACTATCAGTAAGGCTCTGCTCACATTTATCCTGCGCTCTGCGCTGAGCACTTACACCAGAGTTTTCGTGTAAATCTCTGAAATACATGATTCAGACAGAACCCATGACGGAAGATTACCTGTAATGAGGTAGATGGAGGCACTGTGGATGTAGTCTGGCCTGTGATCCCACGGTGTCCGTTTTTTTAGGAGTGCATAAAAAAGTGCGGTTGGCCACAATTTTGTGCACTTCTGAAAAAAAGGACACCGCTAAACAGAGGCCAGACGGAGTCCAGAGTAACTCTGCTGCCTCATTATAGTGAATGGATCCCACAGGGGTTTCATCTGAATTACATCACTTGGAAATTTAGATGGAAACCCCGATGTAAGTGCTCAGCCTAGAGCGCCGGATAAATGTTATGTAAAATGTTCCCAATGAAAGCTTCAACTCAGTCCTCAAAAAAGCTAGTCCCCACTCAGGTCCGTTATCTGTTAAAAATATAAGGGACTTCCAAGTTACTGGTAGCAGAAAGGCTCTGGAAAAGCAAAATGGCCCTTGCCCCCCAAAAGAAATTCAGAAAGTTTTGTGCTCCCAAATCCAAATGCCTCCCTCCCTTCTGAGCCCCACAATGTGCCTAAACTACATTTAGGGTCCACATGTTTGGCATTCCTGTAGCGATGAGAGCTTGCCTAATTTAGAGGTGCAAGTCTCCAGAAGCACAAGCTGGGCACAACGTACTGGTCACTACAACATACTGGTCACTTCAACGGCAGTTTGAAATTTTCACTCAGCAACACCCACTGCTGCTTGTTTCTGGAAAAGACCCATGAAGTCAAAATAGTCACTACACCTTTAGGTAAATTCCCAAAGGGGTATAATTTCCAAAATGGGGTCACTTGAGGGGGGGGGGGGGGGGGGGTGAGATTCTGCTCCTCTAGCACTTAGGGGCTATGTATATGGAGTCCGCAAACTATTCTACAATAATTTGTTCTCCAATTGTCAAATAGCGCTCCGTCCCTCCCAGATCTCGCCGTGTGGCTAAGCGGTACAGTACAGCCACATATGGGGTATTGCCATGTTTAGAAGAAATTGTGTGACACATTTCGGCACCATTTTTACCCATTGCCCTGTGTGAAAATGTAAAATCTGAGGGTAAAACATTTTTTTTTGTGTTAAAAATATAATTATGTTTTCTTCACTGCCCAATGGTATAAATTTAAAAATTAAAAAATACTCGCTACTTCCCTAGATGAATTCCTTGAGAGGTGTAGTTTACAAAATGGGGTCACTTGTGGGTGTTTCTGCTGTTTCGGCATGTCAGCGACTCTTCAAATGTGACATGGTGTCTGCAACCTATCCCAGCCAACATAGCGCTCCTTTCTCTTCCAAACCCTGCCGTACACCAAAGCAGTGGTTTTCCCCCACATATGGGGTATCTGTGTACTCAGGAGAAATTGCACAACAAATTTCATGGTGCAATTTCTCCTGTTACCCTTATGATAATGCAAAATTAAGGGATGAAAAACGTTTTTTTGAGGGAAAAATGTGAATTTTATTTTTACAGCTTAATATTATAAACTTCTGTGAAGCACCTGGGGGTGCAAGGTGCTCACCACACATCTAGATAAGTTCCCTAAGGGGTCTAGTTTCCAAAATGGTGTCACTTGTGGGGGGGTTTCCATTGTTTAGGCACATCAGGGGCTCCCCAAATGCGATATGGCGTAAGCTAATTATTCAAACAAATTTTACATTCAAAAAGTCTAATGGCGCTCCTTCCCTTCCAAACCTTGCAGTGCGCCCAAACTGTGGTTTTCCCCCACATATGGGGTATCGGCATACTCAGAAGAAATTGCACAGCAAATTGTGTAGTCCATTTTTTCCTGTTACCCTTGTGAAAATGAAAAAATTGTGTCTAAAGTAACATTTTTGTGAAAAAAAAGTTATAGGTTCATTGTTTTCTTCCACATTCCAAAAATTCCTGTGAAACACCTGAAGAGTTAATAAAGTTCTTGAATGTGGTTTTGAGCACCTTGAGGGGTGCAGTTTTTAGAATGGTGTCACTTTTGCGTATTTTCTGTCATAAAAGCCTCTCAGTCACTTCAAATAAGAGGTGGTCCCTAAAAAAAATGTTTGTAAATTCTGCTGGAAAAATGAGAAAAATCGCTGGTCAACTTTTAACCCTTAGAACTTCCCAAAAAAAAAAAAATATATGTTGGTTCCAAAATTGTGCTGATGTAAAGTATACATGTGGGAAATGTTATTTATTAACTATTTTGTGTGACATATCTCTCTGATTTAAGGGCATGAAAATTCAAAGTTTGAAAATTGCAAAATTTTCTACATTATCGCCAAATTTCAGATTTTTTCACAAATAAACGCAAGTGATATCGAAGAAATTTTACCACTATCATGAAGTACAATATGTCACGAAAAAACAATCTCAGAATTAGGGGGATCCTTTGAAGCGTTCCAGAGGTATTACCTCATAAAGGGACAGTGGTCAGAATTGAAAAAAATTGGCCTGGTCATTAACGTGCAAACCACCCTCAGGGGTAAAGGGGTTAAGTTTGTTTCCATATGAAATACTTAATCATTATATCTGCAAAAGATTTAGGCAGGTGTGGAAAACATGCTGCACAGTACTGTAAACGTCATGCACATTCATTGCAATGTCATTTAAAGCAGATTTTAAAAGTGCAGACTTCACATTCTGTAATAAACCTTAAAAATCAGACTTCCCTTCTGAATTATGCCAGCGTGGGTATTAAAAAAAAAAAAAAAAAAAAAAAAAAATTGAAAGAGGGGAGAGATGACAAACATGTTACAACTGCAACGTGTTAACCCAGTTTAATGACAAAATCCACTTGCAAAACCACTTTGTAATCCAGTAACAATAATATACCCTGCTGCTGTGCATTTTTCGCACACATCCTTCCTTCTGCTCACTCCGATGCCTGCTTCCCCAGCTGGCAATCATTTCCTGTAAGGCTGTGTTCAGACCCATTGCATTCTGATGTAGCTTTGCATGCAGTGATCTTTTTGAAGCCAAAACTGGGACTGGATCCAAGGAGAACAAAAGCTTTCATTATACCTTCTGCTCCACTACAACACAAAAAAATTACTGCACCAAAATCGTAAAGAAGGAACATAATCTAGCAGAATCCCTCAGCTTTAACCCATACTTTGTGATATTGCACACCTGCGGGGGGGGGGGGGACCACATATGACAGTCTTATACATACCAAGTCAGTCTTTGTTTATGAGCAAGAGCAGATAGATGGGGTTGTCTTATTCTCATCATAAATGGGTATAAAACAAGCAACTTTGCAATTTACCTCTAGAATTAAAAATCCCTCTGTTCTTTAGATTGGAGAGTATTTTTAACCATAGCCTGCAGAGATGGCTGGAAAACTATCAGAGATGGCCTGTTACCTAAGCAAGGAGCCCACGCCTCCAAGCTCTTTCCTACACAGCTTGCAAGTGCTGCTCTGAAGCTGGCTGGATCCCTGAATCAGCTAGCTTCATTCACCCTGCACTCCTCCAAAAGCTGCCCGCTAGCAGCGTAAGAGAACACGCGGTTCAGACCAGTAGCTCAACCATGCTGCTTGTCCAAACAAACAAACAATCTTCAAAAGCACCAGATCCTCCATCAACAAGAAAGCCGGTGGCTGGGCAGTATGCTCCCAAAGACAACATATAGGGAACTTGTCACTAGATCAAATGTGATCAGTTTTTGATCTTATTTTATTCCTGCTGCTCTCCGGAGTACTCAGATTAAAAAAAAAAAAAAAAAAAAAAAAAATCTTGACATATGGTTCTAGAGATATTGGCCTTTTTATTAAAGGGAATCCGTCACACATTTGACCCATGTAAACTATTAATATGGGCATACAGGTTATAGACTGCAGAACAAGTCCTTCCTGTATGCCTCATAGCAGATGCCTGGTTGTTGAGAATTCCTCTTATCACTTTATATAAATGACCTCTTCCAGGCTCTGGGGAGGACGCTGCCTGGAAGATAACTCTGCCTCCTGAGATTATTTTACATGAAGGGGGAGTTACCAGTGTGAGCCAAGTAACTAACACAGAACAGGAGGAATGAAATTTGTCTACTTGCGAACACAATTTTTACAGCTCTGGGCTCTGCTGTATTGCAACAATATTGCAGCCCGGTCTGCCTGTGAGATGGAAGCTGAAGCACAGAGTTCTGCAGTGAGAGATCCAATAGCAGAGATCAGCCATTACAGATCACACTGGTAACTCCCCTTTATGTAAAGAACCTCTGGAAGCGGAGTTATGTTAAAGACAACATCCTCCCCAGAGCTTGGAAGAGGTCATTTACATAAAGCGATAGATCATTTATGAACAACAAGGCTTCGGATATGAGGCATACAGGGATCACTTTTTCTCAGCAGTATAACCTGTATGCCCATATTAATAGTTTAGATAGGTCAAATGTGGTGACAGATGTGGTGACAGATTCTCTTTATGGGTTTTACTAAGAGGGTGTGGCTCACAAGGTGATTATGCAGAGCAGCCTAAAGACACCCCAAGGAATCCTGTGCGCAACACTACCTTGGTAGAGACCATAAAAATTAGTACTAAATTAACAGGCCATCAGGTCTACTGCTAAAAGTCTGCAGTCACCACAGACTTCTGAATCCTTTCAGTGTGTGCACCACATGCAGTCAGGATTCTCTAGTATTGTCGGCGATAGATTGTGATAATGTAACCGCAAGTATACGATCTGCATACGTGCGGTCACATGTGATGACATGTGCTTGGCATTGGCTTACTCAAAGGAATTGAGTAAGGCAGAGCACGTTTAGTCGAATGTGGCTGGAAGCACGCGAATCGCTCACTTGCAGCCATGTGACTGCTCGCTCTCACCAGCAACACGGGAAAATCCTGACAGCATACAGTGTGCCGGCTTTAAAGGATTCAGAAGTCTACAGTCAGAGAGTGACTGCAGACTTGTAGCAGAAGACTGGACAACCGCCAGAGGCCTATCTAGCGGGGGCAGGCAGGGCATGTAATGCGGCGGTCTGAGGTGCCTCCCCCTGAGGCTGCATTCTGCCGCCACCCCCCGGACTGAGAGTTGGCAGTTCTCTGAGCCGACTGTCAAGCTGACACCCACAGAACGTGCAGTGCACCGTCTCCCAGCGATCAACTGTATTTGAGTCTTTCAGACGAGAGTACAGGGTGGGCCATTTACAGTTATATGAAAAAGTTTGGGCACCCCTATTGATCTTAAGCTTAATGTTTTATAAAAATTGGTGTTTTTGCTACAGCTATTTCAGTTTGATATATGTAATAACTGTTGGACACAGTAATGTTTCTGCCTTGAAATGAGGTTTATTGTACTAACAGAAAATGTGCAATCTGCATTCAAACAAAATTTGACAGGTGCATAAGTATGGGCACCCTTATCATTTTCTTGTTTTAAATACTCTTACCTACTTTTTACTGACTTACTAAAGCACTTTTTTTGGTTTTGTAACCTCATTGAGCTTTGAACTTCATAGCCAGGTGTATGCAATCATGAGAAAAGCTACTTAAAGTGGCCACTTGCAAGTTGTTCTCCGGTTTGAATCTCCTCTGAAGAGTGGCATCATGGGCTCCTCAAAACAACTGTCAAATGATCTGAAAACAAAGATTATTCAACATAGTTGTTCAGGGGAAGGCTACAAAAAGCTGTCTCAGAGATTTAACCTGTCAGCTTCCACTGTGAGGAACATAGTAAGGAAATGGAAGAACACAGGGACAGTTCTTGTTAAGGCCAGAAGTGGCAGGCCAAGAAAAACATCAGAAAGGCAGATAAGAAGAATGGTGAGATCAGTCAAGGACAATCCTCAGACCACCTCCAGAGAGCTGCAGCATCAACTTGCTGCAGATGGTGTCACTATGCATCGGTCAACTATACAATGCACTTTGCACAAGGAGAAGCAGTATGGGAGAGTGATGCGAAAGAAGTTGTTTCTGCAAGCACGCCACAAACAGAGTCGGCTGAGGTATGCAAAAGCACATTTGGAGAAGCCAATTTCTTTTTGAAAGAAGGTCCTGTGGACTGATGAAACCAAGATTGAGTTGTTTTGTCATACAAAAAGGCGTTATGCATGGCGGCAAAAAAAACACAGCATTCCAAGAAATACACTTGCTACCCACAGTAAAATTTGGTGGAGGTTCCATCATGCTTTGGGGCTGTGTGGCGAATGCTGGCACCGGGAATCTTGTTAAAGTTGAGGGACGCATGGATTCCACTCAGTATCAGCAGATTCTTGACAATAATGTTCAAGAATCAGTGATAAAGTTGAAGTTACGCAGGGGATGGATCTTTCAGCAAGACAATGATCCAAAACACCGCTCCAAATCTACTCAGGCATTCATGCAGAGGAACAATTACAATGTTCTGGAATGGCCATCCCAGTCCCCAGACCTGAATATCATTGAACATCTGTGGGATCATTTGGAGAGGGCTGTCCATGCTCGGCGACCAACAAACTTAACTGAACTGGAATTGTTTTGTAAAGAGAATTGGTCAAAAATACCTTCATCCAGGATCCAGGAAATCATTAAAAGCTACAGGAAGCGACTAGAGGCTGTTATTTTTGCAAAAGGAGGATCTACTAAATATTAACGTCACTTTTCTGGTGAGGTGCCCATACTTATGCACCTGTCAAATTTTGTTTGAATGCAGATTGCACATTTTCTGTTAGTACAATAAACCTCATTTCAAGGCAGAAACATTACTGTGTCCAACAGTTATTACATATATCAAACTGAAATAGCTGTAGCAAAAACACCAATTTTTATAAAACATTAAGCTTAAGATCAATAGGGGTGCCCAAACTTTTTCATATAACTGTATATGGATACACCTAAATAAAATGGGAATGGTTGGTGATATCAACTTTCTGTTTGTGGCACATTAGTATATGGGATGGGGAAAAATTTCCAGATGGGTGGTGACCATGGCGGACATTTTGAAGTTGGCCATTTTGGATCCAACTTTATTTTTTTCAATGGGAAGAGGGTCATGTGACACAAACTTATTGAGAATTTCATAAGAAAAACAATGGTGTGCTTGGTTTTAACGTAACTTTATTTTTTCATGAGTTATTTACAAGTTTCTCTTTGTTTACAGCCATTGACATGTCGCAGAGGTTAACATGGGAGGAGCGGATAGAAATTGTGTTGATGTCTGGTGAACGCAGTACCCAGGTCATTGCAGCACATTTCAATGCAAGACACCCTACGAGACCACCCATCTCCCATGCTACAGATAGTAAACTGCTTGTCAAAATTCGCGAAACAGGTTCAGTGTTGGATTTGCCAAAATGTGGACGCAAGAAAACTGTCACTAATGAAGAACCATCAGTGGCTGTCCTAGCTTCATTCAGCAAGAGCCCACAGCGTAGCACTCGCTGCATGTCACTGGAGAGTGGCATCAGCGGATATTAGCTACTCACAAATGGCCCCCCTACAAAATCCAGCTGCTGCAGCATCTCAACGAGGATGACCCAGATCGGCGCACTGAATTTGCAGAACGGGTAAAACAAAAATTGGAACAGGACACTCCGTTTACACAGAACATTATGTTCAGTGATGAGGCAAACTTTTTTGTGAATGGTGAAGTTAAAGAAAACCACCGCTATTAGTCCGACACTAACCCACAGTGGATAGATCCCTCCAAGACTGTGGGAACACAAAAATTGAAAAATTGATGGTATGGTGTGGTACATGGGGTACAAAGATAGTGGGGCCATTCTTCATCAATGGAAACCTCAATGCCACTGGATATCTGAAATTGCTACATGATGATGTGTTGCTTTCTTTATGCACTGAAAATGGCACGTTCCTTAAGTTTTTCTAACAAGATGGTGCACCACCACATTATGGGTGTCAGGTCCGAGCATTCCTACATGAACAATTTCCTGGAAAGTGGATTGGTCGTCATGGGCCACTTGAATGGCCACCAAGGTCTCCCGATCTGACCCCCTTAGACTTTTATCTTTGGGGTCATCTGAAGGCAATTGTCTATGCTGTGAAGATAAGAGATGTGCAGCATCTGAAACAACGGATACTGGAAGCCTATGCTAGCATTTCTTCTGCGGTGTTGCTATCAGTGTGTCAAGAGTGGGAGAAGAGGGTTGCATTAACAATCCAACACAATGAGCAGCACTTTGAACACATTTTATAAGTGGTCAGAAACTTGGAAATCTCATGAAAGAATAAAGTTACGTTAAAACCAAGCACACCATTGTTTTTCTTATGAAATTCTCAATAAGTTTGATGTGTTACATGACCCTCTTCCCATTGTAAAAAAATAAAGTTGGATCCAAAATGGCCACCACCCATCTGGAAAAGTTTTCCCCTTCCCATATACTAATGTGCCACAAACAGGAAGTTAATATCACCAACCATTCCCATTTTATTTAGGTGTATCCATATAAATGGCCCACCCTGTACAATTGAAGCTCTGATCTCAGTGTCGGTGCGATGCCAGCAGCATGATAAGGTCATGTGATCACGCCGCTGACATCACTCACCGCCGCTGCAAAGACGCACATTGGTGGAAAGTGCTCTGTGCTCCAGAGCTGAGGATACCGAAGATGTAATGGAAGGGAAGATTCATTGTGGGGGGTGGTTTATTGTATGGTTAGGGGGAGATTTACTATGGGGGGCAATTTATGGTGTGGCTGTGGGGAGAGATTTATGGTATGGCAGGGGAAGATTTAGTGTGGGGCTGATTGGTGCGGACACAGAATGGAGAGAATGGCCAAGTACGCAATATGGGGAGCAAAGGAGGGGAATGTATAAGGACACCGTATAGGGAGCAAGGGTGATGGCATGTGTGCAGACACAGTATGGGGAATTTGGTGTGTGTGAGAAATACATAGCTGTCTCTTTCCTCGTGTGCAGGCATTGCAGGACCGTAGGTATCCATGGTTATGATCACTAATATAGTGACAGTTAGCTAGTTGCTAGTGGTAGCATAGAGTGCCAAATTTAATTCTTGCCCCGGGTGCCAGAAAGCCTAGATAAACTTCTGACAACCGCTATAAGGAAAGTCACACACTGAAAACCAAATTAAATCAAATAAAATGTAGCTGAGCTGCAGTACCTGGCAGTGGTGCCTAAACAGTGACGAGACTGGTAACATTTTGTTGGTGTGGGTGTCAGACCCAGATAGGTCATCAATATCATAGTGGTTGAAATGACTATGCAGCCATAATGGCCGCCAGCACATTACTACTGATTCTCTGCTATATTGCAACATAATACTGTCTGCATCCTGAGAACAATGCAATAGCATGCAATCAAGCCCAAAACAAGGTTCATCAATATATCACATGGCTCTCTCTTTTATATTAACATTGTTGATCAGAATGGAGCCTTTATCAAAGTAGACACAGGTTACATAGGAGTTAAGAGGATTTTTACAAAATCCTATTCACATTATGTGGCAGGGAGCCATGCAGCTTGTGGTGCAGAGGATACAGTGGTATGGTAACCATCTCATCCTACATTCTTGTGACAAGCATTCCATAGAAATCAATTTAGACAGTTTATATTTATATTAGCAAAGGATATAAATGTCATACGTTGAGTCCAACCATTGAAATTCATCTACCAGCAGGTATGACACAGAGCTCACGGAGCATATGTGAAGCACCCTCTTACTTCACCTTTGGGAGAATGCAGTGTCCTTTGCTCCTGCGCCCAGTCATCACTGGTTCATATAGATCTGCTGTATAGGACTCATCAGCACAAGCTCAGGTACAGTACATTACTTACTGCAGCCCTGATTGCAAAGGAAGGATTTTTTTTTTAGTCTGTCAGACTCTACAAAGAAGTATAATAAATTGTAGCACTCTCCATCTAAGGCAGGGATGTCAAACTCAAACACACAGACGGCCAAAATGAAAATCTTGGACAAAGTCGCGGGCCAACCAGTATACAGTATAATGGCCCCACATAGTCCTCCATACAGTATAATGGGCCCCACAGTCTTCCTTATAGTATTATGGGCCTCACACTGCCTTCTACATAGTAAAACGGGCCCCACAAAGTCCTCTTTACAGAATAATGGCCCCACATAGGGGTGGTGGTTGTGGTGTCGCGGGCTAAATATAATCACCCTGCGGGCCAGGGTGAAAAAGAAAAACCGCACGGCACCTGGACCATGTGTGTTCCGTCTAATTTCTAAGCACCCATCTCCTAGAAAACCCGACATTTCATTAGCGGAGTACAGTAAATGCACAGTATGACCTGTCACAATAGAATATATAGAAAGATGTCAGTGACAAAATTAGTGCAGTGCGTGTGTACGTTAATGTTCATGTATTTAGCTAACAGTTCAATAAATTAACAAAAAAAAAAAAAAAAAATGAAGTGCGGTCCCCCCTATATATTAACCAAAGGCTAGGCAGACAGCTGCAGACTGACATTAATAGGCTAGGAAAGGGCCATGGATATTGGCTCCCTCCCAAACTAAAAACATCAGCTCTCAGCTGCCCAAGTAAGGCATATCCATAAGAAGCATCAAGTCAGCCGCTTAGGCTCCACTCTTCCCACTTGCCCTTGTGCGGTTTTTGTCAGCTTTGTATTGGCAGCTGACATCAAGCCCAGGGGTTAGTAATGGTGAGGCATCTATAAAACACCCCCATCACTAACCCCATAGTCATATTGTAAATAAAGAACACCCAGAATAAAAGTCCTTTATTTGAAATAATGACACAGACTCCTTTATTTTAATAAACACTCCCCATCCCTATTTGACGCATTATGGAAAACGAAAAAAATAAACCACCATATTTCTCACCTATCAGACGAGAAGATAATGCATTTGTCCTTTGAAGAGTCTAACTCTGCTACATCTAGATGTCTTGCTGAACAGTGGCATGATGCAACTGTTGAGCCTAACAATCAGCAGAGACACTGAGCTGCGCGTGATCGTGCAGCTCAGCGCCTCGCGGTGCTGTGAGAAAGGTGAACGGTTCACCTCACTTGCGTTATTTCTGGGGCGGTTGAGAGCTGAGGTTTTTAGTCTGGGAGGGTGCCAATATCCTTCGCCCCTTCCCTAGCCTATTAATATCAGACCGCAGCTGTCTGCCTAGCCTTTACTGGTTATCAATTATAGGTGGGGGGGGGGGCATTTTAATATCCAGTAAAGGCCAAGTATACAGCTGTGGGCTGATACTAAATAGCCTGGGAAGCGCCCTGTGTTTTACACCCTTCCCAGGCTATAAAGGACAGCCCACAGCTGTCTGCTTTCCCTCAGCTGGTTATTAAAATTCCGTGGGAACCCCACGCCATTGTTTTCATTTATTACTTAAATACACGTACAGTAAGATACATACGCAATGCACAGATTATATATCTCACTCACATATTTCTGTTTTGAAGAATATTTACTTAGAGTAGTTCTGTATGTCATTTAAAGTTTTCTATGTAAAAGCTTATGTTATAATCGCATTGCATACGCATGTAATTCGGATGCTAGGTGAGAAAAATTGCATTGTATTCGCATGAAAATCGCATGACACTCGGCCGATGCTGATGGGTATGGGTCCCAATGCTGTATATATGAAAGATGTCTCACCTAAAAACAATACTAAGACAGAAAAGCTTTTACTTCAGCCTCATTCAGACTTTCGTGATTTTTCACACATGTAAAAACAGGCTTAGTTAGTGTGTCCACTAAGCGTTTTTCAGGCGTTTTTTGCCGCGGAATTTCCGCAGCGAAAACGCTTAAAAAACGCTTGGTAATAAGTGCCCCATGGTCCTCAATGATAATCCGCATGTGCTGTGCACATGCTGCGGAAATTTCCGCTGCGGATCATCATTGCGGAAAAATCAGCAGCATGTCCATTAATTTTGCGGACACGCAGCGTAATCGCCACCATTGACTTGCATTGGACCAGGTGACATCCGCATTACTGCATCTGCACATGCGGATATCACACAGTTCAATGTGAAGATGGTACCCAGGTCTGGAGGAGAGGAGACTCTCATCCAGACCTGGGTACCAAAGAACCTGTAAAAAAAAAATAAATAAAAAAAAAAAAGAATTTTTTTATTGTAAAGATTATACTTACCTTCCAATGTCCTCCCGGTGTTTTCTCCCCTCCGTCTGGTCTGCTGCATGGGTCGCGGTGTTGTGAAGGACCTGCCATGACGTCATTGAGTCATGTGACCTGACATAGGACTCAATGACATCACCACAAAAACGCTTGACAAACGCTTCTACCTGGCGGGAAAAAAGCATGTAAAATCTGCATGTAAAATCCGCATGCTTTTTTCCTGCCAGGGAGAAGAGGAAAAAATATGCATCATTTCTGCATCGTGGGCACATAGCCTTATTCAGTGTTTGGCAGAGTGTCAGTTTTTACCATCAGTGTTTTTCACGGTTGAAAAATAAAACTGCAACATTAAATCACAGACAGCACACTGATGCCACCCATGTGCTGTCCATTATTTTCACAGACCATAGATTTGTATGGGACATGTTGATCCGTGACTGACCAAAAATGAACATGTCTGAGATTTTTTTTTGCAGATAAGCAGTCAGCAAAAAACCCCACTGACATGTGAATAGAACAACACCATAGACTTTAAATGGTGCGTGTTAATCTCAAAAGACGCTTCGTTAGAGAATCCCAGTGCATGTTGGGATACTGAAACGAAACGTCATCAGGGGACAGAGGTTGCGATCACTGTCACAGCCTCTGCCCCCTCCCTGAAACGAAGAGTCAGTGACACTCGTTTCAGGGGCTGGGCTAGTCCCTGCGCGCTGTGACTGTGCTAAATTGCTGGCTCATATCAGCAGTGACTAGCCGGCAACAAAGGGGTGTCAGAAAACCCAGCGTGCAGAAACCAGAGATGTCACCTGCGGGGTGGTGTATTCTGACACCGATCTGTTGCCGGCTCGTCACTGCTGATATGAGCCAGCAACAGTGTGTGTGGTCGCTGTGCACACTGCAGCGCGCAGGATGATCTCCAGCAAACCTATAATCTGTTGTAGATTTTTTTTAAGCTGTGAGTGAGGTCACTTTAGACACCATTACTTATAATGGAGAGACCCACATCCACAGTACATTTACTTAGGTTGCACTCCTGGTTTTGACTTACAAATACACAGCAGAATTGTGGTCAGTGTTTTCTAACAAGTGCACACAGTGTCTGAGCCTACTGTTGGGGGTAGATCCTGTGGCATCGTTCCCTCACCGAGACCCAGCATAATGCATAGTATACAGTTTTTGCATTGACCCTCTTTATAGGGACACAGTTTTCTCTGCTTTTTTATACAATAAGGCTATATTCACACCTGTTATACAACAGTGTCTGCTTAGTTTTGAGAAATAGCCAAATGGAACAAGTATGCAAACCGGATCTGCTCCATCACTGATGCACAAGTAAAGCAGAGGGACTCCATTGGTTACTGTGGGAACTGTCTGGTTTTTGCCGTCTCAGGCTTCGTTATAAAAAAAAAAAAAAAAAAAAAAAAAAAAAGTGTGTCATCTTCAGTTTTAAAAACTGACATAATAAAATCCAGACAGATCGCATAATAATGAATGGGGCCCACCCTCTTCAGCTTGCATTAGCTAGGCAACTGATCCATTTTGGACAAGCAGAACAAATGGAATATCCGAACCAAAGTGTGAACAAAGCCGGAACTAAACTGCACTTAAATACAAACTGGTAGAACAGAGGCTAAAAGGACACTCTTTGGCCTCCATCCAATGAAGCATATACATGTGCTTTTCCTGACGTATACATTTGGCTAAGTGCACGACTACAGCCTTATGCACACAGGTATGTAACAGCTGTACTCAAAAGGGACTGTCAGCACAGAATGACTGTTGAAACCAAGTACAGGTGCTCGGTGCCCAGCTGCGGAGTCAGTAAGCCAAACCACCGACTCCACAACACTGCCTCACTACTGAGAGTGTACATAAAGCGCAGCACAGATTCATCTCAACGAAAAGCAGAGATCCTTAGATCAGGAACAGAACAGACATTCAGGGTATGTGCTCACTGTCCAGAGCCGGCTGCGGAATAACAGGCGGCGGCTTCCGCTCACTATGCAAATGAGCAGCGCTTTATTTTATATTTTTCACCTGCGGACTTTCCTCATAGAGGTTAGGTCTATGGGGAAAGTCCACATGTGGACCCGCAAGAGAAATTGACATGCTGCAGTCTGGAAAGACGCGCAGCATGTCCAAGGAGACGCATAGTGGACATGGGATGTCTACAAATCCCATCCACTATGCTGTATCATTTGGCCGCTGCGGGTTTGACGCTGCAGAACACGCAACGTTAAACCCGTAGCGGCTCCTGACAGTGTGCACATACCCTCATAGGACATTTCACAACTTTCCCAAATTCTTATGAAAACATTTACAGCACATCCTGCATTAAACTACTGTACCAATTATATATTTTAGGAGTCGGCCCATTTTTTTGACGGCTCCCAGCCCTTTAATTTCTTATTATTCTGTGAACACACAGCGTTCACTACGGATTGCTGGGGCGCATGCAATGAAAGATTATATCCTTACTCTGGCCAGGGCAATGACGTACCACATGTACGGAGTTAACACGCGATGCAATTCCGTCCCACAGATAAAGACAGCAGCGGCAACCCCCATGTCTCTTGTGAAGTCTATGTTTCAGCCCCCTTGTCACCTATGATGTATATACAGCAGTCATTGCGTCTATTATCTATAAGGCAGTCTCAGTGTCTCCTATGTGAGGTATACACACACACACTGCAGCAGTCTCAGTGTCTCCTATGTGAGGTATACACACACACTGCAGCAGTCTCAGTGTCTCCTATGTGAGGTATACACAAACACTGCAGCAGTCTCAGTGTCTCCTATGTGAGGTATACACACACACACTGCAGCAGTCTCAGTGTCTCCTATGTGAGGTATACACACACACTGCAGCAGTCTCAGTGTCTCCTATGTGAGGTATACACACACACACACACACACTGCAGCAGTCTCAGTGTCTCCTATGTGAGGTATACACACACACTGCAGCAGTCTCAGTGTCTCCTATGTGAGGTATACACACACACACACACACACTGCAGCAGTCTCAGTGTCTCCTATGTGAGGTATACACACACACACACTGCAGCAGTCTCAGTGTCTCCTATGTGAGGTATACACACACACACACACACACTGCAGCAGTCTCAGTGTCTCCTATGTGAGGTATACACACACACACACACTGCAGCAGTCTCAGTGTCTCCTATGTGAGGTATATACACACACACACACACACTGCAGTAGTCTCAGTGTCTCCTATGTGAGGTATACACACACACACACTGCAGCAGTCTCAGTGTCTCCTATGTGAGGTATACACACACTGCAGCAGTCTCAGTGTCTCCTATGTGAGGTATACACACACACACACACTGCAGCAGTCTCAGTGTCTCCTATGTGAGGTATACACACACACACACTGCAGCAGTCTCAGTGTCTCCTATGTGAGGTATACACACACACACACACTGCAGCAGTCTCAGTGTCTCCTATGTGAGGTATACACACACACACACACTGCAGCAGTCTCAGTGTCTCCTATGTGAGGTATACACACACACACACTGCAGCAGTCTCAGTGTCTCCTATGTGAGGTATACACACACACACTGCAGTAGTCTCAGTGTCTCCTATGTGAGGTATACACACACACACTGCAGCAGTCTCAGTGTCTCCTATGTGAGGTATACACACACTGCAGCAGTCTCAGTGTCTCCTATGTGAGGTACACACACACTGCAGCAGTCTCAGTGTCTCCTATGTGAGGTATACACACACACACACACTGCAGCAGTCTCAGTGTCTCCTATGTGAGGTATACACACACACACACTGCAGCAGTCTCAGTGTCTCCTATGTGAGGTATACACACACACACACACACTGCAGCAGTCTCAGTGTCTCCTATGTGAGGTATACACACACACACACACTGCAGCAGTCTCAGTGTCTCCTATGTGAGGTATACACACACACACTGCAGCAGTCTCAGTGTCTCCTATGTGAGGTATACACACACACACACACTGCAGCAGTCTCACACACACACTGCAGCAGTCTCAGTGTCTCCTATGTGAGGTATACACACACACACACACACACACACACTGCAGCAGTCTCAGTGTCTCCTATGTGAGGTATACACACACACACACTGCAGCAGTCTCAGTGTCTCCTATGTGAGGTATACATTGCAGATCTCCCACTGCTTGGTATTCTATGTTATGTGAGCAGTAATGGATTCCCACTGTGAGCAGTCCTGCAGTGTAATATTCATATGTGTTCAGTATGACTTACTGCTGTGATCAGTTCTTTACAAAACTTATCGCAAAGAGTCGCCTGTGCTCCAGATCAACGCAAATCTGGAAAAGCAATTATGAGTAGCAACATGTATACCACCTAACATCACAGCCTCAAAGAGAAGCAGATCCAGCCATCACATTAGGGGCGAGTTAATTAAATGCTTGACCAAATATAGCAGGGTAATTTTCAAGCTGATAATTTTGTGCGGCCCCCGAAGGATGGTATAAATATCCAAATGGCCCTTGGCAGAAAAAAAGGTTCCCCATGCTTATCTCTATCTCCATACCCCCTTATTTGATTGACAGCTCTGGCTTCACAGAACCAGAAAAGGGCGGAGATGGAGGTAAAACATGAAGGTGTTTTTAAATGATTGCATAGGATGACTGTTCAAACCAAGTACAGGACCTTGGGGCTTCACGGCTGAGCCAGACAGACAGTCTCTTTAACAGCATTCTGACGCCGTGTGGCCACCACACTGGAAGCCTTGCTGCCGGGAAGAAATTAACTTCATTCCTCAGGCTTTCAGTCATGGAGGAACGGCTTCAGTTACTGCTCAGTAGATCAGTAGATAGGGTGCAGTTACAGCCGCCGCTCACTGGCACTGACCAACAGTCACCTCAGCAGTGCATCAGTACAGAGCCGGTTGTCAGTCAGTGCTAGGGTGCGGTTACTGAGCGGTGACTGAAGCCATGCCTCTATGACTGAAAGCCCCAAGCTTGCCTAGAGGAAATAAATTTTATTACCACCCAGCAGACAGGCTCTCAGTGCGGATTTTACATGCGTTTTTCCTACCAGGTAAATTCTTTTTTTAACAGGCTCTATGGTACTCGAGCCTGGAGGAGAGTCTCCTCTTCTCCAGACCCGGGTACCATCCGCACATTGAAACGAATAATATAAGCATGTGCTCATACGGATATTATGCGATTCAATGCAAGTCAATGGCGGCAATTACGCTGCGTGTCCGCAAAATTAATAGACATGCTGTGTATTTTTAAGCAATGATAATCCGCAGCGGAAATTTCCGAAACATGTGCACAGCACATGCGGATCATTGGGGACCATGGGGCACGTATTACCAAGCGATTTCTAAGCGTTTTCGCTGCAGAAATTCCGCGGCAAAAACAACTTGAAAAACGCATAGTGGGCACGCAGCCTAATCCTGTAGAATGACAGTGTTTTTTTTTTTTTTCACATGACAAGTTCCTTTTAAAAGCAAGACACATTGCACTGAAAACAGGTGAAAAAAAAAAAGATAATGGTGAATAGGCTCATATTTCCGATAATGACCAGATTGCCATTTTATTAGTAAATACACAGCTCTCATCTGGAACTATAATGTGATGAATAAGACCTTAGGCTCCATTCACATGAGTGTAGACAAACATGGAGCTAAATACACATCACACAGCGGGGATTTATAGCTAAGGTTTTCTCTGGTCATGCAGCAGTAGTTTCTAACACGGTCCAACTACAATTATGGATTGTTTTCTTAGGCTCAGTGGCCCCGATTAATCACTGCTGTGCCTTCTGCTTTCTGGAGTGATTTGCTCCTTTAGGCTGAGTTCACACGATGCGTATTTAATGCAGTTGCGGAAACGCATTAAAAACGTATGGTAGAAGAGCAGCAATGTTCCCCAATTGAAATCTGCATGTGCTGTGCCCATGATGCGGATTTTTCCGCAGCGTAAACGCTGCGCTCAAAAATCCGCAGCATGTCAATTAATTTTGCGTAAACGCTGCGTTTTCGCCGCCATTGACTTGCATTAGAACGCGCCAATTCCGCAAGACTGCATCTGTACTTGCGCTATTGGCGCGTTCTAATGTGCGGATGGTACCCGGGTGTAGAAGAGAGGAGACTCTCATCCACACCCAGGTACCATTAAAAAAAGCTGTAAAAAAAATAATAAAATAAAAAATAAATGTATACTTACCTTCTGTCGGCCCGCGCACCGCTCCTGCTTGGTTCCTGGCACTTTGCAGTGAGTTGTAGGACCTGAGCTGACGTCGGCAGGTCTTTCAATTCAAAGTTGCCGGGAGAATGGATTGAGCAGGACAGCACGGGCCATCGGAGGCAAGTATATACACTCTCGGGTCACACTATATAAATCCATGCCGGTTGCATGGATTTATATAGTGTGACCAAGTTGTCAAACACTTTCCAGGTGATGCTAAAATAGCCTGGAAAGCGCTTGTCAATCCACATGCGGAAACGCATGTGAATCCGCATGTATTCCGCAGGAAAAACGCATGCACAATCTGCATGCGTTTTTTCTGCCAGGGAGATGCAGAAATGATGCAGAAATTTTCTGCATCGTGTGCACATACCCTTGGATATTTTTTGTATTTGCGCCTTATTTTCTATACCATTTACGCCACTTTAAGTTGTTTATATTTTTTAATCTTATTTTATCTTTCCTTATCCACATGTTTTAGACAGATTCTCGATATGCCACATTTACATGATGCATCTCACTCCAGTCCCTCCCCCCCACCTGGAAAAAGGGTCTTGCAGGTGTTTCCAATATGGCACATTTACAACTTTTGGTACTAAAATGGAGCAAAAACCGGTTGAACACAAACAAGCGCAATGTTGATTTGCACCAAATATATTATCCGCATGCACCATTTTAAATAATTTGGCTCAGAAAAAAAAAAAAAGTCAGCGAATACCATAAGCTAAAGTAACTTCAATAAATTGCAAATCATTAAATCGGGCCCAAAGAGTTATAGGGGCCCGGGTCAGTTCACAGTAGGAGCCACAACGCTGGGCCAGATCAGTCGTTTAATGGCCACTGACGGCACCTGGCGGACCTCACTGACTTGGAAGGTTATGCATGAGGTTCTGTTGTGGTGTCAATCGGTTTGTCAGTAATATTAGTGCTGCTTGCAGAGCGATTTAGCCATGAAGCTTTCAACACAGATGTGAACATGCAAATGACTCTGCTGAGTAACATTAGCTTCATATAGAGAAGCTTCCAAATACAGAACTATGACAAGCTATGCAGTGGTTAAGTGTGACCTGAGGGCACATCCTGAAGACCAGAGCAGCGTACTAATCATGTGTTATACACAGCTACGCTACATCAGTATACAACTTGTATACACGCCTGGGTCATCATATGAAATATAGACATCTACCGTGAGTCAATATATGGCTTTCTTATATACACACCCAATGTACATCAGTAAATACAGTACAGACCAAAAGTTTGGACACACCTTCTCATTTAAAGCTTTTTCTGTATTTTCTTGACTATGAACATTGCACATTCACACTGAAGGCATCAAAACTATGAATTAACACATGTGGAATTATATACTTAACAAAAAAGTGGGAAACAACTGAAAATATGTCTTATATTCTAGGTTCTTCAAAGTAGCCACCTTTTGCTTTGATGACTGCTTTGCACACTCTTGGCATTCTCTTGATGAGCTTCAAGAGGTAGTCACCGGAAATGGTCTTCCAACAATCTTGAAGGAGTTCCCAGAGATGCTTAGCACTTGTTGGCCCTTTTGCCTTCACTCTGCGGTCCAGCTCACCCCAAACCATCTCGATTGGGTTCAGGTCTGGTGACTGTGGAGGCCAGGTCATCTGGCGTAGCACCCCATCACTCTCCTTCTTGGTCAAATAGCCCTTACACAGCCTGGAGGTGTGTTTGGGGTCATTGTCCTATTGAAAAATAAATGATGGTCCAACTAAACGCAAACCGGATGGAATAGCATGCCGCTGCAAGATGCTGTGGTAGCCATGCTGGTTCAGTATGCCTTCAATTTTGAATAAATCCCCAACAGTGTCACCAGCAAAGCACCCCCACACCTCCTCCTCCATGCTTCACGGTGGGAACCAGGCATGTAGAGTCCATCCGATCACCTTTTCTGCGTCGCACAAAGACACGATGGTTGGAACCAAAGATCTCAAATTTGGACTCATCAGACCAAAGCACAGATTTCCACTGGTCTAATGTCCATTCTTTGTGTTCTTTAGCCCAAACAAGTCTCTTCTGCTTGTTGCCTGTCCTTAGCAGTGGTTTCCTAGCAGCTATTTTACCATGAAGGCCTGCGGCACAAAGTCTCCTCTTAACAGTTGTTGTAGAGATGTGTCTGCTGCTAGAACTCTGTGTGGCATTGACCTGGTCTCTAATCTGAGCTGCTGTTAACCTGCGATTTCTGAGGCTGGTGACTCGGATAAACTTATCCTCAGAAGCAGAGGTGACTCTTGGTCTTCCTTTCCTGGGGCGGTCCTCATGTGAGCCAGTTTCTTTACAGCGCTTGATGGTTTTTGCAACTGCACTTGGGGACACTATCAAAGTTTTCCCAATTTTTTGGACTGACTGGCCTTCATTTCTTAAAGTAATGATGGCCACTCGTTTTTCTTTACTTAGAATTTGTATTATGGCAAGAAAAAAGCAGCTAACAGTCTATTCAGTAGGACTATCAACTGTGTATCCACCAGACTTCTGCACAACACAACTGATGGTCCCAACTCCATTTATAAGGCAAGAAATCCCACTTATTAAACCTGACAGGGCACACCTGTGAAGTGAAAACCATTTCCGGTGACTAAGTCTTGAAGCTCATCAAGAGAATGCCAAGAGTGTGCAAAGCAGTCATCAAAGCAAAAGGTGACTACTTTGAAGAACCTAGAATATAAGACATATTTTCAGTTGTTTCACACTTTTTTGTTAAGTATATAATTCCACATGTGTTAATTCATAGTTTTGATGCCTTCAGTGTGAATGTACAATTTTCATAGTCATGAAAATACAGAAAAATCTTTAAATGAGAAGCTGTGTCCAAACTTTTGGTCTGTACTGTACCCCCCCCTCTCCCCAGGTGTCAGTGTGTGGATCATATACATAGACCCCCCCCCCTCTCCCCAGGTGTCAGTGTGTGGATTATATACATAGACCCCCCCCTCTCCCCAGGTGTCAGTGTGTGGATTATATACATAGACCCCCCCCTCTCCCCAGGTGTCAGTGTGTGGATTATATACATAGACCCCCCCCCCTCCCCAGGTGTCAGTGTGTGGATTATATACATAGACCCCCCCCCCCCAGGTGTCAGTGTGTGGATTATATACATAGACCCCCCCCAGGTGTCAGTGTGTGGATTATATACATAGACCCCCCCCCCTCTCCCCAGGTGTCAGTGTGTGGATTATATACATAGACCCCCCCCCTCTCCCCAGGTGTCAGTGTGTGGATTATATACATAGACCCCCCCCCTCTCCCCAGGTGTCAGTGTGTGGATTATATACATAGACCCCCCCCCCTCTCCCCAGGTGTCAGTGTGTGGATTATATACATAGACCCCCTCTCCCCAGGTGTCAGTGTGTGGATTATATACATAGACCCCCCTCTCCCCAGGTGTCAGTGTGTGGATTATATACATAGACCCCCCCCTCTCCCCAGGTGTCAGTGTGTGGATTATATACAGAGACCCCCCCCTCTCCCCAGGTGTCAGTGTGTGGATTATATACATAGACCCCCCCCTCTCCCCAGGTGTCAGTGTGTGGATTATATACATAGACCCCCCCCTCTCCCCAGGTGTCAGTGTGTGGATTATATACATAGACCCCCCCCTCTCCCCAGGTGTCAGTGTGTGGATTATATACATAGACCCCCCCCCTCTCCCCAGGTGTCAGTGTGTGGATTATATACATAGACCCCCCCCCTCTCCCCAGGTGTCAGTGTGTGGATTATATACATAGACACCCCTCAGTGTGTGGATTATATACATAGACCCCCCCCCTCTCCCCAGGTGTCAGTGTGTGGATTATATACATAGACCCCCCCCCTCTCCCCAGGTGTCAGTGTGTGGATTATATACATAGACCCCCCCCCCCTCTCCCCAGGTGTCAGTGTGTGGATTATATACATAGACCCCCCCCCTCTCCCCAGGTGTCAGTGTGTGGATTATATACATAGACCCCCCCCCCCTCTCCCCAGGTGTCAGTGTGTGGATTATATACATAGACCCCCCCCCCCTCTCCCCAGGTGTCAGTGTGTGGATTATATACATAGACACCCCTCAGTGTGTGGATTATATACATAGACCCCCCCCTCTCCCCAGGTGTCAGTGTGTGGATTATATACATAGACCCCCCCCCTCTCCCCAGGTGTCAGTGTGTGGATTATATACATAGACCCCCCTCTCCCCAGGTGTCAGTGTGTGGATTATATACATAGACCCCCCCCCCCTCTCCCCAGGTGTCAGTGTGTGGATTATATACATAGACCCCCCCCTCTCCCCAGGTGTCAGTGTGTGGATTATATACATAGACCCCCCTCAGTGTGTGGATTATATACATAGACCCCCCCCTCTCCCCAGGTGTCAGTGTGTGGATTATATACATAGACCCCCCCCCTCTCCCCAGGTGTCAGTGTGTGGATTATATACATAGACCCCCCCCCCTCTCCCCAGGTGTCAGTGTGTGGATTATATACATAGACCCCCCCCCTCTCCCCAGGTGTCAGTGTGTGGATTATATACATAGACCCCCCCCCCTCTCCCCAGGTGTCAGTGTGTGGATTATATACATAGACCCCCCCCCCTCTCCCCAGGTGTCAGTGTGTGGATTATATACATAGACCCCCCCCCTCTCCCCAGGTGTCAGTGTGTGGATTATATACATAGACACCCCTCAGTGTGTGGATTATATACATAGACCCCCCCCCTCTCCCCAGGTGTCAGTGTGTGGATTATATACATAGACCCCCCCCCCTCTCCCCAGGTGTCAGTGTGTGGATTATATACATAGACCCCCCCCCTCTCCCCAGGTGTCAGTGTGTGGATTATATACATAGACCCCCCCCCTCTCCCCAGGTGTCAGTGTGTGGATTATATACATAGACCCCCCCCCTCTCCCCAGGTGTCAGTGTGTGGATTATATACATAGACCCCCCCCCTCTCCCCAGGTGTCAGTGTGTGGATTATATACATAGACCCCCCCCCTCTCCCCAGGTGTCAGTGTGTGGATTATATACATAGACACCCCTCAGTGTGTGGATTATATACATAGACCCCCCCCTCTCCCCAGGTGTCAGTGTGTGGATTATATACATAGACCCCCCCCCTCTCCCCAGGTGTCAGTGTGTGGATTATATACATAGACCCCCCCCCTCTCCCCAGGTGTCAGTGTGTGGATTATATACATAGACCCCCCCCCTCTCCCCAGGTGTCAGTGTGTGGATTATATACATAGACCCCCCCCCTCTCCCCAGGTGTCAGTGTGTGGATTATATACATAGACCCCCCCCCTCTCCCCAGGTGTCAGTGTGTGGATTATATACATAGACCCCCCCCTCTCCCCAGGTGTCAGTGTGTGGATCATATACATAGACCCCCCCCTCTCCCCAGGTGTCAGTGTGTGGATTATATACATAGACCCCCCCCCCTCTCCCCAGGTGTCAGTGTGTGGATTATATACATAGACCCCCCCCTCTCCCCAGGTGTCAGTGTGTGGATTATATACATAGACCCCCCCCTCTCCCCAGGTGTCAGTGTGTGGATTATATACATAGACCCCCTCTCCCCAGGTGTCAGTGTGTGGATTATATACATAGACCCCCCTCTCCCCAGGTGTCAGTGTGTGGATT
Organism: Phyllobates terribilis; assembly: GCF_046119375.1. Classification (NCBI taxonomy): domain Eukaryota; kingdom Metazoa; phylum Chordata; class Amphibia; order Anura; family Dendrobatidae; genus Phyllobates; species Phyllobates terribilis. Next base: position 255,857,124 of record NW_027362761.1, read on the forward strand.
ATATACATAGACACCCCTCAGTGTGTGGATTATATACATAGACCCCCCCCTCTCCCCAGGTGTCAGTGTGTGGATTATATACATAGACCCCCCCCCTCTCCCCAGGTGTCAGTGTGTGGATTATATACATAGACCCCCCCCCTCTCCCCAGGTGTCAGTGTGTGGATTATATACATAGACCCCCCCCCTCTCCCCAGGTGTCAGTGTGTGGATTATATACATAGACCCCCCCCCTCTCCCCAGGTGTCAGTGTGTGGATTATATACATAGACCCCCCCCCTCTCCCCAGGTGTCAGTGTGTGGATTATATACATAGACCCCCCCCTCTCCCCAGGTGTCAGTGTGTGGATCATATACATAGACCCCCCCCTCTCCCCAGGTGTCAGTGTGTGGATTATATACATAGACCCCCCCCCCTCTCCCCAGGTGTCAGTGTGTGGATTATATACATAGACCCCCCCCTCTCCCCAGGTGTCAGTGTGTGGATTATATACATAGACCCCCCCCTCTCCCCAGGTGTCAGTGTGTGGATTATATACATAGACCCCCTCTCCCCAGGTGTCAGTGTGTGGATTATATACATAGACCCCCCTCTCCCCAGGTGTCAGTGTGTGGATTATATACATAGACCCCCCCCTCTCCCCAGGTGTCAGTGTGTGGATTATATACATAGACCCCCCCCTCTCCCCAGGTGTCAGTGTGTGGATTATATACATAGACCCCCCCCTCTCCCCAGGTGTCAGTGTGTGGATTATATACATAGACCCCCCCCCTCTCCCCAGGTGTCAGTGTGTGGATTATATACATAGACCCCCCCCTCTCCCCAGGTGTCAGTGTGTGGATTATATACATAGACCCCCCCCTCTCCCCAGGTGTCAGTGTGTGGATTATATACATAGACCCCCCCCTCTCCCCAGGTGTCAGTGTGTGGATTATATACATAGACCCCCCCCTCTCCCCAGGTGTCAGTGTGTGGATTATATACATAGACCCCCCCCTCTCCCCAGGTGTCAGTGTGTGGATTATATACATAGACCCCCCCCTCTCCCCAGGTGTCAGTGTGTGGATTATATACATAGACCCCCCCCTCTCCCCAGGTGTCAGTGTGTGGATTATATACATAGACCCCCCCCTCTCCCCAGGTGTCAGTGTGTGGATTATATACATAGACCCCCCCCCCCTCTCCCCAGGTGTCAGTGTGTGGATTATATACATAGACCCCCCCCCTCTCCCCAGGTGTCAGTGTGTGGATTATATACATAGACCCCCCCCCTCTCCCCAGGTGTCAGTGTGTGGATTATATACATAGACCCCCCCCTCTCCCCAGGTGTCAGTGTGTGGATTATATACATAGACCCCCCCTCTCCCCAGGTGTCAGTGTGTGGATTATATACATAGACACCCCTCAGTGTGTGGATTATATACATAGACCCCCCCCCTCTCCCCAGGTGTCAGTGTGTGGATTATATACATAGACCCCCCCTCTCCCCAGGTGTCAGTGTGTGGATTATATACATAGACACCCCTCAGTGTGTGGATTATATACATAGACCCCCTCTCCCCAGGTGTCAGTGTGCGCCCCCCCACAGCGTGCAGGAGCACGGCCTCCCCGGCCCCAGCAGACAGGTCAGGCTGGTGCTCGCACATGACCCTCCTCTACACTCGGGTGCAGGGCTGGGGAGGAGGCTGCACTTTTCCGTCACTAGAATGCAGTTCTTTTGCCTGCAGTCCCATGTAAACACGGCCAGGCTCCCCAGCGCGCTCCAGGACACGGTGAATGTGCAGTGGGGCACGCACGTCCCGCACACTTAAGATACGCCCGCATACGTAGGCTTTATTCCAGCCACTAGTAAAGTGATGGCGCCTCGGCATCCCGACTACACACCACACTCAGCCCGGCACACGCCGTCTCTCACCCCGGGGAGTGCGCTCCCGCCCTGAGCCTCTGCGCCCGGACATCTTCCGCAAGCAGCTCTCTACTTCTTGCCTCTCAAGACTCCAATCCTGGACGCAGGACCGCCTCTGATTGGCCGGCTGACCTGTCACTCAACGGATAACACGTTACAGCTGAGGTTATAGAACGCCGGTGAGGAAGCACGTGATTAGAAAACGCTGTTTTCGCGGGAGATTGGCTAAGGAAGGCTGCGAGCCGATTGGGTCTTATCTTTGAGGCGGGGTCACCGCAGCCGCGTGCTGGTTGGCTACGTCGTAACGACGGCCATGTGATTGGCATTCGGTGGGTACAGCGCTGACAGTGAGCGGCAGGACAATGCTGGCCTTACGGAGCCGTCTCCGGCAGATTCGGGTGAGTCAGTCACGTGCTTCTGACTGTTCCGGAAAGTGCGCGTGCTGAGAAAACGTAGGTAAACACGTTTTCATCAGCTCCACCCCCTTAAATTTGCATATAGCCTTCGCAAGTGTTTCTGGGAGAGCTCATAGCTCGTGCATTAGTACATTGCACTGCAGCGTTCTCTATGATGCCAAGCACAGTGCAGGGAGCGTGTGCGCCGTTATCATAGCGGGTGTTTGTGTAATTAGGTCTCCGTAAGTTACAATTCCCTGCACCTCGGGGCCTATATATATTCTGTGGGATAGCGGTGTGTACGAGCGGAAGGGAAGCTCAATGCTGAGGTCACGTGCTGAGTGCGTCACACCTGTGATGTCATCTCTCCTCTACCTCGGGGAAGGTCTGAGACAAGAGCCCTCTGCCGCCCTCACAGGGCGTCACCCGACATCGGGTGAGTGAGTCCCCAGCAACCCCACGCTGGAGTGGACCGGTCCGTCACGTGGGAGTGGCTACGCAGGAGACGCCATGCGGTGTGTGGTGAGATGGGCGGGGCACTGATTCGAGCTCCGCCCCCCTCATCTGCATCTCCGCTCGGCGGATGCTGCCTCTTCCCCGGACCTTGGAAGCGGCTCACGGCTGGCACCCTGAGTCCAATGGCTGAGATGAGGCAGCGCCACGTGCGCGCCGCATAACCCAAGTCAGACTACTCTCCCGCCGCTCTTTTGTACTGACGTCACGTAAGGGGCGGGGCCATCAAGTTCCCAACCATTTATTTTGGAACACAGTTCGTGGCTAGTCTCAATGATCCCTTGGGAGTGTACAAATGATCTGTAAATAGCATCGGCCCCGATTCATCGAAGACCCACATTGTTCACGCCAGTCTTGAAGAGATGGGGACGTGTTTGGGTCTGATGGCGCCTAATTTATTAAAAATGGTGTGCTCCTCCATGCACCTCTCCACAAATCTTACTCCAGTCAGAGACTGGAGATTCATGGTGTAAGGTACATCACATATAACAGCCATGAGGTATCTCTTAACCCTCCATCAGGGGCAATATGTTTCATAACGAGTTTAGGGGCATTGCGCCTGTCCGGCACAGGCAAGAAAATTGGCTATATTTTCCTTTTTTTTAAATTTCAGTGATCAGTTCCCTTAATAGGAATGTAATAAATGAGAATACACATAATCACATGGAAAAAAAATGTTTACTAACCAGAAAAGTAATATGTTTCACAGTGCACACATTTTGCTACTTGCAAAAAAACCCGACAGTTTTCTTCAAAAACTATTAGTAAACATAAAATTTAGATGAGCAAAAAAAATTCTAAGGTTGCTGAAATAGTATTGTACTCAAAATCAGTCACTATCAGATGTTAGCGGTTCACCTGTAAAAGTACACCCTTGGTTTCGTTGTAAAACGTTATAATTTCCGGCTTATTTTGTGCTTCAGACCGAGGATCGATCGCATCATCATGAAGCGAGGATACAAGAATAATATTTTTGTTCTTGCGTAGGACACAGGACACAAACTTTCCCATCACTAAATCCAAACATACTGTGGTATTGTTCTCTCCCTTTCACATTGATAAACTGTGGCGGCAATTGTGTTTTCTTTTTTCGCACAGTACCCACATATATTTTTGGATTTCAAAAAATCTATCAAACCTACATCAGTAAACCAGTTATCTGCAGTTATATTTCTCCCCGAACCATACAAAGGCTCAGCCATTCGCTTTACCACCTCACTCGGTGTGTTGCTTACACAATATGGACCTGCTGCCTGTTTGCCCGCATAAACTTCCATATTGTAGGTATAAGTAATCCTGGAGTCAGCAAGGGAAAAATATTTTAGCCCATATTTGTTTGGTTTAGATGGGATATATTGCCGAAAGCCACATCTACCACGAAATCCCGGGAGCATTTCATCAATCGTGACATTTTGACCTAGACAATAGCTTTTTTTTGACAGGTTTGACCAAATTTTTCAAATATCTCACGAATTGCAGCAAGCCGGTCATATTTCTTTCGCTCAGTTCTGGTACTTCTGTCGTCAAAACGAAGACACCGCATTATAATTTTGAATCTCTTTCTATTCATTACCAAGGAAAATTTCTCAATGCCATCCCCATCTCTACCCCAGAGCTCCTCCAAACGCTGTCGGCTTGCCCTATAGGCGCCTGAAAGATATAGCAAACCAATAAACACCCTCAGTTCAATTACATCAATAGGGTTGACATCTCGCTTTCTAATGAAACTGTCCCTTATGGTGTCCATGTACTGATTTGTATATGTCACAATTGTGACCAGAATGTCATCAGTGAATAAACAGTTCCAGCATTCCATTTCATTTTTAGCATTCCTTGCAGTTCCTATGACACCAGGAAGGTGGCTCAAAATGTTATGCGAGCGTGTGCGAGAACGTTTAGGGGGTGGCTTTTTTATCCATTTTGTTGTTTTATCTTTGCCCAAATAATATGTTTCTATGTCTTGAGCATCCTCCTCACTCTCTCCAACCTGATCTGTATCAGACACATCTGGACATTCTTCCACATAATCTTCTGAAACAATGTCACTTTCTTCCCCTAAATCTTCTAGCTGTAAGGGGTCTGTCTCATCATCATCAAGCAGTATATTTTGCACTTGCTCAACATGAAGGGCATTTGACAAGTCAAATATTCTCCTCGCCATTTCACAAGAAAAGCTGAAGCAAGAGAGAATGTGTTAGGGCGCAATGTGCCTGAGAAGCACACTCTTATTTCTAACAAAACCTTCTACAACAAATCCACAAATTTAGCACTAGCTATTCATAAAACAAGCTAAAAAAACAATTGGGATGAATAAAAACAGCAAATACTAACAGTCAAAGGTGTGACGCATTCAGGGGCAATGAGCCTGAGAAGCCAAAACACTGATATCTGATCTCCTGAAGCTCTGCAGCACAAGAGGCTTCTCAGGTTTCACACAGCCTTTAAAATATAACCTTTAATAAATCTCTAAAAAGAGAGTCTATAGTAAATACCTCCAAATACCAATCCTCAATTAAATCCCATTTATAACCAAATTGACAAATACTACCTCTAGAAATATCAAAACAAGAGGCAGAAGATGCCTGGTAATAACAATAATTCTAAAATACGTAGGCACCCTGCTGTCTCCATAGTAGTCATGTAGCTCTAGTATCACAGTGACATGAATGCCATTCTGACATGGATTTTCTAAGTAAGTACACCAGCCTAGCCAGTTTGTATTGACAAATCCACTTTAAATGGGGCAAATTGAAATGGTGCATAATTTTTACTAGAAAACTTGGTTATGAGATAAGCTTGTGAGCCACTAGCCTTTAAGCTGTGGGCAAACGATGAGTTTCTAGTGAGTTTTTGACGCTGTGTTTTCGCTGCTTTCGTCTTTCATTTCCAGCTAAGTGGATGGGATTTATAGAGATCTCCTGCCCACTGAGCTTCTTTTGCTTCAGCGTAAACTGACCTGCTGTGCATGTTTCAAATCCGCAGCGTGTCAATTTCTCGTTCAGGTACACTGAGTTTTATGTGTAGGATTTTCCCATAAACTTGCATTAGATGCTGAAAATCCAGTGCATCTGGAGGTAGAAAACGCACTTGAGTTTTTAGTGCCTTTCCGCAGTGAAAACGCATCAAAAATGCATATAATCAGCACATGACTATATCAGTAAATTTTTGTCAAAGCCGAGTACCAGGAAGTATAAAAAACAAATCAGCTGTATTTAAAGCATCACACACCAAAAAAGACACAAAAAAACGCGGCATCAAAAATGCAATAAAAACGTAAAAAAAAAATGCATTGACAAAAAACACAAGTAACCTAATTTATTTTAGGCTGGTGTCTAGCGTATAAAAAAAAATAGTTTCGATGGTGATCCAGAAAAGTAGGACGAGTATCATGCAATTACAATGCGATTTTTCTCAACTATCATCCGCGAGAACCCGGCTGCTGTGACGTACGGTGACGTCAGTAAGGTTACCGCAGTTCACAGCTGCTGGGTCACACGCTGCACAGCAGGAGAGCTGGAATGATGAGTGGTAATGTCACTGCTCATCATTCTGGCTCTCGCGCAGCCCTCTGTGTGACCTGGCAGCGGTGAACTGCGGTAACCTTACTGAAGTCACCGCATGTCACAGCAGCCGGGTTCTCACTGAGCGCAGCGTGAGAACCAGCATTGACTGCTGCTCCAGTCTATGGAGCTTCTTTCTCTGAACAGGGCACCATACACTGGACGAAGAAGATGAGGATTGTCGTGGAACCTCCATTTTTTGGGTTCCAGCGGATTGGTGTGGATTATTATTATTTTTTTAATAAATGGGTAAAAGAGGGAAATTGTCAGGGAGTGATTTTTACAAACAAAGGACTTTTCTGTGTGTGTGTTTATTTCTTTTAGCTATTGGTTTAGTAATGGGGTTATCTGAGAGGCACCTCTCCATTACTGATAGCTGCTGACATCAACCCCACAAACCCATTACCCCAATTGCCAACACACCAGGGCTATTGGGAAGAGCCAAGGCAAAGTGCCCGCATCTAATGGATGCGACAATTCGGGGGCAGCTGCGGGCAGGTATTTTTAGGCTGGAAAGGGCCGCATAACCATGGATCTTCCCAGCATATTAATATCAGCCCACAGCTGTCTGCGTTACCATTTCTGGTTATCAAAAAATGGGGGGGGACCCAACGTCATTTTTTTAGGGTCACCCCAATGTTTGATATAATCAGCAAAGGCAACGCAGACAACTGGGAGCTGTTTAAAAGGCTGGGAAGGTCCATGGTTATCTGGTCTTTCCCAGTCTGGTAATATAAGCCCACAGCTGTCTGCCTTCCCTCAGTTGTTTATGAAAAATAGGGGGGACCCCACGTAATTTTTTTTTAAATTATTTATTTCTTTAATAGGTGAAATAAGGCAAAATACCCTTTAGTGCCACATGGAAGGCACTAAAGGGTGTTATTTAATGTCACAACCCCCCTAGATATACAGTGGTGGCCAAAAGTATTGGCACCCCTGCAATTCTGTCAGATAATACTCAGTTTCTTCCTGAAAATGATTGCAATCACAAATTCGTTGGTATTATTATCTTCATTTAATTTGTCTTCAATGAAAAAACACAAAAAGAATTGTCCTAAAGCCAAATTGGATATAATTCCGCACCAAACCTAAAAAAGGGAGTGGACAAAAGTATTGGCACTGTTTGAAAAATCATGTGATGCTTCTCTAATTCGTGTAATTAACAGCACATGTAACTGGAAATGATCTTCCAACAATCTTGAAGGAGTTCCCAGAGATGCTTAGCACTTGTTGGCCCTTTTGCCTTCACTCTGCGGTCCAGCTCACCCCAAACCATCTCGATTGGGTTCAGGTCTGGTGACTGTGGAGGCCAGGTCATCTGGCGTAGCACCCCATCACTCTCCTTATTGGTCAAATAGCCCTTACACAGCCTGGAGGTGTGTTTGGGGTCATTGTCCTGTTGAAAAATAAATGATGGTCCAACTAAACGCAAACCGGATGGAACAGCATGCCGCTGCAAGATGCTGTGGTAGCCATGCTGGTTCAGCATGCCTTCAGTTTTGAATAAATCCCCAACAGTGTCACCAGCAAAGCCCCCCCACACCATCACACCTCCTCCTCCATGCTTCACGGTGGGAACCAGGCATGTAGAGTCCATCCGTTCACCTTTTCTGCGTCGCACAAAGACACGGTGGTTGGAACCAAAGATCTCAAATTTGGACTCATCAGACCAAAGCACAGATTTCCACTGGTCTAATGTCCATTCCTTGTATCCTTTAGCCCAAACAAGTCTCTTCTGCTTGTTGCCTGTCCTTAGCAGTGGTTTCCTAGCAGCTATTTTACCATGAAGGCCTGCTGCACAAAGTCTCCTCTTAACAGTTGTTGTAGAGATGTGTCTGCTGCTAGAACTCTGTGTGGCATTGACCTGGTCTCTAATCTGAGCTGCTGTTAACCTGCGATTTCTGAGGCTGATGACTCGGATAAACTGATCCTCAGAAGCAGAGGTGACTCTTGGTCTTCTTTTCCTGGGGCGGTCCTCATGTGAGCCAGTTTCTTTGTAGCGCTTGATGGTTTTTGCAACTGCACTTGGGGACACTTTCAAAGTTTTCCCAATTTTTCGGACTGACTGAACTTCATTTCTTAAAGTAATGATGGCCACGCTGCTTTTTTCTTGCCATAATACAAGTTCTAACAGTCTATTCAGTAGGACTATCAGCTGTGTATCCACCAGACTGATGGTCCCAACCCCATTTATAAAGTAAGAAATCCCACTTTTTAAACCTGACAGGGCACACCTGTGAAGTGAAAACCATTTCCGGTGACTACCTCTTGAAGCTCATCAAGAGAATGCCAAGAGTGTGCAAAGCAGTCATCAAAGCAAAAGGTGGCTACTTTGAAGAACCTAGAATATAAGACATATTTTCAGTTGTTTCACACTTTTTTGTTAAGTATATAATTCCACATGTGTTAATTCATAGTTTTGATGCCTTCAGTGTGAATGTCAATTTTCATAGTCATGAAAATACTGAAAAATCTTTAAATGAGAAGGTGTGTCCAAACTTTTGGTCTGTACTGTGTATGTATATATATATTCTATCTATTCTATTCTGACGGTTCGGGCTGTGATTTTACTGTACTTGGCTGATGAAATGTCGGGTTTCCTTTGTGATGTGTGCTTAAAAATCAGATGACACACGCATGGTCCGTGTGCCGTGCGATATATATATTTTTTTTCTCACACCCATTGACTTGCATTGGTGAATGCCGTCTGATTCTCGCAGACAATCCCAGCATGCTGCTATTTTTTTGCTCAGGACAGAGACAGACTTCCGTATTTCTCGTGCGAGGATTGTCTCATAAACCTCGTACTGGCCGGCACCTCTCCTGATCTGAGATTGACAGCTGCATAGAAATCCATCATGCTGTCATGTTCAGGTGAGCAGAGGTGCCGGCCAGTCCTTTCAGTGCGATGCGATCCTTACATGAGTTACACGGTAGTCTGTCTCTGCCCTATGTCCGATCTGGGTTGAGAAAAAACTGGCAGATGAGCACTGACTCATTTAATAACATTGGTCAGAGTAAAATGCAGTATTTTCTCGCATTGCATGCATCTGATTTATACACCAGTGTGAGCGAGCCCTAATAGGTGCAGAAATTCTGCAACGTCAAAAACTCACCAAAAGCTCCTCGTGAGAATGTAGCCTGAAGGTCTTCCATGGCTGAAACTAACATCTTGCATTATTTTCCACGTACACAGGCGCTAAGTTCAGTGCCCTCGGCGGTGCCTCAGATTGACAACTCTTCAGATTTCCTGTCTCGAGTTCCTCATCGAAAACACCCTGGAATTCTGCGCATGAACTTGGCGCGCGTGCCTATAGAGGCTCAGGATGCAGTTCAGGTCTTACTGCAAAGTACGTGGTGATTGTATCTTTTATTATTACTTTATGCCCAAAATATACAAATCAGTATGACTAGACACCTATAATTACCTCCTTATTTCAGTCCACCATGTAAGGGAAGCATAACACCTGTATTATCTGCGCTCATTATGCTGTGTCTACAAGACGCCATTGGGCTTTAGTAATGCCAACCATAATAGACTTTATGCACCAAACCAGGCCTTCACAGCTTTTTTTTTCCCCTCACAGTATAATGTAGTATTCCTATCCGTTAGGCCACGTTCACACGTTCAGTATTTGGTCAGTTTTTTACCTCAGTATGTGTAAGCCAAAACCAGGAGAGGAACAATCAGAGGAAAAGTATAATAGAAACACGTCCCCACTTCTGTATTTATCACCCACTCCTGGTTTTGGCTTACAGATACTGAGGTAAAAAACTGACCAAATACTGAACGTGTGCACATGGCCTTAAAATGATACCCTATCCAAAATGTAAAGTGCTGCGGAATATGTTGGCGCTATAAGAATAAAAAATATTATTATATCACTAGAATGTCTGATTTTCTTTCAGACAGTTTTGATATATTAATTCTAATCCCAAATATAACCAAGCAGCATAATTCCCCATAACTAATCCCAATGAGGGCTCGGGCAGACGAAACATCGTATCGCACCTGCACCAATGTTATTCTGTCGGGCCGTGTACATGTCTGATTTTAATGCCTCGGAAAGAGTCTGTCATAGGAAAAAAATTGCTGCATGTCCGAATTTGATCCGATTTTCAGATCGTACTTGACCATGCATCTATGGGTGCATGGAAATCATTGGATTGCACTCGGATGACATCTGAGTGCAGTCTGATTTCTGCACACTGACAGAATGGAGGAGATGGAGACATTTTGTTCTCCATGTTGTCTTGACGGTGTGCTCTGATTTCCTCATCCAAAAGAATCAGATCACACTAAGCGGACACTGATCAGAGTTTGATCGGAGTGTCATTTGCATAATCGGCCCGATTTTCTCCGATGAGAGAATCTACAGCCGTCTGCACCTGCCCTAAGCAAGATATTAGTTACATCAATTAGGTTGGGGTAGGGTCCCAAATTGCATTGGCACAGAGAAAATATGCCGGTACTTGAGAACACAACCGTTCCATCATGGCTATAATGCACTGCAATACGTCTGCACAGCAGTATATTGTCCTGTATTGTCCATTCTCTCATCCCTTATTAAAGGGAACCTGTCATTAGTTTCATGCTGCCAGAATCCACATGGGCAGCATGAATTCGAGTCTGGCTCTGGCTGCGCAATTGCAGACTTAGCCAATTACTCGAAAAAAACAGTGCTGTTTGAGGGAAAACAGTATGAGGAGCCAGCCTGGGATCATAGATGTGACTAGTCCGGCGTGGCCCCCAGCCAGCTTCTCCCCATCCCTTTCCAAGTGTTCCTATATACGCCTATTGGAAAGATCTGTCAATCCCCTGGAAATTGGGGGTGGAAATTCTGCACTGGGGTGCGCCAAATTAGTCACCGCTATTCCTATGTTTCCTGGATGGCATAATCAGTTGTCATTGCATAGCCAGGCTCTGGTTCATGCTGCCCATGGCTACGGCGGCATGAATCTAGTCCGTGACAGGTTCACTTTAAGCCCTGCCTTCATTAGGGCCCCAGCTGCCATGAAAACCCATTGGCACTCTATGGTCATGCTGGGAAAGGTGGACATGGGATTGCGGTGAAGGATAGCACCCAGTTATCTGTCTAATCGCTTACATGCTGGGGTGGCTTCTGATCAAGATATCTTAACTTTGACCTCGGCAGATTAAATCCTATCTCCAATCCCAGCAGTTTCAGGCAGGTGTTTGCTGCATGTTGCAGCCGACTACCTATTAAGTGAGCTCTGGTCTATACACTCACACCTGACATGATATGTAACCAAGCAAACAAAGTTTCACTCTGTAACGTTATAGCATTTAAATATGAAATATATAACATTTTAATTGCATTACTGCTCTAGAAAATAGGAAAAAAATGAGATACTAAGCACAGAATTTGGTCAATTCATGCGTGCCAAGCAGCCAACAACAAGGTGAGCACCAGTTCCTGGGAACCGATCTAATGTGAATCCTCTCCTAGGCTGAAGCCTGCATTTATGGGTATAATAAACAAATAAAGTTGCACTTTGTAGTGATATGGCATGTAAACATGAAATATATGAAATTTGAATTGCATTTCTGCTCTAGATAATAAGTAATGCTGTTCAAATATTATATTTACATGCTATAGCACTACAGAGTGTTGCTTTATTTGTTAGTTATATATAGAAATGGCTACTCTTAGTTTGCACCTGTACACACCAGTTTTCTGTTTGGAAGTAACAGTCAGTCTTTTGTTATTTGACATGATATGTACACCACATGTTAGGGAAGGGTTGATAATGATCTCCTGTGACTGAAAAAAAAGCTTTCTGAAATGCTGTTTTACAACCAGAGGAGGCCAATTGACAGGCCTGCTCACATGCTTCTCCATCAGCAGCCATTGTGAGAACAGGGGAGACGAACAAGTCTAGGAGGAGAACCTAGTAATTCTTCTATATTAGTAAGTGCCACAAAATCATGTCCCCCATGTCTCTGATCTTGGATTCATACATGTGATTAGATTTTCAGTTTCTGCATTAGATATTGCTATCTGTCAGGTCTGATTTCAACGGGTCAAATATGTCTACCAATATAGTGTGATTATTGTTATTCATTAATAATAATGACTATGAATTTCAATTTATTTGTCGTTTTAGGAACCGTTGTCAGACAATTAGAAGAACATGTCACCTCACTGAATAACTACCTATGGAGCCGAAAACGTCCTCCTGAGGATAAAGATTTAAGAGAAAAAGCTATGGAAATAGAAAAAAAGTTTAAGGAAAAAATACAACTTATTTCTGGTAATTATATAATTACATTTATTCTTTTGCATTGTTTGACATAGACGGACATTTACGAGGAGGTGATGCTTCATTTCTTTATGCAAGAATAAGGGTCACAAAAGTAAAAGCGACCCCTTTAAAGGTGTTGTCCAGTCCAAATCGATAAGTCTGCAGTCACTCAGATATGGCCACACATACAGTACAGACCAAAAGTTTGGACACACCTTCTCATTTAAAGATTTTTCTGTATTTTCATGACTATGAAAATTGTGCATTCACACTGAAGGCATCAAAACTATGAATTAACACATGTGGAATTATGTACTTAACAAAAAAGTGTGAAACAACTGAAAATATGTCTTATATTCTAGGTTCTTCAAAGTAGCCACCTTTTGCTTTGATGACTGCTTTGCACATTCTTGGCATTCTCTTGATGAGCTTCAAGAGGTAGTAACCGGAAATGGTCTTCCACCAATCTTGAAGGAGTTCCCAGAGATGCTTAGCACTTGTTGGCCCTTTTGCCTTTACTCTGCGGTCCAGCTCACCCCAAACCATCTCGATTGGGTTCAGGTCTGGTGACTGTGGAGGCCAGGTCATCTGGCGTAGCACCCCATCACTCTCCTTCTTGGTCAAATAGCCCTTACACAGCCTGGAGGTGTGTTTGGGGTCATTGTCCTGTTGAAAAATAAATGATGGTCCAATTAAACGCAAACCGGATGGAATAGCATGCCGCTGCAAGATGCTGTGGTAGCCATGCTGGTTCAGTATGCCTTCAATTTTGAATAAATCCCCAACAGTGTCACCAGCAAAGCACCCCCACACCATCACACCTCCTCCTCCATGCTTCACGGTGGGAACCAGGCATGTAGAGTCTATACGTTCACTTTTTCTTCGTCACACAAAGACACGGTGGTTGGAACCAAAGATCTCAAATTTGGACTCACCAGACCAAAGCACAGATTTCCACTGGTCTAATGTCCATTCCTTGTGTTCTTTAGCCCAAACAAGTCTCTTCTGCTTGTTGCCTGTCCTTAGCAGTGGTTTCCTAGCAGCTATTTTACCATGAAGGCCTGCTGCACAAAGTCTCCTCTTAACAGTTGTTGTAGAGATGTGTCTGCTGCTAGAACTCTGTGTGGCATTGACCTGGTCTCTAATCTGAGCTGCTGTTAACCTGCGATTTTTGAGGCTGGTGACTCGATAAACTTATCCTCAGAAGCAGAGGTGACTCTTGGTCTTCCTTTCGTGGGGCGGTCCTCATGTGAGCCAGTTTCTTTGTAGCGCTTGATGGTTTTTGCAACTGCACTTGGGGACACTTTCAAAGTTTTCCCAATTTTTCGGACTGACTGACCTTCATTTCTTAAAGTAATGATGGCCACTCGTTTTTCTTTACTTAGCTGCTTTTTTCTTGCCATAATACAAATTCTAACAGTCTGTTCAGTAGGACTATCAGCTGTGTATCCAGCAGACTGCTGCACAACACAACTGATGGTCCCAACCCCATTTATAAGGCAAGAAATCCCACTTATTAAACCTGACAGGGCACACCTGTGAAGTGAAAACCATTTCCGGTGACTACCTCTTAAAGCTCATCAAGAGAATGCCAAGAGTGTGCAAAGCAGTCATCAAAGCAAAAAGTGGCTACTTTGAAGAACCTAGAATATAAGACATATTTTCAGTTGTTTCACACTTTTTTGTTAAGTATATAATTCCACATGTGTTAATTCATAGTTTTGATGCCTTCAGTGTGAATGTACAATTTTCATAGTCATGAAAATACAGAAAAATCTTTAAATGAGAAGGTGTGTCCAAACTTTTGGTCTGTACTGTATATATGTTGGGCACACATATATTGGCCAATCTATGCGCCAAGTACCTTCCTTTTACTGTAATTTTTCATATTTATATTACAGATTTTTTTTTTTTAATATTTCATGTGTACATTATCTAGCGCTTTCTTATTTTTCTATAGCAGCAATGCAGTTTCAATGTTTCAGAGCAATCACTCTTAGCAATTTAGGATGCAACTTTGGCATTCATGCTTCTGTCATACGGAACTGTTCTGACTTACTGAGTGCTTCAGTCATCATTGGCCACTGATTGGCTGCAGCAGTCATGCAACAGAATGTCACTTGATTGCTGGGAATGGCAGTACTGACATGGCAGGAGCAGCAGCTGTCTGGGAGGTAAGTATATGCTTTTTATGTTACATGGGATATTTACCAGTATTGGACAACCCCATTAGGACGCATTTAGATGAGCCATTAATTGGTGAACACGCATTCGTAGATAGACTCGTTCCCAATTATCAACCTGTCTAAACAAGGCAAAATGATCATTTGTTGGGTGCATTCGTAAAAATCAACGTTCTTGGCAGCGTATCACCCCGTGGAAACAGTGGATGTGCTGCCGATAACATGACACTGTGGGGATAGAGTGGTCATTCTGTCATCATCACTGCTTCATCAGCCTGTGTAAATAAGCCATTAACTGACTGTCGATTGACTGGTGTATGGCCAATTAGTGGTTAAGTTATACTCTTGATTGGGCTTAATGAGCCGTTACCTATTATTTTGTGGCTCCTTTTATGCACAGTCACTTTAATTTTCTCATGTCCTGTGTTTTTTATGATCTCTTTGCTTCTTTCAGATCTAAATATTTATCAAAAAGAAGAAAAGTTGAAAAATGTTGTCTTGAATTCTTTACGGAAGAATAGTTATCACTGGCAACCTTTAAAGTAAGGAGTTATGTGGATAGATTTTTTTTTATTATGTTTATAAACACAATACTGTTAGGCCTCATTCAGATGGCCGTTTTTCACACTGAGGCTGTGCTTTATTTATCACATAGGGTACACTGAGCCTCTGCTGAATACGTCTCATAATATACACTGAAACCTTGCTGAATACTTCACATAGGATACACTGAGACTGTGCTGTATAAATCACATAGGGTACACTGAGCCTCTGCTGAATACATAATACATCTCATAATATACACTGAAACCTTGCTGAATACATCACATAGGATACACTGAGACTGTGCTTTATTTATCACATAGGGTACACTGAGCCTCTGCTGAATACGTCTCATAATATACACTGAAACCTTGCTGAATACTTCACATAGGATACACTGAGACTGTGCTGTATAAATCACATAGGGTACACTGAGCCTCTGCTGAATACATAATACATCTCATAATAGACACTGAAACCTTGCTGAATACATCACATAGGATACACTGAGACTGTGCTGTATAAATCACATAGGGTACACTGAGCCTCTGCTGAATACGTAATACATCTCATAATATACACTGAAACCTTGCTGAATACATCACATAGGATACACTGAAACTGTGCTGTATAAATCACATAGAGTACACTGAGCCTCTGCTGAATACATAATACATCTCATAATATACACTGAAACCTTGCTGAATACATCACATAGGATACACTGAGACTGTGCTGTATAAATCCCATAGAGTACACTGAGCCTCTGCTGTATAAATTACATAGGATATACTGAAACCCTGCTGAATACATCACATAGGATACACTGAGACTGTGCTGTATAAATCACATAGGGTACACTGAGCCTGTGCTGTATAAATCACATAGGATACACTGAGCTTCTGCTGCATACATCACATAGGATACACTGAGACCCTGCTGAATACATCACATACACTGAGACTGTGCTTGTAACGATATGGCCGGCTATGGTTTCCCTTCCCCCTCCATGCAGGGACACCGACATACTCACCTCCCCGGCCGCGCATCGTTGTCCCTGGCGTGTTCCCTGCTTCTTGGTAATGTGCGCACCACAGTTCCCGGTGGCGTGCCTAGTGCGTACGCTCCACTGCTCTTAAAGGGGAAGCGCATACATAGTTAAATGCTCCCAGCCAATAACTGGAAGGCATTTAGTACAGAGTTCACCTGCAAGATGGCTCTCAGCCAATAGCTGGGAGTCATCCTGTATAAAAGACTCCCTCCCCCTTAGGGAGATTTACACATTTAGTCATTAAGTAGTGTAATGTTCTGCCGTTGTGAGGTCCCCTGGTCCCGGGGTGACTAGTGTCTTGCACCCATATCCCTGGTCCCAGTGTGGCCAGTGTCCTGAACCCGTATCCCTGGTCCCAGTGTGGCCAGCGTCCTGAACCCGAACCCCTGATCCCATTGTGGCCGGCGTCCTGAACCCGAACCCCTTGTTCCGGTGTGGCCAGCATCCTGAACCCGAACCCCTGGTCCTGGTGTGGCCAGCGTCCTGAACCCCAAGTCCCTGGTTCTAGTGCAGCTAGTGCCTGAACCTCGTCCCCCGGTCCATGTGCGGCCAGATCCTGAATCAGTATTCGAGACCTGTGTGTCTCCGATTTATCCCGTGTATCCGAACTGCTAAAACCAGCCCCGAATCAGCTCAGTCTGAACATTGCCACAGACCTTGTCAGCGAACCCGACCCCTGGGATTGGCAACTGCAGAACCGGCGACTGCTTAGGAGTGGTACCTGGCGGCTACCTGCAGCCCAGTCTGCCTCCACCATCAGGAGCTCCAGTGAACACCAGGTAGCCGCTTAGCTACACCCCTTTCTAGGCTGGCCCGGCCCTGTGGCACAGTGGGTTCACGATCGAACCACGTGCGCCACCTTCGGGCATGACAATGTTGTATAAATCATATAGAATACACTGAGTCTCTGCTGTATACATCACATAGGATACCCTGAGGCTCTGCTGTATACATCACATTGGATACACTGAAACCCTGCTGGAACAGTCTCCGTGAACGTGTAGTAGCTCCACCTCCAGGGTCAGGACAATGGCGGTGCCTGGGACCAGAGTAGCATAGCACCGGACCTGTTCCATTCCCAGATGGGAGCACAGAATCACAATTCCTAACACTTATCTCCTGATCTAACTTTCTACATGAATTATTGTGGGGGGATGGGGCAGTGCAGCTAAGTTTAGCTGTGTCACATTACAGACCTTTCTATCAACACTTCAGGTTACTGAGTGTGTTAGTAATCACACTTATGTCTGCTGTGCTTAAGAAACTTGTAATCACTTTGCAGTGAGATCAGGGCTGTGAATATCTCATACAGGAGTAACCTGCCTGTTCTGGGCTCCTGCTGTGTAAGATGTAATGAGACCCTGCTCTGATCTCACAGTACAAGTTAAGCACAACAGGCATAAGTGTGATTACTGACACTTTGAACTCTCATCTCAGGTCAACCATTGTGGGGGAGGGACAGTACAGTAGAACTGATGTTGCAATGAGAGGAGGGGAGCTGATAGACGGATTTGATATGTGACACAGCTAAACTCAGTTGTGCTCTTTCCACATTAACTCATGCGGGAGGTTAGACCAGGAGATCAGGGTTGTCTGACATTATACATCTCACACACTGAGAAACTTGCTCTAAGTTAGTGTGTGGGGGTGTTCTTCTTTTCTTTATGTGTTCCTGCCTGCTTATAATTGGTCTAACTGGTACAGGAAAAAGAAGTTTACACCCCTAGTGAAAACTCTGGACCCACTTGGACTTAAAACAAAAAACAAACTCATCAGGTGTCAAGTACTTTAATTGCTTATATGTCTGCGGCCACTATTACATTGCTTGACCAGTTCGATATATAAAATTTAGTAAAAGGCCCTCTTTAAACACGTTTGTAATAAGTCCAGTTTTGATAGGTTTATTAAAAGTTGCTGTAGGATGACATGTATCAGTTTCTATGTGATAAATATTTCCACAATGTGTTCTTTGTCACAGCTACACAGAGCAGTTTGGTTTGGTGTACTTAGCCGCACGCTTTGATGGAGGATTTGCTGCTGTATCTAGAGCGCTACAAGAGGTAATAATAATAATAGATGATTAGTCTCCCTAGTGGCACAAGTTCAATACTTTTAATATTCAATACTTACCCACCAACAGCACTATGTTTAACATCCACTAGCACTACTGACCGGTAGGCCTTTATAAAAAAAAAGCAACCCTAACACCTAAACCCCAAATAAAATAGGACATACTGACTGCCCATCCCCCACAAAGTACTGAAAAATAACTGCATTGCAAACTTTACTATATTTGATTTTGCCACTCCAATAAAGGGGTAATTCTATAAACAATATAGATAAATGTATGATCGCAGGTGGTCCGATCACTGAGATTCTTGCTGATCGTGAAAATGGTGGTCCCCAATTTGCCTGGTGAATGGAGCATTACTGTTGTGTGTGATCACTGCTTCATTCACTGCCTATAGGAGTTCACATAGGGGACCTTGACTTCCTCGTTGTCAAGATCGATTGGGTCTCAGTGGCCAAACTACCAACAATCAAACTTTTATCATCTTTTCTGTGGATAGGTGATTAAGGGCTCGCTCACACTAACGTATCAGAAATTGGTCCCATTCTCATCCAGGAGAGTGGCACGATTTTTTCTCACTTCCATGTGCTTTCCATATACTTCCATGTGCTGTCCATATACAATCTATTTTTTTACTCCGCAGCTATTAATCATTTACAGGACCATTTACAGTTTCCTATGATACAGAATTGTAATGTATCTGTAAAAATCAGATGCCGCTCTGATGGTCTGTATGGCATGTGATTTTTTTTTTTTTCATCACACCCATCAGATCCGCTCTGCCTTATTGAATAACATTGGTCCGAGTGCAATCCGATTTTTTTTTTTATCAGATTGCACTCGTCCGATTTATATGCAAGTGTGAGCGAACCCTTTTAAATATTCTTGGAAAATCCGGACTCGGCCCTTGAAGGGTATGGGGAGCTGTTAGACATGGATTAAAAACTGAAGAAATTATTCTTACTTCAGTGTTCCATCCGAGTCCATCTGTTTATCACTGAACTGTGAGTCAATGGATAAATAACAGTTCACTTCCTCCAGTTTTTAAAATAAAATGAGAAAAAATGTATGCAACTAGGACACCACCTGAGAAAAAAAGTCTGTTTCTCTCGGGTGGTAAGGCTACATGCACACATCGGTGTGAGCGTCGCTTCCGGTTTTTTTCTCATCTGTTTTTTCTCACTGCAGCAGGTCGAATGTCTGACCTTTAATTTTGCCCATTGACAATGTATCAATGAAACATGTATTAAACACTGAAGTAGAAAGTGTGCCTTCAGTGTGTCATCTATTTTATACGGAACCCCCATATTTTTAAAGGCCAAAGCTGAGCTGCAATATTAGATGAGAATAGGACAAGCACCGAATCTCACAGACCAGAGACACCGAGCTAAACTGATGTGTGTATGGATGAATTAAATTCTACGGGTCAGAGTGCTGTTCGTGAAATTAAGATGCAGCACTAGTTCATGTCTCACAGGTGTGTGAATGGAGCCTACCATTCTCGGGCCTCATTCAGATGACAGTATTTTAATCAGTATTTTCAATTAGTATTTGTGATCTGAAAGAAGTTGAAGTGTTTCCATGATAATTTTTTTTTGTTTGTTCAACTTCTGGTTTTGGCTTTCAAATACTGAGAAAATGCAATCTTAGGTCAGGTTCAGACGAGCATATGAAAAATCTTCTTTTTTTTTTTTTTTTTTTGGGACAATTTTTCCAATTCTTGTCTGAACCCGGTCTAAGTCTGCATTTACACATCAGTGTGAGGCCATGTTTTTCATCCATATTGTCATTTGTATTGTATCCGTATGTTTGTTTTTTACATCCATGTGTCATCAGTTTGGCATCCTTTTTTATGAATCAGCAGTAAATAAAATAAAGTTTCCAAAGTTAATAATGCCAATTTATCCCTCGAAATCACATGCAATACCCGTATGGGGTCTGATTATTTTTATTTATTTATTGCGCACTTAGACTTCAATAGGTGAGTCTCAACTGAAATACGGAAGGGAATTGTGAAAGCTGCATTTTTTATCCAACTGTTACCCGAATAGTCCTATGGAATAACATTGGTCAGTGTGCTTTTTGTGTGCTATTTGATTTTAACAAGAACAGCACACATACGTATAATACGCTCTTCTGAATGAGCCCTTAGGATATATAAAAAGCTGGGATCCTAATGTATTATTATCCCTCAATAGGTTCCTTATAAGTTTGGGCTCCACATTTTAAAAATAGTAGTGGAAAACTAGAGTTGGTTCAAAGATGGGCAAAAAGATTACATGGGATGGAAAGTCTGTCCTGTAATCAGAGGTTAGAGGTTTATATAAAAAAAAAGTCGTCTCAGAGGAGATCTTATTTATATGTATAAATACATGTGTGGTCAGTGCAAAGGACTAGCACATGACTTATTCCTTCCAAAGACCATACTAAGGACCAGGGGCACTCATTACAGGTGGAAGAAAGGCGATTCCAGCAGCTAAATAGGAAAGGGTTCTTTACAGTCAGAGCAGTCAGACTGTGGAATGCCGACCACAAGAGGTAGTAATGGCTGACACTATAACAGCTTTAAAAAAAGGGCTAAATCCTTTTCTTGTTGTGAAAAATAGCATTATGGGTTATAAATAAGTTAGCGATAGAGAATGTCTAGCCGGTCAAGTAAGGTTGAACTTAATGAATCTGTGTAAAATAGGTAACTATGTAAGGGTCTATCCTACATCCAGATGTCTTGTGGTGGTGACATCTTGTGACCTCCCTCCTGACCTATCTGATCTCTTGTAGCAGTGATAAGTGCAGTTTGCATCATTTGTTTATGTACCACAACAAGTAAAGAAACTGATCCCAGGTTGGTCCTCAGGAGCAGGAAAAAGAGGACACTGAAAGGAAGCCTCAGCAGAGAGAAATGAGCTATGCACAGAGCAGGGCACTCCACCATCGCAGGAGAAGTCTCATGAGTAGTAATATGCATGAGGCTTTTTAGAGCATAAAAAAGCCTGTACAGGCATTAATGGCACTTGTCTGTGCAAGAAAATGATACTTTCTGGCTAATGTGACTTTCCACACCTTTCACACTTGATATATACTGAATGTTCTTACCTAGTGTTTTATATTTAGAGCTACGGTGCTTGTACAATAATAACTATTATAGCTTTTTAGTATTACACCACCTTTGTGTTTACAAGTCGCTCCAGACTCTGACTCCTCTTAACGAGCCCTACATATTATAGAAGATTTGACTCCCTCTCCTGCAGTTTTCTTTCCCCTCTCCTCTTCCTTCCCCTTTTGTTGTTCCCCCTCACTATTTTCGTTTCTATAATTTAAGATCAGTTTAATTCAAAAGTTTGTTCGCATTTTTTTCTTTACAAATACTTCTGTATTGTTTATCTTATGAAATTTTAATAACAATTAACAGTTAAAAAATAAATAAATAAAAAAATATACATACAGCGTGTATACCAACAAATGGAGACTCTGTTTTGTTTATTGTTCCTTCTACTGGCTAACATGGTACAAAGATATATATTTCCTGAAACAATCTCTCATGAACTTGCAGTATGATGTACGTGCGTTCTGTCCTCCACAGATACATCAACGTGTTCCTGAGTTCAGCCCAACGACTTTGTTGGATTTTGGATCCGGCGTTGGATCAGTGTCATGGTGAGATCATTCGTTGTCCTCTCTCTACCTGCCCCCTTGGTGATGAAGTTGGGGTCTTACTACTTACCCCTGGTGATTATGAGCTCTCCCAGAGGATGTGAGGTTGTAATATTACATGGCATGACAATCATCCAAACTAATAAGCAATCAAGCAAGTCTGCCAGAGATAGTCTGACTTTGAAAAGACTTTGCAGAGGGGATTCCTTTATGACTTCCATGTTCCCTAACAGACGATTATTATTAGAAGTGAACATCCCCTTTCTAAAGTGCCTTTAAAGGGGTTGTTTGTTTTTTATTAAATAGAATAGGAAATCATAAAATTTTCTCATTAACATGCATATACAGTTATATGAAAAAGTTTGGGCACCCCTATTAATCTTCAGCTTAATGTTTTATAAAAATTGGTGTTTTTGCAACAGCTATTTCAGTTTGATATATGTAATAACTGTTGGACACAGTAATGTTTCTGCCTTGAAATGAGGTTTATTGTAATTACAGAAAATGTGCAATCTGCATTCAAACAAAATTTGACAGGTGCATAAGTATGGGCACCCTTATCATTGCCTTGTTATCATTGTCTTGTTTTAAATACTCCTACCTACTTTTTACTGACTTACTAAAGCACTTTTTTTGGTTTTGTAACCACATTGAGCTTGGAACTTCATAGCCAGGTGTATGCAATCATGAGAAAAGCTACTTAAAGTGGCCACTTGCAAGTTGTTCTCCTGTTTGAATCTCCTCTGAAGAGTGGCATCATTGGCTCCTCAAAACAACTGTCAAATGATCTGAAAACAAAGATTATTCAACATAGTTGTTCAGGGGAAGGATACAAAAAGCTGTCTCAGAGATTTAACCTGTCAGTTTCCACTGTGAAGAACATAGTAAGGAAATAAAAGAACACAGGGACAGTTCTTGTTAAGGCCAGAAGTGGCAGGCCAAGAAAAACATCAGAAAAGCAGAGTAGAAGAATGGTGAGATCAGTCAAGGACAATCCTCAGACCACCTCCAGAGAGCTGCAGCATCAACTTGCTGCAGATGGTGTCACTGTGCATCGGTCAACTATACAACGCACTTTGCACAAGGAGAAGCTGTATGGGAGAGTGATGCGAAAGAAGCCGTTTCTGCAAGCACGCCACAAACAGAGTCGGCTGAGGTATGCAAAAGCACATTTGGAGAAGCCAATTTCTTTTTGGAAGAAGGTCCTGTGGACTGATGAAACCAAGATTGAGTTGTTTGGTCATACAAAAAGACGTTATGCATGGCGGCAAAAAAACACAGCATTCCAAGAAAAACACTTGCTACCCACAGTAAAATTTGGTGGAGGTTCCATCATGCTTTGGGGCTGTGTGGCCAATGCCGGCACCGGGAATCTTGTTAAAGTTGAGGGACGCATGGATTCCCCTCAGTATCAGCAGATTCTTGACAATAATGTTCAAGAATCAGTGACAAAGTTGAAGTTACGCAGGGGATGGATCTTTCAGCAAGACAATGATCCAAAACACCGCTCCAAATCTACTCAGGCGTTCATGCAGAGGAACAATTACAATGTTCTGGAATGGCCATCCCAGTCCCCAGACCTGAATATCATTGAACATCTGTGGGATCATTTGAAGAGGCTGTCCATGCTCGGCGACCATCAAACTTAACTGAACTGGAATTGTTTTGTAAAGACGAATGGTCAAAAATACCTTCATCCAGGATCCAGGAACTCATTAAAAGCTACAGGAAGCGACTAGAGGCTGTTATTTTTGCAAAAGGAGGATCTACTAAATATTAATGTCACTTTTCTGGTGAGGTGCCCATACTTATGCACCTGTCAAATTTTGTTTGAATGCAGATTGCACATTTTCTTTTAGTACAATAAACCTCATTTCAAGGCAGAAACATTACTGTGTCCAACAGTTATTACATATATCAAACTGAAATAGCTGTTGCAAAAACACCAATTTTTATAAAACATTAAGCTTAAGATTAATAGGGGTGCCCAAACTTTTTCATATAACTGTAAAATCCTGTGTTACCCATCCATGGGCCAGCTGACTAGGACCAGACATGGTGTCAGTCATATGACACCCTACACATGATGTGACCACTGGTGCACCATGTGTATGGTGTCACAGGACTGACACAACAGAGTTACATTGCATGCATGTGCTGGGTTAAAACGAGAGACTCATCAGTGGGATAACTGAGTAGGACTAATGCTGAAGTAATGGTGGTTATTACAACTATTCTTTCACTGTGTATTGACATGGTTGCCTGTCTCTGGGTGATGCCATGTTACTAATATAATTAATTGTAAGAAATCCTGCTCCACACTACACTACCATGCATCTATACCGCGCTCCGAACCCCTGGGGTCACACGGCTGTCTCATGATAAATGACATGTTTAGTCCTATTACATTACACATGATCGGTTGGCCCAGGGACTATAGTTAGTTAGGACCTGTTCACAATACATTTTGCAGTGAGTTCATGTTTCCACTTCAGGCTTCCGTCTGAATCCCTAAGGCCACGGCCCCACAATCAGTATTTGGTCAGTATTTTTTCTCAGGAGTGGGAGCCAAAACCAGGAGTGGGTGATAAATGCAGAATTGGTGACTTGTTTCTATTATACCTTTTCTCTGATTGTTCCTCACCTGGTTTTGGCTCCCACTCCTGAGAAAAAATACTGACCAAATACTGATAGTGGGGCCGTGGTCTAAAAATAAGACTCAGATGTGCCCCCGATGGAGTCACTGAATTAAATTTGGCAAACTGAGTCAAAAATATGAAACTCTACCTACGTTATGGTGCCCGACTGAAAAGACAGGCCTCCAGAAAAGAGTGCCGAGACCAGAATGTCCTACTTTAGACTCTATTTGCTTCATTTAAAGGAGCTATTCTGCCTTATGATATGGATGACCAATTGCTAGTATCGGTCATCAATAGTAGATCTGTGGAGCTCCAACATTCACCACCCTCACTGGTCAGCTGTTTCCCTATCCGGCTGGATGCATTCAATGACCGGAGCCAGAGCAGTCCAGCCTTGTCTATTCTGTCGTGGTGAGAACAGCTCCTGCTTAACGCAAGCAAAAATATTGTAGCAAGGGGTTAAACAATATATTTGTCAGCTCTGTTTTTTCTGCTTTGCAGGGCGGCCCATGGAATTTGGGGTAAAACGCTCAAAGAATATATGTGTATCGATTCCTCTGCATCAATGAATACTCTCAGTGAACTGCTATTAAGGGGTAATACACTTTGACTTCATTATGAAAGGGGTTTTTTGTTCTGCAAACAAAAGTCTGCAGTCACTGTATGTGACTGCAGACTACCGAATCGTGATTGTGTATGATGCGCACACTGTCACGGTTCCCTTTTGTTCCTTTGCTGGTGGGCTGTCATATGACCGCATATATGTGATTTGCATATCTGCGCTCACATGCCGACTAGTCTAACATGACTTCTCTCAATAGAAAGGAATTGAGAGAAGCGCAAATGACTAGTGGGCATGTGGCCGCATGTATGCAGATTGCAAATGCAGAGGAATCATGACATTGTACACCTCACACACGGTCACGATTCGGCAGTTTCCAGCCAGATA
This sequence comes from Phyllobates terribilis, assembly GCF_046119375.1. NCBI lineage: Eukaryota > Metazoa > Chordata > Amphibia > Anura > Dendrobatidae > Phyllobates > Phyllobates terribilis. The sequence continues at coordinate 255,882,853 of NW_027362761.1, forward strand.
GTGAATGCCAGACTTTTCTTCTGACACCAGAAAACCTTTTATAAATTTATTTTTAATTATTTTGACATTAACCAAGTCATGACCTGGTTGTGTTTCCCCATTCGTGACAGGAAATATTTTCATTTTTATACATGCGGTTTTAAGAGCTCCTAAATTTTTTCTTGTTTGGATATTCAAATAATTTTTACCTCTTGTTTTTGGGGGGGATCTGTAGGACCTAATTTTATGTAATTTTTATATTCATTTTTTATTTTTGCCAATGTCAGGGGAAAAATGTAAGGAAAAAAAAAAGGTTTCTGTTTTTCACATTTTTTTAAATTTTTTCTTTTATGATCATAAAGTAAGACTAAAATACCTTTTAAATTTGGTTCCCCTCTATATAACAACTACTTTTACATATCGGAAACATTTTTTTTCATCATGGTTTTATTTTTCACTCAATTTTTAACTTCTATTTATTGTATGCATTGTGCCTCCATAAAATCATAAATTACCTTTTTGGGGGAATTTCAACATTTAAATACATATTGTGTTTTCATTGCTGGTATCCCCTGTAACAGGGGCTTGCATATTCGCACCAGTTACAGGGCAAATTCAGTTGATCCAGCAGCTCCGGCTAATCCCCAACCCTTAATCACTGGCCTGGGAAGAGGAAGAGCTCATTCATTACTGTGTATACTGCGATCAGGAAGGCAGAGATGTTGAAGAATAGAATAGTAATGATAATAATCTGTTCCTTCTCTGTGGTGAGCCTGGCCGTCTCTGACCTCCGGATTCCTGCTCCTTTGGCTGCATAATCTCCATGCAACTGCTGACTCTGCAATGACAGTCTTTGGGTGTTCTGCAAATAGTTAATTGCCTGTTACTAGCCATTATCTTTTCTATTTTGTGTTCCTGAGCAGGTGGGTCCGAAAAAGGTCAGATGCATATCTCAGGAATTCATTTTAGACAATTTTTGCCAGTTTCACCCAAGGTAAGTCATTCTATTAACCTCATTCTGCTCACAGCCCAACATTGTTTATGGTCAAGGAGAAATGGTCAAGGCGGGCTTACAATCTGTTCTTGTGAAAATTGACCCCTAAAAGTTTATGCCCGAAGAAAGTGTGTATCGTCTTCCCCTCTCTAAGAGCACGGTCAGGCAGCCGTATAACACGGACGACGATAGCCATCCGTCATCCGTGTTATACAGCCGTCTGACTGCGCCCTTAGAACGATTTCCTATTTGGTTTGGCACCATCATCCTATCTCTGTTATCATTGGGGTAAAATTGTAGTCATTGACATTTCACAGACCAGTTCAGGACCCGGCCATTTTCACCCTTTCTGACCATTCACGTTTGCGGGTATTTTCATACATAAGCCTTTACTGGCTCTAAAAATTTTTCTCATTCGTATATTCAAATAATTTTTGCTTTTTTTTTTTCAAAATACATGGAGCTTAATTTCTTTGTTATGTACTGTATATACATTGTGTTTTTTGGGATATCGGTGGAAAATGAAAAGAAAAATAAGAAATTTGTATCTATTTTTCACATTTTTTTTAAGAACACAAAGGACAGCTAGAAAACATTTTAAATTGCATTCCCATTTCTTTATAAAATAGTTTCATATATTGGACATATATGGGGCTAGAAACAGCAATTTCGACTTAATTTTTTGTTGCTTTTTTATTCATTTATTTTACACACAGTCTTCCCCATATCCTGAAATTTTATCCTTCAAAGGCCTTTTATCAAATATAAAGCACAATACATTCTTTCTACTGTATTGCTGGTTTCCCATGTTTAGTGCTATCTACACAGCGAACAGGAAGACACAGATGCTAATGATCCATCTATGCCTTCTCTATGGGAGACCTGATGTCTCTGACAACCCCCCCCCCCAATTCCTGCTGTAGAAGCTGCATAATCTTGTGCAACCAATTTACTTTGTACTGACACCTTAACATGTCAATGCAGAGTGAAATGTGGACCGTCTGTATGTTTTAAAGTCTAGGGGCAGTCCAGAAGTAGTTAAATAAGAAGTGAATCTATCCTTCATGTTGATCTATTCATGTTTGGGAAATCACTGCATTTTTTAACTGCATTAATGGGTTCTGTTGCTATAATTAATTCTGTTTGGACTGTTTTGCCTTTTTCAGGTACAGTTTGACTTAGTTGTGTCTGCATACTCTTTAAATGAACTTCCTAACTTTTCCGAAAGGGAGAGAGTCATCCAGACATTATGGAGGAAAACAGGGAGCTTCCTGGTAAGTATCTACTAGCTACTGCATTTTCCACTGGAGTATTCATTCATTATCATTCATTATTTTTGTCTTGATCCTCATGATATTCAAGGTGCTGGTAGAAAATGGTACCCGAGAAGGACATCAGTTATTAATGGAGGCTCGTGACATTGTTTTAAAGGCAAGTTAAACTTCTGATGTTAATAAAACACAAATATATCTAGATTTTATCATTGGGTCATATTTGCCACTACCTTTTGTACAGGAAAAATCTATAATCTATATCCTATATTTGCCATCTATAATACAACCAGGGATGTGTCCTTCTGTCCGAAGCCTCTATAGACTGTGCAAATGCGATGCTCCTGTGCAGTCTGGCTCCAGACAGAAGAATGCATCCAGCTGTTACAGATAAGAGGAGTATGTGGCACCGGAGATCGCGGTATGCGTAGGCACTGAATGCATACTGCGATCTCCAGCGCCATAAGTACATACCTGACTGGGAGGAGTGCGGCGTCTGAATCGGCGCTTGCGCATAGCGCGCTATCCGTCTCCATTTTAGTGAAGACACATTTGCAGTGTGTCTTCAACAAAATGGCGCCGGACAGCGCGATATGGGCACAAGTGTACTCCGACTCCACACTCCTCCCCTTGGCCTCCGGATGGGGGAGCAGGATGAGGGCAACACATAACAGGATGGGGGTGCAGGATGGGGACAGCACATAACAGGATGGGGGCAGCACATAACAGGATGAGGGCAGCACATAACAGGATGGGGGCACCACATTACAGGTTGGGGGGGCAGGATGGGGGCTGCACATGCCAGGATGGGGGAGCATATACCAATAAAAATGATCGCCACCCGGGCATATAACGGGTTCAATAGCTAATTAATTATGTCACTTTAGCATAATTCGTAGTGCTATTTGTCCACATATTTCTCCCTGATTTTAGTGTGGCTTATAAAACAATTTCTTGAAGGGAATTTCTTAACAGGTTTTGCTACCTAATCTGAGCATAGTATAATCTAAAGACAGGGACTCTGATTCCAACGATATGTCACTTACTGGGCTATTTGCTGTAGTTTTGATAAAATTATTGTGGAGTTTACAGCTAGAGGACAAGTAAACCGGCTGCCTTGTAGTCCATGTATTCATGAGCTCTGTATAACCCCGCACACACCACTGATTGACAAGCTACCTGTGTACACTATGCATAGGCAGAAAGCTGCCAATCAGTGGTGTGTGCGGGCTTATACAGAGACCAGCATTCAGAAAACTGGTAGATCTGCAGCAGATAAAACTGATTTTATCAAAACTGCAGCAAGCAGTAAAGTAAGTGATCCCTCCATACAGATGCTGTGGCATCAGGACCTCAGTGCTGTAAGATAATAGTTTTATCCTCTGTGCCAATAACAGAGGATAATGGGTCCTGGTAAGTTTAAATAAAAATGATCCTGTTATCTTTCTCACAAATACTGTATGTCTTTTCACACATCATAAAAACTATTTTGTTTTGTTTTTCTTCACACAGGGAGGTGACAAAGAAGTTTGGGACCACCGTCCTGCTTGTGTATTTGCCCCAGTAAGAAATATAAATCTTTGTTACATTTGCTACTTACTTAATGGTTTTGTGTACATACAGTCATGTTCAAACCTCTCAAAGTGGACTACTTTATTATTTTTCAGAATATTGTAAGCTTACCACATCTTAGTACTGCTAAAATTTTATTTATGCCATTTAAAATTCTGTTTGTTTGTCAACATTCTGTGTCATTTAATGGTATGTGCACACAGCATCTTTTTTAGGTGCATTCCACCTTAAAAATTGCTTAAAAAGCTAAAGAATTAAGATATGCACTGCAAAGCATGATCACTTGCTGTGCATATGTTCAGTTTTTTTAACTTCTTATAAATAACCACTCCAACTTTTTTTTTATTGGAGCGCTGAATTGGTGCTTCTAATCTAAGGTCCCTGCGCCTAGTCTTATACTTACCTGCTGCTGTTTTCACCTTTTGTCAGCACCTCCCTAGTCGGTCTTCAGCAGGTTGTGACCTGCTGGATCGCTCCAGAGGTCACTTTTCAATATAAGTCTATGAGAGCCTCGTTCTGGCCCTTATAGACTTGTAACGATCACAAGCTCTCAATGCCTTTAACTTCCAGTCAGTCAGAAGTTGAAAAGTCAACCAAAAAGACACCAAAGAAGACGCTTCATGATAAACACCACCGTCATTTTCCTGACATGTATTCTGCTTCAAAAACTCAGTGGGTGTCTAAAAGACGTTGTGTGCAATGTGCTCACTGTCACGATTCCCCTATAGTCGCAGTGAGAGTGGTCAGTCACATGACTGCATGTATGAAATTGGCATACTAAGGCCGGTTTCACAAGTCCGTATATTTCCGGTACCGGAAAAACCAGTACCAGAGATATCCGTGTCCCGTGTGTGTCACACGAGTGGCAACTGTGTGCCACATCAGGATCACACTGACCGGTGCCTGGGAATCAGCGCTACAGTTAGCGCTGTTCCCAAGCGCCGGGTGCTGAACACTGCCCTCATCATGGTTCCCTGCCGGCACTGCGATCAGCACCAGCAGGGACCATGATGCGGGTAGTGGTTGTCTGCTCCCGCAGTGTCCCTGTGTAAAAATAAGATTAAAATAATAAAATCCATATACTCACCTGTCCGGAGATGTCCCCTCCTGTAATCCACTGACCGCTGACGCCAAGGAGCCACGGAGAATGAGCCGCTCCAGCGAACAGGCACGCAGCTGAGCTCAGGAGCTGTGTCCTGTCACTTACTGAGTGTTGCTCGGGGCTCGCTGGAGCGGCTCATTCTTCCCGGCTCCTCTGCTTCAGCGGTCAGAGAATTACAGCGGGGGACATCTCCAGACAGGTGAGTACGGTATATGGATTTTATTATTTTATTCTTATTTTTACAGGTGGGGACACTGCGGGAGCATACTACCACTACCCACTACCCTCATCATTGCAAACAGGAAAAACAAAACAAAATGGCACAGGGGCGGACACAGACTGTAGTGGGCCCCTGTGCAAGAAATTTTTTGGGCCCCCCCCCCCCTGCGCTTCATAAGGCAACAAAGTTATCTAAACATAACCCCCCCCATGTGCATCTCTCGCCCCCCCATGTGCAGCTCTCATCCCCCCCATGTGCAGCTCTCATCCGCCCCATGTGCAGCTCTCATCCCCCCCATGTGCAGCTCTCATCCCCCCCCGTGCATCTCCCATCCCCCCCGTGCATCTCTCTTCCCCCCATGTGCATCTCTCATCCCCCCCCATGTGCATCTCTCATCCCCCCCATGTGCATCTCTCATCCCCCCCCATGTGCATCTCTCATCCCCCCCATGTGCATCTCTCATCCCCCCCACTCCTAGTTAACTACTTGTATTTAAAACAAATAAAACTTGTTATACTTACCCCCATGCGATCCCTGCAGAATCCTGGCGCTCGTCCACGTCGCTGCCACCAGACGGTGCCACATGCATAGCCATCAGCTTTTGTTTTGGCCAAAAGATTTTTAAAGCCGCCACCACGATAAGGTAGACTCTTCTGGCAGGGCCCTACTCTAACCTATTAAAATTTTCTTAAAATATCCAATACTCTTTTTAGATATATTTTTATTTAGTTTTCTTTAAGGGAATGTGTCATATACATTTTTTTTTAAAATGACCAATAATACCACATACAGGGAATACCGCCACACCATGACCAGACCACATATTACCACAACATAGTGACCGAATAATACCACACAGAAGGGGGAAAAACTGCCACACCATGACCAGACCACATATTACCACCACATTACTAATATTACCACCACATTACTAATATTACCATAAGTGTCATTATGCACGGGAGCTCTATACATGGTATGTATAATGTAAGTGTCCAGGTAATCTAGTGATCACCAGTGACATTATACACAGGAGCTCTGTATATAGTGTCAGTGTACAGGTAATACAGTGATCACCAGTGACATTATACACAGGAGCCCGGTACATAGTATATAGTGTAAGTGTACATGTAATACACTGACTCACTGGTGACGTCTCTAGGTGAAGTCCTTCAGCTACGCTTTTCTCCTTCATCCAGCACAGACCGCCATTACGTCTTCCAGCCAGGACTCGTCTCTGCATAAAATAACACAGTTATGTAGAGCACATTCCCCAACTTCTACATTACGCAGCTGAATACAGACGTGCATCCACCATCAATATATGGTTAGTTATTATACAACCTACCATTCCAAATATAAATTGTAATCCACCACGGTGCCCCCATTAACTGTAAATAGGCACTTAATATATAATTTAATTAGAACCTCTACTCTTTCCGCCAATTTGTTACCAGTTACACTCCTGCATCCGCAACGCCCCCTACTCTATACTTCCTGCTCCCCGCATTCATTATTTACATGCACCCCCTGCCCCAATTCATTATATCATGTCCTGCTCTCCCCACCCCATCCACTCCATCATCATTTATCATTTACTGTCCCCCACCCCACATTCATTATGTGCAGCTCATTATCCCCCTACTCCCAATTCCCCCATGTGCAGCTCATTTTCTCCCAATTCCCCCATGTGCAGCTCTCACCCCTCCATGTGCACATCTCTCATCCCCCTCCCCCACATGTGCCCCTCTCTCATCCCCCCATGTGCACATCTCTCATCCCCCTCCCCCACATGTGCACCTCTCTCATCCCCCTCCCCCACATGTGCACCTCTCTCATCCCCCTCCCCCACATGTGCACCTCTCTCATCCCCCTCCCCCACATGTGCACCTCTCTCATCCCCCTCCCCCACATGTGCACCTCTCTCATCCCCCTCCCCCACATGTGCACCTCTCTCATTCCCCTCCCCCACATGTGCCCCTCTCTCATCCCCCCCATGTGCACATCTCTCATCCCCCTCCCCCACATGTGCACATCTCTCATCCCCCTCCCCCACATGTGCACTTCTCTCATTCCCCTCCCCCACATGTGCACCTCTCTCATCCCCCTCCCCCACATGTGCACCTCTCTCATTCCCCTCCCCCACATGTGCACCTCTCTCATCCCCCTCCCCCACATGTGCACCTCTCTCACCCCCCTCCACCACATGTGCATCTCCCATTCCCCCCACTCCTAGTAAATTGTATTTAAAAAAAAAAAAAAACTTGTTATACTTACCCCCATGCGATCCCTGCAGAATCCTGACACCAGGTTCTCCTGACTTCCGGTCATGTGACGGTGCCGTCACATGACCGGAAGTCAGGGGAATCATGAAAGCGCTGCCGCAGCAGCGCAGCGCTGAGATGTCCCGGCCCCGGCGCTTAGCATGGGGCCGGGGGCCCCATGAGGAGAGAGACGCACAAGAGGGGGGCCCCGAAGGGGGCCCCTACCGGCTGGGCCCCATACTGGAGTCAGGGCAGTCATGCCCTGATGGCGGCCCTGCTGGAGGCTGAAGGGGCCCCCTCTCCCTCGGGGCCCCCGTTCAATGAACCGGCTGCACGGGCGGTAGTTCCGCCCCTGAAATGGCAACACAAAAGCACAGTCTTTGTGGAGGCAGGGATCCGCCTGTTCACAGTGCAGATACTCTGTGTGGTTCAGGTTAGCGCCACATAAACAGATCTGGAGTTCCTCACTCCAGACCTACTGAATCTGAAACAACGTATACTGGAAGCCTGTGCTAGCATTTCTTCTGCGGTGTTGCTATCAGTGTGTCAAGAGTGGGAGAAGAGGGTTGCATTGACAATCCAACACAATGGGCAGCACTTTGAACACATTTTATAAGTGGTCATAAACTTGTAATAAACTCATGAAAGAATAAAGTTACGTTAAAGCCAAGCAACCATTGTTTTTCTTATGAAATTCTCAATAAGTTTGACCCTCTTCCCATTGAAAAAAATAAAGTTGGATCCAAAATGGCGGACTTCAAAATGGCCGCCATGGTCACCACCCATCTGGAAAAGTTTTCCCCCTCCCATATACTAATGTGCCACAAACAGGAAGTTGATATCACCAACCATTCCCATTTAATTTAGGTGTATTCATATAAATGGCCCACCATGTATAATGGCACATTTCCGAACTTTGTTCTCAGGATCGGTGGAGATCCCAGCGGTCGGACCCCCAGTGATCAGCATGTTGTCACCTATCCTATGGATACATGATAACTTGCTGAGTTGGCATTAGCATTTTTCTTTTTCATTGCTTCTGTCTTATTTGTAGATTTGTATTTGTGTTTGTTTTTTTTTGTTAAAGCTTACTGTATGTTATTGTAGACACCTTAAATCAATAAGATTAGTAAAGTTCAGAAAATGGTCGCTATCAAATAAGCTGTACTATAAATTGAAAAATAATGTTAGCAGGGCATTACTGCCAAATGATGATCTCTGGTATCGATAAATCTAAAGACATTGGTCCCTGACAAGTTTATGATGCACCCTACCTGCCCCCGACCATGTACTGTACATGATTGTGACGAGCGTTCTACATCTCAGCCTTTTGCCTATCCTTCCCCTTTTCCTTGTAGATTAGAAGTTGTTCTAGGCAGCTATTCTAATCCCACTTTACTTAACTTCTGTTCACAGGACTATTCTTTTATCACCTATCTATAAAATAGGTGATAACTTATAGATTGGTGGGAGTCCCACGACTAAGACTCTCACCGATTGGCAGAACGAGTCCCTGTTAGAATCACCAGTGTGCATGATCAACCCCCACTCCATTCTCTCACTGCCATAGAGAATGAATGGAGTGGGGATCGAGAAGGCACACTGTCTCTCTATTCCAACGAGGATAAGAGAGTCCTAGTGGTCGGACCCCTGCCGATCTATAAATCATTGCCTATCCTGCGAAAAGGTGCTTAGTTCTCTTCCCCAGACCACCCATTTAGCATGTGCAGCAACCTGGAGGTATTTGGCTCTATATAACGTAATAATAATGTAATATAATAATAATTAAAATCATACATACATGAAGCCTAGATGTTGGACAGGATTTCTCTTCTTTGCAGTGCTGTTGAAAATAATGATTATATTTTTCCAGTAGATGATTATGCCATAATACAATTACAACAAATGCCAAGTGCATATATCTCCAACTACGCTAGATGGCACAATAATAAAAAAATAACGCTGAAAATAAATGTGTAGGAATAGAGCTTGAAGAATAAATCCAATATGTGCATAATCCAATATACAGCAAGTGTTGAACACGTCACCAATTTTCTAAGTAAATATATTTCTAAATGTGCTCTTGACATAGAATTCTCACCAGATGTCAGTTAACAATCCATCCAATCCACACAGTCAAAAAAATCAAATCATAGATGGCCATAAATTATGTGTTATGATGATAAATGACACAGGGAAAAAGTATTGAACACATGAAGAAAAAGAGGTGCAAAAAGCCAATGAAAGTCATGACATCAACTGAAATCTATCAGTAATAATAAAGCAATCCTGCTACTTAGTGAAAAATAATATCAGCTGCTTCAACCGATGGCCTATAAAAAGGTGTCACATTACCAAGGTGCTATACAAAAAACATCTCATGATGGGTAAAACCAGTGAGCTGTCTCAAGACCTTTGCAACCCTATTGTTGCAAAACATACTGATGTCATTGGTTACCGAAGAATTTCTAAACTACTGAAAGTTCCAATGAGCACTGTTCGAACCAGAAAGTGAAAAGAACATAATTTCACCATAAACCAGCCACAACTAGGTGCTCCCTGCAAGATTTCAGACAGCGGAGTGGAAAGAATTATCAGAAGAGTTGTCCAAGAGCCAAGGACCACTGTGGAAAGCTACAGAAAGACCTGGGATCAGCAGATTTTAGGACAGATTTACTAATTCCTGTGTAATGGCAAGACAGTGTAAATTTAGTGTCTTAAAGGGAATCTGTCACCAGATTTTTGGTACCCTAATTAAGAGGAGCATAATGTAGCAATAGAAAGCTTGACTCTAGTGATTTGTCACTTACTGGGCAGCTTGCTGTCATGTTGATGAAATCACTCTTTTATCTGCTGCACATCTACCAGTTCTCTGAATACTGAGCTCTGCGTAACCCCGTCAACACCAATGATTGGCAGCTTTCTGTGTACACTGTACATGGGAAGAAAGCTGTCAATCAGTGGTAGGGGGTGGGGTTATATAGCACTCATGAATATGCTTAACTAGCTGGCAGTAGGTTTACTAGTCCTCTAAAGATAATCTCCTGCTGATAAAACAATGATTTTATCAAAACTACAGCAAGCAGCCTAGTAAGTGACACATTGCTGGAATCAGGGTCTCTACATTATGCTGATCCCAGATTAGGTGGCAGATTCCCTTTAAAATGAACCTGACAGCTGATACATGCTACTCAATCTGTGTGCAGTACGTGTCAGGTCACTGGCTGTATTATCTCAGCCAGATACGTTTGACTCTGAAACTCTGCTGCTTTTCAGAGAAAAACATACTTTAAAAGCTGCCGTGGACCTTGCCCCATTGGAGACTAGTCGGACAACTGGGTCCTCGGCGGCTTCTCCCTGCCCGATGCCCTGGAGTGACAGGTTTCTCTCTGGATACATGTATAGGAAGAAACCTGTCACTGCAGGACAACGGGTGGGGAGAAGCCACCGGGGACCAGCCTGTCCGACTAGTCTCCAACGTGGTTCAATCTGCGGCGGTTTCTAAAGTATGTTTTTCTCTGATACGCTGCAGTGTTTCAGAGTCAAACATACCTGGCTGACATCATACAGCCAATGCCTGATATAAGCTTCCCACGGATCGGGCAGCATATATCAGCTGTCAGGTTCACTTTAAAATATGCCAGAGTTATCAAAGTGGCTTAGATTTATACTACCAGGTCTAATTTTACACCACCTCTTGTTGGTTTGCTGTTGCATATTTTCCAAGCCAAAACACTGGTGCTTGTCATTGCTGGATTTGGTTTATTGGTCAAACGCACAACAGGAGGTTAAATGGGAATAGACAACTTTTGGAAAACAATGGTGGACATTTATCAATTAGAAATCGAATAGATATAAGAGTCCAGCTGGAAAAGCCGTAGGCTAAAATATATTTTTTATTTATTTTTTTAAAATTAGTGGATAATCACACATGGTAATCGCACCCTTATGCGTTTCGGCATTTTCCCTTATTCATGGTCTGCATGTTCATGTACCTCTATTTTTGAAATAATTAGAAATAAATTATATGTTTTAGTCTACAACTTGTTTAGCTTTACCGTTGGCTTTCTTGGATTTCGTTCCTATGTAGTGCTGCTCTGACACGTTCTATGGCTTCTATGTTCACAAAGGCGAAGCTCACTCTCCCCATTTCCTTGAGTCGGGTCCTGCAAACTTAGGACCCGACTCATTAATGTTGGCATGCACTTATTTAATGAATTTGCCGCATCTTTCGACTGATGTGTGCTGCCGCCAGAAATCTTTGCCAGTTAGGGGCTGGCGTACTTTTCTGTTGTAATTTGTGGCAAAATTATGATTGTTTTAGCTACACTTTTAGCACTTTTATGCCAGAATTCTAGTCAAAACTGCTCAATGAACCGCGGCCTTAGATTACACATTCTTAGAATGCGCCCTGGTAGTTTGTGCTGTTTGATAAATGTGAGGTCTTTTAAGACTGGCTACTTTAGGTTTGCAGCATACATTAGTTGGTGTACTTTGAACCAGAAATTTTCACCAAAATGTTGGCGCTTTTTTGGTGCACAGGGTGACATGTAAGGTCACACCACTTTTCTGGAAACCGTGCCCATTTTCATTGAGACCACGTCCATTTGTCAGACATGTATAAAAATGGTGCAAATCAGAGAAGACACAAATTACCGGACATCAGAACTATTATGCTAGAATTCTGGCTCATTTAACTTTACAAATATTCCCCAACATGCTGCATAAATTGTACTATACACTACAAATATTTAATTATATCTTTATATAGCACCCACATATTCTGCAGCACTTTGTTTTCAATATTGATGTGATTGCGAAGCTTAAAATTGAACCAGAATGGCTAAATGTCAGAGGAATCTGAAGGTTTAGGGAATTTCTGGATGTTCGGTTGATATAGTTCATTAGGTTCGCAACCCTGGGATTTTTCGTTTTTCATTTTAGTTTTTTGCTCCCCTTGTTCCCAGAGCCATAGCGTATTTATTTTTTGGTCAATATGGCCGTGTGAGGGCTTATTTTTTGCAGGACGAGTTGTACTTTTGAACGACATTACTGGTTTTACCATATCGTGTACGGGAAAACGGGAAAAAAATTCCAAGTGCGGTGAAATTGCAAAAAAAGTGCAATACCACAGATGTGTTTTTTTTATTTTTTTACCACGTTCACTGAATGCTAAAACTGACCTGCCATTATTATTCTCCAGGTCATTACGAGTTCGTAGACACCAAACATGTACAGGTTCTTGTTACGGAGACCCTCTTTGTTTTAAGGAGAACTTTGGAATAGACAGCAAAGGGTCTTCACATTGCCAGTGAGATTCAAATTAAGATACTTTATCGATGAAGGAAGAGAGACAGAATACATGTGACATGCATTGTCAGCAGGTAGAGTCTTCTGATGTGGCAACAAAGACTCACTCAATATTTATTAACTAGACAGAACAGAACTTCATTGTTACATACAACTGAACAGAAAACCAAAATAGACTTATTAGTAACAAACACCTTTCCCTTGGCCCAGCATAAACCTTCTTGTCAAGGACTTCACAGGAAACAAGTTTCTTAGTCAGACATTCCACAATGTAAAATTAGAAAACACTCAAGCAGACTTCAGACATAGCAAAAATATAAATAGTTTTTTTTCTAAATTAATAATGATATCTAGGTATTAAAAATTAACCATAACATTCTTTTTTATTTAAGTGGTGAAAAAAATTCCAAAGTTTGCTATTTAAAAAAAAAAAAAAAAAAAAAAGCGCCATTTTCCAAGACCCGTAGCGTCTCCATTTTTCGGGATCTGGGGCCGGGTGAGGGCTTATTTTTTGTGCACTGAGCTGAAGTTTTTATTGATACCATTTTGGGGTAGATCCGATGTTTTGATCACCCATTATTGCATTTTATTGCAATGTTGCGGTGACCAAAAAAGGTAATTCTGGCTTTTAGAATTTTTTTCTCATTACGCCGTTTGCTGATTGGATTAATTTTTTTTTTATATTGATAGATCGGGCGATTCTGAACGCGGCGATACCAAATATGTGTATGTGTGTTTTTTTTTAATTATTTTATTTTGAATGGGGCGAAAGGGGGGTGATTTAAACTTATATATTTTTTAAATTTTTTAAATATTTTAAAACCATTTTTTTTTCTCTCTTTGCTTGCTTCTATAGTCTCCATAGGAGACTAGAAACAGCACTTGTCTGATCGCCTCTGCTACATAGAGGTGATGAGCAGATGTAGAAATGCTCCTGTACTATGAGCGCCGACCACTAGGTGGCACTCATAGCAATCAGCTCATGACAACCACTGGAGTCTGCTGCAGACCCAGGGTTGTCATGCCCACGCATCGGTGACCCACGATCACGTGACGGGGTCACCGATGGGCGGGGCTAATGCCGCGCTTCCAGCTCGGCGATGTTAAATGCCGCTGTCAGAGATTGATAGCAAGATATTTAACATGTTAACAGCTGCGGGTGGATCGCGACATGTGCCTGGTTCAGTGCGGGCTCAGCGCCGGAGCCCTCACTGAACCGGGGGTTACAGCCTGGTGCGTACTAATAAGTCCCAGGCTGTAAAGTGGTTAAGTCTTAATTTTGTGCGTTTATAAAGATCTGTGTCGATTGACAGAAGAAATACAGCTCTGGCAAAAATGAAGAGACCACTGCAAAATTTTCATTTTCTCTGATTTTTCTCTTTGTAGGTATATTTTTGAGTAAAATGTACATTGTTGTTTATAAACTACTGACAACATGTCTCCGAAATTCAAAGCTAAAAATTTTGTATTTATTTGCAGCAAATGAGAAATCATCAAAATAATAAACAAACAGTGCTTTCAGACCTCAAATAATGCAAGAAAACAAGTTCTTATTCATTTAGAAACAACAATACTCATGATTTAACTCAGGAAGAGTTCAGAAATCAATATTTAGTGGAATAACCATGATTTTTAATCACAGCTTTCATGCGTCTTGGCATGCTTTCTACCAGTCTTTCACACTGCTTTAGGGTGACCTTATGCCACTCCTGGCACAAAACTGTAAGCAGTTCTTCTTTGTTTGATGGCTTGTAACTATCCATCTTCCTCTTGATTACATTCCAGAGGTTTTCAATGGGGTTCAGGTCTGGAGATTGGGCTGGCCGTGACAGGGTCTTGATGTGGTGCTCCTTCATCCACACATTGATTGACCTAGCTGTGTGGCATGGGGCATTGTCCTGCTGTAAAAAAAACAGTCCTCATAGTTGGGGAACATTGCCTGAGCAGAAGGAAGCAAGTGTCTTTCAAGGATAACCTTGTATGCGGCTTGATTCATACGTCCTTTGCAAAGATTCACCTGCCCAATTGCAGCCTTGCTGAAGCATCCCCAGATCATCACCGATCCTCCACCAAATTTCACAGTGGGTGCAAGACACTGTGGCTTGTATGCCTCTCCAGGTCTCCGTCTAACCATTAGTCGACCAGGTGTTGGGCAAAGCTGAAAATTAGACTCATCAGAGAAGATTACCTTACTCCAGTCCTCTATGGTCCAATCCTTATGGTCTTTGGCAAACTTCAGCCTGGCTCTCCTTTGCTTCTCATTGATGAAAGGCTTTTTTCTAGCTTTACATGACTTGAGGCCTGCCTCTAGGAGCCTGTTACGAACTGTTCTTGCCGTGCACTTCACCCCAGCTGCCATTTGCCATTCCTTTTGTAGGTCACTTGATGTCATCCTGCGGTTGCTGAGTGACATTCGAATAAGATGTCAGTGGAGAGTCACTTTCACCCTCTGCCGGTCTGTAGCTTTGTTGTCCCCAATGTCTGCTGCTTGACCTTGTTGTAATAGACTGCCGTCTTCGAAATTTTAAGGATGGAGGCAACATGACGCTCACTGTATCCCTCTGCTAGTAAAGCCAGAATTGAGCCCTTCTTTTCCTCACTCAAGACTTTTCAACTCCTTTGGCATGGTTAAAAGTTATTTTTTCATTCAAATTACTTTTGGGCTATTCCTAGCACTTGTTGTGCCATCCAGCTTGTCCTATTGCAAGAGGATTGTGAAGACCACAGCAGTATTTTTTATACTTTCCCTCGTTACATAAGATTTAGTTCAGGTGATCACCTAATCAGAAGCACATTAAGTAGAATGAGGTGGACTTTGGTTGGAATTCAACTGACACTGGAATGGAATGGCTGTCTGACATGTAGAGCTGGGGATTTTTAGAAAACTGTGCAGTGGTCTCTTAATTTTTGCCAGAGCTGTATATGTAATAAGAGTTTTTTTTTTTCTTTTTATTTCCAGTGCCCACATCAACTAGAATGCCCCAAACTTGCTGGAAGCTCCCAGATTCCCTGCAATTTTGTACAAAAGTACGAACCACTGAAATTTAGCTGGGTGAGGATAATACAATCTGTCTTTTTTCTTTATTATATTACTTTTTTTCCTTAATTATTGTCTGCGTTTATATTTTCTTTGTTCATGACAGAATTCATCTCTGAACTGGGAGAAATTTTCCTTCTTAATATTTTCACGTGGCCCGATGGATGAAAATAACAAGCACTGGCCTCGTGTCGTTGGACCTGTGCTGCTCAGACCACGCCATGTCCACTGTAACACATGCTGCCCTGATGGAAAATTGCACCATAACGTCATCACAGCCAAAAGACATGGAAAGTATGTTCATCAGCTGTACACATAGCACTTTGATATGACCATAGAGTTAAAGATTTCTGCCTCAATGTCTGACTAATCAAAATGTTCCCCCCAATAAAAAATAATACTACATACAATACCTCCATATACCTCTCTTCCCAGTTTTCTTGGCTTTACAAGATGTGTTTTTAATAAGTTCCATGTAGAAAATTGTGCATTTTGTTTTCTATATGAAAGTCCTAAATAGTTTCAAAGGAATTTTGCTTTAAAATGTATTAATTAAAAAGTGATATCAGTGCTTTTTCTATTTTCCTAGGGACCTGTACCGTTGTGCTAGAAACTCTGACTGGGGGGACCGTCTGCCAGCAATGATTGCTAACCCTGCTCCTGATGAAACAGAAGACGATATTGTTTCATAGCGAGTGGAACAATGACCACTCTGGGAGCACTTCCATAAAGAAACTGCGACCAACATTATATGCAATTTTTTTTTTATATTGTATCGACCTTTTCTATTTATTCTTGCTCGGAACATTATTGTTAATACTTACTGACCATGTGTCTGAGCATCCCTACGTACTAGACCACTGTGGACTACAGCGGGTCCTGATATTAGTAAGTTATGAATGAGCTATATAAAGTTTTGTCATGCAAAACATATCATACAAATTCTAAAAAGCTATAAATATCAAATTGTACACACGTGGTCAAAATTGTTGGTACCTCTCGTTTAATGAAAGAAAAACCCACAATGGTCACAGAAATAAGTTGAATCTGACAAAAGTAATAATAAATTAAAAATCTATGAAAATGAACAAATGAAAGTCAGACATTGCTTTTCAACCCTGCTTCCACAGAATTTAAAAAAAATTAAACTCATGAAATAGACCTGGACAGAAATGATGGTACTCTTAGCTTAATATTTTGTTGAACAACCTTTTGAGGCAATCACTGCAAACGATTCCTGTAACTGTCAATGAGACTTCTGCACCTCTCGACAGGTATTTTGGCCCACTCCTCATGAGCAAACTGCTCCAGTTGTCTCGTGTTTGAAGGTTGCCTTTTCCAGATGGCATGTTTCAGCTCTTTCCAAAGATGCTCAATAGGATTTAGGTCAGGGCTCATAGAAGGCCACTTCAGAATAGTCCAATGGTTTCCTCTTAGCCATTCTTGGGTGTTTTTAGCTGTGTGTTTTGGGTCATTATACTGTTGCAAGACCCATGACCTGCGACTGAGACCAAGCTTTCTGACACTGGGCAGCACATTTCTCTCTAGAATCCCTTGATAGTCTTGAGATTTCATTGTACCCTGCACAGATTCAAGACACTCTGTGCCAGATGCAGCAAAGCAGCCCCAGAACATAACAGAGCCTCCTCCATGTTTCACAGTAGGGACAATGTTCTTTTCTTGATATGCTTCATTTTTCCGTCTGTGAACATAGAGCTGATGTGCCTTTCCAAAAACTTCCATTTTTGTCTCATCTGTTCATAGGACATTCTCCCAGAAGCTTTGTGGCTTGTCAATATAGTTTGGCAAATTCCAGTCTGGCTTTTTTATGATTTTTTTTCAACAATGGTGTTCTCCTTGTTCGTCTCCTACGAAGTTCACTTTGGATCAAACAACGACGGATGGTGCGATCTGACACTGATGTTCCTTGAGCTTGAAGTTCACCTTTAATCTCTTCAGAAGTTATCCTGGGCTCTTTTGTTACCATTTGTATTATCCGTCTCTTTAATTTGTCATCAATTTTCCTCCTGCGGCCACGTCCAGGGAGGTTGGCTACAGTCCCATGGATCTTAAATTTCTGAATAATATGTGCACCTGTTGTCACAGGAACATCAAGCTGATTGGAGATGGTCTTATAACCTTTACCTTTAACATGCTTTTCTATAATTTTCTTTCTAATCTCCTGAGACAACTCTTTCCTTTGCTTCCTCTGGTACACACCATGTCACCAAACAGCACAGTGAGTATCTGTAGCCCTATATACAGGCCCACTGACTGATTACAAGATTGTAGACACCTGTCATGCTAATTAGTGGACACAACTTGATTTAACATGTCCCTTTTGTCACATTATTTTCAGGGGTACCATCATTTCTGTCCAGGCCTATTTCATGAGTTTACTTTTTTTTTTAATTCTGTGGAAGCAGGGTTGAAAAGCAATGTCTGACTTTGATTTGTTCATTTTCATAGATTTTTAATTTATTATTACTTTTGTCAGATTCAAGTTATTTCTGTGACCATTGTGGGTTTTTCTTTCATTAAACGAGGGGTAGCAACAATTCTGACCACGTGTGTATGTGCTTGATGCATATCTCCACGAAGAGAATGGATTCCACCTCTGCTGTCAAAAGGAGTTGTGTCACCAATAAAATCATATTTGTAGACCACACTATGGTGATAATTTTTTGTTTTTCGAATTTCTTTTATTTTCAGAAATGCCTGAGCTTCGAATTATAAAATTTACACGTGTATTTTGCTATTCCTCATTTTTAGCAAAAGTAGCAGAGCATTCCCTAGGCATGCGAAAGGTACTTAGAAAAGCCAAGCTATCGCAGTATAATCCACAAATTCATTGAATAGGAGAGGGCTTTAGTAGTACAAGTTTCTTTTTCATACATTTTTTTTTTTTTTTTGCCATTTCCTGAGCGATTTTTCCACTAGTGTTTTTTGCACTGTTTTTTTAGTGTGTTTTTTTCCCCAGCTTTTCTGGCTTTATTTGAACTTCAATAAGCAATAAAGAAAACAGTAACAGATTTTGTGTTGGAAATTAAAAACACAAAAATAGCGCAAAAAACACCTGCGCATCCCCTGGGTGCCTTTTTTCTTCCCATTCGCTTGTATTGTAAGTATTGAGCGTCCTAGTGGAAAAAAAGGAATGTACGTCACTTCCTTTAGACGCCGAGTGTCTTTTCAAAGCATGAGGCTTTTAAAAGACAATGAAAAGTCTGAACAAATGAACAGAAAGTCGTTTTCACATAGAAATGAATGTTCATTCTTTTGAGCGTTTTTTTTTTTTTTTTTGCTGCGTTTTCTGCTGAAAAAAACACAGCGTGAACACACCCTTACCATATCTTATGCAAGATTCTAAGAGATGAAAAAAGGTGGCACTACCCATCCCATAAAAAGAGTTTGTTCAAAATTCATTAAAAAATGGAAGCAGGAGGTTGCAGGCAGCCATCACTAGTTGAGTACCACAATATCCCTACAGCCAGAAAGTGCCTGTGGATAATACTTAACACGAGATATATTGGATGGTGCCGGATCATTCTTAAGTTTTTTACTTAACATATCTTATTACAATGTACAAATATATGAAGGGATAGTTCAGAGATCTTTTTAATCTTTTTATATGTAGGCCTGCAATGAACAAGGGGACATCCTTTAGAGAAAAGAAGGTTTAATCATCATCACAGATGGCGATTCTTTACTGTAAGAGCAGTGGGATTATAGAACTCTCTGCCATATGATGTAATGGTGGATTCACTACAAATTAACAAGGAAGCATTGGATGCCTTTTTTTGAAAAATATAATACTAGAGGTTATGGGTATTAGATTTTGTGATGAACCTGTTGATCCTGGGAACTAGTATTTGTGGATTCGGGAAGGAATTTTTCCTCTAATATGGAGAAATTGATTCATGGGTTTCTTGCCTTTCTCAGGATCAACATGTTAGGTTATAGGTTGAACTCAATGGCCTTGTGTCTTCTTAAAGCCTTAGAATTATGAGACTTGCTTTTGACAGTCGTGGTACCTTGTGGGTCGCCATGTTACCTAATTTACCTGTATTATGTTGCGATGCAGCCTCCTCATATTGGTGCTGCGCCATTGATTCAGGAATAGGTTTGTTTTTTTTTCGTCTGTGCCCCTTTGTTCCAAAGTTAAAAGTCTTCTTTTTAAAAGGGCTATTCACAACTGGACAAACCCTTTTGAATAGCCCCGACGTGCTTAATAAACTAAAAACAAAAAAGCATGCACACCTTCTCGGCAGGCGCCGTTCTTCTGCCCTGAGTGCTGCACCACATTCACAGATCCGTCATGGTGGGCATCAAAGTTATCACAGGAGCTCATGATGGATGATGCACTGAGTGTATCTTAAACACTTTTGCCTTTCAGCTGGATTATTTTCTTCCAATATTTTATTATACACAATTGTGCTTTTATGTTTATTAACACCAGGCATAATTTGGTGTATACTAGTTTTGGAAAGTTAGTCATTCTCCAAAACACCATTTGTTTATTAATTATATTAAGGAATATTGGTAAGGTTAACTTATGAATCCTCACAGAAATATGTATTTCCGTTAGTAACTATAATTTATAATAGCATTACAGAGATTGCACTGATCAAAAGTTTCTATACCCTTAAATGTTTGGCCAGTGATTTACACTGAAACTGATATTTGTACTAGGTATTCATATCAATGTCTTTCTTGATTGTAAAGACAGTTTAGGTATAAATTGCCTTTGACTTTCTTAGCTTGAGAGCAGGGATCTGCAACCTCCGCCTGCTGCAAAAACGTCATCTCTCATATACCCCGCTTTCCAAATAATGCAAATGGCATTTAAGTGTCATAAAGATGAAATTTTTTTTGTTTTCCAAATAAACTCATGGATGATATTGTGTTTCAGGGCTCTTTGTATCACTGAAATCAATCTTAAACACCTGTGATAATTAGTTTGCCAGGTGAGCCCAATTAATAGAAAACTAATTAAGAAGGGTGTTCCACATTATTAAGCAGCCACAGGTTTCAAGCAATATGAGAAAGAGAAAAATAATCTCTCTGTTGCTTAAAAGCATGAAATAGTGCAATGCCTTGGACAAGGTATCTAAACATTAGATATTTCACAAAAATTTAAGCGTGATCATCATACTGTAAAGAAATTTGTGGCTGATACAGAGCACAGGCGGGTTTATGCAGATAAAGGCATAATAAGAAAGGTTTCTGCCAAGCACATTCATCGGATTAAGAGAGCAGCTGCTAAAATACCATTCTAAAGCAGCAAATGGGTATTTAAAGCTGCTTGTGCCTCTGGATTCCCTCGATCCTCAAGATGTAGGATCCTCCAGATGCTTGCAGTTGTGCATAACCCTACTATTTGGCCTCCCCTAAACATTGCTCAAAAAGTAGAAAAAGTTGCAGTGGGCCCAGACATACATGAAAACTAATTAAAATAGCCTTGTTTACTGATGAGTGTCATGCAACTCAGGATGGTCCAGATGTATGGAGTTGGTGGATGACCACTATGTCCCAACATGGCTGTGACATCAGCAAGGAGATTGCGGAGTCATGTTTTGGGCTGGATTCATGGATAGAGATCTGGTAGGCCCCTTTAGGGTCCCTAAAACTGTGAAAATGACCTCCGTAAAGAAAATAGTTTCTGCCTGACCACTTTTTGTCCATGGTACAAAAATAAGAACTGTGCCATTAGTATCAAAATAATCTTCATGCATGACAATGCACCATCTCATACTGCAAAGAATACCTCTGAGTCATTGGCTACTATTGGCATAAAAGGAGAGAATATCCAGGTGTGGCCACCATCATCCCCTGATCTCAACCCTATTGAGGACCTTTGAAGTATCCTCAAGCAAAAGATCTATGTGGACATCAGTTCACATCAGAATAGAAGCTCTGGGAGACTATTCTGACATCCTGCAAAGAAATTCAAGCTGAAATTACCCAAAAACTCACAAGTTCAATGGATGCAAGAATTGTGAAGGGGATATCAAAGAAGGGGTCCTATGTCAACATATAATTTGGCCTGTTAAGATGTTTCTGATTGAAAAAGCTTTTGATTTCAGTAAGGGCTTACGTAGATCACTGTATTTTCGGTTCGAGTGCGGTCCGACAAAACATCAAATTGCACTCGGATCCATGTTATTCTATGGGGCCATGCACATGTCCGATCTTTAGCTTTATTTTATCTGAGGAAAAAATCACAGCAAGCTCGATTTGCATTTGATATTCGTATCACACTCGGCCATGCAAGTGAATGAGTCTGTGGAAAAAAAAAGTTTCCGATTTTTCATGAACTACCAAAATGGAGAAGATGGAGAAATTAGTTTTTTCCATATTCTTCTCAGCCAAGAAAATCGGATCACACTGTACTCCAACTCTGATCAGGTGTGACCCTAGCCTCAATGTGACCTCTCAATTCTGCAAATTTAGGAAAATCAGAGAAAAATAGCATTTGCATAATAATTTGGAACGTGGTGTATTGTAAGCTTGCGAGCAGTGCCATCACTCCTCTTTGTTTGTTCTTAATTAGGTTTTACTTTGTAATGTCTGGTATTGTCTGTACATACCCCCTTTGAATTGTAAAGTGCTGCTGAATATGTTGGCACTATATAAATAAAAAAATATATAAAATTAACTACTTAAAATACCAACATGCACAGACAGCTGTCTGACAGACTGATGCGGACAAGGAATATCAGGACATGTAATTACACAACACTGGAGTGGCAAAGGTTTCTGACTCCTGCTCTTGTACATTTCTTTCAGGCTGCTATGACTTTGCTGATTACTAAAACATGAAAAAAGCAAAAAAAGCTCTGTCAAATGATTTGTGAGCAAAAGCAGTTCTACTTTATAAATTATTAAAACCATATAAAAATTTATCGAAAAATGTCAAGAAGTGGAAAATGGGTTCTGTTGTTACCAAGCCACAGTAACATGGATTAAACCTTTCCCAACGTATAATATGCATGTAAAGTTAGATCCAGAAATATCTGGACAGTAGCACAAGTTTTAGCATTTTAGCTGATTACCAAAACATATTCAAGATACAGTCATATAATCAATATGGGCTTAAAGTGCAAACTCTCTGGTTTAATTTGAAGGTATTCACATCCTAATTGGAGTAAGGGTTTAGGAATTAAACATCTTTAATATGTAGGTGCCTCTTTTAAAAAAGTAATTGTACAATTGTCTCAAAAGCTCTTTATTGGGCTGCATGGGCTATTCCCTGATTAATTCATAATCAATTAAGCAGGCAAAAGGCCTGGAGCTGATTCCATGTGTGGTATTTGCATTTGGAAGCTGTTGCTGTGACATGCAGTAAAAGGAACACTCAATGATGGAGAAACATCACTGGACTGAAAAAAGAAGAAATTTATCAGAGAGATAGCAGAAATATTAGGAGTGGCCAAATCAACAGTTTGATACATTCTGCAAAAAGAAAGAGCGCGCTGATGAGCTTGGGTACTCAAAAAGGCCTGGACGTCCAGGAAGACAACAGTAGTGGATGAGCACAGAATCCTTTCCATGGTGAAAAAAACCCTTAACAACATCCACCCAAGTGAAGAACACTCTCTAGGAAGTAGGTGTTTCAATATCTATGACTACCATAAAGAGCCATGAAAGCAAATACAGAGGGTTCACCACAAAGTGCAAACCAGTAATCTGCTTAAAAATAGAAAGGCCAGATTAGACTTTGCCAATAAAACATCTAAGGAAGTCAGCCCAGCTCTCGAAAAGCATTCTTTGGACAGATGAAACTAAGATCAACCTGTACCAGAATGATGGGTGTAAAAAAAAGTATGGAGAAGGCTTGGAACGGCTCATGATCCAAAGCACACCATATCCTCTGTAAAACATGCTGGAGGCTGTGTGATGACATGGGCATGCATGGCTTCCAATGGCACTGAGTCACTATTATTTATTGATGATGTGACGGAAGATAGAAGCAGTTGAATGAATTCTGAAGTGTACAGGGTGTAGGAGAGCGGTAGGGTAAAGTCCTGAATGGAGTATGTGTCACCGAGATGCCTAGCATTGGTGATGTAAAACCTAGAGGGAAGGCTCCAGCACTCATAGTGCAGAGATGTTTATTTAATGGCCGTGGATTTTGGGTCTGGGTTTTAAGAGATTATTGAAAAACTATCGCACTCCTGGTGTAGGTTGGTGCCCGGGTAAGGTGCCAAACCAAGTATAAATATATAGTAATAACCCGGCACTCGAAGACTTGAGTTAATTTTTCTTGATTTTAATAAAGGTGAAATACACGCAATGTTCAAACGTTTCGGTCACTTAGGACCTTCATCAGTGTACTATAGCAACAAAACAAAAATAAATGACAATCAATATGTGGTCATAATAATTGAAAAAAACGTCATATAAGATAATAATGATATAATGTAATGGGTGACATATAGCTAATAGCTATTGTGAATTGCTAACCACCTGGAATAGGAAGGTACAGGTAAGGAGGGGAAGAAGGCATGAGGTAGATGTCCCAGTTAGAGAGAGAATGGGAAAAGAACATACCAGTATGTTATTTTGAATGGGGCCGCCTTGACTTGGCTGAGACTACAAAAGAGAGAGAGGCTATTAGTGATGAGCAGAAATAAGAAGTTGGTGCCCTTACCCGGGCACCAACCTACACCAGGAATGCGATAGTTTTTCAATAATCCGTTGGTTCCTATATATCAGCACCCTGGTTGGTTATGACTTCTTCCAACACATTCTTCTGCAACGCCGAAGAAACTTCGCAGATTATCTCTCAGTCTAATTTATCCTGTGACTTCCTCCAAGCTCCACCTAAGGAAACACGAGGAAGGGATTGGGAAAGGGGGCTCCAGAATTTAACCAACATCGAACTCCACTGTGCCACATTGATTGAATATGTACGCGTTCAACGCATCCCACGAGGTTTGAGGGTACCACTACGCCGTACCCTGTTCAGTAGATTTTTTAAAAACTATCGCACTTCCTGATGTTGGTTGGTGCCCGGGTAAGGTACCAAGCCAATTTAAAGTCTATAATAACCTGGCACTCTAAGACTTAAGTTAAATTTTCTTGATTTTTAATGAAGTTTAATACAATGTACAGACGTTTCGGTCACTCAGGACCTTCATCAGTGTACTAAAACAACAAAAATTGACATAGATAACAATATATGGTCACAAAAGGTTCAGGAAAAAATATTTACAAAACATATATGACATGTAGTTTATATCAATTGGAGACTACCTGTCATGGGAGGGTCAGGGAAGGAGGGGCAGGAGGCATGAGGTGGATGTCCCATAAGAGAAAGAAAAGAGAAAACATGCCAATATATGTGTGAGGTTTTCATAAGGTGGACAGAAGCCACCAGGGAGGCTGTAAAGAGAAAGTGTGTTATTAAGGAAAGACACTGATGGCCGCTGCAATCCATGAGTAGTAGGTGGTGGACACATACCTTATGTAGATGCGTGCGCTGTGTGACGCTTGAGGAACGCGGTATCCACCGCTTGTTCCTGTGTTGTGCGGTATGTAAGGACATGGGTAAGCCTTTTATAGGTTGTGGCGTGGGTCCTATATGGGTATACTGTGCATTGGTGGTAGTGGGACACCGGAAAAGCACGCGTGTTGTATGACCTGCCGGACCGGAAATGACGCGGCGGATGCGTCATCAGGTCCTGTAACTAAGCGGCGGTCACGTGGGCGGAAGTGATGTACTGCTTGCGTTCCATTTCGGAGGCTTTGCGTTCCACTGCGCGGCTGGTGTGGATGGCTGGCTATTACAGAGGATATTATAAGAGTGATGGACATAGGAGAAAAGAATCCAGAGTAGGGACATCAGGAGGGATCAGGGAAGAAGGCTGGAATCTAGGAAGGATTCTGGGGAATAAGGAAAAAAACGTTAGAATATGTATAATAATGCATATGTCTAAATACTTTATATACAAGATATTATTGAATATGTAGAGAGTTTGTACAGACATATATATGGTGAAATACATATTGTACATGCAATAAAACTCAAAATAAATGAATGAAAATAGACGATCCCATACCTGATCTGGACTTGGCAAGTGTTAAAATTCTCATGTGTGGGGACCAAATTGGTACGGATTCAACATTAGGTTTTTAGATATTCTTTATTTGCGGGATATCATTTAGATAAAAGACAGAAGGTCATATTCCCGATTCAGTCCTCTAGGTGTAAGCGATTGTAGTTCGTGAATCCAATAGGCTTCACGGCGTTTAAGCATACATATGCGGTCTCCCCCCCGGCGTGGTAGCGGTACGTGATCAATAACTTGGAATTTGAGTTGTGCAACTGTATGGCCGGCTGATATGAAATGATTGGGCAAAGGTAATATGTCTGTACATTGTATTAAACTTTATTAAAAAGCAAGAAAATTTAACTTAAGTCTTAGAGTGCCGGGTTATTGTACCCTGTTCAGTGACCAAGGAGAATGAATATTGTGCAAAATTTGAGCGTATCCTCAACAAATGTTCTTTTGACTTAATGATACTTACCATTGAATCTTTACAGAAAGTCATTTCCTCTTCTAAAGAACAGATCACTAATATCGAGACACAGCTATCAACACTGATCCCGACTGAGGAATTTGAAACCTTGAAGAATAAAATCCAGACCACCATTGAACAGCATAGACGAGATACTGAAAGTAGGAAACGCACCAAATTCACCAGAGATTCAGAAGATTACCAACAAAACCGTGTCTACAGATGGCGAGACACACAGGCTCCAAGACGAAACTATACACGCTTCGGGCACTCCCCTACGGATCAATCTACCTCGGAATTGGAGGCAGACAGACGCGACCTCACTACATCCACTCATTTTTTAGGCAATCGCAAGAAGAATTTCAGAAGAAGAGGACCAGGAGAGGAGGGACTCACAAGAGGCAACACGGACTTCGTGTGTGTGACCCGCTCTCAGGTACAGCCCCACTCGTAGTAAACATCTCCTCACGCTCCTTAAGTATTGCTGAACTTGCTGTACTTCAGAAGGGCCTCAATTTCTGTCCTTCCAATAGGTGTAACACCTTCACACTAGACTTGGAATTGCAAAGATTCTTTCGCTCCATCAGACTGAAAGCACATTTCTCACAGGAACCCCCCCCTGAACACAACCATTATACCATCCATCACCCCCATGAATTCACCCCACATCACTGCAGCCAGTTTAGGTTTAAAACTTAAAAGTACCTATCGACCGCCACGCAATCAACATTGAGTTGAGACTTTCATTAAATTTATAGCCAATTCTTTTCAAAAATTACGATCTGATATGGATAGGGGTCACATACACTATCACCATAATATGTCCAGCTTGGATAAACAAGCTCTCAAATCACTGCTGGCTGATCAATCAATTATAATTAAACCTGCTGACAAAGGCGGTGCTATAGTCGTTATGGACAAGACCTCATACTTAACAGAGATTAAGCGCCAACTTGATGACACCACTGTGTACCTGAAACTACCAATTGATCCCTCACATAACATCAGTACACTTGTCACAGGTACTATTGATCAAAACCTAAAGAAAGGTACAATTGATCTCAAAACACGTGATTTTCTAATCAAGAAATCTCCTATAGCCCCAGTAATCTACATACTTCCTAAAATACATAAATGTTTAGAAAACCCACCAGGACGTCCGATAGTCGCCTCCACTGACTCCATACTATCCCCGTTATCAATCTTCTTAGAAAAAATATTGACCCCATTGGTCAAAGAAAGCCAATCGTTTATACTAGACACAGGAGCCTTCCTCAATATGATACAAACGATTCACCAAATTCAACCAGATGCCATCCTAGTGACTCTAGATGTCAATAATCTTTACACCTCTATTCCACATAAAAAAGGTATTCAATGTGTGGGAAATCTATTGGACAAATCCGACATATCCCCGGAAACACGTGATCTTTGCATAGATCTCCTTACTTTAGTTCTGAAAAAAAACTTCTTCTTGTTCCAAGATACCAATTACATTCAAAGACAAGGGACCGCTATGGGCTCTTATGTAGCCCCCCCGTATGCCAATTGTTACATAGCCACCTTTGAAGATGATACTGTTTACCCCAATTATTCTATATAAAACTCATGCCATTCTATGGAAAAGATATATAGATGATATTTTCTGCATATGGGTGGGCTCGGTCGAGTCACTTACAGACTTCTTCAATACTATTAATTCAGCATGGGAGGGACTTAAGTTCACAATCTCCTCACACCTTGACTTTATTAATTTCCTAGATACTAGGGTCATGAAAAACCAAGATGGGATCCTTTTCATTGACCCCCATGTCAAACCCACTGACCGAAACGGGTTACTCTGTTTCGATAGTCTACATCCCAAATCCACGATTTCTTCAATCCCCAAATCACAATTTCACCGCGTAAAACGGATAGTGAGTGATCCAGTCATGTGTGATCTTAGATGCAAAGTAAATTTGAGGAGCGGGGTTATTCCCCCGATCTATTGAAAGAATAGATGCAACCCAAGGCCAACACCCGCCCCACCACCTCTAACCGCATTCCTTTTGTCCACACCTACCATCTGGCTGTACTCATTCTCCGTAAAAAAAATTTGACAACATTGGAAAATATTACAAACAGCATATCCTTCTGTACCTGAGTTTAATTGTCGCTTCCTACTCTGCTTCAAAAGAGCCCCCAACATTAGAGACCGACTTATCAGAGCTGACTTTGGTACCATTAAAACCTTACTTAGACAAAGATTCCTTTCAAATCCGAAAACTGGTACTTTTCTGTGTCTCCAATGCCACCAATGTAACAATGTCACCAGGGGTAATTCTTTCTACCACCCACACTCAGGTAAACAATACCAAATCAAAGACTATTACACTTGCAATCCATCCTTTGTGATCTATCTAATCAAATTCCCAAGCGGGCTCGTTTACGTGGGAGAAACAACCCAATCCATCAAAGACCGTATATCGAAACACAAATCTACTATACGTTGCAAAAATTTACTTTTACCATTACCATATCACTTCTTTACAGCTGGACATACAGTTTCACAACTCAAATTTCAGACTATTACCATTACCACATCGAGGGGGTGACCGAATACATATTCTTAAAAACCGAGAAGCCTACTGGATTCATGAACTACAATCCCTTACACCCAGGAGACTTAATCGAGACTATGATCTTCTCTCTTTCACCTAAATAACAGCCATGGGGATACATTCCACCACAACTCATGCGTTGAACACATACTAATTCGTTTTTTTCGTATAAGATTCTTCAGTTGACGCTATATTGGGATCTGAGATGGATTTTCCTGTTTCTGCTCTATATGCAAATATATGTCATGTTTCAAAGTATTACTGTACAATTTATATACAATTGCCAGTATATGGAATATTTTGTCAAACCATCATGTGCATATTGAAATTAGAGATGGATTTTCTCGTTTCTGCTCTATAAGTAATAGATGTCATGTTTCAGAGTATCACTGTACAATCTATATATAATTGCCAATATATGGAATATCTTGTTAAACTTTCATATGCAATTTTCCATGCAATCTAACGTTCTCCTTTTTTTGCTTTTTAGAATCATCCCTAGATCCCTGCACCCTCCCTGATCCCTCCTGATGTCCCCACTTTGGATCTTCCTTCTCATAAATTACTCATATCCTTTACCTTAGCCAGCTATTCCCACTAGCCGCACTATGGAACGCACAACCTTGCGGTGGAACGCAAGCGGCACGTCACTTCCGCCCACGTGACCACCGTTTAGCTCCAGGACCTGTGACATGTCACTTCCGGTCCGGCAGGTCCTTCGCGATACTGCGCGTTTTTCCGGCATCTCACTGCGACCAATGTCTATCCGTCTATACTGGACCCACCCACCGCCTATTTAAGACATGCCACTCACATTGCACACCTCACACCTTAGAACAAGCGGTGGATACCGCGTTCTTATAGAGGTATACAGCATATCTATCAACACAAGGTATGTGCTCATTTCTTGCCCTTTCTTGGGCCCACCAACTTCTTATTTCTGCTCATCACTAATAGCCTCTCTCTCTTTTGTAGTCTCAGCCAAGTCAAGGCGGCCCCATTCAAAATTACATACTGGTATGTTCTTTTCCCATTCTCTCTCTAACTGGGACATCTACCTCATGCCTTCTTCCCCTCTGTAACGGGTCTGGGAGGCGGAACCTCTGAGCTACTATACAAGGGGGCGGTCCTTGTAAGGGAGCGGGTGGCGACCAGGCAGGCAGTCACAGCAGGTGACCGGGACAGTCTCTGGGTGTACGGGCAGGAGGTCACGGCAAGTGACCGGGACAGTCTCTGGAAGAACGGGCTGGAGGTCACGGCAAGTGACCGGGGCAGTCTCTGGGTGAACGGGCTGGAGATCACGGCAAGTGACCGGGGCAGTCTCTGGGTGAACGGGCTGGAGGTCACGGCAAGTGACCGGGGCAGTCTCTGGGTGAACGGGCTGGAGGTCACGGCAAGTGACCGGGGCAGTCTCTAGGTAAAGGGTAGGTACGACCTGTGATGGCTGAACCTCCAGGTAGGCTAGCAAGGCAGATGGAGGATGTGTGCTCCCAGGTGAGCAAGCGAGAGCCTCTGGAATAGCAGGTGGTCACAGCACGTGACGGCGAAGCCTCCAGGTAGGCAAGCAGGCAGGTAGCGGAGAAGCGCTCCCAGGTGAGCGGGCAAGAGTCTCTGAAATAGCTGGTGGTCACAGCACGTGACGGCGGAGCCTCCGGGCAGGCAAGCAGGCAGGTAGCGGAGGAGCGCTCCCAGGTGAGCGGGCAAGCTGGTCCATAGACAGACTGACAGGAGTAGAAAGGCAGACCGTCGGACCTCAGGATAGAAAGCAGGCAGGTAGCTGAAGTGCGCTCCCAGGTGAGCGGGCAAGCTGGTCCTTAGACAGACTGACAGGAGTTGTAAGGCAGACCGTCGGACCTCAGGCTAGCAAGCAGGTAGCAGGAATAACTGGCAGGAAACAGACAGCAAACTGGCAGGACTCTGGCAGGAATCAGGCAGGTAACTGGCAGGTAACTGGCAACGGGACCTGAGGGCTGAAGCAGAGTAGAACAGTGCAACAACATTGCTCGGGCACCTCCATTTTGGAGGAGGTGCCTTATATATGGTGAAGTCCTCCGGTCATTGGCCGGGGACTCCTTAGGACGGCGCGCGCGGCCCCTTTAAGAGGGAGGGAGAGCGCGCGCGCGCGCGCCCTAAGCACAGTGGCCGGGAAGGAGCGCGCGCTGCCAGCAGAGCGGGAGGAGGACGCCGGGCACGGAGCAGGGAGGTGAGGGGAACAGCGTCCCTGCCTAGCAGAGGGCAGGGACGCCGGCGCTACACCCTCCTTCCCTGTATCTTCCCATTCCAGGTGGTTAACAATTCACAATAGCTATTAGCTATATGTCACCCACTACATTATATGATTATTATCTTATATGATGTTTTTTTCAATTATTATGACCACATATTAATTGTCATTTATTTTTGTTTTGTTGCTATAGTACACTGATGAATGTCCTAAGTGACCGAAACGTTTGTACATTGTGTGTATGTCAACTTTATTAAAATCAAGAAAAATTAACTCAAGTCTTCGAGTGCCGGGTTATTACTATATAATTATACTATGGGTTTTAGGAGAAGCTGGGAGAGATGGGTGGGACAGGCTGCTCACATGTCCCCAATTTAGGCTTGGCACCTGATATAAAAGGGCTGCTGAGCTGCTTCACAGCAGTCTGGGAGGAGAGGTGGAAACACGTGTGGGACTTGGTGGCCCTGTGTGAAGGAGAAAAGACCCTGTTTTGTGTTGTTCAGTCTCTGCCAGAGGCTGTGAGTGCAGGACTGATATCCAAACGGATAAGCCTGTGCTATCAATATGGAGTAGTTTTGTTCTGGTACCCTTGTGCCCATAAGAGGCTGTTTTTGTTTATTGGAAGTTTGTGGACTTTTAATAAAGCTTGCTGTGTGATCAAGATACCACCTGCCTGTGCATATACCTCAACTGCTGCCATTAGTTAGCGAGTCCTTATAATTGGTGCTACGAGTGTGGGCAGAA
The DNA here is from genome assembly GCF_046119375.1 of Phyllobates terribilis. Lineage (NCBI taxonomy): Eukaryota > Metazoa > Chordata > Amphibia > Anura > Dendrobatidae > Phyllobates > Phyllobates terribilis. The sequence continues at coordinate 255,914,691 of NW_027362761.1, forward strand.
ATCCCAAGGAGCACAGGTTATTGCTGTGTGGAAATTGTATGGCCTGGGTGAAGACGGCTACAGTGCTGCAAGCATGGTCAGACAAAATGGAGGAGCTTGTGAAAGAGCTGGTACAGGCTAATATGCAGCAGCAGCAATGGCAGCAGACCCAGCAGGAGATCATCAAATTCCTGATGCAGCAGTTCCAGGTCTAATAGCAACAAATATAACAGCAGCAGCGGCACCAGCAGCAGATGGAACCCCTAGCAGAGGCTGTACATGGCAGCCTCAAAGGTGCCGTGAAATGAAAATGTTCAGTGGAATGATCCACAAGATGCCTGATTGGTGCACACACATTTTCATTTCACTGCACCTTCTGCTCCACTGCACGGGTCTGGTCATCGGAGGCTCCAGAGGTTTGAATGCGATTGCATCTCTTTCATCACCACGCACACCGTTACCAGCCGCTGCTTGATTGTTACTACTACCAAGAAGTCCAGCATTACTCTGATTGGTGAATCTTCTCCAGCTATTTCCCTGCTGCCAGGTCAGCACAGCGTGTGCCGCTCGGTTCAAAGTAGAGACTTACCTATCCGGATCGTTACCTTCCCAAGTATAGCACAAACACTGGAAAAATAGGGTAGAAGATATATCTATACCTAATCGGTAATACCCCAATAAAGGACATGTAGACCAACGTAGTGAGGACTAACGAAGCAAAGTTAATCACATAGAAAAAGAAGGCGAGCAAGAAAAACTTCGAAAAACGTCCTGAATCATAAAGTTGCAAAATTTTATTGGTGAAAATCCATCGGTAATGTGAATCATAGACTCAGACACAAAGAATGATAAAAACAATGGAAGAGCACCAATGAGGAGCAGAAAAGATTTTTTCCATCAAAATGCTGCCAAGAAAAGGTATGTTCCATATAGAAATAGTAGAACATTAAGGTAGAATAAAATTGCTCAAAAGGTAAGTCATGAATGGTCAATAGAAGACATGATCAACTATGACTCCTGCCCGGTGAAAATTCTAGTATAACCACATGTGCCCGGAGCAGCAAATAGATATTGCCATGACACCTTAACTAAGAACTGGAACACTAACATAAATAGAAAGGATTCCAAGCCGCTGCTTAAACAATATGACATATACAGTGGTGGCCAAAAGTATTGGCACCCCTGCAATTCTGTCAGATAATACTCCGTTTCTTCCTGAAAATGATTGCAATCACAAATTCTTTGGTATTACTATCTTCATTTAATTTGCTTGCAAGGAAAAAACACAAAAGAGAATGAAGCAAAAATCAAATCATTGATCATTTCACACAAAACTCAAAAAAAGGGCCGGACAAAAGTATTGGCACCCTCAGCCTAATACTTGGTTGCACAACCTTTAGCCAAAATAACTGCGAACAACCGCTTCCGGTAACCATCAGTGAGTTTCTTACAATGCTCTGTAAGACCATTCTTCTTTGGCAAACTGCTCCAGGTCCCTGATATTTGAAGGGTGCCTTCTCCAAACTGCCATTTTGAGATCTCTCCACAGGTGTTCTATGGGATTTAGGTCTGGACTCATTGCTGGCCACCTTAGAAGTCTCCAGTGCTTTCTCTCAAACCATTTTATAGTGCTTTTGGAAGTGTGTTTTGAGTCATTGTCCTGCTGGAAGACCCATGACCTCTGAGGGAGACCCAGCTTTCTCACACTGGGCCCTACATTATGCTGCAAAATTTGTTGGTAGTCTTCAGACTTCATAATGCCATGCACACGGTCAAGCAGTCCAGTGCCAGAGGCAGCAAAGCAACCCCAAAACATCAGGGAACCTCCGCCATGTTTGACTGTAGGGACCGTGTTCTTTTCTTTGAATGCCTCTTTTTTTTCCTGTACACTCTATGTTGATGCTTTTTCCCAAAAAGCTCTACTTTTGTCTCATCTGACCAGCCTGGCTTTTTTATGTCTCGGGGTAAGAAGTGGGGTCTTCCTGGGTATCCTACCATACAGTCCCTTTTCATTCAGACGCCGACGGATAGTACGGGTTGACACTGTTGTACCCTCGGACTGCAGGGCAGCTTGAACTTGTATGGATGTTAGTCGAGGTTCTTTATCCACCATCCGCACAATCTTGCGTTGAAATCTCTCGTCAATTTTTCTTTTCCGTACACATCTAGGGAGGTTAGCCACAGTGCCATGGGCTTTAAACTTCTTGATGACACTGCGCACGGAAAACACAGGAACATTCAGGTCTTTGGAGATGGACTTGTAGCCTTGAGATTGCTCATGCTTCCTCACAATTTGGTTTCTCAAGTCCTCAGACAGTTCTTTGGTCTTCTTTCTTTTCTCCATGCTCAATGTGGTACACACAAGGACACAGGACAGAGGTTGAGTCAACTTTAATCCATGTTAACTGGCTGCAAGTGTGATTTAGTTATTGCCAACACCTGTTAGGTGCCACAGGTAAGTTACAGGTGCTGTTAATTACACGAATTAGAGAAGCATCACATGATTTTTCAAAGGGTGCCAATACTTTTGTCCACCCCCTTTTTTATGTTCGGTGTGGAATTATGTCCAATTTGACTTTAGGACAATTCTTTTTGTGTTTTTTTCATTGAAGACAAATTAAATGAAGATAATAATACCAAAGAATTTGTGATTGCAATCATTTTCAGGAAGAAACTGAGTATTATCTGACAGAATTGCAGGGGTACCAATACTTTTGGCCAGCACTGTATATCATGGAAACATACTTACAACCACAGTGGTTAGAGACTTGCTCCTCACTGGTGCTCGCCCCAGCCAATGTGTCCTTATATTAGCAGTAGTGCTATTGCTTACCATATTTCATTAGGCTCCAAATTTATTCTGCAGCAGGACAGCAACCCAAAACATGCAGCCAATGTAATTAAGAACTATCTTCAGATTAAAGAAGAATAAGGAGTCCTAGAAATAATGATATGGTCCCTACAGAGCCCTGATCTCAACTTCATCAAGTCTGTCTGAGATCACATGAAGAGACAGAAGAATTTATACCAGCCTACATCCACAGAAGATCTGTGATTAGTTCTCCAAGATGTTTGGAACAACCTTCCTACTGAGTTCCTTCAAAAACTGTGTGCAAATGCAGCACAGGAGTTGATGCTTTGATGATACTTTAATTGTTAATTAATACAAATAAATTATTAACACTTCTATATCTGAAAGCATTTTTCCTTTGCAGCATTTTTCTACACCTGTCTAAAATTTTTGCACAGTAGTGTAAATAATATAATTATTATAATTATTTTTCTTTAATTTATGTCTGTCTGATGCAAATGTTAGCTTAGTTTAATTTACATGATGTATTATAAATTGTTTAGAACATAATGAAAGGAATATTACTCCAATTTTAGAAAAACCCTGTCCCCTGGCACAGTTTGTTTCAACAAAAAAGCTGTGCTTTACTCACCCTTCCTGGGTCTAGTGTTGAGTCTGCACAGCTGCTCCTAGTGTCTTTTTTTGTCTGCCGCGCTGGCATCATGTCGACAGTATTGCAGTAAATAAGTGATCTCAGTGGCTCTACCAGAGTAAAGGACACAACCACTCAAAGCTGGCTGTATCTCTGTCGAGGTGACGTCTCCACTGTGGATAATAACAAACACCAGGAGCAGATTCAGTGCTGTAGCCTTGAACGATGAATAAGGCAGGTTTGATTTTTAAAATCAGATTTCACCAATAGATAGGGGTTTTCCAAAAATGGAAAATCCCTTTAAGTAAAACTTTCACTGTACCTTTGACCACATATATGCCTTTCAGTAACTTATCTACCACCATTAGGAGTAGAGAATGGCCAGCTTGTCCATACTGAGTGTATAATAATGACTTTAGCAAATAAAGCTTATTGACATTGGAGTCACTACTTGGCATTCTCTAGTTTTCCAAGAGCTTTAATGAGTCACTAAACATTGGGAAAACCTGACAGACAAGTCACTAGAAATTGAGTGAAGGGGTAGTAGGCTTTGTAATAATATTCAAAGAATTAGGAGTATTGGAAAGCATCGGAGAAGAAAGAAGACGGGAGGAAGAGATTACAAAATAAGACTCATATACTGCATCATAACACCATAAATCAAAAAAGAAGGTGGAGAAAATGGAAAACCAGAAATAATGAAGTAAATGATATCGATGTCTTAGTAAGTGATAACAAGTGGGGAGCCAGAAGAGTGTGGCAGAAAGTGGGCGACTGATAAACACCAACAACCCTTGTAAAGCACAAGATAACAGGACACTTATTAAGACCAGGATGGAGAAGGTTCTGGCTGTGAAGGTTGGATGCCTGGTGGCCCTTCTGTTCCTCACTTTGATTTGTGGTTTTGTACCTCCTTTTCTCAACTGGTTTATGAAAAACAGGATCACAGGTACAGTGTTAAAATTATTTCTTATCCATTCTACACTGGCGAAATATTGCTTCCATGAGATAAAACATGGATTCTTAAATCAATGTAGCCTAATGAAAGGCCCAATATTGTCAATGATCAACCATGTAGCTTTGAAAAAAATCACCTTGGGATTAATTAATATTTTACTCTTCTAGCATGTTATACAATTCAGAGTATGGAACTTACCGATTTACAATAATTACTTCAACTAGTGAAGCGTAAGTGAAGAAGAATATAAGTAATATGATGATCAAGAATGGATTTTTGCCCTGAATAACTTAAATATATTCTATTTTCATTTTGCCTCAATTGATGTTCTTTGAGTTGCTATCATAAAAATATTAAGAATCCCAAGATGATTGTTTGATTGCACACTGTAAATTTCATTAATATGCCATTGCACTTGAATCATCAGGTTTCTGGTATGGTGACATCACTGTGGTTTGGACAACACCCCATTCTTTTGATATCATAGCCCACCTGTCAAGTTATCAAATTATGAATTAAATGCATAAACTTGTATCTCTCATGTGTGGAGAGGTCAAAGTGACAGCATTATAAAGTGAGAGAAAGGAGAGAGATCAAGGTGACAGCAGTAAACTGAGAGACACAGGAGGGAGATGGAGCTGACAGAACAAAGAGAAAGAGAGGAGAGATGGAGCAGACAGTGAGAAAGAGAGGAGAGATGGAGCTGACAGTGAGAAAGAGAGGAGAGATGGAGCCGATAGTGAGAAAGAGAGGAGAGATGGAGCCGACAGTGAGAAAGAGAGGAGAGATGGCGCTGACAGTGAGAAAGAGAGGAGAGATGGAGCCGACAGTGAGAAAGAGAGGAGAGATGGAGCCGACAGTGAGAAAGAGAGGAGAGATGGAGCCGACAGTGAGAAAGAGAGGAGAGATGGAGCCGACAGTGAGAAAGAGAGGAGAGATGGAGCCGACATAGTGAGAAAGAGAGGAGAGATGGAGCCGACAGTTAGAAAGAGAGGAGAGATGGAGCCGACAGTGAGAAAGAGAGGAGAGATGGAGCCGACAGTGAGAAAGAGAGATGACTGATGCAAATAGAAGTAAATAGACCCCATAGATTATTATTAGGTTCCTCTGGGTTCCATTGTGCCCGAAGAATAAGTACATTGTGTAGAATGTTTTCCTCTTTTCTAAAAGATAACATGTAATAGCCCCCATAATAATCAGTGGGGTCCTTCTGCTTGCATCAGTTATGCAACAGATCTGTTTTGGAATTTGAAGGAAACCTGACTGTTCCCATCTGCTACTACACACCAATTACTTTATTCTAATAAAGTGTATCATATGCTTGCTTAGGTTGCAGGCATTAATAAATAAAGTTTTAAGGCTATTCTGCAGCATTGCTATGTGCCTATGAGACAGGAGGCTTGCATAATCTAACTATACCCCCAGGGTGCAGGTGACAGCCTGAATACAATACTCATTATAGTAGGACCATTATACAGAATGTCAATTACGCCTAGGTATCCATGATCTGAGCCAGGACAAGTCTGGGTGAAGGGACACTGCCTCTTTAGCATAAATAGAATAAAAGTTCATTTTTAAATGACAACAACCTCACCAGAGGCATAGTTAGGGTTTCGGTTCAGAGGGGGGGGGGGGTGAAACTTCTGAGTGTGCCCCTAACCAGGTAACTCTGATTACAACTATGGTGACGGACCCTAATAGTGGATGTAGGAGAACCTCAGCAGATGACGGCGCTGTTACCTAAAATAATGTCTATACAAAGACCAACACTGATATTACTGCCATATGGTGACCATATATTGGTAGATACCAGTCCTGCAAAACATATAAGAGATTACAGCACAGTTACAGATGGCTTACAGCTGACATTCTTTCTCATGAAATCGTTCACTTTTCCCATCTTTTCCATCTGGCCCAGACCGACACAACAACTTCTCCATCCAGGACTCGACTGCAGAGATTATAACACAGACACATTTGACTCCTTAGATTTCTTACATCATCCCCATCTATTCCCAACCTGCACAAACTCCTCATCTTGCTGATACCTCAATACTGAGCTGCTGGGGCCGAATGTGTCCCTATTACTGCACCTGCTGTGTGGCACTGTGTACCCCGTGGTAAAACAACCCTCTAGAATATATTTTTGCCATGTGCAAGTGCCCTAGAAAACAGTGCCCACTTTTTGCCCCCTAGAAACCTGAGTTCCCCCATAACAATAAGTGCCCACTTAACATTTAATAATGTCCTGAGTCTCCCCCCCCATGTACAGCTTCCCTCTACACAGTATGATGCTCTCTTATACATAGTATAAAGTCCTCTCACAGTACAGTGCCCCCCACACAGTATATTGAACCCTCAGTAGCCCTCAAACTGACGGCTCCAACACAGTATGATGGCCTCCACACTGTACAAAGACCCCACATTATCTCCCACACTGTATGATGGCCTTCACTGTAATCCCCACACTGTATGCTGGCCTCCTAAATAGGCTCCATATAGTATAATGCACCAGATTGTCCTCAATATAGTATAATGCACTCCCCATAGGCCTCTATAAAGTATAATACACTCCCCATAGACCTCCAAACAATATAATGCATAGGCCTCTATATAGTATAATTCACTCCCCATAGGCCTCTATATAGTATAATGCACCCCCCATAGGCCTCTATAGTATAATGCACACCCCCTATAGGCAGACTCTATATAGTATAATGCACCCCCAGAAGCAGAGTCTAAATAGTATAATGCACCCCCATAGGCAGACTCTATATAGTACAATGTACCAGACATAGACAGACTCTATATAGTATAATGCACCCCCATAGGCAGACTTTATATAGTATAATGCACCTCCATAGGCAGAATCTATATAGTATAATGTACCCTCATAGGCCTCTATAGTATAATGCACTCCCCATAAAAAAATAAATAAATAAATACAATACTCACCTCTCCTCCTCATTCCCCACATTGCTCTGAGAGCCCGCACATCTCAGGACATCGGGCACCAACTGATGACGTCATCGCGCCCTGTCAATGTATATGTCAGTGGCGTCAGACGCAGAGGGGGACTGATGGGAGAGGAAGCTTCACTCTCTCTCTCATCATGGAATTTGCGGTGATGGGCGGGGGGCCCAATGCTAAAGGACCCCGCCCTCCTGTTCAAGGGCCCCATAGCGGCCACATGGCAGTGCAGAGACATCCAGTCTCCCTGTTCTGCCCCAGAGTGTAACTGTTTCAGTGTGCTGCACTGAATAGAGGAATCGTCGAGAATATAGGTATAGTAGGATAGTAGGAGTATTATTTTATTCCGTTTGTCTGCCTCTAAAAACAGAACAGGCAAATGAAATGTCAAAACAAGTGTGAATGTAGCCTTAGCTGTGGCACATAAGGAAGATCTCCCAGCTCTACCTGATCTATGGGCTTTATTTCACAGCAAGCACAAGCAACAACTCACATCCTACAACCTGTAATGCATCCCTGTTAGTAGAGACAGAATTTATCTAACAAGAGGTAGCGGACAGAAAGTTTGAAAGAAGGGTAACACTTTATTAGGCCTCATTCAGACGTCCGTATTGCATATACATGTTCTATCCATGTTTTTCACGGACACCACATGTACCCATTATAGTCTATGGGGCTGTTCACGTGTCCTTGTTTATTCACGGACTGTGTGTCCATGCAAAACTCACAGAGACATGTCTGTTTTTTCCAGTACCACAGATGAAAAGGACCAATGCAAGAGTATGGGTTCGTGAAAAATAGTTAAAGCAGACGGATGGCATCAACTCATGTGCTGTTCGTATTTAACATTGCAACGGATAGGAGAAGCTTTGTAATGCATTTATTTATTTACCCATACAAGAAAAATACCGGTGACACAAGGATCAAAAATACTGGTGACACCGGTGCCATTTTATTTGCGTACATGAAAAATACTGACGTGTGAATGAGGCCTTAGTGTCAGCGCTTTGTACTAAGAAAACTATTTCTATAAGTAGAGGAATTTAGAATTTGGCTATTTAGCACATTGCCTAGCAAATAAAGGTAAGTTTATTGAAACAACAGTGACCATTTAAGGGTCGTACTCACATCATTGCAAAAAGACAGTGCCACATGTTTTCAGATCAGACAAAGGATCGGCTGGTATGTTCAACAATAATTCTAATTCTCATTCAACTCATTATTTTCACAGGTACCTATGAAGTTATCATTTGCTTAATCAGTTCATTTGCCGCTGGGATCTTCTTGGGTGCCTGTTTGCTTCATATTGTGGCGGATGCGCTCACAGATATTGCTACAGAACTCTCATTTGTAAGTATAAATATACAATCCTATCTAAAAACAGTAAGGTTAAAGGGGTTGTCCGGTCCAAATCGATAAGTCTGCAGTCATTAATGCCCAGAGAACAATTTAATGTATGTAATGTAGTACAGTGTGAAGTAAATTTCCCCCCAAACCTTAGATGTATGACAAGCTTAGTGACATCTGTGTATCATTCTACTACTCCATTTTCTAACTGGGTTCCTACCTCCATCATTCTTTCTCAGTGTCTGACATCTCAGCTCAGCGGGTGTGATGATGTCACTACATGGCGCCCACTGCGCTGAGATGAGTGGTGCTTCAGAACGCTCTCTGCAGAGACCAGATCAATGGGGCAACAAGAATGACAGGTGTATATTGTATTTTTTTTTTTTTAAATCAGTGAGTACTGTAAATTGTGGTGGTGATAATGATGTATATAGTCGCTGTCACTCCCCAGCGCCTGCGCAATAGATTCCTGCGGCGCAGTGCACATAGAGACTGGCCGGGATGAAGCAAATCGGCGTGGGAAGTCAGGGAGCACCGTGCACATCACAGGGCCCTGTGACGTGCAGGGGAGGGGGAGAATATGGTAACTAAGCATATAGGCGGGGATTTCGGGGAATAATAAACAGTTAGGTGGGGATTTCTTGGTGTCCCCTGGATGCCAAACCTGTGCAAAATGGAGTTTATAAAAACATATTTCTCTGCAATCAAACATCTACTATGGGCCAAACAGGTATGTATAGATTTACTGTTCTATAACCTGTATGCCCATAGTAGAGGTCTGATATCGCCCAGGGGGCTGACAGATTCCCTTTAAAGGGGTTATCCACTACTAGGACAACCCCTTCTTGATCTAAACGTTTGGCCCTGAAAAAATAAAAAAACTTATACTCACCTCCCACGCCGGCGCTGTTCTAGCGGTGTCAGGACTCGCGGTCCCAGGGCTCGTGCGGTTGTTGTGACATATGACGCCGGCGCCAGTCAGCACTGGCGTCACTGTCCCACCTTAGGACAAATCGAACATGATGAGGAAGTCCGGACTGCAGCTGATCTCTGATTTCCTCTTCATGTTCAGTTCGACAGGAGGCGGGGACGGTAACGCCAGCGATGATTGGGCGCTTGCGTCATATGTCACAACAACCGCGCTGGAACTCTGGGAAGAGAGAGCGCGACACCTCGGGAACGGCGCCAGCACAGGAGGTGAGCATAAGCTTTTTTATTTTATCGGGGCCAAGCATAGGGTATGAGAAGGAGTTGCCCAAGTAGTGGACAAATTCTTTAATGCCCAGAGAACAATTTAATGTATGTAATGTAGTACAGTGTGAAGTAAATTTCCCCCCAAACCTTAGATGTATGACAAGCTTAGTGACATCTGTGTATCATTCTACTACTCCATGTTCTAACTGGGTTTCCACAGGACGGTATTTACCCGGAGACAGAATTTATATCTATCACAGTCCCATTACTTGACATGGAATGGAATGATAAGTAGTGTTAGAAGTTGTCATACGATAAGACTGGAATGCTGCTTTCTATTATATTTTCATTTCTACATATAATTCTGCTTTGAGGAAGAAAAGCTTAGAAATGTTATATAAAAAATCCAGATTCTGCTACATGCTAGCTTGTCTTCTTATTGCATTGCATCTTAAATACAAAATACCTGGGAATACACATTATATAAAGTGCAGCGATCAGCTATTTGTTCTAAGCTGTTCAGGATGCCATGAGCATTTACGAAGAGGCCAATTTTTTCCGTTTTTGAGTTTCGAGTTTTCCTCCCTTTCTTCCCAGAGCCATGACTCTTTTATTTTTCTCTCCGCATAGATATATGAGGGCTTGTTTTTTGCAGGATGAGTTGTACTTTTCCATGACACCATTCATTTTACCACATAGTGCACTGGAAAACGTGAAAAAAATTGTGGGGAGAAATTGTGTAAAAAACGTAATTCTGACATAGTTTTTTGGAATTGTTTTTAAGTTGTACATGTTATCGTACAAATGACCTCACAATATGATTACGCTCATCAGTACGATTATGGCGATACCAAACATGTCCAGCTTTCTTTATTGTTTTAGTAGTGAAAAAAAATTAGAAGTCTGCAAAAAAAAATTTTTGATTTGTGTCGCCATTTTCCGAAACCCCAAACCTTTTCATTTTTCAGTCGATGGAGCTGTGTGACAGCTCATTTTTTGCAGGGCAAGGCAACATTTTTATATACCATATTGAGATGTGACGTTTTAATCACTTGTTACAGCATTTTTGGTGGAATTGCAGAGACCAAAAAAAAAACGTAATTTTGGCGTTCTTGATTTTTTCATACAGTGTTTACCGATGGGATTAATTATTTTTATAGTTTCATAAATCAAACTTTCTGAATGCAATGATGCCACATATGTGTATTTTTATTATCTTTATTTTTAATGGCGGAAAGGTGGGGTGATTTGAACTTTTATGTGTTTTTGATTTTTTTTTCATATTTATCAAAACTTTTTTTTACTTTTCATCACTGTACAGTATATAGCAGATATTACAGTCTCCTTTGAAGACTGCCACAGGCTTGGTTTCAGAGGAGCTCCATAATGACAAGTACAGGGGGTCTTCAACAGACCCCCTGCTGTCATAGCAACCCATTGGCCATCCGCAATCCCATCCCATCCAGGACTATTTTGGTTTTTTTTTACTATAGGCCAAAGCTCTCACAGGCAGGGAGTTGCTATCTACCTGACTGTTGTGCCTGGCTCTGATCTCTGACGTCACAGCGCGATCACAAGTTGTTCTGGCTGGCTATTCAGTGGCTTCTGCTGACGTCACGTCGACAGAGCAGTAACTTCTCTTCTGCTCTGCTCTGTCAATGCGTCGTGACTGCTGATGTCATGATGATTGACATTCAGCTTTTCGCAGTTAGGCGGCATGATGTCGGCAGTCATGCTCCTTTAACAGAGCACCATGGAAGAGGAAGAGCTGCTCTGTTGACAAGGAGCAGCTGGATCGCGGTCAATGACTGCTCTGTGCTAGCGACGGGTAGAACAGGCAGGTAGTTATCAACTACCTACTTGTTAATTTTTGGCCCATAGTAAAAAAAAATAGTCCTTGATGAGCCTTTTAAGAAAAAGATGGAACAAATGTATATTGGAGTCCAAAGTTGAGGCACTTTATTGCTCCTTTATATTCTCACCAGTATCATAATTTATCTCAGGAATACTTTACTAACGCCATTTGGGTTCACAGTTTTCAGTATTTCTAATCCATGGGTCTAAAAAAGAATATATAAATAGAGACATCTCATCTACAAGACACATGACAGCCAATTTTTGGGCTCAGCGGTCAGGCTGTGGTAGACAGCACATAACAACTTAGTTCAGTGACTAGTTGCTGAGATGTCACCAGTGTAGCCTTGTCAACAAAGAACTTCAGCGAGCGGGAGATAGGTGGTACATAGGGCTTTACAAAGTAAGTACAGCTTGTTTAGCTATTTTAAGGCACATCCAGTTAAAAAAATACAGTACTTAGCGTACCAGTGGGCAAATCAGCCACAACAAGCCATTCCTCATTATAGATTGAAGTTTACAATATTTATAACGGCAACAACTATAATATATAATATTTTGAAACAGTTTCACAGTTTTCATCTAGAAATAGGCTCTATATAACACAAATAACTAAATATACATGAAATGGTGTCAACTGCATCCTTATAAGAAGTGACAGAGAAGTCTGGTGACCATATTAGAAGATCAGGTGCAGAGCGAGTATATTTATAGAAGTCAAGGAACTCAGTGGTGACTACTACTTATCATCATATTAAAAGTAGAGGAACAACCTTTGTTAATTTAAACAGTTCAAATTTTGCAAACCATCTTTTTGAAAAATGTGACCTTCTATTGTCTATGAATGACCAATGTTCTGCAACATGATTTTCTATTCAGTAGATGAAAAAAATAATGTCTCAACAGATAATTTAAAAATATTACAATTGAAATAATCTTGATATCTGTATTATTTTCTTTTCACAGATTGATTATCCCATGGGGCATCTTATCTTGTCTTTGGGCTTCTTCATTGTCCTTTTTATTGAACGTGTTGTTCTGCAAGTTTCCATGCATTCCCAGAGTTCAATTCAAGTTGGGGTTCCACTGCCTTCTACTTCAAGATCCCTTGATGCAAACATCTTGGAAAAAAGTGAACCTTCAAGTGAGATAGCAATGCCACCAGAGGATCCACATATTCATGTCCATCCTAATACATATTCCCTTTCCTCTTTTCGCTCCTTAATTCTCTTTTGCTCGCTTTCCATCCACTCAGTGTTTGAAGGTTTAGCTATTGGTCTTCAGCCAAAATATGTCAGTGCTCTTCAAATTGCAATTGCTGTGCTCATCCACAAGGGCATTATTGTTTTCAGCCTTTCACTCAAGCTAATCCAGAGCAGGACCACACAAGTCTGGCTGGCAATCTACATAGTGATCTTCTCACTGATGTCTCCCATTGGTATTACTATTGGCATTGTTGTTACATTGAAGAAGACCTCTGTTGTAACTCTAGTGCAGGCTATCCTAGAGGGCATTTCATCTGGAACATTTGTGTACGTTACCTTTCTGGAAATTCTTCCATCAGAACTCAATTCAGGAACAAGACCACTTCTTAGGCTTTTTTTAATAGTCATTGGTTTTACTCTAATGGCGATAATAGCAATTTGGGCCTGAGGATCTTGGTATTTGTTATGATCCACAGCTGAGCAGATCAGCAATTATCACAACCAATATTATTATTATATTGAATATTAGAAATTATATTCTTTATATAAAAACAAAATTAAACAGACTGTGAAATTACCAGAAATACAGCTTATTAAAAGGATGGAGTCATTGTGGATTCTTTAATGTAATTTCTTCATCGAATACTCTAAGCAAAACACAGAGGAAGATTTATTATTACTGTCTTAAACTTGCATTACAACTAGACCAGTCAGGCAGAAGATGTGTCAGATCAACCACACCTTTTTTCAGGATGCTTTTTAAATAGTGATGAGTGAGTATGTTCTGTTAACCCTTTCGGTGAGCATGCTCGGGTGCTCGCCAAGTATCTTCAGCGTGCTCGGGTGTTATGTTTTAGTCACGCCATGCACATGATTTAATACATGTGAGTAATGCCTAAGAAACGGGCATTCATCACATGTATTAAAGCTGTCAAACAGTCGCAAATCATGTGCACAGCGTGACTCAAACATAACACCCGAGCACGCTGAAGATACTAGGAAAACACCTGAGTATGCTCATAAATCTCGAGTAACGAGCATGCTCGCTCATCACTATTTTTAAAACTTAATAGTGAGGTGCTAAAAAAATGTCTAAAACACATCTGGCACAAGCAGAGCCACCATCAGGGCATTACTGCCCTTACTGGCGTATGGGGTTCGGTAAGCAGAGGGGCCCTGACCCGCCCCCGACGAGGCCCCCCCTCTGCTCACCGGGTCCCAGCGATCTGAACTTGCGTCCTCGAACGCAGGTTCACTTTAAAACTATTACCGTGCGGGAAGCTCCCGCACGGCAATAGTTAACAGCCGCCAGCCAATCACAGGCCAGCAGCTGTCTGACGTCAGGGTGCAAGTCGCCGGCATCTGACGTCAGTGCCAGCCTGTTTCAGTCCTTTTCTCCTCTCCCCGCACACCCTTCGGGGTCTCAGTCCGATGCCGCACGCTGATATGTCCCGCACATACCAATAAAGGACAGATTTTTTTTTTACCTTTATCTCTGCTCTGTTTTAAAGTTGTAATTTACTTGGATGTGCACCACTGTCATAGTCTCAAAGCACACAGTCTGAGGCGATTCCCAGTGATTTATGTTTGAAAAGCAGCGTGGTACCGGAATGTTTCCCTTGTGTTGAACAGCCTGTTACTGGCTGGCGTCCGCGCCTCAGATGAGGAGGAGTGGCGGCAAGGTAAGGAGATTCTTTTTTATTTTATTTTGTAAAGCAGAGACATGGGGGCAGAATGCAGGGGAGACACATGGGGGCAGAATGCAGGGGAGACGCATGGGGGCAGAATGCAGGGGAGACGCATGGGGACGGAATGCTGGGAAGACGCATGGGGCAAAATGCAGGGGAGACACATGGGGCAGAATGCAGGGGAGACACATGGGGCAGAATGCAGGGGAGACACATGAGGCAGAATGCAGGGGAGACACATGGGGCAGAATGCAGGGGAGACACATGGGGCAGAATGCAGGGGAAACACATGGGGCAGAATGCAGGGGAGACATGGGGCAGAATACAGGGGAGACACATGGGGCAGAATACAGGGGAGACACATGGGGCAGAATGCAGGGGAGACACATGGGGCAGAATGCTGAGAAGACACATGGGGCAGAATGCTGAGAAGACACATGGGGCAGAATGCTAAGGAGACACATGGGGCAGAATGCAGGGGAGACACATGGGGCAGAATGCAGGGGAAACACATGGGGCAGAATGCAGGGGAAACACATGGGGCAGAATGCAGGGGAAACACATGGGGCAGAATGCAGGGGAGACACATGGGGCAGAATGCAGGGGAGACACATGGGGCAGAATGCTGAGAAGACACATGGGGCAGAATGCTGAGAAGACACATGGGGCAGAATGCTAAGGAGACACATGGGGCAGAATGCAGGGGAGACACATGGGGCAGAATGCAGGGGAAACACATGGGGCAGAATGCAGGGGAAACACATGGGGCAGAATGCAGGGGAAACACATGGGGAAGAATGCAGGGGAGACACATGGGGCAGAATGCAGGAGAGACACATGGGGCAGAATGATGGCGAGACACATGGGGCAGAATGATGGCGAGACACATGGGGCAGAATGATGGCGAGACACATGGGGGCAGAATGCAGGGGAGGCACATGGGGGCAGAATGCAGGGGAGGCATATGGCGCCCCTGAGGGTTCAGTCGCCACAGAGGTACTACATCTGGTGGTGCCTCACTCTCTGGTAAGGAAAGGGTACAGCCCGGGACCCCAACACCTGCATCCAACACTACATTGCTCCAGGCCGGCTGGAAGGGCAAGATGCACTGTGTTCTGCTGAGCCTTGTCCCTGGCTGGAGTGGGGGGAACCAGAATGAGGGGGTACCAAGTAGTGGGTGTGGGTGGAGGAAGGAGTTTAGGGGAGCATTTTGTTAGGAGTATATTTAGGGAAGCCATCTTAGGGTGGCAGAGGATTGTGAGGAGTGTGTGGAGTGTGTGCAGTAAGCAGGAGGGGAGCAGGTGCTCTTCGGGAGCTCTGCTCCAGACTGGGCCTAGTGAATGAGGCCCAGCAGAGGAGAGAAGAGGAGGGGAGCAGAGGAGGAAGGCTCAGGTAACTGAAGGGGTCCCAGGGGTACGGAAGGAGCAGGAAGCCACCCGTACGCCCTAATCTGTCAAGTGTCGGAGGGACCAGGCCGCGAGAAGGGAACCGGTCCCTGGGCTAGTCGTGTCACTTTAGGTCTCGGCTAGGAAACCACAGGCTTCTGACTTTTATGATGCAGTTGCCACAGCCTCACCCTGGTCGCCGAGGAGGGCAGCAAGTAGGTCCGGGAACTTCAGGTTGCGCAGAGGGACTTCAGAGCACCCTATCGGGACTTTGTGTGGGGAAGCGCAAGGCAGGAGGGAGAAGACTCAGCGAGGAAAGTCGGCTGAGGAAAGGAACATATAGAAAGGGGGTCCCGATAAGTGCTCTCAAATTGTCGGAGGGACTTCTGAACCCCTGCTTGGTGAACGCAGCGCGACGCGGGAAGCGGTAACCTGTACAGTGTACCGAGGAATCTAGAAAGAACTGTGAGTAAAATCGGATGACTGCATTCCACCGTCTCTGTTGGTTATTGCCGCTGCGCCATCATCCCTCCTACGTTACAACGCCCTGCATCCCATCCATCAACCCTGCCCCGGGGGCTCGCTCCGCCTGTGGGGAGCAGAAACATCCCAGCTGACATCCCATCACCCCCGGAGGTCTGCAGCAGCACCTGTAACCATTACCGGAAACCACAGGTGGCGTCACGAGACAAACTGTACACTAAAACCCCTTTTAAAGAGTGACCCTAGGGTACGGGCCCGGGAGCCGACTGCCGTGATATCCTGCAAAGAAGGTAAAGGCCCGGGTACCGAGTCTCCCCCATATATCCCCCTGGGCGAGTCAGGCACATGGGGCAGAATGCAGGGGAGACACGTGGGGCAGAATGCTGAGGAGACACATGGGGCAGAATGCAGAAGAGACACATGGGGCAGAATGCTGGGGAGACACATGGGGCAGAATGCGGGGGAGACACATGGGGCAGAATGCTGGGGAGACACATGGGGCAGAATGCAGGGGAGACACATGGGGCAGAATGCTGGGGAGACACATGGGGCAGAATGCTGGGGAGACACATGGGAGCAGAATGCAGGGGAGACTCATGGGGACTCAATGCTGAGGAGACACATGGGGCAGAATTCTGGGGAGACACATGGGGCAGAATGCAGAGGAGACACATGGGGCAGAATGAAGGGAGACACACGGGGGGCAGAATGCTGAGGAGGATGAGACACACGGGGGCAGAATGCTGAGGAGGATGAGACACATGGGGGCAGGATGTATTTTATTTTTGAGGATACTGTTTTCCGTGGGGGTGCCCTGTTATTGTGCAGGGCGACACTATGTCACTTTTTTTCTTCATCTGGTGTAGTGTAAAAGTTGGGGAATGTGCTCTGAAAACTGCTCTAGATAATTGTTATTTTCTGCACAGATGAGTCCTGGCTGGAAGAAGTGATGGCGGTCTGTGCTGGATGAAGGAGAAAAGCGAAAATGAAGGACTTCAACTAGAGAGAGACATCACTGGTGAGTCGGTGTGTTACCTGTACACTATACACTACACTATACACAGGGCTCCAGTGTATAATGTCACTGGTGATCACTGTGTTATCTGTACGCTGACACTATACACTGTATACTATGTACAGAGCTCCTGTGTATAATGGCATTTATGGCTATATTACTTTTGTGTTTTTTTTATTAATGATTAGTATTGTAGTATTTAGTCACTATGTGATGGTAATATGTGGTCCGGTCATGGTGTGACAGTATTCGTCCCTTGTATGTGTTAGTGACGCGCCCCCTGGGCCTGTGTTGCGTAGCGTTGCGCACGCGGGGAATACCCGGAGCCGGATCTGTCGGGGTTAGTAGTCCTCGTGGCGGTGACCCGGTCCGTGCCCAGGGTGTCAAACTAAGTGGCGGAATTTAGCAGAAGATGTTATAGTGTTCGACTACGCCACCCGTTGAATGCGGTTATGAAGCCCCCGCTGCAGGGCAGGCCGGTGGTACAGTTGTGCAGCGTGGGTAGTATAACCCCCAACGGGAGGGGTATGGCCTCAGGGCAGCAGACGTGGATGATGGGGATAGCAGAATTGCACGCAGGCACCAGGAACCACTCAGAGACGGTGCGGTGTAGTTCAGGGTCTTTACTGGTGGCAAAGGTAGACCCTCCCGGGAGTACTGGCTAGCGATCGGGGCCTGGTCAGTCCGTGAGCAGATAGGATCTCCCCTGGCCAGGTGGAGTTGTAGGCCTCCCCAACTAATTGTACTCTTCCTGGCTACCTTGCTAGAAGCGGGTAAAAGTAGCCCACGTCCCTGAGTGTACCGTGTGGTGCTCACCCGTATGGCCGGTGACTCGGGGCCTTCTGGTAGCCTCCGCTCCACGACGGCGGTGCTGGTCCCTTGCGTGTGACCGTGCCTTCGGGTTTCTTGGCCAGAGGACCTGAAATCCCCTGCCGGACGGTTTCTGCTGCTGGGTATGGAACAGTCCCCACAGCCTCGGACTCCGTGTCCGGTGAGATCTCTTCAGTCAGGACGAGCTCTACAGCTTCCAGTCCTGGACCCCTTTTATCACTGCTCCCACAGAGCTCCTGATCTTGCTCTCCCTGCATCTTCTCCACTCCAGACCAGACTGTGTCTCTGTCTGGGACTCCTCTTCTCTTCTTTTTTTTTCTTTCTTACCTAACCCCACCTCAGCCCCAGTTTATATAGGGGAAGTTCTTCCCCTCCCAGGACTGGGCAGGAGGTGTGGCATGCTTAGGGTTCCTGACCAGGAGACCTCCCACCTGCTCACAGACGTAATATTGATATTACTGTGGTAACCAGAACCCTGGGGTGCCACATTAGTATTGGTCATTTTTAAAAAAATGTATGTGACACATTCCCATAAAGAAAAATATATCAAAAAGAGTATTGGGTATTATAAGAAATATTTAATAGATTAGAGTAGAGTAGGGCCCGGCCAGAAGAGTCTCCTTGTCTTGGTGGCGGTTTAAAAAATCTTTTGGCCGAAACAAAAGCTGCTAGTTCTGTGTGTGATATGGGATGGGAACTGTTAATGTGTGATTGGTGAGGACGTAGTGCAGAAGTGGAGTTTTTACAAGAGTGGGCTGTGGGACTGTGGAAGGTTCAAGGGTTAGAGGCGGAGCTGGGGTGGAGCCCGGGCGGAGTCTCAAGGGGGACCAGAAATTTTGCCAGTATGGGGCCCTGAAATTCCTGGTGGCAGCCCTCTGCGCAAGGCACGTGCACCAGGTTTTTTTTTGCATAAATTGAGCCAGAATTCTTGAATTAGTTGCGCGCTACAGCAGAAAATAGCAGCCAAGCTGCTGGAATCCTCAGCTTCCTGCCTGTCACTTTGTATATGACTCAGGCACTTACGGCACAATGATGTCAGCACGCCGCTTGCGCCATTTAAGTACCCGGTCAGGAGACAAAGGAAGCAATGCATTGGGGGATCATCTGGAGAGGTGAACGATTCTATTTTTTGTTATAAACACAATGTGGGAGAGCACAATGAGGGTATGGTGGGAGGTGACAATGGGTTTAGAATGCTATACAGGGACTTTTAATAAAAGGGGATGGGAGATAATAATATACCAGGACTTTTAATGAATCAGGGTGTGGGAGATAACACTATACAGAGACTTATAATGAATGAGGGGGAGAGAGGACACAATACAGGAACCTATAATGAATTGGAGCCTGCGGAGGATGCTATATAGGGACTTACAATGAATTGGGGTGTGGGATAGAACGCTAAATAGGAGCTTAGAATTAATTGGGGGGGGGGGAGAGTCACATCGATAGATAAATTAGTATTTATTGGGCAGATGGAATTATAGTTTATATAGTCTTCCCAACCAGGCAAATTTCAGTTTTTGAGCTTCTTTTTTTTCCTCCCCTTCTTACAGTAGACATAACTTTTTTCTCTTTCCATCAGCCACATGAGGGCTTATTTTTGCAGCAAGAGTTGTACTTTTGAATGACAGCATCCATTTTATCATGTGATGTATTGGGAAGCAGGATAAAAATTGCAGCAAAATAGCAAAAAATGCAAAATTCTGCAATTTTTTTTCTTTTTTCTTTACAGTATTTATTGTATGGTAAAAATAACCAGGCAATATAATTCTCCAGGTCAATACAATTATGGCGAAAACAAAATGCATAGTTTTTTTCTTAATTAAATGGTGAAAAAATTTTGGAAATGTGTAAAAAAAAAATTATCTTGTTTCACCATCTTCTGAGAGCCTTAACATTTTCAATTTTGGGTCAATAAATCTGGATGAGGTCTTCTTGTTTTTGGTGCATTGAGCAGATGTTTTGATACATACTATATTTTGATTGCCTCTTATTGCGTTTTTTTGCTCTGTTGTGGCAGCCGAAAAAACAAAAAAAATCTCTTAATGTCATTTACAAATTGGCTTAAATAATTTTATATTTTGATAGATCAGACTTTTATGAACGTGGAGTCGGTGGAGATACCACATATCTGTATTTTTTAATCTATTTAAATTTCTTAATTTTTAATGGAGGGTGATTTGAACTTTACTAATTTAAAAAAACAAACAAATATTTTTTACTGTATTTGTTAGCCCCTTTAAGGGACTTGAGCCTGTGGCCATCTATTCGTTTTTTGATTGCAAAAACTTTTGATTCCAGTAAATGTAACCTCTTACTGCTGCAAATTCAATAAATTACCATTTTTAGTTCTTTACAACCTATAAAATATTTGGAAACTCAGTTGTACATAACAATTTGGAACAATGCATTTTGAGTTTTTTTAGTTTTGAAACAAAGTTATAATTGGAAGGTTTGTCCAATAAAATTTGATTTATACTCTAATGGTTGATGATTTGAACATTATTCTGACTCATTTGCATCAACCATTTAGGAAAATTTGAGAAAAATAGCATTTGCATAATAAATGGAATGCGGTGTATATGTGAACTTGTTATTTTCAGGGTCAATGTGATCAGTGTGAAAAATGAGTAGAGATTAGAAGATGCCAACATGGAGGTCTGACCAGATGGAGAACAAACAACAGAAAACAACTAATCAGATGAGATGTCAGTGATAAGTTACTTACCTAGCATCCTCTCTTGTTATGCACAGCACCTTCACTTGTTAGGTGAATCCTCTCTATTTATGTATGGTATTTTCCCTTATTACATAGTGTTCTCTCTTGTTATGTACAGTCGGTACGGAAAGTATTCAGACACCTTTACATTTTTCACTCTTTGTTTCATTGCAGAGATTTGGTGAGTTCTAAAAAGTTCATTTTTTTTCTCATTAAAGTACACTCTGCACCCCATCTTGACTGAAAAAAAAAAACAGAAATGTAGAAATGTTTGCAAATTTGTTAAAAAAAGAAAAACTGAAATATCACATGGTCATAAGTATTCAGACCCTTTGCTCAGTATTGAGTAGAAACACCATTTTGAGCTAGTACTGCCATGAGTCTTCTTGGGAATGAAGCAACAAGTTTTTCACACCTGAATTTGGGGAACCTCTGCCATTCTTTCTTGCAGATCCTCTCCAGTTCCGTCACTTTGGATGGTGAACGTTGGTGGACAGACATTTTCAGGTCTCTTCAGAGATGCTCAATTGGGTTTAAGTCAGGGCTCTGGCTGGGCCAGTCAAGAATGGTCACCGAGTTGTTCTGAAGCCACTCCTTTGTTATTTTAGCTGTGTGCTTACGGTCATTGTCTTGTTCGAAGGTGAACCTTCGGCCAAGTCTCAGGTCCAGAGCACTCTGAAAGAGGTTTTCATCCAGGATATCTCTGTACTTGGCCACATTCATGTTTCCTTCGATTGCAACCTGTCGTCCTGTCCCTGCAGCTGAAAAACACCCCCATAGCATGATGCTGCCACCACCATGTTTCACTGTTGGGATTGTATTGGGCAGGTTATGAGCAGTGCCTGGTTTTCTCCACACATATCGCTTAGAATTATCACCAAAAAGTTCTATCTTCATCTCATCAGAGCAGAGAATCTTATTTCTCATAGTCTGGGAGTCCTTCATGTGTTTTTGAGCAAACTCTATGCAGGCTTTCATATGTCTTGCACTGAGGAGAGGCTTCCGTCGGGCCACACTGCCATAAAGTCCCGACTGATGGAGGGCTGCAGTGATAGTTGACTTTGTGGAACTTTCTCCCGTCTCCCTACTGCATCTCTGGAGCTCAGCCACAGTGATCTTGGGGTTCTTCTTTACCTCTCTCACCAAGGCTCTTCTCCCACGATTGCTCAGTTTGGCTGGACGGCCAGGTCTAGGAAGACTTCTGGTGGTCCCAAACTTCTTCCATTTAAGGATTATGGAGGCCACTGTGCTCTTAGGAACCTTGAGTAATGCAGAAATGAGGTCTTATATAGACAGGTGTGTGCCTTACCAAATCAAGTCCTATCAATTTAATTAAACGCAGCTGGACTCCAATGAAGGAGTAGAACCATCTCAAGGAGGATCACAAGGAAATGGACAGCATGTGACTTAAATATGAGTGTCTGAGCAAAGGGTCTGAATACTTATGACCATGTGATATTTCAGTTTTTCTTTTTTAATAAATTAGCAAAAATTTCTACATTTCTGGTTTTTTTCAGTCAAGATGGGGTGCAGAGTGTACTTTAATGAGAAAAAAAATGAACTTTTTAGAATTTACCAAATGTCTGCAATGAAACAAAGAGTGAAAAATTTAAAGGGGTCTGAATACTTTCCGTACCCACTGTATATCATCATCCTATTATTACATTATATCATCCCTTGTTATACATAGTACCGTCCCTTACATTGCGCATCCTCTTGCTATCTTTGTTATTTATAACACCCTCTCCTTATTACATAGTATCCTCTCTTGTTAGTTACAAAATAAAATGATTTCTGATGGAGCAGCATCTGACCAGAAGACCAGTCCATTATCCTCCTCCTGTTATGATCTGCAACAAGTACTAAGGAAAGAAAGGGGAAAGCTATCCCTACAGTAAGACTAAGCTGAATCTCTACGATGTAGCTGGTTGCCTGTTCTTTGCGAACAGACCCGCCTTAGTCTTCGGCTAGTCTGAACGAAGACCTATAGCATAAAGGAAGGGGTCCCTAAAATAACTAAGGACTGGAACAAAAATGGGACACCTCCTGAACAGAGAAGGTTGTTGCAGAACACAAAAGATAAACTGACAAAAAGGTACTAGAGGTCCCAGAAGGACCAAGCAAACTGACAGAGATAGACACAGAAGCACCTGGCTAGCAAAACAGTAAAACAACACTGAAGTCCAGCACAGCCAAAAGGGCGGAGCTGGAATATATAGGCTCATGGTCACGTGACCGCAAAACATAAGATGGAAAAAACAAACAGGAGGGTTCTAACAGTATCCCCTCTTTTATGAGGATCCTCTGGATCCTCCAGGCCCAGGCCTATCCGGAAACCTCTTGTGGAAAGCTCTAACAAGCCTAGGAGCAGAGACATCATCTTTACCCAGGAGTTATCTTCGGGACCAAAACCCTTCCAGGAGACGAGATACTGTAATCTCCCTCTATGCCGTCTAGAATTCAAGATACGAGAAATTTCATATTCGCCGTCTTCCACCACAGGCGAAACTGTGACAGTGGCATCCCTATCTGATACATCAGCTTTTTTCAACAAGGAAACATGAAACACAGGATTAATCTTCCAGAAAGTAGGGACATCCAACCTAACCGCAGACGAGTTAACAACCTGAAAAACTTTAAATGAACCCACAAAATTAGGACCCAATTTTTTAGAGGGAATCCTCAACCACAAGTTCCTTGAGGACAACCAAACCGTGTCACCCACAGTAAACAAAACCTCCTTAGGTTTCCTGTTAAAATACTTATTGGACTTCTTGTTAGACTCTTGAAGGTTGCAATGTACATTAGTCCAAACTCTCTCCAAATCACCGGAAAAATTCTCCTCCTCCGGCACCGCCGACCCCCAATTTGGAGAATGAACCAAAAGACGGATGTCTCCCAGTACAGCAAAAAAAAGGAGAACACCCAGCTGAGGATGATGTATGATTGTTAAGAGCAAATTCTGCGAGAGGCGGAAACTCAGACCACACCTCCTGATTGTCCGCCACAAAACAACACAAAAACTGTTCAACATCCTGCTTCTTTCTTTCAGTCTGTCCATTAGACTCAGGATGATACCAAGACGAAAATGACAAATGGACTCCCAACCTGTCACAAAAAGCACGCCAAAAACAAGTCACAAACTGAGGTCCTCTATCAAATAATATCCATGGGAACGCCATGAAGCTTGCCAATCTCCTTAACAAACGCCTTAGCGAGTGTCTTGGTGCAGGGCAACTTAATGAATGGAACCAAATGACACAGCTTACTAAAAAGGTCCACGACCACCCAGATGACAGAAAAAACCCTCGGACACAGGCAGATAAGTAATAAAATCCATTGTGAGATGCGTCCAAGGCGCACTAGGAACCTCCAGAGGGAAAAGCAACCCCGCAGCAGGAGTATGTGAAGCCTTTGACCTAGCACACACAGTACATTGACGCACCCACTTGATGACTTCTTTCTGCCATCCAGGCCACCAAAAACTGCGACTGATAAGTCTCTTAGTGTCAGAAATTCCTGGATGACCTGCCAACTGAGACTTATGACACTCCACAAACAAATCTCCCTTAAAGGTTCTAGGCATGAACAACCTCCCATGGGGAGTGTTAGATGGAGCATCATCTTGAGCTCTCAGAATCCCATTCTCCAAAACGGAGTCCAATGCCGCCACCACAACTCCTTTCTGTATAATGCTCTCCTCCTCCTTGGCACCGACCATAGGAGAGATGCTGCGAGACAAAGCATCGGCTTTAACTTTCTTAGTAAAAGGGATATAGGTAACAGAAAAATGAAACCGAGAAAAAAAAAGTGCCCACCTAGCTTGACGGGCATTCAAGCGCTTGGCAGCATCCAAATAGGTCAAATTCTTATGATCTGTAAAAACCTGAATAGGAAATCTAGCGCCTTCCAAAAAATGACACCAATGTTCAAACGCGAGTTTAATAGCCAGCAACTCCCGATTTCCAACATCATAATTCATTTAGGTTTCCGAAAAAATTTTGAAAAGAAGGCACAAGGATGTACTCCATCCCTTTCTCCTGAGACAAAACTGCTCTGACCCCCACCGATGAAGCATCGACCTCGACCAAAAAAGGCTTGGTCTCATCAGGCTGGATAAGTATAGGGGCAGAACTGAACCACTCTTTGAGATACTTAAATGCTTCAATGGCCTCAGTAGTCCACGGGACCGTATTCACACCTTTCCTGGTGAGATCGGTTAGAGGCTTAACAATTACAGAAAAATTCTTGATGAATTTCCTGTAATAATTGGCAAAACCCAAAAATCTCTGTATAGATTTCAAACCAATAGGCCTAGGCCATTCCTGCACAGCCTGAACCTTCACCGGGTCCATCTCAAAGCCCTCGCTGGAGACAATGTAGCCCAAAAAACTAATTTTCTGCACAGCGAACTCACATTTCTCCAGCTTAGCAAAGAGTGAATTATCACTCAATAACTGCAAAACTTCACGTACACTCTGCCAATGGGACTCCAGATCTGGCGAATAAATCAAAATGTCATCTAAATACACAACCACATTCTTACCAATCAAAAGTCTCAGGATGTCATTAATAAGGTTCTGAAAAAATGCAGGTGCATTGGTAAGACCAAAAGGCATCACCAGATTCTCAAAATGACCCTCCTTCACTCGTAACAAATTGTATGCCCCCCGGAGATCAATCTTAGAGAACCACTTGGCCCCCACTAACTGGTTAAACAAGTCAGGAATTAACGGCAATGGGTAGGAATTGTGTACTGTAATCTTATTAATTTCACGAAAATCCAGACATGGACGTAAACCCCCGTCCTTTTTTTTAACAAAGGAAAATCCAACTGCCACAGGCGACTTAGAAGGTTTAATGTGACCAGCAGCCAGGCTAGTCTGTATATACTCCTCCAAAGCTTTTCTTTCAGGGATAGTCAGATTAAACAAGCAACTCTTGGGAAGACTAGCTCCCTGAACAAACTTAATGGCGCAATCATAATCCCTATGAGGAGGTAAAACTTGTGACTCCTCCTCCGAAAAAACCCTCCAAAAATCCTAAATAGGCACAGGCAATTCCCCTTTTCCCACAATCGCAATGCGACCATTACAACATTTATCATAGCACTTCGGACTCCAAGACTTAATCACATTAGTAGACCAGTCCAGCAAAGGATTGTGCAGTTTTAACCAAGGCAATCCAAGAACGACCGGAGAGGGTAAATTATCTTATACAACCAAGTCCAAATTTTTTTGGTGAAGACCATTGATAGTGAGGGGAAATGCAGCAACCTTGTGAGTAATACATTTCAAGGGAGTGTTATCAATTGGAATCACAGAAATAGGTGATGACAAAGGTTTGGATTTCAATTTAAGTTTTTCCAAAAACCCTTCATCAATCACATTAAGTGTTGAACCACAATCCACAAATACCTGAAATTCAATCAAATTTTCCTGCAAAGTAGTACTCCCTGAAAGAAATACTCCTGCAGAGCGTAAACAAGCTATACGGGCTTAACTGACCCTTTTTTTTCCTTTACTTAAACGAAGCTCACAATACTTAATCAAATGGTCAGCTTTACCACAATAAAGACACAATCCCTCAGCGAACCTCCGGTCTCTTTCCTGAGAGCAGAGCGACATCGCCCCAACCTCCATTGGTTCTCCGCCATCTGAGCAGATTTTCTGGAGACTAGGACCTGGCATTACAGGAGTCTTTACCTCATTCTGCCTAGATCTCAGCCGCCTATCCACACGAACAGCTAATTGCATGGCATCCTGCAGAGTCTCAAGTGCGGGGAATGCAATTAGCAAATCCGTAACCCTTTCTCTCAGACCAGCAA
This sequence comes from Phyllobates terribilis, assembly GCF_046119375.1. Taxonomy (NCBI): domain Eukaryota; kingdom Metazoa; phylum Chordata; class Amphibia; order Anura; family Dendrobatidae; genus Phyllobates; species Phyllobates terribilis. Next base: position 255,941,592 of record NW_027362761.1, read on the forward strand.
AAAATAGACATTTCAGAGCAGGATCATTCCATTTGACTTCTGAAGCCCATCTTCTAAAGTGTGTGCAATAAATCTCAACATCACCTGACCCCTGATTGAAACGCCTGAGATCTGCCTCAGCAGATGAGATTCGATCAGGATCATCATATAATAGACCCATAGCAGAAAAAAATTCTCCTACCGACCTTAAGCATGGATCATTAGGTTGGAGAGAAAAGGCCCACCCTTGTGGTTCATTGCGCAAAAGTGAAATAATAAAACCAATGCACTGTGATTCATTCCCAGAGGACCTTGGTCTCAAACAAAAATATAACAAACAGGCATTTTTAAAGGAAAAAAAATCTTGCTGTTTACCATAAAAAAACATCAGGCAGTCCTACCTTGGGTTCCACAAAATGCGCTCCGGAACAGCTACTCACATGTTGCTGGAGCTCGGCCATCTCCAGAGACAATCCCCACAAGCGTTGAGCCAAATCCTGGATGGAAGCCATACTGATCCCCGAATTTCTTTCCTTTTAGTTTTTTTTGCTGGACTTACTGTTATGATCTGCAACAAGTACTAAGGAAAGAAAGGGGAAAGCTATCCCTACAGTAAGACTAAGCTGAATCCCTACGATGTAGCAGGCTGCCTGTTCCTTGCAAACAGACCCGCCTTAGTCCTTGGCTAGTCTGAGCGAAGACCTATAGCATAAAGGAAGGGGTCCCTAAAAGAACTAAGGACTGGAACAAAAATGGGACACCTCCTGAACAGAGAAGGTTGTTGCAGAACACAAAAGATAAACTGACAAAAAGGTACTAGAGGTCCCAGAAGGACCAAGCAAACTGACAGAGATAGGCACAGAAGCACCTGGCTAGCAAAACAGTAAAACAACACTGAAGTCCAGCACAGCCAAAAGGGCGGAACTGGAATATATAGGCAGATGGTCACGTGACCGCAAAGCATAAGATGGAAAAAACAAACAGGGGGGTTCTAACACCTCCATTAGAGAAGCATCAATCTCTTATGCATGTGTATATATATATATATATATATATATATATATATATATATTTTATTTTAACAATGCTACTCACTTGGGAGAGATCTGAGGTATCACAGGAGGGAATTGGATGTTTCGCCCCCAGCAGTTCACCCCCAGCAATTCGCCCCCGGGTACATTGCGCCCCCGCACATTTCGTCCCCAGCATTTGGCCCCCTGGATGTTTTTCCCCCGCACATTTCACCCCTGCACATATCGCCCCCAGTTCGCCCCGGTCCGGGGGCGAAATGTGCGGGGGCAAATCTTCCTGGGGGCGAAATGATAGGGGCGAAATGTGCGGGGGCGAACTGCTGGTGGCAAATTGCTGGGGGCGAACTGCTGGGTGCGAAACTTCCTATAACCATCACAGGAACCGTTTCCATTTAAAGACTGGCTGGTTTATTTCAGTCCTCATAAACCACATCACAGGAATACTTAAAGACAACCTTTGTCTGCCACAAAGTGAAACATAAAGTGACAAGCCCATACAATAGTGCTGGTTAGCCCGCCTGGCTTAGAGTCCAGCTTCTTAGTCCTTTCGCCTCTATCTACTATATATCCAAGGTATTTGGCCTCCTCTTTCCCCATGGCACATTTTTATGGATTTATAGAGAACCCCATCTTCCTGAGAGCATCAAACACTGCTTGGACCTTTCCCAGATGACTTCCCCAATTCGGGCTGAAGATTACGATATCGTTCAGGTATGCCGCAATGTAATTCTTATGGGGTGCAAGGATCCAATCCATTGCCCTCTGGAAGGTGGAGTCTGAACGGCCTTGCAGTCCGAATGGCATCCAGACAAATTAGAAGCAATCGTCGGGCGAAGAAAAAGCAGTTTTCTCCTTGGCTTCTTTTGACATGGGAATTTGCCAATATCCCTTTATTAAACCCAAGGTGGTTCTGTACCGTGTCAGCCCAAGTCTCTCGATCAGCTCATCGACACACAGCATCATATATGTGTTGAACTTGGAGACTTCGTTCAGCTTCCGAGAATCATTATCGAATCTCCATTCTCCATCGGGTTTTGGAACAAGGACAGTGTAACATACCTGGCGGCGTCCTTGCATGGTGGTCCATCTCCCACTGTGCAAGAGCGCGCACTTGATCTCCAGTCCAGAATGTCTCTCTGGCTTCCCTCCATGCTGTCTGTTTGTGTCTGTTTCTGCTGCTTAAGGGCGGCGCCCGATCACTTCCTGCTTTTTGTACCTGCTGTGGGTCACACCCCTTGTGCGTCCTCAGCCTATTGCTGTCTGTCACCTGGTATATAGCTCAGCTGCTCCCATCTATCCCTGCCTGAGCATAGTGTTTCATTCAGTGTGTGCTTGCACTCTGAAGGTGCCAGGTCCCGTTCTTTGTCTCCTGCTTTGCGGTATCAGTTCCCGTGTCTGAACTGAGTCCTGTCTATGTCTCCTGCCTTGCGGTTTCAGTTCCCGTGTCTGAACTGAGTCCTGTCTATGTCTCCTGCCTTGCGGTATCAGTTCCCGTGTCTGAACTGAGTCCTGTCTGTGTTCTCTTGTCTGCCTATCCTGGAGGCTGTATTTCCAGGCCTGTCTGAACACGCTCCTAGCCTGTTCCTTCTGCCTTCTAGGGGCCGATTACCTAGATCCGTTCCTGTATCTTGTCTGTCCTGTCTGAACACGCTCCTAGCCTGTTCCTCCCGCCTTCTAGGGGCCGATTATCTAGACCCGCTCCGGTATCTTGTCTGTCCTGTCTGAACACGCTCCTAGCCTGTTCCTCCCGCCTTCTAGGGGCCGATTACCTAGACCCGCTCCTGTATCTTGTCTGTCCTGTCTGAACACGCTCCTTGCCTGTTCATCCTGCCTCTCTGGGGGCCGTATTCCCAGACCCGCTCCTGTATTCCGCTGCAGTGTCGGTCTCCTCCGTACACTCAGTCCCAGTCTGAACTCTCTCCTATCCTTTACCTGTTTTGCCTCTATGTCCGTTCCCTTCCTTTCTCTGCAGAGTCTGAACTCGTACCTAACTCCTGCTTGTTGTCTCTGTACTCCCGTTTGTGAGTTTGTGGTCCACTCGCTACTTCACTGCAAGTACCCTGTGGGTATCTGGCTCTGCCTTTCCCTTCCTGTCTGTTCCGTGTGAACAGAGCCCTGTCCCCCCTGCTCAGCCTTGCCTGCTCTGACTCCTTTGCTTACCACTCCGGCGGATCTAGCCTGCTCTGACTCCTTTGCTCACCGCTCCGGCGGATCTAGCCTGCTCTGACTCCTTTGCTCACCGCTCCGGCAGATCTAGCCTGCTCTGACTCCTTTGCTCACCGCTCCGGCGGTTCTAGCCTGCTCTGACTCCTTTGCTTACCGCTCCGGCGGTTCTAGCCTGCTCTGACTCCTTTGCTTACCGCTCCGGCGGATCTAGCCTGCTCTGACTCCTTTGCTCACCGCTCCGGCGGTTCTAGCCTGCTCTGACTCCTTTGCTTACCGCTCCGGCGGTTCTAGCCTGCTCTGACTCCTTTGCTCGCTGCTCCGGCAGCCTTGCTCCGCTCTGACCCTTTTGCTCACTGCTCCAGCAGTCTCGCTCCGCTCTTATCCTTTTGCTCACTGCTCCGGCAGTCTTGCTCCACTCTTGCTCACCGCTCCAGGCGGTCTCGTCCTGCTTTACTCTTGCTCACTGCTCCGGCAGTCTCGCTCAGCTCTGACCCTTTGCTCACCGCTCCTGGCGGCCTTGTCCTGCTCTACTCTTGCCCTGTTCTCGCTCACCTCTCTGGGCGGCCTCACTCTGCTGTGTTTGTCCGCCACATCTGTGGTTCTGTTCCTGAGTCCCAGTGTGTACTGGGTCCTATCCCGCCAGTGTCCCTACCTGCTAGTGCCTCCCTGTCTGCACTCTAGCTGTGCTTGCCTGTACCCCTCTGCCTGCATACCCGCCTGCCTGCATACCAGTCGTGCCTGCCTATACCCACCAGTCTGTGTGCCAGCCTACCAGTCTGTTCCTGTATTCCCCTGTGTGGGTCAACAGCCGTGTCCGGGGTCTGTCCTGGAGTAGCACCTGGTCCCTCTGCTCGGTTCCTCCTTGGTGCACTGGCGTCGTATGCCGTCGTGCGACCCTGGTCGGATCGGGTGAATACCTAGTTACGCCCCTCCAGGCATTCACTCTCCGGCACGGTCCAGTGGAATCACTACAATCACACGCACACGCCGCTCAGCCCGGGCGTGTGCATTACAGACAGTCGGGTTAGACCACTCGCTCTTAGATTCTTCAATGACTCCGAGATTCAGCATATGCTTCACTTCCTTGGAGATCAGTTCTCGACGGGTCTCTGGAATTTGGTAGGGCTTCGAATTCACCCGTACAAGGGGTTCCGTCAGAGCCTCGTGTTCTTTCACATCAGTACACCTCGGCAAATCTGAGGACAGGTATGGTTTTGCTGAAGCAATGTCCGACATTGCTGTTTTTGGGCCTTCAATAGTGTTACGGCTATTATGACATCTTCAATGTTCCCTTCTGGCTTAATCTGCAAACATGGAGTTTCAACAGGGTCCCTGTCTTGCCATGCCTTGATGGGTTGCGGTACAAGGGGATTTCAGAAGTGAGAGGTGGAAGTGATTAACTGGCAGGTGGGAGAGGACTTGCAGTACCTTAAGATTTCCTGGTGACATCCGGGCCAATAGAACCTTCGCATGACCCATTCTTGAGTTTTGTCCACCCAAGACATGTGATTGGGCCATGTCCAACATCCTGGTACCAACACTATCTCCTCCCACACCTTATTAACTTGGTACAATAAGTCCCCACTCAACATGAAATAGGGAAACCTGATATCAGCCCCCGTCTCCTGTGCTATGCAGTTTATAATGGTTATCTTATTGAATGCTTCTTTTAGAGTTAGGTCTCTATGTTGGGCGGACCCAAACTTTTCTCCGGTCACCCGTATATCAGGAATATCGGCCTCCGGGGATACTACCTCCTCATTTACCACCATTACACAGAAGGAAAACCAGTCAGGCTCTGGAGTTAGTGGGACTTCATTTGGGCCAACTTGTCTTTTATCCGAGCAATCAAGGACTCTGCCCCTCCCCCACAAATCCCAAAACAACAACTATGATAATTAGGTGCAATAAATCCTGGACCACGCTGACCTCATGGGACTCAGTACCTCAGGCCATCTCAATGACAACTCTGGCAACCCAATAGTCTTTAGCATCCCCGTGAATGCAGCGGATGCCCACTTTCTTCCCAGGGATCAATTGGAGAGGTAGTATGGCCCTCACGAGGGTCACCAAACTCCCTGAGTCTAGTAGTCCAGTCATTTGCAGACCATTCACTTTTATGGGACAAGCTTGAGGCCCCTCGTACCGGCTTCCCATGCTTCAGTCCATTTGCTTAGTGGTCATAGGACAATGGGCAGCTATATTGCCTGGGCCGTGATATGTCCAGCAAATTACATCCCCGATGAGACCCTTGGCATGACCTCCGATGCTCACTTACACTTTGGATGCCCCACCCCCTTTTTAGCCTCTGCCCCCTGATGGGACCCCAATAAGGAGTGGGTTGCCTAACCAAGGAACAGTCAGCCCCCTGATACCTTTCAACCAGTTCGACCAAGTCATCGGCATTCCCTGGGCTACCAATGTCTTCATTCGGCTCGGAAGGGCGTGCACAAACTGATCCATTACAACTCGCTGGGGTAGAGGACTCCAGCTGAAACAACTTTTGGATGAGGTGCAGCAGATTCAAACATTTGGGTGTGAGGGGGTTTGTTACTGTGATATGCCCAGCGGTAGACTTGCTGTGCCCTGACAGACATTGTGACCCCCAAGCGCACCAAAATTTCCATGATCAACTTTGCATATTCTTTGGCGTCCTATAAGGCTAAATCATGGGAGGTCATTTGTGGCTCCCCCGTTAAGTATAGTGCCAGGGCTTCCACCCACTGCTTTGATGGGAGTTTCTCCCTATTGGTGACCCTTTCAAAAATGGTTAAAAAGGCCTCTATATCGCCACCCGGGATCATTTTCTGCAAGGCTTTCCTCACTACCTTCCAGATAGAAAACTCATCAGCTGACCTTTGAGTCGGAGCTGCCGCCGTGCCACGAACCGCCTCTGCGAGTAAATCAATCTGCTGCTGTTGTCAGTGCTATTGTTGGTGCTGCTGTTGGATCTGTTGCTGCCACTGCATCTGTTGCTGGGGCGGCTGGATCTGTTGCTGGTGGTGCTGCTGTTGCTGTTGCATAAGCAACTTACTTGTCTCCTGTTGTGCCAGCTGTTGCTGCTGTAGCTGTTGCTGCTGTAGTTGTTGGGCTTGCACCAGGTGTTTAATCAGGTCCTCCATGCTGCCTGACGCTGCTCCCTGGCCTATAGCCACCTTCACCGACAACATGAAGGGCTTCTGTAGCCCACACTTCTAACACCAAATGTAACAATGCTACTCATTTGGGAGTGATCTAAGGTATCACAGGAACCGTTTCTATTTAAAGTCCGGCTATTTTAATTCAGTCCTCATAAGCCACATCACAGGAAAACTTAAATACAACTTTTGTCTGCCACAAAGTGAAACATAAAGTAACAAGTCCATACAATAGTGCTGGTTAGCCCGCCTGGCTTAGAGTCCAGTGAACCACACCCAATGGTGGAGACATGGTGAGCAGCCGCTCAGCTGCTCATAATCAACCTGTCATGGCCGATTAAACCCTTTGAGTCCTATATGTAGGACTCCAGGTTCATCTCCCATCTCCCATATATATATATATATATATATATATATATATATATATATATATTCATTTATATATACATACATGCTCACATACACAAATACAGTTGAAACCAGAAGTTTACATACACTATATAAAAGACACATATGCATGTTTTTCTCAATATCTGACATGAAATCAGAATAAACCTTTCCAGTTTTAGGTCAATTAGGGTTACCGTAATTTTTAATATTTGTCAAATACCAGAATAATGAGAGAGAGAATGTTTTAAGACATTTTTATTGCTTACTGCAAAGTCAAAAGTTTACATACACTAAAAGTACTATGCCTTTAAACAATTCTGGACTGCCCATATGATGATGTCATGTGTTTGGAAGCTTCTGATAGGTGTTTTGACAACATCTGAGTTAATTAGAGACACACCTGTGGATGTATTTTAATGCACACCTGAAACACACTGCTTCTTTGTGTAGCATCATGGGAAAGGCTAAAGAAATCAGCCAAGATATCAGGAAGAGAATTGTGGACTTGTACAAGTCTGGCTCATTCTTGGGTACAATTTCAAGATCCCTAAAGGATCAATTATACACAATCAATTATACGCAAGTACAAACAAAATAGGAATGTCTAGCGCAGGAAGGAGACGGGTTCTGTGTCTCAGAGATGAACATGTTTTGGTCCGACATGTGCATATCAACCTAAGGACAAAAGCAAAAGACCTTGTGAAGATGATGGCGGAAGCTGGTGAGATTGTGTCAATAACCACAGTGAAACGAGTACTGTATCAACATGGCCTGAAAGGCCACTCTGCCAGGAAGAAGCCATTACTCCAAAAAAAAAAACCATAAAAAAGCCAGATTAATGTTTGCAAATGCACACAGGAACGAAGACCTTAATTTTTGGAGACATGTCCTGTGATCTGATGAAGCTAAAATTTAATTTTTTGGGCATAATGACCATTGTTACATTTGGAGGAAAAGGGGAGAAGCTTGGAAGCCTAAGAACACCATCCCAACTGTGAAACACAGGGGTGGCAGCATCATGTTGTGGGGTTGTTTTACTGCAGGATGGACTGGTGCACTTCACAAAATAGATTGCATCATGAGAAAAGAAGATTATGCGGCAATACTGAAGCAACATCTCAAGACATCAGCCAGGAAGTTAAAGTTTGGGCGGAAATGGGTCTTCCAAATGGACAATGACCCGATGCATACTGCCAAAATTGTATCAAAGTGGCTTAAGGATAGCAAAGTCAATGTTTTGGAGTGGCCATCACAAAGTCCTAATCTCAATCTATTGAACATTTTTTGGGTAAAGTTGAGAAGGCAGGTGAGAGAAAGGCAACCTGCAAACCTGGATCAGTTACACCAGTTTTCTCAGGAGGAATAGGCCCAAATTCCGATCAACTATTGTGAGAAGCTTTTGGAAGGATATCCCAAACGTTTGACCCAAGTCAGTCAGTTTAAGGGCAATGGTACCAAATACTAATGAAATGTATGTAAACTTTTGACTTTGCAGAAGGTAATAAAAATGCCTTAAAGCATTCTCTCTCTCTCATTATTCTGGCATTTGGCAAATATTAAAAATTATGGTAATCCTAATTGACTTAAAACGGGAAAGGTTTAATCTGCTATCATGTCAGATATTGAGAAAAACATGCATATGTGTCTTTTTATATAGTGTATGTAAACTTCTGGTTTCAACTGTATATATACTATATATATGTATATATACAGTACAGACCAAAAGTTTGGACACACCTTCTCATTTAAAGATTTTTCTGTATTTTCATGACTTTGAAAATTGTACATTCACACTGAAGGCATCAAAACTATGAATTAACACACGTGGAATTATATACTTAACAAAAAAGTGTGAAACAACTGAAAATATGTCTTATATTCTAGGTTCTTCAAAGTAGCCACCCTGCACAGTCTTGGCATTCTCTTGATGAGCTTCAAGAGGTAGTCACCGGAAATGGTCTTCCAACAATCTTGAAGGAATTCCCAGAGATGCTTAGCACTTGTTGGCCCTTTTACCTTCACTCTGCGGTCCAGCTCACCCCAAACCATCTCGATTGGGTTCAGGTCTGGTGACTGTGGATGCCAGGTCATCTGGCGTAGCACCCCATCATTCTCCCTCTTGGTCAAATAGCCCTTACACAGCCTGTAGGTGTGTTTGGGGTCATTGTCCTGTTGAAAAGTAAATGATGGTCCAACTAAACGCAAACCGGATGGAATAGCATGCCGCTGCAAGATGCTGTGGTAGCCATGCTGGTTCAGTATGCCTTCAATTTTGAATAAATCCCCAACAGTGTCACCAGCAAAGCACCCCCACACCATCACACCTCCTCCTCCATTCTTCACGGTGGGAACCAGGCATGAAGATCTCAAATTTGGACTCATCAGACCAAAGCACAGATTTCCACTGGTCTAATGTCCATTCCTTGTGTTCTTTAGCCCAAACAAGTCTCTTATGCTTGTTGCCTGTCCTTAGCAGTGGTTTCCTAGCAGCTATTTTACCATGAAGGCCTGCTGCACAAAGTCTCCTCTTAACAGTTGTTGTAGAGATGTGTCTGCTGTTAGAGCTCTGTGTGGCACTGACCTGGTCTCTAATTTGAGCTGCTGTTAACCTGCGATTTCTGAGGCTGGTGACTCGGATAAACTTATCCTCAGAAGCAGAGGTGACTCGTGGTCTTCCTTTCCTGGGGCGGTCCTAATGTGAGCCAGTTTCTTTGTAGCTCTTGATGGTTTTTGCAACTGCACTTGGGGACACTTTCAAAGTTTTCCCTATTTTTCGGACTGACTGACCTTCATTTCTTAAAGTAATGATGGCGACTCGTTTTTCTTTACTTATCTACTTTTTTCTTGCCATAATACAAATTCTAACAGTCTATTCAGTAGGACTATCAGCTGTGTATCCACCAGACTTCTGCATAACACAACTGATGGTCCCAACCCCATTTATAGGGCAAGAAATCCCACTTATTAAACCTGACAGGGCACACCTGTGAAGTGAAAACCATTTCCGGTGACTACCTCTTGAAGCTCATCAAGAGAATGCCAAGACTGTGCAAAGCAGTCATCAAAGCAAAAGGTGGCTACTTTGAAGAACCTAGAATATAAGACATATTTTCAGTTGTTTCACACTTTTTTGTCAAGTATATAATTCCACATGTGTTAATTCATAGTTTTGATGCCTTCAGTGTGAATGTACAATTTTCATAGTCATGAAAATACAGAAAAATCTTTAAATGAGAAGGTGTGTCCAAACTTTTGGTCTGTACTGTATATATCCTATCGCCACCTCTTCCCTGGTAAGAACTCTGGCTACTATATTATATCCAATACTACTGTACCTACTATGGATTTGTGATCTACCTCATAAGCCCCCCAGGTGCTTGTGTGCCCTTCCCCTGCACTTTGACTGAGACGCCAATACTTACTCCCTACCTCAATTATTTATTTACTGTATGACGTCTCACTTTCTGGGTACTGGGGCATTATGCATCCGGGTTGGGGTCTGTAGTATTGTTTCGGATAGGTCGTACACAACATTATGCTGTATTGTTTGGAACTCAGCTGTACACTATTATAATATGTGCTACTGAATACTAGTCAGTCTTCTAACCACTCCATACCTTTGTATCCAACTTAATAACTGTCTTATTCTATTTTAACATTACTATCTAATAAAAGAATTTGTTTTATACGTATACCCTGTTTTCTGTCTTGTCCGCCCATTTTCTCTTCAGGTTCTCCTGACAGTTTATGGTTTGCGTAGGTCGGATATGCTGTCCGATTCTGGCCAGCAATCTACCCCCCTTATATATTATGTTTGTGTTGGCCAATCATAGTTGTCTAATATATATATATATATATACACACAAGTAGAGATGAGCGGTGTTCGAATCGAACTGTTCGCCAATCTCAAATTCGAGCTGTTTTGGGCGGTGTTCGAGCCGTTCGACGAACCCGAACGATTTGAAAAAAATCCGGCTGTTCGAGGTTATGTTCGATAACTGTTCATGCACCCAAATCGTAACTGGATTTTTTCACAGTAATGCTGATAATCAATGTTAATACACAGTTTGAGTATACAGCGGGGCGGGGGGAGGGGCATGGGATGGATCTCTGCAGACATAATGAAGATCTCCATTTTTTTTTCTCTTTCCCGCATTTACAGTGGGGAGGTGCAGTCTGTCAGCCTATCAGCAGCGCACACACGGAGAGAGGTGCTTTTTTTCACACAAGCAAGGGCATGTGTCATTGGCTGTGTATGTCACATGTCCTTGCCCTATAAGACCCAGCCATTTTCCCCGTCGCCACCATTTTCTCACTGCTGCAGCTGCGTGTTAGACGGCACTGCTGCTGCTGTTAGCGCTATATTGTGTAACTGAATTGCAAGCGAATTTTCTCTTAAATAGACAGAAAGGTTTAGGGAGTAGGGACTAGTTTGTAATTGCAGCCCTTTTGAGGGCTAGGTTACAGCAGTTCCTAGCACTTTTAGCAGGCAGGTCTGTGCTCTTGAATCGACAGATAGGTTGGGAGTAGTGACTAGTGGTAATTCCAGCCCTTTTGAGGGCTAGGTTACATCAGCTCCTATCACTTTTTGCCAGGCAGGTCTGTTTTAGTGCTGTGCAAGTGTTTTTCACAGCATTTGGCTAAATCTAGCTAAGCAAATCCTTTTGGGCCTCTTGCAGTGTGTGTTAGTCAGTGGAGTAGCCTATCTGTGTTGCAAGGTACACCACCTGTGGTAAAAGTAAAACCTTTTGGGCCTGTAGCAGTGTGTGGTACTCAATCTATTAGGCCATCTATACCAAGCTCCACCAGCTTTGAAATTAATAATAATTTTTAGCTGCATCTTGCCTGTGAAATAATTTTGGGCATATTAGCAGTGTGTGGTAATCATTCTATTAGGCCATCTATACTAAGCTCCACCAGCTTTCAAATTACTAATAATTTTTAGCTGCATCTTGCCTGTAAAATAATTTTGGGCATAGTAGCAGTGTGTGGTACTCATTGTATTAGGCCATCTATACCAAGCTCCACCAGCTTTGAAATTAGTAATAATTTTTAGCTGCATCTAGCCCGGAAAATAATTTTTCTTCCCAATAGTGGTAGCAATAGAAATATGGGGCGCGTGCCTGGCTAACAGAATTATACGCTTCATAACAAAAAACACCAGCCTAGCGCACTGCATTAATAAGATGGCATCATCTTCTCTCCCAGTGATAGGCCTACTACGCCGGCTAGCATTCCTGTGCCTAAAACACAATGTATGGGTCCGCGCTAGCCACGATGCTGAGGGGTCTAAAACTGCTGCTAACGCTTTATCACAATTCAATTGGCAGATTTTCACAGAGCTCCTCCCCAATGCCCACCCATCGGGCAACAGTTGCCCACCCTCCCTATGGGATCTAGATGCAAATAGTTGATGCCATTAATCAGAGCGTCAGTTGCACCGTCGACGTGGCAAGCATACGGTAAGGCATGGGAAGAGTGGACACGACTAGTAGCAGGCAGACGGGTTGACCAATGTGAACAAGCCAGATTACAAGTCACCATAGAATTTCTCCACCAGCTAATGATGAGGGGCATATCAGGGGCGTCAGCGCAGCGGTGTCTGACCGGAGTAGCATTTCACTTCCAACTACTGAATTGGGGAGATGTGACAAAGAGATTCATTATCAGACAATCCATAAAAGGGTGGAAAAGGGGTCAGCCAAGTCAGGAGTGTAGACGTCCCGTCCCGTGTCACTAAAACTGATTTCTCACATCATATCCCTAACACCATTAACATGACACTCACAATTTGAAGCAACACTACTGTCTACTGCATTTGCAATTGCCTTCTTCGGGGCGCTATGCATAAGCGAATTTGTCCCTCAATCCAAAATTACCACCAGTGGAGGCTTATTACACCAGGACGTAGTCATAGCCAATAATACGTCTACGCATACGCCAATCGAAAACGGTTCCAGCGGGCAGGGGCACTTGGGTACTTCTACAACCCACAAACGGTACACTGAGTCGGTTAACAATAGTAAAAACATATATAACCATCAGATCACAAAGTAATTTCTTCCTATCACACATTGATGGAATGCCATTATCAAGATACCAGTTCCAAGCTATATTTAATAAATGCATAACATCGGCAGGGAACCACCCCAAAGATTACGGGACACACTCATTCCGCTTAGGCGCGGCCACGGAAGCAGCAAGAGCAGGACTGTCAGAAACGGAAGTTCAGAGGATAGGGAGATGGCGATCCACGTGTTTGGCGAGATACATAAGACCGGACTTGTTATCCTAACATGGTTTGTTTCTTTTACAGGTGACGCTAAGCCAACAGTGTGGGTGATAGGCCACTCGTATATATATTGGGCAGAAAAAAGGGCGAAAGTCCGCCCAGGCGGGAGGAAATTAGTGTTTCATAACACATATTTTAACTGGAGAGGTATTAGAGACCTGCTATGGCCATAGGTACTAATGGAGGTTATCAACGTAGGGAGAGAGGCAAGAGGTCCGGTCATCTTAGTTATACAGGCCGGGGGAAACGACCTAGGTCATCACAAGAGCGCATAACTGATGGCAATAATGAAACTAGACACTGAGCGCTTCAGAGAATTTTTCACAAAACTAACTATAGTATGGTCAGAGATTGTGCCGATAGCGGTATGGCAAGGTGCGCGAGACATCACGGCCATCGAACAAACAAGGCGGGTAATAAATATTCGGATGGCAAAATTTAGAAGAGACAGAGGCGGTGTAGTGATACAACACTGACAACTGGAAGGAGATAAAGCAGGCCTCATACGGCCCGACGGTGTTCACTTAATGGATATTGGACTGGACATATTCCTGTCAGGACTAGTGTTGAGCCACCCCCGTAGTGTTCGAGTTCGGTTTGGTTCGTCGAACACCCGTGTGTTCGCCGAACTGTTCGTCGAACTGTTCGTCGAACACCCTCGAACACCGTTAAAACCAATGGCAGGCAAACAAAAACACATAGAAACACATAGAAAACACCTTCAAAGGTGTCCAAAAGCTGACAAACTGCTCAGAAGACACAACTAACACATGGAAAAGTGACAAGTACATATAGTCATGCGAAAAGAAAAGAGGTGGAGGAGTAAAAGGAGGGGGAGACACAGATATAGGCATGTCATGCCCTTCTAAAATCCAAAAAGTGAGAAGCCGAGACGGCCAGTCCGCTCCTGCCCGTGCCACCTCCGTGTCGCCGGGTTTGTGCCAGAGCCGCGGTGAACCCTGACGGCCAGCCCCCCTCTCCCAATACTGGTGCCTGTCCGCTGGTGGGTCGAGAGAGCCCCCCTGTGGTGGAGGCAGCTCTAAGCTTTTTAATTTAAATTGTCCCTCTAATTTGAATGAATACACTTTAAATCCATTTACAAGGATCTATTGGAGGGCAAGTCTCATGCCAGCAGCCGCGTAATTCCAGCTCCAGTAGCGTCCACTAAAGCTGCTGCAGTTAAAAAGCTTTTATAAGGATCGAGCTCGGCTGTCCACCGCAAGGCATCCTAGTGCCAGTCCCAGCCCCTATGCCTTGGGGTGCCTCCTGATGCTCTTCACTAAGTATCCCGTGGTCCCGAAGCATTTCCTTTGAAAAAATTAAGTGTCCAAACTACAGGTGGTGTAGCTTGCTTAACAGCCGGGATAATCCGCTGACTAGCAGACACTGCTACTAGGCACAAAGTATTTCCTGGGCTAGATGCAGTTAAAAATTTGTAAGTAGATACTCTCGTTGGATGCTGAGAAAGCATTCCATAGAGTCTCCTGGCACGCCATATATGATTCTCTTAAAAAGCTTGGGGTAGGGGTCTAGGGGACCCTTTTATAGCCAAAATCACGGCCCTGTATCACAATACGTCACCTAGGCTGAAGATAAATGGAACTGTAGCACCGAGGGCTCGGTTGCTACAGACGTATTGCACCTCACCCAGAGGTGTGATATCTCACTCTCAGATAAGGATGGAGTGTGGATCAGGACCCGACACCTGCATGCATTACACCACATTGCCGTGGGGCAGGGCGACCAATATGCCCCTGAGATGGGCACGACAGTCCCTGTCCCTGGCTGGAGTGGGGGGAGGGAACACTGAGGAAGGGGAACCCTGCAGTGCAGGAGCAGGGAGGAAGCAGTTCCTGGGTGCATTGAGAAGGGAGTATAAAAGGTGGGCACCATCTTAGTTCAGTGCAGAGAAGTCTGAGCAGAAGTGGCAGGGAGCAGGGGCTCTGCATGAGCTCTGCTCCGGAGGCGGGCCTAGTAACAGAGGCCCAGGCCTGCAAGAGGGAGAAGGAAGGAAGAGGAGCGGAGAAGGCTCCAGGAACGAGGAATGAAGGGATCCCAGGGGTGCGGACGGGCGAGTCGCCACCGCACGCCCGAATCCACCTGCGTGGAGGGGTCAGGCCAAAGGGGGAGACCGGTCCCCGAACTAGTGGAGGCAGGAAACGACCCTCAGCTAGAAACCGGAGGCTCTGACATTTTATGTGGCGCAGCCCCTTGCTCCACCCGCTAGGAAGGCACCACATAGGGTCAGGGAAACTGGCGCCAAGTTTACCAAGAGGAGGCCCGAGGCAGCCGGACAGAAGTGTTGGTAAGAAAGGCCAGACAAAGGACACACAAAGGGGGTCCTGTGAAGCGCTCCAAAGTTATCTGGGAGTTGTCTGAGCCCCTCACCTGGTGAGCACAGTACGACGTGGGCAGCCGTTACCTGCAGACGTGGTCTGGATAATAAGAACTGTGAGTAAAGGCCCTGAACTGCATCACTGACTCCGTGTCGTTACTGCTGCTGCCCTGCACCATCACCCCCATCCTCCGCATACACTGCCCTGAGGCTATACTCCTCCCGTGGGGAGTTATGCTACGCTCTGCTGCACCCACAACACCAGCCTTAGCGGTCTGCCCTGTAGCGGCGGTTCACTCTGACCGCAATCCACGGGTGGCGTAGTCGGACATTTAAACATCAAAACCACATAAATAGTTCCGCCACTGGTTTGACCGCCCTGAGCCACGGAACCGGATCGCCGCCACGAAGACTACAACCACCAGCATCCACCAAAAAGGGTCCGGCTCCGGGTGTCCCAAGGCCCAGGGGGTGCGTCAGAACATTTTCATCACCTTTCACAATCACCAATGGGACAAGGCAGGGATGTCCTCTGTCCCCTCTCTTATACATCCTAGTGACGGAGCACCTGCTCTCATCAATTCGCCATAACCCCAATATTAGGTGGATTGAGGTGGGAGGCACCGAGTACAAGTGCTCTCTATTTGCTGATGATGTCCTAGTATATATCACTCAATCACATATATCCATCCCTGCTGTTATGGCTGAAATAGATCACTTTGTTACATGGTAAAATTTTAAAATCAATGCAGCGAAGTCTGAGGCCCTCGATGTCTCCCTCCCTAAATCCATATAGGATTCCATCCAGTCCAACTTTCCCTTTGCCTGGCCCTCACAGGGTATCAAATACTTAGGAATTCCTATTCATAGAGACCTCTCCCATCTATGTTATCTTAATTTTGGGCCCTTTATTGAACAATTCCATACAGACCACGGTTGGCAAGTTAGAACTGTAAGATTCACTACGTGAACCACTGGTGTTTTGTGGAAAAGCACATGTACACCGCGTTCCAAATTATTATGCAAAAAGTGTTTAGGAGTGATAAGGGAAGAATTTGTTTGTTTGTCAGTTAAACTCATTGATGGTGATGTGTGTCAGGGCTCTTTATATCACTGTAAGCAATTGCAGACACCTGTGCTAATTAGTTTGGCAGGTGTGTCCAATGAAAGGCAAGACTACTTAAGAAGGCTCTCTCACATTATTAAGCAGCCTACATTTTCTGCCAAAATGGGAAAGAAAAAGGATGTGTCGGCTGCTGAGAAGCAACAAATTGTGGAGTGTTTAGGTCAAGGCATGACTACAATCAACATTGTGCGATGATCAGGATGAAGTGTCTTGGCAATCAAGAAGTATGTAGCTGATTCACAGTACACACGTGTGCGTGCTGATAAGGGCAAATTGAGGACTCTTTCCTACAGGCAATTACGTCAGGTTGAAACAGCAGCGGCAAAAAAGCCTTGTCATAGCAGCAGACAAGTTTTTGAAGCTGCTTGTGCCTCCAACGTCCCCCGAACAACAAGATGCAGGGTCCTTCAGAGGTTTGCAGCTGTGCATATGCCATCCTGTCGACCTCCTCTATCCACTTCACACAAGCAGAAACGGCTCCAGTGGGCCAAACATTACATGAAGACTGATTTCAAAACTGTTTTGTTCACGGATGAGTGCCGTGCAGCGCTCGATGGTCCAGATGAATGGAGTGGAGGATGGCTGGTTGATGGACACCCCACGCAAACACGGCTACAGCGCCAACAAGGAGGAGGTGGAGTAATGTTTTGGGCTGGAATCATGGGGAGAGAGATTGTCGGCCCCTTTAGGATCCCTGAAGGCGCTAAAGATGAACTCCATAATGTATGTGGATTTTCTCAAACAGCACTTCCTGCCATGGTTCAAGAAGAAGAACCGTGTATTTCACAGCAAGATCATTTTTCTGCATGATAATGCACCATCTCATGCTGCACATAAAACATCTGCATCTCTGGCTGATATGGGCATAAAAGGGGACAAACTTATGGTGTGACCCCCATGCTCCCCTGACCTCTACCCCATTCAGAACCTTTGGAGCATCATTAAAAGGAGTGTCTATGATGGCGGGAGGCAGTTCACATCTAAGCAACAGCTCTGGGAGGGTATTCTGTCCTCATGCAAAACAATTGAAGCAGAAACCATCCAAAACCTGACAAATTCAATGGACGAGAGAGTTCAGAAGCTCCTTTCGAACAAGGGGTCCTATGTGAAAATGTAACATCACCTAGAATAAAGTTTTGAGTTGAAAACTGTTTGATTTCAGTTTCTAACAACCTGCTAATGCTTATAATTTCAAAAATGACCATTTTTTTGGTCTTTATTAAAATGAAAAGGTTGATCGAAAAGTTTGGGGGATCTAAGAGTGTGGCAACCCAGTAGTCATGATTACTTCGAATTCTGACAATATGAGGGTCATGCTGCAGGTAGTGCAGCAAGAAGGCACTTATGTGTCTTGCGCATCTCGGAGCCCCAAAATTATTTTCCGGGCTAGATGCAGCTAAAAATTATTTTTAATTTTAAATCTGGTGAAGCTTATTATAGATGGCCTAATAGGATCAGTGCTGCACACTGCTACAAAGCCCAAATTATTTTCCAGTCAAGATACAGATAAACATGATTAGTAATTTGAAAGCTTAAAACGGTTGGTAGGGTGCTTTTACTCTCCCCAGGATGACACAGGGGTAGAAAAGTCGTTTCGGATCCATGATTTGTTCATCTTTATGAACGTGAGTCTGTCTACATTATCAGTGGAGAGCCGCGTGCGCTTATCTGTCAGCACACCACCAGCAGCGCTGAACACACGTTCAGACAGAACGCTGGCTGCGGGGCATGACAAGATCTCCAAGGCGTAAGTGGCTAGCTCCGGCCATTTATCCAGATTGGAAGCCCAAAAAGAGCAAGGGTCCAGTGACACAGTCGTGGCTTCAATGTTTACTTGGAGATACTCCTGTACCATCGTCTCTAGGCGTTGACTATGTGTCAGACTTCTTGTCTCCTGTGGCCTTGCAAAGGATGGGCTAAAAAAGTGGTGAAATGATTCCGCAAAATTGATGTTACCAGCAGATACTGTGGTTCTGTTACGGTTTGAGTGCTGAACACTTGACGGTCCCACGGTTGGCAAGTTGGAACTGTGAGATTCACTACGTGCACCACTGGTATTTTGTGGAAAAGCACATGTAAGATTCTGCAACAGTCTCTGCTGATACTCCTGCATGCGTGCATCCCTTTCTATGGCAGGAATAATTTCTGCAAATTTACTTTTGTACCGGGGATCTAACAGTGTGGCAACCCAGTAGTCAGGATTATTTCTAATTCTCACAATTCGAGGGTCATGTTGCAGGTAGAGCAGCAAGAAGGCACTCATGTGTGTTGCGCATCCAGGAGCACCAAGTCCCTGTTGTGTTGGTGGCGAGGTAGCAATCATGCTTCCTTCCTCTGTCCTCTCCCCCCAACCTCGCACAACAGAAATGTGATCAAGGTCTCCCTCATCTGATGAGTCTTCCATCAGTTCGTCCTCCACTTCTTCCTGGGCTCCTGCACCTTCCTCACTAGTTTGGCTGCTACCATGCGCCCTGGTAAAATCATCTCCCCCACCCTCACATGCCTGCCGCCTTGGTGCTGCCGACCGTCTGGACCTTGCAGATGTTAGCCCTTCCGCATACAACTCCTCCTCCTCTACTTCCTCCACCTCCTCTTGTGCCACCACCTGACTCCGAATTCTGTTTAACATGTGCTCCAGCATGTAAATCACCGGAATAGTCATGCTGATAATGGCATCGTCAGCACTAAACATCTTCGTCGCCATTTCAAAACTGTGCAGAAGGGTGCATAGGTCCCTGATCTGAGACCACTCCTCCAGCGTGATTTGCCCCACCTCTGAATCTCGTTGGCCCAGGCTATACGTCAGAACGTATTGCACCAGGGCTTGTCGGTGCTGCCACAGTCGCTGCAACATGTGCAGAGTTGAATTCCACCGGGTAGGCACATCGCATTTTAGCCGGTGAAGTGGCAGGCCCAACGACTTCTGTAGAGATGTAAGTCGCTGAGCTGCGGGATGCGAACGGCGGAAGTGAGCACACAGCGACCGTGCCCTCTGCAGAAGGCCATCTAGTCTGGGATAGTGGGCTAAAAATTGCTGGACAACCAGGTTCAACACGTGAGCCATACAAGGCACGTGTGTGACATTGCCCCGGCGAAGGGCCGCACCCAGGTTTGCAGCATTGTCGCACACGGCCTTCCCTGGTTTCAGGTCCAGTGGAGACAACCATTCATGAAATTGGTTCTCCAGAGCTGACCACAACTCCTCAGCTGTGTGACTCACATTTCCCAGACATTTCAATGTAAAAACCGCCTGATGACGTTGAGCCCTACTGCCAGCATAGTAAGGAGGTGTGCAGGATCCCTTCTGCGCAGTTAGAAAGCTTGTGGCATGACCAGACAGGCTTTGGGTGCAGGTGGAAGACCGAGAGGAGGTTGAGGAGGCAGAAGCAGTGGAGGAAAAATGACATAAAGAGGATTGACGCACAACTCGTGGGGACGGCAAGACTTGGACAGCAGCCCCTTGTCCTGCTGTCACCATAGTTACCCAGTGCCCAGTCAGCGACATGTAACGCCCCTGTCCATGCCTACTCGTCCAAGTGTCTGTGGTGAAATGCACCCTGTCACACACAGAGTTTCTCAAAGAAGCGGTGATGTTGTGTGCGACATGCTGGTGGAGCGCAGGCACACCTTTCTTTGAGAAGTAGTGCCGACTGGGCATCTGGTACTGGGGCACTGCGACGGACATAAGGTCTCGAAAATCCTCTGTGTCCACCAGGCGGAAAGGCAGCATTTCTGTAGCCAAGAGCTTGCAGATGGTGAAATTCAACCTCTTAGCTTTCTCATGGCTAGGAGGAAATGGTCTTTTACTTGTCCACATCTGAGGGACCGAGGGCTGGCTATTGTGCTTAGACGGGGTTGATAAGGGTGTCCCCGGCAAACTGCCGGTCTGTGAGGAAGATGCAGGCGGACATGTTAGGTTGCCTTGATCCAAAGGTGGTGCTATCGATGTCGGACAGCGCTCAAGACCAGCTGGTGTTACCACCTCCAAAGAAAATGATGACCTGCCAATCACGCTGGCTGTTGCGGGTAAAGAGGTGGCAGGTCTGCGCCCCAAAACAGGTGTGACTGCTGTCCCCCCAGTCACAGAGGATGAAGAGGCCGCGGATGCACAAGATATGGCAGACGGTGGTTGGCCCGGCCGGCTAGACCGCATTGTAGCACACTGAGCTTCCCACTGCAACTTATGCTTCATGTCCATGTGCCGGTTCATGCATGAAGTACTCAAACTATGTATTTTTTGGCCTCTACTTAGCTTTTGCTGACAAATGTTACAGATAGCACGAGTTGGGTCATCTTTATCGATCTGAAAAAATGCCCAGGCTATGCAAGGCTTAGCACCCATGCGACCTGAAGAGCCACCACGACTTGTGGTGAGAGGCAGAGTTGTGTTTGAGGATGCAGTTGTTGACGTGCTTCCAGTACTACGTCTCTGTCCAGGAAGGCGCAACCTGACCTCGTCGTCACTAGCATCTTCCTCCACCTCCTCTGCTGACCTCATCTCTTGGCTGACTGTGGGTTGACAGTAAGTGGGATCTCCGACCTCATCATCATCACCCTGTGCGTTATCACACCCGTCGTCCTCAGAGCCAACCTGTTCCTGCCCTGACAAAAAACTAAAGTTGTCGCTCCAATCAGGTATTTGAGTCTTATCATCGTCTTCCTCATTGTCTCCACCAACAGGAGTTACAGTTTGGGAATGAGGGTCTACATTATGGTCAGAACCTTCTGCGTCTGGTCCTGGATCCGACTCATAAAGATTCTGGGCATCAGTGCAGATCATTTCCTCGTCTGGATTCACAGAAGCGCTGGAGTCGACCTCTGATTCCCAGGCTATAGTATGAGTAAACAGCTCTGCAGACTCAACCATCTGTTCTACCTCATACTCAGACGGGCAGCTGGAGATTTGGGAGCTGTGAGGAAGCAAGTGCGATTTGGGTGACACCTTTGAGGACTGGAATATTTGTGATGTTGAAGTTGATGTGGAGGAGAGCCCACTTAAAGGAGCACTTGATATCCGTTGAAGCACCTGCTGTTTTTGTGCCTCATCTGGAATTTGTAGCGATTGGCGTGGCCGTAAGAAAGGGATCTTATCACATTGTCCGCTAAAAGAAGTAGACATTTTAGTTTGGCTGGAAGATGGTCTTTCTTCTGCACCTACCCCACGGACACAACCTTTTTTCCCCTTCCCAACACGCCTATTCCCCTTTCCACCAGCAGCAGGCCTTTTTCCACTCATTTTGGTGGTTAACTAATTCACAACTCTGGAGTTGTTTGCACAAAAAAACAATGGATGGTAACCGAGCAGAGCTGAGTGGCCAAACTGTGGTATTAGGCCAAAACTATTGGCTGGGTTAGATGCAGAAAAAAATTATTTTTAATTTGCAACCTGATGGAGGTCAGTATAGATGGACTAATAGACCAAGTCCCACACACCGCTAGAAGCCCAAATATTTTTTCAGAGCTAGATGCAGAAAAAAATTATTTTTAATTTGCAACCTGATGGAGGTCAGTATAGATGGACTAATAGACCAAGTCCCACACACCGCTAGAAGCCCAAATATTTTTTCAGAGCTAGATGCAGAAATTTTTTTTATTCAATTTGCAACCTGATGGAGGTCAGTATAGATGGACTAATAGACCAAGTCCCACACACTGCTAGAAGCCCAAATATTTTTTCAGAGCTAGATGCAGAAAAAAATTATTTTTAATTTGCAACCTGATGGAGGTCAGTATAGATGGACTAATAGACCAAGTCCCACACACTGCTAGAAGCCCAAATATTTTTTCAGAGCTAGATGCAGAAAAAAATTATTTTTAATTTGCAACCTGATGGAGGTCAGTATAGATGGACTAATAGAACAAGTCCCACACGCTGCTAGAAGCCCAAATATTTTTTCAGAGATAAATGAAGAAAAAAATTATTTTTAATTTGCAACCTGATGGAGGTCAGTATAGATGGACTAATAGACCAAGTCCCACACACTGCTAGAAGCCCAAATATTTTTTCAGAGCTAGATGCAGAAAAAAATTATTTTTAATTTGCAACCTGATGGAGGTCAGTATAGATGGACTAATAGACCAAGTCCCACACACCGCTAGAAGCCCAAATATTTTTTCAGAGCTAGATGCAGAAAAAAATTATATTCAATTTGCAACCTGCTGGAGGTCAGTATAGAAGGACTAATAGAACAAGTCCCACACACTGCTAGAAGCCCAAATATTTTTTCAGAGCTAAATGAAGAAAAAAATTATTTTTAATTTGCAACCTGATGGAGGTCAGTATAGATGGACTAATAGACCAAGTCCCACACACTGCTAGAAGCCCAAATATTTTTTCAGAGCTAGATGCAGAAAAAAATTATATTCAGTTTGCAACCTGATGGAGGTCAGTATAGATGGACTAATAGAATGATGCTATGCCCAAAAGATTTTACTTCACTAGGTGCAGTAAAAAAATTGGTATTCTATACACAGGTGGTATATCTTGCAACACAGATAGGCTACTCCACTGACTAACACACTCTGCAATAGGCCAAAAAGGATTAGCTTTGCTAGATTCAGCCAAATGCTGTGAAAAAAACTTGCACAGCACTGGCACAGACCTGCCTGGCAAAAACTGATAGGAACTGATGTAACCTAGTCCTGAAAAGGACTCCAATTACAATTAGTCTTTACTCCCACAATCTATCTATTTAAGAGCACAGACCTGCCTGATAAAAGTCGTAGGAAATGCTGTAACCTAGTCCTTAAAAGGACTGCAATCACAACTATTCCCTACTCCCAAGCTATCTGTATATTTGTGCGAAAATTGGCTTGAAATTAACAAGGTATAGCGCACACAGCAACAGCGGTGCCGTCTAACACGCAGCTGCAGCAGTGAGAAAATGGTGGCGACGGGGAAAATGGCTTGGTCTTATAGGGCAAGGACATGTGACATACACTGCCAATCACACATGCCCTTGCTTGTGTGAAAAAAAGCACTTCGCTCCGTGTGTGCGCTGCTGATAGGCTGACAGATTGCACCTCCCCACTGCAAATGCGGGAAAGAGAAAAAAAAATGGAGATCTTCATTGTTCCTGCAGAGATCCATCCCCTGCCCCTCCCCCCGCCCCGCTGTACACTCAAACTGCGTATTAACATTAATTTTCATCATTACTGAGAAAAAATCCAGTTATGATTTTGGTGCACGAACAGTTATCGAACATAACCTCGAACAGCCGAATTTTTCTCAAATTGTTCGTGTTCGCCGACCGGCTCGAACACCGCCCAAAACAGCTCGAATTTGAGATTGGCGAACAGTTCGAGTAGAACAACGCTCATCTCTAGTCAGGACTCCAGGACGGAGTGGAACAAGCATTAAGAGTGATGGATGGGGGTCAGAGTCCTGCATACGAGTACGCAGGATCCTCCGTGGCCTGGAAATAGAAAGGACATGTTGGAGAGTTACACTTGTTGGCCAACTTGCTGGTGTGGAGACCTAGGGCATGCTGCAACAAGCTGAATTATTTTAGAAATAAAATGCCTTTCTAATGGAATGAGTATAAAGAGTTAATAAAGCTGTGACCGATCCTCACCCATCCAGTTGTAAGAGTTACATAATTGTATTGTCAAGGAAAGGGGGGCGGTATGGGGGCTGAGCGTCTGGGTTTGGTTGGGGGTCCCCCACAGTCTGCCTAGGCTAGATGCATTTAAAAATTCTTATTAGATACACAGGCGGTGCAGCTTGCTTCGCAGCTGGGCTACTACGCCCAAAGTATTGCCTAGGCTAGATGCAGTTAAAAATTCTACTCTGACTAGCAGACACTGAAGCTTTGGAGCAGACCTCTGAGTTAACAGCTCTTCAGACTCAACCATCTGTGTTACACCAAGCCATAGTGTATGTAGTTTCTTACAGTTAAAAGGGGGGGGGGACCCAACCCACCTGGAATTGACGATGCCAACGTCACGTAAAACACAGCAAGGGGACTCCAAAAAGAGTCTCCATTTTTTCCAAAAATTGTGGCACAGACACCACTTAAGTGGCATCAATTGCCCCAGAGTTGCTTAAAACGGTTGGTGAGGTGATTTTACCAAATCCTCAAGCTTTTAGTCTCCCCAGGATGACACAGGGGTAGAAAAGTCCTTGCGGATCCATGATTTGTTCATCTTTATGAACGTGAGTCTGTCTACATTCTCAGTGGACAGCCGCGTGCGCTTATCTGTCAGCACACCACCAGCAGCGCTGAACACACATTCAGAGAGAACGCTGGCTGCAGGGCATGAGAAGATCTCCAAGGCGTGAGTGGCGAGCTCCGGACATTTTTCCAGATTGGAATCCCAAAATGAGCAAGGGTCCAGTGACACAGTCATGGCTTCGATGTTCACTTGGAGATACTCCTGTACCATCCTCTCTAGGCGTTGACTATGTGTCAGACTTCTTGTCTCCTGTGGCCTTGCAAAGGATGGTCTAAAAAAGTGGTGAAACGATTCCACAAAATTGCTGTTACCAGCAGATACTGTGTTACTGTTACGGTTTGAGTGATGAAGACTCGACAGTCCCACGGTTTGCAAGTTAGAACTGTGAGATTCACTACGTGCACCACTGGTGTTTTGTGGAAAAGCACATGTAAGATTCTGCAACTGCCTCTGCTGATACTCCTGCATGCGTGAATCCCTTTCTATGGCAGGAATTATTTCGGCAAATTTACTTTTGTACTGGGGATCTAAGAGTGTGGCAACCCAGTAGTCGGGATTACTTCGAATTCTGACAATCCAAGGGTCATGTTGCAGGTAGTGCAGCAAGAAGGCACTCATGTGTCTTGCGCATCCAGGAGGACCAAGTCCTTGTTGTGTTGGTAGCGAGGTAAGAATCATGCTTCCTTCCTCTGCCCTCTGCCCCCAACCTCATACAACAGAAATGTGATCAAGGTCTCCCTCATCTGATGAGTCTTACATGCCCATCGCCAGTTCGTCCTCCACTTCTTCCTCGGCTCCTGCACCTTCCTCAACAGTTTGGCTGCTACCATGAGCCCTGGTTAATCCCTCTCCCCCACCCTCCCATGTTTGCCGCCTTGGTGCTGCCGACCGTCTGGACCTTGGAGATGTTATCCCTTCCGCATACGACTCCTTCTCTACTTCCTCCACCTCCTCTTGTCCCACCACCTGACTCTGAATTCTGTTTAACGTGTGCTCAAGCATGTAAATCACCGGAATAGTCATGCTGATAATGGCATCGTCAGCACTAAACATCTTCGTCGCCATTTCAAAACTGTGCAGAAGGGTGTGTGGCGCCCCTGAGGGTTCAGTCGCCACAGAGATACTGCATCTCACCCAGAGGTGTGGTATCTCACCCTCAGGTAAGGAAGGAGTATGGCTCGGGACCCTAACACCTGCATCCAACACATACCCGCAGTGGGGGTAGGGCGAGATTGCTCCTAAGGGAGAGCACAGTCCCAGGTCCCTAGCTGGTGGGAGGGTCCTATGTAGTGGGTGGAGAAAGCAGCTTAGGGGAGCACATGACAGGGAGAGTATAAATAGGAAGCCATCTTAGAAAGAGCAAGCCAGTCAGAGGAGGAGAAGTGACAGGAGCAGAGGCTCTGCATGAGCTCTGCTCCAGAGGCGGGCCTAGCCTGGGAGGCTCAGGACTGAAGGAGAGAAGAGAGGAGTGGGAGCAGGAAGGCTCCAGGAACCGAAGTGACGCTAGGGGTACGGGCCGTGCAGAAGGCCACCCGTACGCCCGCTGCTACCAGGAGGTAGAGGGGTCAGGCCAGATAAGGGGAACCTGTCCCTCAACTAGCGGAGAAACAGCAAGGCTCAACTAGAAACCGGAGGCTGCAGCATTTCATGTACTGCAGGCCAAAGTCCACACCAGTCTCACTAAGAAGGTAGCCACATAGGACCCAGGGGACGGAACACACGTTGCCTGCCAAGGCCCGAGGATACCGGATAGAAGTGTCACTGGGTGTGAGGTGCAGGGAGAAGGCCAGAGAAAGGACACACAGAAGGCGGTCCTGCTAAGTTCTCCGGAGCTATCTGAGGGTGGACTGAGCCCCTCACTGAGTACGCACAGCACGACCGGGGAGATTGCTCTGGTACCTGTAATCTGGACTGCAACAACTGTGAGTAAAGATCTTGGGACTGCATCACATGGACTCTGTGTTCATTACTGACTCCCTGCACTACAACCACTATCATCCACCCACACTGCCCTGAAGCTACACTCTTCCTGTGGGGAGTAATAATACAATTGCTGCAAAACCACCAGCTTTAGAGGACTGTTCCGCAGTGGCGGCCCCTTTGGCCGCACTCCATAGGTGGCGTAGTTGGACATTATAAAACCCATATATACAAATTACCCTTGGATTGACCGCCCTGGGTCACGGACCGGGTCACCGCCACAGTGACTACAACCCCCAGCGTCTACCGGCCCGGTTCCGGGTACCCCACGGCCCAGGGGGCGCGTCAACTTCATAGGTCCCTGATCTGAGACCACTCCTGCAGCGTGATTTGCCCCACCTCTGGATCTCGTTGGCCCAGGCTATACGTCAGAACGTATTGCACCAGGGCTTGTCGGTGCTGCCACAGTCGCTGCAACATGTGCAGAGTTGAATTCCACCGTGTCGGCACATCGCATTTCAGCCGGTGAACTGGCAGGCCCAACGACTTCTGTAGAGATGTAAGTCGTTGAGCTGCGGGATGCAAACGGCGGAAGTGAGCACACAGCGACCGTGCCCTCTGCAGAAGGCCATCTAGTCCGGGATAGTGGGCTAAAAATTGCTGGACTACCAGGTTCAACACGTGAGCCATACAAGGCACGTGTGTGACATTGCCCCGGCGACGGGCCACACCCAGGTTTGCAGCATTGTCGCACACGGCCTTCCCTGGTTGCAGGTCCAGTGGAGACAACCATTCATGAAACTGGGTCTCCAGAGCTGACCACAACTCCTCAGCTGTGTGACTCACATTTCCCAGACATTTCAAAGTAAACACGTGCCTGATGCCGTTGAGCCCTGCTGCCAGCATAGTAAGGAGGTGTGCAGGATTCCTTCTGCGTAGTTAGAAAGCGGGTGGCATTACCAGACAGGCTTTGGGTGCAGGTGGAGGGCCGAGAGGAGGTTGAGGAGGCAGAAGCAGTGGAGGAACTTCTAGATAAAGAGGATTGATGTACAACTCGTGGGGACGGCAAGACTTGGACAGCAGCCCCTTGTCCTGCTGTCACCATATTTACCCAGTGCCCAGTCTGCGACATGTAACGCCCCTGTCCATGCCTACTCGTCCAAGTGTCTGTGGTGAAATGCACCCTGTCACACACAGAGTTTCTCAAAGAAGCGGTGATGTTGTGTGCGACATGCTGGTGTAGCGCAGGCACACCTTTCTTTGAGAAGTAGTGCCGACTGGGCATCTGGTACTGGGGCACTGCGACGGACATAAGGTCTCAAAAATCCTCTGTGTCCACCAGGCGGAAAGGCAGCATTTCTGTAGCCAACAGCTTGCAGATGGTGAAATTCAACCTCTTAGCTTTGTCATGGCTAGGAGGAAATGGTCTTTTACTTGTCCACATCTGAGGGACCGAGGGCTGGCTGTTGTGCTTAGACGGGCTTGAGTAGGGTGTCCCCGGCAAACTGCCGGTCTGTGAGGAAGATGCAGGTGGAAAAGTTAGGTTGCCTTGATCCAAAGGTGGTGCTCTCGATGTTGGAGAGCGCTCAACACCAGCTGGTGTTTCCACTTCCAAATGAAATGATGACCTGCCAATCACACTGGCTGTTGCGGGTAAAGAGGTGGCAGGTCTGCGTCCAAAAATATGTGTGACTGTTGTCCCCCCAGTCACAGAGGATGAAGAGGCCGCAGATGCACAAGATGGGGCAGACGGTGGTTGGCCCGGCCCGCTAGGCCGCATTGTAGCACAGTGAGCTTCCCACTGCAACTTATGCTTCATATCCATGTGACGGTTCATGCATGAAGTACTCAAACTATGGATTTTTGGGCCTCTACTTAGCTTTTGGTGACAAATATTACAGATAACACGAGTTGGGTCATCCTTATCGATCTGAAAAAATGCCCAGGCTATGCAAGGCTTAGAGCCCATGCGACCTGAAGAGCCACTATGACTTGTGGTCAGAGGCAGAGTTGTGGTTGAGGATGCAGTTGTTGACGTGCTTCCAGTACTCTGTCTCTGTCCAGGAAGGCGCAACCTAACCTCATCATCAATAGCATCTGTGACGCCCAGCTACGCTTGGTATCACAGATCCTAGAAGAGTGCATTGATGGAATCCCCCACAAGAGGCCCCCATAAACATTCACACATCTCCACCTTCCACCTCAGACCAGCAGAGGGAGCCCGTTAGGGATATAAATAGGGAAGGTGAAGGTAGGCAGTTCAGTTCCTCTGAAGAGTTCCTGCAGTAGAGAAGCCTAAGAGAGGTCAGTCTGCAGTGGAGCTCAGTCTAGTCTAGAGAACTCAGTTAATAGTTCAGCAGTGAAGCATGAGGCTCCTGCTAGCTAGATTCAGGGAGCCCAGTTAGAGCTTAAGGTGTGCCGGCGCCATAAGATCGGTGAAGCGCGGCAAGCTGCCGTTAGTGTGTATAGCCTAGTGAGGGCCCGAGTGGAGAGTTAGTACATAGGGGGCAGAGGAGCTTAACCAGCTCACCCCAAAGCATTTACCGGACACCGGATCCGAGCTTACTGGGATCTCTATGACTCAGTAAGGCATAACCGGAATCCCTGGAGAACTACAAGTCCCAGGATCGCTAAGGTGCTGATACGTAACAGAGCCAGGAGACGCTTAGGCCCAGCATACTGGGAGCGTGAACTCCAAGACAAGGCCCTACCACAAGGTCAGCCAGCGCAGGACAGAGACAAAGTTAGGCCTAGCTCCAGGCAGGTCAGAAACTTACTACGCAGAGGCAAGAAACAGGAGGCCCTACACCTGCTCATTTGGGAGGATCCTGATATGCACCCTTCACCCTACAGTGCTCCGGGATGTGGCTGAATTTCCACCAGTAAAAGGTACTGAAGTGACTACCGTGTCCATTCCCGTTCTTGCTCTGACCCAGCTGGGTCTCGCCTGTCCTGCATTCCCCCTGCATACGCTTTTCTGAGGCCTAGCTCCACCTGTGGGGAGCTATACCATCGAGCTGCCTTATCACCGGCCTCAGTGGACTGCTGCAGCGCTGGTGCTTCTCACCAGATACCACAGGTGGCGTCACGAACTCTTATAAAATTAAAAATGATCCACACTTTTAAAGAGTGACCCCAGGGTACAGGCCCGGGAGCCGACCACCGCGACATCCCCAAGGCCAGGCAAAGGCCCGGGTACAGAGTCATCCCCATCCCCTGGGCTAGTCACATCCTCCTCCACCTCTTCTGCTGACCTCATCGACTGGCTGACTGTGGGTTGACAGTAAGTGGGATCTCCAACCTCGTCATCATCACCCTGTGTGTTCTCACACCCATCGTCCTCAGAGCCAACCTCTTCCTGCCCTGACCGAAAAGTCAAGTTGTCGCTCCAATCAGGTATTTGAGTCTCATCATCGTCTTCATCATTGTCTCCACCAACAGGAGTTACAGTTTGGGAACGAGGGTCTACATTATGCTCAGAACCTTCTTCATCTGGTCCTTGATCCGATCATTTCCTCGTCTGGATTAATAGAAGCTCTGGAGCAGACCTCTGTTTCACAGACTATAGTATGAGTAAACAGCTGTGCAGACTCAAACAATCGGTGTTACCCCATACTCAGACGGGCAGCTGGAGACTTGGGAGCTGTGAGGAAGCAAGTGCGATTGGGGTGACACCTCTGAGGACTGGAGTATTTGTGATGTTGAAGTTGAGGTGGAGGAGAGCCCACTTGAAGGAGCACTTGATATCCGTTGAGGCACCTGCTGTTTTTGTGCCTCATCTGGAATTTGTAGCGATGGGTGTGTCCGTAAGAAAGGGATCGTATCACATTGTCCACGAAAAGAAGTAGATATCTTAGTTTGGCTGGAAGATGGTCTTTCTTCTGCAGATGTTACCCCCCCCCCCACCGCGGGGGGGCTCGACCCACCAGCGGACAGGCACCAGTATTGGGAGAGGGGGGCTGGCCGTCAGGGTCCACCGCGGCTCTGGCACAAACCCGGCAACACGGAGGACGCACGGGCAAGAATGGACTGGCCGTGTTGGCTTGGCACTCCAGTGTAGTCCCTCTGCCCGCTCGCGCCCGTAACCTCAAAGGGATGCGCAAGCGGCTTTTCTTCCCAGGGCTGTTCCCCGCCCAGCAGGAACGTGGGGGAGCTCAGGTCGGCCTTCCACTGTACTCCCTTACCTCCCTCGCCCTCTTTCCTTCTTCCGTTCTCCATCTAACCCCTCGGCTCTGTGGTGTCCGCTCTCCCTCCAGCTCTCGCCTTCTCACAGGTGGACTACCGGGTGTATTCACACTGTGGCGAATCTTTTGGGCCTAGGCATAAGAAGTTGTCGAGGTAATGGATAATATGTGCCCCCTTAGAAACGTCCATTACAACCCATTCGAGGAAGCAACTAAACGCCTCAAATAGTCAGCAGGATCTGGAGCACCCCATGGGCAAACAGCGATCTATATAGTATGCTCCTTCCCAGAAGCAGCCCAATAGGTGGACACTATTCGGAGGCACAGGTAGTAAGTAACCGGAACGCCGCATCAATGTCTGTTTTGGCCATTAGGGTGACCCTTCCCAACTTCTTGATCCGCCTGATTGCCTTGTCAAAGGATGTACAATATATACTACTGTACTTGGTTCCGCGTCGATGTTGTCGTTTACGGACCTGCCCCTTGGATATGACAAATGGTGGATTAGTCCGAATGTATTGGGTTCCGTTTTTGGCACAACTCACAACGGGGATACCACTACGTCTTGTAAGGAAAGTGTTCTGAATGGAACCGCCATTCTACCTAAAGATATTTCTTTTTTTAATTTTCTTGTCACGACGTCTAGGTGTTGGTAGGCTGATTTTAGATTTTTACTCCAGCCTTTCTTGATTTTAGAAGGGCATGACATGCCTATATCTGTATCTCCCCCTCCTTTTACTCCTCCACCTCTTTTCTTTTCACATGACTATATGTACTTGTCACTTTTCCATGTGTTAGTTGTGTCTTCTGAGCAGTTTTTCAGCTTTTGGACACCTTTGAAGTGTTTTATATGTGTTTTTTATGTGTTTCTATGTGTTTTTGTTTGCCTGCCATTGATTTTAACGGTGTTTGGAGGTGTGCGATGAACAGTTCGACGAACAGTTCGGCGAACATATGGGTGTTCGAGGAACCGAACCGAACTCGAACACTACGGGGGTGGCTCAACACTACACACAAGTGCTTCTCACTAAATTAGAATATCATCAAAAACTTAATTTATTTCAGTTCTTCAATACAAACAGTGAAACTTATATATTATATAGAGTCATTACAAACAGAGTGATGTATTTCAAGTGTTTATTTCTGTTAATGTTGATGATTATGGCTTACAGCCAATGAAAATACAAAAGTCATTATCTCAGTAAATTAGAATAATTAACAAAAAACACATGCAAAGGCTTCCTAAGCGTTTAAAAAGGTCCCTTAGTCTGTTTCAATAGGCTCCATAATCATGAGGAAGACTGCTGACTTGACAGATGTCCAGAAGGCAGTCAGTGACACACTCCACAAGGAGGGTAAGCCACAAAAGGTCATTGCTAAAGAAGCTGGCTGTTCACAGAGTGCTGTATCCAAGCATATTTATGGAAAGGAAAAGGTGCACAAGCAACCGGGATAACCACAGCCTTGAAAGGATTGTTAAGAAAAGGCCATTCAAAAATTTGGGGAAGATTCACAAGGAGTGGACTACTGCTGGAGTCATTGCTTCAAGAGCCACCACACACAGACATATCCAGGACATGGGCTACAAGTGTCGTATTCCTTGTTTCAAGTCACTCATGACCAATAGGCAGTGCCAGAAGCATCTTACCTGGGCCAAGGAGAAAGACCTGGACTGTTGCTCAGTGGTCCAAGGTGCTGTTTTCAGATGAAAGTAAATTTTGCATTTCATTTGGAAATCAAGGTCCCAGAGTCTGGAGGAAGAGTGGAGAGGCACACAATCCAAGCTGCTTGAGGTCTAGTGTGAAGTTTCTACAATCAGTGATGGTTTGGGGAGCGATGTCATCTGCTGGTGTATGTCCACTGTGTTTTATCAAGACTAGTGATGAGCGAGCACTAAAATGCTCGGGTACTCGTTGCACGGGTCGAGCAAATTGTAATTTTTCGGGCGCCTCCCCCTGCAGTCTGCAGAGGGCATAAAAATTTACCAAATCGATGGGAACAGTACTCAAATGACATGGGAACAGCATGGGGAAGATCCCTGGAAGCATTTCTGACTCCCAGGTTACTGCTGTCAACCGTGGTATTACGCCACTTTTGTGGACTCACAATAAAACATACAAAATTAAACCAAAATGGATTTTCCTGGGAAATGTGTTAAGGAACATCCTTTCCAAGATAATGACTTGTATATAAGGCAAAATAAATAACCAAAAACAAAAATGCTCCTCCACACCTTGGGCTATGTTCACACGTAGCGTTTTTGATTCGTTTTTGCACTTTTGCATTGCTTTCAAACAAAACAAATGCATTTTAACATTTTACAACCTTATCTGGCCATGTGGTGTGTGAAACATCATCAGACACATCCTGTTTCATTTATGAAGGAGGGATTGTGAAAGTCACAAACACTATTTTTACAACCTTACTATTCTTAAAGGGCCAGCAGTCGGCTATGCTTTGTTGTTCCCATTATTAAAGAGTGGGTCTTCTATACTGTTATTGCGCATTCAGTGACTGCAAGGGCTGCCAAAAATTTGGACGCACCCCAATACTCCTTTGAAGAGACATAGAGGAGGGTCTCAGTAAAAAAAATGTTCCCATTATAAAGGATTGGGTCTCCTATAGTGGTAATGCCCATGCAGTGACTGCAAGGGCTGCCAAAATTTGGGAAAAAACCCAATAACAATTTAAAGACACATAGAGGTGGGCCTCAGAAAAGACATGTTCCCATTAGAAAGGAGAGGGTCTGCTATGCAGTTATAGGGTATGCAGTGAGTCCAACGGCTGCCAAAATTTAGTAAAAACCCCACTAACAATTTAAACACACATAGATCTGGGCCACAGTAATGACATGTTCCTATTAGAAAGGAGAGGGTCTGCTATTCAGTTATAGGGTATGTAGTGAGTCCAAAGGCTGCCAAAATTTAGGAAAAACCCTACTAACAATTTAAAGACACATAGAGCTGGGCTACAGTAACGAGTGCGACATGTTCCCATTAAAAAGGAGTGGGTCTCCCATACTGTTTGCCTATGCAGTGAATGCAACTGTTGCCAAAAATTTGGAGGAACTCCAATGTCCCTTGCAAGAGACGTAGATATGGTGATATGGTAGATATGGTGGTGATATGGAGGAGGATGTGGAGGATGAGGAGAAGGAGAAGGACAAGAGCAAAGAGACAAAATGAAGAAGTGTAAACCCATGTCAGGGTGTGAAGACAGAGGTGCATGGGAATAGAGTTAGACCTCCGCCAAAAAAAACACTGTATTTGAGTTTATGTTACCCTGCTATCATTCGATGGTGTTGAGAAGTCTGGACCAATCCAGCCCTT
The DNA here is from genome assembly GCF_046119375.1 of Phyllobates terribilis. NCBI lineage: Eukaryota > Metazoa > Chordata > Amphibia > Anura > Dendrobatidae > Phyllobates > Phyllobates terribilis. The sequence continues at coordinate 255,975,656 of NW_027362761.1, forward strand.
GTTCATTTTTATAAGAGTCAGCCTGTCAGCATTTTCAGTTGACAGGTGGATGCGCCTATCGGTTATAATTCCACCGGCGGCACTAAAAACCCGCTCTGACAAAACACTAATGGCAGGGCAGGCCAGGACCTCCAAGGCATAGAAAGCCAGTTCATTCCACGTATCCAGCTTGGATACCCAATAATTATAAGGCACAGAGGAATCACGGAGGATGTTGGTATGGTCGGCAAGGTACTCCCTCACCATCTTCTGAAACTTTTCAACTCCTTGGGAGAGTACCCCACACCTCAGGGCCTGTGTGATGGGAGGGTCTGAGAAAACTGTCCCAGAACTCTGACAGTGTTCCCCTGCTTCTGCTGGATTGCATTTGTGTCTCTCTCGCCTGTACTCCTTGGTTGTCCAAAGAACTGTGAACTCTGCCGCCAGTGTTTTCAGATGGGAATTTTTAAAATAATTCCTCAACAATGGCCTTCTCATACTGCACCATTTTATTAGGCCTGTCCTGCACGGGAATAAGAGACAGAAAGTTCTCCTTGTAGCATGGGTCACCAACCAGTAATGACTGTCACCCAAAATTTGGACAACGCGAGGGTCATGGGAAAGGCAGCGTAACATAAACTCAACCATGTGTGCCAGACTGCTGACAGGCAAGACTTCAATGTCCTCACCAAGAGCATGCTCTACTCCTCCTCCCTGTCCTCAGGCCATCCACGCTGAACAGACGGTATGACAGTTGTGCAGGTAGTACCGTCTATAGTGCAGTACTAGCTCCTGTTCTTCCTCCTACTCATTATCACCCAATCCACGTACATATGTCTGACATCCATGTCCACTCCTGAGGTCTTATGTGTGGAGTCTGAACTGAATATCGGCGGCCTTGTTGATGCTGGTAGTCAATAACTGCCCTCTTCTCACAAATCCTTACCAACATCTGCAATGTAGAGTTCCAATGTTTGGGGACATCGCAGATCAGTCTGTGAGCTGGAAGCTGCAAATGCTGCTGAAGCACGGAAAGGGCGGCGGAAGCTGTAGCTGACTTGCTAAAATGGGTACACAGGCGGCGTACTTTAACAAGCAGATCTGGCAGATCCGGGTAGGTTTTGAGAAACCGCTGAACCATGAGGTTAAGCACATGGGTCAGGCATGGTACGTGTGTGAGCTCGCCTCGCCTCAGAGCCACCACCAGGTTCCGGCCATTGTTACACACGACCATGCCTGGCTGTAGGGTCTGCGGTGTCAGCCACAGATCTGCCTGCTCTTTCAGAGTTGTCCACACCTCTTCAGTGTTGTGCGGTTTGTCACCAAAGCATATTAGGTTCAGCACAGACTGTTGCCGCTTGGCCGAGGCAGTGCTGCAGTGCTTCCAGCTTGTGACTGATGTGGTCATTTCAGAGATGGTGGCTGAAGAGAAGGAAGAGGAGGAGAAGGAGGAGGTGCAGGAGCTGTAGAATTCGGGGGCAACCCTGATTGACCCAATCCTCGGCGTCGGGAGGACTTGTTCCGTCCCATGGTACGACTGGGTCCCGGCTTCCACTATATTAATCCAGTGTGCCGTCAGTGAGATGTACCGTCCCTGCCCACAAGCACTTGTCCATGTGTCCATGGTTAGGTGGACTTTCCCAGTAACTGCGTTGTTGAGGGCACGGCTAATGTTGTGAGACACGTGCTCGTTTAATGCTGGGATGGCACACCGGGAGAAATAGTGGCGTCTGGGGACCAAGTAACAAGGGACAGCCGCCATCAGGTTGCGGAAAGCTTCTGTCTCCATGAGCCTAAAAGGCAACATTTCGAGCGCAAGCATTCGCGAAATGTGTGAATTTAGTAATGTGGCCTGTGGGGTGTTGGCTGCATATTTGCGCTTGCGTTCCAAGGACTGGGGTAGGGACAACTGAACGCTGCGCTGGGACAAGGACGTGGACGTGCTTGCTGATGGTGCGAGTTGAGAGTGTGCAATGACACTTGCAGGTCGGGAGGCATCTTGGCATGTGCCATGGACAGGGGATTGGCATGCACGCACAACAGCGGAAGAAGCAGTGGTGTCACCTGCAAACACTGTTTCTGGAACCTGGGATTTGGCCCAGTTAATCGGGTGCTTTGCTGCCATGTGCCTGATCATGCTGGTGGTAGTAAGGCTGCTAGTTTTGCTACCCCTGGTTATGCTGGCTTGGCAAGTGGTGCAAATGGCCTTTTTGGGGTTATCTGCAGAGTCTTTAAAAAATAACCAGACTCGGGAAGACCTAACAGTTGTACTGGCAACTTCCGTCGTGTTGGCGTTACGAGGCACGCTTTCCCGCTTTGTGTCTGCAGCCACAACACTGCTTCTTCCTGCCTGTTGTGGTGCTACGCCTCCCTCCCACTCTGTGCTGCTGTCCTCGCTCTGTATGTCCCCCTGCCAGGTTGGGTCAGTTGCTATATCATCCACCACCTCATCTTCCACTTCCGCACCCTAGTCCTCCTCTTGACTTTCTGGCAATTGTGTCTCATCATCATCATCATCCACCTCTTGTGACAGTAATTCAACTTTCCTACCATTGCCTTCGTGTGACCGTGGCTGCTCCAATATTTGGGCATCGCTACACGTGTTTAACTCTTGACTCGCTTGAAACTGGCCAGGCGAGAGGCCCGAATCTACAAATGGAAAAGTAAACAACTCTTCAGAGTGTCCAAGTGTGGGATCAGTTGCCTCCGGGCACTCGGCATGGTGGGAGGAAGGAGGATGAGGGTGAGGAATATGCGGTCCAAACTCACGGCTACTGAGACTTGACAGTGTGAAAGACAGGGTGGTGGTAGTGACAAAGTGACTGAAAGCATTATTTGCTATCCAACCAACAACCTTTTGACACTGCTCTGAGTTCAATAGCGTTGTACAGCGGTCCCCTAGTATTTGGGACAGGAAGGTTGAGCAGCAAGATGTGGGTGTTTGTTGTGGCACAATTTCAGCTTGCCCACGGCCATGTCCTCGGCCTCTGCATGCACCATCACCATCACGTCTACTTCCCTGTCCCTTGCCACGCACCTTGCCCAGTTTAAATGGAGGACAATATATTCCACGTTCACGAGAAATGGCTGATTTTGGAACACAGTTATATGTGATATGTCTGACAGAGAGCCCCAATTTTAAATAGCAGGCCTGTCATTTACTAATACTATTCTTCACAGACACCTAGTGTGAATAGCTTGACTGACACACTGTAACGAAATGAAAATGGAAGAAATGGCTGATTTTGGAACACTCTTATAGGTGATATGTCTCACAGAGAAGCACGGTTTTAAATAGCAAGCCTGTAATTTACTAATACTATTCTTCACAGACACCTAGTGTAAATAGCTTGACCGACACACTGCAACAAAATGAAAATGGAAGAAATGTCTGATTTTGGAACACTCTTATAGGTGATATGTCTGACAGAGAAGCACGGTTTTAAATAGCAGGCCTGTAATTTACAAATATTATTCTACACAGAGACCTAGTGTGAATAGCTTGACCAACACACTGCAGCAGAATGGAAAAGGAGGCCAATATTTTGGAGGTTCAGTTCAATTTTCTGGATTTTTATTGCTGAAATATGGAACAGATCTGGCTGTATTCTGCAGTGCTAACAAGCAAATAGAGCAGAAAAATGGTGTACTCTGGATTGCATTTTAAGCAAATAACCTGGATGAAGATAAAAAAAATTGCCATGGCCCCTGATAGCTGGGGCTATGTCTACAAATATCTGTAATTATTACAGCAGCAGACAGGACGTTAAATGGACCCTCTTGCGCTATATACACTGCAGTCTGCCACATACACTGCCTACCTGTCTAACTCCTGCCTAGCACTGATTATATGCAGCTGGATTAGTCCTCAGAAGGACTGTTAGTTCAGATGGATATATATATATATATATGTATGCTGTGGAATACCTATACTAACAGGATGTTCAATGAACCTCTTGCACCTAATGCACTGCAGTCTGACACATACCCTTGCCTGCCTGCCTAACTCCTGCTATCACCACTGAATATATGCAGCTGGATTAGTCCTCAGAAGGATTGTTACCTCAGTTGGATATATACACACGTAGTCAAATTTGTTGGTACCCCTCGTTTAATGAAAGAAAAACCCACAATGGTCACAGAAATAACTTGAATCTGACAAAAGTAATAATAAATTAAAAATCTATGAAAATGAACAAATGAAAGTCAGTCATTGTTTTTCAACCCTGCTTCCACAGAATTAAAAAAAAAAATTAAACTCATGAAATAGGCCGGGACAGAAATGATGGTACTCTTAACTTAATATTTTGTTGAACAAACTTTTGAGACAATCACTGCAATCAAACGATTCCTGTAACTGTCAATGAGACTTCTGCACCTTTCGACAGGTATTTTGGCCCACTCCTCATGAGCAAACTGCTCCAGTTGTCTCGTCTTTGAAGGTTGCCTTTTCCAGATGGCATGTTTCAGCTCTTTCCAAAGATGCTCAATTAGATTTAGGTCAAGGCTCATAGAAGGCCACTTCAGAATAGTCCAATAATTTCCTCTTAGCCATTCTTGGGTGTTTTTAGCTGTGTGTTTTGGGTCATTATACTGTTGCAAGACCCATGAATTGCGACTGAGACCAAGCTTTCTGACACTGGGCAGCACATTTCTCTGTACCCTGCACAGATTCAAGACACTATGTGCCTGATGCAGCAAAGCATCCCCAGAAAACAACAGCACCTCCTTCATGTTTCACAGTATGGACAGTGTTCTTTTCTTGATATGCTTCATTTTTCCGTCTGTGAACAATAGAGCTGATGTGCCTTGCCAAATGCTTCCATTTTTGTCTCATCTTTCCATAGGACATTCTCCCAGAAGCTTTGTGGCTTGTCAAAATGTAGTTTGGCAACTTCCAGTCTGGCTTTTTTATGATTTTTTTTTCAACAATGGTGTTCTCCTTGGTCGTCTCCCATGAAGTCCACTTTGGAGCAAACAAAGACGGATGGTGCGATCTGACACTGATGTTTCTTGAGCTTGAAGTTCACCTTTAATCTCTTTAGAAGTTATCCTGGGCTCTTTTGTTACCATTCGTATTATCCATCTCTTTGATTTGTCATCAATTTTCCTCCTGCAGCTACGTCCAGGAAGATTGGCTACAGTCCCATGGATCTTACATTTCTGAATAATATGTGCAACTGTAGTCACAGGAACATTAAATTGCTTGGAGATTGTCTTATAACCTTTACCTTTAACAAGGTTGACTATAATTTTCTTTCTAATCTCCTGAGTAGTGTTGAGCGAGCACTAAAATGCTCGGGTGCTCGAAGCTCGGGCCGAGCTCACCGTGATACTCGGGTGCTCGACCCGAGCAACGAGCCCAATGTTAGTCAATGGGAGACCCGAGCATTTTTGCGGCGGCACCCCCGTCAGTCTGTAGAAAGCCTAAAAAGTGCCCAAATCGATAGTGACAGTGCTCAAATGACATGGGGAAAGCATGGGGATTGCCCCAGGAAGCATTTCTGACCCCCAGGTTACTGTTGTCAACAACGTGGTCAGAGGTATTAAGCCACTTTTACGGGCTCACAATAAAACATTCATAAACTAAACTGAAACTGTTTTCCTGTGAAATATGTTAAGGAACATCCTTTCCAGGGTAAAGACTTGTGTATAAGGTAAAATAAATAACCAAAAACAAAAATACTCCTCCACACCTTGGGCTATGTTCACAAGTAGCATTTTTTATGCGTTTTTGCACTTTTGTATTGCTTTCAACCGTGACAAATGCATTCACCGGGAAATGTCATTTTAACATTTTACAACCTTATCTGGCCATGTGCTGTGTGACACATGCATACAGTGCTGAAAAGACATGGAAACAGCATGGGGAAGACCCCTGGAAGCATCTCTGACACCCAGGTCACTGCCTAAAAGTGTGCCCATCAGAAGTGATCCTTGCCGCATCAGAAGATGCAGACTTGCAACTATCTCTGTGCAAGTCCTTGTCTTTCTGGGATGAATATTAGTCCTCAGAAGGACTGTTTGTTTGATTTTGCAGGCTTTAGAGACCATACACTACCTATTTCACAGTATAAATCTCTCCCTAGCTCAGCAGCACTCTCCCTACACTGTCTGATCCGGAGCGATTGTGTCCAAGATGGCGGCGCCCGGTTTTAAATACTCAAGGTGACGCTGTGCGGCCAGCCAATCACTGTAATGCCCACAACAAACATGGCTGCGGCATTACAGTGACTGGCTGGCAATCCCTGCATGTTCATTGGCTCTGTAAAGAGCGGCAAACATGCAGGGCGGAGACCTGAGCTCCCGCCCGAGTAACCCAAAAATGCTCGGTGTTCGCCGAACATCCCGAGTAGTGAGATGCTCGGGCGAGTACCGAGCAGTGTCGAGCATGCTCGCTCAACACTACTCCTGAGACAACTCTTTCCTTTGCTTCCTCTGGTTCATGTTGAATGTGGTACACACCATGTCACCAAACAGCACAGTGAGTATCTGTAGCCCTATATACAGGCCCACTGACGGATTACAAGATTGTAGGCACCTGTGATGCTAATTAGTGGACACAACTTGATTTAAAATGTCCCTTTTGTCACATTATTTTCAGGGGTACCATCATTTCTGTCCAGGCCTATATCATGAGTTTACTTTTTCAAAAATTTCTGTGGAAGCAGGGTTGAAAAGCAATGACTGATTTTCATTTTTTCATTTTTATAGATTTTTAATTTATTATTACTTTTTCTAGATTCAAGTTATTTCTGTGACCATTGTGGGTTTTTCTTTCATTAAACGAGGGGTACCAACAATTTTGACCACGTGTGTACAGTCATGGCCAAAAGTATTGAGAATGACACCAAAATTATATTTTCACATGATCTGCTGGCCTCTGGTTTTTATTAGTGTTTGTCTGATGTTTATATCACATACAGAAATATAATTGCAATCATATTATGAGTAACAATAGGTTATATTGACAGTTAGAATGAGTTAATGCAACAAGTCAATATTTGCAGTGTTGCCCCTTCTTCTTCAAGACCTCTGTAATTCTCCCTGGCATGCTCTCAATCAACTTTTGGACCAAATCCTGACTGATAGCAGTCCATTCTTGCATAATCAATGCTTGCATTTTGCCAGAATTTGTTGGTTTTTGTTTGTCCACCCGTCTCTTGATGATTGACCACAAGTTCTCAATGAGATTAAGATATGGGGAGTTTCCAGGCCATGGACCCAAAATCTCTATGTTTTGTTCCTTGAGCCATTTAGTTATCACCTTTGCTTTATGGCAAGGTGCTCCATCATGCTGGAAAAGGCATTGTTGGGCGCCAAACTGCTCTTGGACGGTTGGGAGAAGTTGCTCTTGGAGGACATTCTGGTACCATTCTTTATTCATGGCTGTGTTTTTAGGCAAGACTGTGAGTGAGCCGATTCCCTTGGCTGAGAAGCAACCCCACACATGAATGGTTTCAGGATGCTTTACAGTTGGCATGAGATAAGACTGGTGGTAGCGCTCACCTCTTCTTCTCCGAATAAGCTGTTTTCCAGATGTCCCAAACAATCGAAAAGGGGATTCATCAGAGAAAATGACTTTGCCCCAGTCCTCAGCAGTCCACTTCCTGTACCTTTTGCAGAATATCAGTCGATCCCTGATGTTTTTTCTGGAGAGAAGTGGCTTCTTTGCTGCCCTCCTTGAAACCAGCCCTTGCTCAAAGAGTCTACGCCTCACAGTGCGTGCAGAAGCACTCACACCAGCCTGCTGCCATTCCTGAGCAAGCTCGGCACTGCTGGTAGTCCGATCCCGCAGCTGAAACAGTTTTAAGATACGGTCCTGGCGCTTGTTGGCCTTTCTTGGGCGCCCTGGAACCTTTTTGACAACAATGGAAGCTCTCTCCTTGAAGTTCTTGATGATGCGATAGATTGTTGACTGAGGTGCAATCTTTGTAGCTGCGATACTCTTCCCTGTTAGGCCATTTTTGTGCAGTGCAATGATGGCTGCACATGTTTCTTTAGAGATAACCATGGTTAACTGAAGAGAAACAATGATACCAAGAACCAGCCTCCTTTTAAAGTGTCCAGTGATGTCATTCTTACTTAATCATGACTGATTGATCGCCAGCCCTGTCCTCATCAACACCCACACCTGTGTTAATGGATCAATCACTAAAACGATGTTAGCTGCTCCTTTTAAGGCAGGACTGCAATGATGTTGAAATGTGTTTTGGGGGTTAAAGTTCATTTTCTGGGCAAATATTGACTTTGCAAGTACAGTAATTGCTGTTAAGCTGATCACTCTTTGACATTCAGGAGTATATGCAAATTGCCATTACAAAAAATGAAGCAGTAAACTTTGGAAAAATTACTATTTGTCTCATTCTCAATACTTTTGGCCATGACTGTATATATGTTGTGGAATACCTATACTAACAATAAATAAGCAAATCTCTACCTGACGCAGCAGCACCTCTCCCTACTCTGCCTGATTCCGGGGTAGACTGTGACAACAATAGCGGCACCAGGTCTTATGTAGACCTCATGACACTGTGCGGCCAGCCAATCACTGTAATGCCCACAACCAACATGGCTACGGAATTACAGTATGTGGCAAGCAATCCCTGCATGTTCATTGGCTCTCTAAAGAACGCCAAACATGCAGGGAGGGGACCCGAGTTCCCGCCCGAGCAACCCGGAAATACTCGACGAGCGCCGAGCTTGTCGAGCACCGTGATGCTCGGGCGAGTACTGAGCAGTGGCGAGCACGTTCACTCATCACTAATAAAGACCAAAGTCAGCGCAGCCGTCTACTAGGAAATTTTAGAGCACGTCATTCTTCCCTCTGCCGACAAGCTTTTTGGAGATGGAAATTTCATTCTCTAGCAGAACTTGGCACCTGTTCACACTGCCAAAAGCACCAATACCTGGTTTAAAAACAACAGTATCACTGTGCTTGATTGGCCAGCAAACTCGCCTGACCTTAACCTCATTGTCAAGAGGACGATGAGAGACACCAGACCCAACAATGCAGATGAGCTGAAGGCTGCTATCAAAGCAAACTGGGCTTCCATAACACCTCAGCAGTGCCACAGGTTGATCACCTCCATGCCACGCTGCATTGATGCAGTAATTGATGCAAAAGGAGCCCTGACCAAGTATTGAGTGCATTTACTGAACATTCAGTACATTTCAGTAGGTCAACATTTTGGATTGTAAAAACATTTTTCAAACTGTTGTTATAAAGTATTCTAATTTAATGAGATAATGACTTTTGTGTTTTCATTAGCTGTAAGCCATAATCATCAACATTAACAGAAATAAACACTTGAAATAGATCACTCTGTTTGTAATGACTCTACATAATATATGAGTTTCACTTTTTGTATTGAAGAACTGAAATAAAATAACTTTTTGATGATATTCTAATTTAGTGAGAAGCACTTGAATGTATAAATAAATAAATATATATATATATATATATGCAGTATAGACCAAAAGTTTGGACACACCTTCTCATTTAAAGATTTTTCTGTATTTTCATGACTATGAAAATTGTACATTCACACTGAAGGCATCAAAACTATGAATTAACACATGTGGAATTATATACTTAACAAAAAAGTGTGAAACAACTGAAAATATGTCTTATATTCTAGGCTCTTCAAAGTAGCCACCTTTTGCTTTGATGACTGCTTTGCACACTCTTGGCATTCTCTTGATGAGCTTCAAGAGGTAGTCACCGGAAATGGTCTTCCAACAATCTTGAAGGAGTTCCCAGAGATGCTTAGCACTTGTTGGCCCTTTTGCCTTCACTCTGCTGTCCAGCTCACCCCAAACCATCTTGATTGTGTTCAGGTCTGGTGACTGTGGGGGCCAGGTCATCTGGCGTAGCACCCCATCACTCTCCTTCTTGGTCAAATAGCCCTAACACAGCCTGGAGGTGTGTTTGGGGTCATTGTCCTGTTGAAAAATAAATGATGGTCCAACTAAACGCAAACCGGATGGAATAGCATGCCGCTGCAAGATGCTGTGGTAGCCATGCTGGTTCAGTATGCCTTCAATTTTGAATAAATCCCCAACAGTGTCACCAGCAAAGCACCCCCACACCATCACACCTCCTCCTCCATGCTTCACGGTGGGAGCCAGGCATGTAGAGTCCATCCGTTCACCTTTTCTGCGTCGCACAAAGACACGGTGGTTGGAACCAAAGATCTCAAATTTGGACTCATCAGACCAAAGCACAGATTTCCACTGGTCTAATGTCCATTCCTTGTGTTCTTTAGCCCAAATAAGTCTCTTCTGCTTGTTGCCTGTCCTTAGCAGTGGTTTCCTAGCTGCTATTTTACCATGAAGGCCTGCTGCACAAAGTCTCCTCTTAACAGTTGTTGTAGAGATGTGTCTGCTGCTAGAACTCTGAGTGGCATTGACCTGGTCTCTAATCTGAGCTGCTGTTAACCTGCGATTTCTGAGGCTGGTGACTCAGATAAACTTATCCTCAGAAGCAGAGGTGACTCTTGGTCTTCCTTTCCTGGGGCGGTCCTCATGTGAGCCAGTTTCTTTGTAGCGCTTGATGGTTTTTGCAACTGCACTTGGGGACACTTTCAAAGTTTGCCCAATTTTTCAGACTGACTGACCTTAATTTCTTAAAGTAATGATGGCCACTCATTTTTCTTTACTTAGCTGCTAATTTCTTGCCATTAATACAAATTCTAGCAGTCTATTCAGTAGGACTATCAGCTGTGTATCCACCAGACTTCTGCACAACACAACCGATGGTCCCAAACCCATTTATAAGGCTAGAAATCCCACTTATTAAACCTGACTGGGCACACCTGTGAAGTGAAAACCATTTTGGGTGACTACCTCTTGAAGCTCATCAAGAGAATGCCAAGAGTGTGCAAAGCAGTCATCAAAGCAGCAAAAGGTGGCTACTTTGAAGAACCTAGAATATAAGACATATTTTCAGTTGTTTCACACTTTTTTGTTAAGTATATAATTCCACATGTGGTCAATTCATAGTTTTGATGCCTTCAGTGTGAATGTACAATTTTCAAAGTCATGAAAATACAGAAAAATCTTTAACCCCTTAAGCCCCGGAGCATTTTTCGTTTTTGCATTTTCGTTTTTGCTCCCCTTGTTCCCAGAGCCATAGCGTTTTTATTTTTTGGTCAATATGGCCATGTGAGGGCTTATTTTTTCCGGGACGAGTTGTACTTTTCAACGCCATTACTAGTTTTACCATATCCTGTACGGGAAAACGGGAAAAAAATTCCAAGTGCGGTAAAATTGCAAAAAAAGTGCAATACCACAGTTGTTTTTTATTTATTTTTTTTACCACGTTCACTGAATGCTAAAACTGACCTGCCCTTCTTATTCTACAGGTCATTACGAGTTCATAGACACCAAACATGTATAGGTTCTTTTATATTTAAGTGGTGAAAAAAAATTCCAAAATTTGGTAAAAAAAAAAATAAAAAAATAGCGCCATTTTCTAAGACCCGTAGCGTCTCCATTTTTCGTGATCTGGGGCTGGTTGATGGCTTATTTTTTGCGCGCCGAGCTGACGTTTTTATTGATAACATTTGGGGTAGATCCGATGTTTTGATCGCCCGTTATTACATTTTATTTCAATTTTACGGCGACCAAAAAATGTAATTCTGGCGTTTAGAATTTTTTTCTCATTACGCCGTTTACCGATTGGATTAATTCTTTTTTTATATTGATAGATCGGGCGATTCTAAACGCGGCGATACCAAATATGTGTATGTGGTTTTTTTTTTATATATTTTATTTTGAATGGGGCGAAAGGGGGGTGATTTAAACTTTTATATTTTTTTATTTTTTTTTATATTTTTAAAAACTTTTTTTTTTTACTTTTTGCATGCTTCTATAGTCTCCATAGGAGATTCGAAGCAGCAACTATCCGATCGCCTCTGCTACATACAGGGGACGAGGAGGTCCCCTGCATGCAGCAGAAATGGTCCTGTGCTATGAGCGCCGACCACTAGGTGGCGCTCATAGCGACAAGATCATGACAACCACAGGCGTCTGCTGCAGACCCTGGGTTGTCATGCACGCCCATCGGCGACCCACGATCACGTGACGGGGTCGCCGGTGGGCGGGGCTTATGACGCGCTACCCGGAAGCGCGCGTTAAATGCTGCTGTCGGAGATTGACAGCAGCATTTAACATGTTAACAGCCGCGGGTGGATCGCGATTCCACCCGCGGCTGTTGCGGGCACATGTCAGCTGTAAGAATCAGCTGACATGTGCTCCGTTCAGTGAGGGCTCAGCGCAGCAGCCCTCACTGAACGGAGGGATCGCAAATATGCGTACTAATACGTCCCCGGTAAGTAAGGGGTTAAATGAGAAGGTGTGTCCAAACTTTTGGTCTGTACTGTATATATATATATATATATATATATATATATATATATATATATATACATACATATACATACAGTTATGGCTGAAAGTGTTGGCACCCTTGCAATTGTTCCAGAAAATTAAGTATTTCTCCCAGAAAATTATTGCAATTGCACGCTTTGTTATACACTGTTATACACATGTCTATTTCCTTTGTGTGTATTGAAACAACACAAAGACAGAGAAAAAGGCTAATTGGACACACAAAACACCACAAATGGGGTGAACAAAATTTTTGGCACCCTCAACTTAATATTTTAAGATCTATCCTCAGGTGTTCAATGGGATTTAGATCCGGACTCATTTCTGGCCATTTCTGAAGTCTACAACACTTTCTTTCCATCCATTTCTGGTGTCTTCATTGTCTTGGTGGAAGACCCATGATCTAGGACGTAAACCCAGCTTTCTGACACTGGGCACCACATTGCAACCCAAAATCCTTTGGCAATCTTCAGATTTCATGATGCATTGCGCACAGTCAAGGTATCCAGTGCTAGAGGCAGCATAGCAACCCCAAACATATTTTAACCTCCACCATATTTGACTGTAGGTAGTGTGTTCTTTTCTTTGTAAGCCTCATTCTGTTTTGGTAAATAGTAGAATGATGTGCTTTACCAAAAGGCTCTATCTCGGTGTCATCTGTCCACAAGACTCTTTCCCAGAAGGATTTTGACTTATTCAAGTACATTTTGGCAAATTGTAGTCAAGTTATTTTATGTATTTGTGTCAGCAATGGGATCGTCCCTTGTCTCCTGCCATAGTGTTTCATTTTATTCAAATGTTGACAGATTGTTCGCGCTGACAATTATGCACCCTGAGCTCTCATGACTGCTTGAATTTCTTTGGAACTTGATTTTGGGCTGCTAATCCACCATCTGGACTATCCTGCATTGCAAATTTTCATAAATTTTTCTCTGCCGTCCACGTCCAGGGAGGTTAGCTACAGTGCCATGGATTGTAAACATCTTGATTATGTTGCACACTGTACACAAAGGAACATCAATATCTCTGGAGATGGACTTGTAACCTTGAGTTGTTGATATTGCTCAACAATTTTGTATCTCAAGTCCTCAGACAGTTCTCTTCTTCTCTTTCTGTACTCCATGCTTAGTGTGGCACACACGGACACATAATGCAAAGATTGAGTTAACCTCTCCCCTTTTTATCTGGTTTTAGGTGTGATTTTCATATTGCCCACACCTGTTACTTGCCACAGGTGAGTTTGAATGAGCATCATATGCTTGAAACAAAGTTGTCAACAATTTTGTCCAGCCCATTTCGGGGTTTTGAGTGAAATTGTGTCCAATTTACCTTTTTTGTCTGTTTTTTTTCATAGAATCATAGAATGTTAGAGTTGGAAGGGACCTCCAGGGTCATCAAGTCCAACACCCTGCTCAATGCAGGATTCACTAAACCATGTCAGACAGATGGCTGTCCAGCCTGTTTGAAGACTTCCATTAAAGGAGAACTCACCACCTCTTGTGGAAGCCTGTTCCACTCATTTCTTATCCTCACTGTCTAAAAGTTTTTTCTAATATCTAATCTGTATCTTCTCCCATTCAGTTTCATTCCATTGCTTCTCATGTTTCCATGTGCAAATGAGAATAAAGATGATCCCTCTACACTGTGACATCCCTTCAAATATTTGTAGAAAGCTATTGTAACGGGTCCGGGAGGCGGAACCTCTGAGCTATTATACAAGGGGGCGGCCCTTGTAAGGGAGCGGGTGGCAGTCTCTGGGTGAACGGACAGGGAGTTACGGCAAGTGATCAGGGCAGTCTCTGGGTAAGCTAGCAGGCAGATGGTAGATGTGTGCTCCCAGGTGAGCAAGCGAGAGTCTCTGGAATAGCAGGTGGTCACGGCACGTGACGGCGGGACCTCCGGGCTGGCAAGTAGGCAGGTAACGGAGATGCGCTCCCAGGTGAACGGGCAAGCTGGTCCATAGACAGACTGACCGGAGTAGTAAGGCAGACCGTCGGACCTCAGGCAAGCAGGCAGGTAGCTGATATGCGCTCCCAGGTGAGCGGGCAGGCTGGTCCTTTAGACAGACTGACAGGAGTAGTAAGGCAGACCGTCGGACCTCAGACTAGCAGACAGGTAACAAGTATTCAGGCAGGAATCAGGCAGGTAACTAGCAGGAAACTGGCAGGAAACTGGCAGGTAACTGGCAGGTAACTGGCAACGGGACCTGAGGGCTGAAGCACAGGTGAGACACAGGTGCAAACAACATTGCTCGGGCACCTCCATTTTGGAGGAGGTGCCTTATATATGACGAAGTCCTCCGGCCATTGGCCGGGGACTCCTTAGGACGGCGCGCGCGGTCCCTTTAAGAGGAGGGGAGCGCGCGCGCGCGCGCCCTAAGCACAGGGGCCGGGAAGGAGCGCGCGCTGAGAGCAGAGCGGGAGGAGGACGCCGGGAAGGAGCGCGCGCTGACAGCAGAGCGGGGAGAGGACGCCGGGCACGGAGCAGAGCGGTGAGGGGAGCAGCGTCCCTGCCTAGCAGAGGGCAGGGACGCCAGCGCTACAGTACCCCCCCCTTTAGGCCCCCCCTTTTTTAGGCCAGACAGAAATTTAGCTAGGATGAGAGGGGCATGGATGTTCTCCCGGGGCTCCCACGTTCTCTCCTCAGGACCAAACCCCTTCCAATCTACCAGAAAAAAGGTCTTTCCTCTTACCCTTTTGGTGGCAAGAATGTTCTCTACCTCAAACTCGTCCTCAGCAGAAACCGGAGCAGGAGGCGTACCTGTAGACTTGGAAAAAGAGTTAAGCACTACAGGTTTGAGGAGAGACACATGGAAGGAGTTAGGGATCCGTAAGTTGGCCGGGAGTTTCAATTTATAGGCCACCGGGTTGATCTGACTGATGACCTCCAGTGGGCCGATGAACCGAGGCCCTAACTTATAGGAAGGGATCTTGAGCCGGACATATTTGGACGAGAGCCAGACTTTATCCCCAGGGCGGAATTGAGGAGGGTCCAGACGTTTTTTGTCAGCGTGTCTTTTCATACGCTCGGATGACAGAAGGAGTGCGGACCGGGTACTCTCCCATATGGAGGAAAATTTGTTAACAAGAGATTCCGCAGCCGGATTGTCCGCCGAGGTGGAGACGGGAAACGGGATCCGAGGATGCTGACCGTAGACTACAAAAAACGGGGATTTGGAGGAAGACTCGCTCTCGTGATTGTTGTACGAGAATTCGGCCCATGGCAGGAGATCCACCCAGTCAGAATGGTGGGCATTAACGAAGTGCCGAAGGTAACTGGTCAGGTTCTGATTGATCCGCTCCACTTGACCATTAGACTGTGGGTGGTAAGCGGAGGAGAAGTCCAGGGTGACGTCCAGCAATTTACAAGTGGCTCTCCAGAAACGGGAAGTGAACTGTACCCCACGATCCGACACGATGTGACGGGGCAGGCCATGAAGACGGAAGATGTGGCGGATAAAGTCTTTAGCCAGCTCGGGTGCAGACGGAAGACCTGGCAGTGGAATGAAGTGAGCCATCTTGGAGAAGCGGTCAGCGACCACCCAAATGACCGTACAACCGGCAGAGACGGGTAGATCAGTAATGAAGTCCATCGCTATATGCTGCCAGGGGGCAGCAGGTACTGGCAGAGGTAGGAGGCGGCCGGCCGGCAGGTGTCTCGGAACTTTGTTGCGGGCGCAGGACACACAGGCAGAAACAAAGTGTATTACATCCTTGTGCAGGTTAGGCCACCAGTAGTGCCGGGTAATAAGCTGGAGGGTCTTTTTCTGACCGGCGTGGCCAGCTAGTTTAGACGAATGACCCCAGTGTAGGATCTTCTCCCGATCAGGTACTGGTACGAACGTCTTACCAGGAGGAAGACGATTTAGACTCACGGGAGCCACCTGCATTACTCTGGCGGGATCGATGATATGTTTCGGATCCTCCTCAAGATCAGACACCAGAAAGGACCGAGACAAGGCGTCCGCCTTGACGTTTTTGTCAGCCGGGCGAAAATGAAGGACAAAATCAAAACGAGCAAAAAACAAGGACCACCGGGCTTGGCGCGGGTTAAGTCTCTGGGCATGCTGGAGGTAAGCCAAGTTCTTGTGGTCAGTGTAAATTATTACCGGGTGAAGAGCCCCCTCGAGCAGGTAACGCCACTCCTCCAATGCCAGTTTGATGGCCAATAACTCTCGGTCTCCTATGGAATAGTTGCGCTCAGAGGAGGAGAAGAGTTTAGAGAAGAAGCCACAAGTTACCATCCTCCCGGAAGATGATTTTTGAGTAAGTACCGCTCCGGCTCCAGAGGAGGAGGCGTCAACTTCCAGGAAGAACTGTTTGTTGCCATCTGGGCGATGCAGCACCGGGGCGGAAGAGAAGGCCTGTTTAAGGGAAAGAAAGGCCTCCTCTGCTTCGGGTGGCCACTCTTTGGGATTAGTACCTTTACGGGTGAGCGCAGAAATTGGGGCCGTCCGGGAAGAGAAGTGTGGTATGAAGAGGCGGTAGTAGTTGGCGAAGCCCAGGAATCGCTGAATGGCCTTCCACCCCTCCGGTCGGGGCCATTTCTCGATGGCAGACAGTTTCTCAGGATCCATTTGTAGGCCGGTCTGAGAGATAATGTAGCCCAGAAACGGAAGCGAGGTCTGCTCAAAGAGGCACTTCTCAAATTTAGCGTAGAGATGGTTCTGCCTTAGCCTGAGCAGGACCTGACGAACGTCCCTCCGGTGAGTCTGGAGATCCGGAGAGAAGACCAAGATGTCGTCCAGGTACACCACTACGCAGGAGTAGAGAAGGTCCCGGAAGATGTCATTGACCAACTCTTGAAAGACGGCAGGAGCGTTACAGAGACCAAAGGGCATTACCAGGTATTCATAGTGGCCGTCCCGGGTGTTGAATGCCGTCTTCCATTCATCCCCCTGACGAATACGAACCAGGTTGTACGCCCCACGAAGGTCCAGTTTGGTGAAGATCCTAGCCCCCCTCAGGCGATCAAATAATTCTGGAATGAGCGGAAGGGGGTACTTATTCTTCACCGTGATCAGGTTTAGGCCTCTATAGTCTATACAGGGACGGAGAGAGCCGTCCTTCTTTTTGACGAAAAAGAAGCCTGCTCCCGCCGGGGAGGTAGATTTCCGGATGAATCCTCTGGCCAGATTCTCCTCAATATATTCGGACATTGACCGGGTCTCAGCAGCGGATAAAGGATAGATACGCCCACGGGGAGGAGTAGTACCGGGTAGCAGATCGATGGGACAGTCGTATGGTCTATGTGGTGGTAATGTCTCTGCCTCCTTTTTATTAAAGACATCTGCATAAGACCAATAAGGAATCGGAAGTCCAGGTAGATTAGCTGGGGTAGGAGAGGGACGGACGGGATGGACGGGAACCAGGCAGGTTTTATGACAGTCTTGTCCCCAGCGAAGGACCTCTCCGGTTTGCCAGTCTAGCACGGGTGCATGTCTCTGGAGCCAGGGCAGACCTAGCAAGAGGGCGTGAGAGAGTCCAGGCAGAACATGAAAGGAGATACTTTCAGAATGCAGCATTCACACCTGCAGGGTAATGGATTCGGTGATGAGTTGAATGGGGCGAGGTAAGAGGCCCCCATCCACGGCAGCGACAGACAAGGGTACAGCCAGAGGTTTGGTAGGGATGCGGTATTTCTCAACCAGGGACTGTGAAATAAAGTTCCCGGCTGCTCCAGAGTCAAGTTGGGCTAGTTCGAAATAACGGTTCTCCCCGTAGATGATCGAAACTGACAACAGCAGGGATGGAGAGGATTTATTCTTGTCTAGGTGGACCTCTCTGAGCGAACCTAGACACAGGCGTTTCCCGACCTCTCCGGGCAGGCACGGATCCGGTGCTCCTTACTGCCACAGTAGAAGCAGCTCCCCTCGGCACGGCGTGAGTCCTGACGGGTTTTGACCATCTTGGTCTGGTCGACCTGCATAGGCTCAGGAGAGTGTACCTGGGGAGAGATGGAGGGAATGACGGGTTTCTGGGAAGTAGGAGCTAAACGTGGAATCCTTCTCTCACGGGTGACCTCTTTGGCACGCTCCTGGAACCGTAGGTCAATCCGGGTGGCAAGGGTTATTAGATCATCGAGAGAGATAGGAATGTCCCGACCAGCAAGTTCATCTTTAATACGACCGGACAGACCCTCCCAGAAGACGGATACCAGAGCGTCGTTATCCCAGGCCAGCTCCGAGGCAAGGGTGCGGAACCGTATGGCATATTGGCCCACGGTGAGACCCTCCTGACGGAGGCGTAGCAGAGAGGATGCGGATGAGGTCTTCCGTCCGGGTTCGTCGAAGACTTTCCGGAAAGCCGAGAGAAAAGCAGGCAAGTTGGACACCAGGGGGTCTCCTCTCTCCCATAGAGGATTTAGCCAGGCCAGGGCCTCCCCGGTGAGATGGGACATGATAAAGGCAATTTTGGCCCGGTCGGAATTAAACTGATGGGACAAAAGTTCAAAGTGCAGGGTGCACTGATTTATGAAGCCCCGAGCCTGGACGGGGTCGCCTCCGAAGCGAGGAGGTGCAGAAAGCCGGGGTCCGGGGTAGGATACCATAGTATTAGTGGGCAGCGGAGCTGCCGGATTGCAAGATATGGCACTGGCGGAGGTTGTTGGTGGATCAGACAGGGTGTTCAGGCGAGTATTAACATTCCGCAGATGACCCAGGATGGCCTCCTGTTGGGACTTCTGACGGGACAGTTCAAGACAGAGGTCCGAGAGCGAGGGAGCTTGGGTGCCACCGGGTTCCATGGCCCGAGCAAACTGTAACGGGTCCGGGAGGCGGAACCTCTGAGCTATTATACAAGGGGGCGGCCCTTGTAAGGGAGCGGGTGGCAGTCTCTGGGTGAACGGACAGGGAGTTACGGCAAGTGATCAGGGCAGTCTCTGGGTAAGCTAGCAGGCAGATGGTAGATGTGTGCTCCCAGGTGAGCAAGCGAGAGTCTCTGGAATAGCAGGTGGTCACGGCACGTGACGGCGGGACCTCCGGGCTGGCAAGTAGGCAGGTAACGGAGATGCGCTCCCAGGTGAACGGGCAAGCTGGTCCATAGACAGACTGACCGGAGTAGTAAGGCAGACCGTCGGACCTCAGGCAAGCAGGCAGGTAGCTGATATGCGCTCCCAGGTGAGCGGGCAGGCTGGTCCTTTAGACAGACTGACAGGAGTAGTAAGGCAGACCGTCGGACCTCAGACTAGCAGACAGGTAACAAGTATTCAGGCAGGAATCAGGCAGGTAACTAGCAGGAAACTGGCAGGAAACTGGCAGGTAACTGGCAGGTAACTGGCAACGGGACCTGAGGGCTGAAGCACAGGTGAGACACAGGTGCAAACAACATTGCTCGGGCACCTCCATTTTGGAGGAGGTGCCTTATATATGATGAAGTCCTCCGGCCATTGGCCGGGGACTCCTTAGGACGGCGCGCGCGGTCCCTTTAAGAGGAGGGGAGCGCGCGCGCGCGCGCCCTAAGCACAGGGGCCGGGAAGGAGCGCGCGCTGAGAGCAGAGCGGGAGGAGGACGCCGGGAAGGAGCGCGCGCTGACAGCAGAGCGGGGAGAGGACGCCGGGCACGGAGCAGAGCGGTGAGGGGAGCAGCGTCCCTGCCTAGCAGAGGGCAGGGACGCCAGCGCTACAGCTATTAAGTCTCCTCTTAGCCTTATTTTTTCAAGCTAAACATTCCCAGATCCTTTAACCATTCCTCTTAGGACATACTTTGCAGTCCGCTCTCCATCCTGGTAGCTCTTCTCTGAACTTGTTCCAGTTTTTCAATGTCCTTTTCAAAATGTGGTGCCCAGAACTGGGCGCAGTATTCTCGATGAGGCCTGACCAAGAAGGAATAGAGGGGGATAATTAATTCACGTGATCTAGACTCTATGCTTATCTTAATACATCCGAGAACTGGAGTTGCTTTTTTTGCTGCTGCATCACACTGTTGACTTATGTGCAGTCTGTGATCTATTAGTATACCCAAGTCTTTTTCACGCGTGCTGTTGCTTAGTTCTATTCCTCCTATTCTGTAGATGTAATTTTCATTTTTCTTGCCCAAATGTAGAATATTGCATTTCTCCCTGTTAAATACCATTCGATTAGTTGCTGCCCATTGTTCAAGCTTATCTAGATCCTTCTGAATCCTTTCTCTGTCTTATCTACTGTTAGCTATCCCTCCTAGCTTTGCAAATTTGATTAGTTTACCTTCAGTTTCCTTACCTAGATCTTTTATAAAAATGTTAAACAACACTGAAACCAGGACAGAGCCTTGTGGTACCCCACTTGAAACACATTTCCAATTGGATGTGCAACCATTTATTAACACTTTTTGAGTATGATCACTGAGCCAATTAGGAATCCACCTAACCGTAGCCTTGTCAATCCCATACTTGGTCTTTTTTTCAGTAAGGATAGTGTGAGATACTTTATCAAATACTTTGCTTTAGTCGAGATATACTATATCTAGCACATTTCCCTGATCCACCCATTCCATCATAGAAGGAAATTAGATTAGTCTGGCATGACTTGTTTGCTACAAATCCATGCTGGCTCTGGTTAATTACTGTATTCTTATCCAAGTACTTACATACGTGCTGTTTAATAATTTGTTCAAAGATCTTCCTGGTATAGAAGTAAGGAAGGCTCACTGGCCTGTAATTTCCTGGCTGTATCTTCTTTCCTCTTTTGAAGATAGGGACAGCATTTGCCCTTCTCCAGTTTTCTGGGACTTCTCCTGTTCTCCAGGATTTTTCAAAGATTTTGGTTAGTGGTTCTGCAATTTTCTCTGCTATCTTTTTCAGTAGCCTAGGATGTAATTCATCTGGAATAGGAGATTTAAATTAATTTAAATTAGCTAAGTGTTCCCTCACCATCTCTCTGTTTATAGTGTTGATTATTTTATTCCTTCGATAGCACTGAGAAGATCAGTTGATGTTACAATTGCTTTCTTAGAGAACACAGATGCAAAATAGGAATTTAAAAGTTCTCCCTTCTCAACATCATTTTTTACCACTTCAGTCTTTTCACACTGTAAAAATCCTATAGCATCTTTGACTTTTCTTTTGCTTTTGACATACACCAAAGTCCTTTTTTATATTGCTTTTGGTCTCCCTTGCAAGCCTCACTTCATTACTGGCTTTAGCTCTTCTAACTCTTGCCCTGCATTCCCTGCAGAGAGCATTGTATTCTCCTTTAGATTTATTCCCCCCTCTTTCCATTTAATATACTTTTTTTTTTTCCTTTTAAACAAGTGTTTAAGTTCTGTGTTCATCCATCCTGGTCTTTTTAAATGCTTCCAATGCTTCCTTCTTTTTGGGATTGTTACTGATTGTGCAGTGAGAATTTCATTTAGTAAGATCTTCCATCCTCCTTGGACATTTCTGTCCTTGAGAACATCCAGCCAATGGACCCTCCATACTCTCTTTCTGAGTCCATTAAGATCTGCCTTTCTGAAGTCCAACCTAAAAGTTTGAGTCCTCACTGGTCTTTCTCCTCTTGCAATCCAAAATTTGAGAATAGCATGATCGCTGCCTCCGAAATTCCCAGACACCTTTACTCCATGTTTTCCTCCATGTTGGTAACAATTAGGTCCAAGATGGCCGATAATCTTGTTCTCTCTTCTACCTTTTGAAAGATAAAGTTGTCAGCTAGAGAAGATAAGAATTTTTTGGACCCATTACTTTTGCCTGAGAGAGATTCCCAATAAATATCTGGATAGTTAAAATCTCACATGGTCGTACTTTTTTGAGAACAGAAACATCAGATGTAAAAAGAGTTCATCTATATCTTCAGTCTGTCCAGGTGGCCTATAGTAAACACCTACAATAGTGTCCTTTCTGTACTTCTCTCCTTGTATTGTTACCCAAACAGTTTCTGCAGAGCTGCTGTTCTCTGAGGCTTGGATCTCTGTGTTATGTTTTCCTAATATACAATGCAACACCTCCTCCTCCTCCTTGTGTTTCTAATAAATAAGTTGTAGCCTTCAAGGTTTGCATTAAAATCAGTTGTTTTTGTTTTTTATTTCCATTTCTAATAGCAGGGTTCTCAAAACAATTCATTAGTTGCATATTTTTTCTTGGCAGTATATTTCCCATTCCGTAATGCTCTAGTTTAAAGCTCTCCTGTTGTGTGTAGCAAGGCGTCTACCAAATATGTGTTTTCCTGTTTTTGTAAGATGCAACCCATCTCTAGTAAGCAGTCCATCATACAGGTAATTTACTCCATGGTCAAGGAACCCAAAATGTTGCTCACTGCACCATCTACATAGCCAGTTGTTCACCTGTAGAATCCTGTTCAATCTCCTTGGTCCATGTCCATCCACTGGGAGAAGACAACCTGTGCTTCCAGTTCCTTCACTTTCCAGCCTAGGTCTTCAAAGTCTTTGCATATTGTTTCCAGGTCCCTTTTTGCTGTGTCATTTGTTCCTATGTGCATTAGTAACCGTAGGTAGTCGTCTGTAACACTGAAGAGTCTTGATACCCTATCAGACACATCTTAGATTTGGGCACCTGAAAGACAGCACACTTTTTGTGAGGTAATGTCCGGTCGACAGATAGCGGCTTCTGTTCCTCTCAGTAGGGAATTCCCCATGACCACCACTCTTCTTTGATTATTTTTCTCCCTTTAAGAGGCTTCTGATTTCTTACTGGAGTGTTCTTTGTGGCAAAGCACTTTTTTGATGTACATCTTAATAATTGTCCTGTGTGAGAACCTGGTAGCTTTTCTTCAGCGGTATGGGTGCTGGCTGCCTCCTCATCACACTGCTTCTTTGGGTCACATGCTTCCATTCCTCTTCTTCATTGAAAGGTGCTTCTCTTCGAACATTCTGAATAGTTATTTCTACTCTGTCATTAGTTTCTGCAGGAACACTGACAAGTTCCTCTCTTGCAATGTTCTGAAGAGAGTCTTCTGCTCTGTCAAGGGAATCCTCATCTTCTTTGATGACCTTCAGTGTAGCTATTCTCTCCTGAAGACTTTGCACCTTTTCCTCTAACAGAGTCACAAGCTTGCATTTCTGGCACGTAAAGTTCGTCTTTTCCTCTAGCAAGTCTGTCAACATATAGCACACATTGCAGCGCACTATATGGGTAATCACCTTCTCCATGTTGAACAAAACTAATTTCTGTTGAAACGCCATAAAGATTGCCCTTTGATGGCGCGCGGTTTCACAATTTCCTTCAAGCAGCTCGATCTAGCTACACCCAAAGATCTTCAGACTTGTGGCAATTCTTCACTCTTCCCAGAATGCACCAGGAATATGCAAATTATCTCCCTTGAGCTTCAATTCCTGGTTTTGAGGGGTCCAGACTGTAACAGAGAAGTGCAGGGTGTGTGAAATTGAGGTGTGTAAAAGAGTGCAGGGTGCGTGAGATAGCGAAATGCAAGGTGGTACTGGGTGTGTGAGACAGAGGTGTTCAAGGGGGTACAGGGTGTGTGAGATAGAGGGGTGCAAAGGGGTACAGGGTGCGTGAGATAGCAGGGTGCAAGTGGTTACAGGGTGTGTGAGATAGAGGGGTGCAAGGGGGTGCAGGGTGTGTGAGTTAGAGGTGTGCAAAGGAGTGTAAGGTGCATGAGATAGAGGGGTGCAAGGGTGTACAGGGTATATAAGATAGAGGGGTGCAAGGGGGTAGTACGTGGCGCATGAGATAGAGGGGTGCAGGGTGGGTGAGTTAGAGAGGTGTAAGGGGGTGCAGGGTGCATGATACAGAGGGGTGATATGAGGTACAGGGTGTATGAGATAGAAGGGGGTATAGGGTGTGTGAGATAGGAGGATGCAAAGGGGTACAGGGTGTGTGAGATAGAAGCATGCAAGGAAGTACAGGGTGTGTGAGATAGAATCGTGCAGGGTGTGTGAGAGAGGGGTGCAAAGGGTTGCAGAGTGCGTGAGTTAGAGGGGTGCAAGGGGGTGCAGAGTACGTGATATAGAGGGTTCAATGGGATGCAGGGGGGCTGAGATAGAGGGGTGCAAGGGAGTACAGGGTGTGTGAAATAAAGGGGTGCAAAGGAGTACAGGATGCGTGAGATAGGGGGGGTGCAAGGGGGTACAGGGTGTATGAGATAGAAGCGGGTACAGGGTGTGTGAGATAGTGGGGTGCAAGGAGTTACAGGGTGTGTGAGACAGAGGGGTGCAAAGGGGTGCAGGGTGTGGGAGTTTGAGGTGTGCTAAGGGTTGCAGGGTGCGTGAGATAGAGGGGTGCAAGGGTGTACAGGGTGTGTGATATAGAGGGGTGAAGGGTGTACAGGGTGCATGAGATAAAGTGGTGCAAAGGGGTGCATGAGTTAGAGGTGTGCAAGAGGGAGAAGGGTGCATGAGATAGAGACATGCGAGGGAGTGCAGGGTGTGTGAGATAGAGGGGTGTGAGCGGGTGCAGAGTGCATAAGATAGAGGGGTGCAGGGTGTGAGATAGAGGGGTGCAGGGTGTGTAAGATACAGAGGTGCAGGGTGCGTGAGATAGAGGGGTGCAAGGGGGTGCAGAGTGCGTGAGATAGAGGTGTGCGAGGAGGTGCGTAAAATAGAGGGGTGCAGGGTGTGTGAGATAGAGGGGTGCAGGGTGCTTGAGTTAGTGAAATAGAGAAGTGCAGACTGTGAGAGTGGTGCGTGGGGGTAAAGGCTATGAGATAGAGGGTTGCAGAATGTGTAGGATATGGGGGTGCAGGGTGTGTGAGTTAGTGAGATAGAGGGTGCAGACTGTGAGAGGAGTACGTGGGGGTACAGGCTGCGAGATAAAGAGGTGCAAGCTATGTGGAATATGGGGGTGTAGGGTGTGTGAGATAGAGGGGTGCAAGGGGGGGCAGAGTGCGTGAGATAGCGGTGTGCGAGGAGGTGCGTAAAATAGTGGGGTGCAGGGTGTGTGAGATAGAGGGGTGCAGGGTGCTTGAGTTAGTGAAATAGAGAAGTGCAGGCTGTGAGAGTGGTGTGTGGGGGTAAAGGCTATGAGATAGAGGGTTGCAGAATGTGTAGGATATGGGGGTGCAGGGTGTGTGAGTTAGTGAGATAGAGGGTGCAGACTGTGAGAGGAGTACGTGGGGGTACAGGCTGTGAGATAAAGGGGTGCAAGCTATGTGGAATATGGGGGTGTAGGGTGTGTGAGATAGAGGGGAGCATGGGGGTTCTGGTTGTGTGTGATAGAGCACCACAAAGGAGGTCAAGACAAGAGAGAAGGTAAGTGCTTTATAGTGGAGCTGAAGATGCGAGGACCTTTTACTGTGAACTGTGGGAGCAAGGGTGTTCACTCAGTATCCAAAGTGAGGGCAAAGTATGTGAAAAAGTATACAAAAGTAAGGACAGTTTAAGGACACAGTATGGAGGGGAGCAGTATATGAGAGACAGCATGAGGGCACCTTATGGAGGCTGTATGGTGAGAAAAGGGAGCACTGTATGGATAGAGGACAGCGCGGGGAGGGCACTGAAGATGTGGACAGTGTGGTGGCCATAGTTCATATCGCAGGTACATTGTGTTGTTTGGAGAGCGCATAAGCCATAGTTGTTAAGGGGAGTAGGTTAGACGGATATTGTTCATAAGGAAAGCCAGTGTGGTGGCCATAGTTAATGAGGGAGGGATGGTGGTTATAGTATATAAGGGGGACAGTGTGGGGACCATGTATCATAAGGGGTACAGTGTGAGGGTCACTTTTTGGGCAGGGAACACAGTTGGGAAAATATTTATTCAGGTGCACAGCATAAGGCTTATTTAGTGTACAGCATGTGCGGATATTTATGTGTAATTATAATGACATTGTTATTTTTAAGGGCAATGTGTCAGAATGTGCTACAGAAGACCAGAGAAGAGGAAAGTCTGCAGAGACGAGTTGTGGATGTCCAAAGTTACCATGGTGTCTGGACCAGATGAAAAAGAATGGGATGAGAACATTTCCAATCAGAGAATATGTCAATGAATAAGGTACTTGGATCTAAGGGTGCATTTATGCTAGACAATCGCCGTATTTAAACAACCATCGACCGGTTATATAAAGCCGATTGGCACTCATTTAATAGCCTGTGACTGCAGACTTCTGAATCTCCACAGCATGTGCACCATGGGCTGTTAGAATTCTCCAATACCGGTGGTGAGAGCAGCGGGTCATCATGTGACCGCAAATATGCGATATACACACTTCTGGCCACATTCCGATTAGAGGTGGGCAGCCTCGCTCAGTTCACTTGTATGACATGACTAACCTAGAGAACTCCTTTAATATGATCCTTCTGTGCACATACTGTGTAATAGGATTGTTCTCGGCAGCATATGTTTTATACAGGACTACCTGCTGCCTTAGAACAGTGATATTTAAAGAGGTTGTCCACTACTTTAACATTGATGACTTATCCTTAGGATAGGTCATCAGTATCTGATCAGTGGGGGTGAGATCAGCTGTAGTCGGTGTTGGCGGCTAGAACTGCTTAGTTATGGAGCTGTCACTTTACAATAGACAGAGCTGTGCAGCTCCGTAACTGATCAATTCCAGCCGCCGACATTAAGAATAATTGATCGACGGGGGTGTCGGGTGTTGCACCCCCACCGACCAAACATTGATGACCTATCCTAAGGATAGGTCAGCAATATTAAAGTAGTGGACAACCTCTTTAAGGAAGCTTGTAACTTATTTCACTTAATGGACAAACATGTTGCTCGTGCATCTGATGATTGACAGCCTGTTCTGTGTAAATGCATTCAGTGGCTCTGTAGGGGGTTAGATCTGAACCTCCACAAATCAGCATTCATTGATATGCAACGACAAGGCCATTGACTATAATGATGCAGACGGAGTCAGCATGTGCTCGCATGTGCTCTGTTGTGCATTATTTTCAGCTGTATATGCCTAGTTGAAGCTAATAGAGGTGAGTATCCAGCAACAGGTCCGGGAGAGCGGGATTAAAAACTATTTTTTTTTATTATGAATTCATTAAAAGGCAAAAAAGAAAAAAACATTTTGGGACTGTCCCGGATACTGTACCCTGTTACTCCAGTAGATCTGACGCGTTTCTAACCAGGTAGTTCTTATTCATAGTCTGCCATGGTTCCTTGTTACAAGTAAATGCCTTAAATAGTACAAAAAAAAGGGGGGGGGGGGGGGCAAAACAGCATTCAGTGATATCCGCTGACAATGCCATTGACTATCGCTATTACGATTCTCTGATGCGAGATAGCGGTCACATGACCTCATGCATGCGATTTGCATACTTGCGATCACATGCCGACTTGACGCATTCGGCTTCTCTCAATAAAAGTGAATTGATTGCATTTGTTGCTTAGTGATAAACTTGAATAAAAACGTGACCTTTCAAGGGGTTTGTATTGGCTGGAAGCGAGCACGTCTTCAGTGAAAAAAATCGGAAGAAAAAAAAAAATTGAAGCAACCAGGATGACAACTAAGAAAGAAATCAGTCCTTTTCTCTCAGATTGTAACACCCACACGGATGTGTGAATCTAGCATCAGATTGTTGGCCGAGCACGTTGATATCGGCAGGTTTGGCCAACCTTAGACTAATGCGTTTGGGGGATCTTAACTACTATCTAAGGGGAATGGGCACTTTTAGGCATCATTCATACATCCGTGTTTAAACACGTACATGTAAAGTGGTTCCGCTGTCATCAGTGTACGATCCGTGTGTCCGTTTTTACCATCAATTATCGTCAGTTGTTTTCACACATGGATAAATAAATTACAAAGCTTCTCCTATACTATCCTATATCCTATTTAATAATGTCATCTTGGCATTATAATAATGAGCACTCACAATACTCCATCAGCAGAAAAATATAAAAGCTACATGTCTCAGAAAACGGCAACACAAACTATTGTTTCTTTTTTTTTTTACAAATTTCAGATTTTTTTTTTCACTACTAAAATGAAAAAAACTGGACAAAAACTCACGATACCTGGTCATTTTTACCGCACAATGACGCAATAATAACCACCCAAAAAATAATGGCAGAATTTTTTTTTTTTTGCCATTTCACCACACTTTTTATTTTATATTATTTTTCCTGTTTACAAGTACATATATGGTAAAATGAATGGTGTCATTCAAAACTACAGCTCCTCCAGCAAAAAAAACAACCCTCATATGGTTATGTCAATGACAAAATGAAAAAAATATTATAGCTCTTGGAACAAGGGGAGGAAAAATTAAAAGCACAAAAATGAAAAATTTCCTGATCCTTAGAGGGTTAAAGCCTATTCTAAATGATTGAAAAGCATACATACACAGTGTATTTGTTTGTGGTTTTTGGTGTCATTTTTGAGTTTGGTTTGTGGTTGTATTTCGAAATCCAGCATCCTCCTATGTGTATGTTATTTTAAGGGCAGTTTCCCATGGGCTTCTCATTAACATCCAAAAATTCTAAAAGTATAAGATATGCTTTACAAATGAAACAAAAAAACAACAAAAAATACATGAATTAACGCTATAAATAAAGCTTGAAATTCAGAGAATTTTTTAAAATGTATCAGTTAATCACTATAATGCATCTGTATTATAGCTGTGTGAATGAGGTAAGAATACTTGTTCTATGAGGTAGCTCATGGACCCAATGTTTGTTTTCATGCAGTAATTATAATTATTTTTGCAGATTATTACATTTGGATATAGCAAAATATTCCCCAAGCATCTGTGTTTCCTACCAGTAACATATAATGATCGGTCCTGGTAATTAGTTTTCTATAATGGTTATTCACAACAGTCATATTTCCTAAGAGCTTTGAGAAAATCCCAGTTGGTAGTGTTTTTACTTCAGAGAATAAATTAGCCAGATCTAATGGGATTAGAATTTTTTTTTTAAACCACTGATTTGCATTGATACAACTATTTGCGTTTGCACAGACCCGAATATTGTATATTTATACCATTTATACCAATTTATTAAATTCGTCAACAGTTACCTGTATGTAAACAGATTATTTTCCTAATATTGTAAAATAAACAAAAAGAGAGTAAAAATAACTTCCAAACACTATCAATTGAACAATTGCCAGCTATGCACCATTAAATCATCACTAGGGTCCCTTAAAGCTATGTTTCTACAATGAGATTTTGGTGCGTTTTTGATGTTGCAGAATTTCTGCACTTATATTGTATATTAGGTTACTTGCGTTTTTTCATTGTTTTTTTAGTTTGTTTTTTACCTGTAGATTTTCTGCATCTAATGCAAGTCTATGGGGAAAATCTGCACATAAATCTCAGCGTACCCACAAGAGAAATTGATATGTTGCGGCCATGAAACATGCACCGCAGATCAGTTTAAGCGGTGCAAAAAAACCCACAGTGGACATGAGATTTCTATAAGTCTCATTCACTTTGCTGGAACTGTAAGATACTGTGTTTTTCATGCATTGAAAACACACACCGTCAAAAACTCACCATTAACTCATCGTGAGCACACTGCCTTAAAGCACCACTCCAGCATACTTTATATTTCTGCATTGGAGTGGTGTCACTAATCTAAGGTCCCTGCCCTAGTCTTATACTTACCAGTCGTTGTCTTCAGCTCTTCCCGGTGCCGCTCCGGTCCTGCACCGCCATTTTGTGACCGCAACTTCAGACTGACCGGAAGTTAGAGGTAATAGTCACAAGCTCTTAATATAAGTCTATGATAGTTTTGTTCTGGCTGTCATAGACTTACGTTGAATTCTGACTTCTGGCTCACCCAGCAAACACTGGAGCAATCCGGCAGGTCACAAACTGCTGGAGACTGACCAGAGCAGCGCAAATAACAGATGAAGACAGCAGCTGGTAAGTATAATACTAAGTGCAGGGAACATAGATTAGCGGCACCAGTCAAGTGGTAAAAAAAAAAAAAAAGCTGGAGTGGTGCTTTAAGGACTGAGCCACTTTTGGCCTTAGGCTTGAGTTACACTAGCATATAAAAAATTGGTCCGATGCTGATCCAAAAAAGTAGAATGAGGGTCATGCGAGTGTCATACAAGTGTCATGCGAGTATAATGCGATTTTTCTCAACTAGCATCCGTATGACATACAGTACAGACCAAAAGTTTGGACACACCTTCTCATTTAAAGATTTTTCTGTATTTTCATGACTTTGAAAATTGTACATTCACACTGAAGGCATCAAAACTATGAATTAACACATGTGGAATTATATAGTTAACAAAAAAGTGTGAAACAACTGAAAATATGTCTTATATTCTAAGTTCTTCAAAGTAGCCACCTTTTGCTTTGATGACTGCTTTGCACACTCTTGGCATTCTCTTGATGAGCTTCAAGAGGTAGTCACCGGAAATGGTCTTCCAACAATCTTGAAGGAGCTCCCAGAGATGCTTAGCACCTGTTGGCCCTTTTGCCTTCACTCTGCGGTCCAGCTCACCCCAAACCATCTCGATTGGGTTCAGGTCTGGTGACTGTGGAGGCCAGGTCATCTGGCGTTGCACCCCATCACTCTTCTGCTTGGTCAAATAGCCCTTACACAGCCTGGAGGTGTGTTTGGGGTCATTGTCCTGTTGAAAAATAAATGATGGTCCAACTAAACGCAAACCGGATGGAATAGCATGCCGCTGCAAGATGCTGTGGTAGCCATGCTGGTTCAGTATACCTTCAATTTTGAATAAATCCCCAACAGTGTCACCAGCAAAGCACCCCCACACCATCACACCTCCTCCTCCATGCTTCACGGTGGGAACCAGGCATGTAGAGTCCATCCATTCACCTTTTCTGTGTCGCACAAAGACACGGTGGTTGGAACCAAAGATCTCAAATTTGGACTCATCAGACCAAAGCACAGATTTCCACTGGTCTAATGTCCATTCCTTGTGTTCGTTAGCCCAAACAAGTCTCTTCTGCTTGTTGCCTGTCCTTAGCAGTGGTTTCCTAGCAGCTATTTTACCATGAAGGCTTGCTGCACAAAGTCTCCTCTTAACAGTTGTTGAAGAGATGTGTCTGCTGCTAGAACTCTGTGTGGCATTGACCTGGTCTCTAATCTGAGCTGTTGTTAACCTGGGATTTCTGAGGCTGGTGACTCGGATAAACTTATCCTCAGAAGCAGAGGTGACTTTTGGTCTTCCTTTCCTGGGGCGGTCCTCATGTGAGCCAGTTTCTTTGTAGCGCTTGATGGTTTTTGCAACTGCACTTGGGGACACTTTCAAAATGTTCCCAATTTTTCGCACTGACTGACCTTCATTTCTTAAAGTAATGATGGCCACTCGTTTTTCTTTACTTAGCTGCTTTTTTCTTGCCATAATACAAATTCTAACAGTCTATTCAGTAGAACTATCAGCTGTGTATCCACCAGACTTCTGCACAACACAACTGATGGTCCCAACCAAATTTATAAGGCAAGAAATCCCACTTATTAAACCTGACAGGGCACACCTGTGAAGTGAAAACCATTTCCAGTGACTACCTCTTGAAGCTCATCAAGAGAATGCCAAGAGTGTGCAAAGCAGTCATCAAAGCAAAAGGTGGCTACTTTGAAGAACCTAGAATATAAGACATATTTTCAGTTGTTTCACACTTTTTTGTTAAGTATATAATTCCACATGTGTTAATTCATAGTTTTGATGCCTTCAGTGTGAATGTACAATTTTCATAGTCATGAAAATACAGAAAAATCTTTAAATGAGAAGGTGTGTCCAAACTTTTGGTCTGTACTGTACGTATGCAATGTGTTTTAACATATTCTTTTACTTAGTTGTATTAGGCGATTGCTGAATGTGCTCTTCTGTTTCGCAAACAGTTCACAACACACACCCGCTTTATGAACTGTTTGCGAAACAGAAGAGCACATTCAGCAATCGCCTAATACAACTAAGGTGTAAAAAGGAAAAATACAGGAGATTGTTTGTTCCAACAGCTATGGGGGTGTTTAACAAATGTCTGAAAAGCAATGTCTAAAGCATTCCAAATGTTATGTTATCATATGTGTCATGTTCGAGATCTGTGTTCTGCTGCTGTGATACCGCAATTTCCTACGGGATAAATAAAGTATATCTTATCTTATCTTATGTAATTCTCTATGTAATTTAAAGCTAGTTTTCTAACTAATAAAGCAATGTTATATACAGATATAGATAGATAGATCGTTAGATACATAGATATGAGGTAGATAGATAGATGGAGACAGAGAAAGAGAAATAGATAGCAGTCAGATATTAAATAAGCTCTGTGCAGCTTATCAGCAGATTTTTAGGAATAAATGTAAAAAAAAATGGCATGGGATCCCCCTATTTTTATAACCAGCTAAGGGAAAGCAGACAGCTGTGAGCTGGTTTTATTAGTCTTGGAAGGGCAAATAACCATGGAGCTTCCCAGCCTGTTAATATCAGCTCACAGCTGTCTGCTTAGCCTTTACTGGTTATTAAAAAGGGGGACCCTAAAAAAATGACATGGGGTCCCCTCTATTTTTAATAACTAGCAAAGGCTAAGCAGACAGTTGAGGGCTGATATTATTAGGCTGGGAAGGTCCATGGATATTGGCCCCTTCTCAGTCTAATAAGACCAGCCGTTAGCCATCCCAGAAATGGCGCATCTATTAGATGCGTCAATTCTGGTGCTTAGCATCGGCTCTTAGAGATTCCCCTGGTGTATTGGCAATTGGGGTAATGGTCTTTAGATTGATGTCAACTGTGTAATGTCTGCTGACATCACGTTCAGGGGTTAGTAATGGCGAGGTGTCTGTCAGACACCCCCATTACTAATCCCCTAGGTAAAAAAAAAAAAAAATACACACACATACAAAAGTCCTTTATTTGTAAGAAGAACTCACCAACAATTTCCCTCTTTTACCCATTTATTAAAAAAATAAATAATCCACAGTGGTCCGTCGAAGTCCATATGGAGATCTCACGATGATCCCCGTCTTAATCATTCAGTCTATGGAGCCCCCTTAAGAGAACAAAGCTCCATAAACTGGAGCTGCAGCCACTGCAGGTTCTCACGCTGCATAAAGCGAGAACCTGGCTGCTGTGACAAGCGGTTATGTCAGTAAGGTTATCGCAGTTTACAGCCACTGAACTGTGGTAACCTTACTGACATCACCATACGCAGTGTGAGAACTTACTGCCGGTTCTCATGCTGCGCATTAAGTTCTCACACTGCAAATGGTGACATCAGTAAGATTACCTTAGTTCAGCGGCTGTGAACTGCGGTAACCTTACTGATATCATCGCTCATCACAACAGCTGGTTTCTCATGCTACGCTGCGTGAGAAACGGCAGTGGCTTCTGCTTTAGTGTATGAAGCTTCGTTCTCTGAGTGGGGCTACATACACTGGATGAAGAAGATGGGGATCATCGTGAGATCTCCATTTGGATTACGGCGGACCACTGTGGATTATTTTTTATGGTAATAAATGGGTGAAAGAGGGAAATTGTCGGGGAGTGCTTTTTACAAATAAAGGACTTTTGTGCGTGTGTGTGCTTACTTCTTTTGACTACAGGGTTAATAATGGGGGTGTCTGACAAATGCCTCTCCATTAGTAACCCCTGGGCTTGATGTCAGCAGACATTACACAGCTGACATCAACCCCAAAACCATTAACCCGATTGCCACCACACCAGGGCAATTGGGAAGAGCCGAGGCTAAGCGCCAGAATTGGCGCATCTAATGGATGCACCATTTCTGGGTCAGCAGAGGTCTGGTCTTATTAGGCTGGAAAGTGGCCAATATCCATTGACCTTCCCAGGCTATTAATATCAGCCTGCAGCTGTCTGCTTAGCCTTTCCTGGTTATTAAAAATAGGGGTTACCCATCATCATTTTTTTAGGGTCCCCCTTTTTAATAACCAGTAATGGCTAAGCAGACACCTGTGAGCTGATATTAATAGACTGGGAAACTCCATGGTTATTGTCCCCTTCCCAGAATAATAAGACCAGCTCACAACTGTCTGCTTTTTCTTAGCTGGTTATTAAAAATAAGGAGGACCCCACACCATTTTTTAAATGTATTTATTTTTTTATTACCTAAATGCAAATACAAAAAACTACACACGCACTGCACTAATGATATTTCTCACTGACATCTAACTATCTATTCTATTCCGATGGTTCGGGCTGTAAATTTACTGTACTTGGCTGATGAAATGTCGGGTTTCCTTTGAGATGTGTGCGTAAAAATTGGACAGTACATGCATGGTTCGTGTGCGTGCGTTTTTTTTTCTTACACCCATTGACTTGCATTGGCAAGCACGATCCGATTCTCGCAGAGAATCGCAGCATGCGATCCGAGCTGAGAAAAATCTTGCAGATTAGCACTGACTCATTTACTAACATTGGTCAGCGTGCAATGCGATGTTTTCTCGCATTGCACTCATGTAAGCGAGCCCTTAAAGAAGCATTCCCATCAAAATTTGTATCCTCTCAATATAATGCAATCATCAGATTATACAGCACTGTGTACTTCCAATTGCTCATTTGCCTTTCTACTGTTATGGAGACCCTCTTGTTTGTTATTAGGGAGAACTTTGGAATAGACAGCAAAGGGTCTTCTCATTGCCAGTGAGATTCAAGTTAAAATACTTCATCGATGAAGGGAGAGAGACAAAATACATGCGACATGCATAGTCAGCAGGCAGAGTCTTCTGTGTGGCAACTAAGACTCACCACATTTATTAGCTAGACAAAAAGCGGAACTACATTTCTTACATACAACTGAACAGGAAACCGAAATAGAAAAACAGTGATAACACACTTCCCTTGGCCCAACGTAAAACCTTCTTGTCAGGGAATTCACAGGAAACCAGTATCTTAGTCAGACATTAAATAATACAAGTCTTAAGCAGAGGCCTCATAGAATAGATTGTTTTCCTAAATAAATAATGTATCTCGATATAAAAAATTAACCATAACAACTCCTTCCTTTTTATTATTTTACAAAACAATTTATTCATCAGCTACTTCCCCATGCTTTAAAAGCCTGGAGGGGACGAATCCCGTTCACCGACAAATATCTTGCTTGTAAATCTCATCATATATGTTTATAAGAGAAGTGGTATTATATTTTGCAGGCCTGTGATGCTTAATCTTGCGTGTTTTCTTGCATAGTCTCTTAATAGCAAATATACTAATCCTGGCCACTATATACACTGGTAATATCAAAATTCCTATTTGTAGAATACCTTGTAGGATGCCCATTAGCCATCCACCTATACCCGTGAACCAATTGACAGGATTAAGAAATGAGAAAGTGTTGCTCCACCAGGAATCTTTGTTGACATGATGTTCTTGGAGCCACGCATCCCTCATTTCTCTAACTATCTCTATCTTGGTCTTTACCTGGAAATTTCCTGCAGGGTCTATGTAGGGCCTATTATCTGACACATCCTGCCCTCACTAGCAGTAAGCAAGTAATCAAGCACTATGGTGTGTTGGTTAGTAACTGCAATTAGTTGTTTCCGTACAATACTAGATGTATTGAGAACGTCAAGAATCTGGTAGATCTGGTCATCTAGATAATCAGTCGCTTCTACCAACTTATCCCACATTTGCATTATGAATGGGTAAATGAATAAGACACTAAAAAAATTGTTAGCCACCCCCGTTTCTACAAGATGCGGTTTACCATTTTGTCTGGGCTTGTCGTCTGCAGCTCAACTGTACAGTGTGTGTAAAGGGATTGCTTTAATATCTACTCTTGTGTGTGGTACTATAAAAGTGGAAGGTGTGAGAAAGGCCAGTGTGCAAACTCCTGTGAAATTGTTGGGTTACCACTAGTGTTGAGCATTCCGATACTGAAATATCGGGTATCGACCGATATTCGCGGTATCGGAGTTCCGATACTGAGTTCCGATACTTTTAGAATATTGAATACCGGAATCGGAAGTTCCCATAATGCCTGCGCTCTGCAGTGTCTCTGAAGGATGACAAGCTGGATGGCAGCGTTCAGCTTACTGTACTTGTCATTTAGTGTTAAAGGATTTATTAAAAAAAATAATAGTGTTTTCATGCACTGTCTCTTTAAAAAAGCCGGCCGCCAATTCAGCAGCGGCATACACCGGTACTCGACAATTTACAACAGAAAGAATAGAGCATCACACATAGATTAGATAGATAGAAACATGTCAGTCACATATATAAGAAGTACAGTGACAGTGTTGCTTACTGTACTTGTCATTTAGTGTTAAAGGATTTATTAAAAAAAATAATATTGTTTTCATGCACCATCTCTTTAAAAAAGCCGGCCGGCAATTCAGCAGCGGTACCCGACAATTTAGAATAGAAAGAATAGAGCATCACACAGCTGGAATGGGCGTGATGGTAAGTATGGTTTAATTTAGAACAATAAAGAATTGTGTCTTTATTTCAATTAAAGGACTTTATTCTGGGTGTTTGTGGGTTTTTTTTAACTTTGACTATGGGGTTAGTAATGGGGGGTGTCTTATAGACGCCTCTCCATTACTAACCTGGGCTTGATGTCAGCCGGCATTATAAGCTGACATCAACCCCAGCCCTATTACCCCACTGCCACCGCTACCGGGCAGTGGGAAGAGCGAGGCTAAGTGCCAGAATTGGCACATCCTATGGATGCGCCATTTCTGGGACGGCTGACGGCTGGTGTTTCTAGCCTGGGAGGGGGCCAATATTCATGGCACCCTTCCTGGGCTATTAATATCAGCCCCCAGCTGTCTGCCTAGCCTTTGCAAGCTATTAAAATAGGGGGGACCCCACGTCATTTTTTTGGGGTTCCCCATTTTAATAGCTAGTAAAGACTAGGTATTCAGCTGGGGGCTGATATTAGTAGCTTGGGAAGCTCCGTGGGTATTACCCCCTTCCCAGGCTTCAAACATCTGCCCCAGCCGTCTGCTTAACCTCCGCTAGAGACTAAAATTACGGGGAACCCCACGCCAATTTTTTTTAAAATAAATCCTTTATTTTAACACTAAATGACAAGTACAGTAATCAACACTATCACTGTACTTCTTATATATGTGACTGACATGTTTCTATGTATCTAATCTATGTGTGATTCTCTATTCTTTCTATTCTAAATTGTCGGGTACCGCTGCTGAATTGCCGGCCGGCTTTTTTAAAGAAATGATGCATGAAAACACTGTTATTTTTTTTTAATAAATCTTTTACACTAAATGACAAGTACAGTAAGCAACACTGTCACTGTACTTCATATATATGTGACTGACATGTTTCTATCTATCTAATCTACAGTATGTGTGATGTTCTATTCTTTCTGTTCTAAATTGTCGGGTACTGGTGTATGCCGCTGCTGAATTGCCGGCTTTTCATGTAATACATTCTATATTATTCTTAGTTGTTTTCCTTCATGTAGAATTAACCTACAAGGAAAGAAAGGGTTTATTTTTATTCCGATATTTGTGTCCCATTGACTTGCATTGGTTTCCGGTATCGGAATCGGCGATATCCAATATTTTTTGGGTATCGATCCGATCCAATCCGATCCGATATTTCCCGATAACGGAAGGTATCGCTCAACACTAGTTACCACTTGTAAGTCTGATGTCCGCATACAATATATAAACTCTCTGGTGCTCCAACAACAATGTTGTTGAACAGACTAGCCATCCATTTAGATAACAAGGTGGTGCTTAATTTTTCCAGAATTTTTCCCTTATACTGAGTGTCATTTGAGGTAAAACCTGATAATAGATTTTGCAAGGTGACATTTACACAATGAAGCTTAGGATTGAGAGTGGCATCAACAGCTATACACTGTGTAGTAGTGGTAGCAGATCCATTACACTCTGAATAGTCAGAAGTAGAGAAAGGAAAAGTGTAGTTACTTAAGTAAAACATTTCTTTCAAAGTCACTGGAATAGCTAAGTAAGGCATAGAATAGGAGGATATTGGACTATGAGTGCATATCCAACAGTTCTTAGGACTGTCATTAGAGTTCATGTCTTGGAGTAAGACTTGGTGATGCTTTATCAGTTTGTTATCCCAGTTCTCTTTATGTAGTTCATGGAGAGTTAGGGCAAGGGGTACGGTTGCTTTCACCATAGTCCAAACAAACAGGGTCATCATCTTTGCTGCTGCTGGCGTTCAAAACCTTTTTACAATGGCTGGCGTGGATCCAAGTGTCCTTGCCTTGAAGCTTGACAGAAGTGGCAGTGGTTAACAGCACTTGGAATGGTTCACTGTATCTGGGCTCCAGTGGTCTCCTCATATGTCTCTTTACCACGACCCAGTCTCCTGGTACCAAAGTGTGAGTGCCGCTGAGGCAATTGGGGTCTGGGATAGAGGAAAGAACATGATTATGTGTAACAGTCAAATGTTTATGCAACTCCAGAACATATTCAGTGAGAGAACCATAGGAGGCCTGCAGCTGCTGTGGGAAATACAACCCTGTCTTACGGACACTACGAAACAGTATTTCATATGGGGACAGCTTCTCCCTCCCCCTTGGGGCGGTCCTCACTGAATACAATGCTATGGGCAAACAATCTATCCAGGACAAGTGTGTTTCTCCCATGCACTTTTGGATTTTTAGTTTCAAGGTACCATTGAGGCGTTCCACCTTCCCACTACTTTGTGGATGATAGGGAACATGGAAAGCCTGTTCTATCCCAAGAATGACCATGATTTGTTTCATTAGTTCCCCAGTAAAATGGGTTCCTCTGTCACTTTCTATAGTTTTGGGCACCCCATATCTACAAACCACCTCACTGATCAATTTTTTAGCAGTAGTTTTTGTGTTTGCTTTAGTCAACGCCCAAGCTTCTGGCCACCCAGAGAAAAGGTCAATGCATACCAGGGCGTATTCATAATTACCCACCTTAGGTAGCTGTATGTAGTCCACCTGCAGTCTCTGAAATGGGTAATCTGGTTTTGGTGTGCATTTCCGTGGAACTCGAATAGGCCTACCAGGGTTATGTTTTGCACAAACTAGACATTCTTGAACATACTTTGCAGCCATATTCGGGAACCCTGGGGCACACCAGTTTTGTATCACCACTGCACACATAACACCCTTTGAGTTATGCACCGGAGAATGTGCAAGGGCAGCCATCATGGGGAACAGGCAGCATGGAAGGCAAATATGTTTGCTTACCTGCCATACCCCTGACAAAGACTGTATGGCGCCCGCTTTGATCCATGCATTCTGCTCGTGGGGGAGAGCCTGGGTCTGGAAGACCTGCAGTAGTTCGAGGTCCACAGCCACTGGGGCTGGTCTCCTTATTTGAAAGGGGGCTTCCTGCACTCCCTGACTCTGAGTCTCCTGGGGTTCCCGCACCTGCTATAGCCAGTATCTCTGTCAGAGGTAGTCGTGCTGCTTCCCTAGCCGCCTGGTCGACCAAGGCATTCGCTACTGCAAGGGGAGTTTGTTCCCGAGTGTATGCTGACACTTTGACTATGGCTGCCCTTCGGGGAAGGGTGAGTGCTGTGAGTAGCTGCTCTACCGCTTGTGCATTTCTTATAGGTTTGCCAGCAGAGGTCAAGAAATTACGGCTTTGCCAAATGGCGCCAAAGTCTTGTGCAACATCATAAGCATATTGCGAGTCAAAAAATACATTAATTTCTTTACCTTTTCCCAGATTACACGCTGCAGCGAGTGCTTTAAGCTCCGTCTCTTACGCAGAGCAGCTGGAGGGGAGTGGTTCTTGTATCACTGCCTTACCATTGTGGACTACTGCATACCCGGTGATGAATCATCCTTGTTCACTGTCCCAAGCTCTGTAACCATCTACAAAATACTCAGCAGAGGGGTTAGTGAGTGGTACATCAGTAATATTTGCCAAGCCCTTTATTTCAGCTTCCATCAATGCCTGACAATCATGTTCATGTGCCATATCAAACTGAGCTTCCTCATCTGCTAATTTGAAAAACAGGGGCAGGTCTTGACTCATGGTCCCTCCCTCTTCCCCATTCTGATACTTTCCTCCCTTTTTCTAAATCCACTGGAAGTAGTGTAGCTGGATTTAGAACATTACAGCGTTTGATAGTTATATGGGGGGTGTAAGGAGTGAGATTTCATATTTTGTCAACCTTGATGCTGAGAGGTGATGGGTCTGATCCTGTTGAAGTATTTCAGATACAGCCTGAGGAACTTGAAGTGTGAGGGGCTTCCTAACACTATGTCCTCTGTCTTTTTAACAAGTTCTGAAGCAGCTGCGACAGCTCTAACACAAGTAGGAGATCCCATAATGACCGGATCTAGGGTTACAGAGTAATACCCTAGAGGGCGCTGCCTACCACCATGTTCTTGGGTAAGGATACCAGATGCATGTTCAGCCTGTTCGTGGCAGTACAAAGTAAAAAAACTTGTCATAAGTAAGGGGTCACTGCCTTTCTGCAGAATGAAAGAAACTAGATCAATCCATGTGGCCCGATATGCCTCCTGAACACCCTGAAGGCGCATTCTAAATGTTAAGGGGGTTTTTCTCGGGTATCTGGGAGCTGGGTACCAAGGGCAATAATTTCACTGGGGGACCAAGGCCGACATGTTTCTATTGGCCATACTAGGGGGGGGGATCGTGTACCTGAACATTATCAACCATCCTAGGAGGTTGAAACTGTACATGACTAGTGATCCTCATAGGGAACAGAAGCACCCTGGGTGTTGTCCCTGGGTGTGAAGACCCACGGGACCTGCAACAATTAACCCCAGGGGGATTCTGATGACCAAAATGTCTGTCCCATTGGCCCAGCATAAGGTGGGTGTGCTGAAGGGGGTGCTGAATTTACATCGGGTACAGAGACTACAGGAGTCTGAGAGTTTTTCAAACTATCATAGATTTAATAGACAGTTCCATGCCTGGTTTGCTCTGATTTATGTTCACTCATTCAGAGACATTTTGCTACTTCTAACCACATCCTAGCCTGCTCTAGTTTGTTTTTATCTTTCAACCATCCTTCCCAATTGCAGATATATTTCTTCCATTCCTTCTCTTCCAGATTTCTCCACTTTCCCATACCAAATTTCCTCAATATTATTTCACATCCCTCTACTGCTTCTTTCCCTTTCAGTCTCTCCACTATCTCACATGCTGGAACTGCGGCCACACCCTTTAGGTTAGTCAATTCCTTACTGTTGCCAGTCCCCATGACTGTAATCACTGTGCCAGAGTTACCGCGGAACTCTCTTCAGCACACCTAGAGCCTCTCAGACTCTAAATTTCATCCCGTCCCAGTCTCCTCTGATCCTCGAAAGACGGATCTGATCCTGTCCCAGTCTCCTCTGAGCCTCGGAAGACAGATCTTTAAGGAAGTACTAACACCGATTTTCCAGCCCTGTGAGCTAGGGAGATTCTTACACACAACCAAACAAATAACAATACCAAACCTACTGCTCCTCATACTATTGCAATTATTTCTGCATGATCATATAACATTTCCTGAGGTAATCTGCAATTATTAAATAGCTGCCTCTGCAGTTTCTCTATCAACTGGGTTAGTTCCGGGACAATAAAAGGAAGTCACCCAGGTGGGGGCGTAGTGGTTCAACCCAGTTCAAAGGTTTTCCTTCTACACCTTGTAAAGGCACTGCGTGACAATTATATCTGCAAAAAGTGTTACTTTTTATACTATATATTTCCCGGTCTGGGTATACAGGCTGAGCAAGAACTTCAACTACTATGATTTTCCCTCTCTTGAGCTTACACAAAACGGAACACAGACACTGAGGATAACGATTCTGATTCATCAAAAACGACTCAATGCACACTGCACAATCGCTGATGTTAATCCCCCTGCTGTATTAGGGCTAAAAACTGCATTCAGTTACTCCTTTCTTGAGGGTGTCCTTATCAATTTACAGGGGAATTTAATACCCTCAGAGTACTACCTTACCGTGAAGGATTCCTCTGTAATAGGCAATCACACTTCCCTGATCCTCTTACGGACCGATTTTCCTCTCCACCACATGTGAAGGAACACACCTAACAGGATCCCTTATCAAGCAGAGACCGTAGTCCATTATTGGTCAATCAAAAATCATTCAGTCCCACATTCAATGATCCTCATAGTTTACAATATCATACCAGACATTTATGACGTAGACAAAACAGACAACATAAAACAATCCTCCGACTCCTGAAACATACAGGAGAACTACGGAGGTGCCTAATCCCGACACGCTGGGCAAGGCTGGTTACTCTTCACTTCATTCAATTATCATTCAACCATAATTCAATCGTCAATTATACATCTAAAAACACATTGAAACATATAAGACAACAAATTCAATCACTGGCAAGGGTTCAAAAAAATGATTGTCTTGTTAGGACCACCAATTACCCGTCCTGGAGCCCTCTAGGTAGCACTGAATTATTAGTAATACAAGGGATTACTTACCGCGGATTTTATTCAGCGATTCCCAGAGAGATCCTTGTTGACGGTTCCAGAGGAGGTTCGGTTGTGATAATCCCAGGTTTCAGGCACCATGTACTGTTATGGAGACCCCCTTGTTTGTTATTAGGGAGAACTTTGGAATAGACAGCAAAGGATCTTCACATTGCCAGTGAGATTCAAATTAAAATACTTCATCGATGAAGGGAGAGAGGCAAAATACATGTGACATGCATTGTCAGCAGGTAGAGTCTTCTGTGTGGCAACTAAGACTCACCACATTTATTAGCTAGACAAAAAGCGGAACTACATTTCTTACATACAACTGAACAGGAAACCGAAATAGACAATCAGTGATAACACACTTCCCTTGGCCCAACGTAAAACTTTCTTGTCAGGGAATTCACAGGAAACCAGTATCTTAGTCAGACATTCCATAATACAAGTGTTAAGCAGAGGCCTCATAGAATAGATTGTTTTCCTAAATAAATAATGTATCTAGATATAAAAAATAACCATAACACTACCCACTTAATTCTTTAGTGTTCCATTAGGTCTATGACATCACGTGAGAAAAGACCTGACTAGTTGAATCATTCTAAGCGCTATGTGGAAACAGGATGTCAATTTTGCCTGTAAGACTCATCAATTACTGCAAAAGTCAATGTCAGGGGGGAGGGACGGAGCAGCTGGGTCAAGAGTTGAAGAGAGGAATGATTTCTGCAGGGACCAGAGACCTCCTGTTTCTACATAAAGCAGAGAAAAGACAAGAGTTAGCTGTGTACAAAGGCAAAATGAGCAATTATAAGTACAGAGTGCTGTATAATATGATGATTGCAATATATTAAGAGGATAAAAACTTTGATGGGAGTGCGTTTTTAATAACTAAGCCCTATTTTTGAATTTTTTCAATTCTGAGGTGTCATTTTATGCGGCAAAAACTCTGGAATGCTTCTACATATCCCAGTGATTCCATCTTTTCATGACACATTGCACACAATGGTAAATTTAGGTCATTAAAATTTGCATTCATTTATCAAATTCTCAGAAATTTGGTAAAAATGTAGAAAAATTTGCAATTTTCAATCTTTGAATTTTTATGCCCTTATAGCAGATAGTCTGTTAGCTGGGAGCCATCTTGCAAATGTACTATTTTACCAAATGCCCTCAGCTTGCTGCTGAGAGGCATTTTGCATAAGTAGTACACCTTCAAGATGGCTCACCAGCCAATAGCTGGGACACATCTTGTATAAAAGACTCCCTCACCCCAGGGAGTCGCCAAGCAACGTTTAGAGTCATTAGTCAGTAAGGTGTACTACTAGTGAGTTGTGAGATCACCTTCCCCCAGAGTGGCCAATGTCCTGAACTTGTACCCCTGGTCCCGGTGTGGTCAGTCCTGTGCCCATAGCCCCTGGTCCTGGTGTGGCCAGTCCTGTATCCAAAGTCCAGTGATCCCAGAGCGGCCAGTGCCTGAATCCTCATCCTCTGTTCCCAGAGCGGTCAGAGTCTGAACCACGTCCCCTCATCCCAGAGCAGCCAGTGCCTGAACCTCGTTCCCTGGTCCTGGAGTAGCCAGTGCCTGAAT
Organism: Phyllobates terribilis; assembly: GCF_046119375.1. Lineage (NCBI taxonomy): Eukaryota > Metazoa > Chordata > Amphibia > Anura > Dendrobatidae > Phyllobates > Phyllobates terribilis. The sequence continues at coordinate 256,019,799 of NW_027362761.1, forward strand.
CTTGTCCCCTGGTCCTAGAGTGGTCAGTACCTGAACCTTGTCCCCTGGTCCCAAAGCGGCCAGTGCCTGAACATTGTCCCTTGGTCCCAGAGTGGCCAGTCTTGTCCCCGAAGTTCCTGTCCCCTGGTCCTGGTGCGGCCAGTCCTGCTCCCAGAGTCCCTTGGTCCCGATGCAGCCAGTAACTGAACGTTTCCCTATCTGAATTTCCATGTCAGTGATCCTAAACTGTACCTACTATGTCTGAACAGAGTCCTAATCAGTGTCAGCTAAACTGACCCCTGGGGTCAGCTGCTACTGTCGGACACCACCCTGGAGTGGTACCTGGCGGCTACCTGCCACACAAGCCTGACCTCACCACTAGAGGCTCCAGTGTACACCAAGATAGCTGCTTAGTCACGCCCCTCCAGAGTAGGCCTGGTCCGTGTCACAATGGATCCACAAATTCACTTGCTCCACCGTTGGGTGTAACACCAGATAACAGATAGTTTCTAATCACTTTTTGGGTATTGTCACATTTGCAAGAAATTGCTTCGTACATTAGGGGTCCAATTCCTCCCATTATTCCTTGTGGAAATGAAAACTTTGGGACTAAAATAACATTTTAGAGAAAAAAATTTTTTTGTTTGATTCCACCTACCGGTATTTTTAATTTCTGTGAAGCACCTGTGGGGTCAAAGTGCTCATTATACCCGTAGATGAATTTCTTGAGGAGCATAGGTTCTGAAATGGGGTTGCTTTGTTATTATTATTATTTTTTTTTTGTTGCTGTACTGGCACCTTTACAGCTCTGCATGTGGTGGCCACCAACTATTCCAGACAAATCTGTGCTCCAAAAGCAAAACATTTCCTCCCTTCTAAGTCGTGCTATGTGACCAAACAGTGTCTATTGTTGGGTCCATTCATTCCTATTACCCCTTCTGAAAATGAAAACATTGAGGCTAAAGCATCATTTTAGTGGCAAAATGTAATTTTTCATTTATTTACATTCCATTGTTGTACAATTTTGAAAAGTCACTGCAAAATGGGGTCACTTATGGTGGATTTGTACTGTATTGACAACTTGGGAACTTTGTAAATACAACATGGCATCCACAATCTATTCCAGACAAAATTCCTCTATAAAAGTCAAATACTGCTCCTTTCCTTTGGAGTCCTGCTGTGTGCCCAAATAGTAGTTGTCAACCATATATAAAGGTACCAGCGTACACAGGAGAAATTGCACAACAAATTGTGCTGTTCATTTTCTCATTTGACAAAGACAAAAATTGGGACTAGATAATATTTTAGACTAAAAGTTTAATGTTTAATTTTCACATCCCAATGTTCTAAACTTTCATGAAGCACCCATAAGTACCAAAGATCATTACACTCAGGGGTGGAACTACCGCCCGTGCAGCCCGTTCATTGAACGGGGGCCCCGAGGGAGAGGGGGCCCCTCCAGCCTCCAGCAGGGCCGCCATCAGGGCATGACTGTCCTGACTCCAGTATGGGGCCCGGCCGGTAGGGGCCCCCTCTGAGCCCCGTTGGGGGCCCCCCTCTTGTGCATCTCTCTCCTCATGGGGCCCCCGGCCCCATGCTAAGCGCCGGGTCCAGGACATCTCAGCGCTGCGCTGCTGCGGCAGCGCCTTCATGATTCCCCTGACTTCCGGTCATGTGACGGCGCCGTCACATGGCCGGAAGTCAGGAGAACCTGGTGTCAGCGATTTGGACGAGTGCCAGGATTCTGCAGGGATCGCATGGGGGTAAGTATAACAAGTTTTATTTTTTTTTAAATACAATTAACTAGGAGTGGGGGGAATGGGAGATGCACATGTGGGGGGGGGGGATGAGAGATGCACATGTGGTGGGGGAGATGAGAGATGCACATGTGGGGGGGGGAGATGAGAGATGCACATGTGGGGGGGGATGAGAGATTCACGTGGGGGGGGATGAGAGATGCACATGTGGGGGGGGAGATGAGAGATGCACATGTGGGGGGGGGGAGATGAGAGATGCACATGTGGGGGGGGGAGATGAGAGATGCACATGGGGGGGATGAGAGATGCACATGTGGGGGGGGAGATGAGAGATGCACATGTGGTGGAGGGGGATGAGAGAGGTGCACATGTGGTGGAGGGGGATGAGAGAGGTGCACATGTGGGGGAGGGGGGTGAGAGAGGTGCACATGTGGGGGAGGGGGATGAGAGAGGTGCACATGTGGGGGAGGGGGATGAGAGATGTGCACATGGGGGTGAGGGGGATGAGAGATGTGCACATGGGGGGGTGGTGAGAGCTGCACATGTGGGGGAGGGGATGAGAGATGTGCACATGGGGGGGATGAGAGATGTGCACATGGGGGGATGAGAGATGTGCACATGGGGGGGATGAGAGATGTGCACATGGGGGGGTGGGTGAGAGCTGTGCACATGGGGGGGATGAGAGCTGTGCACATGGGGGGGGATGAGAGCTGCACATGGGGGGGGTTTGAGAGCTGCACATGGGGGGGTTTCAGAGCTCACCATGGGGGGGTTTGAGAGCTGCACATGGGGGGGGTGAGAGCTGCACATGGGGGGGATAAGAGCTGCACATGGGGGAATTGGGAGTAGGGGGATAATGAGCTGCACATAGTGAATGTGGGGTGGGGGAGAGTAAATGATGATGGGGTGGGGAGAGCACGGACATGATATAATGAATTGGGGCAGGGGGTTGCATGTAAATAATGAATGCGGGGAGCAGGAAGTATAGAGTAGGGGGCGTTGCGGATGCAGGAGTGTAACTGGTAACAAATTGGCGGAAAGAGTAGAGGTTCTAATTAAATTATATATTAAGTGCCTATTTACAGTTAATGGGGGCACCGTGGTGGATTACAATTATATTTGGAATGGTAGGTTGCATAATAACTAACCATATATTGATGGTGGATGCACGTCTGTATTCAGCTGCGTAATGTAGAAGTTGGAGAATGTGCTCTAGATAACTGTGTTATTTTATGCAGAGACGAGTCCTGGCTGGAAGACGTGATGGCGGTCTGTGCTGGATGAAGGAGAAAAGCGTAGCTGAAGGACTTCACCTAGAGACGTCACCAGTGAGTCAGTGTATTACATGTACACTTACACTATATACTATGTACTGGGCTCCTGTGTATAATGTCACTGGTGATCACTGTATTACCTGTACACTATATACAGAGCTCCTGTGTATAATGTCACTGGTGATCACTAGATTACCTGGACACTTACATTATACATACCATGTATAGAGCTCCCGTGTATAATGACACTTATGGTAATATTAGTAATGAGGTGGTAATATGTGGTCTGGTCATGGTGTGGCAGTTTTTCTCCCTTCTGTGTGGTATTATTCGGTCACTATGTTGTGGTAATATGTGGTCTGGTCATGATGTGGCGGTATTCCCTGTATGTGGTATTATTGATCATTTTAAAAAAAAATGTATATGACACATTCCCTTAAAGAAAACTAAATAAAAATATATCTAAAAAGAGTATTGGATATTTTAAGAAAATTTTAATAGGTTAGAGTAGGGCCCGGCCAGAAGAGTCTACCTTATCGTGGTGGCGGCTTTAAAAATCTTTTGGCCAAAATAAAAGCTGCTGTCTATGTATGTGGCGCCGTCACATGGCCGAACGTCAGGAGAACCTGGTGGCAGCGACGTGGACGAGCGCCAGGATTCTGCAGGGATCGCATGGGGGTAAGTATAACAAGTTTTATTTTTTTTAAATACAATTAATTAACTAGGAGTGGGGGGAATCAGATGCACGGGGGGGGGTGAGATGCACATGGGGGGATGAGAGATGCACATGGGGGGGTGAGAGATGCACATGGGGGGGATGAGAGATGCACGGGGGGGCATTAGAGATGCACGGGGGGGTGAGCTGCACATGGGGGGGGTGAGAGCTGCACATGGGGGGGTGAGAGATGCACATGGGGGGGTTATGTTTACATAACTTTGTTGCCTTATGAAGGGGGGGGGGGGGGCCCAAAAATTTCTTGCACAGGGGCCCACTACAGTCTGTGTCCGCCCCTGATTACACTACTAGATGAATTGCTTGAGTGATGTAGTTTCAAAAATGGCATCAATTTGGGAGGATTTCTGCTGTTCTCGAATTTACGGGCTCTGCAAATGGGAAATGTTGTCAAGAATCAAGTGAAGCCAAAATTGCTCTTCAAAAGTGAAATAGTGCATCTTCCCTTCTGTGCCATGCCATTTGCCCAAACAATAGATTTCAGCCACATATGGGGCAATGGCGCATTCAATAAAAATTGCATTCTCTCTCATTAGTAGCTGTGAAAATAAAAAAAAAATTGAGGCTAAAGTAACATTTTAGTTGAAAGAATAATTTTAATTTTGTTCATTCCACTTTGCATTTATTTCTCGGAAGCACCTGAAGGGTTAACAAACTTCCTGAATGAGGTATTGATTACTTCCAGGGAGGCAGTTTCTAAAATTGTATCACTTGGAGGGGAGGGTCCAGAAAAATAGACCTATAAAAATGACAAAACTGAATAGGCCTGTAAAAAATATATTTTGTAAAAAAAATAAAAATTGCTGCTAAACTTTTAACCCTTCTAACATTCTAACAAAATAAAAGGGCATTTCAAAAAATTATGCTGAATTAAACTAGACACTAGTGTTGAGCCACCCCCGTAGTGTTCGAGTTCGGTTCGGTTCGTCGAACACCCGTGTGTTCGCCGAACTGTTCGTCGAACTGTTCGTCGAACACCTTCGAACACCGTTAAAACCAATGGCAGGCAAACAAAAACACATAGAAACACATAGAAAACACCTTCAAAGGTGTCCAAAAGCTGACAAACTGCTCAGAAGACACAACTAACACATGGAAAAGTGACAAGTACATATAGTCATGCGAAAAGAAAAGAGGTGGAGGAGTAAAAGGAGGGGGAGACACAGATATAGGCATGTCATGCCCTTCTAAAATCCAAAAAGTGAGAAGCCGAGACGGCCAGTCCGCTCCTGCCCGTGCCACCTCCGTGTCGCCGGGTTTGTGCCAGAGCCGCGGTGAACCCTGACGGCCAGCCCCCCTCTCCCAATACTGGTGCCTGTCCGCTGGTGGGTCGAGAGAGCCCCCCTGTGGTGGAGGCAGCTCTAAGCTTTTTAATTTAAATTGTCCCTCTAATTTGAATGAATACACTTTAAATCCATTTACAAGGATCTATTGGAGGGCAAGTCTCATGCCAGCAGCCGCGTAATTCCAGCTCCAGTAGCGTCCACTAAAGCTGCTGCAGTTAAAAAGCTTTTATAAGGATCGAGCTCGGCTGTCCACCGCAAGGCATCCTAGTGCCAGTCCCAGCCCCTATGCCTTGGGGTGCCTCCTGATGCTCTTCACTAAGTATCCCGTGGTCCCGAAGCATTTCCTTTGAAAAAATTAAGTGTCCAAACTACAGGTGGTGTAGCTTGCTTAACAGCCGGGATAATCCGCTGACTAGCAGACACTGCTACTAGGCACAAAGTATTTCCTGGGCTAGATGCAGTTAAAAATTTGTAAGTAGATACTCTCGTTGGATGCTGAGAAAGCATTCCATAGAGTCTCCTGGCACGCCATATATGATTCTCTTAAAAAGCTTGGGGTAGGGGTCTAGGGGACCCTTTTATAGCCAAAATCACGGCCCTGTATCACAATACGTCACCTAGGCTGAAGATAAATGGAACTGTAGCACCGAGGGCTCGGTTGCTACAGACGTATTGCACCTCACCCAGAGGTGTGATATCTCACTCTCAGATAAGGATGGAGTGTGGATCAGGACCCGACACCTGCATGCATTACACCACATTGCCGTGGGGCAGGGCGACCAATATGCCCCTGAGATGGGCACGACAGTCCCTGTCCCTGGCTGGAGTGGGGGGAGGGAACACTGAGGAAGGGGAACCCTGCAGTGCAGGAGCAGGGAGGAAGCAGTTCCTGGGTGCATTGAGAAGGGAGTATAAAAGGTGGGCACCATCTTAGTTCAGTGCAGAGAAGTCTGAGCAGAAGTGGCAGGGAGCAGGGGCTCTGCATGAGCTCTGCTCCGGAGGCGGGCCTAGTAACAGAGGCCCAGGCCTGCAAGAGGGAGAAGGAAGGAAGAGGAGCGGAGAAGGCTCCAGGAACGAGGAATGAAGGGATCCCAGGGGTGCGGACGGGCGAGTCGCCACCGCACGCCCGAATCCACCTGCGTGGAGGGGTCAGGCCAAAGGGGGAGACCGGTCCCCGAACTAGTGGAGGCAGGAAACGACCCTCAGCTAGAAACCGGAGGCTCTGACATTTTATGTGGCGCAGCCCCTTGCTCCACCCGCTAGGAAGGCACCACATAGGGTCAGGGAAACTGGCGCCAAGTTTACCAAGAGGAGGCCCGAGGCAGCCGGACAGAAGTGTTGGTAAGAAAGGCCAGACAAAGGACACACAAAGGGGGTCCTGTGAAGCGCTCCAAAGTTATCTGGGAGTTGTCTGAGCCCCTCACCTGGTGAGCACAGTACGACGTGGGCAGCCGTTACCTGCAGACGTGGTCTGGATAATAAGAACTGTGAGTAAAGGCCCTGAACTGCATCACTGACTCCGTGTCGTTACTGCTGCTGCCCTGCACCATCACCCCCATCCTCCGCATACACTGCCCTGAGGCTATACTCCTCCCGTGGGGAGTTATGCTACGCTCTGCTGCACCCACAACACCAGCCTTAGCGGTCTGCCCTGTAGCGGCGGTTCACTCTGACCGCAATCCACGGGTGGCGTAGTCGGACATTTAAACATCAAAACCACATAAATAGTTCCGCCACTGGTTTGACCGCCCTGAGCCACGGAACCGGATCGCCGCCACGAAGACTACAACCACCAGCATCCACCAAAAAGGGTCCGGCTCCGGGTGTCCCAAGGCCCAGGGGGTGCGTCAGAACATTTTCATCACCTTTCACAATCACCAATGGGACAAGGCAGGGATGTCCTCTGTCCCCTCTCTTATACATCCTAGTGACGGAGCACCTGCTCTCATCAATTCGCCATAACCCCAATATTAGGTGGATTGAGGTGGGAGGCACCGAGTACAAGTGCTCTCTATTTGCTGATGATGTCCTAGTATATATCACTCAATCACATATATCCATCCCTGCTGTTATGGCTGAAATAGATCACTTTGTTACATGGTAAAATTTTAAAATCAATGCAGCGAAGTCTGAGGCCCTCGATGTCTCCCTCCCTAAATCCATATAGGATTCCATCCAGTCCAACTTTCCCTTTGCCTGGCCCTCACAGGGTATCAAATACTTAGGAATTCCTATTCATAGAGACCTCTCCCATCTATGTTATCTTAATTTTGGGCCCTTTATTGAACAATTCCATACAGACCACGGTTGGCAAGTTAGAACTGTAAGATTCACTACGTGAACCACTGGTGTTTTGTGGAAAAGCACATGTACACCGCGTTCCAAATTATTATGCAAAAAGTGTTTAGGAGTGATAAGGGAAGAATTTGTTTGTTTGTCAGTTAAACTCATTGATGGTGATGTGTGTCAGGGCTCTTTATATCACTGTAAGCAATTGCAGACACCTGTGCTAATTAGTTTGGCAGGTGTGTCCAATGAAAGGCAAGACTACTTAAGAAGGCTCTCTCACATTATTAAGCAGCCTACATTTTCTGCCAAAATGGGAAAGAAAAAGGATGTGTCGGCTGCTGAGAAGCAACAAATTGTGGAGTGTTTAGGTCAAGGCATGACTACAATCAACATTGTGCGATGATCAGGATGAAGTGTCTTGGCAATCAAGAAGTATGTAGCTGATTCACAGTACACACGTGTGCGTGCTGATAAGGGCAAATTGAGGACTCTTTCCTACAGGCAATTACGTCAGGTTGAAACAGCAGCGGCAAAAAAGCCTTGTCATAGCAGCAGACAAGTTTTTGAAGCTGCTTGTGCCTCCAACGTCCCCCGAACAACAAGATGCAGGGTCCTTCAGAGGTTTGCAGCTGTGCATATGCCATCCTGTCGACCTCCTCTATCCACTTCACACAAGCAGAAACGGCTCCAGTGGGCCAAACATTACATGAAGACTGATTTCAAAACTGTTTTGTTCACGGATGAGTGCCGTGCAGCGCTCGATGGTCCAGATGAATGGAGTGGAGGATGGCTGGTTGATGGACACCCCACGCAAACACGGCTACAGCGCCAACAAGGAGGAGGTGGAGTAATGTTTTGGGCTGGAATCATGGGGAGAGAGATTGTCGGCCCCTTTAGGATCCCTGAAGGCGCTAAAGATGAACTCCATAATGTATGTGGATTTTCTCAAACAGCACTTCCTGCCATGGTTCAAGAAGAAGAACCGTGTATTTCACAGCAAGATCATTTTTCTGCATGATAATGCACCATCTCATGCTGCACATAAAACATCTGCATCTCTGGCTGATATGGGCATAAAAGGGGACAAACTTATGGTGTGACCCCCATGCTCCCCTGACCTCTACCCCATTCAGAACCTTTGGAGCATCATTAAAAGGAGTGTCTATGATGGCGGGAGGCAGTTCACATCTAAGCAACAGCTCTGGGAGGGTATTCTGTCCTCATGCAAAACAATTGAAGCAGAAACCATCCAAAACCTGACAAATTCAATGGACGAGAGAGTTCAGAAGCTCCTTTCGAACAAGGGGTCCTATGTGAAAATGTAACATCACCTAGAATAAAGTTTTGAGTTGAAAACTGTTTGATTTCAGTTTCTAACAACCTGCTAATGCTTATAATTTCAAAAATGACCATTTTTTTGGTCTTTATTAAAATGAAAAGGTTGATCGAAAAGTTTGGGGGATCTAAGAGTGTGACAACCCAGTAGTCATGATTACTTCGAATTCTGACAATATGAGGGTCATGCTGCAGGTAGTGCAGCAAGAAGGCACTTATGTGTCTTGCGCATCTCGGAGCCCCAAAATTATTTTCCGGGCTAGATGCAGCTAAAAATTATTTCTAATTTTAAATCTGGTGAAGCTTATTATAGATGGCCTAATAGGATCAGTGCTGCACACTGCTACAAAGCCCAAATTATTTTCCAGTCAAGATACAGATAAACATGATTAGTAATTTGAAAGCTTAAAACGGTTGGTAGGGTGATTTTAACCAATCATCAAGCTTTTACTCTCCCCAGGATGACACAGGGGTAGAAAAGTCGTTTCGGATCCATGATTTGTTCATCTTTATGAACGTGAGTCTGTCTACATTATCAGTGGAGAGCCGCGTGCGCTTATCTGTCAGCACACCACCAGCAGCGCTGAACACACGTTCAGACAGAACGCTGGCTGCGGGGCATGACAAGATCTCCAAGGCGTAAGTGGCTAGCTCCGGCCATTTATCCAGATTGGAAGCCCAAAAAGAGCAAGGGTCCAGTGACACAGTCGTGGCTTCAATGTTTACTTGGAGATACTCCTGTACCATCGTCTCTAGGCGTTGACTATGTGTCAGACTTCTTGTCTCCTGTGGCCTTGCAAAGGATGGGCTAAAAAAGTGGTGAAATGATTCCGCAAAATTGATGTTACCAGCAGATACTGTGGTTCTGTTACGGTTTGAGTGCTGAACACTTGACGGTCCCACGGTTGGCAAGTTGGAACTGTGAGATTCACTACGTGCACCACTGGTATTTTGTGGAAAAGCACATGTAAGATTCTGCAACAGTCTCTGCTGATACTCCTGCATGCGTGCATCCCTTTCTATGGCAGGAATAATTTCTGCAAATTTACTTTTGTACCGGGGATCTAACAGTGTGGCAACCCAGTAGTCAGGATTATTTCTAATTCTCACAATTCGAGGGTCATGTTGCAGGTAGTGCAGCAAGAAGGCACTCATGTGTGTTGCGCATCCAGGAGCACCAAGTCCCTGTTGTGTTGGTGGCGAGGTAGCAATCATGCTTCCTTCCTCTGTCCTCTCCCCCCAACCTCGCACAACAGAAATGTGATCAAGGTCTCCCTCATCTGATGAGTCTTCCATCAGTTCGTCCTCCACTTCTTCCTGGGCTCCTGCACCTTCCTCACTAGTTTGGCTGCTACCATGCGCCCTGGTAAAATCATCTCCCCCACCCTCACATGCCTGCCGCCTTGGTGCTGCCGACCGTCTGGACCTTGCAGATGTTAGCCCTTCCGCATACAACTCCTCCTCCTCTACTTCCTCCACCTCCTCTTGTGCCACCACCTGACTCCGAATTCTGTTTAACATGTGCTCCAGCATGTAAATCACCGGAATAGTCATGCTGATAATGGCATCGTCAGCACTAAACATCTTCGTCGCCATTTCAAAACTGTGCAGAAGGGTGCATAGGTCCCTGATCTGAGACCACTCCTCCAGCGTGATTTGCCCCACCTCTGAATCTCGTTGGCCCAGGCTATACGTCAGAACGTATTGCACCAGGGCTTGTCGGTGCTGCCACAGTCGCTGCAACATGTGCAGAGTTGAATTCCACCGGGTAGGCACATCGCATTTTAGCCGGTGAAGTGGCAGGCCCAACGACTTCTGTAGAGATGTAAGTCGCTGAGCTGCGGGACGCGAACGGCGGAAGTGAGCACACAGCGACCGTGCCCTCTGCAGAAGGCCATCTAGTCTGGGATAGTGGGCTAAAAATTGCTGGACAACCAGGTTCAACACGTGAGCCATACAAGGCACGTGTGTGACATTGCCCCGGCGAAGGGCCGCACCCAGGTTTGCAGCATTGTCGCACACGGCCTTCCCTGGTTTCAGGTCCAGTGGAGACAACCATTCATGAAATTGGTTCTCCAGAGCTGACCACAACTCCTCAGCTGTGTGACTCACATTTCCCAGACATTTCAATGTAAAAACCGCCTGATGACGTTGAGCCCTACTGCCAGCATAGTAAGGAGGTGTGCAGGATCCCTTCTGCGCAGTTAGAAAGCTTGTGGCATGACCAGACAGGCTTTGGGTGCAGGTGGAAGACCGAGAGGAGGTTGAGGAGGCAGAAGCAGTGGAGGAAAAATGACATAAAGAGGATTGACGCACAACTCGTGGGGACGGCAAGACTTGGACAGCAGCCCCTTGTCCTGCTGTCACCATAGTTACCCAGTGCCCAGTCAGCGACATGTAACGCCCCTGTCCATGCCTACTCGTCCAAGTGTCTGTGGTGAAATGCACCCTGTCACACACAGAGTTTCTCAAAGAAGCGGTGATGTTGTGTGCGACATGCTGGTGGAGCGCAGGCACACCTTTCTTTGAGAAGTAGTGCCGACTGGGCATCTGGTACTGGGGCACTGCGACGAACATAAGGTCTCGAAAATCCTCTGTGTCCACCAGGCGGAAAGGCAGCATTTCTGTAGCCAAGAGCTTGCAGATGGTGAAATTCAACCTCTTAGCTTTCTCATGGCTAGGAGGAAATGGTCTTTTACTTGTCCACATCTGAGGGACCGAGGGCTGGCTATTGTGCTTAGACGGGGTTGATAAGGGTGTCCCCGGCAAACTGCCGGTCTGTGAGGAAGATGCAGGCGGACATGTTAGGTTGCCTTGATCCAAAGGTGGTGCTATCGATGTCGGACAGCGCTCAAGACCAGCTGGTGTTACCACCTCCAAAGAAAATGATGACCTGCCAATCACGCTGGCTGTTGCGGGTAAAGAGGTGGCAGGTCTGCGCCCCAAAACAGGTGTGACTGCTGTCCCCCCAGTCACAGAGGATGAAGAGGCCGCGGATGCACAAGATATGGCAGACGGTGGTTGGCCCGGCTGGCTAGACCGCATTGTAGCACACTGAGCTTCCCACTGCAACTTATGCTTCATGTCCATGTGCCGGTTCATGCATGAAGTACTCAAACTATGTATTTTTTGGCCTCTACTTAGCTTTTGCTGACAAATGTTACAGATAACACGAGTTGGGTCATCTTTATCGATCTGAAAAAATGCCCAGGCTATGCAAGGCTTAGCACCCATGCGACCTGAAGAGCCACCACGACTTGTGGTGAGAGGCAGAGTTGTGTTTGAGGATGCAGTTGTTGACGTGCTTCCAGTACTACGTCTCTGTCCAGGAAGGCGCAACTTGACCTCGTCGTCACTAGCATCTTCCTCCACCTCCTCTGCTGACCTCATCTCTTGGCTGACTGTGGGTTGACAGTAAGTGGGATCTCCGACCTCATCATCATCACCCTGTGCGTTATCACACCCGTCGTCCTCAGAGCCAACCTGTTCCTGCCCTGACAAAAAACTAAAGTTGTCGCTCCAATCAGGTATTTGAGTCTTATCATTATCTTCCTCATTGTCTCCACCAACAGGAGTTACAGTTTGGGAATGAGGGTCTACATTATGGTCAGAACCTTCTGCGTCTGGTCCTGGATCCGACTCATAAAGATTCTGGGCATCAGTGCAGATCATTTCCTCGTCTGGATTCACAGAAGCGCTGGAGTCGACCTCTGATTCCCAGGCTATAGTATGAGTAAACAGCTCTGCAGACTCAACCATCTGTTCTACCTCATACTCAGACGGGCAGCTGGAGATTTGGGAGCTGTGAGGAAGCAAGTGCGATTTGGGTGACACCTTTGAGGACTGGAGTATTTGTGATGTTGAAGTTGATGTGGAGGAGAGCCCACTTAAAGGAGCACTTGATATCCGTTGAAGCACCTGCTGTTTTTGTGCCTCATCTGGAATTTGTAGCGATTGGCGTGGCCGTAAGAAAGGGATCTTATCACATTGTCCGCTAAAAGAAGTAGACATTTTAGTTTGGCTGGAAGATGGTCTTTCTTCTGCACCTACCCCACGGACACAACCTTTTTTCCCCTTCCCAACACGCCTATTCCCCTTTCCACCAGCAGCAGGCCTTTTTCCACTCATTTTGGTGGTTAACTAATTCACAACTCTGGAGTTGTTTGCACAAAAAACAATGGATGGTAACCGAGCAGAGCTGAGTGGCCAAACTGTGGTATTAGGCCAAAACTATTGGCTGGGTTAGATGCAGAAAAAAATTATTTTTAATTTGCAACCTGATGGAGGTCAGTATAGATGGACTAATAGACCAAGTCCCACACACCGCTAGAAGCCCAAATATTTTTTCAGAGCTAGATGCAGAAATTTTTTTTATTCAATTTGCAACCTGATGGAGGTCAGTATAGATGGACTAATAGACCAAGTCCCACACACTGCTAGAAGCCCAAATATTTTTTCAGAGCTAGATGCAGAAAAAAATTATTTTTAATTTGCAACCTGATGGAGGTCAGTATAGATGGACTAATAGACCAAGTCCCACACACCGCTAGAAGCCCAAATATTTTTTCAGAGCTAGATGCAGAAAAAAATTATTTTTAATTTGCAACCTGATGGAGGTCAGTATAGATGGACTAATAGACCAAGTCCCACACACCGCTAGAAGCCCAAATATTTTTTCAGAGCTAGATGCAGAAAAAAATTATATTCAATTTGCAACCTGCTGGAGGTCAGTATAGAAGGACTAATAGAACAAGTCCCACACACTGCTAGAAGCCCAAATATTTTTTCAGAGCTAGATGCAGAAAAAAATTATTTTTAATTTGCAACCTGATGGAGGTCAGTATAGATGGACTAATAGACCAAGTCCCACACACCGCTAGAAGCCCAAATATTTTTTCAGAGCTAGATGCAGAAAAAAATTATATTCAATTTGCAACCTGATGGAGGTCAGTATAGATGGACTAATAGACCAAGTCCCACACACTGCTAGAAGCCCAAATATTTTTTCAGAGCTAGATGCAGAAAAAAATTATTTTTAATTTGCAACCTGATGGAGGTCAGTATAGATGGACTAATAGACCAAGTCCCACACACTGCTAGAAGCCCAAATATTTTTTCAGAGCTAGATGCAGAAAAAAATTATTTTTAATTTGCAACCTGATGGAGGTCAGTATAGATGGACTAATAGACCAAGTCCCACACACCGCTAGAAGCCCAAATATTTTTTCAGAGCTAGATGCAGAAAAAAATTATATTCAATTTGCAACCTGCTGGACGTCAGTATAGAAGGACTAATAGAACAAGTCCCACACACTGCTAGAAGCCCAAATATTTTTTCAGAGCTAAATGAAGAAAAAAATTATTTTTAATTTGCAACCTGATGGAGGTCAGTATAGATGGACTAATAGACCAAGTCCCACACACTGCTAGAAGCCCAAATATTTTTTCAGAGCTAGATGCAGAAAAAAATTATTTTTAATTTGCAACCTGATGGAGGTCAGTATAGATGGACTAATAGACCAAGTCCCACACACCGCTAGAAGCCCAAATATTTTTTCAGAGCTAGATGCAGAAATTTTTTTTATTCAATTTGCAACCTGATGGAGGTCAGTATAGATGGACTAATAGACCAAGTCCCACACACTGCTAGAAGCCCAAATATTTTTTCAGAGCTAGATGCAGAAAAAAATTATTTTTAATTTGCAACCTGATGGAGGTCAGTATAGATGGACTAATAGACCAAGTCCCACACACCGCTAGAAGCCCAAATATTTTTTCAGAGCTAGATGCAGAAATTTTTTTTATTCAATTTGCAACCTGATGGAGGTCAGTATAGATGGACTAATAGACCAAGTCCCACACACTGCTAGAAGCCCAAATATTTTTTCAGAGCTAGATGCAGAAAAAAATTATTTTTAATTTGCAACCTGATGGAGGTCAGTATAGATGGACTAATAGACCAAGTCCCACACACCGCTAGAAGCCCAAATATTTTTTCAGAGCTAGATGCAGAAATTTTTTTTATTCAATTTGCAACCTGATGGAGGTCAGTATAGATGGACTAATAGACCAAGTCCCACACACTGCTAGAAGCCCAAATATTTTTTCAGAGCTAGATGCAGAAAAAAATTATTTTTAATTTGCAACCTGATGGAGGTCAGTATAGATGGACTAATAGACCAAGTCCCACACACTGCTAGAAGCCCAAATATTTTTTCAGAGCTAAATGAAGAAAAAAATTATTTTTAATTTGCAACCTGATGGAGGTCAGTATAGATGGACTAATAGACCAAGTCCCACACACTGCTAGAAGCCCAAATATTTTTTCAGAGCTAGATGCAGAAAAAAATTATTTTTAATTTGCAACCTGATGGAGGTCAGTATAGATGGACTAATAGACCAAGTCCCACACACTGCTAGAAGCCCAAATATTTTTTCAGAGCTAGATGCAGAAAAAAATTATTTTTAATTTGCAACCTGATGGAGGTCAGTATAGATGGACTAATAGACCAAGTCCCACACACCGCTAGAAGCCCAAATATTTTTTCAGAGCTAGATGCAGAAAAAAATTATATTCAATTTGCAACCTGCTGGACGTCAGTATAGAAGGACTAATAGAACAAGTCCCACACACTGCTAGAAGCCCAAATATTTTTTCAGAGCTAAATGAAGAAAAAAATTATTTTTAATTTGCAACCTGATGGAGGTCAGTATAGATGGACTAATAGACCAAGTCCCACACACTGCTAGAAGCCCAAATATTTTTTCAGAGCTAGATGCAGAAAAAAATTATTTTTAATTTGCAACCTGATGGAGGTCAGTATAGATGGACTAATAGACCAAGTCCCACACACTGCTAGAAGCCCAAATATTTTTTCAGAGCTAGATGCAGAAAATTTTTTTATTCAATTTGCAACCTGATGGAGGTCAGTATAGATGGACTAATAGACCAAGTCCCACACACTGCTAGAAGCCCAAATATTTTTTCAGAGCTAGATGCAGAAAAAAATTATTTTTAATTTGCAACCTGATGGAGGTCAGTATAGATGGACTAATAGACCAAGTCCCACACACCGCTAGAAGCCCAAATATTTTTTCAGAGCTAGATGCAGAAATTTTTTTTATTCAATTTGCAACCTGATGGAGGTCAGTATAGATGGACTAATAGACCAAGTCCCACACACTGCTAGAAGCCCAAATATTTTTTCAGAGCTAGATGCAGAAAAAAATTATTTTTAATTTGCAACCTGATGGAGGTCAGTATAGATGGACTAATAGACCAAGTCCCACACACCGCTAGAAGCCCAAATATTTTTTCAGAGCTAGATGCAGAAATTTTTTTTATTCAATTTGCAACCTGATGGAGGTCAGTATAGATGGACTAATAGACCAAGTCCCACACACTGCTAGAAGCCCAAATATTTTTTCAGAGCTAGATGCAGAAAAAAATTATTTTTAATTTGCAACCTGATGGAGGTCAGTATAGATGGACTAATAGACCAAGTCCCACACACTGCTAGAAGCCCAAATATTTTTTCAGAGCTAGATGCAGAAAAAAAATATTTTTAATTTGCAACCTGATGGAGGTCAGTATAGATGGACTAATAGAACAAGTCCCACACGCTGCTAGAAGCCCAAATATTTTTTCAGAGATAAATGAAGAAAAAAATTATTTTTAATTTGCAACCTGATGGAGGTCAGTATAGATGGACTAATAGACCAAGTCCCACACACTGCTAGAAGCCCAAATATTTTTTCAGAGCTAGATGCAGAAAAAAATTATTTTTAATTTGCAACCTGATGGAGGTCAGTATAGATGGACTAATAGACCAAGTCCCACACACCGCTAGAAGCCCAAATATTTTTTCAGAGCTAGATGCAGAAAAAAATTATATTCAATTTGCAACCTGCTGGAGGTCAGTATAGAAGGACTAATAGAACAAGTCCCACACACTGCTAGAAGCCCAAATATTTTTTCAGAGCTAAATGAAGAAAAAAATTATTTTTAATTTGCAACCTGATGGAGGTCAGTATAGATGGACTAATAGACCAAGTCCCACACACTGCTAGAAGCCCAAATATTTTTTCAGAGCTAGATGCAGAAAAAAATTATATTCAGTTTGCAACCTGATGGAGGTCAGTATAGATGGACTAATAGAATGATGCTATGCCCAAAAGATTTTACTTCACTAGGTGCAGTAAAAAAATTGGTATTCTATACACAGGTGGTATATCTTGCAACACAGATAGGCTACTCCACTGACTAACACACTCTGCAATAGGCCAAAAAGGATTAGCTTTGCTAGATTCAGCCAAATGCTGTGAAAAAAACTTGCACAGCACTGGCACAGACCTGCCTGGCAAGAACTGATAGGAACTGATGTAACCTAGTCCTGAAAAGGACTCCAATTACAATTAGTCTTTACTCCCACAATCTATCTATTTAAGAGCACAGACCTGCCTGATAAAAGTCGTAGGAAATGCTGTAACCTAGTCCTTAAAAGGACTGCAATCACAACTATTCCCTACTCCCAAGCTATCTGTATATTTGTGCGAAAATTGGCTTGAAATTAACAAGGTATAGCGCACACAGCAACAGCGGTGCCGTCTAACACGCAGCTGCAGCAGTGAGAAAATGGTGGCGACGGGGAAAATGGCTTGGTCTTATAGGGCAAGGACATGTGACATACACTGCCAATCACACATGCCCTTGCTTGTGTGAAAAAAAGCACTTCGCTCCGTGTGTGCGCTGCTGATAGGCTGACAGATTGCACCTCCCCACTGCAAATGCGGGAAAGAGAAAAAAAAATGGAGATCTTCATTGTTCCTGCAGAGATCCATCCCCTGCCCCTCCCCCCGCCCCGCTGTACACTCAAACTGCGTATTAACATTAATTTTCATCATTACTGAGAAAAAATCCAGTTATGATTTTGGTGCACGAACAGTTATCGAACATAACCTCGAACAGCCGAATTTTTCTCAAATTGTTCGTGTTCGCCGACCGGCTCGAACACCGCCCAAAACAGCTCGAATTTGAGATTGGCGAACAGTTCGAGTAGAACAACGCTCATCTCTACTAGACACATGCGAATTAACTATTTTGTATTTTAGTTTTTTCTTTTGTAGAGGCATAAAAATTAGTTTGAAGTTTGAAGACTGCAAATTTTACACAATTTTTGCAATTTTCCAGTATTTTCATAAATAAATGCAAATTATTTTAAAATTAATACACCACTAGTGTTGAGCGAATTTGTTCGGCAAATGTTCTAAAGTTTCAAATTCGGTACGAATATGGCACATTCAGATTCGTGATCGCAAAGGAGTGCAAATTTTCTTAAAATCGGAAAAGTTTGACGAATTTGCGTGGGACCGCGAATACAGGGCAACCACGACATTTTGAACAGTTTTGTTAGCATACTTCAACTGTATGATGAGCAGTGACATGGTGAGTGTGGGGGTTGTGGAGAGCTTAGAAGAGGTAAGATCAGTGGCGCACTGTTTTTTTTTCTCCTGTAGGCGGTAACTTTAACTGAGGAAAGAGCGGTCAGCCAATCATAGCGCATGAAGAATCTACACTGTCCAGACATAAGGGCTTCTGCAATTGGCTGCGAAAATCACATGTCCTCTCAATATGAAAAGCGGCCATGTTCCCTCAGCGCCATTATATCCATGTCACTGGTGGAGACAGACGCAGCTCAGTGTGCTCCTGTGTAATGAGAGATATTAGCTAGATAGATGGGCGCTTGTGTGGTAGTCAGATAGTGTAGATAATTCCTATCCTGTGTACCTCTGCAACCGCTGGTGCAGCACATTTTTGGTGTTCTTGTGCAAGTACTGAGATTCTGACAGAAACAGAGGGCCCATGCCATTCAATAGTGCTGTGTACCGCTGGTATAGAGCTCCATGTCCCAGTATACCTTGAATCTTTTTTGCTCTTGCTAATGTGATCAAGCGCAGTACACCTTTTCATTTAGTGGGGTTGAAACTGTGCCCTGCACAGTCTGCAGAGCTTCTTATTGCAGAGCACAAAGTCTGTTTTTTTTTCTGTTGCTATTGTGATATTGAAAGCTGTGTGCACTAAAGTTTTTTTTTAGTGTCAGATACTATTTTAGTGGAGTTGAACTTCAGGTGGTTTCAGAGTAAAAAAATACATTTTTTCTCTTGCTACGCCCAGTCCAAAAAATATTTTTTCCTGTGCTAAAAGTCATACAGTGCTATAAGCCAGCTACTAAGTCAGTGGCGGTCAAATTCAGCTTGTACGCACAGTCAAACCTATATATATTTTTGGTTGGCAGGCAGAGTCCACCAAAGGTTTTTACTGTGGCAAAGTTGATCCAGTCAGCTAAAAAGGCAGATCTTATTTTAGTGGCGATGAACTTGCCCTGGATTCACAGTAAAAAAAACAAAACTTCTCTTACTAGGCCCAGTCCAAAAAATATTTTTTCCTGTGACAAAAGTCATACAGTGCTATAAGCCAGCTACTACGTCATTGGCGGTCAAAGTCAGCTGGACGCAGAGCTTAAGCAGAGTAACCCAAAAATATTTTTTGCTCTGAGTAAAGTGATACAGCTGGCTAGATCTGAGTTTGAAATATTTTGGAGCATATATTCTATGTCATACTGTCCTCATCCACATTCAAAAAAATGTCTTCTGTTCCGAAAGTAATACAGCAGGGGACATCTCAATTTGAAATTGTTTGGAGAATATCTTGTAGTTTTTGTTGGCCTCATGCACACTAACAAATTTATTTTGTCTGTTAGTAACGTTATACGGGAGGCCATATCTTACCTTGTCATTTAGTGTCGCTGAAATTCAGGTGTGTGCTGAGCTATTGCACAGGAAAAATTTTTATTTTTCTTTAGTTAATTGCGTGCTCCTACCACTGTATCTGACCAACATGAGTGGGAAAAAGAATAGAGCATGGTGGAAGGGGGAATAGACTTGGTGTTCAAGGTGTACGTGGGGTACGTGGTAATGTTAGTGAAAGCACTAGTGAACCAACACAAACAGGTCCTATCCAAATACAACTGACAACTTATGTTAGTGGACGGCCTACTGCACTCCCTTCCTTTGGCAGCCACACTTCCTTTGGCAGGAGCTCCAGTGGATGGCAAGCTCTGCTTCCAGTGCCCTCTCCTCTTCTTCCTCCACCTCAATATCCCACGCAGTACAGTCCACAGAGGTGGCACCCCAATTACCCCTGCTTCCCCCCGCGTCACAACTGGCCAACTGCCCAACTGACTGTAGCGAACCACAGATGGGCGAGTCTGTAGAACTCTTCAGCTATTCTACACCATGGGCATCAATAAAAGTGTACTCCAAACAGTCACAGAGTCAAGTGGAGGAAAGCAACTGCACCGATGCCCACATTTTTTTTAGCTTGGATTTGGGGCTGGATGAAGTAGGGTCCGAGCAGGTTCCTGACCCTCGTCACCAAACGTTAACCACAGGGGAGGGAGGTGATCCCGATGAGACTCAGATACCTGAGGCTCATGCGGACTGTACTGTACTGTCAGGGCAACAAGAGGAGAGGGGTCACTCTGAGGGCGAGGAATGGGATAACACATTGGATGATGACAAGGTTGAAGATCCTACTTGGTGTGAACCCAGAGTCACGCAGCCGAGTAGCTCATCTGAGGAGGTGGAGAAGGACGAGGAGGAGGTTACATTTCGCCTTACGGCCTACGGCGCAGACACGGAGTGATGCAAGCACGAGGAGCACTGCATCCTTAGCCCCAACCGTGGCTGTGGCCAGCAGTGGTCACGGGTCTGCAGCTCGCAGGGGCAGCAAGGGTTGCCCAGCATGGGCCTTTTTTGTTACTGCAAAGGATGAGCCAACTCACGTTATCTGCAAACTTTGTGATAAAAAACTCAGTAGAGGGAAAAACTGCAATAATTTGACTACTACATGCATGAACGTTCACATGTTCAAACAACATTCTTTACCCTGGGAATCTTACTGCACTGAAATGCGGACCAGCGCACCTCAACAACCATCAGCTGCCCCATCAAACGCATCCGCTGCTTCTTCCTCCTCCTCTGTTTCTTCCTCCTCCTCTGTTATCATGCCAAGTATTGTCACGCAGGTCTCCCATCGCAGAAACTCCGGTTCTTTACCCGCTCCAGTCAGGCTGAGTGACAGCCCATAACATCTGCACCTCACTCACGCTCCACTAGTTATTCTGGTTCTCCATACTCCGCCCTCTTTCAGCACCTTAGCCAGCCCTTGGTCCCGCAGTGGTCACGTAAAAGATTGTTTCATCCTACGCATGTCAAAGCTAAGAGGTTGGACTCCACCATCTCCAATCTGTTGGCCACGGAAATGCTGCCTTTCCGCCTGGTAGATACAGACGGTTTCCGAAAACTGATGACCGTCGCAGTCCCCGAGTACCAGTTGCCCACTCACCATTACTTCTCTAAGAAAGATGTGACTGCGCTACACCAGCATGTCGCAGACAACATCACCCATTCCTTGTCTAAATTTACGTGTGCCAGGGTGCATTTCACCACAGACACCTGGACTAGTAAGCATGGCCAAGGGCGTTACATCTTGCTGACTGGGCACTGGGTGACTCTGGTGGCTGTGGGGGCAGGCGGGAAAGGGGCTGCTCCACAAATCTTGGAATCCCCAAGGCTTGCAGAAGAAACCTCTGTATTTCCCACTTCCTCCGCTGCTTCTGCATCCTCCACTTCCTCTAGGGCCTCCACCTGCGCACTCAACCTCTGCCTTAACGAGACATGCGTTCCATGGTTGCGGAGCGAATATACACCACCTCCGTACTGTGCAGTCAGGGCTCACTGTAATCAGGCAGTCTTCAAATTAATATGCCTTGGAGATTGCAGTCATACAAGTGAAGAGTTGTAGGCAGCTCTCCAGGCTCAGTTTGAGCAATGGCTGTCTCCGCTGAAGCTAGAGCTAGGGAAGGCCGTGTGCGATAGAAGTGCGAACCTGTTAGCGGCCCTAGGCCGAGGCAAGCTCGCACATGTGCCTTACATGGCTCACGTCCTCAACTTGGTGGTACAGCGATTTCTCTGCCACTATCCTGGCCTGGATGAGCTGCTTCACAAAGTACTGAAGCTGTGTGCTCACTTCCGCCGTTTGCACCCCTCATGTCATCGACACAGAGGTCTTTGTCCGTGCCAGTTAACAGGTTGATCTGCGATATGCTGACGCAGTGGAATTCTACTCTGCACATGTTGCAGCGACTGTGCCAGCAGCAACGAGCTCTGATGCAGTATGTCATGACGTATAGCTTGGGGCAACGCAGTACGGACTTGGGGCATATCACGTTTCCGGAGTGGGAACAGATTAAGGACCTCTGCACCCTCCTGCACGGTTTTGAAATGGCTACTAAACTGGTTAGTGCTGACGATGCCATCATCAGCATCACTATTCCGTTCATATACATGCTGGAGCAAACTTTGAATAACCAACGGCAGGAGGTGGTGGCCCCAAAAGAAGAGGAGGATGTGGAAGGGATACCAACGTCTCAAATTTCCAGACTGTCGTCACACAGGCGTATGCCAAGTGACGGTGGATTACAGCGATCGAGGGGGTTTGGTGATACCAGGCAAACTGTTAGTGAAGGTGCAAGAGCCGAGGAACTAATGGAGGAGGAAGAGGTGATGGGCGAGCAGCTGTCAGAGGATGAAGAAGATAATCATTCCCTCTCGTTTGAACGTGGTTGGCAGGAGGGGACGGAGGAAACAAGCATCAGTGTTACGCAGCCCAAAATACAGCCTGGCTTTGACTAAGAGCACCGATCCCAGGCTGTTGCCTAGTAACCCCAGCCCTCTCCCCAAACTGCTAGCATCGGTGCGATCGCCGATCAAATCGATCGCACCGATCACAGCGGGACCGCGCTGTAACAGGGCGGTCACAAGGCGGTGACCGGCTTGTGACCTGCCTGTCACCTCCCCATGACCCCCTGTGATGTCATATATCCCCCAGCCAGCTCTGATTGGAGCGATCGATGATGACATCGCTCGCTCCAATCAGAGTACCTGAAGACAGGTGACAGGGCGGTCACAGGGCGTTGACCGGCTTGTGACCTGCCTGTCACCTCCCTGTGACGCGTGCCCAGGCCCCAGCCATCTCTGATTGGTGCGAACGATGTCATCATCGATCGCACCAATCAGAGTACCTGACCGGGAGGTGACCGGGTGGTGACCGGCCTGTGACCTGCCTGTCACCACCCTGTCACCCCCCTGTGACCGCCCTGCAGATCCTCACAGTTGCTGCTGCTGCTCCGGCATCCTGCTGCGGTCTCCAGGGTCCTGGATCTCCTGCTCCGGCGTCCTGCTGCGGTCTCCAGGGTCCTAAATCTCCTGCTCCGGCGTCCTGCTGCTGTCTCCAGGGTCCTGGGTCTCCAGCTCCTTATCCTGCTGCTGCGGATCCTGCTCCAGAGCCTCTTCCAGAGCCTGCTGCTGATCCTGCTGAAAGAAGAACAGAGAAGACTTTGGTAAGTCCATCTCTGTTCTCCCTTCATCCACCCCTCTCCCCCCCTCCTCTCCCCCCCTCCTTTTACCCCCAATCCTCCACCCCCCCAGTTTTTTTTTTTTCATGCGTCCTGCAGCGGCAGAGTGCGGAGCCGTGTCTACATCACTGATCAACGTCGTGCTCGCTGCTTTTCAGGACTTTTTCTTGTCCCTGTCAATTCCCCCCCCACCTTTGCACCACATCCGCGCGCACACCCAGCAGCTGCCGAGAGTTGATTGGTGACATAGTTCACCGATCCGCACTCGTGCTCGCTGTTTGCACCACCTATGGTAGTTCCTTTTTTTCTCTTATTTTTTTCAGAAAAAAAAGTTCACACCAAGCACACTGACACACACACACTCTAAATAAAGTACTGACACACACGCACCACATAGACGAGAAAAAAAAATGTCCGTCTCATCCCAAACTCGCTATTCAGCAGAGGAGGCATACGCTATTGTTGCCTCCGACACTCAGACTGACAGTGAGGGCGAGGATCCCACATTTCTTTACTTTTCCGATGCCTCATCGTCCTCCTCTTCCTCCTCTTCTTCCTCCTCTTCCTCCTCAGGTGCTGCTGGACCGCCCCGAAGTCGTAGCAGGAGAGAAGATGTTCCAGCGCCCCCCACTACTGATCCCGTATGGACCTTGCCCCCCGAAAATTTTGAGCCACTGATTCCTGATTTTGTGGCGGAATCAGGAATCAAGTTTGACACCACCGGCTTCACAGAAATAGATTTTTTCAAAGTCTTTTTCTCTGAGGATTTTATAAACCTCATGGTGGGCCAAACTAATTTGTATGCTCATCAATTTTTGGAACAAAACCCCTCTTCATTTTCTAACTGGTCTCCTGTAGACGCAGAAGAAATGATGAAGTTTTGGGGCCTGGTCCTTCATATGGGGATCCTGAAAAAAACAGAGGTTCGGCAATACTGGAGTGTTTGTATAACACTCCAGTGTTCCGAATGGTCATGACCCGGACACGTTTTGAGGCCATCCACAAGTTCTTGCATTACCAAGATAATGCAATGTATCCTGCACGTGATGACCCGAACTTTGATCGTATTTTCAAAGTTCGGCCGGTCATCGAGCACTTCAACAACAAGTTTGGTGAAGTGTACGTGCCCCAAAGGGACATCTGCGTGGATGAGTCCTTAATTTCTTTTAATAGGCGGCTTGGATTCCGGCAGTACCTGCCCAGTAAAAGGTCCAGGTACGGGATCAAGCTGTATAAGCTTTGTGAGAGTACCTCAGGGTACACTCACAAGTTTAGAGTTTATGAAGGGAAGGACTCCCGGATTGAACCCCCTGAATGCCCCCCTGTTCTGGGAGTGAGTGGGAAAATTGTGTGGGACTTGGTGCACCCACTGCTGGATAAAGGTTATCACCTGTACGTGGATAACTTTTATACAAGTATCCCGCTCTTCAAGTCCATCTCTGCGCGACATACCGCAGCTTGCGGTACTGTCCGCAAAAATCAGAAAGGCCTCCCAAAAGACGCTAATTGGGCAGCTGCTCAGAAGGGGTGAGAGCAGAGCCCAATGTAGCGACCACCTGTTGGTGGTCAAGTACAAGGACAAGAGGGATGTCCTTCTCTTGACCACCATACATGGTGATGGCAGCACCCTCAGCACTGTAAGAGGTTCCACTACACAGGTCGCCAAACCAGACTGTGTAGTGGGGTACAACAAGTACATGGGGGGAGTTGATCTCTCCGATCAAGTCCTCCAGCCGTACAGTGCTTTGAGAAAGGCCAAGGTATGGTATAAGAAGCTGGCCGTGCACATTGCTCAGATGGCAATGCACAACGCTTTCCTTCTGTCAAAATGTGCAGGCCAGACTTCTGCGTCGTATCTTCACTTTCAGGAGACAGTTATCAAGGCCCTGATATTTGGCAGTGGTGGCGGAGTGGGCCCCACTACTTTTGGAACTGAAGGACCTCGAATTGTACCGGGCCAGCATTTCCCGGGGCAGATCCCTCACAGCGGAAAAAAAGGTAAGTCACAAAAGATGTGCCGAGTGTGTTACCGAAGGGGAATACGCAAGGACACCATTTACCAATGTGACACCTGCCCCGGCAAACCTGGCCTCTGCATGAAAGACTGCTTCAAAAGGTACCATACTTCCATGGACTATTGAATTAATTTCTGACGTATGACAACCTGACGAACACTACACAGCTGACATAGTGTTCGTCAAGTTGTCATGCTTCGGTTGGGTAGTGTTTGTCAGGTTGTCCTACACAACTGGCGTATAACACTACATTATAAAATTGACAAATCAGTTATCCGTTCTAAAAAGGGGGCACTTGTTGGGCATTTCCACTGTTTAGGCACATCAGGGGCTCTGAGAACGTGACATGACGCCCGCAGACCATTCCATCAAAGTCTGCATTCCAAAGCATCACTCCTTCCCTTCCGAGCCCTGACATGCGCCCAAACAGTAGTTTTCTCCAACACATGGGGTATCAGCGTACTCAGGAGAAATTGCACAACAACTTTTGGGGTCCAATTTCTCCTTGTACCCTCGTGAAAATAAAAATATTGCGGCTAAAAGAGCGTTTTTGTGGAAAAAAAATGTTTGTTTTTTTTCACAGCTCTACGTCATAAACCTTTGCAAAACACTTGGGGGTTCAAAGTGCTCACCACACATCTAGATAAGTTCCATGAGGGATCTAGTTTCCAAAATGGGGTCACTTGTGGGGGAGCTCCAATGTTTAGGCACACAGGGGCTCTCCAAATGCGACATGGTGTCCACTAACAAATTGGAACCATGTCGCGTTTGGAGAACCCCTGTGTGCCTAAACATTGGAGCTCCCCCACAAGTGACCCCATTTTGGAAACTAGACCCCCCAATGCACCTATCTAGATGCATAGTGAGCACTTGGAACCCCCAGGTGCTTTACAAATTAATCCGTAAAAATAAAAAAGTGTTTTTTTTTCCACTTTTTCATTTTTACGAATCAATTTTTGAAGCACCTGGGGGTTCCAAGAGCTCACTATGCATCTAGATAGGTGCCTTGGGGGGTCTAGTTTAGAGATGAGCGTTGTTCTACTCGAACTGTTCGCCAATCACAAATTCGAGCTGTTTTGGGCGGTGTTCGAGCCGGTCGGCGAACACGAACAATTTGAGAAAAATTCGGCTGTTCGAGGTTATGTTCGATAACTGTTCGTGCACCAAAATCATAACTGGATTTTTTCTCAGTAATGATGAAAATTAATGTTAATACGCAGTTTGAGTGTACAGCGGGGCGGGGGGAGGGGCAGGGGATGGATCTCTGCAGGAACAATGAAGATCTCCATTTTTTTTTCTCTTTCCCGCATTTGCAGTGGGGAGGTGCAATCTGTCAGCCTATCAGCAGCGCACACACGGAGCGAAGTGCTTTTTTTCACACAAGCAAGGGCATGTGTGATTGGCAGTGTATGTCACATGTCCTTGCCCTATAAGACCAAGCCATTTTCCCCGTCGCCACCATTTTCTCACTGCTGCAGCTGCGTGTTAGACGGCACCGCTGTTGCTGTGTGCGCTATACCTTGTTAATTTCAAGCCAATTTTCGCACAAATATACAGATAGCTTGGGAGTAGGGAATAGTTGTGATTGCAGTCCTTTTAAGGACTAGGTTACAGCATTTCCTACGACTTTTATCAGGCAGGTCTGTGCTCTTAAATAGATAGATTGTGGGAGTAAAGACTAATTGTAATTGGAGTCCTTTTCAGGACTAGGTTACATCAGTTCCTATCAGTTTTTGCCAGGCAGGTCTGTGCCAGTGCTGTGCAAGTTTTTTTCACAGCATTTGGCTGAATCTAGCAAAGCTAATCCTTTTTGGCCTATTGCAGAGTGTGTTAGTCAGTGGAGTAGCCTATCTGTGTTGCAAGATATACCACCTGTGTATAGAATACCAATTTTTTTACTGCACCTAGTGAAGTAAAATCTTTTGGGCATAGCATCATTCTATTAGTCCATCTATACTGACCTCCATCAGGTTGCAAACTGAATATAATTTTTTTCTGCATCTAGCTCTGAAAAAATATTTGGGCTTCTAGCAGTGTGTGGGACTTGGTCTATTAGTCCATCTATACTGACCTCCATCAGGTTGCAAATTAAAAATAATTTTTTTCTTCATTTAGCTCTGAAAAAATATTTGGGCTTCTAGCAGTGTGTGGGACTTGTTCTATTAGTCCTTCTATACTGACCTCCAGCAGGTTGCAAATTGAATATAATTTTTTTCTGCATCTAGCTCTGAAAAAATATTTGGGCTTCTAGCGGTGTGTGGGACTTGGTCTATTAGTCCATCTATACTGACCTCCATCAGGTTGCAAATTAAAAATAATTTTTTCTGCATCTAGCTCTGAAAAAATATTTGGGCTTCTAGCAGTGTGTGGGACTTGGTCTATTAGTCCATCTATACTGACCTCCATCAGGTTGCAAATTAAAAATAATTTTTTTCTTCATTTATCTCTGAAAAAATATTTGGGCTTCTAGCAGCGTGTGGGACTTGTTCTATTAGTCCATCTATACTGACCTCCATCAGGTTGCAAATTAAAAATAATTTTTTTCTGCATCTAGCTCTGAAAAAATATTTGGGCTTCTAGCAGTGTGTGGGACTTGGTCTATTAGTCCATCTATACTGACCTCCATCAGGTTGCAAATTAAAAATAATTTTTTTCTGCATCTAGCTCTGAAAAAATATTTGGGCTTCTAGCAGTGTGTGGGACTTGGTCTATTAGTCCATCTATACTGACGTCCATCAGGTTGCAAATTGAATAAAAAAATTTTCTGCATCTAGCTCTGAAAAAATATTTGGGCTTCTAGCGGTGTGTGGGACTTGGTCTATTAGTCCATCTATACTGACCTCCATCAGGTTGCAAATTAAAAATAATTTTTTTCTGCATCTAGCTCTGAAAAAATATTTGGGCTTCTAGCAGTGTGTGGGACTTGGTCTATTAGTCCATCTATACTGACCTCCATCAGGTTGCAAATTAAAAATAATTTTTTTCTGCATCTAGCTCTGAAAAAATATTTGGGCTTCTAGCAGTGTGTGGGACTTGGTCTATTAGTCCATCTATACTGACCTCCATCAGGTTGCAAATTAAAAATAATTTTTTTCTTCATTTAGCTCTGAAAAAATATTTGGGCTTCTAGCAGTGTGTGGGACTTGTTCTATTAGTCCTTCTATACTGACCTCCAGCAGGTTGCAAATTGAATATAATTTTTTTCTGCATCTAGCTCTGAAAAAATATTTGGGCTTCTAGCGGTGTGTGGGACTTGGTCTATTAGTCCATCTATACTGACCTCCATCAGGTTGCAAATTAAAAATAATTTTTTTCTGCATCTAGCTCTGAAAAAATATTTGGGCTTCTAGCAGTGTGTGGGACTTGTTCTATTAGTCCTTCTATACTGACCTCCAGCAGGTTGCAAATTGAATATAATTTTTTTCTGCATCTAGCTCTGAAAAAATGTTTGGGCTTCTAGCGGTGTGTGGGACTTGGTCTATTAGTCCATCTATACTGACCTCCATCAGGTTGCAAATTAAAAATAATTTTTTTCTGCATCTAGCTCTGAAAAAATATTTGGGCTTCTAGCGGTGTGTGGGACTTGGTCTATTAGTCCATCTATACTGACCTCCATCAGGTTGCAAATTAAAAATAATTTTTTTCTGCATCTAGCTCTGAAAAAATATTTGGGCTTCTAGCAGTGTGTGGGACTTGGTCTATTAGTCCATCTATACTGACCTCCATCAGGTTGCAAATTGAATAAAAAAATTTTCTGCATCTAGCTCTGAAAAAATATTTGGGCTTCTAGCGGTGTGTGGGACTTGGTCTATTAGTCCATCTATACTGACCTCCATCAGGTTGCAAATTAAAAATAATTTTTTTCTGCATCTAACCCAGCCAATAGTTTTGGCCTAATACCACAGTTTGGCCACTCAGCTCTGCTCGGTTACCATCCATTGTTTTTTTGTGCAAACAACTCCAGAGTTGTGAATTAGTTAACCACCAAAATGAGTGGAAAAAGGCCTGCTGCTGGTGGAAAGGGGAATAGGCGTGTTGGGAAGGGGAAAAAAGGTTGTGTCCGTGGGGTAGGTGCAGAAGAAAGACCATCTTCCAGCCAAACTAAAATGTCTACTTCTTTTAGCGGACAATGTGATAAGATCCCTTTCTTACGGCCACGCCAATCGCTACAAATTCCAGATGAGGCACAAAAACAGCAGGTGCTTCAACGGATATCAAGTGCTCCTTTAAGTGGGCTCTCCTCCACATCAACTTCAACATCACAAATACTCCAGTCCTCAAAGGTGTCACCCAAATCGCACTTGCTTCCTCACAGCTCCCAAATCTCCAGCTGCCCGTCTGAGTATGAGGTAGAACAGATGGTTGAGTCTGCAGAGCTGTTTACTCATACTATAGCCTGGGAATCAGAGGTCGACTCCAGCGCTTCTGTGAATCCAGACGAGGAAATGATCTGCACTGATGCCCAGAATCTTTATGAGTCGGATCCAGGACCAGACGCAGAAGGTTCTGACCATAATGTAGACCCTCATTCCCAAACTGTAACTCCTGTTGGTGGAGACAATGAGGAAGACGATGATAAGACTCAAATACCTGATTGGAGCGACAACTTTAGTTTTTTGTCAGTGCAGGAACAGGTTGGCTCTGAGGACGACGGGTGTGATAACGCACAGGGTGATGATGATGAGGTCGGAGATCCCACTTACTGTCAACCCACAGTCAGCCAAGAGATGAGGTCAGCAGAGGAGGTGGAGGAAGATGCTAGTGACGACGAGGTCAGGTTGCGCCTTCCTGGACAGAGACGTAGTACTGGAAGCACGTCAACAACTGCATCCTCAAACACAACTCTGCCTCTCACCACAAGTCGTGGTGGCTCTTCAGGTCGCATGGGTGCTAAGCCTTGCATAGCCTGGGCATTTTTTCAGATCGATAAAGATGACCCAACTCGTGTTATCTGTAACATTTGTCAGCAAAAGCTAAGTAGAGGCCAAAAAATACATAGTTTGAGTACTTCATGCATGAACCGGCACATGGACATGAAGCATAAGTTGCAGTGGGAAGCTCAGTGTGCTACAATGCGGTCTAGCCGGCCGGGCCAACTACCGTCTGCCATATCTTGTGCATCCGCGGCCTCTTCATCCTCTGTGACTGGGGGGACAGCAGTCACACCTGTTTTGGGGCGCAGACCTGCCACCTCTTTACCCGCAACAGCCAGCGTGATTGGCAGGTCATCATTTTCTTTGGAGGTGGTAACACCAGCTGGTCTTGAGCGCTGTCCGACATCGATAGCACCACCTTTGGATCAAGGCAACCTAACATGTCCGCCTGCATCTTCCTCACAGACCAGCAGTTTGCCGGGGACACCCTTATCAACCCCGTCTAAGCACAATAGCCAGCCCTCGGTCCCTCAGATGTGGACAAGTAAAAGACCATTTCCTCCTAGCCATGAGAAAGCTAAGAGGTTGAATTTCACCATCTGCAAGCTCTTGGCTACAGAAATGCTGCCTTTCCGCCTGGTGGACACAGAGGATTTTCGAGACCTTATGTCCGTCGCAGTGCCCCAGTACCAGATGCCCAGTCGGCACTACTTCTCAAAGAAAGGTGTGCCTGCGCTCCACCAGCATGTCGCACACAACATCACCGCTTCTTTGAGAAACTCTGTGTGTGACAGGGTGCATTTCACCACAGACACTTGGACGAGTAGGCATGGACAGGGGCGTTACATGTCGCTGACTGGGCACTGGGTAACTATGGTGACAGCAGGACAAGGGGCTGCTGTCCAAGTCTTGCCGTCCCCACGAGTTGTGCGTCAATCCTCTTTATGTCATTTTTCCTCCACTGCTTCTGCCTCCTCAACCTCCTCTCGGTCTTCCACCTGCACCCAAAGCCTGTCTGGTCATGCCACAAGCTTTCTAACTGCGCAGAAGGGATCCTGCACACCTCCTTACTATGCTGGCAGTAGGGCTCAACGTCATCAGGCGGTTTTTACATTGAAATGTCTGGGAAATGTGAGTCACACAGCTGAGGAGTTGTGGTCAGCTCTGGAGAACCAATTTCATGAATGGTTGTCTCCACTGGACCTGAAACCAGGGAAGGCCGTGTGCGACAATGCTGCAAACCTGGGTGCGGCCCTTCGCCGGGGCAATGTCACACACGTGCCTTGTATGGCTCACGTGTTGAACCTGGTTGTCCAGCAATTTTTAGCCCACTATCCCAGACTAGATGGCCTTCTGCAGAGGGCACGGTCGCTGTGTGCTCACTTCCGCCGTTCGCATCCCGCAGCTCAGCGACTTACATCTCTACAGAAGTCGTTGGGCCTGCCACTTCACCGGCTAAAATGCGATGTGCCTACCCGGTGGAATTCAACTCTGCACATGTTGCAGCGACTGTGGCAGCACCGACAAGCCCTGGTGCAATACGTTCTGACGTATAGCCTGGGCCAACGAGATTCAGAGGTGGGGCAAATCACGCTGGAGGAGTGGTCTCAGATCGGGGACCTATGCACCCTTCTGCACAGTTTTGAAATGGCGACGAAGATGTTTAGTGCTGACGATGCCATTATCAGCATGACTATTCCGGTGATTTACATGCTGGAGCACATGTTAAACAGAATTCGGAGTCAGGTGGTGGCACAAGAGGAGGTGGAGGAAGTAGAGGAGGAGGAGTTGTATGCGGAAGGGCTAACATCTGCAAGGTCCAGACGGTCGGCAGCACCAAGGCGGCAGGCATGTGAGGGTGGGGGAGATGATTTTACCAGGGCGCATGGTAGCAGCCAAACTAGTGAGGAAGGTGCAGGAGCCCAGGAAGAAGTGGAGGACGAACTGATGGAAGACTCATCAGATGAGGGAGACCTTGATCACATTTCTGTTGTGCGAGGTTGGGGGGAGAGGACAGAGGAAGGAAGCATGATTGCTACCTCGCCACCAACACAACAGGGACTTGGTGCTCCTGGATGCGCAACACACATGAGTGCCTTCTTGCTGCACTACCTGCAACATGACCCTCGAATTGTGAGAATTAGAAATAATCCTGACTACTGGGTTGCCACACTGTTAGATCCCCGGTACAAAAGTAAATTTGCAGAAATTATTCCTGCCATAGAAAGGGATGCACGCATGCAGGAGTATCAGCAGAGACTGTTGCAGAATCTTACATGTGCTTTTCCACAAAATACCAGTGGTGCACGTAGTGAATCTCACAGTTCCAACTTGCCAACCGTGGGACCGTCAAGTGTTCAGCACTCAAACCGTAACAGAACCACAGTATCTGCTGGTAACATCAATTTTGCGGAATCATTTCACCACTTTTTTAGCCCATCCTTTGCAAGGCCACAGGAGACAAGAAGTCTGACACATAGTCAACGCCTAGAGACGATGGTACAGGAGTATCTCCAAGTAAACATTGAAGCCACGACTGTGTCACTGGACCCTTGCTCTTTTTGGGCTTCCAATCTGGATAAATGGCCGGAGCTAGCCACTTACGCCTTGGAGATCTTGTCATGCCCCGCAGCCAGCGTTCTGTCTGAACGTGTGTTCAGCGCTGCTGGTGGTGTGCTGACAGATAAGCGCACGCGGCTCTCCACTGATAATGTAGACAGACTCACGTTCATAAAGATGAACAAATCATGGATCCGAAACGACTTTTCTACCCCTGTGTCATCCTGGGGAGAGTAAAAGCACCCTACCAACCGTTTTAAGCTTTCAAATTACTAATCATGTTTATCTGTATCTTGACTGGAAAATAATTTGGGCTTTGTAGCAGTGTGCAGCACTGATCCTATTAGGCCATCTATAATAAGCTTCACCAGATTTAAAATTAAAAATAATTTTTAGCTGCATCTAGCCCGGAAAATAATTTTGGGGCTCCGAGATGCGCAAGACACATAAGTGCCTTCTTGCTGCACTACCTGCAGCATGACCCTCATATTGTCAGAATTCGAAGTAATCATGACTACTGGGTTGCCACACTCTTAGATCCCCCAAACTTTTCGATCAACCTTTTCATTTTAATAAAGACCAAAAAAATGGTCATTTTTGAAATTATAAGCATTAGCAGGTTGTTAGAAACTGAAATCAAACAGTTTTCAACTCAAAACTTTATTCTAGGTGATGTTACATTTTCACATAGGACCCCTTGTTCGAAAGGAGCTTCTGAACTCTCTCGTCCATTGAATTTGTCAGGTTTTGGATGGTTTCTGCTTCAATTGTTTTGCATGAGGACAGAATACCCTCCCAGAGCTGTTGCTTAGATGTGAACTGCCTCCCGCCATCATAGACACTCCTTTTAATGATGCTCCAAAGGTTCTGAATGGGGTAGAGGTCAGGGGAGCATGGGGGTCACACCATAAGTTTGTCCCCTTTTATGCCCATATCAGCCAGAGATGCAGATGTTTTATGTGCAGCATGAGATGGTGCATTATCATGCAGAAAAATGATCTTGCTGTGAAATACACGGTTCTTCTTCTTGAACCATGGCAGGAAGTGCTGTTTGAGAAAATCCACATACATTATGGAGTTCATCTTTAGCGCCTTCAGGGATCCTAAAGGGGCCGACAATCTCTCTCCCCATGATTCCAGCCCAAAACATTACTCCACCTCCTCCTTGTTGGCGCTGTAGCCGTGTTTGCGTGGGGTGTCCATCAACCAGCCATCCTCCACTCCATTCATCTGGACCATCGAGCGCTGCACGGCACTCATCCGTGAACAAAACAGTTTTGAAATCAGTCTTCATGTAATGTTTGGCCCACTGGAGCCGTTTCTGCTTGTGTGAAGTGGATAGAGGAGGTCGACAGGATGGCATATGCACAGCTGCAAACCTCTGAAGGACCCTGCATCTTGTTGTTCGGGGGACGTTGGAGGCACAAGCAGCTTCAAAAACTTGTCTGCTGCTATGACAAGGCTTTTTTGCCGCTGCTGTTTCAACCTGACGTAATTGCCTGTAGGAAAGAGTCCTCAATTTGCCCTTATCAGCACGCACACGTGTGTACTGTGAATCAGCTACATACTTCTTGATTGCCAAGACACTTCATCCTGATCATCGCACAATGTTGATTGTAGTCATGCCTTGACCTAAACACTCCACAATTTGTTGCTTCTCAGCAGCCGACACATCCTTTTTCTTTCCCATTTTGGCAGAAAATGTAGGCTGCTTAATAATGTGAGAGAGCCTTCTTAAGTAGTCTTGCCTTTCATTGGACACACCTGCCAAACTAATTAGCACAGGTGTCTGCAATTGCTTACAGTGATATAAAGAGCCCTGACACACATCACCATCAATGAGTTTAACTGACAAACAAACAAATTCTTCCCTTATCACTCCTAAACACTTTTTGCATAATAATTTGGAACGCGGTGTACATGTGCTTTTCCACAAAACACCAGTGGTTCACGTAGTGAATCTTACAGTTCTAACTTGCCAACCGTGGTCTGTATGGAATTGTTCAATAAAGGGCCCAAAATTAAGATAACATAGATGGGAGAGGTCTCTATGAATAGGAATTCCTAAGTATTTGATACCCTGTGAGGGCCAGGCAAAGGGAAAGTTGGACTGGATGGAATCCTATATGGATTTAGGGAGGGAGACATCGAGGGCCTCAGACTTCGCTGCATTGATTTTAAAATTTTACCATGTAACAAAGTGATCTATTTCAGCCATAACAGCAGGGATGGATATATGTGATTGAGTGATATATACTAGGACATCATCAGCAAATAGAGAGCACTTGTACTCGGTGCCTCCCACCTCAATCCACCTAATATTGGGGTTATGGCGAATTGATGAGAGCAGGTGCTCCGTCACTAGGATGTATAAGAGAGGGGACAGAGGACATCCCTGCCTTGTCCCATTGGTGATTGTGAAAGGTGATGAAAATGTTCTGACGCACCCCCTGGGCCTTGGGACACCCGGAGCCGGACCCTTTTTGGTGGATGCTGGTGGTTGTAGTCTTCGTGGCGGCGATCCGGTTCCGTGGCTCAGGGCGGTCAAACCAGTGGCGGAACTATTGATGTGGTTTTGATGTTTAAATGTCCGACTACGCCACCCGTGGATTGCGGTCAGAGTGAACCGCCGCTACAGGGCAGACCGCTAAGGCTGGTGTTGTGGGTGCAGCAGAGCGTAGCATAACTCCCCACGGGAGGAGTATAGCCTCAGGGCAGTGTATGCGGAGAATGGGGGTGATGGTGCAGGGCAGCAGCAGTAACGACACGGAGTCAGTGATGCAGTTCAGGGCCTTTACTCACAGTTCTTATTATCCAGACCACGTCTGCAGGTAACGGCTGCCCACGTCGTACTGTGCTCACCAGGTGAGGGGCTCAGACAACTCCCAGATAACTTTGGAGCGCTTCACAGGACCCCCTTTGTGTGTCCTTTGTCTGGCCTTTCTTACCAACACTTCTGTCCGGCTGCCTCGGGCCTCCTCTTGGTAAACTTGGCGCCAGTTTCCCTGACCCTATGTGGTGCCTTCCTAGCGGGTGGAGCAAGGGGCTGCGCCACATAAAATGTCAGAGCCTCCGGTTTCTAGCTGAGGGTCGTTTCCTGCCTCCACTAGTTTGGGGACCGGTCTCCCCCTTTGGCCTGACCCCTCCACGCAGGTGGATTCGGGCGTGCGGTGGCGACTCGCCCGTCCGCACCCCTGGGATCCCTTCATTCCTCGTTCCTGGAGCCTTCTCCGCTCCTCTTCCTTCCTTCTCCCTCTTGCAGGCCTGGGCCTCTGTTACTAGGCCCGCCTCCGGAGCAGAGCTCATGCAGAGCCCCTGCTCCCTGCCACTTCTGCTCAGACTTCTCTGCACTGAACTAAGATGGTGCCCACCTTTTAAACTCCCTTCTCAATGCACCCAGGAACTGCTTCCTCCCTGCTCCTGCACTGCAGGGTTCCCCTTCCTCAGTGTTCCCTCCCCCCACTCCAGCCAGGGACAGGGACTGTCGTGCCCATCTCAGGGGCATATTGGTCGCCCTGCCCCACGGCAATGTGGTGTAATGCATGCAGGTGTCGGGTCCTGATCCACACTCCATCCTTATCTGAGAGTGAGATATCACACCTCTGGGTGAGGTGCAATACGTCTGTAGCAACCG
The DNA here is from genome assembly GCF_046119375.1 of Phyllobates terribilis. Taxonomy (NCBI): domain Eukaryota; kingdom Metazoa; phylum Chordata; class Amphibia; order Anura; family Dendrobatidae; genus Phyllobates; species Phyllobates terribilis. The sequence goes on from NW_027362761.1 coordinate 256,056,011, forward strand.
AGCCCTCGGTGCTACAGTTCCATTTATCTTCAGCCTAGGTGACGTATTGTGATACAGGGCCGTGATTTTGGCTATAAAAGGGTTCCCTAGACCCCTACCCCAAGCTTTTTAAGAGAATCATATATGGCGTGCCAGGAGACTCTATGGAATGCTTTCTCAGCATCCAACGAGAGTATCTACTTACAAATTTTTAACTGCATCTAGCCCAGGAAATACTTTGTGCCTAGTAGCAGTGTCTGCTAGTCAGCGGATTATCCCGGCTGTTAAGCAAGCTACACCACCTGTAGTTTGGACACTTAATTTTTTCAAAGGAAATGCTTCGGGACCACGGGATACTTAGTGAAGAGCATCAGGAGGCACCCCAAGGCATAGGGGCTGGGACTGGCACTAGGATGCCTTGCGGTGGACAGCCGAGCTCGATCCTTATAAAAGCTTTTTAACTGCAGCAGCTTTAGTGGACGCTACTGGAGCTGGAATTACGCGGCTGCTGGCATGAGACTTGCCCTCCAATAGATCCTTGTAAATGGATTTAAAGTGTATTCATTCAAATTAGAGGGACAATTTAAATTAAAAAGCTTAGAGCTGCCTCCACCACAGGGGGGCTCTCTCGACCCACCAGCGGACAGGCACCAGTATTGGGAGAGGGGGGCTGGCCGTCAGGGTTCACCGCGGCTCTGGCACAAACCCGGCGACACGGAGGTGGCACGGGCAGGAGCGGACTGGCCGTCTCGGCTTCTCACTTTTTGGATTTTAGAAGGGCATGACATGCCTATATCTGTGTCTCCCCCTCCTTTTACTCCTCCACCTCTTTTCTTTTCGCATGACTATATGTACTTGTCACTTTTCCATGTGTTGGTTGTGTCTTCTGAGCAGTTTGTCAGCTTTTGGACACCTTTGAAGGTGTTTTCTATGTGTTTCTATGTGTTTTTGTTTGCCTGCCATTGGTTTTAACGGTGTTCGAAGGTGTTCGACGAACAGTTCGACGAACACACGGGTGTTCGACGAACCGAACCGAACTCGAACACTACGGGGGTGGCTCAACACTAGTCTAGTTTCCAAAATGGGGTCACTTGTGGGGGAGCCCCAATGTTTAGGCACACAGCGGCTCTCCAAATGCGACATGGTGTCCGCTAACAAATTGAATGGAAAATTGGCTCAAATTGTTAGGGGACACCATGTTGCGTTTGGAGAGCCCCTGTGTGCCTAAACATTGGAGCTCCCCCACAATTGACCCCATTTTGGAAACTAGACCCCCCAAGGCACCTATCTAGATGCATAGTGAGCACTTGGAACCCCCAGGTGCTTCACAAATTGATTCGTAAAAATGAAAAAGTGGAAAAAAAAACACTTTTTTATTTTTACGGATTAATTTGTGAAGCACCTGGGGGTTCCAAGTGCTCAATATGCATCTAGATAGCTGCCTTGGGGGGTATAGTTTCCAAAATGGGGTCACTTGTGAGGGAGCTCCAATGTTTAGGCACACAGGGGCTCTCCAAACGCAACATGGTGTCCGCTAACAATTTGAGCCGATCTTCCATTCAATTTGTTAGCAGACACCATGTCGCGTTTGGAGAGCCCCTGTGTGCATAAACATTGGAGCTCCCCCACAAGTGACCCCATTTTGGAAACTAGACCCCCCAAGGCACCTATCTAGATACATAGTGAGCACTTGGAACCCCCATGTGCTTCACAAATTGATTTGTAAAAATAAAAGTTTTTTTTTTCCACTTTTTCATTTTTACGAATCAATTTGTGATGCACCTGGGGGTTCCAAGTGCTCACTATGCATCTAGATAGGTGCCTTGGGGGGTCTAGTTTCCAAAATGGGGTCACTTGTGGGGGAGCTCAAATGTTTAGACACACAGGGGCTCTCCAAACGCAACATGGCATCGTCTAATTATTCAAGCAAATTTTACAATCAAAAAGTCAAATGGCGCTCCTTCCCTTCCGAGCCCTGCCGTGCACCCAAACAGTGTTTTTTCCCCACATATGGGGTATCTGCATGCCCAGGGGAAATTGCACAACAAATCTTTTGGGGTCCATTTTTTCTTGTTACCCCTGCGAAAATAAAAAAAATTGGGTCTAAAGTAACATTTTTGTGAAAAAAGTTAAATGTTCATTTTTTTCTTCCACATTCCAAAAATTCCTGTGAAGCACCTGAAGGGTTAATAAAGTTCTTGAATGTGGTTTTGAGCACCTTGAGGGGTGCAGTTTTTAGAATGGTGTCACTTTTGGGAATTTTCTGTCATAAAGACCTCTCAAAGTGACTTCAAATGTGATGTGGTCCCTAAAAAAATGGTTTTGTAAATTTTGTTGGAAAAATGAGAAATCGCTGGTCAACTTTTAACCCTTATAGATCTCTAACAAAAAAAAATTTTGGTTCCAAAATTGTGCTGATGTAAAGTAAACATGTGGAAAATTTTATTTATTAACTATTTTGTGTGACATATCTCTCTGATTTAAGGGCATTAAAATTCAAATTTTGAAAATTGCTAAATTTTCAAAATTTTCGCCAACTTTCCGATTTTTTCACAAATAAACGCAAGTGATATCGAAGAAATTTTACAACAATCATGAAGTACAATATGTCACGAAAAAACAATCTCAGAATCAGGGGGATCCGTTGAAGCGTTCCAGAGTAATTACCACATAAAGCGACAGTGGTCAGAATTGTAAATATTGGCCTGGTCATTAATGTGCAAACCACCCTCGGTGGTAAAGGGGTTAAGCAACCTTAATAGAGGTTTTCCCCAAGGTGAGGCACACAGTGTGCATCGCAGCTGTAGTCTTTCAACCTCCGGCACGTCAGTTCGTCAACGCCAAAACATTAGCAGCAGCAGCAGAGTAAGTGGCAGAAGCAATTTCTGGGAGTCCTTTCACACATTTTTTGCACCAGCTCGTGCACCAGCACAACAGAGTACAAGTGTGACACGTGGTGAACGACTGGAGAGGATGGTGCAGGAGTATCTAGAGTTCAATATCAATACCATCAGGGAGGGTTTGGACACTTTTACATTTTGGTCTTCAAGAATGGATGAATGGCCTGAGCTCGCCTCTCAGGCCTTGGAGGTTTTATCATGCCCGGCAGCCAGCGTTCTCTCTGAACCTGTCTTCAGCGTCGCTGGTAGTGTCTTGAAGGATAAGCGCACCCGGCTGTCCCGTGAAAGTGTAGACCGCCTAACTTTCATCAAGATGAATAAGTCATGGATCTCCAAGGACTGTTACCGTGCCAAGTTGTGTCACGCAGGTGTCCGACAGAACCAGCTGTATATCCACTGCAGTTAGGCTGAGTGACAGCCCATCAGCTGTAAGTGTTTGCTTCTCTGAGCACGCCACACATTTCTCAATCCACTGTACCATCTCCGCCTGCACCTCACTCACGGTCTATCGGTTTGTCCCTTTCACCGTACTCTGCCATCTCAGCACTGCAGCCAGCCCTCAATCCCGCTGTTGTGGTCACGTAAAAAATTGTTTCATCCTACACATGACAAAGCTAAGAGAATGAACTCCACCATCTCCAATCTGTTGGCCACGGAAATGGTGGTCTTAGGCCCTATTTTCTTAAAAGGAAACACTTCCGATTGAGTCTGCATCTCCTGGGTTGGCTGTAGTGGGACAGGTATGGGTCTGCGTTAAACTACTTGTAGTTTGATGACATTGATGCCACTTCGGTGGTGTTAGGCCCTCATTTAGGGCAATGTGAACACTCCTGGTTAGGTCTCCATCTCCTGGGTTGGCTGTACTGGAAGAGGTGTGGGTCTTATTTACACTATTTGTACAGTAGTGAAATTGATGCCTCTTTACTGGCATCTGCCACTAATTTTTTAAATGTGGGGAATCCTGATTGGGTCTCCATCTATTGGGTTGGCTGTGGTGGAACCTTCCTGTTCTGCAGTCTAAGTTGTGTAAGATTGCGCACCAGTCCTTGCTGCAATCCTGATACAGACTCTGGCTGCTGCACTCCTGGTACAGACTCTGGCTGCTGCACTCCTGATACAGACTCTGCCTGCTGCAGGCCTGATACAGTCCTGAGTACACCGCGTTGCCACGGAGATGGAGGAGATTTCCTCCTCCTCGGCTGTAGGCGGCGCGTGTGCGTACCTGCATCATCGTTGGGGGCGGAGCCCTATCACGCGGAGGAATTTCATTTGCTGACCTGCATACATAAGGTGTCTCCCCTTCCCTGACAGCCACGCCTCCTGACGAAGCCATTTCCGGGCGAAACGCGCGTCGAGGCTACTGCACATCCCCAGCATCTCGCTTCTAGCTGCTCCAGACTCTGCTAACATGACCCAAGGTAATGTCAACCTTCTGACGCCACTCTCCCTGCTCCGCTGATGTGGGTGTTGTTTCAACACAACATAACAATAGATAGTATTACTTAGTGCTATGCAATTAACCCTTCCAACACCTGACATCCTATACAGGGGGAATTGTCCTTTGCTATATGCTCCTCTGCCTAAGGGTCCCACCAACGTGGATTTGAATCTGGACTAGGATTTTCACTTGATTATAATCCTGTATTACCTAGTTGGCAGCACAGACTTACATCTGTTACCTTTGCATGCTGAATTGGGGATGGTAGTCCCTTTGCAGGACTTTTATCATCTCATCCTGCTTTCTTTAGCTGTCCTCCCCCCTTCCCCTCCCTCCCCCCTTTTATCCTCTTTTTTCTCTCCATCCATATCATGGAATTGTATAATAATACATATATGTATATGTTTCAATAAAGTTTATATTTTATGATATAAATCCCTTCTGTGTCATTTTGGGACTATCAACAGATAGATTGAGGTGATCATTTGTTATAAGAGGTTTACTTTTTCCTCATTTTCTGTAAACTCCTCTTTCTCAAAATGGGTCTTTTGTCGGTTTTGATGTCTTTATAGGGATTGCAGACCAGATATTAAATGGTCGGTGAATTGGTTTTCTTGTCTTAACTGTATCATTAATTACAGACTCCTTAACAGGATTCATGGATTTTAGGAAGAGTGACAAAACTCGTGTCACACAACTGGGGATGGTGTTTGGTGAGAGGCCAGCTATTGATAAAGAGACTAGTAACATTAAAGACTTGAAATTGAATATAAAAGAACTCATCAAGAAAAGAATAAAAACATGGTGGAATAAGGCCGCCTTAGAAAATTACTTGCAGAAAGATATTATACCTAGAGGATTACGAATCCAATTATTTCCGACACTAGAATCTGACGATCAGACATTTACCACTAAGTGGGGGGAGACATTAACCAGATGCTCCCGTACCTTATTGGAATTACTAATAGGCATTGACAAAAGGAATTTAGAGACGATAGAAAAGGAGATTGATTCAACTCGTGAGAAAATACAAAACGTTCTTTCATCTGATGAGTATAAAATCTTTGACTCATCTCTGGAACAGGACTTAAATAAGTGGGAAATTGATATACAGACAATAAAAACTAAAAAATATCTGAGAGACATTAGTGATTATCAAAATAATAAAGTGTATCGCTGGAAGTCTAAGATCAACAGAAATAGACCCCGTTCACAATCGGCTTCAAGCCTTTCCACCGCCTCTGAAGAAGAATGTGGCGGATCTTTTTTAGGAAAGCGGCTTTTGGGGACCGAAGAAAGTATATCAACCGGTCTAATTCAACATTTACAAACACCAGTGATGAAAAGAAAACACCATCCCTACAATTTCAGGATGAAAACGGCCAAACTAAAGAAAGTTTAAAGGTAATAAACCTATCACATTACATTTTATCTAAACCGCAAAAGGAAGTCCTCTCCAAAGGACTTTCCTTTTCTCCAGTAGACAAATATGATCATTTTACTACTATTAAAGACTTGGAACTATTCGCCCGTAAATTAATTTTCAAAAAATACTTCAAACGCCCATCTGACCAATTCTCCACAGCTATTGAAAGACAGGCTTTACGAGACCTGGAAGAACTGGCACGGGAGAGCGAACCCATACAATCAGCTGTGATGCCTGAACATTTATACCCACGATCAACAGCATTCCCCCCCTTGTCCACCTGTCCACAGGTTGACATATTTGTCAGATTAGTGAGGAATGACCTTTCCCGCCTTGGAGAGGGTATATCACAGGACAATCTTTCCCGTCCCCAAAGACGGGCTATTTTAGAATTGCGACAGATAAAAGATGAGGTCATCAAAAGAGCGGACAAGGGGGGTAATGTAGTGATCTGGCCCTCAAAGGATTATGAAAAAGAGGCCTTTAAACAACTCAACAATAATGACTGCTATAAAAGACTGGACAGTATCCCTCTTCTAATATTTCAAAGGGAATTGACTCACCTACTGGACGATGGGGTTGAATCATCTGCGATCTCTGCAAAAATGAAGGGGGCTCTTTTGCCGGAATTTCCGGTAATTCCTACCTTTTAATTACTTCCTAAGGTTCACAAGGACCCCCTCTGCCCACCTGGTAGACCAATCGTCTCCGGCACGGGGCATCTTTGTGAACCTATATGCCATTTCGTAGATTTTTTTCTGCAACAATGTGTTGAAACTATCCCATCATTTGTAAAAGATACAACAGATGTTCTGAGGAAGCTTGACGGTATTATTCTGGAAACAGATATGTGGTTTGTTACGTGCGACGTGGAGTCCCTGTATACATCAATACAACATAATGATGGCATTTCAGCGGCCAGTTTTTTTCTAGAGATGACTAATTTTGAACCGGTACTTACGAAATTTATTTTGGTACTTTTAGAATTTATTTTAACACATAACTTTTTTGTGTTCAAAGACCGACCCTTCCTACAGCTCCAGGGGACCGCGATGGGGGCGTCTTGTGCGCCTTCATACGCTAATCTTTTCCTGGGGCTGTGGGAGAGAGACACGGTCTTTGAAACACCCGGTCATGAATCAGTCGTCTCCTGGCTACGCTATATAGATGATGTGTTTTTCATCTGGCAGGGCTCCACGTCGCAACTGGACAAATTCCTCCATCACTTGAACACTAACAAACTGAATATCAGGCTGACTTATAAATACAGTCAGTCTCATATTGACTTTCTCGATTTATCCATTAATAGAATGGAAGACGGGAGGATCGGCACAGACATCTACCGTAAGGAGACTTCCACCAACTCCTTACTACATTTTACCTCGTCACACCCGCCAAAATTAAAAAGCTCAATCCCCATCGGCCAATATCTCAGAGCTCGTCGGATCTGTTCGAGCGACGATGGATTTAATAACCAGGCCCGCGACCTCTCTAAAAGATTTTTAAACAGGGGCTATAAAATCCGAGATATTAATAAAGCATACATCAGAGCCAAAAACTCTGACAGACAAAATCTCCTTGCAATAAACCGTAAGCCAAAAGATAGGAAGCCTCTGGAAAATTCTTATCCCAGATTTATAACGACCTTCAACAATAATTGGGTAGATATAAAGAAAATTCTGACCAGACATTGGCCAGTGATACTGACCGACAAAGATCTAAAAGGCCAACTCCCCAATCGACCAGCGTTGACCTGGCGTAAGTCTAACACATTGAGCGACCTATTAACCAACAGCCATTACATCCCACCAAAAAGCTCGTTTATTTTTGGAAGTAAAGGCCCTCCTAGGAGTAGTTCCTCTTGTGGTAAGTGTTCGATATGCAGATTCCTCCCAAAAGTGTCACATTTCTGCAACTCCAATGGAGAAAAGTCTTTTCGCATCGTCCACCATATTACGTGTAACACTGAAGCAGTTGTTTACCACCTCACCTGCCCATGTGGATTAATCTATATAGGCATGACTACTAGGGCCTTAAAAGTACAGATACAAGAACATATAAGAGACATTAACAATGCCTCCTTATGTACTGATCCGGAATCCCTTAAAACGATACCCAAGCATTTTCTAGAAAACCATAGAGGCAACCCACGTGGCCTAACAGTTCGGGGTATCGATCATGTATACATGGGCATAAGAGGTGGAAACATCAAAAAGAAGCTGCTTCAGAAAGAAACACAGTGGATCGTGCTATTGGACACGATTTCTCCAAAGGGGCTTAATGATGTAGTTAGTTTCAAGTCTTTCTTGTAATAAATGAAGTGCTGCGCTGTTTTAATATTTGACACCTTGTGTTCCCTTTTTTATCTTTAGACATCTTAGTTTTTGATTTGTATAGATTCTATCTTATTTTTTCTGTCTGACTCTATCCGGTTTAGATTTATAATGTCATGGCATGTGGAGGCATGGGCTGTCCGAAAGAGTTCCATCTACGTTTCAACTCATTAGAAAAGATGAATCATGGACCACAACTATGCAACCGCTTTTGACCAACATACCCCTGGACAGATGATCTCCATAATATCAGTACTATGACAAGTTCCATGTTTAAAATATAAACTTTTAGGATTCTTCTGAATGACTGTTGTATTTTACAATAGATGTGAAAATTCCGTCTAGTATGGGGGAATCATCAGCCTTTTTGCAGGGAGAAATTATTGGTGATATTTGGTCACTCACTTGTCTATTGGTATTTTATATCTCATAATAGTGAATTATGACCTTTAACTCTGATTTACTCCTATGGTCACTTTCATGATATATATATCCTGTAATTCCCCATTTTTCACCTAGGTGGTTGCTTGCCCTGAATAATGGTAGTTATGAACTTTATAGCTAAAGGACCTCATGCCCATCTTTTGATTAGTTACCATACTGTCTATATATGGGAGATATATCCTATATAGAACTATCTCCCCCCTCTTTTTGAAGGATATACAGTATATCAAAACTTTCTCTATATATGGCATCCCTCCACAATACTCCCATGCTGATGGAAGCACAGCGCTTTGCGACGCAGTGAAATGGCCATTCCGTGCGTTCGCATGGTGCTGCATCTTCCATAGCTTCCACACCCCCTTCCATGATGACCCCCTGACATTTCATATATCGCAGCACTAATTACCTCCGCGTGTGGGCGTCCTCGCTCCGGCGGCGTCCTGAGTACACCGCGTTGCCACGGAGATGGAGGAGATTTCCTCCTCCTCGGCTGTAGGCGGCGCGTGTGCGTACCTGCGTCATCGTTGGGGGCGGAGCCCTATCACGCGGAGGAATTTGATTTGCTGACCTGCATACATAAGGTGTCTCCCCTTCCCTGACAGCCACGCCTTCTGAAGAAGCCATTTCCGGGCGAAACGCGCGTCGAGGCTACTGCACATCCCCAGCATCTCGCTTCTAGCTGCTCCAGACTCTGCTAACATGACCCAAGGTAATTTCAACCTTCTGACGCCACTCTCCCTGCTCCGCTGATGTGGGTGTTGTTTCAACACAACATAACAATAGATAGTATTACTTAGTGCTATGCAATTAACCCTTCCAACACCTGACATCCTATACAGGGGGAATTGTCCTTTGCTATATGCTCCTCTGCCTAAGGGTCCCACCAACGTGGATTTGAATCTGGACTAGGATTTTCACTTGATTATAATCCTGTATTACCTAGTTGGCAGCACAGACTTACATCTGTTACCTTTGCATGCTGAATTGGGGATGGTAGTCCCTTTGCAGGACTTTTATCATCTCACCCTGCTTTCTTTAGCTGTCCTCCCCCCTTCCCCTCCCTCCCCCCTTTTATCCTCTTTTTTCTCTCCATCCATATCATGGAATTATATAATAATACATATATGTATATGTTTCAATAAAGTTTATATTTTATGATATAAATCCCTTCTGTGTCATTTTGGGACTATCAACAGATAGATTGAGGTGATCATTTGTTATAAGAGGTTTACTTTTTCCTCATTTTCTGTAAACTCCTCTTTCTCAAAATGGGTCTTTTGTTGGTTCTGATACAGACTCTGCCTGTTGCTTGCCTGATACAGACTCTGCCTGCTGCACGCCTGATACAGACTCTGCCTGCTGCACGCCTGATACAGACTCTGCCTGCTGCACGCCTGATACAGACTCTGCCTGCTGCACGCCTGACGCAGACTCTGCCTGCTGCACGCCTGATGCAGACTCTGCCTGCTGCACGCCTGATGCAGACTCTGCCTGCTGCACGCCTGATACAGACTCTGACTGCTGCACGCCTGATACAGACTCTGCCTGCTGCACGCCTGATACAGACTCTGCCTGCTGCACTCCTGACGCAGACTCTGCCTGCTGCACGCCTGATGCAGACTCTGCCTGCTGCACGCCTGATGCAGACTCTGCCTGCTGCACGCCTGATACAGACTCTGACTGCTGCACTCCTGATACAGACTCTGACTGCTGCACTCCTGATACAGACTCTGACTGCTGCACTCCTGATACAGACTCTGACTGCTGCACTCCTGATACAGACTCTCACTGCTGCACTCCTGATACAGACGCTGCCTGCTGCACTCCTGATACAGACTCTGCCTGCTGCACTCCTGATACAGACTCTGCCTGCTGCACTCTGATACAGACTCTGCCTTCTGCACTCCTGATACAGACTCTGCCTGATGCTCTCCTAATACAGACTCTGCCTTCTGCACTCCTAATACAGACTCTGCCTTCTGCACTCCTGATACAGACTCTGCCTGCTGCATTCCTGATACAAACTCTGCCTGCTGCACTCCTGATACAGACTCTGCCTGCTGCACTCCTGATACAGATTCTTCCGGCAGCACTACTGATGCAGACTCTGCCTGCTGCACTCCAGATACAGATTCTTCCTGCTGCACTCCTGATACAGACTCTGTGTAACATCCCTGGCGGCATGCTTGCATAGTGCACCACCTCCCACCGCAATCTTACCTGTCAGTCCAGCCTGCAAATCTTGCTCCAGTTCATGCTGTGTGCTTTTCTCTTGACTGACTGCTTAGGGCGGCGGCCCGGTTACTTCCTGATTCTTATAGCTGCTGTGGGCGCACCCCTAATGCATCTCCAGCCTATTGCTGTGAGTCACTGGATATTTAAACCCCCTTCACCCAGTAGGAGGTGCCTGAGCAACACCTTCACTCAGTTTGTCTTTGCAACTGTATTGCCAGGTCCTGTCCTGTTATCTCTGACTTCTAGTCTGTTTCTGCCACTCTGGGGGCTGCATTCCCAGACCTGTTATCTCTGACTTCTAGTCTGTTTCCGCTACTCTGGGGGCTGTATTCCCAGTCCTGTTACCTGTGACTTCTAGTCTGTTTCCGCCACTCTGGGGGCAGTATTCCCAGGATCGTTCTTGTATCTCATTGCAGTAGCAGTTCCTGTCTGAACTGTATCCTAGCCTGTTACCTGTTTGTCTCTATGTCCGTACCTTCCCTTTTTCTGCAGTATCTGAACCTGCACCTAACTCCAACTCATTGTCTCTGTACTTCTGTTTGTGAGTTTTGTGTCCACTCGCTACTTCATAGGAAGTACTGTACCTTGTGTGTATCTGGTTCTGTCCCTTTTCCCTTCCTCCATATCTTCATGTATTTTCCTGTCTGTTCCATGTGAACAGAGCCCTGTCCTCTCTGCCTTGCCCACCGCTCCGGCGGTTTCTCTCTGCTCTGACTTGCCCACCGCTCCGGCGGCTTCCCTCTGCTCTGCTTTACCCACCGCTCCGGCGGCTTCTCTCTGATCTGAATTGTCCACTGCTCCGGTGGCTTCTCTCTGCTCTGACTTTCTCACGGCACCAGCGGTTTCTTTCTGCTCTGACTTGCTCACCGCTCTGGCGGTTCCGCTCTGCTCTGCCTTGTCCACCGCACCTGCAGCTTCTCTCTGCTCTGCCTTGTCCACCGCTCCGGCGGTTCTGCTCTGCTCTGCCTTGCCCACCGCATCTGCGGTTTTCGCTCCGCTCTGCTTGCTCACCGCACCAGCAGTTCCTCTCTGCTCCGCCTTGTCCTCCGCTCCGGTGGTTTTGCTTTACTCTGCTTGTCTACCGCATCTGTGGCTCTGTACCTGTCTCCCAGTCTGTACTGGACCCTATCCAGCCTGTGCTCCAACCTGCTAGTACCTCCCGGTCTGCACTCCAGCCGTGCTTGCCAGTATATCCCTGTCTGCATATCAGCCGTACTTGACAGTCCCCACCTGTCTGCATACCAGCCGTACTTGCCAGTACCCACCTGTCTGCATACCAGCCGTACTTGCCAATACCCACCTGCCTGTATGCCAGTCTAACCTGCCTGTTCCTGCATTCCCCGGTGTGGGTCAACAACTGTGACTGGGGTCTGACCTGGAGTCGCACCTGGTCCCTCTGGTCGGTTCCTCCTTGGTCCACGGAGTCAACTAGCCGCCGTGCGACCTTGGTCGGATCGGGTTGATACTTAGTTACGCCTCTCCAGGCACTCCTCGGTTCATGGTACAGTGGGATCACTAATCACGCTCATGCCAGTCAGTCCGGGCGCGAGCGTAACAGTTTGCTCAGGCCATGGTTCCCGTTGAGTCCCACGGTCTTTCGCTCTCAGAGACATTTTGAATCCTTGTCTGGCGACTACGTGCTTCAAGAAATTTTTTTTTTCTCAAGCTATGGCCCAGGCGATTTACGCACCAGCCCAAATGGATCTATCAGCACTCGTTCCTGCGGATCCACCACGGTACTATGGGGATCCAAAACGAAGCCGTGCATTTGTGGAGCAATGCATGCTGCATTTCAAGTTCTATGCTCACTATTTTCCTACCGATCGGGTTAAAGTGGCATTTATGATATCCTACCTAGCGGGTGACGCATTGAAATGGATCACCCCTCTATGGGAAGCATGGGATCCTATCGTCTTTGACCAGCAGGCCTTCCTGGTGGCCTTTCTAATGGTCTTCGATGACCCTAATCCTGAAGCCTCTGCTAAAGCTTCCCTTCCCAATATCCTGGAGCAGCCCCGATGGGTAATGTGTGTAGGTAGCCTACCAGTTCTCCAGCCCGAAGAGACTGCTGCCCACCCAGAATCCACACAGGATGACTATGCTCCACAGAATACTTCTCTTCCCAACCTCAAGAGGCAGTCCAGACGTGCAAGGCGTAGAGGTAAACCATCACACCAGGTTCTGTCCTCCCAAAGACCTCCTGTTCCCCAGCCTGTAGAGGCTGCATTCCGCACAGAATCCATGAAGGATGACTATGTTCGTCAGGCAAAGCAGAAGCCAGAACTCAGTCACAAAATCGGATTGCGGTCCCGCTGCGATGGTTTAGGACCCCCTGACGGTCGTTGTCCAGTGAAGGTTGGAGAATCCCAAGACATTAGGCCTGTAGGAGAGGCTGCCCTTGGCATTAGTGTTTCCTCTCCACAGATGACCATGACTGTCTCCGTGGCAAGTGAAGGCCTCGGATTAACCGGAAGTTTCGGGCTTAAAGCCTTGAAGAGTCGGTGTCTGATTCCCGTCCGACAACTCCAGAAGCCGGTTTGGGCATTGTCAGCAGAAGGACGAGCCCTACTCAGAAGCAGTCAAAATATGTCTGTACAAATTAAGCTCCAGATTGGAGCATTACATATGAAGAAGTTCACCTTCCAGGTGCTGACTGGCTTACCCACAGGTCGTCCAGAGCCGAGAGATCTACACTGTGTGCAGAATTATTAGGCAAATGAGTATTTTGATCACATGATACTTTTTATACATGTTGTCCTACTCCAAGCAGCAAAGGCTTGAGAGCCAACTACCAATTAAGTAAATCTGGTGATGTGCATCTCTGTAATGAGGAGGGGTGTTGACTAATCACACCAACACCCTATATAAGGTGTGCTTAATTATTAGGCAAGTTCCTTTCCTTTGGCAAAATGGGTCAGAAGAGAGATTTGACGGGCTCTGAAAAGTCCAAAATTGTGAGATGTCTTGCAGAGGGATTCAGCAGTCTTGAAATTTCCAAACTTTTGAAGCGTGATCACCGAACAATCAAAAGTTTCATGGCAAATAGCCAACAGGGTTGCAAGAAGCATGTTGGCCAAAAAAGGCGCAAAATAACTGCCCATGAATTGAGGAAAATCAAGCGTGAAGCTGCCAAGATGCCATTCGCCACCAGTTTTACCATATTTCAGAGCTGCAACGTTACTGGAGTATCAAAAGGCACAAGGTGTGCGATACTCAGGGACATGGCCAAGGTAAGAAAGGCTGAAAAACAACCACCTTTGAACAAGAAACATAAGATAAAACGTCAAGAATGGGTCAAGAAATATCTTAAGACTGATTTTTCAAAGGTTTTATGGACTGATGAAATGAGAGTGACTCTTGATGGGCCAGATGGATGGGCCAGAGGCTGGATCAGTAAAGGGCAGAGAGCTCCACTCCGACTCAGATGCCAGCAAGGTGGAGGTGGAGTACTGGTATGGGCTGGTATCAAAGATGAACTTGTGGGACCTTTTCGGGTTGAGGATGGAGTGAAGCTCAACTCCCAGACCTACTGCCGGTTTCTCGAAGACAACTTCTTCAAGCAGTGGTACAGGAAGAAGTCGGTATCGTTCAAGAAAAAGATGATTTTCATTCAGGACAATGCTCCATCACATGCATCCAACTACTCCACAGCGTGGCGGGCCAGTAAAGGTCTAAAAGAGGAAAAAATAATGACATGGCCCTCTTGTTCACCTGATCGGAACCCCATAGAGAACCTGTGGTCTATCATAAAATGTGAGATCTACAGGGAGGGAAAACAGTACACCTCTAGGAACAGTGTCTGGGAGGCTGTGGTGGCTGCTGCACGCAATTGTGATCGATAACAGATCAAGCAACTGACAGAATCTATGGATGGAAGGCTGTTGAGTGTCATCATAAAGAAAGGTGGCTATATTGATCTCTAATTTTTTTTGTTTTTGTTTTTGCATGTCAGAAATATTTATTTCTAAATTTTGTGCACTGATATTGGTTTACCTGGTGAAAATAAACAAGTGAGATGGGATTATATTTGTTTTTTATTAAGTTGCCTAATAATTCTGCACAGTAATAATTACCTGCACAAACAGATATCCTCCTAAGATAGCCAAATCTAAAAAAAACCCACTCCAACTTCCAAAAATATTAAGCTTGGATATTTATGAGTCTTTTGGGTTGATTGAGAACATAGTTGTTGATCAATAATAAAAATAATCCTCTAAAATACAACTTTCCTAATAATTCTACACACAGTGTAGTGCCCACTCAGGTCTGGAGATCCTGCATGGTGTATCCTGGGGGACTGCTAAGGTACAAGGGGTGTCCAGTCCCCACATCTTCAGAAAAGTCAGCAGTTTCTTCTTCTTCTTCACCAGATCTGCTAGTCGCTGACTCGCTGTGCGCTGAAGTCTCCGAAGGAAGAGAAGCGGAGGCGTTGTCCCCACACAGTCTCGACGATTGTACCAATGATCTGGCTTCAGGTACCGTCCTGCCCTACAGACAAGTCATCTCTGAAACCAGTCTGAAGATGGTCCTAAAGCAAGGACCCTTCATCTCTAATAAATCTGGTCCTACGTCCATCAAGGCAGTGTTTACCCCCGAGCCTCTGTATCCCTCCAACCAGGCGGAGAACCTCCAGTTGTCTCCTGAATCCTCCGGGGTGCTACCTGATAACAAAGGGAGAGAGACTTTCCTACACCCTGTACCTGGTACTTCGCCCACTTCATCCAGTAAGCTTGGCAAAGTGTACATCGAAGCAGTGATTACCCCCGAGTCTCTGCACCCCTCCAACCAGGTGGAGGACCTCTAGTTGTCTCCTGAATTCCCCAGGGTGCTACCTGTTAAACAGAGAGAGACTTTCCTACACCCGGTACCTGTTACGCCGCCCATTTCATCCAGCAAGCTTGGCAAAATGTACTTCAAGGCGGTGGTTACCCCTGAATCTCTGCACCCCTCCAACCAGGCGGAGGACCTCCAGTTGTCTCCTGAATCCACCAGGGTGCTATCTGATAACAAATGGAGAGAGACTTTTCTGTGTGCTGTTCCTGGTACTTCACCCACTTCATCTGTTGCTGAGGATGGCTTGATAGGAGGAAGCATCCTAGTCACCAAGATGATGAGACCAGTTTCGTTTCCTCTAATGGACAGAAGAGGTAATCCTCTTGAAGAGAAGGATTGGCCTCCAAATTCTCTACAGATGACCGTTGCAGGCTTGAAGAAGAGGGGGCGTAAAGGGGGGGGTACTGTAACATCCCTGGCGGCGTGCTTGCATAGTGCACCATCTCCCACTATGCAAGACCGCAATCTTACCTGTCAGTCCAGCCTGCAAATCTTGCTCCAGTTCATGCTGTGTGCTTTTCTCTTGACTGACTGCTTAGGGCGGTGGCCCGGTTACTTCCTGATTCTTATAGCTGCTGTGGGCGCACCCCTAATGCGTCTTCAGCCTATTGCTGTGAGTCACTGGATATTTAAACCCCCTCCACCCACTAGGAGGTGCCTGAGCAACACCTTCAGTTTGTCTTTGCAACTGTATTGCCAGGTCCTGTCCTGTTATCTCTGACTTCTAGTCTGTTTCCGTCACTTTGGGGGCTGCATTCCCAGACCTGCCAGTACCCACCTGTCTGCATACCAGCCGTACTTGCCAATACCCACCTGCCTCTATGCCAGTCTAACCTGCCTGTTCCTGCATTCCCCGGTTTGGGTCAACAACTGTGACCGGGGTCTGACCTGGAGTCGCACCTGGTCCCTCTGCTCGGTTCCTCCTTGGTCCACGGTTTCGACTAGCCGCCGTGCGACCTTGGTTGGATCGGGTTGATACTTAGTTACGCCCCTCCAGGCACTCCTCGGTTCATGGTACAGTGGGATCACTAATCACGCTCACGCCAGTCAGTCCAGGCGCGAGCGTAACACTCTGCCTGCTGCACTCCTGATACAGACTCTGCCTGCTGCACTCCTGATACAGGCTGTGCCTTCTGCACTCCTGATACAGACTCTGCCTTCTGCACTCTGATATAGACTCTGCCTGCTGCACTCCTGATACAGACTCTGCCTGCTGCACTCCTGATACAGACTCTGCCTGCTGCACTCCTGATACAGACTCTGCCTTTTGCACTCCTGATACAGACTCTGCCTGCACTCCTGATACAGACTCTGCCTACACTCCTGATACAGACTCTGCCTGCTGCACTCTGATACAAACTCTGCCTGCTGCACTCTGATACAGACTCTGCCTTCTGCACTCTGATACAGTCTCTGCCTGCTGCACTCCTGATACAGACTCTGCCTGCTGCACTCCTGATACAGACTCTGACTGCAGCACTCCTGATACAGACTCTGACTGCAGCACTCCTGATACAGACTCTGACTGCAGCCCTCCTGATACAGACTCTGCCTGCTGCACTCCCGATACAGACTCTGCCTGCTGCACTCTTGACACAGACTCTGCCTGCTGCACTGCTGATACAGACTCTGCCTGCTGCACTCCTGATACAGGCTCTGCCTTCTGCACTCCTGATACAGACTCTTCCTGCTGCACTCCTGATACAGACTCTGCCTGCTGCACTCCTGATACAGACTCTGCCTGCTGCACTCCTGATACAGACTCTGCCTGCTGCACTCCTGATTAGTGTTGAGCCACCCCCGTAGTGTTCGAGTTCGGTTCGTCGAACACCCGTGTGTTCGCCGAACTGTTCGTCGAACACCTTCGAACACCGTTAAAACCAATGGCAGGCAAACAAAAACACATAGAAACACATAGAAAACACCTTCAAAGGTGTCCAAAAGCTGACAAACTGCTCAGAAGACACAACTAACACATGGAAAAGTGACAAGTACATATAGTCATGCGAAAAGAAAAGAGGTGGAGGAGTAAAAGGAGGGGGAGACACAGATATAGACATGTCATGCCCTTCTAAAATCCAAAAAGTGAGAAGCCGACACGTTCAGTCCGCTCCTGCCCGTGCCACCTCCGTGTCGCCGGGTTTGTGCCATAGCCGCGGTGAACCCTGACGGCCAGCCCCCCTCTCCCAATACTGGTGCCTGTCCGCTGGTGGGTCGAGCGAGCCCCCCTGTGGTGGAGGCAGCTCTAAGCTTTTTAATTTAAATTGTCTCTCTAATTTGAATGAATACACTTTAAATCCATTTACAAGGATCTATTGGAGGGCAAGTCTCATGCCAGCAGCCGCGTATTTCCAGCTCCAGTAGCGTCCACTAAAGCTGCTGCAGTTAAAAAGCTTTTATAAGGATCGAGCTTGGCTGTCCACCGCAAGGCATCCTACCGCCAGTCCCAGCCCCTATGCCTTGGGGTGCCTCCTGATGCTCTTCACTGAGTATCCCGTGGTCCCGAAGCATTTCCTTTGAAAAAATTAAGTGTCCAAAGTAAAGGTGGTGTAGCTTGCTTAACAGCCGGGATAATCCGCTGACTAGCAGACACTGCTACTAGGCACAAAGTATTTCCTGGGCTAGATGCAGTTAAAAATTTGTAATTAGATACTCTCGTTGGATGCTGAGAAAGCATTCCATAGAGTCTCCTGGCACGCCATATATGATTCTCTTAAAAAGCTTGGGGTAGGGGTCTAGGGGACCCTTTTATAGCCAAAATCACGGCCCTGTATCACAATACGTCACCTAGGCTGAAGATAAATGGAACTGTAGCACCCTGAGGGCTCGGTTGCTACAGAGGTATTGCACCTCACCCAGAGGTGTGATATCTCACTCTCAGGTAAGGATGGAGTGTGGATCAGGACCCGACACCTGCATGCATTGCACCACATTGCCGTGGGGCAGGGCGACCAATATGCCTCTGAGATGGGCACGACAGTCCCTGTCCCTGGCTGGAGTGGGGGGAGGGAACACTGAGGAAGGGGAACCCTGTAGTGCAGGAGCAGGGAGGAAGCAGTTCCTGGGTGCATTGAGAAGGGAGTATAAAAGGTGGGCACCATCTTGGTTCAGTGCAGAGAAGTCTGAGCAGAAGTGGCAGGGAGCAGGGGCTCTGCATGAGCTCTGCTCCGGAGGTGGGCCTAGTAACAGAGGCCCAGGCCTGGAAGAGGGAGAAGGAAGGAAGAGGAGCGGAGAAGGCTCCAGGAACGAGGAATGAAGGGATCCCAGGGGTGCGGACGGGCGAGTCGCCACCGCACGCCCGAATCCACCTGCGTGGAGGGGTCAGGCCAAAGGGGGAGACCGGTCCCCGAAACTATTGGAGGCAGGAAACGACCCTCAGCTAGAAACCGGAGGCTGTGACATTTTATGTGGCGCAGCCCCTCGCTACACCCGCTAGGAAGGCACCACATAGGGTCTGGGAAACTGGCGCCAAGTTTACCAAGAGGAGGCCCGAGGCAGCCGGACAGAAGGGTTGGTAAGAAAGGCCAGACAAAGGACACACAAAGGGGGTCCTGTGAAGCGCTCCAAAGTTATCTGGGAGTTGTCTGAGCCCCTCACCTGGTGAGCACAGTACGACGTGGGCATCCGTTACCTGCAGACGTGGTCTGGATAATAAGAACTGTGAGTAAAGGCCCTGGACTGCATCACTGACTCCGTGTCGTTACTGCTGCTGCCCTGCACCATCACCCCCATCCTCCGCATACACTGTCCTGAGGCTATACTCCTCCCGTGGGGAGTTATGCTACGCTCTGCTGCACCCACAACACCAGCCTCAGCGGTCTGCCCTGCAGCGGCGGTTCACTCTGACCGCAATCCACGGGTGGCGTAGTCGGACATTTAAACATCAAAACCACATAAATAGTTCCGCCACTGGTTTGACCACCCTGAGCCACGGAACCGGGTCGCCGCCACGAAGACTACAACCACCAGCATCCACCAGAAAGGGTCCGGCTCCGGGTGTCCCAAGGCCCAGGGGGTGCATCAGAACATTTTCATCACCTTTCACAATCACCAATGGGACGAGGCAGGGATGTCCTCTGTCCCCTCTCTTATACATCCTAGTGACGGAGCACCTGCTCTCATCAATTCGCCATAACCCCAATATTAGGTGGATTGAGGTGGGAGGCACCGAGTACAAGTGCTCTCTATTTGCTGATGATGTCCTAGTATATATCACTCAATCACATATATCCATCCATGCTGTTATGGCTGAAAAAGATCCCTTTGTTACATGGTCAAATTTTAAAATCAATGCAGCGAAGTCTGAGGCCCTCGATGTCTTCCTCCCCAAATCCATATAGGATTCCATCCAGTCCAACTTTCCCTTTGCCTGGCCCTCATATACTTAGGAATTCCTATTCATAGAGACCTCTCCCATCTATGTTATCTTAATTTTGGGCCCTTTATTGAACAACTCCATACAGACCACGGTTGGCAAGTTAGAACTGTAAGATTCACTACGTGAACCACTGGTGTTTTGTGGAAAAGCACATGTACACTGTGTTCCAAATTATTATGCAAAAAGTGTTTAGGAGTGATAAGGGAAGAATTTGTTTGTTTGTCAGTTAAACTCATTGATGGTGATGTGTGTCAGGGCTCTTTATATCACTGTAAGCAATTGCAGACACCTGTGCTAATTAGTTTGGCAGGTGTGTCCAATGAAAGGCAAGACTACTTAAGAAGGCTGTCTCACATTATTAAGCAGCCTACATTTTCTGCCAAAATGGGAAAGAAAAAGGATGTGTCGGCTGCTGAGAAGCAACAAATTGTGGAGTGTTTAGGTCAAGGCATGACTACAATCAACATTGTGCGATGATCAGGATGAAGTGTCTTGGCAATCAAGAAGTATGTAGCTGATTCACAGTACACACGTGTGCGTGCTGATAAGGGCAAATTGAGGACTCTTTCCTACAGGCAATTACGTCAGGTTAAAAGAGCAGCGGCAAAAAAGCCTTGTCATAGCAGCAGACAAGTTTTTGAAGCTGCTGGTGCCTCCAACGTCCCCCGAACAACAAGATGCAGGGTCCTTCAGAGGTTTGCAGCTGTGCATACGCCATCCTGTCGACCTCCTCTATCCACTTCACACAAGCAGAAACGGCTCCAGTGGGCCAAACATTACATGAAGACTGATTTCAAAACTGTTTTGTTCACGGATGAGTGCCATGCAGCGCTCGATGGTCCAGATGGATGGAGTGGAGGATGGCTGGTTGTTGGACACCCCACGCAAACACGGCTACAGCGCCAACAAGGAGGAGGTGGAGTAATGTTTTGGACTGGAATCATGGGGAGAGAGATTGTCGGCCCCTTTAGGATCCCTGAAGGCGCTAAAGATGAACTCCATAATGTATGTGGATTTTCTCATACAGCACTTCCTGCCATGGTTCAAGAAGAAGAACCGTGTATTTCACAGCAAGATCATTTTTTTGCATGATAATGCACCATCTCATGCTGCACTTAAAACATCTGCATCTCTGGCTGATATGGGCATAAAAGGGGACAAACTTATGGTGTGACCCCCATGCTCCCCTGACCTCTACCCCATTCAGAACCTCTGGAGCATCATCAAAAGGAGTGTCTATGATGGTGGGAGGCAGTTCACATCTAAGCAACAGCTCTGGGAGGGTATTCTGTCCTCATGCAAAACAATTGAAGCAGAAACCATCCAAAACCTGACAAATTCAATGGACGAGAGAGTTCAGAAGCTCCTTTCGAACAAGGGGTCCTATGTGAAAATGTAACATCACCTAGAATAAAGTTTTAGCTTGAAAACTGTTTGATTTCAGTTTCTAATAACCTGCTAATGCTTATAATTTCAAAAATGACCATTTTTTTGGTCTTTATTAAAATGAAAAGGTTGATCGAAAAGTTTGGGGGATCTAAGAGTGTGGCAACCCAGTAGTCATGATTACTTCGAATTCTGACAATATGAGGGTCATGTTGCAGGTAGTGCAGGAAGAAGGCACTTATGTGTCTTGCGCATCTCGGAGCCCCAAAATTATTTTCCGGGCTAGATGCAGCTAAAAATTATTATTAATTTTAAATCTGGTGGAGCTTAGTATAGATGGCCTAATAGGATCAGTGCTGCACACTGCTACAAAGCCCAAATTATTTTCCAGTCAAGATACAGATAAACATGATTAGTAATTTTAAATCTGGTGGAGCTTATTATAGATGGCCTAATAGAATCAGTGCTGCACACTGCTACAAAGCCCAAATTATTTTCCAGCCAAGATACAGATAAACATGATTAGTAATTTGAAAGCTTAAAACGGTTGATAGGGTGATTTTAACCAATCATCAAGCTTTTACTCTCCCCAGGATGACACAGGGGTAGAAAAGTCGTTTCGGATCCATGATTTGTTCATCTTTATGAACGTGAGTCTGTCTACATTATCAGTGGAGAGCCGCGTGCGCTTATCTGTCAGCACACCACCAGCAGCGCTGAACACACGTTCAGACAGAACGCTGGCTGCGGGGCATGACAAGATCTCCAAGGCGTAAGTGGCTAGCTCCGGCCATTTATCCAGATTGGAAGCCCAAAAAGAGCAAGGGTCCAGTGACACAGTCATGGCTTCAATGTTTACTTGGAGGTACTCCTGTACCATCGTCTCTAGGCGTTGACTATGTGTCAGACTTCTTGTCTCCTGTGGCCTTGCAAAGGATGGGCTAAAAAAGTGGTGAAATGATTCCGCAAAATTGATGTTACCAGCAGATACTGTGGTTCTGTTACGGTTTGAGTGCTGAACACTTGACGGTCCCATGGTTGGCAAGTTGGAACTGTGAGATTCACTACGTGCACCACTGGTGTTTTGTGGAAAAGCACATGTAAGATTCTGCAACAGTCTCTGCTGATACTCCTGCATGCGTGCATCCCTTTCTATGGCAGGAATAATTTCTGCAAATTTACTTTTGTACCGGGGATCTAACAGTGTGGCAACCCAGTAGTCAGGATTATTTCTAATTCTCACAATTCGAGGGTCATGTTGCAGGTAGTGCAGCAAGAAGGCACTCATGTGTGTTGCGCATCCAGGAGCACCAAGTCCCTGTTGTGTTGGTGGCGAGGTAACAATCATGCTTCCTTCCTCTGTCCTCTCCCCCCAACCTCGCACAACAGAAATGTGATCAAGGTCTCCCTCATCTGATGAGTCTTCCATCAGTTCGTCCTCCACTTCTTCCTGGGCTCCTGCACCTTCCTCACTAGTTTGGCTGCTACCATGCGCCCTGGTAAAACCATCTCCCCCACCCTCACATGCCTGCCGCCTTGGTACTGCCGACCGTCTGGACCTTGCAGATGTTAGCCCTTCCGCATACAACTCCTCCTCCTCTACTTCCTCCACCTCCTCTTGTGCCACCACCTGACTCCGAATTCTGTTTAACATGTGCTCCAGCATGTAAATCACCGGAATAGTCATGCTGATAATGGCATCGTCAGCACTAAACATCTTCGTCGCCATTTCAAAACTGTGCAGAAGGGTGCATAGGTCCCTGATCTGAGACCACTCCTCCAGCGTGATTTGCCCCACCTCTGGATCTCGTTGACCCAGGCTATACGTCAGAACGTATTGCACCAGGGCTTGTCGGTGCTGCCACAGTCGCTGCAACATGTGCAGAGTTGAATTCCACCGGGTAGGCACATCGCATTTTAGCCGGTGAAGTGGCAGGCCCAACGACTTCTGTAGAGATGTAAGTCGCTGAGCTGCGGGATGCGAACGGCGGAAGTGAGCACACAGCGACCGTGCCCTCTGCAGAAGGCCATCTAGTCTGGGATAGTGGGCTAAAAATTGCTGGACAACCAGGTTCAACACGTGAGCCATACAAGGCACGTGTGCGACATTGCCCCGGCGAAGGGCCGCACCCAGGTTTGCAGCATTGTCGCACATGGCCTTCCCTGGTTTCAGGTCCAGTGGAGACAACCATTCATGAAATTGGTTCTCCAGAGCTGACCACAACTCCTCAGCTGTGTGACTCACATTTCCCAGACATTTCAAAGTAAAAACCGCCTGATGACGTTGAGCCCTACTGCCAGCATAGTAAGGAGGTGTGCAGGATCCCTTCTGCGCAGTTAGAAAGCTTGTGGCATGACCAGACAGGCTTTGGGTGCAGGTGGAAGACCGAGAGGAGGTTGAGGAGGCAGAAGCAGTGGAGGAACTTTGACATAAAGAGGATTGACGCACAACTCGTGGGGACGGCAAGACTTGGACAGCAGCCCCTTGTCCTGCTGTCACCATAGTTACCCAGTGCCCAGTCAGCGACATGTAACGCCCCTGTCCATGCCTACTCGTCCAAGTGTCTGTGGTGAAATGCACCCTGTCACACACAGAGTTTCTCAAAGAAGCGGTGATGTTGTGTGCGACATGCTGGTGGAGCGCAGGCACACCTTTCTTTGAGAAGTAGTGCCGACTGGGCATCTGGTACTGGGGCACTGCGACGGACATAAGGTCTCGAAAATCCTCTGTGTCCACCAGGCGGAAAGGCAGCATTTCTGTAGCCAAGAGCTTGCAGATGGTGAAATTCAACCTCTTAGCTTTCTCATGGCTAGGAGGAAATGGTCTTTTACTTGTCCACATCTGAGGGACCGAGGGCTGGCTATTGTGCTTAGACGGGGTTGATAAGGGTGTCCCCGGCAAACTGCCGGTCTGTGAGGAAGATGCAGGCGGACATGTTAGGTTGCCTTGATCCAAAGGTGGTGCTATCGATGTCGGACAGCGCTCAACACCAGCTGGTGTTACCACCTCCAAAGAAAATGATGACCTGCCAATCACGCTGGCTGTTGCGGGTTAAGAGGTGGCAGGTCTGCGCCCCAAAACAGGTGTGACTGCTGTCCCCCCAGTCACAGAGGATGAAGAGGCCGCGGATGCACAAGATATGGCAGACGGTGGTTGGCCCGGCCGGCTAGGCCGCATTGTAGCACACTGAGCTTCCCACTGCAACTTATGCTTCATGTCCATGTGCCGGTTCATGCATGAAGTACTCACACTATGTATTTTTTGGCCTCTACTTAGCTTTTGCTGACAAATGTTACAGATAACACGAGTTGGGTCATCTTTATCGATCTGAAAAAAAGCCCAGGCTATGCAAGGCTTAGCACCCATGCGACCTGAAGAGCCACCACGACTTGTGGTGAGAGGCAGAGTTGTGTTTGAGGATGCAGTTGTTGACGTGCTTCCAGTACTACGTCTCTGTCCAGGAAGGCGCAACCTGACCTCGTCGTCACTAGCATCTTCCTCCACCTCCTCTGCTGACCTCATCTCTTGGCTGACTGTGGGTTGACAGTAAGTGGGATCTCCAACCTCATCATCATCACCCTGTGCGTTATCACACCCGTCGTCCTCAGAGCCAACCTGTTCCTGCCCTGACAAAAAACTAAAGTTGTCGCTCCAATCAGGTATTTGAGTCTCATCATCGTCTTCCTCATTGTCTCCACCAACAGGAGTTACAGTTTGGGAATGAGGGTCTACATTATGGTCAGAACCTTCTGCGTCTGGTCCTGGATCCGACTCATAAAGATTCTGGGCATCAGTGCAGATCATTTCCTCGTCTGGATTCACAGAAGCGCTGGAGTCGACCTCTGATTCCCAGGCTATAGTATGAGTAAACAGCTCTGCAGACTCAACCATCTGTTCTACCTCATACTCAGACGGGCAGCTGGAGATTTGGGAGCTGTGAGGAAGCAAGTGCGATTGGGGTGACACCTTTGAGGACTGGAGTATTTGTGATGTTGAAGTTGATGTGGAGGAGAGCCCACTTAAAGGAGCACTTGATATCCGTTGAAGCACCTGCTGTTTTTGTGCCTCATCTGGAATTTGTAGCGATTGGCGTGGCCGTAAGAAAGGGATCTTATCACATTGTCTGCTAAAAGAAGTAGACATTTTAGTTTGGCTGGAAGATGGTCTTTCTTCTGCAGATGTTACTGTTGCTTTAACACCTACCCCACGGACACAACCTTTTTTCCCCTTCCCAACACGTCTATTCCCCTTTCCACCAGCAGCAGGCCTTTTTCCACTCATTTTGGTGGTTAACTGATTCACAACTCTGGAGTTGTTTGCACAAAAAAACAATGGATAGGAACCGAGCAGAGCTGAGTGGCCAAACTGTGGTATTAGGCCAAAACTATTGGCTGGGTTAGATGCAGAAAAAAAATTACATTCAATTTGCAACCTGATGGAGGTCAGTATAGATGGACTAATAGAACAAGTCCCACACACAGCTAAAAGCCCAAATATTTTTTCAGAGGTAGATGCAGAAAAAAATTGTATTCAGTTTGCAACCTGATGGAGGTCAGTATAGATGGACTAATAGAACAAGTCCTACACACAGCTAGAAGCCCAAATATTTTTTCAGAGGTAGATGCAGAAAAAATATATATTCAGTTTGCAACCTGATGGAGGTCAGTATAGATGGATTAATAGAACAAGTCCCACACACTGCTAGAAGCCCAAATATTTTTTCAGAGCTAGATGCAGACAAAAAATTATTTTTAATTTGCAACCTGATGGAGGTCAGTATAGATGGACTAATAGAGAAAGTCCCACACACTGCTAGAAGGCCAAATATTTTTTCAGAGCTAGATGCAGACAAAAAAATATTTTTAATTTGCAACCTGATGGAGGTCAGTATAGATGGACTAATAGAACAAGTCCCACACACAGCTAGAAGGCCAAATATTTTTTCAGAGCTAGATGCAGATATAAATTATTTTTAATTTGCAACCTGATGGAGGTCAGTATAGATGGATTAATAGAACAAGTCCCACACACAGCTAGAAGCCCAATATTTTTTCAGAGGTAGATGCAGAAAAAAAAAATATTCACTTTGCAACCTGATGGAGGTCAGTATAGATGGACTAATAGAATGATGCTATGCCCAAAAGATTTTACTTCACTAGGTGCAGTAAAAAAATTGGTATTCTATACACAGGTGGTATATCTTGCAACACAGATAGGCTACTCCACTGACTAACACACTCTGCAATAGGCCAAAAAGGATTAGCTTTGCTAGATTCAGCCAAATGCTGTGAAAAAAACTTGCACAGCACTGGCACAGACCTGCCTGGCAAAAACTGATAGGAACTGATGTAACCTAGTCCTGAAAAGGACTGCAATTACAATTAGTCTTTACTCCCACAATCTATCTATTTAAGAGCACAGACCTGCCTGATAAGTCGTAGGAAATGCTGTAACCTAGTCCTTAAAAGGACTGCAATCACAACTATTCCCTACTCCAAAGCTATCTGTAGATTTGTGCGAAAATTGGCTTGAAATTAACAAGGTATAGCGCACACAGCAACAGCGGTGCCGTCTAAAACGCAGCTGCAGCAGTGAGAAAATGGTGGTGACGGGGAAAATGGCTTGGTCTTATAGGGCAAGGACATGTGACATACACTGCCAATGACACATGCCCTTGCTTGTGTGAAAAAAAGCACTTCGCTCCGTGTGTGCGCTGCTGATAGGCTGACAGATTGCACCTCCCCACTGTAAATGCGGGAAAGAAAAAAAAAATGGAGATCTTCATTATTCCTGCAGAGATCCATCCCCTGCCCCTCCCCCCACCACACTCAAACTGCGTATTAACATTAATTTTCATCATTAGTGAGAAAAAATCCAGTTATGATTTTGGTGCACGAACAGTTATCGAACATAAACTCGAACAGCCGAATTTTTCTCAAATCGTTCGTGTTCGCCGAACGGCTCGAACACCGCCCAAAACAGCTCGAATTTGAGATTGGCGAACAGTTCGAGTCGAACAACGCTCTCTACTCCTGATACAGACTCTGCCTGCTGCACTCCTGATACAGGCTATGCCTTCTGCACTCCTGATACAGACTCTGCCTTCTGCACTCTGATATAGACTCTTCCTGCTGCACTCCTGATACAGACTCTGCCTGCTGCACTCCTGATATAGACTCTGCCTGCTGCACTCCTGATACAGACTCTGCCTGCTGCACACTGAAAAAGACTCTGCCTGCTGCACTCCTGATACAGACTCTGCCTTCTGCACTCCAGATACAGACTCTGCCTGCACTCCTGATACAGACTCTGCCTGCTGCACTCTGATACAGACTCTGCCTGCTGCACTCTGATACAGACTCTGCCTTCTGCACTCTGATACCGACTCTGCCTGCTGCACTCCTGATACAGACGCTGCCTGCTGCACTCCTAATACAAACTCGGCCTGCTGCACTCCTGATACAGACTCTGCTTTCTGCACTCTAATACAGACTCTGCCTGCTGCACTCCTGATACAGACTCTGCCTGCTGCACTCCTGATACAGACTCTGCCTGCTGCACTCTGATACAGACTCTTCCTGCTGCACTTTGATACAGACTCTGCCTGCTACACTCCTGATACAGACTCTGCCTGCTGCACTCCTGATACAGACTCTGCCTGCTGCACTCCTGATACAGACTCTGCCTGCTGCACTCCTGATACAGACTATGCCTGCTGCACTCCTGATACAGACTCTGCCTGCTGCACTCTGATACAGACTCTTCCTGCTGCACTTTGATACAGACTCTGCCTGCTACACTCCTGATACAGACGCTGCCTGCTGCACTCCTAATACAGACTCTGCCTGCTGCACTCCTGATACAGACTCTGCTTTCTGCACTCTGATACAGACTCTGCCTGCTGCACTCCTGATACAGACTCTGCCTGCTCCACTGCTGATACAGACTCTGCCTGCTGCACTGCTGATACAGACTCTGCCTGCTGCACTCCTGATACAGGCTCTGCCTGCTGCACTCCTGATACAGAATCTGCCTGTTGCACTCCTGATACAGACGCTGCCTGCTGCATTCCTGATACAGACTCTGCCTGCTGCACTGCTGATACAGACTCTGCCTGCTGCACTCCTGATACAGGCTCTGCCTGCTGCACTCCTGATACAGACTCTGCCTGCTGCACTCCTGATACAGACTCTGCCTTCTGCACTCCTGATACAGACTCTGACTACAGCACTCCTGATACAGACTCTGCCTGCTGCACTCCTAATACAAACTCTGCCTGCTGCACTCCTGATACAGACTCTGCCTGCTGCACTCCTGATACAGACTCTGCTTTCTGCACTCTAATACAGACTCTGCCTGCTGCACTCCTGATACAGACTCTGCCTGCTGCACTCCTGATACAGACTCTGCCTGCTGCACTCTGATACAGACTCTTCCTGCTGCACTTTGATACAGACTCTGCCTGCTACACTCCTGATACAGACTCTGCCTGCTGCACTCCTGATACAGACTCTGCCTGCTGCACTCCTGATACAGACTCTGCCTGCTGCACTCCTGATACAGACTATGCCTGCTGCACTCCTGATACAGACTCTGCCTGCTGCACTCTGATACAGACTCTTCCTGCTGCACTTTGATACAGACTCTGCCTGCTACACTCCTGATACAGACGCTGCCTGCTGCACTCCTAATACAGACTCTGCCTGCTGCACTCCTGATACAGACTCTGCTTTCTGCACTCTGATACAGACTCTGCCTGCTGCACTCCTGATACAGACTCTGCCTGCTCCACTGCTGATACAGACTCTGCCTGCTGCACTGCTGATACAGACTCTGCCTGCTGCACTCCTGATACAGGCTCTGCCTGCTGCACTCCTGATACAGAATCTGCCTGTTGCACTCCTGATACAGACGCTGCCTGCTGCATTCCTGATACAGACTCTGCCTGCTGCACTGCTGATACAGACTCTGCCTGCTGCACTCCTGATACAGGCTCTGCCTGCTGCACTCCTGATACAGACTCTGCCTGCTGCACTCCTGATACAGACTCTGCCTTCTGCACTCCTGATACAGACTCTGACTACAGCACTCCTGATACAGACTCTGCCTGCTGCACTCCTAATACAAACTCTGCCTGCTGCACTCCTGATACAGACTCTGCCTGCTGCACTCCTGATACAGACTCTGCCTGCTGCACTCCTGATACAGGCTGTGCCTTCTGCACTCCTGATACAGACTCTGCCTTCTGCACTCCTGATACAGACTCTTCCTGATGCACTCCTGATACAGACTCTGCCTGCTGCACTCCTGATACAGACTCTGCCTGCTGCACTCCTGATGCAGACTCTGCCTGCTGCACTCCTGATACAGACTCTGCCTGCTGCACTCCTGATACAGACTCTGCCTGCTGCACTCCTGATACAGACTCTGCCTGCTGCACTCCTGATACAGACTGTGCCTGCTGCACTCCTGATACAGACTCTGCCTGCTGCACTTTGATACAGACTCTGCCTGCTACACCCCTGATACAGACTCTGCCTGCTGCACTCCTGATACAGACTCTGCCTGATTCACTCCTGATACAGACTCTGCCTGCTGCACTCCTGATACAAACTCTGACTGCTGCACTCCTGATACAGACTCTGCCTGCTGCACTCCTGATACAGACTCTGCCTGCTGCACTCCTGACACAGACTCTGCCTGCTGCTTTCTGATACAGACTCTGCCTGCTGCACTCTGATACAAACTCTGCCTGCAGCACTCCTGATACAAACTCTGCCTGCTGCACTCTGATACAGACTCTGCCTGCTGCAGTCCTGATACAGACTCTGCCTGCTGCACTCCTGATACAGACTCTGCCTGCACTCCTGGTACAGACTCTGCCTGCTGCACTCTTGATACAGACTCTGCCTGCTGCACTCATGATACAGACTCTGCCTTCTGCACTCTGATACAGACTCTGCCTGCTGCACTTTGATACAGACTCTGCCTGCTACACTCCTGATACAGACTCTGCCTGCTGCACTCCTGATACAGACTCTGCCTGCTTCCCTCCTGATACAGACTCTGCCTGCTGCACTCCTGATACAGACTCTGCCTGCTGCAGTCCTGATACAGACTCTGCCTGCTGCACTCCTGATACAGACTCTGCCTGCACTCCTGGTACAGACTCTGCCTGCTGCACTCATGATACAGACTCTGCCTTCTGCACTCTGATACAGACTCTGCCTGCTGCAGTCCTGATACAGACTCTGCCTGCTGCACTCCTGATACAGACTCTGCCTGCACTCCTGGTACAGACTCTGCCTGCTGCACTCTTGATACAGACTCTGCCTGCTGCACTCATGATACAGACTCTGCCTTCTGCACTCTGATACAGACTCTGCCTGCTGCACTTTGATACAGACTCTGCCTGCTACACTCCTGATACAGACTCTGCCTGCTGCACTCCTGATACAGACTCTGCCTGCTTCTCTCCTGATACAGACTCTGCCTGCTGCACTCCTGATACAGACTCTGCCTGCTGCACTCCTGATACACACTCTGCCTGCTGCACTCCTGATACAGGCTGTGCCTTCTGCACTCCTGATACAGACTCTGCCTTCTGCACTCTTGATACAGACTCTGCCTGCTTCACTCCTGATACAGACTCTGCCTGCTGCACTCCTGATACAGACTCTGCCTGCTGCACTCCTGATACAGACTCTGCCAGCTGCACTCCTGATACCGACTCTGCCTTCTGCACTCCTGATACAGACTCTGCCTGCTGCACACTGAAAAAGACTCTGCCTGCTGCACTCCTGATACAGACTCTGCCTTCTGCACTCCAGATACAGACTCTACCTGCACTCCTGATACAGACTCTGCCTGCTGCACTCTGATACAGACTCTGCCTGCTGCACTCTGATACAGACTCTGCCTTCTGCACTCTGATACCGACTCTGCCTGCTGCACTCCTGATACAGACGCTGCCTGCTGCACTCCTAATACAAACTCTGCCTGCTGCACTCCTGATACAGACTCTGCTTTCTGCACTCTAATACAGACTCTGCCTGCTGCACTCCTGATACAGACTCTGCCTGCTGCACTCCTGATACAGACTCTGCCTGCTGCACTCTGATACAGACTCTTCCTGCTGCACTTTGATACAGACTCTGCCTGCTACACTCCTGATACAGACTCTGCCTGCTGCACTCCTGATACAGACTCTGCCTGCTGCACTCCTGATACAGACTCTGCCTGCTGCACTCCTGATACAGACTATGCCTGCTGCACTCCTGATACAAACTCTGCCTGCTGCACTCTGATACAGACTCTTCCTGCTGCACTTTGATACAGACTCTGCCTGCTACACTCCTGATACAGACGCTGCCTGCTGCACTCCTAATACAGACTCTGCCTGCTGCACTCCTGATACAGACTCTGCTTTCTGCACTCTGATACAGACTCTGCCTGCTGCACTCCTGATACAGACTCTGCCTGCTCCACTGCTGATACAGACTCTGCCTGCTGCACTGCTGATACAGACTCTGCCTGCTGCACTCCTGATACAGGCTCTGCCTGCTGCACTCCTGATACAGAATCTGCCTGCTGCACTCCTGATACAGACGCTGCCTGCTGCATTCCTGATACAGACTCTGCCTGCTGCACTGCTGATACAGACTCTGCCTGCTGCACTCCTGATACAGACTCTGCCTGCTGCACTCCTGATACAGACTCTGCCTTCTGCACTCCTGATACAGACTCTGACTACAGCACTCCTGATACAGACTCTGCCTGCTGCACTCCTAATACAAACTCTGCCTGCTGCACTCCTGATACAGACTCTGCCTGCTGCACTCCTGATACAGACTCTGCCTGCTGCACTCCTGATACAGACTCTGCCTGCTGCACTCCTGATACAGGCTGTGCCTTCTGCACTCCTGATACAGACTCTGCCTTCTGCACTCCTGATACAGACTCTTCCTGATGCACTCCTGATACAGACTCTGCCTGCTGCACTCCTTATACAGACTCTGCCTGCTGCACTCCTGATGCAGACTCTGCCTGCTGCACTCCTGATACAGACTCTGCCTGCTGCACTCCTGATACAGACTCTGCCTGCTGCACTCCTGATACAGACTCTGCCTGCTGCACTCCTGATACAGACTCTGCCTGCTGCACTCCTGATACAGACTCTGCCTTCTGCACTTTGATACAGACTCTGCCTGCTACACCCCTGATACAGACTCTGCCTGCTGCACTCCTGATACAGACTCTGCCTGATTCACTCCTGATACAGACTCTGCCTGCTGCACTCCTGATACAAACTCTGACTGCTGCACTCCTGATACAGACTCTGCCTGCTGCACTCCTGATACAGACTCTGCCTGCTGCACTCCTGACACAGACTCTGCCTGCTGCTTTCTGATACAGACTCTGCCTGCTGCACTCTGATACAAACTCTGCCTGCAGCACTCCTGATACAAACTCTGCCTGCTGCACTCTGATACAGACTCTGCCTGCTGCAGTCCTGATACAGACTCTGCCTGCTGCACTCCTGATACAGACTCTGCCTGCACTCCTGGTACAGACTCTGCCTGCTGCACTCTTGATACAGACTCTGCCTGCTGCACTCATGATACAGACTCTGCCTTCTGCACTCTGATACAGACTCTGCCTGCCGCACTTTGATACAGACTCTGCCTGCTACACTCCTGATACAGACTCTGCCTGCTGCACTCCTGATACAGACTCTGCCTGCTTCCCTCCTGATACAGACTCTGCCTGCTGCACTCCTGATACAGACTCTGCCTGCTGCAGTCCTGATACAGACTCTGCCTGCTGCACTCCTGATACAGACTCTGCCTGCACTCCTGGTACAGACTCTGCCTGCTGCACTCTTGATACAGACTCTGCCTGCTGCACTCATGATACAGACTCTGCCTTCTGCACTCTGATACAGACTCTGCCTGCTGCACTTTGATACAGACTCTGCCTGCTACACTCCTGATACAGACTCTGCCTGCTGCACTCCTGATACAGACTCTGCCTGCTTCTCTCCTGATACAGACTCTGCCTGCTGCACTCCTGATACAGACTCTGCCTGCTGCACTCCTGATACACACTCTGCCTGCTGCACTCCTGATACAGGCTGTGCCTTCTGCACTCCTGATACAGACTCTGCCTTCTGCACTCCTGATACAGACTCTGCCTGCTTCACTCCTGATACAGACTCTGCCTGCTGCACTCCTGATACAGACTCTGCCTGCTGCACTCCTGATACAGACTCTGCCAGCTGCACTCCTGATACAGACTCTGCCTTCTGCACTCCTGATACAGACTCTGACTGCTGCACTCCTGATACAGACTCCGCCTGCTGCACTCCTCATAGAGACTCTGCCTGCTGCACTGCTGATACAGACTGCCTGCTGCACTCCTGATACAGGCTGTGCCTTCTGCACTCTGATATAGACTATTCCTGCTGCACTCCTGATGCAGACTCTGCCTGCTGCACTCCTGATACAGACTCTGCCTGCTGCACTCCAGATACAGACTCTGCCTGCTGCACTCCTGATACAGACTCTGCCTGCTGCACTCCTGATACAGACTCTGCCTGCTGCACTCCTGATACAGGCTCTGCCTGCTGCACTCCTGATACAGACTCTGCCTGCTGCACTCCTGATACAGACTCTGCCTGCTGCACTCCTGATACAGACTCTGCCTTCTGCACTCCTGATACAGACTCTGACTACAGCACTCCTGATACAGACTCTGCCTGCTGCACTCCTGATACAAACTCTGCCTGCTGCACTCCTGATACAGACTCTGCCTGCTGCACTCC
The DNA here is from genome assembly GCF_046119375.1 of Phyllobates terribilis. NCBI lineage: Eukaryota > Metazoa > Chordata > Amphibia > Anura > Dendrobatidae > Phyllobates > Phyllobates terribilis. The sequence goes on from NW_027362761.1 coordinate 256,090,187, forward strand.
TGATACAGACTCTGCCTGCTGCACTCCTGATACAGGCTGTGCCTTCTGCACTCCTGATACAGACTCTGCCTTCTGCACTCCTGATACAGACTCTTCCTGATGCACTCCTGATACAGACTCTGCCTGCTGCACTCCTGATGCAGACTCTGCCTGCTGCACTCCTGATACAGACTCTGCCTGCTGCACTCCTGATACAGACTCTGCCTGCTGCACTCCTGATACAGACTCTGCCTGCTGCACTCCTGATACAGACTCTGCCTGCTGCACTCCTGATACAGACTCTGCCTGCTGCACTCTTGATGCAGACTGCCTGCTGCACTCCGGATACAGACTCTGCCTGCTGCACTTTGATACAGACTCTGCCTGCTACACTCCTGATACAGACTCTGCCTGCTGCACTCCTGATACAGACTCTGCCTGCTTCACTCCTGATACAGACTCTGCCTGCTGCACTCCTGATACAAACTCTGACTGCTGCACTCCTGATACAGACTCTGCCTGCTGCACTCCTGATACAGACTCTGCCTGCTGCACTCCTGACACAGACTCTGCCTGCTGCTTTCTGATACAGACTCTGCCTGCTGCACTCTGATACAAACTCTGCCTGCTGCACTCCTGATACAAACTCTGCCTGCTGCACTCTGATACAGACTCTGCCTGCTGCACTCCTGATACAGACTCTGCCTGCTGCACTCCTGATACAGACTCTGCCTGCACTCCTGGTACAGACTCTGCCTGCTGCACTCATGATACAGACTCTGCCTTCTGCACTCTGATACAGACTCTGCCTGCTGCACTTTGATACAGACTCTGCCTGCTACACTCCTAATACAGACTCTGCCTGCTGCACTCCTGATACAGACTCTGCCTGCTTCCCTCCTGATACCGACTCTGCCTGCTGCACTCCTGATACAGACTCTGCCTGCTGCACTCCTGATACAGACTCTGCCTGCTGCACTCCTGATACAGGCTGTGCCTTCTGAACTCCTGATACAGACTCTGCCTTCTGCACTCCTAATACAGACTCTTCCTGATGCACTCCTGATACAGACTCTGCCTGCTGCACTCCTGATACAGACTCTGCCTGCACTCCTGGTACAGACTCTGCCTGCTGCACTCATGATACAGACTCTGCCTTCTGCACTCTGATACAGACTCTGCCTGCTGCACTTTGATACAGACTCTGCCTGCTACACTCCTAATACAGACTCTGCCTGCTGCACTCCTGATACAGACTCTGCCTGCTTCCCTCCTGATACCGACTCTGCCTGCTGCACTCCTGATACAGACTCTGCCTGCTGCACTCCTGATACAGACTCTGCCTGCTGCACTCCTGATACAGGCTGTGCCTTCTGAACTCCTGATACAGACTCTGCCTTCTGCACTCCTAATACAGACTCTTCCTGATGCACTCCTGATACAGACTCTGCCTGCTGCACTCCTGATACAGACTCTGCCTGCTGCACTCCTGATACAGACTCTGCCTGCTGCACTCCTGATACAGACTCTGCCTGCTGCACGCTGATACAGACTCTGCCTGCTGCACTCCTGATACAGACTCTGCCTGCTGCACTCCTGATACAGACTCTGCCTGCTGCACTCCTGATACAGACTCTGCCTGCTGCACGCTGATACAGACTCTGCCTGCTGCAGTCCTGATACAGACTCTGCCTGCTGCACTCCTGATACAGACTCTGCCTGCACTCCTGATACAGACTCTGTCTGCTGCACTCTTGATACAGACTCTGCCTGCTGCACTCATGATACAGACTCTGCCTTCTGCACTCTGATACAGACTCTGCCTGCTGCACTTTGATACAGACTCTGCCTGCTACACTCCTGATACAGACTCTGACTGCTGCACTTCTGATACAGATTCTTCCTGCTGCACTCCTGATGCAGACTCTGCCTGCTGCACTCCTGATGCAGACTCTGCCTGCTGCACTCTGATATAGACTCTTCCTGCTGCACTCCTGATACAGACTCTGCCTGATGCACTCCTGATACAGACTCTGCCTGCTGCACTCTGATACAGACTCTGCCTGCTGCACTCTGATACAGACTCTGCCGCTGCACTCCTGATACAGACGCTGCCTGCTGCACTCCTGATACAGACTCTGCCTGCTGCACTCCTGATACAGACTCTGCCTGCTGCACTCCTGATACAGACTCTGCCTGCTGCACTCCTGATACAGACTCTGCCTTTTGCACTCCTGATACAGACTCTGCCTGCTGCACTCCTAAAACAGACTCTGCCTGCTGCACTCCTGATACAGACTCTGCCTTCTGCACTCCTGATACAGACTCTGCCTGCTGCACTTTGATACAGACTCTGCCTGCTACACTCCTGATACAGACTCTGCCTTCTGCACTCCTGGTACAGACTCTGCCTGCTTCACTCCTGATACAGACTCTGTCTGCTGCACTCCTGATACAGACTCTGACTGCTGCACTCCTGATACAGACTCTGCCTGCTGCACTCCTGATACAGACTCTGCCTGCTGCACTCTGATACAGACTCTGCCTGCTGTACTCTGATACAAACTCTGCCTGCTGCACTCCTGATACAAACTCTGCCTGCTGCACTCCTGATACAGACTCTGCCTGCTGCACTCCTGATACAGACTCTGCCTGCTGCACTCTGATACAGACTCTGCCTGCTGCATTCCGATACAGACACTGCCTGCTGCATTCCGATACAGACTTTGCCTGTTGCACTCTGATACAGACTCTGCCTGCTGCACTCTGATACAGACTCTGCCTGCTGCACCATCTAGTCTGTCCTACTGGGTCCAGCTGCTGCGCGTCCGTTGGTCTGTCCTGGAGTGACACCTGGCATTCATCGGGAGCCAAGTCTAACCTCACAATCAGGGGCTCTAGTGAACAGTCCGGTGCTCGCTTAATCATGCCCCTCCAGGCTCTCTGGAGTCCGTGGCACAGTGGTTCCACAAACCACATCCGTGATTGTGCGCCCTCACAGGCAGGGTCCTCTCTCCTGTTGTACCAGTCAGTGCACCCCTTTTGACATGTAAAGCACAACTGAATAAATGTCGCTGTCACAGTAATAATAATTATAGTACTTGTACTCTGGGTAAATTGATGGCACTTCCCTGGTGTCTACACCTAATTTGATGTGTTTTGGCAGCTTTTGGTCCCATTTCTAGCTGTTGTATATGCATTTTTTTGGTCCCCCCCATTGACTCCTATGGGATCCGACGAACATTCGGCGAATAAATTCGTCAAATATCAATTTGTCACACTTTTCCGAACCGAACATTGAAATGTTCGCTCATGCCTATTCAACACTAACATCAATTACAATGTCTCAAAAAAAAAGTATCCGAATCACTGGGAATAGAAGGGGCATTCCAGAATTCTTACCATGTAAACTGTAACAAGTCAGATTTGAAAAATGGGGCTCTATCAAAAAGGTAAAAATTGGCTTTGGTGATGAGGGGTTTATATAAACTAAAGGGAAGACATTTTAAAATTATATATTTATTAAGATACAAAGTTAAAAACATACCAAACAATTGTGCAAAAAAAACAAAACAACTCGACCCACAGACTAACAGACTAAACGTTGTACCCTAATTACCAAACAGAAAACCCCCCCAACCAATAACCTAGGTTATGATCATGGTTCAGCCTCCCATCTACTGTTAGTAGTCATATTGTCCGAGGTCAGCCTATACTCTCCCAGATATACCTAAACAAGTAGTATATTGGTTAGATGATTTTCAGTATGACATATATCTATAACCATCCACTCAAAGGAAGATGCCTAGTACCCAATTTCAAATATAACCATCCATTCAGATGAAAAATGCTTAATGCCTAAAAAATGTTTAATGCCCGACGCGTTTCGCCACCAACTCTCGTAGCGGCTCTTCAGGGGTAACACAAGTTATCAAGCCAATATATGGTTATGTATAACACATTACAGATAACAGTTTCTGTTTACGCCACTGAGAAATCAGCATATAAGTCTTCTTCCAGTGTCTCTCTTGCTGCAGCTTTTATTTAGAGAATCATCTAGTGTTCCCCATGACCTATAGACGTTGCTATTCCATCATCATTTATAAACAAACACTCATCAGATTAGAGCCAATACTCCTTTTGATGATATTAACCTGAGTTTGTCCTGCTCCATCCAGGACCCCTCAGGATTGATTTTTCTCCTCCTTTATATTTTATTCCAGGGTTTTTACACAAGATCTAACAACCAAGATTTCATCTCTTAGTTATGATTTCCTTTCTAACTCAGGGACAGCGCTCCTTTCCAGTAAAACTCTAGATTCCAAATAAATGATATTTCCACACTGAATGTTTCAGATCCCTTATCCTGGAGACAATGTTCCTGGTTCCTATCTGAGAGCTGCCCCTGAAGAGCCGCTACGACAGTCTGGCACTGCAGGATCTGAGTCCCTGGCGGCGTAGTGTGTTACTGCTGGTAGCCTGTGTAACGTTGGTCCCAGCTCTCTTCAGGTCATTCACTAAGTCCCCCCCGTGTGGTTCTGCGATTTTTGCTCACCGTTCATGAGATCATTTTGACCCCACGGGGTGAGATCTTGTGTGGAGCCCCAGATCGAGGGAGATTATCAGTGGTCTTGTATGTCTTCCATTTTCTAATTATTGCTCCCACAGTTGATTTCTTCACACCAAGCTGCTTGCCTATTGCAGATTCAGTCTTCCCAGTCTGGTGCAGGGCTACAATTTTGTTTCTGGTGTCCTTCGACAGCTCTTTGGTCTTCACCATAGTGGAGTGTGGAGTGTGACTGTTTGAGGTTGTGGACAGGTGTCTTTTATACTGATAACAAGTTCAAACATGTGCCCATTACTACAGGTAATGAATAGAGGACAGAGAAGCCACTTAAAGAAGAAGTTACAGGTCTGTGAGAGCCAGAAATCTTGCTTGTTTGTAATTGACCAAATACTGTACCTATTTTCCACCAAAATTTGAAAAAAATTTCTTTCCAAATCAGACCATGTGATTTTCAGGATTTGTTTTCTCATTTTGTCTCTCATAGTTGAGGTCTACCTATGATGTCAGTTACAGGCCTCTCTCATCTTTTTCAGTGGGAGAACTTGAATAATTGGTGGCTGACTAAATACTTTTTTGCCCCACTGTAGCTGTAGGGGAAATCTGCATCATTAATTCCAGGGGGAATCATTTTGGAAAAAAGGGCACTAAAGAAAAAGAACAACTACCCCAGAATAAGCAAAGCAGCACCAATTGGAGTAGTTTTAGTTTAAAAAAATTCAATGAAAGATTATTTTTAAATAAGTGCCCAAAATAGGGAAAGCTTGATCTGTACATTACATTATAATGAAATGCACATAATCGAATGTAATATTAATTTATAGCTATAGTATAACAATTAGTGATGATCAAGTAAGTTTCATTAACCCTTTCGGCGAGCTCGGGTGCTTGCCAAGTATTTTGGCGTGCTTGGCATTTCTTCTAATGTCGCCGCGCCTGGAAGTGTCACGGCTGTTAGACAGCTATGACACATGCAGAGATTGCCTGTCATACTCGTGCTCGCCGAAAGGGTTATTGAAACCTACTAGATCATCACTAATAACAATTATAGCAATATATAACTTTTTTCTTTTTATTGTGTACATTTTATCATTTATATTTTTGTTTTGTTTTACACTTTTGACAGCACAAACAGAGCGGTGAGATGCGGGAGGACACAGCCTGGCATTTCCCTATAAGGTGGGTTGTAACTGCTCTGATAGTCTTATACAAGATGTCTCACAGAAATGTCAGCTGGGATAAGACTATAATAGTTTGTTCCCATGCCACAGCTGTAAGTTAACAGCTGGAGGCAGGCAATTTTAGCGCTAGTTTTAGATATTTTATTCTATAGTGCCACCGTTAAAAAGGTGGCCCTGTAAAACTCAGCCCAATAATGATCACCTTCAATAGGTATAGTGTAGGTTATTAACCCCTTACTGACATATGACATACTGGTACGTAATATGCCAGATAATGGCTGCTTTAACCTGTTAAATGATGATGTCAATCTCTGACAGTGGAATTTAAAATGCGCCAGCAATAAATAGTGAAAAAAAAAAGTTTTGAAAAATATGAAAACAAAAAACAAAAACACAAGTTCTAATCTCCCCTCTTTTTCCCTATTAAAAATAAAACAATAAAAAAATAAAAATACGCATTTGATATCAATGTATTCGTAAAAGTCTGATCAATCAAAATATAAAATAAATTGATCCAATCTGCAAACAACATAATTAGAAAAAAACAAAACGCCAGAATTACGATTTTTTGCCTGCCACAACATTGCTATAATATGCAAAATGTAATAAAATGCAATCAAATACTTGTATCTACCACAAAATGGCATCAGTAAAAATGTTAGCTCAGGGCGCAAAAAATAAGACGTCACACACCCCATATCCTGACAAATGAACACGTTATAGGTCTCAGAAAATGCCGACAAATGCAATTTTTTTTTTATAAATTTTCCAATTTTTTTCTCTACTTAAATAAAAAAAAATATATATATATATACGTTAGGTATCTGTATGCCTGTACTGATCTAGAGAATCATATTGTCAGGTCAATTTTACCGTATAGTGAGCATGCTAAATAAAAAATTCAAAAAACAAATCCAAATCCAAAAAATCCAAAAAAACAATTGTGGATTTGCACTTTTTTGACAATTTCAACGCACTTGGAATTTTTTTACTGCTTTTCAGTGCATCACTTGATAAAAAGAATGGTTTCATTTAAAAGTACAAAACGTCCCGCAAACAACAAGCCCTCATATAGAAAAATAAAAACGTTATGGCTTTTGGAACAATGGGAGGAAAAAATGAAAACTAGCTCCATCTGGAAGGGGTTTAAGTGTGAGTCTTAAGAAAAAAAAACCTGAAAAAAAGAATGATCATCAATTCAAAACACAATCAAAACTGCAAGCACTACAACATTGCTAAATAGGTGGATTCCTCTCAATATGCTGACGTACTACCTATTTAATATATACATTTTTGAATAAAATATTTTATTTATAGTCCTTTTCATGGCACTTTTCATCTCTTTATTCCTTAGACTATAGATAACTGGATTCAGGGCTGGGGTGACTACAGCATAGAGGAGAGACACAAGCTGGTCTTGCTCCAGTGAATATCTAGATGTTGGTCTCATGTACATAAAACTTATACTTCCAAAGAAGATGAGAACAACAATCAGATGAGAAGCACATGTGGAAAAGGCTCTACTTCTACCCACCTTAGTGTGGATTTTTAAGATAGCTGAGATAATTTGGATGTAGGACACAAGAGTGAGGAAAAAAGAGCTGAGTCCTAAAATTCCTCCAGCAGTTAGGATAAGTAGTTTGTTTTGGAAAGTATCAGAACAGGCAAGTTTCAGCATCGGTGGAATGTCGCAGAAGAAGTGAGAGATTTGATGTGATTTACAGTAGGGCAACTGGGCTGTGAATACAGTGTGTATAATTGAGGTTATGAAGCCAGTAAACCACAGACTGGTGGCTAGTTGGACACACTTTTGTTTGTTCATAATTGTTGTGTAGTGCATCGGATTGCAAATAGCCAGATATCTGTCAAATCCCATTATGGAGAGGAGCAAACACTCTGTGCTACAACAGGAGACGTAAAAATAGAGTTGACTCATGCACCCGCTGTATGAGATCTCTGAACTCCCTCCTATAAGACTCGTGAGCAACTTGGGCACAGTCACTGATGAGTAGCAAATGTCTAGGAATGCCAGGTTACCCAAGAAGAAATACATGGGAGTATGAAGTTTACTGTCCTCCCATATTGTTGTTCCAATGGTGAGATTTCCACACAGTGACATGAGGTATAAGAGCAGGAATATCACAAAGAGGAAGCACTTAACCTTGCCATCACTGGAAAAGCCAGCCAGAGTAAAATCTGTCCCCGATGTCCAGTTCATTGTATAACGAATCTGCCTGCGGAAGAAAATATTACAGAATTGTTAAATCTCGTTGTTACAATAGTTTGAGATTGTATACAATCTACACATATAATTAATAATACCATTAATGCAGCTTCTTCTGTTAACTTGTGTAGACTATATGATGAGCAGCTGGTGTCCCCACCATTCATGAAAATGGGGTTCCCATGTTCCGCTCTGGAGTGGAGTGGAGATCGAGATGTTCTAATGTACTATTCGCTGGCTATTGGATTGAGCGAGATAGTGCCACACTGTTCTCAAATACATTTGCCAGTCCTATCTGAATAAATGGACCAATAGATTTGAGTGTGTGAGTTTGATTTTGGGTGAGATGAAAACCAGACATTTTTCAGGTGTTTTTTTTTACTTTTTGCGAATATGGACATGCGAATATCCCCATATGCTATAATGGTTAGGTGTTCCATCTTAGAAAAACATGGATTGAACACATGTGAAACAGAGGTACAGTACCTGAATGAGTCCTGATTATCTACTACTCAAAATGTATAATACAGGGTACGCAAAATAAATGTTGAAATCAAACTATAATATAAGTTGATATTTGCAATATGAAATGCTTGTATTAACAGTAATCACATACTATATTTTTATTGCATTGTGTTTGTTTGCTCTGAAATATGTTCAGTAAGAAATCAATTCCCAATAGGTGTAAGCTTGCTATGAATTGTGCATTGCTTGTCTATATTTTCTCTATACAAGTTATTTGCTATTTTCATGGCCTATACATACAAATATACAGGATTGAACCTAATTCCATTGTTCTTCTTAGAAAAGTAGCTGAATTGCATGATGTGTTGTTAATAGCTGCCACAAATAAATATTCAAAGCTTAACCATCTACGTATACCTGATGTTTTAAGCAAATGCTAATGTATTTTATATCTGGGAAATGCAGGTAATAAATGGTAGAAACGTTCATGATGGTTGGGATAAAAGGAATGGTAATATCATTCTGAAAATATTGCATTTCTAAGATTGCTTATTTAAAACGTTCTGCCTCCCCATAGTCTTGTATTAATAGTGGGAAATATCTTAGAGGCACCTCAGGGACAATGTTTTCTTATGAGAAGAAAGAAAACTTTTTCAAAAGTTTTTCATGTTTATCTTAACCCTTATTTCAGAAACTCATACAAGGCACACATACAGTACAAGATAAATTGGGGTACAGCACATTGTCAATATTATAAAATTCTTTACTCATTCACTTCAAAATATTTGTAACTACACATATTTTACCTTGTTGAGATAGTTTATTATATGTACAATGCCTGTCAAGCACATGTGCAAAATTGTTATGGAATTATTTTTAGATAATCATCTGTGAAGGTTTATATATACCTATTTATGTTTGTGTTCCATGTTGTGTGCTTACGTCTGTATTACTTATTTTTTTTTATGGGAATCTGTCAGTAGGATCAACCCACCTAAGCTGCATATATGGGCATGCAGGTCAAAATATCATTGCCCCTCACCCCAGCCTGCTCGGTGTTTCAATTTAACGATATCTTCAGGATGCAGATACAGTTGAATGCAATTGTGGAAACATTTATCCTGTGCGTCTGAGTCTCAGTGTAACAGGCACAATTTATTACTATATAGTGACTGTTGGATGGCGCCTCAGTCCACATGCTGCACAGAGTAGAAAAGCAAATCTGGGGAATGGGGCTACATGAGTAGTTTCTATTTTTTTAATTTATCAGGCAGTACTTGTGCTGTGAGGCCTAATAATTGAGGTTGGGTGCCTGTAGGGGCATCATACTATGTTGGCAGGACTGAGGGGGCCTTCATACTCTGTGGGGGGCTGTAGGGGCCATAATACTGTGGAGGGCCACCATATTGTGTGGGGACCATCATACTGTGTAGATGCATCATATGGTGTGTGAGTACACTGTAGCGGTCATCATAAAGTATAAGGCAGCTGTGGGGACATAATACTGTGTATGGGAGTCTGTAAGCCCATTATGCCATCATAAAGTGCGTGGGGGTCTGTGATGGCAATCAAACTGTGCGAGTTGCCTTTGGGGGCTAATATACTGTTTGCAGGGCTGAGGGCATAATTCTGTAGTGCATTTTTTTTCATCAAACTGTATTGAGGGTCACTGTATTAACCTCACAATGTGTGTGGGAACTGTGGAAACATCACACTGTGGGAGAGGGTCACTGTGCCTCATAATGTGTGTGGATGACACTGGAGGGATATAGTATTGTGTTGGGAAACTGTGGAAACATCAAACTGTTTTGGGATCTTGTAATAGCATTAGACAGTGTTGTGGGCATCTTACTGTGTGTTTGCGGGGGCTGTGGGTAAATCATACTACAGGGCATCATACTATGAATGGAATCAGTGTCGTGCCCTTATTATGTGTGTGGGGAAACTGTGGGAACATCATAATGTGGGGGCGGATCACTTAGGGAGCCTCATAATGTGTTTGGGGGTACTGGAGGGACATTGCATTATGTTGGGGAACTATGGGTATTTCTTACTGTTTTGGGGGAACTGTGGCATCATACTTTGCTGGGAGAATTGTGCGTTCACTGTACTTTGGGGTAATTCATTGTAGTAGCATCATATTTTCTGTGAGGGGAATTTTTTGGAACTTCATACTGTATGGGAGCCATTAATGGGGTATCATAGTTGGTGAGAACAGTTAGGGGCTTTAATCAAAGCAAAATTACTGTGTGTCACAACACTTGTTCCTCTCCCAGTCTTTAAAAATTTGCATTTACATCCTTCTGTGACTGTGCCTTTGTGCCTTTACACTGTGGCCCCACCTACTCTACTGAATTTTTTTTTTTATTAAGTGTCCCGATTAAGACCATGCCATTGGTCCCCATGATTTCTATCTATGCCTCTGCCTTCTCCTAATACTTTGGTATTTGTATCTTCCTTTTGTATGGATAATCCTTGACAAAAGCTCAGAAGCCCCCTTGAGTGACAATGCAGGCTAGCAACACTGTTTACGATGCTGGCCTGAACTGTAAAATCCTCAATAAGTGCTTGGCAGCTGGTCCAGCCATCTTAATGATAAATAAGGGTATTCCTACAAAGTTACATGAACCGATTACCAACGAGTATCTGTAGTATCTAGATATAAAGTGCTACGGAATACATGAAGTGTGAAGCAACAGATGATAGAAAGGAACAGGTTCTGGAATTGAGAAAAGTTATAATAGGGAGTTGATTTGATAGGACTGACTAAAAAGTTGTATTTTTAACCCCTTCAATCCCCAAGCCTGTTTTCATCTTCATGACCCAGCTAAATTTTACAATTCTGACCAGTGTCAATTTATGTGGAAATAACTCTGGAACACATAAATGGATCCCACTGATTCTGAGATTGGTTTTTCATGACATATTGTAATTCATGATAGTGGTAAAATTAGTTCGATATGACTTGAATTTATTTGTAAAAAAAAACAGAAATTTGGAGAAAATTTTGAAAATTTCACAATTTTCAAACTTTTAATTTTTATGCCCTTAAAGCAGAGAGTTGTGTCACACAAAATAGTTAATACAGTAGATAACATTTCCCACATGTCTACTTTACATCAGCACAATTTTTTAAACAGAATTTTTTATGTTAGGAAGTTAGAAGGGTTAAAAGTTGACCAGCGATTTCTAATTTTTCCAGCAAAATTTACAAAACCATTTTTTAAGGGACCACATCACATTTAAAGTGACTTTGAGGGGCATATATAACAGAAAATGCCTAAAAGTGACATCCTTCAAGGTGTTCAAAACCACATTCAAAAAGTTTATTAACTCTTAAGGTGCATCACAGGAACTGAAGCAATGTGGAAAAAAAAATTAACATTCAACTTTTTTTCCACAATATTTTTTATTTTAGACCCAGATTTTTTTATTTTTACAAGAGTAACAGGAGAAAATGGACCCCAAAAATTGTTGCACAATTTCTCATGAGTACGCCGATACCCCATATCTGGGGGAAAACTACTGTTTGGGCGCACGGTAGGAAGGGAAGGAGCACTGTTTGGCTTTTTGAACACAAAATTGACTGGAATCGAGACGCTGATGTGCCTAAATAGTGGAAACCACTCACAAATGACCCCATTTTGGAAACTAGACCCCTCAAGGAACTTATCTAGATATGTGTTGAGCACCTTGAATCCCCAGGTGATTCACAGAAATTTATTACATTTATTACATTGGCCACAAAAATGTTCTTTTAGCCCCAATTTTTTTATTATCACAAGGGTTACAGGAGAAAATGAACCCCCAAATTTTTTATATGATTTCGCCTGAGTACTCTTATACCCCATATGTGGTGGAAAACTACTGTTTGGGCACATGGTAGGACTCGGAAGGGAAGGAGTGTCGTTTTGAAATGCAGATTTTGATGGAGTCGTCTGCAGGTGTCATGTCGCGTTTGGAGAGCCCCTGATGTGCCTAAACAGTGGAAACCCCTCACAAGTGACCCCATTTTGGAAACTAGACCTCCAAAGGAATTTATCTAGATGTGTGGTGAGCAACTTGAACACCCAGGTGCTTCACAGAAATTTATAATGTTCAGTCGTGAATATAAAAAAAATCCTATTTTTTCCACAAAAATTTTATTTTAGCCCCGAATTTTTATTTTCACAAGGGTAACAGGAGAAAATAAACTACAAAATTTGTTGTGCAATTTCTCCTGAGTATGCTGATACCCCATATGTGGGGGAAAACTACTGTTTGGGCTCGGAAAGGATAGAATGACGTTTGGAATGCAGACTTTGATGGAATGCAGACTGTGATGGAATGATCTACGGGCATCATGTTGCATTTGGAGAGCCTCTGATGTGCCTAAACAGTGAAAATCCCCCACAAGTGACCCTGTATTAGAATTGATCTACTGTTTCCTGGTATGTAAATTGACATACGTGAGTTGTGTAGCGTGCATCAGGTTGGCAGGCATGCATGAGTTGTGTAAGTCAGAAATTAATTTAGAAATCCATACATGTGTGGTACAGTTTGAAGTATTCCTTTATACACAGGCCAGGTTGGTCGGGTCAGGTGTCATATTGATAAGTGATGTCCTTTCTTATCCCTCTTCTGTAACACACTCGGAACCTCTTTTATGACCTTCCTTTCTTTGTTTATTAAGGGACCTCACCGGAGAAATGTTGCCCTGGCACAATTGAAGCACCTTCAGTTCCGGAAGTACTGGGGCCCACTCCTTCCTGACTTCCAAAGATCAGGACCTTGATCACTACCTCCTGGAAGTGAAGGTACGTACCGGTCTGGCCTGCACATCGTGATAGTGTAATGCAGGTGCCGGAATGCAACGCACAGAGATACAAGGTGAGAACAGTAAGAGTTGAATATAAACAGTTTATATATATATATATTTAACAGGTATTCTGAACAAGCGATTGCAACAAGGGTAATAAACAGTAATTTGAAGTATTAGCAAAATGCGAAGTCTCTCAAGGTAATGTGGTGCCCTAGATCATGGGAGACACCACGTGAGTTCCTTAACTGTGCATATTGCTCTAGCGGGGGTCACCAGTTATTCCCGCTAGGCTGTGAGTCTTTTTCCGGATAAATTCAATTAGGTCACGTTGAGCTTCTTTAGCCCCAACCGTTCCCCTCCCAACCTGAGTACCTAAACCCAATTGTCCCCGGTACCGTGAGTGAACAGTAGAAGTGACGGCCCTGTTCACGTATGCAGCTCCTCTGCTTTCGCTGGCGTAACTTTCCTGGGGCAGCCGTCTCTCAAGTCCTCTCTGCTTGGCCGTTGGAGGCAGTCTCTCAAGCCGTGGATAGGGGGGTCCAGACCTCGTCTGTCGGCGGGCGGCGTAGGGTTCCGCGAACTCACTCAGCACCGCAAGCAGGTTCCGAGTCTCCTCAGCAGGCACAGCACTCGGGTCACATCTGTGAGGGATCCGGAGCTCTTCTACTGGTGCCCGGCTGTGGCACCTCACAGGCCTCTGGCTTAGGCCTGTCACGCGGGGCTTCTCAGCACGCAGTGAACACGTCTGCTCCTTTCTGCTGCTTGGCGCCAAAGACCTCTCAGGTTTGGCGCACTGGCCTCTTATCTCCCGGAACTCCTTCCTGGAAGTCACCTGATCGGGTCCAGCATCTAAATCTGCTCTCCCTTCAACTTCCCTTGCATATCTTGGTTCCGCTTGACTGTGTCTGGCCAGCAGATGGCAGCCTCTCTCCATCTTTGAAACATCATGTAGGAATTCCCTTACAAGCTCTCTCGCCTTTGCTACATTCCTCCCTCCTTTTTGCTTGCCAGTCCTCGAGTGAGTGGACTTCTCGCAGAATTGATGCCTCTTTCCAGGCAGTGCAAGTTCAGACAGGAGTTGGGCACACTCCTGTGTTTTCTGTTGGATTTGAGACCAGATAAACTCTTCTTGAGCATACCGGTTAGGAGGAATTCCGGCATTAGCCCGCTCGGTTCTGCGGGGCTCCTCTTGCGGAGGTGACTCCGGGAGATCCGATGAATCAACTACTGTGGATTGCAAGTCATTTCTCGACTCATTCTGGGTTCCACTCAGGGTTGGCCTCAACGATTCTGACGGGCCCAACTGCATTGTGGCCCATCCTTCTTCATCCCCCAAGGTTCCTGCATGTGGCACTTCAGCATGTGGCACTTCAGTCAATACTTTTGAAGGCCCAACTTCGTTACAGACTTCTGCTTCAGAGGAGCAAGGTCGCAGCATATTGCGGTGCAACACCCTGGGTGTCGCGGCGTCATCCCCTTTGGGCCTAACCTCGTAGACTGGGTTGTCTGGATGAACCTTCTTCACCACCCGATATGGTATCGCCTCCCAACGATGGTCCAGTTTACTCCCAAATTGTTTGGCCCTTACCAGTACTCGGTCTCCTGGCTGAAGTGACCCGTCTGCGGTCGGGGGACGATCTGCATGCTCTACTTCCTGAAACTTCTGAGCAACCAGTCTTCTCACTTTATGGAGCCGACGCTGGTGTTCTCGAATCCAGGTACTTGGGCTACAGCCCGGGCCGGAGTCTTCTGAGTCTAGCTCCAGTTCAGTAATTTCTCGCCCACTTCTTCCAAACAGCAACATGTAAGGGGTGTAGCCGGTAGTCGCATGAACTCGATTATTATACACCCACACCAGCTCGGACACAAATTCGGGCCACTTCATCTTTTTGTCCGCTTCCAGCGTTCGCAACATTTGCAACAGGGTTCGGTTGAAGCGCTCGCATGCGCCGTTCCCTTGAGGGTGGTAGGGCGTTGTTCGGGATCGGTCAATCCCATAGATGCGGTATAGCTCATCCATTACTCATCCTTGGAAGCAGGCCCCCTGGTCAGAATGTATTCGCTTCGGGCACCCATAAATCCGGATGAAATCCTGACAGATGGCCTTAGCTGCGGCTTCTGCTGTCTGGTCTTTAGTAGGCGTCACTACTGCGAACTTGGTGAAGTGATCAATCATGACTAAACAGTGTCCATAACCATTGTATGAAGTTCCTATCATCAGGTAGTCAATCATCAAGACTTCCAAGGGGGCAGAAGTTCGGATGGTCTGAATGGGAGCTCTTTGTTCCGGGGGCTTGTTCAACTCACACTGACGACATGTTCGGCAGACCCCCTCGACTTCTTGCCGCAGTTGAGGCCAATACACCAGCCGTTGCAACCACCGAAAGGTCTTTTCTACACCGAAGTGAGCACCTCTTCTATGAGCTTCTTGGGCTAGCTGCATTACTAGCGCTCCTGGAACTACCACCTGCCAGGTAACATCAAACTCTCGAGGCAGCTGGATTCTTCGGCATAGCAAGCCGTCCTTCAGGAAGAGTCTCTCCCACTGGCCTAGGATTTGTAGGGTAGTTGGAAGTGAAGCGGCTCTGACTTACTGGTCGGGTCTTTGCCTAAGGGCGACCCATTCTCTCAGCTTTGCTAACTCTGGGTCGGATTGCTGCAGATGTATCCATTCGTCTCTTGAATGGCCCAGAATTTGAGTGGGCCTCGGCTCCTCTCTGGTCTCCTGGGCATCGACCACAGCAGCGGCGAACTGGCTGAAATCCGGGATCTCATCGCCTTCTAGCTGATCATCTCTGTCCCTCTTCGGCCCCGCCTGAGTGACCCGGGACAGGGCATCTGCATGAGTGTTCAGGGCCTTGGACCGATAGGCGATTTTATATTGGTATTTGGACATCCTTGCGATCCACCGCTGTTTTAACGCGCCCAGTTTGGCGTTCTCCAAGTGGGCCAAAGGGTTGTTATCTGTCCGCACTTGCACTTCTGACCCTGACAGGTACTCAGCAAATTTCTCGGTCAAGGCCCACACCAGTGCCAGTAGCTCCAGCTTAAACGAACTGTAGTTGTCCGGATTCTTCTCCGTGTCTCGGAGTGACCTGCTGGCATACGCGATCACTCGCTCTTTTCCTCCTTGTACTTGAGCCAGCACTGCTCCCAGTCCATGCAAGCTTCCATCAGTGTACAACATAAAAGGCTGCGAAAAGTCAGCGTAGGCCAGAATTGGGGCATCTGTTAGCGCCATTTTCAATGCTCAGAATGCCTCTTCTTGGCTTGGGCCCCACTGAATGGGCTGCCGCTTGGCTCCCCCAGCCGTTTCTCTCAGCAATTCATTGAGCGGGATCGCAATCTTAGCGAAGTCTTTAATGAATCTGTGGTAGTATCCAGCAAGCCCTAGGAACGCCCTCAGTTCCCTTAGATTGGCGGGCGTGGGCCACTTCTGCACGGCAGCTACTTTCTCCGCAGTGGGGTGCACTCCTGCGCTGGACACAGTGTGCCCCAGATATTCAATTTCTCATTTGAAGAGACGACACTTACGAGGCTTAATTTTCAGGCCGTGCCTTTGAAGCCGTTCTAACACTTGTTCCAATCGGTGGAGATGATCTTCAAATGTAGCAGAATAGATAATTATATCGTCCAGATATATTAAAGTGGCTTCAAAGTTGAGGTCCCCCAAGCATCTCTCCATCAGCCGTTGGAAGGTTCCTGGCGCATTTGTTAGCCCGAACGGCATCCGATTGAACTCAAACAGGCCCATAGGGAGGACAAAAGCTGTCTTCGGACGATCCTTCTCAGCTACTGGGACCTGCCAATAGCCACTGGCCAGGTCGAGGGAAGAGAAGAATTTGGCGCTCCCTAGTGCAGATAGAGACTCTTCAATTCGGGGGAGTGGATAGGAGTCCCGTACTGTACAGGCATTCAGCTTTCGATAGTCTACGCAGAATCTCAGGGTACCATCCTTCTTCCGGACCAGCACGATCGGAGCCGCCCAAGGACTCTAACTTTCACGGATCACACCGTTCCACAACATGTGGGCCAACAGCTCTTTCACCTCCTGGTACATTTGAGGCGGGATCTGCCGATATCTCTCTCTGATGGGAGCAGTATTTCCGGTGGGTATTTCGTGCTGAATGTCCCGAGTGCACCCGAAATCATCTTCATGCTGTGCAAACACTCCCTGATATCGCTGTAGAAGTTGTTCGATCTGCCTTACTTGTCCAGCAGAAAACTCAGTCAGATTAGCCTCCATTTCCTCCAAGAGGTGGCGCCCAGCCAACGGTTCTCTTCCATTCTCTTGGCTATTGAGGGACACCTCCAGGGTCCATGGCTTTCCTTCCACAGGTCCCAGCCCTATAGCGTCAGCTCTAGTAAGGGCTTCTGGCATTATACACACTCGCGCCACCTCTTGTCGGGGCAACAACTGTAAACTTGTGCCACTTAAATTGATGCAACGCACGGGTACTCGACTGTGCCGCACGGTGGCCAGGGTCCGAGCAACCAGGAGTCCAGAGGGTGCTTCCTCTCCCTCCATTGGTTCAATTTGAATGTCCACGCCCTCTAAGGCCACATGTGCCAGCACCGGTAGAGTGAGTACAGTCTGTCCCACTGGCAGTGTCATTGTGGCTTCGGGTGGTATTGATACCTTACCAGGGTACTGAGAGGTAGCGGGCAATTTTTGAATCTGACTGACCCGCACGAGATGCTGGAATACTCTCTTGTTAGCTGGATCTCGAGTGGCACGGGTCCAGTTGTTTTTGTTACAGCTTTCAGCCAGGAACTGTCTGACCTCTTTCAGCACATTCATGCCCAGGGTTACAATGGGCCCATCGCCTCCGGGTCCTGTGGTCAGTACGATCCCTTTCCGACCTAGGTCCTTTCCACATGCCCGAACGGCCATCCATACTACTCCCGCTACTGGGATAGGTAGGTGATTAGCCGCCACCAGTTTGACAGTGGGTTCCCGGCAGGAACGAGCGACTTCAGGAAAGTGACTTTGGAAATACGTCTCAGGCATAGTGGTCACTTGAGACCCAGTGTCCATTAAACAGCGGATCCACTGCCCATTGAATTCAGCCCAGATAATGGGCCTCTCGGAGACAATGTCTTCAGAGCTCCCTCCTTTCTCGGTTGGGACAGTCTTTGGAGATATGCCCCCTACCTCCGCAGGTCCAGCACTCTGGTCCTCGTTCTACCGATAGGTCGGGTACATGCCTTGCTGGGGCCGGGTAGGAACGTCTTTCTCGCTCTGGTCTCCGTCCGCGTTGGGCAGTATGGTCCGTCGGCAAGGGGGCAGTAGGGGTCTTTCTAATAGCATTCAACTCACCCCGAATGTCTCGAATTTCCTGACGTATTTCCCATACCCAATCAGGCTCTTTGTTCGTGAATTCAGGGGCAATTGCCTCATGACTTCTAACTGTGGCTTTGAGAACAGGAACTCTCCAGGACTCTAGCTTCAGCCCCTACCTCCAGGAAGCCCAGATCAGGGCTCAATTGCAGCCGCTCCTTCAGGATCTGCCTCAGGGAAGGGTCTTTCAAGCCAGCAATCAGTTGGTCACGCAACACCTCATCCAATGGTCCCAGTCCTCGGTTCCCATCTCGAGCTTTCTTGGTGATATGGGCTGTCACTTCCTGTAATGAATTAACATACTGATTTACTGTCTCATTTTCCCCTTGGACCCGCTGAAACAACCGTAAGCGCAAGTGTCCCAAATCTGTAGTGTCACCGTGCATGTCCTCTAGAATTTTTATCACTTTGTCCACGGTGTCATGGTCCCCAGGTGGGCGGTACATCACAGTCTGCCGGGCCTCTCCATCAAGGGTTAAGAGGGCCAGCTCCGCCTGGGCTAGGGGATCGAGGTGATACATACGTATCATACTTCTCAGTCTTTCTACCCAGTCCCACAGTGACATGCCATCCCCCGTAAACTTGGGTAGGTGGCTGAGCATAGCCCCCAAAGGTATATGGCTCCGGCCGGACCCAGTCACAGGCTGCTCCGCCATCTCTGCGTCTGAATGTTGCATCCTGCCGACTACGTCAAATGTAATGCAGTAAGAGTTGAATATAAACAGTTTATATACTGTATATATATTTAACAGGTATTCTGAACAAGGGATTGCAACAAGGGTAATAAACAGTAATTTGAAGTATTAGCAAAATGCGAAGTCTCTCAAGGTAATGTGGTGCCCTAGATCATGGGAGACACCACGTGAGTTCCTTAACCGTGCATATGGCTCTAGCGGGGGTCACTGGTTATTCACGCTAGGCCGTGAGTCTTTTTCCGGATAAATTCAATTAGGTCACGTTGAGCTTCTTTAGCCCCAACCGTTCCCCTCCCAACCTGAGTACCTAAACCCAATTGTCCCCGGTACCGTGAGTGAACAGTAGAAGTGACGGCCCTGTTCACGTATGCAGCTCCTCTGCTTTCGCTGGCGTGACTTTCCTGGGGCAGCCGTCTCTCAAGTCCTCTCTGCTTGGCCGTTGGAGGCAGTCTCTCAAGCCGTGGATAGGGGGGTCCAGACCTCGTCTGTCGGCGTAGGGTTCCGCGAACTCACTCAGCACCGCAAGCAGGTTCCGAGTCTCCTCAGCAGGCACAGCACTCGGGTCACATCTGTGAGGGATCTGGAGCTCTTCTACTGGTGCCCGGCTGTGGCACCTCACAGGCCTCTGGCTTAGGCCTGTCACGCGGGGCTTCTCAGCACGCAGGGAACACGTCTGCTCTTTTTTGCTGCTTGGCGCCAAAGACCCCTCAGGTTTGGCGCATTGGCCTCTTATCTCCCGGAACTCCTTCCTGGAAGTCACCTGATCGGGTCCAGCATCTAAATCTGCTCTCCCTTCAACTTCCCTTGCATATCTTGGTTCCGCTTGACTGTGTCTGGCCAGCAGATGGTAACCTCTCTCCATCTTTGAAACATCATGTGGGAATTCCCTTACAAGCTCTCTCGCCTTTGCTACATGATAGCACATAAGCGTTATACATTGCCATCTGTACGATGTGCATGGCCAGCTTCTTGTACCACACATTAGCTTTTTGCATGGCGCTGTGAAAGCTGGAGGACTTGAATAGAAAGATCAACTCCTCCCATATTTTTATTGTACCCCAGGACACAGTCTGGCTTGTTGACCTGTGTAGAGCAAGTTTGTACAGTGGTGGGAGTGCTGCCATCACTATGTATGGTAGTCAAGAAAAGAACATCCCTCTTGTCCTTGTACTTGAACACCAGCAGGTTGTCGCTACATTGAGCTCTGCTCTCACCCTTTCTGAGCAGCTGGACCAATTAGCATCTTAGAGAGGCCTTTCTGAGCGGACTCACGCAGAGAGGGACTTGAAGAGTGGGATGCTGGTATAAAAGTTATCTACGTAGAGGTGATAACCTTGATCCAGCAGTAGGTGCACCAAATCCCACACAATTTTCCCACTCACTCCCAGGACAGGTACATTCAAGGGGTTCAATCCGGATGTCTTTCCCTTCATAAACGCTAAACCTGTGGGTGACCCTGGGGTACTCTCGCACAGCTTGTAGAGTTTAATTTCGTACCTGGCCCTCTCACTGAACATTACCGGAATTTAAGCCTCTCCTTGAAATGTATTAGGGACTCATCCACGCAGATGTCACTTTGAGGAGCGTACACCTCAGCTAACTTGTTGCTGAAGGGATCAATGACTGTCCGAATTTTGAAAAGTCAGTCAAATTTGGAGTCATCTCGGGAAGGACACCCTGCATTATCATTGTAATTTGTGAAAATTTGTGGATGTCCTCAAATCGTTTATCGATCATAGCCATTCCGAACAGTGGAGCGTCCAATATTGACAAAGTTCTGGCTTCTTCACTGACCCCACGCGAGGGACAAGTCCCTAAAATGTTATAATTTCTACTGCGTCTACAGTAATCCAGTTAGAAAATGATGAAGTGCGGTTTGGGGCCAAAAATTGCTGGGCGTACAAATTTGTCTCTGCCACCATGAGGTTTACAAAATCCTCAGAGAAAAATACTTTGTAAAAGTCTATTTTAGAGAGGCCGGTGGTGTCAAATTTGATTCCTGATTGCGCCGCAAAATCAGGAATCTGTGGTTCATAATTTTCAGTGGGTGAGGTCCATACCGGGTCAGAAACGATGGGCGCTGGTTCATTTTCTGTCTTGGGGTGTCTGCGTGGCGGTTCAGTATCATTTGAGAAAGAGGAGGTTGGCAAAAAAGGCATAAGCCTCCTCCGCTGAATGCCGTAATTGGGACGACTGAGACATTTTTTCTCGTATGCGATGTTTGTGTACGTGCACCAAATTTTATTCAGATGTGTTTGGTGTAAACTTTATTTATTTAGAAGAAAAAAGAAGAAGAAAAGAATCTAAAGAAAAAGATAAAAATAAAATTAAAAGAATATAAAAATTTGGTAAAATAAAAAACAAACTTACTAAACTGACATCAGTAAAAAAACAATTACTGAGCACCCACAACTATCTGAGACTAACCCTGACTATATTCAGTAAAAAATGCTGTAGTAGACGCCATGCTGAAGGACGCACGCATGGATGTAGTGCAAAAAGGGGATAAAAAAAGATGGACAGGAAACAAAAAAGTCCTTGCCAGAAACGAGTACAAATGCTGATCAGTGGTCTGCGTTACTGATCAGTGGCTCAGAGGGTACAGGACGCACTCAAGGAGGTGGTGCAAAGTGGGGGCAGGGGGAATAGACAGAAAAAAAAAAGTTCTGAAAAACAGCGAGCACAGGTGCTGATCACTGATTTGCATCACTGATCAGCGCTCGGCAGCTGCAGGATGCATAAACAAAAAAAAAGAAACTGCCAAAAATTGAGCACTCAAGTACCGATCAGCGATCAAATAGTGATCAGCACTCAGCGGCAGAAGGGTGGGTGGAGAAACGGTTAGGGAGAGGATGAGAAAGGGAGAGAGGGGGATTGGGTTGGATTAGGAAAAAGCTAAGAACACGAACAGGTCAGGAAAGGATCAGGAATAGGAACAGCAACACCAGCAGTGATTGCACAAGCAAAATTTGTCTGTGGCACCATAAATCACAGCAGATCCAACAGCAGAACAGCTAAGTAACTGCTCTGCACACGTCTTGAAACTAGAATGAGGATGTGCAGAGCGGTCACTTAGAGTTCAGACTGCATTTCTGCACTCTTATTGGTGTGAACGGCATCATCATCCAATCGCACTAATCAGTGCTGGGGCAGGTGACGCTGGTATTTCCTAGCACCAGCCTATGATTGGTGCTCTGACAGCACTGCTCATAAGCTGGACATCAGTGTTCCAGCCAATTTCATTGCCTGAAACACTGAAATTGCTACGACTGGCTGTTCAGAATTGAACAGCCAATCACAGCGATCGTAGTTGCTGGGGGGAGGCTGCCATTTTTATTTTACCACCCGCCGTGACAACAACTCCCGGAGCCCTGCTGCAAGATTCAGCAGGCACCTTGATGTGACCACTGCTACTGCAGTCGCGGTGACGCATTAAGGCTACGACGTATCCATAAATCCAAGGTCGGTATGTACTTACCAACCAGAACGTATGGATACACCCAAGGTCACGAAGGGGTTAAGGAATTCTTAAACTGTTGTCATTAGGAATTAACCATGTTGTCTGGGACAGTGTATTCCAGGGTTTCCGTGTAACAGAAGAAAAGTCTTGGAGATGAGAGTGGGAGGTGCAGATTAAGAATGTCAATCTTAATTTATTAGCAGAATGGAGAGCAAAGTAGAGTTGTAGACAAAGATGAGGGAGGAAATGTAAGGAGGTGCAGCAGTATGGAGAGCTCTGGGGGTAAGTGTTATACTGTAAGTTAAAGGGTTATTTTCAAGTTATCAATTGAGCAGGATACAATTCTGCAGTCTCCTTGCTTCCTGGTTTCTCTACTACTCCTTGAGTGACAGTTGTGGTGAGTAGCAGAGCTCTAGTATTAATAGAACTATAAAGCTCAGCATAAGGTCTGTTGTAACAAATTCAGCTATCAGTGGATTGTTCTGGAGTTTACGCTGCTATCACTATATTTACATATAGATATAACAAGTCATTTGAACAAGCACACAGCTCAAGGAAGTTGAGTGCTGTAATTAGGAGAACTGTTCTGAAAGCTGCTGATCGTCGGTGCTGGGGATTTTTCAAGATCTATAACTGTAGCTTGTCAGGAGCTGAGGGGGACAGTAAAAGGGACGGAGGTGAGCAGCTAACTGCTGTATAGAAATCAATGGGTTGAAAGAACTGACTGGGATGGTAAAAGTTAACTCCTCCTCTGGAATGTATCTCCTGTGCTTTCTCGGTGAGAAGCTAGTAGCTGAGCTCCATGGAAACCAGCTGTACACTATGCAATATAAAAGCTCTCATATCAGAAAAATGACAGCTGATAGAAAAAGCAAGTCAAATGCAAACTTGATTATTTTTACAGTATGCTGTCTAACTAACTAAAGCAATTTAATAACTTGAGAATACTCCTATAATGTTGTATTGTGAAGTTGATGATCAACCAGAGCAATGACTGGTTTATTCCCTTAATGTTCTGGCTTTCGCTGAAACCTGGATCCTGCCGCTGGACACCAACGCTGTTGCTGCTCTCTCATATGATAGGCTACAGAGCAGACAAGGTGGAGCTGTTGGTCTGCTCCTTTCATCACAATGTTTTTTCCAGGTTATCTCCCCAGTACCCTCCCTTATGTTTCCCTCCTTTGTGGTCCATACTGTTAGACTCTTCAAATCCTTCCCCCTTCAAGTGGCAGTTGTGTATCACTCTCCATGCAAAACCAACCAGCTCCTAGATCACATTGCCACCTGGCTTACACGCTTCCTATCCTGTAATATTCTCAATGTCATTGTGGGGGACTTTAACATTGCCATTGATAATCCAGGCTCTATATCAGCTACTCATCTTCTTTTTCTAACCTCCTCTCTCAGTCTTTCACAGCTTACTATCCTATGCATGAAGATGACAATATACTGGACCTGGTCTTCTCCCGCCTCTGCTCAGTGCATGACTTTACTAACTCATCTTTCCTGCTTTTTGACAACAAACTTCTTTCTTTCTCTGTGAAGAACTGTCACCCCGCTTAGGACACCCTCACTTACCACACATACAGAAATCTACGTGCCATCAATGCTTAGCAGTTTATGAACAATCTACAGCCATCCTTGGCTCTAATCTCCTCCCTCTCCTGTCCAGACTTAGCATTGTCACATTAAAATAAGACCTTGGAAAATGCTGTGGAGGAAGCAGCGCTCCCTACATGCAAAAAGACCAACAGGTGACGACAACCTTTGCACACACTGCAAACACGTTTTCTCCAGTGGTGCCCTAGGTGTGCCCTGTGGCATAGAAGGAAGCTCCATAGGTTGCAGAAGAGAATTGCTGGACGTCATGGGAACCACAATAGGTTACATCGGAGCTCCTGGGATTATTGTTTAATAATAAATAGGTAAACCAGAGAATGTGTGGAGAGTCTTTATTGAAATAAACTTTTTTTTCCTTTGTGTGTTTTTATATTTTTAAATACGTGGTTAGTAATGGTGGTGTCTAATAGACGCCTCTGTACTGCTAAGCCTTGGGCTTGATGCCAGCTGACGTCAACCCCAAAAACTATTACCCCGATTACCACTGCACCAGAGCAATCATAAAGAGCTGAGGCAACGTGCCAGCATTGGTGCATCTAATGGATAGCCATTTCTGGGGTGGCTGAGGGCTGGTTTTATT
Organism: Phyllobates terribilis; assembly: GCF_046119375.1. Taxonomy (NCBI): domain Eukaryota; kingdom Metazoa; phylum Chordata; class Amphibia; order Anura; family Dendrobatidae; genus Phyllobates; species Phyllobates terribilis. The sequence continues at coordinate 256,115,097 of NW_027362761.1, forward strand.
AGGCTGGGAAGGGGACAATATCCATGGACCTTCCCAGCCTATTAATACCAAACCCCAGCTGTCTGCTTTGCCTTAGCTGGTTATTAAAAATAGGGGGAACCCCATGTCATTATTTTTTGGGTCCTCCCATTAGGGATGAGCGAACGCGAACTGTAAAGTTCGGGGTTTGTACCAGACACCGAGTGTCCATTTTACTGTTCGGGTTTAGTGATAAATAAAGTTTATTGAAAGGCTGCAGCGTAGCCAATCAACAAGCCTTTAGGCTGTGGGCATTTAGGTTGTGATTGGCCTGTGCAACACGTGACTTGTATAAATGCCAGGTCACGGGTGGCGCCACCATTGTGCTCTAACTAGCATAGGGACCGTTTAAAATAAATTATTTAAAAAAATGATGTGAGGTTCCCCTTATTTTTAATAACCAGCAAAGGCAAAGCAGACAGCTGGGGGCTGATATTAATAGGCTGGGAAGGTCCGTGGATATTGGCCCTTTCCCAACATCCCCGTATTTGCGTGGGTTTCGTCCGGGTTCTCCGGTTTGCTCCCACACTCCAAAGACGTACTGATAGGGAACCTAGATTGTGAGCCCCAATGGGGAGAGCAATGATAATGTATGTAAAGTGCTGCGGAATATGTTAGCGCTATATAAAATTAAAGATTATTATAATTATAATAAGACCAGCTCACAGCTGTCTGCTTTCCCCCTGGCTGCTTATTGAAAATAGGGGAGACCTCACGCAATTTCTTAAAATAATTTATTTTAAACTGTCCCTACGCTAGTCAGAGCACAATGGAGGCTTGAGAAAGTGGCTGTGTACGCCGCAAAACGCGCATCAGGTTCTTTTTACCGCCATTCTGGTCCACCGTTTCCTGCATGTAAACCCCTGGTAAGATTATCCCCTCTTTTTTATGTGCCTGTTACCATAGAAGTTAATTGTAATTAGTAATACTGATACTGGTAGTTCAGGTTCCATATAGTACATGGGATTTTCTTTAATTGCCTGCTCTGCACATTATTAGAGACAAATAACATAGGCATTTATTGAGGAAATCATGGCAGGTACCTACGGACATATCTGTCTTATTGTCATGTCACTAGTTATATGTATGTTGTAGCACAAACTAAAAATGAATGTTAATTGATTTTCATTAAAATATGAATTTTTATACCAATAGAACTGGAGTTGGTACCATTCTCACGGAAGCTTAAATATACAATTGGCCTACTGTGTATTTATATGCTCTCCATTCTTTGTAGGTGGGAAAACTTGCAAAATCGGAAGTGTATCAAATACTTATTTTCCCCACTGTATATTCTACATGCAATTTGATGGGCAGTAACAAACTATTGAAAAGGCACAGGTTAATATGTGACAAGATACTATGAGTAGAGATGAGCGAATATTTCAATATTCGGTTCGGATTACGATCGCCGATTTTGCAATATTAAGTGATTTATTCGTCAAATATTCGCCGAACATTACCGAACCCCATTGGATTCAATGGGGGGGAAAAAAACCAAACGCCTTAATACATAACGCCTTCAAACAGGTCCAAAAGCTGCAAAAACAGATCAATTTATGGGCAGACACCAGGAAAGTGGCCTCAATTGACCCACAGTACAAATTTTATAATTGCACAGCAGCAATCAGCCATGGGCCATGTATGAGGTATCAAGGTTTGGGCCAGCATTTACAGATTTAACCCTCCGTCACATACAATAGACCTGACAGGCACATCTCTTTTACTTTCATTTCTCCTTCCTCACCAGATTGTGAGGAAATCCCCTCCCTCCAGGTAGTCTCCTGTCTCTAGCAGCTCTGTGAAACCTCATACCACAGTTGGATTGCAGAGCTTTAGGAGGACAGATATAACTGCGCTAATCTCTCAGGCTCATTGTATGTGAACACGTCACACTCAATAAGGTTGGTATTTTATGTTTTTATTCATCACAATTGTTTATTTAGCTTGTTTTATGAATGTATAGCACAAAGTGTGAGGATATTTCATAGAAATAAGGCAGATTAAAAAAGAAAGTGTGCTGCTCAGGCATATACAGTAGTTCCCTAACACATATTCCTTCTCTTGCTTCAGATTATCTGCTGAAATGGAGAGGAAAATGTACAATTTATCAAAAAACCTTGATGTTGAGGAAGTAACAAACATGCTGTTAGATGATGCAGACCCCACACTGAATGAGGATTTAGGAGAGGAAAGTGAGATTGATTCTCATGATGAGGTGGAAGTATGTGAAGTGGATTCTGAAACAGAGCAAGATGGTGACAGTGATGAGGATGAAGATGTAGAATCTTATTATATGGAAAAAAAACCCAATGGAACAAGAAGCCACTCCAGAAAAAATGTGGGGAACCTCAAAACATTATTACTCACCTTCCTGCAGTTATAGGAACTGCAAGTAATGCAAAAACTGCAGTTGAATGCTGGAATAGTTTATTCACAGATGACATTCTGGACTCTATTGTCACATATACCAACCAATATATAGACATTATAAAGGACAAGTTCATCTGCAACAGAACCATCAAGGCCACAGATGAAATAGAACTGCGTGCTTTTTTTGGAATATTATACCTTGCAGGAGCTTATAGGGCAAATAGACAAAGTTTGGAGGAACTTTGGAGTAAAGATGGGGATGGAGTTGAAAAAATTGGCCTTGTTATGTCCATAAACAGATTCAAGCTTCTAATTCGTTGCCTTCGGTTTGACGACAGAACTACCCGAACCGAACGTAAAACACATGACCGACTTGCTCCAATTCGTGATATATTCCAAAAATTTGTTGAAAACTGTAAAAAAAGCTATTACCCTGGGGAGAATCTCACTATTGATGAAATGCTCCCTGGTTTTCGTGGTAAATGTGCCTTTCGTCAATATATTCCATCAAAGCCTAACAAATATGGAATAAAAATGTATGCCCTTGTTGATGCCAGTAAGACCTACACTTACAACCTGGAAGTTTATGCAGGAAAACAACCAGAAGGTCCTTACTGTGTCAGCAACAAACCCAGTGATATTGTAAAAAGACTGGCTGAGCCCTTATTTGGATCGGGTCGCAATATAACAGCTGACAATTGGTTTTCAAATTGTGATCTGATTGATTATCTGAAAATGCAGAAGCTTTCATATGTCGGAACTGTAAGAAAAAATAAAAAAGAATTGCCTACACAGTTTGTAAGTGTGAAAGGGAGACAGCAGTACAGCAGTATGTTTGCATTCCATAATGGAAAGGTTTTGGTTTCCTATGTACCACAAGCAAAAAAAATTGTACTTCTTCTATCAACACTTCATGATGATGATGCCATCGATCCTGGGACTGAGGCACAAAAAAAACCCGGAGATAATTACATTTTATAATGCAACCAAAGGGGGTGTTGATACAGCTGATCAGATGTGCTCAACTTTCAACGTCAGCAGAAACACCAAACGCTGGCCAATGGTCATATTTTTTGCTATGTTGAATTTGGGTGGTATAAATTCACAAGTCATTTACCTTGAAAACAAGCTTGAACCACTCCATAGACGATTCTATCTGAAAAAATTGGCCCATGAACTAGTGCTTGGAGAGCTACGCAGGAGAAGTATGAGAACAATCGGTATCCCCTCTCGCCTTCAAGTTCAGCTCAAAAGATTCCGCCCAGAAGATGATAGTGAAAATTCACCACCTGCACCACCTCCCAAAAGAAGGAGATGCACCACCTGCACCACGGAAAGCGGAATCAGAAGGCTTTCTAATTATGAATGTCACAAATGTCATAATGCAATCTGCCTGACACATGCAAAAATGATGTGTAATTCTTGCTCTTTGCTCTGCAAGTGTAATTTTTCTGGGGAAACTTCAGGATCTAATTCTGATTGAATATGTGTTTAATAGTACTTAAGGTACCTTAAAATTAAGTTTGTTTTCATAAATTTTCTTTGTAGAGTTTTTTGACAGAGTCGAACTTGCGACTATTTGGCGGGAGTTTTGAAATGTTTGTATTTCAGAGTTATTAGTTTTATGTTAAGTAAATAGTATTTTTTTGCACCTGATTATGTGTAGTCTCTTTTATTACATCCCTATGAAGGTCACTGATCACTTTTAGAGCACTGAAATTGCAAACATTAGATATTATAGGTATTTTTCTAGCCTGCGCCTGACAGTCACATTGTATGTGAACTCGTTAGAACCGATATTGTATGTGACGGAGGGTTATATTGAACATCAAATTAAAATGAGGTGGTGAGGGATCAGTGAAGGTCTGCTGTGCTGGTGCTGGGAGCCCTGATACCACATGCAACAGCTCAACCTGCTTTTATGCTCAGCCACACTCAGATTGCAGAAAAATCAGCTTCATAGATTAGTATTGGTACAAAAATTTAGGGATAGTAACATGGGTAGTTGACTGAAAGTAAGTGGAGGACTGCCTGTCTGGGAGACCTACTGCTACAGGCAACACACATGAAGGAGACCCAACCAGGAGTCTCCCCATTTCCAAAAATTAAAGGCTTGACACCACCATCAATTTCACCAGAGTAGAAATATTGTAATTAGGACCAATACCTTTTCCACTACAGCCAACCCAGCAGATGGAGACCCAATCAGAAGTGTTCACATTTCCCTAAATTAGGGACTGACACCACTAAAGTGGCAACAATTTCACTAGAGTAGAAATATTATAATTGGGACCGACACCTCTTCCACTACAGCCAACCCAGCTGATGGAGACCCAATCAGGTGTCTCCACATTTCCAAAAATTACTGGAAAACACCACCGAAGTGCCTTCAATTTCACTACAGTACAAATAGTATAATTAGGACTGACACCTCTTCCATTACAACCAACCCAGCAGATGGAGACCCAATCAGGAGTCTCCACATTTCCCTAAATTAGGGTCTGACACCACTAAAGTTGCAACAATTTCACTAGAGTAGAAATAGTATAATTAGGACCGATACCTCTTCCACTACACCCAACCCAACAGATGGAAACCCAATAAGGAGTTTCCACATTTCCAAAAATTAGTGGCAGACACCACCGAAGTGGCATCAGTTTCACTACAGTAGAAAACAAGGTGGGCCATTTATATGGATACACATAAATTAAATGGGAATGGTTGGTGATATCAACTTCCTGTTTGTGGCACATTAGTATATAGGAGGGGGAAAACTTTTCCAGAGTTGTGGTGAATGGTGACCATGGTGGCCATTTTGAAGTCGGCCATTTTGAATCCAAGTTTATTTTTTTCAATGGGAAGAGGGTCATGTGCACACCAAACTTATTGAGAATTTCATAAGAAAAACAATGGTGTGATTGGTTTTAACATAACTTTATTCTTTCATGAGTTTTTTACAAGTTTATGGCAACTTATAAAATGTGCTCAAAGTGCTGCCCATTGTGTTGGATTGTCAATGCAACCCTCTTCTCCCACTCTTGACACACTGATAGAAACACTGCAGAAGAAATGCTAGCACAGGCTTCCAGTATCCGTTGTTTCAGATGCTGCACATCTCGTATCTTCACAGCATAGACAATTGCCTTCAGATGACCCCAAAGATAAAAGTCTAAGAGGGTCAGATCGGGAGAACTTGTTGGTCATTCAACTGGCCCACGATGACCAATCCACTTTCCAGGAAATTGTTCATGTAGGAATGCTCGGACCTGACACCCATAATGTGGTGGTGTACCATCTTGTTGGAAAAACTCAGGGAACGTGCCATCTTCAGTGCATAAAGAGGGCAACACATCATCATGTAGCAATTTCAGATATCCAGTGGCATTGAGGTTTCCATTGATGAAGAATAGCCCCACTATCTTTGTACCCCATATATCACACCATACCATCAAGAAACGAGATGTGCAGCATCTGAAACAACGGATACTGGAAGCCTGTGCTAGCATTTCTTCTGCGATGTTGCCATCAGTGTGTCAAGAGTGGGAGAAGAGGGTTGCATTGACAATCCAACACAATGGGCAGCACTTTGAACACATTTTATAAGTGGTCATAAACTTGTAACAAACTCATGAAAGAATAAAGTTACGTTAAAACCAAGCACACCATTGTTTTTCTAATGAAATTCTCAATAAGTTTGATGTGTCACATGACCCTCTTCCCATTGAAAAAAATAAAGTTGGATCCAAAATGGCCGACTTCAAAATGGCCCCCATGGTCACCACCCATCTGGAAAAGTTTTCCCCCTCCCATATACTAATGTGCCACAAACAGGAAGTTGATATCACCAACCATTCCCATTTAATTTATGAGTATCCATATAAATGGCCCACACTGTAGTATAATTAGGACTGACACCTCTTCCACTACAGCCAACCCAGCAGATGGAGACCCAATCAGGAGTCTCCACATTTCCAAAAATTAGTGGCAGACACCACTGAAGAGGCATCAATTTTACTACAGTAGAAATATTATAATGGGGACCGACACCTCTTCCACTACAGCCAACCCAGCAGCAGGAGACCAAACAAGGAGTGTTCACATTTCCCTAAATTAGGGGCTGACACCACCAAAGTGACAACAATTTCACTAGAGTAGAAATATTATAATGAAGACCGACACCTCTTCCACTACAGCCAACCCAGCAGATGGAGACCCAATCAGGAGTCTCCACATTTCCAAACATTAGTGGCAGACACCACTGAAGTGGCATCAATTTCACTACAGTAGAAATAGTATAATTAGAATTGACACCTCTTCCTCTAGAGCCAACCCAGCAGATTGAGACCCAACCAGGATTGTTCACATTTACAAAAATGTGTGTTAACACCTGCAGCAGCAGCAGCAACAGCAGGCACAGAAGCCACGCTAAAGATATCACAGACTGCAATTACACAAGATCAATGCAGCACACTAAAAACTGCAACATCGCCTAGTCTGTACAGTCTGTGATTGGGGTGCAAAAGTCATTGGAGATCCATGACTTGTTCATCTTGATGAAAGTTAGGCAGTCTACACTTTAAAGGGACAGCTGGCTGCTTTTATCCATCAGGACACCACCAGCAGCGAAGAAGACACGTTCTGAGAGAACGCTGGCTGCCGGGCATGATAAAACCTCCAAGGTGTGACAGGCGAGCTCAAGCCACTCATCCATTTTTGAAAACCAAAATGTAAAAGGGTCCAAACCCTTCCTGATGGTATTGATATTGAGCTCCTGGTATTGATATACACTGCTCAAAAAAATAAAGGGAACACTCAAATAACACATCCTAGATCTGAATGAATGAAATATTCTCATTGAATACTTTGTTCTGTACAAAGTTGAATGTGCTGACAACAAAATCACACAAAAATCATCAATGGAAATCAAATTTATTAACCAATGGAGGCCTGAATTTGGAGTCACCCTCAAAATGAAAGTGGAAAAACGCACTACAGGCTGATCCAACTTTGATGTAATGTCCTTAACCCTAGAACGCATACCTGGGGCCTCGCAGGCCCGCCCTGTTAATTGTTTTCTATTTGCTGCAAGATTTCTTTAGCTAGAAATTTGAAACTCTAGGTATTCCTCAGGTATATAGTTGTTTGTCATTTCCAGTTGGTCATTTATTATTTGCACACGGGCCTAAAAGGCCCCAGGTATGTGAAAGTGTAGATTTTTATGGTCATGCGTTCTAGGGTTAAAACAAGTCAAAATGAGGCTCAGTATTGTGTGTGGCCTCCACGTGCCTGTATGACCTCCCTACAACGCCTGGGCATGCTCTTGATGAGGTTGCGGATGGTCTCCTGTGGGATCTCCTCCCAGACCTGAACTAAAGCATCTGCCAACTCCTGGACAGTCTGTGGTGCAATGTGACGTTGGTGGATGGAGCGAGACATGATGTCCCAGATGTGCGCAATCGGATTCAGGTCTGGGGAACGGGCGGGCCAGTCCATAGCTTCAATGCCTTCATCTTGCAGGAACTGCTGACACACTCCAGCCACATGAGGTCTGGCATTGTCCTGCATTAGGAGGAAACCAGGGCCAACCGCACCAGCATATGGTCTCACAAGGGGTCTGAGGATCTCATCTCAGTACCTAATGGCAGTCAGGCTACCTCTGGCGAGCACATGGAGGGCTATGCGGCCCTCCAAAGAAATGCCACCCCACACCATTACTGATCCACTGCCAAACCGGCCATGCTGAAGGATGTTGCAGGCAGCAGATCGCTCTCCATGGAGTCTCCATGTCTGTCACATGTGCTCAGTTGTGAACCTGCTTTCATCTGTGAAGAGCACAGGGCGGTAGTTGCGACTTTGCCAATCCTGGTGTTCTGTGGCAAATGCCAAGCGTCCTGCACGGTGTTGAGCTGTGAGCACAACCCCCATCTGTGGACGTTGGGCCCTCATACCACCCTCATGGAGTCGGTTTCTAACCGTTTGTGCAGACACATGCACATTTGTGGCCTTCTGGAGGTCATTTTGCAGGGCTCTGGCAGTGCTCCTCCTGTTCCTCCTTGCACAAAGGCGGAGGTAGCGGTCCTGCTGCTGGGTTGTTGCCCTCCTACGGCCCCCTCCACGTTTCCTAGTGTACTGGCCTGTCTCCTGGTAGCGCCTCCAGCCTCTGGACAGTACGCTGACAGACACAGCAAACCTTCTTGTCGCAGCTCGCATTGATGTGCCGTCCTGGATGAGCTGCACTACCTGAGCAACTTCTGTGGGTTGTAGAGTCCATCTCATGCTACCACGAGTGTGAAAGCACAACCAACATTCAAAAGTGACCAAACATCAGCCAGAAAGCATTGGTACTGCGATGTGGTCTGTGGTCCCCACCTGCAGAACCACTCCTTTATTGAGGGTGTCTTGATAACTGCCAATAATTTCCATCTATTGTCTATTCCATTTGCACAACAGCATGTGAAATTGATTGTCAATCAGTGTTGCTTCCTAAGTGGACAGTTTGATTTCATAGAAGTTTGATTTACTTGGAGTTATATTTTGTTGTTTAAGTGTTCCCTTTATTTTTTTGAGCAGTATAGATACTCCTGCACCATCCTCTCCAGTCGTTCACCACGTGTCCGACTTGTACTCTGTTGTGCTGGTGCAAGAGCTGGTGTAAAAAATGTGTGAAAAGACTCACAGAAATTGCTTTTGCCATTTACACTGCTGCTAATGTTTTGGCGTTAATGAATTTACGTGCTGGACATTGAAAGTCTACAGCTGCGATGTACACTGTGTGCCTCACTACTGTCTTGGGGAAAACCTCTCTTAAGGTTGTGTAAAAACTTATTTTGATACTCCAGCATTCGTGGGTCCCTTTCCAGGATGGGAAGCATCTGGCAAAATTTCTAAATTGACTCTTATAACTTGGATGTAACAGAGTGGCAACCCAGTAGTCAGCACTATTTCAAATCATAACTATATGGGGATCATGTTGCAGATAGTGCAGCAAGAAGGCACTCATATGTCGTGCTTTTCCATGAGGTCCAAGCCCATGCTGTGTTGGTGGCTGCGTAACACTGATGCTTGTTTCCTCCGTCCCCTCCCGCCAACCACGAATAACAGAGAGGGGATGATTATCTTCTCCATCTTCTGACAGTTCCTTGCCCATCACCTCTTCCTCCTCCATTTGTTCCTCGGCTCTTGCACATTCAATAACAGTTTGTCTGGCATCACCAGCCCCCCTCGCTTGGCATCTGCCTGTGTGACGACAGTCTGGAACTTGGAGACATTGTTATCCCTTCTGCATCCTCCTCTTCTTCTGGGAACACCACCTCCTGCCGCCGGCTATTCAAAATCTGCTCCAGCATGTAAATGACTGGAATAGTGATGCTGATGATGGCATCGTCAGCGCTAACCATCTTAGTAGCCATTTCAAAGCTGTGCAGAATGGTGTAGAGGTCCGTAAACATGCTATGCCCCACGTCCGTACTGCATTGGCCTAGACTATATGACATGACATACTGCGTCAGGGCTCGTTGCTGCTGCCACAGTCGCTGCAACATGTGCAGAGTGGAATTCCACCATGTCGGCACATTGCATATTAACCTGTTAACTGCCATGGACAAAGACCTCTGTATCGATGCAAGTCGATGACCTGAGGGGTGCGAACGGCGAAAGTGAGCACAAAGCTTCCGTGCTTTCTGCAGCAGCTCATCCAGGCCAGGATAGTGGCGGAGAAATCGCTATACCACCAGGTTGAGGACGTGAGCCATGCAAGGCATGTGTGTTAGCTGCCACAAGATTCGCACCATTATTGCACACGGCCTTCCCTGGCTCCAGGTTCAGCAGAGACAGCCATTGCTCAAACTCATCCTGGAGAGCTGCCCACAACTCTTCAGCTGTATGAATGCGATCTCCAAGGTATATTAATTTTAACACTGCCTAATTGCGGTGAGCCCTGGCTGTGCAGTATGGAGGTGGTGCGGATTCACTCTGCACTGCTGGAATGTGTGTCTCATTAATGCAGAAGTTGAGTGCACATGTGGAGGTCCTAGAGATGGTGGAGGAGGCAGAAGCAGTGGAGGAAGTGTGAAATACAGAGGTTTGTTCTGCAAGCCTTGGTGGTTCCAAGACTTGTGGAGCAGTTCCTTCCCCTCCTGCCCCTACAGCCACCAGAGTCACCCAGTGCCCAGTCAGCGAGAGGTAACGCCCTTGGCCATGCTTACTTGTCCAGGTGTCTGTGGTGAAATGCACTCTGGAAAGATTTAGTCAAGGAACGGGTGATGTTGTCTGCAACATGCTGGTGTAGCGCAGGCACAGCTTTCTTAGAGAAGTAATGGCGACTGGGCAACTGGGGGACTGCGACAGCCATCAGCTTTCGGAAACCGTCTGTATCTACCAGGCAGAAAGGCAGCATTTCCGTGGCTTACATATTGGAGATGGTGGAGTTCAACCTCTTAGCTTTGTCATGTGTAGGATGAAACAATCTTTTACGTGACCACAACTGCGGGACCATGGGCTGGCTGCAGTGTTGAGAGTGGGCAGAGTACGGTGAACCGGACAAACTGCTGGACTGTGAGTGAGGTGCAGGCAGAGCTGTTATGGTGGATTGAGAAAGATGTGGTGTGCTCGGTGAAACAAACACAGCAGGCATGTCCGCTTCTGTTACAGCTGATGGGCTCTCACTCATCCTGACTGGAGCGGGTAAAGAATCAGAGGTTCATGCGGTCGGAGACCTGCGTACAATACTTGGCATGGTAACAGAGGAGGAGGAAGAAGGAGCAGATGCGGTTGATGGGGTGGCTGATGGTTGTTGAGGTCCGCAGGTCCGCATTTTATCGCAGTGAGATTGCCAGAGTAACGCATGTTGATTGCACATGTGAACGTTCATGCATGTAGTAGTCAAATTAATGCACTTTTTACCTCTACTGAGTTTTTTTATTGCAAGGTTTGCAGATAACGTGAGTGGCTCATCCTTTGTGGTGTCAAAAAAGGCCCAGGCTAGGCAACCCTTGCCGGCCCTGCGAGCTGCAGACCCACGACCGCTGCTGGCCACAGCCACAGTTGTGGCTAAGAATGCAGTGCTCCTCATGCTTTCATCACTCCATGTCTGGGCCATAGGGGGCAACACTCCTCTTCTTCCTCCTCCTCCATGTACTCCATGATGAGCTACTCATGTGTGTGCCTCTGGATTCACACCAAGTGGAATCTACAACCTCATCATCATTCAATGTGTTATCCCATTCCTCGCCCTGAGAGTCACCCATCTCCTCTTCTTGCCCTGACAGCACAGTACAGTCCATGTGAGTCTCAGGTATGTGAATTTTATCAGGATCACCTCTTCCCCCGGGGGTTAACGTCTGGTGACGAGGGTTAGGAAGCTGCTCGGACCCTACTTCGTCCTGCCCCGAATCCAACCTAAAAATATTTTGGGCATCTGCACACACCTGAATTTCAGCGGCACTAAATGACAAGGTGAAATATGATTTTTTTATCATGTAAGCAACTGAAAAAGATAGTTTTTTTTACTCTGCAACAGCTCTGCACACAGCTGAATTTCAGTGGCACTAAATGTGAGCTCTCCCCTACTGTATCTTGTTAGTCACAGAAGAAAGTATATTTTTAGTGTGGATGAGGCCTGTATAACATACAAGATATGCTCCAAACAATTTTAAACTGAGATCTCCCCTACTGTATCACGTTAGTAACAGAAGAAAATATGTTTTTAGTGTGGATGGGGCCTGTATAACATACAAGATATGCTGCAGACAATTTCAAACTGAGATATCCCCTACTGTATCACGTTAGTAACAGAAGAAAATGTTTTTTTTAGTGTGGATGAGGCCTGTATAACAGAGAAGATATGCTCCAAACAATTTCAAACTGAGATCTCCCCTACTGTATCATGTTAGTCCTGTGAGATCTAGCCTGCTTTATCACGTTTGTCACAGAAAGAAATAGATTTTTTTACTCTGCATGAGCAGTGCATACATTTGAATTTCACCGCCACAAAATGACAAGGTGAGATTTGGCTTGCTGTATCACGTTAGCAACTGAAAAAAAAATTTTTTTTTACTCTGCAACAGCTCTGCACACAGCTGAATTTCAGTGACACTAAATGTGAGGTCTCCCCTACTGTATCTTGTTAGTCACAGAAGAAAGTATATTTTTAGTGTGGATGAGGCCTGTATAACATACAAGATATGCTCCAAACAATTTTAAACTGAGATCTCCCCTACTGTATCACGTTAGTAACAGAAGAAAATATGTTTTTAGTGTGTATGGGGCCTGTATAACATACAAGATATGCTCCAGACAATTTCAAACTGAGATATCCCCTACTGTGTCACGTTAGTAACAGAAGAAAATGTTTTTTTTAGTGTGGATGAGGCCTGTATAACAGAGAAGATATGCTCCAAACAATTTCAAACTGAGATCTCCCCTACTGTATCATGTTAGTCCTGTGAGATCTAGCCTGCTTTATCACGTTTGTCACAGAAAGAAATAGATTTTTTTACTCTGCATGAGCAGTGCATACATTTGAATTTCACCGCCACAAAATGACAAGGTGAGATTTGGCTTGCTGTATCACGTTAGCAACTGAAAAAAAATTTTTTTTTTACTCTGCAACAGCTCTGTACACAGCTGAATTTCAATGTCACTATATGAAAAGGTGAGATATGGCTTGCTGTATCACGTTAGTCACAGAAAATAATCGATTTTTTTACTCCACATTCAGCTCAATTTCAACGCCACAAAATGACAAGGTGGCTTATGGCGTGCTGCGTCACATTACTCACAGAAAAAATACATTTTGTTAGTCTGCATACAGCTGAATTTAAACCCCACAAAATGACAAGGTGGGCTACTATGGCTCGCTGTATCATGTAAGCAACTGAAAAAAAATAGATTTTTAAAGGTGTACTCATGCATGTAGCACAATAGAAGCGGTGCACAACAGACTTCTATGACATGTGCCAAACAGAGAATCTTTGTGTGGACCTCAGTAATGGCACAATAAAAAAAAATCTGATGGAAGGTCGATTTCACAGGACACTAACTACCTAAACTATTTGACTAAGAAGCAACCACCTAGCTAACTAGCTAAAATCTCTAATGAGTCCAGCAGCACCATCAGCAGCAGCCTCTGTGACCGGTAAGAATCACAAAATGACGCTAACACAACATTTCCACTCCTTATATAGAGAGGGACATGTGATTTCAGCAGTCAATGGCACAAGCCCTTGTGTCTGGACAGTGTAGATGGTTCCTGCGCCCTGATTGGCTAGCCGCGATTTGCACACAAAGTTAAGAAAAAAAAGATTACGAGCACACAGCTGCTCTGGGCTCCTTTGACCTCTCCCCAGCCCCTCCCCTCATCAAACACGCCCCCCCCGCTCATCATACACCACCACTATCCTAGCCAAAGTGACAAAAATACTTTAGTTGCAACGCAATAATTTTCTGCACTTTTACCGAATTTTACTGATTTTTGCTGATTTTAAGTAAAAATGCTCGGGTTTCCGATCACGAATCTGAATGTGGCATATTCGTGCCGAAATTGAAATTTGTGATAGTTTTTCAAACATATTCACTCATCACTAACTATGAGTGATTGAATGTCAGGAAAAATGACCTGACCTCTAGGTCTAGATATCTAACAGTCTTAATATCTATTAACATAAGCTCTACCGACATACGCCAAATTTAGTAAGTCCCCATATTCAATTTATCCCAATATGCAAGATGTAGTTATAATTAACCATGGTTATTAGAGGGATAGATGTACACAACGGTAAACAGTAGTACCCTAAGACTACTGCAAAATATGGAGATGGCACATATAATGTTATCAATTTACAATCCAACCAATAGATCTTATATTTTAAGTCAACATATCTACACTCCATATCAATAAGTGAATAACTAGTATGTGTATATTGGGATTTAGGCCCTATCCAGGGTTTGTTTATAATTTGTACATTTTCACCAAAAATGGTGGGTTTCCTACTAATAGCCAACAGATGGAATTTAAGGCCTCCGATGCCTCTTATGTTTCAGGAAATCAAATTAAATTTTTATGATAGTGATTCATTAGACTGAAAACAGAGGTGAGCTCCCCATCCACTTTCATCCACTTTCATTAAAAACAAAAAGAATAAACATACATTTTTACATCTCCCACATAAGAGAAGTTTCAAATGGTGGCAAAGCAAATGAAAAATACATTACACGTGTTGAATAATTTTCCTCTCCCCCTCTTCCCCTTTCATCTCTCTCCAAACAGAGAATCTTGCAACCCATCCAAAATGAACAGGTGGGGGCACTAGTCCTTGTAAAACTCAACAACGCAGAAACTGTTCGATAGGTAGGAATAGCATACTCTTCAGGAGCCAATAGTCGGCTCTCCAACCAGAATCCAAGACCGGAAATATAAAAAAATTGCATCTCAGAGGCTTCTTATTCTTCCTTTGAGCAATATGTCATCAGTCGGAAACACTCATAAGTAATAGATAGCAAGTCATTCCCGACCAAATCTTCGTATACGTTATTCCTGGAGGTCAATCTAAGACAGAGCTCTCTTAGGTGCATCCAAAGAATTAAAAGAGCCAAAAGCTCCATCTCGTAATCGGTCCAAGTACAACAAAGCGTTTGATACCTGGATCTTAAGTAAACTATGTTTTATATCTACATATTGCATCCTCTTTTTGCCTTTGCAAAGAAATCATGGAAAAATTAGCTTCCATTACAATTGATGCTGATATTTTGCATTTCTCTTGCCTTTTTGAATATTATATCAAAATCTTTGTAGCGCTGGAGTTTCAAAAGAACAGATCTTGGTAGAGTGCCGGCAGAGGGCAAATAGGGACTCTGTGTGCCCTCTCCACAGCATAAAAGAAAGTCAGGGTGTCTTCACTGAATATATTTTAGATCCAGTTTACATGAAGTCAACTCCACATTCCTCTTTAGTCATTTTCACACCCCTGGCAAATTTTTCTAGCTGCGCCACCACATTTATAGCCCATTCAGTAAGAAAATAGAACGGGCCAGCATGGCAGACGCTCCAGATCCATCTTTGGCCTCTAGCTCCCCTTTGCTTGCAGTGATTTTTCTAGCATCTTCAATTCCAGTCAATGCAGTATCACACCAGGCTTGGCAGATATCAATAATCACAGGTGAGCACTCTCTGGTTCTTTAAAGCCTCTAAGCAGGAGCATAGACAGAATTATGGTAAGAGCCTACATTACAGATCTCCTCTCCCATTGTGAGTTAAGCCATGCCCAGGACAGTTGTTTTGATGAAAAATTTGATCAGTATTTTTTCTAATTAATTGCTAATAGATTTACAGAATTTTTGGTGTGTCCTCTTCATGGCCTTCTTGAATTCTTTATTTCTAAGACTATATATAAGGGGATTTAGAAGTGGAGTAATAACAGAATAAAACAAAGATATTATTTTGTCTTTGTCTGAGAAGTATGAGGCTGCTGGGCGTACATACATGAAGATAACAGTTCCATAGAATATTATGACCACTATAAGGTGGGCTGCACATGTGGAGAAAGCTTTCTGGCGGCCATAACTGGATGTAATTCGGAGTATTGTTTTAATTATGTAAGAATAGGAGATTGTTATAAATATCAATGAGGTAAGCACAACTACCCAAGCAAATGAAAAGAAAACTGTTTCACTGGTGGATGTGTCAGAACAGGAAAGTTTTACCAGTGGAACAAAATCACAAAAGAAATGATCAATGAGATTGGGTCCACAGAAATTCAGCAAGGCTGTTGGGATTGTCAGTGTCCAACCAGTAAAAAAGCCACTCATCCAAGAGCCAATCGCTAAGTAAAGGCAGATCTGACTATTCATCATTGTTGCATATCGTAAAGGGAAACAAATTGCAAGATATCGGTCATAAGCCATAACAGTTAGTAAAAAGAATTCTGTAGGGCCCACAGAGAAAACAAAGCAAAGTTGGGCGAGACAACCAGAATGTGAGATGACCTTGTTTTGTGTGATCAGATAGCTAAGTGTTTTAGGAATAACAGCTGTTGAACACCAGGTATCCAGTACTGCAAAGTTACTAAGAAAGAAATACATAGGGATATGAAGATGAGCATTTAGGCTGACCACTGTGATTATGAGAAGATTGGCCAGCAATGTTAGGATGTAGAGGACCAAAAAGACAGAAAAGTAAAACAGCTGCATATCAAATGTGCCAGGAAATCCCAGAAGAATAAAGAATGTGACTTCAGTTTCATTCCAATGAAAGACAGTGTTTTCAAAAGCATCCATCTGTGAAAAGAATAGTGTGATAGTTTAGATAACATGTCTATTAATAACACCTTTCTGGTGGAAACTTGGCCAGTCTTGCAGTCTTTCATCGGTATTAAAGAAAATATATTACCAGGTTTTTGCTACCCATCTGAGAGTAACTTAAAGTAAGTACAGAGACACCGATTCCAGAGCTGTGTCACTTACTGGGCTTATTGGTGGAGCTCTGGATGTCATCTAAATAATAAGCTTCTGGTATGTTTTGTTCAATATTCATGAGCCCTAGATTTACCCACCACCTAACATTGATTGGCGGCTTTCTGACTATCCACTGTGTAGCCTGAAAGCTTTGAATCAAAGGTGCGTGTGAGGGTTAAAATGAACTCAGCACTGAAAAGACTAGCAGAACTTCAGAATAAAACGGCAAGATGCTAGTAAGTGACAAACCACAGGAATCAGGCTCTGTTCCTATTTTATGCTGTACTCAGATTGACAAGCATAGAACTGGAGACAGATTTCGTTTAACACATTGCATTATGCTACACCTTCAACCATTTTATTTTATATGTATAGTGGTGCTTGAAAATTTGTGAACCCTTCAGAATTTTCTATATTTCCTAAAAGTACATCAGATTTTCATACAAGTCTTAAAAGTAAATAAGGAGAACAAAATAAAACAAACGAGTCAAACATTTTAGACTTTGCCATTTTTTAAATATCTGTGAATGGGAAAAGTATTTTCAGTTAATTTGAAGGTAAAATTAGAGTCTGGTGTTTTCAATAGGATGACCATTAAGTGTGATTAGGTCCAGATGAATTACACCCCAGAGTACTGAAGGAGATCGTAGAAGAAATTTTAGAACCACTCTCCATAATCTTTGAAAATTCTTGGAGAACAGAAGAAGTCCTAGAAGACTGGAGAAGAGCAAATGTTGTTCCTATCTTCAAAAAGGGGAAGAAGGTGGACCCAGGGAACTATAGGCCAGTGAGCCTGACTTCTATACCAGGAAAGATCTTTGAACAAATTATTAAACAACATGTATGGAAGTACCTGGACAAGAATAAAGTGATTAACCAGAGTCAGTATGGGTTTGTAACTAAAAAGTAATGTAAGACTAACTTAATTTCCTTCTATGACAGAATCACTGACTGGGTGGATCAGGGAAATGCTGTAGATATAGTATATCTTGACTTCAGCAAAGCATTTGACAAAGTATCTCACACCATCCTTATTGAAAAAATTACCAAGTATAGAATGGACAAGGCAACTATTAGGTGGATTCATAACTGGCTTAGTGCTCGGACTCAAAGAGTGGTCGTAAATGGCTTCACATCCAGTTGGATGAATGTCTCAAGTGGGGTACCACAGGGCTCTGTCCTGGGACCTGTATTGTTCAACATCTTTATCAATGATTTAGATGAAGGAATTGAGGGTAAACTGATCAAATTTGCTGATGACACAAAGCTAGGAGGGATAGCTAATACTAGAGAAGAGAGAGAGAGGATTCAAAAAGACCTAAATAAACTGGAGCAGTGGGCAGTAACTAAGTATGGTTTTTAACATGGAAAAATGCAAAGTACTAGATCTGGGCAATAAAAATGAAAAAAGCATATACAAAATGGGAGGAATAGAGCTAAGCAACAGTACATGTGAAAAAGACTTAGGTATACTAATAGATCATAAACTGAACATGAGTCAACAGTGTGATGCAGCAGCAAAAAAGGCAAATACAATTCTGGGATGTATTAACAGAAGCATACAGTCTAGATCACGTGAAGTCTTTATCGGACTTTACTCCTCTTTGGTCAGACCTCATCTGGAATACTGCGTCCAGTTTTGGGCACCACATTTTAAAAAAGACATCGACAAACTGGAGCAAGTTCAGAGAAGAGCGACCAGAATGGTGACCAGTCTGCAAACCATGTCCTATGAGGAACGGTTACAGGATTTGGGAATGTTTAGTTTGCAAAAAAGAAGACTGAGAGGAGACTTAATAGCTGTCTACAAATATCTCAAGGGCTTTCACATTGTAGAAGGATCATCTTTATTCTCATTTGCACAAGGAAAGACTAGAAGCAATGGGATGAAACTGAATGGGAGGAGACACAGATTAGATATTAGAAAAAACTTTTTGACAGTGAGGGTGATCAATGAGTGGAACAGGCTGCCACGAGAGGTGGTGAGTTCCCCTTCAATGGACGTCTTCAAACAGAGGCTGGACAGACATCTGTCTGAGATGATTTAGTGAATCCTGCTTTGAGCAGGGGGTTGGACCAGATGACCCAGGAGGTCCCCTCCAACTCTACCATTCTATGATTCTATGAGTGGCCGATCAGTTTTATTTAAATACTAGATCTATCAAAGTTTGATCTTCACACATTTGTGGAAATCATGGACTGAACAAAGTAGATTTCTGAGGACCTTAGATAAACAGTTGTTGATGTTCATCAAATTGGATATGCTTACAAAACCATCTCTAAAATGTTTGTACTCCACTAATCCATGGGTCAGACACATTGTGCACAAATAGACGCAATTCAAGACCATAATTATGCTCCACAGGAGAGGTCGAACAGCAAAAGATCATTCCAAAAACAAGGTGTATAATTGTTTGTGAGGTCACAAAGAAACCAAAGGTAACTTCTAATAACTGAAGACCCTTTTCAGATTAGCTAATATTAATATTGATGAGTCCACCCTCAGGAGAACACTAAACAACAATGACACTAAACAAAGTGCATAACAAGATTGCAAGAAGAAAGCCACTGCCCTGCAAAAAGAACATTGTTGCCCATCTAAAGTATGGATGAGACCAAAATATAGCTTTTTGGTTTAAAGGAGAAGTGTCATGTTTGGAGAAAGAAAAACATTGCATTACAGCATTAAAAACCATATACCATCTGTGAAACTTAGTGATGGCATTATCATGGTTTGGGCCTGTTCTGCTGGATCTGGGCCAGGATGGCTTGCCATTATTGATGGAACAAAGCAGAATCGATATGGACTTTTAGGATTGCTACTTCCTATAGGTGACGCTAGAGTTCTAGTCCTCTTTCTCTCTGAAGAGACAATTTGCATATTTCCCAGAGGAGCATTGCGGCTTAAAAGTCTCCTAATCTCGGCATGTTTGGCTTGACATACCACTCTCCACAAGGAGAAGCGTTACCCCTTGGATCCTTGAGGTACAATAAATTCTGAATTATAGAAGGAACTTATAAAGTAAGGCTGTGTGCCCACGATGCGTTTTTGGTGCGTATTTTGGTGCGTATTTGCAGCGCGTAAACGCTCCAGAAACACATTGCATACCTTATCCCAAGACTTCCTATGACATTCTGCAAGTTCTGTGCACATGGTCAGGATTTTTTCTGCGCAGATTTTACTTGCAGAAAAAATACGGACATGACCAATTCTTGTGCGTTTTTGCATGCGTATTTGCCTATACAATGCATTGGAAAAACGCATGGCAAATACGCGTCAAAAACGCATGTAAAAACCACATGCATTTTTCTGCCAAGGAGATGCTCAGGAAAATTTCTGCTTCATTTCTGCATCGTGGGCACTAAGCCTAAAATGTCAAGACATCTGTCCATGAGCTGAATTTCAAGGGAATGTGGGCCATGCAACAAGACAATCACACAAAGTTCACAAGTCATTCTACAGTAGAATAGATTGAATAAAGTTAAGGCTTTGGAATGTCTGAGTCAAAGTCCTGACCTTAATCCTACATAAATGTTATGAAAGGACCTGAAACATGCAGTTCATGGGAGAAAATTCATTTAGGTCTGTGAGAGGACATCAGAGCTCTCAGCTCAGCAATAGAGAAAGAAAAATATGGACAAATACTCCAGACAATAATGTATTGTACAACTGCAACAGTGAAGAATATAATACAAGTGTAGTATTTTGTGAATAAAACAGATATTCAATTGATAGCGGGAAAGACAGTTAGGTGTGGTGCCAGCAGCAGCAGTGCCAGGCTGGGATCAGTGATATCTTATAGCTGGCATTTATCTTGTTGTATTTGAATTACACTTTACACATTTTTTCTTCATACACTGAAAGCAGAACATTCAAATGAAAATTGAAGCAGAAAAGCCCAGGTAAAGATAAAATAACAACCTTTATTAATTGTACAAAAAGATATACATGATCAAATAAATGAAAATCATAAATGGAGTATAGGACACAGATATCCCTTCTGCCCAGGAACCAGGTAATCAAACAATAAAGATATTATGCACTGAAGTTTACAATATCTGCATAAACAGAGGACCAAAGTCCATCCAAAATGTGGATGAAGGTAAGTATATATGATAGTAATGTCATATAGTGTCAAAATAATACAAATAGGGCATATAACAATACATATAGAACTTGTAAAGACCTGAGAGGAATGGGACCCCCAGGAAGAAGCTAATGCCAAACGTGTGTTGGGGTTCTGGTCCCATTCCTCCCTTGTCTTTAGTGGTTACTATTGTTTTATTATTTATTGTTATGTGCCCTATTTATATTATTTTGCCACTTCAGGACATTACTATCATGTAACCTTACTCTTATCCACATTTTGGATGGACTTTGGTCCACTAGGTCTTCTGTTTATACATATATTCTACATTTCAGTGCATAATATCTTTATTGTTTGATTACCTGGTCCCTGGGCAGAAGGGATATCTGTGTCCTATACTCCCTTCTTGATTTTAATTTATTTGATCATATAAGTATTTTTGTACAATTAATAAAGGTGATTTTACTTGGGTTTTTCTACTTCCATTTTTACTTGGATGTTCTGGTTATTGGAAATGCCCCAAATTTTTTGGCTCTTTATAGGTTTTCATACACTGAAAGTGGTAGCAAGACAGCACAATATTTTAACAGAAAAAAAAATAAAATCAGCAGTGTGCTTACCTATCCCAAACGACTGACCTAATATTTTGAATTTCTTGTTCAATCCTTTTTGTGAATGGGGGAATAATTGTTCTTTAAAAACATAGAAGAAAATTCACCAAAATCCAGACATTTAACTGTGGCTGTCTACCTTACAAAAAAAACTTTTTTTATTTCAATGCACACCACAGCATTACAACATCCTGGAGCTGACTCTATAGACATGTACCTCTCTAGTTTTTTTCTTATTACATTTATTTAGGAAATTGGTTTAATGTTGTTATAAAAGCAGAAATGATATATATATTTTTAAATATTAACATTAAACTCTGTATATCTGTTTTTGTCACCTGTTTTATTAGTTCAATTGGACAACTGCACATGTTACAGCTATCCTGTGGCCTTCCCCCATATTTTTTCTTTCTGTGCTTGTCCCTATCTATCTGACATTTATTGTTATGTGCTTTTTGGCAAATGCTGAATAATTCGGGTTAAACGAAAAATAAAATTATAATGTTATACAAAATGTATAGTAAAAGAAAAAGTGTCAGTGGCAAAATATCAAGTATGCCAGGGTGAATTGCAGGAGTCTGGAAGAATAAGGGTCAAAACTCTAAATATTGAGTCATTACATAAACTTGATGTAATTGTCAATAAAAGTTTAAAAACTTATGAAAAGTTTATAATTGTACTTCAGTAATCATAGACACATCTGATTAAAATATCTAAAAACTTCAGCAAACTTCCTGAAAACCAAAATTTCTGTCAGTCGCAAAACATTTGGGAAGAGAAAGAAAAAAAGACAGACAAAAATAGCGGTTCATGATAATGGTAGTAATAATAATAATAATAATAATAATAATAATAGGGGAAGGAGAGGGCTGCTTCTTCTAAATGGACACAAATAAGGGCTGTATAAGGTGCAAGTCATACTGATACATGTAGTGCATTATGCCAGCTTACAACCTATTAGCGACACCCATAATATTTGATCTGACAAGCTGCCCAGCACTATGTAGGTGCACTCCACTATGTAGAGTGGGTGGGGAGAAAATATGGTGTCTGCCCTTGTGGGGTGCACTTACATAGTGCTGGACAAACTGCCTGATCTAATAGTATGGGTGTGCACCTGGCATGGTGCCCTACACATATCAGTGTGACTGGAACCTTATACAAGTCATTTCTAATGCTAAATATCTCCCCTTCTCATGGATGATAGGTCCAGGTATGTGAGTGGCCGGTCATCAGTATTTTGCACCTGTGTTACCGCTGCCTTCCATCACTGGGGCCTGTCAGTA
Source organism: Phyllobates terribilis (assembly GCF_046119375.1). Classification (NCBI taxonomy): domain Eukaryota; kingdom Metazoa; phylum Chordata; class Amphibia; order Anura; family Dendrobatidae; genus Phyllobates; species Phyllobates terribilis. The sequence goes on from NW_027362761.1 coordinate 256,137,921, forward strand.
TTTTGCAGTACATTGGTCTTGTGATCTGTTATTGGTAAGTATGGTCTCTTTATGTCAGTGATAAATTTATATAATAGCTCTTATTTTCACATGAATCCATTACTTTGTGATTAGGTTTGGAGATGATGCGATGCAAGCAATGTACCATATGAGGCAGGACTTTGCTTTTTATCCTATTGAGATTTGCGTAAAGTATTTCATTTTTCATTTTCCAAAATACTGAATTTGTGACAGGTTTCCCTTAAATTTGTTCTTAAGGTATATAATATTGATGAATTATCCTTTGGACAGAATGTAAAAATGAAAGCAGTCCTATGATATGGAAACAGTGGAGGGTTTACCTTATGCTGATTGAGTCACTGACATGGAGATAGTGGTATACAGGCAAACCTAAGAGAGGATTCTCATTTAAATACTTTTATTCTATATATTATTTTTGCATTGCCTCTGTAGGTCCAATTAGACCAGAATGGTGAGCTTGGGGATACATAGTAAATCCCATATGCAATCATGTGAAATTAATTTGTTTGTGCCTCAAAAAAGCTTATTCCTATGTGGATTGCATAGAAAGATTGTAATGGCCTAAATATGTTATTTTTTACTTTAAAACACTTTCTAACAATTTAAGAAAATTACCGACTCAGGATCTATGTAAGCCAGGAAAAGTAAAGTCTAATCAGTGGTCCTCCATAAAATATAAATATTTAATCTATATACATAGTAATATAGTAACGTAGGTTGAATAAAGAGCTAGGTCCATCAAGTTTATCCTTCCTCCCCCAGTTGTACATTTTGTCTAATTTATCTGTAACCCACAATTTTATAAAAGACAAATAACTAATAAAGTGACAGGTTAAAACAATAACTTGATGTAATAGGCAAAATCTGTTAATACAATAGTACTTTTATGTATTTGTATGCAACAAATGGGTTCACATAAAAAGAAGGAATGTGTAAGGACTCAGCATCCCAACACATATTTTGTGTTTCCCTTTGCTTCATCAGGGGGCATGCATTTAGGGGAGGAGAACAAGACAGATATGAAGATTGTAACCTATCGGGAAAGCTAGTATCAAAAGCTGGATGTAAGGACAATCTTTGGCATATGCACTTAGAGCTCCCAAAATGGGTTAAAAACCATCAATGTGTGCATCCAGGCAGTCCATGTGCATGATGTGTGACATAGCCATGAAAATCAATTATTGATGCAACATAATTAAAATTAAGTTGTTAAAGGGATACTACTAGTGTTGAGCGAGCATGCTCGACACTGCGCAGTACTCGCCCGAGCATCACACTACTCGGGATGTTCGGCGAGCACCGAGCTTTTCCGGGTTACTCGGGCGGGAGCTCGGGTCTCCGCCCTGCATGTTTGGCGCTCTTTACAGAGCCAATGAACATGCAGGGATTGCCAGCCAGTCACTGTAATGCCGCAGCCATGTTGGTTGTGGGCATTACATTGATTGGCTGGCCGCACAGCGTCACCTCGAGTATTTAAAACTGGGCGCCGCCATCTTGGACACAGACGGCTGGGATCAGACAGTGTAGGGACAGCGCTGCTGATTTAGGGAGAGATATATAGTGCGAAATAGTTAGTTTAGGGTCTGTAAAGTGTTACGGGTCCGGGAGGTGGAACCTCTGTGCTACGGTGCAAGGAGGGACCCAGAGGGGCGGAACTAAGTATCAACCCGGACCGACCCTGGTCGTACGGCGGCTAACGACTCCGTGACCAGGGAGGGACCGAGCCGAGGGACCAGGTGCTACTCTGGGGACGACCTTGTAAGGGAGCAGGTGACTCCCACGGTACAGATGGCAGGGACTGACCGGAATAGCAGGTAGGCACAGCAGGCAGGCTGGCGAGCAGAAGCCTCCAGGTAGGCTATCAGGTAGACATGGCAAGTAACGGCAGGAGTCTCTAGGTGGTCACGGCAAGTGACGGCAGGAGTCTCTAGGTGGGCTGGCAGGTGGTCACGGCAAGTGACAGGCAGGTAACAGACAGGTCACAGGCAAGTGCTCCCAGGTGAGCGGGCTGGCCGGCAGGGCAGGTAACAGGCAGTCAACAGGCAAGTGCTGCCAGGTGAGTGGACCGGCAGGCACGGCAGGCAACAGGCAGGCAACAGGCAAGTGCTCCCAGGTGAGTGGACTGGCAGGCACTGCAGGTAACAGGCAGGCAACAGGCAAGTGCTCCCAGGTGAGTAGGCTGGCAGGCACGGCAGGTAACAGGCAGGTAACAGGTAGGTAACAAGCTGGCGGGCAAGACTGGTAGTCCAGCTAGCAGCGGGACCTGAGGGCTGAAGCAGAGGTCAGAAACACTGTGCAACAACTATATATGGGAGGACCCTCGGCTATTGGCCGGGAACTCCTTAGGATGGCGCGCGCGGCCCCTTTAAGAGGGAAGGAGCGCGCGCGCGCGCGCCCTAAGCACAGTGCCCGGGGAACTGCGCGCGCCGGCAGCAGGAAGAGGAGCACTGGTGAACGCAGAGCGGGGAGCGCGGGGAGCGAGGAGGTGAGTGGGACTGCGTCTCTGCCTGGCAGGGGGCAGAGACGCCGATGCTACAGTACCCCCCCCCTTTACGCCCCCTCTTTTTTAGGCCAGATAGAAATTTTTCAAGGGGAAGCGGGGCATGAATGTTCTCCCTGGGTTCCCAATTTCTCTCCTCTGGGCCAAACCCCTTCCAATCCACTAGAAAAAGGGTCTTTCCTCTTACCTTCTTAGTGGCCAGAATGTTCTCCACCTCAAAAACGTCCTCAGCGGAAACCGGACCAGGGGGAGTACCTAGATTGGAAAAAGAGTTAAACACAACTGGTTTGAGGAGAGATACATGGAAGGAGTTGGGAATCCGTAAGGTGGCCAGGAGTTTTAACTTTTAGGCCACTGGGTTGATTTGTTTGAGAACTTCAAATGGACCGATGAACCGAGGGCCCAACTTATAGGAGGGCATTTTGAGTCGGACATGTTTGGAAGAGAGCCAGACTTTATCTCCCGGGCGGAATTGAGACGTCTCTTGTCAGCATGTTTCTTCATCCGCTCGGAGGACTGAAGAAGTGCGGACCTAGTATTTTCCCAAATGGTGGAGAATTCGCTGACAAGAGCCTCCGCGGCAGGGTTGTCCACCGAGGCGGAGATGGGAAACGGAATTCGGGGATGTTGACCGTAGACCACGAAGAACGGGGATTTAGAAGTAGATTCGCTCTCATGGTTGTTGTAGGAGAATTCGGCCCATGGTAGGAGCTCCACCCAATCGGTATGGTGAGCGTTAACAAAGTGCCGGAGGTAGCTGGTAAGGATTTGGTTGATACGCTCCACTTGGCCATTGGACTGTGGATGGTAGGCGGAGAAGAACTCCAGGGTGACATCCAGTAGCTTACAGGTAGCTCTCCAGAAACGTGAGGTAAACTGAACCCCTCGATCCGACACAATGTGGAGGGCTAGGCCATGGAGACGGAAGATATGACGGAAAAAATCCTTGGCCAGCTCCGGTGCAGACGGGAGACCAGGCAGAGGAATGAAGTGGGCCATCTTAGAGAAGCGGTCGGCGACCACCCAAATGACTGTACAACTGGCAGAAACAGGGAGATCAGTAATAAAGTCCATGGCAATGTGCTGCCACGGGGAAGAGGCAGGAGGTGACCGTCTGGAAGATGTCTGGGAACTTTGTTGCGGGCACAGGATGAACAGGCCGAGACGAAGTCTACCACATCCTTGCGCAGGGTAGGCCACCAGTAATGCCGGGTAATGTGTAGGAAGGTCTTCTTTTGGCCAGCATGGCCGGCTAGTCTAGATGAATGACCCCAGTGAAGAACCTTCTTACGATCTGGTACCGCTACAAACGTCTTACCGGGTGGAAGACGAGTCAGATCCAAGGGGGCCACATTTATCACTTTGGAGGGGTCGATGATGTACATAGGCTCCTCCTCTTGATCGGAGGACAGGAAGGATCGGGACAAGGGGTCGGCTTTGACATTCTTGTCTGCTGGGCGGAAATGTAGGACGAAGTCGAAGCGGGTGAAGAACAAAGACCACCGGGCCTGACGCAGATTGAGTCTTTGGGCATTCTGGAGATATGCCAGGTTTTTGTGATCCGTATAGATGATCACCGGGTATAGAGCCCCTTCAAGCAGGTAACGCCACTCCTCCAGCGCAAATTTAACGGCTAACAGTTCTCGGTCTCCTATGGAGTAGTTGCGCTCAGATGAGGAGAAGAGTTTGGTGAAGAAGCCGCAGGTTACCATTCTCCCGGATGAAGACTTTTGGGTGAGCACCGCTCCGGCTCCGGAGGAGGAAGCATCAACCTCAAGGTAGAACTGTTTATTGCTGTCCAGACGGTGCAGCACTGGGGCAGAGGAGAAGGCTTGCTTTAAGGAAAGGAAGCCCTCCTCAGCTTCGGGCGACCATTCCTTGGGATTTGCTCACTTACGGGCGAGCGCAGATATGGGAGCAGTCCGGGAAGAGAAGTGCGGGATGAAGAGACGATAGTAGTTGGCGAAGCCCGGAATCGCTGAATCGCCTTCAACCCCTCCGGAAGGGGCCACTTTAGGACAGCAGAGAGCTTCTCGGGATCCATTCATAGGCCTGTCTGGGAGATAACATAGCCCAGGAAAGGAAGAGAGGTCTGCTCGAAGAGGCACTTCTCGAATTTTGCATAGAAGTGATTCTGCCTGAGCCTAAGCAGGACCTGACAAACATCCCTCCGGTGTGTGGGAAGATCCAGAGAGAAGACCAAGATATCGTCCAGGTACACCATCACGCAAGAGTAAAGAAGATCACGGAAGATGTCGTTGACCAATTCTTGGAAGACGGCGGGAGCATTGCAGAGACCGAAGGGCATCACACCGTATTCATAGTGACCGTCCTGGGTATTGAATGCCGTCTTCCACTCGTCTCCTTGACGGATTTGGACCAGGTTATATGCCCCACGTAGATCTAGCTTGGAAAAGATCCTAGCTCCCTTAAGACGGTCAAACAACTCGGAGATGAGTGGCAGGGGGTATTTGTTTTTTACTGTGATTTGGTTGAGTCCTCTATAGTCAATACAGGGGCGTAATGAACAATCTTTCTTCTTGACGAAGAAGAATCCGGCTCTCGCCAGGGAGGTACATTTCCGGATGAATCTCCTGGCCAGATTCTCCTCGATGTACTCCGACATGGCCCGGGTTTCGGCTGACGACAACGAGTAAATACGCCCACGGGGTGGGTTGGAGCCGGGTACCAGATCGATCGGGCAATCATATGGTCTATGAGGTGGCAGTGTCTCTGCTTCCTTTCTACTGAAGACATCTGCATAGGACCAGTAAGGTGCCGGTAGTCCGGGTAAATTAGCCGGGGTAGGTGGAGGACGAGCCGGGCGAACCGGAACCAGGCAGGTTCTATGGCAATCCTGCCCCCACCAGAGTACTTCACCGGATTGCCAGTTCAGCATGGATTCATGTGTCTGGAGCCAGGGTAGACCTAGCAATAGGGAGTGAGAGAGTCCGGACAGCACATGGAAGGAGATCTTCTCAGAGTGCAACATTCCCACCTGCAGAAACAGAAGTGTGGTTTTGCAGTTCCACGGTTCAAACCTCTGTATTATCCACTTTTGGGCCATTTGTATCTAAAAAAAACAGTTTGAGTGTGTCGCTCACTGTTCAGCTGCAAATATATATATTTAAAAAAGTCTGGTATACACCAGTAAACTATAACTGTGGTTTTGCTGTTCCACAGTAAAAAATCTCTATTATCCTGCTTTTGGCATTTTTTGCCGTAAAAAAAAAAACTAATAGTGTCTCACTGATTTTTCAGACACAAATATATCTGTTGAAAATAGTCTGGTGTAGGGCAGAGAGACAGAAGTGTGGTTTTGCTGTTCCACAGTAAAAAATCTCTATTATCCTGCTTTTGGCATTTTTTGCCGTAAAAAAAAAAACTAATAGTGTCTCCCGGATTTTTCAGACACAAATATATCTGTTGAAAATAGTCTGGTGTAGGCCAGAGAGAAAGTAGTGTGGTTTTGCTGTTCCACGGTAAAAAAATCTCTATTATCCTGCTTTTGGCATTTTTTGCCGTAAAAAAAAAAAACTAATAGTGTCTCCCTGATTTTTCAGACACAAATATATCTGTTGAAAATAGTCTGGTGTAGGCCAGAGAGACAGAAGTGTGGTTTTGCTGTTCCACGGTAAAAAATCTCTATTATCCTTCTTTTGGCATTTTTGCCGTAAAAAAAAAACTAATAGTGTCTCCCTGATTTTTCAGACACAAATATATCTGTTGAAAATAGTCTGGTGTAGGCTAGAGAAACAGAAGTGTGGTTTTGCAGTTCCACGGTTCAAACCTCTGTATTATACACTTTTGGGCCATTTGTATCTAAAAAAAAACAATTTGAGTGTTTTGCTCACTGTTAAGCCGCAAATATATATATTTAAAAAAGTCTTGTATACACCAGTAAATCATAACTGTGGTTTTGCTGTTCCACGGTAAAAAATCTCTATTATCCTGCTTTTGGCATTTTTTGCCGTGAAAAAAAAGCTAATAGTGTCTCCCTGATTTTTCAGACACAAATATATCTGTTGAAAATAGTCTGGTGTAGGCCAGAGAGACAGAAGTGTCGTTTTGCTGTTCCACGGTAAAAAAATCTCTATTATCCTGCTTTTGGCATTTTTTGCCGTAAAAAAAATAATAATAGTTTCTCCCTGATTTTTCAGACACAAATATATCTGTTGAAAATAGTCTGGTGTAGGCTAGAGAAACAGAAGTGTGGTTTTGCAGTTCCACGGTTCAAACCTCTGTATTATCCACTTTTGGGCCATTTGTATCTAACAAAAAAACAGTTTGAGTGTGTTGCTCACTGTTTAGCCGCAAATATATATATTTAAAAAAGTCTTGTATACACCAGTAAATCATAACTGTGGTTTTGCTGTTCCACGGTAAAAAATCTCTATTATCCTGCTTTTGGCATTTTTTGCCGTGAAAAAAAAAACTAATAGTGTCTCCCTGATTTTTCAGACACAAATATATCTGTTGAAAATAGTCTGGTGTAGACCAGAGAGACAGAAGTGTGGTTTTGCTGTTCCACGGTAAAAAATCTCTATTATCCTGCTTTTGGCATTTTTTGCCGTAAAAAAAAAAACTAATAATGTCTCCCTGATTTTTCAGACACAAATATATCTGTTGAAAATAGTTTGGTGTAGGCCAGAGAGACAGAAGTGTGGTTTTGCTGTTCCACGGTAAAAAATCTCTATTATCCTGCTTTTGGCATTTTTTGCCGTAAAAAAAAAAAATAATAGTGTCTCCCTGATTTTTCAGACACAAATATATCTGTTGAAAATAGTCTGGTGTAGGCCAGAGAGACAGAAGTGTGGTTTTGCTGTTCCACGGTAAAAAATCTCTATTATCCTTCTTTTGGCATTTTTTGCTGTAAAAAAAATAATAATAGTTTCTCCCTGATTTTTCAGACACAAATATATCTGTTGAAAATAGTCTGGTGTAGGCTAGAGAAACAGAAGTGTGGTTTTGCTGTTCCACGGGTCAAATCTCTGTATTATTCACTTTTGGGCCATTTGTATCTAAAAAAAAACAGTTTGAGTGTGTCACTCACTGTTTAGCCGCAAATATATATCTTTAAAATTGTCTGGTATACCCCAGAAAACAATAACTGTGGTTTTGCCATTCCATGGTAAAACATCTCTATTATTCAGCTTTTGGTATTTTTTCCGTAAAGAAAAACAGTAATAGTTTCTCCCTGATTGTTCAGATTGTTTAAAAGAGTAGGGTGTAGGCCAGAGAAATAGAACTGTGATTTTCCTCTTCCATGGTTCTAATCTACTTTTTATTACCCTTTTTCCATTGATAGTGCGAGTGTAAGCTATTTTACTTCCTTTACAATGGGCAAGGCGCATGGCAAGGGACGTGGAACTGGACGCTCTGGTGATGGTGCGTGCAGAGGACGGGGCCATGGCCAAGGTGAAAATGTGCCACAAGCAACTTCTCGCTCCCACTTCTTGACCGAATTACTAGGGAAGCACAGAACAACACCAGTATTGCGAACTGATCAGTGTGAACAGGTTATTAATTGGATAGCAGATAATACTTCCTGTTACCTGGGCACCACCAACTCCGGTCTGTCTTCCACACGGTCAACTCTTAGTAGCCGTGAGTCTCGACCGCATACTCCTCCTTACCCTGATGCTCCTTCCTCCCACCATGCCGAGTGTCGTCAGACAGCAACTGATCCCACACTTGGACACTCTGAAGAGCTGTTCACTGGTCCTTTTCCAGATTTGTGCCCCTCGCCTGCTCCGCTTGAAGTGGTGGAAGGGGAGATCCCATGTAGTGATGCCCAAATATTTGAACAGCCACGGCCACAGGAAGTCGACGCTGGCAATTTGTCACAAGAGGTGGACGATGACGAGACACAATTGTCAGGAAGTGAGGAGGAGGATCGTGGTGCGTAAGTGGAAGAGGAGGAGGTGGTGGATGATCTAGTAACTGACTCAACGTGGCAGGAGGACATGCAGAGCGAGGCCAGCAGCACACAGGGTGAGGGAGGCAGAGTACCCCAACAGGCAGGAAGAAGCAGTGTGGTGGCCGCCCACAGAAGGCAGGCAACAGTTCCCCGTAACTCTAACCTGTAGGTCTTCCAGAGTCTGGAATATTTTTAAAGACTCTGCTGATAACCGCAAAAAGGCCATTTGTACCACCCGCCATGCCAGCATCAGCAGGGGTGACAAAACTACCAGCCTGACCACCACCAGCATGATCAGGCACATGGCAGCAAAGCACCTGACTTTGTGGGGTGAACCCTAGGGTCCACGACCAGTGTCAGCGGGTGTCACCACTGCTTCTTCCGCTGTTGTGCGTGCAATAGAACCCTATGTGGTGTGTGCAAGGCGATCCCCTGTCCATACTGCATGCAAAGATGCCCCCTCCTCTGAGTCTTCACTTGTTCTGGCAGTTTCTCAAGAAACAGCATCAACGTCCACGTCCACGTCCCACCGCAACGTTCAATTGTCCATATCCCAGACCTTTGAACGAAAGCGGAAATTCGCAGCCAACGCCCGACAGGCCACAGTCCTAAATTCGCACATTTCATGACTGCTTGCGTTGGAAATGCTGCCTTCCGCAACCTTATGACGGTGGCCATCCCTAGGTGCTCGGTCCCCAGCCGACACTATTTTGCCCGGTGTGCCATCCCCGCACTACACAAGCATGTGTCCCAAAACATCTGCCGTGCCCTCAACAACGCAGTTACTGGGAGAGTCCACCTGACAACGGACACGTGGACAAGTGCTTGTGGCCAGGGACGGTACATATCCCTGACGGCACACTGGGTAAACATAGTGGAAGCCGGGACCCATTCGGACCTTGGGACTGAACACATCCTCCCCACACCGAGGATTGCGGGCCCTATGTCAGTCAGAGTTGCCCCCACAGTGTACAGCTCCTGCGCATCATCCTCCTCCTCCTCCTCATGTTCAGCCTCCATCTCAGATATCACCACATCAGTTACAAGCTGGAAGCACTGCAGTACTGCCTCCGTCAAGCGGCAACAGGCTGTGCTGAAACTCATAAGCTTAGGTGAGAAACCTCACACTGCTTGTGAGTTGTGGACAGCTGTGAAAGAACAGGCAGATCTGTGGCTGAGACCGCTGAACCTACATCCAGGCATGGTCGTGTGTGACAATGGCCGTAACCTGGTGGCGGCTCTGAGGCGAGGCAAGATCACATACGTACCATGCCTGGCTCATGTGCTTAACCTCGTGGTTCAACGGTTTCTTAAATCGTACCACGAGTTGCCAGATCTGCTCGACAAAGTACGCTGCCTGTCAGCTCATTTTCGCAAGTCGGCTACAGCTTCCTCCGCCCTTGCTGTGTTGCAGCACCGTTTGCAGCTTCCGGCACACCGACTGGTGTGTGATGTCCCCACACGTTGGAACTCTACCCTCCACATGTTGCAAAGGATTTGTGAGCAGAAGAGAGCAGTTGTGGAGTACCAGCTTCAACAAGGCCGTCGATATTCTGGTCAAACTCCACACATAAGACCTAAGGAGTGGACCTGGATGTCTGACATATGTACCATCTTGACAAACTTTGAGGAGTCCACCAAGATGGTGAGTGGCGATGACGCCATCATTAGTGTCAGCATTCCACTTATCTGTCTTTTGCAACGCTCTCTGCAGAGAATTAAAGAGGAGGCATTGCAGCCAGAGTATGATGAGATGGATCAAGAAGCCGTAGCGGTCAACTACACACAGCCCAGCCTCATCTCATCCCAACGTGCATTGGGGGACAATGAGGGAGAGGAGGAGGAGGAGGAAGAGGAAGAACAGGAGCTTGTATCATGCGCTGTAGACGGTAGTACCTGTACAACTGTCATACCGTCGGTTCAGCGTGGGTAGCCTGAGGACAGGGGGGAGGAGGAGGAGGAGGAGAGCATGGTCAGTTGTCATCTTGGTGAGGACACGGAAGTCTTGCCCATTACCAGTCTGGCACGCATGGCTGACTTTATGTTACGCTGCCTTAACCGTGACCCTCGCGTTGTCAAAATGTTGGGTGACAGTCATTACTGGTTGGTGACACTTTTAGACCCCCGCTACAAGGAGAACTTTCACTCTCTTATTCCTGAGGTGGAGAGGTCTACAAAAATGGGGCAGTACCAGAAGGCCCTTGCTGCAAAACTGTTAAAAAAATTCCCATCTGAACACTCTAGCGGCAGAGGTCACAGTTCGTTGCCCAACCAAGGCGTACATGCAAGAGAGACGCAACTTCAATCCAGCAGAGGCAGGGGAACACTGTCAATGTTCTGGGACAGTTTTCTCAGACCCTCCCTTCGGACAGACCCTGAGGCGCGGGGTACTCTCACAAGGAGTGGAAAGTTTCAAAAGATGGTGAGGGAGTACCTTGCCGAACGTACCAGCGTCCTCGTGATTCCTCTGTGCCTTTTAATTATTGGGTATCCAAGCTGGACATTTGGAATGAACTTGCTCTGTATGCCTTGGAGGTCCTGGCCTGCCCTGCCGCTAGCGTGTTATCGGAGCGTGTTTTTAGTGCCGCTGGGGGAATTATAACTGATAAGCGCACTCGCCTGACTTCTCATCACCACCAAATGACAGCAGAGTAACATAAAGTCAAATCCACTGTGTTATTTCGGGAGGTGTATTCACATGCACCGCTTCACACCCACACATGGGTATACGCTTCCTCATTTCGGCTGCTTTATGTTCTTCTCCTTATCCTCAGCCTCCACCCCCACTATACCACCAGGGTGACCGTGGTCCGTGTTGCCATTATTGAAAGTTCCTACGTCCTTATTTTTGTCAGCTTTTGCTTGGATTGCATAAGCAAAGACTGTGGGAGACCCACTCCCCAATAATGGGAATAATATTTTTAAGATGCTGTACTGTATGGCTCTCGTAAGGGGCATTAAAACCGTCTTGTTAAGCTACTGCGTCCTCCACCACTTTTCCAAGGGGCATTAAAACCGTCTTGTTAAGCTACTGCGACCTCCACGTCTCTTCCGAGGGGCATTAAAAACGTCTTGTTAAGCTACTGGGACCTCCACGTCTCTTCCAAGGGGCGTTAAAACCGTCTTGTTAAGCTACTGTGACCTCCACCACTTTTCCAAGGGGCATTAAAACCGTCTTGTTAAGCTACTGTGACCTCCACGTCTTTTCCGAGGGGCGTTAAAAGCGTTTTGTTAAACCACTCTGAACTCCACAGCTCTTCCAAGGGGCATTGAAATGTTGTTTTTAATTAACTCTAACCTCCACGACTCTTCGAACGGGCATTGCATTTCCTCCTAATTTTTGGCAGCTTTTGCTTGGAAGGCATAAGCAAAGACTATGGGAGACCCACTCCCCAATAATGGGAATAATGTTTGTAATATGCTGTACTGCATGGCTCTTGTAAGGGGCATTGCAAGTTTCTCCGTCCTAATTTTTGGCAGCTTTTGCTTGGAAGGCATAAGCAAAGACTATGGGAGACCCACTCCCCAATAATGGGAATAATGTTTTTAAGATGCTGTACTGTATGGCTCTTGTAAGGGGCATTAAGACAGTCTTGTTAAGCTACTGCGACCTCCACCACTTTTACAAGGGGCATTCAAACCGTCTTGTTAAGCTACTGTGACCTCCGCCACTTTTCCAAGGGGCATTAAAACCGTCTTGTTAAGCTACTGCGACCTCCACTTCTCTTCCAAGGTGCATTAAAACCGTCTTGTTAAGCTTCTGTGACCTCCACCACTTTTCTAAGGGGCATTAAAACCATCTTGTTAAGCTACTGTGACCTCCACAGCTTTTCCAAGGGGCATTAAAACCATCTTGTTAAGTAACTGCGACCTCCATGTCTCTTCCGAGGGGCATTAAAACCGTCTTGTTAAGCTACTGCGACCTCCACGACTCTTCCAACGGGCATTGCATTTCCTCCTAATTTTAGTCAGCTTTTGCTTTTCAATGCATAGGCGAACACTAAGGGAGACCCACTCCCCAGTAATGGGTAGAAGGTTTTTAGTACGCTGTAATCCACGTCTGTTTCAAGGGGCATTGCAGTTCCTCATAATTTTTGGAAAGCCTTCCATTCACTGCTTAGGCCAACAGTGCACAGGAGACCCAGTTGCTATAAATGGAAAAAATGGATTATTTAAGGCCCTCTGACCTCCATGTCACTTCCAAGGGGCATTGGAGTGCCTCTGAATTTTTGGTAGGCATTGCACTCACTGTATGCCCTATAACTATGTAGCCGAACCGCTCCTTTTGGTACAGAAACACAAGACATGTGTGGTTGACTGGCCTCATATTGATGCGAATGGTCCCTGTTCCTCCTGCTCTTTCTCCGTTGCCACCACCTCATCCATCATTTATCACCTGAAGCTTTGTTTTAACGGGAGTCATAGAACTGGGATAGTAGCAGGAAAACATCCAGCAATCCTCGGAGGAGGTAGGATATGCGCCAAAACGCTGACCACCTCAGGCCTAGCCGCTACTACATACATGCGCTTGCATTCCAAGAAAACAAAGCAGATGCTAACTTCTATCATCATCATCATGCTCCTCACCTTGGCACTCTCAACTCCCCTGATGGAGAAGCCAGGGCCCACCGGAGGAGTCTGGTTCTCTGGTGGGCTCGTCCAATGCTGCCCTAAAGCAGGCCAGGCTAAGAAAAGTGTGTGGGAAGATGACAGGAGAAATAGGGGCGGCTGGGGACCATTTATGGACACCCGGCCGCCCCCAGGCGGCTGGGGACCGACTATGGACACCCGGCCGCCCCCTGGCGGCTGGGGACCGAGTGTGGACACCCGGCCACCGGGCGGCTGGGGACTGAGTATGGATACCAGGCCACTGAAGCAGCCATGAGGTAGTGGCCAGCTTCGGCCTCCTCCAAACTAAAAGGCCCCATTTCAAGTGCAAGCTAGCAGTATGGCATTGCAGCCTGGGGGTGGGTGGGTGGCAGGCTGCACACTTACACTTGCATTAAAAGAAAACAAAGCAGGTGCTAACTTCTATCATCATCATCATGCTCCTCACCTTGGCACTCTCAACTCCCCTGATAGAGAAGCCAGGGCCCACCGGAGGAGTCTGGTTCTCTGGTGGGCTCGTCCAATGCTGCCCTAAAGCAGGCAGGCTAAGAAAAGTGTGTGGGAAGGTGACAGGAGAAATAGGGGCGGCTGGGGACCGTTTATGGACACCCGGCCGCCGGGCGGCTGGGAACTGAGTATGGATACCAGGCCACCGAAGCAGCCATGAGGTAGTGGCCAGCTTCGGCCTCCTCCAAACTAAAAGGCCCCATTTCAAGTGCAAGCTAGCAGTATGGCATTGCAGCCTGGGGGTGGGTGGGTGGCAGGCTGCACACTTACACTTGCATTAAAAGAAAACAAAGCAGATGCTAACTTCTATCATCATCATCATGCTCCTCACCTTGGCACTCTCAACTCCCCTGATGGAGAAGCCTGGGCCCACCGGAGGAGTCTGATTCTCTGGTGGGCTCGTCCAATGCTGCCCTAAAGCAGGCCAGGCTAAGAAAAGTGTGTGGGAAGGTGACAGGAGAAATAGGGGCGGCTGGGGACGGTTTATGGACACCCGGCCGCCCCCAGGCGCGGCGGCTGGGGACCGAGTATGGACACCCGGCCGCCCCCTGGTGGCTGGGGACCGAGCGTGGACACCCAGCCGCCGGGTGGCTGGGGACTGAGTATGGATACCTCGCTGCCGAAGCAGCCATGAGGTAGTGGCCAGCTTCGGCCTCCTCCAAACTAAAAGGTCCCATTTCAAGTGAAAGCTAGCAGTATGGTATTGCAGCCTGCGGGTGGGTGGGTGGTTGGCTGCATATTTGCGCTTGCATTGCAAGGAATGGGAGAGGTACAATTGAACACTGCCCTGGGACAAGGACTTGCACAGGGATAGTTGCAAGTCTGCATCTTCTGATGCGGCAAGGATCACTTCTGATGGGCACACTTTTAGGCAGTGACCTGGGAGTCAGAGATGCTTCCAGGGGTCTTCCCCATGCTGTTCCTATGTCTTTTCAGCACTGTATGCATGTGTCACACACATAGGCGGATTATAATGAGGACAATATGGGCTACCGCCCGGGGCCCTAAGGCGCCAGGTGGCCCATGAATTGCTCCCATTATAATGCGCATTTTTTTCGGTCACCGCCGTGCTGGCCGAAGGTTTAGATGATCACCGCTGCGGGCACGCAGCTGTAGGCGGTTTGAATCATACTGTATCGCTCCGCCCTGCCAGTGCCACATGACGCTCCCATCAGGCCGCCGCGGCTGTATATTCACTAGCACGGGCATGCAGTTTAAATGCTGTTGGTACCGCCCTGCCTGACGTCATGTGGCAGGGCGGTCCCAACATCATTTAAATTTCCGCCGGCGCTAGCGCATATACAGGGCTGCGTGATGCAGTCAGCGTGTCTGTGAGTGGCTGCTTTGAACTTTGGGACCGTCCTGCCACATGACTTCAAGCAGGACGGTCCCAAAGTTCAAAGCAGCCACTTACAGACACGCTGCATCACGCAGTCGGTCCCATCCGGCCAGCTGCAGATCCACCGGGGCGGGCAGTTTGAATGATGCTGGGGCCTCCCTGCCACATGACGTCAGGCAGGGCCCAGCATACACAGGGGCGCGGTATACAGGCAGACAGTGGTGGGGGGGCCCCCGGACCGCTCACCCAGCAGCGGTGCACGGCCGCTACTTCTTCTTCGGCCGGGCTAGCACTGCAGCAGTTAACTTCCCTGTGCTGGCCTGGCCGCGTCACAGCTAGGAGACACGGCCCTGTGCTCGGCCGTGTCTCCTAGCTGTGACGTCACGCAGTGCGCGCCCGGCCTGCGCTGCTGCAGCCTGCATTGGAGAAGAGCAGGAGAACTGGAGCGGAGAGGAGCAGGAGGAGCCGGGGGATGGTGAGTGTGTGAGTGTGTGAAAGTGAGTGAGTGTGTGTGTGATTGAGTGAGTGTGTGTGCAGTCAGACATAATTGTGTGATGTCTGTTTATATGTATTTTTGTGTTTCAAATGTTTATGCATGTATCTATGTGTATGTCTGTATATGTTTGTGTGTGTGCGTGAGTGCGTGCAGCCTCCTGCTGAGTAAAGATGGCACCGTGCGGCCTCCTGCTGTCTCTGGGGGGGGCACCGTGCGGCCTCCTGCTGTCTCTGGGGGGGGCACCGTGCGGCCTCCCGCTGTGTATAGATGGCGCCGTGTGGCCTCCCGCTGTGTATAGATGGCGCCGTGCAGCCTCCAGCTGTTTATAGATGGCGCCATGCGGCCTTCTGCTGTGTGTAGATAGCTACGCGCGGCCTCCTGCTGTGTATAGATGGCGCCGTGCGGTCTCCCGCTGTGTATAGATGGCGCTGTGTGGCCTCCCGCTCTGTATAGATGGCACCGTGCGGCCTCCCGCTGTGTATAGATGGCTACTTGTGGCCTCCTGCTGTGTATAGATGGCTACGTGTGGCCTCCTGCTGTGTATAGATGGCTACGTGTGCTCCATATTGAGTCATACAATTAATGTAAGGCTATGTGCCCACGATGCAGAAATGCTCCGGATTTTTTTTGAGCGTTTCTGCATCTCCCTGGCAGAAAAAACGCATGCGGATTGTACATGAATTTTTCCTGCCAGGGACAAGCGGAAGTGAAGCGTTCTTCACATGCATTTCTGCTTGCGGGTTGACAAGCGCTTTCCAAGCGATTTTAGCATCACTTGGAAAGTGCTTGACAACTTGGTCACACTATATAAATCCATGCAACCAGCATGGATTTATATAGTGTGACCGTAAAAGAATGGTAAAAAATAAAAAATATATACTTACCTTCTGATGGCCTGCCGACGTCAGCGGTCGCGTGACCCGTCACATGACTAAATTACGTCACGGCAGGTCCTTTTCAGACCATCGCGAGCTGCCGGCAAGCCAGGACGCATCGGATACAGACACCGGGGGCCATCAGAAGGTAAGTATAATATTTATTTTTTATTTTATTCTTTTTTTTACAGGTTCTATGGTACCCGGGTCCGGAGGAGAGTCTCCTGTCCTCCACACCCGGGTACCATCCGCACATTGAAATGCATGGATTCTGCATGTACAGATGCAGTGATGTGGATTCCATGCGTTCCAATGCAAGTCAATGGCAACAAAAACGCAGTGCTTCCGCAAAATAATTGGCAATGCTGCGGATTTTTCCGCAATGATAATCGGCAGCGGAAATTTCTGCAGCATGTGCACAGCACATGCAGATTATCATTGGGGAACATGGCAGACCTTGTACCAAGCGTTTTTTAAGTTTTTCTGCAGCAGAATTGCTTAAAAAACGCATAGTGGGCACACAGCCTAAAAAAAATTATTAGAATTAATATTGTGCCAAATTAATTTCACGTGAACTATCACATGATCTATATCTATCACAGGGGATCACGTGACATGTGATACATCAGGTGTGTGTGTGTGTGTGTGTGGGGGGGGGGTTGCGCTCCTTCTAAACTGCCCGGGGCCCTTGCTACTCTTAATCCACCCCTGGTCACACAGTACATGGCCAGATAAGGTTGTAAAATGTTGAAATGACATTTCCCTGTGAATGCATTTATCACGGTTGAAAGCAATACAAAAGTGGAAAAACGCATGAAAAATCCTACTTGTGAACATAGCCCAAGGTGTGGAGGAGTATTTTTGTTTTTGGTTATTTATTTAACCTTATACACAAGTCTTTACCCTGGAAAGGAAATTCCTTAACATATTTCGCAGGAAAACCGTTTCAGCTTAGTTTTTGAGCGTTTTATTGTGAGCCCGTAAAAGTGGCTTAATACCTCTGACCACGTTGTTGACAGCAGTGACCTGGGGGTCAGAAATGCTTCCAGGGGCAATCCCCATGCTGCCCCCATGTCATTTGAGCACTGTCACTATCGTTTTGGGCACTTTTTAGGCTTTCTACAGACTGCCGGAGGTGCTGCCGCAAAAATGCTCCCATAGACTAACATTGGGCTCGTTGCTCGGGTCGAGCACCCGAGTATCACGGTGATCTTGGCCCGAGCTTCGAGCACCCGAGCATTTTGGTGCTTGCTCAACACTATTCCCATCGATCTGGGCAATTTTAAGGCCCTTTGCAGACCGCCGGGGGAAGCCGTCGGAAAAATGCTCGAGTTTCCCATAGACTTACATTGGGCTCGTTACTCGGATCGAGCACTCAAGCATTTCAGTTTGCTTGACTCGAACAACGAGTACCCGAGCATTTTAGTGCTCGCTCATCACTAGTTTTCACCTCTGTGTCTACTATCTGGGATTTCTCCCAGAGGGAATCCTCTTTCTCCCACACTGGCGCTAGTCTATAAAGTGTGGGTCAGAGGAAAGAAGCTTATGGGTATTGTGGGTGAAGTATCAAAGTTAAAGGGCTTTTTTGATTGCGAGCAAAAAGGAATCTGTCACGGTGTAGGGGGAATGCTGGAGAGAAAATGGCAGATGCGGGCTGGGTGAGCAGGGAAAACTAGTCTGTCCCTAGACTGGGAACCCTGAATAGCCCTGACCCCAAAGGTATCTCTGATGGTGAGAAGGTTTGGGTCTCCACCCTAAGCCCTAACTCCTCCACAAGCCCTGCGCTAAAACCCCCTCACCTCCCTCCACAGAACAAAGGTACAGCAATCTCAAAGGAAAGGACTTTAGCGGCACAAACGAACAGGTCAGCACAGCACGGCTTCCAGGTATACAGTGAAATTCTATCAGCAGCACCACCTGGTGGAAGGAGAGGCTACTTAAAGGCTAGTGGGAGGAGACTCACACAGAAACTCACATCCACCAAGACAAGGCAATAGAACTGGCATTAACCCATGCAGTACAAGAGGGAATTTCACAGTTTAAGTTACAGCGGCATCTAGAATAGACCGCAGATACACAGCGCTAGACAGCGCGTGACAGTACCCCCTCTTTTAAAAGAGGCCTCCGGACTCTAAACCGGACACGTCTGGAAAAGGTCCACATTTCCTGAGTGACGAGATATGAAAAACGTTACGGGTTTCCAACACTAGGGGTAGTTCGAGTTGGTATAACACAGGGTTGTAAATGGCCGATATCCTAAATGGACCAATAACCCAGGAACTAGGACCCCCAGCAGCACACCTCCACCTGACGTGCTTGGACAACACCCACACATACTCGTTCACTCTCAGGTCTGGACCTGCACGTTTATTTCCACATCTGCGGTCACAGTTAGAGGGCACACACTCAGAACTGCAAACGGCAGCAGTGTCCCCCTGGTGCCCAGTGCTCCCTCCCTTAGCGAGCACAGAAGGAAGCTCCATCCTTCCCCAGCCCCTCCTCCTGGAATGACACCTAGACCCACCATTAATTCGAGGTGCAGTCCGGACTCCACCCCCTTTTCCAGGCTCACTCCCAATCACTTCTGGTAGTGGGGTAGGAGTTGGTGCAACCAGTATGGTAGAAATAGTTGTAGCTAGGCAACTTCTCACACAGAAAGCCCCCCAACTTACAACTTTTCTGGCCCGCCAGTCAACCACCGGGTTATGTTTCTCCAACTAGGGAAGGCCCAATACAATGGGAGTGAACAGTTTCTCCAAGAGGTGACAGGACAGGACGTCCTGGTGGAGAGTTCCTATGCTCAGGTTCACATTACGCACCACTTGGGAGAGAACCTTCTGGCTGAGTGGAACTGAGTCAATCGAGGCGATGGGAATGGGTCTCACTAAAGCACTGCTGGCGGGACCATGAGCCCGAGCAAAGCAAGAATCCATCAAATTGACACCCGCTCCGCTATCAACCAGTACAGGTACAGTCTCGATTTTACCATCTACCACAACCTTGGCAGACAGTGTGAATGGAGACCTAGCAAGGAAGGAAATATAAACCTTCCGGTCGTTTCCTTCCGAACGACCTGAGGTAGGCTGCTTCTGAGACTGCGTGGTTGTCTTGGAGCGAAAAGGACAAACCTTAATAAAATGATCAGATTTTCCACAGAAAAAACAATCTCCACCTACTTGAGGAACAGTAGCCACAGGAGGTTTAACATGAGAACCTTCTACCCCCAACTGCATGGGTTCATCGGGTATAGTCTTCTCAGCAGGGATAGGAACAGGAGACAAAGTAGGTCTCGGTCTCTCCCTCAGGCGTCTGTCAACGCGTATGGCTAGAGACATCACAGCCTCCAATGACTCAAGTGCAGTGTACTGAACAAGGGTGTCTATCAGTCTAGCTGACAAACCCAAGCTAAACTGACTCCTGAGGGCTGGGTCATTCCACTGGGTGTCAGTCGCCCATCTCTGAAACTCCGAGCAGTTCTCTTCCACTGCCCGTGTTCCCTGCTTGAGTTTATGGAGATTAGACTTGGCAAAGGTCACCCTATCAGGTTCACCATACACCTGAGCCAGAGGAGCAAAAAACCCGTCCACCGACCGCAGCGATGGTGAGTCACCCGGGAGGGAGAAGGCCCAGGTATGGGAGTCCCCCTTAAGAAGAGAGACAATAATCCTCACCCGCTGTTCCTCACTTCCAGATGAAAGGGGCCGGAGCCTGAAATAAAGTTTACAGGCTTCACGGAAAACAAAAAATTTGTCTCGTCCCCCAGAAAACCTATCTGGAACAGAGACCTTGGGTGCTTCCATGGCCTGAGCATGAGCCGAGGCCAGGTAACCCACAACTTGCTGCAGCTATTGCACTACCTGAGTTCGCAGACCAGCTGCCTCTTCAGAGATGGTCTGCATCAGGTGAGAAAATGCATCAGCTGAGGCAGTCTGAGACATAGAGACTTTGCTATGTAGACATAGAGATAATTTGCTGCATATTCTTATATGTAAATATTCAGTATAGTTTTATATGTATGGTATATAACATTCAATTTTTTTTTTGTTAGGAAGTTATAAGGGTTAAAATTTGACCAGCGATTTCTCATTTTTGCAACAAAATTTACAAAACCGTTTTTTTTAGGGACTACATCAATTTGAAATGACTTTGAGGGGCCTTTATGACAGAAAATACCCAAAACTGACACCATTCTAAAAACTTCACCGCTCAAGGTGCTCAAAACCACATTCAAGAAGTTTATTAACTCTTCAGGTGCTTCACAGGAATTTTTGGAATGTGGAAGACAAAAATTAACATTTAACTTTTTTTCATAAAAATTTTACTTTTGACCCTTTTTTTTATTTTTGCAAGGGTAACAGAAAAAAATGGACCCCAAAATTTGTTGTGCAATTTCTCCTGAGTACCTGATACCCCATATGTGTGGGAACGCCACTGTTTGGGCGCACGGCAGGGCTTGGAATGGAAGGAGCGCTATTTGACTTTTTGAATGTAAAATTTGCTTGAATAATTAGCAGACGCCATGTCGCATTTAGGGAGCCCCTGATGCGCCTAAACAGTGGAAACCCCCCACAAGTGACCCTATTTTGGAAAATAGACCCCTCAAAGAACTTATCTAGATGTGTGGTGAGCACCTTTAACCCCCAGGTGCTTCACAGAAGTTTATAACATTGAGCCGTAAAAATTTAAAAAAATCAAACTTTTTCCATAAAAATGATCTTTTAGCTCCAAATTTTTTATTTTCCCAAGGGTAAGAGGAGAAAATAGACCCCAAAAACTGTTGTGCAAATTCTTCTGAGTACGACAATACCCCATATGTGGGGAAAAAACACTGTTTGGGCACACGGCAGGGTACAGAAGGGAAGGAGCACTGTGTGACTTTTTGAATGCAAAATTGGCTGGAATCAAGACCGGACACCATGTCGCATTTGGAGAGCCCCTGATGTGCCTAAACAGTGGAAATCCCCCACAAGTGACCCCATTTTGGAAACTATATCTCAAGGATTTTATGAAGAGGTATAGTGAACATTTTGAATCCAGAGGTACGACAGAGAATTTGATAACATTAGGTCATCATATTGAATATGTTGTTATTAGTCTTGAGCACAAATGCTCACTGCTTGAGTTTGCATTGGGTACTCAGGACACGCTCCAGGCCCCCTCCCTCATTTTCATAGGTTGTTAGACATCCAAAAAAAACCATGCGGGGATTGCTCGTGTATGGCAGGCAATCCCTATGTATTTTTTTTGGCTGTATAACAGCATACCCAAGCACCCGATGCAAACTCAAGCAACGAGCACTTGCGCTCAACACTAGTCACCATATCATCATCATTTCTTTTTTTTTACTTTTGAAAAAAGCCTAACCCTAATCCTAACCCTAACTCTAACACAACCCTAACCTTAACACAACCCTAACCTTAATCCTAACACAACCCTAATCCTAACCCTAACACAACCCTAACCCTAAAACAACCCTAACACAACCATAACATAACCCTAACCCTAATATAACCTTAACCCTAGCACAACCCTAGACTTATCCCAAGAGATCCATTCACTATAATGAGGCAGCTGAGTTACTCTGGACTTTGTTTAGCGGAGTCCTTTTTTTCAGAGGTTCACAAAACTGTGGTCGATGCCACTTTTATGTGACGCGCCCCCTGGGCCGTGGGGAACCCGGTGCCGGGCCGGTAGATGCCAGGGGAATATGTCACAGTGGCTGGCCCGGTCCGTGACCCAGGGCGGTCAATAAAAGGGGGGATTATTTATATGGGATTTATCCTGTTCGTGACGCCAGAAGTTGTCGCGCCCCCAGGGCAATGGGGTACTCGTAGTCCGGGCCGATATATGCTGGGGGAAAAGGATATGTCACAGTGGCTGGCACGGTCCGTCGCCCAGGGCTGTCAACTAAAAGAGGGGAAAGTTTATATGGGGTTTATAGTTCGATCGTGACGCCACCTGTGGTTTCCTAGTAATTTGTACCAGCGCTGCTGCAGACCTCTGAGGCAGTTGATAAGGCAGCTGGGATGGAACGGCTTCCCACAGGTGGGGCAGGCCTCAGGGCAGGGTAGAGTTTGATGGTGGGTGGTGATGCTGGGACCTGTAATGCAGGCGGAATGGCGCAGCAGGAGTAACTGACAGAGACAAGGGATTCGCTTCAATACCTTTACTGGTGCAGATGTCAGGTACGGTCCAGGGTACTCAGTAGGATGGGTGCACTTCGGGACTTCTCCCCAGTGAGCGGGTATAAGGCCTCCTGGTCCGTGTCTGCCTCTCTGTATGCTCCTGGCCAGACTGCAACTGGGCCTAGCTTATGTGTCGTGCTGTTCCTTCACCTGTCGCTCAGTAGTAGGACCTTCTGCTGGCAACCACTATCCCTGGTAATGCTGGGGCCTTCGTGGTTCCTGATCCTGTTAAGGGTTTAGCTTCAGGTCGGCCAGGGACTTGTAGTCCTCCTGGTATGCCGGTGATCCCTATTGGGTATAAAGGACCCTGTAGGCGTGGACCCGGTGTCCGGTTTGTATCTTCGGGGTGAGCCTATGATGCTCCTCTGCACCCTCAACTCCTCCTCTTTGCCGTCGGCCACACTCGGGGCACTCAGAACTCAGCAGCAGACGCTCTGCGTCTTCGCTGCTCTCAGTGTCAGCACGCTCTCAGACTCTCTGACTCTGTCTGACTGACTTCTTCTGACTGAACTGCCTGGCTCCACCCTCCATATATATATCCCTAACGGGCTCCCTCTGGTGGTATGAGGTGGAAGGGTTGAGGTGTTTGTATGTAGTGAGGGCCTCTTGTGGAGAAGTCCATCCATGCACCCTGGGTCCTGTGGTACCTGTGAACAGCAGGGTGCCACATATGCATGCCTAATAAAAAGATGGACACTGTGGGATCACAGGCCAGATGGCATCCACGGTGCCTCCATCTGTCTCATTACAGGGAATCTTCTGAATCATGTATTTCAAGAATTAAACGGAAACCCCGGTGTAAGCACTCAGCGCAGAGAGCAGAATAGATGTGAGCCGAGCCATACTGCGATATTTGGGAGGAAGAATGAACAAATCAGCAGCAGGTGAGGAATTGGTTTTATTTATTTTTTACGTTGTTCGTCTAGTGGTATAAGTGATTTGACGACTTAATTCTTCATTTCGGTGCGATTACAGCAATACCAGATTTATATCCAATTTTTATGTTTAGCAGCACATTAACAAACCCTTCTTTTTTGCAAAGACTAGTTTTGCATCGCCATATTTTGAGAGATATAATTTTTCCATATTTCGACAGTCATGTAAGGGCTTGTTTTTTGCGGGACAAGATTACGTTTTCAGCGGTACCATTTTTATTTACATTTGTCTTTTTGATTACGTTTTATTCCACTTTTTGTTCGGCGGTATGATGATAAAGCACCGTGTTTTGCCAAATATGTGTACTTTTATTGTTTATTTTTTCATAACAATATTTATTTATGGGTACTAGATAGATAGATAGATAGATAGAATTTTTTTTTTTCGTGTGTAAAAAATATTTTTACAATTATTTTTACTTAGTCCCACTATGGGACTTTCACTTTCCGATCCAAGAACAGAGGGGCTTCTGTCCCTTTGCTCGCTTGCTAAATGCTGTGATCGTACCGATTGCAGCATTTAGGGGGTTAAAGTGCCAGTGCCATGCGGGCACCGCTCCTGGCACTGAGTGCCGGGTGTCAGCTGTCAGAATCAGCTGACACCAGGTGGCGCTCGCGCCCTCCAGCCTGTGAGCGGGCGCGATCGCCTGTGCTTAATAATATGTACCTGGTTCATAAGGCCCAGAGCACAGGGACGTATTATTACGCACAGTGTTAGAAAGGGGTTAAGCCTATGTTGATCATATAACTGTATCTTAAATGTGTTTTGTTAAGCAGCTACAATGCCAAAACTTGTGTCACGGTAAAATATTTCTCAACTTAACGGTATATATTGTTTAATATAGACTGTATACAAACCTATACCTGTTGAAACTCTAAGTCTAACTAAAATCAGTGACTGACCTACAAATAGCCTGCACCCCTATATGTACCCCCACATATAGCCTGCACCCCCATATGTAGCCCCACATATAGCTTGCATCCCCTATATGTACCTCCACAGATATCATGCACCCCATATACCCCTGTTCCCTAATTACCTGTCAGTAGTGCCCATTCTGCTGTTTACTGCCTGGGAAAACATGTCACTTGCAACCTCGAGTATGGCTCCTCTCATAAGAGTCACATGGGAATGATGTCATCACAGGTTCTTCACCTCTATGATTTATCTTCCGTCGGGGCAGGTAGCTGATTGGTGCTCCTCTGCCATGCGCCCCTTCCCCCAATAAAGATGGAGGTTTTCATACTTAGTCCAGCAGAGGAAAAAAAATCCCCCTTCATGATGGTGCCACCCTTCACAACCTGTTGCCTAGTGGCAAATACGGCCCTGTGTGCCATACACCTTCCATTTTTGGATAATGAACTGAGCAATGATCTGTCAGATGTTCAGAGCTTGAGCTACTTTTTTTTTTAATAATTAACCCTACTTTACTCTTCTCCACAAATTTATCCCTGACCTGTCTGGTGTGTTCCTTGATTTTCATGATGTGTTTTGATCCCTAATATTCTCAAACAAACCACTGAGGCCTTCACAAAACAGCTGTAGTTATACTGAAGCACAGATGAACTCAATTTACTAATTATATGACTTCTGGTGGATTTTATTTAGGGGTATCAAACAATAAAGGGTTGAATAAAACTGTCATGCCTCGGGATTCAATCCGGCGGTCCTTTGCTCTTATGTCAGTGTCTATGTCCACTGAGCAACAGCAGGTTCTATTGCTGTCCAGGTACTGATTACCTTTTGACTTTGTGCATTCCCTTTGGACAGCAGGTGTTTTTTATTTGTTACCTAGCCTGTCCTATCACATTGCAGGTGCTGCTATTTAAACCTTCTCCCTGCTGGTCTTCTCTCATCTTTAATAGATGGATTCTGCTTGAAGTTCTAGTCCTACTTCTGAGTATCTAGGCCAGCCAGATAAGTATACTGCTGGGGTTTCTTTCTGACGCTGCACTCTCCCTCGGTTCCTTAGGAGGTACGTGATACACTTGACAGCCTTTAAAGGAGCCAGGTCCGAGTTGTCTTCTCTAGATTTAGCTTTAGGGTTTATCCAGGTTGCGCTGGTGCCACTAGGGCCTGCATTACTGGATACTATAGTCTGTATAGGAACCGGGTGGGATTTATGCAATTTTTTTATAGTTAGATCCATTACACCCGTGTTTACTACCATGTGTGCATAACACAAATGCACGTCACAATTTTCAGAATCATATTTTTTAAATAATTAGAAAACCATTTATCATTTCCCTAACACTTCACAAATACTTGCTACATTGTGTGGTTATATCACATAAAATCCCAATAAAATACATTTAAGTTTGTGGGTGTAACGTGAAAAATGTGGAAAAGTTCATGGTTCGGGAATACTTTTTCAAGGAAGTAGGAAAAAAAAAATTTAAAGACAACTAAACTTTTTAGTTTAAATTTCCTCATAATATATTTATTTTATATGCTATATTACAATTTCATTAAATTTCATTATTATAGCAAACTGAAGGAGCAAAGGTAAAGATGTTCTCTGACAAGGAGAAAACAGAAAAGCAGAAAAGGCTATTGTAGGTGTTTGAAGCTTGTCAAAGCTTGTAGGCAAATCTACAATTCCTGGCATTCCCCGATGCCAATATCTGCCACAGAGCTTCTATCCTTGCTTTCTTCCATGCCTGTACTCCCATCATCAGGTAATCTGTGATGGTAAACAGTACCCACAATAAAAGTTGAAGCCAGATAGCATTGAAATTTATAGACTCAGAATGTGCAGTCAAGTGACCACTGATGTCACCATCGAGGTTTCTTTTTCACGTGTTCTATGATGTGTCATCTCAGAAGGGAGGAGAAGTATGGCTTAAGTGCAGATTAGCGGAGACAAATTTTTACTGTAAAAAGAGGACCTATACGATTTAACGACAGTGATATAAGAAAATATTTCAATAGTTCTACATTATGATCATTAATGAAATACTAATTAACTAAACAATTAACATTTTATCTTCCCAGAAAACCCCTTGAAGGGTAAAGACAGATTTCAGATAGATGATTTACACTTCAGAAGTTGTTGAAATTTTTCTACGATCCGATCTCTATTCAGCTCTACATTTAATTTTGAGATCTTCAAAAGTTCTTGAAGTTGAGATTCATCATAGCAAATATTAGCAGTAGCATATTTCTCCCTTAATGTATACACTTCCCCTGAAAAACAAAGTTAAAGTAAATTAAAGATTTTATAGTGGATGACTGTTCTGGGTAACTTGGCTGTGTTATTTATCAACATGGCTACTAGAAGCAGACAAGTGTCAGTTTTTTCCTGCTGGACTGGATCTAAGGGGTAACATTTCTCCTTGTGGAGAGTGACATGCCTGGAATGACAATGTGATGAGGCTTATAAACCATGCAATGCTCCTCTGGGAAATTAAATATGCAAATTGCCTTTTCAAAGAGGAAGAGGACAAGAACTATAGTGCCACTTATTGGAAGTAGCGATCCTAAAAGTCAATATCGACTCTTTAATGAGACTTGCCATATGACTTTGGATAAAAGCCAAACTAGAATCTCAGTTTAAAGACACGGTGTTTTGGGGTGTTGCCCCAGTGCAAAGTATGAGATCTGATTTGGCTACATGAGAGGCCTTTGACTGGGATCTAAGGGGTAACATTTCCCCTTGTGGAGAATAACATGGCTGGCCTATAAAGGTTCATTGCAAGCCTGTTGCAGTAAATTGATTTTACACTTGGATTTGGATTACAGTCATACAACAAAGGGGTTCGCTGCTTCGCAGGTGACGACAAGGCACAGACTCATGATCGAAATGATGAGTCTTCAGTTCAAAAGGTTGTATGAATATGTGACGCTTTGTCCTTTCTAGGGCACTACTATTTTTTTGGGAGGTGGGGAGAGACGGTTGAAAGAAAAAAAAATTGCTCCTAGCAGTTAATAACAAAATGCTAAAGGGTAGACGAGATACCACATTGTGGTAGTAATTACCACATTAAAGAAGATGGCCACTACTTTTTATTATCCCCCAATATATTCCCCCGGGGCCCATAAGGGTTTTTGTAAATACCTTGTGTTGCAGTTACTGCTTGTGAGCGGCGCTATCGCTGGCCGCTCACAGGCATCACATGACCCTTGGCTGCAGCCGGTACTGACATCCGCTGATGTCACATCATGTTCCGGATGCAGCTGGGGGTGACTGACTTCTGCGTTCCACGGTGGATGCTGTGCTGTGGGTGGGGTCATCCCGCACGTCACATCTGGCATCCACCGCGTGCTTTCCTTCTCCTCATTCATTGGGAAAGCGCGCGGTGGATGTTGGGTGTGACGCGCGGGGAAACCCCATCCACAACCCAGCATCCACAGCGGGAACCGTGTTACTGATGTCACAACTCACTTGACGTGACATCAGTGGCAGGTCACGTGATGCCTGTGAGTGGCCAAGGCAGAAACTTCAACGCAAGGTATTTACAAAAACCATTATGGGCCCCCGGGGGAATACATTGGCGAGATAATAAAAAGTAGTGGCCATCTTCTTTAAGCCTTTAACAGACATAGCGGCAAAACCAACCTTCACTACTTTGGTTGTTGAAGAGAGGAAAATGCATCACATCAGGAGTCTCTTTGCCATCTCCTTTGAACACATAGCAACTTTGAGATGGCACTTCAGATTCTTTATCGTCTATGTCTATGCTAGCAAAGGGGATTCCATTTATTTTGCAATATTCTTCAGTGGCTTTCAGCGTCTCAAAGGAAGAATAAAATAGATCAGAAAAAAATTAAGCCATATACATGAATATAACATATGAATACATGTAGAGCACATCTCTGGTCAGGATTGATTTCACTTTCCCTATAAATATATACTTTATAATACAAATGAGCTCATAACGTAATAAAATAATACAATTACTTTGACTAATTGCATTAGCACTCAGAGAAAAATAATGGTAGAAACAGTAACTGTATAAAAGATCCGTATTTCTATAGTGAGCAAAATAGTGAATACATCTTTGGATTAAAATATAGACTGCAATTTAGAAAATGTACAATATATATTATACATAATATATTAACAAATTTACTTCTTATGTAGATTCATTCTACATGTAAACTTGGAAAGGGATGCTCAAAGGTTTGCTTATACGGCTTGAAGTTTACATAATTGTTTTACAACATTTTCTGGACCAAATAAAGCATTGGGGCAGTAATATGAGATATAGAGGGGGCAATTCCCATTCCATAAAGTTATGGCTTAATGCTAGAATATGCCTTCACTTCATGATCAAAGGGTGTCCGACCTCTGGGATCCCCACCGATCACCTGAATAAAGGGGCTGAAATGCACATTCAGTGATGCACATCCTTAAACACTTTCCATGCATAACTGTGCTCGTAGCCACTCACTCTGGGGACTTGCACTGAATTAATGCCTTGGCTCCTTCAATATTAAATATACTATAATGCTATGCTGCATTTAAGATTGCTGGTAGTTCCAGATGCAAAAGCAAGTTGGCCATTAATCTCAGCAAGGCTTACCTGGAGATGTGGACTCGATAAGCTGCAGGTCAGGGTGAAAACATGGACAAAGGGTGACGGTATAGGGTGCTGAACTTGCCAGATAGCATGCTGAACAGTGAGGAATGGGAAAGCAGACAGACAAGCAGAGCAGAAAGCACCAAATGACAAACAGTAACTTAAGATGTATAGTCAGTCCCGGAATAGCAGCAACATTTGTAGTGTGAACTAGTCCAGAGTAAACTATTGATTTCAGCAGACAAAGTGTTAATAAGCAAACAATGGATAAAAGTTTATAGCAGAGACCAAGAGTCAAAGAAAAATGTGCATGGCTGCAATCGGGCAGTCGGGCTCCGATTCATACTACCAGTGGTTTGGGCAGCATGAATCCGCTCACAGGTTCCTTTTAAAAAGGCCTGTGGGTAATGGGTTTCTTATGTTACTAGGCAAACTAGTTACTTGAATTCAGAGCCCAGCAAAGGGCAGTGGCCATAGGAGAATAGAGCAGAGTCATGCCCTTGAGCCAAGACAGGGGTGGAACAGGTATCATCATCATAGCCATACACAACTACTGCTTATGTGACTCATACTCCTCCTTCATCACACAGCCGGATTTCCATCCATGATAATGCTTTGAGGAAACGGGATTATACTTCCAGTCATCTGCTTGTGTGCCAACTCAACTCCTACCTGGCAAGTTGCTGGCTGTGCAGTTTCTGCTACTACTTAGTGCACTTTGGAGCTCAAAAGGCAGCAGACTCCACTTTTTGAGCTTCAAAGTGTACTCCACTCCTGGAGCAGCAATTATGGACAGGGAATATACTAATTTTTCAAGTCCCACTGTGTGAATATTTTGAATGCTGCTGCTCAATATGCAATTCAATGCTGCATATGTTGGAATGTCTGAATGAGCAGCGTAAAGTAGTGACAGATCATATCATACAGCAGGCAAATTGAATGAAATCCGCCATTGGTAACTGATGAAGTCAAAATAACTCAGGAACCAATTTCTACATGTTTATCATTGCCCTACGACTTTTGGGGACTCTCAAAATCAATGTTCCATGAAACAGGATGTGGAAAGGGAGTAAAGGAATAGGAAGAGCAGCAGTTGTATGTGGAGTAGAATATTGAGTTATCTTGGGCACAAGTAGGGGATGAGGCTGACAGTGAAATTGATGATGACTCTTCTGGCCATGACAACCATCTGTCGGAGGGGGATGCGTAAAGTGAACCATTGGGGTCCTTGATTGTGCTGTAGACTATGGCAAGCTGTGCACGCAATTGCTTGTGGAATGACAAGTGTCATAAACATCAAGCAAAGGAATAACTATTGAATAGCCAGGCTTTTAGACAATCATTATAAAATCAAAAAGGTCGCCAAGTAGACACTTGCCAACCAGGGAGTGAACAGGGGTTTCTGGGTCAGATGTGCGCACAGTCATGGCTCCCTTTTATGTGCCAGCACTGGGTCTACAACAAATAGCTGATGCAGCAGTAATTACAGTATATATGACATAGACCAGATGTCTATCTGCCACTGCACCAACCTCACACACTTCAGCAAACAGACAGCACTGCCTGAACAGCCAGGGTCAGTCAGTGCTGTCCTTTTTCTGCCAGATACCCAGAGCATTGACCCCATGAACATCTGATTCAGCAGATTTGACTGCAAATCAATTTTTTTTGAAAAGCTCAGATTTGTTCATCTGTGGTACATCACTTTCAAGAAATACTAGTTGAAAAAACATTTACCAAGAATGGATCTCCTTCGCTGAAGTCAAAAGACAAGATAAGATCCACTTTGCGATTTGGTGGTAGCATTAATGGGAACGCTGTATTTATTTCCAATCCAGCATCAATTAGAGATAAGAACTTTTTATTTCTGAAGTCATCAGGGATATCACCTGAAAAATATTAATACTATATTATTTAGTGTGGTTCACTTAGCGACAGTATAAATCTGGTTACATAATAGCGGTGGTAGTGTTAAACTTGTGTAGAACAAGTGAGCATTTCAGAATAAATACGTCTGAGGTGGTAAAGTTTTACATTGTATTTGAAGAGAGCTGTGGTCTAAAAGTTAATTGTTGGGAATTTCAGAGGATAGAAGTCCACTTGGAGATGAAAGCTTGAAGAGATGACAAGGGTACAGAGGTTGGAAGGTGGTCATGTGGTGAAAAGTAAAGTTTGTGTTTACTTTGTTGAATCTTTAGGTTACTGCAAAAGTGAGTCTAGTTGAATAAATACTTTGGCTTTGTAGGGGATTAGCAGCCCATGGTGGACGAAGAAGGGTGGCAAAGGACTGGCGAGAAGAAAAGCAATTGAGTCAAGTAGTGAAGCTAAGGGTAAACCAAAGGTGTGTTACTTTATGTTGGTTTGTTGGTACAGTGAGTATTCTAGTCACCTAGCCATAATATCTTGATGAAAAACTAGTGTTTTGATTGCTGGGAAAGGAAAATTTGAATAAGATAGTACTGTAATTGCAAAAATTGTTTAGGGTTTGCACATGAGGCTTAAGTGCTTGGTGGCCAGGCTTGTTTGGATTTTAACCCCTTTACCACTGAAGGTGGTTTGCATGTTAATGACTGGGCCAATTTTTACAATTTTGACCAATGTCACTTTATGAGGTAATAACTCTGTAACATTTCAACGGATCCCGCTGATTCTGAGAATGTTTTTTTGTGACATATTGTACTTCATGACAGTGGTAAAAATTTCTTCGATATGACTTGGGTTTATTTGTGAAAAAAATCGGAAATTTGGTGAAAATTTTGAAAATGTAGCAATTTTCAAAAATTTAATTTTCATGCCCTTAAATCAGAGAGATACAGTACAGACCAAAAGTTTGGACACACCTTCTCATTTAAAGATTTTTCTGTATTTTCATGACTATGAAAATTGTACATTCACACTGAAGGCATCAAAACTATGAATTAACACATGTGGAATTATATACTTAACAAAAAAGTGTGAAACAACTGAAAATATGTCTTATATTCTAGGTTCTTCAAAGTAGCCACGTTTTGCTTTGATGACAGCTTTGCACACTCTTGGCATTCTCTTGATGAGCTTCAAGAGGTAGTCACCGGAAATGGTTTTCCAACAATCTTGAAGGAGTTCCCAGAGATGCTTAGCACTTGTTGGCCCTTTTGCCTTCACTCTGTGGTCCAGCTCACCCCAAACCATCTCGATTGGGTTCAGGTCTGGTGACTGTGGAGGCCAGGTCATCTGGTGTAGCATCCCATCACTCTCCTCCTTGGTCAAATAGCCCTTACACAGCCTGAAGGTGTGTTTGGGGTCATTGTCCTGTTGAAAAATAAATGATGGTCCAACTAAACGCAAACTGGATGGAATAGCATGCCGCTGCAAGATGCTGTGGTGGCCATGCTGGTTCAGTATGCCTTCAATTTTGAATAAATCCCCAACAGTGTCACCAACAAAGCACCCCCACACCATCACACCTCCTCCTCCATGCTTCATGGTGGGAACCAGGCATGTAGAGTCCATCCGTTCACCTTTTCTGCGTCGCACAAAGACACGGTGGTTGGAACCAAAGATCTCAAATTTGGACTCATCAGACCAAAGCACAGATTTCCACTGGTCTAATGTCCATTCCTTGTGTTCTTTAGCCCAAACAAGTCTTTTCTGCTTGTTGCCTGTCCTTAGCAGTGGTTTCCTAGCATCTATTTTACCATGAAGGCCTGCTGCACAAAGTCTCCTCTTAACAGTTGTAGAAGAGATGTGTCTGCTGCTAGAACTCTGTGTGGCATTGACCTGGTCTCTAATCTGAGCTGCTGTTAACCTGCGATTTCTGAGGCTGGTGACTCGGATAAACTTATCCTCAGAAGCAAAGGTGACTCTTGGTCTTCCTTTCCTGGGGCGGTCCTCATGTGAGCCAGTTTCTTTGTAGCGCTTGATGGTTTTTGCAACTGCACTTGGGGACACTTTCAAAGTTTTCCCAATTTTTCGGACTGACTGACCTTCATTTCTTAAAGTAATGATGGCCACTCATTTTTCTTTACTTAGAATTTGTATTATGGCAAGAAAAAAGCAGCTAACAGCTATTCAGTAGGACTATCAGCTGTGTATCCACCAGACTTCTGCACAACACAACTGATGGTCCCAACCCCATTTATAAGGCAAGAAATCCCACTTATTAAACCTGACAGGGCACACCTGTGAAGTGAAAACCATTTCCGGTGACTACCTCTTAAAGCTCATCAAGAGAATGCAAAGAATGTGCAAAGCACTCATCAAAGCAAAAGGTGGCTACTTTGAAGAACCTAGAATATAAGACATATTTTCAGTTGTTTCACACTTTTTTGTTAAGTATATAATTCCACTTGTGTTAATTCATAGTTTTGATGCCTTCAGTGTGAATGTACAATTTTCATAGTCATGAAAATACAGAAAAATCTTTGAATGAGAAGGTGTGTCCAAACTTTTGGTCTGTACTGTATGGCACACAAAATAGTTAATAAATAACATTTCCCACATGTCTACTTTACATCAGCACAATTTTGGAACCAACATTTTTTTGGGGTTAAGAAGTTGTAAGGGTTAATATTTGACTAGCAATTTCTCATTTTTCCAACAAAACGTACAAAACCATTTTTTTAGGGACCACATCACATTTGAAGTGACTTTGAGGGGCCTTTATGACAGAAAATACCCAAAAGTGACACCATTCTAAAAACTACATCCCTCAAGGTGCTCAAAACTACATTCAAGAAGTTTATTAATCCTTCAGGTGCTTCACAGGAATTTTTGGAATGTGGAAGAAAAAAAATGAACATTTAACTTTTCACAAAAATGTTAATTTAGACCCAACTTTTTTTATTTTTGTAATGGTAGCCGGAAAAAATGGACTCCAAAATTTGTTGTGCAGTTTCTCCTGAGTAAGCCAATACCCCATATGTGGGGGAAAACCACTGTTTGGGCGCATGGCAGGGTTCGGAAGGGAAGGAGCGCCATTTGACTTTTTGAATGTAAAATTTGCTTTAATAATTAGCGTACGCCATGTCAGGTTTGGGGAGCCCCTGATGTGCCTAAAGAGTTGAAACCCCCCCACAAGTGACAACATTTTGGAAACTAGACCCCTCAGGGAACTTCTCTAGATGTGTAGTGAGCACCTTGAATCCCAAGGTGCTTCACAGAAGTTTATAACATTCAGCCATAAAAATAAAATGTAAAATGTTCACATTTTTCCCACAAATATGTTTTTCAGCCCTCAATTTTGCATTTTCATAAAGGTAACAGGAGAAATTGCACTATGCAATTTATTGTGCAATTTCTCCTGAGTACGCCGAAACCCCATATGTGGGTAAAAACAAACAAACACTGTTTGGGCGCACGGCAGGGTTCAGAAGGGAAGGAGCACTGTGTGTCTTTTTGAACGCAAAATTGGCTGGAATCAGGAGCGGACGCCATGTCGCGTTTTGAGAGCCCCTGATGAGCCGAAATAGTGGAAACCCCCCACAAGTGACCCCATTTTAGAAACTAGACCCCTCAAGAATTTTATCAAGGGGTCTAGTGAGCATTTTGAACCCAGAGGTACAACACAGAATTTGATAACATTAGGTCATCATATTGAATAAGTTGTCATTACTCTTGAGCGCAAGTGCTCGCAATTTGAGTTTGACTCGGGTACTCGGGTATGCACCAAGTATTGCGGGTGCTCGAGTGTATAGCAGGCAATCCAGCAAGTTTTTTTTGGCTGTATAACAGCCACGAAACATATGGGGTGGAGACTCTGCATGTCACTTGAGCACCTGCGATACTCGGTGCATACCCAAGCACTCGATGCAAACTCAAGTAGCGAGCATTTGTGCTCAACACTAGTCGCCATATTGTCGTCATTTCTTTTCTTTACTTTTGAAAAAATCCCAACACAATCCTAATACAACCCCAACCCTAATATAACCCTAACCGTAACCCTAACCCTAGCACATATTTTGAGAGCTATAATTTTTCCATATTTCGACAGAATCATGTAGGGGCTTTTATTTTGTGAGACAAGTTGACATCTTTCTTGGTGCCATTTTCAGACACTTGACATTTTTTGATTGCTTTCTATTCCGATTTTTAGGAGGCAGAATAAGCAAATACCAACAATTCAGGAATAGTTTTTTTTGTTTATTTTTATGCCATTCCGCGTGTGGTAAAATTGATAAAGCAGCGTTATTCTTTGGGTCAGTACGTTTACAGTGGTACCACAATTATATCTTTTTTTATGTTTTGGTACTTTTACACAAAAACACTTTTTTTCATCGCTTTATTCTGAGAGCTATAACGTTTTTATTTTTCGGCTGATGGAGCTGTATTGTGGATTGTTTTTTGTGAGTCAAGATGATGTTTTCAGCAGTACCATTTTTATTTACCTTCATCTTTTTTATCGCGTTTTATTCCATTTTTTCTTTGGCGGTATGATGATAAAGCATCGTTTTTTGCTTTTTTGCTTTTTTTTACCGTGTTCACTAAAGGGGTTAACTAGTGGGACAGTTTTATAGGTCAGGTCGTTACAGACGCGGCGATACCAAATATGTGTACTTTTATTGTTTTTCTTTTCATTATAATATTTATTTGTACAGTAATTTATTTTTTTGGATTATTTTTCCTTTTTTAAAAAAATATTTTTACAATTTATTTATTTTTTTTTCACTTTCTGAAACTTTTTTTAAATTTTACACTTTGTACCACTATGGGCCTTTCATTTTTTGCAGGCTGATCGCTTGCACAGCATAAGGATGAAGCATCATCCCCTATGCTGTGCAGGCTGTCAGCCCCTGCACATACAAGTTGGGTAGATTGTGCCCTAAGCACGATCTACCCAACATGCTGATGCCTGGTGACCCAGATGTCGTCATGACCACATCGGGTCACCATAGCAACTATCCAAGCCCAGCAGACAGCGCGGGATGCCGGATACAAGGTAAGAGGTGCGCTCTTACCAGTGCCTGCGCCGGAAATGCTTCGATCGCCGTATTTCGGGGGTTAATATGCTGGGAGGGGTGCGGCACCGCTCCTAGAACATAGTACCAGGTGTCAGCTGTGACAATCAGCTGACACTCGGCGATGATCGCGCCCACACAGCCTCTGTGCGGGCGTGATTGCCAGGGCGTATTAATACGTATCTGGTCCAATAGGCCCAGGGCGCAGATATATATTAACACGCCCCATGTCAGAATGGGGTTAAAGGGGATGTACGATCATAATTGTTTTTTTCTTTTAAAGGCATGGATTGATTAAAGAACTTGTTCACTACCCTAACTCAGTTAGTGATTTTGCCATTAATACTAAAAGGATAATGCCCGTAATGAATCTCATACTTTTTTGCTTTACTTCCAGCTCTGGCATTCACAGCTATCACCTCCTTTTCAGATTTCTCTGCTCTGTTCTGATGACATTTCCTATCATTCCATCTGGCATAAAGCAGAGTGTGTACCTGTACAGTGGGGAAAATAAGATTTCCACTGGTCTAATGTCCATTCCTTGTGTTCTTTAGCCCAAATAAGTCTCTTCTGCTTGTTACCTGTCCTTAGCAGTGGTTTCCTAGCAGCTATTTTACCATGAAGGCCTGCTGCACAAAGTCTCCTCTTAACAGTTGTTGAAGAGATGTGTCTGCTGCTAGAACTCTGTGTTGCATTGACCTGGTCTCTAATCTGAGCTGCTGTTAACCTGCGATTTCTGAGGCTGGTGACTCAGATAAACTTATCCTCAGAAGCAGAGGTGATTCTTGGTCTTCCTTTCCTGGGGCGGTCCTCATGAAAGCCAGTTTCTTTGTAGCGCTTGATGGTTTTTGCAACTGCACTTGGGGACACTTTCAAAGTTTTCCCAATTTTTCGGACTGACTGACCTTCATTTCTTAAAGTAATGATGGCCACTCGTTTTTCTTTACTTAGCTGCTTTTTTCTTGCCATAATACAAATTCTAACAGTCTATTCAGTAGGACTATCAGCTGTGTATCCACCAGACTTCTGCATAACACAACTGATGGTCCCAACCCCATTTATAAGGCAAGAAATCCCACTTATTAAACCTGACAGGGCACCCCTGTGAAGTGAAAACCATTTCCGGTGACTACCTCTTTAAGCTCATCAATAAAATACCAAGAGTGTGGAAAGCAGTCATCAAAGCAAAAGGTGGCTACTTTGAAGAACCTAGAATATAAGACATATTTTCAGTTGTTTCACACTTTTTTGTTAAGTATATAATTCCACATGTGTTAATTCATAGTTTTGATGCCTTCAGTGTGAATGTACAATTTTCATAGTCATGAAAATACAGAAAAATCTTTAAATGAGATAGTGTGTCCAAACTTTTGGTCTGTACTGTACCTCTGAAAAAATATTGGGCTTCTAGCTGTGTGTGGGACTTGTTCTATTAATCCATCTATACAGACCTCCATCAGGTTGCAAACTGAATATATTTTTTTCTGCATCTACCTCTGAAAAAATATTGGGCTTCTAGCTGTGTGTGGGACTTGTTCTATTAATCCATCTATACAGACCTCCATCAGGTTGCAAACTGAATATATTTTTTTCTGCATCTACCTCTGAAAAAATATTGGGCCTTCTAGCAGTGTTTGGGACTTTCTCTATTAGTCCATCTATACTGACCTCCATCAGGTTGCAAATTCAAAATAATTTTTTGTCTGCATCTAGCTCTGAAAAAATATTGGGCTTCTAGCTGTGTGTGGGACTTGTTGTATTAGTCCATCTATACTGACCTCAATCAGGTTGCAAATTAAAAATATTTTTTATCTGCATCTACAGTACCTCTGAAAAAATATTTGGGCTTCTAGCTGTGTGTGGGACTTGTTCTATTAGTCCATCTATACTGACCTCCATCAGGTTGCAAATTGAATTTAATTTTTATCTGCATCTAGCTCTGAAAAAATATTTGGCCTTCTAGCAGTGTGTGGGACTTTCTCTATTAGTCCATCTATACTGACCTCCATCAGGTTGCAAATTGAATATAATTTTTATCTGCATCTAGCTCTGAAAAAATATTTGGCCTTCTAGCAGTGTGTGGGACTTTCTCTATTAGTCCATCTATACTGACCTCCATCAGGTTGCAAATTAAAAATAATTTTTATCTGCATCTACCTCTGAAAAAATATTTGGGCTTCTAGCAGTGTGTGGGACTCATTGTATTAGGCCATCTATACGAAGCTCCACCAGCTTTGAAATTAATAATAATTTTTAGCTGCATCTAGCCCTGAAAATAATTTTTCCCAATAGTGGTAGCAATAGAAATATGGGGCGCGCGCCTGGCTAGCAAAAATATATGCTTCATAACACAAAACACCAGCCTAGCGCACTGCATTAATAAGATGGCATCATCGTCTCTCCCAGTGCTAGGCCTACTACGCAGGCTAGTATTCCTGTGCCTAAAACACAATGTATGGGTCCGCGCTAGCCACTATGCTGAGGGGTATAAAGCTGCTGCTAACGCTTTATAACAATTCAATTGGCAGATTTTCACAGAGCTCTTCCACAACGCCCACCCATCGGGCAACAGTTGCCCACCCTCCCTATGGGATCTAGTGGCGAATAGTTGATGCCATTAATCAGAGCGTCAGTTGCACCGTCGACGTGGCAAGCATACGGTAAGGCATGGGAAGAGTGGACACGACTAGTAGCAGGCAGACGGGTTGACCAATGTGAACAAGCCAGATCACAAGTCACCATAGAATTTCTCCACCAGCTAATGATGAGGGGCATATCAGGGGCGTCAGCGCAGCGGTGTCTGACTGGAGTAGCATTTCACTTCCAACTACTGAATTGGGGAGATGTGACAAAGATTCATCATCAGACAATCCATAAAAGGGTGGAAAAGGGGTCAGCCAAGTCAGGAATGTAGACGTCCCGTCCCGTGTCACTAAAACTGATTTCTCACATCTTATCCCTAACACCATTAACATGACACTCACAATTTGAAGCAACACTAATGTCTACTGCATTTGTGATCGCCTTCTTCGGGGCGCTATGTATAAGCGAATTAGTCCCTCAATCCAAAATTACCACCAGTGGACGCTTATTACACCAGGAAGTAGTCATAGCCAATAATGCAATACGTGTACGCATACACCAATCGAAAACGGTTCCAGCGGGCAGGGGTACTTGGGTACTTCTACAACCCACAAACGGTACACTTAGTCGGGTAACAATAGTAAAAACATATCTAACCATCAGATCACAAAGTAATTTCTTCGTATCACACATTGATGGAACGCCATTATCAAGATACCTGTTCCAAGCTATATTTAATAAATGCATAACATCGGCAGGGAACCACCCCAAAGATTACGGGACACACTCATTCCGCATAGGTGCGGCCACGGAAGCAGCAAGAGCAGAACTGTCAGAAACGGAAGTTCAGAGGATAGGGAGATGGCGATTCACGTGTTTGGCGAGATACATAAGACCGGACTTGTTATCCTAACGTGGTTTGTTTCTTTTACAGGTGACGCTAAGCCAACAGTGTGAGTGATAGGCCACTCGTATATATATTGGGCACAAAAAAGGGCGAAAGTCCGCCCAGGCAGGAGGAAATTAGAGTTTCATAACACATATTTCAACTGGAGAGGTATTAGAGGCCTGCTATGGCCACAGGTACTAATGGAGGTAATCAAGGTAGGGAGAGAGGCAAGAGGTCCGGTCATCTTAGTTATACAGGCCGGGGGAAACAACCTAGGTCATCACAAGAGCGCATAACTAATGGCAATAATGAAACTAGACACTGAGCGCTTCAGAGAATTTTTCACAAAATTAGCTATAGTATGGTCAGAGATTGTGCCGATAGCGGTATGGCAAGGTGCGCGAGACATCACAGCCATCAATGGACAAGGCGGGTAATAAATATTCGGATGGCAAAATTTAGAAGAGACAGAGGCGGTGTAGTGATACGACACCGACAACTGGAAGGAGATAAAGCAGGCCTCATACGGCCCGACGGTGTTCACTTAATAGATATTGGACTGGACATATTCCTGTCAGGACTCCAGGACGGAGTGGAACAAGCGTTAAGAGTGATGGGTGGGGGTCAGAGTCCTGCATACGAGTACGCTGGATCCTCCGTGGCCTGGAAATAGAAAGGACATGTTGGAGAGTTACACTTGTTGGCCAACTTGCCAGAGTGGGGACCCAGGGCATGCTGCAACAAGCTGAATTATTTTAGAAATAAAATGCCTTTCTAATGGAATGAGTATAAAGAGTTAATAAAGCTGTGACCGATCCTCACCCATCCAGTTGTAAGAGTTACATTATTGGGTTGTCCATGAAAGGGGGGCGGTAGGGGGGCTGAGCATCTGGGTTTGGTTGGGGGTCCCCACAGTCTGCCTAGGCTAGATTAATTTAAAAATTCTTATTAGATACACAGGCGGTGCAGCTTGCTTCGCAGCTGGGCTACTACGCCCAAAATATTGCCTAGGCTAGATGCAGTTAAAAATTCTACGCTGACTAGCAGACACTGAAGATTTGGAGCAGACCTCTGAGTAAACAGCTCTTCAGACTCAACCATCTGTGTTACCCCAAGCCATAGTGTATGTAGTTTCTTACAGTTAAAAGGGGGGGGTGCGACCCAACCCACCTGGAATTGACGATGCCAACGTCACGTAAGACACAGCAAGGGGACTCCCAAAATTGTGGCACAGACACCACTTAACCCTAGAACGCATACCTGTGGCCTTGCAGGCCCG
Organism: Phyllobates terribilis; assembly: GCF_046119375.1. Classification (NCBI taxonomy): domain Eukaryota; kingdom Metazoa; phylum Chordata; class Amphibia; order Anura; family Dendrobatidae; genus Phyllobates; species Phyllobates terribilis. Next base: position 256,178,516 of record NW_027362761.1, read on the forward strand.
CCCAGTTAATTGTTTTCTATTTTCTGCAAGATTGCTTTAGTTAGAATTTTGAAACTCTAGGTATTCTTCATGTATATAGTTGTTTGTCATTTGAGTTTGAGTTATTCCATGTTATTTGCACACGGGCCTAAAGGGCCCCAGGTATGTGAAAGTGTAGATTTTTATGGTCATGCGTTCTAGGGTTAAGTGACATCAATTGCCCCACTGTTGCTTAAAACGGTTGGTGAGGTGATTTTACCAAATCCCCAAGCTTTTAGTCTCCCAAGGATGACACAGGGGTAGAAATGTCCTTGCGAATCCATGATTTGATCATCTTTATGAACGTGAGTCTGTCTGCATTCTCAGTGGACAGCCGCGTGCGCTTATCTGTCAGCACACCACCAGCAGCGCTGAACACACGTTCAGAGAGAACGCTGGCTGCATGGCATGACAAGATCTCCAAGGCGTGAGTGGCGAGCTCCGGCGATTTTTCAAGATTGGAATACCAAAATGAGCAAGGGTCCAGTGACACAGTCATGGCTTCGATGTTCACTTGGAGATTCTCCTGTACCATCCTCTCTAGGCATTGACTATGTGTCAGACTTCTTGTCTCCTGTGGCCTTGCAAAGGATGGTCTAAAAAAGTGGTGAAACGATTCCACAAAATTGCTGTTACCAGCAGATACTGTGTTACTGTTACTGTTTGAGTGATGAAGACTCGACAGTCCCACCGTTGGCAAGTTAGAACTGTGAGATTCACTACGTGCACCACTGGTGTTTTGTGGAAAAGCACATGTAAGATTCTGCAACAGATACTCCTGCATTCGTCAATACCTTTTTATGGCAGGAATTATTTCGGCAAATATACTTTTGTACCGGGGATCTAAGAGTGTGGCAACCCAGTAGTCGGGATTACTTCGAATTCTGACAATCCGGGGGTCATGTTGCAGGTAGTGCAGCAAGAAGGCACTCATGTGTCTTGCGCATCCAGAAGGACCAAGTCCTTGTTGTGTTGGTAGCGAGGTAAGAATCATGCTTCCTTCCTCTGCCCTCTCCCTCCAACCTCGCACAACAGAAATGTGATCAAGGTCTCCCTCATCTGATGAGTCTTCCATGCCCATTGCCAGTTCGTCCTCCACTTCTTCCTCGGCTCCTGCACCTTCCTCAACAGTTTGGCTGCTACCATGCGCCCTGGTTAATCCCTCTCCCCCACCCTCCCATGCCTGCCGCCTTGGTGCTGCCAACCGTCTGGACCTTGGAGATGTTATCCCTTCCGCATACGACTCCTCCTCTACTTCCTCCACCTCCTCTTGTCCCACCACCTGACTCCGAATTCTGTTTAACATGTGCTCCAGCATGTAAATCACCGGAATAGTCATGCTGATAATGGCATCGTCAGCACTAAACATCTTCGTCGCCATTTCAAGACTGTGCAGAAGGGTGCATAGGTCCCTGATCTGAGACCACTCCTCCAGCGTGATTTGCCCCACCTCTGGATCTCGTTGGCCCAGGCTATACGTCAGAACGTATTGCACCAGGGCTTGTCGGTGCTGCCACAGTCGCTGCAACATGTGCAGAGTTGAATTCCACCGTGTCGGCACATCGCATTTCAGCCGGTGAACTGGCAGGCCCAACGACTTCTGTAGAGATGTAAGTCGTTGAACTGCGGGATGCGAACGGCGGAAGTGAGCACACAGCGACCGTGCACTCTGCAGAAGGCCATCTAGTCCGGGATAGTGGGTTAAAAATTGCTGGACAACCAGGTTCAACACGTGAGCCATACAAGGCACGTGTGTGACATTGCCCCGGCGAAGTGCCGCACCCAGGTTTGCAGCATTGTCGCACATGGCCTTCCCTGGTTGCAGGTCCAGTGGAGACAACCTTTCATGAAACTGGGTCTCCAGAGCTGACCAAAACTCCTCAGCTGTGTGACTCACATTTCCCAGACATTTCAAAGTAAACACTGATGCGTTGAGCCCTGCTGCCAGCATAGTAAGGAGGTGTGCAGGATTCCTTCTGCGCAGTTAGAAAGCAGGTGGCATTACCAGACAGGCTTTGGGTGCAGGTGGAGGACCGAGAGGAGGTTGAGGAGGCAGAAGCAGTGGAGGAAGTTCGAGATAAAGAGGATTAACACACAACTCGTGGGGACGGTAAGACTTGGACAGCAGCCCCTTGTCCTGCTGTCACCATAGTTACCCAGTGCCCAGTCAGCGACATGTAACGCCCCTGTCCATGCCTTCTCGTCCAAGTGTCTGCGGTGAAGTGCACCCTGTCACACACAGAGTTTCTCAAAGAAGCGGTGATGTTGTGTGCGACATGCTAGTGGAGCGCAGGCACACCTTTCTTTGAGAAGTAGTGCCGACTGGGCATCTGGTACTGGGGCACTGTGATGGACATAAGGTCTTGAAAATCCTCTGTGTCCTCCAGGTGGAAAGGCAGCATTTCTGTAGCCAACAGCTTGCAGATGGTGAAATTCAACCTCTTAGCTTTCTCATGGCTAGGAGGAAATGGTCTTTTACTTTTCCACATCTGAGGGACCGAGGGCTGGCTGTTGTGCTTAGACGGTGTTGAGTAGGGTGTCCCCGGCAACTGCCGGTCTGTGAGGAAGATGCAGGTGGACATGTTAGGTTGCCTTGATCCAAAGGTGGTGCTCTCGATGTCGGAGAGCGCTCAACACTAGCAGGTGTTTCCACTTCCCAATGAACTGACGACCTGCCAATCACACTGGCTGTTGCGGGTAAAGAGGTGGCAGGTCTGCGTCCAAAAACATGTGTGACTGCTGTCCCCCCAGTCACAGAGGATGAAGAGGCTGCGGATGCACAAGATGGGGCAGACGGTGGTTGGCCCAGCCGGCTAGGCCGCATTGTAGCACAGTGAGCTTCCCACTGCAACTTATGCTTCATATCCATGTGACGGTACATGCATGAAGTACTCAAACTATGTATTTTTTGGCCTCTACTTAGCTTTTGCTGACAAATATTACAGATAACACGAGTTGGGTCATCCTTATCGATCTGAATAAATGCTCAGGCTATGCAAGGCTTAGAGCCCATGTGACCTGAAGAGCCACTACGACTTGTGGTCAGAGGCAGAGTTGTGGTTGAGGATGCAGTTGTTGACGTGCTTCCAGTACTCCGTCTCTGTTCAGGAAGGCGCAACCTAACCTCGTCGTCAATAGCATCTGTGATGCCCCGCTGCGCTTGGTATCACAGATCCTACAAGAGTGCATTGATGGAATCCTCCACAAGAGGCCCCCATAAACATTCACACATCTCCACCTTCCACCTCAGACCAGCAGAGGGAGCCCGTTAGGGATATAAATAGGGAAGGTGGAGCTAGGCAGTTCAGTTCCTCTGAAGAGTTCCTGCAGTAGAGAAGCCTAAGAGAGGTCAGTCTGCAGTGGAGCTCAGTCTAGTCTAGAGAACGCAGTTAATAGTTCAGCAGTGGAGCACGAGGCTCCTGCTTGCTAGATTCAGGGAGCCCAGATAGAGCTTAAGGTGTGCCGGTGCCATAAGATCAGTGAAGCGCGGCAAGCTGCCGTTAGTGTGTATAGCCTAGTGAGGGCCCGAGTAGGCCGAAGGCGAGTGGCGAGTTAGTACATAAGGGGCAGAGGAGCTTAACCAGCTCACCCCGAAGCATTTACCGGACACAGGATCCGAGCTTACCGGTATCTCTATGACCCAGTAAGGCATAACCGGAATCCCTGGAGAACTACAAGTCCCAGGATCGCTAAGGTACTGATATGTAACAGAGCCAGGAGACGCTTAGGCCCCGCATACTGGGAGCGTGAACTCCAAGAGAAGGCCCTACCACAAGGTCAGCCAGCGCAGGACAGAGACAAAGTTAGGCCTAGCTCCAGGCAGGTCAGAAACTTACTACGCAGAGGCAAGAAACAGGAGGCCCTACACCCGCTCATTGAGGAGGATCCTGATATGCACCCTTCACCCTACAGTGCTCTGGGATGTGCCTGAATTTCCACCAGTAAAAGGTACTGAAGTGACTACCGTGTCCGTTCCCGTTCTTGCTCTGACCCAGCTGGGTCTCACCTGTCCTGCATTCCCCCTGCATACGCTGCCCTGAGACCTAGCTCCACCTGTGGGGAGCTATACCATCGAGCTGCCTTATCACCGGCCTCAGTGGACTGCTGCAGCGCTGGTGCTTGTCACCAGATACCACAGGTGGCGTCATGAACTCTTATAAAATTAACAATTATCCACCCTTTTAAAGAGAGACCCCAGGGTACGGGCCAGGGAGCCGACCACCGCGACATCCCCAAGGCCAGGCAAATGCCCGGGTACCGAGTCATCCCCATCCCCAGGGCTAGTCACATCCTCCTCCACCTCCTCTGCTGACCTCATCGACTGTCTGACTGTGGGTTGACAGTAAGTGGGATCTCCAACCTCGTCATCATCACCCTGTGTGTTATCACACCCGTCGCCCTCAGAGCCAACCTCTTCCTGCCCTGACCGAAAAGTCAAGTTGTCGCTCCAATCAGGTATTTGAGTCTCATCATCGTCTTCATCATTGTCTCCACCAACAGGAGTTACAGTTTGGGAACAAGGGTCTACATTATGCTCAGAACCTTCTTCATCTGGTCCTGGATCCAACTTATAAAGATTCTGGGCATCGGATCAGATCATTTCCTCATCTGGATTAACAGAAGCTCTGGAGCAGACCTCCGTTTCCCAGGCTATAGTATGAGTAAACAGCTGGGCAGACTCCGCCATCTGTGTTACCCCATACTCAGACGGGCAGCTGGAGACTTGGGAGCTGTGAGGAAGCAAGTGCGATTGGGGTGACACCTCTGAGGACTGGATTATTTGTGATGTTGAAATTGAGGTGATGGAGAGCCCACTTGAAGGAGCACTTGATATCCGTTGAAGCACCTGCTGTTTTTGTGCCTCATCTAGAATTTGTAGCGATGGGCGTGTCCGTAAGAATGGGATCGTATCACATTGTCCACGAAAAGAAGTCGACATCTTAGTTTGGCTGGAAGATGGTCTTTCTTCTGCAGATGTTACTCCCCCCCCCACCGTGGGGGGCCTCGACCCACCGGCGGACAGGCACCAGTATTGGGATAGGGTGGCTGGCCGTCAGGGTCCACCGCGGCTCTGGCACAAACCCGGCGACACAGAGGTGGCACAGGCAGGAACGGACTGAACGTGTCGGCTTCTCACTTTTTGGATTTTAGAAGGGCATGACATGTCTATATCTGTGTCTCCCCCTCCTTTTACTCCTCCACCTCTTTTCTTTTCGCATGACTATATGTACTTGTCACTTTTCCATGTGTTAGTTGTGTCTTCTGAGCAGTTTGTCAGCTTTTGGACACCTTTGAAGGTGTTTTCTATGTGTTTCTATGTGTTTTTGTTTGCCTGCCATTGGTTTTAACGGTGTTCGAAGGTGTTCGACGAACAGTTCGACGAACAGTTCGGCGAACACACGGGTGTTCGACGAACCGAACCGAACTCGAACACTACGGGGGTGGCTCAACACTACTTGCTACCTGTATAAAAGACACCTGTCCACACACTCAATCACACTCTAACCTCTCCACCATGGCTAAGACCAAAGAGCTGTCTAAGGACACCTGGGACAAAATTGTAGACCTGAATAAAGCTGCGATGGGCTATAGGACAATAGGCAAGCAGCTTGGTGTGAAGGCAACAACTGTTGCCACAATTATTAGAAAATGGAAGAAACACAAGATGACTGACAATCTTCTTCGGTCTGGGGCTCCATGCAAGATCTCGCCTCGTGGGTAAGGATGATTCTGAGAAAGGTCAGTAATGAGCCCAGAACTACAAGAGATGACCTGGTGAATGACCTGAAGAGAGCTGGAGCTACAGTCTCCAACATTACCGTTAGTAACACACTACACTATCATGGAATAAAATCCTGCAGGGCATGTAAGTTTCCCCTGTTCATGCCAGCACATGTCCAGACCCGTTTGAAGTTCACCAATGACCATCTGGATGATCCAGAGGAGGCATAGGAAAAGGTCATGTGGTCAGATGAGACCAAAATAGAACTTTTTGGTATCAACTCCACTCGCCGTGTTTGGAGGAAGAAGAAGGATGAGTACAATCCCCAAAACACAGTCCCAATCGTGAAGCATGGTGGGGGAAACATCATAGTTTGGAGGAGCTTTTCTGCAAAAGGGACAGGACGACTGCATTGTATTGTAGGGAGGATGGATGGAGTCATGTATAGAGAGATTGTGGCCAACAACCTCCTTCCCTCAATAACAGCATTGAAGATGAGTCATGGCTGGGTCTTCCAGCATGACAATGTCCCAAAATACACAGCCAAGTCAATTAAGGAGTGGCTCCGTAAGAAGCATTTCAAGGTCCTGGAGTGGCCTAGCCAGTCTCCAGACCTGAACCCAATACAAAATCTTTGGAGGGAGCTGAAACTCAATGTTGCCCAGTGACAGCCCCAAAACCTGAAAAATCTGGAGAAGATCTGTATGGAGGAGTGGGCCAAAATTCCTGCTGCAGTGTGTGCAAACTTGGTCAAGATTTACAGGAAACTACTGACCTCTGTAATTGAAAACAAAGGTTTCTGTACCAAATATTAAGTTCTGTTTTTCTATTGCATCAAATACTTATTACATGCAATATAATGCTAATTAATTATGTGATTTTCTGGATTTTTTTAAGATTCTGTCTCTCACAGTTGAAGAATACCTACGATAAAAATTACATACCTCTCCATTCTTTGTAGGTGAGAAAACATGCAAAATTGGCAGTGTATCAAATGCTAGTTTTCCCCTCTGTGTGTATATATATATACATATATATATATATATATATATATATATATATATATATATACACTGTATATACAGATGCAAGGGAGAGCTCTCGAGGAAGTGGTATGCAATGAAATGGGAGAACTATGTCTGCAGCTGTAGCACAGCAGCAGTGGGTGAGCTCTGCTGAATAGTGCCCCATCCACTCACAGAGCATGAAAGTGATTTCACATCAGTTTCCAGAGCCAGGAAGTCAATAAGAAATTGATGTGACATCACAGGAAGTCATTGGATTCTCAGCCAGGGATCATGTGGCCAGAAGAGTGGCTCCGGTTACAGAAGAATTTGAGAAAGCAAGGTATCTACAAGAGAGCTTATCTATGGCAGTTAGCTCACATGAAAGGGACTTGTAAAGTAGTGGCCAACCCCTTTAAAAATAAATGCACAAGTAAAACACACATACCCTTCAAATGACAGTGCAAATTTATCACCTACGGTTGTGCAGAAAGAACAGATTTTTGCAAAATTTAGGTACACTACAATTCAACTTGAATATAGTCACTCATCATGTAAGATGCCTTGCTTTCTGCAATAAATAACTCAGCTTATCTCTCTCTCATATTATGTTTCTTTTAAAGATCTGAAACAAATAATGGGTTATGTGAATGGGTTATAAAAGAATATCAATGGGTACACGTATGGCTTTGTAACAGAACTTCAAGGAGTGAACACCTCTCTTCAGCCATCTGCATATTGACCTTAGTGATGGTCATTGATGAAACTTGTATCTTTTACTGAATGCACCAGTTGTTTTTTGGTTTCTGCCCCAAAATTTGAACCTATACTGAACTCTGTGGCATGAGCTTGTAAGACAATTAATGCATGTAATTAATTCTTTGCTTGGCGGCAATGATCAGGTGACTAGTGAGCGCATCATCCATGAATCAATCCATGCCTAAATCCACGGGGAACAATCCATTTTAACCTAAGCATATTTTTCATTTTTTTGCTGTTGTGGCATTCCAAGAGTTATATTTTTTTAGGGTTTTATTTTTTATTGCTGGATAAGTTGCATTTTTCAGTGGCATCATCATTATGTGTAACTAGAGTGGGGGGTGGGAAAAAAATAAAACAAAACCCATGCCGCCATTCCGTTATTTATTACCCATGCCGCAGTTATTTATGCTGCGAGTAAACTGCTAAAAAATTATGCTACCTTTACATACAGTAGATACCAAATGTTTTGCACTTTTTTTTAGAAGTGTGATTACTTCTATCTGGTTGCAGGTATGCAATTTTCCTGGTGATTTTAGTAAACCGGAAGCAAATGTTGTCAGCTATAAGGAAGAGAATTGTGTTTGACATTGTTTTATCCCTTTATGTGTTAGTTTTCAACATTTGCCGGGCCATATGTTTTGAATATTTTGTCATGGGTAGTTGAATTTTGCCCAAAATTTTTTTTTTTTGTCATGGCAAAGACAAAGCCAAAATTTATCACCAGATGTCAGGAAGCTTATTATTCTGAGAGTGAAGTCAGGCAAATGCCAAAAATAGGTAGTTATGGAATTCAATAAAGATGAATTGTTTGCAGATTTGCAAATGGAATGGAGCAAGATCCCTCAAGATGTCTTGAATACCCTAGTGGCTTCAATGCCCCGTCGGTGCGGTGCAGTAATTAAAGAAAGAAGTTATGCGACAAAATACTAAGTTATGGCATTGTAAACATTGAATTACTCTGTATGTTGTGATCAATAAATAGTATATGCAAAACTTTTGGCAGTCATTTTTCTTTAATTAAATGACCATACCTATATTCAAAAGCATTTTAGTTAATTAAGGTCTAGCATGATGACAACTTCATGCACTTTCAATTCATCACCAGGACAATGGCGTCACAATAACCACACTTTTAAAAAAAAAAAGCAAAACGTTTGGTCGCTACTGTAGTTGGTATTGCTAGTTGTTTTTTGCACTTTGTGGATGGGTTATTGTTTTCATTGCTGATTCTTATGATATTTTATTTAGGTTTTTTGAGAACCCATATGAACTAAACCAGCAATTTTGGCATTGTTATTTGGTGTTACAGTAAGTGGTATAAATAATGTGTTATACTGACCCACAGAATAAAGCTTACGGTGATACCAAATTTATACAGCTTTGTGTTTTATTACTTTCACACAATAAAAGCTTTTTTAATTACAATTATTTGTTTTGTGTCACCATGTTCTGAGACCCAATTGCTTTTATTTTTTAACCGACAAAACTATGTGAGGACTTTTATGTTACTACATGCGACTGTTTGATCACCATTCAACATGTTTATGCTACATTTTTCTTCTTATTCCTTATTGTGTTCAACAGATGGGTCAAACAATGTGATAATTTAAGAACTCGGGACTTTACAGAGCTATTGTGTTTATGTTTTTTCTTTCTCATTTTACATATTGATGCAGTTTTAAATGGAGAAAGTTTGTGTTTACTTCCCTTCTACCCATTGGCACATAGACAGAAGGGAACGGAAGCCTCTGCCCTCAACAGAAAATCCCAACGTGCATGTGCCACGTCACTGAGTATGGTACGCAAAAATTTTAAGCCTTTGGATTATATGGGAGGTATTATTTAGGGCAAAATAGTCTGGTTTGGTGCTGAAAATTCTGGACACCTCCAAGCTGTGTGTACATACACTCAAGGCCGAAAGTGTTGGCACCCTTGAAACTGTTCCAGAAAATGAAGAATTTTTCCCAGAAAATGATTGCAATTACACAAAAAACAAGCAAATAAATACCTAAATGGTATTTTTTTGGCTAACCCATAGACTTCTATGGACGAGTCAGGATATGTCTAAACAATTCATATTTGCTGTATACATATATGAGGTCAGCAAATTCCTTATGAATGTAGCTGTATTTCTACTATTGCGAATATGTTTCATATAAAGAAATGCTTGAGCCTTGAAAAGTCATGGCTAGATATTACTATAAGTCACCAGGGAGTTTATTGTATGGACTGAAATTTTGCAACATGTCAGCTATTGTTTCCCAAGATGCAGAGAAAGTTATCACAATAAACCCATTCTTTTTGGCTGGGGCAGCTAATAATTAATAATAATAGCTAGCCATCATAAGTAAATATGTGACAGCAATGCTGACCTACGTAGTTATCCGAATACAATTATGACTCTAAATATTTGAAAAACAAAAAATAAAAACAAAATAAAAAACACTCACTGCTCAATTCATAGAGAAAGTTATTAGTAGTTCCCCATTGCCAATGGAAAAGAGCTATCAGTATTTTTCGTATCAGAATCACCTTTTCACAAAAACCTAGAAAAAAAAAAGATACAAGTTAAATCAGTAGAGAATCAGGGAAGAAAAGTGACTGAGTAAACTTTGTTTTGTTAAAGGGATTTTCTTGTTTGAAATATGTTTAACCCATAGGCTTATTGACATATAAAATGAACTGAGCTTCACTCTCCGGGTCTTGAGCTGTCTCTTTGCTTTTGTTCCTGCCTGTTGATTGTCTGCAGCATCATGTCGACAGTGCTTTAATCATATACTGAGCTCAGCAGCTCGTGATGTCTGCTTTGGCTGAGATGCTGAGCTCAGTATTTGCCTGATGTGATATCACAACTTCAACAAAAGAGGTGCAGTCTCAGAGAAACCGTGCTGGACCTGGGGAGGAAAAGTAATGCTGAGATTGTTACTGTAGACAGAGTCTATGGACTAACAATTAGTGATGAGCAAGCATGCTCGCTGCTGCTTGGTGCTCGCCCGAGCATCTCACTGCTCGAGATGCTCGGCACTCGCCGAGTATTTCCGGGGTTGCTCGGTGGGAGCTCGGGTCCCCTCCCTGCAAGTTTGTCACTCTTTAGAGCACCAATCAACATGCAGGGATTGTCTGCCACACACTGTAATGCCGCAGCCATGTTGGTTGTGGCATTACAGCGATTGGCTGGCTGCACAGCATCATCAGGACTATATCAGACCTGGCGCCGCCATGCTCGTCACAGTCACTCCGGAATCAGGCAGTGTAGGGAGAGGCTTTATAGCAGACTGCAGTGCACATAGCAAGAGGGTCCATTCCAGTTCTGTCTGCTGCTGGTGCTTTTACAGATATTTCTATAAATAGACCCAGGTATCAGGGGCAAGGAATATATTTTTTTTATCTTAATCCTTATTATTTGCTTAAAAAGCAATCCAGAGAACACCGATTTTCTGCGCCATTTGCTTGTTGGCACTGCAGAATACAGCCAGGTCCTTTCCATATTACAGCGCTAAAAATCCAGCTATTTAAAACTGTGATTTGTCCGTCACACGGATCACATATAATTGCCCTGAAAATATTGCATTTCTGGCCTCCATTAAAATTTTGTTTCAGTGTGTCAGTGAAATTATTGACACTAGTTTGCTGTTAAAAAATAATTACCTACAGGCCAGCTATTTAAAACTGTGGTTTGTCCATCACACGGATCACATATAAGTTCGCTCCAAATTCAGCCATTTGTAGTGAGCGTGGAAGATATTATCTTCCAATAAAATGGGCAAGGCATGTGGCAAGGGACGGGGACGGGGAACTGGACGTGATGGTGATGGTGCATGCAGAGGCCGAGGCCATGGGCAACTGAAATTGTGCCACAGCAAACACCCACATCTTCTCGCTCGACCTTCCTGTGTCACAAGTGGTGGACGATGATGAGACTCAATTGCCAGAAAGTCAGGAGGAGGACCAGGGTGCGGAAGTGGAAGACGAGGTGGTGGATGATCTAGTAACTGACCCAACCTGGCAGGAGGACATGCAGAGCAAGGACAGCACCCCCCATGGAGAGGGAGGCAGAGTACCCCAACAGGCAGGAAGAAGCAGTATGGTGGCCGCAGACAGTAGGCGGGCAACTGTTCCCCGTAACACCAACACAAAGAAAGTTGCCAGTACAACTGGTAGGTCTTCCCGAATCTGGATGTTTTTTAAAGACTCTGCCAATAACCCCAAAAAGGCCATTTGCACCACCTGCCAGGCTAGCATCAGCAGGGGTAGCAAAACTAGCAGCCTGACCACCACCAGCATGATCAGGCACATGGCAGCAAAGCACCCGACTTTGTGGTCCGAACTCCAGGGTCCAGGAACAGTGTCTGCAGGTGACACCACTGCTTCTTCCGCTGTTGTGCGTGCAAGCCAATCCCAGTCCATAGTGCATGCGAAGATGCCTCCTGCCCTGCACCTGTCGTTGCAGACTCTCAACTAGCACCATCATCAAGCACATCCTTGTCCCAGTGCAGCATTCAGCTGTCCATACCCCAGTCCTTGGAACGCAAGCGCAAATATGCAGTCAACGCCCCACAGGCCACACTACTAAATTCCCACTTTTCGCGACTGCTTGCGCTCAAAATGTTACCTTTTAGGTTCGTGGAGACGGAAGCTTTCCTGATGAAGGCGGCCATCCCTCGGTACTCGGTCCCCAACCACCACTATTTCTCCCGGTGTGCCATCCTCACATTACACAAGCACATGTCCCACAACATTAGCCGTGCCCTCAACAATGCAGTTACAGGGAAAGTCCACCTAACCATGGACATGTGGAAAAGTGCTTGTGGGCAGGGACGGTACATCACGCTGATGGCACACTGGGTTAACATAGTGGAAGCTGGGACCCAGTCGGACCTTGGGAAGGAACACATCCTCCCGACGCCGAGGATTGCAGGCCCTAGGTCAATCAGGGTTGTCCCCACAGTCTACAGCTCCTGCACCTCATCCTCCTCAGCCTCCTCCTCCTCTTCAGCCTTCATCTCTGAAATGACCACATCAGTCACAATCTGGAGCACTGCCTCAGCCAAGCGGCAACAGGCTGTGCTGAAGCTAATATGCTTAGGTGACAAGCCGCACAATGCTGAAGAGTTGTGGACAGCTCTGAAAGAGCAGGCAGATCTGTGGCTGACACTGCTGAACCTACAGCCAGGCATCGTCGTGTGTGACAATGGCCGGAACCTGGTGACGGCTCTGAGGTGAGCTCACACATGTACCATGCCTGGCCCATGTGCTTAACCTCATGGTTGATTGCTTTCTCAAAAGCTACCCGGAGCTGCCGGATCTGCTTGTCAAAGTACGCCGCCTATGTGCCCATTTTAGAAAGTCAGCTACGTCTTCCACCGCCCTTGCCGTGCTTCAGCAGAGTTTGCAGCTTCCTGCTCACCGACTGGTGTGTGATGTCCCCACGTGTTGGAACTCTACATTGAAGATGTTGGGAAGGATTTGTGATCAGAAGAGGGCAGTAGTTGACTACTAGCATCAACACATAAGAACTCAGGAGTGGACATGGATGTCAGACATCTGTACCATCCTCCAAAACTTTGAGGACTCCACCAAGATGGTGAGCGGCAATGACGCCATAATTAGTGTCACCATCCCGTTTCTCTGTCTTCTGAAACAGTCTCTGCTCACAATCAAAGAGGATGCATTGCAGGTGGAGCACGATGAGATGGAGCAAGGAATCATACAGGGTGATTACACACAGCCAAGCCTCATTTCATCCCAACGTGGATTGAGTGACAATGAGGAAGAGGGGGAGGAAGAAGAACAGGAGCTAATTTCATGCGCTATAGACGGTACTACCTGCACAACTGTGATACCGTCTGTTCATCGTGGATGGCCTGAGGACAGGGAGGAGGAGGAGAGCATGGTCAGTCATCCTCTTGGTGAGGACACGGAAGTCTTGCCTGTTAGCAGTCTGGCACGGATGGCTGAGTTTATGTTACGCTGCCTTTCCCGTGACCCTCGCGTTCTCAAAATTTTGGGTGACAGTCACTACTGGTTGGTGACACTTCTAGACCCATGCTACAAGGAGAACTTTATATCTCTTATTCCTGAGGAGGACAGGTCTACAAAAATGGGGCAGTACCAGAAGGCCCTTGTTGTGGAACTATTAAAAAAATTCCCATCTGAAAATGCTGGCGGCAGAGGTCACAGTTCATTGGACAACCAAAGAGTACAGTCGAGAGAGACACAACTCCAATCCAGCAGAGGCAGGGGAACACTGTCAAAGTTCTGGTAGAGTTTTCTCAGCCCCTCCCATCGCACAGGTTCTGAGGCGCGGGGTACTCTCACAAGGAGTGCAAAGTTTGGGAAGATGCTGAGGGAGTACCTTGAAGACCGTACCAACGTCCTCCATGATTCCTCTGTGCCTTATAAATATTGGGTTTCCAAGTTAGACACGTGGAATGAACTGGCTCTCTACGCCTTGGAGGTCCTGGCCTGCCCTGCCGCTAGCATTTTATCACAGCGGGTTTTTAGTGCCGCTGGTGGAATTATAACTGATAAGTACATGCGCCTGTCAACTGAAAATGCTGACAGGCTGACTCTTAGAAAAATGAACAAGCGCTGGATTGGGCCAGACTTCTCAACACCACCGAATGATAGCAGCGTAACATAAACTCAAATCCAGTGTCTGTTTTTGGCAGGTGTATTCCCATGCACCTTTTCACACCCACACATGGGTATACGCTTCCTGATTTTGGCTATTTGCTCTTGTCCTCCTCCTTCTTCTCATCCTCATCCTCCACCAGCATATCACCAGGGTGACCGTGGTCCCTGATGCAACACCCACATAATTTTTTTAAAGGGTGTTTATGATGCCCGTAAAATATTTTTTTATATATTATGTTCATGTATACCCCCCAGGGGTAAATGTTTGTCAGCCCATACACTTAGTGCATGGGCATTACAAGTATAGGAGACCCGCTCCTTTCTAATGGGAACATTTTTTTATGAGGCCCTCCTCCACGTCTTTTCCAAGGTGCATTGGAGTGCCTCCCAATTTTTGGCAGCCCTTGCATTCACTGCATAGGCCAACACTATGGGAGACCCACTTCCTAATAATGGGAACATTTTTTTTCTGGAGGCCCTCCTCAACGTCTCTTCCGAGGGGCATTGGAGTAGGTTCAAAGGTTCAAATTTTTGGCCGCCCTTGCATTCACTGCATAGGCAAACAGTATGGGAGACCCACTTACTATTAATGGGAACAATGTTTTCAGGAGGCCCTCCTCTAAGTCTCTTCAAAGGGGTTTTGGGGTGCATCCAAATTTTCAAAGGGGTATTGGGGTGCGTCCAAATTTTGGGCAGACCTGCCACTCACTGAATACGCAATAACAGTATAGGACACCTAATCTTTAGTAATGGGAACAACAAAGCATAGCCGGCTGATGGCTCTCTAAGAATAGCGAGGGCCGACTGCTGGCCCTTTAAGAAGAGTAAATGCCTCCTGATGGTGCTATAAAAATAGGCTTTGTGATTTTCAGAGTCCCTCCTTCATAAATGAAACAGGATGTGTCTGATCATGTCTCACACACCACATGGCCAGATAAGGTTTTAAAATGTTAAAATGACATTTCCCGGTGAATGCATTTGTCTTAGTTGAAAGCAATTCAAAAGTGCAAAAACGCATCAAAAACGCTACGTGTGAACATAGCCCAAGGTGTGGAGGAGTATTTTTTGTTTTGGTTATTTATTTTACCTTATATACAAGTCATTACCCTGGAAAGGATGTTCCTTAACATATTTCCCAGGAAAATACATTTCGGTTTTGTTTTTGCATGTTTTATTGTGAGTCCGTAAAAGTGGCGTAATACCTGTTGACAGCAGTGACCTGGGAGTCAGATATGCTTCCAGGGGTCTTCTCCATGCTGTTCCCATGTCATTTGAGCACTGTTCCCATCGATTTGGGCAATTTTAAGGCTTCTGCAGACCGCCGGGGGGAGCCGCCTGAAAAATGCTCGAGTTTCCCATAGACTTCCATTGGGCTCGTTACTCGGGTCGAGCACCCAAGCATCCCAATTTGCTCGACCCGAGCTTCGAGCACCCGAGCGTTTTAGTGCTCGCCAATCACTACTAACAATATTTCACATGGGACAATCCCTTTAAGCATTAAACAAATGTTCATTTTGCCAACAGTTTCTGTACAAAGAACACCACAATCCCCTTCATGCGTCATTATGTCTTTCAGTAAGGACTGCTTTTACCAGTACTTTTGAGCATCTGCAATACCTGGACATTCTGTGTATAGTAGTACATCATAAGAAGGGTGTCCACTTCATACAAGGCAGGTGCCATCTGTATAAACAGCTGTCGTCTGCCTCTAAGAGCAACTTTCTGAGCTCCCTCATTGATCGCTGTGGTATAACCCCTGAAATGCCAGTGCCAATTTCTAACAGTAACATTTAAGTGGTGCGATGTTAATCGCCGCCGTGTTGTGATTGTGGATTGCCATAGCAGCTGGGGAATTTTTGAAGGCCACTGTCTCTGTCATCTTGGTGGTCCTTTGAAGCCCAGCTGCAGGCCAGGGTTGCCAACCGACCTGAAATTCCAGGACAGTCCGTAAAAATAAGCCACTTTTTTTCCGTGTCCATCAAAAAGGTTTTTAAGGCTTCTATGATTTTTTTTTTAAGCTAAAAAAATGTATACAGATTATCACCATTTTACAGTTCACAGTGAACGCAGCTGATGTCTTCATAAAATTATCGGCTGCAGACATTTATCACTTGAAATCATAATGATTTATTATTGTTTTCCAATGTGTCTGTATAAAAAATATAGCCTGTGTTTGTTTTTTTTTCTGGACAACTAATCAAAAAAGTCAAGTTGGCAACCCTGCTGGAGACTGAGCAAAACAGGAAAAAGGATCGGTACTTGAATAAAACTTCTGTCTATATCATCCATTAAAACAGTTATATCAATGATTAATAAATACAGAGTGATTCATAGAATATGACAAAGGGCAGCTAGTTATGCCAGAAACGCATAAGAATCTCTCTATTTTTTAATCCCTGTTTTTA
Organism: Phyllobates terribilis; assembly: GCF_046119375.1. NCBI lineage: Eukaryota > Metazoa > Chordata > Amphibia > Anura > Dendrobatidae > Phyllobates > Phyllobates terribilis. Next base: position 256,195,063 of record NW_027362761.1, read on the forward strand.
ACGGATGAATTAAACAGAAGTTTTATTCAAGTACTTATCCTTTTTTCCTGTTTTTGGTCATTGCACACTGCTAGTCGGCAGCATGGATAGAGTTACTTTCTACTGATGCAGTGAAAAGTCACGGTGAGGTTTTTCATGTTCTTGTACATTTTTTTCTATGAACTTTACCCTGCTGGAGGCTGCTTGTTAATTGTTTTACAGCACATACTGCAAAAATGAAGTATTGCTCTATATAGTACATGCGATCAAATTATCAAAAGGTTCCAATCCTCCAAAGATATAAAAAAAAACCTAAACAAAAAACCTTTATGGCTGTACAGCTGGCACATATAAAAAGGCCCAGCAAACAAGAGGCCACATGTAAGGTACTTTACCAGCATGTTGATAGGTTCTCGACAGTCCAATAGATTACTTTGAAGGGACCGCGCCAGTTACTTCAATCTTTAGCTCGCCATCATTAGCCAAGAAAGACCAATGAGGGATTTCTGGAGAGCCATGAAGGACTTACTCTATGATTTGCTTCCCTCTCTCATCATACTAGCAGTTGGAAAGTGATGGATCGCACTTGATCTGTGTGTTGTCTGTGCCCACCCCATGCTCTCTCTGTGGACTCCACTCATACAAAAGAACGCTCGATTCAGCCTGCGTATGAAGTGGATAAGCCGCTGCCAGACACATCTGGTTATATTCGGCAACTTGCCAAATTGTTTGCCCTGAAATTTGTAATTGGGCTAAAGTCTAGTGACACTGATACACATTACACATTTTGCCTAAATCAGTGGGTTCGAGTAATATTTACATGATGTGTATGGACACTTATTTTTAAACGCGTAACTGCCCAGAAAGCAGAAATCATTCACAATTTACTATCAGAATAAATTGTGTATAATAACTCAGACAGAAAATGTAAAAAAAAATTTCAACACACATTGAAGATCATTCATTATTACTATAGCACAAAGTAACAAAATGCCAGAGTAATATACAAATATTCTACTTCTTTTCCATATTATCATGAAAAATACTTGTCACGTACACACTTCTCAACACATGATGTGCGGTGCTCCTGCAGGGATTAATTCATCTTCTCTCACTCAATCCAGCACTCAACCACTGTTTCAGGGGTTAATTCATCTTTTCTCACTCAATCCAGCACTCAACCAATGTTTCAGGCTATAAAGTGAGCATGACTCACACCCAGACACATTCAGCACACCCTGATTTCTTAAGCTGCCACCACTCAAACACACGGGGTGATGAGTCCCCAAAATCTTTGTTACTGTCAGACAATCAAGAAAAGGTCACACACACTCTCTTAAAGGCTATAGGTTCTTTAGAGCAAACAAGGATCAACTTATTAAAGATTTTAAGTTTTAATATAAAAATATACAGTGCTTACAATAAATATATAAAAAGGTAAAGATAAAATGACACACAACTATGCAAATCAGTTATAAAATAAAAAGGGAGAAATAACAGATACCTAAATGTTTCCGTCTGCAGTTATTGCCTATTTTCCTGAGGGAAGTTAAGTGAATCAAGGAGCACATCAGCCTTTAAGCAGCCCCACACATGTGAACAACTCATTGTGTCATCCAGCTTTTTATAGTCTTGACCACAGACTTATATTTCCAGGACGACCTGGATTGGTCTATTTGAAAGATGCTGGCTGTAAATGGCCAATGAGCCAAGTTGTGGCATTTCAAATGTCCTGTGTCTCCCTATACAGAGAATAGGAAATATTCTGCCTAGTACAGACTATTTGCTAACCCCTTTGAAGCTCATGGTCTAGGAGCTAAGGTGCCCAATTTGACACCTCCAGTTTCACCCTTTTGTCAACTAAATGCAACTCTACTGCCTGTAGTGTCAGCGTCCCTGCCTCCTGCTAGGCAGGGACGCCGTTCCCCTCACCTCTCTGCTCCGTGCTCAGCGTCTTCCTCCCGCTCTGCTGGCAGCGCGCGCTGCTTCCCGGCCTCTGTGCTTAGGGCGTGCGCGCGCGCGCTCCCCCTCTCTTAAAGGGGCCGCGCGCGCCGTCCTAAGGAGACTCTTATCCTGCTGACACTTGCCGTGACCACCTGCCTGTCTAGAGACTCTTACCCTGCTGTCACTTGCCGTGACCATCCGCCTGTCAAGAGACTGTCCCTGTCACTTGCCGTGATCTCCTGCCCTTCTACCCAGAGACTGTCCCTGTCACTTGCCGTGACTACCTGCCCTTCTACCCAGAGACTGTCCCTGTCACTTGCCGTGACTACCTGCCCGCCTTCCCTGGGAGCCACCCGCTTCCTTACAAGGACTTCCCCTTTGTATAGTTGCTCTAAGGTTCCACCTCCCAGTCCCGTTACAGTTTGCTTGGGGCCATGGAACCCGGTGGCACCCAAGCTCCCTCGCACTCGGATCTATGTCATGAACTTTCCCGTCAGAGGTCCCAATAGGAGTCCATCCTGAGCCACCTGTGTAGTGTTAACTCCCGCCTGGACACACTGACTACCTCTTCGGGACCTGCTTCCAGTCGCACGACTCCTACCCCGGCAGCGTCGCTGCCCATCAATTCCATGGCATCTCTTCCCGGTCCCCGCCTCACCGCCCTGCCTCGTTTTGGCGGAGATCCCGGTCAGGCACGGGGCTTCATTAACCTGTGCACTCTGCACTTCGAACTGTTGGCACACCAGTTTTCCACCGACCGCGCCAAAGTAGCCTTCATCATGTCCCATCTCACGGGGGAGGCGCTGGCTTGGCTAAATCCTCTATGGGAGAGAGGAGACCCCCTGGTGTCCAACCTGCCAGCCTTTCTCTCGGCTTTCCGGAAGGTCTTCGACGAACCAGGACGGAGGACCTCATCCGCCTCATCTCTGCTCCGCCTCCGCCAAGGAAGTCTCACCGTGGGCCAATATGCCATGCGGTTCCGTACCCTTGCTTCGGAGCTTGCCTGGGATAACGACGCCCTGGTGTCCGTCTTCTGGGAGGGTCTGTCCAGCCGTATTAAAGATGAACTCGCCGGTCGGGACATTCCTACCACTCTCGACGACTTAATTACACTTGCCACCTGGATTGACATCCGGTTCCAGGAGTGCACCAAAGAGGTCACCCATGAGAGGAGGTTTCCACGCCTTGCCCCTACCTTCCAGAGACCCGTCACTTCCTCCGTTACTCCCCCGGCGCACTCACCCGAGCCTATGCAGGTCGACCAGACCAAGATGGTCAAGACCCGTCAAGAATTACGCCATGCCGAGGGGAGCTGCTTCTACTGTGGCAGTAAGGAGCACCGGATCCGTTCCTGTCCGGAGAGGTCGGGAAACGCCTGTGTCTAGGATCGCTCAGAGAGGTCGCCCTAGACAGAAATAAACCCTCTCCATCTCTAATGCTGTCGGTCTCTATCATCTGTGGGGAGAACCATTATTTTGAACTGGCTCAACTTGACTCTAGAGCTGCCGGAAATCTCATTTCTCAGTCCCTGGTAGAGAAATATCGCATTCCCACCAAACCTCTGGCTGTACCCTTATCTGTCGCCGCCGTGGATGGGGGCCTCTTACCTCCTCCCATCCAACTCATCACTGAATCCATAACTCTGCAGGTGGGAATGCTGCACTCTGAGAGCATCTTCTTCCATGTTCTGCCTGGACTCTCTCACGCCCTCTTGCTAGGCCTACCTTGGCTCCAGAGACACGCACCCGTGCTTGATTGGCAGACCGGAGAAGTTCTTCGCTGGGGACAGGACTGCCATAAGACTTGTTTAGTTCCCATTCATCCTGCCCGTCCTTCTCCTACCCCAGCCAATCTACCCGGCCTACCGGTTCCCTACTGGTCTTTTGCGGACATCTTTAATAAAAGAGAAGCAGAGACATTACCCCCTCATAGACCATACGACTGCCCAATTGACCTGATGCCCGGCGCTACTCCTCCCCGTCGGCGTATTTACCCTTTGTCCGCTGCTGAGACCCGGTCCATGTCTGAATATATTGAGGAGAATCTGGCCCGGGGATTTATCCGGAAATCTACCTCCCCGGCGGGAGCAGGCTTCTTCTTCGTCAAAACGAAGGACGGCTCACTCCGTCCCTGTATAGACTATAGAGGCCTTAACCAGATCACAGTGAAGAATAAATACCCCCTTTCGCTCATTCCTGAATTATTTGACCGTCTGAGGGGGGCTAGAATCTTCACCAAGCTGGACCTCCGTGGGGCGTATAATCTGGTCCGTATCCGTCAGGGGGATGAATGGAAGACGGCATTCAACACCCGGGACGGCCACTATGAATACCTTGCAATGCCCTTCAGTTTCTGTAACGCTCCCGCCGTCTTTCAAGAATTGGTCAATGACATTTTCCGTGATCTTCTCTACTCCTGCGTGGTGGTGTACCTGGACGACATCTTGGTCTTCTCTCCGGATCTTCTCACTCACCGGAGGGACGTTCGTCAGGTCCTGCTCAGGCTCAGGCAGAACCACCTCTACGCCTCTTTGAGCAGACCTCGCTTCCGTTTCTGGGCTACATAATCTCTCAGACCGGCCTACAAATGGACCCTGAGAAACTGTCTGCCATCCAGAAGTGGCCCCGACCAGAGGGGTTGAAGGCTATTCAGCGGTTCCTAGGCTTCGCCAACTACTACCGCCTCTTCATTCCGCACTTCTCTTCCCGGACTGCCCCTATCTCGGCGCTCACCCGTAAGGGCGCTAATCCCAGAGAATGGCCGCCCGAAGCAGAGGAGGCCTTCCTTTCCCTAAAACAAGCTTTTTCCTCCGCCCCTGTGCTGCATCGTCCGGACGGCAACAAACAATTCTTTCTAGAAGTCGACGCTTCCTCCTCCGGAGCCGGAGCAGTACTTACCCAAAAGTAGTCTCCCGGAAGAATGGTAACTTGCGGCTTCTTCTCCAAACTCTTCTCCTCTTCTGAGCGCAATTATTCTATAGGAGACCGAGAATTGTTGGCCATAAAGCTGGCACTGGAGGAGTGGCGTTACCTGCTCGAGGGGGCTCTTCACCCGGTAATAATTTACACGGACCACAAGAACTTGGCTTACCTCCAGAGAGCCCAGAGACTTAACCCGCGCCAAGCCCGGTGGTCCTTGTTCTTCGCCCGCTTTAATTTCATTCTTCATTTTCGCCCGGCTGACAAAAACATCAAAGCTGATGCCTTATCCCGATCCTTTTTGGTCTCTGATCTTGAGGAGGAGCCTAAACACATCATCGACCCCGCCAAAGTAATGCAGGTGGCCCCCGTGAATCTAAATCGTCTTCCACCCGGTAAGACGTTCGTAACTGTTCCTGATCGTGAGAAGGTTCTACACTGGGGACACTCGTCCAAGCTAGCTGGCCACGCTGGTCAGAAAAAGACCCTCCAGCTTATTACCCGGCATTACTGGTGGCCTACCCTGCACAAGGACGTAATAGACTTTGTTTCAGCCTGTGTGTCCTGCGCCCGCAACAAGGTTCCGAGACATCTGCCAGCCGGCTGTCTCCTTCCTCTTCCTGTACCTGCTGCCCCGTGGCAGCATATAGCTATGGACTTTATAACGGACCTCCCTGTCTCTGCCGGTTGTACGGTCATATGGGTGGTAGCTGACCGCTTTTCCAAAATGGCTCACTTTATTCCCCTGGTGGGTCTTCCGTCTGCATCAGAGTTAGCTAAAGATTTTATCCATCATGTCTTCCGTCTTCATGGTCTTCCTCTCCACATCGTATCCGACCGAGGGGTTCAGTTCACCTCTCGTTTTTGGCGAGCCATGTGTAAACTGCTGGGGGTCACCTTGGACTTTTCTTCTGCTTATCACCCACAGTCCAATGGCCAAGTAGAACGGATCAACCAAATTTTAACCAGTTACCTCCGGCACTTTGTTAATGCTCACCATTCCGACTGGGTGGATCTTTTACCGTGGGCCGAATTTTCTTACAATAATCACGAGAGCGAATCTTCCTCCAAATTCCCCGTTTTTTGTAGTCTTCGGTCAGCATCCTCGGATCCCGTTTCCCGTCTCCGCCTCGGTGGACAATCCGGCTACGGACTCTCTCGTTAACGAATTTTCCTGCATTTGGGAAAGTACCAGATCCGCACTTCTTCAGTCATCCGAGCGGATGAAAAAACAGGCTGACAAGAGACGTCTGGATTCACCACAATTCCGTCCTGGAGATAAGGTCTGTCTCTCGTCCAAATATGTCCAGCTCAAGATTCCTTCCTACAAGTTAGGGCCTCGGTTCATCGGCCCACTGGAAGTTATCAAACAAATCAACCCGGTGGCCTATAAATTGAAACTCCCGGCCAATTTGCGGATTCCTAACTCCTTCCATGTATCTCTACTCAAACCCGTGATACTTAACTCTTTTTCCAAGTCTACAGGTATGCCTCCTGCTCCGGTTTCCGCTGAAAACGAGTTTGAGGTAGAGAACATTCTGGCCACCTAAAGGGTAAGAGGAAGGACCTTTTTTCTAGTGGATTGGAAGGGGTTTGGTCCTGAGGAGAGAACATGGGAGCCCCGGGAGAATATCCATGCCCCGCTCATCCTTGATAAATTTCTGTCTGGCCTAAAAAAGGGGGGCCTAACCCCCTTTAGGTACTGTAGCGTCGGCGTCCCTGCCTCCTGCTAGGCAGGGACGCCGTTCCCCTCACCTCTCCGCTCCGTGCCCGGCGTCTTCCTCCCGCTCTGCTGGCAGCGCGCGCTGCTTCTTGGCCTCTGTGCTTAGGGCGCGCGCTCCCCCTCTCTTAAAGGGGCCGCGCGAGCCGTCCTAAGGAGTCCCCGGCCAATGGCCGGAGGACCTCACCGTATATAAGGCACCTCCTCCAAAATGGAGGTGCCCGAGCAATGTTGTTGCAAAGCCTATCAACTCTGCTTCAGCCCTCAGGTCCCGTTACCAGATACCTGCCAGTGACCTGCCAGATCTCTGCTTGATACCTACCTGATTCCTGTCTATCTGCTTGCATTCCTGTGGTCCGACAGTCTGCCATCCAACACCTGTCAGTCTGTCTATGGAGTTGCCCGCCCGCTCACCTGGGAGCGCTCACCTGCTACCTGCCTGCTAGCCTACCTGGAGGCTCTGCTGTTACTTGCCGTGACCACCTGCCTGTCCAGAGACTCCTGCCTGCTCACCTGGGAGCGCTCACCTGCTACCTGCCTGCTAGCCTACCTGGAGGCTCTGCCTTCACTTGCCGTGACCACCTGCCTGTCCAGAGACTCTTGCCCGCTCACCTGGGAGCGCTCATCTGCTACCTGTCACGGGTGTGTCGCCACGAAGATCGTCACGAGTACACAGCCTGACTTCTCGCAGCTGACTTGTTGGTGCTTTGTGTTTTTCGGCAGTGAGGGAGTTAATTCTCTCTCTCTCTGTGCTAGACGAGGTCCAGCCTCGCCCAGCTGCAATCAATACTGCTGTAGTGAGACTCCTTCAAATGCCTGCTGGTCTGTTTGGGAAGTGTCGGTGAAAGCTTTTCATTCTGACTAACAGAGCGGATCGTGGTATTTGGAGTTTCTGAGATAAGTGTATTTGGAATGTTTTTTCCCTTCCTCGCTTTATCATTTATCTCCTTTCCCGTTGGTGTTCCCTCTGTTGTAGTTGTGTAGTTGTTGTATGCAAGGTGGTTTTGGTTTTTCCCTTGTACTGTCTCGTTCGTCTAAGTACTGTGTGTGGGCATATTATTACTTGTCCCCTTTTGTTGTGATCGGGGTCCTTCTCAGGACTAGATTACTTAGGTGCAGGGATCCTCAGGAGGTAGGGGTTACGCTGGCGGCCTGGACCTCTGTACCTTTAACAGTACCTCCAGGTTGAGGGATTAGTCAGGGCCCCAGCTTAGGGTCAGCTTAGGCCCCCTACCTCCAGTATACAGAGACAACGTGACACTACCTGCCTGCTAGCCTATCTAGAGACTCTTTCCCTGCTGTCACTTGCCGTGACCACCTGCCTGTCTAGAGACTCTTATCCTGCTGTCACTTGCCGTGATCGCCTGCCCTTCTACCCAGAGACTGTCCCTGTCACTTGCGGTGACTACCTGCCCTTCTACCCAGAGACTGTCCCTGTCACTTGCCGTGACTACCTGCCCGCCTTCCCTGGGAGCCTCCCGCTTCCTTACAAGGACTGCCCCTTTGTATAGTTGCTCTAAGGTTCCACCTCCCAGTCCCGTTACACTGCCGTTATGATTTCCCTTATTGATAATATATTTTCCTTTACAATACTAAAGAAAAAATAAAAGTTACCAATGTTTTCAAAGTTGCCAGACAGCAATTCCAGTTCTGTGTCAGTCAGCGTAATGAGATCATCGCTTGAGAGGAAGTCCCCCATTTTTTGGCATCCTTCACATGGGCAGAGGCCTTCTATAACGTAAACAGCAAAACAAAAAAGCAAAAAACAATTTACATGAAATAAAGTACATGCACAGAAGTCTGTTCTTATAAACTCTGTATGAAATTAGGTCCATTGTCATGGGCACCTACGAGATACTGATAACTGAGTAACTAGAATCATCCATTTCCTCGTTGTTCCCATTATGATAATATGGTAGTGTTAATGAGTTTTCTCCATTATCTCGAAAAAATTGCAGAGCATAAAAATGGACACACTGATGAAACACTGATAAAAATCTAATCTGGTCCACCCCCACACCTCCACACCTCCACATAAGAAAAGAAAAAAAAGACCAAAATGTGCCTTTAGTAACCTAACCCTTCATTAGCTAGCGGAGAGGGCACCTGCAAACTGTCCAATCTTACAAGAAAAAAAAGTTACCTATGTTTTCAAAGTCGCCAGACAGCAATTCCCATTCTGCATTAGTCAGTGTAGCAAGATCATTGCTTGAGAGGAAGGCTCCCAGTTTTTGCCATTCTTCAGATGGGCAGAGGCCTTCTATAATGTAAGCAGGAAAACAAATAAACAAACAAACAAAAAAAATGTTTTACATGAAATTACATGCACAGAAGTCTGTTCTGATAAATAGATCCATAATCAATGAGATGGGCACCTACGAGACACTGATAACTGACTAACTAGAATCATCCATTCCCTCATTGTTCCCATTTTGTTTCCCAGGTTTCTCCATTATCCAAAAAAATTTGTAGAGCATGAAAATGGACACACTGACCAAACACCTGATAAAAATCTAATCTGGTCCATTCTCCCCCTTCACATAAGAAAAACAAAAAACAAAATGTGTCTTTAAGAACCTAACCCCTTAATAGCTAGTGCAGAGGGCAACTGTAAACTGTCAAACCTTACAATAATGGAAGGAAAGCAGGTACATGGGGTTTCTGATTGAGGTTTGGGAGATTACTATAAGGAGAGTGAAAGTTGCAGACGAAATGCATAAAATCATGGTTTACTTGACCTAATTGTTCCCTAAAGTCACTAGTAACTCATAAAATTAGTGATTAGTTTGGGAATTTTACAATAATCCCAAGGTGCCTTTCCTTACATACCCAGTCCCAATGATCCATCAATACTTGTTGAGGAGAAACCTTCTCATTGTAGGATCCTTGACAAATAGTGTCTGGGCATATTACATATAGGAAGCACATAATTTTACAGGCACATTTACAGTAAAAAAAATGAAAGTTAATCCCATGGAATAAGATGTGCCCTAAGAGTTTAGAGGGAAATTGGTCTCTTTAGGTTCTAAAATTCTCAGACCCCTTTTTCCAATCAGGACAATGTTTAAATATATGGTAAAATATCTCATTGTCCAGATTCAGGTGGACTTCTGTGGGCTTTTAAAAAAAGCAACGATTTAGGATAACACAAGTTTTGGTGAATAATTTTAATGTTTCTTACCTTCATTTATATCGTTCGAAAAAAGCTTTTCAATTTTTTCTGAAAAAAAAAAAAAAACGCCCCACAAAATTTCTGCTTAATACATCAAAAATTGTATATAGAACATTAAATGATCACTTATCAGTGCAACTCTGCAAATAAACTACATAGAACAGATTGAATCAGAAAACAATCACACATTTGTATTGTGTAGTAGTAAAGAGTGGGTTTAACCCCTTCATGGTCCATGATTGATGAATACATCATAGATTAGGTAAGGTGTGTGGAGTGGGCTCAGGAGCAGATTCTGTTGCACACAGGGAAGGTGATAGCTGTGTTATACAGCCAGAACCTACCTCTAAAACAGCAGTTATTAATTAATTACTGAGTGATGGTAGCATCTTCTCTTTCAATATAGATTAGAACATCTGTGAATTCATGATACTATCAATGAAATGCATCTCCTCGACACTAGCACTACATAAAGACACTACCACCATTAATTTTCACTGTAGGCACCATGCTTTTTTCTTTGTACGCCTCACCTTTGTGATGCTCTACAGCTTTCAAGCTACGAGTTCCAAAAACATTTATCTTGGTCTCATCACTCCAGAGTATATAGTCCCATTAGTCTACATATTTTTCAGCATGGGCCCTGGAAAATTGTAGATAGGCTTTTTTTTCTCCTTGAGAAAGCACCTCGCAAAACTTGCATCGTGCTGGTCGTGGTGATCCTCATATCACAAAATGGCAAGTAGTGAAATGACACTTTACTATTCAAACAAAGTATGGTCTAACTTTTCCTTACTTTTGTCAATACCGGACTGTTTATATGAATGGCAGCCATCTTTAATATGTTATAGTTGTGAATACTAACCCTTTTGCTTGGATCTACCATCCTCTTTACTTGATCCTTTGTCTTTGAACCCCATGTTTGTTGAGTATGTCTAAAAACTTTTTAGTTATGGTAAATAAAATCGATTTTACATTTGCTTATGTGTGAGTGGTTTAGTGAATACATCGGAATTCATATATACAGTGGCACGGAAGAGTTCTGGTCAAAATTACTGTTATTGTGTATTATTGGTGGATATAAAGTAGGTATAAATGTACAGTGGTGGCCTAAAGTATTGGCACCCCTGCAATTCTGTCAGATAATACTCAGTTTCTTCCTGAAAATGATTGCAAACACAAATTCTTTGGTATTATTAACTTCATTTAATTTGCTTGAAGGAAAAAACACAAAAGAGAATGAAGCAAAAATCAAATCATTGATTATTTCACACAAAACTCCAAAAATAGGCCAGACAAAAGTATTGGCACCCTCAGCCTAATACTTGGTTGCACAACCTTTAGCCAAAATAACTGCGAACCACCGCTTCCGGTAACCATCAATGAGTTTCTTACAATGCTCTGCTGGAATTGTACACCATTCTTCTTTGGCAAACTGCTCCAGGTCCCTGATATTTGAAGGGTGCCTTCTCCAAACTGCCATTTTGAGATCTCTCCACAGGTGTTCTATGGGATTCAGGTCTGGACTCATTGCTGGCCACCTTAGAAGTCTCCAGTGCTTTCTCTCAAACCATTTTATAGTGCTTTTGGAAGTGTGTTTTGGGTCATTGTCCTGCTGGAAGACCCATGACCTCTGAGGGAGACCCAGCTTTCTCACACTGGGCCCTACATTATGCTGCAAAATTTGTTGGTAGTCTTCAGACTTCATAATGCCATGTACATGGTCAAGCAGTCCAGTGCCAGAGGCAGCAAAGCAACCCCAAAACATCAGGGAACCTCCGCCATGTTTGACTGGAGGGACCGTGTTATTTTCTTTGAATGCCTCTTTTTTTTTCCTGTACACTCTATGTTGATGCTTTTTGCCATAAAGCTCTACTTTTGTCTCATCTGACCAGAGAACATTCTTCCAAAACGTTTTAGGCTTTCTCAGGTAAGTTTTGGCAAACTCCAGCCTGGCTTTTTTATGTCTCGGGGTAAGAAGTGGGGTCTTCCTGGGTATCCTACCATACAGTCCCTTTTCATTCAGACGCTGACGGATAGTATGGGTTGACACTGTTGTACCCTCGGACTGCAGGGCAGCTTGAACTTGTTTGGATGTTAGTCGAGGTTCTTTATCCACCATCCGCACAATCTTGCGTTGAAATCTCTCGTCAATTTTTCTTTTACGTCCACATCTAGGGAGGTTAGCCACAGTGCCATGGGCTTTAAACTTCTTGATGACACTGTGCACGGAAGACACAGGAACATTCAGGTCTTTGGAGATGGACTTGTAGCCTTGAGATTGCTCATGCTTCCTCACAATTTGGTTTCTCAAGTCCTCAGACAGTTCTTTGGTCTTCTTTCTTTTCTCCATGCTCAATGTGGTACACACAAGGACATAGGACAGAGGTTGAGTCAACTTTAATCCATGTTAACTGGCTGCAAGTGTGATTTAGTTATTGCCAACACCTGTTAGGTGCCACAGGTAAGTTACAGGTGCTGTTAATTACACAAATTAGAGAAGCATCACATGATTTTTCAAACAGTGCCAATACTTTTGTCCACCCCCTTTTTTAGGTTTGGTGTGGAATTATTTCCAATTTGGCTTTAGGACAATTCTTTTTGTGTTTTTTCATTGAAGACAAATTAAATGAAGATAATAATACCAAAGAATTTGTGATTGCAATCATTTTCAGGAAGAAACTGAGTAAGAAACTTTTGGCCACCACTGTATTTTCTTTAGTTAATAATAGGTAGTAGAATGTTCTAACCTGTTTAAACAGATCAATTTTTTTTTTGAGAAAATGGACTATACAGCAATAACTCCTGTTTTTATTCTAGATTTGGATACACCCATTTACCCTTCTAATCCCCCCTCCTTAACAAAATTTGCTGTTGTCCTTCTTTCCCTTCCCCTGCCTATCTGTCCCATTACAATAAATAATATGTCTTAAGTATAGTAAATATTAAGAGAATATATACTTAAAAGATAGAAGTGATAAGCCACATGTTTGTTATTGTTGTTAAAAAAAAATTGTTGTATTATCTTTTTTTTTTGGAAAAATAAATAAAAATCTATTGAAAGAAAAATTATTGTGAACAGTAACAAGTTGAAGATGAATTTGTGACCCGAGTCACTACAGAAATAACAGTCTCAGAAGAGGAGAGAAGAGACTAATATTACTGAAAGAAATATTATGTAAGTACTACTTACTGGATAAATAGAGGGAGGTCAAACAATCCAAAGTCAAGTCCAGGAAAATGGCGCAGTACAACAAGAAGAAGTCAGAGACGTAATCCACTACACAAGCCGGGGTCAGGAAAACCAGAAAGACAAGGCAGTACACAGGGAGCAGACAAAAGAGTAGTCAGATAACAGGCAGATGGTCAAAATCCAGGTAAGGGAAAAATAGTCAGGTCAGGAACAGAGCACAGAGAGATCAGTCCTACACAGGCAACAGCAAGTGTACAATTGACACTGGGTGAAGGAGCTAGCATGCTTAAGTAGAAGACTAATCAAGGTAAGTGAACACAGATGATTGCAGAACTGACCCTGCAAAACCAAAATAGACTGACAGCCTCCACTCAATAGTAACATAGCGAACAAGGAAAGTGTGGAGACCGTGACAGAATTGATCTCTAAAAGGCCTAAAGTTAATGATGACACATTTCCTTTGGATTTTAGGTAAAAAAAAAAAATATATATTTTCATCTTTTACATTTCAAAAATTACAAAAGGGAAAATGGGCCGATGCAAAAGTTTGGACACCCCGCATGATTAGTACCTAGTAGCACCCCCAGTTCTGTGAGATTCCTGGGTCATCTTGCATGCCCTGCTATTTTGAGGTCTAGCAACAGATTTTCAATGATGTTCAGATCAGGGGACTGTGAGGGCCATTGTAAAACCTTCAGCTTGCGTCTTTTGAGGTAATGTATTGTGGATTTTGACGTGTGTTTAGGATCATTATCCATTTGTAGAAGCTATCCTCTTTTCAACTTTAGCTTTTTTTACAGATGGTGTTATGGTTGCATCAAGAATTTGTTGAAATTTCATAGAATCCTTTCTACCCTGTACCCATGTAATGTTCCACTTGTCATTGACTGAAACACAACCCCAAAGCATGATTGATCCACCCCCATGCTTAATGGTTGGAGAGATGTTCTTTTCCTGAAATCTGTGCCTTTTTTTCCCCACATACCTTTGATCATTGTGGCCAAAGAGTTCTATTTCAACCTCACCGGCCCACAGGACTTGTTTCCAAAATGCATCAGGCTTGTTTAGATGTTCTTTTGCAAACTTCTGATGCTGAATTTTATGGTGAGGACACAGGAGAGGTTTTCTTCTGATGGCTCTTCAATGAAGGCCATATTTCTGCAGGTCTCTCTGAACAGTAGAACAGTGTACCACAACTCCAGAATCTGCTAAATCTTTCTGAAGGTCTTTTGAAATCAAGCCGAGGTTCTGATATGCCTCTCTAGCAATCCTACAAGCAGCTCTCACTGAAATTTTGCTTGCTGTTCCAGACCATATCTTGACCTCCATTGTTCCTGATAACTGCCATTTCTTAATTACATTTCGAACTGAGGAAAGGGCAATTTGAAACGCTTTGTTATCTTCTTATAGCCTTCTCCTACTTCGTGGGCTTCTACCATTTTCATTTTCAGAATGCTAGGCAGTTGCTTAGAAGAATCCATGGCTGCTGTTTTTTGGCACAAGGTTAGAGGAGGCTGGGTTTTTATAAAGCTGGGAAATTTGCATCACCTGGCCTTTCCTAATGATGATAGTGAACAAGCCATAACCCTAACAGGCTAATTAAGGTCTGAAATCTTGGTCAGTTATCTGAGCACACAAATCTCCAAGGGTGCCCAAACTTTTGCATCAGCCCATTTTCCTTTTTGTAATTTTTAAAATGTAAAAAATTACAATATATATTTTTTTGCCTAAAATACAAAGGAAATGTGTCATCTTTAACTTTAGGCCTTTTAGAGATAAGCAAGTTGAAGATGAAATTAACTGTTCCCAATAACAGTAATTTTGACCAGGAGTGCCCAAGCTTTTACATGCCACTGTAGTTACTAATATTGAAGTAACCCACTCCGTTTACTTTTCCATATACAGTACTGATGGAGAGACTGATATCAATATGTCTGTAGCCAAAGTGAGTATTTATATGTTATTTTAGAATATTTGTGTCATCATTTTTCACTGTAGGAACTGTGCATTTTTCTTTGTAGTCTTCACCTTTGTGATGGTATACAACTTTTTTTCACATTTTTCAGTCAAAGAGTAGGGTGAAGTCACTGAATCATTCAAAATTAGAACTTGTCCCACAAAAAGAAAAAAAACAAAACAAGCCCAGATATGGCTATGCCAGTGGACATTGTTTGCATCCGTAAGTTGTTAATGGAAGTCAAAGTACCTAACTACCAGGTACCATTTAGCTAAAGGCCCCGTCACACATAACGAGATCGCTAGCGAGATCGTTGATACGTGACGGTTTTTGTGACGCAATAGCGATCTTGCTAGCGATCTCGTTATGTCTGACAGGTAGCAACGATCAGGCCCCTGCTGCGAGATCGCTGATCGTTACAAAGCTTCCTGGACCATTCTTGGGTCATTGCGCTCCCGCTGGGCAGTGTGCATCGCTGTATTTGACACCTTAGCAACGACTTCGTTAGCGATTCAGAACTGAGACACGTAGGCGTGCATAAATTGGACTTTTCCGCGCCCCTCGTCCCCGATTGGTGGTCGCTACAGCGTTCTCATTTTCCGCCGTGCATAAACAAGGCAACAGAATAGCGATTCCATCCTTTGTTTCTGACCTCGTGCTGGATTGCAGATCCTAGCAGAATTCTCCGGGCTGTTGATATCCGTTCATTCGACTGAGTCCTGATTTTGCGGATCGTTGTAGCGTTCTCCAGCTGAAACCAGAACGCAGTCAGGAACAAAGGGACGGAATTGCTACAACGTGGCCTTCTATTAAACCAAGGCCGCCCAATCAGAACGCAGTAGCGTCCACCAATTGGAGATGAGGGGGCGCGGAAAAGTAATTTTATGCACGCCTTTGTGACACAGTACAGTCCCTATCAAGGTGTGGATCGTTGAAATAGCTGCTGTGTGAAAGCGTCCCAATGACCACCGAGATCGTTAGTTAGATCGCTGGGGCGGCCGAAATCGTTGGGAAGTTCTGCATGTTTGACAGCTCCCCAGCGATCACGAAATGACTCTCCAGCGATCCCAAAACCGTGACGTAATAACGATCTCGCTAGCGATCTCGTTATGTGTGACGGGGCCTTTAGTGTGACTGCTACACTCCTCAAACTACCGCAGTTATTTGTGCTTGATAGATGTCAGTTATCAAATATTCCACATATAACACTTCATTCACTGTGATAAAACTTGCCTTTGATGAGATTTTTAATAATAGTTATGCTTCCAGGCGCACTACCCCACAGTCCTAGAGATATAAGGAAAATGACTTCCGTTATATAACAATAATAAGCAGAGTTATTCCAAATCATTTAATTTCTACCAATATATAAAGTACATGGCTCTATCACATTTCCATCATTTACTCTGTGCTTGAAATAGAAATGCATAGTTAAAAAAGTGACATTTAAAGCTCATCTGCCTTCCAAATATGCCACCAATTTCTCAACAATTGGTGTTTTTAACTGAAGTGCGCAATAATCTAGTTTTTAAAGAGAAGGGATCACCAACACTACTATGGAGGCTAAAACTGAAGTTATGTGGCCTTGGCCTTTCACTTTCTCTTAGTATTCTAATGATGTAGCTAGCTGCAATAAGGATCCACCAAAGGCAGTCTTCACCGTGTGATGCCACACGTTGTGTTGACTGCTGTTACTAGGCTATGATACATGAGATCAGGATACTGGCTACCAAGGATAATGATCAAGCCAACTAATTCTAAGGGATGTAGGGTAGGTCACTGGACAACCCACATCAGTCAAGGGAGACTTCTCCGAAACACTAGGTACTTAAGTCTAAATATATTACTGACTCTACAACAGATTTTTATTGCTCCATCGATACCAGGTATGGATAAGCTAATAGTATATGTAACCTCTCAGTACTCGGATGCTGACGTGTCTTTTGTCACTCAATATTCGGATGCAAATTTTTACTTTTTTTTAACACCGGGAACGTTTCACCGAGTAATAATAATAGAAAAAGTCCATCTTCTTATGTTGCTATTCCATAAGTACTACACGTGAACTCAATATCTTGAGTCCTCCTCACTCCAACTACTACTTATACAACTGGATGGCACAACATTTAATGTAGAATGGAGTTAGGAAAGATCCAATGTGTGCGCCTAACAAAGAAACAAATCAAATTAGATCTGAGCTAATTATACTCATCTGGTCATGGCAATACATTATGAGCTGCTTGTGAGAGAAGCAAAGAAGAGTCACACTATAAAATGGCGACTGGGAGCATTAATGGCTCAGCATGCCCTAACTGGTTAAACAAAGCAACACTATCACTTCAACTTCATTAAAGAACAATCTGTAAGTATGTAACTATATAACATCAGAAGTGTAACTTAAAGCTCCTGGGCTCTAATGCAAAATCTGTAATGTGACTACTCAAATACTATTTGATATGTATAATACAGGAATCTTATGCACTAGAGGGGCCTTTTTCCCCTCCCAAGTAGGACACGGCAGTTTTGCAAAAATATTGTGACTTTTGGTGGTGTCTACGCTCCGGTCCTGGCCAGCTATGTCAATATTGGCGTGGCGTAATATAGTTGGGGTATGGTCACGTCCACCCAATTCATCATAAGTTACTCCACTAAAGTGGCGTAACTTACTACACAAATGTACACCAGGCACCTGCTGGGTACCAGCATAATCGGGTCAATGTACTCCAGTGAGCACTTCATTAAAACTGGCTTACGCTTCACCAGTCTTATTGAAACAACCCCCAATCTCTTCATGGTTGTTGTGGCTTGGTTTCTTTCTCTTTTTAGCTTACCTTGGAGATAACAGAGGTCTCTCTCAGGATGGTGTTTTACCAAATTCCCTCCTCTGAATTGACTGCCCAAGAGCTCAGTATTGACAAATGTTTTGTATGCCGGAAATCCAACCTGGTGTGGTGTAAACTCAAACCAGGTCCCTGTGATAAAATTTACAATTACCACACTAGTTACCAAAATCATTTCCTGTGGGCATGCATAAGCTGCACACCATCCTGCCATTTTATAACAGATTCTACAAAACACATATGGGAATCTGATATATTTTTGTGTTTTTAAGAGCAAAGAACATTTTTGCCAGTATAGATGGACCAAACTTTCTACTACATCTGTGGTGATGTAAAATATAATCAGTGATATTCAGAGCGGTAATTAATTTTTGTATCTGCTGAGATGTCAGGTATGTGTACCTGCATTTTTTTATTAATAGGAGCATTTGGCAAATAGGATCCCAATGATTAGACAAAAGCGACACATTATATTCAGTGATTTCCTCTGGTTATAATTCCATTGTGCTTGTTCAAGCTGTTATGTACATGGACATCAGATCAATAAGCAGGAAAAACCTACTCAGAAAAGGATAACACCAAAGCAGTAGCAATAATGAAAAATAATTTCATTTAATGTCTGACAAATATATAAAAACAGAGCAAGAGGCCACATGAGCATGATTAGTGCCAAAAACATACAGAGGCAGGCATGTCACGTGGCACAAAAAATACGCAAAGAGGGGAAGAAAAAAATTGTACAGTCGTGGCCAAAAGTTTTGATACTGACACATTCTAGCCTAATTCTGTGTTTTTGTTTGTCTTCCCACCTTGAGGATTGATTGACGACAGGTTCTCAATGGCATTTAGATCTGGTGAAATTTTTGTTCACCAAGCCACTTAGTTATCACTTTTGCCTTGTGACATGGTGCTCCGTCATGCTGGAAAAAAACATTATTCATCACATAATTGCTCTTGGATGGTAGGGAGAGGTTGCTCTTTAAGGATGCTTAGATACAATTCTTTATTCAGTGTTCACAGACAAAATTGTGAGTGAGTCCACTCCAGTAGATGGAAAACCACCCACATGGATAGTTTTGGGTTACTTTACTGATGACATGACACAGCACTCATGATAGCGCTCACTTCTTTTCTGGACAATCATTCTTCGAAGATGTTACATTCAGTCTAGAAGGGAATTCATCAGAGAAAACTTTACTCCAGATCTCTTTAGTCTAAACTCTGTACTTCCTGCAGAATGTTAGTCTGTCTGATATTTTTCTTGGAGATAAGCATCTTCTTTGCTGCCCTTGATACCAGCTCAGCCTCCCAAAACCTTCATCTCACTGTGCGTACAGGTGCACTGACATCTGCTGTTGAACTTATCCTCTAGCGGAATCCGCTTTAGGAGAATGCCCTAGTATTTGCTGGACTTTTGTTGGTGACCTGAAGCCTTTCTTACAGAAACCGAACCTCTCCCTTTGAAGTTCTTGATGATCTGATAAATGTTTGATTTAGGGGCATCCTTACAAGAGGCAATGTCCTTGCCTGTAAAGAAATAGTGACTACTGGTGTTTCTTGGGATGGCAACTATGGTTAACAAGAAAAAAAAATGACCAGTCTGCTCCTATAATTCAATCAGCATGACAGTGATATCAGATGCCTCATTGACAATGTCTCCTGAGCTAATGAGAAGATCACTGAAATGATGTAAACAGGTCAGTTTGTGGCTGTGCTTTAAGAAAACAAAACAAAAAACAGTGGATATCAGGTTTGGGGATAAATTTAACCCCTTTACGACCTTGGATGTATGAGTACGTCCAAGGTCGTATTCCTACACTCCATGCGGGCTCTGGCGCTGAGCATGCATGTTTTCGTACACATGACAACTGATCTGTACAGCTGACATATGCCCCTAACAGCCGCGGGTGGATCTGCAGAACACCCCTGCGGTTGTCATTGCCGGGATGCTATGAGCGCCGCCCAGCAGTCGAGGGGTGGCCCTGCTGTGTGTAGCACAAGCATTCGGATGATCGCAGCTTCTAATCTCCAATGGAGAATATTGAAGCTAGTGAAAAGTAAAAAAAATAATGTTTTTAAAGATATTGTAAAAATTAAAAAATATAAAAGTTCAAATCAACCCCCTTTCGACCCATTCAAAATAAGACATTAACATTTTTTTTAGATATACACATATTTTGTATTGCCGCTTTCAGAATCTATCAATATATGAAAAAAATAGTTAATCAGATCGGTAAACTGCGTAATGAGAAAAAAAAATCAAAACGCTAGAATTATGTTTTTTTGGTTGCCACAACATTGGAATAAAATGTGTGTATCCAAAAGAAACAGGAGTAATAACACAACAGAATAAAAGAATAGTTTTTATTGCATAAATATTAAAACAGAATGCATAAAAAACTATGGGGAGAAAAAATACAAGCCAGAGTGACCCCTCACCCAGTGTAAATATGCAAGAGGGTAATCACCATTCCATCCCCAAGACAAATGGGCTACCACCACTGTACATGCAGTGTACAGGTGTGGTAAATAAAAAAGTAGGAAATTAATGGGTACTGATTTAACAGTCAGTTATCTTAATGGCCCAGATACTCAAGAAGATGGTGATTACCTTCTTGCGTCCCCTTACAGTGATAATTGACTCACACCACTCTAATCAGGGACTTATAGGGTCCTTCAGGGTGATTCGACGAGGAGCGGGGGAGCCGTTTGCGCTCAAGAGGGTGCCAACCTACGCTGTGAGGTAGGGACAGATTAGGAGTCAGCTTAGGGCATTGCCCTTTTCCCACTTTATCATCTCTTTTTGGGCTGAGAATACTTTACAGCCTTTTAACCATTTTTGGTGTTTTTTTTTTTGAGGGTCAGTTACAATTGAATTTTTAATGATACTAATAAACATAAATTTTAGGTGTATTTTTTTGGTGAAATTGTTTCCTGACCCAGAATTGATTGAACTAAAGAGGCCACACTATATTCATTCATAAGCCAACATCCATATAAAGATAAATGCATCAAAGTTCCAAAGTTTCTAGCACTGTTATCCACAAGGGGAAAGGGGAAAGACAAAACAGGGTATGGTCGTCCCAAAACTTCAAAAACAGGATCAAAGGGTACCATATATACGCCCCCAGGAAGAAGCAAGTGCGAAACGTGCATCGGGGCTTCCGCCCACCCAGTAGCCACGATCACCATAGGTACTGTCAGCATACATGCTCACCTGCACTGCTGCATATAACCTTTCATTTTAGATGGTCTTATGGTATATCTACTCTTAACAATGCACATGCGGCACTTTGTATGCTTATTGCACTAATAGCACTTTAATTATATACTTACCTGTCTTTTCTATGGTGCATACTTACCTGCTTCATTTGATTTTTTGTTCATGGTGCATCTTTAATATTGGTTATATGCTCTGTCTGACCATCTATCTTTACATACTGTGGCATGTTGCATGGTTCATGTTTAATATTGGCTATATGCTATGCCTGACCATCTAATATAACTTCACATACACTGTGTTCCAAATTATTATGCAAATAATATTTTCTCAGATTTTCCCAAATTACCTATATGAATTGCAGTCATTGTAATTTTCCAGTCAAATAACTATTAGAGTACAATTGAAAGGTTTTTGTACAAACTGCCTATGATAACAGTATATTTTTAAAAAAATAAAAAACTCAAGCTGCACTCAAAATGCATGTTCCAAATTATTATGCACAGCAGAGTTTTCAATCTTTTCATTTTAATAAAGAACAAAAAAATGGTCATTTTTGAAATTCTAAGCATTAGCAGGTTATTACAAACTGAAATCAAACAGTTTTCAACTCAAAACTTTATTCTAGGTGATGTTAATTGCAAAACAATTAAAGCAGAAACCATCCAAAACCTGACAAATTCAATGGACGAGAGTTCAGAAGCTCCTTTCGAACAAGGGGTCCTATGTGCAAATGTAACATCACCTAGAATAAAGTTTTGAGTTGAAAACTGTTTGATTTCAGTTTGTAATAACCTGCTAATGCTTATAATTTCAAAAATGACCATTTTTTTGTTCTTTATTAAAATGAAAAGGTTGAAAACTCTGCTGTGCATAATAATTTGGAACATGCATTTTGAGTGCAGCTTGAGTTTTTTATTTTTTTAAAAATATACTGTTATCATAGGCAGTTTGTACAAGAACCTTTCAATTGTACTCTAATAGTTATTTGACTGGAAAATTACAATGACTGCAATTCATATAGGTAATTTGGGAAAATCTGAGAAAATATTATTTGCATAATAATTTGGAACACAGTGTACTGTGGCCGTATACTTGTCTTTGGTTAATCTCATGTGAATATATCTATGTAGCATTTTCCACTACGGTTTGGACTCTGTGTCATTACCTCTAATAAATATATGGTAAATTATTTGCTACTTTAATATATTTTCCTTTGAGAACTTACTTAAATTAAGGATAATAGTTTTCACATTGTGTATTTCCACTAGATAGCCACAGTATATTAGTGCATGTGTTTTTTTCTATGATAAATTAGGACCTGTTTTATTTTAGGCTGTGTGCCCACTAAGCGTTTTTCAAGCATTTTTACAGCGGAATTTCCGCAACGAAAATGCTTAAAAAACGCTTGGTAATACGTGCCCCATGGTCCCCAATGATAATCCGCATCTGCTGTGCACATGCTGCGGAAATTTCCGCTGCGGATTATCATTGCAGAAAAATACGCAGCATGTCCATTAATTTTGCGGACACGTAGCGTAATCGCCGCCATTGACTTGTATTGAAACGCATATTATCCGTGTCAGCACATTTGCACACACGGATATTATGCGATTCTATGTGTGGATGGTACCCGGGTTTGGAGAAGAGGAGACTCTCCTCCAGACTCGGGTACCATAGAACCTGTTAAAAAAAAGAATTTAAAATAAAAAATAAAGATTATACTTACCTTCTGATGGCCCCCGGTATTTTTTCCGCTCCGTCTGGTCTGTTGTATGTGACGCGCCCCCTGGGCCATGTTCAAGGGATACCCGGAGCCGGATCTGTATGGGGGTAGTAGTCCTTGTGGCGGTGACCCGGTCCGTGCCCAGGGTGTCAAACTAAGTGTGTGGCAGTCTTTGTAGATGTTGTTTAAGTGTCGACTACGCCACCCGTTGAGTGCGGCTTTGAAGCCGCCGCTGCAGAGCAGTCCGCTGAGGCCGGTGGTATATGTGCAGCAGTGATGGTATAACCCCCAACGGGAGGGGTATGGCCTCAGGGCAGCAGGTGTGGATGATGGGGGTTGTGATGATGCAGGAAGGAGAGGCAGAGTCAGGAGATGCAGTTTCAGGGTTTTTACTCACTGATGTTGCTTTAGTCACTCTGGCCTTGAGTGACCACCCGAGCCGTGCTGCGTCCACCAGGTGCGGGACTCGGCTAACCCCCAGGCAGTTCCGGAGCGTGGTCCTGAGCTTCCCTCTCACTCTCTTTCTCCTGGCCGTCCCCACCAGGGATCCACCTCTGTCCAGCTCCCTCGGGCCTCTTAGTGGTTGAACCTTCTCTGGCTTCCCTGGCCCTACTCGTGGTGTGCCTTCCTGGTGGATATGGTGAGGGTCGTGGCAAAACTTGCCCACGACCTCCGGTTCCTGGTTAAGGGTTACTTCTGCCTCCGCCAGCTTGGGATCCGGTGCCCTCTTCTGCCAACCCTTCACCCTTTCTGGTCTGATTCTGGGATCTTAGGGTTCCCTCTGTCTCTGCTTCTCTGGGCCTTTCTTCCTCCTCTCTCTCTTCACTGCAGGCTTTGCTCTGGAGCTGGGCCCAGCCAGAGCCACAGCTCCCTGTCAGCCCTCCTGGCTGAGCTCCTCTGCTCTGCTCCTCCTCTCTCTGACTAAAGACCCTATTCTAAGATGGTGCTCACCTTATATACTCCCTCTATGTGTGAACCCAGGTGACCAGCACCCAATGGGCTCCTAGCTTTACCCAGACTACTCCCCCTATCTGCCCCTACACTACTGGGATGTTCCACCCCCCTCCCACTCCAGCCAGGGACAGACGCTGTCGTACCTGCACATATACTGGTGGGAGTACCGTTGTTCTGTCCCCCGGAAATGGGATGTATGTAGTGCATGCAGCCTACTAAGCTCAGTTCCACACTCCATCCTTACCCGGGAGTGGAATACCACACCTCTGGAGTGAGGTGCAATACCCCTGTAGCAGCCGAATCCTCAGGGTGCTACATTCCCCCCTGGTAAATCACAGCACGTCCTCGGGCTGTAAAAGAGCAAAACATAAAACATACAAATTTTTGAAAGTGCACTTACATATAAAATATAACTTTCAACCCATCCCTTTATGGGAGGTACTTCTCTCTTAAAATGTTACAGACACATCATAAAATAATATTAACTCTTTCAGCATAATAAAACTTTTCATGTAAAACATTTTTGACCTCTGGCCACTTGTGCAAATTGTGACCAGGTAAGTGCTACAGTCTCTTGTAGAAAAAAAAACAGTTTCCTATAAAACCAGTAGGGGGCGCTTTAGAAAGCGCAACTATATACAAGGGATATGGCCGCTCTCAGTCCTCGGCCAGTGGGGAATAGGGATGGCTGTTCACAGTCCTCAGCCTGTGGGGAGATGGGACACACTGGAACAGTTCACACTTGTCCCAACGGGGAACTCATTTTAATTAAGCAGCATGGCATATACCCTTACGGGTAACTATATACAGTTTCAGTTCACCTCTTAATGGTGACGATGCCCTCCTGCTCCTTCCTGAGGGTAGGCTTCAGACCCGTTCGGGTCCTCTTGTTCCTCCTCACACCGCAGCTCTTCTTCCGTCAGGCGATGTACATGAAGGGCATAGGGTCCTTTGGCACACTGGTGCCGGGTGAAGGTGACCTCGTCACCCAGGTACAGGTCACGACCACGGTGTCCCTCCGGTAGGTGAGACTCGACATCTCTGCGGGTTACAAAAACGTCACCGGGGGTTTTGTGATCCCTGATGAAGCCCCAACCGTGCTGCAGTTGGAATTTGATTACAGTCCCGGTGGCACGGGGACCGTGGGCTGCACGGGGGTTCCGTCGGGTCTGGCTTTTCTGCTCTGCACTCCGGATTTGCAGCCGCTCCTCGCGGACCCGCCTCTCTCTCCTTTCTCTGTCGAAGACCTCTAACTGCTGTCGGCAGCACTCTGCACGCTGGGCTGCGGCCGCCCGGGTCTCTTGGGTGAACCCGATGAGGTCTTCTCCAGTGGGGTCCCACGCGAACTGCGCCTCCTCCAACGAGAGTGGGGTGATCTTGGCGGGCGCCGGAGCCGGGATCAGGGGCTCATCCAGAGGCCGTTCCCTCCGGAGTCGGGGATTGACGAACTCCGGCGGCCACACAAAGGGCTGCCCATCCGGGCAAGTATGCTGGGTAAACAAGTCTTCTCCCAGGGGTAGCATGATGGAGGTTGCGGGCGCGATGATTGCCGCGGCGCCCGGGGGCACTCTGAATGTGAAGGGCACTGTGGAGACGGCTGCGCCCGGGGGTACTCTGCCCTGTGACCAGGCCGATGGCGCTTCCTGTTTGGTCGCACTCTGATTTGAGGCGCGTGACGTCACGAGGAGCGCGGCCGCGGCTCCTGCCGCTTGAGGCCTAGTTTGGAGCAGTGGCGGTGCAGCGACGGGCGCAGTGAACGGGATTTCGGGCTCTGCGACGGGGAGCTGGGGCAGGTTCTCGGCCTCCGGGTACGTGGTGTAGACGTCCCCATTACCTGCCTCCGTTACTTCAGCTCCCTCCACGGCGCCGTCTCCGGCCTTCGTCCCTCCTGCTCTTCCTTCAAGGGCAGGCGTGCTCCTCGCTGCTGGCGGTGTCTTTTGCTGGCGGGTTCCAGCCTGCTGGGCCATTTCTCTGCTCCACGCGGCCAGTGCGTCTCGCTGCACTCGGGCCATCCTCTGAGCCAAGCCCTCCAGTGCGGTCCGTGCATGCTCCCGATCTCTGGGGAGCTGCGCCAGGATCTCCACCAGGCCTTCTGGGGTAGTCGCTTGCAACAGGCTCCTGACCACTGGGTCGGTACTGCCTGCCTCTCCCTCCATCTCCGGGTGTGTTCTCTCTAGACTCCTCCAAGCTGCTCCCATCTTCTCTGTTTTGTTCTGTATACGCCCATACTGAGGGCGGTCCTGGGGTAACTTGGTGATTGTCAGTTGCAGGGGCAGACCCCCCACGCTGACGGACATCTCAATCATTGCAGTCTCTGCTGGTGGGGGCGGTCTTCGTTTTTGGCGCCATTCTTGGTCCTGGCCCACGATGGGAGGTGGCCTCTTGCCACCCTCTGGCACGCCCATAATGGCGTCCGCTCTGCCAAGGCGGGAAATCTTCTCAGATGGCGGGAATCGCTTCCCAGTGGCGGGAAACACTGCAGATGGCGGGAAAAGACTGCAGATGACGGGCAAATGGCGGGAACCGATCCGAGATGGCGTCCGATGGCGGGGACCCTCCGGAATTGGCGGGAGACTTCTTTTTACGGTAAATATGAACTTTTCTTCAGGCACGCAGTACCCGGTGGTTGCGGGCACGTGATCCTGCCGACTACGCCAAAGTTGACGCGCCCCCTGGGCCATGTTCAAGGGATACCCAGAGCCGGATCTGTATGGGGGTAGTAGTCCTTGTGGCGGTGACCCGGTCCATGCCCAGGGTGTCAAACTAAGTGTGTGGCAGTCTTTGTAGATGTTGTTTAAGTGTCGACTACGCCACCCGTTGAGTGCGGCTTTGAAGCCGCCGCTGCAGAGCAGTCCGCTGAGGCCGGTGGTATACGTGCAGCAGTGATGGTATAACCCCCAACGGGAGGGGTATGGCCTCAGGGCAGCAGGTGTGGATGATGGGGGTTGTGATGATGCAGGAAGGAGAGGCAGAGTCAGGAGATGCAGTTTCAGGGTTTTTACTCACTGATGTTGCTTTAGTCACTCTGGCCTTGAGTGACCACCCGAGCCGTGCTGCGTCCACCAGGTGCGGGACTCGGCTAACCCCCAGGCAGTTCCGGAGCGTGGTCCTGAGCTTCCCTCTCACTCTCTTTCTCCTGGCCGTCCCCACCAGGGATCCACCTCTGTCCAGCTCCCTCGGGCCTCTTAGTGGTTGAACCTTCTCTGGCTTCCCTGGCCCTACTCGTGGTGTGCCTTCCTGGTGGATATGGTGAGGGTCGTGGCAAAACTTGCCCACGACCTCCGGTTCCTGGTTAAGGGTTACTTCTGCCTCCGCCAGCTTGGGATCCGGTGCCCTCTTCTGCCAACCCTTCACCCTTTCTGGTCTGATTCTGGGATCTTAGGGTTCCCTCTGTCTCTGCTTCTCTGGGCCTTTCTTCCTCCTCTCTCTCTTCACTGCAGGCTTTGCTCTGGAGCTGGGCCCAGCCGGAGCCACAGCTCCCTGTCAGCCCTCCTGGCTGAGCTCCTCTGCTCTGCTCCTCCTCTCTCTGACTAAAGACCCTATTCTAAGATGGTGCCCACCTTATATACTCCCTCTATGTGTGAACCCAGGTGACCAGCACCCAATGGGCTCCTAGCTTTACCCAGACTACTCCCCCTATCTGCCCCTACACTACTGGGATGTTCCACCCCCCTCCCACTCCAGCCAGGGACAGACGCTGTCGTACCTGCACATATACTGGTGGGAGTACCGTTGTTCTGTCCCCCGGAAATGGGATGTATGTAGTGCATGCAGCCTACTAAGCTCAGTTCCACACTCCATCCTTACCCGGGAGTGGAATACCACACCTCTGGAGTGAGGTGCAATACCCCTGTAGCAGCCGAATCCTCAGGGTGCTACATATGGGTCGCGGTGGTGTGAAGGACCTGCCATGACATCATTTAATCATGTGACAGGTCACGCGACCGCTGACGTCGCCGGTCGCGTGACCTGTCACATGACTCAAGACGTCATCGCAGGTCCTTTCACACCACCGTGACCCATACAACAGACCAGAAGGAGCGGAGAAAATACTGGGGGCCATCGGAAGGTAAGTATAATCTTTATTTTTTATTTTTTACCATTTTTATTCTTTTTTTTTAACTATTACTTGGTCACACTATATAAATCCATGCCGGTTGCATGGATTTATATAGTGTGACCAAGTTGTCAAGCACTTTTCCAAGTGATGCTAAAATCGCTTGGAAAAGCGCTTGATAACCCGCATGCAGAAATGCATGTGAAGAACGCTTGACAAACGCTTCTACCTGGCAGGAAAAACGCATGTAAAATCCGCATGCGTTTTTCCTGCCAGGGAGATGCGGAAAAATATGCAGCATTTCTGCATTGCGGGCACTTAGCCTTACTATATTTACCATGCATGGGTTTTTCTTGGCTTATTGTGTTTATACTGGGTGAGGTGTCACTCCGCCTTGTATTTTTTCTCCCCACAGTTTATGTATTCTGTTTTAATATTTACTCAATAATAACCATTCTATTGGGTTATTACTCCTGTTTCTTTTGGATATATGCTGTTTTTGGGAGTGTCCCTTCATTACATATGGTCATATATAGGTATTAATTGGAATGAAATGCAATAACAGGCGATCAAAAGATCGTACCTACCCTAAAATGGTATCAATAGAAATGTCAGCTTGGTGCGCAAAAAAATAAGCCCTCACCTGTCCGAGATCCTAAAAAATGGAGACTCTATGGGTCTCGGAAAATGGCGACTTTTTTTTTTTTTTTTTAACAAACTTTGGATTTTTTTTTCACCACTTTAGTAAAAAAGAACCTATACATGTTTGGTATCTACGGACTCATAATGACCTGGAGAATCATAATGGCAGGTCAGTTTTAGCATTTAATGAACATGGTTAAAAAAAATAAAACAATTGTGAAATTGCACTTTTTTTTGCAATTGCACCGCACTTTGAATTTTTTCCCCAATTTCCAGTACACAATATGGTAAAACCAATGGTGTCATTCAATAGTACGACTCGTCCCACAAAAAACAAGCCCTCATATGGCCATATTGACGGAAAAAAAAGTTATGACTCTGGGAAGAAGGAGAGCAAAAAACAAAAATAGAAACCCAAAGATGCTAAATGGGTTAAATTTTCACAGCAAGGTATGACTTTGCAATTCATCTGATCGCTCTGCATAACATGCCAGAGATAATGCAAATTGCCACTATGAAAACTGAAGCAGCAAACTTTGTGAAAAACCCCAAAATGATGTCAGACTCAAAACTTTTGACCACGACTAAATGTGTAAAATGCTCATATGAACCAAATGGTGCACACACTATATTAGCATATAACAAAGCAGTACTGAAAAAGACAAATTGTGAAATATCTACTGGAAATGTTGTATATTATAAAACACCCCAAGATAAAGGTAAGATTTATCAGTAATGTAATGGCACTTCTATTTCAATAGGTAAAAGAAAATAAAATTATGTTTTTCTTATATTGGTACTGCTTTGGATTTATCGTTTTCTGATGCAATATTTATTGGGGTATGCTGTCTTAGTCAAAAGTTTGACAGCTGTTCAGGCAATGATTTTCCTTGTTTTTTGAATGTGGAGATTCAGACTAAATGCAGCAAAACTACAAAGGAGCACATATGGAAACAAGGCTCAAAGAAAACACATGTTAAACAAACGAGAATATGTTTTAAACCTTAGATTTCTCAAAGTACCTCCCTTTTATTGATAACTGCTCTACACGCCCTTGTCATCCTCTCAAGCAGCTTTATCACGTTGTCACGTGGAATGGATTTCCAACAGTCGTATAGAAGTACCCAGAGGTGACGAGCAATTGTTGGCTGCTTTGCCTTCACGGTGCAGCCTAACTCATCCCAAACCATCTCAATTGGGCATTCATTTTTTTGTTTTCTATTATTATTTTTTACCCAACAATATAGTGGACCTTACCTGCATTCTTTGTATTTAGGGAGTCCCTTTCTACAGCAGCATAAACTGGATAAGGGTTTTCCCCACTCTCACAGCATGTCTGGTGATTTGACAATGTTTTTTCATTAATCTGCATTAAAACAATACAAAATAATAGTTCATTAGTACATAAGTGTAATTCCTGCAGATTTCAATTATTTAATGTGCATAGTGGCATCCTTTCCTCCCTATTGTATTAAATTTACAGTGGGGAAAATAAGTATTTGATACACTGCCGATTTTGCAAGTTATCCCACCTACAAAGAATGGAGAGTAGTGATGAGCGAGTATGCTCGCCACTATTCATTACTCGCCCAGGCATCACAGTGCTCGAGATGCTCGGTGCTTGACGAGTCATTTTGAAATGCTCGGGCGGGTGCTCGAGTCCCTGCCCCGCATGTTGGGAGCATTTTAGACAGCCAATTAACATGCAGGGATTGTCTGACAGTCACTGTAATGCCATAGCCATGTTGGTTGTGGCATTATAGTGATTGGCTGGCCGCATAGCGTCATCCTGTCTATATAAGACCCGGGACCCTATGCTCAAAGACACAGAGTAGTGAGAGCTGCAACTGAGCGAGGGAGAGAATTGGCGGTTATTTTAAACATAGATTCCACACCACTATTAGAAATCTATTCTAACAGTACTTGTAAGGGCTCATCCTAAAGAAAATATTAATCCTGCTGACAGCATTAGGCAGAGTTTGTGGAGAGCTAGTATAGTACAGAATAGGGTCCATTGAACGCTCGTTTTGCTGCTGGAACTCCTATCAATAGCCCTTGATATCAGGGCTGATAATATTCTTTTTGCTCTTAATCCTCCTAATTTTGGTGTTATAATAATATAATACACTATTTTTACTGCTCCATTTGCTTATTAGCAGCATACTGCCAGATTTGGTTGATATGAATAGCATTGCTGTATTGTGGAAGCAGTGGAAGTAGAGAAACTTGTCCATCATCTCAGGTGGTCAAATATTACTGCAGTATTAATCTTTTTTTTTTGTTGCAAGCTGCAAAAGATTATACTCCATTTAAAGTCAGCTACTTGCATGTCAAAAATATATTCACACTTGTTCGCTGACCAATAGCATCGGTATACCCTCACTGGGCAAAATTGGTCATCAGATGTGATCAAATACTGCGGTATTAATCCTGATATTTTTTGCAAGCTGCAAAAGATTATACTCCATTTAAAAAGGACTAGGAAGTGGACGTGATGCTGATGTCACACGCAGAGGCCGAGGCCGAGGCGATGGACAAGATGAAACTGTGCCTGCTGAGGGAGCACAACAAAACACCCACATCATGTCGACCTACCTTACTGTCACAATTTCTAGGGGGCCACGGAACACCACTCTTGAAGCCAGAGCAGCGTGAAAAGGTTGTTGGTTGAATTGCAGATAATGCTTCCAGTCAGTTTGCCACCACCACCACCCTGTCTTCCAACGACCCAGTCTCAGTAGCCATGAGTCTGGACCACATATTCCTCACCCTGGTCCTCCTTCCTCTCAATATACTGAGCGCCCGGAGACAAGTGATCCCACACTTGAACACTCTGAAGAGCTGTTCACTAGTGATAAGCGAGCACTAAAATTCTCAGTTGCTAACGGCTCGGGTTGAGCAAATCGTAATGCTCGGGTGCTCGACTCGAGCAACAAGCCCAATGTAAGTCAATGGGAAACTAGAGCATTTTTCGGGCGTCTCCCCATCGGAGGTCTGGAGGGGGCCTAAAAATTGACCAAATCGATGAGAACAGTGCTAAAATTATATGGCAACAGAATGTGTAAGACCCCTGGAAGCATCTCTGCATCCCAGGTCACTGCCTAAAACCGTGGTCATCAGACTTGATCCTATATTACTGTGGTAATAATACAGACATTTTTGGCAACGTGATAAACATTAAACTCCATTTAAAATGGGCAAGGCGTGTGGCAAGAGACAGGGAGGTGGAAGTAATGGTGATGGTGCACGCAGAGGCTGAGGCCAAAAGCAAGATGAAACTGTGCCTGCTGAGGGAGCACAACAAGCATCCATATCATGTCGACCTAGCTTCCAGTCCCACTTTCTAGGGGGCCGCGGAATAGCACTGTTGAAGCCAGACCAATGTGAAAAGGTTGTTGGTTGGATAGCAGATAAATAGATAATGCTTCCAGTCAGTTTGCAACCACCACCCTATCTTCTACAAGGTCCAGTCTCAGTAGCCACGAGTCTGGACCACATTATTATTATTATTATTAATAATCCATTTATTCCATGGCACTTTACATGTGAAAAAGGGATATACATAGCAAAAACAATTACAATAACTTGAACAAAAATGTGACAGCGACTGGTACATGACGAGAGAAGACCCTGCCCGCGAGGGCTCAGTCTACAAGGGATGAGTGAGGATTCAGTAGGTGAGGGTAGAGTTGGTCGTGAAGCGGTATGGTGGAGCGGTGGTTACTGCAGGTTGTAGGCTTGTCAGAAGAGGTAGGTCTTCAGGTTACTTTTGAAGGTTTCCATGGTCGGCGAGAGCCTGATATGTTGGGGTAGAGAGTTTAAGAGTAGGGGGAATGCACAGGAGAAATCTTTTATGCGATTGTGGGAAGAGGAGATAAGAGGGGAGTAGAGAAGGAGATCTTGTGAGGATTGGAGGTTGCGTGCAGGTAAATACTGGGAGACCAGGTCACAGATGTATGGGTGAGACAGGTTGTTATTGCCTTTACATACCAAGGTTAGGGTTTTGAACTGGAGTCTCTGGGCAATGGGGAGCCAATGAAGGGATTGACAGAGAGGAGAGGCCGGGGCATAGCAGGGAGACAAGTGGATTAGTAGGGCAGCAGAGTTTAGGATAGATTGGAGGGGTGCGAGAGTGTTAGAAGGGAGGCCACAGAGCAGGAGGTTGCAGTAGTCGAGGTGGGAAATGATGAGGGCATGCACTAGTGCTTTTGCAGATTCTTGTTTGAGAAATGTGCCGATCCGGGAGATTTTTTTTACTTGGAGTCAGCATATTCCTCACCCTGATCCTCCTTCCTCCCACCATGCCGAGTGCCCGGAGACAACTGATCCCACACTTGGACACTCCGAAGAGCTGTTTTGTTCATCTTTCCAATTATAGATTCTGGCCTCTTGCTCAGTCCGCTTCAACCAGGGCAACAGGAGATCGCATGTAGCGATGCCAAAATATTTCGACAGCCATGGTCACATGAAGGTGACGGTGGGAAAGTGCAATTACTGTCGCAAATGGTGGATGATGTTGAAACACAATAGACAGAAAGTCAGGAGGAGGACCAGGGTGCAGAAGTGTAAGACGAGGTTGTGGGCGATGAAGTCACTGACCCCACCTGGTAAGGTGACATGCATAGCAAGGACAGCAGCGCAGAGGGAAAGGGAGGTGTAGCACCACAACAGGGAAGAAGAAGTAGTGGGGTGTCTACAGACACACGGCAAGCAACTGTTCCCCAAAACAACAATACCAGTCCAACTGCTAGGTCTTGCCGAGTCTGGCTCTTTTTTAAAGACTGTCCAGTTATCCCCAAAAAGGCCATTTGCAACATCTGCCATGCCTGCAGCAGCAGGGGCAGCAAAACTACCAGCCTAACCACCACCAGCATGCTCAGGCACATGACAGAAAAGCACCCGAATAGTTGGCCCGAACGCCAGGGTCCAGAAACAGTTTCTGCGGGTGACACCACTGCCTCTTTACCTGTTGTATGTGCATGCCAAAATCTCTGTCCATGATGCAGGTGAAGATGCCTCCCACCATGCACCTGTCGTTGCAAACTTGCAACCATCACTGTCAGCAACCATGTCCACGTCCTTGTCCCAGCGCAGCATCCAGTTGTCCCTACCCCAGTCCTTTGAATGCAAGCTCAAATACGCAGCCAGCCACCCACAGTCCACAACACTAAACTGCCACATTTCTCAACTGCTTGCACTGGAAATGTTGCCTTTTAGGCTCGTGAAGATGCAAGCTTTCCTTAACCTCATAGCAGCAGCCATCTCTCGGTAACGGTCCCCAGCCACCACTATTTCTCCTGGTGTTCTGTCCCCGCCTTACACAAGCACGTGTCCCAGAACATTACCCATGCCCTCACCAACGCAGTTATTGGGAAGGTCCACATAATCACAGAGGCGCAGACAAGTGCTTGTGGCCAGGGATGGCACATTTCACTAACAGCACACTGGGTTAATATTGTGGAAGCCGGGACTCAGTCGGACCCTGGGACGAAATACGTCTTCCCGAAGCTGAGAATTGCAGGCCTTGGGTGGATCAGGGTTTCCTCCACATTCTACAGCTCCTGCACCTCCTCTTCCTCCTCTTCAGCCTCCATTTCTGAAATGACCACATCAGTCGGAAGCAGAACGGACTTCTGCACTGCCTCGGCCAAGTGGCAACACGCTTTGCTGAAGCTAGTATGCTTAGGTAACAAACCGCACACCACTGCAGAGTTGTTGAAAGCAGTAACAGAGCAGGTAGATCTGTGACTGTCACCGCTGAACCTATAGCCAGGCATGGTCGTGTGTGACAACGGCTGGAACCTGGTGGCGGGTCTGAGGCTTGGCAAACTCGCACACGTACCATGCCTGGCCCATGTGCTAAACCTAGTGGTTCAGCGGTTTCTCAAAACCCACCCGGATCTGCTTGATCTGCTTCTGAAAGTATGCAGTGTGTGTGCCCATCAGAAAGTCAGCTACAGCTTCCACCGCCCTTTGCCATGCTTCAGCAGCATTTGCAGCTTCCAGCTCATCAACTGGTGTGTGATGTCACCATGCATTGGAATTCAATGCTGTATATGTTGGGAAGGATTTGTGAGCACCAGAGCAGCAGAGCGCAGTTGTTGAGTACCAGCTTCAACACGCCTGTCGGTGTTCAGGTCAGCCTCCGCACATAAGAGCTAATGAGTGGGCATGGATGTCTGACATCTGCGCCATCCTTCAAAACTCTGAAGACTCCACCAAGATAGTGAGCTGCACTGACGCCATAATTAGCATCACAATCCCACTTCTGTCTACTGAAACGCTAACTGCTCACAATTAAAGGGGGGGGCATTGCAGGCCTCCTTTTCATTTCTTAACCCCTTACCTACATTGTCAGTAATAGTTCGTCCCTGTGCCCTGGTACTTATGGACCAGGTATGTACCATTACGACAGCTGACACCCAGTACTATGTGCCAGGAGCAGTCCTGCACCTGTCCCGGCACATTAACCCTTGAAATTCTGCGATTGAAGTCGATCACCTCATTTCCGGGGCAAGCAGAGGAAAGAGCGCCCCTCTTACCTTAGATCGGAGACCCCATGCTGTGAGCACGGGGTCCCGATCGTTGCCATGGTGACTCAAAGTCGTCATGATGACATCCAGGTCTCCAGGCATCAGGGAGTTAGATAGATCGTGGGCATTGCATGATCTATCTAACTTGTGCCTGCAGGGCTGACAGCCTGCATAGCATAAGGATGCTTCTGCATCCCTATCCTATGCAAGCGATCAGCCTGAAAAAAATTAAAGTCCTATAGTGGGAAAAGTGTAAAAGTGAAAAAAGGTGTCAGAAACTGAAAAAAAAATTGTAAAAACATTTTAAAAAATATGAAAAAATAATCCCAAAAATATATTGTACCCATAAATAAATATTATTCTGAAAAAAAAGCAAAAAAGATAATAAAAGTACACATATTTGGTATCGCCACGTCTGGAAAGACCTTACCTATAAAACTGTCCCATTAGTTAACTCCTTTAGTGAACACAGCAAAAAAATAAATAAAAAATGAAGAAAAAAACGATGCTTTATTGTAGCGTCGG
The DNA here is from genome assembly GCF_046119375.1 of Phyllobates terribilis. Taxonomy (NCBI): domain Eukaryota; kingdom Metazoa; phylum Chordata; class Amphibia; order Anura; family Dendrobatidae; genus Phyllobates; species Phyllobates terribilis. The sequence goes on from NW_027362761.1 coordinate 256,230,443, forward strand.
CGTCTCTGCCTCCTGCCGGCGTCTCCAGCTCTCCTGCTGCTGCTGCGCGCACCGCACGCAGCTTCCCGGGCGCTGTGCTTAGGAAGCGCGTGCGCGCGTGCTCCCTCCCTCTTAAAGGGGCCGCGCGGGCCTTCCTAAAGAATCCCCGGCCGATGGCCAAAGGACCACTCCTATTTAAAGCACCTCCTCCAAAATGGAGGTGCCTGTGCAAGGTTGTTGTTTGTGTGCTAACACTCTCCTCAGCCCTTAGGTTCCAGTGCCCGCCACTCTGTCTGTCAGCCGTGCACACCAGCCTGTCTATCAGCCGTGCCCACTAGTTTGTCTATCAGCCGTGCCCACCAGCCTGTCTATCAGCTGTGCCCGCCAGCCTGTGTACCTGCCGTGCCCGCCGGCTTTCCTACCCGGATCACCTGTCAGGTTACCTGCCGTGCCCGCCTGATTACCAACCCGGATCACCCGTCAGACTACCTGCCGTGCTCATCCGCTGTACCTGTCAGCCTCAGCCATCTGACCAGTGGGAGTTGCCGGTTCTCACACAAAGTCGGTCCCAGAGTGGCACCTGGTCCACCTGCCTAGTCCCTCCCTGGTTCACGGAGTCGATTAAGCCGCCGTGTGGCCAGGGTCGGTCCGAGTTGGCACTTAGTTACACCCCTCTGGTCCCTCCTTGCATCTCAGCACAGAGGTTCCACCACCCGGATCCGTAACATTTATCATCATACTGCCAAATAAAAAATAAAACGCGGTCAAAAAGATGAATGTAAATATAAATACGTAGTACGGCTGAAAACGTCATCTTGTGACGCAAAAACAAGCTCCATCAGCTGAAAAATAAAAAAGTTATAGCTCTCAGAATAAAGTGATGCAAAAAAAAATTTTTTTGTATAAAATAGTTTTTATTGTGTAAAAGCGCCAAAACATAAAAAACAATATAAATGTAATATCGCTGTAAACGTACTGACCCGAAGAATAAAGCTGCCTTATCAATTTTACCGCACGCAAAACAGCATAAAAAAAAAAAAACAACTACTGAATTGTTGGTGTTTGTTTACTCTGCCTCCCAAAAATTGGAATAGAAAGCGATCAGAAAATGTCATTTGCCCGAAAATGATACCAATAAAAACATCAAAAAACAAGCCCTTACGTGACTCTGTCAGACGAAATATGGAAAAATTATTGCAAAAGCTAGTCGTTGCAAAAAATAGCGTCTTTTAGTGCGTGACAACTGCCAAATTTAAAAACCTGATATAAATCTGGTATCACTGTAATCGCACCGACCCGAAGAATAAAGTCATCTAATCACTTACACCGCATGAGGAACTGCGTAAAAAATAAACGCTAGGGTTAGGATTGTGCTAGGGTTAGCATTGTGCTAGGGTAAGGGTTACGGTTAGGGTTACGGCTAGGGTTAGAGTTGTATTAGGATTGGGATTAGGGTTGTGTTAGAGTTATGTTGGGGTTGGGATTTTTTCAAAAGTAAAGAAAATAAATGATGACGATATGGCGACTAGTGTTGAGCGCAAGTGTTTGCTACTTGAGTTTGCATCGGGTGCTCGGGTATAAACCAAGTATCGCAGGTGCTCGAGTGGCATGCTTGAGTCTCCACCCCATATGTTTTGCAGCTGTTATACAGCCAAGAAAACCACGTGAGGATTGCCTGCCATGCACAGGCAATCCTTGCATGTGTTTTTTTTGGGTGTCTAACAACTGTGAAACATGCGGGGCAGGGACTCGTGCATGTCACTCGTGCACCCGCGATACTTGGTGCATACCCGAGTACCCGATGCAAACTCAAGTAGCGAGCACTTGCGCTCAGGACTAATGACAACTTATTCAATATGATGACCTAATGTTATCACATTCTGTGTCGTACCTCTGGGTTCAAAATGTTCATTACACCCCTTAATAAAATCATTGAGGGGTCTAGTTTCCAAAATGGTGTCACTTGTGGGGGGATTCCACTGTTTAGATGCATCAGGGGCTCTCCAAACGCAACATGGCGTCCGCTCTCGATTCCAGCCAATTTTGCATTCAAAAAGTCACACAGTGCTCATTCCCTTCTGAACCCTGCCGTGCTCCCAAACAGTGTTTTTTCCCCACATATGGGGTATCTGCGTACTGAGGAAAAATTGCACAATAGTTTTTGGGGTCCATTTTCTCCTCTTAGCCCAAATTTTTTTATTTTCACAAGGGAAAAAGATAATTTTTGTGGAAAAAGTTTGATTGCTTGATTTTCACGGCTCAATGTTATAAACTTCTGTGAAGCACCTGGGGGTTCCGGGTGTTCACCACACACCTAGATAAGTTCCTTGAGGGGTCTAGTTTCCAAAATGGGGTCACTTATGGGAGGGTTTCCACTGTTTAGGCACATATGGTGTCTTGGCTTACTCAGAAGAAATTGCAGGATGCAATTTCTCCTGATACACTTATGAAAATGCTAAATTGGGGGCTGAAAAAATATTTTTGTGGGAAAAATGTGAAAACAAATTTTTTGGACTCAATGTTATAAACTTCTGTGAAGCACCGCACATCTAGGTAACTTCCCTGAGGGATCTAGTTTCCAAAATGATGTCACTTATGAGAGAGTTTCCACTGTTTAGGCACATCAGGGGCTCCCCAAACGCGACTTGGCGTCAGCTAATTATTCAAGCAAATTTTACATTAAAAAGGTCAAATGGCGCTCCTTCCCTTCCGAACCCTGCCGTGTGCCCAAACAGTGGTTTTCCCCCACATATGGGGTATCGGCATGCTCAGGAGTAATTGTATAACAAATTTTGACATCCATTTTTTCCTGTTACTGTTGCAAAAATATAAAAATTTGTGTCTAAACTAACATTTTTGTGAAAAAAATTTTCTTACACATTCCAAAAATTCCTATGAAGCACCTGAAGGGTTAATAAACTACTTGAATGTGTTTTTGAGCACCTTGAGGGGTGCAGTCTTTAGAATGGTGTCACTTTGGGGTATTTTCTCTCATAAATGTCCCTCAAAGTCACTTCAAATGTGATGTAATCCCTATAAAATGGTTTTGTAAATTTTGTTGGAAAAACGAGAAATCGCTGGTGAACTTTTAACCCTTATAACTTCCTTAGAACTAAAAAAAAATTTGTTTCCAAAATTGTGCTGATGTAAAGTAGACATGTGGGAAATGTTATTTATTAACTATTTGTATGACATATCTCTCTGATTTAAGGGTAAGAAAATAAAAATTTTGAAAATTGCAAAATTTTCAAAATTTTCGCCAAATTTCTGATTACAAAACATACAAAAACGAAACAAATATGTATTTTCCTGGGAAATATGTTAAGGAACCTCCTTTCCAGGGTAACGACTTGTATATAAGGCAAAATAAATAACCAAAAACAAAAATGCTTCTCCACAACTTGGGCAATGTTCACACGTAGCGTTTTTGATGCATTTTTGCACTTTTGCATAGCTTTCAAAGATGAAAAAACATTTACCAGTAAATGTCATTTTGACATTTTACTACCTTATCTGGCCATGTGGTGTGTGACACATCATCAGACACATCATGTTTCATTTATGATGGAGGGACTCTGAAAGTCACAAAGCCTACTTTTATAGGGCCATCGGGCAGCCCTTACTATTCTTAAAGGGCCAGCAGTCGGCTATGCTTTGTTGTTCCCATAATTAACGAGTGGGTCTCCTATACTGTTATTGCGTATGCAGTGACTGCAATGGCTGACAAAAATTTGGAGGAGCTCCAATGCCCCTTGCAAGAAACGTTGAGGTCAGAGGGCCTCCTGCAAAAAATGCTCTTATTATTAGGAAGTGTGTCTCCGACCATACTGTTTGCCTATGCAGTGAAGCAGCGGCTGTCAAAAATTTGGAGGAACTCCAATGCCCCTTGCAAGAGATGTAGAGGTCAGAGAGCCTCTTGCAAAAAATGTTACCATTATTAGGAAGTGTGTCTCCCATACTGTTTGCCTATGCAGTGAAGCATTGGCTGCCAAAAAAATTGAAGGAACTCCAATGCCCCTTGCAATAGACGAAGAGGTCGGAGGGCTTCCTGAAAACAATGTTCCCATTATTAGGAAGTGTGTCTCCCATACTGTTTGCCTATGCAGTGAAGCAACGGCTGGGCGGTGGAAGCCGTAGCTGACTTTCTAAAATGGACACACAGGCGGCGTACTTTGACAAGCACATCCGACAGATCCGGGTAGGTTTTGAGAAACCGCTGAACCACGAGGTTAAGCACATGGGCCAGGCATGGAACGTGTGTGAGCTCACCTCACCTCAAAGCCGCCACCAGGTTTCAGCCAATGTCACACACGACCATGCCTGCCTGTAGGTTCAGCGGTATCAGCCACAGATCAGCCTGATCTTTCAGAGCTGTCCACAACTCTTCAGTGTTGTGAGGTTTGTCACCTAAGCATATTAGCTTCAGCACAGCCTGTTGCCGCTTGGCCGAGGCAGTGCTGCAGTGCTTCCAGCTTGCAACTGATGTGGTCATTTTGGAGATGGAGACTGAAGAGGAGGAGGAGGAGGTGCAGGAGCTGTAGAATGTGGGGGCAATCCTGATTGACCCAGGGCCCGCAATCCTCGGCGTCGGGAGGACGTGTTCCATCCAAAGTTCTTACTGGGTCCCGGCTTCCACTATATTAATCCAGTGTGCCGTCAGCGAGATGTACCATCCCTGCTCACAAGCACTTGTCCACGTGTCCATGGGTAGGTGGACTTTCCCAGTAACTGTGTTGTTGAGGGCATGTCTAATGTTGTGGGACATGTGCTTGTGTAATGCAGGGATGGCCCACCGGGAGAAATAGTGGCTGTTGGGAACCGAATACTGAGGGATGACCATCACCATCAGGTTGCAGAAATTTTCCGTCTCCATGAGCCTAAAAGGCAACATTTAGAGCGCAAGCATTCGCGAAATGTGTGAATTTAGTACTGTGGCCTGTGGGGGGGTTGGTTGCATATTTGCACTAGCGTTCCAAGGACTGGAGTACGGACAACTGAACGCTGCACTGGGACAAGGACGTGGATGCACTTCCTGATGGTGCTAGTTGCTAGTTGAGAGTGTGCAACGACAGGTTCAGGGCGGGAGGCATCTTGGCACGCGCCATGGATAGGGGATTGGCATGTACGCACAACAGTGGAACAAGTAGTGGTGTCACCCGCAGACACTCTTGTTGGACCCTGGGGTTTGGCCCACTTAGTCGAGTGCTTTGGTGCCATGTGCCTGATCATGCTGGTGGTGGTCAGGCTGATAGTTTTGCTACCCCTGCTGATGCTGGCCTGGCAGGTGGAGCAAATGGCCTTTTTTGGGGTTATCTGCAGAGTCTCTAAAAAATATCCAGACTCGAGAAGACCTAACAGTTGTACTGGCAACTTCCATCGTGTTGGCGTAAGGAGGAACGCTTTCCTGCCTTGTGTCTGCGGCCACCACGCTGCTTCTTCCGGCCTGTTGTGGTGCTACGCCTCCCTCCCCCTGTGTGCTGCTGTCCTCGCTCTGTATGTCCCCCTGCCAGGTTGGGTCAGTTACTATATCATCCATCACCTCATCTTCCACTTCCGCACCCTGGTCTTCCTCCTGACTTTCTGGCAATTGTGTCTCATCACCCACCTCTTGCGACAGTAATTGCACTTTCCCACCTTCATCTTCGTGTGACCGTGGCTGCTTCAATATTTGGACATCGCTACACGCTTTCTCCTCTTGACTTGCTAGAAGCTGGCTGGGCGAGAGGCCTGAATCTACAAATGGAAAAGTAAACAGCTCTTCTGAGTATCCAAGTTGGGGATTAGTTGTCTCCAGGCACTCGGTATGGTGGGAGGAAGGAGGATCAGGGTGAGGAATATGCGGTCCAGACTCATGGCTACTGAGATTTGACAGTGTGGAAGCCAGGGTGGTGGTGGCCGTGGCTAAGTGACTAGAAGCATTATCTGCTATCTAACCAATAACCTTTTGACACGGTCTGTTTTCAATAGTGGTGTTCTGTAATTGGGACAGGAAGGTCAAGCGACAAGATGTAGATGTTTGTTGTGGCACAATTTCAGCTTGCCCACAGAAGCATCCTTGGTCTCTGCATGCACCATCACCATTACGTCCTCTTCCCCGTCCCTTCCCACGCACCTTGCTCATTTTTAATGGAGGACAATATTTTCCATGTTCACGAGAAATGACTGATTTTGGAACGCAGTTATATGTGATACGTCTAACAGAGAACCACAATCTTAAATAACAGGCCTGTAATTTGCTAATACCATCCTTCACAGACAGCTAGTGTGAATAGCTTGATTGACAGACTGCAACGGAATGAAAATGAAAGAAATGTCTGATTTTGGAACACTCTTATAGGTGTTATGTCTGACAGAGAACCACAGTTTTAAATAGCTGGCCTGTTATTTACTAATATAATATCCTTCACAGACACCTAGTGTGAGTAGCTTGACCGACACACTGCAACAAAATGGAAAAGGAGGCCAATATTTTTCACTTTCAGTTTAAATTTCTGGATTTTTATCGCTGAAATATGAAACAGATCTGGCTTTATTCTGCAGTGAGAACAAGCAAATGGAGCAGAAAAATAGCGTACTCTGGATTGCTTTTTAAACAAATAACCAGGATTAAGATCAAAAATTTTTTTTCCCTGGCCCCTGATATAAGGGGCTATGTCTACAAATATTTATAAGAACAGCAGCAGCAGGAACGCTCAATGGACCCTATTGCCCTATATGCACTTCAGTTTGCCACATACACTGCCTGCCTGCCTAATTCCTGCTATCACCACTGAATATATGCAGCTGGATTAGTCCTCAGAAGGACTGTTAGTTCAGTTGGATATATATATGTTGTGGATAGGGTTGAGCGAGTATGTTCTGTCCGAGTATGCTCGGGCCGAGCTCCGAGTATTTACAGCTGCTTGGTGATGTGTTTGAATCGCTCCTGTGTGCATGATTTGCAACTGTTTGACAGCTTTATTACATATGATGAATGTGTAAGAAATAGACATTCCTCACATGTAATAAAGCTGTCAAACAGTTGCAAATCATGCACACGGGAGCGATTTAACCTTATCACCGAGCAGCTGTAAATACTCGGAGCTCGGCCCGAGCATACTCAGCGAAAGGGTTAATAGAACATACTCGCTCAACACTAGTTGTGGAATACCTATACTTAGTGTTGAGCGAGCACTAAAATGCTCGGGTGCTCGAAGCTCGGGCCGAGATCACGGTGATACTCGGGTGCTCGACCCGAGCAACGAGCCCAATGTTAGTCTATGGGAGACGTGAGCATTTTTGCGGCGGCACCCCCGGCAGTCTGTAGAAAGCCTAAAAAGTGCCCAAAACGATAGTGACAGTGCTCAAATGACATGGGGACAGCATGGGGATCGCCCCAGGAAGCATTTCTGACCCCCAAGTCACTGCTGTCAACAACATGGTCAGAAGTATTAAGCCACTTTTACGGACTCACAATAAAACGTTCAAAAACGAAACTGAAACGGTTTTCCTGTGAAATATGTTAAGGAACTTCGTTTCCAGGGTAAAGACTTGTGTATAAGGTAAAATAAATAACCAAAAACAAAAATACTCCTCCACACCTTGAGCTATGTTCACAAGTAGCATTTTTTATGCGTTTTTGCACTTTTGTATTGCTTTTAACCGTGACAAATGCATTCACCGGGAAATGTCATTTTAACATTTTACAACCTTATCTGGCCATGTGCTGTGTGACACATGCATACAGTGCTGAAAAGACATGGGAACAGCATGACCCCTGGAAGCATCTCTGATACCCAGGTCACTGTCTAAAAGTGTGCCCATCAGAAGTGCAGACTTGCAACTATCCCTGTGCAAGTCCTTGTCCCAGGGCAGTGTTCAATTGTACCTCCCCCATTCCTTGCAATGCAAGCGCAAGTATGCAGCCTGCCACCCACCCACCCTCAGGCTGCAATACCATACTTCTTGCTTGCTTGCACTTGAAATTGGGCCTTTCAGGCATGTGGAGATGGAATCTGACCACCATGTCATGGCTGCGTCGGCGGCCTGGTATCCATACTCAGTCCCCAGTCGCCCGGCGGCCGGGTGTCCACGCTTGGTCCCCAACCGCCAGGGGGCGGCCGGGTGTCCATACTCGGTCCCCAGCTGCCCCTATTTGAAGGACAGCCTAACCACAAACACGTGCACAAGTGAATGTGCCCAGGGATGGTCCATCTCACTGACGCCTTCACACTGGGCTAATATTGTGGAAGCCGGGACACAGTTGGACACTGGGATGCAACACGTCCTCCAGACATAGAGGATTGCGGGTCCTGGGTCAATCAGGCTTCAACACAAAGTTCAGAAGGTAGACAGCAGCAGTGGTCGGCCTCCTGCACAATGAGTAAATTATTCATGATCATGAGGCCATCCATCTCCTTAGCTTTCAGTTCCTTGGAATGCAAGCGCATGTATGTAGTAGCGGCTAGGCCGGAGGTGGTCAGCGTTTTGGCGTATATCCTACCTCCTCCGAGGATTGCTGGATGTTTTCCTGCTACTATCCCAGTTCTATGACTCCCGTTAAAACAAAGCTTCAGGTGATGAATGATGGATGAGGTGGTGGCAAAGGAGATAGAGCAGGAGGAACAGGGACCATTCACATCAATATCAGGCCAGTCAACCACACATGTCTTCTAGGATATGTTTCTGTACCAAAAGGAGCTGTTCGGCTACACAGTTATAGGGCATACAGTGAGTGCAATGCCTACCAAAAAGTTTGAGGCACTCCAATGCCCCTTGGAAGTGACATGGAGGTCAGAGGGCCTTAACTAAACCATTTTTTCCATTTATAGCAACTGGGTCTCCTGTACACTGTTGGCTTAAGTAATGAATGGAAGGCTTTCCAAAAATGATGAGGAACTGCAATGCCCCTTGAAACAGACGTGGATTACAGTGTACTAAAAACTTTCTACCCACTATTGGGGAGTGGGTCTCCCTTAGTTTTCGCCTATGCATTGAAAAGCAAAAGCTGACTAAAATTAGGAGAGAATGCAATGCCCGTTGGAAGAGTCGTGGAGGTTAGAGGTAATTAAAAACAACATTTCAATGCCCCTTGAAAGAGCTGTGGAAATCAGAGTGGTTTAACAAGACGGTTTTAATGCCCCTTGGAAGAGACGTGGAGGTCACAGTAGCTTAACAAGACGGTTTTAATGCCCCTTGGAAGAGACGTGGAGGTCACAGTAGCTTAACAAGACAGTTTTAATGCCCCTTGGAAGAGTGGCGGAGGTCGCAGTGGAATAAAAAGACAATATCAATGCCCCTTGGAAGAGTGGTGGAGGTCACAGTAGCTTAACAAGACGGTTTTAATGCCACTTGGCAGAGCTGTGGAGTTCAGAGTGGTCTAACAAGATGGTTTTAATGCCCCTTGGAAGGGACGTGGAGGTCACAGTAGCTTAACAAGACGGTTTTAAAGCACATTGGAAGAGCTGTGGAGTTCAGAGTGTTTTAAAAAGATGGTTTTAATGCCCCTTGGAAGAGACGTGGAGGTCACAGTAGCTTAACAAGACTGTTTTAATGCCCCTTGGTAGAGACGTGGAGGTCACAGTAGCATAACAAGACAGTTTTAATGCCCCTTGGAAGAGTGGTGGAGGTCGCAGTGGAATAAAAAGACAATATCAATGCCCCTTGGAAGAGTGGTGGAGGTCACAGTAGCTTAACAAGACGGTTTTAATGCCCCTTGGAAGAGCTGTGGAGTTCAGAGTGGTTTAACAAGACGGTTTTAATGCCCCTTGGAAGAGAAGTGGAGGTCACAGTAGCTTAACAAGATGGTTTTAATGCCCCTTGGAAAAGTGGTGGAGGTCTCAGTAAAATAAAAAGACAATATCAATGCCCCTTGGAAGAGTGGTGGAGGTCACAGTAGCTTAACAAGACGGTTTTAATGCCCCTTGGAGGAGCTGTAGAGTTCAGAGTGGTTTAACAAGATGGTTTTAATGCCCCTTGGAAGAGACATGGAGGTCACAGTAGCTTAACAAGACAGTTTTAATGCCCCTTGGAAGACTGGTGGAGGTCACAGTGGAATAAAAAGACAATATCAATGCCCCTTGGAAGAGTGGTGGAGGTCACAGTAGCTTAACAAGATGGTTTTAATGCCCCTTGGAAGAGCTGTGGAGTTCAGAATGGTTAAACAAGACGGTTTTAATGCCCCTTAGAAGAGACGTGGAGGTCACAGTAGATTAACAAGACGGTTTTAATGTCCCTTGGAAGAGACGTGGAGGTCACAGTAGCTTAACAAGATGGTTTTAATGCCCCTTGGAAGAGCTGTGGAGTTCAGAGTGTTTTAACAAGACGGTTTTAATGCCCCTTGGAAGAGACGTGGAGGTCAGAGTGTTTTAACAAGACGGTTTTAATGCCCCTTGGAAGAGACGTGGAGGTCGCAGTGGAATAAAAAGACAATATCAATGCCCCTTTGAAGAGTGGTGGAGGTCAGAGTAGCTTAACAAGACAGTTTTAATGCCCCATGGAAGAGCTGTGGAGTTCAAAGTGGTTTGACAAGACGGTTTTCATGCCCCTTACAAGAGCCATGCAGTAGAGCATATTAAAAACATTATTCCCATTATTGGGGAGTGGGTCTCCCATAGTCTTTGCCTATGCCTTCCAAGCAAAAGCTGCCAAAAATTAGGACGGAGGAACTTGCAATGCTGGCAAAACAGACAAGGGTCACCCTGGAGGTATAGTGGTGGTGGAGTCTGTGGATAAGTAGAAGAGCAAAATACAGCCAAAATGAGGAAGCATATACCCATGTGTGGGTGTGAAGCGGTGCATGGGAATACACCTCCCGAAATAACACAATGGATTTGACTTTATGTTACTCTGCTGTCATTTGGTGGTGATGAGAAGTCTGGCCCAATCCAGCCCTTGTTCATTTTGATAAGGGTCAGCTTGTCAGCATTGTCAGTTGATAGGCGAGTGCGCTTATCAGTTATAATTCCCCCAGCGGCACTAAAAACACGCTCCGATAACACGCTATCGGCAGGGCAGGCCAGGACCTCCAAGGCGTACAGAGCGAGTTCATTCCAAGTGTCCAGCTTGGATACCCAATAATTAAAAGGCACAGAGGAATCACGGAGGATGCTGGTACGGTCGGCAAGGTACTCCCTCACCATCTTTTGAAACTTTCCACTCCTTGTGAGAGTACCCCGTGTCTCAGGGCCCTGTAAGCTGGGCGGGTCTCAAAAAACTGTCCCAGAACATTGACAGTGTTCCCCTGCCTCTGCTGGATTGGAGTTGCGTCTCTCTCACCTGTACGCCTTGGTTGGGCAATGAACTGTGACCTCTGCCGCTAGCGTGTTCAGATGGGAATTTTTTTTAACAGTACTGCAGCAACGGCCTTCTGGTACTGCCCCATTTTTGTAGACCTCTCAACCTCAGGAATAAGAGAGTGAAAGTTCTCCTTGTAGCAGGGGTCTAAAAGTGTCACCAACCAATAATGACTGTCACCCAACCTTTTTTATACAACGCGAGGGTCACGGTTAAGGCAGCGTAACATAAAGTCAGCCATGCGTACCAGACTGGTAACGGGCAAGACTTCCGTGTCCTCACCAAGATGACGACTGACCATGCTCTCCTCCTCCTCCTTCTCCTCCTCCCCCCTGTCCTCAGGCCACCCACGCTGAACCGACGGTATGACAGTTGTACAGGTACTATCGTCTACAGCGCATGATACCAGCCCCTGTTCTTCCTCCTCCTCCTCCTCTCCCTCATTGTCCCCCAATGCACGTTGGGATGAGATGAGGCTGGGCTGTGTGTAATCGCCCGTTACGGCTTCTTGATCCATCTCATCATACTCTGGCTGCAATGCCTCCTCTTTAAATCTCTGCAGAGAGCATTGCAAAAGACAGACAAGTGGGATGCTGACGCTAATGATGGCATCATCGCCACTCACCATCTTAGTGGACTCCTCAAAGTTTGTCAGGATGGTACATATGTCAGACATCCAGGTCCACTCCTGAGGTCTTATGTGTGGAGTCTGACCTGAATATCAACGGCCTTGTTGCAGCTGGTACTCCACAACTGCTCTCTTATGCTTTCAAATCCTTTGCAACATGTTGAGGGTAGCGTTCCAACATGTGGAGACATCACACAATAGTGGGAGTGCTGGAAGTTGCAAACGCGGCTGCAACACAGCAAGGGCGGTGGAAGCTGTAGCCGACTTCCAAAAATGAGCTGACAGGCGGCGTACTTTGACGACAAGATCTGGAAATTCGGGGTACGATTTAAGAAACCGCTGAACCACGAGGTTAAGCACATGAGTCAGGCATGGTAAGTGTGTGATCTCGCCTCGCCTCAGAGCCGCCACCAGGTTACGGCCATTGTCACACACGACCATGCCTGGATGTAGGTTCAGCGGTCTCAGCCACAGATCTGCCTGCTCTTTCACAGCTGTCCACAACTCACAAGCAGTGTGAGGTTTATCACCTAAGCTTATGAGTTTCAGCACAGCCTGTTGCCGCTTGGCTGAGGCAGTACTGCAGTGCTTTCAGCTTGTAACTGATGTGGTGATATCTGAGATGGAGGCTGAACATGAGGAGGAGGAAGAGGATGATGCACAGGAGCTGTACACTGTGGGGGCAACTCTGACTGACATAGGGCCCACAACCCTCGGTGTGGGGAGTATGTGTTCCGTCCCAAGGTCCGACTGGGTCCTGGCTTCCACTATGCTTTCCCAGTGTGCCGTCAGGGAGACGTACCATCCCTGGCCACAAGCTCTTGTCCACGTGTCCGTTGTCAGGTGGACTCTCCCAGTAACTGCGTTGTTGAGGGCACGGCAGATGTTTTGGGACACGTGCTTGTGTAGTGCGGGGATGGCACACCGGGCAAAATAGTGTCGGCTGGGGACCGAGTACCGAGGGACAGCCACCGCCATAAGGTTGCGGAAGGATTCCTTCTCCACCAGTCTAAAAGGCAGCATTTCCAACGCAAGCAGTCGTGAAATGTGCGATTTCGGACTGTAGCCTGTGGGGCGTTGGCTGCGAATTTGCGCTTTCATTCAAAGCTCTGGGATATGGACAATTGAACGCTGCGGTGGGACGTGGATGTGGACGTTGATGCTGTTTCTTGAGAAACTGCCATAACAAGTGAAGACTGAGAGGAGGGGGCATCTTTGCATGCAGTATGGACAGGGGATTGCCTTGCATGCACAACAGGGGGTTCTCTTACACGCACAACAGCGGAAGAAGCAGTGGTGACACCCGCTGACACTGGTCGTGGACCCTGGGGTTTGCCCCACAAAGTTGGGTGCTTTGCTAACATGTGCCTGATCATGCTGGTGGTGGTCAGGCTGGTAGTTTTGTCACCCCTGCTGATGCTGGCATGGCAGGTGGTACAAATGGCCTTTTTGGGGTTATCAGCAGAGTCTTTAAAAAAATTCCTGACGTCCCTTGTGTTGGTGTTACGGGGAACTGTTGCCCGCCTTCTGTGTGCAGCCACCACACTGCTTCTTCCTGCCTGTTGGGGCACTCTGCCTCCCTCCCCCTGTGTGCTGCTGGCCTCGCTCTGCGTGTCCTCCTGCCACGTTGAGTCAGTTACTAGATCATCCACCACCTCCTCCTCTTCCACTTACGCACCACGATCCTCCTCCTCACTTTGTGGCAATTGTGTCTTGTCATCGTCCACCTCTTGTGACAAATTGCCAGCGTCGATTTCCTGTGGCCGTGGCTGTTCGAATATTTGGGCATCGCTACATGGGATCTCCTCTTCCACCACTTCAAGCGGAGCAGGCGAGGGGCACAAATATGGAAATGGACCAGTGAACAGCTCTTCAGAGTGTTCAACTGTGGGATCAGTTGCTGTCTGATGACACTCGGCATGGTGGGAGGAAGGAGCATCAGGGTGAGGAGGAGTATGCCGTCGAGACTCACGGCTACTAAAACTTGACCGTGTGGAAGACAGACCGGAGGTGGTGGTGCCCAGGTAACTAGAAGTATTATCTGCTATCCAATTAATAACCTGTTCACACGGATCAATTCGCAATACTGGTGTTGTAGTGTGCTTCCCTAGTAATTCGGTCAAGAAGTGGGAGCGAAAAGATGTGGCTGTTGGCTGCGGCACATTTTCACCTTGGCCACGGCCCCGTCCTCTACACGCACCATCACTAAAACGTCCAGTTCCACGTCCCTTGCCACGCGCCTTGCCCATTGTAAATTAAGTAAAATAGCTTACACTCACACTATCATTGGAGAAAGGGTAATAAAAAGGAGATTAGAACCGTGGAAGAGGAAAACCACAGTTCTAGTTCTCTGGCCTACACCAGAATCTTTTAAGCAGATATATTTGTGTCTGAAGACTGAGCGAGAAACTCAAACTGTTTTTTTTTTATGTTAAAAAGGCAAAAAGGTGGATAATACAGAGATTTGAACCGTGGAACTGCAACACCACAGTTCTAGTTATCTGGCCTACACCAGAATCTTTTAAACAGATATATTTCTGTCTGAACAGTCAGGGAGACACTATTACTGTTTTTTTACGGAAAAAAGGCCAAAAGCTGGATAATACAAAGATTTGAACTGTGGAACTGCAAAACCACAGTTCTAGTCATCTGGCCTACACCAGAATCTTTTAAACAGATATATTTGTGTCTGAACAGTCAGCGAGACACTATTACTGTTTTTTTTTTTAAGAAAAAAAGGCCAAAAGCTGGATAATACAGAGATTTGAACTGTGGAACTGCAAAACCACAGTTATAGATATGTGGCCTACACCAGAATCTTTTAAACAGATATATTTGTGTCTGAACAGTCAGGGAGACACTATTACTGTTTTTTTTTTAAGGAAAAAAGGCCAAAAGCTGGATAATACAGAGATTTGAACTGTGGAACTGCAAAACCACAGTTATAGTTATGTGGCCTACACCAGAATCTTTTAAACAGATATATTTGTGTCTGATCAGTCACAGACACACTCAATTTTTTTTTTGTGGGGGGGGGGGGTGAAATACCAAAAGGTTAATAAGACGCGTATTTGTACAGTCTGACTGAGGGAAAAAAAAATACAGGATTTAGATGAAAAAAAAAGGATTTTTCCTGGCCCCTGAGATCGTGGGATAAGTCTAGCAATTTGACCAGCAGGAGCACACAGGACTATAATGCACTGTTTGTTGGTATAACCACTGCCTCTCCTATACAGCCTGCCTGCCTGCCTGATATCTGAAATGGATATTAGTCCTGAGAAGGACTGTTTGTTTGATTTGGCAGGCTTTAGAGACCCTACACTACCTATTTCGCACTATATATCTCTCCCTAACTCAGCAGCACTGACCCTACACTGTCTGATCCCGGGCGACTGTGTCCAAGATGGCGGCGCCCGGTTTTAAATACTCGAGGTGACGCTGTGCGGCCAGCCAATCACTGTAATGCCCACAAACAACATGGCTGCGGCATTACAGTGACTGGCTGGCAATCCCTGCATGTTCATTGGCTCTGTAAAGAGCGCCAAACATGCAGGGCGGAGACCCGAGCTCCCGCCCGAGTAACCCGGAAATGCTCGGTGCTCGCCGAACATCCCGAGTAGTGAGATGCTCGGGCGAGTACCGAGCAATGTCGAGCATGCTCGCTCAACACTACCTATACTGACTATGAAGAAGCAAATCTCTCTCTGACACAGCAGCAGCTCTCCCTACTCTGCCTGGTTCCGGAGTAGACTGTGACGAGCATGGAGGCACTCGGTCTAATATACACCTGATGATGCTGTGTGGCCAGCCAATCACTGTAATGCCCACAACCAACATGGCTACGGCATTACAGTGCATGGCAGGCAATCCCTGCATGTTCATTGGCTCTCTAAAGATCGCCAAACATGCAGGGAGGGGACCCGAGTTCCCGACCGAGCAACCCAGAAATACTCGCCGACCTCCGAGCTCGTCGAGCACAGTGATGCTCGGGCGACTTCAGAGCAGTGGCGAGCAAGTTCGCTCATCACTAGTGAGCACATTAAACTCCCAGGTGCTTCACAGAAGTTTATAACATTGAGTCATAAAAATAAAATGTTTACATTTTTCCCACAAGAATATTTTTCAGCCCCCAATCTATCATTTTCATAAGTGTATCAGGAGAAATTGCACCCTGCAATTTGTTGTGCAATTTCTTCTGAGTAAGCCGAGACTCCATATGTGCCTAAACAGTGGAAACCCTCCCATAAGTGACCCCATTTTGGAAACTAGACTCCTCAAGGAACTTATCTAGGTGTGTGGTGAGCACCCAGAACCCCCAGGTGCTTCACAGAAGTTTATAACATTGAGCCGTGAAAATCAAACAATCAAACTTTTTCCACAAAAATGATCTTTTACCCTTGTGAAAATAAAAAATTTGGGCTAAGAGGAGAAAATGGACCCCAAAAACTGTTGTGCAATTTCTTCTGAGTACGCAGATACCCCATGTGTGGGTAAAAAACACTGTTTGGGCGCACTGCAGGGTTCAGAAGGGAAGGAGCACTGTGTGACTTTTTGAATGCAAAAATTGTCTGCAATTGAGAGCGGATTCCATGTCGCATTTGGAGAGCTCCTGATGCACCTAAACAGTGGAAACCCCCCACAAGTGACACCATTTTGGAAACTAGACCCCTCAAGGATTTTATCAAGGGGTATAGTGAACATTTTGAACCCAGAGGTACGACACAGAATTTGATAACATTAGGTCATCATACTGAATAAGTTGAGCACCCGCGATACTTGGTTCATACCCAAGCATACCAATTTAAGACACTCTTGATTTTTTTTAATCTGGTATGATACCTAGAAACTCCTGGACCTGATTTGGTTCAGTTTTTTACTTTTTTAGATTTAAAAGCCAGCCCAAGTCTGTCAAGGAACCCATAACCTTCCCCAGCTGGTTCTTGCAATGTTGGGAGGAACTGCCTATTATCAGGAAATAGTCTAGGTATGGGACAATCAGGATATCTTGCTCCTGCAGATGTGCCATTGTCTCTGCAATTATCTTGGTGAATACCCGTGGAGCGACGGCTAGACCGAACCGGAGAGTATTGTACACTGTGTGCAGAATTATTAGGCAAGTTGTGTTTTAGAGGATTATTTTTATTATTGATCAACAACTATGTTCTCAATCAACCCAAAAGACTCATAAATATCCAAGCTTAATATTTTTGGAAGTTGGAGTGTTTTTTTTTTTAGATTTGGCTATCTTAGGAGGATATCTGTTTGTGCAGGTAACTATTACTGTGCAGAATTATTGGGCAACTTAATAAAAACCAAATATAATCCCATCTCACTTGTTTATTTTCACCAGGTAAACCAATATCAGTGCACAAAAATTTAGAAATAAACATTTCTGACATGCAAAAGCAAAAAAAATTAGTTATCAATATAGCCACCTTTCTTTATGATGACACTCAACCGCCTTCCATCCATAGATTCTGTCAAGTTGCTTGATCGGTTTTCGATCAACATTGCGTGCAGCAGCCACCACAGCCTCCCAGACACTGTTCCGAGAGGTGTACTGTTTTCCCTCCCTGTAGATCTCACATTTTATGATGGACTACAGGTTCTCTATGGGGTTCAGATCAGGTGAACAAGGGGGCCATGTCATTATTTTTTCTTCTTTTAGACCTTTACTGGCCAGCCACGATGTGGAGTAGCTGGATGCATGTGATGGAGCATTGTCCTGCATGAAAATCACGTTTTTCTTGAACGATACCTACTTCTTCCTGTACCACTGCTTGAAGAAGTTGTCTTCCAGAAACTGGCAGTAGGTCTGGGAGTTGAGCTTCACTCCATCCTCAACCCGATAGGGTCCCACAAGTTCATCTTTGATGATACCAGCCCATACCAGTACCCCACCTCCACCTTGCTGCCATCTGAGTTGCAGTGGAGCTCTCTGCCCTTTACTGATCCAGCCTCTGGCCCATTGATCTGGCCCATCAAGAGTCACTCTCAGTTCATCAGTCCATAAAATCTTTGAAAAATCAGTCTTAAGATATTTTTTGGCCCATTCTTGACGTTTTATCTTAATGTTTCTTGTTCAAAGGTGGTCGTTTTTCAGCCTTCCTTACCTTGGCCATGTCCCTGAGTATCGCACACCTTGTGCTTTTTGATACTCCAGTAACGTTGCAGCTCTGAAATATGGCAAAACTGGTGGCGAATGGCATCTTGGCAGCTTCACGCTTGATTTTCCTCAATTCATGAGCAGTTATTTTGCGCCTTTTTTGGCCAACACGCTTCTTGCGACCCTGTTGGCTATTTGCCATGAAACACTTGATTGTTCGGTGATCAAGCTTCAAAAGTTTGGAAATTTCAAGACTGCTGCATCCCTCTGCAAGACATCTCACAATTTTGGACTTTTAAGAGCCTGTCAAATCTCTCTTCTGACCCATTTTGCCAAAGGAAAGGAAGTTGCCTAATAAATAAGCACATCTTATATAGGGTGTTGATGTCTTTAGTCAACACCCCTCCTCATTACAGAGATGCACATAACCAGATTTACTTAATTGGTAGTTGGCTCTCAAGCCTATGCAGTGTGGAGTAGGATAACATGTATAAAAAGTATCATGTAATCAAAATACTCATTTGCCTAATAATTTTGCACACAGTGTATTGGTAGTGTTTGATTATCCCCCCTATTGACACTGCTACTCTGATGAATTTTTGGTAGTCCTTGTGAATGGGCACATGATAATATGCGTCCTTTAGGTTTAGAACAGTCATAAAACAGTCCAGAAGCAAAATTTTTACAGATGTTTTATTGTTTCCAACTTTAGATTTATGATTGTCCTGAATGGTCCATCTGGTTTCCTCCCCAGAAACAGTGGGGAGTAAAACCCTTTGCCTCTTTCCTGGGGAGGGACCTCCTGTAAGACTTCCTTTATTACTAAACCTAGAACCTCCTGTACCAAGACTAATTGCTCCCACTATGAATCTTGGGTTGGGGATTGAATGAAACTGTAGTTTCCTGTAATATCCAAACACTGTTGGAGATTTTTTCCCAGGCCGGGAGAAAAAAGGACATCCTTTACCCCACCTTGGGAAAACCCTCATTGGGAAGGCTTTCTGTTATCGTTTGAGGGCCCACTGAAAACAAACCCCTTGTTCTTCTTTCTCCTGTCCTCCCACTTATCGTGATCCCTGGGGGGTTTTATACAAATAAATCTTCTACTCCGAGAGGACTTTTTATAGGAGGTAATGGGAAGTATGGGAAAATGCTTCTTGTTATCACCAGCTTCATCCAGTATCTCATCTAGTATTGGGTCAAATAGGAATTCGCCCTCACATGGGATCGAACATAGTCTGGATTTTGTCTGGAGATCCCCTGGCCAAGACTTAAGCCAGAGAGCTCCCGGGCTGTGTTGGAAAAAACTGCCTATCTGGCCACCAACCTGAATGAGTTGGCAGATGCACCAGCCAAAAAAGCAGCAGCCCCTTTCATTAAAGAAATGGTATCCAATATTTTTTCTCTGGATGTTTTTTCTTTAAGCTGAGTTTCCATCAGGTCTGGCCAAACCATTAGTGACCTGGCGGTAGAGGTAGCCGCTACAGCAGGCTTTAGTCCTCCTCCAGCGGCTTCCCAGGACCCTTTCAAGAAAGTGTCAGCCTTCTTATCCATGGGATTGTTAAACACCCCCATGTCTTCAAATGGGAGAGAAAATTTCTTGGAAGCTTTTTTGGCTATGGCTACATCTAGTTTTGGCGCTTTCTCCCAAAAGGAACATACCGGGTCATCAAAGGGATACTTTCTCTTTGGAGACAGTAGACCCTTCCTCTCTGGTGTTTTCCATTCTCTCTTAATCAGAGCTTGAATTTTTTTTATTTAGAGGGAATGATCTCCATTTTTTTTGTTCCAGACTGCCAAACATTATGTCCTGAACGGATCTTTTTGGACGAGGGTCTATCAGTCCTATAGTGGACCTAATGGCCTTAATGAGGCTGTTTCTTCCAATGGAAAACATAATCTGGGGATAAAGGTGGAAGAAGCTGATGATGAAGATGAGGATGAATCGAATGATCCTGAATCCTCCTCCTCTGGACTAGTAGACCCAGATTCAGTGCTTGGTCTTGCATAGGAGAAGAAAAAAAGGGGCCCCCTAATTACAAAGTGAGCTATTACGAAGATCGCTTACCAATCTGACGAAAGAAGGGGTACCGGGTTAGGAGGAGGAACCATATCTGTAGATTGATTTCCTCTGGAGGTCTGGAGTCCCTGCTGCGCTGGGAAGACCTGGCAGAATGTCCACTTCCACTGCTACTACGACTGTGATGATGGGAAGGGTTCACCTGCTGCCTCTGCCGCTGCTTCTGCTGCTGCCACCACTGCGGCTGTGGTTACTGCTGTGGAGCCTGTGCCTCCGAATGCTCCTGGTTGCTCATTGCTAAAAGGGGGCCGCCAGAGCACTGACTGAAGCACTCCTCCATGTTTTTGGTGCTTTTTAAAACCCCTGGCAGCCCTCTCCCCCTTTTTCCTCCAGATCTTCCTCTGGCAGATCCGGTCATGTGCCCCTCCTCGTGTAGAGGAGCGCCGGAGCGTCACTGCGCATGCACCGTTGGATGCCCAGCCTGGCCACAGGCGGTGCGGTATTGCATCATCAAGATGAGCCTGTGTAGTGGATCCAGTAAGTCCAGTGATCCACTGGGCAGCGGTGGCGTGTCAGCACCACAGGAGAGAGCAGTGCCTCGCCGCAACATCACCGCTCCAGCTAAGGCAGAGACCCCTGCTGCTGGCATGGCTCCTTGGTGCTGCTGCACCGCCCCGCTCACCTTAAGGACCCACTGACCCCAGTGGTGGTGCTTCAGGGCACTGCATCAGCCGAGGCAGGGAATCCTGACGTATCCTCTTGCGATCCTCTTTCTTCAGGTACTGCAGGCTCCCCATCAAGGACAGGAAACCAACTGATTCGGGAGAGAGGTACTGCCCCTTTTTATCTGTAGGTTTCCTGTCCTTGAAGGGCGCATCCCCTCTCTCTGTGGTGTTGTTATGGGGGAAGGAGAAAAATTAAAAATCTATTCTATTCCCTATTAATGCCACTGTTAGCTGCATTTACAATAGAAACAGGTGCAAGGTATCATCAGCTGGAGATGAGTGTTGTTCATTGTCATTGATCTGTAATTAGAAATTGATGAAAGCAGACAGGGTTGCTTGCGTTCCTTCACAGTTTCGTGGTGCAATGTACCAAAAAAAACTCTTCGGAGACGGTTAAACTCTATTTTTTTTATTGTACTATATTACATCTCTTTTCTGAGATTCTTATAAGGGTGATCTATAGCAGTTGGAATAGCGTCTTACAGGCATCTAGTCAGGGATTATTGTATTATACTCCGTGCTGAAAAAAAAATTATATTCCCTATTGATAACGCTGTTGGCTGCTTTTAAAATAGGGTCAGGTGCTAGATTGTATTATCAGCTGAGATGAGTGTTCATTCTGGTTGTGTCTTATCATGTCTCACACACCACATGGCCAGATAAGGTAGTAAAATGTTACAATTACATTTACTGGTGAAAGTATTTTTCACCATTGAAAGCAATTCAAAAGTGCAAAAACGCATCAAAAACGCTATGTGAACATAGCCCAAGGTATGGAAGAGAATTTTTGTTTTTGTTTTTTATTTGCTTTATATACAAGTCACTACCCTGGAAGGAGTGTCCCTTAATGTTTTTTTCCAGGAAAATTCATTTTGGCTTTGTTTTTGTATGTTTTATTGTCAGTCCGTAAAAGTGACTTAATACTCTGACAACATTGCTCACAGCAGTGACCTGGGATTCAGAGATGCTTCCAGGGGTCTTCCCCATGCTGTTCCCATGTCATTTGAGCACTGTTTATATGGATTTGACCAATTTTTAGGCCCCCTGCAGAACTTCGGGGTGGAGGGCCACAGGAAAAATGCTCGAGTTTCCCATTGACTTAGATCAGGCTTGTTACAATTTGCTCGACCAGAGCAACGAGCACCTGAGCATTTTAGTGCTCGCTCATCAATAACGGAGAGGTCTGTAATTTTTATCGTAGGTGCACTTCAACTGTGAGAGACAGAATCTAAAAATAAAAACTAGAAAATCACATTGTATGATTTTTACACAGTTAATTTGCATTTTAGTGCATGAAATAAGTATTTGATACAATAGAAAAACAGAACTTAATATTTGGTACAGAAACCTTTGTTTGCAATTACAGAGGTCAAATGTTTCCTGTAGTTCTTGACTATACTCTGCAACAGGGATTTTGGCCCACTCCTCCATACAGATCTTCGACAGATCGTTCAGGTTTCCGGGCTGTCACTTGGCAACATTGATTTTCAGCTCCCTCCAAAGATTTACTATTAGGTTCAGACCTGGACACTGGCTAGGCCACTCCAGGACCTTGAAATGCATCTAGCAGAGCCACTCCTTAGTTTCCCTGGCTGTATGCCACGACCCATCTTCAATGGTCTTTCTGATTTTGTTGGCCAAAATCTCGTGATACATGATCCCATCCATTCTATCTTCAATACGTTGCAGACATCCAGTACCCTCTGCAGGAAAGCACCCCCAAAGTATGATGTTTTCCTCATCATGCTTCACGGTTGGGACGGTGTTCTTGGGGTTGTACTTATCCCTTTTCTTCCTTCAAACACGGTGAGTGGAGTTGATACCAAAAAGTTTTATTTTGGTCTCATCTGACCGCATGACCTTCTCCCATGCCTTCTCTGGATCATCCAGATGGTCATTGGCAAACTTCAAACGGGTCTGGACATGTGCTGGCATGAGCAGGGGGATCTTGAGTGCCCTGCATGATTTTAATCCCTGACGACATAGTGTATTACTAACGGTAATGTTTGAGATTGTGGTCCTAACTCTCTTTAGGTCATTGACCAGTTCCTCCCATGTAGTCCTGTGCTGATTCCTGAGGTTAGTTTTGCAGCAATTTGAGCAGATTTAAAATATAACTTTTAATATATTAATTAAAAAAGTGACAAACCTAGTATAATAAACACACACATAAAACACAGAAAGTACAGAAAGCCCTTATCCCTGTATAGGAGAGGGGACAACAGTGGTTATCTAGTTTCAGGGCTAAAGTCAGTCTATCAAATTACCTCACAGAACCATCATAATGCTCATGTTTAAAGACAATGCGATGTATTCATGAGGTAAAAAAAAGGAACAATCTCACCCGTCCCGTAAGATGGGTCATCCTATCCGTAGCTCCTGATATTACCCTGGATGGCGCTCATTTGCTGACCCTGTCAGACCCTGTCTTATTGGCTGACCCTAGGACCCCAAGACTCCTGCCTTTACAAGGGCAGTCCACAGGTGACCCTCAGTTGCTAGTTAGCTCTCAAATTACCCTGGGCAGTGCCTCCCGATTCGTTTCCTCATCATCGGGTGATTCATCAGGGGATTGGCACAAGAAATTCACAAGTGTAGGGTGTAACACCCCTCCATCAGGGTACAACAAAGGCAATGGCATCTCATAAATGGGTAAATCTACTTAAATACATTCATTTGAAGCCAACCCTTCAGGATTAGTTATGCACATGTCATGTGTGTGAGTATATGCCCCTGCCCCCATATCAAACATGGTGCAAATTAACAGTGAGCATAGGCCAATCGGAGCATATAGTGATGCCTACTAACCTTATTATCCCCTTATTTCATAGATAAACAAAACGTTTTAACAAATCCATACAAATTATGTGTCCTGGAGCACAAGCTTCCAAAGGCATGAGAACCGGAAGAAGTCCAGCATGCTACTTAGCTTCCGGTAGTGCGATGCTAGGGTGTCATTTCCGGAGCTGTGGAACGTAAATGCGTTCCACGATATCATCTCGAATGGACACGCCCCATCTGACGTAATTTCCGGGGTTGTGGAATGCAAATGCGCTCCACATACGTCATATCCAGTAGGCGTCGCACAATTCACATCCTGAACATCATTTCACATCATTTCCGATGTTATAGAGCAAAAATTTGCACTCCAAACCACAGATACGCCACACATCCGGAATGGTGCAGTACTCACCATATGGAGTGCAGTTTGCGCTCCATGTATACTTATAGAGGCACCACCATTTAATAGAATGGATATTTAACAGGGAATAAGTATTTTTGAACACTCCCCAATTTTCAGATCCAGTAGGACATAAAACATGCTCTAAGGCTTAAAAATGACCATAAATAACCTTATCAGAAATCGAGGTGTCCAAACTGAGCTGTACTTTACTCTATAGTATTATAGCCTAAACCTACCCACAGCATCTGATATTCCAGGTACCAAAGTGTAGTGTACGTTGTAGGGCTAATGGACCTCATACACCATATTATAATAGGATGAGTAGAGAGAAAAGGGAGTGTAATGAACAGAGAGAGGGGGAGATAAAGAAAACAGATGTCTCCCTTTTTTTGGGTTAGTAGGCTCTATGTTCACTACATACAAAATATAGTGTATCATTTAAAAGAATGTTATTTTGGCCAGAGTTGAAAGGTCAAGGAGGGGGCATAAAGCCCATAACCTTTTCAGAAAAATAATAGTGAAACAACATATAGAGAAGAATGGACATAGCATTAAACAAAACATCCAAATGTCAACTTTCATTAAGGCAATGAGGGGATACCGTTTTAAACTGAAATATCCACCTCGCCTCCTTTTGTAAAATTAGGTGGTCCCTGTCACCGCCTCTCTGAGGTCTAGGGACCTTTTCAATGCCCATGAATATGATTACGTCTTTCTCTCCCCCATGGACTTCATTAACATGTCTGAGCTTCCGTTTGGTCTTACCAATGTATTCAAGACCACACTGGCAGGTGCCATTATAACCCCCTGCGTTCGACAGTTAATGAAGTCCATCACCCAGAATTCCCTATTAAGGTTTGTCCCCCTAAATGTTTTCCCACACTGGATAGAAGTACAAACAACACACTTGCCGCATTTATAACACCCCTTTACATCCGATTTTAGCCAGGACTCGTGTCTCGGGGCAGAGAAGTGGCTGTGCACCAGTGTATCCCGGAGAGAATGACCACTCTTATAGGTCACGTGAGAGTAGCCAACCAGGAACAGGGCAATATCCCTGTCCATCTCCAGGATAGGCCAGTGTTTTTCAAGGATACCCTTTGCTTCCTTAGCCCCATTTCCAAAAGTTGTGATGAATCTCACCAGTTCCCCAGCACCATCCTTGACTCCTGGAGCCAGAAGACTAGACCTTCTTCTGGACTTACTGGTGTTATAGGCCTTGTGTGATACCTTTTTCAGGTAACCCCTTTCGCAAAACCTGTTCTTCAGGTCAGTAGCTTGTTCCTCAAAGGTCTCACTAGTGGAACAATTTCTGTGGGCCCGCAGGTACTGACCAGTAGGGATGCCTTTCTTTAGGCTTTCTATAGGTGCATGTCTCCACAAGACCACCTACACCTTTACTAATGGAGACATCCAGAAAGGGTAGACATGTGGAGCTTGCCTCACAGGTAAACTTGAGGCCGATGGGATTGATGTTATGCTCTTCCACAAACAACCGAAAATGCTCCGTGGTGCCCCTCCAGATGACAAATACGTCATCTATGTAACGGGCCCACATGTCTACCCTCTCAACACCCGGGGGGCCCCTCTCCCCAAAGATAAGGAGCAAATTGGCATGAGTGGGCGCACATGGGCTCCCCATCGCTGTGCCCCTGAGCTGGTGGAAGTACTTTCAGTCAAAGGCGAAAAAAATCCTTGTGAAACAGAACTGAAGGGCTCTTAGAAGGAAATCATTATGAGCCCAACATTGTACATTTCTTGTGGAGAGATAATACCTAACCACCTCCAGGCTCATATCATGTGGGATGGAGGAGTATAACGCCTCCATATCCACACTCGCCACGATGGTATCTGGTCCTAATGTGATTCCATCCAGTTTCAAGAGCAGTTTAGCTGTGTCTCTGGTATAAGACTGCAAAGCCAGCACAAATGGGCAAAGAACTTGATCCAGGTATATGCCCAGGTTCTGGCATAAGCTGTCCACCTATTGGCCTGCCCTTGAGAGGGTCAGTGCCTTTATGCACTTTTGACAAGCAGTAGAATGTCACCATTACCGGATTTTTTGGTAACATGAATTCAAATTCACTTTTATCAATCACTTTGTTTTTTAGGCCTTCCTCCAATACAGATGTCAACTCGCGTAAAAAGGTAGACATAGTGCTACTACTTGACAAGATCGCCCTAACATTCCCTATCTTGAAGGAGATAATTACACATGCTGCAATATTGATCCTGACCTCTCTCAGAATCATCCTTACCCCATCTTGTGTTTCTTACATGTTATAATATTTGTGGCAACAGTTGTTGCATCTTCACCAAGCTGCTTGCCTATTGTCCTGTAGCCCAACGCTGCCTTGTGCAGGTCTACAATTTTGTCCCTGGTGTCATTACACAGCTCTTTGGTCTTGGACACGGTGGAGAGGTTAGAGTGTGATTGATTGATTGATTGATTATGTGGGCAGGTGTCTTTTATACAGTTAACAAGTTCAAACAGGTGCAATTAATACAGGTAAGGAGTGCAGAGTAGGAGGGCTTCTTAAAGAAAAACTAACTTGTCTGTGAGCCAGAATTCTTGCTGGTTGGTAGGTGATCAAATACTTATTTTATGCAAGAAAATGCAATTTAATTATTTAAAAATAATTAAATGTGATTTTCTGTTTTTTATTTTTAGATTCTGTCTCTTAGGACATGGCCCCACTATCAGTATTTGGTCAGTATTTTTTCTCAGGAGTTGGAGCCAAAACCAGGTGAGGAACAATCAGAGAAAAGGTATAATAGAAACAATTGCACCAATTCTGCATTTATCACCCACTCCTGGTTTTGCCTCCCACTCCTGAGAAAAAATACTGACCAAATACTGATAGTGGGGCCGTGGCCTTACAGTTGAAGTGTACCTGCAATAAAAATTACAGACCTCTCCATTATTTGAAGGTGGGAAAACTTGCAAAATCGACTGAGTGTACAGGCTTAGGCTGTGTGCCCACGATGCGTTTTTTAAGCGTTTCCGCAGCGACAATTCCGCCGTGGAAATGCTTAAAAAATGCTTGGTAGAAGGTCTGCAATGTTCCCCAATGATAATCCGCATGTGCTGTGCACATGCTGTGGAAATTTCCACTGCGGATTATCATTGCGGAAAAATCCGCAGAACTACCATTAATTTTGCGTAATTGCAGCATTTGACTTGCATTGAATTGCTTAATATCCGCATGACTACATGTGCACATGTGGATATTCTGCGGATATTCTGTGTTTCAATGTGCGGATGGTACCCGGGTCTGGAGAAGAGGAGACTCTCCTCCGGACCTGGGTACCATAGAAACTGTAAAAAAAAGAATTTAAAATAAAAAAATAAACATTATACTCACCTTCTGATGGCCCTCGGTCTTCTCTCTGATGCATCCTGGCTCCTTGGTGGCTCACAATGGTGTAAAACGACCTTCCATGACGTCATTTAGTCATGTGACAGGTCACGCGACCGCTGACGTCGGCGGTCGAGTGACCTGTCACATGACTAAATTATGTCATGGAAGGTCGTTTTACACCATCGAGAGCCGCCCAAGACACCGGACGCATTGGAGAAGGAGACCGGGGGCCATCGGAAGGTGAGTATAATGTTTATCTTTTTATTTTTTACCATTTTTTTAACTATTAACTTGGTCACGCTATATAAATCCATGCCGGTTGCACGGATTTATATACAGGTAGTGTGACCAAGTTGTCAAGCACTTTTCCAAGTGATGCTAAAATTGCTTGAAAAAGTGCTTGACAACCCGCATGCGAAATCGCATGTGCAAAACGCTTCACAAACGCTTGTCCTGACAGAAAAAACTCATGTACAATCCGCATGCGTTTTTTCTGTCAGGGAGATGCAGAAACGCTCAGGAAAAATCCGGAGCATTTCTGCATCGTGGGCACATAGCCTTATAGTGAAATCTGTAGACTAACAGCAATTGGACATAGCTTTTGGACATAGTGCCAAAAGGAAGTTTTTGTTATGATCTGCAACATAAACTAAGGAAAGATAGGGGAAAGCTGTCCCTACAGTAAGACTAAGCTGAATCCCTACGATGTAGCGGGCTGCCTGTTCCTTGTGAACAGACCCGCCTTAGTCCTCGGTTAGTCTGAATGAAGACCTATAGAGTTAAGGGAGTAGTCCCTAAAAGAACTAAGGACTGGGACAAAAATGGGACAACTCCTAAACAGAAGTAGATGCAGAGAACAAAAGACAAACAGACGAAACGTACTAGAGGTCCCAGAGGACCAAGCGAACTAGACAGAGATAGGCACCGAAGCACCTGGCTAGAGAGACAGGCAAAAAACACTGAAGTCCAGCAAAGCCAGAAGGGCGGAGCTGGAATATATAGGCAGATGGTCACGTGACCGCAAAACACAAGATAGCAAAAACTAACAGGAGGGTTCTAACAGTTTTATAGCACATAACTGGTATCCGGCATAAAAAATAACGCAGCAGCCACATGGTTTTTAACATGGAATTCTAAATTACCATTCTCCAGGATGTTTTAAAGTAACAATGTTCATTATTGCTGTCCCCACAAAAAAATGGAAAGCAGATTTGTACATACAGTTATGGCTGCAATTTCAGATAAGTGCTTTTTTTTCTTTGTAAAGGTCAAAACAACAATATCATCCTTTATTACTCCCTTACCACTCCACCAATGCCTCGCTACTGCTGCCCCTGACATTTATTGACATGGCAGACAGCGGCAGCGATTTCATGACTACAGCATGTACAGTAACTGCTGCAACAAATAGCCGGTCTCAGTGGTGATGCCAAGAGACACCATAAGACCACTATGCCCAGTGATTGGCTGCAGTGATCACATGCTGTAGTCGTGATGTCACTGCTGCTGCCGCCATGTCAGCAAAAACTGGTCAGCAGTGAAGAGTGTTTTTGAACAGAGCTATCCTATGTTCTGGGATACCAAGGGACCACCAGTAGCATTGATTCTGGGAGCCCACTTTCCAGATTCATTCACATATCATTGGTCAGGGAGGAAGGATTTTATGTGGTTTGCCGCTGCTCTTATGTACAGGTGCTTCTCACTAAATTAGAATATCATCAAAAAGGTAATTTATTTCAGTTCTTCAATACAAAAAGTGAAACTCATATATTATATAGAGTCATTACAAACAGAGTGATCTATTTCAAGTGTCTATTTCAGCCTATGCTTCCATAAAATATAGAAATGGGTAGCTTGTTAAAGATACTGTCTGCTCCCTTTGGATGCATATAGTGCATCCAGAGTACTGTGCCAAGCACAGGTGGCCTACTCCTGCACAGGAGCCCACCAAGGGTTCACCAGTTCCTGAGGGTCAGTCCGAGCCTGCTTGTAGCGATTGTGTGGGCCTGTTAAAGAAGAACTGGGATACTAGTGGGGAACTGTGCCTTTTCCGAAATGAATATACCATAAAAGTATTGCTATAGAGTCCCTTTAAAGGGAATCAGTCACCAGGTTTTTGCTATTTAAATCGGAGAGCAGGGGCTTAGACCTTAATTCCAGCGATGTGTCACTTCATTGGCTACTTCCTGTCATTTTGATACAATCACTGTTTTCTCTGCTGCAGATCTACCAGTGCTCAAACTGCTGAGCCCTCACCACTAATTGACAGAAACCTGCTGATGGTTGCATGGTTACACAGATCAGATGACTGGGAGACACATGGCAGCTAGTCCTGTAGTGATGTCTCCTGTTGATAAAACACTGATTTTATTGAAACAGCAACACACAGCCTAGTAAGTGATACATTTCTGGAATCAGGCTCTCAGCCCTTACATTATGCAACGCTTGGATTACATAGCAAAAACCTGCTGACTCCCTTTAAGCTTTTACCAAAAATACATTTTAACTTTCTTACTTATATAAATTTCTGTCCACCCTAATGAAATATACACATTTTATGCATAGAGTGAATGGGATAACACAATACTACATTACAATATATTGAACACTATAAATATTACTTACATCATTAATGACTGTATGAACAAACACGTAAGCCCAAAAATTGGTCAGTGAATATATCTCTCCAGAGAATGAAAGTTTTAGTTTCTCCCAAGCTTTATCCTCGTTCCACAAGGGGGTTAATAGACGATGAGTTATCTGTCGCTCCATCTCTTCCATGCATGATGACCACTGATCATTATTATAGAGTGACGACATACACCTGAATATAAAACATGGGGCAGATGATGTTAATGTATCATTATATTGCATTTATTTTGTATATTTAATAAAAAAGACATGGTGCAAAAGAAGAATTGGATTTCTAAACTCAAGTCCAAACAGCAACTGAAGCAGAAATGTTAGAAAATGTTCTAGGCTATGTGCACACGGTGCATTTTCGCTGCATTTTTTCTGCGCAAAAATGGGCCAAAAACGCTAGGGAAACAATGTGCCAGCTAATGCAATTTAGAATCCTGAAGTGCTGTGCACACGATCAGGAATTTTCCTGTCAGGATTGGCATTGTGTTCAAATCTGCAGCATGTCAATTTTTTGTGCATTTTTCACCTATTGACTTCAATTGAGTCAGTCAAATCTGCAGCAAAAATGCAGGTATAAAAATATTTGTGGATATGCTGCGGATTTTTCCCGTGTATTTGACTGACTCAATTGAAGTCAATGGGTCAAAAACGCGGGTTCTATGGTAATGTCGATCTCTCGAAAATTCCATCTGTGCTATCTGGAGGACTACAAATTACAGTGTGTCTTAACGAAGCTGGTGTGTGGAGCAGAGGCCAGCATTCTAAGTGCAGGTAAGGGCATAGTTAAACACAATATCATAGTTATGATAACAGTGCAATTGTTATTGATTGGGAAAATTGTCTGTTTTTGTCTGGGGTAAAGCCTGTTTAACGCCTTAATGACCGAGCCAAATTTTACAATTCTGGCTAGTGTCATGTTAAGAGGTAATTACTCTGGAACGCTTCAACGGATCCCACTGATTCTGAGATTTTTTTTTATGACATATTGTACTTCATGATAGTTGTTACATTTCTTCGATATGACTTGCGTTTATTTGTGAAAAAAACTGAAATTTGGAGAGAATTTAAAAAATGTTGCAATTTTCAAAGTTTGAATTCTTATGCTATTATTTCACACAAAATAGTTTCCCACATGTCTACTTTACAATCAGCACAATTTTTGAAGCAATTTTTTTTCTTGTTAGGAAGTTAGAAGGGTTAAAAGTTGACCAGCCATTTCTCATTTTTACAACAAAATTTGGAAAAAACATTTAGCTTTAGGGCCACATCACATTTGAAGTGACTTTAGGAGGGCCTATTTTGACATAAAGTACCCAAAAGTGATAACATTCTAAAAACTGCACTCCTCAAAACCACATTCAAGAAGTGTATTAACCCTTCAGGTGCTTCAGAGGAACTAAATCAATATAGAAGGAAAAAATTAACTTTTTACTTTTTTCACAAAAATTAATAAAGTAATAGCACAAGGGTAACTAGAGAAAATGGGCCCCAAAATTTGTTGTGCAATTGTTCCTGAGTGTGCCGATACCCCATATGTAGGGGGAAACTATTGTTTGGGCACATGGCAAGGCTCGGAAAGGAAACAGTGTTGTTTTGGAATGCAGACTTTGATGGAATGGTCTGTGTGCGTCATGTCGCATTTTGAGAGACCCTAATGTGCCTAAATCCCTCAAGGATTTTATCAAGGGGTATAGGGGCATTTTGAACCCACAGATACTACACAGAATTTGATAACATTAGGTTTTCATATTGAACATAGTCATTTTTTTCATGAAAATTTAGATTTAGCCCCAAATTTGTAATTTTTAAAATGAATAATAGGAAAAAAAAGACCCTATAATTTATTATGCAGTTTCTCCCGAATGCGACGATATGGTCAAATGTGTGGTCAAAAACTTCTGTTTGGGCACATAGCAGGCCTAAGAAAGGAAAGAGCACTATTTGTCAGGAATAGATTGTGAATGCCATGTTGCATTTGGAGAGCCCCTAACATGCGAAAACAGCAAAATGACCCCATTTTGGAAACTAGTGGTATAGTGAGCACCACTACAAACCTACAGATTTTTCGCAAAACTTTATAACTTCAAGATGTGAGAATAAAAAATTTTTTTTTTCCACTAAAACACTGTTTTCTCACCAAATTTGTAATTTATACGAGGGGTAATAGGAGAAAATGGACCCCATAATTTGTTATGTAATGTTTACTGAACACAGTGGTACCCCATATGTTGTTGAACCCTAATGTTTGAGCACACAGCAGGGGTCGGATGGGAAGAAGCGCTACTTGGCTTTTAGAACGCAGATTTCATTTTAATAGATTGTAGGCACCATTAGCCAAGCCACAGAGGTGCCTGAACAGCAGAAACCTCCCCTTCAATTGACCCCATAAGGAATACATCTAGGGGTATAGTGAGTATTTTGAACTCATAGGTGCCTCACAGAATTTTATAACATTGGGACATGGAAATATGAAATTTTTGTGGTAAAAATGTAAGTTTTGTATTTGCTGCAAATTTTTCATTTTTTTTGTGTGGGATAAATTAGAGTTTTTATTGGTACATAAGTTTGATCGCTTCCAGAATAAGGCTGGATCACATTCTTGTGTTCTACGCTGAGTGCTTACCTTGGAGTTTACATGTAAATCCCACAAAAATGCAATTCAGACAAATCCCCCAATGAAACAACCGACCATAATGAGGCAGATGGAGACACTTTGGGATTCGTTTGCCGTCTGCTGCGGTGGTATCCATCTTTTTAGGCGTGCACAGACCTGTGGTTACACACACTTGTGTGCTAAAAAAACGCCTAAAATGATGGGACACCGCCGGAACAGAGACCAGTCCAAAGTGACTCCATCTGTCTCTTACGTGAGTGGTTCCGTCTAGGGTTTTGTCTGAATCAATGTTTTGGAGAATTTACATGGAAACCCCGATGTAAGCGCTCAGCGGAGAGTGCAGGATAAATGTGAGCAGAGCCTTATTCCGATTTTTGGGAGGTAGAATGAACAAATAGACAGCAGTACAAGAATAGTCTTTATTTTTGAGTGGTACAAGTGGTAAGGTGGATTTATTCTTGGGGTCAGTACGATTACAGCAATACCAGATTTACATAGTTTTTTTTAGGTTTTGCTGCTATCAGACATTAAAATGCTTTTCATAAAAAGTAGTTTTTTTCGTCGCCATATTCTGAGCATTAACTTTTTTTTTGGGTGAACAGAGCTCTGTGAGGACTTATTGTTTGCGGGACGAGTTGCAGATTTTCTTGATACTATTTTGGGGCACATCGTAATTTTTGATCACTTTTTATTCAGATTTTTCAAACACCAAATGAACAAAAACCAGCAATTCAGTTGTTGTTTTTATTTTTTGTGCTGTTCACTGTGCAGTAAAAGTAATAAGACCGGATTGTTCGTCAGGTCGGTGCAATTACAGCGATACCAGATTTGTATAATTTTTTTATGTTTTGCTATTTTTACAGACTAAAAACAATTTTACAAAAATGAATTTGTTTTTGCATTACCATATTCTGAGAGCTGTAACTTTTATTTTTTTGCCGAATGAGCCATATTAGGGCTGTTTTTTTTTAATGGGACAGTTTGGTGTTTTCATTTATGCAATTTTTTTACATACGACTGTTTGATAACTTTTTATTCACTTTTTTGTGAGTCAGTATGATGAAAAAGCGTTATTTTTGGCATGTTTTTTATTTTATTTTTTTACAGCGTACGCCATATGTAATAAATAACATGCCAGTTTTATAGTGCGGGTCATTGGTCAGACGTGGCGATACCAATTATGTGTACATTTTTGTTCATTTTTGTTTTATCACAAACAGGGGTGGATTAAGAGTAGCCATGGCCCCGGGCAGTTTAGAAGGTGTGGGCCCCCCTTGGTACCCGATGTGTCACGTGACATGTCACATGATCCCCTTTGATAGATCATGTGATAGGTCATGTAACACACAGGTGCTCTGGTGCACATACAGTAAGTAGATGCTAAATGACAGAGATAGTGGCGTGAATAGCGCACCGCACAAATTTTTCTCTTATGTCTAGCACTATACATAACACAGCACTATACATAATAGGGCAGGGGTGGGAGATTAATTTTCCCAAGGGGCCACATGAGAAACTGTAACTATTGTGGAGGCCGAACAAATAGGCTGAAATTAATTTTGCTCAATATTAATTATAATGATTTTTTATATTAATTGTATGACTAAATATTGAGCACAATTAAGTATGCTGACATCCCCCTATATAAAGAGCCCCCACATAGCCCCCTCAATCAACAACCAAAGCGATCAACCTTTGGGGCCCTTATTCTTGTAAACCATAACAAAAAAAGACCTTAAAAAAATATTTCATTAAATAGTTAATTTAAACCCTCATAAATAAGGAATACAATATATAATTACATAAAGACAGAAATGCACACACATTTGCACAGAAAAACTGTGATTTAAAAAAAGAGCAGAAATGAGGGGAGATGGGGACGAGTTTTGCCCTTCACAATTCCCTTACTGACAGTGGAGGTCGGCACCCTAGGTTCGGTATGGCGCCCCGCTCCTCATCGACCGCCCCTATGTAGCCCGACCACTACTGTAACTGACCTACTGTAGAGCATAAATTGGTCAATTCATGTGTACCTGATTTTAATTGCAGCAGGTTCTTGCCTTTCTACACACAAGCAGACTTATGTCTCAGAGAGGTATTCACATTGATAGGGTCCTGGTATTTTTGAGAAACACCTTATCGCGGCTACCAGGTACACTTGAATTGGCCAATTTATGCGCTAAGATTTATATTTTCTACAGCAGTAATGCTATTCATATTTCATATATTTCATGTTTGCATACTTAGTGTTATAGTGTGCTGATTTGTTTGTTAGATATATGATGTCCTTGTCAAACCCTTCAGATCATAAATGGACAGTCATGTGGCAGTGCAAATAACTCCACAAAGCAGCAAGTGGTGTCCTATCACTCATTGAGCTCAGCTTCAGGGCCGCTCGCTGCATCGCCTCATTCTCCCTGGCTACTCTGTTGATCGGTCACATGGATTACAGCGGGGGACACATAGAAGAGGTGAGTATAAGCATTTTTTATTTTATTCTTATTTTTACAGGTGGACACTGCGGAAGCAGACACTACTACCCTAATCATTGTCCCTGCTGGTGCTGATCGCAGTGCCGGCAGGGAACCATGATGAGGGCAGTGTTCAGCACCCGGCACTTGGGAACAATGCTAACTGTACCGCTGATTCCTAAGCGCCGGTACATGTCAAACGGATATCATCCTTGTGCGGTACTTGTTTACACTGACCCATTCACTTGAAAGGGTCCATGTGATCAGTGCTGCTGGCCAAAAACAGACATATCAGTGTGCGGATCACATGGTCTGTGGAAACACACTGACATGTGCGCAGACCCATTCCTGTGAATGGGTCTGTATGTGTCAGTGTCTATGGTACGCATGGAAGCTGTCACTGTTATGATCTGCAACAAGTACTAAAGAAAGATAGGGGAAAGCTGTCCCTACAATAAGACTAAGCTGAATCCCTACGATGTAGCGGGCTGACTGTTCCTAGCGAACTGACCCACCTTAGTCCTCAGCTAGTCTGAACGAAGACCTATAACATAAGGGGAGGGGTCCCTAAAAGAACTAAGGACTGGGACAAAAATGGGACACCTCCTAAATAGAGTAGTTGTTACAGAACACAAAAAGACAAACTGACAAAAAGGTACTAGAGGTCCCAGAAGGACCAAGCGAACTGACCGAGAAAGGCACAGAAGCACCTGGCTAGAGAAACAGACAAACACTGAAGTCCAGCACAGCCAAAAGGGAGGAGCTGGAATATAAAGACAGATGGTTACGTGACCGCAAAACACAAGATGGAGAAAACAAACAGGAGGGTCCTAACAGTACCCCCTCTTTTATGAGGATCCTCTGGATCCTCCTGGCCCAGGCCTATCCGGAAACCTCTTGTGGAAAGCTTTAACAAGCCTAGGAGCAGAGACATCCTTCATCCTTACCCAGGAGTTGTCTTCAAGACTGAAACCCTTCCAGGAGACAAGATACTGTAATCTCCCTCTATGCCATCTAGAATTCAAGATACGAGAAATTTCAAATTCGGCGTCTTCCACCACAGGAGGAACTGTGACAGTGGTGTCCCTCTCTGATACACAAGCCTTTTTCAACAAGGAAACATGAAACACAGGATTAATCTTCCAGGAAGTAAGGACATCCAACCTAACAGCAGACGGGTTAACAACCTGAAGTACTTTAAATGGACCCACAAACTTAGGACCCAGTTTTTTAGAGGGAATCCTCAACCGCAGGTTCTTTGAGGACAACCAAACCATGTCATCCACAGTAAACAAAACCTCCTTATGTTTCCTGTCAAAATACTTCTTGGACTTCTTGTTAGCCTGTTGAAGGTTGCAACGTACATTAGTCAAAACTCTCTCCAAATTACCGGAAAAATTCTCCTCCTCTGGCACCGCCGACCGCAATTTGGAGAATGAACCAAAAGACGGATGTCTCCCAGTACAACAAAAAAAAGGAGAACACCCAGCAGAGGAGGATGTATGATTGTTAAGAGCAAATTCTGCGAGAGGCAGAAACTCAGACCACACCTCTTTATTGTCCGCCACAAAACAATGCAAAAACTGTTCAACATCCTGGTTCTTTCTTTCAGTCTGTCCATTAGACTCAGGATGATAACCAGACGAAAATAATGGACTCCCAACCTGTCACAAACAGAACGCCAAAAGCGAGCCACAAACTGAGGTCATCTATCAGAAACAATATCCGTGGGAACGCCAAGGAGCTTGACAATCTCCTTAACAAACGCCTTAGCGAGTGTCTTGGTGCAGGGCAACTTAATAAATGGAACCAAATGACACATCTTACTAAAACGGTCCACGACCACCCAGATGACAGTAAAACCCTCGGACACAGGAAGATCAGTAATAAAATCCTTTGTGAGATGCGTCCAATGTGCACTAGGAACCTCCAGAGAGCAAAACAACCCCGCAGCAGGAGTATGTGAAGCCTTTGACCTAGCACACACAGTACATTGACGCACCCACATGATGACTTCCTTCTGCCATCCAGGAGTCGGACACCAAAAACTGCGACTGATAAGGCTCTTAGTCTCCAAAACTCCTGGATGACCTGCCAACCGAGACTCATGACACTCCACAAACAAATCTCTCTTAAAGGCTCTAGGCACGAACAACCTCCCATGGGGAGTGTTAGATGGAGCATCATCTTGAGCTTTCAGAATCCTATTCTCTAAAACGGAGTCCAATGCCGCCACCACAACACTTTTCTGTAAAATGCTCTCCTCCTCCTCGGCACCGCCTTCCAAAAAATGACGGCAATGTTCAAACGCGAGTTTAATAGCCAGCAACTCCCGATTTCCAACATAATAATTCAGTTCGGTTTCCGAAAATTTTTTCAAAAAGAAGGCACATCCTTGTTCTCCTGAGACAAAACTGCTCCGACCCCACCGATGAAGCATCGACCTCGACCAAAAAAGGCTTGTTCCCATCAGGCTGCATAAGGATAGGGGCAGAACTGAACCTCTCTTTGAGATACTCAAATGCTTCAATGGCCTCAGTAGTCCACTGGACCGTATTCGCACCTTTCCTGGTGAGATCGGTCAGAGGCTTAACAATTATAGAAAAATTCTTAATGAATTTCCTGTAATAATTGGCAAAACCCAAAAATCTCTGTATAGATTTCAAACCAATAGGCCTAGGCCATTCCTGCACAGCCTGAACCTTCACCGGGTCCATCTCAAAGCCCTCGCTGGAGACAATGTAGCCCAAAAAACTAATTTTCTGCACAGCAAACTCACATTTCTCCAGCTTAGCAAAGAGTGAATTATCACTCAATAACTGCAAAACTTCACGTACAGTCTGCCAATGGGACTCTAAACCTGGTGAATAAATCAAAATGTCATCCAAATACACAACCACATTCTTACCAATCAAAGGTCTCAGGATGTCATTAATAAGGTTCTGAAAAAATGCAGGTGCATTGGTAAGACCAAAAGGCATCACCAGATTCTCAAAATGACCTACCGGAGTGTTAAAAGCAGTTTTCCATTCATCACCCTCCTTCACTCGTAACAAATTGTATGCACCCAGGAGATCAATTTTAAAGGAAAAAAAATCTTGCTGTTTACCATAAAAAACATCAGGCAGTCCTAGCTTGGGTTCCACAAAATGAGCTCCAGAACAGCTACTCACGTGTTGCTCTAGCTCGGCCACCTCCAGAGTCAATCCCTGAAAGCGTTGAGCCAAATCCTGGACGGAAACCATACTGATCCCCGAATTTCTTTCCTTATAGTTTTTTGGGCTGGACTTACTGTTATGATCTGCAACAAGTACTAAGGAAAGATAGGGGAAAGCTGTCACTACAATAAGACTAAGCTGAATCCCTACGATGTAGCGGGCTGACTATTCCTAGCGAACAGACCCACCTTAGTCCTCGGCTAGTCTGAACGAAGACCTATAGCATAAGGGGAGGGGTCCCTAAAAGAACTAAGGACTGGGACAAAAATGGGACATCTCCTAAACAGAGAAGTTGTTACAGAACACAAAAAGGCAAACTGACAAAAGGGTACTAGAGGTCCCAAAAGGACCAAGCGAACTGACCGAGAAAGGCAAAGAAGCTCCTGGCTAGAGAAACAGACAAACACTGAAGTCCAGCACAGCCAAAAGGGCGGAGCTGGAATATAAAGGCAGATGGTCACGTGACCGCAAAACACAAGATGGAAAAAACAAACAGGAAGGTTCTAACAGTCACCACACGTACCGGACATACTGACGTCTGAAAGAGGCCTAAAATGGGGTTGTTTGAGTAGTGTAAAACACTGCAACGCGGCACTGACAGCCGCTCAGCATTAGGGCTCTTTGACATGTCCGGATATTACTGGTATTAGAAAGAGCAGTACTGCAGATATCCTAGTCAGTATGTACCTGTGTAAAAGAAAAAGAAAATAGGGAGCGCGGATTGAGTAGAACCTGATGTGCCAGTGAGTAAAGGATGGGAGCCGAGTGATTGCTAAGCTGAAGAGGTTGTGCAACCCTGTACAACCCTGGTGTGAAGCAAGAAGTCCGGGAACCAGCGTGCTGTCGGGCTACTCTTCCTGGTCCAGGTCACGTGACCGATAGAAGGCGTCGCCAGGGATGACATGTCGAAGGTCCTAACACCACAGTTTGGCTGACTGACCCAGAGCTGCTCCTGCCCCGTACCCTCAGAGGGGATGAAATGAAGCCATCAAAGAAAAGCCACAGCAAAAGGGAGCACTAAGGTGAGCTGCAACAAAGGAGCACTGAGGTATAACTGTATAAAATTAATGGACTTTATTTAAAAGCTTCCACAACGCGTTTCGATGGCCACAGCCATCTTCATCAGGTGGTCAATCTGATGAAGATGGCTGTGGCCATTGAAACGCGTTGTGGAAGCTTTTAAATAAAGGTCCGTTAATTTTATACCCTTATACCTCACTCCTTTGTTGCAGCCCACCTTAGCGCTCCCTTTTGCAGTGTGTACCTGTGTGGAATACTTGTGGCAACCGTGTGCTGCATCAGGATCACACGTACCAATGCCTGCGAATTAGCGCTACAGTTAGTGCTGTTCCCTAGCAGGCATCACTCATCATTGTCCCCTGCTTGCGCTGCAATCAGCACCAGCAGAGGACAATGTTGAGAGTTGTATTGTGCCGCCGCTGTGTCCAGTAAGTGTTAAAATAAGAATAAAATAAAAAAAATCCTTATACTCACCTGTCCCACACTATAATCCATCTGGCCGACAGGCGACCGTATACGCCGAGGAGCAGAGCAGAATGACTCGCTGCAACGAGCGGACCCCTGACCTGCGCTGAGCTCAGCGAGCGGTCCTGTCACTCAATGAGCTCAGTGCAGTTCAGAGTCCCGCTCACTGCAGCAAGTCATTCTGCTCTGCTCCTTGGTGTGTGTGGTCGCCTGTCGGTCAGAAGGGTTACAGCATTGGACACTGGATTTTTCCAACTTCGGATAGGTGAGTATAAGGATTTTTTTTATCTTATTTTTACACTTGCTGGACACAGCGGGGGCTAAATAAAACTGTCAACATTACAGTGCTGGCCAAAAGTATTGGCACCCCTGCAATTCTGTCAGATAATACTTAGTTTTTTCCTGAAAATGATTGCAATCACAAATTCTTTGGTATTATTCTCTTCATTTAATTTGTCTTCAATGAAAAAAACACAAAAAGAATTGTCCTAAAGCCAAATTGGATATAATTCCACACCAAACCTAAAAAAGGGGGTGGACAAAAGTATTAGCACCCTTTGAAAAATCATGTGATGCTTCTCTAATTCGTGTAATTAACAGCACCTGTTTCTTACCTGTGGCACCTAACAGGTGTTGGCAATAACTAAATCACACTTGCAGCCAGTTAACATGGATTAAAGTTGACTCAACCTCTGTCTTGTGTCCTTGTGTGTACCACATTGAGCACGGAGAAAAGAAAGAAGACCAAAGAACTGTCTGAGGACTTGAGAAACCAAATTGTGAGGAAGCATGAGCAATCTCAAGGCTACAAGCCCATCTCCAAAGACCTGAATGTTCCTGTGTCTTCCGTGCGCAGTGTCATCAAGAAGTTTAAAGCCCATGGCACTGTGGCTAACCTCCCTAGATGTGGACGGAAAAGAAAAATTGACGAGAGATTTCAACGCAAGATTGTGCGGATGGTGGATAAAGAACCTCGACTAACATCCAAACAAGTTCAAGCTGCCCTGCAGTCCGAGGGTACAACAGTGTCAACCCGTACTATCCGTCGACGTCTGAATGAAAAGGGACTGTATGGTAGGATATCCAGGAAGACCCCACTTCTTACCCCGAGACATAAAAAAGCCAGGCTGGAGTTTGCCAAAACTTACCTGAGAAAGCCTAAAACGTTTTGGAAGAATGCTCTCTGGTCAGATAAGACAAAAGTAGAGCTTTTTGGGAAAAATCATCAACATAGAGTGTACAGGAAAAAAAAAGAGGCATTCAAAGAAAAGAACACGATCCCTACAGTCAAACATGGCGGAGGTTCCCTGATGTTTTGGGGTTGCTTTGCTGCCTCTGGCACTGGATTGCTTGACCGTGTGCATGGCATTATGAAGTCTGAAGACTACCAACAAATTTTGCAGCATAATGTAGGGCCCAGTGTGAGAAAGCTGGGTCTCCCTCAGAGGTCATGGGTCTTCCAGCAGGACAATGACCCAAAACACACTTCCAAAAGCACTATAAAATGGTTTGAGAGAAAGCACTGGAGACTTCGGTGGCCAGCAATGAGTCCAGACCTGAATCCCATAGAACACCTGTAGAGAGATCTCAAAATGGCAGTTTGGAGAAGGCACCCTTCAAATATCAGGGACCTGGAGCAGTTTGCCAAAGAAGAATGGTCTACAATTCCAGCAGAGCATTGTAAGAAACTCATTGATGGTTACCGGAAGCGGTTGTTCGGCTAAAGGTTGTGCAACCAAGTATTAGGCTGAGGGTGCCAATACTTTTGTCCGGCCCTTTTTTGGAGTTTTGTGTGAAATGATCAATGATTTGATTTTTGCTTCATTCTCTTTTGTGTTTTTTCCTTGCAAGCAAATTAAATGAAGAGAATAATACCAAAGAATTTGTGATTGCAATCATTTTCAGGAAGAAACTGAGTATTATCTGACAGA
This sequence comes from Phyllobates terribilis, assembly GCF_046119375.1. Lineage (NCBI taxonomy): Eukaryota > Metazoa > Chordata > Amphibia > Anura > Dendrobatidae > Phyllobates > Phyllobates terribilis. The sequence continues at coordinate 256,272,083 of NW_027362761.1, forward strand.
ATTGCAGAGGTGCCAATACTTTTGGCCAGTACTGTAATTCCGTGCTTGTGCTGATCGCAGAGCCAACAGGGAACCGTGATGAAGGCAGCCTTCAGCATCCGGCGCTTGGGGACAGCGCTAACTGTACACTGATTCCCAAGCGCCGGTACGTGTCACACGGATGACACATGGATGTCATTAATGTGGGATGTCTTATGGCCCGTGCGGTGTGCAAAGAATGAACATGAAAGCGTTTTTTGCACACGGACACATAGTCCGTGGAAACGCACTGGCATGTGCACAGACCCATTCAAATGCGTGTGTCAGTGTCTCCAGTACGTGTGGAAACTGTCGCCACATACTGGAGATACTGACGTGTGAAAGAGCCCTTAAAGCCGGTTTTCAGTCAGTGCAGGAGCGCAGTTACATTGTAAATGTACAGTAATAATGGCTCATGAGTCCCCAGGATCACTTATGTGATCGGCCAGTCATGTGACCACGTTTGATATTTGCATGTGTTGACTACACCCTTTCTGCTTGTCTCAATTCTCTTCTATTGAGAGAAGCCAAGCCGACAGAAGCAAATAGCAAACGTGGTCGCTTGACCGTCTGATCACATAGTAAAGCCCCCGTCTCACATAGCGAGATCGCTAGCGAGATCGCTGCTGTGTCACGGTTTTGGTGACGCAACAGCGACCTCACCAGCAATGTCGCTATGTGTGACACTTTGCAGCGATCAGTCCCCTGCTGTGAGGTCGCTGATCGCTGCAAAGTGTCCTGGACCACTTTTTCGTCGTTGCCCTCCCACTGGTCAGCACACATCGCTGTGTGTGACCAGCGGGAGCTGCGATCAGGCTGGTAACCATGATAAACATCGGGTTACTAGGGGCACACGCGCTCCTAGTAACCCGTTGTTTATCATGGTTACGAGCCTGCTAAAGTGAGCGGTAACCTCCCGCTCACTGTAGCAGAGTGGTAACCATGATAAACAATGGGTTACTAGGTGTGCGTGTGCCCCTAGTAACCCAATGTTTATCATGGTTACGAGCCTGCTAAAGTGAGCGGTAACCTCCCGCTCACTGTAGCAGAGTGGTAACCATCTATGTAATTTGCAAACACCTGGCCACATTCCGACTAGACTGTTTACGGTCTCTCTCAATACACTTGTATTGAATGAGGGCGAGCAGTTGGAGTGTGGCCAAGCACATGTAAATCGAATGCTTGCTGATACGGGCAATGGCAAATTCTCAGTGTGTGCAATGTGAGGATTCACAAGTCTGCAGCCACAAAGAGGCACGGCAGACTTGTAGATTTAGACCGGACAACCCCTTTAGACACAGTGCAGCTCCTGCCATGGTTACTGAATGAGGGCTGCTTATACTATCAGGTAGGGGCTTTATTATAAGACCTAAGCTGTAAATATAATAAGCCCCCTACCTCCCTATCTCCACCCCCCAGACAGCAGCTATGACATGAGATTGCACATAATCTCAGTACACAAGCCCCCAGTGCCCCCCACCCCCACTACCCCAATTCAGCTCCCTCTCTTCACCTCACATCCACCCCACTCCCACAGTAACAGTATATGCTGTAATTCATTAAAAAAAACTAAATTGGCTCCAGCAGCACTTACATATATGAGCCAGGGACAGTCTAGGCACAATCTCTGCTACAGCAGCTCACTAGGACTCAGGGTCCAGTGTGAACCAATCAGGGCGCTCATGGGGTGTAGCTAACTGCAGCACTGCCAACCTATAGAAGATCAGGACAGGCTGGCTTGCTCAGCTCAGCTACACAGCTCAGGCGCGGGAGCGAGGGAGATGGAGCGGCTCCTCTTCGGCAGACAGTGCAGCAAATGTGTAAGTCACAGGCAGCTTTTGAACAGACGTGCCAGCGCTGTGTATGCTGGGCCCTGCTCTGCGTGACGCCATGCGGCAGGGCGGGCCCATCATCATTTAAACAGCCTGCGGCGGTGGCAAAACACATGCGATTGTGAATTATAATGGGGGCAATTCACGGGCCCTCCCGAAGCTTCGGGCCCCGGGCGGTAGCCAAGATTGTCCTCCTTATAATCCGCCTATGATCACAAACGGTGCATCTTGAGCGGTGAAACGGATTTTAGTGATTTGTGTGCGCTTTTAAACTAGGATCTGGAGGGAGGGTAGTTCTGCTAATAATCGGATAGATAGAGTAGACAGAAAGGGTGAGACAGTAAGGGTTAATGATGATTTATGGGGGGGCTGGCATATGCAAGGAAAGTAGGGAGGTGAGTAGGAGCAATAAATCTACTAGTAGTATTAAATGTCTGCTGGCAAATACAAGAAGTCTTGCAAACAAAATGAATGAACTGGAGACAATTATGTCGGTCACAGAATATGATGAAACAAGCATTACGGAAACCTGGCTGGATGAAAGCCATGACTGCGTGACAAACTTAGAGGGTAACATTACATTTAGAAAGGACTGGAAAGACAAAATAGGTGGAGGGGTGTGTATTTTCCTCAAATCCAACTTAAGACCTGTGCTCAATGACAAGATTGGGGGGAGCTTTGACACTGTATAGTCAGTATGGGTAAATGTACATGGGGATGATAATAATGGAAAGCTGCTAATTGGAGTTTGTTACAAGTCACCTAATATAGCTGAACAGGTACAGGATGAAATGTTGCAAGAAATAAAAAAGGCCGCAAATAGTAATAGGGTCCTTATTATGAGGAATTTAAACTATCCAGACATTCAATGGAACATAGAATCTTCTGATTGTGCTAAAACCTATAAGTAGAGATGAGTGGTGTTCGACTAGAACTGTTCGCCAATCTCAAATTCGAGCTGTTTTGGGCGGTGTTCGAGTCGTTCGACGAACGCGAACGATTTGTAAAAAATTCGGCTGTTCGAGGTTATGTTCGATAACTGTTCGTGCACCAAAAGCGTAACTGGATTTTTTCACATCATGCAGGGATTGTCTGCCACTCACTGTAATGCCACAGCCATGGTGGTTGTGGCATTACAGTGGTTGCCCAAATCGATGGGAACAGTGCTCATAGTGAAACATGAAAAGCCGGTGTGATGAAAGCCGGCCGGTGGGTGCAGCTCTCTGGCGCCCCTTCACCTCTCAGGTCAGTCAAGGTACTGCACCTAGAGAAAGTAGTGCCAGGTAGCTGCAACCAGCGCAGGGAACACGGTAGAGTGTTATCCCTTCAACGTCACTAAACCGTAACGTCACTACACAGCACAACTCGCTAGCGCCCTCTTAGCCTCAGGTCAGTCAAGGAACTGCACCTAGGATAAGCGGTCGCCAGGGAGACTGTCCTGTAACCTACTGGGTATCGGGGCCCTCTGTAGTGAGGGCGGTATATATATCTTCCTTGGCCGCGCCAGGAATATATATATCTGAACCTCCGACCGTCACTACCAGCCTTCCCCAATCCCCAGTTGGTATGCTGCCACCAGTCCCTATTTTAGACATACGGCCAGTCCGTGAATGGGCCTATCTCGGGTCAGGAACCAACCCTGGGTAGCGTTTTTGGCTTTAGCCGAGCTCACACGGACGTGCGTTCGTTATGCAGAATAAAAGGCAGGCCCACAATTACTTATAGAATCATAGAATCATAGAATCATAGAATGGTAGAGTTGGAAGGGACCTCCTGGGTCATCTGGTCCAACCCCCTGCTCAAAGCAGGATTCACTAGATCATCTCAGACAGATGTCTGTCCAGCCTCTGTTTGAAGACGTCCATTGAAGGGGAACTCACCACCTCTCGTGGCAGCCTGTTCCACTCATTAATCACCCTAACTGTCAAAAAGTTTTTTCTAATATCTAATCTGTGTCTCCTCCCATTTAGTTTCATCCCATTGCTTCTAGTCTTTCCTTGTGCAAATGAGAATAAAGATGATCCTTCTACAATGTGACAGCCCTTGACATATTTGTAGACAGCTATTAAGTCTCCTCTCAGTCTTCTTTTTTGCAAGCTAAACATTCCCAAATCCTGCAACCGTTCCTCATAGGACATGGTTTGCAGACCAGTCACCATTCTGGTCGCTCTTCTCTGAACTTGCTCCAGTTTGTCGATGTCTTTTTTAAAATGTGGTGCCCAAAACTGTACACAGTATTCCAGATGAGGTCTGACCAAAGAGGAGTAAAGACCGATAATGACTTCACGTGATCTAGACTGTATGCTTCTGTTAATACATCCCAGAATTGTATTTGCCTTTTTTGCTGCTGCATCACACTGTTGACTCATGTTCAGTCTATGATCTATTAGTATACCTAAGTCTTTTTCACATGTTACTTGAGGTAATTGATTATAATAATACACTAGATACACGATATACAACTAAATATACACAGGTATAAGGTCAGGCTAAACTATACAACAATGGAATACAACACACAGAATCACCACAGCATATCAGTTACCGGTTTCTTGATTTTCTTGTGACGCAGGGAGAGGATTCTGCGGTCGCAGGCACGGTTCTTTGTTACAGGCTGAGGCCTACCACCGCATGGTCAAACTGCTCCTCCCCTTGGTGGCCTCAGCTGGTGCTCAGATGTTCAGCACACCACTCTTGGGTCAAGACTGACTTATCTCTTGTCTGTCCTGCTATCTTACCTGCCCCGTCCCGCCCACTGCTGGTGAGGTCAGCTGGCTCAGTCTCCACCCTCAGGTCTACCTTCGATCAGAAGCCCAAATTCTACGGAACCCAATAACTTCTTCTGGGATGGTCTCATGATACCCCCAGGGGTTCCCATGGATTCGGGCCGCCGTAACCGACCTTTTGATATCAATTATGATACCACACGGTCTTCAGGAATGGCTCAGCGCTATATCTTGGCTTCCAGAGCACGTACCAACGTCTACCGCGGAGGCTTGTGTACGCAATGGCTCCGGGACGCCGTGATATTTTTTATTGGCCCATCCCACGCAACATGCGTGTACTATTCATGTTTCTATATCTTATGCCTCCATGCTTATGACAGACAAAGAAACTAGTCCTATGGGACAAATGGTCAGTTACAGATGGACGAAGCACCCCCCCCCCTGCTGGCTGTGTTTCCTCTCGAAGTCTTTGAAGCTCCTCGCATTCAAGTGTTAAGTAGGCCCTGGGGCTTCTTATCTTACAGGAGCCTGGATGGGGGAAACTATCTAGTTGACGTTTTAACAGAAGGTCCCAAGGGTGGGGGCTGCTGAAGTGTGGCCATCCCTGGATATGATTTATCATTACCAAGATGGCGGCTACGGGTTCATCACACCTCCCCCTATACGAGGGCGCGAGGGGGTAGCACATTCCTGTGTTCCCCCGTGCGTCCTTCTGCACCCTCCCCTTGCCGGGATAACCCGTCAGCGTTACCGTGGTCACGGCCTCTTCTGTGGCGAATGGAGAAGTGGTACTGCTGGAGAGCGAGGCTCCAGCGTAGCAACCTGCCATTCGACCCAGAGACCGTGTGTAACCAGCTGAGGGGGTTGTGGTCCGTCTCCACGGTGAAATGGCTCCCGTACAAGTAGGGCTGCAGACGCTGCAGGGCCCATACAATTGCCAGGCATTCTTTTTCCACCGTGGAGTAAGCCACCTCCCGGGGCAGTAGCTTCCTGCTCAGGTACAAGACAGGATGTTCCTGGCCTGTCGTGTTGACCTGACTTAGCACAACACCGAGGCCAAAGTCACTGGCGTCGGTCTGTACCACAAACGGCTGGTCGAAGTCGGCAGCTTGCAGTACAGGGGAGCTACTTAGGGCGGCCTTGAGTGCCCCGAAAGCTGTCTCGCAGGCGACTGTCCAGTCGACTGCGACGGGCAGCTTCTTCTTGGTGAGGTCCGTCAGGGGCTTGGCCAGGGTGCTATAGTGTGGGACGAACCTCCTATAGTACCCGGCGGTCCCCAAGAAGGACATCACCTGCTTTTTGGTCCTAGGAGTGGGCCAGGATGCGATGGCATCCACTTTCCCAGGTTCTGGCTTCAGAACCCCCCCGCCTACCCGGTGACCCAGGTAGAGGACCTCACTCATGCCCAGCTGGCACTTTTCCGGCTTGATGGTGCTCTAGGTGATCCTCCCAAGTGGGACTGAAGACTGCAATATCGTCCAAGTACGCAGCTGCGTACCCTTCAAGTCCCTCAAGCAGCGTATTGACCATCCGTTGAAAAGTGGCAGGGGCATTCTTCATGCCGAATGGCATCACTGTGGACTCGTACAGTCCAAAAGGGGTGATAAAGGCAGAGCGTTCCCTTGCCGCGGGGGTCAGAGGAATCTGCCATTACCCCCGGCTCAGATCCATGATGGTCAGGTACTTAGCCCCGGCCATCCGATCGAGCAGGTCATCGATGCGTGGTATGGGGAACGCATCGGTGGCCGTTACAGCGTTGAGCCCCCGGTAGTCCACGCAGAACCGTGTAGTTCGGTCCTTTTTTGGAACGAGGACTACAGGCGAGGCCCACGCGCTGTTGGATGCCTGGATCACCCCCAGCTTCAGCATCTCGTCTATCTCTTGGCGCATGTTTCCCTGCACCTCGAAAGAGACCCGATATGCTGAACGCCGGATCGGCGGGTGATCGCCAGTGTCCACGTCGTGGACAGCCATTTCAGTCCTTCCGGGCAGGCTGCTGAACAGCCCCCGGAAGGGGTGCAGGGTGGTCCCCAGCTGCGACCGTTGGTCCTCCGTGAGCTGGTGGCCAACCCCCACATCCTCGATGGACCCACCCGCCTTGGCTTGGGTGAGCAGATCCAGGAGGGTTTCTACCTCTCCTTCCTCGGGAAGGTTGCACACTGGGTAGGCAGTCGCTTCCCGCTCATGATGAGCCTTCATCATGTTCACGTGGAAGGCCTTCCTCCTTCCACGGGCGTGATCCAGGGTGACCAGATAGGTGACGGCGTTGAGTTTCTGGTGCACAAAGTAGGGACCTTCCCAGGCTGCCTGAAGCTTGTTCTGTGGTACGGGGACCAGTACCCACACCTTTTGACCCACCTGGTAGGTCCTCTCACAAGCATTCTGGTCGTACCACCGCTTCTGGTCGGCCTGGGCCTGGGCCATATTGTCCTGCACCAGCTTTGCCAAGGCCATCATCCTGTCCCGGTGGCGCACGACATACTCGATGACCGACACCTCGGGGGTGGTCAAATCCCCTTCCCATGCTTCCTTCACCAGAGCCAGGGGGCCCCGTACCCGTCGCCCGTACAGGAGCTCAAAGGGGGAGAACCCCGTTGAGGCCTGCGGAACCTCCCGGTAAGCAAATAGGAGGTGTGGGAGGTAACGCTCCCAGTCTCTCCCGTGGGAGTCGACCAACATCTTAAGCATCTGCTTTAAGGTGCCATTGAACCGCTCACACAGGCCATTAGTCTGTGGGTGATACGGGCTGGCCACCAGATGTTGCACCTGCATTTGCTTACACAGGGACTCCATCAGCCGCGACATGAACTGGGTCCCTCGGTCGGTGAGCATTTCCTGGGGGAAACCCACTCTGGAGAAGATCTCCAGTAAGGCGGTAGCCACCTTGTCGGCCCGAATGGACGACAAAGCTACCGCTTCCGGGTACCGGGTGGCATAGTCCACTACCGTGAGTATGAAGCATTTCCCGGAGTGGCTGGGAGTGGACAGAGGTCCAATAAGATCCACAGCGACCCTCGAGAAAGGCTCTTCGATGATTGGCAGAGTTACCAGTGGGGCTTTGGGGCGCGGCCCCGCCTTCCCCACCCTCTGACAGGTGTCACACGAACGGCAGTAGGCACCCACTGCGGCTCCCATCCCAGGCCAGTAGAAATGCTGAGCTATCCTGGCCTTGGTTTTAGCGATCCCTAGGTGTCCGGCCATCGGAATCTCGTGTGCGATCCGCAACAATTCCGCCCTGAACGGATAGGGTACCACTAACTGTCGGTCCCTGGGCCACGCCTCCGGTGAACCCTGCTGGACCGTTACCCGGTACAGCCGTCCCTGGTCCCAGACCACACGCTCGCAGTCTGACTCCATGGGAGGCTGTGCCGCCTGTTCCTTGAGAGCTTTCAGGCTGTCGTCTGCTTCCAACGCAGCCTGAAATTCCTGACTTGATGTGGCCAGAATCGACGAAACTGCCACATCCTCCGTCAGCCCCTCCGGGCATGTCACCTGGCCGCTGTCTGACCCGGCAGACACTTGGTCAGAAGTGGGGAAGCCGTCGGACCTCTGCAAGGCTCCTTGGGCTCCGGCGCTCCTGGTGACAGCGGCTATGACCGCTGTGACCGTGGGTAGTGCCCGCTTCCCCTCTGTTTCTGACCAAGCCGCCCGATCAGGCAGGCTTCCTAGGCCTTTGGACATCTTGGATGTGGGGAACTCCTGCCCTGGGGTCTTACCTGGCGGCTCCTCTCTTGGGACACCCCCACCCCCCATGGCCTGTTCCTCCCCCTGCAGTGGGCCTATACTCAGCAGCCTGGATACCCCTGGGAGCCCTACACTGCCGGTAGCTGCCCCCCTCTCCATCCCTGAGCTTCCCTCTACAGAATCCTGCCCGCCCCCTCTCTCACCGGAGGACAAGAGGTCACGGCACGCCGGCTGAGCACCTCTGCGGGCATCCCCACACTCCCCACCTGCTCTCACTAACCCTGTTTGTGTTGTGTCTGTGCAGGTGTTACCCTCAGGTTTCACTCCCTCCTCCTCAGCAGGACGCACACTACATACAACATGGTTGGCATTAGCAGCAGACAAATCAATACACTCTTGGGGGGCCGAACTTGGGGGTTCAAAGGGTACATACTGCGATACTAGACGCCCCAAGTCGGTCCCTAATAAAACATTTGCGGGAATATTTGGCGTTACTCCCACCTCCCGCATCCCCCTCCCGGCACCCCAGTCCAAATACACCATGGCAACGGGAAGTGCCGGCTCCACGCCTCCAACCCCGGAGACGGAAAGAGTCTTTCCTGGTACCAAGTCCTGGGGGGACACCACCTCAGGCCATACCAGTGTTCGTTCAGCGCCAGTGTCCCGCAGTCCAATGACCGCAGAACGGCCTATGGTGACGGGTTGGATGTTATCCAAGGACCTACCACCACCCCCTCCCACACACAAAACATTGGGCGCTCTCTGGGACTGGGATGGGGTCTTTTGGCGCTGGGGACACTCAGCCCTAAAGTGTCCTGGTTTGTTGCATAGATGACAACGTCTTACGTCTGGTCCTTGCCTGGAGAGGGCAACAGGGGGATACACCCCTTGTGTTCTAGGGGCCGGGGAAACAGGGGCATGATTGGGCTTACCCCCTCTCCAGGTGCTGCTGGCAGACTTCTTCAGCTCAGGCGCCCTGTTATTGGCATACTCGTCTGCCAGGGCGGCTGTAGCAGAAGCCCCTGTTGGTTTTCGGTCACGGAGGAACTGTCGGAGGTCCTCTGGGCAGTTCCACAAGAACTGCTCCGTGACGAACAGTTCCTGGACCTCCTGGCGGGTAGTAAGCGCTAGACCCGAGGTCCAGTGCTCTGCGGCTCTCAACAGCGCCCGCATATGATCGGTCCAGGTGTCCTTGGGGCCACGCAGCAGGCTCCGGAACTTCTGGCGGTATGACTCGGGAGTGAGGTTGTACTGCCGGATCAGGGCCCGCTTGATGCAGTCGTAGTTCTGTACCTCCCCGGCAGGTAAGTCCCCCAAGGCATCCAGGGACTTACCCCTCAAACGGGGGGTCAGGTATCTGGCCCACTGATCCCGGGCCAGATGGTGCTGAAGACAGGTCCGTTCAAATGCCACCAGAAAGGAGTCCAGGTCCCCATCCTTCTCCAGTAGAGGGAAGTCCTCAGCTCGGACTTTGGACGACTTGGTCTCCTGATGGGTTGGTTGCTCTAGCGGAAGCCCCCGCTGGGCCAGGTCCAGTCGGTGCTGGCGCTCCGCAGCTCGCTCTGCACGCTTCGCAGCCTCCCGGCGCTCTGCAGCTTCACGCTCCGCAGCCCGCTCTGCACGCTCCTCCTCCGCTGCCTTGCGCTCCTCCTCCGCTGCCTTCTCTGATGCTGCCAGGAGGGTTTTGTAGACGGCATCGCCATGAGACTGGAGACTTGCCATAGCCGCTTGTAAAAGGGCTTGTGATCTGGACAGGCTGGGCTGGGTAGGTGGTGGGCAGCCCACTGCGGGACCGTATACTGGGGACTGGCTCCCTGAGGTACCCGGGCTGGACTCCTCCTCGCCATGAGTAACAATGTCCTCCCCTCCTGCCACACGGACCGTAGCATTAGCCTCCTGCAGGGTCTTGCTCCTGGTGCCGTCTGCCATCTTGGTAACCGACACCGCTGCAACCCTGAGTTTGCACACACCTTGTTATACTTTTAGCCTGACCGTCTAACGTTGGGCTGACCTTAAGACTCCAGCAGTGGAAGTTACCACTGGCAGTCTTTAGTGCCTGGGAGTAGGGGTCCCACAACACTATTATTCTGCAATCCCACCGCTGCCACCAATGTGATGAAAGCCGGCCGGTGGGTGCAGCTCTCTGGCGCCCCTTCACCTCTCAGGTCAGTCAAGGTACTGCACCTAGAGAAAGTAGTGCCAGGTAGCTGCAACCAGCGCAGGGAACACGGTAGAGTGTTATCCCTTCAACGTCACTAAACCGTAACGTCACTACACAGCACAACTCGCTAGCGCCCTCTTAGCCTCAGGTCAGTCAAGGAACTGCACCTAGGATAAGCGGTCGCCAGGGAGACTGTCCTGTAACCTACTGGGTATCGGGGCCCTCTGTAGTGAGGGCGGTATATATATCTTCCTTGGCCGCGCCAGGAATATATATATCTGAACCTCCGACCGTCACTACCAGCCTTCCCCAATCCCCAGTTGGTATGCTGCCACCAGTCCCTATTTTAGACATACGGCCAGTCCGTGAATGGGCCTATCTCGGGTCAGGAACCAACCCATGGTAGCGTTTTTGGCTTGAGCCGAGCTCACACGGACGTGCGTTCGTTATGCAGAATAAAAGGCAGGCCCACAATTACTTGAGGTAATTGATTATAATAATACACTAGATACACGATATACAACTAAATATACACAGGTATAAGGTCAGGCTAAACTATACAACAATGGAATACAACACACAGAATCACCACAGCATATCAGTTACCGGTTTCTTGATTTTCTTGTGACGCAGGGAGAGGATTCTGCGGTCGCAGGCACGGTTCTTTGTTACAGACTGAGGCCTACCACCGCATGGTCAAACTGCTCCTCCCCTTGGTGACCTCAGCTGGTGCTCAGATGTTCAGCACACCACTCTTGGGTCAAGACTGACTTATCTCTTGTCTGTCCAGCTATCTTACCTGCCCCGTCCCACCCACTGCTGGTGAGGTCAGCTGGCTCAGTCTCCACCCTCAGGTCTAACTTCGATCAGAAGCCCAAATTCTACGGAACCCAATAACTTCTTCTGGGATGGTCTCATGATACCCCCAGGGGTTCCCATGGATTCGGGCCGCCGTAACCGACCTTTTGATATCAATTATGATACCATACGGTCCTCAGGAATGGCTCAGCGCTATATCTTGGCTTCCAGAGCACGTACCAACGTCTACCGCGGAGGCTTGTGTACGCAATGGCTCCGGGACGCCGTGATATTTTTTATTGGCCCATCCCACGCAACATGCGTGTACTATTCATGTTTCTATATCTTATGCCTCCATGCTTATGACAGACAAAGAAACTAGTCCTATGGGACAAATGGTCAGTTACAGATGGACGAAGCACCCCCCCCTGCTGGCTGTGTTTCCTCTCGAAGTCTTTGAAGCTCCTCGCATTCAAGTGTTAAGTAGGCCCTGGGGCTTCTTATCTTACAGGAGCCTGGATGGGGGGAAACTATCTAGTTGACGTTTTAACAGAAGGTCCCAAGGGTGGGGGCTGCTGAAGTGTGGCCATCCCTGGATATGATTTATCATTACCAAGATGGCGGCTACGGGTTCATCACAGCCGGCAATTCAGCAGCGGCATACACTGCTACCCGACAATTTAGAACAGAAAGAATAGAGCATCACACATAGATTAGATAGATAGAAACATGTCAGTCACATATATAAGAAGTACAGTGACAGTGTTGGTTACTGTACTTGTCATTTAGTGTTTAAGGATTTATTTAAAAAAATAATAGTGTTTTCATGCACCGTCTCTTTAAAAAAGCCGGCCGGCAATTCAGCATCGGTACCCGACAATTTAGAACAGAAAGAATAGAGCATCACACATACATTAGATAGATAGAAACATGTCAATCACATATATAAGTACAGTGATAGTGTTGATTACTGTACTTGTCATTTAGTGTTAAAATAAAGGATTTATTAAAAAAAAAATTGGCGTGGGGTTCCCCGTAATTTTAGTCTCTAGCGGAGGTTAAGTAGACGGCTGGGGCAGATGTTTGAAGCCTGGGAAGGGGGTAATACCCACGGAGCTTCCCAGGCTACTAATATCAGTCCCCAGCTGAATACCTAGCCTTTACTAGCTATTAAAATGGGGGACCCAAAAAAAAATGACGTGGGGACCCCCCTATTTTAATAGCTAGCAAAGGCTAGGCAGACAGCTGGGGGCTGATATAATAGCCCAGGAAGGGTGCCATGAATATTGAAGGGAAAATTACCTCTAAACTTTACTGCAAGCCCCTCAGCGGTAATTCTCTCTTGAGAGCTGAAAGTAGTCACCCAAAACATGTTATAAAAAATTTACCAGTGGGTGAGTTCATTAGAGCTAGATGCAATTGCAGTGAACAAGAGGGTTTTGAGGAGGAAACTAAAACCATGTCAGCGAGACTAAAATCTAGGGGATATGAAAAATGGATGATCGATAGGGCTGTATCTATAGCTACATCTAAAGGTAGAGAGGGTTTGTTGACACAATCAGAAAAACATAGTTCCAATTAGGCGAAATCTTCATTAACTTTCTCTACGCCAATGTTTACAACATTAAACGAATTTTTCTCAAGAATTTACCCATATTATATCAGGATGACAAATTGTCTAATATATTGGAAGCAGGTTGTAGGGTGGTTTCAAGGAAAGGTCAGGATCTACGCAATATGTTGTCACCCAGCGTATTTTTGGAAAATGAAGCACAAAGTCCCACCTTGGTATGTTGGTATGTATAAGTGTGGTGAAAATAGACGCTGTATGTGCAAGTATGTCGCTATGGGTTCATGTTTTTCTGATTTACATACGGGTAGAAAATATGACATAGAGTCTTATATAAATTGCAACACCTCCCATGTTGTCTATATGTCAACTTGTGTCAGCTGTTCAAAATATTATATAGGCTGTACTATCAGAGCCCTTAAAGCAAGAATATCAGAACATATTACAGGAGCAAATCCTGCTTCAAAATCCATCAGGTTATCAGGTCTTTCCAAACATTTCAGGGAGGTACAAGCGGGCAATATAAGCACATTAAATATTAGAGGCATAGAGAGAGAACCACGTCCCCATCGTGGCGGTAATTGGGAAAAAATGCTCCATAACAAAGAAAAATTATGGAAATTGAAATTAAATGCACGGATACCGCAAGGTATGAATTATAGATCAGATCTAATGTTTTTCTATTAAATTATACATATATGCTTGCATTTATAATATTATATGCATGTTCTGTTTCTGTGCATTTATATGGCAAATCTATTACATTTATAAAAAAAAATATTTTTTTTTTCTAGTGTGTTTTTTTTTTTTTCCCCTAAGTTTATATTTGAATATTCTATGTGAATTCGTTGCACGCATATCTTGTCTAAGTAGGAGTTAATATCCTAATTTGTATACTAATCTATCACACATGTTTAGGGGTGGTCACAGTTTTTATTATATATAATTTGTATACTGACGATTAAGGGACTGTGTCCTCGAAACGCGTCCAGTTGTTCCCCTCCTAGGGACATGTTGTGATTTTTATTTTTGGAATAAAAGGATTTTGGCACCGGATTTTACCTTCTTTATATATCCTTGCAAGTGTATGCTGGACACTAATCCGTGAGCCTGGGATTCCTGTGAGTATCAGGTGATATGAGCTAATTATCTTTTTTCAGTCAATATCATTGAGCCACTCTGGGGAGATCTCAAGCATGCAGTTCATGCTAGACAGCCCAGGAATTAGCAGGAACTGGATGCTTTTTGCCAAGAAGAATGGGCAGCTTTACCATCTGAGAAATTAAAGAACCTCATTCACAACTACCAGAAAAGACTTCAAGCTGTCATTAATGTTAGAGGGAGCAATACACGGTATTAAGAACTGGGGTATGTGAACTTTTGATCAGGGTCATTTGGATGTTTTTGGTTATCATTAAGATTTAAAAAGAGAAAACACAGTAGTTTGAGAATAAATGGCTTCACCCAACCAATAACTATGAGTGGAGAAAAAGTTTTTTTGTTATCATTCATATTCTCTGCAACAAGGCCAAGAAAGGAAAAATTCTGCCGGGGTATGTAAACTTTTGAGCACAACTGTATATATTAAATGGGAGTATACTCGGGACTACAGACAGAAGAAGGACTTGGGTATTCTGGTTACAAGTAGACTGAGCAGCAGTACTCAATGTCAAGCAGCGGCCGCAAAAGCAAGCAAGATTTTAGGATGTAGACATGACTTATTCCATCGAAATACCATACTAAGGACCAGGGGGCACTCATTACAGGTGGAAGAAAGTCGATTCCGGCAGCTAAATAGAAAAGCGTTCTTTACAGTTAGGTCAGTCAGACTATGGAATGCCCTACCACAAGAGGTAATAATAATAATCTTTATTTTTATATAGCGCTAACATATTCTGCAGCACTTTACATACATTATCATCACTGTCCCCACTGAGGCTCACAATTTAGATTCCCTATCAGTATGTCTTTGGAGTGTGGGAGGAAACTGGAGAACCTGGAGAAAACCCACGCAAACACGGGGAGAACATACAAACTCCTTGCAGATGTTGTCCTTGGTGGGATTTGAACCCAGGACCCCAGCGCTGCAATCCTGCAGTGCTAACCACTGAGCCACCGTGTTGCACCGTGGCAGATACTACAACAGCATTGAAAAAGGGGCTGGATGATTTCCTCGATACACATAACATTGTTGGTTATAGTTAAATTTGTGACAAAACATACAATTGGTGGAGGAAAGTTGAACTTTATGGACCTAGATCTTTATTCAACCTATGTAATTATGCATGTCTAGTGGTAGACGGTGTCAAACCACGGCTTTAGGCAGAGGGGGGTGGTATGTAAGGTGGCTGTTAGACACCTAGTGGTTGGGAGATAGACTTGAAGTAATACAAGTAATACACATAGGACTAAAAGTAGGTTAATCGGCCATGACAGGTTGATTAGGAGCAGCTGTACGGCTGCTCACTATATCTCCACCCCTGAGTGGGATTCACTGGGTAAATGGAGAGTTGTTTTGTCTCACACAGGCTGGACATAGGGAGATTGCAGGTCTCTTGAATTGAATGTTCTTTGCTAAAGGACATGGAAGCTGGACTCTAAGCCAGGTGGGCTAACTAGCACTATTTTATGGACTACCTTGTGCTGAACAAAGCCTGTATTTAAGTTTTCTGGTGACATGGTTTATGAGGATTTCAATAAACCAGCCGGACTTTAAAAATAAATGGTTCCTGTGCCTACCTCTTTAAGAAGCCAAGTGAGTCGACCTACTACATTATGCAATCCCAAAATGCATGTTTCTGGAGAATTCAGCAATCTGACCGAGTGGTGGAGCACATACAGCGACAACCAAAAATTTCGTAATACACTACAGTTGAGAAAAAGGCAAAAAGCATAAGGAGTCTGATCTTCATAGCTGATTAAAAAGGTTAGTATTTCTGGACTATAAAGTTTAAAATTAGTATTGTTTTACAATATATCTTTTAGTCATCTTGCTTTTTTAAAATGGATTGTTTAAGATAAGAAAAATGTATTTTTCCATGAGACCAGATGTGATATTCAGTCTATAATAGTTCAACATTTTCAAACAGAGTTTGTCATGTTGTTGTTACAAGAATTTGGGGTCAGGACAATTTTGACCAGAACATAGTGATCTGAAAGCATGGATTAATTTCTGGTTTCTAGTTCACTGGGCTTCTCTATAGAACTTTAACCCCTTTCTGACATTGTCCATAATAATATGTCCCTGTGCCCAGGTACCTATGGACCAGGTATGTATTTTTCAGGCAAATCTTTAATGCAGCACCGCAACCGGAGTCACGGTGACGCGCCCCCAGGGCCGTGGGGTACTCGGCAGCCGGGTCTCCGGTTGCCGGGGGATATCATGGTGGCTGGCCCGGTCCATGGCCCAAGGCGGTCACTCAAAAAGGGGGAAAGATTTATAAGGGATTTAAAGTGTTCGTGACACCACCCGTGGATTGCAGTCCTCCGGAGCTGGTGTTACGGCAGCAGGGATGG
Organism: Phyllobates terribilis; assembly: GCF_046119375.1. Lineage (NCBI taxonomy): Eukaryota > Metazoa > Chordata > Amphibia > Anura > Dendrobatidae > Phyllobates > Phyllobates terribilis. The sequence goes on from NW_027362761.1 coordinate 256,288,388, forward strand.
TGTGGCTCTCCACGGGTAGAGCTAGCTCCAGGGCAGTGTAGGTGAATGGTGGTTGCGCTGGGCATTGTAGTGCAGGGAGGGAATGATGGCGCAGATGAAATAATTGGACAGAGGCAGTGCAGTGCAGTCATCCGTGTCTTTACTCACAGTTCTTTAGTTCCACAGGGTGCACTGTCAGCTTACAGCCTCCCACGTTGCGCTGCGTTCACCAGGAAGGGGTTCAGCTCTTCCTCAGGGTATTTAGGAATGCCTGACAGAACCCCACTTTCTCGTGCTCCTCTCTAGACCGACTTCACACTGGGTCTTTCTCCCTCCTGCCCTGTGCTGCCCACTCTCAATCCTGCTCGGGTGCTCTGAAGTCCTTCCTGTACGTTGGATCCCGGACCTGCTTGACCCTCCTGGGGATTAGAATGCGGCTTACGATCCCTCTGTCTTCTGACAGATTCGGGGCGTACAGGTGCCATCCTGCACTCGCCGTACCCCCTAGGATCCCTTTTGACAGAATGGAGCCTTCTCCCTGCTCCCCTCCTGGGCCTCCAGACTTGGCCCTACTTGTGGAGCAGAGCTCCTAATGAGACTCTTCCCCCGGACTGTTCTTCTGAACTGTCGCGAGCTGTTCTTCTGAACTGCTTTTCACTGAACCTAACTCTGATCTATCTAAGATGGCTTCCCTATTTTATACTCCTACCAAAGTGCTCCCTCTAACTACTTCCTCCACCCACCCCCACTACTGGTTCCCCCTACCTTTGGGTTCCCCCCACTCCAGCCAAGGTCAGGGCTCAGCAGCTGTGCTCTGCATGTTGCCCCTCCAGCCGGCCTCGAGCAGTGTAGTGTTGGATGCAGGTGTTTGGGATTCCGGGCAGCACTCCCTCCTTACTTGACAGAAGAGAGACACCACACCTCTGGGTGAGGTGCAGTACCTCTGTGGCGACTGAACTCTCAGGGACGCCACAGCGGAGATAGCCTTAAAGTTCTGGCACCATGTTACCTTAGGGTAGATGATGGTGTCATCGTCCTAGGGGGTGTCGCCACCCCCCCGCAAGTACGATCACTATGATTGGCTGTTCAATTCTTAACAGCCATTTGCAGCATTTCTCAGTGTTTCAGGCAATCAGACTGTCTCAAACACTTGATGTTCAGCCTATGATCGGTGCTGTAAGAGCACTGATCATAGGCAGGTGCCTGCCAATGCCAGGCCTCACCTGAGATCGCTCTGATTGGTGCGATCGATGATGACATTGATCTCACCAATCAGAACACACATACGCGCTGTGACAGCCCTTTGACTGCCTTGTGACCTAGCTGTGACCTCCCTTCAAGTCCTCATAGTAGCTGAGGATTTGTACAGGGCGGTCACGCTGTCCCTCTGCATTGTGCTGGGCCTTGTGACACTACAATCCCTGCTGCCACTAAAGAAAGAAGAGCGAAGACAGAAGACATCTGTAGGAAGATCCCTGCCTGATCCCTCCTCATCCACCCCAATCACCCTTTCCCCCTTCTTTTTGCCACCCCCACAACCCCTTTCTACCACCGAGCGCTGATCAGTACTTGATTGCTGATCAGTACTTGATCTCTCAACTTTTGGTAGTTTTTCTTTTTCATGCATCCTGCAGTGATCTAGAGCTGATCAGTGATGCAAATCACTGATCAACGTCAATGCTCGCTGTTTTCCAGGACTTTTTTTTGTCCCTGTCCATTCCCCATCCTTTGCACCACCTCCGTGCGCAGATCCAGCAGCCACAGAGCGTTGATCAGTTACGCAAATCACCGATCAGCACTCACCCTGTTTTACACTTTTTTTTTCACTGACTTCTTTTGTACAGGGCGGTCACACTGTCCGATCGTGTGCCGTGCTGGGTCTTGCGGTGCCACAGAAGCCTGTGACACCAATCACTGCTCCTGCTGCAACAGAAGAAGACAACTAAATTGATTTTTTTTATCCCTCCTCGTCCACCCCAACCCTCCTCTACACCCTTCCTCCCTTCCCACCCCTCTTTCTGCCTCCAAGCACTGATCAGTACTTGATCGCTCGATTTTTGGCAGTTTTTTTTCTTGCTTCCTGCAGCGGCCTAGCGCTGATCAGTGACCGCAGATCACTGATCCGCACTCGTGCGTGCAGTTTTACAATTTTTTTCTCCCTCCCCTTTTTGTACCACCTCCGTGTGCACATCCAGCAGCCACCGAGTATTGATCAGTGGCACTGTTTGCACAATTTCCAGTTGTTCCTTTTTCTTTTTTTTCAGAAAAAAAAAGTTTACACCAAGAACACTGACACACACACAACTGAATAAAGTATTGACACAAACACTACATACATAAAAAAGTGTCCCACTCATCCCAAACCCGCTATTCAGTGGAGGAGGTATACGCTTTCCTTGCCTCCAAAACTGACAGTGAGGAAGAGGGTCCCACCTTTCTTTATTTTTCTGACTCCTCCTCCTCCTTCTACTGTGTTGCTGAACCGCCACGAAGGTGCCCCAGGACAGAAGCTGAACCAGCGCCCTCCCATTACTGACCCCGTATGGGCATTGCCCCCCCAAAATAATGAGCCATTGATTCCTGATTTTGTGATGGAATGAGGAATCAAGTTTGACACCACCAGTCTCACAGAAATTGACTTTTTCAAAATGTTTTTGTCTGAGGATTTTTTAAGCCTCACGTTGGGCCAAACTAATTTGTATGCTCAGTAATTTTTGGCACAAAACCGCTCAATTTCTAACTGTACTCCTGTAGACACAGTAGAAATTATGAAGTTTTGGGGCCTGGTCCTTCAATGGTGATACTGAAGAAGTCAGAAGTTCAGCAATATTGAAGTGTTGACGTTTGCACAACAGTCCAGCGTTACGAATGGTGGCTGCCCAGACACGTTTTGAGGCCATCCACAAATAGTGATGAGCGAATATGCTCGAAATCCGATCTCAAATATTAAATTCAATACGAATATGGCACATTCGGATTCATGATCGGAAACGCGAGCATTTTTTCTTAAAATCTGCAAAAATTGGTAACATTCGGCGATAAAGTGTGAGAAAATTATGCTGGTGCAACTAAAGTGTTTTTAACACTTTGCCTAGCATAGTGGTGGTGTATGATGAGCGAGGGGATGGGTTTGATGAAACGAGGGGCTGGAGGGAGAGCAGACACAAGCTGAGAGCAGCGCCGTGCTTCAGGAAGCATGCACACTGTACAAACACAAGGGTTTGTGCCATTTTCTGCTGTAATCACATGTCCTCTCTAAATAAAGTGCGGCCATATTCTCTGAGTGCCATTTTATGCATTTAACTGGTCACAGGCGCTGCAGCTGGACCCTGCTCCTGTATACTGAGAGATTTTAGCCAGATTGATAGGCAGTTGCTTGGAAGTGAGATAGTTTAGATAACTAGTGTCCTGTGTGTGAAATCGACCTTCCAGCAGATTTTATTCCTCTTGTGCTATTCCTGAGGTCCAGACTAGTGATGAGCGAGTATGTTCGGTTAACCCTTTCGGCGAGTATACTCGGGCGAGTACCGAGTATCTTCAGCGTACTCTGTGATATGTTTGAATCACTCCCGTGTGCATGATTTGCAAATGTTTGTCAGCTTTAATACATGTGAGGAATGCTTGTTTCTTTCGCATTCCTCACATGTATTAAAGCTGTCAAACAATCGCAAATCATGCACATGGGAGTGATTCAAACATATCACCGAGTACGCTGAAGATACTCGGTACTCGCCCGAGTATACTCGCTGAAAGGGTTAACCGAACATACTTGCTCATCACTAGTCCAGACAAAACAGCAGGGCCCATGTCATAGAACTCTGTTGTGCTCTGCTTCTATTGTGCTTCATGCACAAGTATCCTTCAATCTATTTTTTCACTTGCTAATGTGATACAGCAAGCAAGCCCTACTAGCCCACCTTTTCATTTTGTGGGGTTGAAATTCAGCTGTATGCAGAGCTCCTGAGGCAAAAATATATATTTTTTTATTTGCTAATGTGATAGCCCACTTTGTCATTTTTTGTGGGGGAAACTCAGCTGTATGCACAGTAAAAAAAAAACAAAACATTTTTTCTGTGGCTAGCCAGACTACAAAAAATATTTTTTTCTGTCACAAACGTAATACAGTCTGCTATAAGCCCCCTAGTCCTTTTGTAGTGGTGAAATTAAAATGTGTGTAGACTGACTAAACAAACAATTTTTTCCTTTTGCTAACAAGAGTAAAAAAATATTTTTTTTGTGTAGGTCTACACACATTTTGTAGGTCATATGTCACCTACTCATTTTGTGGCAGTGAAATTAAGCTGTATGCAGAGCTTATGCAGAGTAAAAAAATCTATTTTTTTTTGTGATACAGTAGGCTAGATCTGAGTTTGAAATATCTTGGAGCATATATTCTATGTTATACAGGCCTCATCCACAGTAAAAGAAATATTTTCTTCTGTTACTAACGTCATACAGTAGGGGACATCTCAGGGTGCCAAGGCAGGGTGGATCACTGCGATCAAGGGGGGTTGGTGATACCAGACAAACTGTTAGTGAAGGTGCAAGAGGCAAGGAACAAATGGAGGAGGAAGAGGTGATGGGTGAGCAACAGTCAGAAGATGAAGAGGATAATCATCCCCACTCTGTTCGTGTTTGGCTGGAGGGGATGGAGGAAACAAGCATCAGAGTTAACCAGCCGGTCTCACAGCATGGGCTTGAACCTCATGGAAGAGCCCGACATATCATCTGCAACATGATCCTCGTATAGTTATGATTTGAAATAGTGCTGACTACTGGGTTGCCACGCTGTTACATCCACGTTAAAAGAGTAAATTTTGCTAGAAACTTCCCGTCCCGGAAAGGGACCCGCAAATGCTTCATTATCGAAATAAGCTTTTGGACAACCTTAAGAGAGATTTCCCCAAGACAGCAGTGAGGCACACAGAGTGCATCGCAGCTCTACACTTCCAACCTCTGGTACGTCAATTTATCAATGCCAAAATATTAGCAGCAGCAGTAGTGTAAGTGGCAGAAGCAATTTCTGTGAGTTCTTTCACACATTTTTTAGACCAGCTCATCCACCAGCACAACAGAGTACAAGTCTGACACATGGTGAACGACTGGAGAGGATGGTGCACTCCTGATTGAGTTTCCATCTGCTGGGTTGGCTGTAGTGGAAGAGGTGTCGGTCCCCATTATTCTACTTCTAATCTACTGAAATTGATGCCACTTCGCTGGTGTCAGGCTCTACTTTTTTTTAATGTGAACACTGCTGGTTGGGTTTCCCATTTGCTGGGTTGGCTGTAGTGGAAGAGGTTTTGGTCTCCCTTATAATAGTTACATTCTAGTGAAATTAATTATTTGGTGCAGATATTGTTCTCCACACAGGAGTACACAAACATGATAAACTCAAAATTGGTTTTCAATAAACAACCATCAGCCGCCCCATCAAACACATCTGCTTCTTTTCCTCCTCTTTTACCATGTCAAGTATTGTCACACAGGTCTCTGACAGCAGAACCTACAGTTGTATACTCTCTCCAGTCAGGCTGAATAAGAGCCCGTCAGCTATAACGGAAGTGGACATGCCTGCTGTGTTTGTTTCACCGAGCACACCACATGTTTCTCAATCCACTGTAACATCTCCGCCTGCACCTCACTCACGGTCCAACAGTTTGTCCGGTTCACTGTACTCCACCCTCTCTCACCACTGCAGACAGCCCTAGGTCCCGCAGGTGTGGTCACGTAAAAGACTGTTTCCTCCTACACATGACTAAGCTAAGAGATTGAACTCGACCATATCCAATTTGTTGGCCACGGAAATGGTGGTTTTAGGCCCTAATTTTTTAAATGTGAACAGTCCTGATTGTGTCTCCATCTATTGGGTTGGCTGTAGTGGAAGAGTTCCCCATTATACTACTTCTACTCTAGTGAAATTGATGCCACTTGGCTGGTGTCAACCCACTAATTTTGGAAAATGTGGAGAATCCTGATTGGGTCTCCATCTACTGGGTTGGCTGTAGTGGCAGAGGTTTTGGTCTCCATTATATTACTTCTACTCTAGTGAACTTGATGCCACTAAGCTGGTGTCTGCCACTAATTTTTGGAAATGTAGAGAATCCTGATTGGGTCCCCATCTGCTGGGTTGGCTGTAGTGGAAGAGGTTTTGGTCTCCATTATACTACTTCTACTCTAGTGAAATTGATGCCACCTTGGTGGTGTTAGGCCCTAATTTAGGGAAATGTGAACACTCCTGGTTAGGTCTCCATCTCCTGGGATGGCTGTAGTGGAAGAGGTGTCGGTCCTAATTCTACTATTTCTACTGTAGTGAAATTGATGTCACTTTGTTGGTGTCTGCCACTAATTTTTGAAAATGTGGAGAATCCTGATTATGTCTTCATCTGCTTGGTTAGCTGTAGTGGAAAAGGTGTTGGTCCCCATTATAATACTTATACTCTATTGAAATTAATTGTTTGGTGCAGATATTGTTCTCATAGGGAAACACATGATAAAAAAGAAATTGGTTTTCTTTCTACCATGGTATACAAAGCAGACTGCATCTCAGCTTAAAATTTTTATGGGGCAAATATTGTTCTCCATACAGTGGAAAAAATAGGTTGGGTCCGAGCACCTTCCTGACTCTCGACTGTACTGTGCTGTCAGGGCAAGAAGAGGAGGAGGGTGACTTTCATGGCGAGGAATGGGATAACACATTGGATGATGATGAGGTTGTAGATCCCACTTGATGTAAACAGAGAGGCATGCAGCTGAGTAGCTCATCTGAGGAGGAGGAGAAAGATGACGAGGTTATGTTACGTTCTAAGGCGCACATACGGAGTGAAGCAACCGCAACAAGCACTGCATCCTTAGCCACAACTGTGGCAGTGACCAGCACCGGTCGCGGGTCTGCATCTTGCAGAGGCGGCAAGGGTTGTCTAGCCTGGGCCTTTTTTGACACTGCAAAGGATGAGCCAACTCACATTATCAGGCAACTTTGCAAGAAAAAACTCAGTATAGGAAAAAAGTGCAATAATTTGACTACTACATGCATGAACCTTCACATGCGTAATCAACATGCGTTACTCTGGCAACCTCACTGCGATAAAATGCGGACCTCAAGAACCATCAGCCACCCCATCAACCACATCTGCTGCTTCTTCCTTCTCCTCTGTTACAGTGTCAAGTATTGTCACGCAGGTCTCCCACTGCAGACTTTCTGGTTCTCTACTCGCTCCAGTCAGGCTCAGTGAGAGCCCATCAGCTGTAACGGAGGCGGACATGCCTGCTGTTTTTGACCAATCTCAGAAAACGAGTACACCACTGCTTTATCAATCCATCGTAACATCTTCGCCTGCATTTCACTCAGGTCCAGCAATTAGTCCGGTTCACCATACTCCGCCCTCTCTCAGCACAGCAGCCAGCCCTCGGTCCCATAGTTGCGGTCATGTAAAAGATTGTTTCGTCCTACACAAGACAGAGCTAAGAGGTTGAACTCCACCATCTCCAATCTGTTGGCCACGGAAATGGTGGTGTCAGGCCCTAATTTTTTGAAATGTGAACACTCCTGGTTGGGTCTCCATCTGCTGGGTTGGTTATAGTGGAAAAGTTGTCGGTCCCCATGATACTGGTTCTACTCTAATAGAATTAATTCTTTGGTGCAGATATTGTTGTCATAGCGGTAAATAAGATATAATTGAAATTGGTTTTCTTAGTACCGTGGTATATAAAGCAGGTTGCATTTCATCTTTTAATTATTTTGTGCTGATATTGTTCTCCACACAGGGGTACACATTAGTGATGAGTGAGCACTAAATGTGCTCAACTTAGTGGTTCAGCAGTTTCTCAAAACCTACCCAGATCTGCCAGAACTGCTTGTGAAAGTATGCTGCGTGTATCCATTTCAGAAAGTCAGCTAGAGATTTCGCCACCATGGCAATGCTTCAGCAGCATTTGCAGCTTCCAGCTCACTGACTGGTGTGCGATTTCACTACAAGTTGGAAATCAACATTGCAGATGTTGGGAAGGATTTGTTAGCAGCAGAGGGCAGTTGTTGAGTACCAGCTTCAACACGCCCGTTGGAATTCAGGTCAGCCTCCGTACATAAGAGCTGTTGAGTGGGCATGGATGCCTGACATCTGTGCCGTCCTCCAAAAGTTTGAGGACTCCACTAAGATTGTGAGCGGCGATGACACCATAATTAGTGTCACCATCCCGCTTCTCTGTCTACTGAAACCCTCGCTGTTCACAACTAAAGAGGAGGCATTGCAGGTGAAGCAAGGAACTATACAGGGTGACCCTATTTCGTCTGGTCCCGGATCAACTGAAAAAAATTTTGGGCATCGCTACACATGCTTTTCCCCTCTTGAGTCTGTGAAGCTTTGTATCAGACCTCTGATGCTCCGGAACAGAATGTGTGAACAGCTCTGCAGACTCGCCCATCTGTGGTTCCCCACAGTCAGTTGGGAGGTTGGAGAGTTGTGATGTGGGGGAAAACAAGGGTAATTGGGGTGGCACCTCTGAGGACTGTACTGTGTGTGATGTTAAGGTGGAGGAAGAGGAGCAGAGGCCACTTGATGCAGCGCTTGTCATCTACTGGAGCACATGTTCTTTCTGGCCGTCATCTACAGAGCGAACCGTTGACTCGGCATCACCAACTTGGCCTTATCTTGGATCTTTTCATACCTAATCGACTGGACATTTAGCGTTTACCACTCACACACCACCTCCTCATCTCACCCCCTATGTGTTGGTGTCCCCCAAGATTCAGTTCTAGGACCCCTGCTCTTCTCCATCTACACCTTCGGCCTGGGACAGCTCATAGAGTCTCACAGTTTACAGTATCACCTCTATGCTGATGACACACAGATCGACCTCTCTGGACCTGATATCACCTCCTCACTAACCAGAATCCCACAATGTGTGTCTGCTATTTCAGGATTCTTCTCTGCTAGATTTGTAAAACTTAACTTGGATAAAACCGAATTCATCATCTTTCCCACATCTCATTCACCCCCCAACTAACCTATCTATCAAAGTCAATGGCTGCCCACTCTGATCTGTCCTTCAAATGTCAGCTCCAAGCCCTTTCCATTTGCTGCCGACTCCAACTCCAAAATATCTCCTGTATCCCCACATTCCTCAACCATGAATCTATAAAAACACCAGTGCACGCCCTCATGCTCTCCTATCTCGACTACTGCAAGCTCTTGCTCTATGGCCTCCCTTCTTCCACTCTTGCACCCCTCAAATCTATCCTAAACGGTGCTGGCCGACTAATCCACTTGTCACCCCACTATTCCCCGGCTTCTCCCCTCTGTCAATCCCTGCGCTGGCTCCCCGTTGCCCAGAGAGTCCAGTTGAAAATCCTAACTTTGGCATACCAAGCCATCGAAAACCTGCCTCCTCCATACATGTGTGACCTAATCTCCCTGTACTTGCCTGCACGCAACCTTCCATCATTCCAAGATCTCCTTCTCTACTTTACTCTTATCTCTTCTTGCCACAATCGCATACAAGATTTGTCCAGTTCATCTTCCATACTGTGTAACTCTGTACCCCCACACATCAGACTGTCGCCTACCGTGAAAACCTTGAAAAGGAAGCTCAAGACCCACTTCTTGTGACAAGCGTACAATCTACCGGAACCCTCGCTCCAGCATGCCGCTGCACGACCAGCTGTACCCTGACCTACTATATCCTCACTTATCCCTTGTACATTTTTTGTGCACTCTCGTGGGCAGGGTCCTCTCTCCTCTTGTACCAGTCGGTGACCCCTTTTCACATGTAAAGTGCCATGGAGTAAATTTCGCTATAACAATAAATAATAGTAATAATTATACTACTTGTACTCTGGGTCAATTGATGGCACTTTCCTGGTGTCTGCCATTAATTTGATGTGTTTTGCCAGCTTTTGGCAGGTGTTTTTGCCCCTCATTGAATCCTATGGCGTTTGGTAATGTTTGACGAATAAATCGGCGAATATTGCAAATTCGACGATCGTAATCCGAACTGAACATTGAAACATTCGCTCATCTCTATCCACAAATTCTTGCATTATAATAATAATGCACGGTGTCCTCCACGAGAAGACCCCAACTTTGATCGTCTTTTCAAAGTTTGGCCCGTCATCGAGCACTTCAACAACAAGTTTGCTTAGGTGTACGTGCCCCAAAAAGACATCTGCGTGGATGAGTCCCTAATTCATTTTAAGGGGAGGCTTAAATTTCGACAGTACCTGCACAGTAAGAGGGCCAGGTACAGAATTAAGCTATACAAACTGTGTGAGGGTACCTCAGGGTACGCTTACAAGTTTAGGATTTATGAAGGGAAGGACTCCCAAATTGAACACCCTGAATGCCCCCTGCCCTGGGAGTGAGTAGGAAAATTGTGTGGGATTTGGTGCACCCACTGCTAGATCAAGGTTATCATCTTTACGTGGATAACTTTTATACCAGCATCCCACTGTTCATGTACCTCTCTGCGCGAGGTACCTCTTCACAGGTCGCCAAACCAGACTGTACTGGGGTACAACAAAACATGGGGGGAGGGAGGGAGTTGATTTCTCTGATCAAATCTTCCAGTGCCTTGAGAAAGACCAATGTGTGGTACAAGAAGCTGGATGTGCACATACTACAGATGGCAATGCACAACGCTGTCCTGCTATCATGATGTGCAGGCCAAATCTCTACGTTGTACCTTCAATTCCAGGAGGTAGTGATCAAGGTCCTAATATTTTGCAGTGGTGAAGGAGTGTGCCCCAGTACTTCCGGAACTGAAGGGCCTCATATTGTAGCAGGTCAACACTTCCCGGGGGAAGGTCCCTCAAAGCGGAAAAAAAGGTAAGTCACAAAAGAGGGAATACAGGAGGGGGGATACGCAAGGGCACCATTTATCAATGTGACACCTGTCCTGACAATCCTGGCCTGTGTATGAAAGAATGCTTCAGACTGTACCACACATCCATGGACTACTAAATTCATTTCTGACTTAGACAGTTGACATATGACAACCTGACGAAGACTACACAACTGACGTATGACACTACATTATAAAATTCACATACCAGGAAGCAGTAGACCAGTTCTAAAAAGGGGGCACTTGTTGGGCATTTCCACTGTTTAGGCACATCTGGAGCTCTGCAAACGCGACATGACGTCCACAGACCATTCCATTAAGTCTGCATTCCAAACGTCACACCTTCCCTTACGAGCCCTGATATGTGTCCAAACAGGAGTTTTCTCCCATATGTAGGGTATCGACGTACTCAGGAGAAATTGCACAGCAACTTTTGGGGTCCAATCTCTCCTGTTATCTTTGTGAAAATAAAAAAATTGCAGCTAAAAAATCGTTTTTGTGGAAAAAGTGATTTTTTTTCACATGTCTACGTTATAAACTTTTGTGAAACACTTGGGGGTTCAATGCTGCTCACCACACGTCTAGATAAGTTCCTTTTAAGCGGTCTGGTTTCCAAAATGAGGTCAATTGTGGGGGTTTCCACTGTTTAGGCCCATCAGGGGCTCTCCAAATGCAACATGGCGTCCGCTTTCAATTTCAGCGAGTTTTGAGTTGAAAAAGTCAAACGGTGCTCCTTCCCTTCCGAGCCCTGCAATGCGCCGACACAATGGTTTTCCCCCACATATGGGGTATCAGGGTACTCAGGAGAAATTGGACAACAACTTTAGGGTTCAATTTCTCCTGTTACCTTTGTGAAAATAAAAAAAAATTGGGTCTAAAGTAAAATTTTAATGAAAAAAAGTTAAATGTTCATTTTTTGCTTTCACATTTGATTAATTGCTGTGAAGTACGTGAGGAGTTAGTTAATAAACTTATTGAATGTGGTTTTGAACACCTTGTGGTGTGCAGATTTTAGAATGGTGTCACTTTTGGATATTTCCTGTCATATGGACCCCTCAAAGTCACTTCAAATGTGATGTGGTCCCTAAAAAACTGATTTTGTAAATTTTTTGTTGGAAAAATTAGAAATTGCTCAACTTTTAACCCTTATAACTTCCTAACAAAAATATGTTGGTTCCAAAATTGTGCTGATGTAAAGTAGACATGTGGGAAATGTTATTTATTAACTATTTTGTGTGACATATCTCTGATTAAAGAGCATGAAAATTCAAAGTTTGAAAATTGCTAAATTTTCTCCAAATTTCAGATTTTTTAAGACATAAACGCAAGTGATATCGAATAAATTTTACCACTATCCTGAAGTACAATATGTCACGAAAAAAACTGTCTCAGAATCAGTGGGATCCGTTGAAGGGTTCCAGAGTTATTACCTCATAAAGTGACACTGGTCAGAGTTGTAAAAATTGGTCTGGTCATTAAAGTGCAAACAACCTTCGGGGGTAAAGGGGTTAAAAAATTAGGGGAAAAACTCTAAAAAAATTTGGATTTGAGGGAAACATCTTAAATTCTATCACATCTCTCTATTCTTGCCCCTCAGCAAAAATTCTGACCAACAATGTTCGGTCAGATGGAATTGCACTTACCAATGGCACGAGGCAAGGTTGTCCCCTTTCTCCCACCCTTTTCGATCTCTATATAGAACCTCTGGCTGAGAAAATTCGATCAAATCCCATAATAAGTGGTATCCAGATACGTCAGAGACAATACAAAATTTCATTGTTCGCAGATGATATTCTTATAACTCTTTCAAACCCACTTAACTGAATTAGAAATCTACTGGACACAATTAAACACTTCTCCAAAATTTCATGTTACAAAATAAATTTGACTAAAACCCAAGTCCTCCACCTAAACCTTGATCCACAAATCTTGGAAACTCTTAAAATGGAGTTTGAACTGTCCTGGGAATATAATAATATCAGCTATCTTGGAATAAAACTCACCAAACCATTAACATCAATCATAGACACAAATTTAAATGATATTTACAAAACCATACAGATCGACATTATGCATATAGCTAAACTAGAAGTCTCCTGGCTTGGCAAAATTAATGCCTACAAAATGAGCCTTTTACCAAATCTCCTATACATCTTTAGATCTATCCGTTTATTAATCCCGAAGAAGTGGCTACAAAAATTTCATACACAGCTGGTCACCTTTACCTGGGCTAAAAAGAAACCTAGGGTAGCTAGGTCTGTCCTAGAAAAGAACAAAAAAGAGGTGGACTCGCCTTGCCCAACTTAACTGCCTACTACCACACCACCTTAGTCAAACTTAGTCGGAATTGGTGGGCAGAAAAAGAAAAGCCGACCTGGATAGCCCTAGAAGAACCTTTGAAACCCAGTGGCAGGCTTAGCCTAATCACCCTCTCCTACTTATGCGACAAAACTAAGAGACTTCCAGAAGAAATCACAGTTAAATCTGCAATTCTCTCTTGGAGATTACTACTAAAACTATCTCTCAAAAGCTACCCCATGGTTTCTCCAACCTGGATAGTTGTAGATATTCTTGAACTGTTATCCTCAAGAATCAAACTAGATTCATGGAAGAAGTTAGGCATTAAATTTATCTCAGATATAATGGATGACAAGAAACAACTCATACCTTTTCAATCTCTTAGAGATAAATTCAAACTCAACATTCTAGAAGAAAAGACATGGAAGAAGATTCAAAACATCCTCAACTCTCACAACCTAAACTTTTTTCTCCCTCAAAATCTAGCTCAGATGTTCAAATACCCACAAACTCCCCTTTTCTGGAAAACTGGTCACATATATCAGAACTTCAACCAAGACACTCACTTTTCACATACAACAAATATAGAAGCATGGAAAAAAGAACTAAGTATAGAAATAATGACAGATCTTCTGCACAAAGTCTTCGAATCTATCTATACTGACATTCCCTGCTCATCCTTTGTAGAAACCCACTACAAAATCTACACACGCTGGTATTTTACTCCGCTTAAACTTCATAAAATTCAGAACACTAACTCCCCCCTTTGCTGGAGGAATTGTAATGCTACTGGCAGTATCACTCACATCTTTTGGAGCTGTAAGGCTATGTGCCCACGATGCAGAAATGCTCAGGATTTTTTCCTGAGCGTTTTTGCATCTCCCTGGCAGAAAAAAACGCATGCGGATTGTACATGCATTTTCCTGCCAGGGACATGCGGAAGTGAAGCGTTCTTCACTTGCATTTCCGCATGCGGGTTGACAAGCTCTTTCCAAGTGATTTTAGCATCACTTGGCAGTGCTTGTCAACTTGGTCACACTATATAAATCCATGCAAACGGCATGGATTTATATACTGTGACCGAAAGAATGGTAAAAAATAAAAAAATAAATATATACTTACCTTCTGATGGCCCCCGCAGTCTTGCTTCCCTCCGTCCTGGCTGCCGGCAGCGGTACACTGAAGGACCTGCCAACGTCAGCGTCGCGTGACCCGTCACATGATTATGACGTCAGTGCAGGTCCTTCAGTCCATCGCTAGCTGTCGGCATGAAAGGACGAGTGCAGCGGGGGCCGTCAGAAGGTAAATATGATCTTTATTTTTTATTTTATTATTTTTTTCACAGTTTCTATGGTACCCGGGTCCGGAGGAGAGTCTCCTCTCCTCTAGACCTGGGTACCAGACGCACATTGGAACGCATGGAATGCGCATCTACATATGTAGTGATGCGTAATCCATGCGTTCTAATGCAAGTCAATGGCAGCGAAAATGCCGCACTTCCGCAAAATAATTGGAAGTGCTGCATTTTTTTCCGCAATAATAATCCGCAGCGGAAATTTCCGCAGCATGTGCACAGCACATGCGGATTATCATTGGGGAACATGGCAGGCCTTCTACCATGCGGTTTTTAAGCATTTCTGCAGCGTTTTTGCCGCTGCGGAAACGCTTAAAAAACGCATCTTGGGTACACAGCCTAAAGCTCTCAAATCATACTGGTCTGGAATTGAATCCTTAATTAACAACATCACAGGTTTAAACATACATCTTTCACCAGAACTGGTGCTCCTCCTTTTGGGCCTTGAAACCCTCCCATGCAGATACAGACCTATCATCACTCATATACTCCTTATAGCAAAAAGCAATATTGCCGCCCTTTGGAAAGACCCTCTTCCCCCAACTGTGGAAAAAACTATAGAAAAATTAGCATGCCACAACACGTATAAATATACATACGCCCTTAGAAACAATCTTTTAAAAAAATACTTCAGAAAATGGGAGGTTTGGAACTCTATTATGATTCCAAAACATTCACCGCAGAGACCTTAGCGCTGTTTAAGACTATATTAGTCTTCTCAATCTAACTTGACTCATCATCCTCATTCATCTAATTGTATCTAATTTACAGGATAGTCATAGCGGGCATATCGTGTCTTAATATCACCATCCGATATTCCCTTCCCCCTTGTTTTCCTGAAACATTTCTGTGTACTTCCAAATATGTAAATAGTTATCTTTGTATACCTTGGCAACTTATGTTATGAACGAATCAACCAAGTTACCCGTCTATAAAATGCACCTATAAAATATATCTTACGTATCTAAAGCTATGAATCATATCACCAACCCAATTATTTCAGGTTTACGACGGTATTCATCTTGTTTATTTGTATACCTCTATTTCACTATATATGTACTGTTTGTATGAAATCTATATATATATATTTTTTTTTTTTCTTTTTACTTGAAAATTTAATAAAAAAATATTTGAATACAAAAATTAGGGGAAAAATTGCATGCACAAATTGACTCTAAACAACAAACAAAGCATATTAAAACACCATGAAAAATGCATGTCAATACACAGATAAAAGTGTGTAAAAGAACACTAACTTTTTGTGTGAAAAAAAAAAAAGTAGTATCAGTTCAATGGAACACGTATTTACCAGGTCGATCCAGACGTGCCGCAAATGTATGTTATAGTATCTAGAACATCTTCTTTGGCTAATTCAGCAAGAACACCAAGAAATGCAACCATGGCACGAAGTCCACCACCAGATCCCAAAATGGCAATTACAGGAGGCTCTTCATTCTAAGTCAAAAACAGTTTTTTTTTAAACAAGTGTCACAAAAACGGGATTTTTTTTTCTAATACAAATACTGTGCTGTGTGTAGTATACATATATATATATATATATATATATATATATATATATATATACATACAGTACAGACCAAAAGTTTGGACACACCTTCTCATTTAAAGTTTTTCTGTATTTTCATGACTATGAAAATTGTACATTCACACTGAAGGCATCAAAACTACGAATTAACACATGTGGAATTATATACTTAACAAAAAAGTGTGAAACAACTGAAAATATGTCTTATATTCTAGGTTCTTCAAAGTAGCCACCTTTTGCTTTGATGACTGCTTTGAACACTCTTGGCATTCTCTTGATGAGCTTCAAGACGTAGTCACCGGAAATGGTCTTCCAACATTCTTGAAGGAGTTCCCAGAGATGCTTAGCACTTGTTGGCCCTTTTGTGTGCACTCTGCGGTCCAGCTCACCCCAAACCATCTCGATTGGGTTCAGGTCTGGTGACTGTGGAGGCCAGGTCATCTGTCATAGCACCTCATCACTCTCCCTCTTGGTCAAATAGCCCTTACACAGCCTGGAGGTGTGTTTGGGGTCATTGTCCTGTTGAAAAATAAATGATGGTCCAACTAAACGCAACCCGGATGGAATAGCATGCCGCTGCAAGATGCTGTGGTAGCCATGCTGGTTCAGTATGCCTTCAATTTTGAATAAATTCCCAACAGTGTCACCAGCAAAGCACCCCCACACCATCACAACTCCTCCTCCATGCTTTACGGTGGGAACCTGGCATCCGTTCACATTTTCTGCGTCGCACAAAGACACGGTGGTTGAAACCAAAGATCTCAAATTTGGACTCATCATTCCAAAGCACAGATTTCCACTGGTCTAATGTCCATTCCTTGTGTTCTTTAGCCCAAACAAGTCTTTTCTGCTTGTTGCCTGTCCTTAGCAGTGGTTTCCTAGCAGCTATTTTACCATAAAGGCCTGCTGCACAAAGTCTCCTCTTAACAGTTGTTGAAGAGATGTGTCTGCTGCTAGAACTCTGTGTGGCATTGACCTGGTCTCTAATCTGAGCTGCTGTTAACCTGCGATTTCTGAGGCTGGTGACTCGGATAAACTTATCCTCAGAAGCAGAGGTGACTCTTGGTCTTCCTTTCCTGGGGCGGTCCTCATGTGAGCTAGTTTCTTTGCAGCGCTTGATGGTTTTTGCAACTGCACCTGGGGACACTTTCAAAGTTTGCCCAATTTTTCGGACTGATTGACCTTCATTTCTTAAAGTAATGATGGCCACTCGTTTTTCTTTACTTAGCTGCTTTTTTCTTGCCAGAATACAAATTCTAACAGTCTATTCAGTAGGACTATCAGCTGTGTATCCACCAGACTTCTGCACAACACAACTGATGGTCCCAACCCCATTTATAAGGCAAGAAATCCCACTTAGCAAACCTGACAGGGCACACCTGTGAAGTGTAAACCATTTCCGGTGACTACCTCTTGAAGCTCATCAAGAGAATGCCAAGAGTGTGCAAAGCAGTCATCAAAGCAAAAGGTGGCTACTTTGAAGAACCTAGAATATAAGACATATTTTCAGTTGTTTCACACTTTTTTGTTAACTATATAATTCCACGTGTTAATTCATAGTTTTGATGCCTTCAGTGTGAATGTACAATTTTCAAAGTCATAAAAATACAGAAAAATCTTTAAATGAGAAGGTGTGTCCAAACTTTTGGTCTGTACTGTATATATATATATATACACAATATACATATATATATATTAGTGTGATATGTTGGTTTATGATATTAATTGTTGATTCTTGATGTAAATGAAAGGGTCAGTTTTCATGATAGATGTGATTCGTGTTCAAGGCATATTTACCTTCTGTACATTTACATTTAGCTTTCGAAGGGCTTCCCACACTTTTTTATGCCTAGATTTAAGAGATGCTGCTTCCCTTTTTGACCGTGTAAGAGCATCAGGACCTTGTGTCATGCTAGCAATAAGAATAAGGAAAATATAAGTTGTTAACTAATGGAGACTTCAGCATTGCCTTATTCAATTATACCACATAATATATATCAATATTAATTTTACTTTTAATTACAGAAACTCAAAGAAAAATTCTCATGTAAAAAAATGCTATTAACCTGCATATATGGGGTTAATCTGCAGATTAATAGCATCCTGAAGCTACCCGGCTCATGTGAACCTACCGTTAGACATAGGTCTGCGGAGGAGCTGTAGACACAAAATAGGAGATTTTTAATCCCCTTCCCAATGTAGGACGTATTAGTACATGCCACAATGGAACCACATATTATACTGTAATTTCCCTCTGGATCAATAAAGTGTATCACAGCAGCAGAACACAGACATGAGTTACAACTTAACAGCAGCATTTTGCAGGTATAATCTCATACATTCCTATTCATGACCAGTCAGTACGATATACAATTAAAACGACCATAATACACCAGTCACTTGGAGAATTTTACACTTCGGTAGTTGTTGTACATTCCCATAGCAGTCCGCACGAACAATTTCCTGTATCTTCCCTTCTTTATTAAAAAAGAAAAACTGAAATATCACAAATATCACATGGTCATAAGTATTCAGACCCTTTGCTCAGACACTCATATTTAAGTCACATGCTGCCCATTTCCTTGTGATCCTCCTTGAGATGGTTTTACTCCTTCATTGGAGTCTAGCTGTGTTTACTTAAATTGATAGGACTTGATTTGGAAAGGCACACACCTGTCTATATAAGACCTCACAGCTCATAGTGCATGTCAGATCAAATGAGAATCGTGAGCTAAAAGGAACTGCCCAAGGAGCTCAGAGACAGAATTGTGGCAAGGCACAGATCTGGCCAAGGTTACAAAAGAATTTCTGCATTACTCAAGGTTCCTAAGAGCATAGTGGCCTTCAGAATCCTTAAATGGAAGAAGTTTGGGACCACCAGAAGTCTTCCTAGACCTGGCTGTCCAGCCAAACTGAGCAATCGTGGGAGAAGAGCCTTGGTGAGAGATGTAAAGAAGAACCCCAAGATCACTGTGGCTGAGCTCCAGAGATGCAGTAGGGAGATGGGAGAAAGTTCCACAAAGTCAGCTGTCATTGCAGCCCTCCACCATTCGGGCCTTTATGGCAGAGTGGCCTGACGGAAGCCTCTCCTCAGTGCAAGACATATGAAAGCCGGCATAGAGTTTGCACAAAAACACATGAAGGACTACCAGACTATGAGAAATAAGATTCTCTGGTCTGATGAGACGAAGATAGAACTTTTTGGTGATAATGCCCAATACAATCCCAACAGTGAAACATGGTGGTGGCAGCATCATGCTATGGGGTGTTTTTCAGCTGCAGGAACAGGACGACTGGTTGCAATTGAAGGAAACATGAATGCGGCCAAGTACAGAGATATCCTGGATGAAAACTTTTTTCAGAGTGCTCTGGACCTCAGATTTGGCTTAAGGTTCACCTTCCAACAAGACAATGACCCTACGCACACAGCTAAAATAACAAAGGAGTGGCTTCAGAACAACTCTGTGACTATTCTTGACTGGCCCAGCCAGAGCCTTGAGCTAAACCCAATTGAGCATCTCTGGAGAGACCTGAAAATGGCTGTCCAACAACGTTCACCATCCAACCTGACGGAACTGGAGAGGATCTGCAAGGAAGAATGGCAGAGGATCCCCAAATCCAGGTGTGAAAAACTTGTTGCATCATTCCCAAGAAAACTCATGGCTGTACTAGCTCAAATGGGTGCTTCTAATCAATACTGAGCAAAGGGTCTGAATACTTATGACCATGTGATATTTCAGTTTTTCTTTGCAAAAAATTCTACATTTCTGTTTTTTTTCAGTCAAGATGGGGTTCAGAGTGTACTTTAATGAGAAAAAAAAATGAACTTTTTAGAATTTACCAAATGGCTGTAATGAAACAAAGAGTGAAAAATGTAAAGGGGTCTGTATACTTTCCGTACCCACTGTACATCTATGTCTTTCTAATAGATAGGCATAGATGTATATACCCAGCTTCAGTGCGGTGCTCGTCTCAGATCATTCTTAAATTGAATCAAATGAGCTCATTAAAGGGACCCGAGCACGCGAGCACCATACAATACTTGCCACTGCTCGTTACTCGATCGGGCACCCCAATGCTCTGACGAGTACCAAGAATGCTCTCCCATCACTTATTATTAGCATCAGACAACTGCACACTACTTCCCCAGCATATGATTGCGAAAAAGATGGCACTTGCCACTACGGACTGGTAGAACATTTCTTACATTTTGCTGCAAACATTGAACCACCTTAGTTTCCGTAAGAAGTACAGTTTGCTCATCCCCTTCTTGTAAACCTTCTCCATATGGCACCTCCAGTCCAGTTTGCTGTACAAGTGGACCCCCCAAATATTTGTAACTCTCAACCTGCTCCACTTCCTGACCAGCAATAGTGCAGGTGAACAGTCCATCTTTCTCCTGCTATAGTTCACCACCAGCTCCTTTGTTTTCTTTGTTTAGTTGTAAATAGTGAGCCTGGCACCAGTCTGCCAAATCTGACACCACTCTCCTATATTCCTCCTCACCCCGGGCCTCCTCTAATGCATGCGACTACCAAGGAATCATATGAAAATTTTTGGAGGTGGCAAAAATCAGATTTATACTGAAAATCTGCTGTATACAATGGGAAAAAAAAGGCCGACGGCACCATTCCCTGAGGGGCACCTACACTGTTCAATAATCTGCCATTCACAACCGCTACCATGTGTACAGTCATGGCCAAAAGTATTGAGAATGAGACAAATAGTAATTTTTCCAAAGTTTACTGCTTCATTTTTTGTAATGGCAATTTGCATATACTCCTGAATGTCAAAGAGTGATCAGCTTAACAGCAATTACTGTACTTGCAAAGTCAATATTTGCCCAGAAAATGAACTTTAACCCCCAAAACACATTTCAACATCATTGCAGTCCTGCCTTAAAAGGAGCAGCTAACATCGTTTTAGTGATTGATCCATTAACACAGGTGTGGGTGTTGATGAGGACAGGGCTGGCGATCAATCAGTCATGATTAAGTAAGAATGACATCACTGGACACTTTAAAAGGAGGCTGGTTCTTGGTATCATTGTTTCTCTTCAGTTAACCATGGTTATCTCTAAAGAAACACGTGCAGCCATCATTGCACTGCACAAAAATGGCCTAACAGGGAAGAGTATCGCAGCTACAAAGATTGCACCTCAGTCAACAATCTATCACATCATCAAGAACTTCAAGGAGAGAGCTTCCATTGTTGTCAAAAAGGCTCCAGGGCGCCCAAGAAAGACCAGCAAGCGCCAGGACCGTATCTTAAAACTGTTTCAGCTGCGGGATCGGACTACCAGCAGTGCCGAGCTTGCTCAGGAATGGCAGCAGGCTGGTGTGAGTGCTTCTGCACGCACTGTGAGGCGGAGACTCTTTGAGCAAGGTCTGGTTTCAAGGAGGGCAGCAAAGAAGCCACTTCTCTCCAGAAAAAACATCAGGGACCGACTGATATTCTGCAAAAGGTACAGGGAGTGGACTGCTGAGGACCGGGGCAAAGTCATTTTCTCTGATGAATCCCCTTTTCGATTGTTTGGGACATCTGGAAAACAGCTTATTCGGAGAAGAAGAGGTGAGCGCTACCACCAGTCTTGTCTCATGCCAACTGTAAAGCATCCTGAAACCATTCATGTGTGGGGTTGCTTCTCAGCCAAGGGAATCGGCTCACTCACAGTCTTGCCTAAAAACACAGCCATGAATAAAGAATGGTACCAGAATGTCCTCCAAGAGCAACTTCTCCCAACCGTCCAAGAGCAGTTTGGCGCCCAACAATGCCTTTTCCAGCATGATGGAGCACCTTGCCATAAAGCAAAGGTGATAACTAAATGGCTCATGGAACAAAACATAGAGATTTTGGGTCCATGGCCTGGAAACTCCCCAGATCTTAATCCCATTGAGAACTTGTGGTCAATCATCAAGAGACGGGTGGACAAACAAAAACCAACAAATTCTGGCAAAATACAAGCATTGATTATGCAAGAATGGACTGCTATCAGTCAGGATTTGGTCCAAAAGTTGATTGAGAGCATGCCAGGGAGAATTACAGAGGTCTTGAAGAAGAAGGGGCAACACTGCAAATATTGACTTGCTGCATTAACTCATTCTAACTGTCAATATAACCTATTGGTACTCATAATATGATTGCAATTATATTACTGTATGTGATATAAACATCAGACAAACACTAATAAAAACCAGAGGCCAGCAGATCATGTGAAAATATAATTTTGGTGTCATTCTCAAAACTTTTGGCCATGACTGTATAAACTGTGGCCTGTCTGACAGGTAGTCCATTATCCAATTTCTCATCCCCTCATTCACATTCATATCAATCATGTTTTTGCATAGTAAGAGTGGCTGTAAGGTATTGAACGCACTGGAGAATTCAAAGAACATTGCGCATACAGTGGTTCCATCATTGTTCAAAAATGAATGTACTGTATGTAACAGAGACATAACAGCATCATCCATCCCCAATCTATGCTGGTAAGCAAACTGTAGGGGGTCAGCAAAAGCCCTCACCCTCAGACTCAAGTAAGCAAGCACTAATCTTTCTAAGAAAGCCATACAATGCGATGTTAAGGCTACAGGGTGATAGTCATTTAGGAATTCTGGGAAAGTAATCTTGGGAACCGGAACGAGGCAGGAAGTCTTCCATAACACTGGTACCCTCTGTGATGGTAGGCTCAAGTTAAACAGGTACTGAAAGACAGAACACAGCTGGTTTGCACACACTTGAAGACACGTGGACTGAGACCGCCCGGCCCCCCTGCTTTGCCTATGTTTAGATTCTGAAATCAGTCTGTTCATCCCCCAATATCAATGTTGCTTATCGTTTCCTAGATCCATCCCCCCCTCCTTGTTGGTTCTGCGCATACATTGCTAAATCTGTTGAAAAACTCATTCATTTCATTAGCCCTGTCCAGTCCCCCATCCTCCTGATCTGATCTCACCTTAAACTCAGTTTTAAGTTTTATTCCCAACCACACCTCCCTGTGGTTATTATGTGACAATTTATTTTCTAGTTTTATTCTGAAAGCCTCCCGAGCATCTTTTATTCTGTTCTTCAAGTCTCGTTATATCATTTTAATTTTTTTTTGTTCCTCATTTTAAATGCCAGTTTTTTTCCTGTCTAGTAAGTGTTTTAATTCTTTGTTATCCAGGGCTGGTTATTTGCAAAACACCTAATCTCCTTTACAGGCACCAGCATATCAGTAAAAAAGTTAATGTAATCAGAAATTCTACCAACCATCTTATCTACATCAGCTTCATTGGCATCCTCTCCCCCAGTTCCACACAACAAGTCCCAGTCTGTAAGATCAAAGCATTCTTGTAAGGCCTTCTTGGCTCAGGAGACCAACTTCTGCTTTCTTTTAATTGTAGCAGGTTGTTTGCTAATAGCTGGTTGATAAGCTCAGATCAGCTGGTGACAACAGTATAAGATTGTGGTTGAATTTCCCCAAGGGGGCAGGGCAGATGGTGAATAACCATTCTTAACATTATCATAGAGGAGATCAAATATAATGTTGTCATGTGTAGTACATTTCACATATTGATTGAACTTTGTATGAATCTGGCTCAGATTCTGACTCTGTGTTATGCTGGCGTGTCCTTTAATAAAATAAAATAAAGCTTAAAGGACACGTCGGGATCCACCGGACTGCAGAGGAGCTGCAGCAGCTGAGTCCCAGAGGAATGTTCAGCTAAACACAGAGAAAGAAATGAACTAGTGTGTTAAGTGCACACACAAGTAGTAACTAAACAAGGTACAATGCTGGGAGTTACCAACACTCCAGAAACGAAACTAATAAACTTCAGCACTGCAAGACTCTGCTGTGCAGGGCAGGAAGGATTTGGCAGCATGAAACGCCTGAGCACTAGATGGCGGCGTATAGAGCTGTAGATAGTTGCAGGCCAGGAAAGGCCAGGAACCTAAGTTCCTAAAGAGGAGAATCTCTGCAGCACCCAACACATGGGTGTAAAAGCGGCAGTGTGACCACACATACAATGGCGGACCCTGGAATGCTGGATCGGTAGCGAGGACGCCTCCGTGGCGTGGACACCAACCGGTGAACAGACACGGTAGAGCGTGCTGCTCACACCATTCCCCTAGCCCTAATTGATGGCTAGGATGACTAGGGAGCACACAGCAGGAACCCTTGACAACGACTCTCACACACTTCATTTACTGCCAGAGACCTCACCCCAGGTTAGAAAGAGATAGACTAGGCACCGGGGCGGAGCCCACGGAGCCCTTAAATACACTAGAGACACCCCCAGCCCCCCAAGACAACCAACCACGCTGTGCCAGACAGCAGGGGGTGTGGCTTAGCGGCACATGACTGCAAGGGGCGTGGCTTGGCAGCACATGACTGCAAGAGGGAGTGGCTTAGCGGCACATGAGCAGAAATGCAGAAACCACACTTAGAATCCCTACAACGGAACCTAAATGCTGACAATTACTGACCAGCAGGAAAGGGCCTGGCCGGACGCCGCGAGAACACCCTTCTCCTGCGTACCGGCCTAACACTCTGCCTGATACGCAGCAGATGTCGGCTCTGTTACACAGCCAGCAGATGCCTGTACAGTGACGAGAGCTAGCTCCGATCGCAAAGTGGCATTTCATTGTCCAAGTTGCTCACATAGCTCTCTTTATCCTCCCTGCAATTAAAAATTGGCAACAGGATCATACCGTTCATAGCAGCAGATCAAATGGCAGTTAAGGCCCATGAGTTGATGGGGGGCAGTGCTGCTTAGCATTAGGCCCTCCCCCACCCATGTCATGGTTTCAGCGGAATCTACATTGTTAAGATCCTCCTTGATCCACATTCAGCCTATGCTGGGGGGATAGAGAATTAGAAATCTTTCTATTTACGTTTCGGGGTTACAGTTGTCAAGTCAACAGGGGGCCTGCTGATGAGCCCAGTTGCTGACATCTTTGTCCTCCTGTGAAGACTAACATTTGGATGAGCTTAACAAACAGATGTAATTTTCACTATTCCATGAAGTACTACAGTATTGAGGCATATAGAACATGTTCAAGTCCAATAAGGAGACAAAAAAAATAATGTAGATCCAGCAAAAATATTAAACTTAACCTTTATCGGTCCCTTATAAAAAACACAATGGAAAGGTCATAACAGTAATAGTAGCCAAGACTATACTAGTCAAAACCACCATTCAAGGGTCAGACTGCAGACATCAAAGTCAACTAAACTATAAACGGGACTGCTTGCTAGCTCAGGTCACAAATTATCAATCATAAGTATTAAAGATTAACACTCAATCACTGCACTAAGGAAATAAAGCGATTTGATCTCAGAAAAATTCTTCAACCAAAAGAGGGATTCATGGGGGCGTGGTGATGTAGTGGAGCCGAGAAGACGCACATGGACTGAGCTCCCGGACCTCCTGACCTCCATCTGTCAAATATATCAGACAGCAGGGACTTAACCCTCCCGTATTTCAGCTCCCTGAGTTGGGGGAGACACCAGGCTGCAGAGGGAGTGCAGTAGAGCAATTCCAGTTGGGCTGGATTCACAAGTGCCCAGTGAGAGGTAAACTCTGCAGGAGACGGCGGCCATCTTCAGAAGTGCAACACAGAGGAATTCACTCTCTTAACGGTCAGTTAGACAGCACCCAGACCCTCAGAAAAGTAAGGCTGGGAGAGAGCTGAGGTGTGAGCTCTGAAATATGAGTCCCACAGACCTCCATTAACTACTAAAATACGTTAGTGCCAAGTACCTCACAGTCTTATCAGGAGCTACAGCAATAAGTGACATAGCAAGCTGCTATGGATGCAGTATTCAACAGATAAAGTACAGACCAAAAGTTTGGACACACCTTCTCATTTAAAGGTTTTTCTGTATTTTCATGACTATGAAAATTGTACATTCACACTGAAGGCATCAAAACTATGAATTAACACACGTGGAATTATATACTTAACAAAAAAGTGTGAAACAATTGAAAATATGTCTTATAATATATCTTATATTCTAGAATCTTCAAAGTAGCCACCTTTTGCTTTGATGACTGCTTTGCACACTCTTGGCATTTTCTTGATGAGCTTCAAGAGGTAGTCACTGGAAATGGTCTTCCAACAATCTTGAAGGAGTTCCCAGAGATGCTTAGCACTTGTTGGCCCTTTTGCCTTCACTCTGCGGTCCAGCTCACCCCAAACCATCTCGATTGGGTTCAGGTCTAGTGACTGTGGAGGCCAGGTCATCTGGCGTAGCACCCCATCACTCCTCTGCCTGGAGGTGTGTTTGGGGTCATTGTCCTGTTGAAAAATAAATGATGGTCCAACTAAACGCAAACTGGATGGAATAGCATGTCGCTGCAAGATGCTGTGGTAGCCATGCTGGTTCAGTATGCCTTCAATTTTGAATAAATCCCCAACAGTGTCACCAGCAAAGCTCCCCCACACCATCACACCTCCTCCTCCATGCTTCACGGTGGGAACCAGGCATGTAGAGTCCATCCGTTGACCTTTTCTGCGTCGCACAAAGACACGGTGGTTGGAACCAAAGATCTCAAATTTGGACTCATCAGGCGAAAGCACAGATTTCCACTGGTCTAATGTCCATTCCTTGTATTCTTTAGCCCAAACAAGTCTCTTCTGCTTGTTGCCTGTCCTTAGCAGTGGTTTCCTAGCAGCTATTTTACCATGAAGGCCTGTAGAGATGTGTCTTCTGCTAGAACTCTGTGGGGCATTGACCTGGTCTCTAATCTGAGCTGCTGTTAACCTGCGATTTCTGAGGCTGGTGACTCGGATAAACTTATCCTCAGAAGCAAAGGTGACTCTTGGTCTTCCTTTCCTAGGGCGGTCCTCATGTGAGCCAGTTTCTTTGTAGCGCTTGATGGTTTTTGCAACTGCACTTGGGGACACTTTCAAAGTTTGCCCAATTTTTCGTACTGACTGACCTTCATTTCTTAAAGTAATGATGGCCACTCGTTTTTCTTTACTTAGCTGCTTTTTTCTTGCCATAATACAAATTCTAGCAGTCTATTCAGTAGGACTATCAGCTGTGCCGATGACATGGTGATTTTCATGGATAAAGTAGAAGAAACATTACCTAAATTGATTGTGACTATAGATATCTTCTGTAAATACACAGAACTATATATAAACTGGGAAAAGTCTGCACTGATGCCTCTTTCTCATGGGCCGACAGATCACCTGGAAATATTATCCCCACTATCCATTGCATCTAACTTTGAGTACTTGGGAATCAATATATCCAAACACAGTAAATATGACCTACAATTAAATATTTTTCCATTACTAGAATACATTAAACTTAAATTTGCCCTATGGTGTAAATTACCACTATCTGTATCTGGTCGTCAAGATGATTCAACTTCCAAAGCTTTGATATTTTCTTCAACACAGTGCAGTACAAATTCCTAAATCCTTTTTTTCAACCCATAACTCACTGGTCTCTTCCTTTTATATGGGGAAGTGCTAGAACTAAGCTTAAACTATCCACTCTACATGTATCTAAACAAATGGGAGGAGCAGCACTGCCAGAATTTTTTCTATATTATTTAGCAGGAGAACTTGAAGCAATGAGTAAATAGAGGCCTATTACTTACTTGCCTAATTCAGAAAGTCACTTGGCTCACGCTGCTGGAGTTGACTGCCTTTGGGGTTTTGTAGAAATGGATAAGCCTAATGTACCTAGTGTAAGGCAGCACTAGTCATCATAGTGGGGGATACTCGCTGCACCGGGTAAATCAAAGCACACCAGCAATGTCTTTCCAGTATTTCACAATGCTGCAGTTTATTGCACTTCATAAACCACAGTTCACACATATAATGTCCACGAGCCCAAGTGGCAGACCGGCCCACTTGGCCCAGGTTACAGCCTTCAGCAAGGTAATACTTTAGCAATGTCCATACAAGTGTCCATATAACAAAGTGTATTACCTTTGCCGGGTTTTAGCTGCTGCAGTCCATTAGGCTTGCCACCACTGTGGCTTTGCGGCTTCCCAGGTGATGGTCTCCAGCCGTCGTTCCCTCAAAGGCCACTGACATCCACACAGGATCCAGGCTTTGCCTTTCAGGACTCTTCATCAAGCCCTTGCCTTCCAAGGCCACTAGCATCCACTAACAGGATCCAGTCTCGACCTTTCAGGTTGCCAGGCTTCACTCGGCCTCACTAGGCTTCACTCGACCTCACTAGGCTTCACACGGTCGGTGTCCCACACACACGGGAACAGGCCTTACGCCTCTCTCACAGAACACACCTGTCTCCCATCAAGCAGGGTTTATATATGCATCCCGTGCACACACCCACACACACTGACAGGACCTTGCTGATGTCACAGTCATGTGATCAGACAGACATTCTGTGCGCGCAGGACCTGTGCTATGTCACAGTCATGTGACCAGTCACCTGAGGGGGAAGGTACATGGTCAGGTAAAACACATCCTGGACCATTACCGTAATGCCAGCAAGTCACTGCATTACATATCCCCCCCCTCTGTTCAAACTTGTGGGGTTGAACACATAATATACACAATCACTATAACCCCCAGCTCACATAGAGACCATGTACTTTACAATTGCGCTGTTCAGCCCCTGGAACATTAGTCAACGTCATTAGCCCATTCCTTAGGGACCTACCATTTGTCACTGTCACTGACTTCGTCAGGTCACCTTTCCGGGTCGTAACCTTGTCAGAGCTCCCCCGCTCCCAGCGGTCAGTTGTAACCTTGTCAGGTCTCCCCCGCTCCCAGCGGTCAGTCATAATCTTGTCAGACCTCCCCCGTTCCCAGCGGTCAGTCATACAGCGGTGTGACTCACATGCCCTGGTATCTAAGGTCCGGTTCGACTCCGTAATGTCCCGTCCTCTATTGGGTCGTTTGTATGGGCTGCTCAAACCTGAGTTACTGGAGGTCTCACTACCTCTAAACCCACGCCCACTACTCTCAGGACATCTTGAAAGGTCCCTAACTCCAGCTATAGCTGTTCTGTTATTTAGGGGGCCCTTTCTCTGTCTGGTCTCATAATTTCTAGACGGCTGCCATCTTCTGCTACTCAGATGATGCTGTCTATCCACTCGCAGTCTAGCGAGATTCAACTGTTCTACCTCTTGCAGGTAGGTCACTCGGTACTCCAACAGCATGCGCATATATCCCAGGCTTTCTTCTGTTCCTACAGCGGAGAATGATACCATGCCATCTTCATCTGGTATCCAGTCCTGACGATCACGTGGACTGCTTACTTTCACCACACCAGACTTCTTGACCATCATCTGCATGGCTCGACCATTTCTCCCAACGAGCTTCCTCACCAGAACATGAGGCACCCAGATGACCTCTTCACGCATACTGTGAGCTTTCCTCATCAACTCCAGTTGTCTAACGGCTTGTTCCGTCTTCAACCGGAGAAACCGCTTCGTGCGAATACATCGCCAGTGCATGTCACTTAGGATAGCCACCCTCTTCACTGTGACTTCGGTCGTGGACAGGACCACCAGCTGTTTAGCTTCTGAGGTCAAGTACACCTTACAGGCTCCCACGGCTTTCTTAAACTCCTCATGCACGGACTCACTGGTGCATTCTTCCCTCAAATCCTCGGGTATATCTACGAGGCACTTGTACCGAGACGTTTCTGTCTCACCAGTGGTTTCCAGACGATCAACCAGCTCAGGTTTCAGGGACAACTGACTTCCAGCTTCTTCACCCTGTATGCTTTCCCTGAGCTGACTCACAGCTACAACTTCACGAATTTCCGTCTTGACCACTTCCATCTCATATTTATCTGTGGTTAACACTCTCTTAGCTCTCCTCAGGTCGACCCTCTCTTGGTATAAGGGAGTGAGTGCAACGTGTTCGCCCTTTTCCTTCTCCAAGAAGGCCTCGTTCACTGAGTGATACTTTGTCAGGCGACTTTTGAGCCCGGAAACTTCTTCCTCTAGCTCCGCCACTCGCCTCTCAGCAGCCAGTCTCTGAAGCTCTTCCTGCTTCCAATGGGTTTGTAGCGACTCCTTAAGCTCCTTGATCTCGGCTCCTACATCCACCGAATCATCCGAGCTCACATCACTCGAAGAGGTATCTGCTTCATACCTCCCATCACCAGCGGCCAACTCCTGGCCCTGGTCTGTGGCTTCTACGATAGACTCATCCATCTTTTTCCGCTCAGCTTCCATCTTGCTGACTGTTTCCCCAAGGCACGTCACCGCCCTCTGGAGAGTATCACAGAACATCTGTAGCTCCTTCACCTGAGCTTCTAGACCTAGGGTCTTCCTGCGGAGATCACCATTTTCATCACGGGTGTCCTGCAGGGTGGTCTCAACCACTTGGCGCACATGCTCTGCACCCGCCTTATCCTCCTCTAGTTTTACTTTAACCTTGAGGAGATCCTCATAATCTCTCCTACGTTGTTGCAGTTCCTTACCGAAGTTTTCATCGCACTCCTTCTTGGAGTCACACAGTTTCTGGTGGAACTGTTTGCGCAGTCTTTCTAGGTTTTGTTCACGCCCAGCAACTTCATCCTGCAGCGCCTCTTTGAGGGCAGACAGCTCTAACTGTACCAGGGAGAAGCGATCTTTCACCTCGCAAAACTCATCTTCACACACCGCTTTGTCAATCTCTAATTGAAAAACCTCCTCCTTGATTTTGCGGCGGTCCTCCTTAATTCCGTAGAACATTTCCTTCCACTGGTTAATTTCCGCGTGGCTTTGCTCCAGGTCTTGCTGCCAGTTCCTCATAAGCTGGTGTATTTTCTGCTGTTCAGACTCCAGGATCAACTGGTCTGAGGACACGTTCCCCAGGTTTTCACATAATTGCTGCACGTCACTCTGACCCTGCTGGCCGATAGGCTCCAGCTCTTGGTCACGACTGGCCGCCTCCTCTTTCAGGGCTGTCAGATCCTTCTGACTCGGTACCTTACCGGAGGTTGCTACTGGCAACGTCACCTCCTCTTCTACCTTTAATGGAGGATCCACACTTGAAGCAAAGGCACACAGTACTACATTCTCTTTATTTATTTTCATTTTCAGCCAAGTCTACAGGAGCAACCTTTTTGTGGCCCTTGCGCCGTCTACGAGATGGGGACTTTCTCACCTCGTCTAGCCCCTCCTGATTGACCTCTCCTTCTACTTTCGTAGTGTCACCGTCAGCTACAGGGTCTGTGTCACTCCCCATGGTGTTGTGGACTAACAGGTCACCTCCCACTTTGACGTCACCCCCTTCTACTGGAGCTACCCCGTTATCAATGATCACATTGTCATTTTTAGGAGGTACCAACCCACCACCAGTAATTTTTTTTGATTTTCTATCCTCCACGCTGTTTTGAACAACCGACCCTTTTTTAGACTCCGTCCCCTTTTTAACAACCACACCGGCAGGGGAATTTTTACAAGAAAAATCAATAATAGTCTTAGGACTCTGTTCACAACAGCTCTTACCACCTCCCCAGGCACTCTGGGACAACACTGGCGCCCCCGGAGAGTTCATAGAATGGTCCACTGCCGCCATTCCATATGGTGCCCACAGCTCCTGTGGTTCCTGCACCATGTCCAGTAGATGTTTCTCAAATACCTGCTCCGGTTTTAACAGGCACTTTAATCGCTCTAATCGCTCAATAGCTTCAGACTCAGTTGCTGCTCCTTTCACAGCCATTTTTATCTGCTCCTGCATTTCCTCAGGACACTATTCACACACCGCTCTCCCCGGAAAAATCTTCGTGGCCCCGCCGAGCCACAGCAAAACCGGATTTGAGTGCGACGCCAATCTTCGCAACCCCACAGAGTTGCAGCCAGATGCTTTAATCCACACTCGTCCTGTGCCGTTGCCCCTAGCAACCGGGCTGCAGTTGCCTCAAGCAACCAGACTGCAGTTGCCCCTAGCAACCGGGTTGTCGTTGCCGCTAGCAACCGGGCTGCAGTTGCCCGCATTCTCCACCATATGTAAGGCAGCACTAGTCATCATAGTGGGGGATACTCGCTGCACCGGGTAAATCAAAGCACACCAGCAATGTCTTTCCGGTATTTCACAATGCTGCAGTTTATTGCACTTCATAAACCACAGTTCACACATATAATGTCCACGAGCCCAACTGGCAGACCGGCCCACTTGGCCCAGGTTACAGCCTTCAGCAAGGTAATACTTTAGCAATGTCCATACAAGTGTCCATATAACAAAGTGTATTACCTTTGCCGGGTTTTAGCTGCTGCAGTCCATTAGGCTTGCCACCACTGTGGCTTTGCGGCTTCCCAGGTGGGGGTCTCCAGCCGTCGTTCCCTCAAAGGCCACTGACATCCACACAGGATCCAGGCTTTGCCTTTCAGGACTCTTCATCAAGCCCTTGCCTTCCAAGGCCACTAGCATCCACTCACAGGATCCAGTCTCGACCTTTCAGGTTGCCAGGCTTCACTCGGCCTCACTAGGCTTCACTCGGCCTCACTAGGCTTCACACGGTCGGTGTCCCACACACACGGGAACAGGCCTTACGCCTCTCTCACAGAACACACTTGTCTCCCATCAAGCAGGGTTTATATATGCATCCTGTGCACACACCCACACACACTGACAGGACCTTGCTGATGTCACAGACATGTGATCAGACAGACATTCTGTGCGCGCAGGACCTGTGCTATGTCACAGTCATGTGACCAGTCACCTGAGGGGGAAGGTACATGGTCAGGTAAAACACATCCTGGACCATTACCGTAATGCCAGAAAGTCGCTGCATTACACTAGATTATTACCACTTCTTAAACTGGCGCGATCGATCTGGAGGCAGACTAAAAAGGTGCTTCATTTCAATAACGTTAGAGATGCCACTATGGTATAACAAATATTTCCCTATTCTGTTAAACCACTCATCCACTTAGTTTTGGATATCACATAATATAATTCTATTAAAAGACATCTATGAACAAAACGTCCTAATGTCCGTTGAACAATTACAAAGGAAATATGGAATTCCTAGGTCCCAATTTTTTTGACACCTCCAACTTAGAACAGCAACTCAATCTCACGTACAAAATATGGGCACCATCAAGTTAATATCTTTCCCTTTAATAGGGATACTCAAATCACAAGGCCCACAGGGCCTCATTTCCACTTTATATACATATATGTTATCCTTAGGCGTTGAATCTACTCCCCTGGGGGTAAAAGAAAAATGGAAGCTTCTTATTTCTAGTATTCAGGATGAGGACTGGGAAGAGATTTTGGAGTCTTCAACCAAAGTTTCTCTGTTCGCTAATAACAAAATGATCCAATTGTACATTATACATCAATCATATTTAACCCCATTGAGGTTATTTAAGGATGTGGCGATCCCAGACCTTGGAATGTTTGAGATGTCATGCACCTGATGCAGACTTTATACACATGGTGTGGAAATGCCCAACTATTCTTTCTTTTTGGAATGAGGTTACTTCACTACTACCTTCCCTAATATCTATTCCAATTCCCCATGACCCCGTTAATTTGCTTATTTGGTGTTATGGAGGAAGAGTGGTTGGGACATCATACTAAAATTTTCCTAAGGGAAGCCATCTTCTTAGCCAGGAAATTACTAGCTGTACACTGGATGGGTAATTCCCACCCATCTCTTAGATCCTGGATTGAACTGGTCAATTCAGTCATACCATATGAACGAACGGTTTATCAGAATAGAAGATGTTTGGAGAAATTTATTAAGATCTGGGATCTATGGAATTCGTCCCATCTTACTGTCCCAACACACAGATAATAATTCGACATATAATGGCGAATAAAACAAAAGGTATAGTGATTTATATTTAATTTTCGTAATACCATAAATATAGATCAGCGGTGTTCGACTCGAACTGTTCGCCAATCTCAAATTCAAGCTGTTTTGGGCGGTGTTCGAGTCGTTCGACGAACTAGAACGATTTTCAAAAAATTTGGCTGTTCGAGGTTATGTTCGATAACTGTTCGTGCACCAAAAGCGTAACTGGATTTTTTCACAGTAATACTGTTAACCACTGTTAATAGACAGTTTCAGTGCAGAGTGGGCGGAGGGAGGGGCAGTGGATGGATCTCTGCAGAAATAATGCCGATCTCCATTTTTTTTTTCTTTCCCGCATTTACAGTGGGGCGGTGCAGTCTGTCAGCCTATCAGCAGAGCACACACGCAGCGAAGTGCTTTTTTTTCACCCAAGCAAGGGCATGTGTCATTGGCTGTGTATGTCACATGTCCTTGCCCTATAAGACCCAGCCATTTTCCCCGTCGCCACCATTTTCTCACTGCTGCAGCTGAGTGTTAGACGGCACCGCTGCTGCTGTGGGCGCTATACAGTATAACTGTGTGAATTGCGAGCGAATTTCCAGTTACATAGAGAGATAGGTTTAGGGAGTAGGGACTAGTTCTAATTTCAGCCCTTTTGAGGGCTAGGTTACAGCAGTTCATAGCACTTTTTGCCAGGCAGGTCTGTGCCAGTGCTGTGCAAGTGTTTTTCACAGCATTTGGCGAAATGTAGCTCAGCCAATCCTTTTGGGCCTGTAGCAGTGTCTGTTATTCATTGGAGTAGCCTATCTGTGTTGCAAGCTACACCACCTGTGTATCTAATACCAATTTTTTACTGCATCTAAGCCAGCCAGTCCTTTTGGGCCTGTAGCAGTGTCTGGTACTCAGTGGAGTAGCCCACCTGAAGCAAGCTACACCACCTGTGTATCTAATAACAATTTTTTACTGCATCTAACCAGGTAAATCCTTTTGGGCATAGTAGCAGTGTCTCGTAGTCAGCGGAGTAGCCCACCTGTGAAGGAAGCTACACCGCCTGTGTATCTAATTCTAATTTTTTACTGCATCTAACCCAGAAAATCTTTTTGGGCCTAGTAGCAGTGTCTGGTAGTCAGCGGAGTAGCCCACCTGTGAAGGAAACTACACCACCTGTGTATCTAATTCTAATTTTTTACTGCATCTAACCCAGGAAACCCTTTTGGGCCTAGTAGCAGTGTCTGGAAGTCAGTGGAGTAGCCCATCTGAAGCAAGCTACACCACCTGTATATCTAATAACATTTTTTTACTGCATCTAACCCAGTAAATCCTTTTGGGCATAGTAGCAGTGTCTCGTAGTTAGCGGAATAGCCCACCTGTGAAGGAAGCTACACCGCCTTTGTATCTAATTCTAATTTTTTACTGCATCTAACCCAGAAAATCTTTTTGGGCCTAGTAGCAGTGTCTGGTAGTCAGCGGAGTAGCCCACCTGTGAAGGAAGCTACACCGCCTGTGTATCAAATTCTAATTTTTTACTGCATCTAACCCAGGAAATCCTTTTGGGCCTAGTAGCAGTGTCTAGTAGTCAGCGGAGTAGCCCACCTGTGAAGGAAGCTACACCGCCTGTGTATCTAATTCAAATTTTTTACTGCATCTAACCCAGGAAATCTTTTTGGGCCTAGTAGCAGTGTCTGGTAGTCAGCGGAGTAGCCCACCTGTGAAGGAAGCTACACCGCCTGTGTATCAAATTCTAATTTTTTACTGCATCTAACCCAGGAAATCTTTTTGGGCCTAGTAGCAGTGTCTGGTAGTCAGCGGAGTAGCCCACTTGTGAAGGAAGCTACACCGCCTGTGTATCGAATTCTAATTTTTTACTGCATCTTACCCAGGAAATCATTTTGGGCCTAGTAGCAATGTCTGGTAGTCAGCGAAGTAGCCCACCTGTGAAGGAAGCTACACCACCTGTGTATCTAATTCTAATTTTTTACTGCATCTAACCCAGGAAATCTTTTTGGGCCTAGTAGCAGTGTCTGGTAGTCAGCGGAGTAGCCCACCTGTGAAGGAAGCTACACCGCCTGTGTATCTAATTCTAATTTTTTACTGCATCTAACCCAGGAAATCCTTTTGGGCCTAGTAGCAGTGTCTGGTAGTCAGCGGAGTAGCCCACCTGTGAAGGAAGCTACACCGCCTGTGTATCTAATTCTAATTTTTTACTGCATCTAACCCAGGAAATCCTTTTGGGCCTAGTAGCAGTGTCTGGTAGTCAGTGGAGTAGCCCACATGAGTGCCTTCTTGCTACACTACCTGCAACATGACCCTCGGATGCCATAGAAAGGGATTCACGCATGCAGGAGTATCAGTAGAGGCTGTTACAGAATCTTACATCTGCTTTTCCAAAAAACACCAGTGGTGCAAGTAGTGAATCTCACAGTTCTAACTTGCGAACCGTGGGACTGTCGAGTCTTCATCACTCAAACCATAACAGTAACACCGTATCTGCTGGTAACAGCAATTTTGTGGAATCGTTTCACCAATTTTTTAGACCATCCTTTGCAAGGCCACAGGAGACAAGAAGTCTGACACATAGTCAACGCCTAGAGAGGATGGTACATGAGTATCTCCAAGTGAACATCGAAGTCATGACTGTGTCACTGGACCCTTGCTCCTTTTGGGCTTCCAATCTGGAAAAATGGCCTGAGCTCGCCACTCACGCCTTGGAGATCTTGTTGTGCCCCGCAGCCAGCGTTCTCTCTGAATGTGTGTTCAGCACTGCTGGTGGTGTGCTGACAGATAAGCGCACGCGGCTGTCCACTGAGAATGTAGACAGACTCACGTTCATAAAGATGAACAAATCATGGATCCGCAAGGACTTTTCTACCCCTGTGTCATCCTGGGGAGACTAAAAATTACCTCACCAACCATTTTAAGCAACTCTGGGGCAATTGATGCCACTTAAGTGGTGTCTGTGCCACAATTTTTGGAAAAAATGGAGACTCTTTTTGGAGTCCCCTTGCTGTGTTTTACATGACGTTGGCATCGTCAATTTCAGGTGGGTCGGGTCGCTCCCCCCCTTTTAACCATAATAAACTAAATACACTATGGTTTGGGGTAACACAGATGGTTGAGTCTGCAGAGCTGTTTACTCATACTATAGTGTGGGAATCAGAGGTCTGCTCCAAAGCTTCAGTGTCTGCTAGTCAGCGTAGTAGCCCAGCTGTTAAGCAAGCTACACCGCCTGTAGATCTAATTACAAATTTTTAACTGCATCTAGCCCAGGCAATACTTTGGGCCTAGTAGCAGTGTCTGCTAGTCAGCGGAGTAGCCCAGCTGTTAAGCAAGCTACATCACCTGTGCTTTGGACACTTAATTTTTTCAAAGGAAACGCTTCGGGCCCCCGGGACACTCAGTCAAGAGCATCGGGGAGGCGCCCCAAGGCAAAGGGGCTGGGACTGGCGGTAGCACGCCTTGCGGCGGACCGCCAAGCTCGATCCTTATAAAAGCTTTCTAACTGCAGCAGCTTTAGTGGACGCTACTGGAGCTGGAATTACCGTGGCTGCTGGCACCAGACTTGCCTTCCAATAGATCCTTGTAAAAGGATTTAAAGTGTACTCATTCAAATTACAGAGCCAAATTAAATTACAGAGCTTAGAACTGCCTCCATCACGGGGGGTCTCTACCCACCAGCGGACAGGCACCAGTATTGGGAGAGGGGGGCTGGCCGTCAGGGTCCACCGCGGCTCTGGCTGGTCGCACGGGCAGGAATGGCCTGGCCGTTTCGGCTTTGCACTCCAGCGTAGTCCCTCTGCCCACTCGCGCCCGTAACCTCAAAGGGATGCGCAAGCGGCTTTTCTTCCCAGGGCTGTTCCCCGCCCAGCAGGAACGTGGGGGAGCTCAGGTCGGCCTTCCACCGTACTCCCTTACCTCCCTCGCCCTCTTTCCTTCTTCTGATCTCCATCTAACCCCTCGGCTCTGTGGTGTCCGCTCTCCCTTCAGCTCTCTCCTTCTCACAGGTGGACTACCGCGTGTATTCACACTGTGGCGAATCTTTTGGGCCCAGGCATAAGAAGTCGTCGAGGTAATTGATAATACAGTTATATGAAAAAGTTTGGGCACCCCTATTAATCTTAAGCTTATTGTTTTATAAAAATTGGTGTTTTTGCAACAGCTATTTCAGTTTGATATATGTAATAACTGTTGGACACAGTAATGTTTCTGCCTTGAAATTAGGTTTATTGTACTAAAAGAAAATGTGCAATCTGCATTCAAACAAAATTTGACAGGTGCATAAGTATGGGCACCTCACCAGAAAAGTGACATTAATATTTAGTAGATCCTCCTTTTGCAAAAATAACAGCCTCTAGTCGCTTCCTGTAGCTTCTAATGAGTTCCTGGATCCTGGATGAAGGTATTTTTGACCATTCCTCTTTACAAAACAATTCCAGTTCAGTTAAGTTTGATGGTCGCCGAGCATGGACAGCCCGCTTCAAATGATCCCACAGATGCTCAATGATATTCAGGTCTGGGGACTGGGATGGCCATTCCAAAACATTGTAATTGTTCCTCTGCATGAATTCCTGAGTAGATTTGGAGCGGTGTTTTGGATCATTGTCTTGCTGAAAGATCCATCCCCTGCGTAACTTCAACTTTATCACTGATTCTTGAACATTATTGTCAAGAATCTGCTGATACTGAGTGGAATCCATGCGTCCCTCAACTTTAACAAGATTCCCGGTGCCGGCATTGGCCACACAGCCCCAAAGCATGATGGAACCTCCACCAAATTTTACTGTGGGTCGCAAGTGTTTTTCTTGGAATGCTGTGTTTTTTTTCCACCATGCATAACGCCTTTTTGTATGACCAAACAACTCAATCTTGGTTTCATCAGTCCACATGACCTTCTTCCAAAAGAAATTGGCTTCTCCAAATGTGCTTTTGCATACCTCAGCCGACTCTGTTTGTGGCGTGCTTGCAGAAACGGCTTCTTTCGCATCACTCTCCCATACAGCTTCTCCTTGTGCAAAGTGCGTTGTATAGTTGACCGATGCACAGTGACACCATCTGCAGCAAGTTGATGCTGCAGCTCTCTGGAGGGGGTCTGAGGATTGTCCTTGACTGATCTCACAATTCTTCTTCTCTGCCTTTCTGATGTTTTTCTTGGCCTGCCACTTCTGGCCTTAACAAGAACTGTCCCTGTGTTCTTCCATTTCCTTACTATGTTCCTCACAGTGGAAACTGACAGGTTAAATCTCTGAGACAGCTTTTTGTATCCTTCCCCTGAACAACTATGTTGAATAATCTTTGTTTTCAGATCATTTGACAGTTGTTTTGAGGAGCCCATAATGCCACTCTTCAGAGGAGATTCAAACAGGAGAACAACTTGCAAGTGGCCACTTTAAGTAGCTTTTCTCATGATTGCATACACCTGGCTATGAAGTTCAAAGCTCAATGAGGTTACAAAACCAAAAAAAGTGCTTTAGTAAGTCAGTAAAAAGTAGGTAGGAGTATGTAAAACAAGAAAATGATAAGGGTGCCCATATTTATGCACCTGTCAAATTTTGTTTAAATGCAGATTGCACATTTTCTGTTAGTACAATAAACCTAATTTCAAGGCAGAAACATTACTGTGTCCAACAGTTATTACATATATCAAACTGAAATAGCTGTTGCAAAAACACCAATTTTAAGAAAACATTAAGCTTAAGATTAATAGGGGTGCCCAAACTTTTTCATATAACTGTTTGTGCCCCCTTAGAAATGTCCATGACGACCCATTTGAGGAAGCAACTAAACGCCTCAAATAGTGAGCAGGATATGGAGCACCCCATGGGCAAACAGCGATCTATATAGTATGCTCCTTCCCAGAAGCAGCCCAATAGGTGGACACTATTCGGAGGCACAGGTAGTAAGTAACCGGAATGCCCCCTCAATGTCTGTTTTGGCCATTAGGGTGCCCCTTCCCAACTTCTTGACCCGCCTGATTGCCTTGTCAAAGGACTTACAGTATATACTACTGTACTTGGTTGCGCGTCGATGTTGTCGTTTACTGACCTGCCCCTTGGATATGACAAATGGTGGATTAGTCCGAATGTATTGGATTCCATTTTTGGCATGACTCCCAATGGGGATACCACTACATCTTGTAAGGAAAGTGTTCTGAATGGAACCGCCATTCTACCTAAAGATATTTCTTTTTTTAATTTTCTTGTCATGACGTCTGGGTGTTGGTAGGCTGATTTTAGATTTTTACTCCTGCCTTTCTTGATTTTAGAAGGGCATGACATGCCTATATCTGTGTCTCCACCTCCTTTTACTCCTCCACCTCTTTTCTTTTCGCATGACTATATGTACTTGTCATTTTTCCATGTGTTAGTTGTGTCTTCTGAGCAGTTTGTCAGCTTTTGGACACCTTTGAAGGTGTTTTCTATGTGTTTTCTATGTGTTTCTATGTTTTTGTTTGCCTGCCATTGGTTTTAACGGTGTTCAACAAACCGTTCGACGAACCGTTCGGCGAGCATGCCGGTGTTCGACGAACCGAACTCGAACACTACGGGGGGGCTCAACACTAACCATAAACACAGCATCTTTAATTATTTTTCTAAATTTCTGCAATAGGATAATCTTGGCAACAAAGTAGTTCTTTTTTGTAGTTTAAGGCTATGTGCTCACGTAGCGTTTTTGTAGCGCTTTTGCGGCGTTTTTACGGCCGCCAAAAAGGCGCGAAAACGCTTGTAAAACCGTCTGCCATGCAAAGCAATGTGAATTCGGATGTGCTGTGCACATGATGCGCTAATTAGCGCGCTGAATTCGCATTGTGTTGCAAAACGCAGCATGACCATTTCTACTGCGATTGCGCCGCAAATTCGCGGCAATTGAGGAACATTGAAACGCAGAAAACCCACAGGTATATGTGGATTTGCTGCATTTCAATTAAATTGAATGGCTGCGAATTTGCAGTGTAATCGCGGTGAGTGTGGTACCCAGGATGAAGAGGAGACTACAACTCCTCTTCATCCCGGCTACCAAGCGGTGAAAAAAGAAACGAAAAAGTTAAAAATAAAAAAACCTGTATACTCACCTCTCCGGTCTTCTCCCGGCCGAGTCCTCTCTCCTCGGCGTCCCGCGGTGTACTTGCAGGACCTGCGGTGACGTCATTTAGTCAGCTGATGGTCACGCGACCGCTGACGTCAGCGGTCAGGTGATGGTCGCGTGACCATCAGCTGACTAAATGACATCACCGCAGGTCCTGCCAGTACACCGCGGTACGCCGAGGAGAGAGGATCGCCGCTGCTGGAAGGAGACCAAAGAGGTGAGTATACAGGTTTTTTTTTTATTTTTAAATTTTTAATTCTTTTTTTTTTTTTTTACTATAGATGCAGCACTTAAAGCATCTAAGTTGGTCACACAATATAAATCCATGCCGGTAATTGGAAAATACGTAAATAATTCATTTCTATGAATATTCTGCTTTATTAATGTAAAAATCTATAATATCTATCAGTTGACTATGCATTATTCTCAATGTAAAATGTTTATTTGTTAATAAACAAATAAAAAAAAGAGGGATTAATCAAGAGG
The DNA here is from genome assembly GCF_046119375.1 of Phyllobates terribilis. Lineage (NCBI taxonomy): Eukaryota > Metazoa > Chordata > Amphibia > Anura > Dendrobatidae > Phyllobates > Phyllobates terribilis. The sequence continues at coordinate 256,329,683 of NW_027362761.1, forward strand.
AGCTCGAAGAACAGCATACAGACCACAATTGCTCAATGGTCATGTTTTAATAATTCATCCTTGTTCACTCCATTTGCTTGATCCCTTCTGTGCCTTAGCTATTGTTGCCCTAGAGCGTCATCAACATGCTCCTGATGAGTTATGTTAAATATTCTTCAAGGAGAATATCTATGATGGGTAGGACCTCGACTCAGTGACGAATGTTGCCTTCTATCCATCAACATGATTATCGCGTGGAAAAAAAAGAAAGAGAAAAAAAGTGTTTCATGTAACCCAAAATGGTATCAATAAAACTGACTGCTCACCACACGCGCAAAAGAAAAAAATCCAAATTTTTCACTTGGGGGGAAATGATGAAATAAACTAAACAATTTTGGTATCATCGTAATAATTCGTATGAACAACAAAAATAAAACTCATGAAATAATGGAAGAATAGTGTATTTTTCTCCATTCCACATTTTTCATACTGCAGGGTGAAGGTCGCGTGAACAAATTCCGAAAACAGTGATAGAATTGCTGTTATTGATTCCTCCCAACCGCAAAGCAAATGAGAACTAGAGCTGGGGAAATCAATTTGCAGGACCAGGTCAATTGGCTACATCAGTAATCTGTGACTGGTGGAGCCATGAGACCTGCCTCTTACCTCTATTTTTAATTAGCCAGCCTGGCACTACATCATCGTAGTGCACATGTGATATCATGTGAGGCTGGCTAATTAAAAGAGCTGTGGATGTTTTCAGGTAAAAGGTGTGTCACAGGTTTACTGTGAAAGAGCGGGGCTAAAAGACCATTGGTGATTTCCAGTAGACCTTAGACTCATTTAATCGGTAGATTTCATCACTGATCTACCCGTATCTGCAGGTAATGCAGTTATTTTGGTGGTGGACAGGTTCAGCAAGATGTCTCATTTCATTGCGCTATCCACCTTACCCAACGCAAATTTTCATCAAAGAAATCGTAAGATTACATGGGATTCCTACCGATATTGTTTCTGACCAGGGGGTGCAATATATTTTCAAATTTTGAAAAGCATTTTGCACTCATTTGGGGATCAATTTGTTATATTCCTCAGCCTTCATCCACAGTCTAATGGGCAAACTGAACGTGTTAACCAGAATCTTGAAACTTATCTTAAGTCTTTTGTGTCTGAGAATCAGGAGGATTGGGTTACTTACCTCTAGCTGAATTTGCAGTGAATAACTTTTGTCATGAGTCTACTGGTAAGTCCCCATTCTTCAGGGCCTACAGGTTTCATTCTCAGTTCAGCTCTTTTAATTAGAATCGTTCTTCAGGAATACCTGAAGAGGAACTGCTTTCATCATCTATTACTTCTGTGTGGCACGGTGTTCTTAATAATCTGAAGAAATGGGGTCCAAATATGAGTGTGGCAGATTGGAGAGGTTTGGTGGGTCCGGACCTGTGTGTTGGTGATTTGGTGTGGTTGTCCTCTAGGAACATTAAATTAATGTTCCCTTCTTGGAAAATGGGTCCCAGATTCATTGGTCCTTATAAGATTGTGGCCGTCGTCAATCCTGTAACATTCCACCTTGCTTTGCCACCTACTTTTAGGATTCATAATGTGTTTCACCGGTCTCTGCTCAAAAAGTGCGTTGCGCCCTCTGAACCATAATCAACACCTCCATCTCCGGTCATTGTTGATTGTTGATGGGAATTTGGAATTTCAGATAGTTAAGATCAATGATTCTCATTTGGTTTGTTGGTCTCTTCAGTATCTGGTACACTGGAAGAGTTACAGTCCTGAAGAGAGAATGTAGGTACCAGCATCTGAGGTCCATGTAGTCAGATTGATCCGGTCCTTTCACACAGCACACCCTGATAAACCCAGCCCTGAGGTTCCGGGAGTCCCTCTTAGAGGGGGTGGTACTGTCACGAGTTTGCCATGAAAGCATCTGAAGCTGTCCTGCTTTGATGATCTCAGCTGTTCAGTGTTGGCCACTCCCCTCTGCTATTTATACTCACCTCTGGCAATCTGAGATTGCCAGTGTTAGTTTCATACTACCTGGTTCTGGAATTGGAGGAGCTGGTTAGTTAAGGAGGCATTTGATCTGTTATTCTATAGACTGTTGCTTGGTGATTCATCTGTGTACATATCCTCCTCCTCTCCTGTTTGTTTTTTTCTTCCTTTACTGTGTTTCACTCTGTTTGTGAGTGCATATTTTCATCATTGGTATTTTCATTTATCCCTGTACATCTCCCCTTGTTAGTTTGGTTTGTGTATACTACTCACCACTTCCCTGGGTGGGGTAGGGGAGAGATAAGGGCTGATTCAGGAGCTCAGCAAGGTTCATGGCCCCGACGTCTTCACCATTAGAAGTAATCCGGGGAGCAGGGATAGGAAGGAGCCCCTGGCTCGGGATATCAGTCATCAGTGCGGTGACAAGGTGGTTCTAACGGCGCCCGTCCAATAGCCATAGACCACTCATGAGGAAAATGAACTGGGTTTTGTAAATTGATACACACCAACTCTAATGAAAACTAAACAGTAATATCACCTTTAAATGGTGCCACTAATGCATGCGACTTGTTCTGAAAAACAGAATTCCACAGACAGCTATATTTATGGAAAAGTTTTTTTGCATGAGAGTTCAAATTAGGTAGTGTTTATGTCTGTGTGCTTTATTGTTATTGTGTTGCTATATTTTTGACTATAAAATACAACCTGGAATATTAAAAGTGTAAAAAAAAATTTCAGAGATGATAGTGTAACCCAAAATACTTACGTTGAAGGACCGCATTCATTGTAGACAACGTCAGTTTTTTTCTACGAAAAAAATAAGTAATGAAATTATTTATAGTAACTGCAGTTATAACATTTTATATAATTACATTAATTACATACATTTTGCAGTGTCAAAAGTGTATCACACCAGATAACCAACGCTGCAGGTGATTGTGGTATGTTTTCAATCAATGACTGTGGTACAACTTTTTTTTTTTTAAGGCAAAGCGAACGTGCTAACCACTGCTCAGTACTCGCCCGAGCATCACTGTGCTCAACAAGCTTGGAGCTCGGCGAGCATTTCTGGGTTGCTCGGGCGGGAACTCTGGTCCCCTCCCTGCATGTTTGGCACTCTTTAGAGAGCCAATGAACTTGCAGGGATTGCCTGCCATGCACTGTAATGCCGTAGCCATGTTGGTTGTGAGCATTACAGTGATTGGCTGGCCGCACAGCATCATCGGGTCTATATAAGACCTGGCGCTGCTATGCTCGTCACAGTCTACCCCAGATTCAGGCAGAGTAGGGAGAGGTGCTGCTGTGTCAGGGAGAGATTTGCTTGCATATAGCTAGTATAGGTATTCCACAACATATACAGTACAGACCAAAAGTTTGGACACACCTTCTCATTTAAAGAATTTTCTGTATTTTCATGACTATGAAAATTGTACATTCACACTGAAGGCATCAAAACTATGAATTAACACATGTGGAATTATATACTTAACAAAAAAGTGTGAAACAACTGAAAATATGTCTTATATTCTAGGTTCTTCAAAGTAGCCACCTTTTGCTTTGATGACTGCTTTGCACACTCTTGTCATTCTCTTGATGAGCTTCAAGAGGTAGTCACCGGAAATGGTATTCACTTCACAGTTGTGCCCTGCAGGGTTAATAAGTGGGATTTCTTGCCTTATAAATGGGGTTGGGACCATCAGTTGTGTTGTGCAGAAGTCTGGTGGATACACAGCTGATAGTCCTACTGAATAGACTGTTAGAATTTGTATTATGGCAAGAAAAAAGCAGCTAATTAAAGAAAAACAAGTGGCCATCATTACTTTAAGAAATGAAGGTCAGTCAGTGTGAAAAATTGGGAAAACTTTGAAAGTGTCCCCAAGTGCAGTTGCAAAAACCATCAAGTGCTACAAAGAAACTGGGTCACATGAGGACCGCCCCAGGAAAGGAAGACCAAGAGTCACCTCTGCTTCTGAGGATAAGTTTATCCAAGTCACCAGCCTCAAAAATTGCAGGTTAACAGCAGCTCAGATTAGAGACCAGGTCAAAGCCACACAGAGTTCTAGCAGCAGACACATCTCTTCAACAACTGTTAAGAGGAGACTTTGTGCAGCAGGCCTTCATGGTAAAATAGCTGCTAGGAAACCACTGCTATGGACAGGCAACAAGCAGAAGATACTTGTTTGGGCTAAAGAACACAAGGAATGAACATTAGACCAGTGGAAATCTGTGCTTTGGTCTGATGAGTCTCAAATTTGAGATCTTTGGTTCCAACCACCGTGTCTTTGTGCGACGCAGAAAAGGTGAACGGATGGACTCTACATGCCTGGTTCCCACCATGAAGCATGGAGGAGGAGGTGTGATGGTGTGGGGGTGCTTTGCTGGTGACACTGTTGGGGATTTATTCAAAATTGAAGGCATACTGAACCAGCATGGCTACCACAGCATCTTGCAGCGGCATGCTATTCCATCCGGTTTGCGTTTAGTTGGACCATCATTTACTTTTCAACAGGACAATGACCCCAAACACACCTCCAGGCTGTGTGAGGGCTATTTGACCAAGAAGGAGAGAGAAGGGGTGATACGTCAGATGACCTGGCCTCCACAGTCACCAGACCTGAACCCAATCGAGATGGATTGGGGTGAGCTGGACCGCAGAGTGAAGGCAAAAGGGCCAACAAGTGCTAAGCATCTCTAGGAACTCCTTCAAGATTGTTGGAAGACCATTTCCGATGACTACCTCTTGAAGCTCATCAAGAGAGTGCCAAGAGTGTGCAAAGCAGTCATCAAAGCAAAAGGTGGCTACTTTGAAGAACCTAGAATATAAGACATATTTTCAGTTGTTTCACAGTTTTTTGTTAAGTATATAATTCCACATGTGTTAATTCATAGTTTTGATGCCTTCAGTGTGAATGTAAAATTTTCATAGTCATGAAAATACAGAAAGATCTTTCAATAAGAAGGTGTGTCCAAACTTTTGGTCTGTACTGTATATATATATCCAACTGAACTAACAGTCCTTCTGAGGACTAATCCAGCTGCATATATTCAGTGGTGATAGCAGGAGTTAGGTAGGCAGGCAGGGTATGTAACAGACTGCAGTGCATGATACAGCACAAGAGGGTCCATTGAACGTCTTGTTAGTATAGGTATTCCACAACATATATATATATATATATATATATCCATCTGAACTAACAGTCCTTCTGAGGACTAATTCAGCTGCATATAATCAGTGCTAGGCAGGCAGGCAGTGTATGTGGCAGACTGCAGTGTATGATACAGCGCAAGAGGGTACATTGAACGTCCTGTTTGCTGCTGCTGTAATAATTACAAATTTTTACAGGGCAAATTTTTTATTGATCTTAATCCTGGTTATTTGCTTAAAAAGCAATCCAGAGTACACCATTTTTATGCTCCATTTGCTTGTTCTCACTGCAGAATAAAGCCAGATTTGTTCCATATTTCAAAGATAAAAATCCAGAAATTTGAACTGAACGTGGAAAATATTGGCCTCCTTTACCATTCTATTTCAGTGTGTCAGTCAAGCTATTCACACTAGGTGTCTGTGAAGAATAGTATTAGTAAATTACAGGCCTGCTATTTAAAACTGTGGTTCTCAGACATATCACCTATAAGACTGTTCCAAAATCAGACATTTATTCCATTTTCATTGTATTGCAGTGTGTCGGTCAAGTTATTCACATTAGGTGTCTGTTAAGAACAGTATTGGTAAGTTACAGGCCTGCTATTTAAAACCGTGGGTCTCTGTCAGACATATCACCTATAAGACTGTTTCAAAATCAGACATTTCTTCCATTTTCATTTCGTTGCAGTTTGTCGGTCAAGCTGTTCACACTAGGTGTCTGTGAGGAATAGTATTAGTAAATTACAGACCTGCTATTTAAAATCGTGGTTCTCTGTCAGACATATCACCTATAAGACATTTCCATTCTGTTGCAGTGTGTCGGTCAAGTTATTCACACTAGGTGTCTGTGAAGAATAGTATTAGTAAATTATAGGCCTGCTATTTAAAACCGTGGATCTCTGTCAGACATATCACCTATAAGACTATTCCAAAATCAGATATTTCTTCCATTTACATTCTGTTGCAGTGTGCCGGTCAAGCTATTCACACAAGGTCTCTGTGTAGAATAATATTCGTAAATAACAGGACTGCTATTTAAAATCGTGGTTCTCTGTCAGATGTATCACATATAACTGCGTTCCAAAATCAGCCATTTCTCGTAAACATGGAAAATATTGTCCTCTATTTAAAATGGTCAAGGTGCGTGGCAAGGGACGGGAAGTGGACGTGATGGTGATGGTGCATGCAGAGGCCAAATATTGGAGCAGCCACGGTCACACGAAGGTGACGGAGGGAAAGTGCAATTACTGTCGCAAGAGTTTGATGATGATGATGATGAGACTCAATTGCCAGAAAGTCAGGAGGAGAACCAGGGTGCGGTAGTGGAAGACGAGGTGGTGGATAATATAGTAACTGACCCAACCTGGCATGGGGACATACAGAGAGAGGACAGCAGCACACAGGGGGAGGGAGGCGGAGCACCACAACAGGCAGGAAGAAGCAGTGTGGTGGCCGCTGACACAAGGCGGGAAAGCATGACGGAAGTTGTCAGTACAACTGTTAGGTCTTCCTGAGTCTGATTATTTTTTAAAGACTGTGCAGATAACCCCAAAAAGGCAATTTACACCATCTGCCAGGCCAGCATCAGCAGGGGTAGCTAAACTAGCACCCTGACCATCACCAGCATGATCAGGCACATGGCAGCAAAGCACCCGACTAAGTGGGCTGAACCCCAGGGTCCAGCAACAGTGTCTGTGGGTGACACCACCGCTTCTGTTGTGAGTGCACGCCAATCCCCTGTCCATGGCGCATGCCAAGATGCCTCCTGTCCTGCACCTGTCATTGCACACTCTCAACTAGCACCATCAGCAAGCACGTCCACGTCCTTGTCCCAGCGCAGCGTTCAGTTGTCCCTATCCCAGTCCTTGGAACGCAAGTGCAAATGCGCAGCCAATGCCCCAGAGGCCACACTACTAAATTCACACATTTCGTAAATGCTTGCACTCGAAATGTTGCCTTTTAGCCTCGTGGAGACGGAAGCTTTCCACAACCTGAAGACGGCGTCCGTCCCTCGGTACTCCGTGCAAAAACGCATCAAAAACGCTACATGTGAACATAGCCCAAGATGTGGAGGAGCATTTTTGTTTTTGTATATTTATTTTGCCTTATATACAAGTCAATACCCTGGAAAGGATGTTCCTTAACATATTTCCCAGGAAAATTCATTTTGGTTTCATTTTTGCATGTTTTATTGTGAGTCCGTAAAAGTGGCGTAATACCTCTGACAACATTGTTGACAGCAGTGACCCATGAGTCAGAAATGCTTCCAGGGGTCTTCCCCATGCTTTTTCCATGCCTTTTGTGCACTGTTCCCATCGATTTTTGCAATTTTTAGGACCTCTGCAGACCGCCGGGGGTGGCCGCCAGAAAAATGCTTGAGTTTCTCATAGACTTACTTTGGGCTCGTTACTCAGACCGAGCACTCGAGCATTCCAATTTGCTCGACTCGAATAACGAGTACCCGAGCACTAGTGATTATCAAACAGGATGTCATCAGGAAGCAGAGGCTGCAATCACTACACAGCTTCAGTACCCACACATTATGAAGTGTCATCAGTGACATCAATTTCAGGATCTGGGCTAGTCCTTGCTCTACTGAGCATGCATTGATTGTCAGTGCGTGTGCTCAGCATGAGCTCCCTTGTCACTGTGTGGTATTTGCAATGACAATGTGCTTCCTTGCTGATTCTAATGAGAAGTAACAAGCTGGCAAGAGAGTGCATTGTCATTGCTCATTGTAAGAAGAGAATGCAGCAAGCAGGGACCATCCCCACTCACAAACAGACATCACTTTCAGGGACAGAGTTGTTCTCTATTCACCGTGTTCCCTCCTTTCAATATGCACCGAGAGTTGGCTCCCTTGCCAGCTTGTCATTTCTCATTAGAGGCGGCAAGGGAGCGCACTGTCACTGTGCATTGAAAAAGAATATTGCACAGTGACAAGGGAGCTCATACTGAGCATATGTTGCAATTGACAACCGACACATGCTCAGTAGAGTTGGGACTAACCCAGCCCATGAAATGGATGTTACTGATGATGCTTAGCTTCAGGGTGGGAACAGAGGCTGTGGCAGTGACTGTAGCCTTTGCCCCCTGACAGCCCATGCATGCACTGGGTATTTTCAAACAAAATATCATCAAAAGGGAAGTAGGTAAAAAAAAAGCAGTTACAGAAAGTAGAGGGAACAGTAGAGACTTTTTAATCTAAGTATATTAGAAAAGAGATTTGTTTATTACACTAAAATCAGTTAGTTTCTGACCACCCCTTTTATGCTTCTTACTTACTAGCTTATCTTCAACAATAATAATTTACACATCTCCATAGACCTATGAAATATTTACTGTACATCATATAGTAACTACTTAGCTGCCGGGCAAGGAAGATGAGTGGTAGTTTTACTGGTGGCCATTCTGGTTTATATTCAGATTTTCTAGTCACAAGTAGAACAGAAAATAAAATTCTATGTGACTAAATGGAATTTACAATGGCCATGTTCACATCTGGCTTAGAAGCCCTTTTGGGTGCATCAGTCTCCTATTCTGTTGCCTTTGGCAAGAGAAATAAAAAGTGCTGTTTACTCATCAAAATGACAGAACATCTGCTTGACCTGACAGATCCAATTGTAAGTCAGTGGGATCCATTGGGGGCTGCGAATTTAAGTTGTGCAATGGATCAGTCACCAAGTTGTTTCAGTTTTATAGCTGAAACTGCGATGCAGATGTAATCAGATTCTCACTTGACCACTCAAAGATCAATATCTACAAGTATCGCATACAAGTTACTAGGTATGACTTGTACAAAGTCTTGCTCACCGAGGCAGCGAATCCCAATAAGCTGTTCTATGTTATAGAAACGCAAAACACATTTTTTCTTATAGTTTAAAGAATTTCTCTCATCCGCATACAAAATTGTTAGAGAAGTCTCAATGTCATAGTTTAAATAAATAATACCGCCACCCACCTCATTGTTGTCCATTGCAGTGTTGATTGGAGGCAGTTTTGACTTAATAGTAAAAAATGTAGATGCTCATAGAAGACCTAAGGCAGAAAAACAAAAAAGTAGAACAAATCGATTAAAAATAAAATGTTGATTATTTTTATTCTAAATGTTCTTAATGTACAAGAACATGACAGATATTTGCCACAAGACTGAATGAATGCCACAAGGTAAGATCAGGTCAATATATATGAACTGTGCGCATTTGTCACTAGTTAAACAATAACTAAAGTCTTAAGTAAATTTTACCATCCGGTTCCCAAGGAATTATTCTTCCCCTCCCTATTTTGGATCTCACTTTATGAGCGTGTTCCTTCAGGCAAAGGAAAAAAATTCTTCTTTAGAAACTTTTAACAGGATGGATAAATGAAAAGTAGCCACACCTCAACTTCCACGGAAATGAAGTTGTGGGATATTGCTGAGTGTATTACAATTCTATAGACATTGTAACAGTGTTTTTTAATTTATTTTTTAAACACATTGATAAAGGCAGTATTTAGAGTTTATGCTACTTTAGGCACTTTTAGACTGTGTGCCCATGATGAGTTTTTTGTAAGTTTTTGACGCTACGTATTTTTGCTGTGTTGAAAACGCAGCATCCTACAGTTCAAGCAAAATGGATGGGATTTACAGAGATCTCATGGCCTGTGTTTTTTTATTTTACTCAGTGCAAACTGACCTGCGGTGCAGGTTTCAAATCTGCAGCATGTCAATTTCTCTGGCGGGAACGCTGAGTTTTTTTATGCAGATTTTTCCCAAAGACTTAAAAAACGCCCATGAGTTTTTACTGCCTCTCTATAGTGGAAAGGCATCAAAAGCATAAGCAATGTGCACATGACTATATCAATAAAGTTTTGTCAAAGCCAAATACCATGAAGTAACAAAAAAAAAGCAGCTTTATTTAAAGCATAATATTCCAACAAGAGACAAAAACTGCAACGTTAAAAAAAAGCAATAAAAAAAATCAAAGTAACCTAATTTAAATAATAGGTGCAGAAATGCAGCAGAACATCCGCAACATCAAAAGCTCAGCAAAAGCTCAGCGTGAGAACGTAGACTAAAGGCCCCGTCACACTAAGCGATATCGCTAGCGAGATCGCTGCTGTGTCACGGTTTTGGTGACTCACCAGTAGAGATGAGCGGTGTTCGACTAGAACTGTTCGCCAATCTCAAATTCGAGCTGTTTTGGGCGGTGTTCGAGTTGTTCGACGAACCCGAACGATTTGCAAAAAATTCGGCTGTTCGAGGTTATGTTCGATAACTGTTCGTGCACCAAAAGCGTGTCCTGCATGTCTGGCGCTATTTAGAGCACCAATCATGCAGGGATTGTCTGCCACTCACTGTAATGCCACAGCCATGGTGGTTGTGGCATTACAGTGATTGCCCAAATCGATGGGAACAGTGCCAACAGTGAAACATGAAAAGCCGGCAATTCAGCAGCGGCATACACCTGTACCCGACAATTTAGAACCGAAAGAATAGAGCTTCACACATAGATTAGATAGATATAAACATGTCAGCCACATATATACGAAGTACAGTGAAAGTGCTGCTTACTGTACTTGTCATTTAGCGTAAAGGATTTATTAAAAAAAATAATAGTGTTTTCATGCACCGTCTCTTTAAAAAAGCCGGCCGGCAATTCAGCAGCGGTACCCGACAATTTATAACAGACAGAATAGAGCTTCACACATAGATTAGATAGATAGAAACATGTCAGCCACGTATATACGAAGTACAGTGACAGTGTTGCTTACTGTACTTGTCATTTAGCGTAAAGGATTTATCAAAAAAAAATAATAGTGTTTTCATGCACCGTCTCTTTAAAAAAGCCGGCCGGCAATTCAGCAGCGGTACCCGACAATTTATAACAGACAGAATAGAGCTTCACACATAGATTAGATAGATAGAAACATGTCAGTCACATATATATGAAGTACTGTGACAGTGTTGGTTACTGTACTTGTCATTTAGTATTAAAATAAAGGATTTATTATTAAAAAAATTGGCGTGGGGTTCCCCTTAATTTTAGGCTCTAGCGGAGGTTAAGCAGACGGCTGGGGCAGATGTTTGAAGCCTGGGAAGGGGGTAATACCCACGGAGCTTCCCAGGCTACTAATATCAGCCCCCAGCTGAATACATAGCCTTTACTAGCTATTAAAATGGGGGACCCCCCCAAAAAAATGACGTGGGGTCCCCCCTAATTTAATAGCTAGCAAAGGCTAGGCAGACAGCTGGGGGCTGATATTAATAGCCCAGGAAGGGAGCCATGAATATTGGCCCCCTCCCAGGCTAGAAACACCAGCCGTCAGCCGCCCCAGAAATGGCGCATTCATAGGATGCGCCAATTCTGGCACTTAGCCTCGCTCTTCCACGCTGCCCTGGTGCGGTGGCAGGGGGTAATAGGGTTGGGGTTGATGTCAGCTTATAATGCCAGCTGACATCAAGCCCAGGTTAGTAATGGAGAGGCGTCTATAAGACACCCCCATTACTAACCCCATAGTCAAAGTTAAAAAAAACACAAACACCCAGAATAAAGTCCTTTAATTGAAATAAAGACACAATCCTTTATTGTTCTAAATTAAACCATACTTACCGTCACGCCCATTCCAGCTGAAGCCAACGATCTCCTGCAATAAAAGAAAAATAATAAAGCAACCTCATCCTTACCTTTCCATGGTTCCCACGACAGCTTCAGCTCTGCTACATCGAGATGACAGGCTGGACCGCAGCAGAACGCTGCCATCCAGCCTCTCATCCCGCAGACACTGAGAAGCGCAGGCTTGCTTGCGCTGCTCAGCGTCTCTCTGTGACGACATCCAGATGAGCCGAGTTCATGTCCAATGAACTCGGCTCACCTCATGCACGTCACTGACAGCGTGGGAGAATTCTCCTGCACTCAGCGCTTCAGTGTGAGAATTCTCCCACGCTGAAGCGCTGAGTGCAGGAGAATTTTCCCACGCTGTCAGTGACGTGCATGAGGTGAGCCGAGTTCATTGGACATTAACTCGGCTCATCTGGATGCCCTCACAGAGAGACACTGTGGAGCGCAAGCAAGCCTGCGCTTCTCAGTGTCTGCGGGATGACAGGCTGGATGGCAGCGTTCTGCTGCGGTCCAGCCTGTCATCTCGATGTAGCAGAGCTGAAGCTGTCATGGGAACCATGGAAAGGTAAGGATGATGTTGCTTTATTATTTTTCTTTTATTGCAGGAGATCGTTGGCTTCAGCTGGAATGGGCGTGATGGTAAGTATGGTTTAATTTAGAACAATAAAGAATTGTGTGTTTATTTCAATTAAAGGACTTTTTTCTGGGTGTTGTGTTTTTTTTAAATACTTTACTAGAAATTCATGGTGGTCATGTCTAATATTGGCGTGACCCCATGAATTTCGGGCTTAGCGCCAGCTGATAATGCCAAGCTGGCCCTAACCCCTTTATTACCCAGTGAGCCACCGCATCAGGGCCCTGGATGAGTTGGGTACAGCGCCAGAAGATGGCGCTTCTATGAACGCGCCATTTTCCGGGGTGGCTGCGGACTGCAATTTGCAGCGGGGGTGGCCCAGAAAGCTTGGGCCTCCCTGCGCTGCGGATTCCAGCCCCCAGCTGCCTAGTTGTACCTGGCTGGACACAAAAACAGGGCGAAGCCCCACGTCAATTTTCTTTAAATTATTTCATGAAATAATTAAGAAAAAAAGGGCTTCCCTATATTGTTGTGTCCGGCCAGGTACAAATAGGCAGCTGGTGGTTGGGGTCAGCCCGTTCCTGCCTGCTGTACCCGGCTGGACACAAATATAGTGCGAAGCCCCACGTCAATTTTTTTTAAATTATTTCATGAATTTCCTGAAATAATTTAAAAAAATTGAAGTGGGGCTTCGCACTATATTTGTGTCCAGCCAGGTACAGCAGGCAGGAACGGGCTGCCCCCATCCACCAGCTGCCTATTTGTACCTGGCCGGACACAACAATATAGGGAAGCCCTTTTTTTCTTAATTATTTCATGAATTTCATGAAATAATTAAAAAAAATTGAAGTGGGGCTTCGCACTATATTTGTGTCCAGCCAGGTACAGCAGGCAGGAACGGGCTGCCCCCAACCACCAGCTGCCTATTTGTACCTGGCCGGACACAACAATATAGGGAAGGCCTTTTTTTCTTAATTATTTCATGAATTTCATGAAATAATTAAAAAAAAAGTACGTGGGGCTTCGCCCTATTTTTGTGTCCAGCCAGGTACAACTAGGCAGCTGGGGGCTGGAATCTGCAGCGCAGGGAGGCCCAAGCTTTCTGGGCCCCCCCCCGCTACAAATTGCAGTCCGCAGCCACCCCGGAAAATGGCGCGTTCATAGAAGCGCCATCTTCTGGCGCTGTACCCAACTCATCCAGGGCCCTGGTGCGGTGGCTCACTGGGTAATAAAGGGGTTAGGGCCAGCTTGGTATTATCAGCTGGCCCCAAGCCCAAAATTCATGGGGTCACGCCAGTATTAGACATGACCGCCATGAATTTCTAGTAAAGTATTTAAAAAAAACACAACACCCAGAATAAAGTCCTTTAATTGAAATAAAGACACAATTCTTTATTGTTCTAAATTAAACCATACTTACCATCACACCCATTCCAGCTGAAGCCAACGATCTCCTGCAATAAAAGAAAAATAATAAACCAACCTCATCCTTACCTTTCCATGGTTCCCACGACAGCTTCAGCTCTGCTACATCGAGATGACTGGCTGGACCGCAGCAGAACGCTGCCATCCAGTCTGTCATCCCGCAGACACTGAGAAGCGCAGGCATGCTTGCGCTCCTCACTGTCTCGCTGTGACGGCATCCAGATGAGCCGAGGTCATGTCCAATGAACTCGGCTCACCTCATGCACGTCACTGACAGCGTGGGAAAATTCTCACGCTGAAGTGCTGAGTGCAGGAGAATTCTCCCACGCTGTCAGTGATGTGCATGAGGTGAGCTCATGTCCAATGAACTCAGCTCACCTCCTACACGTCACTGACAGCGTGGGAAAATTCTCCTGCAATCAGCGCTTCAGCGTGAGAATTTTCCCACGCTGTCAGTGACGTGCATGAGGTGAGCCGAGTTCATTGGACATGAACTCGGCTCATCTGGATGTCGTCACAGAGAGACGCTGAGCAGCGCAAGCAAGCCTGCGCTTCTCAGTGTCTGCGGGATGACAGGCTGGATGGCAGCGTTCTGCTGCGGTCCAGCCTGTCATCTCGATGTAGCAGAGCTGAAGCTGTCGTGGGAACCATGGAAAGGTAAGGATGAGGTTGCTTTATTATTTTTCTTTTATTGCAGGAGATCGTTGGCTTCAGCTGGAATGGGCGTGATGGTAAGTATGATTTAATTTAGAACAATAAAGGATTGTGTCTTTATTTCAATTAAAGGACTTTATTCTGGGTGTTTGTGTTTTTTTTAACTTTGACTATGGGGTTAGTAATGGGGGTGTCTTATAGACGCCTCTCCATTACTAACCTGGGCTTGATGTCAGCTGGCATTATAAGCTGACATCAACCCCAACCCTATTACCCCCTGCCACCGCACCAGGGCAGCGTGGAAGAGCGAGGCTAAGTGCCAGAATTGGCGCATCCTATGAATGCGCCATTTCTGGGGCGGCTGACGGCTGGTGTTTCTAGCCTGGGAGGGGGCCAATATTCATGGCTCCCTTCCTGGGCTATTAATATCAGCCCCCAGCTGTCTGCCTAGCCTTTGCTAGCTATTAAATTAGGGGGGACCCCACGTCATTTTTTTTGGGGGGTCCCCCATTTTAATAGCTAGTAAAGGCTATGTATTCAGCTGGGGGCTGATATTAGTAGCCTGGGAAGCTCCGTGGGTATTACCCCCTTCCCAGGCTTCAAACATCTGCCCCAGCCGTCTGCTTAACCTCCGCTAGAGCCTAAAATTAAGGGGAACCCCACGCCAATTTTTTTAATAATAAATCCTTTATTTTAATACTAAATGACAAGTACAGTAACCAACACTATCACTGTACTTCATATATATGTGACTGACATGTTTCTATCTATCTAATCTATGTGTGATGCTCTATCTTTCTGTTCTAAATTGTCGGGTACCGCTGCTGAATTGCCGGCCGGCTTTTTTAAAGAGACAGTGCATGAAAACACTATTATTTTTTTAAATAAATCCTTTACACTAAATGACAAGTACAGTAAGCAACACTATCACTGTACTTATTATATATGTGACTGACATGTTTCTATCTATCTAATCTATGTGTGAAGCTCTATTCTTTCTGTTCTAAATTGTCGGGTACCGCTGCTGAATTGCCGGCCGGCTTTTTTAAAGAGACGGTGCATGAAAACACTAATATTTTTTTTAATAAATCCTTTACACTAAATGACAAGTGCAGTAACCAACACTGTCACTGTGCTTCTTATATGTGTGACTGACATGTTTCTATCTATCTAATCTATGTGTGATGCTCTATTCCTTCTTGTCTAAATTGTCGGGTACCGGTGTATGCCGCTGCTGAATTTGCCGGCCGGCTTTTTTAAAGAGAGTGTCTTCTGAGCAGTTTGTCAGCTTTTGGACACCTTTGCAGGTGTTTTCTATGTGTTTCTATGTGTTTTTGTTTGCCTGCCATTGGTTTTAACGGTGTTCGACGGTGTTCTAAGGTGTTCGACGAACAGTTCGACGAACAGTTCCTCGAACATCCCGGTGTTCGACGAACCGAACCGAACCCGAACACTACGGGGGTGGCTCAACACTACTCACCAGCGACCTCACCAGCGATGTCGCTATGTGTGACACTTTGCAACGATCAGGCCCCTGCTGTGAGGTCGCTGATCGTTGCAAAGTGTCCTGGACCATTTTTTGGTCGTTGGCCTCCCGCTTGCCAGCACACATCGCTGTGTGTGACCAGCGGGACCAACGATCTGGCTGGTAACCATGGTAAATATCGGGTTACTAGGGGCACGCGCGCACTTAGTAACCCGCTGTTTACCATAGATACCACTCTGCTAAGGTGAACGGTAACCTCCAGCGCACCGTAGCAGAGTGGTATCCATGGTAAACAGCGGGTTACTAGGGGCACACGCGCACTTAGTAACCCGATATTTACCATAGTTACCAGCCTGCTCCTGCTTAAGCAGCAGGCTGGGAACGGGAGCAGGACATCGTGGAACGATTCTTTCCACGATATCGCTGCTCCCCTCATCGCTGGTGAGCCTGCCTGTTTGACAGCTCACCAGCGATGTATTAGCGATGCAGCAACGATCCCTGACAGGTCGTATCGTTGTCGGGATCGCTGCTGCATCGCTTAGTGTGACGGGGCCTTTAGTGCTCATGAATAGTGTTAAGCGAGTATGTTCTATTAACCCTTTCGCCGAGTACGCTCGGGCCGAGCTCTGAGTATTTACAGCTGCTCGGTGATATGGTTGAATCGCTCCCGTGCGCATGATTTACGACTGTTTGACAGTTTTATTACATGGGAGGAATGTCTATTTCTTACACATTCCTCACATGTAATAAAGCTGTCAAACAGTTGCAAATCATGCACATGGGAGCGATTCAAACATATCACCGAGCAGCTGTAAATACTCGGAGCTCGGCCCGAGCATACTCGGACAGAACATACTCGCTCAACACTACTCATGAACCATACTGGCAAGAGTCAGGTAGGTGGCCATACATGTCAGATAGCTGACAGTCAAACGCTCTGTAATCTGAAAGCTTTCCCTCCTGATTTTTCATAAAGGCTATGGCCCCACTATTAGTATATGGTCAGTATTTTATCTCAGTATTTGTAAGCCAAAACCAAGAGAGGAACAATCAGAGGAAAAGTATAATAGAAACACATCACCACTTCTGTATTTATCACCCACTCCTGGTTTTGGCTTACAAATACTGAGGTAAAATACTGACCAAATACTGATAGTGTGAACGTAGCCTAATATGCATACTTGGCTGAGGGTTTTTTAAGTGGCAAATACTGATCTGTGAAAAGTGTAAAGAATAGGATCTATAGACTTACTCTTGAGCCCATACTTTATGTGTTCTTTTTAAAATAACTGCCATGGCAGATTTCAGGTTAATAAATAAGCGACACAATCCGACCCTGTAACCATGCTTTGTATGTCACCACCGCCCCACCAAAATTTGAGTTGAGTTAATATTGTCACCATCACACATAAAAGACTAGTGCCCCCGATTCATCAAGACCACATCACCTCTGCCAATTTTTGTAAAATTGATAGAAACTGGCTTGAAAAGACCAATAGTCGCAACATTTTTGACCATGCCCCCAAGCCACCAAGTCATTCAGCATTTCTTTCCATCCTAGCACGAGGAGTTGACATAGTTTGTCAGTTTAATCATTGATTGAGGAGATATTAGCTGTTTTCCAATTGGCTTCGCAACGGCGAAGATAGAGGTGTTTCTCACAAAATTAGAATATCATCAAAGAGTTCATTTATTTCAGTTCTTCAGTACAAAAAGTGAAACTCATATATTATATAGAGTCATTACAAACAGAGTGATCTATTTCAAGTGTTTATTTCTGTTAATGTTGATGATTATGGCTTACAGCCAATGAAAACACAAAAGTCATTATCTCAGTAAATTAGAATACTTTATAACAGCAGCTTGGTCGGTGCTCCTTTTGCATCAATTACTGCATCAATGCGGCATGGCATGGAGGTGATCAGCCAGTGACACTGCTGAGGTGTTATGAAAGCCCAGGTTGGTTTGATAGCAGCCTTCAGCTCGTCTACATTGTTGGGTCTGGTGTCTCATCTTCCTCTTGACAATACCCCATAGATTTTCTATGGGGTTAAGGTCAGGTGAGTTTGCTGGCCAAACAAGCACATTGATACTGTTGTATTTAAACCAGGTATTGGTACTTTTGGCAGAGTGGACAGGTGCCAAGTCCTGCTGGAGAATGAAATTTCCATCTCCAAAAAGCTTGTCGGCAGAGGGAAGCATGTTTATTAGTATCATTAAGAATTCAATTGTAACTGACCCTCAAAAAAAACAAACAAAAACACCAAAAATGGTTAAAAGGCTGTAAAGTATTCTTAGTCCAAAAAGAGATTCTCATAAAGTGGGGAAGGGGCAATGCCCTAAGCTGACCCCTAATCTGTCACTACCTCACAGCGGATGTTGGCACCCTCTTGAACGCAAATGGTGCCCCCGCTCCTCGTCGGCTCACCATAAAGGACCCTATAAGTCTCTAATTAGGTGAGAGTGGTGGGAGTCGATTACCAGTGTAAGGGGACGCAAAAGGGTAATTACCATTCAATCCCCAAGACAAATGGGTCACCACCACTGTACCTGCAGTGTACAGATGTGGTAAATCAAAAAATAGGAAATGAATGGGTACTCATTTCCTAACAGTCAGTTATCTTAATGGCCCAGATACTCAAGAGGATATCAATCATCAAACAATCAATAATACTGTATATAGATCTCAATCTGGCTGTAAATACATTACAAGTATATGTGTATTAGTAACAAAAATTATCGCAGGGAATATGCCTGCATCCCTCACCAAAACAGAAAATAGATGTCACTTTATGTCATTATATACAACAGACCAATCTTCAAGTACAATAAGCATAAAAAGTTTCACTAATCAGCCAGAAAGTCAAGAGATAAAGTATGGACGTGTCCTTGGACCCTCCTATTCATAGGGACAAGATCAGAAATGCAAATAGACAAACCCCACAACTACAGTGCTAACTTAAAATACAGATGCAGGTATGTATCGCTCGTCACGGGCACGTTTCTCCTGCTAATCGGCTCATGAGGAGCCACATACCCTATAAATTCAGATAATATAATATGAATGTTTAATAAGAGCGACTAAGCTTAGATGAATCTTTTTGGCATTCTCAGTAAGGTGCCTCGTACAAACTGCTCCGCATATGTGGCAGTGGAGATAGTGATAAAGTGCTCAGTGCAAACAGGGGGACTAATGCGCCATTCCCATGAGTTCTGTGCCAAATGGCAATCGCTCACACTAACCCCCACCCGCACGTATATCAAGTCAGATATCTCCCAATGAGAATTTAAGGGATCAGGAATAGTTAAAAAGATATCGTCAGCATAGAGTCCAATTTTATGCTGTCTCATCTGTGTAGGTATGCCTTTAATAATGTGGTCCGTCCTAATTAATTCTATGAGGGGTTCTAAAGTTAGTATTAAGAGGAAAGGTGAAAGGGGGCAACCTTGTCTAGTTCCGTTAGTGTAAATATTTTTGAGTAATGATTATTTGCTATTGCTTTTGCAGAGGGAATAGCTTGAATAGAGTTTAGAATAAGTCCTTCGAAACCAAATTTTTTGAATGTAGCCAACATGAAATTCCAATTTATGCTGTCAAAGGCTTCTTCTGCATCAAGGGATAATAGAATGGAAGGGGTTTTGGATTTTTCAATTATGGATATAAGGTTTATAACTCTACGTGTGCCATCAGATGGTTGTCTATCTTTAACAAAGCCAATTTGGTCAGAGTGTATCAGGTTGGAGATGATAGTTTTTAGTCTTTCTGATCAAATTTTTGCAAAAATTTTCATGTCAACGTTTAATAAGGAAATAGGGCGGTAATTTTGTAGTTCCGAGTTTTTTCTGATTTAGGGATAACAGTAATATTAGGATGCAGTGATTCTTTAGGAAAGGAGGAGGTCTTGGATGCAAAGTTAAAGAAAGATAATAAGGGAGGAAGTAAGTGAGATTTAAAGATTTTATAATACCCATTTGACTAACCATCTGGGCTAGGGGCTTTGTTGTCTTTCAAATTTGAGATAACTGATAACATTTCTGTTTCAGAGAATGGAATGTTTAGGGAGTTGAACTGTTCTTTATTTAATTTGGGGAGGTTAATTTTAACTAGAAAATTGTTTGTCAGTTGGGCTTGGTTTGGGACAAAGTGGGTCATCTTTTAGGTTGTACAGAGAGGAATAAAATTTGCCAAATTGATTTGCAATGTCTTGAGGAAGGTAATAAGTGGAATTGTCAAATTTAATGCGTTGGATTCTCAATTTAGTATGCTGTGTTTTAACTTTGTTGGCAGTCAGTTTAGACATCTTATTAAATGAGTAATAATAGTATTTTTGTCTATATATTTGGATCATCTTGACATGTTCACTTAATAAAAGGAGTTTAGAGCCCGATCTTAATTTTAACCCCTTTAAACCCGCAGGTTGTTTGCACGTTAATGACCAAGCTAATTTTTACAATTCTGACCACTGTCACTTTATGAGGTAATAACTCTGGAATGCTTCAACGGATCCCACTGATTCTGAGATTGTTTTTGTGACATATTGTACTTCATTATAGTGGTAAAATTTCTTCGATATGGCTTGTGTTTATTTGTGAAAAAATCGGAAATTTGGTGAAAATTTGGAAAATTCCGCAATTTTCAAAATTTGAATTTTCATGCCCTTAAATCAGAGAGATATGTCACACAAAATAGTTAATAAATAACATTTCCCACATGTCTACTTTACATCAGCACAAGTTTGGAACTAAATTTTTTTTTTGTTAGGAAGTTATAAGGGTTAACAGTTGACCAGCGATTTTGCATTTTTCCAACAAAATTTACAAAACCATTTTTTAGGGACCACATCACATTTGAAGTGACTTTGAGAGGACTATATGACAGAAAATGCACAAAAGTGTCACCATTCTAAAAACTGCACCCCTCAAGGTGCTCAAAACCACATTCAAGAAGTTTATTAACCCTTTAGGAATTTTTGGCACGTGGAAGGAAACAATAAACATTTAACTTTTTTCACAAAAATGTTACTTTAGACCCAAATTGTTCTATTTTTACAAGGGTAACAGGAAATTAGGACTGTGGCCTGTGGGGCGTTGGCTGTGAATTTGCGCTATTGTTCAAAGGTCTGGAGGTCTGGGATATGGACAATTGAACGCTGCGGTGGGATGTGGACGTTGATGCTGTTTCTTGAGAAACTGCCATAACAAGTGAAGACAGAGAGGAGGGGGCATCTTTGCATGCAGTATGGACAGAGGAATGCCTTGCACGCACAACATGGGGTTCTCTTACACGCACAACAGCGGAAGAAGCAGTGGTGACACCCGCTGACACTGGTTGTGGACCCTGGGGTTTGGCCCACAAAGTCAGGTGCTTTTTTGACATGTGCCTGATCATGCTGGTGGTGGTCAGGCTAGTAGTTTTGTCACCCCTGCTGATGCTGGCCTGGCAGGTGGTACAAATGGCATTTTTGGGGTTATCAGCTGAGTCTTTAAAAAAATTCCAGACTCTGGAAGACCTACCGGTTGTACTGGTAACGTCCGTTGTGTTGGTGTTACAGGGAACGGTTGCCCGCCTTCTGTCTGCGGTCACCACACTGCTTCTTCCTGCCTGTTGGGATACTCTGCCTCCCTCCCCCTGTGTGCTGCTGGCCTCGCTCTGCGTGTCCTCCTGCCACGTTGGGTCAGTTACTAGATCATCCACCACCTCCTCCTCTTCCACTTCCGCACCACGGTCCTCCTCCTCACTTCATGGCAATTGTGTCTCGTCATCGTCCACCTCTTGTGACAAATTGCCAGCGTCGCCTTCCTGTGGCCGTGGCTGTTCAAATATTTGGCCATCGCTACATGGGATCTCCTCTTCCACCACTTCAAGCGGGGCAAGCGAGGGGCCCAAATATGGAAATGGACCAGTGAACAGCTCTTCAGAGTGTCCAACTGTGGGATCAGTTGCTGTCTGATGACACTCGGCATGGTGGGAGGAAGGAGCATCAGGGTGAGGAGGAGTATGCAGTCGTGACTCACGGCTACTAACACTTGGCCGTATGGAAGACAGACCATAGGTGGTGGTGCCCAGGTGACTGGAAGTATTATCTGCTATCCAATTAATAACCTGTTCACGCTGATCAGTTCGCAATAGTGGTGTTGTTGTGTGCTTCCATATTAATTCGGTCAAGAACTGGGAGTGAGAAGATGTGGCTGTTGGTTGTGGCACATTTTCACCTTGGCCACGGCCCCATCCTCTGCACGCACCATCACCAGAACGTCCAGTTCCACGTCCCTTGCCACGCGCCTTGCCCATTGTAAATGAAGTAAAATAGCTTACACTCGCACTATCAATGGCAAAAGGGTATTATAAAGGAGATTAGAACTGTGAAAAGGCAAACCACAGTTCTATTTTTCTGGCCTACACCAGAATCTTTTAAACAGATATATTTGTGTCTGAACAGTCAGCGAGACACTGAAACTGTTTTTTATCATGGAAAAAAAGGCAAAAAAGTGGATAATACAGAGATTTGAACCGTGGAACTGCAAAACCACAGTTCTAGTTATCTGGCCTACACCAGACTCTTTTAAGCAGATATATTTGTGACGCGCCCCCTGGGCCAGTGTTGTTGGGGATACCCGGAGCCGGATCAGATGGGGGTTGTAGTCTCCGAGTGGCTGTGACCCGGTCCGTGCCCAGGGTGTCAAACTCAGTGTGTGGCAGTCCTTATGATGTTACTAGATGTTCTTTTGTGTCGACTACGCCACCCGTTGATTTGCGGTCAATACGGCTGCCGCTGCAGCAGGGTCCACTGAGGCTGATGATGTGAGTGCAGCTTAGGTAGTATAACCCCCAACGGGAGGGGTATAGCCTCAGGGGGTCAGCCGTGGAGGATGGTGGTTGTGAAGGTGCAGCAAGGAGACTCAGAGGCATAAAATGCAGTTCCAGGGTTTTACTTACTGGTGTTGCTCGGGTCACTGTGTACAGCAGTGACCACCCAAGCCGTGCTGCGTCCACCAGGTCCTGGACTCGGTCAACTCCCAGGCAACTCCGGAGTGTGGTCCTGAGCTCCTTTCTGTCTCTCCCTTCTTCTGGCCGTTCCCACCAGGGATCCACCTAAGTCCGGCTCCCTCGGGCCTCTTGTTGGTCAAGCCTCCTCTGGGCTCCCTGACCCTATTCTTGGTCTGCCTTCCGGGTGGATTTAGTGGGTGATCGTGGCAGATCCTGCCCACGACCTCCGGTTCCTGGCTAAGGTGTGCTGTAGCCTCTGCCAGCTTGGGATCCGGTACCCTGTTGCCGACCCTTCACCCTATTAGCTCTCTTATGGGCTCTTGGGGTCCCCTCTGCGCCTCTGGGTCTCTCTCTCTTCTCCTCTGCTTCTCAGGCTCTCAGACAGACTGTCTGACTGACTGACTGTGGCTGACTGACTGACGTCTCACAGACTGACCCTGATCTAAGATGGTGCCCACCTTAAATACTCCCTCTATGTGTGAGCTCAGGTGACCAGCACCCAATGAGCTCCTAACTTTACCCAGGCTGCTCCCCCTATCTGCCCCTACACTACTGGGATGTTCCACCCCCCTCCCACTCCAGCCAGGAACAGACACTGTCGTACCTGCACATTTCTCTAGTGGGAGTACCATCGGTCTGTTCCCCGGAAATGGGATGTGTGTAGTGCATGCAGCCTACTAGCTCAGTTCCACACTCCATCCTTACCCGGGAGTGGAATATCACACCTCTGGGTTGAGGTGCAATACCCCTGTAGCAGCCGAATCCTCAGGGTGCTACATTCCCCCCTGGTAAATCACAGCACGTCCTCGGGCTGTAAGATATAAACATCCAAAACATACAATTTTTTTTTTCATAAACATAAACATAGAAAACATCATATAGATATATCAGCAATAAACTTTTCATATAAATAACATTCTTGTTTCTGGTTCCTCCGGTCACTGTGCAACTTGTGACCGGGTAAAGTGCGACAGTCTCTCTTGGAATAAAACAGTTCCCTATAAAACCGGTAGGGGGCGCTTTAGGAAGCGCAACTATATACAAGGGGATATGGCCGCTCTCAGTCCTCGGCCAGGTATTAGGAATTAGGGACACACGGGCATCAGTTCAATTGGCTGGTCCCAACGGGGACTATATTTTAACTAGAACAGTTCTTATACCCTGACGGGTAACTATGTACAGTCTCTCTCTACCGTACTTCAACGACGGCGTCCTCCTGCTCTTTCTTGTTGGTTGGTTTCAGTTTCAGACCCGTCCGGGTCCTCTTGCTCCTCCTCACACCGCAGCTCCTCCTCCGTCAGGCGATGCACATGGAGGGCGTAGGGTCCTTTGGCACACTTGTGCCGGGTGAAGGTGACCTCGTCCCCTACATACAGGTCACGACCTCTGTGTCCCTCCGGCAGATGGCTTTCTACGTCTCTGCGGGTGACAAAGACGTCGCCGGGGGTGTGATGATCCCTGATGAAACCCCAACCGTGCTGCAGTTGGAATTTAATTACAGTCCCGGTGGCACGGGGACCATGAGCTGCACGGGGATTCCTCCTGGTCCGGCTCTTCTGCTCCGTGCTCCTTATCTGTGCTTGCTGTTCCCGGACCCGCCTCTCTCTCCGCTCCCTCTCGAAGACCTCGAGCTGCTGGCGGCAGCACTCTGCACGCTCCGCTGCGGCCGCCCGAGTCTCCTGAGTGAACCCCATGAGGTCTTATCCAGTGGGGTCCCACTCAAACTGTGCCTCCTCCAGCGGGGGCGAGGTCCTCTTTACAGGCTTCGGAGCCGGAATCAGGGGCTCGTCTAGGGGTCTCTCTTTCCGGAGTTGGGGATGGTGAAACTCCGGTGGCCATATGAAGGGCTGCCCATCCGGGCACGTATGCTGGGCGAACAGGTCCTCACCAGGTGCGGTACTTTAGGTGCTATGGGCGCTGTGGTGGTAGCGGCGCCCGGGTTGACCAGGCCTTGCGACCAGGCTTGGGGCACGCTAAAGGAAAAGGGCACCGTAAGAACGGCGGCGCCCGTGGTTACTCGGCCCTGCGGCCAGGCCGGTGGCTCCGCGGAGATAGGGGGCGCTGTTGGTATTGCGGCGCCCGAGGGTACTAGGCCTTGCGACCAGGCCGGTGGTATTTCCTGCTTGGCCACGCTCGAGGTCGAGGCGTGTGACGTCACAGGGGTCGCGGCCGCGGTTTCCGGTTGAGGCCTAGTCGGCGGCGGTGACGATGCAGCGACGGGCACGGCAGGGGGAATTTCGGGCTCTGCGACGGGGAGCTGGGGCAGGCACGCGGTTTCCCGGCTCGGGGTAGAGACGTCCCCTTTACCTGCCTCCGTCCGTTCAGCTCCCTTCTCGGCGCCGTCTCCTGCCTTCATTCCTCCTGCGCCATCCTCAGAGGCGGTCTGTCTCCTCGTCTCAGGTGGCGTGCTCCGCTGTCGGGTTTCGGTCTGCTGGGCCATCTCTCGGCTCCACTCCGCCAACGTCTCTCGCTGCACCCGGGCCATCCTCCGTGCGAGGCCCTCCAGCGCGGTCTGTGCACACTCCCGGTCTCGGGGGAGCTGTGCTAGGATCTCCAACAGGCCTTCTGGAGTGGCGACCTGCAACAGGCTCCTGACCACTGGGTCGGTGCTGCCTGACTCTCCCTCCATCTCCGGGTAGGCTCTCTCTGGACTCTCTTCCAGACGTCTTGTCTCCGGGTGCGCTCTCTCCAGACTGCTCCAGGCGACACCCATCTTTGTTCTCTTGTTCTGTCTCCGCCCACATTGAGGGTGGTCCCGGGGCAACTTCAGTTCCAGGGGCAGTTCCCTCACGCTGATGGACACTTCCAGCATCACAGTCTCTGTTGGTGGGCGCGGTTTCCGCTTTTGGCGCCATTCTTCGACCTGGCCCACGATGGGAGGTGGCCTCTTGCCACCCTCTGGCACGCCCATAATGGCGTCCGCTCTTTCAAGGCGGGAAATCTTTGGAAATGGCGGGAATCGTCTCCCAGTGGCGGGAAACTCCATGGATGGCGGGAAAAAGCTGCAAATGGCGGGCAACCGGCGGGAAACGACCTGTGATGGGGTCCGTTGGCGGGGACCCTCCGGAACCGGCGGGAGACTTCTTTTTAAGGTAACGGTGAACTTTTCTTCAGGCACGCAGTACCCGGTTGTTGCGGGCACGTTATCCTGCCGACTACGCCAAAGTTGACGCGCCCCCTGGGCCAGTGTTGTTGGGGATACCCGGAGCCGGATCAGATGGGGGTTGTAGTCTCCGAGTGGCTGTGACCCGGTCCGTGCCCAGGGTGTCAAACTCAGTGTGTGGCAGTCCTTATGATGTTACTAGATGTTCTTTTGTGTCGACTACGCCACCCGTTGATTTGCGGTCAATACGGCCGCCGCTGCAGCAGGGTCCACTGAGGCTGATAATGTGAGTGCAGCTTAGGTAGTATAACCCCCAACGGGAGGGGTATAGCCTCAGGGGGTCAGCCGTGGAGGATGGTGGTTGTGAAGGTGCAGCAAGGAGACTCAGAGGCATCAAATGCAGTTCCAGGGTTTTACTTACTGGTGTTGCTCGGGTCACTGTGTACAGCAGTGACCACCCAAGCCGTGCTGCGTCCACCAGGTCCTGGACTCGGTCAACTCCCAGGCAACTCCGGAGTGTGGTCCTGAGCTCCTTTCTGTCTCTCCCTTCTTCTGGCCGTTCCCACCAGGGATCCACCTAAGTCCGGCTCCCTCGGGCCTCTTGTTGGTCAAGCCTCCTCTGGGCTCCCTGACCCTATTCTTGGTCTGCCTTCCGGGTGGATTTAGTGGGTGATCGTGGCAGATCCTGCCCACGACCTCCGGTTCCTGGCTAAGGTGTGCTGTAGCCTCTGCCAGCTTGGGATCCGGTACCCTGTTGCCGACCCTTCACCCTATTAGCTCTCTTATGGGCTCTTGGGGTCCCCTCTGCGCCTCTGGGTCTCTCTCTCTTCTCCTCTGCTTCTCAGGCTCTCAGACGGACTGTCTGACTGACTGACTGTGGCTGACTGACTGACGTCTCACAGACTGACCCTGATCTAAGATGGTGCCCACCTTAAATACTCCCTCTATGTGTGAGCTCAGGTGACCAGCACCCAATGAGCTCCTAACTTTACCCAGGCTGCTCCCCCTATCTGCCCCTACACTACTGGGATGTTCCACCCCCCTCCCACTCCAGCCAGGAACAGACACTGTCGTACCTGCACATTTCTCTAGTGGGAGTACCATCGGTCTGTTCCCCGGAAATGGGATGTGTGTAGTGCATGCAGCCTACTAGCTCAGTTCCACACTCCATCCTTACCCGGGAGTGGAATATCACACCTCTGGGTTGAGGTGCAATACCCCTGTAGCAGCCGAATCCTCAGGGTGCTACATTTGTGTCTGAACACTCACAGACACACTCATTTTTTTAAGGGGGGGGGATACCAAAAGGTTAATAAGACGGGTATTTGTTCAGTCTGACTGAGGAAAACAAAAAAAAAGAGGATTTAGATGAAAAAAAAAGAATTTTTCCTGGCCCCTGAGACCTGGGGCTAAGTCTAGCAATGTGAGAAGCAGCACACAGGACTGTAATGCAGTGTTTGTTGGTATAACCACTGCCACTCCTATACAGACTGCTTGCCTGATATCTGGAATGGATATTAGTCCTGAGAAGGACTGTTTGTATGATTTGGCAGGTTTTCGAGACCCTACACTACACAGTGTAAATCTCTCCCTAGCTCAGCAGCACTCTCCCTACACCGTCTGATCCGGAGCGACTGTGTCCAAGATGGCGGCGCCCGGTTTTAAATACTCGAGGTGATGCTGTGCGGCCAGCCAATCACTGTAATGCCCACAACCAACATGGTTGCGGCATTACAGTGACTGGCTGGCAATCCCTGTATGTTCATTGGCTCTGTAAAGAGCGCCAAACGTGCAGGGCGGAGACCAGAGCTCCAGCCCGAGTAACCCGAAAATGCTCGGTGCTTGCCGAACATCCCGAGTAGTGAGATACTCGGGCGAGTATCGAGCTGTGTCGAGCATGCTCGCTCAACACTACTAGTCGCCATATCATCATCATTTTTTTTCTTTACTTTTGAAAAAATCCCAACGCCAACACAACCCTAACCCCAATCCTAATACAACCCTAATCCCAACCCTAACCCTAACACAACCCTAATCCTAGCACAACCCTAACCCTAGCACAACCTCAACCCTAGAATTTATTTTTTACACCTTTCCTCGTGCGGTATAAGTGATTAGATGACTTTATTCTTCGGGTCAGTGCGATTACAGCAATTACAGATTCATATCTGGTTTTTAAGATTAACAGCTGTCGCACACTAAAAACCCCTTTTTTTAAAAAAAAAAAGACTAGTTTTTGCATTGCCATATTTTCAGAGCTATAATTTTTCCATATTTTGGCCAACAGAGTCATGTGATGGCTTCTTTTTTGCGGGACAAGTTGACGTTTTTATTGGTACCATCTCAGGCACGTGACTTTTTTTATAGCTTTCTATTCTGATTTTTGGGAGGCAGAATAAACAAAAACCAACAATTCAGGTATTGTTTTTTTTTTTTATGCCGTTCCGCGTGTGGTAAAATTGATAAGGCAACATTATTTTTCGGGTCAGTACGTTTACAGCGGTACCACATTTATATTTTTTTTATGTTTTAGCGCTTTTACACAATAAAAACTTTTATAGAAAAAATAATTTTTTTGTATCGCTTTATTGTGAGAGCTAAAACTTTTTTACTTTTCGGCTAATGGAGCAGTATCGCAGCTTGTTTTGTGCGGGACAAGATTAGGTTTTCAGCGGTACCATTTTCATTTACATTCGTCTTTTTCATCACGTTTTATTCCATTTTTTGTTTAGCAGTATGATGATAAAGCTTAGTTTTTTGCTTCGTTTTTTATTTATTTTTTCACCGTGTTCACTAAAAGGGTTAACTCATGGAACAGTTGTATAGGTCAGGTTGTTCCGTACTCGGCAATAACAAATATGTGTACTGTTTTTGTTTTTTTTTCCATAATAATATTTATTTATGGGTAAAGTATATTTTAATTTTTTGGGGATTATTTTTTTTTTTTTTTTTTTTAATATTTTTACAATTTTTTTTTTTTCCACTTACACTTTGTCCCACTATGGGACTTTCACTTTTTGCAGGCTGATCGCTTGTATAGCATAGAGATGCAGCTGAATTTCTATGCTATGTAGCCTGTCAGCCCTGCATTGAGAAGTTACTTTGATCGTGCAGTGCGCACGATCAAAGCAAGTTCCTGATGCCTGGTGACCCGGATGTCACCATGGCAACTACCTGGATCCAGCATACACAGCGCAAGACCCCAGAAACAAGGTAAGAAACGAGCGCTTACATCCCCTTGCTCCTGGAATTCTGCGATCGACTTCTATCGCAGCATTTCGGGGGTTAATTTGCAGGGAGCAGTGCAGCACCACACCTGGCACATAGCACCGGGTTTTAGATGTGAGAATCATCGCTTTATTCTGAGAGCTATAACTTTTTTATTTTTCGGCTCATGGAGCTGTATGGAGGCTTGTTTTTTTTGCGGGACAAGATGATGTTTTCAGCGGTACCATTTTTATTTCCATTCGTCTTTTTGATCGCGTTTTATTCCACTTTTCATTCAGCAGCATGATGATAAAGCACCATTTTTTGCTTCGTTTTTTTTTACCATGTTCAATAAAGGGGTTAACTAATGGGACAGTTTTATAGGTCATGTTGTTCCGGATGCGGTGATAGCAAATATGTGTACTTTTATTGTTTTTGTTTTTTTTCATAATAATATCTATTTATGGGTACAATATACAGTACAGACCAAAAGTTTGGACACGCCTTCTCATTTAAAGATTTTCCTGTATTTTCATGACTTTGAAAATTGTACATTCACACTGAAGGCATCAAAACTATGAATTAACACATGTGGAATTATATACTTAACAAAAAAGTGTGAAACAACTGAAAATATGTCTTATATTCTAGGTTCTTCAAAGTAGCCACCTTTTGCTTTGATGACCGCTTTGCTCAAGCTTGGCATTCTCTTGATGAGCTTCAAGAGGTAGTCACCGGAAATGGTCTTCCAACAATCTTGAAGGAGTTCCCAGAAATGCTTAGCACTTGTTGGCCCTTTTGCCTTCACTCTGTGGTCCAGCTGTGTATGTACAATTTTCAAAGTCATGAAAATACAGAAGAATCTTTAAATGAGAAGGTGTGTCCAAACTTTTGGTCTGTACTGTACACTGCTCAAAAAAAAAAAGGGAACACTCAAATAACACATCCTAGATCTGAATGAATGAAATATTCTCATTGAATACTTTGTTCTGTACAAAGTTGAATGTGCTGACAACAAAATCATCAATGGAAATCAAATTTGTTAACCAATGGAGGCCTGGATTTTGGAGTCACCTCCAAAATTAAAGTGGAAAAACACACTAAAGGCTGATCCAACTTTGATGCAATGTCCTTAAAACAAGTCAAAATGAGGCTCAGTATCGTTTGTGGCCTCCACGTGCATGTATGACCTCCCTACAACGCCTGGGCATGCTCCTGATGAGATTGCGGATGGTCTCCTGTGGGATCTCCTCCCAGACCTGGACTAAAGCATCCGCCAACTCCTGGACAGTCTGTGGTGCAACGTGACATTGGTGGATGGAGCGAGACATGATGTCCCACATGTGCTCAATCGGATGTAGGTCTGAGGAACGGGCGTGCCAGTCCATAGCTTCAATGCCTTCATCTTGCAGGAACTGCTGACACACTCCAGCCACATGAGGTCTTTCATTGTCCTGCATTAGGAGGAACCCAGGGCCAACCGCACCAGCATATTGTCTCACAAGAGGTCTGAGAATCTCATCTCGGTACCTAATGGCAATCAGGCTACCTCTGGCGAGCACATGGAGGGCTGTGCGGCCCTCCAAAGAAATGCCACCCCACACCATTACTGACCCACTGCCAAACCAGTCATGCTGAAGAATGTTGCAGGCAGCAGATCACTCTCCATGGCATCTCCAGACTCTGTCACGTCTGTCACATGTGCTCAGTGTGAACCTGCTTTCATCTGTGAAGAGCACAGGGCGCCAGTGGTGACTTTGCCAATCCTGGTGTTCTGTGGCAAATGCCAAGCGTCCTGCATGGTGCTGGGCTGTGAGCACAACCCCCATCTGTGGACGTCGGGCCTCATACCACCCTCATGGAGTCGGTTTCTAACCATTTGTGCAGACATATGCACATTTGTGGCCTGCTGGAGGTCATTTTTCAGGGCTCTGGCAGTGCTCCTCCTGTACCTCCTTGCACAAAGGAGGAGGTTGCGGTCCTGCTGCTAAACATGTTGTTGCCCTCCTACGGCCCCCTCCACATCTCCTGGTGTACTGGCCTGTCTCCTGGTAGCGCCTCCAGCCTCTGGAGACTATGCTGACAGACACAGAAAACCTTCTTGCCACAGCTCGCATTGATGTGCCATCCTGGATGAGCTGCACTACCTGAGCAACTTCTGTGGGTTGTAGAGTCCATCTCATGCTACCACAAGTGTGAAAGTAGAACCAACATTCAAAAGTGACCAAAACATCAGCCAGAAAGCATTGGTACTGAGATGTGGTCTGTGGTCCCCACCTGCAGAACCACTCCTTTATTGAGGGTGTCTTGATAATTGCCAATAATTTCCATCTATTGTCTATTCCATTTGCACAACAGCATGTGAAATTGATTGTCAATCAGTGTTGCTTCCTAAGTGGACAGTTTGATTTCACAGAAGTTTGATTCACTTGGAGTTATACTCTGTTGTTTAAATGTTCCCTTTATTTTTTTGAGCAGTGTATACTGTATATATATATATATATATATATATATATATATATATATATATATATATATGTGGCTATATATACACTACCGTTCACAAGTTTGGGGTCACCCAGACAATTTTGCCAGTTGAGGAGCTATGAGGCGTTGATTTCTCAATCTAGAGACTCTAATGTACTTGTCTTGTTGCTCAGTTTTACAGCGGGGCCTCCCACTTCTCTTTCTACTCTGGTTAGAGACTGTTTGTGCTCTCCTCTGAAGGGAGTAGTGCACACCGTTGTAGGAAAGCTTCAGTTTCTTGGCACCTTCTCACATGGAATAGCCTTCATTTCTAAGAACAAGAATAGACTGTCTAGTTCCACATGAAAGTTCTCTTTTTCTGGCCATTTTGAGAGTTTCATAGAACAAACAAATGTAATGCTCCAGATTCTCAACTAGCTCAAAGGAAGATCAATTTCATAGCTTCTCAAATCTGCCAAACCGTTTTCAGCTGGGCTAACATACTTGCGCAAGGGTTTTCTAGGGTTTTATAAACATCCATTAGCCTTCTTACACAGTTAGCAAAACACAATGTACCATTAAAACACAGGAATGGTGGTTGTTGGAAATGGGCCTCTATACACCTATGTAGACATTGTAATAAAAACAAGACGTTTGCAGCTAGAATAGTCATTTACCACATTAACAATGTATAGAGTGTATTTCTGACTCATTTAATGTTAGCTTTATTGAAAAAAAAGTGCTTTTCTTTCAAAAGTAATGAAATTTCTAAATGACCCCAAACTTTTGAATGGTAGTGTATATTATAAGATGGCCGCCGGTCAGGTCCTTGAGGGGAAATATGTATCACTCAGGTTGGTAAATTCGGTGATGTAAAACCGGGAAAACATGCTCCAGCACACATAGTGCTGAGAGGGTTAGTAGGGCATATCAAGGCCGGTTTTTACGAGCAGTCTTAAGAGTTGGGAGGGATTGACTGCTCACATATCCCCACCCCAGGGCATGTATATAAAATGGAAACCGAGTGTCTCATTCGTTGTCTGTGGCTGGAGGTGTGGAGACCTCCAGCATGTCTGTGCTAAAAGACACTGACTGTGAGCGCGCGAACTAGCAGTACTATATGGACTGTTTATTTTTCTGCTTTGTTACTTTGTGCCAGATAAGGCTGTGTCTTGTTTGCTTTGAAAGTACGGTTTATGAAGTCTGAATAAACCTGCCTTGAATATTTTAAAGAGACAGTATCCTGTGCCAACCTCTAATGCAGATGAGTGAGTACAAAACCCTACAATTGGTGCTAGAAGCATGGGCACGAATCCCAAGGGGCAGTGTGACGGCTACCGGAAACCGTTTATGTCCTGGGTGAAGGTCGCCACAAGCCAGCAAGTGAAGCCAGACAAAATGGAGGACCTGCTGAAACACTTGGTGCAGGCGCAGCAAGCACAACACCAGCAGCACCAGCAATTATTGAAGCAGCAACAAATGGTGCAACAAGAGACTACTAAGCTGCTGATGCAGCAGATCCAGCTCCAGAAACAGAAGCAACAGGATCAGCATCGTCAACAGCAGCAGATCGAGTTACTTGCAGAGGCGGTCTGTGGCATGGCGATGGCTCCGACGAGTGACGCGCCCAGGGGATGGGGAACGACTCGGCGCCCGGGCCTTGTTGTTGGTTTTGGGGATGTCGCGGTGGCCGGCTCCCGGGCCCATACCCTGGGGTCACTCTTAAAAAGCAAGGAATGGGGAAAGTTATATGGGATAGGGAAAGTTCGTGACACCACCCGTGGTGTCTGGTGAGGATCACCAGCGCTGCTACAGTCCTCTGAGGCCGGTGATCAGGCAGCTTAGTTGGTGCGGCTCCCCACAGGTGGAGCGTGGCCTCAGGGCAGCGTAGGAGAAGGGATGCAGGACAGAGGGGACCCAGCCGGGTCAGAGGAAGAATAGGCACACTCACAACAGTTCACTTCAGTACCTTTACTGGTGGTGTTTCAGGCACGATCCAGGGCACTGTAGGGTGAAGGGTGCATATCGGGACTCTCCCCAGTGAGCGGGTGTGGGGCCTCCTGTTTCTTGCCTTTTCCTGATAAGTTTATGACCTGCCTGGAGCTAGGCCTAACTTGGTCTCTGTCTTGCACCGGCTGACCTGGTGGTAGGGCCTTCTAATGGAGATCACACTCCCTGGTCTCTTGGGCCTCAGTGACTCCTGACCCTGGAATGACAGTCAGCTTTTGGTGTTCCTGGGACATGTAGTTCGCCAGGGGTTCCGGTAGTTTCTTCTGGTCGTAGAGATCCCTGCAGACGCGGATCCGGTGTCCGGTAAATGATCTTGGGGTGAGCTGGCTAAGCTCCTCTGCCCTCTATGTAGCTCGCTTACTCCACTTGCCTTCGGCCACGCTCGGGGCCCTCACTAGGCACTTACTGCCTAGCTCCACCTTCCCTATTTATATCCCTAATGGGCTCCCTCTGCTGGTCTGAGGTGGAAGGTGGAGGTGTGTGAATGCTATGAGGGCCTCTTGTGGAGGAATCCATCCATGCACCCCTCTAGGATCTGTGGCACCAATGCGCAGCAGGGCGCCACATTCCCCCCTAGCAAGCTCAGTACTCCCAGACTGAAGTACTTTTTAGAACAACAACAATAACTCTTCCCTTTATGGGGGGCACTTTGCTTAAACGCTACATATAAAATATTATAAATAATAAATAGATATGTACATTTCAATAAGCAACCCCAGAATTCAAGTCTCTTCCGGTGAGGTTCCCCGACAGGATGTCCATCTCACAGGTTAGAGTACTTGGTAGCTTGAGGGACCTGTCCAAAGCAAACCCTCCACGTAGGCCCTGGGGTGGCTGCAGGGCATGGCGATCCTGAGTTGGACTTCCGTTAGTGCCACACCAGACAGGTTTTTCTTCTGAGGTCACCTAAAGGGGCACTCCAGGGAGTGCAATTATTTACAAGAAGCAATTTTTGGGCTGCACATAGTCCTCAGCCACAAAGTTCTTTATGTACCCATACAGGTAACTAGAGATAACAAGGAAAGCATCCATATCACTTAGATTGTCCATTATAAGGTAAAACACAAGTTAATAAAATACACAATATAATACCCCAGGGGCAACTATCTACACTGTCAGAGTTTCCTTCTTATTCTCTGTATCTGACAGGGGTCTGACCTCGTGTGCTACGTGTCGACCTACGTGGTATTGGGATGCATGAGGCACTAGTATTTGCACTACCTCCCATTCTGTCAGTTCTAAGTGTTGGGGAACTGCAGGGTTGCCTTAACCTCTCTACAGGACTGGCAAGTATACCATTGGCTGGGCCTTCTTGCTCTGCTCCAACCGGGGATCCTTCTTCCGGGTATTCTTCTTGAGCAGGCTCTTCTGAAGCACTTACAGACTCTACTTGCTGTGGAGGGTCTTCTGGCTGTTGAAAGAAGTGGATCACAGGTATTATTACTAGTGTTGAGCCACCCCCGTAGTGTTCGGGTTCGGTTCGGTTCGTCGAACACCAGGATGTTCGAGGAACTGTTCGTCGAACTGTTCGTCGAACACCTTAGAACACCGTCGAACACCGTTAAAACCAATGGCAGGCAAACAAAAACACATAGAAACACATAGAAAACACCTTCAAAGGTGTCCAAAAGCTGACAAACTGCTCAGAAGACGCTTTCTTTAAAAAAGCCGGCCGGCAATTCAGCAGCGGCATACACCGGTACCCGACAATTTAGACAAGAAGGAATAGAGCCTCACACATAGATTAGATAGATAGAAACATGTCAGTCACATATATATGAAGTACAGTGACAGTGTTGCTTACTGTACTTGTCATTTAGTGTAAAGGATTTATTAAAAAATATAATAGTGTTTTCATGCACCGTCTCTTTAAAAAAGCCGGCCGGCAATTCAGCATCTGTACCCGTCAATTTATAACAGACAGAATAGAGCTTCACACATAGATTAGATAGATAGAAACATGTCAGTCACATATATATGAAGTACAGTGACAATGTTGCTTACTGTACTTGTCATTTAGTGTAAAGGATTTATTAAAAAAAATAATAGTGCTTTCATGCACCGTCTCTTTAAAAAAGCCGGCCGGCAATTCAGCATCTGTACCCGACAATTTATAACAGACAGAATAGAGCTTCACACATAGATTAGATAGATAGAAACATGTCAGTCACATATATATGAAGTACAGTGATAGTGTTGGTTACTGTACTTGTCATTTAGTATTAAAATAAAGGATTTATTATTAAAAAAAATTGGCGTGGGGTTCCCCTTAATTTTAGTCTCTAGCGGAGGTTAAGCAGACAGCTGGGGCAGATGTTTGAAGCCTGGGAAGGGGGTAATACCCACGGAGCTTCCCAGGCTACTAATATGAGCCCCCAGCTGAATACATAGCCTTAACTAGCTATTAAAATGGGGGACCCCCCCAAAAAAATGACGTGGGGTCCCCCCTAATTTAATAGCTAGCAAAGGCTAGGCAGACAGCTGGGGGCTGATATTAATAGCCCAGGAAGGGAGCCATGAATATTGGCCCCCTCCCAGGCTAGAAACACCAGCCGTCAGCCGCCCCAGAAATGGCGCATTCATAGGATGCGCCAATTCTGGCACTTAGCCTCGCTCTTCCACGCTGCCCTGTAGCGGTGGCAGGGGGTAATAGGGCTGGGGTTGATGTCAGCTTATAATGCCAGCTGACATCAAGCCCAGGTTAGTAATGGAGAGGCGTCTATAAGACACCCCCATTACTAACCCCATAGTCAAAGTTAAAAGAAAACACAAACACCCAGAATAAAGTCCTTTAATTGAAATAAAGACACAATCCTTTATTGTTCTAAATTAAACCATACTTACCATCACGCCCATTCCAGCTGAAGCCAACGATCTCCTGCAATAAAAGAAAAATAATAAAGCAACATCATCCTTACCTTTCCATGGTTCCCACGACAGCTTCAGCTCTGCTACATCGAGATGACAGGCTGGACCGCAGCAGAACGCTGCCATCCAGCCTGTCATCCCGCAGACACTGAGAAGCGCAGGCATGCTTGCGCTCTGCAGTGTCTGGCTGTGACGGCATAAAGATGAGACGAGTTCATGTCCAATGAACTCGGCGCACCTCATGCACGTCACTGACAGCGTGGGAAAATTCTCACGCTGAAGCGCTGAGTGCAGGAGAATTCTCCCACGCTGTCAGTGACGTGCATAAGGTGAGCTCATGTCCAATGAACTCAGCTCACCTCCTGCACGTCACTGACAGCGTGGGAGAATTCTCCTGCACTCAGCGCTTCAGTGTGAGAATTCTCCCACGCTGAAGCGCTGAGTGCAGGAGAATTTTCCCACGCTGTCAGTGACGTGCATGAGGTGAGCCGAGTTCATTGGACATTAACTCGGCTCATCTGGATGCCCTCACAGAGAGACACTGTGGAGCGCAAGCAAGCCTGCGCTTCTCAGTGTCTGCGGGATGACAGGCTGGATGGCAGCGTTCTGCTGCGGTCCAGCCTGTCATCTCGATGTAGCAGAGCTGAAGCTGTCATGGGAACCATGGAAAGGTAAGGATGATGTTGCTTTATTATTTTTCTTTTATTTCAGGAGATCGTTGGCTTCAGCTGGAATGGGCGTGACGGTAAGTATGGTTTAATTTAGAACAATAAAGAATTGTGTGTTTATTTCAATTAAAGGACTTTTTTCTGGGTGTTGTGTTTTTTTTAAATACTTTACTAGAAATTCATGGTGGTCATGTCTAATATTGGCGTGACCCCATGAATTTTGGGCTTAGGGCCAGCTGATAATGCCAAGCTGGCCCTAACCCCTTTATTACCCAGTGAGCCACCGCATCAGGGCCCTGGATGAGTTGGGTACAGCGCCAGAAGATGGCGCTTCTATGAACGCGCCATTTTCCGGGGTGGCTGCGGACTGCAATTTGCAGCGGGGGTGGCCCAGAAAGCTTGGGCCTCCCTGCGCTGCGGATTTCAGCCCCCAGCTGCCTAGTTGTACCTGGCTGGACACAAAAACAGGGCGAAGCCCCACGTCAATTTTCTTTAAATTTTTTCATGAAATAATTAAGAAAAAAAGGGCTTCCCTATATTGTTGTGTCCGGCCAGGTACAAATAGGCAGCTGGTGGTTGGGGGCAGCCCGTTCCTGCCTGCTGCACCTGACTGGACACAAATATAGTGCGAAGCCCCACGTCAATTTTTTTTAAATTATTTCATGAATTTCATGAAATAATTAAAAAAAATTGAAGTGGGGCTTCGCACTATATTTGTGTCCAGCCAGGTACAGCAGGCAGGAACGGGCTGCCCCCAACCACCAGCTGACTATTTGTACCTGGCCGGACACAACAATATAGGGAAGGCCTTTTTTTCTTAATTATTTCATGAATTTCATGAAATAATTAAAAAAAAAATACGTGGGGCTTCGCCCTATTTTTGTGTCCAGCCAGGTACAACTAGGCAGCTGGGGGCTGGAATCTGCAGCGCAGGGAGGCCCAAGCTTTCTGGGTCCCCCCCGCTGCAAATTGCAGTCCGCAGCAACCCCGGAAAATGGCGCGTTCATAGAAGCGCCATCTTCTGGCGCTGTACCCAACTCATCCAGGGCCCTGGTGCGGTGGCTCACTGGGTAATAAAGGGGTTAGGGCCAGCTTGGTATTATCAGCTGGCCCCAAGCCCAAAATTCATGGGGTCACGCCAGTATTAGACATGACCGCCATGAATTTCTAGTAAAGTATTTAAAAAAAACACAACACCCAGAATAAAGTCCTTTAATTGAAATAAACACACAATTCTTTATTGTTCTAAATTAAACTATACTTACCATCACGCCCATTCCAGCTGAAGCCAACGATCTCCTGCAATAAAAGAAAAATAATAAACCAACCTCATCCTTACCTTTCCATGGTTCCCACGACAGCTTCAGCTCTGCTACATCGAGATGACAGGCTGGACCGCAGCAGAACGCTGCCATCCAGCCTGTCATGCCGCAGACACTGAGAAGAGCAGGCATGCTTGCGCTCCTCAGTGTCTCGCTGTGACGGCATCCAGATGAGCCGAGGTCATGTCCAATGAACTCGGCTCACCTCATGCACGTCACTGACAGCGTGGGAAAATTCTCACGCTGAAGTGCTGAGTGCAGGAGAATTCTCCCACGCTGTCAGTGACGTGCATGAGGTGAGCTCATGTCCAATGAACTCAGCTCACCTCATGCACCTCACTGACAGCGTGGGAAAATTCTCCTGCACTCAGCGCTTCAGCGTGAGAATTCTCCCACGCTGTAAGTGACGTGCATGAGGTGAGCCGAGTTCATTGGACATGACCTCGGCTCATCTTTATGCCGTCACAGAGAGACAATGTGGAGCGCAAGCAAGCCTGCTCTTCTCAGTGTCTGCGGGATGACAGGCTGGATGGCGGCGTTCTGCTGCGGTCCAGCCTGTCATCTCGATGTAGCAGAGCTGAAGCTGTCGTGGGAACCATGGAAAGGTAAGGATGAGGTTGCTTTATTATTTTATTTTTATTACAGGAGATCGTTGGCTTCAGCTGGAATGGGCGTGACGGTAAGTATGGTTTAATTTAGAACAATAAAGAATTGTGTCTTTATTTCAATTAAAGGACTTTATTTTGGGTGTTGTGTTTTTTTTAACTTTGACTATGGGGTTAGTAATGGGGGTGTCTTATAGACGCCTCTCCATTACTAACCTGGGCTTGATGTCAGCTGGCATTATAAGCTGACATCAACCCCAGCCCTATTACCCCCTGCCACCGCACCAGGGCAGCGTGGAAGAGCGAGGCTAAGTGCCAGAATTGGCGCATCCTATGAATGCGCCATTTCTGGGGCGGCTGACGGCTGGTGTTTCTAGCCTGGGAGGGGGCCAATATTCATGGCTCCCTTCCTGGGCTATTAATATCAGCCCCCAGCTGTCTGCCTAGCCTTTGCTAGCTATTAAATTAGGGGGGACCCCACGTCATTTTTTTTGGGGGGTCCCCCATTTTAATAGCTAGTAAAGGTTATGTATTCAGCTGGGGGCTGATATTAGTAGCCTGGGAAGCTCCGTGGGTATTACCCCCTTCCCAGGCTTCAAACATCTGCCCCAGCTGTCTGCTTAACCTCCGCTAGAGCCTAAAATTAAGGGGAACCCCACGCCAATTTTTTTAATAATAAATCCTTTATTTTAATACTAAATGACAAGTACAGTAACCAACACTATCACTGTACTTCATATATATGTGACTGACATGTTTCTATCTATCTAATCTATGTGTGAAGCTCTATTCTGTCTGTTATAAATTGTCGGGTACAGATGCTGAATTGCCGGCCGGCTTTCTTAAAGAGACGGTGCATGAAAACACTATTATTTTTTTTAATAAATCCTTTACACTAAATGACAAGTACAGTAAGCAACACTGTCACTGTACTTCATATATATGTGACTGACATGTTTCTATCTATCTAATCTATGTGTGATTCTCTATTCCTTCTATTCTAAATTGTCGGGTACCGCTGCTGAATTGCCGGCCGGCTTTTTTAAAGAGACGGTGCATGAAAACACTATTATTTTTTTTGATAAATTCTTTACGCTAAATGACAAGTACAGTAAGCAGCACTTTCACTGTACTTCGTATATATGTGGCTGACATGTTTATATCTATCTAATCTATGTGTGAAGCTCTATTCTTTCGGTTCTAAATTGTTGGGTACCGGTGTATGCCGCTGCTGAATTGCCGGCTTTTCATGTTTCACTGTTGGCACTGTTCCCATCGATTTGGGCAATCACTGTAATGCCACAACCACCATGGCTGTGGCATTACAGTGAGTGGCAGACAATCCCTGCATGATTGGTGCTCTAAATAGCACCAGACATGCAGGACACGCTTTTGGTGCACGAACAGTTATCGAACATAACCTCGAACAGCCGAATTTTTTGCAAATCGTTCGGGTTCGTCGAACAACTCGAACACAACGCCCAAAACAGCTCGAATTTGAGATTGGCGAACAGTTCTAGTCGAACACCGCTCATCTCTAATTATTACTGCTCCTCCTAGTTGAGGCCAAACTGCCGGGAAATCTCCTAAGTCAGTATGGAGTACTGCTTCTTTAGGCACCTTCGGTACGGAGAGAGGCACTTCTTCTTGGGGCTTTAGCAGGTCTGGACGCAACTTCAGATGGTCTCTAGATACCGTTGCAGTCGTTCTTCCTCCGTCTCTACTAATTAGGCAAGTCTTCCTATTATCGAATCTTAGTAAAAAGATAGGGGCGCAATAGCGCTGTTATCCAACAACAACCACGTGGGTAAAAAGAAAATGTGCTCACCTTAATGAGTTGTGAAATGCACAACTCATGTAAGAATTAGTGACGAAGGGCTGCAGCCAGCACAGAATCCCTAGGGATCTTGTAGGTAGTCTGTAGTAGGATGAAGTAGGTGCTGGTAAAAAATCCGCGCTCCTCCGTAGTGAAGAATTATGACGAGAGATTGTATAATTAAACAATCTTGTGGTTTATTGTTAAAAGCTACGATTACTACGCGTTTCGTGGACGTCCCGTCCACTTCCTCAGGTACATAGCTGATGTAGACCGATTTATCAAACGGTCTTATATACATAAAACTACACGTGGTGAAAAAAAAAGGAGAAAAGCCCGCTGTTATTCTTGGCGCCAAGACCAACCAACGGTTTACAGAGAGACAGTGAAATTATTTATAAATAGATTAAATAAAATTATTGGTCGACTAATTACACTCTTATGCAGATAAAATGAAAACCATAGAACAAATAATTAAAATGACCTCTGAAATGTAATGATCCAAATGTTTTAAAACATTTATATTAAAGCACATGGGATAAAACATTTGTAGTTGATCGAGGACCGCAGTGTATGCGATCCCAAAGTCCTAGCTATATTGTATCATGTGTGAAAGATCAGAGAGTCCAGACCGCTCTGCCAGACCTCACACCTCGTCGGCTGACAGGCAGAAAACCAAGAGCTGAAGGAATGGCAGAAGGTGCAAGCCTGCTACTGGTGTATTAGGTATGAGGTGTTTGTCAGTGAGGAAAGGGGGGGGAAGGAGGGAGGACGGGCATGGAGAGATGACTGAGGACCGCAAGTGTGTAAACTCCTGAACGATTGGTATATTACAATGTATTGAAGATAAGATCTTCCAGATCACTGTGCTGGATCTCACACCTCGTCGGCTGACTGACAGAGGACAGGGAACTAAAGGAAGAGAAGAAAATGCAAACTAGTCTCCGTGGGACGTACTAGTCTGCTAAAGGTATATTATGTGTGTTATCAGTAGCAGTGTAAATAGAAGGGGGCAGGTTGTAGGAAAGAGTGGGGGAATGAGGAGATGGCTGTGTGACTGTAGAATGCTGAGATACTTAATTCTTATTATGTGCTGTGGCATATGTATATAGATGTTAGTGTAGAAGACCTCGGGAAATGCATGGAAGGAATTGGTATGCGAATTGCAAGGCTAGAAATCTTGCTGTTCTGTTATCATCAATATATATAATATGTATGGCAGGAATAAGGACGATAACGAATTTTGTGTTGTAGGAATTGTGGGGTTTGAGCCATGTGTCAGAATACATTGGGAATAAAAAAGGGGGGTGGGGTGGACATATGATATATAATTGAATTAGAAATGTATATAATGGGTATATGTGATAACTGACCTCAAGACTCATATAAAAACCTCTGTGATTTCATTTAGCCCTTGTGGCTTCAAAGTGTTGAGTTTATACATCCAATAAATTTCTTTACGATTCAGACATTGCACCCTATTAGGGGTGTCAGGCAAAACATGTTCAATAGGTAAGATCTTAAGATCCCTGTAATCCTGCTTGTGTTGCAGGAACATATGTCGGGACAGCCCATGTTTCATGAATCCTGTGGTATTATTATGTCTATGAGAATTGAGTCTATTATGTAGTGCCTGAGTCGTCCTGCCCACATATTGTTTAGGGCAACTACATTCAATAACGTATATCACATAATCTGTTTCACATGACATGGGATATGACATTTTGAAATTTTCACCAGTGGCCACCGAAGTGAAATTATCAGTGGAATGTATAATGGATTTACAACACATGCAGCTCTTCTTACCACATTTAGTAACTAAGTGTTTTTTTCCCTCTACCACAATATTTGGTTCCTGCCTACGTAATTTACTCGGAGCCAATATATTTCTTAATGTAGGTGCTCTCCTGAATATTATGGAGGGATTTCTTGGTAAGACCTGATTTAATAAACGGTCATTTTGAAGAATATGCCAATTTTTTTGAAGAATTTCTCTGATTTCCCTATGTTGTTGATTATATGTGGTGATGAATTTTAGTTCATGCTCAAAATTATCATTCTTTTTTCGTGCTGGTTCCCTCAGTAATGAACTTTGATTATTTTTTTCCCTCACCTGTTTGAATGAATTGAATACCAAATCTTTGGGATATTTCTGCTGTATAAATCTCTGTTTCAGAACCTCTGATTGTTTGTCATAATCTATTTCAGTGGTACAGTTTCTACGGATTCTTTGGAATTGATTGTGCGGAATATTAGTAAGCCATTTTTTATAATGTCCACTGGAAAAATGGATGTAGCTATTGGTATCCACTGATTTAAAATAAGTTTTAGTGAAAATTCTGTCATCTTTTACATATAAAACAAGATCCAGAAAATTAATAGATTCTTCACCACTATCCTTATTAAAAGAAATACCCCAATTGTTATTGTTGAGAAAGCAGAAAAACGTAGTGGGGTCTATAATTTTCCTGTCAATGATGAAGATTAGGTCATCTATATATCTTCTATAAAAGATGATCCCCTTATTAAAAATCCCCTGGAAGATAAAAACTTGCTCAAACAATCCCATAAAAATGTTGGCGAAGGTCGGTGCTACTTTAGAGCCCATAGCCACTCCCTTAATCTGCTGGTAAGTTTTTTTCAGAAAATTAAAATAATTATTTTTCAAGATAAAAGTGAGCCCTGCTAAAATAAAGGATCTATGGTTGGAGGACAGGCGAGTATCTCTGGAAATGATGTATTCCACGCACAACAGACCAATATCTATGTCAATGTTAGTATATAGAGAAGATACATCCAGGCTTAAAAAGACATATGAAATTATAGACCCCACTACGTTTTTCTGCTTTCTCAACAATAACAATTGGGGTATTTCTTTTAATAAGGATAGTGGTGAAGAATCTATTAATTTTCTGGATCTTGTTTTATATGTAAAAGATGACAGAATTTTCACTAAAACTTATTTTAAATCAGTGGATACCAATAGCTACATCCATTTTTCCAGTGGACATTATAAAAAATGGCTTACTAATATTCCGCACAATCAATTCCAAAGAATCCGTAGAAACTGTACCACTGAAATAGATTATGACAAACAATCAGAGGTTCTGAAACAGAGATTTATACAGCAGAAATATCCCAAAGATTTGGTATTCAATTCATTCAAACAGGTGAGGGAAAAAAATAATCAAAGTTCATTACTGAGGGAACCAGCACGAAAAAAGAATGATAATTTTGAGCATGAACTAAAATTCA
Source organism: Phyllobates terribilis (assembly GCF_046119375.1). NCBI lineage: Eukaryota > Metazoa > Chordata > Amphibia > Anura > Dendrobatidae > Phyllobates > Phyllobates terribilis. The sequence continues at coordinate 256,373,854 of NW_027362761.1, forward strand.
TCACCACATATAATCAACAACATAGGGAAATCAGAGAAATTCTTCAAAAAAATTGGCATATTCTTCAAAATGACCGTTTATTAAATCAGGTCTTACCAAGAAATCCCTCCATAATATTCAGGAGAGCACCTACATTAAGAAATATATTGGCTCCGAGTAAATTACGTAGGCAGGAACCAAATATTGTGGTAGAGGGAAAAAAACACTTAGTTACTAAATGTGGTAAGAAGAGCTGCATGTGTTGTAAATCCATTATACATTCCACTGATAATTTCACTTCGGTGGCCACTGGTGAAAATTTCAAAATGTCATATCCCATGTCATGTGAAACAGATTATGTGATATACGTTATTGAATGTAGTTGCCCTAAACAATATGTGGGCAGGACGACTCAGGCACTACATAATAGACTCAATTCTCATAGACATAATATAACCACAGGATTCATGAAACATGGGCTGTCCCGACATATGGTCCTGCAACACAAGCAGGATTACAGGGATCTTAAGATCTTACCTATTGAACATGTTTTGCCTGACACCCCTAATAGGGTGCAATGTCTGAATCGTAAAGAAATTTATTGGATGTATAAACTCAACACTTTGAAGCCACAAGGGCTAAATGAAATCACAGAGGTTTTTATATGAGTCTTGAGGTCAGTTATCACATATACCCATTATATACATTTCTAATTCAATTATATATCATATGTCCACCCCACCCCCCTTTTTTATTCCCAATGTATTCTGACACATGGCTCAAACCCCACAATTCCTACAACACAAAATTCGTTATCGTCCTTATTCCTGCCATACATATTATATATATTGATGATAACAGAACAGCAAGATTTCTAGCCTTGCAATTCGCATACCAATTCCTTCCATGCATTTCCCGAGGTCTTCTACACTAACATCTATATACATATGCCACAGCACATAATAAGAATTAAGTATCTCAGCATTCTACAGTCACACAGCCATCTCCTCATTCCCCCACTCTTTCCTACAACCTGCCCCCTTCTATTTACACTGCTACTGATAACATACATAATATACCTTTAGCAGACTAGTACGTCCCACGGAGACTAGTTTGCATTTTCTTCTCTTCCTTTAGTTCCCTGTCCTCTGTCAGTCAGCCGACGAGGTGTGAGATCCAGCACAGTGATCTGGAAGATCTTATCTTCAATACATTGTAATATACCAATCGTTCAGGAGTTTACACACTTGCGGTCCTCAGTCATCTCTACATACCCGTCCTCCCTCCTTCCCCCCCCTTTCCTCACTGACAAACACCTCATACCCAATACACTAGTAGCAGGCTTGCACCTTCTGCCATTCCTTCAGCTCTTGGTTTTCTGCCTGTCAGCCGACGAGGTGTGAGGTCTGGCAGAGCGGTCTGGACTCTCTGATCTTTCACACATGATACAATATAGCTAGGACTTTGGGATCGCATACACTGCGGTCCTCGATCAACTACAAATGTTTTATCCCATGTGCTTTAATATAAATGTTTTAAAACATTTGGATCATTACATTTCAGAGGTCATTTTAATTATTTGTTCTATGGTTTTCATTTTATCTGCATAAGAGTGTAATTAGTCGACCAATAATTTTATTTAATCTATTTATAAATAATTTCACTGTCTCTCTGTAAACCGTTGGTTGGTCTTGGCGCCAAGAATAACAGCGGGCTTTTCTCCTTTTTTTTTTCACCACGTGTAGTTTTATGTATATAAGACCGTTTGATAAATCGGTCTACATCAGCTATGTACCTGAGGAAGTGGACGGGACGTCCACGAAACGCGTAGTAATCGTAGCTTTTAACAATAAACCACAAGATTGTTTAATTATACAATCTCTCGTCATAATTCTTCACTACGGAGGAGCGCGGATTTTTTACCAGCACCTACTTCATCCTACTACAGACTATTATCGAATCTTGAATTTTACACAGTGTAGGGTTCTCTCTTCTCCCACTGGTCATCAAGTTTGTGGTTTCTCCTTTTCCTCTTTAACACCACTTCTCCTGGTGTGAAGGGTTCTGCGGGCGCACTTTTATTGTAGTGGGCTTCCTGTTTGTCCCTTACCCGAGTGAGACTGTCTTCGACACAGGCCTGTACTCTTCTGTACTGCTCCTGTCTGGTCGTGTCCCAGTCCTCAGTGGACATATCTGCTTCTGGTTCTACTACACCAAGCTCCAGGTCCATGGGCAACTTCCCGGGTCTTGCTCTCATGAGATATGCTGGAGTACAATTGGTGGAACTCACAGGTACAGTACAGACCAAAAGTTTGGACACACCTTCTCATTTAAAGATTTTTCTGTATTTTCATGACTTTGAAAATTGTACATTCACACTGAAGGCATCAAAACTATGAATTACCACATGTGGAATTATATACTTGACAAAAAAGTGTGAAACAACTGAAAATATGTCTTATATTCTAGGGTCTTCACAGTAGCCACCTTTTGCTTTGATGACTGCTTTGCACACTCTTGGCATTCTCTTGATGAGCTTCAAGAGGTAGTCACCGGAAATGGTCTTCACTTCACAGGTGTGCCCTGTCAGGTTTAATAAGTGGGATTTCTTGCCTTATAAATGGGGTTGGGACCATCATTTGTGTTGTGCAGAAGTCTGGTGGATACACAGCTGATAGTCCTACTGAATAGACTGTTAGAATTTGTATTATGGCAAGAAAAAAGCAGCTAAGTAAAGAAAAACGAGTGGCCATCATTACTTTAAGAGATGAAGGTCAGTCAGTCCGAAAAATTGGAAAAACTTTGAAAGTGTCCCCAAGTGCAGTTGCAAAAACCATCAAGCGCTACAAAGAAACTGGCTCACATGAGGACCGCCCCAGGAAAGGAAGACCAAGAGTCACCTCTGCTTCTGAGGATAAGTTTATCCGAGTCACCAGCCTCAGAAATCTCAGGTTAACAGCAGCTCAGATTAGAGACCAGGTCAATGCCACACAGAGTTCTAGCAGCAGACACATCTCTACAACAACTGTTAAGAGGAGACTTTGTGCAGCAGGCCTTCATGGTAAAATAGCTGCTAGGAAACCACTGCTAAGGACAGGCAACAAGCAGAAGAGACTTGTTTGGGCTAAAGAACACAAGGAATGGACATTAGACCAGTGGAAATCTGTGCTTTGGTCTGATGAGTCCAAATTTGAGATCTTTGGTTCCAACCACCGTGTCTTTGTGCGACGCAGAAAAGGTGAACGGATGGACTCTACATGCCTGGTTCCCACTGTGAAGCATGGAGGAGGAGGTGAGATGGTGTGGGGGGGCTTTGCTGGTGACACTGTTGGGGATTTATTCAAAATTGAAGGCATACTGAACCAGCATGGCTACCACAGCATCTTGCAGCGGCATGCTATTCCATCCGGTTGGCGTTTAGTTGGACCATCATTTATTTTTCAACAGGACAATGACCTCAAACACACCTCCAGGCTGTGTAAGGGCTATTTGACCAAGAAGGAGAGTGATGGGGGGCTACGCCAGATGACCTGGCCTCCACAGTCACCAGACCTGAACCCAATCGAGATGGTTTGGGGTGAGCTGGACCGCAGAGTGAAGGCAAAAGGGCCAACAAGTGCTAAGCATCTCTGGGAACTCCTTCAAGATTGTTGGAAGACCATTTCCGGTGACTACCTCTTGAAGCTCATCAAGAGAATGCCAAGAGTGTGCAAAGCAGTCATCAAAGCAAAAGGGGGCTACTGTGAAGACCCTAGAATATAAGACATATTTTCAGCTGTTTCACACTTTTTTGTTAAGTATATAATTCCACATGTGGTAATTCATAGTTTTGATGCCTTCAGTGTGAATGTACAATTTTCATAGTCATGAAAATAAAGAAAAATCTTTAAATTAGAAGGTGTGTCCAAACTTTTGGTCTGTACTGTATGTGGTTGTACAGATCTACCAGGTCAGGTAGTAGGTCTGGCCACTGATTTCTCTCCTCTAGGGGTAAGGTCTTCAGCAGGTCGATGGCGATGTTATTCATCTTTTCACAGAGACCGTTGGTTTGGGGGTGGTCCTGATCTTTTTACACCCGTACAAATGGCAGAACTCCTTGAACAATTAGACCTCAAAGGCTGAGCCTTGATCTGTCAGCACCTGCTCCGGTATCCATGGGGCCTGCAGAAGTACGCCTGAAACGTCTTTGCCGCAGTTTCTGCCGTCAGATCCTTGACGGGGGCGACCACCAGGAACCGGGAGTAGTGATCCACCATGGTCAGGGCATAGGAATATCCTAACCTACTGGGTGATAGCTTGACATGATCCAGGGCCACGATCTCCAAGGGACGAGTTATCTTGATGGGTTGCAGGGGTGCCTTCTGGCTGCTGTAGTCTTTTCTTCTGAGGCTACAGGGTCCAAAATTCCAGGCACCACCTCTCAATGGAACTGCGCATTCCTACCCAATAAAACCGACACTTCAGCAGGGTTTCTAGCTTCTTCCAGCCAAAGTGCCCCTTCTGGTCGTGGTAGGCTTCCAACACCCTCTGGATGTCTGTCTTGGGCACCACCATCTGCTATACCATCTCATGGGTTTTGGGGTTGACGTACCTCCGGCACAGCTTCTCTCTATAGATGAACAGCCGGCTCTTCTTATTCCACAGCTGCTTGGCTTGTAGAGACGCTTCCTTCTCCAGGGAGGAACCTTCCTGGGTTATCAGTTCCTTGATATGGCTGACAACCGGGTCGCTGTCCTGGATCTCCTTCCAGCTGTGGTGAGGCAGGCGTTTAACGTCTTACCGCGAGACCTCCTGGAGGCTCGTTGCTCGTGGATCATTCCATTCCGATGAAAGGCAGGTAGTTCAATCTCTTCCAGGTCATCCACTTCTTCTTCAGTGTCCGACTGGTGAGGCATCCTGGACAGGGCATCGGCGTTGGCGTTCTTGCGGCCCGCCTGGTACTTAATAGTGAATTGGTAGTTTGACAGCCGAGCCATCCATCGTTGTTCCATGGCTCCTAACTTGGTTGTTTCCAGATGAGTCAAGGGGTTATTATCAGTGAAGGCAGTGAACTTACTGGAGGCTAGGTAGTCCTTGAACCGCTCGGTGATCGCCCAGACCAGGGCCAGGAACTCTAGCTTGAAGCTGCTATAGTTCTCCGGGTTCCTCTAGGTCGGGCGGAGCTTCCTGCTTGCATAGGCGATCACCTTCTCTTTGCCATTCTGCTTCTGACTCAGTACAGATCCTAATCCTTTGTTGCTGGCATCAGTGTACAGCAGGAACGGTTGGCTGTAGTCAGGGTAGGCTAGGATCTCTTCGCCGGTCAGGATCTCCTTCATCACATTAAAGGATTCAGCATGCTCTTTACCCCACTGGAACGGGGGATTTCTGCCTCTGGGGGACTGTCCTACCAGGAGGTCTTGCAGAGGCGCCGCTTTCTTAGTATAGTCCTTCACAAACCTCCGGTAATACCCGACTAGTCCCAGAAACTGACGTACCTCCTTGAGGCTCTTCGGCTCCGGCCATTTCTGGATGGCAGTGACCTTCTCCGGGTCTGGTGCTACTCCCTCTGGACTGACAATGTGCCCCAGGTACTGTACCTTTCGCTTGAGCAGGTGGCACTTTGAGGGCTTCAGCTTCATCCCATACTGGGACAGCGACTCAAATACCTCTGCCAGGTGCTTCAAGTGGTCCTCATACGTTTTGGAGTACACTATCACGTCATCCAGGTATAGTAGTACAGTCTCGAAGTTGCGGTGTCCCAGGCAGCACTCCATCAATCTCTGAAACGTTCCGGAGGCGTTGCAGAGTCCAAACGGCATACTATTGAACTCGCAGAGTCCCATCGGGGTAGTGAAGGCCGTCTTCTCCCGATCCTCCTCAGCAACAGCTACTTGCCAGTACCCACTAGTGAGGTCAAGGGTGGAGAAGTAATTTGCAGACTTTAAGGCAGCCAGGTATTCCTCTATACGTGGTAAAGGGTATGCATCTTTATGTGTAATGCGATTTACTTGTCTGTAATCTACACACATTCTCATGCTTCCATCCTTTTTCCTGACTAGAACTAGGGGAGCCGCCCAGGGACTACAACTATCCCTTACTACCCCTGCCTTCTTCATGTCGTGCAACATCTCCTTCGCCTTCTGGTAGTGTGCTGGTGGTATAGGCCTGTAACGTTCTTTGATGGGTGGATGGTCATCTGTGGGGATATGGTGTTGAACCCCCTTAATCCTCCCAAAGTCAAGTGGGTGCTTACTGAATACCTGCGCGTATTCCTGAACCACCCGGTGTACACCCTGCTTCTGATGGGCAGGAGTGGTGTCTGTCCCAACATGGAGCTGTTGACACCAATCCTCCACCTGGGTTGCCGGGTCATTATCCTCTACTTCGTCTGGTGAGGTTAAGGACTCCGCCGTGTGTATGGAGTTGTTATTTACTGTGTACAGTTTGACAACAGTGGCGTAGAGTGGTAATCTAACCTCGTCCTCCCCATAGTTTAGGAGGCGTATGGGCACCCTCCCATTTCATACATCCACTACCCCTCTGGCAGTCAAGAGTGTAGGTCTATGCTCCGAGCTAAGGGGCTCTACTACCGCCTGGTAGCTCCGTCCTTTGAGACCTATTGCTGCTCTACATCAAATCAGCATCTCACTCATCGGGGGAATCATAATGGGTACCGGGTCTGTCACCCGTACACTACCAATTTCACCTCCTGTTAGCTTTACATGTTGCTGGTACATAAGGTACATAAGGTACATAAGGGCTTGGATCTCTTTCTGGAGCGCCCTTCTCTGCCCTGGTCTGGCAGTGTCAGCTATCTGTTGAGCAAGAACAACACTTCTCCCAAACAGTTACCAACAATATTAGTGCCAAGTACCATATACAAGTCTGTATCATCAGGATTAGTCTCTATTACAATTAGTCCCTGGTCCTTCAGTTCCACTCTTCCCACCTTTAGTGCCACATCCTTAACCCCGACTAGGCTAAGGGGGAGGCCGTTTGAGCCATACACGGAAAGATTTGGATCTGGTGGATGAAGTTCGTCTATGGACCAGAACCTTTTGTAGAGGACATCAGGCATAATGGTTACCTGAGCTCCAGTGTCCAGCAGAGCGGGTGTCGCGATGCCGTCGAGCACAATGGACAGGAAAGGTCTTCCTCCCACAAACCTGCGGTACCAGTTTGATGGGCCTGAGGGGTCTACTCCTGGGTGTCGGCCCTCGGCCCCAGGGTTTGCTTGTTTAAAGGACAGCTCCGGATGATGTGGCCTCTCTTGTGGCAACGGTTGCAGACAGGGTCCCTCAGCGGGCGGCGTTGGTCGCTGGTCCTCCCAGGGGGTGGCGTTGTCCTCCTCCTACTTCTCATCTAGGGGACATCCCCAGGGCTGTCGGCTAGCAGGATCCTTCCTTCTGCCACGGGCTCCGTCTGCAGTTGCAGGGCACTCAGTACAGTGGTCAGGGTTTTGCTCAACTGACGCACTTCAGAGCGTAGGGGACATTGCTTGCACCTTGGCTTCAGCAGCCACCGGGGACAAGGTGGACGCTGCGGGCACTGGGGTGGCCCCACCCTGGTAACATTGGGTAGCAGTTGTTACCAGGGGCTGCAGTCCTCTTATAGCCATGTCCTTAAGTGTGTCAAAGGTGGCATCTGGATGATCCAGGGACCACCAACGCACAGTCCTGCTCTCCTCTTGAGACCTCAGTCCCCAGATAAACTGTTCCTTCAGCATTTTATTTTCATTATCGATGTTGGTCGGACTAACCTGTTTCAGAGCTCCAGGGCCCCTTGTAAACGCCAGGCATAGTCCCGAACACTGTCCTCCGGTTGCTGAGAGCAGTTGTAGAGCGTCATCCGGAGGTCTGTCTCAGTACGATTCTCAAAGACAGTCTGTAACTTTTTAAAGATTGCGGACACTGACTCCTGGTCTGTGGCCGACCAGGTTTCTACTTCTCGCTCCGCAGCACCAGTCAATTGTCCCAATACAACAGTGGCTCTTTGCTTGCCTGTCATAGAGTACATGTTCAGTATACCGCATATTTTCCTTTTGAATACAGACAGGGTATCTGGTTTGCCGCTGTACTGGGGGAGCCACTTCGCTCCAAGGATGTACGGTAGGGCCATGGGTATGACAGGGGTTACAAGCCCTGCTGGTGGAGCGGCTGCTTCGGCCTGCTCGGCGCCGAGCGCGGGTTGAACATCAGGGCGGTTAACCGGTACTCCGGCGTTGTGCTGTTCTTCGGACATTCTGGCGCCCCCCTAGCGAACCGTGGCCTACCTTCTTTTCTTTTCTTCCGGTAGGCCGCAGCTTCGCAGGTGACGGTCTTCTTCAGGACCTTGCGTCGCTTGCTTCCTACGTCAGAGCGCTCACTGGAGCTCCTTCCAGGACCTGGCGCTTCCTGGTTTGACGTCGAGGCGTGGGGCGTGTCCAGAGCTTCGCGTGCTTCAGCACGTATGCCTCTCAGTTTCCCGCGGTTACGCCCTTCTTCCCGCTCGGCGGCACAACAATGGCGGCGATCTTCGCCACAGTTAAATACACAGTTCTGATTAAAGGCGCACAGTACCCGGTGGCAACGGGCACAACACCCCGTCATTGCAGCGGGCACGGAATCCTGTTCGTGACGCCAGGAAGAGATGAGGCGCCCAGGGGATGGGGACGACTCGGCTCCCAGGCCTTGTTGATGGTGCTGGGGGATGCCGCGGTGGCCGGCTCCCGGGCCCGTACCCTGGGGTCACTCTTAAAAGAAAGCAAGGAATGGTGGGGGAAAGGTGTATGGGATAGGGAAAGTTCGTGACGCCACCCGTGGTATCTGGTGAGGATCACCAGCGCTGCTACAGTCCTCTGAGGCCGGTGGAGCGGGGCCTCAGGGCAGCGTAGGACAATGGATGCAGGACAGAGGGGACCCAGCCGGGTCAAAGGAGGAATAGGCACACACACGACAGTTCACTTCAGTACCTTTACTGGTGGTGTTTCAGGCCCGATCCAGGGCACTGTAGGGTGAAGTGTGCATTTCAGGACTCTCCCCAGTGAGCGGGTGTGGGGCCTCCTGCTTCTTGCCTTTTCCTGATAAGTTTGTGACCTTCCTGGATCTAGACCTAACTTGGTCTCTGTCTTGCACCTGCCGACCTGGTGGTAGGGCCTTCTGTTGGAGATCACACTCCCTGGTCTCTTGGGTCTCAGTGACTCCTGACCCTGGTATAATAGTCAGCTTTTGGTGTTCCTGGGACATGTAGTTCGCCAGGGGCTCCGGTAGTTTCTGCTGGTCGTAGAGATCCCTGCAGACGCGGACCCGGTGTCCGGTATATGGTCTTGGGGTGAGCTGGCTAAGCTCCTCTGCCCCCTATGTAGCTCGCTTACTCCACTTGCCTTCGGCCGCGCTCGGGTCCCTCACTAGGCTTCACACTGGCAGTAGGCCTCGCTACTCTTCACCGCTCTTATGGCGTCGGCACGCCTTAGGCTCAATAACCTGAGCTCAATGAGTCTGGACTGTGCTCCACTGCAGGATGGCTTCTGCAGGAGCTCCTCTCAACAGGCTTCCTTCTACAGACTGGATTCTCACAGACTGGAAATAGCTCTGTCCCCTGAGGAAACTGTTCTCCAGACTGTAGATTCTAGACTGCCTGCCTAGCTCCACCTTCCCTATTTATATCCCTAACGGACTCCCTCTGCTGGTCTGAGGTGGAAGGTGGAGGTGTGTGAATGCTATGAGGGCCTCTTGTGGAGGAATCCGTCCATGCACCCCTCTAGGATCTGTGGCACCAATGCGCAGCAGGGCGCCAAACAAGTCTAGGTGATAACTCACACGTCAGGAAGACGGTAAGGAGAGCATTACAAAAGACGACCTCGGGTGATGACATTGAGGCGTTACTGAATGTATTTGAAAGAGTGGTGGAACGGGAGATATTGCCTCCGGAGCAGTGTGCGGAGGTGCTGGCGCCATATTTAACAGGGGGCCACAGAAGGCCTATTATGACCTGGCCTTGCAGGATGCAAAGGAGCATATTGAATTGAAAACTGAGATTTTGGGAGTTACTCTGACGATCAAGGCGCAACGAGTGCACCACTGGGCCTTTTGCAATGACAAACCTCCATGGTCCCAAATATTCAACCTCCTACACCTGGTCCAAAAGTGGTTGCAACCTGAATCTTCCCCTCCAGCACAGATGGTGGAGAAAGTTGTCATGGACAGGTTCATACTCTCCCTTCAGAGGTCGGTGCAATCCTGGGTTGCCCAGGGAGATCCCCATAATGCCACTGACTTGGTGAGGTTGGTGTAAAGGTACCAGGCGGTTGAGAGTTTTAGAGTTCCTTGGGGACAAGAGGCGCCCTCGAGGGTGTACAATAGGTCAGCGAGGATGAGACACTTCAACCCTGGGGATCGGGTACTAGTGCTGGTACCTATGGTGCAGAGTAAATTCCTGGCTAAGTGGCAGGGCCTCTATGAAGTAGTGGAAAAGATTGGTGATGTCAACTATAAAGTGCACCAACCAGAGAGAAGGAAGTGCTACCAGGTGTACCATATCAACCTGATAAAGCCATGGCTAGATAGGGAGCCCGTTGAAGCTCCGTGTTTGGTGGCTAAGTCGGAAGCCGATGTGGGAGACGTCAAGGTGGCGGAATCACTGTCACATACCCAGAAGCAACAATGCCAAGAGTTGCTGCATTGAAAAAAGGACCTGTTCTCGCATCTACCGGGGTATACTCAGATCGTAGAACATGAGGTGCTTACGGAGCCTCATGTTCGAGTGAACATGAAGCCATATAGAATTCCTGAAGGCTGCCGAGAGGTAATCTTGAAGGAGGTTAAGTGCATGCTGAGTCTAGGTGTCATTGAAGAGTCCAAAAGTGGCTGGTCCAGTCCCATAGCCTTGGTGCCGAAACCAGATGGAGAATGGCGGTTCTGCAATGACTATAGGAAACTAAATGATGTCTCTAACTTTGATTCGTACCCAATGCCCAGGGTAGATGAACTAATTGAAAGGCTAGGGCCAGCCAGGTACATTACCACCATGCCGTTTGGGTTGCAAGGATCTCCAACTACCTTCCAGAAAGCCATGGACATGTGCCATAGGCATGGAGGAAGCCAGATATTTGGGCTATGTCATAGGCAGAGGCGCGATAAAGCCCCAAATAAATAAAATTGGCGCGATCCAGGGTTGGCCACAACCTCTCTCAAAAAAACAGGTCAGATCCTTCCTGGGCATCATGGGCTACTACCGCCGGTTCATCCCTAACTTCTCCATGATAGCCGCCCCTTTGGGAGACCTCCTTAAAGGGACAAAGTCGACTATGGCTAAGTGGTCTCCAGAAGCTGAGACGGCTTTCCGGGAACTGAAGCAGGCTCTGTGTAAATAGCCAGTGCTGGTGGCACCGGTTTCTCAAAGGAGTTTGTGGTCCAGACTAACGCGTCAGATGTTGGACTGGGTGCTGTCCTATCACAAGAGGTGAACGGGGAAGAGCACCCCATAATGTATTTAAGCCGGAAGCTGACATCTTGTGAGAAGAATTACTCCATAGTGGAGAAGGAATGTTTGGCCATCAAGTTGGCATTGGACACTCTAAAATACTATCTCTTAAGCAGGAAGTTCAGGCTGGTATCAGACCATGCCCCACTAAGGTGGATGAGTGAGAAGAAGGTGAACAATGCTAATGTGACCAGGTGGTTCCTAGCCCTTCAGGACTTTAGCTTCCAGATAGAACATAGGCCTGGGAAACTGCATGGCAATGCTGACGCATTGTCGAGGATCCACTGTTTTTTAGCGGAAGGTGCCAAGCCCCCGGCTTAGGGCAGAAGGGGGTATGTAAGATGGCCACCGGTCAGGTCCTTGAGGGGAGATATGTATCACCCAGGTTGGTAGCTTTGGTGATGTAAAACCGGGAAAACATGCTCCAGCACACATAGTTCTGAGAGGGTTAATAGGGCGTATCAAGGCTGGTTTTTACGAGCAGTCATAAGAGTTGAGATTGGCTGCTCACATATCCCCACCGCAGGTCATATATCTAAAATGGAGACCGAGTGTCTCATTCGGTGTCTGTGGCTAGAGGTGTGGAGACCTCCAGCGTGTCTGTGCTAAAAGACACTGACTGTGAGCGGGCAAACCCCCAGCACTATATGGACTGTTTATTTTTCTGCTTTGTTACTTTGTGCCGGACAAGGCTGTGTTTTGTTTGCTTTGAAAGTGCGGCTTATGAAGTCTGAATAAATTTGCCTTGGACATTTTAAAGAGACAGTATCCTGTGCCTACCTCTAACACAGCTGAGTGAGTACAAAACCCTACGAAATATATATATATCTGTAGCTTTGTCGCCATAAAAGGAGGGGGGCCCAGGCAAATTTCTTGCACAGGGGCCCCAAGATGTCAGTGTCTACCCCTGGAGACAGTGACATCTTGTGACATTCACTTAGTACTGCAGCTCACAGGGAAATTAACACTTGTTACCACACAAGAATATATATCAGGAACAAAACATTATTGACATCCTACATATTCTATGCCACAGTAGCCTTGATGTCTTCAGGGGGGAACACAGCAGCTGGTACACCTCCTCATACCAGCAGCCCCAATGTCTCGTGTGAAGTATATACTCTAGCCCCAATATCTCCTGTAATGTATTTTACAGCCCCAAATGTCTCCTGTGATGTATGGGCTCTAGTCCCAGCATATATGCAAGTCCCAGCATCTCCTATGCTGTATACTCCAGCCCCAGTGTCTCCTATTCTGTATACTCTAGTTCCAGTGTCTCTCGTGATTTATATGCTCCTCCCTTAATGTCTCCTTCTATGATGCATATACTGCAGCTACAGTGTCTCCTGTGATGAATATGCTCCAGCTCCAGTATCTCCTTTGTGATGTATATACTCCAGCCCCAGTGTGTCCCATGTGATGTATATGCATCAGTCCCACGTGAGCAAGGATAAATTTCCCACTGTGATGTGACCTGCAGTGTAATATACATCTGTGTTAGTAACCACTTATCGCTGTGAGTTCTTTACAAAACTTATCACAAAAAGTTGACTGCGCTTCAGTCCAACGCAAATCTGGAAAAGCATTTGCAAGTAGCAACCTCATCACTACCACCTAACATCACAGCTGCACAAAAGAGAAACAGCTCCAGCCATCACATTAGGGTTGAGTTAATTATTTGACCAAGTATAATACCAGGATCATTTTCAAGTTGATAATTTAGTACCGCCCCCAAATTATGTTACAAATATCCAAATGGCCCTTGGCAGAAAAAAGGTTCCTCACCCTTGGTCTAGCATAAGCTGCTTTAGTGGTCTCTAGCAGGACAGGAAGCAATAACATCACGTTCTTTGGTCACCTGACCGCTAAAACCTCAGATGACTTCTCAGATGTGCTTCTGCTGGTGTCCTGTAACAGGCCTCAGTAGTGAAATGGCTAAAGAATGAGACATTATTGCTGCCTGTCTAGCTGGAGAGCACCAGAGTGACTTGTGCTGGAGCCAAGGAGTCAGTATACAGTGCCTTCTGGAGACTACCCATAAGACAGGGTCTTCTTCAGAGCACCCATAGTACAGTTGCTTCCTGAGAACATCCATAACACAGTGCCTTCTTGAGAGCAGCCATAACACAGTGCCTTCTTGAGAGCAGCCATAACACAGTGCCTTCTTGAGTGCACCCATAACATAGTGCCTTTTTGGGAGCACCCATAACACAGTGCCTCCTTGAGAGCACCCATAACACAGTGCCTTCATGAGAACACCCATAACACAGTGCCTACCTCAGAGCACCCATAATACAGTGCCTTCCTCAGAGCACCCATAGCACAGTGCCTTCCTCAGAGCACCCATAACACAGTGCCTTCCTCAGAGCACCCATAACACAGTGCCTTCTGAAGAGTGCCTATAACACAATGCCTTTCAGAGTAGCATGCCAAATGCAAATGTGGCACCCTGCTATTACAGGTACCACAGGACCCAAAAGGGTGCATGGACAGACTTCTCCACAAGAGGCCCTCGTTACATAACAGACACCTCCACCCTTCCACCTCATATCACCAGAGGGAGCCCTGTTAGGGATATATATACTGGAGGGTGGGTTTAGGTAGGCAGAGTGTGCTGGCACTAGAGTTCAGTGAAGAAGCAGCATGTGAGTTGCTGTGCTGAGGGCCAGCCAGGGCCTAAAGCATGTGCTGAAGCCTCAGGGCCTAGAGTGTGGCTGGAGGCAAGGAGAGGAGAGAGGAGTTAAGGGGGCAGAGGAGCATCTTAAGCTCACCCCAGAACACAAGCCGGACACCGGGTCCGCGCCTACAGGGTCCTCTATGCCCAGTAGGAATAACCAGTATACCAGGAGGATTCTAGACCCCTGGTCAACCTGAAGCTACAATCATCTAAAGAACTAGGAACCACGAAGGCCCCAGCGCCCAGGGATAGTGGTAGCCAGAAAAAAGTTCTACTACCAAGCAGACAGGTGAGAGAGTGAAACAGTACAGAAGCTAGGCCTAGTTCCAGGCTGGCCAGGAGCTTTAGAGAGAGGAAGAAACGGACCAGGAGGCCTACTACCCATTCACTGGGGAGAGTCCAGAAGTGCACCCCTCACCCCTCCTACTAGGTACCCTGGACCATACCTGCCGTTGCACCAGTAAAGGTACTGAAGCGAATCCCCTGTGTGCGTGTCCGTCATTCCCCCTGACCCGACCGGGCCACCTTTGACCTGCATCCCTTCCATCAACCCTGCCCAGGGGGCCTGCTCCGCTTGTGGGGAGCAGAAGCATCTCAGCTGCCATCCCATCACCCCCGGAGGTCTGCAGCAGCGCTGGTACCCATTACCAGGAACAACAGGTGGCGTCACGAGACAAAACTGTTATTCATCCCTTCAAGTAACAAGCCCCTTTTAAAGAGTGACCCCAGAGTATGGGCCCGGGAGCCGACTGCCATGACATCCCAACAAGGTAAAAGCCCGGGTACCGAGTCCCCCATATCCCCCTGGGCGAGTCACAAACTTTTACCTTTCACTAAAAAGTTATTTTAGTCATTGAAAGCTCTGTTATTGGTCTTTTCTTTTAAAACAAAAGATGTTAATGTATGAGTTGTTTTTTCTAAACTAAAACATCAGTATTCAGGTTAAATTACCGTGTTATCACTTTGTGCTAAATAAGTGGGTTTTGGGTTACTGTTTGGGCACTTTATCTCTAAAAGGTTCGCAATCACTGCCTGTAGTGTAAGGCTGTGTGCCCACTATGCATTTTTTAAGCGTTTCCGCAGCGGCAATTCCACTGCAGAAACGCTTAAAAAACGCTTGGTAGAAGGTCTGCCATGTTCCCCAATGATAATCCGCATATGCTGCGGATTATCATTGTGGAAAAATCTGCAGCACTACCAATTATTTTGCATAAACGCGGCATTTTCGCCGCCATTGACTTGCATTGGAACGCATGGAATATGCATCACTGCATCTGCAGATGCGGAATCCATGGGTTTCAATGTGCGGATGGTACCCGGATCTGGAGAAGAGGAGACTCTTCTCCAGACCCGGGTACCATGGTACCTGTAAAAAAAAGAATAAAATAAAAAATATACATTATATTCACCTTCTGATGGCCCCCGGCCTCCTTAGCGATGCGTCTCGGCTTGCCGACAGCTCACGATGGTCTGAAAAGGACCTGCTGTGACGTCATTTAGTCATGTAACGGGGTCATGCGACTTTAGTCTACCGCGAGCTGCCGGCAAGCCGAGACGCATCGAATAAAGACTCCGGGGGCCATCAGAAGGTAAGTATAGATTTATTTTTTTATTTTTTACCATTCTTTACGGTCACACTATATAAATTCATGCCGGTTGCATGGATTTATATAGTGTGACCAAGTTGTCAAGCACTTTCCAAGTGATGCTAAAATCTCTTGGAAAGTGCTTGACAACCCGCATGCGGAAATGCATGTGAAGAACGCTTCACTTCCGCTTGTCCCTGGCAGGAAAAACGCATGTACAATCCGCATGTGTTTTTTCTGCCAGGGAGATGCAGAAACGCTCATGAAAAAATCCAGAGCATTTCCGCATCGTGGGCACATAGCCTAAAGCTAGTTAACATTATCTCAGTGGCATCACCATTTTCTGGTTGTCATTCTGCAGAAAGAAAAGATGTCAATTAGAAGGAGTCAATGTTTTGAAGTGCTACTCTGTAAACATTATAAATCTGAAGTGTGTGCTGATGGGGTTGATTTATTTAACTGTGTAAATCTATGTACAGCGAGGTGCATATGAGACAGACAGCTACTAAGTGTGACAAATGGCTTGGGGTTAGCAAGCCAGAAAATGACATTCTGTCTGGAGGACACAATATGGCAGGGGTTCCACCGGGAATTTCAGGGCCCCATACTGGCAAAATTTTCGGTCCCCTTGAGACTCTGCCCAGGCTCCACCCCAGCTCCATCTCTACCCCTCGAACCTTCCACAGTCCCACTGCCCAGACTTGGAAAATCTCCACTTTTATACCATGTCCTCACCAATCACACATTAACAGTTCCCATCAAACACCATATCACATACATAGCCATCAGCTTTTGTTTTGGCCAAAATTATTTTTAAGCCTGCCACCACGACAAAAAGTAGACTCTTTTTGCAGAGCTCTACTCCACTGTAACCTATTCAAAATTTCTTAAAATATCCAATATTCTTTTTAGGTATATTTGTATTTATTTTTCTTTAAGGGAATGTGTCACATACGTTTTATTAAAATGACCAATAATACCCCACACAAGGGACAAATACCGTCACACAATGGTCGGACCACATATTACCACAACATAGTGACCGAATAATACCACATCCAAGGGACAAATAACTCCACACCGTGGCTAGATCACATATTACCAGCACACAGTGACAGAATAATACTGCATACAAGGAACAAATACCGCCACATGATGACCAGACTATATATTACCACCACATAGTGACCGAATACTACAATAGTGATCATTAATAGAAACCACAATACTAATATTACCATAAGTGCCATAATACACAGGAGGTCTGTACATAGTATACAGTGTACAGTCTGAATGTACAGTAACCAGTAACGTCTCTAGTTGAAATCCTTCATTTTCACTTTTCTTCTTCATCCAGCGCAGACCACCATCACTTCTTTCAGCCAGGACTCATCATTGTAGAAAATAACACAGTTAACTAGAGCACCACTTCCAAAACTCATTCCCCACTTTTTCCCCAACTTCTACACTATGCCAGATGAAAAAAAAAGTGATAGTGTCACCCTGCACAGTAACAGGAACCCCCCATTGAAAACAGTATCCTCAAAAATAAAATACATCACAGCAGTAATAATATCCCTTAATTAGCCCCTACAGTAATAATGTCCCACATCCTGGCACCTTCCGGTAATGATGTCTAAAAACCTGGTCCCCACGTGTTTCATTCCTGGCCCCACGTGTCTCAGTTGAATACTGAACTGGCCCTGCCCCAGGGACCAGGTGAGCAGAAGCTTCTCAGTGGACAATGAAGTGACTCTCAGTCACTCACCCATCTGTTTTGACTTTGAGAAGTCTGAAGATGTCAGGCATGCAGGCGATCAGCACAGGGTTTTGCTGAAGCTGGAGCTCTTCCTTGCCTTGCCACTTCCAACACTGTCTGACCATGTTTGCACTGTGCTAGTCAGTCTTTGGCACATGCCCAGTACAAATGTAGGAAAAAAATGTAATATATCATTGACGGTGCTATTTTTTTCAGGCAGCAGAAAAAAAACACCTGTTTTTTGCAGACTGTCAGTGAATTTACGGATGGTTGGCAACCCTGGAAATACTTATTAGTCAAAGGAATCGAGGTAGGTAGAAGCTGCTTGGTCCTGCCTTTGCCTAGTTTGCCAAGACACATAGTCTCCAGCGTTTCATAGTAACAAATACAGTACAGGGTTGCAATAATATAACCAAGCACTGATTCATGGGACGTGGTTTTGGCATGTTGAATTAGTTGACAGATTCCCTTTAAATCTTTCACTCATCAAGATCCAGTTTGTGAATTTAGGTGCACCTGCCAATATCTGGTTGCTACAATTCTTTTTACAGTCTCCCAGTATGCCTCATTCCTTCTTAAACAGCATACTTGAAAATTAATGAAAAAATTACTATAGAATTCTGATATTAAAATTATTATGGATCCAACAAGAGCTATTAAAAATATATGCAGATATGCAGGTCTGCTCTACAGTCATAGGGTATGCAGTGAGTACAACGGCGGCCAAAATTTGGGAAAAACCCCAATATCAATTTAAAAACACATAGAGGTGGTTAACAGTAACGAGTACAACATGTTCCCCTTAGAAATTAGCGGGTCTGCTATACAGTTATAGGGTATGCAGTGAGTACAACGGCTGCCAAAATTTGGAAATAACACCCAAGAACAATTTAAAGACACAGAGAGGTGGGCCTCAGTAATGAGTACGACATGTTTCCATTAGAAAGAAGCTTGTCTTCTAAACAGTTATAGGGTATGCAGTGAGTACAACGGCTGCCAAAATTTGAGAAAAACCCCAATAACAATTTAAAGACACATAGAGGTGGGTCACAGTATTGACATGTTCCCATTAGAAAGGAGCGGGTCTGCTATACAGTTATATGGTATGCAGTGAGTGCAACGGCTGTCAAAAAAAAAACCCCAGTAAAAATTTAAGGACACATAGAGGTGGGCCTCAGTAATGAATACAACATGTTCCCATTAGAAAGGAGCGGGTCTCCCATACTGTTGAATGCAATGGCTGGCAAAAATTTGGAGGCACTCCAATGCCCCTTGCAAGAGACGTAGAGGAGGTGAAATGGTAGATATGGTGGTGAATGATATGGTGATGGAGGATGAGGAGAAGGAAGAGGGCAAGAGCAAATAGACAAAATCAGGAAGCTTATACCCATATCTGGGTGTGAAGAGGTTCATGGGAATAGACCTACCAAAAAAAGACACTGGATTTGAGTTATGCTGGTATCATTTGGTGGTGTTGAGAAGTCTGGTCCAATCCAGCCCTTGTTCATTTTTATAAGAGTCAGCCTGTCAGCATTTTCAGTTGACAGGCGGATGCACCTATCAGTTATAATTCCCCCAGCGGCACTAAAATCACGCTCTGACAAAACGCTAGCAGCAGGGCAGGCCAGGACTCCAAGGTGTAGAGAGCCAGTAAAGGCCACGTGTACAGCTTGGATACCCAATAATTATAAGGCACAGAGGAATCACGGAGGACGTTGGTACGGTCGGCAAGGTCAGCATCTTCCCAAACTTTTCCCTCCTTATGAGAGTACCTTGCACATCAGGGCCTGAGCAATGGGAGGGTCTGAGAAAACTTTCCCAGAACTTTGACAGTGTTCCCCTGCCTCTGCTGGATTGGATTTGTGTCTCTCTTGCCTGTACTCCTTGGTTTTCCAACAAACTATGACCTCTGCTTCAGATGGGAATTTTTTTAATAATTCCGCAACAAAGGCCTTCTGGTACTGCCCCATTTTTTATTATTAGGCCTGTCCGCAGAGGGAATAAGAGCTAGAAAATTCTCATTATAGCGAGGGTCTAGAAGTATCACCAACCAGTAATGACTGTCACCCAAAATTTGGACAACGCGAGGGTCACGGGAAAGTCAGCGTAACAAACTCAGCCATGTGTGCCAGACTGCTGACAGGCAACACTTCCGTGTCCTCACCAAGAGGACGACTGACCATGCTCTCCTCCTCATCCTCCTCTCCTCATCCTCCTTGTCCTCAGGCCATCCATGCTGAACAGACGGTATGACAGTTGTGCAGGTAGTACCGTCTATACTGCAGGAAACTAGCTCCTGTTCTTCCTTCTCCTCCTCCTTCTCTTCCTCATTGTCACCCAATTCAAGTTGGGATGAGATGAGGCTGGGCTGTGTGGAATCACTCTGTATGGTTCCTTGCTCCATCTCAGCATGCTCCCCCTGCAATGCATCCTCTTTAATTGTGAGCAGAGCATTTCAGAAGACAGAGAAGCGGGATGGTGATGCTAATTATGGCGTTATTGCCGCTCACCATCTTGAAGGAGTCCTCAAAGTTTTGGAGGATGGCACAGATGTCTGATCCATGTCCAGTCCACTCCTCCTTATGTGTGGAGTCTGACCTGAATACCGACGGCCGTGTTGATGCTGGTAGTCAACAACTGCCCTCTTCTGGTCAGAAATCCTTCCCAATATCTGCAATGTAAAGTTATAATGCGTAGGGACATCGCACACCAGTTGATTAGCTGGAAGCTGCAAATGCTGCTGACTTTCTAAAATGGGCACACACACGACGTACTTTGACAAGCAGATCCAGCAGATCTGGGTAGGTTTTGAGAAACCGCTGAACCACAAGGTTAAGCACATGGGTCAGGCATGGTACGTGTGTGAGTTCGCCTTGCTTCAGAGCTGCCACCAGGTTCCGGAGATTGTCACACATGACCATGCCTGGCTGTAGGTTCAGCTGTGTCAGCCACAGATCTGCCTGTCCATAATTCTTCAGCGTTGTGCGGTTTGTCACCTAAGCATTTTAGCTTCAGCAAAGCCTGTTGCTGCTTGGCCGAGGCAGTGCTGTAGTGCTTCCAGCTTGTGACTAATGAGGTCATTTCAGAGATGGAGGCTGAAGAGGAGGTGGAGGTGCAGGAGCTGTAGAATGTGGGGGCCACCCTGATTGACCTAGGGCCCGCAATCCTCGGCATCGGGAGGATGTGTTCCATCTCAAGATCCGACTGGGTCCCGGCTTCCACTATATTAACCTAGTGTGCCGTCAGTGAGATGTACCGTCACTGCCCACAAGCACTTGTCCACGGTTATGTAGACTTTCCCAGTAACTGCGTTGTTAAGGGCACGTCTAATGTTGCGCAGGGCAGCACAGTGGCTCAGTGGTTAGCACTGCAGCCTTGCAGCGCTGGGATCCTGAGTTCAAATCCCACCAAGGACAACATCAGCAGGGAGTTTGTATGTTCTCCCCGTATTTGCGTGGGTTTCTTCCGGGTTCTCCAGTTTCCTCCCACACTCCAAAGACATACTTATAGGGAATCTAGATTGTGAGCCCCAATGGGGACACTGCCCATAATGTCTGTAAATTGTCTGAATTGTAAAGCACTGCAGAAAATGTTAGCGCTATATAAAAGTAAAGATTATTATTATTATTATTATTGTGGGACACATGCTTGTGTAATGCGGGGATGGCACACTGGGAGAAATAGTGGCGGCTGGGGACTGAGTACCGAGAGATGGCCACCGCCATCAGGTTGCAGAAAGCTTCCGTCTCCACGAGCCTAAAAGGCAACATTTTGAGCGCATGCATTTGCGAAATTTTGAATTTAGTATTGTGGCCAGTGGGGCGTTGGCTGCATATTTGCGCTTGCGTTCCAAGGACTGGGGTAGGGAAAACTGAACGCTGCGCTGGGACAAGAACGTGGACGTGCTTGCTGATGATGCTAGGTGAGAGTGTGCAATGACAGGTGCAGGGTGGGAGGCACGCACAATAGCAGAAGAAACAGTGGTGTCACGCACAGACACTGTTGCTGGACCCTGGGGCTCGGCCCACTTGGTCGGGAGCTTTGCTGCCTTGTGCCTGATCATGCTGGTGGTGGTCAGGCTGCTAGTTTTGTTACCCCTGCTGATGCTGGCCTGGCATGTGGTGCAAATGGCCTTTTTGGGGTTATCTGCAGAGTCTTTAAAAAACAACCAGACTCAGGAAGACCTAACAGTTTTACTGGCAACTTCCGTCGTGTTGGTGTTACGGGGAAGGCTTTCCCGTCTTGTGTCTGCGGTCACCACACTGCTTCTTTCTGCCTGTTGTGGAGGTATGCCTACCTCCCTCTGTGTGCTGCTGTCCTCGCTCAGCATGTCCCCATGCCAGGTTGGGTCAGTTACTATATCATCCACCACCTTGTCTTCCACTTATGCACTCTGGTCCTCCTCCTGACTTTCTGGCAATTGTGTCTTATCATCATCCACCTCTTGCGACAGTAATTGCAATTTCCCACCATTCCCTTTGTGTGACCGTGGCTGCTCAAATATTTGGGCATCGCTGCACGAGTTCTCCTCTTGATCCGCTTGAAGCTGGCGGGGCGAGAGGCCCGAATCTATAAATGGAAAAGTGAACAGCTCTTCTGAATGTCCAAGTGTGGGATCAGTTGTCTCCGGGCACTCGGCATGGTGGGAGGAAGGAGAATCAGGGTGAGGAATATGCGGTCCAGACTCACGGCTTCTGAAACTTGACCGTGTGGAAGGTGGTGGTGGTGGTGGCAAAGTGACTGGAAGCATTATCTGCTATCCAACCAACAACCTTTTGACACTGCTCTGTGTTCAATAGTGGTTTTGTGCGGTCCCCTATTAATTGGGACAGGAAGGTCGAGTGAGAAGATGTGGGTGTTTGTTGTGGCACAATTTCAGATGGAGGACAATATTTTCCACATTCACTACAAATGGCTGGATTTGATCCTCAGTTATATGTGATACGTCTGATGCAGAACCACAGTTTTAAATAGCGGGTCTGTAGGTTACTATTCTTCACAGCGACCTCGTGTGAATAGCTTCACTGACACACTGCAACAAAATGTAAATGGAGGCCAGAAATGGATGAATTTGGACCGGAGTTATATGTGATACGTCTGATGGACAACCATGGTTTTAAATAGTGGGCCTGTAGTTTACTAATACTATTCTTCACAGTGACCTCATATGAATAGCTTCACTGACACACTGCTGCAAAATGTAAATGGAGGCCAGAAATTGCTGAATTTGGACCGCAGTTATATGTGATACGTCTGATGGACAACCACGGCTTTAAATACCGGGCCTGTAGGTTACTATTCTTCACAGCGACCTCGTGTGAATAGCTTCAGTGACACTGCAACAAAATGTAAATGGAGGCCAGAAATGGTTGAATTTGGACTGCAGTTATGTATGATACATCTGACGGACAACCATGGTTTTAAATAGCGGGCCTGTAGTTTACTAATACTATTCTTCACAGCGACCACGTGTGAATATCTTCACTGACACGGCAATAAAACGTACATGGAGGCCAATATTTTCCATGCTCACTACAAATTTCTGGATTTTTATTGCTGTAATATGGAAAAGATCTGGCTGTATTCTGCAGTGCTAACAAGCAAATGGAGCAGACAAATGGTGTACTCTGGATTGCTTTTTAAGCAAATAATCAGGATTAAGATAAAAAAAATAGCCCTGGCCCCTGATATCTGGGGCTATGTCTACAAATATCTGTAACAGAAGGATCAGTCAGAACGTGCAATGGACCCTCTTGTGCTGTATGCACTGCAGTCTGCCACATACCCTGCCTGTCTTGCTTTTTAAGCAAATAACCAGGATTGAGATAAAAAAAAAAATAGCCCTGGCCCCTGATATCTGGGGCAATGTCTAATAGTATCTGCAACTGCAGAATCAGTCAGAATGTGCAATGGACCCTCTTGTGCTGTATGCACTGCAGTCTGCCACAAACCCTGCCTGCCTAACTCCTGCTATCACCACTGAATATATGCAGCTAGATTAGTCCTCAGAAGGACTGTTAGTTCAGATGGATATATAGCTATTCTGTGGAATACTTTTACTAACTATAAACAAGCAAATCTCTCCCTGACTCAGCAGCAGGTCTCCCTGCTCTGCCTGTTTCCGAGGTAGACTGTGACGAGCATGGCGGCGCCAGATCTTATATAGACCTGATGATGCTGTGCGGCCAGCCAATCACTGTAATGCCACAACCAATATGGCTACGGCATTACAGTGTGTGGCAGGCAATCCCTGCATGTTCATTGGGTCTCTAAAGAGCGCCAAACATGCAAGGAGGGGACCCGAGCTCCCGCCCGATCAACCAGGAAATACTCGCAGAGCGCCAAGCATCTCGAGCAGTGAGATGCTTGGGTGAATACCGAGCAGTGGCGAGCACGTTCGCTCATCACTACTCAACACTAAAGCAGTCTCTATTGTGAAATGTGTTGGTAGATAATTCGCTTTAGTCCTGTTGTCATCTCTTTAAAAGTAACCTGTTACCTCCAAAAATGCTATTTACTTGCAGATATAGGGTTAATCTGCAAGGAAATAACATTAAAATCATGCCTGGCTGCTTTACTGGAGCAGCAGCTAAAGTGAGTAAATGAAGTTATAGCCTTCCGTGTAGCTACTCACTTCCAGTCACGGGGCTTTGCAGAGAGCGGTTACAGTCACCACGCAGTAATCACTCCCTGACACAATGACTGACAGCTTTCTCTGTACATGCTGTGGTGCTACCTGCCAATCAATGTACTGGAAATGATTACAGCATTGTAACTAACTATAACTGCTCCCTGCATCTCCCCTATAACTGAAAGTGAGCAGCTGCAGCAAGGATATAAGCTTATTTTCTACCTGTTATCACTTCTCCAGTAAGGCAGCCATTGATGGTTTTAATGCTATTTACCTACAGATTATTCCAATATCTGCAGGTAAATAGTATTTTTGGACATGACAGGTTACCCTTAAACCCTTAATGCTCCATGATGGATATCATGTCAGGGGCTTTGGAGAGGTCTCAGAAGCAGAGTTTCCTCCACACATTGCACATGCGAGCTATAATCTGTAGCTGGCATCTGTTTCTAATAGCGATTGGCATGTACTCCGATAGCTGCAGCTAACTTCTTAAATGCTGCTGTCAGTTGCTGACAACGTCATTTAAACGCAGTAATCCAGCCCAGACAGTGACCATCACCTTCCCTTCAACGTGATCACAGGGAACCAATGGGTTGCTATGACAGCGGGGAGCTGGCTGAATGCCCCCATGTCTGTCATGTGATCTCTTCTTTCACATCCAGCCTGTGGCTGGGCATCATAGAAGACTGTGATTTTTATTATTGTTAACAGGTAAGCAGATGCGACAGTGCAGAGAGTGAGGAGACAGTGGTACTTAAACCAACAACTACTTATTTGATTAACACAATCAAAGGTGTGCCTATGACACAATATCAGGGGATAATGCAAAAGGTGAGAATGAAACAAGTTATGTTACAAGGAAATTACAGCAATTCGGATAAACAAAATGTTAACACAATGTTACTTACACTCTATCGTTCTATTATTACAATTAAACAGCTGTTGTTGTCAATTATGTCTTAGTCCTAATACCCTAATCTAAAGTACGTCACCATGGGGCTTGTCACCGTCGTCACTCTCTGGGCAACACAATATGTCTCACAGGCCCTAACAGGGGTCTACAATACTACCCGTTAGGCCGCAAGTCCCAGATTGAGGAGTCACTTGACACACCCGTCAGCTGCCTGCTTTCGTTCCCTGAAGCATGGCCCCGATCCCCACTTTGTACACTGGAAGTGATGGCTCACTCGAACATCCCTCTGCTGTAGCCTAGTCATCTATTTCTTGGCCCTGGCTCTGCTCGCTCAGCTCAGCTCTCCCAGCTACGGTCTCTCTTGATTCCTTCGCTTGGGTCTGGTCTCTCTTTTTCTTCACTCGGGTCTGGTCTCTCTGTGCCTTAACTCGGGTCTGGTCTCTCGATTCTTTTACTCGAGCCTGGTCTTTTGGTTCCTTTACTCGGGTCTGGTCTCTCAGGTCTTCACTCAAGTCTGGTCTCTCGTAATGGCAGCTATAAGTCAATTCCGCTGCTCACATGACCATCCTGCCACAGGTTAAAACACCCACTCCTCCCCTTTTTGGCCTTCCCAGGCCTCTTATTAACTGCACCACAACTGTTAGCTGACCTGGTGTCCCCCCAAATCTCTTCCCTCCGGGCATGTGTACTTTGCTCTTCAGTTCCTGCTAATGTAGTTCCCTCTGATCTTATCATCTTTGATCAGCAGATTGCGATATTCACTTAGACCAGGGGTCTCAAACTCGGCTGGGTATATGGGCCGCAAATGGAAAAAATTTGAATTTGGGGGGCCGCATTTTTTGTTCAATGTGACATTTTTAGTGATACCATTTTTTTTTGTATACACCTTTTGAACATTTTTGCCGTGTTTATTTTTTTATAGCTTGGGTCCTTATGGATGTGGCGATAATAAATGTGTACTTTTTTGTGTTTACTTTAGTTTACATATAAAACAGCATTTTTAGCGCCCAATATTTTTTCATGCTTTATTTTTATTTTTTTGATTTTTACAATTTTGTTTCCCCCAATTGGCCACATACAGTAAAATTGTCTTACAATTAGCATCATATAGTAATAATGGCAAACATCTTGTAGTAATGTCCCCATCTTGTACTAATGTGCCCCAACCAGGTCCCCATCCTGTGTCTATGTGCCCCATCCAGGTCCCCATCCTGTGGCTATGTGCCCCATCCAGGTCCTCATCCTGTGGCAATGTTCCCGATCCAGGTCCCCATCTAGTGGCTCTGTGTCCCATCCAGGTCTCCATCTTGTGGCTATGTGCCCCATCCAGGTCCCCATCCTGTGGCTATGTTCCCCATCCAGGTCCCCATCTTGTGGCTATGTGCCCCATCCAGGTCCCCATCTTTTGGCTATGTGCCCCATCCAGGTCCCCATCTAGTGGCTATGTGCCACATCCAGGTCCCCATCTAGTGGCTCTGTGCCCCATCCAGGTCCCCATCTTGTGGCTATGTGCCCCATCCAGGTCCCCATCTAGTGGCTATGTGCCACATCCAGGTCCCCATCTAGTGGCTCTGTGCCCCATCCAGGTCCCCATCTTGTGGCTATGTGCCCCATCCAGGTCCCCATCTAGTGGCTCTGTGTCCCATCCAGGTCCCCTCTTGTGGCTCTGTGCCCCATCCAGGTCCCCATCTTGTGGCTATGTGCCACATCCAGGTCCCCATCTAGTGGCTCTGTGTCCCATCCAGGTCCCCTCTTGTGGCTATGTGCCCCATCCAGGTCCCCATCCTGTGGCTATGTTCCCCATCCAGGTCTCCATCTTGTGGCTATGTGCCCCATCCAGGTCCCCATCTTTTGGCTATGTGCCCCATCCAGGTCCCCATCTTGTGGCTATGTGCCACATCCAGGTCCCCATCTAGTGGCTCTGTGCCCCATCCAGGTCCACATCTTGAGGCTATGTGCCCCATCCAGGTCCCCATCTTGTGGCTATGTGCCCCATCCAGGTCCCCATCTTGTGGCTATGTGCCCCATCCAGGTCCCCATCTTTTGGCTATGTGCCCCCTGTGCTGTTCTTCACACACATAAAAAAAAAAAAGATGATTCTCACCTGTCCTCCGTTCCCTCGGCGTCCTTCGTGCAGATGTGGCCGCAGGCACCACAGAGTCAGACCCCTTGACGATCCCGACCTGGTCCAGGAGGAGCCGCCGACAGCAGCGCTGCATTGCCGCACACAGACTGTCTCCCAGCACAGCATTTCCAGTGCCAGCTGCCGGCCAATCAGAGGCCAGCAGCTGACATCAGCGTACGGCAATGACGTCATACTCACTGCGCCGACACGCAGATATCAGCTGCTGGCCTCTGATTGGTCAGCGGCTGTCATTGGAAATGCTGTGCTGGGAAACAGTCTCAGTGTGGCAATTCAGCGCTGCTGTCGGCGGCTCCTCCTGGACCTGGTCAGGATCATCAAGGGGTCTGTGCCTGCGGGCCGCATAAAGCAGCCTCAGGGGCCGCATGCGGCCCGCGGGCCGCGTGTTTGAGACCCCTGACTTAGACACTCGGTCAAGGCATTATTGTGTTCTCACTCATTCACCCCCTTAGGCCATGGCCCCACTATCAGTATTTGGTCAGTATACGGTCAGTATTTTTTCTCAGGAGTGGGAGTCAAAACCAGGAGTGGGTGATAAATGCATAATTGGTGCACTTGTTTCTATTATACCTTTTCTCTGATTGTTCCTCACCTGGTTTTGGCTCCCACTCTTGAGAAAAAATACTGACTAAATACTGACCAAATACTGATAGTGGGACCGTGGCCTTACACTATAAACAGCAATGCTATGATTCTGCTTTATACAGCAATACTATTCAGGAAATAGCAGGTTCAAATCCCATAAGGGGACTAATATAAATAATAAAAAAATGCAAAAAAATAAAAGATATACAAATTAAAATCTCCCTTTTTCCCAGTTAACAATAAAGAAATGTAAAAATTTTTTTTTTTTTACAAATTTGGTATCAACAAGTTCAGAAAAGTCTGATCTATGAAAATGTAAATTGAATTAATCCGATCTGTAAAAACGATGAAGAGAAAAAAAAATCGAAATGCCAGAATTGTTTCGTTGCCACAACTTCACAAAAAAATGCAATAAGAAATTATCAAAGTGTTGTATCTACCCCAAAATGGTATCATTGAAAACAACATGTCACCATGCATAAAATGAACCTTAATACAGCTCCAGCGACTGAAAAATAAAAATGTTATGGGTTTTCAAAAATGGCGACTCAAGCTAATTTTTTTTTTTAATTTCTGAATTTTTTTCACCACTTAAATAAAAAATAAAAAAATACCCAAGTTTCATATTGTCATAATTGTACTGACCTGGACAATCATATTTACAGGTAATTTTTATTGCAGAATGAACGCCTAAAAAACAAAACCCCAAAAGTAAATGTGGAATTGTATTTTTTCCCCAATTTCACTTGATTTGGATTTTTTTTTACCATTTTCTAGTTATCCGTATGATAAAATAGAAGATGTCATTCTAAAGTACAACTAGTCCCACAAAATATAAGGATGTACAGTATATTGCTTTGTCAGCAGGTAAATAAAAAAGTTACGGCTCTTGGAAGAAGGGAAGGGAAAAATTAAAGCAAAAATTGCTCGGTCCTTAAGGGGATAAAATAAAATATTTACAGATATTCTATTCAATTAGATGTTATATCTTTAAAACAGTTAAATAAAGCTACAGTATGTAGTGATGAGTGAGCATGCTCGCCACTGCTCGGTACTCACTCGAGCATCTCACTGCTCAAGATGCTCTGCGCTCTGTGAGTATTTCCTGATTCCCCTCCCTGCATGTTTGGCGCTCTTTAGAGAGCCAATGAACATGCAGGAATTGTCTGCCACACACTGTAATGCCGTAGCCATGTTGGTTGTGGCATTACAGTGATTGGCTGGCCACACAGCATCATCAGGTGTATATAAGACCAGGCGCCGCCAGTCTACCCCGGAATCAGGCAGAGTAGGGAGAGGTGCTACTGAGCTAGGGAGAGATTTGCTTGTTTAGAGCTAGTATAGGTATTCCACAACATATATATGTATCCATCTGGACTAACAGTCCTTCTGAGGACTAATCCAGCTTCATGTAATCAGTGGTGATAGCAGGAATTAGGCAGGCAGGCAGTGTATGTGGCATATTGCAGTGTATAATACAGCACACGAGGCTCCATTCCAGTTCTGTCTGCTGCTGCTGTTTCAGATATTTCTACAAACAGCCCCAGGTATCAGGGACCAGGGATAATTTTTTTTTTAGCTTAATCCTGATTATTTGGTTAAAAAGCAATCCAGAGAACACCATTTTTCTACTTCATTTGCTTGTTGCCACAGCAGAATACAGCCAGATTCTTTCCATATTACAGCGATAAAAATCCAGAAATATGTAGTGAACGTGGAAAATATTGGCCTCCATGTAAATTGTGTTGCAGTGTGTTAGTGAAGTTATTGACGTCAGGTCGCTGTGAAAAATAGTAACCTACAGGCCAGCTATTTAAAACTGTGGTTTTCCGTCACACGTATCACATATAAGTTCGCTCCAAATTCAGCCATTTCTGGCCTCCAATTAAATTTCGTTGCCGTGTGTCAGTGAAGTTATTGACACCAGGTCGCTGTGAAAAATAATGACCTACAGGACAGCTATTTAAAACTGTTGTTTTCCATCAAATATATATCATATATAAGTTCGCTCCAAATTCAGCCATTTCTGGCCTCCATGTAAATTTTGTTGCAGTGTATTAGTAACGTTATTTTCAATGCTTCTTTCCTGCTGGCAGCTCCTGGTGCCTGGTGGTGATGGTAAGAAACAGTGTGATAGA
Source organism: Phyllobates terribilis (assembly GCF_046119375.1). Classification (NCBI taxonomy): domain Eukaryota; kingdom Metazoa; phylum Chordata; class Amphibia; order Anura; family Dendrobatidae; genus Phyllobates; species Phyllobates terribilis. The sequence continues at coordinate 256,403,710 of NW_027362761.1, forward strand.
TCGTGTGCTGTGAGAAAATGGCATAATGTTACCCCGGGGTAGGGGTGGGGATGCAGGGCATTGTTATCCTGAAGGGGGAGCTGCAGGGCATAATGTTATCCTGGGAGGGGGAGCTGCAGGGCATGATGTTATCCTTTGGGGGGGAGCTGCAGGGCATGACGTTATTCTGGGGGGGGGGGAGCTGCAAGGCTTTATGTTATCCTGGGGGGGAGCTGCAAGGCTTTATGTTATCCTGGGGGGCTGGGCTAGTGGTAGGATTACATAGGGGCTGTTGACAAGGAGCAGAGGCGCCAGCCGGCTTCATCTTAGAGGCTGACCTCCGCTGTCCGGGAGGGAATTGTGAAGGGCAGAACTTGTCCCTGTCTCTGATTATTTCTGCTCTTTCTTTTCAAATGACTGTTTTTCTGTGTAAATGTGGGTGCATTTACGTATTGGGTTTTTAAATTAATTAAATAAAGATAATTTTTTCAGGGTTTTTTTTTGTTATGGACTGGTTTACATGTATAAGAGCCCCATCGGTTGATCTCTTTCGTTATTGATTGAGGGGGCTATGTGGGGGCTCATGTTGTATACTGCTGTTATGGAGACCCTCTTTGTTTTAAGGAGAACTTTGGAATAGACAGCAAAGGGTCTTCACATTGCCAGTGAGATACAAATTAAGATACTTCATCGATGAAGGAAGAGAGACAGAATACTTGCGACATGCATTGTCAGCAGGTAGAGTCTTCTGGTGTGGCAACATAGACTCACCATATTTATTAGCTAGACAAAAAGCGGAACTTCATTGTTACATACAACTGAACAGAAAACCGAAATAGATTTATCAGTAACAAACACATTTCCCTTGGCCCAACGTAAACCTTCTTGTCAATGAGTTTACAGGAAACCAGTATCTTAGTCAGACATTTCACAATGTATGTCTTAAACACTCAAGCAGACTTCAGACGTAGCAAAAATATAAAAAAAAAATTCTAAATTAATAATGATATCTAGATATTAAAAATTAACCATAACAATTCCTCCCTTTTTATTATTTTACAAAACAATTTATTCATCAGCTACTTCCCCATGCTATGGAAGCCTGGAGGGGACGAATCCCGTTCACCGACAAATATCTTGCTTGTACATCTCATCATATATGTTTATAGGAGAAGTGGTATTATATTTCGCAGGTCTGTGATGCTTAATCTTACGTGTTTTCTTGCATAGTCCCTTAATAGCAAATATACTAATCCTGGCAACTATATACACTAGCAATATCAAAATTCCTATTTGTAGAATACCATGTAGGATACCCATTAGCCATCCACCTATACCCTTGAACCAAATGACAGGATTAAGAAATGAGAAAGTGTCGCTCCACCAGGAATCTTTGTTGACATGTTCTTGGAGCCACGCATCCATCATTTCTCTAACTATCTCTATCTTGGTCATTACCTGGAAATTTCCTGCAGGGTCTATGTAGTGGCAACACGTAGGGCCTATTATCTGACACATCCCGCCCTCTCTAGCAGTCAAGTAATCTAGCACTATGGTGTGTTGGTTAGTAACTGCAATTAGTTGTTTCTGTACAATATTAGATGTATTGAGAATGTCAAGAATCTGGAAGATCTGGTCATCTAGATAATCAGTCGCTTCTATCAACTTATCCCACATTTGCATTATGAATGGGTAAATGAATAAGACACTAAAAAATTTGTTAGCCACCCCCATTTCTACAAGATGTGGTTTACCATTTGGTCTGGGTTTGATGTCTGCAGCTCGTCTGTACAGTGTGTGTAGCAGGATTGCTTTAATATCTACTCTTGTGTGTGGTACTATAAAAGTAGAAGGTGTCAGAAAGGCCAGTGTGCAAACTCCTGTGAAATTGTTGGGTAACCACTTGTAAGCCTGATGTCCGCTTACAATATATAAACTCTCTGGTACTTTTCAACAACAGTGTTGTTGAACAGACTAGCAATCCATTTAGATAACAAGGTGGTGCTTAATTTTTCCATAATTTTTTCCTGATACTGAGTGTCATTTGAGGTAAAACCTGATATTAGATTTTGCAAGGTGACATTTACACAATGAAGCTTAGGATTGAGAGTGGCATCAACCGCTATACACTGCGTAGTAGTGGTAGCAAATCCATTACACTCTGAATATTCAGCTATAGAGAAAGGAAACCCTCTGGATTTTATCTGAATACAGCTGCAAGAGGTAAAGTTCAGATAACAGGAGAGGTCGACATGACTGGTCGCCCAAGGCATTTCAGTCTGACTTAGTGGTGGACCACTCCTGTTAAATAACAACCATGGCTCAGTCACCCAAGCAGCTACAGTTAGACCTACAGCCTTCTTTTTCTTTGTTGTTCTTAATCTAATAGGAAAAGTGTAGTTACTTAAGTAAAACATTTCATTCAAAATCATTGGAATAGCTAAATAAGGCATAGTATTGGAGGATATTGGACTATGGCTGCATATCCAACAGTTCTTAGGACGGTCATTAGAGTTCATGTCTTGGAGTAAGACTTGGTGATGCTTTAGCAGTTTGTTATCCCAGTTCTCTTTAAGTACTTCATGGAGAGTTAGGGCAAGGGGTACGGTTGCTATCACCATAGTCCAAACAAACAGGGTCATCATCTTTGCTGCTGCTGGGGTTCAAAATCTTTTTACAATGGCTGGCATGGATCCAAGTGTCCTTGCCTTGAAGCTTGACCGAAGTGGCAGTAGTTAACAGCACTTGGAATGGTTCACTGTATCTAGGCTCCAGTGGTCTCCTCATATGTCTCTTTACCACGACCCAGTCTCCTGGTACCAAAGTGTGAGTGCCGCTGAGGCAATTGGGATCTGGGATAGAGGAAAGAGCATGATTATGAGTAACAGTCAAATGTTTATGCAACTCCAGAACATATTCAGTGAGAGAACCATAGGAGGCCTGCTGCTGCTGTGGGAAATACAACCCTGTCTTAGGGACACTACCAAACAGTATTTCATATGGAGACAGCTTCTCCCTCCCCCTTGGGGCAGTCCTCACTGAATACGATGCTATGGGCAAACAATCTACCCAGGACAAGTGTGTTTCTTCCATGCACTTTTGGATTTTTAGCTTCAAGGTACCATTGAGACGTTCCACCTTCCCACTACTTTGTGGATGATAGGGAACATGGAAAGCCTGTTCTATCCCAAGAGTGACCATGATTTGTTTCATTAGTTCCCCAGTAAAGTGGGTTCCTCTGTCACTTTCTATAGTTTCGGGCACCCCATATCTACAAACCACTTCACTGATCAATTTTTTAGCAGTAGTTTTTGTGTTTGCTTTAGTCACCGCCCAAGCTTCTGGCCACCCAGAGAAAAGATCAATGCATACCATATTCATATGTAGTCCACCTGCAGTCTCTGAAATGGGTAATCTGGTTTTGGTGTGCATTTTCGTGGGACTCAAATAGGCCTACCAGGGTTATGTTTTGCACAAACTAGACATTCTTGAACATACTTTGCAGCCGTATTAGAGAACCCTGGGGCACACCAGTTTTGTAGCACCACTGCACACATAACACCCTTTGAGTTATGCACTGGAGAATGTTCAAGGGCAGCCATCATGGGGAACAGGCAGTGTGGAAGGCAAATACATTTGTTTACCTGCCATACCCCTGACACTGACTGTACGGCGCCCGCTTTGACCCACACATTCTGCTCGTGGGGGGGAGCCTGGGTCTGGAAGACCTGCAGTAGTTTGAGGTCCACGGCCACTGGGACCGGTGCAGGGAATGTCTCCTTATTTGAAAGGGGGCTTCCTGCACTCCCTGACTCTGAGTCTCCTGGGGTTCCCGCACTTGTGATAGCCAGTATCTCTGTCAGAGGTAATCGTGCTGCTTCCTTAGCCTCCTGGTCGGCCAAAGCATTCCCTACTGCAAGGGGAGTTTGTTCCCGAGTGTGTGCTGACACTTTGACTATGGCTGCCCTTTGGGGAAGGGTGAGTGCTGTGAGTAGCTACTCTACCACTTGTGCATTCCTTATAGGTTTGCAAGCAGAGGTCAAGAAATTACGGCTTCGCCAAATGGCGCCAAAGTCATGTGCAACACCATAAGCATATTGCGAGTCAGAAAATACATTAATTTCTTTACCTTTTCCCAGATTACACGCTGCAGTGAGTGCTTTAAGCTCTGCCTCTTGCGCAGAGCAGCTGGAGGGGAGTGGTTCTTGTATCACTGCCTTACCATTGTGGACTACTGCATACCCGGTGATGAATCGTCCTTGTTCACTATCCCAAGCTCTGAAACCATCTACAAAATACTCAGCAGAGGGGTTAGTGAGTGGTACATCAGTAATATTTGCCAAGCCCTTTATTTCAGCTTCCATCATGTTCATGTGCCATATCAAATTGAGCTTCCTCACCTGCTAATTTGAAAAACAGGGGCAAATCTTGGCTCATGGTCTCTCCCTCTTCCACATCCTGATACTTTCCTCCCTTTTCTAAATCCACTGGAAGTAATGTAGCTGGATTTAGAACATTACAGCGTTTGATAGTTATATGGGGAGGTGTAAGGAGTGAAACTTCATATTTTGTCAACCTTGCTGCTGAGAGGTGATGGGTCTGAGCCTGTTGAAGTATTTCAGATACAGCATGAGGAACTTGAAGTGTGAGGGGGCTTCCTAACACTATGTCCTCTGTCTTTTTAACAAGTTCTGAAGCAGCTGCCACAGCTCTAACACAAGTAGGAGAACCCATAATGACAGGATCAAGGGTTACAGAGTAATACCCTAGAGGGCGCTGCCTACCACCATGTTCTTGGGTAAGGACACCAGACGCATGTCCAGCCTGTTCGTGGCAGTACAAAGTAATAAACTTGTCATAATTCGGTATACCTAGAGCTGGTGAGGTAGAAAGAGTGAGCTTGAGGGTGTGAAATGCATCAATAGCCTCAGAATTGATGGCGAAAGGCTCAGTTTTGAGGCATTAAGACAATGGGGCCATAATACTAGAGGCATTTCGTATCCAGAGATGGCAGTACGGGACTAGGCCCAAGAATGCCCGAAGGGACTTGGCAGATCTTGGAAGGGGTATTTTTAGTATAGCCTCAATCCTCCCTGGGCTGAGATGCTTAATGCCTGGAGACAGGCAATGCCCAAGGAAAGTGACTGTGGACTTGCACAATTGGAGTTCATCTTTCGAAGCTTTGCACCCATTTTCTGCTAAGAATATCAGCAGAGATTGAGATTCATTGTGACATATCTGGTTGTGGTGCAGAAAAGGAGACGGTCATCCACATATTGTAAGAGTATGGTGGATGAATCAAAGGGGCACCAGTTATCGAGTACAGTCTTTAGGGATGTGGAAAATAAGGAAGGGGAGTTAGCAGCTCCCTGAGGAAGGACTGCCCATGCATACTGAGCACCTCTGTGGGTGAAGGCAAAATAAGAGGTACACTCCGTGGACAAGAAGACAGAAAAAAAAGCATTGGCCAGATCAATCACTGTGAAACAGGTGGCTGTGGAGGGGACCTGATCCAGGAGAGTATGGGGGTTGGGTATAAGTGGAGTATCCACTATAGTTACTGCATTAACTGCCCTAAGATCATGAACCATACGATAGGCTACTGGTTGTCCAGGTGGGGTTTTCTTTTTGACTGGGTACAGGGGAGTGTTAAATGGGGAGGTTATATGAATAACTAGACCTCTTAACAAAAGCTCCTGGACATTCTCATGTATTTCTGCATCCTGAGCAGCACTTAAAGGATACTGCTTTATACAGGGGGATTGGGCTCCTGGTTTAAGTTTTACAGTCATCGGAGGGATGGGTAGTTTTCCCACATCAAGTTTGCTACATGCCCACAATTGACTGGGTATATCCTCAAGCCAAACAGGATGGGAATGAGGTTTAGAGTCTGTATTGTCTATAACTGTGGGAATTGTTAGGGATAGAAGACTACACAATGTGTCATCATCCAGGGGGGTGGTCATCTTGGGGCCATTTGGAGTGAATTCTATGCAGGCCCCAATTTTCTGCAACACATCTGTTCCCAACAAATTAAAAGGCACATCAGGGGAAACTAAAACTTGGGTTACAATTGAAATTGAGTCATGCAAATTTAACCGGAGAGGATGAGTCATTTGTAATTTAGTAAGTCATCCCTCTACCCCTTCACAAGTCACATAGTCGGGGGACAAAATGTCCTCTGGAACATGTTCTTGCATTAATACTGTACCGGCTGCTCCAGTGTCTACCATGAATGAAATAGTTTGTCCCTCCCCCAGAGATATGGGGACAGTGAGTGTGGGTCCCTGGGGGGTGACAACGGGGCAGAGGGAGACATCTGGATTGCCAGTTTCCTATTCTACATTACTGTAATCTCTATTTCCTCCTTGGTGGTTACTTCCTCCTCCCCCCCCCCCCATCTTCCCTTCCTGGGCTGCACAGGAGCCAAGTTAACCCTTTTCTTTGACATGCTTTCTAGTTCAGCACCTCGGGCTATTTCCTTTAAATCAACCCATTGCATATTGCGCCACTCTGGCGACTAGGGCTTTCTACAGTCTGAACCGTAGCTCTAAGACCATTCATAAAACACTGCAACAATAATCTGCGATCCTTATCATCATTATGCTCATATCCAAAATCCAACCATGTTTGTTCTAATACAGAGGCATATTCTGAGACTGACTGAGCCTTATCCTGTACTACAGTTTGTAACAGGTCTTTTTATCCTGCTCTGCCCGTGCCCAGTTTTGCATCCTTAGTATAAACACCCGACCCGACTCTGGCGTATTTTTAATGGCTGGTTCCTGGCCTGGCAGCATCTGAGTAATTTCCATAAGTAAGGGGTCACTGCCTTTCTGCAGAATGACAGAAACTAGATCATCCCATGTGGCCCGATATGCCTCCTGAACACCCTGGAGGCGCATTCTAAATGTTAAGGTTTTTTTTCGGGGATCTGGGAGCTGTGTAGCAAGGGCAGTAAGTTCACTGAGGGACCAAGGTCGATATGTTTCTATTGGCCATACTTGGGGGGGATCGTGTACCTGAACATTATCAACCATCCTAGGAGGTTGAAACTGCACATGACTAGTGGTCCTCATAGGGAACAGAGGCACCCTGGGTGTTGTCCCTGGGTGTGAAGACCCACGGGACCTACAGCAATTAACCCCAGGGGGATTCTGATGACCACAATGTCTGCAAGTCCATCCCATTGACCCAGCATAAGGCGGGAGTGCTGAAGTGGGTGCAGAATTTACATCAGGTACAGAGACTACAGGGGTCTGAAAGTTTTTCAAACTATCATAGATTATATAGACAGTTCCATGCCTGGTTTCCTCTGATTTATGTTCACTCATTGAGAGACGTTTTGCTACTTCTAACCACATTCTAGCCTGCTCTAATTTGTTTTTATCTTTCAACCATCCTTCCCAATTGCATATATAGTTCTCCCATTCCTTCTCTTCCAAATTTCCCCACTTTCCCATACCAAATTTCCTCAATATTATTTCACATCCCTCTACTGCTTCTTTCCCTTTCAGTCTCTCCACTATCTCACATGCTGGAACTGGGGCCACACCCTTTAGGTTAGTCAATTCCTTACTGTTGCCAGTCCCAATGACTGCAACTACTGTGCCAGAGTTACTGCTGAACTCTCTTCAGCACACCTAGAGCCTCTCAGACTCTAAATTTGATCCCGTCCCAGTCTCCTCTGATCCTCGAAAGACAGATCTTTAAGGAAGTACTAACACCGATTTTCCAGCCCTGTGAGCTAGGGAGATTCTTGCACACAACCAAACAAATAACAATACCAAGCCAAATGCTCCACCTACTATTGCTTACTATTACTATCCACCTACTATTATTTCTGCATGATCATATAACATTTCCCAGTTCAGAGGTTTTCCTTCTACACCTTGTAAAGGCACTGCGTGACAACTATATCTGCAATAAATGTTAGTTTTTATACTATATGTTTCCCAGTCTGGGTATACAGGCTAAGCAAGAACTTCAGCTACTATAATTTTCCCTCTTGAGCTTACACAAAACAGAACACAGACACTGAGGACAACGATTCAGATTCATCAAAAATGACTTAACAATACGTCAATCATTCAACGCACACTGCACAATTGCTGATATTAATCCCCTTGCTGTATTCGGGCTAAAAACTGCATTCAGTTACCCCTTTCTTGAGGGTGCCCTTATCAATTTACAGGGGAATTCAATACCCTCAGAGTACTACCTTACCGTGAAGGATTCCTCTGTTATAGGCAATCACACTTCCCTTATCCTCTTACAGACCGATTTTCCTCTCCACCACATGTGAAGGAACACACCTAACGGGATCCCTTATCAAGCAGAGACCGTAGTCCCTTATTGGTCAATCAAAAATCATTCAGTCCCACATTCAAGGATCCTCATAGTTTACAATATCATACCAGACATTTATGACATAGACAAAACAAACAACATAAAACAATCCTCCGACTCCTAAAATATATAGAAGAACTGCGGAGGTGCCTAATCCCGACACGCTGGGCAAGGTTGGTTACTCGTCACTTCATTTAATTATCATTCAACCGTCATTCAATCGTCAATTATACATCTAAAAACCACATCGAAAAATATAAGACAACAAAATCAATCACTGGCAAGGGTTCAAAAATGATTGTCTTGTTAGGACCACCAATTACCCATCCTGGAGCCCTCTAGGTAGTACTGAATTAGTAGTAATACAAGGGATTACTTACCACGGATTTTATTCAGTAATTCCCAGAGAGATCCTTGTTGACGGTCCAGTGGAGGTCCGGTTATGACAATCCCAGGTTTCAGGCACCATGTACTGTTATGGAGACCCTCTTTGTGTTAAGGAGAACTTTGGAATAGACAGCAAATGATCCCTTCACATTGCCAGTGAGATACAAATTAAGATACTTCATCGATGAAGGAAGAGAGACAGAATACATGCGACATGCATTGTCAGCAGGTAGAGTCTTCTGGTGTGGCAACATAGACTCACCATATTTATTAGCTAGACAAAAAGCGGAACTTCATTGTTACATACAACTGAACAGAAAACCGAAATAGATTTATCAGTAACAAACACATTTCCCTTGGCCCAACGTAAACCTTCTTGTCAATGAGTTTACAGGAAACCAGTATCTTAGTTAGACATTTCACAATGTATGTCTTAAACACTCAAGCAGACTTCAGACGCAGCAAAAATATAAATTTATTTTTCTAAATTAATAATGATATCTAGATATTAAAAATTAACCATAACACTGCGCATAACCATAAACTAAATAAGCAGAAAAAGAGCGTGTATTTCTGCAGTGATCACCAAAAAATATGAAAAAATATATATGGATAATAATGAGTATCCTGGATATAAAGTGCATCAACTCATTTTATTGAAATATAATCAGACACAAGTAAAGGACATACCAAATTTAAAACACCATTAAAAAAGTGGAATGACCCACTATATAAGGAGCCAGCTGCTAAAGAAACCTTCCCATGATATTAAAGAATACAATGCAAAAAATGCACATGATCAAATCAAAGAACGCACAGGCTGTATAGAGTATCTGTAGTGGTCAATAACTGCACAAGCCCTATATTGCACACAACTAAAATAAGGAATGGTATATAGCACACTATGTTGGTATACCTGAATACTGAGCCAATAGTATATTACACATATATAGGGTATAGTAAATAATTATTCAATAAACCAATAATGTACACAAAGTGTGTCTGTAATGGTCAACAATTACACAAGCCCTATATTACACATATCCAAGACAAGGAGTGATACATAGCACACTGTTTACAGAAAATATTTTTGGCTCTCTCCCCATATGATATAATACACAACTATATATAGTTGGAGTAGTCAGGATATGAACGATAAGTATTCAATAAACCAACAGTGTGCCTAAAGATAAATATCTGCAAGCAATTAGTGAGTCACCATGACTATAAAGGCAGAGAAAGTGACTCCCCGCATAATATGGTAATCTAGACCCACAACATGACCCTAAATGAATATACTTAAATCAGCATGCGCTCTGGAAGGTGAAGCTGGGACCTCAGTGCCCAACGCGTGTCACCACGCAGGGTGGCTTCATCAGGGGCATGTATGATCCTATGCCATGTGTCGATATATATAAAGCCTAAACAATCAGTGGTTTACCTAAGAGACAGCTGTTATCCCGGGAGACGCCAGAGCCCCGGACACCGCGGAGCGGAAGTATGTGCGTATGAACCGGAAGTGGCCACACCGGCATAAACAGAGCGGATGCGGCCAGTGTGATATGCGTCCTGAGTTGTCAGGGAAACCGTGCACACAGACCATACATTGGCGCATGCGCAACTTCATGAGAAGCGTCTACAATGTTATTTGCAGGGGGAATGCTGTCCCAATCAAATGGAAGATTTAAAAATGAGGACTCTCCACCTAAACCTAATCAGGGGAGCACAGGTGCTGAGATAAAGTCCCAATTTAGTCAAAATAAAGCTATGTCATGACAATAGCAGCCTATCAGAAAATAATAATAGATAAATAAACATCAATAAGACACCTGGGAGCACGTACAATAGTCAGATCCCCATGGGTAGTAAATAGATATTAGTCTACATCAGTAGGACACCCGGGAGTAGGTGCAATAGTCAGATCCCCATGAGTAATAAATAGATATTAGTCATTCTATGGCACTATCAAAGTGCGAGATGTTTGCAACTCAATTAGTGGCTTACGTGGGCGCCATTATATATCTTAGTTATTCCTTTAAAGTGCTCCTTATAGAGTAAGGGGATAATTACCCAAATTTTCTACCAGAAAAAGACTTCAGCGGATAGATATATTCTATTATCCAATTATCCAATGGGGTCAATAAATAACCATTCTGTATACATCAAATGTAACATGACCATTATTGACCACCACAGGTGGAGAAGCCTAATGGCGGGAGAAAGGGACAAAAAATAGGCAAAGACACGGTGTGCATAAATAGTCAATATACATAAGTAACCCAACTGTCCCAAATTCCCCAAATTTTCTACCAGAAATTGGCTTCAACGGGTGGATATTTCCTACTACCCAACAAGATCAATCAAAGACTACTATATGTGCATCAAGTGCAGTATAACTGTTATTGGCCACCACAGATGAAAAAGCCTGATGACGATAAAGAGGAGCAAATAATAGGCACGGACAGCATGTACATGGATAATATGCATAAATGGCCAAATCGTCCTCTTGGGTACATGGTAGTTGTCCCCATATTGTAAGTTCCGTGAGAGTACATTGCCACGATGATCACAAGTTAAACATATAAGTCCTATCCGTCCCTCCATTTCCGCTGAGGCCACAGGAACGGCTGGGGCCTAAACATACCAATGATACTGGCCGAGTCAGGATTCCAATCCACCGTCCAATATTGAGCGCATGCTGATTTAAGTATATTCATTTAGGGTCATGTTGTGGGTCTAGATTACCATATTATGCGGGGAGTCACTTTCTCTGCCTTTATAGTCATGGTGACTCACTAATTGCTTGCAGATATTTATCTTTAGGCACACTGTTGGTTTATTGAATACTTATCGTTCATATCCTGACTACTCCAACTATATATAGTTGTGTATTATATCATATGGGGAGAGAGCCAAAAATCTTTTCTGTAAACAGTGTGCTATGTATCACTCCTTGTCTTGGATATGTGTAATATAGGGCTTGTGTAATTGTTGACCATTACAGACACACTTTGTGTACATTATTGGTTTATTGAATAATTATTTACTATACCCTATATATGTGTAATATACTATTGGCTCAGTATTCAGGTATACAAACATAGTGTGCTATATACCATTCCTTATTTTAGTTGTGTGCAATATTGGGCTTGTGCAATTATTGACCACTACAGATACTCTATACAGCCTGTGCGTTCTTTGATTTGATCATGTGCATTTTTTGCATTGTATTCTTTAATATCATGGGAAGGTTTCTTTAGCAGCTGGCTCCTTATATAGTGGGTCATTCCACTTTTTTAATGGTGTTTTAAATTTGGTATGTCCTTTACTTGTGTCTGATTATATTTCAATAAAATGAGTTGATGCACTTTATATCCAGGATACTCATTATTATCCATATATATTTTTTCATATTTTTTGGTGATCACTGCACAAATACACGCTCTTTTTCTGCTTATTTAGTTTATGTCATTTTTTCGCGTGTGGCAGGTGGATCCCTATTACCGGATGGTGCCCTCCCTTAATTGTTGTTGCTTTTACACACATTTTTTGGCAGTGGCTCTCTCTTGAGCCACATTTAGTCCAAACTTCTGGAGTGTTGGCACATCTAGCGTTAGCCTATATTTATCATGGATCTTTCAGCTAGGGAAACAGCTTGGAGCAATCGGGCATTGGGGGTTTTTGAAACTGGTATACGGCAGGGAGCTGAGGGAGTGACTGGCGAACCGGATTTCCAATCACTAACAAAAGATCTAATGAATCTACACAAATCCCTAACCAAAGTTTGGTGGAATGTGAGAAGTTTAGAGGAGTATAAAAGGCTGGGGCTAGTGCCCCGGGGCCTCCGGGTACAGATTTTCCCAGCTTGGGAAGTTAATGATACCTTTCAACAAACTTGGGAGATGGGTCTCTTAAAGTGCTCTACCATCTTAATCGATATGCTGATAGAGCATGATCAGGTGCTACTTACTAAGCTCAAAGATGACATCAGGGCATGTGAAAACAAGTTGAAGGACTTTGATAATGACACATTGGTGGCACCCTTCAAGGAGCGTCTTAAGGTGTCTATTGACCAGTTTGAAAAAGATATTATAAACAAAAAGAAACATAAGTTTCACAGAGACAAATTGGACTTTGACAATGGAAGGACCTTCAAGTGGGGCCATAGGGGTAACAGACGATGGGGCACAGCGGAGACTAGACCCCTGATGGATGTGAACACACGATGTGAATCCTCCTCTAGTGATTTTTTATCTTCAGGCCCAAGCGACACAGAAGGGGCCGTCGGAGAACAAGAGACCACACCAGTGGTCAAAGGAAAGAGGAACAGGGGGTACAGGGTCTGGTCCCCGTCATACTAGCGTGAAACCCGCAACAGGAGACGTTAGATTCAAACACAAATGGCCCCATCGAGAATCCGGATGGTAATCTCCAAATTATTAATCTGTCTACTTATATACTCTCTGAAGTTGAGAGATCAGTCTTAACAAGGGGTCTGTCTTTTTCTCCCATGAATATCTTGAATAAGTTTGAGTTAGTGAAAGATGTATATTTGTTTTGTCGACAAATGACTTTCAAACTTTTGTATCATCAGCCCTCTCTCATTGACACCCTACCATCGGAGGATAGACAGACTTTCCAGGACCTCCTAGATCTGCTGCAGGAAAATGAGGATTCTCAACCACGTCAAAGATTTACAGGTAGACTCCTCTCACAGGCTACACCATCCTTCTCCATGTTCCCAGTGGTGCAAATCTTTTTCGACAACATGTGTAGGGATATTCGAAATTTAAAGAATGACCCACACAGGAGCAACAATTTGAGCAGGGCAGAGAGACAGGCACTCATTAAACTGACATCTAATAAGGAGTTCCTGATTCGGGAAGCAGACAAGGGTGGCAACATCGTATTATGGCCCAATGCACTTTATATCAAAGAGGCCGACCGACAATTATCTAATAGTTCTTGCTATCATGTATTACCATCAGACCCGACTTCGTTCTTTAAGGACAAATTGGATTCCCTGATTAAGAGAGCAGGGTATAACAACATTTTAAACAAAAAAGAGATTGATTTTCTTACCACCCCATACCCTGTAGTGCCTACCTTGTATTTACTACCCAAGGTGCACAAATCTCTGATCGAACCTCCAGGTAGACCTATTGTGTCGGGTATCGGCGGCCTTTTCGAACGCCCGTGCATATACCTAGACCATTTTCTACAGCCTTTGGCCTCATCCCTGAAATCTTATGTCAGGGACTCCTCCCACCTTATCCAACTCCTTAATCAACTGGTCATCCCCGACAACACCATCATGGTTACATTGGATGTAGAATCCCTTTATACCAGTATCGCACATGATCTTGGTATTAAAGCAGTCATGTATTTCTTGGATCAACGCTCCACGGGTGATCGTAAACATGACTCCTTCATCCTGGACCTCCTATATTTTGTCTTAGACAAGAACTACTTTGTCTTCGACAGAAAATTTTATCGGCAGGTGGCTGGAACTGCAATGGGTGCGAGATGTGCGCCCGCTTATGCAAATTTATATCTGGGATGGTGGGAGGATACAGTAGTATACGCACATGAGTCCTTTAACAACAAGGTTCTCACATGGCTAAGATATATCGATGATGTGTTTTTGTTGTGGTCAGGCACCCAAATGGAATGTGAGGCTTTTATCAATGACTTGAACAGTAACGCATTCAACATCAGACTAACGTCAAACCTCTCTTATATAGAGATAGATTATTTGGATCTGAAGTTGATTAAGAGGGGTAATCGGATTTGTACTACTCTCTTTAGAAAAGCCACAGCTACAAACAATCTGCTGCATTACTCAAGCTTCCACCCACTGCACTTACAGAACGGGATCCCGAAGGGACAGTTTCTCCGGGTCTGCAGGAACTGCACCACTGTGGAGGATTTCAAGGAACAATCTAAGGACCTTTCACAACGCTTTCTTAAGAGAGGCTACCCACGACGAGTTATCTCGAGCACATTTCAAGATGCAAGAGGTAGGAACCATAATGACTTACTGCAGACACGAGGGGCAAGACCGGTCAGACCTTTGAGTCTTATTACCACCTTTAATAATCAATGGTCCGACATACGGAATGTGCTCACAAAAAATTGGGGTATTCTTCTGAGTGAGCCAAAACTGATTACACACATCTCAACGACCCCTAGCTTAATAGCCCGTAGAGCAAGGAATCTGAAGGACAAACTGTGTCAGAGCCATTATACGCGACCCTCTACCAGATTGGATAGAGGTAGCAGAATTGTTGGAACCTACCCATGTGGGGGATGCAACATCTGCCAATATACAGTTGCGCAAAATGGTATAACACTCTCCATCTTTCCTTATCAGATCAGATCAAAAACTTACTTCAATTGTCGATCACGAAACCTGGTATACGCCTTGATTTGTGGCTGTCCAAAGATATATGTCGGACAGACATCACAAGAACTCAGGAAGAGAGTCCAACAACATATCTCCAACATCTCCACGGCCAGGAGGGATCGTGACAAAGATAAAACAATAACGTCTGTGGCGACACACTTTTTGGAGGTCCACAATGGCCGACCGTCTGGACTCCAGGTACTGGGCCTGGAGCAGATAAAAACTAATATTAGGGGAGGTGATTGCACTAATGCCCTTTTGAGATGCGAATCCAAATGGATTTTTGAGTTACAGAGCTTGATGCCTGGAGGTTTAAATGGAGAACTTCTATTCACCGGCTTTTACAAACAGTTGTGAGTTTGTTATATCTATATCCTCACCCCTCGTTTTCTCTTCCCCATATAGGACGTTTACTACACTGGCTTCACTGTATCCGAAATCTGGCTCTATTCATGACACTCTCCCCTTTGAAGCCAATTGAATGTGGCCCAAGCTTTTTGGACTCTCTGAAGATATTTTTGGTACACGTCTATTGGGCCTCTTGATGATGGAAGGGAGGACACTCACCGCCCGGGGTATTCATCATCCCATCAGAGCTTCTGAGAGAGCGGGTATGAGGAGAAGTGTGAGGAGAAATCTGAGAACCGAACTTCACAACAATTTCTATCTTCTTCTTTCTTATATCACCTTTCTCTACTACTCATACATCACCAATATTGGACGGTGGATTGGAATCCTGACTCGGCCAGTATCATTGGT
Source organism: Phyllobates terribilis (assembly GCF_046119375.1). Lineage (NCBI taxonomy): Eukaryota > Metazoa > Chordata > Amphibia > Anura > Dendrobatidae > Phyllobates > Phyllobates terribilis. The sequence goes on from NW_027362761.1 coordinate 256,419,590, forward strand.
ATGTTTAGGCCCCAGCCGTTCCTGTGGCCTCAGCGGAAATGGAGGGACGGATAGGACTTATATGTTTAACTTGTGATCATCGTGGCAATGTACTCTCTCGGAACTTACAATATGGGGACAACTACCATGTACCCAAGAGGACGATTTGGCCATTTATGCATATTATCCATGTACATGCTGTCCGTGCCTATTATTTGCTCCTCTTTATCGTCATCAGGCTTTTTCATCTGTGGTGGCCAATAACAGTTATACTGCACTTGATGCACATATAGTAGTCTTTGATTGATCTTGTTGGGTAGTAGGAAATATCCACCCGTTGAAGCCAATTTCTGGTAGAAAATTTGGGGAATTTGGGACAGTTGGGTTACTTATGTATATTGACTATTTATGCACACCGTGTCTTTGCCTATTTTTTGTCCCTTTCTCCCGCCATTAGGCTTCTCCACCTGTGGTGGTCAATAATGGTCATGTTACATTTGATGTATACAGAATGGTTATTTATTGACCCCATTGGATAATTGGATAATGGAATATATCTATCCGCTGAAGTCTTTTTCTGGTAGAAAATTTGGGTAATTATCCCCTTACTCTATAAGGAGCACTTTAAAGGAATAACTAAGATACATAATGGCGCCCACGTAAGCTACTAATTGAGTTGCAAACATCTCGCGCTTTGATAGTGCCATAGAATGACTAATATCTATTTATTACTCATGGGGATCTGACTATTGCACCTACTCCCGGGTGTCCTACTGATGTAGACTAATATCTATTTACTACCCATGGGGATCTGACTATTGTACGTGCTCCCAGGTGTCTTATTGATGTTTATTTATCTATTATTATTTTCTGATAGGCTGCTATTGTCATGACATAGCTTTATTTTGACTAAATTGGGACTTTATCTCAGCACCTGTGCTCCCCTGATTAGGTTTAGGTGGAGAGTCCTCATTTTTGAATCTTCCATTTGATTGGGACAGCATTCCCCCTGCAAATAACATTGTAGACGCTTCTCATGAAGTTGCGCATGCGCCAATGTATGGTCTGTGTGCACGGTTTCCCTGACAACTCAGGACGCATATCACACTGGCCGCATCCGCTCTGTTTATGCCGGTGTGACCACTTCCGGTTCATACGCACATACTTCCGCTCCGCGGTGTCCGGGGCTCCGGCGTCTCCCGGGATAACAGCTGTCTCTTAGGTAAACCACTGATTGTTTAGGCTTTATATATATCGACACATGGCATAGGATCATACATGCCCCTGATGAAGCCACCCTGCGTGGCGACACGCGTTGGGCACTGAGGTCCCAGCTTCACCTTCCAGAGCGCATGCTGATTTAAGTATATTCATTTAGGGTCATGTTGTGGGTCTAGATTACCATATTATGCGGGGAGTCACTTTCTCTGCCTTTATAGTCATGGTGACTCACTAATTGCTTGCAGATATTTATCTTTAGGCACACTGTTGGTTTATTGAATACTTATCGTTCATATCCTGACTACTCCAACTATATATAGTTGTGTATTATATCATATGGGGAGAGAGCCAAAAATCTTTTCTGTAAACAGTGTGCTATGTATCACTCCTTGTCTTGGATATGTGTAATATGGGGCTTGTGTAATTGTTGACCATTACAGACACACTTTGTGTACATTATTGGTTTATTGAATAATTATTTACTATACCCTATATATGTGTAATATACTATTGGCTCAGTATTCAGGTATACAAACATAGTGTGCTATATACCATTCCTTATTTTAGTTGTGTGCAATATAGGGCTTGTGCAATTATTGACCACTACAGATACTCTATACAGCCTGTGCGTTCTTTGATTTGATCATGTGCATTTTTTGCATTGTATTCTTTAATATCATGGGAAGGTTTCTTTAGCAGCTGGCTCCTTATATAGTGGGTCATTCCACTTTTTTAATGGTGTTTTAAATTTGGTATGTCCTTTACTTGTGTCTGATTATATTTCAATAAAATGAGTTGATGCACTTTATATCCAGGATACTCATTATTATCCATATATATTTTTTCATATTTTTTGGTGATCACTGCACAAATACACGCTCTTTTTCTGCTTATTTAGTTTATGTCATTTTTTCTCGTGTGGCAGGTGGATCCCTATTACCGGATGGTGCCCTCCCTTAATTGTTGTTGCTTTTACTGCGCATAACCAGAAGCCATCGTCTGAACTTCTGGTCATGCGCAGTGCTCACCTTTGAAGCTGGTAGGTGCAGTGACTCTGCCGGAATGAGCGCTGCGCCTGCGCACATTTGCATTAGCCGATGAAGACGCTCGTGCAAATTATGTTATCACTAGTGTTCAGCGAGCACTAAAATGCTCGGGTGCTCGAAGCTCGGGCCGAGCTCACTGAGATACTCGGGTGCTCGACCTGAGCAACGAGCCCAATGTTAGTCTATGGGAGACCCGAGCATTTTTGCGGCTGCAACCCCGGCAGTCTGTAGAAACCCTAAAAAGTGTCCAAAACGATAGTGACAGTGCTCAAATGACATGGGGTCAGCATGGGGATCGCCCCAGGAAGCATTTCTGACCCCCAGGTCACTGCTGTCAACAACGTGGTCAGAGGTATTAAGCCACTTTTACGGGCTCACAATAAAACGTTCACAAACGAAACTGAAACTGTTTTCCTGTGACGGGTATTTGTACAGTCTGACTGAGGAAAAAAAAAAAAAAGAAGAGGATTTAGATGAAAAAAAAGGATTTTTCCTGAGACCTGGGGCTAAGTCTAGCAATTTGAGCAGCAGCAGCACACAGGACTGTAATGCTGTGTTTGTTGGTATAACCACTGCGACTCCTATACAGCCTGCCTGCCTGCCTGTCTGCCTGATATCTGGGATGGATATTAGTCCTCAGAAGGACTGCTTGTTTGATTTTGCAGGCATTAGAGACCCTACACTACCTATTTCGCAGTATAAATCTCTCCATAGCTCAGCAGCACTCTCCCTACACTGTCTGATCCGGAGCGACTGTGTCCAAGATGGCGGTGCCCGGTTTTAAATACTCAAGGTGACGCTGTGCGTCCAGCCAATCACTGTAATGCCCACAACCAACATGGCTGCAGCATTACAGTGACTGACTGGCAATCCCTGCATGTTCATTGGCTCTGTAAGGAGCGCCAAACATGCAGGGCGGAGACCCGAGCTCCCGTCCGAGTAACCCAAAAATGCTCGGTGCTCACCGAACATCCCGAGCAGTGAGATGCTCGGGCAAGTACCGAGCAGTGTCGAGCATGCTCGCTCAACACTAGTTATCACGCCTGCAGGGGAACTAACACCCCATCAACTAGTCAAAACCCTCATTAGGATAGGGAAAGAGGAGGTTATAAATGATTTTTTAAAGCATTTAACTGAATAATGTTACAGGAGGGGGTATAATCGCATACAGCTGAATGCTGCTGGATTGGAGGGCATACGGGACCTGGCAAGTTCCCTTTAATTCTGCTCAATATGAAGTCATACAATTAATATACATAAAAAAATAATATATTAATATTGAGCAGAATTAATTTCAGCCTATTGGTTTGGCCTCTACAACAGTCACGGTCTCTCATGTGGCCCCTTGGGAAAATTAATCTCTCACTCCTGTTCTCTTATGTATAGTGCTACGTTATGAATAGTTCTGTACATAAGGGAAAAATTTGCGTGACGAGGGTGGAGGGGGCCCAGACCTTGTAAACTGCCCTGGGCCTTAGCTACTCTTAATCCACCCCTGCACGTATCACATATAAGTTCGCTCCAAATTCAGCCATTTCTTTCCTCCATTTAAATTTTGTTGCAGTGTGTCAGTGAAGTTATTGACACCAGGTCGCTGTGAAAAATAGTAACCTACAGGCCAGCTATTTAAAACTGTTGTTTTCCGTCACCCGTATCACATATTACTGCGGTTCAAATCCAGCCATTTGTAGTGAACGTGGAAAATATTGTCCTCCATTTAAAATGGGCAAGGCGAGTGGCAAGGGATGGAAAAGGTGACGTGATGGTGATGATGGTGCATGCAGAAGACGAGGCTGAGGCCGTGGGCAAGCTGAAATTGTGGCACAACAAACACCCATATCTTCCCGCTCGACCTTCCTGTCCCAATTAATAGGGGACCGGAGAACACAACTATTGAACACAGAGCAGTGTGAAAAGGTTATTAGTTGGATGGCAGATAATGCTTCCAGTCACTTAGCCACCACCACCACCATCCTGTCTTCCACACAGTCAAGTCGCAGTAGCCATGAGTCTGGACTGCATATTCCTCACCCTGATCCTCCTTCCTCCCACCATGCCGAATGACCAGCGACAACTGATCCCACACTTGGACACTCCAAAGAGCTGTTCACTTTTCCATTTATAGATTCGGGCTTCTCGCCCAGTCCACTTGAAGCGAGTCAAGAGGAGATCGCATGTAGTGATGCCCAAATATTTGAGCAGCCACGGTCACACGAAGGAGACAGTGGGAAACTGTCACAAGGGGTGGATGATGATGACACACAGTTGCCAGAAAGTCAGGAGAAGGACCAGGGTGCAGAAGTGGATGATCAGGTGGTGGACGATGAAGTCACTGACCCAACCTGGCAAAAAGACATGCAGAGCGAGGACAGCAGCACACAGGGGGAGGGAGGCGTAGCACCACAACAGGCAAGAACAAGCAGTGTGGTGGCTGCAGATAGAAGACAGGCAACCGTTTCCCGGAACAACAACACAACGGAAAGTGCCAATACAACTGTTAGGTCTTCCCTAGTCTGCCCATAACCCCATTTGCACCACCTGCCAGGCCAGCATCAGCAGGGGTAGCAAAACTAGCAGCCTGACCACCCCCAGCATGATCAGGCACATGGCAGCAAAGCACCCGACTAAGTGGTCCGAACCCCAGAGTCCAGCAACAGTGTCTGCGGGTGACATCACTGCTTGTTCCGCTGTTGTGCGTGCATGCCAATCCCCTGTTCATGGCGCATGCCAAGATGCCTCCCGCCCTGCACCTGTCATTGAACACTCTCAACTAGCACCATCATAAAGCATGTCCACGTCCTTGTCCTAGCTCAGGGTTCAGTTGTCCCTACCCCAGTCCTTGGAACAAAAGCGCAAGTACGCAGCTAACACCGCACAGGCCACACTACTAAATGTACGCATTTCGCGAATGCTTGTGCTCGAAATGTTGTCTTTTAGGCTCGAGAAGATGGAAACATTCCGCAACCTGATGGCGGTGGATGGCGCTCGGTATTTTGTCCCCAGCCACCACTATTTCTCCCGGTGTGCCATCCCCACATTACTCAAGCACGTGTCCCACAACATTAGCCGTGACCTCAACAAAGCAGTTACTGGGAAAGTCCACCTAACCACGGGCACGTGGACATGTGCGTGGGCAGGGACGGTACATCTCGCTGATGGCACACTGGGTTAACATAGTGGAAGCCGGGACCCAGTCGGACCTTAGAACGGAACACGTCCTCCCAACGCCGAGGATTGTGGACCCTGGGTCAATCGAGGTTGCCCCCACATCCTAAAGCTACTGCACCTCCTCCTCCTTCTCCTCTTCAAGATCCACCTCCGAAATGACCACATCAGTTGCAAGCTGGAAGCACTGCAGCACTGCCTCGGCCAAGCGGCAACAGGCTGTGCTGAAGCTAATATTCTTAGGTGACAAACCACACAATGCTTAAAAGTTGTGGACAGCTGTGAAAGAGCAGGCAGATCTGTGGCTGACACCGCTGAACCTACAGCCGGAACCTGGTGGCGGCTCTGAGGCGAGGCGAGCTCACACACGTACCATGCCTGGCCCATGTGCTTAACCTCGTGGTTCAGTGGTTTCTCAAAACCTACCCAGATCTGTCAGGTCTGCTTGTGAAAGTACGCTGCCTGTGTGCCTATTTTAGAATGTCAGCTACAGCTTCCGCCGCTCTTGCTGTGCTTGAGCAGCGTTTGCAGCTTCCAGCTCACCGACTTGGAACTCTACATTGAAGATGTTGGGAAGGATTTGTGAGCAGAAGAGGGCAGTTGTTGACTACCAACATCAACAAGGCCGTTGGTATTCAGGTCAGACTCCACTCATAAAACCTCAGGAATGGACATGGATGTCAGACATCTGTACCATCCTCCAAAACTTTGAGGACTCCACCAAGATGGTGAGCAGCGATGACGCCATGATTAGCATCACCATCCCCCTTCTCTGTCTTCTGAAATGCTCTCTGCTCTCAAATAAAGAGGATGCACTGCAGGCAGAGCACGATGAGATGGAGCAAGGAACCATACAGGGTGATTACACACAGCCAAGCCTCATCTCATCCCAACGTGGATTGGGTGACAATGAGGAAGAGGAGGAGGAGGAGGAAGAACATGAGCTAGTTTCCTGAGCTATAGACGGTACTACCTGCAGAACTGCCATACCGTCTGTTCAGTGTGGATGGCCTGAGTCCAGGGAGGAGGTGGAAGCGGAGGGTTATGAGGAGGAGAGCATGGTCAATCGTCCTCTTGGTGAGGACACAGAAGTCTTGCCTCTTTGCAGTCTGGCACACATGGCTGAGTTTATGCTACTCTGCCTTTCCCGTGACCCTCGCGTTGTCCAAATTTTGCGTGACAGTCATTACTGGTTGGTGACGCTTCTAGACCCATGCTACAGGGAGAACTTTATGTCTCTTATTCCTTTGCAAGACAGTCCTAATAAAATGGTGCAGTACGAGAAAGCCCTTGTTGAGGAATTATTAAAAAAATTCCCATCTGAAAAAGCTGGTGGTGGAGGTCACAGTTCATTGGACAACCAAGGACTACAGGCAAGAGAGCCATAAATGCAATCCAGCAGAGGCAGGCACTGTCAAAGATCGGGGACAGTTTTTTCAGACCCTTACATCGCACAGGCCCTGAGGCGGGGGGTACTCTCAGAAGGAGTGCAAAGTTTCGGAAGATGGTGAGGGAGTACCTTGATGACCGTACCAACGTCCTCCGTGATGCCTTTGTGCCTTATAATTACTGGGTATCCAAGCTGTACATGTGGCATGAACTGGCTCTCTATGCCTTGGAGGTCCTGGCCTGCCCTGCCTCTAGTGTTTTGTCAGATCGGGTCTTTAGTGCCGCCGGTGGAATTATAACCGATAGGCGCATTCGCCTGTCAACTGAAAATGCTGACAGGCTGACTCTTATAAAAATGAACAAGGGCTGGATTGGGCCAGACTTCTCGACACCACCGAATAATAGCAGCGTAACATATCCTCAAATACAGTGTCTTTTTGGGGGAGGTCTAACTCTATTCCCATGAACCTCTGTCTTCACACCCAGACATGGGTATACGCTTCCTGATTTTGTCTATTTGCTCTTGTCCTCTTTCTCCGCATCCTCATCCTCCACCACCATATCACCACAATATATACCATATCAACATATCTATGTCACCAATTTTTGGCAGCCTTTGCTTCACTGCACAGGCAAACACTATGGGAGACCCACTTCTTAATAATGGGAACATTGTTTTTAGGAGGCACTCTGACCTCTACGTCTCTTGCAAGGGGCATTGGAGTTTCTCCAAATTTTTTGCAGCCGTTGCTTCACTGCATAGGCAAACACTATGGAAAACCCACTTCCTAATAATGGGAACATTGTTTTTAGGAGGCTCTCTGACCTCTACATCTCTTGCAAGAGGTATTGGAGTTCCTCTAAATGTTTGGTAGCTGTTGCTTCACTGCATAGGCGAACACTATGGGAGACCCACTTCCTAATAATAGGAACACTATTTTTAGGAGGCTCTCTGAATTCTATGTCGCTTGCAAGGGGCATTGGAGTTCCTCAAAATTTTTGGCAGCTGTTGCTTCACTGCATAGGCAAACACTATGGAAAACCCAATTCCTAATAATGGGAAAATTGTTTTTAGGAGGCTCTCTGACCTCTACTTCTCTTGCAAGAGGCATTGGAGTTCCTCCAAATTTTTGGCAGCCGTTGCTTCACTGCATAGGCAAACACTATGGGAGATCCACTTCCTAATAATAGGAACACTGTTTTTAGGAGGCTCTCTGACCTCTACGTCTCTTACAAGGGGCATTGGAATTCCTCCAAATTTTTGGCAGCCGTTGCTTCACTGCATAGGCAAACACTATTGAAAACCCACTTCCTAATAATGGGAACATTGTTTTTAGGAGGCTCTCTGACCTCCACGTCTCTTGCAAGGGGCATTAGAGTTCCTCCATATTTTTGGCAGCCGTTGCTTCACTGCTTAGACAAACACTATGGGAGACCCACCCCACTTCCTAATAATGGGAACATTGTTTTTAGGAGGCTCTCTGATCTCTAAGTCTTTTGCAAGGGGCATTGGAGTTCCTTCAAATTTTGGGCAGCCGTTGCTTCACTGCATAGGCAAACACTATCGGAGATCCACGTCCTAATAATGAGAACATTGTTTTTAGGAGGCTCTCTGACTTCTATGTCTCTTGCAAGGGGCATTGGAGTTCCTACAAATTTTTGGCAGCTGTTGCTTCACTGCATAGGCAAACACTATGGGAGACCCGCTTCCTAATAATGTGAACATTGTTTTTAGGAGGCTCTCTGACCTGTATGTCTCTTGCAAGGAGCATTGGTGTGCCTCTAAATTTTTGGCAGCCGTTGCTTCACTGCATAGGCAAACACTATGGGAGACCCACTTCCTAATAATGGGAACATTGTTTTTAGGAGGCTCTCTGACCTCTACGTCTTTTGCAAGGGGCATTGGAGTTCCTCCAAATTTTTGGCGGCCGTTGCTTCACTGCATAGGCAAACACTATGGGAGACCCACTTCCTAATAATGATAACATTGTTTTTAGGAGGCTCTCTGACCTCTACATCTCTTGCAAGGGGCATTGGAATTCCTCCAAATTTTTGGCACCGTTGCTTCACTGCATAGGCAAACACTATGGAAAACCCACTTCCTAATAATGGGAACATTGTTTATAGGAGGCTCTCTGACCTCTACATCTCTTGCAAGGGGCATTGGAGTTCCTCCAAATTTTTGACAGCCGTTGCTTCGCTGCATAGGCAAACACTATGGGAGACCCACTTCCAAATAATGGGAACATTGTTTTTAGGAGGCTCTCCAACCTCTACGTCTCTTGCAAGGAGCATTGGAGTGCCTCTAAATTTTTGGCAGCCGTTGCTTCATTGCATAGGCAAACACTATGGGAGACTTACTTCCTAGTAATGGGAGCATTGTTTTTAGGAGGCTCTCTGACCTCTACGTCTCTTGCAAGGAGCATTGGAGTTCCTCCAAATTTTTGGCAGCCCTTGCAGTCACTACATACTCAATAACAGTATAGGAGACCCACTCGTTAATAATGGGAACAACAAAGCATACCGACAGCTGGCTCTTTAAGAATAGTAAGGGCCACCTGATGGACCTATAAAAATAGGCTTTGTGACTTTCAGAGTCCCCCATCATAAATGAAACAGGATGTGACTGATTATGTGTCACACCACATGGCCAGATAAGGTTGTAAAATGTTAAAATGACATTTTCTGGTGAATGCATTTGTCTTGGTTGAAAGCAATGCAAAAGTGCAAAAACGCATCAAAAACGCTACGTGTGAACATAGCCCAAGGTGTGGAGGAGCATTTTTATTTTTAGTTATTTATTTTGCCCTATATACAAGTCATTACCCTGGAAAGGATGTTCTTTAACCTATTTCCCAGGAAAATCCATTTTAGTTTTGCTTTTGCATGTTTTATTGTGAGTCCGTAAAAGTGGCGTAATACCTCTGACAACGTTGTTGACAGCAGTGACCTGGGAGTCAGAAATGCTTCCAGGGGTCTTCCTCAAGCTGTTCCCATGTCATTTGAGCACTGTTCCCATCGATTTGGGTAATTTTTAGGCCCTCTGCAGACCTCCGGGGGGAGCCGCCGGAAAAATGCTTGAGTTTCCTATAGACTTACATTGGGCTCGTTACTCGGACCGAGCACTCAAGCATTACAATTTGCTCGACCCGAGCAACGAGTACCCGAGAATTTTAGTGCTCGCTCATCGCTAACAGTATGTTAAGAATCCACAGAGATTTCAGGAGACATAATCAATGTATAAAGACTGGAGAATCTGAGTTGCTATTTTTGTCTTCTGATATACCCTCAGTAACGGTTGCAAGTTGCACAAGGCTGTTAAAAACTGTAGTTGTATAAATCATCTATAATATAACGCTGGATGAGTCCAGCTTTAATAGACCGGCAGTCCAGTGCCTTGAGGTGACAGGGAGGAGGAAGAAGCTGGAGGGGGAGTGTGGCGTCTGAGTCAGCAGTGCTGAGCTCCGGCGCCATTTTATTGAAGACAATTTCACACACACAGTATCTTCAACAAAATGGCGCCAAATAGCATGGGATGCGCATGCGCTGACACCGGCGCCATTTTATTTAAATATTTAAAGTGCGCCCACACTCCGTTGCCATGTTAAGTTCATTACAACTTCAACAAGTTTATTACAACATCAGAAGAGCACTTTGGCGACTTTTTGTCAACTATATTGTACTACAAACTTAACATAGCACTGTGCACGCCCACACTCCAGTACCATTTTAATTGTAATACAATGTGAGCAGAGTACTACGTAAACACAGCCCATAAACGTCACCCATATTATTACTGAATGGAAAAAGGGATAAGCGCCATTTTAATTTTAATACACTTTGAGCAGACCACTGTGCAAATTCAGCCCATAAATGCCACCCATACCCATAAGGCTACTGGAAAAAGGGAGAGGCAACATTTTAATTCTAATACACCATAAGCAGAGTACTACACAAATGCCGCCCATAATGTTACTGGAACAAGGGAGCAGTGCCATTTTAATTCTAATACAGTACAGACCAAAAGTTTGGACACACCTTCTCATTTAAAGATTTTTCTGTATTTTCATGACTATGAAAATTGTACATTCACACTGAAGGCATCAAAACTATGAATTAACACATGTGGAATTATATACTTAACAAAAAAGTGTGAAACAACTGAAAATATGTCTTATATTCTTGGTTCTTCAAAGTAGCCACCTTTTGCTTTGATGACTGCTTTGCACACTCTTGGCATTCTCTTGATGAGCTTCAAGAGGTAGTCACCGGAAATGGTCTTCCAACAATCTTGAAGGAGTTCCCAGAGATGCTTAGCACTTGTTGGCCCTTTTGCCTTCACTCTGCGGTCCAGCTCACCCCAAACCATCTCGATTGGGTTCAGGTCTGGTGACTGTGGAGGCCAGGCCATCTGGCGTAGCACCCCATCACTCTTCTTCTTGGTCAAATAGCCCTTACACAGCCTGGTTGTGTGTTTGGGGTCATCGTCCTGTTAAAAAGGAAATGATAGTCCAACTAAACGCAAACCGGATGGAATAGCATGCCACTGCAAGATGCTGTGGTAACCATGCTGGTTCAGTATGCCTTCAATTTTGAATAAATCCCCAACAGTGTCACCAGCAAAGCACCCCCACACCATCACACCTCCTCCTCCATGCTTCACGGTGGGAACCAGGCATGTAGAGTCCATCCGTTCATCTTTGCACAAAGACACGGTGGTTGGAACCAAAGATCTCCAAATTTGGACTCATCAGACCAAAGCACAGATTTCCATTGGTCTAATGTCCATTCCTTGTGTTCTTTAGCCCAAACAAGTCTCTTCTGCTTGTTGCCTGTCCTTAGCAGTGGTTTCCTATTAGCTATTTTACCATGAAGGCCTGCTGCACAAAGTCTCCTTTTAACAGTTGTTGTAGAGATGTGTCTGCTGCTAGAACTCTGTGTGGCATTGACCTGGTCTCTAATCTGAGCTGCTGTTAACCTGTGATTTCTGAGGCTGGTAACTCAGATAAACTTATCCTTAGAAGCAGAGGTGACTCTTCGTCTTCCTTTCCTGGGGCGGTCCTCATGTGAGCCAGTTTCTTTGTAGCGCTTGATGGTTTTTACAACTGCACTTGGGGACACTTTCAAAGTTTTCCAAATTTTTCGGACTGATTGACCTTCATTTCTTAAAGTAATGATGGCCACTCGGTTTTCTTTACTTAGCTGCTTTTTTCTTTCTATAATACAAATTCTTACAGTCTATTCAGTAGGACTATCAGCTGTGTATCCACCAGACTTCTGCACAACACAACTGATGGTCCCAACCCCATTTATAAGGCAAGAAATCCCACTTATTAAACCTGACAGGGCACACCTGTGAAGTGAAAACCATTTCCAGTGGCTACCTCTTGAAGCTCATCAAGTGAATGCCAAGAGTGTGCAAAGCAGTCATCAAAGCAAAAGGTGGCTACTTTGAAGAACCTAGAATATAAGACATATTTTCAGTTGTTTCACACTTTTTTGTTAAGTATATAATTCCACATGTGTTAATTCATAGTTTTGATGCCTTCAGTGTGAATGTACAATTTTCATAGTCATGAAAACACAGAAAAATCTTTAAATGAGAAGGTGTGTCCAAACTTTTGGTCTGTACTGTACATCTGAGCAGAGCACTACACAAAAGTAGCCCATAACGCTACTGGAAAAAGGGAGAAGATTACTTAAAGAGTATAAATAAAGATAATTAAAAATAAATTTTAAAAGGGAAGGAAAACAGCCAGGGGAGTAATAGACAACACCTGACCTAGAAAGTCCGGGCACGATGCATAAAAAAAAAGTAGTGGAGGAAAGTAGCCAGGGGAGAGGGAGAGATACATAAGGCCCCACCCACAAACTCCCGCATCAGCAAGCCAACGTAAAGAAATACCACACAGTTTTAAGAAAAAGTGGTTTACAGAAAATGTATTGAAAATTAAATACATTTTTTTATCATCTAATGCTGCAATATAATTAAAAAACTGCCAATCAAAGTTTACAACCTTATTCGTTCCATAATTCCATAGTAATGCCCCCCCAAATGCCAACAAGTCCCTTCTGAGGAGGAAGCTCAGGCAAAGAAAGCAAGAAGGGCTGAAGCTCAAAGGGTTTGTAGAAGTAGGGTTATAGAACAGCACCTTCAATTACAGAGTGAATGCAATACTGTCAGAAAAAGGGCTGCCCATCAAAATCTCACTCAAAAAGAGAGTCAACAGATGCGCAGAGCTGACGCTGAAAAGCATAGGTCTGCCCGACAGAGTATGAAGGAATGTGAGCTTCTGTAGCATCATGAAGCCAATAATGAGAGACAGAGTAACCCGTACCAACCAACCTGCCAGCTGGAGTAAGAACCTGAGATTTCGCAACGCTGCTTTGCTTGCCAAAAACTTCAATGATGACGACATTGAAGCATGTTATCTTGGTCCAATGAACAAAAAATGGCCATTTTGGAAAATGGTCAAAAAATGCCCAATTCAAATTGCTGTCATAATGGAACTATCATGTTGGAAAAAGTATGAATGCATCCTTGGATTACTAATTGCATAAAGGGATCAGAACCAAACTCCAAGAATTTTATGGAAAACATAAGATCATACAATAGTGCAAACACTTTTGCATCAATGGGCACACAAATTGACCAATTAACAGGTGATCAGGTCCTTTCTGTTACAGAATCCATGGGCAAATTTACCATGCAACATCTGTGTTGCACCCTAACCAAGGTGAATCACCAACATACGTCCAGTTATATATTTTCGGTCCGGCTCAAGCGTTGAATGAAGAATGCACAATCCAGCCAACAATTGATGCATTCGTAATGTAATGGAAAATCTACAAAGAATTCTCAAAGATATCAATCCTTTCTCCAGAGAATACAAAAATATGTTGCAATTTGAATAAGAGGAAATGCTAAAGGCAAATCTGGAAAACCGAACGCCAATTGAATATAACATGACTTGTGAGAGAAAAAGTAAATACTATGCACCTCAGCAGAATCAACACTCCAACTGCCAGAGGCGAAATTGCTGCCATTTTCCACGGCACAGATGGTGCACCCCCAGAAAACCGTGACATTACCATTCATCCAAAAAGTGTGCTTTTACAAAATATATCTATCCTGAGTAGACTCTGTGAACCAATGTGCTATCCTGTGCTTTTCCGTTATGGGGACTCTGGGTGGACTACAGATCTAAAAAAACAGTTGGTAAAGGAAATGTGAGTCAACTTCAGTGGTGTTCATACCACTTTGCCATTCGTGAAGGTACTTTTAACCAATTTCTTAATGCAAGAAAGCTGACACACCAATTTATGGTTGATGCCTATTGTAAAACTGAAGCAAACCATTTGAATTGGTTGCGCAAAAGTCAAGGTACTATAAGAGCTGAAGAATATGATGTTCTTCACAGATTTGTGAACAACCACAATTTCAATGATGTAGATATCCTACCTGGAAAAAAAGTGACATTGCCCTCAACTTTCCAGGGAAGTCTAAAAAATATGGCACAAAATTACCAAGATGCCATGGCAATGGTCATTAAATATGACAAACCAGACCTATTTTTAATAATAACGTGCAATACAAAATGGATGGAAATCAGGGAAAATTTACTTCCATTCAGCAACTATGTGACAGGCTGATTTAGTAGCACAAATATTTAACATGAAACTAAAATTGCTACTTGGAGACTTAACCACACACCACAGATTTAAATATGTTAATGGTATGTTGCATGTGATCGAGTTTCAAAAAAGAGAGCTACCTCATGAACACATATTGATATTTATGGCCTCGGAATACAAAGCCTGGGAAAAAGAAAGAATTGACAAAATTGTTTGTGCGGAGCTCCCACACAAAGAGACTCATCTGCGGCTTTATGAAATTGCAAAATCTTGCATGATACACGGTCCATGTGGTCCATCCAATCCAAATGCACCATGTATGGATAATGGGAACTGTACCAAAGCCTTTCCCAAGGATTTCTGTTCCGAAACTAATAGCAATGTTAATGGGTACCCTAAATACCAATGACTGGACGATGACAACTTTTTTGAACTTGGTTAAAATAGAGTTAATAACAGATGGGTTGTACGTTACAACCCTTATCTTTCTTTAAATTACAATCGCCAAATAAACAGAGATTTGCAGTTCCATTCAAGTGTAAAATATTTGTTCAAATACGTTTACAAAGGGCAAATGATTGCGTAAATATCCACTTTCTTACTTCCTCCACAAACAAGAAGTCACAGTTGAATGGGATGAAGTAAGAAATTACTTGGAAACTTGATATGTAAGTGCACCTGAAGCATGCTGGAGACTCAGGGAATATAACATGCACCATAAAACTGATCATATGCAAAATTAAATGTCCACCTTGAGGACAAGCATACAATATGCTTTACATCAGGTAAAGAAGCTAAAGCTGTGCAGCAGAAAGACAACAAGTCTAAACTTCTTGCTTGGTTTAACCACTTCGCGCCAGAGCCTGTTTTTGCCTTCGTGACCGGGCCAATTTTTTCAATTCTGACCACTGTCACTTTATGAGGTAATTACTCTGGAACGCTTCAACGGATTCCCCTGATTCTGAGACTGTTTTTTCGTGACATATTGTACTTCATGATAGTGGTAAAATTTCTTTGATATCACTTGCGTTTATTTGTGAAAAAATCATAAATTTGGTGAAAATTTTGAAAATTTTGCAATTTTCAAACTTTGAATTTTCATGCCCTTAAATCAGAGAGATATGTCACACAAAATAGTTAATAAATAACATTTCCCACATGTCTACTTCACATCAGCACAATTTTGGAACCAAAATTTTTTTTTGTTAGGAAGCTATAAGGGTTAAAAGTTGACCAGCGATTTCTCATTTTTCCAACAAAATTTACAAAAACATTTTTTTAGGGACCACATCTTATTTGAAGTGACTTTGAGTGGCCTTTATGACAGAAAATACCCAAAAGTGACACCATTCTAAAAACTTCACCCCTCAAGGTGCTCAAAACCACATTCAAGAAGTTTATTAACCCTTCAGGTGTTTCACGGGAATTTTTGGAATGTGGAAGAAAACAATGAACATTGAACTTTTTTTCACAAAAATGTTACTTTAGACCCAATTTTTTTATTTTCACAAGGGTATCAGGAAAAAATGGAATACACAATTTGTAGTTCAATTTCTCATGAGCGCGCTGATACCCCATATGTGAGGGAAAACCACTGTTTGGGCGCACGGCAGGGTTCGGAAGGGAAGGAGCGCAATTAGACTTTTTGAATGTAAAATTTGTTTGAATAATTAGCAGACGCCATGTTGCGTTTGGAGAGCCCCTGATGTGCCTAAATAGTGGAAACCCCCCACAAGTGACACAATTTTGGAAACTAGACCCATTAGGGAACTTATCTAGATATGTGGTGAGCACCTTGAAACCCAAGGTGCTTCACAGAAGTTTATAATATTGAGCTGTAAAAATACAATTTTCACATTTTTCCCACAAAAACATTTTTCATCCCTTAATTTTGCATTATCATAAGGGTAATAGGATAAATTGCACCATGAAATTTGTTGTGCAATTTCTCCTGAACACGCCGATACCCCATATGTGGGGGCAAACCACTGTTTGGGCGCACGGCAGGGTTTGAAAGGGAAGGAGCGCCATTAGACTTTTTGAATGTAAAATTTGCTTGAATAATTAGCGGACGCCATGTTGCATTTGGGGAGCCCCTGATGTGCCTAAACAGTGGAAACCCCCGACAAGTGACACCATTTTGGAAACTAGACCCCTTAGGGAACTTATCTAGATGTGTGGTGAGCACCTTGAACCCCAAGGTGCTTCACAGAAGTTTATAATATTGAGCTGCAAAAATAAAATTTTCACATTTTTCCCACAAAAACGATTTTCATGCCTTAATTTTGCATTATCATAAGGGTAATAGGATAAATTGCGCCATGAAATTTGTTGTGCAATTTCTCCTGAACACACCGATACCCCATATGTGGAGGCAAACCACTGTTTGAGTGCACGGCAGGGTTTGAAAGGGAAGGAGCGCCATTTGACTTTTTGAATGTAAAATTTGTTTGAATAATTAGCGGACGCCATGTCGCATTTGAGGAGCCCCTAATGTGCCTAAACAGTGGAAACCCCCCACAAGTGCCACCATTTTGGAAATTTGTTGTGCATTTTCTCCTGAGTACGCCGATACCCCATATGTGTGGGAAAACCACTGCTTTGGTGTACGGCAGGGTTCGGAAGAGAAAGGAGCGCTATGTTGGCTGGGATACGTTGCAGACACCATGTCACATTTGAAGAGTCGCTGACATGCCGAAACAGCAGAAACCCCCACAAGTGACCCCATTTTGTAAACTACACCTCTCAAGGAATTCATCTAGGGAAGTAGTGAGTATTTTTTAATTTTTAAATTTATACCATTTATATTTTTAACACAAAAAAATGTTTTACCCTCAGATTTTAGATTTTCACACAGGGCAATGGGTAAAAATGGTGCCGAAATGTGTCACACAATTTCTTCTAAACGTGGCAATACCCCATATGTGGCTGTATCGTACCGCTTAGCCATACGGCGAGATCTGGGAGGGACGGAGCGCTATTTGACAACTGGAGAACAAATTATTGTAGAATAGGCATTTGGATTTGGGAGCACAAATTTTTCTGAATTTCTTTAGGGAGGCAAGGGCCATTTCGCTTTTCCAGAGCCTTTCTGCTACCAGTAACTTGGAATATTTTTAACCGATGACGGACCTGAGTGGGGACTAGCTTTTTTTGAGGACTGAGTTGAAGCTTTTATTGGGAACATTTTACGTAACATTTATCCGGCGCTCGAGGCTGAGCCCTTACATCGGGGTTTCCATCTAAATTTCCAAGTGATGTAATTCAGATGAAACCCCTGCGGGATCCATTCACTGTAATGAGGCAGCAGAGTTACTCTGGACTCCGTCTGGCCTCTGTTTAGTGGTGTCCTTTTTTTCAGAAGTGCACAAAACTGTGGCCAACCGCACTTTTATGCACGACTAAAAAAACTGACACTGTGGGATCACAGGCCAGACGGCATCCACAGTGGCCTATATCTGCCTCATTACAGGGAATCTTCCGTCATGGGTTCCGGCTGAATCACGTATTTCAGAGATTTACACGGAAACTCTGGTGTAAGTGCTCGGCGCAGAGCGCAGGATAAATGTGAGCAGAGCCTTACTGTGATCTTTGGGAGACATAATAAACAAATCAGTAGCAGGTGAAGAATTGGTTTTATTTATTTTTTTACGCCGCTCCTCGTGCGGTATAAGTGATGAGATTACTTTATTCTTCGAGTCAGTGCGATTACAGAGATACCAGATTTATATCGGGTTTTTATGATTGACAGCTGTCACACACTAAGAGACGCTTTTTTTTGCAAAATCTAGTTTTTGCATCGCCATATTTTGAGAGCTATAATTTTTCCATATTTCGGCCGACAGAGTCATGTTTTTTGGGGGGCGAGTTGACATTTTTATTGGTACCATTTTTGGGTACGTGACATTTTTTGATCGCTTTCTATTCCGTTTTTTGGGAGGTAAAATTAACAAAAACCAACAATTCAGGAATTGTTTTTTGAGTTTTTTTTTTATGCCGTTCTGCGTGTGGTAAAAGTGATAAGGCAGCATTATTCTTTGGGTCAGTACGTTTACAGCGATACTACACTTACTGTATATTTTTTTATGTTTTGGCGCTTTTACACAATAAAACAATTTTATAGAAAAAATATTTTTTTTGCATTGCTTTATTCTGAGAGCTATAACTTTTTTATTTTTTGGCTGATGGAGCTGTATGGCGGCTTTTTTTTGCGGAACAAGATGACGCTTTCAGCGGTACCATTTTTATTTCCATTTTGCTTTTTGATCGCATTTTTGTCCACTTTTTGTTTGGCGATATGATGAAAAAGCATAGTTTTTTGCTCTGTTTTTTATTTATTTTAATTACGGTGTGCACAGAAGGAGTTAATTAGTGTGACAGTTTTATAGATCGGGTTGTTTTGGACGCGATGATACCAAATATGTGTACTTTTTTTGTTTTTGCATAAATATACGGATTTATTGGTTTAATATTTTATTTATTTATTTTTATTCATTTTGTGATTTTTGTGATTTTTTTTTAACAGTTTTAAAAAAAAAATTTTGACTTTTTTTTTACATTTTTACTTAGTCCCTGTATGGGACATTCATTTTTATTTTTCTAATCACTGATGTCATACAATGTAATAGACATGTATTACATTGCATGACATCTTTGCTGACTGTTTCACAGTCAGTGTCTCCTGCTAGGCTTCAGCTGCAGGCTGAGCCTAGCAGGACACCATATATGGCAGATCTGGAGGCGGGTCCTGGAAGATATCAGGGGGCCGTCGGAGAGGTAAGTTGACGACCCCCTCTTCTCTCACTATCTTCTATATGCCGCGATCACTATAGATCGTGGCATATAGAAGATAGCAAAGGGTTAACATCATTGGGACCTGATCCAATCAGGTCCCGATGATGTCCCCTGTCAGAGCTATCGCTCTGCACCGGAACCGCAGCGCTTGCAGGACCATGGGGGTCCTGAGCGCTGCGGGACCACCCACCGTTTTTAAACGCCGGCGCTGCACAGAGCCCAGGCAGCGCCGACGTTTATGTACAGTGGGCGGTCCTGAACCGGTTAAACTGAATCGGGAAGATCCTAATGCCCAACAATATTTATACATTGAAATCCCTGAATATTACACATGGGATGATAAAAATGTTACATGGAAAGCACGTAGCAAAGGTCATAAAACCACAATTGGCGGAATGTTTAACGTTATTCCATTAGACAGAGAAAAATACTTTCGCAGAATTCTTCTTCTCAATGTTAAAGGAACAACATCTTTTGAGGCTCTCAGAAAAACTAAGGAAACTATTATTCTACTTTCCAAGAAGCATGTATTGCAAGAGGGTTAACTGATGATGACTCTGAATGGGATACTTGCCTAACAGAAGCTGCCACTTACCAAATGCCAGGTCGTCTAATGCAGCAGGACTGTTTCAAAGGCACAATGGAAATCTCATGAAAGACTGTGTTTCCCTAATATAGAAAAGGCCCTCTATATGACATTACATGAAATTGAGTCTGTGTTACAGACACATGGAAAGTCATTATAAGATTTTGGCCTACAACATCCTGTTGGCAAGTACGATGAGCCAATCAATTCTGGCAAATATAATTCCAAATGTTAAACCCAGGACAACAAAAAGCTTTCAACAAAATCAGGGAAGCCATTGAAAACCCCAACTTGCCAAAATGCCTATTTTTAATTGACGGTCCTGGTGAAAATGGAAAACATTTCTGTATAATATAATCATGCTCATAATCATGTTCATAACAAAAACAAATTAGTCTTGCTGTGTGCATTTACAGGCATTTCAGCTACTTTGCTGGAGGGAGGCCAAACTTCACATAATCGGTTCAAACTGCCTATACAAATTAATGAAACATCTACATGCAATATTCGTCATGGCAGCAATACTGCCAATGAGTTGAAAAAGGCTAAGCTCATAATCTGGGACGAAGCTTCTATGACTTCAGCTCATGGGGAAAATTGTTGACATATTGTGTAATGACCCAAAAGGGGCCATTATAAACATTTCTGCATTCATATGAGCCTGTGGAATAAGTCATGCTTTGATGTATTGCCTGGTGTCATTCTGTTAAATTAAACGTAAATTGTTGCTCTGTAAAAGCACTGGAGACCAGCAGGTGGTGGTATAAGGGTCGGCAACGGACTGTATTGAACGATGTCTGATCAACATCATCTATAGTCTGGTTACAATGGTGAACAGGGGAAATTGGCAGTTGGTGGTTAGAGAGAGTCAAGCCTGTCTAGAAGTGAGGTATAGTGTACAAGGGCTGCCAAGATTAAGTACCTTGCCAGAAAATCTCTTCAGAGCCCATCGCAGCAAGGCCAAACCTTTTACCATATCAGAGTATCAGTCCTGTTGCCATCCAGCCAGCACCTGTATGGAAAACCAGTATTGCAGCTGAATGCTGGAGAAACTGATTCCAGGATCTGTGACGCAGTAAACCATTTGAACTGTTCACACAAGGTCTGGTCTGCCTTCTTCCTACCTACCTCTAAATAATCTAGATGTACCCTGTCAACAGGTCTGGAGCGCCAGGAACCAGGTATGAGCATCGTGACACCCCAAACTGCACAACACCGCGGAGGAGTCAAACACTGGATTCGGTTGGCATATATTTGCCATCTCCAGCCTTCAGCCATCGCCAACTTTATGTAGTCTTTTCAAGGACAAAATCCTTCCAGCAAGTCAAGGTCAAAGTTTTCGCTACTGACCAAAAAGCCTCCAAAGCCTGCTGAGTGTGTCACCAGAGTCAGCACATGTGCATAATGCACTACAGCGCCATTTTATTGAAGACGCTGTGTATGCGAATTCACACTCATACTGTCTTCAACAAAATGATGCCAGATAGCACTGTATGCCCAGACGTGCAACACCACCGGGAGGAGGTGGTGGGTGGAGATGACTCCAACCTGCAGGCGAATAGCGGCTACAGCAACCATATCTTCACTCCGATGCCAACCCCGAGCGGGGACGACAAGTACATCGAGCAGATGCTGATGACGGTGGCCAAAAAGAGCTCCAGTGGCTCTGGCCGAGGGCTAAAGAGGGGTGGTAGTGGCAAGAAGAGCGGTGGTGGGTTCCTGAGCGTCGCCAAGGCCGCGGGCCACAAATGGAAGCAGAAGTAGGTGCAGATCAAGATGCTGGAGGGCGACTTCTCAATCATCATGTGGGCCTCGGGTGAGTGACCAGCGGGAGTGCGGGGCCGGGGAGCGGAAGAGAGAAAGGGACAGCTGCGGCTGCTGACATCTGCTGGGTGCAGCCATTTTCACTGGATAGTATTGTGGAGCTTCAAAAAAAATAGAATTAGTCCTTACCGGTAATTCGGTTTCTAGAAGCCTTCCATGACAGTATTGGAGGATGTTGTCCACGCCCTGTTGGGGGACAGGAACACAGAGAGATTAAAAGCCCCTCCCCACCATCAATCTCCAGTGTTTACCAAGATCACCTGGAAAAATGGTTACCTGACAGTTATATGGAATCCATAGGGAGGGAAATTCGTGCTGTCGTGGAAGGCTTCTAGAAACCGAATTACCGGTAAGGACTAATTCTATTTTCTCAATACGCCTTCCACGACAGCATTGGAGGAATACCAACGATATTTCATTAGGGAGGGACAATAGCTTGTAGGACTTTCCTACCAAAGGCTAAATCCCTAGTGATAAGTCTAATCTATAATGTTTAGAGAACGTATGAAGGGAAGACCATGTAGCTGTCCTGCAAATCTGCTCAGTAGAAGCGCCCGCTCTTTCGGCCCATGAAGTTGATGTGGATCTGGTAGAATGAGCTTTTAAGGCAATCGGTGGATTCATTTGTTGATTGCTATAAGCTTCCCCAATTGCCTTTTTGATCCAGTTTGCTATAGTGGACTTAGCCGCCTTCCTTCCTCTGTTCTGCCCTAAGTGTTGTATAAATAGGTTTCCATCCAATCTCCAAGACTCAGTTTGTTGAAGATAATAGAGAACAACTCTTCGGACATCTAGGAGGTGGAACTCTGCTTCCTTTGGATTGGAAGGATTCTGGCAGAAGGAGGGAAGGATGATTTCCTGGGAACGATGGAAGTCCGTAACTACCTTTGGGAGAAAGGAAGGGTCCAGGCGAAGCGTAATCCTATCTTCGGTCACGTTCATGTAAAGTTCCCTGATAGAAAGGGCCTGAAGTTCTCCTACTCTCCGTGCTGAAGTGATGGCTACTAAGAAGGCAGTCTTATGAGAGAGAGTCTGTATTGAGCTAGAGGATAGAGGCTCGAAGGGAGAGAGGGTTAAACCCTTGAATACCACATTTAGATCCCAGGATGGGACCTGAGACTGAATTTTTGGGTGAAGCCTGAGTGCTGAAGTTATGAATCTCTTGATCCACTTATGAGAGGCTAAATCTTGGTCGAATATGGAACTTAGGGCTGAAATCTGCACCTTAAGAGTGCTAGGTTTGAGACCCAATTCCAATCCACTCTGTAGAAATTCAAGGATCCGAGCAATGTTGGGGTGTGAGGTGTCAGGAATATCCGGAGTGTACCATGATAGGAATTTTTTCCATATTTTGCCATATATCGTGTTGGTTACTGGTTTCCTACTCTGTTGAAGAGTTTTTATAACTTCTTCCGAGAGACCTTTGGATCTTAAGATCTCGGCTTCAGTAACCAGGCTGCCAGGTTTAGCCACTGAGGATTGGGATGGAACAGGGGCCCTTGAGAGAGAAGATTGCTGACTTATGGTAGTATTACCGGACCCTCTAGGCAAAGTTCTGTGATAGCCCCGAACCAAGGCCTTTTGGGCCATAGAGGGGCCACCAGAATTGTCGCCACTCTCTCTATCCTGACTTTCTGGGTGGTTCTTGCTATCAGCGGTATCGGAGGAAACGCATAGACCAGCCTGAAATGCCAGGGATGGGCTAATGCATCCAAACTCATGGCCTTGTCTCGTCTGTCCAAGGAAAAGAAGAGGGGAAGTTTTGTGTTTGACCGACTAGCAAAGAGATCTACCTCGGGGAGACCCCATTTGGCTACCAGCGACTGGAAGATCTGAGGATTCAGGCTCCATTCTTCTGGCTGGATATCTTCCCTGCTTAGAAAGTCTGCTTGGACGTTGTTTGAGCCTTTCAGGTGGATTGCTGAGAGTGATGGGAGATGACATTCTGCCCAAAAAAATATTCGGCCTGCAATCTGTTTTAGGCTGTGTACCTTTGTACCTCCTTGCTGACGAAGGAAGGCAACTGTGGTCATGTTGTCTGAGAGAATCTTGATGTGAGAACCCTGGATTAAGCCGACTGCCGCTCTGAGCGTTTTTTTTACATTAGCACCCTGAAATTGGAAGATCTGGCACTGATCTCGGGACTCCATCTGCCTTGAAAGGGAATCTGGGCCACCATAGCTCCCCAGCCTCGTAGACTGGCATCGGTAGTTACTGTAATCAGAGGGTCCTGGGTCCAAGAAACCCCCCTCTGAAGATTTCAGGAGCTTAAGCCCCCGTCTCACATAGCGATATTGCTAGCGAGATCGCTGCTGTGTCACGGTTTTGGTGACGCAACAGCGACCTCACCAGCGATGTCGCTATGTGTGACACTTCGCAGCGATCAGGCCCCTGCTGTGAGGTCGCTGATCGCTGCAGAATGTCCTGGACCATTTTTTGGTCGTTGGCCTCCCGCTGGCCAGCACACATCGCTGTGTGTGACCAGCGGGACCAACGATCAGGCTGGTATCCATGGTAAACATCGGGTTACTAGGGGCACGCGCGCACTTAGTAACCCGCTGTTTACCATGGATACCACTCTGCTACGGTGCGCGGAGGCTACCGTTCACCTTAGCAGAGTCGTATCCATGATAAACATCGGGTTACTAAGTGCGCGTATGCCCCTAGTAACCCGATGTTTATCATGGATACGACTCTGCTAAGGTGAACGGTAACCTCCCGCGCACCGTAGCAGAGTGGTATCCATGGTAAACATCGGGTTACTAGGGGCACGCGCACACTTAGTAACCCGCTGTTTACCATGGTTACGAGCCTGCTCCTGCTTCAGCAGCAGGCTGGTAACCGGAGCAGGACATCGTGGAAAGATTCTTTCCACGATATCGCTGCTCCCCTGATCGCTGGTGAGCCTGCCTGTTTGACAGCTCACCAGCGATGTATTAGCGATGCAGCAACGATCCCTGACAGGTCGTATCGTTGTCGGGATCGCTGTTGCATCGCTTAGTGTGACGGGGCCTTTAGCCACCAAGAAAGAGAAGTTTTTATCCGACCGGGGGTCCTGCACCGTTTGTTTAGTGAGTCCCTTTGTCTGTTCCAGGATCTTAGGATATGATCCTGGAGAGGCCTTGAGTGGGCCTGGGCCCACAACACCGACTGGATAGAGGCTGTGATAGACCCCAATACAGACATTGTCGCTCTCAACGTTGGATTCTCTTGGTGTCTGAAATTTGAGATTTTGGATCTGAGAGCTGTCTGATGCTCCAATGGTAGAAAGGACATCTGTTTGTTGGAGTCCAGAGATACACCTAGGAATTTCCTCTTTGATGAAGGGAGGAGTTCCGATTTTTTTAGGTTTGGAATCCAACCCAGAGACCGTAGGGTTCTTAAGGTTATAGAGACGTGAAGATTGAGAGCCGCTACTGAGGGAGCAACAATCAACATGTCGTCCAAGTATGGAATTATGCACACGCCCTGTTTCTGGATGAGTGCGATGACTTCTGCCATGATCTTCGTAAACACCCGGGGTGCTGAAGAGATGCCGAAGGGCAGTACGTTGTACTGGTAGTGGACTGTTACAAAGTCCCTGAGGACTGAAAACCGCAGGAACTTTCTGTGGGACTGATGTATCGGCACATGGTAGTAGGCATCCTTTAAATCTATAGTTGCCATGACAAAGTCTTTCCCTATTAGGGGAATAGTTGATTTTATAGACTCCATCTTGAAACGTCGATATTTGATGTGATGGTTTAGGGACTTCAGATTGATTATGATGCGTGGGGTCCCTGATGGCTTCTGTATTAGGAATATTTTTGAGTAGTGACCCGTCCCCTCCTGACCAGGGGGAACTAGAGACACCATTTTCGAATCCTGAAGGTTTTTTAGGGCGACTGATAGGAGATCCTGAACCCCCCGAGAGGGAAGGGACGTGACCCTCAGGATCTGAGGGGGGCGACTCTCGAATTCCAATAAAAGACCCTCCTTGATGGTATTGAGGATCCACTGGCAGGAAGATATTGCCTGCCACTGGGGAAAGAAATTTGAAAGCCGCCCCCCTACACTGACCAAGTCATTGCCGGTCCTGTTGCTGGTGTTGTTGCTGGGGTACAAGGATGTTGCGACCCTTGCCGCCTTTGGGATAGCTCCAGCGCCCAGATTTTCCCTTTCCTCTGTACTGTGAGGGGTGACTTTGGGAAGGCCGAAAGGAACATTTCTTAGCCTGTTTCTGTTCGGGAAGGGTTTTCTTCCTGTCCGAGGCCTTTTCCAGGATTTCATCCAGGGCTGGGCCAAATACATATTTTCCTTGGAATGGAATGGAACAGAGCTTGACTTTAGAGGTGACGTCCCCACTCCATGTTTTGAGCCATAGTGCACGGCAAGCAGTATTGGACAGGACAGCTGCCCTAGCCGCGATACGAACTGACTCAGCCGAGGCGTCTGCTAAGAACCCTGTGGCTTTTTGAAGGAGAGGGATGGAGTCAAGTAGGTCTGCCCTGGACGTGCCCTGAGACAGATGTTCCTCCAGTTGGGTCCACCATTTGAAGAAGGATCTGGCCACACAAGTCGAGGAAATATTGACTTTAAGAGAGGCAGAGGAGGTTTCCCATGATTTTTTAAGGAAGCTTTCCATTTTGCGGTCCAAAAGATCATTTAATTGGGACGAGTCCTCAAAGGGAAGTGAGGTTTTTTTCACTACCCTAGCCACCTGGATGTCTACTTTGGGGATTTCCCATTCAAAACCATCACCCTCTAACGGAAACCTATGTTTTAATTCAGAAGGGGTGGAGAGGCGATTTTCTGGGGACTCCCATTCCTGTCGGATGAGATCCCTAATTACCTCATGGACTGGAAAACCAGTCTGTTTTTTGGTTTTAAGACCCCTAAACATCTCGTCCTGAACAGAACAGGGAACCTCCACTTCTTCCAGCCCCATAGTGCCTCTAACAGCGTCCAGTAGTTCCTCTAAGTTGTCCGAGGAAAAATAATATCTACTGGTTTCGATTGCTTTGGCAGGCCCCACAGACGCCAATTCCTCAAGATCATCAGAGGCTGAGCCACTAGCGTCCATAGAGACCACATCAGAGTCTAACTCTTGGATCTTCCTCTTCTTAGGGGGAGAGGGCCTGGAGGAGGAATAAACAGGCAGGGCAGCAAAGGAGGCCTGGACCTCCTGTCTAACCACCTGGACCTCCTGTTTAACAAGTGATCTAAGCTCCTCGATCATTGAGGGGTTTTCTTCTCTAATTATTTTATCCGTACAGGGCTGACACAACTTCTTCTTATAGGATGAAGACAGCTTTTTTGTACTGATGTCACATCTACGGGGCTGGTCTTTATCCTTCTTAGAAGCGGGGGCCTTGTCCTCCTAAGAAAGGGGAGAGAAGGGAGCCCGTGTGAAATAGAAGGAGGGGAGATCTAGTGTCATCTCAAAGGAGGCCGAGATAACCCCATAGTGACCACCCAGGTGCTACTCACTGTAGCCGAGGGCATGCTGGGCTCTGCAGATGCAGGGGTACAGGCTCTATCACCTTCCATAGTGGGAATATGGTGGGAATAGCCTTAAGTTTGGTGTCTTCAGGTGGGTTTTTTAAATAAACCGTGCCTCCCAGCAAGGGACCTCAGTCCCCTCCCCTTTCCGGTCACTTTAAAGGGCCAATCCAGGTTTGGTATGGGCCTTTGGTCCTTCATTCAGCGTCCCTTGTGGAACGGCCCGACCGGAGCGCTGGCTGCAATGACGTCACCCCTGGCGCGCGCGGCGATGTCACATCCGGTGCACGCGGCGACGTCACACCCGGCGCACGCGCGGGGATGCCCGTGCACGCGGCAACCGCGCTCCAGGAAAGGGGAGATGCCGGAGGGCGGGAGTGGCCTCCAGCATGAATGATCCCCCGGCTTGCTTTACCCTCAGTGGGGCGCAGGAAGCCAGGGTGGTCCCCCAAGGGGGAGCAGCAAGGAGGGAGGAGGGAGCACCCCGACCGACCACTGCCCGGCACACAGGTAGGAACAAACAGCGCTGCCCTGCCGGCTCGATAGCACTGCAGGATCTCTCCATGCCCCAAGGGGGACAGGAAAACACTGGAGATTGACGGTGGGATGGGGCTTTTAATCTCTCTGTGTTCCTGTCCCCCAATAGGGCCTGGACAACATCCTCCAATGCTGTCGTGGAAGGTGTATTGAGAAATATGGCTGTAGCTGTGTGGGAACGAGTAAGGGGAGGAGGCGGCAGCCCAGGACTGGGCTTCCTGAGGAGATGGGGGAGGGGCATCCGTAATGTCTGCTCTCCGGAACCTGGCATCGTCACTGCACAAATGTGGAGATCTGTGTATCTATAATATAATTCTATAATATAATGCTGGATGTGTCCTTCTGTCCGAAGCCTCTATGCATGTGCAATGTGGCGCCGGAGTCAGCACGTGTGCCATTTTATTGAAGACACTGTGTATGCGAATTCGCACACACAATGTCTTCAACTAATGGCGCGGAAATGGCGGGATGCCCATGCATTGACATTGGCAACATTTTATTGAAAAAAATGGTACAATATTAGTTCATGTTGCCAAGGCCTGCAGGGCAATCTGACCTTTCTAACACCTAAAGGATCAAATTACAGCCTCACTTGGATTTTAACTATTGACAATACATGAGTCAACATTGCCTCAGCAGTAGCTCCCACAAGATACAACACTTGTATGTCCACCTGCTCCACCACCAGAATCTACCAGCCACCAGACCATTAGCTGAAACTCTTCTAGCTCACTGTATGCCCCGTGACAAATCCTTCACATGCTGACAAAAAGACTCACTATTTGGGCTGGTGACTTTTGATCTGAACTTGGAACAGGTTCAAGTCACAACTCCCAGCCTCCAGTAGAGAAACATTCTTTATTGCCTCACAGTAGAGAAACAAGTTAGCTCACACTGATGACCAGGTTCTGTCCTACCTATTATACAGATCTACACCGCTCAAAATAATAAAGGGAACACTTAAACAACAGAATATAACTCCAAGTAAATCAAACATCTGTGAAATGAAACTGTCCACTTAGGAAGCAACACTGATTGACAACCAATTTCACATGCTGTTGTGCAAATGGAATAGACAATAGATGGAAATTATTGGCAATTATCAAGACACACTCAATAAAGGAGTGGTTCTGCAGGTGGGGACCACAGACCACATCTCAGTACCAATGCTTTTTGGCTGATGTTTTGGTCACTTTTGAATGTTGTTTGTGCTTTCACACTCGAGGAAGCATGAGACAGACTCTACAACCCACAGAAGTTGCTCAGGTAGTGCAGCTCATCCAGGATGGTACATCAATGCGAGCTGTAGCAAGAAGGTTTGCTGTGTCTGTCAGCGTAGTGTCCAGAGGCTGGAGGCGCTACCAGGAGACAGGCCAGTACACTGTGGCGCCCCTGAGGGTTCGGTCGCCACAGGGGTACTGCATCTCTTTAATGAGGTGTGGTACCTCTCCTTCGAGGTAAGGATGGTGCAGCTGTCAGGACCCCACCTCTGCATCCAACACTACACCTCTCCCACCTGAGGGGTGGTGCCCCAGCCGGGATAAGAGGAGATGGGGGAACCAAAGTTAGGGGGAACCTAGTAGTGGGTGAGGGTGGAGGACGCACATTTAGGTTACACTTAATAATTCATATTTAATAAACAGCCATCTTGGGCTTATGGTCTTTTGATTATGATCTTCATCACTGAACGTGGCTTTCTGTGTGAACCTGCAGTTGATGGGGACACGGTCCTCGTACTCTGGCCTTGAGTCGAGGAGCGGGCTAGAGTTAACGGTTGTCTCTACCCGGTCAAGGTCCCTACCCAAGAAGGCCTGAGGGGAGCGGAGGAGTGAAGCTCTGCAGACAAAAGGATCCCAGGGGGATGCAGACGGAGTGGTATACGCCACCTGTCCTCACTATTCTGGCCTAGTCAGAGGGAGTCCTGCTGCAAAAGGGGTACCGGCCCCCGATATCTGACTATGTCACTTCACGTCTTAGTCGGAGAAGCCCGGAGGCTCAGTGGATCCCACTGGGTAACGGAAGGAGTGGAGTTGCCACCCGTACCCTTGTTCTGTGCATAGTCCAGAGGGAGACCCGGCCTTAGTACACGCATCACCTACGGACAGGAGAGGACCTAGTGGGAACTTCTAGGAACACTCTGGTGCGGGGTCCTGACCAAAGCACCTGAACTACTCGGAGGTTGTCGGACCCCCGGTCCTGGTGGCCGCAGCGCGCCGTGAGGAGCAGGGAGAAGCCTTGCAGCTGTGCATTCTACCGTGAGTAAAGCTTGGAAGACTACCCCTATGGCCTTCGGTTTCTTATTGCAACGCGGCACCGCACCACACCGCACCACATCTCCCACTACGATACAACGTTCCTGTTCCCTCTGCCCTGAGGCCCTGCTCCGCCTGTGGGGAGTAGTACCATCTGCTGCTGCCACTACATCCCGCCTCAGAGGACTGAACGCAGCGCTGGTGGAGGATCACCAGAAACCACAGGTGGCGTAGTCAATAGAACCACTCGATTACCACCGTCCCTCCTAGCCCTTATTTTGATGTGACAACCCTGGGCACGGGCCGGGCCTAGGCCACAACTACATCCACCTTCCACCTGGAGGCCCGGTTCCGAGTACCCCCATCTCTCAGGGTGGGCTAGCGAGTAGCGAAGTAGGCGTCACAACACCAGGAGACGTGGAGGGGGCCATAGGAGGGCAACAGCCCAGCAGCAGGACCGCTACCTCCTCCTTTGTGCAAGGAGGTACAGGAGGAGAACTGCAAGAACCCTGCAAAATGACCTCCAGCAGGCCACAAATGTGCATGTGTCTGCACAAACGGTTAGAAACCGACTCCGTGAGGGTGGTATGAGGGCCTGACGTCCACAGATGGGGGTTGTTCTCACAGCCCAACACCATACAGGATGCTTGGCATTTGCCACAGAACACCAGGATTGGCAAAGTCGCCACTGGTGCCCTGTGCTCTTCACAGATGAAAGCAGGTTCACATTGAGCACATGTGACAGACGTGACAGAGTCTGGAGACGCCATGGAGAGCGATCTGCTGCCTGCAACATCCTTCAACATGACTGGTTTGGCAGTGGGTCAGTAATGGTGTGGGGTGGCATTTCTTTGGAGGGCCGCACAGCCCTCCATTTGCTCGCCAGAGGTAGCCTGACTGCCATTAGGTACCGAGATGAGATCCTCAGACCCCTTGTGAGACCATATGCTGGTGCGGTTGGCCATGGGTTCCTCCTAATGCAGGACAATGCCAGACCTCATGTGGCTGGAGTGTGTCAGCAGTTCCTGCAAGATGAAGGCATTGAAGCTATGGACTGGCCCGCCCGTTCCCCAGACCTGAATCCGATTGAGCACATCTGGGAAATCATGTCTCGCTCCATCCACCAACGTCACGTTGCACCACAGACTGTCCAGGAGTTGGCGGATGCTTTAGTCCAGGTCTGGGAGGAGATCCCACAGGAGACCATCCACAACCTCATCAGGAGCATGCCCAGGCATTGTAGGGAGGTCATACAGGCACGTGGAGGCCACACGCAATACTGAGCCTCATTTTGACTTGTTTTAAGGACATTACATCAAAGTTGGATCAGTCTGTAGTGTGTTTTTCCACTTTAATTTTGGGGGTGACTCCAAATCCAGGCCTCCATTGGTTAATAAATTTGATTTCCATTGATGATTTTTGTGTGATTTTGTTGTCAGCACATTCAACTTTGTACAGAACAAAGTATTTAATGAGAATATTTCATTCATTCAGATCTAGGACGTGTTATTTGAGTGTTACCTTTATTTTTTTGAGCGGTGTATTTACTCAAGTCTGGCGTTAACAGAGTTCATAGCTATAGAGCTAGTATGGTTGAAAAAAAGACAAATGCCCATCAAATTTTACTGAGGACTGGCATAAAAGATCACATTTATCCCTCCTGATCTCAAGTGTGGATAGACTGGATCAACATTCAGGACAAGAATATTTTACATTTACATAACCATTTATGTTATAACATACTAGTTATTCTCTTTTAACCCCTTCATGACCCTTGACGTATTGGTACCTGTCTCTGCCTTTGATGTGGGATCCGACACTGAGCCCCCATCTTTTTCTTGATGGCTGAAGCCCTGCTATGTATAGCACAGGCGATTGGATGATCGCAGCTTCACGGAGCAAAAAGTAAAAAAAAAAGTTACAAAAAAAACATAAAAAAACACACAAAAGTTCAAATCACCCCCCTTTTACGCTATTGAAAATAAAACCATTAAAAAAAAAAATCCACGTTTGGTATCGCTGCGTTCAGAAATGTCTGATTTATCAAAATCTAAAGTAAATTAATCTGATTGATAAACGATGTAGCAAGTAAAAAAAAAAAAAACACCAGAATTACTTTATTTGGCTGCCACAACATTGCAATAAAATGTAATAACGGCAGATCAAAACATAGTATCCAGCACAAAATGGTATAAAAAAAACCCATCAACTCAGGGCACAAAAAATAAGCTATCACCCAGGATCAGATCCCAAAAAATGGAGAATCTGCAAGTCTTGGAAAATGATGACATAAGCTAATTTTTTTTTCTTACAAATTTCAGATTGTTTTTCACGACAAAAATAAAAAAGAACCTATACATGTTTGCCATCTGCATACTCGTAATGACCTGGAGGATGATATTGCTAGTTCAGTTTAAGCATTTAGTGAACATGGTATGTAAAAAACCCAAAAAACAATTGTGGAATTGCACTTTTTTTGCAATTTCACAGCACTTGGATTTTTCCCTCATTTTTCCCTCATACACTAATGGTAAAATCAATGGTGTCATTTAAAAGTACAACTCGTCTCACAAAAAACAAGTCCTCATACGGCTATATTGACGGAAAAACAGAAAAGCTATGGCTCTGGGAAGAAGGGGAGGAAAAAATGAAAGTGTAAAAGCGGAAAGTTGCAAGGTCATAAAAATGTTAAAAAAGCATATAAACAGTTTTTGAAAACCATTGATGGTTCCCATTGTGACGAGCTCTTGAGGAAGGATATTCCACAAATTAATAGTTCTCCCAGTAAAGACAGCCTGTCTCTTATTGATATGTACCACAGGTGCCGGAATGCAACGCACAGAGACCACGAGGCGGATGCAGCCAGGAATTGATATACCCACTTTATAGATATAACAATTATTTTAAAGGGGTTAGTAACAATGGAATCAACAATAACTTGGAATAGCAATAAAAAGTATTTTCAGTAAGTAAGAGTAAAGTTCTTTGCAAAAATGTGATGCACCCAGTCGTGGGAGTCACCACGTAAGTTCTCTTTCTATATATATACAGTACAGACCAAAAGTTTGGACACGCCTTCTCATTTAAAGATTTTTCTGTATTTTCATGACTTTGAAAATTGTACATTCACACTGAAGGCATCAAAACTATGAATTAACACATGTGGAATTATATACTTAACAAAAAAGTGTGAAACAACTGAAAATATGTCTTATATTCTAGGTTCTTCGAAGTAGCCACCTTTTGCTTTGATGACTGCTTTGCACACTCTTGGCATTCTCTTGATGAGCTTCAAGAGGTAGTCACCGGACATGGTCTTCCAACAATCTTGAAGGAGTTCCCAGAGATGCTTAGCACTTGTTGGCCCTTTTGCCTTCACTCTGCGGTCCAGCTCACCCCAAACCATCTCGATTGGGTTCAGGTCTGTTGACTGCGAAGGCCAGGTCATCTGGCGTAGCACCCCATCACTCTCATTCTTGGTCAAATAGCCCTTACACAGCCTGGAGGTGTGTTTGGGGTCATTGTCCTGTTGAAAAATAAATAATGGTCCAACTAAAAGCAAACCGAAATAGAATAGCATGCCACTGCAAGATGCTGTGGTAGCCATGCTGGTTCAGTATGCCTTCAATTTTGAATAAATGCCCAACAGTGTCACCAGTAAAGCACCCCCACACCATCACACCTCCTCCTCCATGCTTCACGGTGGGAACCAGGCATGTAGAGTCCATCCGTTCACCTTTTCTGCGTCGCACAAAGACACGGTGGTTGGAACCAAAGATCTCAAATTTGGACTCATCAGACCAAAGCACAGATTTCCACTGGTCTAATGTCCATTCCTTGTGTTCTTTAGCCCAAACAAGTCTCTTCTGCTTGTTTCCTGCCCTTAGCAGTGGTTTCCTAGCAGCTATTTTGTCCATGAAGGCCTGCTGCACAAAGTCTCCTCTTAACAGTTGTTGTAGAGATGTGTCTGCTGCTAGAACTCTGTGTGGCATTGACCTGGTCTCTAATCTGAGATGCTGTCAACCTGCGATTTCTGAGGCTTGTGACTCGGATAAACTTATCCTCAGAAGCAGAGGTGACTCTTGGTCTTCCTTTCCTGGGGCGGTCCTCATGTGAGCCAGTTTCTTTGTGGCGCTTGATGGTTTTTGCAACTGCACTTGGGGACACTTTCAAAGTTTGCTCAATTTTTCGGACTGACTGACCTTCATTTCTTAAAGTAATGATGGCCACTCGTTTTTCTTTACTTAGCTGCTTTTTTCTTGCCATAATACAAATTCTAACAGTCTATTCAGTAGGACTATCAGCTGTTTATCCACCTGACTTCTGCACAACACAACTGATGGTCCCAGCCCCATTTATAAGGCAAGAAATCCCACTTATTAAACCTGGCAGGGCACACCTGTGAAGTGAAAACCATTCCCGGTGACTACCTCTTGAAGCTCATCAAGAGAATGCCAAGAGTGTGCAAAGCAGTCATCAAAGCAAAAGGTGGCTACTTTGAAGAACCTAGAATATAAGACATATTTTCAGTTGTTTCACACTTTTTTGTTAAGTATATATTTCCACATGTGTTAATTCATAGTTTTGATGCCTTCAGTGTGAATGTACAATTTTCAAAGTCATGAAAATACAGAAAAATCTTTAAATGAGAAGGTGTGTCCAAACTTTTGGTCTGTACTGTATATGGACCTAGCGGGGGTCACCGGTTCTTCCCGCTAGGCCGCAAGTCTCTTCTGGATATAGTAAACAAATCCCTTTAGCCTCCCATGCACCAACCGGCCCCCTCCCAACCTGAAGTCCTAATCCCAACTGTCACCGGTACCGTAGGTGAAAGCTAGAAGTGACAGCCCTGCTCACTTGCACTGTTCCTACGCTTCTGCTGGAGCGCCTCTCCTGTTGCGGTCTTCTATCAGCATTTCTCGGCTTGACCGTCTATGGTAATTTCTCAGGCTTGGGACAAGGGGGTCCAGGCCTCGGCTCTTGACAGGCGATGTCAGGCCCTGGGAAGTTAATCAGGGCAGAGCACGGGTCCTGGCTCTGGCCAACATGCGCAGAACTCGTGGCACTTTTTTGAGGGGGCCGTACCTTATCAGGCAGCGTCCGGCACTTAGGTGACACAAGCCTTCGGCTGAGGTTTGTGGCGCTTGGCTCCACGGTACCTCTGGAGCACGTCTCCTCTGCTCTGCTGCTTGGGGCCAAATCTCCCTGTGGATTGGCGCGCTGGGCTTTTATATCCAGGAAATCGTTCCTGGAGGTCACCAGATCAGGTCCGGCATCTGAATTTACTCACTCTTCAAATCTTCTAGTGTGGCACCCCAGGGGTCTGGTTTCCACAGTAACAGCAATGTTATGTCTGAGAGCAGGTGGGAGGTCTCTTGGTCAGGGATCCTATGCATGCCACACCTCCTGCCCAGTCCTGGGAGGGGAAGAACTTCCCCTATATAAACCTAGGGCTGAGGCAGGGTTAGTGTGTAGAGAAGAAGTAGAGACAGAGAAGAGAAGCAGATATAGGAAAAGAACATCAGGAGCTCTGTGGGAGCAGTGCTATAAGGAGTCAGGGGCTGGCAGCTGCAGAGCTCGCCCTGACTGAGAAGCTATCACCGGACCCGGAGTCCGAGGCTGTGGGGACTAATCTTTACCCAGCAGCAGAAACCGCCCGGCAGGGGATTTCAGGTCCTCTGGCCAAGAAACCCGAAGGCACGGTCACACGCGTGGGACCAGCACCGCCGTCGTGGAGCGGACGCCACTAGAAGGCCCCGAGTCGCCGGCCATACGGGTGAGCACCACACGGTACACTCAGGGACGTGGGCTACTTATACCCGCCTCTAGCAAGGTAGCCAGAAGAGTACAGTCAGTTTGGGAGGCCTACAACTCCGCCTGGCCAGGGGAGTTCCCATCTGCTCAAGGACTGACCAGGCCCCGATCGCTAGCCAGTACTCCGGGAGGGTCTATCTTTATCACCAGTAAAGACCCTGAACTACACCGCATCGTCTCTGAGTGATTCCTGCTTCCCCCATCATCCACGTCGGCTGCCCTGAGGCCATACCCCTCCCGTTGGGGGTGATACTATCACGCTGCACAATCCTACCACCGGCCTCAGCGGTCTGCCCTGCAGCGGCAGCTCCTTCGCTGCATTCAACGGGTGGCGTAGTCGTCCAACATCTACCGCTAATACATCGCCGCTCAGTTTGACTCCCTGGGCACGGACCGGGTCACCACCACGAGACTACAACCCTCAACAGATCCGGCTCCGGGTAAGCTCCCGTGCGCGCGATGCCGCGCGACGAAGGCCCAGGGGCGCGTCAACTTTTGGCGTAGTCGGCAGGATCTCGTGCCCGCAACCACCGGGTACTGCGTGCCTGAAAAAGACTGTTCAAACTTACCAGTGGTGAAGATTCCCGCCATCCGTGGAGGTTTCCCGCCATCTGGCGCCATCTTCTACCTTCTTCCCGCCATCCGCGAAGTTTTACCGCCATCCGGCGCCATCTTCTGCCTTCTTCCCGCCATCCGTGGAGTTTTCCCGCCGTTGGACGCCATCTTGAAGACGCCGCGTGGGAAGAAGAGGGGCGTGGACTCCGAAAGCGCGCGAGAACTGAAGCCCCGCCTCATGTCCGGACGTTGCGTAAGGTCCTGGAAGGAGCCCAGCAGACGCCAACGTCACAGGAGCGCGACGGAAGGTCCTCAACCCTGACGATCCACTGCGGAGCCGCGGCCTACGGAAGAGGATCATCGCAAGGTAGGCCACGGTCCACTAGGGGGGAGGAAGATGTTGGATACGGAGGAGAGCTTCACTGCCTCAACCCCCGCCAGCGCCACCGCTGCTGCAGTCATGCCTTTCACCATGCCCTATATCCCGGGAGCGGCCTGGCTACCCCAGTACTCAGGGGAGTCCCATACCCTGCATGACTTTAGAGAAAAGCTGGATAGCCTCTTCCAGGTGTATCCCCTCACAGAAGAGCAAAAAGTGAGCATCCTGGTGGCCCAATTAACCGGGGCAGCCCAAAGGGAGGTAAAGTCCTGGCCACCTGGGGGGAGGACTGTTGCAGGGATACTAACCCGGCTGAGGGACACCTTTGATACCCGCACCTCAGCCGAGATCAAGCTTAGATTCTACGGGTGCAAGCAGCGAGCACACGAGAGTATAAGGGACTATGCCCTGAACCTACAAGAGGCCCTGAGAGCCATTAAGCAGACCGACCCTGACGGCGTGGGAGACGAGGACAGGCTGTTGACTGAACAATTTATAGAGGGTTTATATTGCAATGCCCACCGAACCCAGTTGCGGGCAATGGCCTTACAGGACCCTCATCTGGGATTTGCACAGTTCAAGGACAGAGCCATCCGGGTGCTCCGAGAACCGGCACCAGGTGGCGTTGTGACCCACAGACGCCCCACTACCACTTACCACCAGGAGGCGGCACCCTTGTCGGCAGGGCCTGTGGGAGCCGATGCGCAGGCTTTGAACAATGACCCGGCTCCAGACCTGCACCATCAGGTCCAAGAGCTAGCTAAAAGCGTTGCCGCGCTAACCCGAACTGTGCAGTCTTTACAGGTTTCCGCTCCAGGGAAGATCCAGCTGGCATCCGGACCGGAGGACATCCCGTGGCGTCGACCAAGGAGGACCCCACCGGCCAGAGGAAGACCCAGCGACCGATACAACGAGGACGGACAACCCATCTGCCGCCGCTGCAATCAACCCGGACATATGGCAAGGTACTGTCCTTTAAACTGGCACAACCTGGGGTAGAGGGCCAAACCCCAGGAAAAAGATCATCAGGCCCATCGAACTGGCGCGACAAATATGTGGGAGGACGTCCAGTCTTGCCTGTGGTACTGGATGGCATCCCTATGAGTGCCCTACTGGACACCGGGTCACAGGTTACCACTATCCCGTACGTGCTCTTCAAGCAGTACTGGAATGACTCGGATATCACCCGCTACCCTGACGGCGATTTGAGTATCATCGCTAGCAATAGTCAGCCCGTGCCACAGATTGGATTTAAAGAGGTGACCATTAAAATCGGTAGAGTTGAACTGGCGGCACAGGGACTGATCATTGTAGACATTGACAAGCACGAGAGTCACCCAAAGATAACTCTAGGAACTAATGTAATTGAAAATTGTCTTGCAGAGGTGATTTTCCTTTTACAGCAGGTTGCCAAGAACGCCAGCTCCGGCCAGCAGCGAGTGCTCCAGAAAGAGATCCGGGCACTGATGCGACGGCAACAGATAGAACTCTCCGGTGGTGAGATTGGTAGCGTAAGAATGTGTGACCCTTTCCCTATTGCCATGCCCCCAAAAAGTGAAATGATGATTTGGTGCCGGGCAGCTATTGGTCTGAGAGGTAGAGATTACCAGGCAATGGTAGAACCAGTTTACTCAGACAGTAGGCCCACCATTTTGACAGCACGGGGGGTGGTCAATGTACGCCATGGGAGGGTGCCCGTTCGCATAATAAATATCGGGAAGAGGGAAGTGTACCTGCCCCGGTATGCCACGCTAGCCAAATTGTATACCATCAATCAAAACTCCATACAGTCCGTAGAACCCTTGCCTCCATCTTCCCCGGAGGAAAGTAACGGCTCTAAGGAAACAATGGAGGACTGGTGTCAGCAACTACATTTGGGTACTGACTCCACTCCCTCACACCAGAGACAGGGAGTCTATCGGGTGGTTCAAGAGTACGAGAGAGTGTTTAGTAAACACCCGTTAGACTTCGGGCGAGTCAAGGGGGTAGAACACCACATCCCCACGGGAGACCATCTTCCCATAAAAGAGAGTTATCGACCCGTACCCCCTGCACACTACCAACATGCCAAGGGGATGCTTAGGGACATGAAGGAGGCTGGGGTGATCAGGGATAGCTGTAGCCCCTGGGCAGCTCCACTAGTCTTAGTCAAAAAGAAAGACAACACCATGAGGATGTGTGTAGATTACAGGAAAATCAACCGTATCACACACAAGGATGCGTACCCCTTACCAAGGATAGAGGAGTCTTTGGCTGCTTTAAGATCTGCTAACTTCTTCTCTACCTTGGATCTCACTAGCGGGTACTGGCAGGTTCCTGTAGCAGAGGCGGACGGGGAGAAGACCGCATTCACCACCCCGATGGGACTTAGCGAGTTCACCTGCATGCCGTTCGGACTCTGTAACGCACCAGGAACCTTTCAACGATTAATGGAGTGCTGTCTGGGCCACAAAAAC
Organism: Phyllobates terribilis; assembly: GCF_046119375.1. Classification (NCBI taxonomy): domain Eukaryota; kingdom Metazoa; phylum Chordata; class Amphibia; order Anura; family Dendrobatidae; genus Phyllobates; species Phyllobates terribilis. Next base: position 256,458,703 of record NW_027362761.1, read on the forward strand.
TTCGAGACGGTCCTGTTGTACCTGGACGATGTCATCGTATATTCCAAGACTTATGAGGACCACCTGAAACACCTGGCGGAAGTGTTCGAAGCTCTGGCAAACTACGGCCTAAAGGTAAAACCCTCCAAGTGTCACCTCCTAAAACCAAAGGTGCAGTACCTGGGACACGTAGTGAGCGCTGACGGAGTGGCTCCCGACCCTGATAAGATCACCGCCATTAAGGAATGGCCAAGTCCCTCCAGTGTAAAGGAAGTGCGGCAGTTCCTCGGGTTGGTAGGCTATTACCGCAGATTCATCCCCGGTTTCACCAAAAAGGCAGCTCCTATGCAGGACCTCCTGATAGGCCAGTCCCGGAAGGCCAAGAACCAGAAGCCGCCCTTCAAATGGGAGAAGTTAGAAGAAGAGTCCTTCCGCCAGCTGAAGATGGCCCTCACGGGGGATGAAATCCTGGCGTACCCTGATTACAGCCAGCCCTTTAACCTCTACACCGACGCAAGTAACATCGGGCTAGGAGCCGTACTGTCCCAGATCCAGCAGGGGAAAGAACGAGTAATCGCTTACGCCAGTCAAAAACTGCGACCCACCGAAAGAAACCCTGAGAATTACAGCTCATTTAAGCTAGAGTTCCTGGCAGTGGTGTGGGCAGTCACCGAACGCTTTAAGCACTACCTCGCTTCTTCCCGGTTCACCGTGTACACGGATAACAACCCGTTGACACACCTGGACACGGCAAGACTCGGTGCCTTAGAGCAGAGATGGATGGCCCGTCTGTCCAACTACGAGTTCACAATCAAATACCGGGCAGGACGCTCCAATACCAACGCGGACGCCCTGTCCAGGATGCCAAACCTACCGGACGTAGGAGAAGATCCAGAGGGACTGGAAGAAGTCGAACTCCCCGCGTTCCACCGTCATGGGACTATCCAGTATTCCCATCGGGTAAGGAGTAAGCAAGCCGCTACGTTTAACCCCTTGCCTCACTACAACTGGGAGGAAACGCAAGACAGTGACCCTGCCGTACGACTGGTGAAGGAGATGCTGACTCGGCCAGAGGCTCGCCTTGACCCAGACGCTCCGGAGGAAGCCAAACAACTGTGGGCTGAGAAGAGTCGACTGTTCCTTTACAAGGGGAAGTTGTGCCGCAGAATGGTTAACTCCCGGACGCATGAACTAATCTGGCAAGTAGTGGTGCCACGAAGAGACGCAGCCATGGTGATGGAGGCATACCACGACGGGGCTGGACACTTCGGATGGAAGAAGCTGGAGTTCCTGCTGCGCGGGCGGTTCCACTGGGTAGGCATGAGGGGAACCATCGAGAGGTGGTGCAGAGACTGTGGCCCGTGCAACCTAAGAAGGAAGGACCGTGCCAGCCAGAAGACCCCCCTTCAGTCCATTGTCACCAAGCAGCCGTTGGAACTGGTAGCCTTGGATCATGTAAAACTGACCCCAAGCAGAAGTGGCTACGTCTACGCGTTAACCATTGTGGATCATTACTCCCGGTTCTTGGTTGTCGTCCCCGTTAAGGACTTAACAGCTCAAACAGCAGCTAGAGCCTTCCAGCAGCACTTCTGCCGTCCACACGGGTACCCGGACCAAGTGCTGATGGACCAGGGACCTGCCTTTGAAGCGGAGGTCTTCCAGGAATTCTGCAATCTGTATGGCTGCCGGAAGATAAGGACGACACCCTATCATCCGCAAACTAATGGACTTTGTGAGAAAATGAACCAGGTGGTAATGGATCTTCTGAAAACGTTGCCCCTGGAAGAACGCAGTCTGTGGCCTGAGAAGCTGCCCGACCTGGTGGACCTATACAACTACATCCCTGTAGGTTCCACCAACTGTACCCCGGCTTACCTAATGAGGGCAAGGCCTGGTAAGCTACCTGTTGACTTGGAGATGGGAGTCCTGACACCCGAGGACACTTCACCGGAAGCAGACTGGGACACAGAGAGGCAGCAGCAGTACCGGAAAGTACAGGAGAGCGTGGAGCGAAGTCTCTGTCTCGCTAGGGAAAGACAAGAGAAAACTTACAACCAGTATGCTCCCGCTGTTCCCCTGGTACCCGGAGAGCAGGTCTTGAAGAGGAAGAGACGGCTCCACAAGTTGGACGACCAGTGGGAGAAGGACCCGTACACCGTACTGCCCTCAAGCCACGACAACCCAAAGGTCTGTACCATCAGTAAAGACGGAGGGGAAACCACAGCCATTGTATCCCGGGATCACCTGAAGAAGTGTCCCGAACAGCTACGGAACCCAGAAGGAGAGCAAGAAGACCCTCGACCCATAGAGGAAAGGGAAGGTATGGTTAGTACTGTGCTCGGAGACTTCCCTCGGTCCTGGACTCAAGTCAATGGTGCAGTTGTGGTACCCGTCCTCACGTTCCTCCAACCAGCATCCCAAGTGCCTACGGAGCAACAGGTAGAGCTGGAAGAGCAGCCGGTCCAGGAGGCAGCAGACTCCACACAAGCAGAACAGGAGGATCAACCCTCTGCTCATAGTGAGCCTGCCGTACCCCTAGTGAGCCAAAGAGCCCGTAGACAGCTGCCCAGTTTACCCTTGACAGCTCCTACACCCTGTAGTTCAGGGCCAGACAGTCAGCTCCGTAGGTCCACTAGGGCCACTAGAGGCCAGTTACCCGCACGTTGGAGGATTTGAAGTGTTTAAATTGTTTTATTTGTGGTCACCTGTCTGTTACTTGTAAATAATTATGTGTTTCTAGTTATTTTTAGGAGTCCTTGGTGGATTTACCGGGAATCCTTGTACAATTGGTTGGAGCGTAACCTAGGAATGGACTAAAGACTGTTAAGGACTCGGGGCAGGACAGACCCCTACCTGGTTACGTCTCCCTGTTTTGGTGAAATGGACACCTTGCTTTTCTTCAAAACTGCACCCGGTTGCGGACACGCCGTAACCATCTTTATGTGTTTTTCTTATTGTATTATTATTGTTTATACCTTGTTATGTTTTTCTAAAAATATGTTTAGTCCCGGAGTACTAAATTTCACTAGGGGGGAATGTGGCACCCCAGGGGTCTGGTTTCCACAGTAACAGCAATGTTATGTCTGAGAGCAGGTGGGAGGTCTCTTGGTCAGGGATCCTATGCATGCCACACCTCCTGCCCAGTCCTGGGAGGGGAAGAACTTCCCCTATATAAACCTAGGGCTGAGGCAGGGTTAGTGTGTAGAGAAGAAGTAGAGACAGAGAAGAGAAGCAGATATAGGAAAAGAACATCAGGAGCTCTGTGGGAGCAGTGCTATAAGGAGTCAGGGGCTGGCAGCTGCAGAGCTCGCCCTGACTGAGAAGCTATCACCGGACCCGGAGTCCGAGGCTGTGGGGACTAATCTTTACCCAGCAGCAGAAACCGCCCGGCAGGGGATTTCAGGTCCTCTGGCCAAGAAACCCGAAGGCACGGTCACACGCGTGGGACCAGCACCGCCGTCATGGAGCGGACGCCACTAGAAGGCCCCGAGTCGCCGGCCATACGGGTGAGCACCACACGGTACACTCAGGGACGTGGGCTACTTATACCCGCCTCTAGCAAGGTAGCCAGAAGAGTACAGTCAGTTTGGGAGGCCTACAACTCCGCCTGGCCAGGGGAGATCCCATCTGCTCAAGGACTGACCAGGCCCCGATCGCTAGCCAGTACTCCGGGAGGGTCTATCTTTATCACCAGTAAAGACCCTGAACTATACCGCATCGTCTCTGAGTGATTCCTGCTTCCCCCATCATCCACGTCGGCTGCCCTGAGGCCATACCCCTCCCGTTGGGGGTGATACTATCACGCTGCACAATCCTACCACCAGCCTCAGCGGTCTGCCCTGCAGCGGCAGCTCCTTCGCTGCATTCAACGGGTGGCGTAGTCGTCCAACATCTACCGCTAATACATCGCCGCTCAGTTTGACTCCCTGGGCACGGACCGGGTCACCGCCACGAGACTACAACCCTCAACAGATCCGGCTCCGGGTAAGCTCCCGTGCGCGCGATGCCGCGCGACGAAGGCCCAGGGGCGCGTCACTAGCACAACTTGGTTTAGTTTGATTTTGCATGGACAGCAGATGGCAGTCTCTCCTCACCACTGGCACATCCTGCATGAGTTCTCCTGGTGTTTCATTGCCTTCTACTACAGATATTGCAACTTTTTTCTCCATTTATATAGTTATATACAAATCAATAATGTACTCCTTTAGACATCCCTTATCAAGACTAAATGAATGTAAGTCTTCAAATATTTCCTCATAACTAAAATCCTCCATGCCCATTATCATTTTTGGCTCTTCTTTATACACTTTCTAACTCTAGGGCATCCTTTCTGTGAACTAGTGCCCAAAATTGAACAGCATATTGCAAATTAAGCTGAACTAATGCTTTGTGAAGTGGCACTATTATGTCCCTGTCCAGTGAGTCCATTGTTTTATTAATATATGACAATATCCCATAGGGTTTACAAGCAGCTGATTGACATTACAAGCTGTTATTTAGTCAGTAATCTGCAGTTCCTTCTATACAAGTGACTCTCTTAGTTTTGCTCCCTTTGCTCATAGAAAATATGATGCCCACATATTAGTATTGCTCAGTTGCATAACTTTACATTTATCCATATTGAATATCATTTGCCAAATGGATACCCATTCACTTAGTTTGTCCAAGTCAGCTTGTACAGTGGGTACAGAAAGTATTCACACCCCTTTAAATTATTCACTCTTTGTTTCATTGCAGCCATTTGGTAAATTCTAAAAAGTTCATTTTTTTCTCTCATTTGGTCTGACATGCACTGTGAGCTGTGAGGTCTTATACAGACAGGTGTGAGCCTTTCCAAATCAAGTCCTATCTGTTTAATTAAACACAGCTCCAATGAAGGAGAAGAACCATCTCAAGGAGGATCACAAGGAAATGGACAGCATGTGACTTAAATATGAGTGTCTGCTCAAACGGTCTGAATACTTATGACCATGTGATATTTTAGTTTTTCTTTTTTAATAAATTTGGAAAAATTTCTACATTTCTGTTTTTTTCCAGTCAAGATGGGGTGCAAAGAGTGTACTTTAATGAGAAAAAAAATTAACTTTTTAGAATTTACCAAATGGCTGCAATGAAACAAAGAGTGAAAAATGTAAAGGGTCTAAATACTTTCCGTACCCACTGTAACTTGTGAAGATCTTCTGTAGGCTGAACTGTACTATGTAGCTTGGTGTCATCTGCGAAAATAGGAATAACTCTATTAATCCCATCTTCTGTATCATTAATAAGTAAATTGAATAATAGTGCACCCAGTCCTGAAACCTGAGTTACAATGCTTATAACCGGAGACCATTCAGAGTAGCATTCATTCAATTTGATCTATTTCTTGATCCAATTACAAACTGTCTTTTTTAAACCTATAAGCCTTAAAGTGGTTGTCTGGTCTAAAATGAAGAGTCTGCAGTCACTCTATGTGCTGCGAGGATTCACAGTTGTCTGCCATGGGAACACCTTGTCCAGGCGCTAACTAAATAAAACAGACCCTGGCTACGCAAATACGGCTAAGGTAGCCCGAGTTCAGTCAAACAAAACAGCTATTGTCCATACTAACCAGTGATACTTGCGGTTCTCTGCACGTGTGACATGCAGAAGTAGTGCTGTTGCTTCAAAAGCATCCAGCAACTGTTACAAATAACACAAGCACAGAAGACAGGAAGTGTTGTGCTTCAGAAGCATCCAGCAACTAGAGGGGTTAACACAGTCACAGGAGACAGGGAGTGTTTTAGCAGAGCCCCAGGGGGATTGTGGGGAACTTGTTATTGTAGTCTGGCTGAAGCCAAAGAGAAAGGTGGTGTGTTATCTGGATCTGACAGAAGGCAACTGAACAGGATTCAGATCAAGAGAGAAACTAAACACAGGTCAGATAAACTCCCTGAACTAACAGTGCAGAGTATTCTCAGGCAGGAAGATAAGGACTGGAAGGAATTGGATCACAGGGATCATCTCCCTCATCAAATCCCCCCCTCCATCTCCATGCAGGATAAAGAATGCTGTGTAGTATGGTGTCCTTGTGAAGGAAAAGCCTGTGGTTGTGTATGCATAGAAATGTGCTGCTAAGAGATCTAATCGATGCTGAATTATGCTACTGAAGAGACTGTAAAACTGTGCCTTTTGAAGAAACTACCGTATTGTTACTGGAGCTGGTTGCTCAAGTTATTATTATGTGGATTCATAGGATGAGATTACATAAAAGAGCAGCAGCAGATTACATAGAATCCTCCATCCACCATCCCTGAGCCCCATCTTCCAAACATCACTGCAGGGACCTCTCCTTACCAATCTTTTTGCAGCTACTTTTTGGCACCTGTGGCCTTCGGTTATGTGAGTACTTGTTCTTGACTCACAGAACTAAGAGGACCCTCTAGTTCAAGGCAAGGACCAAGCATCAAACCATATGTGTAACGATCATGGACGCAGAGCATGGGACCACGACCTGGTCCATGCGTGAGGGGAGCATGTGCATGCCGGCGCCTTATTTCAGCTGTATGTGCATCTGAAGATGCACATTTAGCTGAAATGCATTGCGGCACAAAGACCCGCTGGATCCCTGCACTGCAATACATACGGCCAATAAGAGTCCAGTATCTGACCTTTGTGTGCCCGTGACTGGGGGCGCATGGCTTTGACATCTTGCGCTGCCTGCACACTGAAGTCAACTAGCTGCTGGCTACAAAAGAGGACTCCGCGCTGCGTTGGAGCGCAGACTAGGTGAGTAGAATCGTTTATTTTTTATGCATTAAAGTGAAAGAAAAGGGGACATATATATGTTGGAAAAAAGTGAAGCCCGTTTCCACGATATAAAATCTTCTTTCCTTATTTAATCCATTAAAAAGTAAAAGCAAGGGTACAACCACTGAGGGAGGTGTGAGGGGAAAAAAGAAGACGTGAACACACTAGATGCGTTTTGAGTGCATTACACGCTCTTGAACACAGTGTTCAAAGAAGATTTTATATCGGAAAGCTGGATTCACTTTTTTCCATTGTATGCTATGTCCGGCAGGGACATTATCCGTGCGTCATACCATAAACCCAGCACTTCAATTAAGGGTGAGCAGATTACTTCTTGGTTTATATGCATGAACATATATATGTTCCCATCCTGGGTCCATCTGGTATATATCTGGTATATACATACTGTAGAGATTTTACTCACTTAGGTGCTGTGGGAGGCAAACAGGAGGCATTTTCCTTTAAATCTTCATGTTGGTTTATTACATCATAAACCCAGCAAAAATAAAGGAATACAAACAGCCTTTAGTTCAGGCAAAAGAAAGAAAAATGGCCATTAAGCAAGTCTCTGCTTAAGCTAGTCCTGTGGGCACACAGGCAGCGTAGCGTTCAGCTTACTGGCTCAGTCCGGTGAAACAAGGTGCACCAAACGATCCTCTTAGTGCTTACGTGCACTAGAGAAACATTCCGGGTTACATCACAGAGGACAGCCATCTCTGTGACACATACCTCCCATTGACTATGTGACCATTAGCCACCTTACAATATATACATATATACCATATATGGACATACATACCAGGAAGAAACCCAGGATGGGGGATATATACCAGGATGGGCCCAGGATTGGAGACATATTTACCAGAATGGGGAACATATATAAAAGGATAGTGACTATATATTCCAGAATGGAGGACATATATTCCAGGATTGGCCCAGGACGGGAGACATATATACCAGGATGGGGGACATAAACACCAGGGTGGCCAAGATTCAGGGATATATATACCAAGATGGGTCCAGGATTGAAGATTTTCAGCACCTGCTGGAAGGAAGTTATAGTATTCTTGACAGATTGCATTCCACCAAGTAACTTTCTTAACAAGGCCATTTAACCCCATTCCTGACCTTGTGCATTTTCTGTTTTTTTCCTTCATGCAGTTTAAAGAGCTGTACATTTGTTTTCTAGTTCAGATATTCAAATCATTTTTGAATTTTTTTTTTCATGATTTGTGAAGCCTAATTTTTATATTATTTTCTTGCTCTCTGTTTTATCAATTTTGCCGAAATTGGGCTATATGGGAAAATAAAAGAAATACATGGCTGTTTTTCACATTTCTTCATTTTTTTCTATAATTAGAAAGGACCACTAAATGACAATTACATTTTTGATCCTCTTTTCACTGGGGTGGGGCTAGTAAGAGCAATCTTGATTAGCCTCAGCTTTTTTTTTCCCCTGCTTTATTTTCAAATTTACTTACTTATTTTTCATTTATTTCACACAATGTGCCCACTGCTCCACAATAAGGTCATTTGGGTGGCTATCAACAATTAAACAAGAACTCTCATCTATATTTTTTTTAATTAAATTTGTGTAACGAGTATGAGGATGTACAGGTGCAACATACAACAATATAAGATATGAGTTTCACTTTTTGTATTGAAGAACTGAAATAAATTAACTTTTTGATGATATTCTAATTTAGCGAGATGCACCTGTAATGTAGTGTTAGTCTATTAATATACTCGCCTACCGCTGCTCTCTCCGGTATTCAGCCCCATTCAGCTCCACTTCAACATGACATTCCTGCTTTGCAGAGACTCTCCAAGTCACACTGTGCTCCCATTGGCTTTACAATGTAAGTCTGTGGGGCGTCAGAATGAGGCAACCGAGGTTTACATTGTAAAAGAGACTTCCGGCTCACGCATAGAGCATAGAGTGAGCCAGTTAGTCTGAAGATCGGTGACATCACTGAGAACGGTAGGTGAGTATATTAATACACACACTACATTACATGCACACACACACACAATTAAAGGGGTGGTCCAAAGTCCAAATTAATTTTCATCCTAAATCCGTATCTATTTAGTGCCATAGTCTAAACTATTTTCTAATATACTTGAATTAAAATTTCAATCCTTCCCTAACTAAACAAAAGCATCACCAAAAAGGAAGTGTAAAATAAGCAGTTATTGTAGTGAGGGAAGGATAGGAACTTTTTAAAGTATATTAGAAAATAGTTTAGCTTATGACACTAAATAGATAGGGATTTAGGATGAAAATTACTTTCGCCTTCGGACCATCACTTTAATAAAAAAATATAGATGGGAGTACTTCTTTAAATAAATCCACTGAAGAAAAGTTGGCAGTCCGTCCTCTAGGATGAACTCTGTCTGTGCACATGATGTTTGAATAAAGAAATAAGAGTTCATGTTGGAGGACAGAGTGCTGATATTTCTTCAGTGGATTTATCTTCATGCTTGCTTAGTCTGTCTGAGCACCTGGAATGTTAATGATGTAGCTCTTCTGTTTGCTTGTGTTTTTTTAAATACTTTTGTGTTTTATTTTATTTTCCCTGCAACTGGGGTTGGTATATTAGCCTAAGTTTCAATGGATATTTAGCCTTCTGGTACATATCAGAACTGACTGGGTGTACTAAGATCCAGAAAATCCTGCTCCCCACCCAGCAATCATATAATCACTGGGTCTAGATGAGAAAATGTGGCACGCACTTATTCTTTATACACAGCACATGTTCAACAAAGTGTATATAGTGATAGGGAAGGCAGAGACGTTAATAAACCATCTCTGTCTTCTTTATGTGGAGTCTGTCTGTGTCTGGCAGCTGGCTCCCCGCTTTTGCATCCACACAATGTTGTACAGATGCTCTACTTTGCAGTGATATTTGAGAACATCAATACAGAGTAGCACACAAACCCCCTGGACGTTTATCATCTTTGGGAGGTCCAGAAATACTTAAGGGGGAGTTCACATGTAGTGACCATATGCTGCCAAATATATTAGAAATTGTGAGGCAGTGAGGGGAATCATATACGAGGGTCGTTATGTGTCCCCAAGAATGTGCATAGAAACATACTGAACCCGCTGGAGAGCGTTGAAATTACAGCCACAGCTGTGGTTATAATGCAAAATAAAAGTGAGTGTGGACTTAGTCAAGCTATTTGACAGATTTAGGAACACCTGATATTTGCTTTTATTTTTGGAGAGATCTGTAGGAAGGTAGTGGGATGGATCTCTCCCTCCAGTCTGCGTCTTGGAAGTGGGCCATGGCCACGATTCCCATTTAAACTTTTAGGTAAGAGTTGGATGTGTCAGTGAAGGTTTGCAAGCAGCAGAGCAGGAAGTTTTCTGTTTATGCCTGTCTGTGTGAGACTTAACACAGACCAGAGCTAGAAAGAACAAAGCCATTACCGCACTCACAAGTCACATGGTGGTGCAATCGGCCACAACAACAGACTGATATGGTCAATCCGGCTGTGAACCGGATGATAATGTTTTCAGTTTATTTTTGTATGGTGGCAAAATAAAGAGATTTAAGTTGAAATAACTTGGTTCACTACATTACCGCACTAGCATTGATAGCCACTGCCTTACAAAATACATGTGTTTTCACAGCATAAGAGCTGGGTTTTCATATTGATTGGCAATTCACACTCAGGATTGTGCATAAAACTGCTATTTATTTACAAGAACTCCTTTGTATTCCAATATTTCAAGTGAATGTGTCTTCAGGATTTTTGTGAATGAGGATAAGGTAAAAAGATCAGGCATGTATCTGAAGAGTGAGCCCCAAAAATTAATGTCACTGGTGGGTCCCTGACACCCAGTCTGACACTGGAGGATAGTGATTGTCTTCAAGTCAGCTTTTGATGGACCACTGAAAGTCATTGTTTTGTAAGACCATGAACCCACTGGTGAATCTTTTGCTATTCTTGTGAGCTTGTTGGACCCTAAAGTGAAATCAATGTAGTAAAGGTAATTTGAAATAATCGTGTTAAAATAAATATCCTTTTTTCTAACATCAGTCATCCATATAAAATCAGGTAAACTGTGTAACACTCTTTATTAAAATGCATTTCCTTTGTCATAGAACCACAATAAATTCATCTGTCATGGACAAGATAGGAAATAGTTGCTAAACAGCCAAGTGCTCATCCCACAACACATAAGACACACAAACTGCTGTATATCTTGCTTGTCCTGCTTTGAGTCTGAGAAATTTACCTGTGTGAGATGTGTGTGGAGATTTTATTGGTTATTTTGTGGCCCCGTGTGTCTATGGTGACACAAAACTGCAAGGATACAAGAGCAGAAAGAGTTTTTATGGTGACACAGAAACAAAATTACAACAAACTGTTAAAAGAAGGAATGCACTCATATTGCATTGTAAATTTTGAGTATAATTGATCCAAGTACAACCCCTGGCAAAAATTATGGAATCACCGGGCTCAGAGGATGTTCTTTCAGTTGTTTAATGTTGTAAAAAAGCAGATCACAGACATGGCACAAAACTAAAGTCATTTCAAATGGCAACTTTAGGGCTTTAAGAAACACTAAAAGAAATGAAGATTAAAAATGTGGTACTCAGTAAGGGTAATTTTTTTCAGACCAAGCAGAGGGAAAAAAATATGGAATCACCCTGTAAATTTTCATTTCCAAAACTAACACCTGCATCAAATTAGATCTGCTCGTTAGTCTGCATCTAAAAAGGAGTGATCACACCTTGGAGAGCTGTTGCACCAAGTGGACAGACATGAGTCATGGCTCCAACACGAGAGATGTCAATTGAAACAAAGGAGAGGATTATCAAACTCTTAAAAGAAGGTAAATCATCACACAATGTTGCAAAAGATGTTGGTTGTTCACAGTCAGCTGTGTCTAAAATCTGGACCAAATGCAAACAACATGGGAAGGGTTGCTAAAGGCAAACATACTGGTAGACCAAGGAAGACATCAAAGCGTCAAGACCGGAAACTTAAAGCAATATGTCTCCAAAACAGGAAATGAACAACAAAACAAATGAGGAATGAATGGGAGGAAACAGGAGTCAATGTCTGTGACTGAACTGTAAGAAACTGCCTAAAGGAAATGGGACTTACATACAGAAAAGCTAAACATAAGCCACCATTAACACCTAAAAAAAAAAAAAAAAAAAAAGGTTACAATGGGCTAAGGAAAAGCAATCGTGGACTGTGGATGACTGGATGAAAGTCATATTCAGTGATGAATCGCGAATCTGCTTTGGGCAAGGTGATGATGCTGGAACTTTTGTTTGGTGCCGTTCCAATGAGATTTATAAAGATGACTGCATGAAGAGAACATGCAAATTTCCACAGTCATTGATGATATGGGGCTGCATGTCAGGTAAAGGCACTGGGGAGATGGTTGTCATTACATATTCAATAAATGCCCAAGTTTACATTGATATTTTGGACAGTTTTCTTATCCCATCAATTGAAAGGATGTTTGGGGATGATGATATCATTTTTCAAGATGATAATGCATCCTGCCATAGAGCAAAAGCTGTGAAAACATTCCTTGAAAGAATACACATAAGGTCAATGTCATGGCCTGCAAATAGTCCGGATCTCAATCCAATGGAAAATCTTTGGTGGAAGTTGAAGAAAATGGTCCATGACAAGGCTCCAACCTGCAAAGCTGATCTGTCAACAGCAGAGAAAGAGAAAGTTGGAGCCAGATTGATGTAGAGTACTGTTTGTCACTCATTAAGTCCATGCCTCAGAGACTGCAAGCTGTTATTAAAGCCAGAGGTGGTGCAACAAAATACTAGTGATGTATTGGAGTGTTCTTTTGTGTGTTTGTTTTTCATGATTCCATATTTTTTTCCTCAGAATTGCGTGATTCCATAATTTTTTCCCTCTGCTTGGTCTGAAAAAAATACTCTTACTGAGTACCACATTTTTTATCTTGATTTCTTTTAGTGTTTCTTAAAGCCCTAAAGTTGCCATTTGGAATGACTTTAGTTTTATGCCATGTCTGTGATCTGCTTTTTTTTAAACAACATTAAACAACTGAATGAACATCCTCCGAGCCCGGCGATTCCATAATTTTTGTCAGGGGTTGTACAAGCTACTTCATGGTCATGAATGTGATAGTAAATGCTTCTCAGGCTTCCAGGTTGCAGGTCTAATTGCAGAAACAAATTTTTGCTAAATGTTTAAATTAAGAACATTATATTAAATGGAACACGTCACCTCCGAAAACGCTATTTACGTGCATCTTTAGTTGTAATCTGCAGGTAACTAGTATTTGTCTGGAAGATTTACTGGAGCAGCGGCTACAGGGAGAAAATTACATTTTTTTCTCTCTGCAGACACTTGCTCCTAGTCATTTGGGCAGTGCAGAGAGCTGAAGGGCTACCTTCGCACGATAAGTTTTTGATGATTTTGAACAATTCTGCACCTATTATTTTTTTATCGCTTTTTTACGCTGCATTTTTGCCTCTTTTTGGTGTGTGATGTTTTAAATAAGGCTGCTGTATTTTTCATACTTTCTAGTATTTGGCTTTGACAAAACTTTATTGATATACTTAGGTGCAGATTAGATGCATTTTTAATGCATTTCCGCCTCAGAAACACACTAAACACACACGTGCGTTTTTTACCTGTGGACTTTGCGCATCTAATGTAAGTCTACGGGGAAAATCCACAGAGAAAACTCAGCGTACCCGCAAGAAAAATTTACATGCTGTGGATTTGAAACACGCACCGCAGGTAAGTTTATTTTGAGTAAAATAAAATCACAGTGGGCATGAGATTTCTCTAAATCCCATACACTTTGCTGAATCTGTAAGACACTACATTTTTGACACTACATTTTGGCTCATGGTAGAATCGTAGCCTTTACAGTCACCACTGACTATACAGACAGTGGGCTGCAATCACTTCCTCTTTACATTGATTGGCAGCCTGCCCTGCAAACACAGGCTAAACACACAGGCTGCAGAGCTGGCTGTCAATCAAAGTGTAGGGGAGTGATTACAGCACACTTTGTGGGATGAGCAATAACTGTTACACCTCCCTGCACCACCCCATCACATGATTTAAATGCTATTTGCCTTATTATTACCATTATCTCTATAGGTAAATTGCATTTTTTGAGGAGACAAGTTTTTTAAGGATTTGCTTGTTATGCAATTGATTGATATGCAATCTTTTTAAAGAAGTGTGACCTGGGGTGTGTCCTGACAGCCATGTGAAGAGGAAGCACTATGCTTTACTCCTGCTCTGCACCCTGTCATTTCCATGGCTATTAGCAGTGAAATATTGATTCCTTCACACCAAAGGCTGGGGGAAAGTCCTTGGTATACTTTAAAGTGCACTCAGGCATGATGAGAAGCAAGCATCAGAAGGAGCAGAGGCCTTCCAACATGGAACCACCTCCCCCCCCCCACACCAGCCAGAGTGAGAGCTGCTGAGGCTGCTGCAGCAAAGCTGGGGAGATTTTTCAGACTGAACTTAGAACCTGACCCTTCAGATGATTTACAACCTGATCAGGTAAGCTCACAGGGGGAAGAGAGATACAGAGACTGTGCAGGAAGGGGGGGGGGATTATTTGGCAATATGGCACCACTCTCACAGCAACAGTTAAACAGAGTAGTTCAGGAAATGCAGAGCACTAACAACACCTATGGAGTAGCTAATCCAGCCAATGATTCTGGCAAGAGCCTACACTGCAAGATGTTTTCTCTGCTGTAAAATACTGCAGCCTCTCATCAGACACTCTCAACAAACACATGGGAGGACTTAGAGAGGACATTAATCTCATCAGACGAGACATGCAAAAAATAAACAGCAGAGTCAATGAGTTGGAGGACCAAATGCCTACTATACATCTCAGGAGAGGTCTTCAGATTATCAATGCCCGTCTCAAGAAGGTTGATGACCTAAAGAATAGGCATCGGCGAAATAACATACGTTTAGTCCAGGTTCCTGAAAAAGTGGAGGATCGTAATTCAGTTGATTTTTTTGAATCTTGGCTGACTATAATGTTTGGCAAAGACACTCTCTCTCAATTTTTTCGCAATTGAAAGAGCTCACAGAGACCTGTACTCATCAAATTACTAAATTTTAAAGATGGAGACCTTATCCTACCAAAAGGCCAGGGTCCACTCTTCACTTACCATTGATGGAAGGAAAATATTCATTTATCCTGACTTTTCAACCGAAGTTCAGAAGATGAGGTCCAAGTTCTGGGATCTAAAAAGGATGCTCCGTGAAAAGCAAATTTCCTATTCTATGATCTACTCTGCTCGGCTCAGGGTGGTTTCTCTGGGTGGAGTTCATATGTTTAACTCCTTTTCAGATGCATTATCATGGTTGGATGCCAATGAGAGATCTCTGCGATGGAGCTGGATGAGAGACTTCGGAGGCAGTCTTCTCCAAGTACTTTTTATATATCATTATGAAAAAGTGCCTATACTATGCTTGTTTTGCTAATAGCCGATTGTATTCTGTTACTCCACTATGAGCGGTGAAATGTTGAGTTATGATTATTTATGTACCTGCGTTATTGTAAATACAAACTATTCTTCTTTTAAGGGCAGTCAGGCTAGTAACTAGCCCTAATTCTCTTAAGAGGAATGTGTCAATATTCTTGTTTGAATGGTTTCTGGTTTTATGAAGGGGGGGTCTTCCAGAGAGGTTTGCTTTGCTATGCAAGGAAATATCAGAGATAAGCAATTCAAAGGGGGCAAATTATGTTTTAGGGATTATTCTAGATTTTTTCGATAGGATTTATCCTGCTCTAAAATTACATACTACTTAATATGGCACATATAATTAATGTGATAACCTGGAATGTCAGGGGCTTGGGGGAAGCGGTCAAGAGATGTGCTGTGTTGTCTTAGATCCAACAATTTCAGCCTGGTATTATTTGTCTTTCCCAAACTCATATGACCTGGGAGAGACTTCATTTCTAAGGAAGTTGTGGGTGGGTCCAGAGTACCATTCAGTTTTTTCTACTCATGCACGAGCCGTACGCATTTTGGTGTCTAGATCGATTCCATTCATTTGTTCCTCCTCTAAAATAGATAGCGATGGAAGATTTATATGTCTTGCTTGTACCACATGCAATATTAACGTTATTATAGTAGCGTTGTATATTCCATCCCCTTACTCAGCGGAAATCCTTAAAAGCATTATTTATTTTATGAATACCCTTCCAGAGACATCGAAAATATTTCTCAAAATGCACAATATACATCTCTACATTATCTGCTAGAGGAGGTAGGCATGGTGGAGAATACGGCACCCTTATATCAGACAATAATCCTGTTACTCCGCCTCCTATCCCAACATCATACTAATGATGCGCGAGCAAGTTCGCTACTTGAGTTATACGAGCATGCTCGGGTTCAGATACTTTAACAGGCGTGCTCGAGTCAAATGCTCGTGTACCCGCAGCGCCATGTTTTTCATGGCTGTTACACAGCCGCAAAACATGCAGGGAATGTCTAATATACACGAACATTCCCCGCATGTTTTGTGGCTGTTACACAGCCATGAAACATGCAGCCACAGGTACACGAGCATTTGACTTCAGCACGCCCACTACTGCGTCTGAAAACCAGCAAGTCGGATAACTCGGGTAGCGAGCATGCTCACTCATCACTAATTAGTACCCTTTTACACAATGATATTTTTAGAAATGTGTATACAATATAAGTATCTGAGTTATTGTTTATCTTTATTTTTGGTGTTATTGCATTTTGTTTTACTTAATTATTTTTGAATAAACACCGCGGGTGGACTGAAACGTTATACGATTTTGCACATTCACTTATTAAATACTGGCTTTTGTGAGCACCATTGTATATTATTAATAAAGAACATATGTAATTTTGCAAACATGTTAGTGACGCGCCCCCTGGGCCATATTCTTTAGGGGAATATCCGGAGCCGGATCAGATGGGGGTTGTAGTCTCCGAGTGGCTGTGACCCAGTCCGTGCCCAGGGTGTCAAGCTCAGTGTGTGTGGCAGTCCTACAGATGATACAAAGTTTGTTATGTCGACTACGCCACCCGTTGGATTGCGGTCACTACGGCCGCCGCTGCAGCAGGGTCCGCTGAGGCTGATGGTGTTGGTGCAGCTTTAGATAGTATAACCCCCAACGGGAGGGGTATGGCCTCAGGGGGTCAGGTGCAGAGGATGGGGGTTGTGGTGGTGCAGCGTAGATGATAATTAAAGACAGAGTCGGGTTGTGCAGTTCAGGGTGTTTACTTACTGCAGATATTCCGGTCACTCCGGCCTTGAGTGACCACCCGAGCCGTGCTGCGTCCACCAGGTCCTGGATTCAGCCAACCCCCAAGCAAGTCCGGAGCGTGTCCCTGAGCCCTCCTTCTTGTCCTTTCTTCTGGCCGTCCCCACCAGGGATCCACCTAGGTCCAGCTCCCTCGGGCCTTCTGTTGGGAGACCCTTGGCCTTGGGTTCCCTGACCCTACACGTGGTTTGCCTTCAGGGTGGATGTGGTGGGTGGCCGTGGCAGATCCTGCCCACGGCCTCCGGTCTCTGGCTGAGGTATGCTTTAGCCCCCACCAGTTTGGGATCCGGTACCCTGTTGCCAACTCTTCACCCTAGGGTTGTACTTGGGTTCTCAGAGTTCCTTCTGTCTCCCCCTCTGGGTCTTTCTTGCTCTCCTCTCTCACTCTCTCTGGGCCTGGGGCTGCTCTTCTCCTCTGCTCTCTTCCTCTGGCTTCTCTGCAAAAGGCTGACTTCTCTCAGACTGACCCTGATCTTAGATGGTGCCCACCTTAAATACTCCCTCTATGTGTGAGCTCAGGTGACCAGCACCCAATGAGCTCCTAACTTTACCCAGGCTGCTCCCCCTATCTGCCCCTACACTACTGGGATGTACCACCCCCCTCCCACTCCAGCCAGGAACAGACTCGGTCGTACCTGCACATTTCTAAGTGGGAGTACCGTTGGTCTGTTCCTCGGAAATGGGATGTGTGTAGTGCATGCAGCTTTCTGAGCTCAGTTCCACACTCCATCCTTACCCGGGAGTGGAATACCACACCTCTGGGTTGAGGTGCAATACCCCTGTAGCAGCCGAATCCTCAGGGTGCTACATTAGAGTGTACAGCAATCTTTTATTCACAGACTTTAGAAGTTATGCTCATGATGATGATGGATATGGAATAATTATGTCGGATGGATGAAAGTAATCATT
The DNA here is from genome assembly GCF_046119375.1 of Phyllobates terribilis. NCBI lineage: Eukaryota > Metazoa > Chordata > Amphibia > Anura > Dendrobatidae > Phyllobates > Phyllobates terribilis. The sequence goes on from NW_027362761.1 coordinate 256,476,662, forward strand.
ATTTGAGAACTTTAGCTTGGGATCTAAAAATAAGTAACCCGGGAAGTTAAATGAGAGAGCTAATATGAAAATTACTGAAATTTGTACTTGCGCATAATTTCTTTATTTTCAAGAATTGTTATTACCTTCAAATCCAAGGCACGACCACAGGGACAACATTTACCCCATTGAACGGCAACTTTTTTTTTGGGCACGCGGGGCCGAGAAGTTTTTCTAACAAACCCATTAGAAGACATGCAAAAAGTCCATCATTAGATCAAGTACTTTGATGATGTTGGGTTTATTTGGGAAGTCACGGATTTCTAAAATAAATACCTGATGCAAATCCTGAATAACAACAATGTAAATGTTCAATTAATGTCTAAAAGTAGTAGGGATTTAGTGTTCCTTGATATTAAAAAACACACTGTGGATGATGGTAGAATAACGACAGATATTTTTAGAAAACCAACAGCTGTCATTCCTTTCTTCACTCAGGCTGCTCTCAACCTCCTTCTATCATCAGAAGAATTTTAATTGGTCAACTTTTGAGCTTAAGGAGAATCTGTTCTACTGAAGAGAGATTTAAAGAAAGGGGATATAGCTAAATAAAGATCTGTAAGGAATACAAAAGAGCAAAAGGAATGTCAAGAGAATCCTTTGTATAGCCCAATATTTAGAAGACAAATGATAGATGGAAAAACATGCATGTCTGAGTATGAAATATAATAGGTTGTGTGAAGATATGATGGGGTGTTCTACGGACCGGTCCTGTTTTAATACAATGTATTCCGCACCACCCCTTAGTAAAAGTTTGGAGATATGCAAACTTAAAAGATGTATTACGACATAGTGATTATTCGCCCCCACAGAAATCCTATTGTCAAGTCAAAAGGCCCCAGTTGGTGTTTCTTTTCATATGATTCATTTAAAGCCGGATTAAAATTTGGATAGATTTTAATACTACAAAAAGAGACAGGTAAATCAGAAGAAGATTTTTTTTCATTATTCTCTTTATTATATAACTATAGAACACAAGAACATTTAAAAAAGAATAAAAATGGGCAATAGAGTAGGGAAGGTGGCATTATCATCAGAGGAAAAACTTGTATTATAATGTTTACATATATCATTACAATATGGAGATATGATTGCACAAACATTATGCATAAATAGTAAATCTCAATTTAATTAAATCTTTATGATTAATACACACATGATCCATAAGATAATCAAGAGATAATAGGGTACATATAATGCAACAGCAAAGCACAATTTAATCAAATATCAAAAATAAAAGCAGAAATACGGTATATCAGAGAAGTGGTAACAAGTAAAGTAGATTATACTTGCCTGCACAAATATTATAATATCAGGCCAATACAGAATGTTGCCATAAGAGGGTAGTATAATTACATGAATTGGAGTCTACTTCACAATGGAAAATAAGCACCAAGGCACATAATATAACAGGCATCATAAACCTACAAAATTGATCCTAACTAAACCAAATGAATGATTAGATGGAGAAAGCTGTAAAGCAAAGAATACCCATAATGAAGATGTAGCTTCCTATGGGATGACTCCAATTTGAATGAGTGTTTTGACGATTCGGATAGAGTAAAAGACTTCTGAAATACTGACTGAACAAAGAAATTTTAAATTACCCAAAACATTTCAAGTAAAACCACAGGACTAATTTATTAATCCAAATGCCCATGTAAGAATATTTATGCCTGTCTTTTTATAGAACTATACAGTCGAGTTAGAGAACATGTCAGGGATATCTGAAGACCAGCCCTTGACATCTCAAACAATTCCATCAAATGTAAAGCTAGTTTAAAGGAATTGATAGGATGTGCAAGAGAAGTTGAGGAGGCAATCTGGGCAACTTGGACAACTTTTTTTTGAATAGGGCACAACCATCACCACTCCACTTCTTTTTATATCCGCATTAACATCGATTGCCCTTTTTTTTTTTTAGATTTCACCTTTTATATACCAATTTTCACCCTCTACCTAGTTCACACAAGTATTCCACCTTTACAGGCTTTTTTGGGCCATGTTTGTCTCCAATATTTATTCTTACACCATGTATGTCTAATAGGCACTTAACCTTGAAATGCTTAGAAAAATAGGAATGATGAGAGCTAAAATAAACCTAAGGTGTTCTTCACATTCACACTTGTATTTATCACAAATTTTAATTTCATAAGAGTGTGTTAAGCATAAAACACAAATAGGTTCGGAGATATTTCGACAGTGACTGAATCTTCGTGATTTGGGCTGTGCATGCAACTATTTTTATTTAAATGAAACAACTGAGATGCAATTGAAGTGTAGATTTTCAGGATTAAGTAAAGAGGTTAAACAAAAATATCCTATGAAACGTATAGGAATTGCAACCATTTTTCTACAAAGCCTCCTCATTTGAGGGGCTCCAAAGTAATTGGACAAATTAACTTTATGATAAATGAAATGTTAATTTTTAATACTTTGTAGAGAATCTATTTGCAGCAATGACTGCCTGAAGTCTGGAAGCCATGACGCTGGGTTTCCTCCTTTTGATGCTTTGTCAGACCTTTACTGCAGCTGACTTCAGTTATTGCTTGTTTGTGGATCTTTCTGTCTTAAGTTTTGTCTTAAGCATGTGAAATGCATGCTCAATGGGGTTGAGAACTGGTGATTGGCTCGGCCATTGGAGCATATTCCACTTCTTTGCCCTAAAAAAAACTCCTGAGTTGCTTTTGCAGTATTTTTTCAGTCATTGTCCATTGTACTGTGAAGAGCCGTCCAATCAACCTCGCTGTATTTGGTTGAATAAGAACAGAAAGTAAAGCCCTGTACACTTCATAATTCATCTGGCTGTTTCTATTTTCAGTCACATCAATAAACACTATCCAGTGGCTTTGGAAGTGTAGCATCGGCGTCTCTGCCTCCTGCTAGGCAGAGACGCCGTCCTTCTCACCTTCCTGTTCAGCGCATGGCGTCCTCCAGCGCTCCTTCCCTCGCTGCTGCCGGCACGCGCTCCTTCCCGGGCACTGTGCTTAGGGCGCGCACGCTCCCCCTCTCTTAAAGGGACTGCGCGCGTCGTCCTAAGGAGTCCCCGGCCAATAGCCAGAGGACTTCCCATATATAAGGCACCTCCTCCAAAATGCCCGAGCAAAGTTGTTGCAAAGCATACTCACCTCTGATTCAGCCCTCAGGTCCCATTGCCAGCCTGACTACCAGTCCTGTCTGCCTGCTTGTCTTCTCTTCAGCCCGACAGTCTGTCTCCTGCATCCGCCAGTCTGTCTATGGGCAAATCCACCTGCGGACCAGGAAGCACCTGCCAATTACCAGCCTGCTACCGGCTGTACCTGCTAGCCCGCTCACCTGGGAGCGCTCACCTGCTACCCGCCTGCTAGCCTACCTGGAGGCTCCACCGTCACTTGCCGCGACCACCTGCCTGCCAGCCAAGAGACTCTTACCCGCTCAGCCGTCACTTGCCGTGACCGCCTGCCTGCCAGCCAAGAGACTCTTACTCGCTCAGCCGTCACTTGCCGTGACCGCCTGCCTGCCAGCCAAGAGACTCTTACCCGCTCAGCCGTCACTTGCCGTGACCACCTGCCTGCCAACCAAGAGACTCTTACCTGCTTTTCCGTCACTTCCCGTGACCACCCGCCTACTCACCCAGAGACTGCTACCTACCTGTTGTGTCCACCCGCTACTCCGGTCAGTCCCAGCTACCTGACCCGTGGGAGCCACCTGCTCTATTACAAGGTTGTCCCCAGTATAACACCTGCCCCTTGGGGTCCCTCCTTGTTCCAAGGCACAGAGGTTCTACCACCCGGCCCCGTTAGTTTGCTCGGGCCATGGACCCGGTGGCACCCAAGCTCCCTTGCTCTCTGACCTGTTCCACGAAGTCTCCCGTCAGAGATCCCAACAGGAATCCATCCTGAACCACCTGCGTAATGTCAACTCCCGCCTGGACACACTGACTGCTCCACCTGGACCTGCCTCCAGTCGTACGACTCACGCCCCAGCAGCACCGCTGCCCATCAATGCCATGGTACCCGGTCCGGGTCCCCGGCTCTCTGCACCGCCTCGTTTTGGTGGAGATCCCGCCTTGGCTCGAAGCTTCATTAACCAGTGCACCCTACACTTTGAACTCTTGGCACATCACTTTACCACCGACCGGGCCAAAGTGGCCTTCATCATGTCCCATCTCACTGGGGAAACACTGGCTTGGCTAAATCCCCTGTGGGAGAGAGGGGATCCCCTGGTATCCGGAAAGTCTTCGATGAACCGGGACGAATGACCTCGTCAGCCTCCTCTCTGCTACGTCTCCGCCAAGGGAGTCTCACCGTAGGCCAATATGCCATACGGTTCCGTACCCTCGCTTCTGAGCTTGCCTGGGATAACGAGGCCCTGCTGTCCGTCTTCTGGGAGGGTCTTTCCGGTTGGATTAAAGATGAACTTGCCGGTCGGGATATCCCTACCACCCTGGACGACCTGGTGTCACTTGCTTCCCGGATGGACATCCGGTTCCAGGAACGTACCAAGGAAACCACCCATGAGAGAAGGTTTCCCCGCCTTGCTCCTAACTTCCAGAGACCTGTCTCTTCTTCAGTCACTCCCCGGGCACACTCACCCGAGCCCATGCAGGTCGACCAGACCAAGTTGGTCAAATCCCGCCAGGAGTCACGCCGGGCCGAGGGGAGCTGTTTCTATTGTGGCAGCAAGGAGCACCTGATCCGTTCCTGCCCAGAGAGGCCGGGAAACGCCGGTGTCTAGGATCGCTCGGAGAGGTCGTCCTAGACAAAAGTAAGTCCTCTCCCTCCCTGACTTTGTCTGTCTCTTTCTCCTGGGGAGAGGATCGGAACTTTGAAATCGCCCACCTGGACTCTGGAGCTGCTGGGAACCTCATCTCCCAGTCCTTGGTAGAGAGATACCGTATTCCCACCAAGCCTCTCACTGAACCTTTGTCAGTTGCCTCCGTGGATGGTAGACTCCTTCCAGTGCCCATCCTGCTCGTCACTGAACCCTTAACTCTGTAGGTGGGAATGCTGCACTCAGAGAAGATCTCCTTCCATGTGCTATCCGGACTCTCTCACTCCCTGTGGCTAGGTCTACCTTGGCTCCAGACACATGAACCCGTATTGAACTGGCGATCCGGTGAAGTACTCCGGTGGGGTCCAGACTGCCATAAGACCTGCCTGGTTCCGGTCCGCCCAGCTCACCCTCCGCCTACTCCAGCTAATCTACCCGGTCTCCCGGCTCCATACTGGCCCTATGCGGACGTCTTCGGCAAAAAGGAAGCAGAGACGTTGCCACCCCATAGGCCATATGACTGCCCGATCGACCTGGTACCTGGCGCCACTCCTCCCCGTGGGCGTATCTACCCGTGGTCTGCGGCCGAAACCCGGGCCATGTCTGAATACATTGAAGAAAATGTGGCTAGGGGATTTATCTGAAAATCTACCTCCCCGGCTGGAGCCGGATTCTTCTTTGTCAAAAAGAAAGACGGCTCGCTACGTCCCTGTATTGACTACAGAGGACTCAATCTAATCACTGTAAAAAACAAATACCCCCTGCCGCTCATCTCCGAATTGTTTGACCGTCTCAAGGGCGCCAGGATCTTCTCCAAGCTGGATCTACGAGGAGCATATAACCTGGTCCGTATCCGTCAAGGAGACGAGTGGAAGACAGCATTCAATACCCGGGACGGTCACTATGAGTACCTTGTGATGCCCTTTGGTCTCTGTAATGCCCCCGCTGTCTTTCAATAGCTGGTCAACGACATCTTCCGTGACCTCCTGTACTCCTGCGTAGTGGTATACCTGGACGATATCTTGGTCTTCTCTCCGGATCTCCCCACACACCGGAGGGATGTTCGTCAGGTCCTTCTTAGGCTTCGGCAGAACCACCTCTATGCCAAATACGAGAAGTGCCTCTTCGACCAGACCTCCCTTCCATTCTTGGGCTATGTTATCTCCCAGACAGGTCTGCAAATGGATCCCGAGAAGCTCTCTACCGTCCTAAAATGGCCCCGTCCAGAGGGATTGAAGACGATACAGCGATTCCTCGGCTTCGCCAATTACCATCGTCTTTTCATCCCACACTTCTCGTCCCGGACTGCTCCCATATCTGCGCTTACCCGTAAGGGGGAAAATCCCAAGGTATGGTTGCCTGAAGCCGAGGAGGCCTTCCTTTCCTTAAAGAGAGCCTTCGCCTCTGCCCCCGTCCTGCACCGTCCGGACTGCAATAAACAATTCTACCTGGAGGTTGATGCCTCCTCCTCCGGAGCCGGAGCGGTACTCACCCAAAAATCTTCTACCGGGAAAATGGTAACCTGCGGCTTCTTCTCCAAAATCTTCTCCTCGTCTGAGCGCAACTACTCCATAGGAGACCGTGAATTGCTAGCCGTCAAATTGGCACTGGGGGAGTGGCGCTATCTGCTTGAAGGGGCTCTTTACCCGGTGATCATCTACACGGATCACAAAAACCTGGCATATCTCCAAAATGCCCAGAGACTTAATCCTCGCCAGGCCCGGTGGTCGTTGTTTTTTGCCCGCTTCGACTTCATACTTCATTTCCGCCTGGCGGACAAGAAAGTCAAAGCTGATGCTTTGTCCCGGTCCTTCCTGTCCTCCGATCAAGAGGAGGAGCCTACGCACATCATTGACCCCTCCAAGGTGATGAATGTGGCCCCCTTGGATCTGACTCGTCTTCCACCCGGTAAGACGTTTGTAGCAGTACCAGATCGGGAGAGGGTTCTGCGCTGGGGACATTCTTCTAAACGAGCTGGCCATGCTGGCCAAAAAAAGACCTTCCAGCTCATTACCCGGCATTACTGGTGGCCTACCCTGCGTAAGGACGTTGTACACTTCGTCGTGGCCTGTTCATCCTGTGCCCGTAACAAAGTTCCCAGACATCTACCAGCTGGCCATCTCCTGCCCCTTCCCGTACCTGCTGCTCCATGGCAGCACATTGCTATGGACTTTATCACCGATCTTCCTGTTTCTGCCAGTTGTACAGTCATTTGGGTGGTCGCTGACCGCTTTTCTAAAATGGCCCACTTCATTCCCCTGCCTGGTCTCCCATCTGCACCCAAGCTGGCTAAAGACTTTATCCGCCACATCTTCCGTCTCCATGGCCTACCCCTCCACATCGTGTCGGATCGTGGGGTTCAGTTCACCTCACGCTTCTGGAGAGCCACATTTAAGCTGCTAGACGTCACCCTGGATTTCTCCTCCGCTTACTACCCACAGTCCAATGGTCAAGTGGAGCGGATCAATCAGATCCTGACCAGCTACCTCCGGCACTTCGTTAATGCCCACCATTCGGATTGGGTGGATCTCCTATCATGGGCCAAATTCTCTTATAATAACCATGAGAGCGAATCCTTTTCCAAATCCCCGTTCTTTATAGTCAGTGGCCAACATCCCCGGATTCCAGTTTCTATCTCCGCTTCTGTGGACAACCCTGCCGCGGAGTCTCTTGTCAACGAATTTTCTACTATTTGGGAGAGTACCAGGTCCGCTCTTCTTCTGTCCTCCGAGCGGATGAAGAGATATGCTGATAAGAGACGTCTGGATCCGCCTCAATTCCATCCGGGAGACAAGGTTTGGCTCTCTTCCAAACATGTGCGGCTCAAAGTACCCTCCTACAAGTTGGGCCCTCGATTCATCGGACCCTTCGAAGTCCTCAGGCAAATTAACCCAGTGGCCTACAAATTAAAACTCCTGGCCACCCTACGCATTCCCAACTTCTTCCACGTATCCCTCCTCAAACCCGTTGTCCTTAACACTTTTTCCGACAATCCAGGTACTCCTCCTACTCCGGTTTCTGCTGAGGACGTCTTTGAAGTGGAGAGTATCCTGGCCACCAAGAGGGTAAGAGGGAGAACCTTTTTCCTGGTGGATTGAAAGGGGTTTGGTCCTGAGGAAAGAACTTGGGAACCCAGGGAGGACATCAACGCTCCGCTTCTGGCCTAAAAAAGGGGGGCCTAAAGGGGGGAGTACTGTAGCATCGGCGTCTCTGCCTCCTGCTAGGCAGAGACGCCGTCCCTCTCACCTTCCTGTTCAGCGCATGGCGTCCTCCAGCGCTCTTTCCCTCGCTGCTGCCGGCGCGCGCTCCTTCCCGGGCACTGTGCTTAGGGCGCGCGTGCGCTCCCCCTCTCTTAAAGGGACCGCGCGCGTCGTCCTAAGGAGTCCCCGGCCAATAGCCGGAGGACTTCCCATATATAAGGCACCTCCTCCAAAATGGAGGTGCCCGAGCAAAGTTGTTGCAAAGCATACTCACCACTGCTTCAGCCCTCAGGTCCCGTTGCCAGCCTGACTACCAGTCCTGTCTGCCTGCTTGTCTTCTCTTCAGCCCGACAGTCTGTCTCCTGCATCCACCAGTCTGTCTATGGGCAAGTCCACCTGCGGACCAGGAAGCACCTGCCAGTTACCAGCCTGCTACCTGCCGTACCTGCTAGCCCGCTCACCTGCTACCCGCCTGCTAGCCTACCTGGAGGCTCCGCCGTCACTTGCCGTGACCACCTGCCTGCCAGCCAAGAGACTCTTACCCGCTCAGCCGTCACTTGCCGTAACCGCCTGCCTGCCAGCCAAGAGACTCTTACCCGCTCAGCCGTCACTTGCCGTGACCGCCTACCTGCCAGCCAAGAGACTCTTACCCGCTCAGCCATCACTTGCCGTGATCACCTGCCTGCCAGCCAAGAGACTCTTACCTGCTTTTCCGTCACTTCCCGTGACCACCCGCCTACTCACCCAGAGACTACCTGCCTGTTGTGTCCACCCGCTACTGCGGTCAGTCCCAGCTACCTGACCTGTGGGAGCCACCTGCTCCTCGGGGTCCCTCCTTGTTCCAAGGCGCAGAGGTTCCACCACCCGGCCCCGTTACTGGAAGCTATGCATGTCCATGCCATCACACCGCCTCCATCATGTTTTACAGAGGATGTGGTGTTATTTGGATCATGAGCTGTTCCAAGCCTTCTCCATACTTCCTTCTCCCCATCATTCTGGTACAGATTGAACTTAATTTCATCTGTCCAAAGAATGCTTTTCCAGAATGTGGTTGGCTTTTTTAGATTTTTTTGGGCAAAGTCTAATCTGGCCTTTCTATTTTTAACGCTGATTAATGGTTTGCACCTTTTGGTGAACCCTCTGTATTTGCTCTCATAAAGTCTTCTCTTTATGGTAGACTTAGATACTGAGGCATCTACTTCCTGAAGAGTGTTCTTCATTTGGGTGGATGTTGTGATGGGGTTTTTCTTCAACATTGAATCGATTCTGAGATCATCCACCACTGTTTTCATCCGTGGACGTCTACACCTTTTTGAATTCTCAAGCTCACCACTGTGCTCTTTTTTTGCAGAATGTATAAAACTGTTGACTTGACCACTCCTAACATTCCTGCTATCTCTCGGATTTATTTCTTCTTTTTTTCAGCCTAATTATGGTCTGCTCCACTTCCATTGAAAGCTCCTTTGATCGCATGTTGTGAGTTCACAGCTACTGTTTTCAAATTCAGAAGCAACAACTGGAATCAGCTCCAGACCTTTTACCAGCTTAATCGATGATGGAGTAATGAGGTAAAAGACCATACAGCCCATTAAAGAGCTTTTGAGATAATTGTTCAATTACTTTTGGTCCATTGAAAAAGAAGCAGCTACATATTAAAAAGCTGTAATTCCTAAACCCTTACTCCAATTAGGATGTGAATACCCTTAAATTAAACCTGCACTTTAAGCCCATATTGATCATATAAGTGTATCTTAAATGTGTTTTGTCAAGCAGCTACAATGCCAAAACTTGTGTTACTGTAAAAACATTTCTGGACTTAACTGTATATTTTTTTTTAATATAGACTGTATACAAACCTATATCTGTTAAAACTCTAAATCCAACTAAAATCAGTGACTGACCTACAAATAGCCTGCACATATGTACCCCACATATAGCCTTGCTCCCCCCATATGTACCTCCATAGATGGCCTACACCTACACCCAATGTACTCCTGTTCACTAATTACCTGCTGTTTCCAGCCTGGGAAAACATGTCACTTGCAATCTCTAGCATCGCTCTGCTCATAAGAGTCACATTGGCATGATGTCATCACAGGTCTTTCACCTCTATCACCTCTTCATCTCTATGTTCAGAGCTTGAGCTATTTTTTTTAATAAATTAACCCTTCTTTACTCTTCTCCACAACTTTATCCTTGACATGTTTGGTGAGTTCCTTGGTTTTCATGATGTGTTTTGATCCCTAATGTTCTCAAACAAACCTCTGAGGCTTTCACAGAACAGCTGTAGTTATACTGAAGCACAGGTGGACTCAATTTACTAATTATGTAACTTCTGGAGGATTTTATTTAGTGGTATCAGACAACAGGGGGTTGAATACAAATATCATGCCTCGGGATTCGATCCGGCGGTCCTGTGCTCTTCTGTTAGAGTCTGTCTGCTGAACCGAGCAGGTTCTGTCGCTTTCTGGGTACTGATTACCTTTTGCCTTTGTCCATTCCTTTTGGACAGCAGGTGTTTTTCATTTGTTATCTAGCCTGTCCAGGGGCGGACACCAACAGTCATGGACACCTGTGCAGGATTTGTGTCTGGGCCCCCCACCATCAAGCCCCACCCATGTAAACACACGCACATTTACATGTATATTCACAATAAGCACAATATTATAAAAATCACACATGCCCATTTACACATTACATATGCATGTACATAGTAAATGCATTCAATAAAGCCTTTAGCTGGCCCCTGGCTGCTCTGACAACCCATTGCAAATGTTACTTGTCCTATTGAACACTCTGGACACCATTTGCAGTGATACTATCACATGGCAACACTTTGCAGCTTGATAGATGACATGTCATTGTGCGCCAGGGAAATGATGAGTCTCCTGTAGTTCTGCTGCTCCTGAAGCCAGTCTGCCATCTGCTGTGATCCTGAACAGTGCACCCCCAAGGACAGAAATACATAACTACAGGATCTGACAATTATTGATAGGGCTACTATGAATGTGACTCTAAGTAAGAGGGCAAACAGAGCACTGCATGTAGAGCAAATTATTAAAAGGGGTTATCTGGGACTATTTTTTTCTATGGCTCCTAGGCACTTATAAACAGGCAAATTCTAACTACCTGCATGTTCTGCCATTTGCCGATCTCTCAGAGCTCAGAATGGTCATGGCATGCTCCTGCTGGTGATTCTCCTGCTTCCTGTGACATCACATCAACAGATCAGTTCCTTCTCTTCCGCTCTGCTGTATTGACAGGGCTCACTGCCAAGATCAATTTGATTGACAGCTGATTCCCAGCAGTAGGCAGCAGGTAGCCAGCTTTCGTTCAGCATGATGTTAGCAGTGACACCCTGTCACTACAGCAGAGCGGAAGAGAAGGAAAATTAGTCTGATAACAGCTTTAATGGGACACCATATATTGATGCACAGTACATGGTTAAGTCTCTGGCTTGGAAATGAATCATTATCTATGGGATTGCAAGAAACAGGAAAGTTCTTGACTCTATTTTCTCCAATAGTGCTACAGACAATGAATGGAGCGGAGACGGAACTTACAGACCTCCATTCTAATAAAAATAGTGCTCTGTAAGGTCTATTTCCAATGTCTCCTACTCAGGCTTCATGAGACTCCACCAGCCAGCTGGAAGTTATCACATACTCAGGAGAGACAGGATAACTTACTATTATAAATGAAACCCATTAAAGGGGTTGTTTGGTCATTTGATATTTATTATTTTTTAGGATAGATCATTAATATCATATTTGCCAGGGGCAGACACCCTGCAGTTCCCCTGATCAGCAATTATGTGCTCTGATGACATCTAGGTGTAAACACATGGAGAAAAGCTGCATGGCTCAGTTCCATTCAATGTGTAGTGGCCACTGCTGGGATCCGCAGATCAACTTCTATTCTATATTTGCCAGTAGAACTTGTAGGAATTGTTCACTTGTACTCGGCAGAAGTCACTACACATTCAAAGGAGATGTGCAGTGCGCTTCCATGTCATATGCTTACATCCGGCCACTGGTGGAGATGTGACAGCTGATTGATGTGGGTGCCAGATCCTCACCCATCTGATATTAATGAAATTCCCTATGGATAGCAGAAAACCTATGGATAGCAGATATTTACCTTTAGGGCACAGTTTGACAACAGTATCAATCGGACTGCAGTGTACGGACTGGCCGGCGGCTATCCCGAGTTGAGTGTGACAGCTTCATAGAAATACATGAAACTGTCACACTCGGATCAGGAGAGCTGCTGGCCAGTCCATGCATTGCAGTCTGATCTTGGTCTGATATATACAGCTGTCTGACTGCGCTCTAATACCTACTGATAAACTCACTACAGTAACTCCATACATAAATTAGGGGGCTTTAGATTTTCTGAGTCTAGTGCAAGACAAAATTGACATACAGTAGTTGCCTTTTGTTAATGAGCAAGTATATAGCTCAGTATAATACAGTATATATTGATACGTACTGCACAAAGATGGAATATTCTCATATAAAATAGACACCCATGCACTATATATGTGTACATACTATACATAATTATATATAATATCTGAAGCAATACAAATGCTGCACTGAAAGAAGGCTGGGGTCAGGGCCCACTTTGCACCTGGATTTATTACAGCAGTAATGACAAGATGGGTCTGGGGTCAGTGATAACAAGCAGTGAAATAGTGACCGAGTCCCGATGCTATCTGATCGGTGCAGGATAAGGTTTCTCAGCCACTGACAGCACCGACCCAACGAGCACCGAGCACAGTCACTAAATCACTGCTGTCATCAGGGACAGCCCTGCCTCCTGTCACTGCTGCTCTGAAGAATCTGACCCGCAGCAGTTACAACTCCCGGCCATCCCTCACTTGGGCTCTGAGGAAAAGAGGACACAATGGCAGCTGGAGGAGACACAGGATGGATGTAGGAGCTACATGGGAGATTCAACTAGCAGAGAGGAGGAAGCAACTATCTGCACTGGGATGCCGCCGCTCTGTAAGTTTCTGCCAAATGTACACTGCCTAGCCACGCCCCTGCACACTTGACTGAAGAGATGCTGTGCGTCTCTTGTATCATAGACCCTGCGGCAGCATCAGCAAGGGGTCATTAAGGGGGCCCGTAACAGCGTTTTTTGTTGAGTACCGGCCACCATCAGTCTGCAAATGAATCAGGTACAAGCCCCTTTCTCTCCTCTTAGTCTTGAAGTTGCTGTCAGCTCTATGACAGAACAAGGTGTTTTAGCAGCTTATTGGGCCCCCTCCACTTTGGGGCCCTGATGCAGCTGCACCGGCGGTATGTAAGACCCTTAGCCTGTCCTATCACATTGCTGGTGCTGCTATTTAAACCTTCCTCCTGCTGGTATTCTCTGCTGGTGATAGTCTTCAGTGGATTCTGCTTGGAGTTCTAGTCCTACTTCTGAGTATCTAGGCCAGCCAGATAAGTGTATTGCTGGGGTTTCTTTCTTATGCTGCACTCTCTCTCATTTCCTTAGGAGGTACGTGATACTCTCGACAGCCTTTCAGGGAGCCAGGTCCGAGTTGTCTTCTCTAGTTTTACCTTCAGGGTTTATCCAGGTTTCGCTGGTGCCGCTAGGGCTGCATTACTGGATATTATAGTCTGTAGGAACCGGATGGGGTTTGTGCAGTTTTTTCAAAGTTAGATTCATTACCCCCATGTTTACTACCATGTGTGCATAACACAAATGCATGTCACAATTTTCAGATTTATATTTTTAAAATAATTAGAAAACCATATATCATTTCCTTTTACACTTCACAAATACTTGCTACTTTGTGTTGGTATATCACAAAAAATTCTAATAAAATACATTTAAGTTTGTGAATGTAACATGAAAAAATGTGGAAAAGTTCACGGGGTAGTAATACTTTTTCAAGGCACTGTATATGCATGGACCTGCAGGAGAACTGAAGACTGGAGTGGAGGACCAGTGAAGCGGTGGCATTAGGAGTCAAGTGATGACTTAGGTAGTGGAAGAATAAGTTTTTTTTTTTTTAATATACTGTATTTAAAACATTCCCTAGAATATTTTTACTGGCAGAAATCAGCTGACTGCTCACCCTCAATTATCTATCCCTTCAATACTACATTTGGAAGTAGCAGAAAAATTAAAGATAACTAAACTTTTTACTTTAAATTTCCGTATAATATATTTATTTTATATGCTATATTATAATTTCATTACATTTCATTATTATAACAAACTGAAGGAGCGAAAGTAAAGATTTTCTGGCAAGGGAAAAAACAAAAAAGGAGCACACAAAGTTACAAGAAAAGGCTATTGTAGGTGTTTGATGCTTGTCAGAGCTTGCAGGCAAATCTACAAAACCCCTGAAGGTTAAAGAAAGACAGATTTCAGATAGATGATTTACACTTTAGAAGTTGCTGAAATTTTTCTACGATCCGATCTCTATTCAGCTCAACATTTAATTTTGATATCTTCAAAAGTTCTTGAAGTTGAGATTCATCATAGCAAATATTGGCGGTAGCATATTTCTTCCTTAATGCATGCACTTCCCCTGAAAAACAAAGTTAAAGTAAATGATACATTTTCTAGTGGATGACTGTTTTGCGTTACATGGCTGTGTTATTTACCAACATGGCTACTAGAAGCAGACAAATATCAGTTTTATCCTGCTGAACTGTGATCTAAGGGGTAACGTTTCTCCTTGTGGAGAGTGACATGCTTGGAATGCCAATGTGAGGAAGCTTATAAGCCATGTGATGCTCCTCTGGGAAATTAAATATGCAAATTGCCTTGTCAGAGAGGAAGAAGACAAGAACTATAGTGCCACCTATTGGAAGTAGCAATCCTAAAAGTCAATATCAACCCTTTAACAAGCCTTCCCATGAACATTGGATAAAAGCCAACCCAGAATCTCAATTTTCAGACATGGTGCTTCAGGGTGTTGCCCTTCGACAGTGCAAAGTTTGAGATTTGATTTGGCTATATGAGAGGTTTTGACTGGGATTTAAGGTTTCCCTTTGTGGAGAGTAACATGCCTGGGCGATAAATGGTAGTTGCAAGCCTGTTGAAGTAAATTGATTTTACACTTTGATTCGGATTACAGTCTTACAACAAAGGAGCTCACTGCTGGGCAGATGACAAGGCACAGACTCGTGATGAGTCTTCAGTTCAATAAGTTGTGTGAATATATGATGCTTTGCCCTTTCTAGGGCACTACTATTTTTTGGGGGGAGGGTGGGTGGGGAGAGAAGGTTGAAGGAAAAAAAATGCTCTTAGCAATTCATGACAAAATGCTAAAGCGTAGATGAGATACCACATTGTGGTAGTAAATACCACATTAGGCCTTTAACAGACATAGCGGCAAAACCAACCTTCACTGCTTTGGTTGTTGAAAAGAGGAAAATGCATCACATCAGGAGTCACTTTGCCATCTCCTTCGAATACATAGCAACTTTGAGATGGCACTTCAGATTCTCTATCTTCTACGTCAATGTTAGCAAAGGGGATTCCATTTATTTTGCAATATTCTTCTGTGGCTTTCAGCGTCTGAAAGGAAGAATAAAATAGATCAGAAAAAAAATCAAGCCACATACATGAATATAACATATTAATACATGTAGAGCACATCTCTGGTCAGTATTGATTTCACATTCCCTATAAATATATACTGTATATTGCAAATGGGCTCATAACTTTTAATAAAATGATTCAATTACTTTGATTAATTGCCTTGGCGCTCAGAGAAAAATAATGGTAGAAACTGATAAGCTTTTAAATCTGTACAAAAGATCCGCATTTCACATCTGTAGTGTGCAAGATAGTGACTACATCTTTGGATTAAAATATAGACTGCAATTTAGGAAATGTACAATATACCGTATATACTCGAGTATAAGCCAACCTGAATGTAAGCTGAGGCACCTAATTTTACCACAAAAAAAACAGGGAAAACTTATTGACTCGAGTATAAGCCTAGGGTGGGAAATACCGCAGCTACTGGTAAAATTCCTCATCCTGGTAAGCATTGCCCTCTCATCCCCAAACCTGGTATGCATGGCCCCCTCATCCCCAATGCTGGTATGCATTGCCCCCTCATCCCCAATCCTGGTATGCATTGCCCCCTCATTCCCAATCCTGGTATGCATGGCCCCCTCATCCCCAATCCTGGTATACATGGCCCCCTCATCCCCAATTCTAGTATGCATTGCCCCATCATTCCAATCCTGTTATACATGGCCCCCTCATGCCTAATCCTGGTATGCATTGCCACCTCATCCCCCATACTGGTATACATGGCCACCTCATCCCCAATCCTGGTATACATGGCCCCCTCATCCCCAATCCTGGTATGCATGGCCCCCTCATCCCCAATCCTGGTATGCATGGCCCCCTATCCTGGTATACATGGCCCCCCGTCACTGCACACATGAAAAAAATAAACACTTCTACTCACTTTCCTCCCCTCTGCTCCAGCTCTGAGTCCTGTTCTGTCAGCAGCTGATCTCAGCATCTGAGCAGCGCATGACGTCACTGCTATGCGCCCTCAGACGCTGAGGTGAGCTGCGGGGATATTCACTCCTCTCCATGCTGGGACTATGGGCATGGAGAGGAGTGAATATTAATTTTCTTTAATAGCAAGAAGTGTCAGCAGCAGCATCCTGTGTGCCCGATACTGAAGATATTGAATATACACTCTTCTTCACACCCATGAGAGTGGAGAAGAGTGAATATTCATACTCTAATAGAAGGCACAGAGGATCGCTGAGCTGCAGCAGGAAGCCGGCGGCTGCAACTGATACTGCGCGCGCTAATAAAGAATATGAATATGGGCGTGGAGAGGAGTGAATATTCATTTTCTTTAGCAGCAGGCACACGTGGTAGCTGCAGCAGCCGGCTACTGTCTGCGCACCACCCTCCACAGCTGGAATGTAAGTATATACTCGAGTATAAGCCGAGGGGGGCTTTTTCAGCATAAAAAAAATTGCTGAAAAAGTTGGCTTATACATGAGTGTGACGATACAGCCTTAAATCTTAATAAGCCAGACGATTAGATTTGTTAAGTCAAGAGAAATGCACTATTGTGTTGACTTATAAATGTATTTGTATTTCTCTTGCTGATCAAAAAAAGTCATAATATTTGTAGAACCCTGAATGCTGACTTCTATTCGTTTGGAAACAATCATGTTTACTATGCTAATGACAAATTGTACTAAAAGTCAGAAAAAGTCAGATAGATGTGTATTTACAATAGCCCCTGTGATACCAACTATGTAAATTGATCAGCTCAAACAATGAGACCTGGTGAGCCATGCACCTTTACCTCTTACCTGTGACTGTTGACCTTACACAGATGTAAATATAAACAGGGATGTCTGTAGTGCTGCACGCAGAATCAGAAAGATTTTACAAGGAGAATGAGAGACATCCTTAAGGAAAGTAGATGGATAGCATGGCATCCAAAGAGGCACAAATTTGGATTCTACATGATTCCGGTCTAAGGGTATGGCCCTGACTGGAAAGAGACAGATCTGCTCCATTAGTCATCAGGGAGACCATGGATACATTTTGGGGACACCAGGTTGGGACGAAGAAGTCACCTGGCCTCATGGATATGTGGTTTGGGGATGCCAGGAGGGACCCACCAGTCGCCTGGAACTCATGGAGACATTCGGAGAAGCTAGATTGGGACCCACCAGTCATCTGGCCCCATGGAAACTCCTGGTCTTGTACCTCAATGAACTGCTAGCTTCCTAAGCCTGCTGCTACCTCCTCTCTGTGGGGACCTGCCAAAAGTGAGGGGCCACTGGTTGAGGTAGTCGGCCCTGGAAGTCTCCAAAGTCGCAGCTGTTCTATCCCAGGCGGGCGGAGAAGGAAGGGTGAGACTGTGTAATGTAGTACCATCTTGGGTATTTGCTGGGACTTTTCTATGTGTTTATCGTCCGCTTCGTGGTTCAATAAAGTAGTGTTAGACTGTTTTACCCTCATCCTGTGTAGTCTGAGTAGCGTTACGCCCATGGAAGACCCCGAGTCTTCACAATGAGTATATACGGTACATAATATATTAACAAACTTACTTATGTAGATTCATTCTACATGTAAATTTGGAAAAGGATGCTCAAAGGTGTGCTTACACGGCTTGAAGTTTACATAATTGTTTTACAACTTTTTCTGGACCAAATAAAGAATTGGGGCAGTAACATGAAATATAGAGTGGGCCATTCTCATTCCACAAAGTTATGGCTTAATGCTAGAATATGACTTCACTTCATGATCAAAGGGTGTCCGACCTCTGGGATCCCCACCGATCACCTGAATAAAGGGGCTGGAATGCACATTCAGTGCTGCACATCATTAACACTCTTTCCATTAACTGTGCTCCTAGCCACTCACTCTGGGGACTTGAACTGTATTAATGCTTTGGCCCCTTTAATATTAAATATACTGTAGCTATGCCGTATATAAGATTGTTGGTAGTTACAGATGCAAAAGCAAGTTGGCCATCAATCTGAGCAAGGCTCACCTGGAGATGTGGACTCGATTGCTGCAGGTCAGGTGAAAACACAGACAGAGGGTGACTGTACAGCAGGCTAAACTTGCCAGATGGCGTGTTGAACAGTGAGGACCAGAAAAGCAGACAGACAAGCAGAGCAGGATACATCAAATGACAAAGCCACGGGTTTAGACAGACAGTAACTGAAGATGTATAATCATTCCCGTTATGACTGTAACGTTTGTAATGTGAAATACTGGTTTGAGCAGCATGAATCAGCTGACAGGTTCCTTTTAAAAAGGCCTGTGGGTAATGGGTTTCTTATGTTACTAGGCTAACTCCAGTTACTTTGAAGTGGGGCACAGCAAAGAGAAGTGGCCATAGGAGAATAGAGCAGAGCCCTGCCCTTGAGCCAAGACAGGTACGGAACAAGTATGATCATAATAGCCATACACAACTACTGGTTATGGAACTCAGACTACTCCTTCTTCGTCACACAGCTGGATTTCCATCCATGGATGGATTTCCATCCATGATTATGTGTTGAGACAACGGGCTTATGCTTCCAGTTATCTGCTTGTGTGCCAACTCAACTCCTACCTAGGCAAGTTGCTGGTTGCACAGTTACTGATACTACTTAGTGAACTTTGGTGTTCAGAAGGTAGTGGATTCCACTTTGAGCTCCAAAGTGTACTCCACTCCTGGAGCAGCAATTATGGACAGGGACAGTACTAATCTTTCAAGTCCCACTGTGTGAATGATTTAAATGCTGCCGCCCAATTTGCTTCATCGCAACGTACTGCAGTTCAATGCTGCATAGGTTGGAATGTCTGCAAGAGCAATGTAAAGCAGTGACAGATCATATCATGCAGCAGGCAAATTGAATGAAATCCACTATTAGCAACTGACGAAGCCAAAGTAACCCAGGATCCAAAGGGGCAACTGAATTTGTCATTAGGGATAACTGTGGCATTACCAATGTCATTTCCTTCATTCATTTATCTAAAAGAAAACACAAAGATGCAATAGGGGATGGAGAGAGAACATCAATTTCTACATGTTCATCACTGTACTGAGCCTGTTGGGGACTCAAAATCAATGTTAAATGAAACAGGATGTGAAGAGGGAGGAAAATAATATGATAAGCAGCAGTTGTATGTGGAGTGGAATACTGAGTTATCTTGGGCACAAGTATGGGATGAGGCGGACAGTGAAATTGATGATGACAACCATCCGTCGCAGGTGGGTGCTTAAAGTGAACCAATGGGGTCCTTAGTTGTTCTGTAGACTATGGCAAGCTGTATGCTCAATTTCTTTTGGGGTGATAAGTGTCATTAGCATCAACCAAAGGAATAACTATTGAATAGTCATGCTTTTAGACAATCACTATAAAAGCAAAAAGGTCACCAAGCAGATACTTGCCAACCAGGGTGTGGACAGGGGTCTCCTGATCAGATGTGCGCAGAGTCATTACTCCCTTTTATGTGCCAGCACTGTGTCTACAACAAATAGCTGATGCAGCAGTAATTACAGTATATATGACATAGACCAGATGTCTATCTTCCACTGCACCAACCTCACACACTTCAGTAAACAGACAACATTGCCTGAACAACCAGGGTCAGTCGTTTCTGGGTTCTGTTCTTTTTCTGGCAGATACCCTGAGCCTCGAACCCATGAACTTCTGAGTCAGAAGATTTGACCAGTGGCAAAAACAGATCTGGTATACCACGGGCATAATGTCATGTCTAGTTTCTAGTGTACTGTCGAAGAACGGCAGATGGTTGTCATACCCAAGAAGAACAGATTGTCCTTGGCAACTATAGAAAACATTACATTTGTGAAAGTGAAAATCTACACTGATTCATGCCAGATTCTAATCTACGATTGATGGCAATATTTAGATCATTGGCCATAACATCTGCATGCCTGTCCATTGTATTCTACACTGTTCTGTTGCTGCCAGTGCCAATGCCCCACATCCAGCTGGGCTATGATATCATCTATACTGTATTGGCAGGGCTGCCAGTGCTGGCCGCACACAGCCAGATATCTTACCCAAGGATATTCTAAATTTATACTGTGCAGCTTCTACCGACACTAGATAGCCATGTATTACCTAATCAGTGTTTTATAGCTATACTATATTGCTGCTGGAGTTGGCAGAGTCTACACTATCAAACATTCATTTTCTGCTCCATCACATTCTAATGTTGTCCATTGTCATAGCTATACTGTAATGTGACTGGGAACCCTGTTCAGAGTCGACATGAAACTGCTCCCACAAAAAGGATAATTTTTGTACAGCTTTTTAAAAGTCATTGTTTCTTCTTTTGATAGCAAACCTGTTTCAGTACTCTAAATAAAGGGATAATTTTTGCACAGCTTAACCCCTTTGTCACATATCATGTACATTTAGGTCATATATTGTGTCCCTGACTTTGATGTGGGCTCGCAAGCCAAGGCCACAACTTTTCCGGCTGATGATGGAGCTCCGTCCGTGACTGTTAACCTGATAAATGCTGCTGTCAATCTCTGACAGCGGCATTTAACACGAGCTGGCAGGGGGAGTGCATCATTTTACGCGCCCATCGGCTTTCTGTTACGGATCCGGATGGTGGAACCTCTGTGCTGCGGTGCAAGGAGGGACCCAGAGGGGCATAACTAGGTATCAACTCGGAGCGACCTAGGTCGTACGGCGGCTAACGACTCTGTGACCAGGGAGGATCCGAGCAGAGGGACCAGGTGCTACTCTGGGGACGATTTTGTAAGGGAGCAGGTGACTCCCACGGTACAGATGGCAGGGACTGACCGGTATTGCAGATGGCACAGCAGGCAGGCTGACGAGTGATCCGGGTGGATGGACTGGCAGACACGGCAGGCGACAGGCGGGAGCCTCTAGGAAGGCTGACAGGGTGGTCACGGCAAGTGACAGGCAGGAGCCTCTAGGTAGGCTGTCAGGTGGTCACGGCTAGTGACGGGCAGGAGACTCCAGGTAGGCTGACAGGTGGTCACGGCAAGTGACAGCAGGAGCCTCTAGGTAGGCATGATAGGTAGCAAGCAGGAGCCTCCAGGTAGGCACGGCAGGTAGCGGGCAGGTGCTTCCAGGTAAGCAGGCGGGCAAAGCCCATAGACAGACTGGCGGACTGGACGGAAGACAGACTGTCGGGCTGGGGAGTAGTCAGGCTGGCGGGCAGGACTAGTAGTCGGGCTAGCAGCGGGACCTGAGGGCTGAAGCAGAGGTAAGTACACTGTGAATCAACTATTGCTCGGGCACCTCCATTTTGGAGGAGGTGCCTTATATATGGGAGGACCTCCGGCAATTGGCCGGGGACTCCTTAGGGCGGCGCGTGCGGCCCCTTTAAGAGGGAGGGAGCGCGCGCGCGCCCTAAGCACAGTGCCCAGGAAGCTGCGCGCGCCGGCAGCAGCAGAAAGAGGAGCGCTGGAGAAAGCCGGGCGGGGAGCGCGGCGGTTAGAGGGACGGCGTCTTTACCTGGCAGGGGGCAGAGACGCCGATGCTACAGTACCCCCCCTTTATGCCCCCTCTTTTTTAGGCCAGAAAGAAATTTTTTAAGGAGAAGCGGGGAATGAATGTTCTCCCTGGGTTCCCAAGTTCTCTCCTCTGGGCCAAACCCCTTCCAATTCACCAGAAAAAAGGTCTTTCCTCTTACCCTCTTGGTGGCCAGAATGTTCTCTACCTCAAAAATGTCCTCAGCAGAAACCGGAGCAGGGGGAGTACCTGGATTGTTGGAAAAAGAATTAAACACAACTGGTTTGAGGAGAGATATGTGGAAGGAATTGGGAATCCGCAAGGTGGCCGGGAGTTTTAACTTGTAGGCCACTGCGTTGATTTGTTTGAGGACTTGAAATGGACCGATGAACCGAGGACCCAACTTATAGGAGGGTATTTTGAGCAGAACATGTTTGGAGGAGAGCCAAACCTTGTCTCCCGGACGGAATTGAGGCGGATCCAGACGTCTCTTGTCAGCATGTCTCTTCACCCGCTCGGAGGACTGAAGAAGTGCGGACCTAGTATTTTCCCAAATGGTGGAAAATTCGCTGACCAGAGACTCCACAGCAGGGTTGTCCACAGAAGCGGAGATGGGAAACGGAATACTGGGATGTAGACCGTAGACTACAAAAGAAGGGGGACTTGGAAGTCGATTCGCTCTCATGGTTGTTGTAGGAGAACTCGGCCCATGGTAGGAGCTCCACCCAATCGGTATGGTGAGCGTTAACAAAGTGCCGGAGGTAGCTGGTAAAGATCTCGTTGATACGCTCCACTTGGCCATTGGACTGTGGATGGTAAGCGGAGGAGAAATCCAGGGTGACATCCAGCAGCTTACACGTAGCTCTCCGGAAGCGAGAGGTGAACTGAGCTCCTCGATCCGACACAATGTGGAGGGGTAGGCCATGGAGACGGAAGATATGAAGGATGAAGTCCTTAGCCAGCTCCGATGCAGACGGGAGACCAGCCAGGGGGATAAATTGGGCCAATTTAGAAAAGCGGTCGGCAACCACCCAAATGACTGTACAACTGGCAGAAACAGGGAGTTCTGTAATAAAGTCCATAGCAATGTGCTGCCACGGGGCAGCAGGTACGGGAAGGGGCAAGAGGTGACCGGCTGGAAGATGTCTGGGAACTTTGTTGCGGGCACAAGACGAACAGGCCGAGACAAAGTCTACCACATCCTTGCGCAGGGTAGGCCACCAGTAATGCCGGGTAATGAGCAGGAAGGTCTTCTTCTGACCGGCGTGGCCGGCTAGTTTAGATGAATGACCCCAGTGAAGAATCTTCTCCCGATCTGAAACCGCTACAAATGTCTTACCGGGTGGGAGACGAGTCAGATCCAAGGGGGCCATACTCATCACTTTGGAGGGGTCGATGATGTGCATAGGCTCCTCCTCTAGATCGGATGACAGGAAGGATCTGGACAAGGCGTCAGCTTTAACATTCTTGTCCGTTGGGTAGTAATGTAGGATAAAGTCGAAGCGAGCGAAGAACAGAGACCATCGAGCCTGACGCGGATTGAGTCTTTGGGAATTCTGAAGATATGCTAGGTTCTTGTGATCAGTATAGATGATCACCGGGTATAGAGCCCCTTCAAGCAGGTAACGCCACTCCTCCAGTGCCAATTTGACGGCTAGCAGTTCTCGGTCTCCTATGGTGTAGTTGCATTCAGATGAGGAGAAGAGTTTGGAGAAGAAGCCGCAGGTTACCATTCTCCCGGATGAAGATTTTTGGGTGAGCACCGCTCCGGCTCGGGAGGAGGAAGCATCAACCTCCAGGAAGAACTGTTTGTCGCCGTCTGGACGGTGCAGCACTGGGGCAGAGGAGAAGGCTTGCTTTAAGGAAAGGAAGGCCTCCTCAGCTTCGGGCGGCCATTCCTTGGGATTTGCTCCCTTACGGGTGAGCGCAGAGATGGGAGCAGTCCGGGAAGAGAAGTGCGGGATGAAGAGACGGTAGTAGTTGGCGAAGCCCAGGAATCGCTGAATCGCCTTCAACCCCTCTGGATGGGGCCACTTTAAGGCAGCAGAGAGCTTCTCGGGGTCCATTCGTAGACCTGTCTGGGAGATAATATAGCCCAGGAACGGAAGGGAGGTCTGCTCAAAGAGGCACTACTCAAATTTGGCATAGAGGTGATTCTGCCTGAGCCTAAGCAGGACCTGACGAACATCTCTCCGGTGTGTGGGAAGGTCCGGAGAGAAGACCAAGATGTCGTCCAGGTACACCACCACGCAGGAATATAGAAGGTCACGGAAGTTGTCATTGACTAATTCTTGGAAGACGGCAGGAGCATTGCAGAGACCGAAGGGCATCACACGGTATTCATAGTGACCGTCCCAGGTATTGAATGCAGTCTTCCACTCATCTCCTTGACGGATCCGGACCAGGTTATACGCCCCACGTAGATCCAGCTTGGAAAAGATCCTAGCACCCTTAAGGCGGTCAAACAACTCGGAGATGAGCGGCAGGGGGTATTTGTTTTTGACCGTAATTTGGTTGAGTCCTCTATAGTCTATACAGGGACGTAGTGAACCATCCTTCTTCTTGACGAAGAAGAATCCGGCTCCAGCCGGGGAGGTAGATTTCTGGATGAATCCCCTAGCCAGATTCTCCTTAACCCTAGAACGCATACCTGGGGCCTCGCAGGCCTGCCCTGTTAATTGTTTTCTATTTTCTGCAAGATTACTTTAGATAGATTTTTGAAACTCTAGGTATTCCTCAGGAATATAGTTGTTTGTCATTTCCAGTTGTTCATTTATTTTTATGTTACAGGCATTTTCGGTATAACAACTCTTTTTTGAAAATACCCATTTTTATGGTCATGCGTTCTAGGGTTAATGTAATCCGACATGGCCCGGGTTTCGGCCGACGACAACGGGTAAATACGCCCACGAGGTGGAGTGGCACCGGGTACCAGGTTGATCGCACAATCATATGGCCTATGAGGTGGCAGTGTCTCTGCTTCCTTTTTGTCGAAGACATCTGCATAGGACCAGTAAGGTGCCGGTAAACCGGGTAGATTAGCCGGGGTGAGTGGCGGACGAACCGGGCGGACCGGGACCAGGCAGGTCTTATGGCAATCCTGCCCCCAACGGAGAACTTCACCGGATTGCCAGTTCAGCACAGGTTCATGTCTCTGAAGCCAGGGTAGACAGAGCAAAAGGGAGTGAGAGAGACCGGAAAGCACATGGAAGGAGATCCTCTCAGAGTGCAGCATTCCCACCTGCAGGGTTATAGGTTCTGTGACGAGCAGGATGGTCACTGGAAGGAGTCTTCCATCCACGGAGGCGACTGCCAATGGCTCAGCCAGAGGTTTGGTGGGAATGTGATATTTCTCTACCAGGGACTGGGAAATGAGGTTCCCAGCAGCTCCGGAATCCAGGTGTGCAATTTCAAAGTAGCGGTTCTCTCCCCAGGAGATAGAGACGGATGAAGTCAAGGATGGAGAGGATTTACTTTTGCCTAGGACGACCTCTCCGAGTGGTCCTAGACTGTGGAGTTTCCCAGTTTCACCGGGCAGGAACGGATCAGGTGCTCCTTACTACCACAGTAGAAACAGCTCCCCTCGGTTCGGCGAGTTTCTAGGGGAGACTTGACCATCTTGGTCTGGTCAATCTGCATAGGTTCGGGCGAGCGTGCCCGGGGAATTGCTGGTTGTGAAACTGGTTTCTGAAAAACAGGAGCAAGACGAGGAAATCTTCTCTTCCGGGCAACCTCCTTGGTACGTTCTTGGAAACGGATGTCAATCCGGGTAGCTAGTGACACCAGGGTCAGGTGTCACTAGGGAAGCTTTAAGAGGGAGGAAGCGCGCGAGCGCCCTAAGCGCAGTGCCCGGGAAGCTGCGTGCGCCGGCAGCAGCAGGAAGAGGAGCGCTGGAGAAAGCCGGGCGGGGAGCGCGGCGGTGAGAGGGACGGCATCCCTGCCTGGCAGGGGGAAGAGACGCCGATGCTACACTTTCCTTTGATGTGATGTGATCGCGGGACACTGATGGCTGACCGATTGCTATGACAGCCCTTGGTCTGCAGAAGACTTCAGTGCTTGTCATGACAATTCTCCTTGCCTCCCTCCCCTTATCCTTCTTTCTTCTTTATGTGCTTCTTCTGCTGTTTGTTCTCCTTCCTGCTTTTTTCTTTATTTTTGTTTCTTCTTTGATAATGTAATTTAATATTTTTGTCTGCACTGCTACTCTCAGCTTAGGCTATGTGCCCACGATGCAGAAATGCTGCATATTTTTTCCGCTTCTCCCTGGCATGAAAAACGCATGCGGATTTTACATGCGTTTTTCCCGCCAGGTAGAATCGTTTGTCAAGAGTTTTTGCATGCGAGTTATCAAGCGCCTTTCCAAGCGATTTTAGCATCACTTGGAAAAGTTCTTGACAACTTGGTCACACTATATAAATCCATGCAACCGGCATGGATTTATATAGCGTGACCAAGTAATAGTTAAAAAAAATGAATAAGAATGGTGAAAAATAAAAAAAAAAGATTATACTTACCTTCCGATGGCCCGCAGTCTCCTTCTCCGATGCGTCCGGTCTCCCCGGTGTCTCGCGGTGGTGTGAAGGACCTGTGATGACGTCATTGAGTCATGTGACAGGTCACGCGACCGCCGACGTCAGCGGTCGCGTGACCTGTCACATGACTAAATGACGTCATGTCAGGTCCTCACACCACCGCGAGCCGCCCAACACACCGCATGCATCGCGTGCATTCTTTTTTTTACAGTTTCTATGGTACCCAGGTCTGGATGAAAGTCTCTTCTTCTCCAGGCCTGAGTACTATCCGCACATTGAATCGCTTCATATCCGCATGTGCACATGTAGTGATGCGGATATCAAGCATTTCAATGCAAATCAAAGGCGGCAATTACGCTGCGTGTCCGCAAAATTAATGGACATGTCGCGTATTTTTCCGCAATGATAATCCGCAGCGGATTGTACATTTTTTTGCTTTATATATTCAATAAATAAACATAAAGTTAAACTTTTTATTTCCAAATTAAAAACATGAAACAATTTTTAAAAAATACACATATTTGGTATTACTGC
Organism: Phyllobates terribilis; assembly: GCF_046119375.1. Taxonomy (NCBI): domain Eukaryota; kingdom Metazoa; phylum Chordata; class Amphibia; order Anura; family Dendrobatidae; genus Phyllobates; species Phyllobates terribilis. Next base: position 256,503,698 of record NW_027362761.1, read on the forward strand.
CTTAGTAAAAGTTCGATCTATCAAAATATAAAATGAATTAATCCGATCGGTAATTACATTTTTTTGGTCACCACAAAATTGCAATAAAATGCAATTAAGAGGCAATCAAAACTTTGTATCTACCCCAAAATGATATTAGTAAAAACGCAAAAAGTAAGCCCTCACACAGCCACATATGCTGATAATAGAAAACCTTATGGATCTCGGAAAGTGATGACACAAGCAAAAAATTTTTTTTTCCAACACTTAAATAAAAAAAAACAAAACAACTACACATATTTGATATCTGAATAATCGTACTGAAATGGAGAATCATATTGCCAGGTCAGTTTTACCATGTAGTGAATATGGTATAAAAAAAAAAAAAAAACAATTGTGCAATTGGAATTTTTTTGCAATTTCAACGCACTTGGTTTCTTTTTCCCGCTTACCAGTGCATCACATGATTAACTGAATGGTGTAATTGAAAAGTACAACTTGTGCCGTAAACAAACAAGACTTTATATGGTTATGTGGACAGAAAAATAAAAAAAGTAATAGGTCTTGGAAGAAGGGGAGGAAAAAACTAAAATGAAAAAAATCTGAAATTGGCCGCAGTATAAAGGGTGTTAATAAAAAGCCACCTTCATTTTGCAAATAGTCAACAAATGTCTTGCTACTTTCCAACAGGTATAATTTTTGCAGCATCCCTTGTGATAAAGCTATGGCTTCATCTGTACCACCTGTGTATAAAACAGTGAGACAGACATCTGCCACCCCCCAAAACCCCTAAAAAGGAGTAATTTTTTGAACATTTTTACAATTTGAAAAGCCAAAACAGACTGTTGGTAACCACTATTTTCCATCCCTTTATCCATAGCCAGGTATGTTCAGGTCACTTGTACAATAACGAGTCTCTGTTTGAGGTCTGGTTGGATTATTTTGAACCCCTTTCGAGTTGTTACACATCTTTTCTGAGCAATTAAAAACTTAACTTGTGATTTGCAGCAAATTGTAGATATCTGAATTTCAGTAAATTGATTTGCTGCAAATCAATTTTTTTTGGGAAAGACAGATTTGTTCATCTGTGGTACATCACTTTTGTAACAAATTCTAGTTGAAAAACCATTTACCATGAATGGATCGCCTTCACTGAAGTCAAAAGACAGAATAAGATCTATTTTGCGATTGGGTGGTAGCATTAATGGGAACCCAGTATTTATTTCCAGTCCGGCATCAACTAGAGATAAGAACTTTTTCTTGCTGAGGTCATCAGGGATATCACCTGAAAAATATTAATATAATAATATTTAGTGTTGTTCACTTAGTAAGAGCGACAGTATAAATCTGGTTACATAATAGAGGTGGTAGTGTTAGACTTTAGTGGAACAAGTGAGCATTTCAGAATAAATACGTCTGAAGTGGTAAAGTTTTACGTTGTATTTGGAGAGAGCAGTGGTCTAAAAGCTAATTGTGGGGAATTTCAGAGGACAGAAGTCCACTTGGAGATGAACGCTCGAAGAGAGGACAAGTGTACAGAGGTTGGAAGGTGGTCATGTGGTGAAAAGTAAAGTTTGTGTTTACTTTGATGAATCTTTAGGTTAATGCAAAAGGGAGTCTGGTTGAATAAAAACTTTGGCTTTGTGGGCGATTGTCAGCCCATGGTGGACGAAGAAGGGTGGCAAAGTACTGGCGAGAAGAAAAGCAATTGAGTCAAGTAGTGAAGCTAAGGGTAAACCAAACGGCTGTTACTTTATGTTGGCTTGTTGGTACAGTGAGTATTCTAGTCACCTAGCCATAATATCTTGATGAAAAACTAGTGTTTTGATTGCTGGGAAAGGAAGACTTGAATAAGTAAGTACTGTAATTATAGAAATTGTTTAGGGTTTGCACATGAGGCTTAAGTGCTTGGTGGCCAGGCTTGTTTGGACTTTAAAAATAAAACAATTAAAAGAAAAAACCCACATATTTGGTATCACTGCGTTCATAAAAGTCTGATCTATCAAAATATAAAATTAATTAAGTTGATAGGTAGACTGCATAACAAGAAAAGAAAATAAAAAAGCCAGAATTATGTTTTTTGACTACTGCAACACTGTATCTATCCTAAAATTGTATCAATAAAAACGTCAGCTCAGGGTGTAAAAAATAAGAAATCACACAGCCCCATATTCCGAAAAATGGAAACATTATGGGTATCGGAAAATGGTGACATAAGCAAAAAATGTTTTTCTTACAAACTTTCACATTTTTTTTCACCACTTGAATGAAAAAAAACTATACATGTTTGGTATTTGCATAATCATACTGATGTGGATAATCATATTGCCAGGTCAATTTTACTGTATGGTGAACATGGTAAATAAAAAAACAAAACAATAATTGTGCAATTGTACTTTTTTTGCAATTTCATCACACTTGGAATTTTTTACCGCATGTCAGTGCATCACATGATAAAATGAATGGTGTCATTCAACAGTACAACTCGTCCCGCAAAACACAATCCCTCATACGACTATGGGGACGGAAAATAAAAAAGTTATGGCTCTTGGAATAAGGGGAGGAAAAAACTAAAGCACAAAAAAAAAATCGCAAAGTCGTGAAGGGTTTAATAGATATTTCTCAAAGTATACTTTTTTTCATTGCAGATAACCAATAGCATTCAGACATAAACCAAGCAAATAAATGCCTAAACGGTACTTTTTTGGCTAGCCCATAGATGTCTATGGATGAGTCAGGATATGTCTAAACAGTTCATATTAGCGGTATACATATGAGGTTGGCAAACGCCTTATAAACTTAGCTAAAATTTTACAATATGTCAACTTTTTCTGCATCTTGGGAAACTATAGCTATCACAATGGACCCATTTTTTTGGCCAGAGCAGCTAATAATTAATAATAATAGCTAGCCAACATGAGATAAATATGTGACATAAGTAAATTTGTGACAGCCATGCTGACCTAGTTATCCGAATACAATTATGACACTAAAAAAACAAATAAAAACAAAACAAAAAACACTCACTGCTCAATTCATAGAGAAAGTTATTAGTAGTTCCCCATTGCCAATGGATAAAAGATTTCAGTATTTTTAGCATCAGAATCACCTTTTCACAAAAACCTAGAAAAAAAAGATACAAATTAAATCAGTAGAGAATCAGGGAAGGAAAGTGACTGAGTAAACATTTTTTTGGTAAAGGGGTTTTCTTGTTTGAAATATGTTTAGCCCATAGGCTCATTGACATATAAAATGAACTGAGCTTCACTCCCCGGGTCTTGAGCTGTCTCTTTGCTTTTGTTCCTGCCTGTTGATTGTCTGCAGCATCATGTCGACAGTGCTGTAATCATATACTGAGCTCAGCAGCTCGTGATGTCTGCTTTGGCTGAGATGCTGAGCTCAGTATTTGCCTGACATGATATCACAACTTCAACAAAACAGGTGCAGTGTCAGAGAAACCGTGCTGGACCTGGGGAGGAAAAGTACTTTTGAGCTTCTACATTATATCTGCAATACCTGGACATTCTGTCTGTAGTAGTAGATCATAAGGAGGGTGTCCAATCCATACAAGGCAGGTGCCATCTGTATAAACAGCTGGCGCCTGCCTCTAACAGCAACATTCGGAGCTCCCTCTTTGATCGCTGTGGTATAACCCCTTAAATGTCACTACCAAATTCTAACAGTAACATTTAAGTGGTCTGATGTTAATTGCCGCCATGTTGTGAGTGTGGATGGCCATAGTAGCTGGAGACCTTTTGAAGGCCACTGTCACTGTCATCTTGGTGCTCCTGTGAAGCCCAGCTGCAGGCCAGTGTTGCCAACCGACTAGAAATTCCAGGACAGTCCGTAAAAATAAGCCACTTTATTTCCCTGTCCATCAAAAAAAATAAAATAAAGGCATCTGTGATTTTTTTTAAGCCGAAGAAATGTATACAGATTGTTATGACTGTGATGATCACCATTTTACAGTTCAGAGTGAACGCAGCTGATGTCCAGAAAAAAAAAGAAAGGCAAGTTGGCAACCCTGCTGGAGGCTGCTTGTTAATTGTTCTACGGTACATACTGCAATAATGAAGTATTGCTGTATATAGTACATGTGATCAAATTATCAAAAGGTTCAAATCCTCTAAGGATATATAATAAAAAAACTTAACAAAAAAAAAACCACTTGTATGCTGTACAGCTTGCATATATATAAAGGCCCAGCAAACAAGAGGCCGCATGTACGCTACTTTACCAGCATGTTAATAGTTTCCCCACTGTTCAGTAGATTACATTGAAGGGACCGCGCCAGATACTTTAGTCCTTAGCTCACAATCATTAGCGAAGAGAGACCAATGAGGGATTTCTGGAGAGCCATGAAGGATTTGCTCTATGATTCCTCTCTCATCAAACTAGCAGTTGGAAAGATGCTGGATCGCACTTGACTTGATCATTGGTTATATTCGGCAACATGTCAAATAGTTTGCCCTGAAGTCTATAATTGGGCTAAAGTCTAGTGACACTGTTACACATTTTGCCTAAATCTGTGTGTTGGCATAACATTTACATGCTTTGTATGGACACTTATTTTTAATCACATGTTTGGAACTGACCAGAAAAGAGAAATCATTCACAATGTACTATCAGAATAAAATGTGTATAATAACTCACACAGAAAATGTAAAAGAAAATGTAACACATATTAATGATCATCATCAGTATAGCACAAGGTAACAAAAAGACAGATGAATGTACAAATATTCTACCTCTTTACCTTGTTATCATGGAAAATACTAAAGAAAAAAAAAAGTTACCAATGTTTTCAAAGTCGTCAGACAGCAATTCCCGTTCTGCGTCAGTCAGCGTAACTAGATCATGGCTTGAGAGGAAGGCTCCCACTTTTTGGCATCCTTCACATGAGCAGAGACCTCCTATAATATAAGCAGAAAAAAAAACAAAACAACAAAAAAAACCTGTTTACATGAAATTACATGCACAGAAGTCTGTTCTTATAAATACAGTATAAAATTAGGTCCATGGTAAATGAGATGGACACCTACGAGACACTGATAACTGACTTAGGGCTCCCACTCATCTGCATTTATAAAATCGGTCCAATGTTGTTCCTGAAAAGTCAGATGAATGATGCGACTGGAACACAATTTTTATTAAAAAGTATCAGTATGACGTCCATATGACATGCGTTTGCAATGCGTATTTAATAGTGTTGAGCGAGCACTAAAATGCTCGGGTGCTCGAAGCTCGGCCGAGCTCGCCGTGATACTCGGGTGCTCGACCCGAGCAATGAGCCCAATGTTAGTCTATGGGAGACCCGAGCATTTTTGCGGCGGCACACCCGGCAGTCTTTTAAAAGCTTAACAAGTGCCCAAAACGATAGTGACAGTGCTCAAATGACATGGGGACAGCATGAGGATCGCCCCAGGAAGCATTTCTGACCCCCAGGTCACTGCTGTCAACAACGTGGTCAGAGGTATTAAGCGACTTTTAAGGGCTCACAATAAAATGTTCAAAAACGAAACTGAAACTTTTTTCCTGTGAAATATGTTAAGGAAGTTCCTTTCCAGGGTAAAGACTTGTGTATAAGGTAAAATAAATAACCAAAAAAAAAAAAATACTCCTCCACACCTTGGGCTATGTTCACATAGCATTTTTTATGCGTTTTTGCACTTTTGTATTGCTTTCAACCGTGACAAATACATTCACCGGGAAATGTCATTTTAACATCTTACAATCTTATCTGGCCATGTGCTGTGTGACACATGCATACAGTGCTGAAAAGACATGGGAACAGCATGGGGAAAAGACATGGGAACAGCATGGGGAAGACCCCTGGAAGCATCTCTGACACCCAAGTCACTGCCTAAAAGTGGGCCCATCAGAAGTGATCCGTGGGGCATCAGAAGATGCAGACTTGCAACTATCCCCGTGCAAGTCCTTGTCCCAGGGCAGTTTTCAATTGTACCTCCCCATTCCTTGCAATGCAAGCGCAAATACGCAGCCAACCACTCACCCACCCGCAGGCTCCAATACTATACTGCTAGCTTGCACTTGAAATGGGGACTTTTAGTTTGGAGGAGGCCGAAGCTAGCCACTACCTCATGGCTGCTTCGGCAGCGAGGTATCCATACTCAGTCCCCAGCCGCCCGGCGGCCGGGTGTCCACACTCGGTCCCCAGCCGCCCCACGGCCGGGTGTGCACACACGGTCCCCAGCCACCTGGGGGCGGCCAGGTGTCCATAAACGGTCCCCAGCCGCCCCTATTTCTCCTGTCACCTTCCCACACACTTTTCTTAGCCTGGCCTGCTTTAGGGCCCACCAGAGAACCAGACTCCTCCGGTGGGCCCTGGCTTCTCCATCAGGGGAGTTGAGAGTGCCAAGGTGAGGAGCATGATGATGATGATAGAAGTTAGCATCTGCTTTGTTTTATTGGAATGCAAGCGCATGTATGTAGTAGCGGCTAGGCCTGAGGTGGTCAGCATTTTGGCGCATATCCTACCTCCTCCGAGGATTGCTGGATGTTTTTCTGCTACTATCCCAGTTCTATGACTCCCGTTAAAACAAAGCTTCAGGTGATAAATGATGGATGAGGTGGTGTCAAAGGAGAAAGAGCAAGAGGAACAGGGACCAGTCACATCAGTATCAGGACAGTCAACCACATATGTCTTGTAGGATATGTTTCTGTAACAAAAGGAGCGGTTCGGCTACACAGTTAAAGGGCATACAGTGAGTGCAATGCCTACCAAAAATTTCGAGGCACTCCAATGCCCCTTGGAAATGACATGGTCAGAGGGCCTTAACTAAACCGTTTTTTCCATTTATAGCAACTGGGTCTCCTGTACACTGTTGGCCTAAGCAGTGAATGGAAGGCTTTCCAAAAATTATAATGAACTGCAATGCCCCTTGAAACAGACGTGGATTACAGTGTACTAAAAACCTTCTACCCATTATTGGAGAGAGGGTCTCCCTTAGTTTTCGCCTTTGCATTGAAAAGCAGAAGCTGACTAAAATTAGGAGGAAATGCAATGCCCGTTGGAAGAGTCGTGGAGGTTAGAGGCAATTAAAAACAACATTTCAATGCCCCTTGGAAGAGCTGTGGCGTTCAGAGTGGTTTAAGAAGACGTTTTTAATGCCCCTTTGAAGAGACGTGGAGGTCACAGTAGCTTAACAAGACGGTTTGAATGCCCCTTGGAAGAGACGTGGAGGTCCCAGTAGCTTAACAAGACGGTTTTAATGCCCCTTGGAAAAGTGGTGGAGGTCACAGTAGCTTAACAAGACGGTTTTAATGCCCCTCGGAAGAGACGTGGAGGTCACATAGCTTAACAAGACGGTTTTAATGCCCCTGGGAAGAGACGTGGAGGTCCCAGTAGTTTAACAAGATGGTTTTAATGCCCCTATGAAAAGTGGTGGAGGTCGCAGTAGCTTAACAAGACGGTTTTAATGCCCCTTACAAGAGCCATACAGCACAGCATCTTAAAAATATTATTCCCATTATTGGGGAGTGGGTCTCCCACAGTCTTTGCTTATGCCTTCCAAGCAAAAGCTGACAAAAAAAAGGACAAAGGAACTTTCAATAATGGCAACACGGACCACGGTCACCCTGGTGGTATAGTGGTGGTGGAGGCTGAGGATAAGGAGAAGAACATAAAACAGCCGAAATGAGGAAGCGTATACCCACGTGTGGGTGTGAAGCGGTGCATGTGAATACACCTCCCGAAATAACACAGTGGATTTGACTTAATGTTACTCTGCTGTCATTTGGTGGTGATGAGAAGTCTGGCCCAATCCAGCCCTTGTTCATTTTGATAAGGGTCAGCTTGTCAGCATTGTCAGTTGACAGGCGAGTGCGCTTATCAGTTATAATTCCCCCAGCGGCACTAAAAACACGCTAGCGGCAGGGCAGGCCAGGACCTCCAAGGAGTACAGAGCGAGTTCATTCCAAGTGTCCAGCTTGGATACCCAATAATTAAAAGGCACAGAGGAATCATGGAGGATGCTGGTACGGTCGGCAAGGTACTCCCTCACCATCTTTTGAAACTTTCCACTCCTTGTGAGAGTACCCCACGCCTCAGGGTCTGTCCGAAGGGAGGGTCTGAGAAAACTCTTCCAGAACGTTGACAGTGTTCCCCTGCCTCTGCTGGATTGGAGTTGCGTCTCTCTCGCATGTACGCCTTGGTTGGGCAACGAACTGTGACCTCTGCCGCTAGCGTGTTCAGATGGGAATTTTTTTTAACAGTTCTGCAGCAAGGGCCTTCTGGTACTGCCCCATTTTTGTAGACCTCTCCACCTCAGGAATAAGAGAGTGAAAGTTCTCCTTGTAGCGGGGGTCTAAAAGTGTCACCAACCAGTAATGACTGTCACCCAACATTTTGACAACGCGAGGGTCACGGTTAAGGCAGCGTAACATAAAGTCAGCCATGCGTGCCAGACTGGTAACGGGCAAAACTTCCGTGTCCTCACAAAGATGACGACTGACCATGCTCTCCTCCTCCTCCTCCTCCCCCCTGTCCTCAGGCCACCCACGCTGAACCGACGGTATGACAGTTGTACAGGTACTACCGTCTACAGCGCATGATACAAGCTCATGTTCTTCCTCCTCCTCCTCTCCCTCATTGTCCCCCAATGCACATTGGGATGAGATGAGGCTGGGCTGTGTGTAATCGACCGTTACGGCTTCTTGATCCATCTCATCATACTCTGGCTGCAATGCCTACTCTTTAATTCTCTGCAGAGAGCATTGCAAAAGACAGACAAGTGGAATGCTCACGCTAATGACCACTCACCATCTTGGTGGACTCCTCAAAGTTTGTCAAGATGGTACATATGACAGACATCCAGGTCCACTCCTGAGGTCTTATGTGTGGAGTCTGACCTGAATATCGACGGCCTTGTTGCAGCTGGTACTCCACAACTGCTCTCTTCTGCTCACAAATCCTTTGCAACATGTGGAGGGTAGATGTGGGGACATCACACACCAGTCGGTGTGACGGAAGCTGTAAACGCTGCTGCAACACAGCAAGGGCGGCTGAAGCTGTAGCCGACTTGCGAAAATGAGCTGACAGGCGGCGTACTTTCACGAGCAGATCTGGCAACTCGGGGTACGATTTAAGAAACCGCTGAACCACAAGGTTAAGCACATGAGCCAGGCATGGTACGTGTGTGATCTCGCCTCGCCTCAGAGCCGCCACCAGGTTACGGCCATTGTCACACACGACCATGCCTGGATGTAGGTTCAGCGGTCTCAGCCACAGATCTGCCTGCTCTTTCACAGCTGTCCACAACTCACAAGCAGTGTGAGGTTTCTCACCTAAGCTTATGAGTTTCAGCACAGCCTGTTGCCGCTTGGCGGAGGCAGTACTGCTGTTAGAACTCTCCTGTTAGGTTTTTTTTAGTTTGCTGGTCACATGACCATTTTTGCCTATTTAATCCGGCTCCGCCCTCCTGGTCTTGCTGGACTTCATTGTATTTACTACTCTTGAGCTAGCTTGGTGCTCTGTTGCCGTTCTCTGTTAGTTTTGCTAGGTCTTCTGACCTCTATGCTTTTTGTTGTGTGTTTGTCTTTGACTGCTACTATTTCTGCTAGGAGGTGTCCAACTTATCCCAGTCCCTAGTTCTTATTGGGATCCCTCCCTCACATCTATAGGTCTTCGTTCAGACTAGCCGAGGACTTTAGCGGGTCTGATCGCAGGATCAGGTTCCCCGTTACATCGTAGGGATCTAGATTAGTTCTATTGTAGGGACAGTTCTCCTGTCTTTCCTTAGTCGCTGTAGCAGATCATAACAGTAAGTCCAGCCCTAAAAGAAAAAAAAAAAAATTTTCTCAAAGGAAAGACCTCTAGTTTTCCATCATGGTCTCGGTTCAAGATTTGGCTCAACGCTTGCAGGGACTCTCTCTGGAGGTGGCCAAGCTCCAACAACACGTGAGTAGCTGTTCTGGAGCACATTTTGTGGAACCAAAGGTACATCTGCCTGATTTATTTTTTGGCGAACAACAAGATTTTTTTTCTTTTAAAAATGCTTGTTTATTGTATTTTCGTTTGAGACCCGGATCCTCTGGTGATGAATCACAGCGCATAGGGTTCATAATGTCACTTTTGCGCAAAGATCCTCAGGGATGGGCCTTCTCTCTCCAACCTAGTGATCCATGCTTTAGATCAGTGGATAGTTTTTTTTCTGCTTTGGGTTTGTTGTATGATGATCCTGATCGTGTCTCATCTGCTGAGTCTGAATTGAGACGTTTGAGGCAGGGATCAGGTAATGTGGAAAAATATTGTTCTCACTTCCGTCGGTGGTCTGCCCAGGTGGGGTGGAACGATTCAGCTTTGAAAAGCTTGTTTCTTGCAGGGCTAGGTGAAAGGGTTAAGGATTTACTGATTGCTTATCCCACACCTGGAAACTTGCAGGAGGCTATGCAATTAGCTATACGGGTGGACAGGAGACTGCGTGCAAGGGTTAATGAGAGCAAATCCTCTGCTATGTCAGCTCCGAGTCTTGAGAGGGTCTGTGCTGACAAAGGAGAGCCGATGGAGATTGGGGCGATGCCACCCCGCTCTCAGGAAAAAGATCGCAGGCTTTCTGAAGGCTTGTGCTTCTATTGCGGAAATTCTGGTCATTTTATTAAGAACTGTGTGCTTCGTTTGAAGAAAGAAAAAAAAATGGTCAGTTATGCCCGTATTGCCTGTTTAAATTCTAAGGGAGTATTCCTATCTGCCACTACTGCTGCTCAGGATGAATTAATTGAATTTCGGGTATTTGTGGATTGTGGTTCTACTCTGAATGTGATTGATGGGGGCTTCTTGGAAAAACTTCGATTAGAACCTAAAACTTTGTCATCCCCTATTGCTGTGGTTTCTGTTGATGGCTCTCCCTTGAAGAGTGTTACTCATAAGGTCTGTGAATTTCCCCTCACTATTAATGGTATTCACCAAGAAAATTTGGATTTGGTGGTATTGGATAATTTGCCTTCTCCAGTAATATTGGGGTTACCCTGGTTAAAATTGCACAATCCTGTACTGGATTGGTCTACCAATGAAATTAAGTCCTGGAGCCCTAAGTGTTATGACAAGTGTTGTAACGGACGTATTGCTGCTGTGGATAAAGGGGAATTGCCTGTACCTATTCAGGATTTTTGGAGAGTTTTTTCTGAGGAGGAGTCACAAATTTTGCCTCCCCATAGAGACTATGATTGTACCATTGAATTTGTCCCTGGAGCGACTCTTCCTAAAAGTCGTTTATTTAAACTTACTATTCCTGAGAGAAAGGCTTTGGAGGAATACATACAGACAAGCTTGGCCGCCGGTCACATTAGGCCTTCCAAGTCTCCTGTGGCTGTTGGATTTGTTTTTGTAAAAAAAAAAGATGGCGGTTTACGTCCTTGTCTGGACTTCCGTGAGATTAATAAAATTACTGTACGCAATCCTTACCCACTGCCATTGATTCCTGATTTATTTAACCAGTTAGTGGGGGCCAAGTGGTTCTCTAAAATTGATCTCCGGGGGGCATACAATTTGTTGCGCATGAAGGAGGGTGATGAATGGAAGACTGCTTTTAACACTCCTGTGGGTCATTTTGAGAATCTGGTTATGCCTTTTGGTCTTACCAATGCTCCAGCATTTTTTCAGAATCTTATTAATGACATCCTTAGACCTTTAATCGGCAAAAATGTGGTTGTGTATTTGGATGACATTCTGATTTATTCGCCTGATCTGGAGTCTCATTGGCGGAGCGTACGTGAGGTATTACAGTTATTAATGGACAATTCGCTTTTTGCTAAGCTGGAGAAATGTGAGTTCGCTGTACAGAGAATTAGTTTTTTGGGCTACATTATCTCCAGTGAAGGTTTTGAGATGGATCCGGTGAAAGTTCAAGTTGTGCAGGAATGGCCTAGGCCTATTGGTTTGAAATCGATACAGAGGTTTTTGGGTTTCGCCAATTATTACAGAAAATTCATAAAAAAATTTTCTATTATTGTCAAACCGCTGACCGATCTCACCAGGAAAGGTGCTAATGCAGTTCAGTGGACTTCTGAGGCCATTGAAGCTTTTGTGTTTCTAAAGGAGAGGTTCACCTCTGCTCCCATCCTTATGCAGCCTGATGTGACTAAGCCGTTTTTGGTTGAGGTTGATGCTTCTTCGGTGGGGGTCGGTGCGGTGTTGTCTCAGGAAAACAAGGATGGAGTACATCCCTGTGTCTTTTTTTCAAAAAAATTTTCTGAGACTGAACTTAATTACGATATTGGTAATCGGGAATTGCTGGCGATTAAACTCGCATTTGAACACTGGCGTCACCTCTTGGAAGGTGCTGAATTTCCCATTCAGGTTTTCACTGATCATAAAAATCTGATCTATCTTGATGCTGCCAAGCGCTTGAATGCCCGTCAGGCTAGGTGGGCACTTTTTTTCTCGCGGTTTAATTTTTCCGTTACTTACATCCCGGGTACCAAGAATGTTAAAGCGGATGCTTTGTCTCGCAGCTTTTCTCCCATGGTCGGTGTTGAGGAGGAAGAGGAGAGCATTTTACAAGAAGGTGTTGTGATTGCTGCTTTGGACTCCGTTTTGGAGGATGAGATTCTTAAAGCTCAGGAGAATGCCCCATCTAACACTCCCCATTGGAGGTTGTTTGTGCCTAGGACCTTTAGGAGAGATTTGTTTGTTGAGTGTCATGAGTCTCGGTTGGCAGGTCATCCAGGAATTTCTGAGACCAAGAGACTTGTGGGTCGCAGTTTTTGGTGGCCTGGATGGCAGACGGAAGTCATTAAGTGGGTGCGCCAATGTACTGTGTGTGCTAGATCCAAGTCTTCGCATGCTCCTGCTGCGGGGTTGCTTTGCCCTCTGGAGGTTCCTAGTGCACCTTGGACACATCTGGCTATGGACTTTATTACTGACCTTCCCCCCTCTGAAGGTTTCACGGTCATCTGGGTGGTCGTGGACCATTTTAGCAAGATGTGTCACTTGGTTCCCTTCATCAAACTGCCTTGCGCTAAGACACTCGCTAAGGCCTTTGTCAAGGAAATTGTCAGACTACATGGTGTTCCTACTGACATTGTTTCTGATAGGGGACCTCAGTTCGTGGCTCGCTTTTGGCGTGCCTTTTGTGACAGGTTGGGAGTTCATTTGTCGTTTTCATCTGGATATCATCCTGAGTCTAATGGCCAGACAGAAAGGAAGAATCAGGATGTTGAGCAGTTCTTGCGTTGTTTTGTGGCAGACAATCAAGAGGGGTGGTCTGAGTTTCTGCCACTTGCTGAATTTGCTCTTCTGCTGGGTGTTCGCCTTTTTTTTGTTGTTCTGGGAGACATCCGTCTTTTGGGTCATTCTCCAAATTGGTTTCGGCTGTGCCTGAGGAGGAGAGTTTTTCCGGTGATTTGGAGAGAGTTTGGACGGATGTGCGTGGTAATCTTCAGGAGGCTAACAAAAAATCTAAGAGGTACTTTGATAGGAAACGGCAAGAGGTTTTGTTTGCTGTTGGTGACATGGTTTGGTTGTCCTCTAAGAATCTGCGATTGAGGATTCCTTCTAAAAAATTGGGTCCCAAGTTCGTAGGGCCCTTTAAGGTGCTTCAGATAGTTAACCAATCTGCTGTTAGGTTGGAGGTTCCTACGTCCTGGAAGATTAACCCGGTGTTTCATGTTTCTCTGTTGAAAAAAAGCTGATGTGTCTGATGGTGACGCCTCTGCCACTGTTCCTCCGGTGGTGGAGGACGGGGAATATGAAATTTCCCGCATCCTAAATTCTAGACGGTATAGAGGGAGTTTGCAGTATCTCGTCGCTTGGAAGGGTTTCGGACCTGAGGAAAACTCATGGGTGAGGGCGGATGATGTTTCTGCTTCCAGACTTGTCAGAGCGTTTTACAGGAGGTTTCCTGGTAAGCCTGGGCCTAGGGGATCCGGAGGATCCTCTTAGAAGAGGGGGTACTGTTAGAACTCTCCTGTTAGTTTTTTTTTAGTTTGCTGGTCACATGACCATTTTTGCCTATTTAATCCGGCTCCGCCCTCCTGGTCTTGCTGGACTTCATTGTATTTACTACTCTTGAGCTAGCTTGGTGCTCTGTTGCCGTTCTCTGTTAGTTTTGCTAGGTCTTCTGACCTCTATGCTTTTTGTTGTGTGTTTGTCTTTGACTGCTACTATTTCTGCTAGGAGGTGTTCAACTTATCCCAGTCCCTAGTTCTTATTGGGATCCCTCCCTCACATCTATAGGTCTTCGTTCAGACTAGCCGAGGACTTTAGCGGGTCTGATCGCAGGATCAGGTTCCCCGTTACATCGTAGGGATCTAGTTTAGTTCTATTGTAGGGACAGTTCACCTGTCTTTCCTTAGTCCCTGTAGCAGATCATAACAACTGCAGTGCCTCCAGCTTGTAACTGATGTGGTGATATCTGAGATGGAGGCTGAACATGAGGAGGAGGATGATGATGCGCAGGAGCTGTACACTGTGGGGGCAACTCAGCCTGACATAGGGTCCGCAATCCTCAGTGTGGGGAGGATGTGTTCCCTCCCAAGGACCGACTGGGTCCCGGCTTCCACTATGTTTACCCAGTGTGCCGTCAGGGAGATGTACTGTCCCTGGCCACAAGCACTTGTCCACGTGTCCATTGTCAGGTGGACTCTCCCAGTAACTGCGTTGTTGAGGGCACGGCAGATGTTTTGGGACACATGCTTGTGTAGTGCGGGGATGGCACACCGGGCAAAATAGTGTCAGCTGGGGTCCGAGTACCGAGGGACGGGCACCGCCATAAGGTTGCGGAAGGATTCCATCTCCACCAGCCTAAAAGGCAGCATTTCTAACGCAAGCAGTCGTGAAATGTGCGAAATTAGGACTGTAGCCTGTGGGGCGTTAGCTGCGAATTTCCGCTTTCGTTCAAAGGTCTGGGATATGGACTATTGAACGCTGCGGTGGGACGTGGACGTTGATGCTGTTTCTTGAGAAACTGCCATAACAAGTGAAGACTGAGAGGAGGGGGCATCTTTGCATGCAGTATGGACAGGGGATTGCCTTGCACACACAACAGGGGGTTCTATTGCACGCACAACAGTGGAAGAAGCAGTGGTGACACCCGCTGACACTGGTCGTGGACCCTTGGGTTCGCCCCACAAAGTCGGGTGCTTTGCTGCCATGTGCCTGATCATGCTGGTAGTGGTCAGGCTGGTAGTTTTGTCACCCCTGCTGATGCTGGCATGGCAGGTGGTACAAATGGCCTTTTTGGGGATATCAGCAGAGTCTTTAAAAAAATTCCAGACTCTGGAACACCTACAGTTTGTACTGGCAACGTCCCTCGTGTTGGTGTTACGGGAACTGTTGCCTGCCTTCTGTGTGCGGCCACCACACTGCTTCTTCCTGCCTGTGGGGGTACTCTGCCTCCCTCACCCTGTGTGCTGCTGGCCTCGCTCTGCATGTCCTCCTGCCACGTTGGGTCAGTTACTAGATCATCCACCACCTCCTCCTCTTCCACTTGCGCACCACGATCCTCCTCCTCACTTCCTGGCAATTGTGTCCCGTCATTGTCCACCTCTTGTGACAAATTGCCAGCGTCGACTTCCTGTGGCCATGGCTGTTCAAATATTTGGGCATCGCTACATGGGATCTCCTCTTCCACCACTTCAAGCGGAGCAGGCGAGGGGCACAAATCTGGAAATGGACCAGTGAACAGCTCTTCAGAGTGTCCAAGTGTGGGATCAGTTGCTGTCTGACGACACACGGCATGATGGGAGGAAGGAGCATCAGGGTGAGGAGGAGTATGCGGTCGACACTCAAAGCTACTAAGATTTGACCATGTGGAAGACAGACCGGAGGTGGTGGTGCCCAGGTAACTGGAAGCATTATCTGCTATCCAATTAATAACCTGTTCACACTGATCAGTTCGCAATACTGGTGTTATTCTGTGCTTCCCTAGTAATTCGGTCAAGAAGTGGGAGCAAGAAGATGTGGCTGTTGGTTGTGGCACATTTTCACCTTGGCCACGGCCCCGTTCTCTGCACGTACCATCACCAGAACGTCCAGTTCCACGTCCCTTGCCACGCGCCTTGCCCATTGTAAAGGAAGTAAAATAGCTTACACTCGCACTATCAATGGAAAAAGGGTAATAAAAAGTAGACTAGAACCGTGGAAGTGGAAAACCACAGTTCTATTTCTCTGGCCTACACCCGACTCTTTTAAACAATCTGAACAATCAGGGAGAAACTATTACTGTTTTTCTTTACGGAAAAAATAACAAAAGCTGGATAATAGAGATTTTTTACTGTGGAACGGCAAAATCACAGTTATAATTTACTGGTGTATACCAGACTTTTTTAAATATATATATTTGGGGCTGAACAGTGAGCGACACACTCAAACTGTTTTTTTTTTTTAGATACAAATGGTCCAAAAGTGGATAATACAGAGGATTGAACAGTGGAACTGCAAAACCACACTTCTGTTCCTCTGGCCTACACCAGACTATTTTCAACAGATATATTTGTGTGTGAACTGTCACAGCACACTTTTTTTTTTTTTTTGGGGGGGTGGGGGTACACCAAAAGGTTAATAAGACAACAGGATTTAGATGAAAAAAAAAGGATTTTTCCTGGCCCCCGAGACCTGGAGCTAAGTCCAGCAATTTCAGCAACAGGAGCACACAGGACTGTAATGCAGCGTTTGCAGGTATAACCATTGCGTTTCCTATACAGCCTGCCAGACTGCCTGATATCTGGGATGGATATTAGTCCTGAGAAGGACTGTTTGTTTGATCTGGCAGACTTTACAGACCCTACACTAACTATTTCGCAGCATATATCTCTAAATCAGCAGCGCTGTCCCTACACTGTCTGATCCCAGCCGTCTGTGTCCAAGACGGCGGCGCCCGGTTTTAAATACTCGAGGTGACACTGTGCGGCCAGCCAATCAATGTAATGCCCACAACCAACATGGCTGCGGCATTACAGTGACTGGCTGGCAATCCCTGCATGTTCATTGGCTCTGTAAAGAGCGCCAAACATGCAGGGCGGAGACCCGAGCTCCCGCCCGAGTAACCCGGAAATGCTCGGTGCTCGCCGAACATCCCGAGTAGCGTGATGCTCGGGCGAGTTCCGAGCAGTGTCGAGCATGTTCGCTCAACACTAGTTTTTAACATTAGCTTTTACATATAGAGAATTAAAGTATCATTTAAAGATAGCTTAGTAATAAATAAAATAATTTAAATAATCTTAAACACATAGATACAAATATGTGAGTGAGATATATATTCAGTGCTTAGCGTGTGTAGCTTACGGTACATATATTTAACCCCTTTATGGTGGTTTGCACGTTAATGACCAGGCCAATTTTGACAATTCTCACCACTGTCAATTTATGAGGTAATTACTCTGGAACACTTCAACTGATCCCGCTGATTCTGAGATTGTTTATTCGTGACATATTGTACTTCATGATAGTGGTAAAATTTCTTCGATATTACTTGCGTTTATTAGTGAAAAAACGGAAATTTGGCGAAAATTTTGAAAATTTTACAATTTGCAAAATTTGAATTTTCATGCCCTTAATCAGAGAGAGATATGTCACACAAAATAGTTAATAAATAACATTTCCCACCTGTCTACTTTACATCAGCACAAGTTTGGAACCCAAATTTTTTTTGGTAGGAAGTTATAAAGGTTCAAAGTTGACCAGCGATTTCTCATTTCTCCAACAAAATTTACAAAACCATTTTTTAGGGACCACATCAATTTTGAAGTGAATTTGAGGGGCCTTTATCACAGAAAATACCCAAAAGTGACTCCATTCTAAAAACTGCATCCCCTCAAGGTGCTCAAAACCACATTCAAGAAGTTTATTAACCCTGCACGTGGTTCACAGGAATTTTTGGAATGTGGAAGAAAAAAAATGAATTTTAACTTTTTGTTTTTAAAAAATGTTAATTTAGACCCCAATTTTTTTTATTTTTGCAAGGGTATCAGGAAAAAATGGACCCCAAAATTAGTTGTGGGGGAAAACCACTGTTTGGGCACACGGCAGGGTACGAAAGGGAAGGAGTACCATTTGACTTTTTGAATGTAAAATTTGCTTAAATAATTAACGGACTCCATGTTGCGTTTGGAGAGCCCCTGATGTGCTTAAACAATGGAAGCCCCCCACAAGTGACCCCATTTTGGAAACTAGACCCCTCAGGGAACTTATATAGATGTGTGGTGAGCACCCTGAACCCGCAGGTGCTTCACAGAAGTTTATAACATTGAGCCGTAAAAATACAATTTTCACATTTTTCCATCAAAAATGTTTTTCAGCCTCCAATTTTGCATTTTCATAAGGGTGACAGGAGAAATTGCACCATACAATTTGTTGTGCAAATTCTCCTGAGTAAGCAGATACACCATACGTGGGAGAAAACCTCTGTTTGAGCGCACAGCAGGGTTCGGAAGGAAGGAGTACCATTTGAATGTAAAATTTGCTTAAATAATTAACGGACGCCATGTTGCGTTTGGAGAGCCCCTGATGTGCCTAAACAGTGGAAACTCCCCACAAGTGACCCCATTTTGGAAACCACACCCCCTAAGAATTTTATCAAGGGGTATAGTGAACATTTTGAACCCAGAGGTACGACACAAAATTTGATAACATTAGGTCATCATATTGTCATTAGTCTTGAGCGCAAGTGCTCGCTACTTGAGTTTGCATCGGTACTGGGGTATGCATCAAGTATCGCGGGGATCGCTCGTGCATGTCAGACAATCCACGCAATGTTTTTTGGGTTACGAAGCATATGGGGCAGAGACTCGAGCACCCTCGATACTCGGTGCATACCTGAGCATCCAATGCAAACTCAAATAGCGAGCACTTGCGCTCAACACTAGTCACCATATCATCATTCTTTCTCTTTACTTTTGAAAAAATCCCAACCCTAACCCTACACCAACCCTAACCCAAGCCTAGATCAACCCTTACAATAACCCTAGCTCAACCCTATCCCAAGCCTTACCCCAATCCTAGCCCAACCCTATCCTAAACCTAACCCTAGCCCAACCCTAGCCTAGCCCAAGCCTTACCATAACCCTAGCCCAAGCCTAGCCCTAGCCCAACCCTAACCCAAGCCCAACCATAACCTTAGCCCAAGCCTAGTCCTACCTTTACCCTAGTCCAACCCTAACCTTAGCCCAACTCTAGCCCAACCCTAGCCCAACCCTAACCCTAGCACAAGCCTAGCCCTAACCCTAGCCCAACCCTAACCCTAGCCCAAGCCTAGCCTAACCCTACCCTTACCCTACCCTAGCCCTAGCCTAACCCTAACCCTAGCCCAACCCTAACCCTAGCCCAACCCTAACCCAACCCTAACCCTAGCTACAACCCTAACCCTAGCCCAACCCTAACCCTACCCTAACCCAACCCTAGCCCTAACCCTACCCTAACCCTAGCCCAACCCTAACCCTAGCCCTAACCCTACCCTAACCCTAGCCCAACCCTGACCCTAGCCCAACCCTAACCCTAGCCCAAACCCTACCCTAACCCAACCCTAACCCTAACCCTACCCTAACCCTAGCCAAACCCTAACCCTAGCCCAACCCTAACCCTACCCTAACCCTAGCCCAACCCTAACCCTAGCCCAACCCTAGCGTTTATTTTTTACGCCGTTCCTCGTGCGGTATAAGTGATTAGACAACTTTATTCTTCAGGCCGGTGCGATTACAGTGATACCAGATTGATATTGGGTTTTTATGATTGATAGCTGTCACACAGTAAAAAAAACTTTTTTTTTTTTGCAAAGATTAGTTTTTGTATCGCCATATTTTGAGAGCTATTATTTTTCCATATTTCGGCCGACAGAGACATGTGATGGCTGGTTTTTTGCCAAACAGGTTGACGTTTTTATTGGTACCATTTTCAGGCACGTGACATTTTTTGATCGCTTTCTATTCCGATTTTTGGGAGGCAGAATAAACAAAAACCAACAATTCAGGATTTGTTTTTTTTTTGTTTTTTTTATGCCGTTCTGCGTGTGGTAAATTAATAAGGCAGCTTTATTCTTCGGGTCAGTACATCACAGCGTTACCACATTTATATATTTTTTTTTATGTTTTGGCGCTTTTACACAATAAACTATTTTATAGAAAAAATAATTGTTTTTGCATCCCTTTATTCTGAGAGCTATAACTTTTTTATTTTTTGGTCGATGGAGCTGTATGGAGGCTTGTTTTTTGCAGGACAAGACGACGTTTTCAGCGGTACCATTTTTATTTACATTCGTCTTTTTGATCGCGTTTTATTCCATTTTTTGTTTGGAAGGTATGATAAAGCCTTGTTTTTTGCTTTTTATTTTTTAACCTTGTTCACTAAAGGGGTTAACTAGTGGGACAGTTTTATAGGTCAGGTCGTTCCAGACGTGCCGATACCAAATATGTGTACTTTTATTGTTTTTTTCATAAGAATATTTATTTATGGGTACAATATATTTTTATGGGATTATTTTTTTTCATTTTTTTAATTTTTTTTTTTTTTTTCACTTTCTGACACTTTTTTTACTTGTATACTGTGTCCCACTAGAAGACTTTCACTTTTCGCAGTCTGATCACTTATATAGCATAGAGATGTAGCAGCATGCATTTTGCATGTGTCAGCGCAACATGCAGAAGTTACTTTGGTCGCGCACTGCACATGACCAAGGTCAGAAAGGGGTTAAAGCTTACGGTACATGTATTTAGGTATTAAATAAATTAAAGAAAAAATGGCATGGCTGTCCCCATATTTTTGTTAACCAGCTGAGGGAAAGCAGATAGGTTCGGGCTTTCTCACGCCGCGAGCGCTGATGTCACTAAGGTGACCGGAGTCTATCGGCTATGAACATCGCTCACCTTATTGATGTCACCATTTGGCAATGATGCTGCGATCTCATGAGCAGATCAGTGTCTCCTCGATGCCAGGCTGCATCATGTCACCATTCAGCAAGGCATGCAGATGTAGCTGAGTTCGTCGCGGGACAAGTGGATTATCAGCGGACATATAAGGAATATGGTGTTTTATTATTTCTTATTTACCATTAATAAATGGGTAAAAAAGGGTGGGGAGTGATTTTTTTTCAAATAAAGGACTTTACTCTGTCTGTGTCTTTATTACATTTGACTATGGGGTTAGTAATGGGGGTGTCACCTCTCCATTACAAACCCCTGGGCTTGATGTCAGCGACCATAAAACAGCTGACATCAACCCCACAACTATTACCCCATTAGTGGATGCTAAGAGACAGAATTGGCGTATCTGATGGATGCGCTATTTCTGGGGTGGCGGACGGCTGATGTTTTTAGTCTGGGAGTGGGCCAATATTCATGGCCCCTTCCTAGCCTATTAATATCAGCCCGCAGCTGTCTGTCTAGCTTTGCTGGTTATTAAAAATAGGGGGACCCACGCCATTTTTTGGGGGGGTCCAACCTTATTAATAACCAGTAAAGGTTAAGTAGACAGCTTTGAGTTGATATTAATAGCCTGGGAAGATCCATGTTTACAACCCCCTTCCCAGACTATAAAACAGAAAAAAGAGAAAAACCGGCTCACCCGCACTCCTATGCGTCCTGAAGCAGGGAACTCAAGGGACCACTTGCATTGAGAGGAAAAAAGACAAAATGTTCCAGCTTTTATCATGTGCAAAAATAACTAATTGATAAAATAGAAATTCCATGGAGAAAAAAGGCATAGCAACGCGTTTCAAATGCATGCCTGCGTTCTTTGTCTAAACTCTGACAAAGAACGCAGGCTTGCATTCGAAACGCGTTTCTATGCCTTTTTCCTCCATGGAATTTCCATTTTATCAAATTCTTTTTGCACATGACAGAAGCTGGAATATTTCGTACTTTTTTCTTCCCAGACTATAAACATCAGCCCCCAGCTGTGCGCTGTCCCTCAGCTTGTTAAGAATAATATGGGGGACCCCATGCCATTTTTTTTCCTTTTATTCTATCTATATCTATTCTATTCTGATGGTTCACACTGCGATTTTACTATACTCGGCTGATGAAATGTCGGGTTTCCTATGAGATGGGTGCGTAAATCGATGATGCATGGTCCGTGTGCCGTGCAATTTCATTCTCACATCCATTGACTTGCGTTAGCAAGTCTCGTCCAATATATGCGTCCACTCGCAGCATTCTGGAATTTTTTTCTCAGCCTAATCCAAGCGGAGGAAAAAAAAAAAAAAAAAATCGCAGATGAACACAATCTTCTCGCTCCTTGCATCTTCTCTCTCTACCACCTGCACCAGTGACCCTATTCCCTCACATCTCCTTCAGTCCCTTTCTCCAGCTGTCACCACTCACCTAACTAAAATATTCAACCTCTCCCTCTCATCTTGTATTTTTCCCTCCTCTTTTAAACACACCAGCATACATGCATTACTTAAAAAAACATCCTTCGACCAGAACTGTGCTACTAACTACAGACCAGTTTCCAATCTCCCCTTTATCTTTAAACTCCTGGAACGCTTGGTCCACTCTCGTCTAAACTGCTATCTCTCAGATAACTCCCTTCTTGACCCTTTATAATCTGGTTTCTGCTCTTTTTTTTTTTTAAACAGATACATTTTTATTAAACATAACAAAACTTGGAACAGATATTACATGACAATACTTGTTTTACAATATTATAGTAAGTTCCTCCCCTTCTCTTAACCCTCCCCCATGGAGACCTTTCTTTCTCTTTTTTTTATTTTATTCCCCCCCTTCTTTCCTTTCCTTCCCTACTTTACTCCTTTTCTTTCCTTCCCCTACTCCCTTTCCTTCTCTTCCCCTTTTCTTCTTTCCTTCTTCCCTCTCCACTCCGCCATGCAATTTACCAAGAGTTTTACTCTACAGTAGTGTATATAGGTGTACTCTAATTAATCCTATCCAACAATGGCTGCCATAATTTATGGAAGTATTCCTGCTTATTCCTCTTGGTGTAAATACTTTTTTCAAGTTGAATTATATAGTTCGTTTGGGCAATGAATTCGCGTCTGGCAATAAACAATCTCGCAATTGCTATTTTGGTCATGTTGTCTGTTTTTATTTCCTCAACGTACCCTAATATACATGTCAGTGGGTCCCTAGGGACAATACACCTATACACCATTTCAATAAGGTTCAAAAGGAAGACAATCTAGAACAATGCCAAAGCATATGCAGTATGTCTGCCTGAGATTGCGAGCTCCTTGGGCAGTCGGAGTTAGACTTCAACCCTGCTTTAAATAACATATCAGGTGTTCTATACACCCTGTGGATCACATACAGCTGTGACATTCTCCCAGGCTCACTCATGGATAACTTGGGTATATACTCTAGAATAGACTCCCACCTATCGTCGTTTATCTCTCCCAAGTCTGTCTCCCACTTCCTTCTAGCTTTGATAGGGTGTCCTCCAAGAAAGGCGTGCAACAGGTCTCTATACACTTCAGATATTGCCCCTTTCGTTCCTCTGTTTTTAAGTATAAAATCTAACATCAGGTCTATTTGTATTCCAATAGGACCTCTTCTGCTTTGGGTCTGAAATGCATGCTGAACCTGTCTATATTGAAAGAGGTTTAGCCTTGGGAATTGAAATTCTTCCTGCAACATTTCATATGATTTAAGCTTCCCTCTGTAAATCAACTGATAGATCAGGCCAATACCCGTTTCTTTCCACTCACCAAACACCTTCATATTACTGAACTCCTGAAAATAGATGTTATCCCAGATAGGTGAAAACTTAGTGAAGTGAGTTATGGTTTCTGCGCTTTACATTCTACTGAAACTGCACTCACTAAAGTCTCTAATGATCTACTAACAGCTAAATCTAATGGTTGCTACTCCCTGCTGATTCTCCTGGATCTCTCTGCAGCATTCGACACTGTGGATCACCAATTTCTGCTCACTATGCTCTGCTCTATTGGCCTCAAGGACACTGTTGTCTCCTGGTTCTCCTCCTACCTCTCTGACCGCTCCTTCTCTGTGTCTTTTGCTGGCTCCTCTTCCTCTCCCCTTCCCCTTACTGTTGGAGTTCCTCAAGGATCAGTCCTAGACCCCCTTCTTTTCTCCTTATACGCCGCTCTTATTGGACAAACAATCAGCAGATTCGGTTTTCAGTACCATCTCTATGCTGATGACACTCAATTATACACCTCCGCTCCGGACATCACCCCGGCATTATTACAAAATACCAGTGATTGTCTTTCTGCTGTGTCTAACATTATGTCCTCCCTCTATCTAAAACGGAATCTGTCAAAAAGTTAACTACTCGTATTTCCTCCCTCCACTAACCTACCTATGCCCGATATTGCCATTTCCTTTTGTGGCTCCACCATTACTCCCCAGCAACATGCCTGCTGTCTTGGGGTTATACTTGATTCAGATCTTTCCTACACTCCTCACATCAAATCACTCACTGACTCATGCCATTTACACATCAAAAACATCTCTAGAATCAGAACCTTTGTTACCTTTAACTTGGCAAAAACTCTTACTGTAGCTCTTATTCATTCTCGTCTGGACTATTGCAACTCTTTACTAATCAGTCTCCCTCTTATTAAACTTTCTCCTCTCCAATTCATGCTGAATGCAGCAGCCAGGATCATATTCCTCACCAACCGCTACACCCATGCCTCTGCCCTGTGCCAGTCATTGCACTGGTTACCCATGCACTATAGAGTTTAATATAAACTCATCACCCTCACCCACAAAGCGCTCCATGCTTCAGCACCACCCTACATCTCCTCCCTCGTCTCAGTCTACCACCATACCCGTGCCATCCGTTCTACCAATGACTTAAAACTAAAATCCTCTATAATCCGAAATTCCCACTCCCGTCTCCAAGATTTCTCATGTGCTGCACCCATTCTTTGGAATACACTACCCAGGACAATTTGATTAATTCCCAATACCCACAGTTGTAAGCGTGCCCTAAAAGCCCATTTCTTTAGACTGGCCTATCACCTCAACATACTTATCTAACTTTCCTAGTTTGGCCCATATTAAAATTTTCTTCAAAACCATGTTCATATCATCCATGCACTGAATAGCCTCTGTCTGTACAGTACACATACTGGCTGGTGACCAGTTCATGTAAGTACTTACCCTATTTAGTATATTATGACTGTATTATATAACATATGTACATGTTGACTTTTGTGTCCCCCCTATTTCCTCAGACTGTAAGCTTGCAAGCAGGGCCCTCACTCCTTTAGATATCTGAGTTATGCTTATTCTGTAAGATTTAATTCCGAAATATGCTTGTATATTACATTAGGATAAAGCACTTCAGAGCATCCTTAAGGAAGGAATTAATTTTGTTGCTAAAAAGTCCCCCAACATAGGAAATTTATTATCTCCAAGTTTTTTGTCCACCAAAAGCCCAAGGTCTGACACATGGCTTCATATTAATGGATCCTATAAATGTGGAGGCACCAAGTGTAATATTTGCAAATTTATGTTTAAGACCCAGACATTTACTGACAGAGCAGGCAAAATATATAATATGAAGCACTTTATTAATTGCTCTAGTACATATGTCATTTATAAAGCACTGTGCACATCTTGCAAAAAATTTTATGTGGGTTGCACCAGCCGCATGCTTAAAAGACGCATCGCAGAGCATGTTGCTGGAGGACTCCGAATCCTAATGCAGGGAGTCCTCCATGTCAGTGCTCAGCAAACATTTTGCAGATTTTCACTGTGGTGATCTTTCCACACTTAAGGTTATTGGTATAGACAAGGTGCAAAGACAAATATGTGGAGGAGATAGAGGCAAGCTTCTCCTAGCCAGAGAAGCCTCATGGATTCTTAAACTTAACTCTCGCATTCCCAATGGTCTCAATTTTTGCAAAGATTTAATGTACATTTTTTGAAACTTTTTTCTAATGATGTACTTAATTTGCCAGCATACCATGCACATAAGTTTAATTTATGTATATTACTGAGCAATTATCCTCAGGAGGATTCTGGATGAGGTTTGGGCTATTAATATAAGGAGAGTAAAAGTTGCAGACAAAATCCATAAAAACATGTTTGACTTAACCTAATTGTTCCCTAAAGTCAGTAGCAACTCCGGCAAATTTCCAAACTGGTCAGTAATTTTGTAAATAATCCCAAGGTGCCTTTCCTTACATACCCATTCCCAAAGATCCATCAATACTTGGTAGAAGAGAAACCTCATTGTAGGATCGCTGACAAATAGTGTATGGACATATTGCATATAGGAAGCTCATATTTTTACTGTAAATGCCTGTAAAATTATGAAAGTTAATCCCAGGGAATAAGATGCGCCCTAAGAGTTTGGAGAGAAATGGATCTCTTTAGGATCTTTAATTCTCAAACCCTTCTTTTTCCATTCAGGACAATGTTTAAATATATGGTAAAATATCTAATTGTTCAGACTCAGGGGGACTCCAAGGGGCTTTTAAAAAATTATTTATTTATTAAAAATTAAATTATTATTTAAAAAAAAGATTTAGGATAACACAAGTTTTGGTGAATCATTTTAATGTTTCTTACCTTCATTTGTAATGTTTGGAAAAAGTTTTTCAATTTTTTCTGAAAAAAAAAACAACCCATAAAACATTTGCTTAATACATCAAAAATGATATATAAAACATTACATGATCGCTTATCAGCGCATCTCTGCAAATAAACCACATAGAACAGATTGAATCAGAAAACAATCACACATTTGTATTGTGTAGTAGTAAAGAGTGGGTCTAACTCATTCACGCTCCATGATGGATGAATGCATCATAGGTTAGTTAAGGTGTGTGGAGCGCACTCAGGAGCAGAGTCTACTACACACAGAGAAGGTGCCAGCTGTGTTATACAGCCAGAACCAGCCTCTAAAACAGTAGTGATTAATGACCTTAATTGTGTGTTTTGGATCATTGTTATGTTGGAAAAGTGCACATCTACCAAGGGCACAGTGTGATGAGGTAGCATCTTCTCTTTCAATATAGATCAGAACATCTCTGAATTCATGATACTATCAATGAAATGTATCTCCCAGACATCAGCAGCACTCATGCAGCACAGGCACCACGCATTTTTCTTTGTACTCCTCATAATTTGTGATGCTCTACAGCTTTGAAGCCTTCAGTTTCAAAAGCATTTAACTTGGTCTCATCACTCCAGAGTATATAGTCCAAGTAGTCTTCATATTTTTCAGAATGGGCCCTGGCAAATTGTAGACAGGCTTTTTTTCCCCTTGAGAAAGCACATGTGTGAAACGCGTTTCGGGCTGGTCATGGTGGTCCTAATATCACAATATGGGTAAGCAGTGACACTTCACTATTCAAACAAAGTATGGCGTCACTTTTTCATACTTGTGTTAATACCGGACTGTTTATATGAATGACAGCCACCTTTAATATGTTATAGTTGTGAATACTAACCCTTTTACTTGGATCTACTATCCTCTTTACTTGACCCTTCCTCTTTGAACCCCATGTTTGTTGAGTATGTCTAAAAACTTTTCAATTATGTTAAATAAAATTGATTTTACATTTGATTATGAGTGACTGGTACCTCTGTATTCATATGTAGGTACTAATATTGGTGTAAACCACTCCTTTTACTTTTCCATATACTGATGGAGAGACTGATATCAATATGTCTCTAGCCAAAGTGAATATTTATATGGGTTTTTGGAATATTTGTGTCATCATGTTTCACTGTAGGTACCATGCATTTTTCTTTGTACTCCTCACCTATACAACATTGAAACCATCAGTTCCAAACCAGTTATCTTGGTCTCATCACTCCAGAGTATAGAGTCCCAGAAGTCTTCATACTTTTCAGCATGGGCCCTGGCAAGTTGCAGACAGGTTTTTTTGTGCATAGGCTTTAGGTTTCACTTTCTTATTTAGCCAAGTGCAGTGAACTTGCATGTCGATTTTCTCTAACCCTTCTCATCAGATGATGTGCCTGCTTCGATTTTAACATCCATGGTCAACCGGGACGTGTATGAAAGATGGTTACAGTACCATCTTTGTTAAATTTTGTATCACTTTTGCTACAGTATTTTGAAGTAAAGCTTTTCTGATCTTCTTGTAACATTCACCTTTCTTCTGTAAAGAAATTTTTTTTTTTTTCAAGTATTGTAACATTTCTCTTCCATGTGGTGCCACTACTGCTGACATCAAAGAAAACCGATTCATATTCCATGCTAAGTAATGCTCTTTATGGCCACGTTCACGCATTCAGTATTTAGTCAGTATTTTACCTCAGTATATGTAAGCCATAACCAGGAGTGGGTGATAAATACAGAAGTGGTGACTTGTTTCTATTATACTTTTCCTCTGATTGTTCCACTCCTGGTTTTGGCTTACAAATACTGATGTTCAATATTTGGTCAGTATTTTACGTGTGCATGTGGCCTAATAGTCAACTGTCTGTTTAATGAGTAATTAGACTTACTTGTGGTTGAATTCTTGTTGATTAGAATTTTGTAGTCGTAGCTTTAGGTTTGCTCTTAAGGCTGGAGTCACACTAGCATATGGCATTCGATGCGATAAGCGGAGGAGATGGAGAAATTAATGTCTCCATCTCCTCCATTGCTGGCATCCGCAGTAATCGCACTGCACTCTAGTGATATCTGAGTGCAGTGCGATATTTCACATACACCCACAGACTTGTATGAGTGCGTGCGATCCGATTCTCAGATGCAATAACAGCATAATGCGATTGGCATGAGAAAATATTGGCCTGAGTGCAATCTGATTTTTTTTATCGGATTGCACTCGTCGATTTCATCCCAAGTGTGAGTGAGCCCTAAGACTTTCATTTGGGTGTACTTATTTTTGCAACATGGTCTTGAATGAATTTGTTAGAAAAATTACTTTTTTTGGGTGTTCAAAATAACATCATCTTTTGCTGCAATCAATAGGCAAAATTTGTGACAATATTTTGTAATTTGGTATCCTATAAAAAGTGTTGATTCTGAAAGGAAACTAACGGTTTTCTGACAAATCTGTTGCAGTGTACTTATATACGTAGAGCACTAACATTAATTATGCACTGTAAGGTGGCTAATGGTCGCGTAGTCGATGGGAGGAATGTATCACAGAGATGTCTGGTCTCTGTGATGTAACCTGGAGTATTTTCTCTAGTGCACGCATGCTCTAAGAGGATTAATTGGTGCAGCTGGGAGCCAGGGTACGGGTTGCTAGGAGAAAATGGGCGGGTCCAGCATCCGACATACCTCACATCTGGGTGTGGTTAACAGCCTATAAAATGGAGGCTGTTTGGCACATGGTCTGTGTGTCTGGAGGGAGAAAGCCTCCTATGTCTGTTTGTCTTCAGACCAAGCCAGGACACTGGACACTACCCCAGCTTGTGTGCCACACAGGCCTGAGTGAGCAGAGACTTGCTAAGGACCTTTACTTTGTTTGCCTGATCTCAAGGCCTTTTGCTGTTCTGTTTTGCTTCTGGGTCTATGAAGCAATAAACCACATGAACTTTTAAAGGAACATGCCTCTTGTTTTCCTCCTGTCGCAGTGAGTAAAACCCCTACAGTTGGTGTGAGATGTGCAGGCAGCGTTCGCAGCAGAGACGTGTGACTGCTACAGGAAGGACTGCATGTCCAGCAAGCATCGCCAGACAAAATGGAGGACCTGCTGAAACACTTGGTCCAGTCGCAGCAGCAGTAGGAGACCAACAGGCTGTTGTTACAGGAGATCCAGCAGCACCAGCAGGAACAACGGCATCAGATGCAGCTTCTGGCAACCGCCATCCAGGGCATGACGAGCGCCCCAACCCCAGGTCCGGCTGATGATACCCACGTCTGGAAGGCAGTAAGACGGGCTTTGCAGAAAATGACCCCGGGGGATGATGTTGAGGCCTTCCTGAGCTTGTTTGAAAGGGTCGCCTAGAGGGAGAAACTTCCACCAGAGCAGTGAGCAGAGGTACTGGCGCCATACTTGACGGGAGAGCCCCAGAAGGCGTACTATAACTTAACTTTTCAGTACGCCAAAGAATATGGCATGCTAAAATCTGAGATCCTCGCATGCTTGGGGGTGACAATGACTATCAGGGTGCAGCAGGTTCACCGCTGAGCGTATCACCGGGACAAACCACCTCGCTCCCAAATGTTTGACCTGTTACACCTGGTCCAGAAGTCGCTGCAGCCAGAATCCTCTATGCCTGCGCAGATGGTAGAGCAGGTGGTGATGGACTGGTTTGTGTACTCTCTACCGAGGCCCATACAGATTTGGGTTGCCCAGGGTAATCCCCGGAATGCAGATGAACTGATCGGACTGGTCAAGAGATACCAGGGGATTGAAGGTTCTTTGGGAAGGCAGCCCACTCCATACTGGGAATCCTAGCAGGGGGAGGAGGCCAAGGTCCAAAGGGGTGGGGGAGGTGGTGCCCAAGGTCCTTACAGGTGATGTTGTTTGCTGGAGGTGCCACGGCCGAGGCCATATAGCCGCCCGTTGTCCCCTGACGTCCGAGCCAATGGACTGCAGCATAGGATGCCGGGATGCCGTTGTTTATATTATGTATATCCGGCCTGCAGTGTGAACTGTCCACCCAGCGGGGAGCCACAAGCGTGTCCTGTGAAGGTGAATGGACGGCAGGTAAAGGCACTGCTATTCTCTGGGAGTCTGGTGACTCTTGTGAGGGCCACCCTTCCTCTCCAACTGATTCCGGGGAAAAAAGTCGGCGTACGGTGCATCCATGATGAGAACTACCCTATGGCCAGAGTGGACATTGAAATGGCCCACGGTACTGAGTCCCACAGGGTCGGCGTCATTCAGGACTTGTTGCACCCTAAAATTATATTATGGGACTTTTGTTTATTTTGGGATCTGTGAGGGAAGGGTTCCGGGTTCGCTGGTTCAGATATGAAACCAGTTAACCCTGATGAGTTGTCACAACACCCAGAGTCAGACAAGTTTCCTTTTTGTGTCCTTGTGGGGGATGATGAGGTAGTGTCCCCTGAATCTGATATTCCAGAGTTAGGGGTGACCAGTGAGAATTTTGAGTCTGCCCAACATAGGGACCTGACTCTGAAGGAAGCCTTCAAAAATGTCACGGTCATACATGGGGTTACACAGGAGCCTGGGGCTGACGCACGGTTTCCCTATTTTATGTTGAGTGGGAAATTGTTGTACCGTGTTACGAAAGTAAGGGAGGAGCTGGTGGAACAGTTATTGGTGGCAGGGCCCTATGGACTGAATGTGTTGGACAGGTTCCACAGCCCTCTATGGGGTTCTCGCCATTCGAACTCCTGTATGGCTGACATCCGCGGGGTCTCCTGGATATAGCAAAGGAAAACTGGGAAGCCAAAGTCACACCCCACAGGGGCGTCATCGAGCACGCCGCTCTGATGCAGGAGAGGATAGAGAAGGTGATGCACATTGTAAAAGAACATCTGCTCCAGGCACAAGAGGCGCAGGCCAGGGTCTACAACCGCTCAGCCAGAGTGTGGTAAATTCAATTGGTGACAGTCCTCGTTCTGATACTTACCGTGGAAAGCAAGTTCTTGGCCTAGTGGAAAGGACCGTATGAGGTGGTGGAAAAGGTTTGTGAAGTGAATTATAAGGTTCACCATGCAGGACGACTTAAGCCATACCAGATATACCACGTGAACCTCATCAAGCCGTGGCAAGACAGGGAGGCTGTGGAAGCTCCATGCTTGCTGGGCAAGCCAGAAGGTGACTTTGGAGGAGTCGCAATAGTGGAAATGCTAACGAAGGCCCAGAAACAGCAGTGTCGGGAGTTACTGCAGAAGAATTGGGATCTTTTCTCGGAATTGCCAGGCTGCACAAGCATTATAGAACACAAGGTTTTGATGGAGCCACATGTGTGGGCGAACTTGAAGCCCTATCGGATACCTGAGGCCCGACGAGAGTTGATTTCCAAAGAGGTGGCTCGTATGCTGAAACTCGGTATCATCGAAGAATCCATGAGCGGTTGGTCAAGACTGATTGTCTTGGTCCCAAAGCCCGATGGTGAGTGGAGATTTTGCAATGACTATCGGAAGTTGAATGAAGTCTCCAAATTCAATGCATATCACATGCCACGCGTCGATGGGCTGATCGAGAGGCTTGGGCCAGCAAGGTACATAACGACCTTGGATTTGACGAAGGGATATTGGCAGATCCCCATGGCTCAGGGAGCCAAGGAGAAGACTACATTTTCTACGCCTGATGGATGCTTTCAGTATAACCGGATGTAGTTTGGACTGCAGGGGGCCCCTGCAACCTTCCAGAGAGCTATGGATTGAATTCTTGAACCTCATAAGCAATAAGCTGTGGCATACCTGGATGATATTGTTATCTTCAGCCCAGACTGGGACAGTCATCTGGAAAAGGTCCAGGCGGTGTTTGATGCTCTCAAGAAGGCGGGGTTTTCAATAAACCAGAAGAAATGTGCCATGGGGAAAGAAGAAGCCAAATACCCGGGTTATGTGGTTGGTTGAGGCGAGATCAAACCCCAATTCAGTAAAGTGGGGGCAATCCAACCTGGCCAAGACTGTTGTCAAAAAAACAGGTTAGAGCCTTCCTGGGGATCGTGGGATACTACAGAAGGTTCATCCTAAACTTCGCCTGACTGACCTTCTTAAGGGGGCAAAATCAGCCATGGCCAAGTGGACTGTAAAGGTGGAGATGGCCTTTCAAGAAATATGAAAGTGGTTCTGTGTAGGTAACCGGTCCTGGTTGCCCCTGACTTCAAGAAAGAGTTTGTACTCCAGACAGATACTTCAGATGTCAGTTTGGGAGCTGTCCTTTCCCAGGAGATACATGAGGAGGAGCACCCTGTCCTCTACCTGAGTAGGAAGCTGTCCTCCTTCGAGAAACATTGTGCGGTCATAGAGTGCTTGGCCATAAAGTGGGCGTTAGACACGTTGCGGTACTATCTGCTAGGTTGAAAATTTAGATTGGTGTCCGACAATGCCCCACTCAGATGGATGAGGGAAACAAAGGGGAAAAATGCCAGGGTCACCCACTGGATTTTAGCCCTATAGGATTTCAACTTTCATGTAGAACATAGAGCAGGGAAGCTACATGGTAATGCTGATGCCCTCTCGAGAATCCCCTATCTAGTGGTAGAAGGTGCCAAGCACGACCGCTTTAGGCAGAGGGGGGAGGTATGTAAGATGGCTAATGGTCGTGTAGTCGATGGGAGGTATGTATCACAGATGGCTGGTCTCTGTGATGGAACCCGGGGGAATTTTCTCTAGTGCACGAACACAGTAAGAGGATTAATTGGTGCTTCTGGGAGCCAGGGTACAGGTTGCTGAGGCCTGAGTGAGCAGAGACTTGCTAAGGACGTTTACTTTGTTTGCCTCATCTCAAGGCCTTCTGCTGTTCTGTTTTGCTTCGGGGTTTATGAAAGAATAAACCCACATGAACTTTTAAAGGAACATGCCTCCTGTTTTCCTCCCTGCACCCCAGTGAGTAAAAGCCCTACAGCACACATTTGGTATCACCATAATCGTACTGACCTGGAGAATCATGTCGTCAGGTCACTTTTATTACACAATTAGTGCCGTAAAACCAAAACTCCAAACAGAATTGTTTTTTTCCTTCCACTATTTCACCACTTGGATTTTTTTTCACATTTTTCAGTCAATGAGTAATGTGAAGTCAATAAGTCAATCAAAATTACAACTTGTCCCACAAAGAGAAAAAAAAATAAGCCCAGATATGGCTATGCCAATGGACATTGGTTGCATCCTTAAGTTGATTATGGAAGTCAAAGTCCCTAACTACCACGTACCCTTTAGCCAAGTGTACTACACACCTCAAACCACCACAGTTATTTGTACTTGATAGATGTCAGTTATCAAATATTCCACATATAACACTTTATTCACTGTGATAAAACTTGCCTTTGATGAGATTTTTAATAATAGTATTGCTTGCAGGCGCACTACCCCACAGTCCTAGAGATATAAGGAAAATGACTTCCGTTATATAAGAATAATAAGCAAAGTTATTCCAAATCATCTAATTTCTCTGTGCTAGAAATACAAATGCAGGGTTAAAAAAGTGGACATTTAATTCTCATCTGCCTTCCAAATGTGCCACCAATTTCTCAACAATTGGTGTTTTAAACTGAAGTGCACAATATTTTAGCTTTTAAAGGGAAGGGATTACCACCACTACTATGGAGGCTAAAGCTGAACTTATGTGGCCTTGGCCTTTCACTTTCTCTTAGTATTCTAATGATGAAGCTAGCTGCAATAAGGATCCACCAAAGGCAGTCTTCATCATGTGATGCCACACGTTGTGTTGACTGCTGCTACTAGGCTATGATACTTGAGAGCAGGATACTGTCTAAGGATAATGATCAAGCCAGCTAATACTAAGGGATATAGAGTAGGCCAGTAGACAATCCACATCAGGCAAAGGAGACTTCTCCGAAAAAACAGATACTTACAGTGGTGTGAAAAGTTGTTTGACCTCTTCCTGATTTCTTATTCTTTTGCATGTTTGTCACACTTAAATGTTTCAGATAACAAAACAAATTTAAATATTAGACAAAGATAATACAAGTAAACACCATTTTTAAATTAAGATCTTTACTATTAAGAGAAAAATAAATCTAAACCTACAGAGCCCTGTGTGAAAAAGTGATTGTGCCCCCCCCCTTAAAACATAAATTAACTGTGGTTGATCACATCTTGGGGAAGAAGAGTCTAAATTCCCTAGCCTGATTACTGCCACACCTGTTCTCAATCAAGAAATCACTTAAATAGGACCTTCCCGACAAAGTGAAGTAGACCAAAACATCGCCAAAAAGACATCATGCTGCAATCTAAAGAAATTCAGTAACAAATGAGAAACAAAGTAATTGAGATCTATCAGTCTGGAAAAGGTTATAAAGCAATTTCTAAAGATTTGGGACTCCATCAAACCACAGTGAGAGCCATTATCCACAAATGGCGAAAACATGGAACAGTGGTGAACCTCCCCAGGAGTTGCCGGCCAACCAAAATTACCCCAAGAATGCAGCGATGACTCATCCAAGAGGTCATAAAACACCCCACAACAACATCCAAAGAACTGCAGGCCTCTCTTACCTCAGTTAAGGTCAATGTTCATGACTCCACCATAAGAAAGAGACTGGGAAAAAATGGCATGCATGACAGAGTTCCAAGACGAAAACCATTGCTGAGCAAAAAGAACATAAAGGCTTGTTTCAGTTTGACAAGAAGACATCTTGATGATTGCCACGACTTTTGGAAGACTTCTCTGT
This sequence comes from Phyllobates terribilis, assembly GCF_046119375.1. Taxonomy (NCBI): domain Eukaryota; kingdom Metazoa; phylum Chordata; class Amphibia; order Anura; family Dendrobatidae; genus Phyllobates; species Phyllobates terribilis. The sequence goes on from NW_027362761.1 coordinate 256,538,825, forward strand.
GGACTGACGAGGCAAAAGTTGAACTTTTTTGAAGGTGTATTTCCCCTTACATCTGGCATAGAAGTAACACAGCATTTCAGAAAAGGAACATCATACCAACAGTAAAATATGGTGGTGGTAGTGATGGTCTGGGGTTGTTTTGCTGCTGCAGGACCTGGAAGACTTGTTGTGGCAAATGGAACCATGAATTCTGCTGTCTACCAAAAAATCCTGAAGGAGAATGTCTGGCCATCTGTTCATGACCTCAAGCTGAAGCACACTTGGGTTATGCAGCAGGACAATGATCCAAAACACACCAGCAAGTCCACCTCTGAATGGCTTAACAAAAACAAAATTAAGACTTTGGAGTGGCCTAGTCAAAGTCCTGACCTTATTCCAATTGAGGTGGCATGACCCTAAAAAGGTGGTTCATGCTCGGGAACCCTCCAATATGGCTGAATTAAAATTATTTTGCAAAGATGAGTGGGCCAAAATTCCTCCAGAGCATTGTAAATGACTCATTACCAGTTATTGCAAACGCTTGATTGCAGTTCTTGCTGCTAAGGGTGGCACAACCACTTATTGGGTTTAAGGGTCAATCAGTTTTTCACACAGGGTCCTGTAGGTTTGGATTTATTTTTCCCTTAATAATAAAGACCTTCATTTAAAAACTTCATTTTGTGTTTACTTGTTATCTTTGTCTAATATTTAAATTTGTTTTGTGATCTGAAACATTTAAGTGTGACAAACATGCAAAAGAATAAAAAATCAGGAAGGGGGCAAACACTTTTTCACACCACTATATATTTAATTGTATCACTGACTCTACAATAGATTTTTATTGCTCCATGCATACCAGATACTGATAAGCTAATAGTATATGTAACCTCTCAGAACTCGGATGCTGACATGTCTTATCCCCCAAGATTCTGAAGCAGATTTTTAATTTTTTGCAGCACAGCGAATGTGGCACCAAGTAATAATAAAATAAAAAAGTCTATCATCGTATGTTGCTATTCCCTAAGTACTACACGTGAACTCAATATCTTGAGTCCTCCTCACCCCAACTACTACTTATACAACTGGATGGCACAACATTTAATGTAGAATGGAGTTAGGAAAGATCCAATAATGTGGCTGTGTGCGCCTAACAAAGAAACAAATCAAATTAGATCTGACCAACTTATGCTCATCTGGTCATGGCAATACATTATGAGCTGCTTGTGACAGATGCAAAGAAGAGTCACACTATAAAATGGCGACTGGGAGCATTAATGGCTCAGCATGCCCTAACTGGTTAAACAAAGCAACGCTATCACTTCAATTTGATTAAAAAACAATCTGTAAGTATATAACACCAGAGGTACTGATATACTATTTGATATGTATCATACTGGAATCTTATGAGCTAGAGGGGCCTTTTGCCCTCCCAATCAGGACACGGATGCTACTGCACCCGTGCACCCATTGTAGCTATGGGACTGGCAGAGATTCACAACCACTTTCTGTGATTTGTTTGGTGGGTGTTTACACACAGTTTTTGTATTCTGCTAGTAATTATCAAGACATCCATATTTGAGCTTGGTAAATGAAAGGGGCCTTTGCTAGAAATCTCGTGTGAACACCGTAATAAGTCACAATGTTTTTGCGAAACTCGGAAGTTTTGCAAAAAATATTGCTACTTTTGGTGGTGTCTATGTGCCAGTCCTGGCCAGCTATGCCAATATGGACATGGCGTAACATGGACGGGGCATGGTCATGTCTACCTAATTCATCATAAGTTACTCCACTAAAGAGGAGTAACTTACTACCCAATTGTACGCCGGGCACCGGAAGGGTAAAAGATTAGTCGGGTCAGTGTACTCCAGCGAGCTCTTCATTAAGACTGGCATGTGCTTCACCAGTCTTATTGAAACAACCTCCAATCTCTTCATGGTTGTTTGGCTTGTTTTTTTTCTCTTTTTAGCTTACCTTGGAGATAACAGAGGTCTCTCTCAGGATGGTGTTTTACCAAATTCCCTTCTCTGAATTGACTGCCCAAGAGCTCAGTATTGACAAATGTTTTGTACGCCGGAAATCCAACCTGGTGAGGCGTGAACTCAAACCAGGCCCCTGTGATAAAATTTACAATTAATACACTAGTGACTAAAATCACTGTCTTTGGGCATGCATGAACTGCACAACACCGTGCCATCATATAACAGATTCTACAAAACACATATGGAAATCTGATATATTTTTGTGTTAACATTTTAAGAGGAAAGAACATTTTTGCCAGTACAGATGGACCAAACTTTCTACCAAAATCTGTGGTGATGTAAAATCAGTGATATTCAGAGCGGTAAGGAATTAGTTTTTGTATCTGCTGAGATTTCAGGTATGTGTACCAACATTTGTTTATTAATAGGAGCTTTTTGGAAATAGGATCCCAATGATTAGACAAAATCGACACATTATATTCATTGACTTCTTCTGGTTATAATTCCATTGTGCTTGTTCAAGCTGTTATGTACATGGACATCAGCTCAATAAGCAGGAAAAATCTACTAGGAAAAGGATAACACCAAAGAAGTACAAATAAAGAGAAATAATTCTATTTAATATCTGTCAAATACATAAAAGCAAAGGGAGAGGCTACAAGAGCACGATGATTAGTACCAGAAACATACAGAGGCAGGCATGTCATGTGGCACAAAAATGTACACAAAGAGGGGGAGAATAAATAGTACAGTCCTGGTTAAAAGTTTTGATACTGACATATTCTTGCCTAATCAGTGTTTGGAGTTTAACACAATTTCTGTGTTTTTGTTTGTCTTCCCACCTTGAGGATTGACAACAGGTTCTCAATGGGATATGAGATCTGGGGAGTTTCTTGGCCATGGACACAAAATTTTACACGGCTTTGTTCACTAAGCCACTTAGTTATCACTTTTGCCTTGTGACATGGTCCTCCGTCATTCATTACCAAATTGCTCCTGGAAGGGAAGTTGGTCTTTGAGGATGTTTAGTTAACAGGCCAGCCTCCAAAAACATTCATCTCACAGTGCGTGCAAATGCGACAACTGCCTGCTACCATTCTGGAGAAAACTATTCCATGGTAATGAACTGATCCTCTAGCTGAATCCCCTTTAGGAGACTGCCCTAGTATTTGCTGGACTTTGTTGGTGACATGGAGCCTTCTTCACTGAAACTGAACCTCTCCCTTTGAAGATCTTGATGATTTGAAAAAGGTTTGATTTGGGGGCAAGCTTACAAGCAGCAATGTCCTTGCCTGTAAAGCAATAAGACTACTCTTGTTTCTTGGGTAGGCAACTATGGTTAATAAGAAAACAATAATATCAAGTACCCCTTTAAAACAACCAGTCTGCTCTTATAATTCAATCAGCATAACAGTGATATCAGATGTCTTGTCCTCATTGATAATGGCTCTTGAGCTAATGAGAAGATCACTGAAATTATTTTAAAAGGTCATTTTGTGGCTGTCCTTTAAAAAACAAACACAAAACCAAAAGAGTGGATATGGGGTTTGGGGATCAAGTTCCATTTTCATAGCAAGGTATGACTTTTCAATTCATCTGATCGCTCTGCATAACATGCCAGAGATAATGCATATTGCCACTATGAAAACTGAAACAACAAACTTTGTGAAAACCCCAAAATGGTGTCAGTCTCAAAACTTTTAACCAGTCCACAACTAATGTGTAAAATGCTCATATGAATCAAGTGGTGTGCGCACTATAATAGCATATAACAAAGCAGTACTGAAAAAGACAAATTGTGAAATATCTACTGGAAATGTTGCATATTATAAAACATCACAAAATAAAGGTAAAATTTATCAGTAATGTAAATAAACCGATTATGCAAACAACAAGCAGTGTCAAAAATTATTCCAAAAGGCATTATAAAAGTAAACACAGTTAATGCTTTGCAAAATCAGATGTATCCATTCCCAGTCAAATAATACTATCTTATAACAAAATGAAACAGAAGTACTGCACAAACTGGCCAAGGGACCACTGACATGAGTTTTGCTCATAACAGTCAAGGTGTTAACAAGTGAAACACGTGTCAAGATTCTCTGGTCAGTCTGTGTGGCAGTTCTATTTCAATAGGTAATAAAAATAAAATTATGTTTTTCCTATATTGGTACTTCTTTGGCATTCTCCTTTTCTGATGCAAATTCATTTGGGTACGCTGTCTCAGTCAAAAGTTTGACACCTGTTCAGGCAATGCTTTTCCTTGCAATTTGAATATGAACATGGGAGATTCAGATTAAAGGCAGCAAAACTACAAAGGAGCACATATAGAAACAAGGCTCAAAGAAACACTCGTGAAACAATCCAGAATATGTTTTAAAACCTTAGATTTTTCAAAGTACCTCCCTTTTACTGATAACTGGTAACTGCTCTACACGCCCTTGTCATCCTCTCAAACTGCTTCATCAAGTTGTCTTGTGGAATGGCTTTCCAAAAGTCGTATAGAAGCACCTAGAGGTGCTGAGCAAATGTTGGGTGCTTTGCCTTCAAGGGCATTCGTTTTGTTTTTCCTTTTTTTTTACCCAACAATGCAGTGGACCTTACCTGCATTCTTTGTATTTAGGGAGTCCTCTTCTATAGCAGAGTAAACTGGATAAGGGTTTTCTCCACTCTCACAACATGTCTGGTGATTTGACAATGTTTTTTCATTAATCTACATTAATACAATAATACAAAATAGTAGGTCATTAGTACATAAGCGTCAATCTTTCAAATTTCACTTGTCACGATTCTGTTATCGGGTATCCCGGGACCAGGTGCTCCTTCCCTGTCCCTAATGCCAGGGGGCGCCCTAGCTATCCCTGTTCCCAATATCAATTCTGAAGGTGAAGATGCCAGGACCACGTACCTTGATGAGTTCCTGAATCCGCCTCCAGTCTGTTCCCTCCCCCCACCCAGGGAAGAGGGGGGTAGTGGAGTATGGCCATACACCAACCAGACTAACAAGGTAATACAAACAGTGATAAAGGAAAATAATGATCATACAAATATGCACACACACGAGGACTGGAGGATGAGGGAAAAACCAAAAGTAGGAGAAGGAGAGGGTTTGCACAGAACCAAAACCATGCAACAGTCTCAGATAAATCCACCAAACGCTTTCTCAAACAACAAATCTCGACCAACTTCTGAAACAATGCAACAATGAAGCTGGCTCTGGCAATGACTGCTAGCCAGAGTCCAGTATATATAGGAGCGAGGAGTGGCTAACAGTAAACAGCTGAGAGCTTTAATGCAGGTTAGCTTCCAGGAGCTCACAACTGAAGATTAACCCCTGCACTGCTAGAAGAAACCTGCACCATTTAATATGAAGTAGAAGTACTTCTAGTCTATGCAGGAGTAGGAGAAATAAGACGGCGTGGTCTTCTGGCTCCTCTATGTCACGGTAAACCTGTGACATCACCTATTTAATGTGCACAGGGGTATCCGTTCCTCCCTATTGTATTAAATGTACATGACTGAGTGTGCAGGTTTAAGCTAAAGCCTGTAAGACTAACAGCAATTGTGTGCATGTGGCTAGCTTTTGGACCTAGCCTCAAAAGGAAGTTTTATAGCACGTAACTTGTTTCCGGCATAAAAAAATATTGCAGCAGCCAGGTGATACGTTTTTAAAATGCAATTATAAATTACAATTCTCTTGGCTATTTTAAAGAAAAAATGTTCATTATTAGTTATGAGTGAGCACTAAAATGCTCAGGTACTTGTTGCTCGGGTCGAGCAAATTGAATGCTCGAGTGCTCGGTCCAAATTGATAGGAACAGTGCTCAAATGACATGGGAACAGCATGAGGAAGACCCCTGGAAGCATCTCTGACTCCCAGGTCGCTGCTGTCAACAATGTTGTCAGAGTATTACGCCACATTTACGGACTCACAATAAAACATACAAAAACGAAACCAAAATGGATTTTCCAGGGAAAAATGTTAAGGAGCATCCTTTCCAGGGTAATGACTTGTATATAAGGAAAAATAAATAACAAAAAACAAAAATACTCCTCCCCACCTTGGGCTACGTTCACACATAGTGTTTTTGATACATTTTTGCACTTTTGCATTGCTTTCAACGGTGAAAAATACATTCACTGCTAAATGTCATTTTACCATTTTACTACCTTATCTGGCCATGTGGTGTGTGAGACATCAGACACATCCTGTTTCATTTATGAAGGAGGGACTCTGAAAGTCACAAAGACTATTTTTATAGGACCATCAGGTGGCCCTTACTATTCTTAAAGGGCCAGCAGTCGGTTATGCTTTGTTGTTCCCATTATTAAAGAGTGGGTCTCCTATACTGTTATTGCGTATGCAGTGACTGAAAGAGCTTCCAAAAATTTGGACGCACCCCAATATCCCTTTGAAGAGACATAGAGGGCCTCAGTAAACAAAATGTTCCCATTAAAAAAGAGTGGGACGCCTATAGTGGTAATGCCCATGCAGTGAGTCCAACGGCTGCCAAAATTTGGGAAAAACCCCAATAAAAATTTAAAGACACATAGAGGTGAACCACAGTAACAACATGTTCCCATTAGAAAGGAGCAGGTCTGCTATATAGTTATAGGGTATGCAGCGAGTACAGCAGCTGCTAAAATTTAGGAAAAACCTCAATACCAATTTAAAGCCACATAGAAGTGAGCCTCAGTAACGACATGCTCCATTAGAAAGGAGAGAGTCTCCTATACTGTTTTTGCGAATGCAGTGACTGCAAAAGCTGCCAGAAATTTGGAGGCACTCCAATACCCCTTGCAAGAGACGTAGAGGTCAGAGAGCCTCCTAAAAACAATGTTCCCATTATTAAGAACTGGCTCTCCCAAAATGTTTGCCTATGCAGTGAATGCAACGGATGCCAAAAATTTGGAGGAACTCCAATGCCCCTTGCAAGAGATGTAGATATGGTGGTGATATGATGGTGGAGGATGAGGAGAAGGAGGAGGACAAGAGCAAATAGACAAAATTAGGAAGCGTATACCCATTTCTGGGGGTGAAGACAGAGGTGCATGGGAATAGAGTTAGACCTCCCAAAAAAAGACGCTGTATTTGAGTTTATGTTACGCTGCTATCATTCGGTGGTGTTGAGAAGTCTGGCCCAATCTAGCCCTTGTTAATTTTTATAAGGGCTCACACTCATATGCGAGAAAAGCGGACAAGAGCAATCCGATAAAAAAATCGGATTGCACTCGGATCAATATTAATCTATGAGGTACATCTCATATGCAATTTTTTTTCTCAGCTGAAATCGGACTCAGAAAAAAAATCGCAGCATGCTGTGTATTGCTGTGTATATCAGATGAGACTCGCAAATGCAAGTCAATGGCTGCAAAAAAAAAAACGGACGGCATACAGAACATGCGAGTGCCTTCCAATTTTCATGCACCCTTCTCTTTAAAAAGCCGCCAATTCATCAGCCCCGTACAATTACAATACATCGGTACCCGACAATTTAGAATAAAAAGAATAAAGCAACACACATAGAATAGATAGATAGAAAGATGTCAGTCACATACATAATTAGTACAGTGACCCTGCTGGTTACTGTACTTGTCATTTATTGTTAAAATAAAGAATTTATAAAAAAAAAAAAAAATTGGCATGGGGTCCCCCGTAATACTTAGCCTTTACTGGCTATTAAAATAGGGGACCACAAAAAAAAATATGACATGGGGTCTCCCTATTTTAACAGCTAGCAAAGGCTATGCAGACAGCTGGGGGCTGATATTAATAGCCTAGGAAGGAGCCATGAATATTGGCCCCCTCCAGGCTAGAAACAGGAGCCCTCAGCCGCCCCAGAAATGGCGCATCCCCTGGCACCTAGCCTCGCACTGCCCACTGCCCTGTAGGGTTGGGGTTGATGTCAGCTTATAATGCCAGCTGACCTCAAGCCCAGGTTAGTAATGGAGAGGCGTCTATAAGACGCCATCATTACTAACCCCATAGTGGAAGTGATATGTAATAAAGACAACCACACTGTGAAGAAAATAATTTGTTTGAAATAAAGACAGACACACTTTAATAATCTAAATTAAACTCTACTTACTGTCACGCCCATTCCACCTGAAGCCAATGTCACCTGCAATAAAAGTAAAATAAAAAAGCAACCTCATCCTTACCTTTCCGATGTGAGGAACATCCATGTGTCCCACGACGGCTCCAGCTCTGCTGCATCTAGATGGCAGGCTGGATCGTAGCTGGATGCGACCATCCAGCCTGCCATCCCGCAGAGACACTGGCGCATTATGTGGATGCGCCATTTCTGGGGCAGCTGAGGGCTCCTGTTTCTAGCCTAGGAGGGGGCCATTATTCATGGCCCCTTCCTAGGCTATTAACCCCTTAACAACATCTGACGTACTAATACGCGTCTGTGCCCTGGGACTTAAGAGCCAGACCCGTATTAGTAGGTCATGGCGATCGCGCGCGCACACAGGCTGTGCGGGCGCGATCGCCGCCGGGTGTCAGCTGATTGTCACAGCTGACACCCGATACTATGTGCAGGGAGCGGTCCTGCACCGCTCCCAGCACATTAACCCCCGCGATGCTGCGATCGAAGTCGATCGAAGTCGATCGCAGCATTGCGGGGGCAAGGGGAGGTGATCGCAGATACTCACCTCCTCTTCCGGCTTCCAGCGCTGTCTGCAAAGGCTTCCCGGGTGTTGCCATGATGACCCGATGCCGTCATGACAACATCCGGGTCACCAGACAGCAGGAAGATTGTTTGGACATGCGCAGTGCATCTCCAAACAATCTTCTCCCTGTCCGGCGCTGACAGCCTGCATGGCACAGGGATGGTGCTGCATTCCTGTGCCATGCAGGCGACCAGAGAAAAAAAAGTGAAAGTCCGAGAGTGGGACAAAGTAATAAACTATATAAGCTTCCAGAAAGTGAAAAAAAAAATACAAAAAATAATCCACCAAAAATAAAAATATAATGTACCCATCAATAAATATTATTCTAAAAAAAAACCCCAAAAAACAATAAAAGTACACATATTTGGTATCGCCGCGTCCAGAACAACCTGACCTATAAAACTGTCCCACTAGTTAACCCCTTCAGTGAACACGGTAAAAAAAAAAAAAAAAAAACGAAGCAAAAAACAATGCTTTATCACCATACCGCCAAACAAAAAATGGAATAACACGCGATCAAAACGACAAATATAAATAAAAATGGTACCGCTGAAAACGTCATCTCGTCCCGCAAAAAACAAGCTGCCATACAGCTCCATCATCCGAAAAATAAAAAAGTTATAGCTCTCAGAATAAAGCGATTTTTCTATAAAATTGCTTTTATTATGTAAAAGTGCAAAACATAGAAAAACGATATAAATGTGGTACTGCTGTAAACGTACTGACCCAAAAAATAAAGCTACCTTATCAATTTTACCACACGCGGAAAAAACAATTCCTGAATTGTTGGTTTTTGTTTATTCTGCCTCCCAAAAATCAGAATAGAAAGCGATCAAAAAATGTCACGTGCCTGAAAATGGCACCAATAACAACGTCAAGTCATCCCGCAAAAAACGAGCCGTCACATGACTGTCTGCCAAAATCTGGAAAAATTATAGCTCTCAAAATATGGCGATGAAAAACTAGATTTTACAAAAAATGCGTCTTTTAGTGTGTGACAGCTGTCAGTCATAAAAACCCCATATGATTCTGGTATTGCTGTAATCACACCGACCCAAAGAATAAAGTCGTCTAATCACTTATACCGCACAAGGAACGGCGTCAAAAATAAACTCTTGGGTTAGGATTGGGCTAGGGTTAAGGCTGGGTTTGGGGCTAGGGTTGTGCTAGGGCTAGGGTTGTGCTAGGGTTAGGGTTGTGCTAGGGTTAGGGTTGTGCTAGGGTTAGGGTTGTGCTAGGGTTAGGGCTGGGGTTGGGGTTAGGGTTGTGATGGGGTTGGGATTTTTTTCAAAAGTAAGAAAAAGAGATGACGATATGGCGGCTAGTGTTGAGCGCAAGTGCTCGCTACTTGAGTTTGCATCGGGTGCTCTGGTATGCATTGAGTATCGTGGGTATTTGAGTGGCATGCTCGAGTCTCTGCCCCATATGCTTCGCGGCCAAAAAAACTTTACAGGGATTGCCTGCCATGCACGAGCGATCCCCGCATGTTTTTTTTTGGGTGTCTAATAACCGTGAAACATGCGGAGCAGGGACTCGAGCATGTCACTCGAGCACACGCTGTACATGGTGCATACCTGAGTACCCAATGCAAACTCAAGTAGCGAGCACTTGCGCTCAAGACTAATGACAACTTATTCAATATGATGACCTAATGTAAGCAAATTCTGTGTCGTACCTCTGGGTTCAAAATGTTCACTATACACCTTAATAAAATCCTTGGGGGGTATAGTTTCCAAAATGGGGTCACTTGTGGGGGAGCTCCACTGTTTAGGCACATCACGGGCTCTCCAAACGCGACATGGTGTCCGCTAACAAATTGAATGGAAAATCGTCTCAAATTGTTAGCGGACGCCATGTTGCATTTGGAGAGCCCCTGCGTGCCCAAACATTGGAGCTCCCCCACAAGTGACCCCATTTTGGAAACTAGACCCCCCAAGGCACCTATCTAGATGCATAGTGAGCACTTGGAACCCCCAGGTGCTTCACAAATTGATTCATAAATATGAAAAAGTGAAAAAAAAAACACTTTTTCATTTTAATGAATCAATTTGTGAAGCACCTGGGGGTTCCAAATGCTCACTATGCATCTAAATAGGTGCCTTGGGGGGTCTAGTTTCCAAAATGGGGTCACTTGTGGGGGAGCTCCAATATTTGGGCACACAGGGGCTCTCCAAACACAACAAGTCGTCCTCTAATTATTCAAGCAATTTTACAATCAAAAAGTCAAATGGCGCTCCTTCCCTTCCGAGCCCTGCCGTGTGCCCAAACAGTGTTTTTTCCCCAAATATTGGGTATCTGCGTGCCCAGGGGAAATTGCACAACAAATTTTGGGGTCCATTTTTTCTTGTTACCCCTGTGAAAATAAAAAAAATTGGGTATAAAGTAACATTTTGTGAAAAAAGTTAAATGTTCATTTTTTTCTTCCACATTCAAAAAATTCCTGTGAAGCACCTGAAGGGTTAATAAAGTTCTTGAATGTGGTTTTGAGCACCTTGAGGGGTGCAGTTTTTAGAATGGTGTCACTTTTGGGTATTTTCTGTCATAAAGACCTCTCAAAGTGACTTCAAATGTGATGTGGTCCCTAAAAAAATGGTTTTGTAAATTTTGTTGGAAAAATGAGAAATCGCTTGTCAACTTTTAACCCTTATAGCTCCCTAACAAAAAAAATTTTGGTTCCAAAATTGTGCTGATGTAAAGTAGACATGTGGGAAATGTTATTTATTAACTCTTTTGTGTGACATATCTCTCTGATTAAGGGCATAAAAATTCAAATTTTTAAAATTGCAAAATTTTTAAAATTTTCGCCAAATTTCTGTTTTTTTCACAAATAAATGCAAGTGATATCGAAGAAATTTTACCACAATCATGAAGTACAATATGTCACAAAAAAACAACCTCAGAATCAGGGGGATCCGTTGAAGCGTTCCAGAGTAATTACCTCATAAAGTGACAGTGGTCAGAATTGTAAAAATTGGCCTGGTCATTAACGTGCAAACCACCCTCGTGGCTTAAGGGGTTAATATCAGCCCCCAGCTGTCTGCATAGCCTTTGCTAGCTGTTAAAATAGGTGGACCCCATGTCATTTTTTGGGGGGTCCCCCATTTTAATAGCCAGTAAAGGCGAAGTATTCAGCTGGAGGCTGATAATAGTAGCCTGGGAAGCTCCATGAGTATTACCCCCTTCCCAGGCTTCAAACATCTGCGCCAGCTGTCGGCTTAACTTCTGCTAGACTATAAAATTACGGGGAACCCCAAGCCAATTTTTTTTATAATAAATATTTTGTTGAAAGAAAAAACTGAATAAATTATATATCACTCACATATTTATATATATGGATATATAAATAAGATTTTGTGTATGTATCTAACAATCTGTATATATATATATATATATATATATATATATATATATATATATATATAAATATAAATATTTATCTATCTAGCTACAGTACAGACCAAAAGTTTGGACACACCTTCTCATTTAAAGATTTTCTGTCTTTTCATGACTACGAAAATTGCACATTCATACTGAAGGCATCAAAACTATGAATTAACACATGTGGAATTATATACTTAACAAAAAAGTGTGAAACAACTGAAAATATGTCTTATATTCTAGGTTCTTCAAAGTAGCCACCTTTTGCTTTGATGACTGCTTTGCACACTCTTGGCATTCTCTTGATGAGCTTCAAGAGGTAGTCACCGGAAATGGTCTTCCAACAATCTTGAAGGAGTTCCCAGAGATGCTTAGCACTTGTTGGCCCTTTTGCCTTCACTCTGCGGTCCAGCTCACCCCAAACCATCTCGATTGGGTTCAGGTCTGGTGACTGTGGAGGCCAGGTCATCTGGCCATCACTCTCCTTCTTGGTCAAATAGCCCTTACACAGCCTGGAGGTGTGTTTGGGGTCATTGTCCTGTTGAAAAATAAATGATGGTCCAACTAAACGCAAACCAGATGGAATAGCATGCCGCTGCAAGATGCTGTGGTAGCCATGCTGGTTTAGTATGCCTTCAATTTTGAATAAATCCCCAACAGTGTCACCAGCAAAGCACCCCCACACCATCACACCTCCTCCTCCATGCTTCACGGTGGGAATCAGGCATGTAGAGTCCATCCGTTCACCTTTTCTGCGTCGTACAAAGACACGGTGGTTGGAACCAAAGATCTCAAATTTGGACTCATCAGACCAAAGCACAGATTTCCACTGGTCTAATGTCCATTCCTTGTGTTCTTTAGCCCAAACAAGTCTCTTCTGCTTGTTGCCTGTCCTTAGCAGTGGTTTCCTAGCAGCTATTTTACCATGAAGGCCTGCTGCACAACGTCTCCTCTTAACAGTTGTTGAAGAAATGTGTCTGCTGCTAGAACTCTGTGTGGCATTGACCTGGTCTCTAATCTGAGCTGCTGTTAACCTGCGATTTCTGAGGCTGGTGACTCGGATAAACTTATCCTCAGAAGCAGAGGTGACTCTTGGTCTTCCTTTCCTGGGGCGGTCCTCATGTGAACCAGTTTCTTTGTAGCGCTTGATGGTTTTTGCAACTGCACTTGGGGACACTTTCAAAGTTTGCCCAATTTTTCGGACTGACTGACCTTCATTTCTTAAAGTAATGATGGCCACTCATTTTTCTTTACTTAGAATTTGTATTATGGCAAGAAAAAAGCAGCTAACAGTCTATTCAGTAGGACTATTAGCTGTGTATCCACCAGACTTCTGCACAACACAACTGATGGTCCCAACCCCATTTATAAGGCAAAAAATCCCACTTATTAAACCTGACAGGGCACACCTGTGAAGTGAAAACTATTTCCGGTGACTACCTCTTGAAGCTCATCAAGAGAATGCCAAGAGTGTGCAAAGCAGTCATCAAAGCAAAAGGTGGCTACTTTGAAGAACCTAGAATATAAGACATATTTTCAGTTGTTTCACACTTTTTTGTTAAGTATATAATTCCACATGTGTTAATTCATAGTTTTCATGTCTTCATGTGAATGTACAATTTTCATAGTCATGAAAATACAGAAAAATCTTTAAATGAGAAGGTGTGTCTAAACTTTTGGTCTGTACTGTATATATATATATATATATATATATATATATATATATATATATATACATACATACACACACATTTATATATGTGTAGTGAAGAATATTGCCATAGAAAACTGTGTAAAAGCCCGAGACTGGTCCCCTATGTAAAAGCCCATGTTAAAATTGCATTGCATACGGATTGCATACGGATGCTAGGTGAGAAAATTGCATAGCACAAGCATGACACTCGCATGACACTCGTCCGTTTTTTCGGTCCAGAATACGGAACTTTTTTTTGTCACATATGGGAATAAGCCTAAAGAGTCAGCCTGTCAGCATTTTCAGTTGACAGGCGGATGCGCCTATCGGTTCTAATTCCACCAGCGGCACTAAAAACCCGCTCTGACAAAACGCCAGCGGAAGGGAAGTCCAGGACCTCCAAGGCGTAGAGAGCCAGTTCATGCCATGTGTCCAGCTTGGATAACCAATAATTATAAGGCACAGAGGAATCATGGAGGATGTTGGTACGGTTGGCAAGGTACTTCCTCAACATCTCCTGAAACTTTTCCCTCCTTGTGAGAGTACCCCACGCCTCAGGGCCTGTGCGATGGGAGGGTCTGAGAAAACTGTCCCAGAACTTAGACAGTGTTCCCTTGCCTCTGCTGGATTGAATTTGTGTCTCACTCGCCTGTACTCCTTGGTTGTCCAACGAACTGTGACATCAGATGCCAGCGTTTTCAGTTGGGAATTTTTTTAAATAATTCCGCAACAAGAGCATTCAGGTACAGCCCCAGTTTATTAGGTCTGTTCGCCGGGGAATAAGAGACAGAAAGTTATCCTTGTAGAGTGGGTTTAGAAGTGTCACCAACCAGTAATGACTGTCACCCAAAATTTGGACAACACGAGGGTCACGGGAAAGGCAGCGTAACAAACTCAGTCATGTGTGCCAGACAGCTAGCAGGCAAGACTTCCGTGTCCTCACCAAGAAGACTACTGACCATGCTCTCCTCCTCATCCTCCTCCTCACTGTCCTCAGGCTGAACAGATGCTTTGACAATCAGGCAGGTAGTACCTTCTATAGCACAGGAAACTAGCTCCTGTTCTTCCTCCTCCTCTTCCTCATTGTCACCCAATGCACATTGGGATGAGAGGAGGCTGGGCTGTGTGGAATCACCCTGTGTGGTTCCTTGCTCCATCTCATCGTGCTCTGCCTGCAATGCATCTTCTTTGATTGTGAGCAGAGATCGTTTCAGAAGACAAAGAACCAGGATGGTGATGCTAATTATAGCATCATCGCCGTTCACCATCTTGGTGGAGTCCTCCAAGTTTTGGAGGATGGTACAGGATGTCAGACATCCATGTCTACTCCTGAGGTTTTATATGTGGAGTCTGACCTGAATACTGATGGCCTTGTTGATGCTGGTAGTCAACAACTGCCCTCTTCTGCTCACAAATCCTTCCCAACATCTGCAATGTAGAGTTCCAACACGTGGGGACATCACACACCAGTTGGTGAGCTGCAAGCTGCAAATGCTGCTGAAGCACGGCAAGGGCAGTGGAAGCTGTAGCTGACTTTTTAAAATGGGCACACATGCGGCGTACTTTGACAAGCAGATCCGGCAGGCTTTGAGAAACCGCTGAACCATGAGGTTAAGCACATGGGCCAGGCATGGTACGTGTGTGACCTCACCTGGCCTCAGAGCCGCCACTAGGTTCTGACCATTGTCACACACGACCATGCCTGGCTGTAGGGTCAGCGGTGTCAGCCACAGATCTGCCTGCTCTTTCAGAGCTGTCCACAACTCGACAGTAATTGCACTTTCCCACCGTTGCCTTCGTGTGACCGTGGCTGCTCAAATATTTGGGCATCGCTACAATCATTCTCCTCTTGACTCTTTTATAGCTGGCTGGGCGAGAGGCCCGAATCTACAAGTGGAAAAGTGAACAGCTCTTCTGAGTTTTCAAGTGTGGAATCAGTTGTCTCCGGGCACTTGGCATGGTGGGAGGAAGGAGGATCAGGGTGAGGAATATGCGGTCCAGACTCACGGCTACTGAGACTTGACCGTGTGGAAGACAGGGTGGTGGTGGTGGCAGTGGCAAAGTGACTGGAAGCAATATCTGCTATCCAGCCAACAACCTTTTGACACTGTTCAGTGTTCAATAATGGTGTTGTACGGTCCCCTAGTAATTGGGACAGGAAGGTCAAGCGACAAGATGTGGGTGTTTGTTGTGGCACAATTTCAGATTGCCCACGGCCTCGGTCTCTGCATGCACCATCACCATCACGTCCACTTCCCCGTCCCTTGCCACGCACCTTGCCCATTTTAAATGGAGGACAATATTTTCCACGTTCACTAGAAATGGCTGATTTTGGAACACAGTTATATGTGATACATCTGACAGAGAACCACGGTTTTAAATAGCAGGCCTGTAGTTTACTAATACTATTCTTCACAGCGACCTCGTGTGAATAGCTTCACCCACACACTGCAACAAAATGGAAATGGAGGCCAATATTTTCCACGTTCAGTGCAAATTTCTGGATTTTTATCGCTGTAATATGGAAAAGATCTGGCTGTATTCTGCAGTGCTAACAAGCAAATGGAGCAGAAAAATGGTGTACGCTGGATTGCTTTTTAAGCAAATAATCAAGATTAAGGTAAAAAAAAATTAGCCCTGGCCCCTGATACCTGGGGCTATGTCTACAAATATCTGTCACAGCAGGATTAGTCAGAAGTTGAACATGCAATGGACCCTCTTGTGCTGTATTATGCACTGCAGTCTGACACATACCCTGCCTGCCTAACTCCTGCTATCACCTTCACCAATGAAAATATGCAGCTGGATTAGTCCTCAGAAGGACTGTTTGTTCAGATGGATATAAAGATATGCTGTGGAATACCTATACTAACTATAAACAGGCAGATCTCTCCCTGACTCAGCAGCAGCTCTCCCTACTCTGCCTGTTTCTGGGGTAGACTGTGACGAGCATAGCGGCGCCAGGTCTTATATACACCTTATAACGCTGTGCAGGCAGTCAATCAGTGTAATGCCCACAAACAACATGGCAATGGGATTACAGTGCGTGGCAAGTAATCCCTGCATTTTCATTGGCTCTCTAAAGAGCGCCAAACATGCAGGGCGGGGACTCTAGCTCCTGCCAAAGTAACCCGGAAATACTCGCTGAGCGCGTCGAGCACCGCGAGTATTTCCGGGTTGCTTTGGCAAGTAGTGGCGAGCACGTTCGCTCATCACTATTCATGATTGTTGTCCTAACAGAAATGGAAAGCAGATTTGAACATACACTTATGGCTGGGATTTCAGATAAGTGTTTTTTTTTTCTTTGCAAGGGTCAAAACAACAATATCATCCTTTATTACTCCCTTACCACTTCGCCAGTGCCTCGCTACTGCTGCCCCTGGCCTTTATTCACATGGCAGACAGCGGCGGCGATTTCATGACTCCGTAACTGCTGCAGCAAATAGCTGGCCTCAGTGGCGATTCAGAGATAGACAGCACAAGATCGATATGCCCAGTGATTGGCTGCAGTGATCACATGCTGTAGTTGTGATGCCACCATGTCAACAAAATCTGGTCAGCAGTGAAGAGTGCTGGAATGATGGAGGTTAAGTGCGGCCAAGTTTGTTATTTTTGCACAGAGCAAATCTATGTTCTGAAAACATTTAAATGTCTAAAACCATTTAATATTGTTATGATGTTGTAAATGTTATTAGTGATCAGTGACAGACTGGGATACCAAGGGACCACCAGTAACATTGATTCTGGAAGCCCACTTTCCAGCTACATGCACATATTATTGATCAGGGATGAAGGATTTTATGTGGTTTTGCTGCTGCTCTTGTGTAATTTTAACCTATGCTTCCATAAAATATAGAAATGGGTAGTTTATTAAAGATACTGTCTGCTCCCTTTGGATGCATATAGTGCATCCAGAGTTCTGTGCCAAGCACTGTTGCTGTGGGTGGCCTGCTCCTTCACAGCAGCCCACCAAGGGATTTACATGTTCCCTGGAGGGCCAGTCCGATCCTGCTTGTAATGATTGTGTTGGCCTGTTAAAGAAGAACTGGGATACTAGTGGGGATTTGTGACTGTTCAGAAATTATTATACCATAAATGTATAGTTATTGATTCCCTTTAAAAGGGACTGTCACGAGATTTTTGATATGTAAATCAGAGACCAGCATGATGTAGGGGCTTAAACCTTGATTGCAGCAAAGTGTCACGTGCTGGGGTGCATGCTGTCATTTTGATACAATCACTGTTTTCTCTGCTGCAGATCTAGCAGTGCTCAGAAAGCTGAGCCCTGCATAACCCCGCCCACAACACTGATTGACAGAAAGGTGCTAGTGGGGGGTGGGGTAACACAGAGCAGATGACTAGGAGACACATGGCAGCTAGTCCTGTAGTGAAAATCTCCTGTTGATAAAATACTGATTTTATTGAAACAGCAACACACAGCCTAGTTAGTGATACATCACTGGAATCAGGCTTTCTGCCCCTACACCATTTAAACTTTTACCCAAAAATTCATTTTAACCTTTTTACTATAAATTTCTATCTACCCTAATGTGAAATATACACATTTTATGCATACAGTGAATGGGATAACACAGTAAAACACTAGAATATATTGAGAGAAAACAATGAACCGGCATTGCAGAGACAATAATGTAAGATAATGTGTCATACACCAAAAAAGTATAAGAATTCATGTTTCCAATTACCACAGAAAGTCTTCCAGGACCAGAAGCAGCAAAACAGCCCCAGACCATTACACTACCACCACCATATTTTACTGTTGGTATGATGTTCCTTTTCTGAAATGCTGTGTTACTTCTACGCCAGATGTAATGGGACATACACCTTCCAAAAGGTTCAACTTTTGTCTCGTCAGCCCACAGAGTATTCTCCCAAAAGTCTTGGGGGTTAGCAAGATGTTTTTTGGCAAAACTGAGACAAACCTTTAGATTCTTTTTGCTCAGCAGTGGTCTTCACCTTGGAACTCTGCCATGCATGCCATTTTTGCCCTGTCTTTGTCTTAAGGTGGAATCGTGAACACTGACCTTAACTGAGGCGAGTGAGGCCTGCAGTTGTTTGGATGTTGTTGTGGATTCTTTTTTGACCTCTTGGATGAGTCGTCGCTGAGCTCTTTGGGCAATTTTGGTTCACTGGCCACTCTTGGGAAGGTTCACCACTGTTCCAAGTTTTCGCAATTTGTGGATAATGGCTCTCACTGTGGTTCACTGGAGTCCCAAAGCTTAAGAAATGGCTTTATAATTTGTTTTGCAGCATGATGTCTAGCTTTGAGGATCTTTTGGTCTACTTCACTTTGTCAGGAATGTCCTATTTAAGTGATTTCTTGGTAGAGAACAGATGTGAGATCACATAGTCTTGATTCCATGTAAAAAGGGAATAATTATACCGGCTAACACAAAAAACCCTTTGTCTATTTATCTTAAAAGGTAATCTTTAATAGTCATACTTGACACATATAACATACAACAAGTGTCCATAAAGTGCCCATAAAAAGTGACCTAGTGCAGGTAGAACTGTTCATTTATCATGATTATTTTTATGATTATTTTTTCTTTTTTTTTTTTACACACCTTATTGCTGACGACAATAGTCTTCCACTACTGGATATATAATTTGTGACAGGTTGGGAGTTCATTTGTCATTTTCATCTGGATATCATCCTGAGTCTAATAGACAGACAGAAAGAAAGAACCAGGATGTTGAACAGTTTTTGCGTTGTTTTGTGGCTGACAATCAAGATGGGTGGTCTGAGTTTCTGCCACTTGCTGAATTTGCTCTTAACAACCATACATCCTCTTCTGCTGGGTGTTCTCCTTTTTTTTGTTGTACTGGGAGACATCCGTCGTCTGGGTCATTCTCCAAAGTGGTATCGGCTGTGCCGGAGGAGGAGAATTTTTCCGGTGATTTTTATGGGCACTTGTTGTATGTTATATGTGTCAAGTATGACTATTAAAGATTACCTTTTAAGATAAATAGACAAAGGGTTTTTTGTGTTAGCCCGTTGAGAACAGATGTGACAGTAATCAGACCTGTGTTTCGCTAGGGAAATTTAACTCAGCTTCTCCAAGATGTGATAAACCACAGTTAAATTTCTGTTTTAACCCCTTTACCCCCCAAGGTGGTTTGCACATTAATGACCAGGCCAATTTTTACAATTCTGACCACTGTCACTTTATGAGGCAAGAACTCCGGAACGCTTCAATGGATCCCCCTGATTCTGAGACTGTTTTTTTGTGACATATTGTACTTCACGATAGTGTTAAATTTTCTTCGATATCACTTGCATTTATTTGTGAAAAAATGGAAACTTGGCAAAAATTTTCAAACTTTGAATTTTCTTGCCCTTAAATCAGAGAGATATGTCACACAAAATAGTTAATAAATATCATTTCCCACATGTCTACTTTACATCAGCACAATTTTGGAACCCAGTTTTTTTTTCGTCAGGAAGTTATAAGGGTTAAAAGTTGACCAACGATTTCTGATTTTTCCAACAAAATTTACAAAAACATTTTTTTAGGGACCACATCACATTTGAAGTGACTTTGAGGGGCCTTTATGACAGAAAATACCCAAAAGTGACACCATTCTAAAAACTGCATCCCTCAAGGTGCTCAAAACCACATTCAAAAAGTGTACTAACCTTTCACATGCTTCACAGGAATTTTTGGAATGTGGAAAAAAACAAAAGAACATTAACTTTTTTCACAAAAATGTTACTTTAGACCCAAATTTTTTTTTATTTTCGCAAGGGTGACAGGAAAAAATGGACCCCAAAATTTGTTGTGCAATTTCTTCTGAGCACGTCAATACCCAATATGTGGGGGAAAAATACTGTTTGGGCGCACGGCAGGGTTCGGAAGGGAAGGAGCGCTATTTGACTTTTTGAATGTAAAATTTGCTTGAATAATTAGCAGACTCGATGTTGCGTTTGGAGAGCCCCTGATGTGCCTAAACAGTGGAAATCCCCCACAAGTGACACCATTTAGGAAACTTATCTAGATGTGTGGTGAGCACCCTGAACCCCCAGGAAGTTTATAACATGGAGCCGTGAAAATAAAAAAATGTAACTTTTTCCACAAAAATGAAGTCTTAGCCCCAAATTCTTTATTTCACAACGGTAAGAGGAGAAAATGGACCCCAAAAACTTTTGTGCAATTTCTCCTGAGTACGCCGATACCCCATATGCGGAGGAAATGCACTGTTTGGGCGCACGGCAAGGTTCAGAAGGGAAGGAGCACTGTGTGACTTCTTGAATGCAAAATTGGCTAGAATTGAGAGCAGACGCCATGTCGCGTTTGGAGAGCCCCTGATGTGCCTAAATAGTGGAAACCCCCCCACAAGTGACCCCATTTTGGAAACTAGACCCCTCAAGGATTTTATCAAGGGGTATAATGAACATTTTGAACCCAGAGGTACGACACAGAATTTGATAACATTAGGTCATCATATTGTCATTAGTCTTGAGCGCAAGTGCTAGCTACTTGAGTTTGTATTGTGTACTCAGGTATGCCGAATGTATCGCGCATGCGCGAGTCCCCGCCCGCATGTTTCATGGTTATTAGACACCCAAAAAAAAACATGCGGGGATCGCTCGTCGCTCGTGCACGGCAGGCAATCCATGCAACTTCTTTTGGCCACGAAGCATATGGGGCGCTCAACCCTAGTCGCCATATCGTCATAATTTTTTTTTTTCTTTACTTTTGAAAAAATCCCAACACCATCACTAACCCAACTCTAACCCTAACACAAATCTAACCCTAACACAACCCTAACCCAACCTCAACCCTAACCCAACCTCAACCCTAACCCAACCTCAACCCTAGCACAGCCCTCACCCTCACACAAACCTAACCCTCACACAACCCTAACCCTCACACAACCCTAACCCTCACACAACCCTAACCCTCACACAACCCTAACCCTCACACAACCCTAACCCTCACACAACCCTAGCCCTCACACAACCCTAACCCTAACACAACCCTAACCCTAACACAAACCTAACCCTAGAGTTTATTTTTTATGCCATTCCTCGTGAGGTATAAGTGATTAGACGACTTTATTCTTCGGGTCGGTGCGATTACAGCGATACCAGATTCATATCGGATTTTTATGACTCACAGCTGTCATACACTAAAAGATGCTTTTTTGTTGCAAAGACTAGTTTTTGCATCGCCATATTTTGAGAGCTATAATTTTTCCATATTTTGGCCGACAGTCATGTGACGGCTTGTTTTTTGCGGGACAAGTTGACTATTTTATTGGTACCATGTTTGGGCACATCACATTTTCTGATCGATTTCTATTACGATTTTTGGGAGGCAGAATAAACAAAAAACAACAATTCAGGAATGTTTTCTTTATTTTTTTTATGTCGTTCTGCGTGTGGTAATATTGATAAGGCAGCTTTATTCTTCGGGTCAGTACGTTTACAGCGGTACCACATTTATAGTTTTTTATGTTTTGGCGCTTTTACACAAACTATTTTATAGAAAATAATTTTTTTGTATCGCTTTATTCTGAGAGATATAACTTTTTGATTTTTCGGATGATGGAGTTGTATGGCAGCTTGTTTTTTGCAGGACAAGATGACGTTTTCAACTGTACCATTTTTATTTACATTGTCTTTTTGATCGCGTGTTATTCCATTTTTTGTTTGGCGGTATGATGATAAAGCATTGTTTTTTGCTTTGTTTTTTATTTATTTTTTCTACCATGTTGACGGGGTTAACTAGTGGGACAGTTTTATAGGTCAGGTTGTTCTGGATGTGGCAATACCAAATATGTGTACTTTTATTGATTTATTTATTTTTTTCATAATAAATATTATGGGTACAATATATTTTTATTTTTGGGGGATTATTTTTTTCATTTTTTTACAATATTTTTTTTCACTTTATGGCACTTTTTTTTTACTTTTAAACTTTGTCCCACTATGGTACTTTCACTTTTTGCAGCCTGATAGGCAGTATAGCATAAAGAGCAGCAGCTCCCTATGCTATGCAGCCTGTCAGCGCATCACACAGGGAGAAGTTACTTTGGTCATGCACTGCGCATGACCAAAGTAACTTCCTGCTGTCTGGTGACCCGGATGTTGTCATGACGACATTGGGTCATCATGACAACATCCTGGAGCCGCCGCAGACAGTGCGGGGCACCGGCAGAGGAGGTGAGTATTGGCGCTTACCTCCCCTTGCCCCCGCAATGCTGCTATCGACTTCGATCGCAGCATTTTGGGGGTTAATGTGCTAGCAGCGGTGCAGGACCGCTCCTGGCACATAGAACTGGGTGTCAGCTGTGACAATCAGCTGATACCCGGCGGCGATAGCCCCGCAATGTTTGTATGCGGGCGCGATCACCGCGCTCGTAATGGTACGTAGCTGGTCCATAAGGTCCAGGGCACTTCTACGTACTATTACTGACAAGGTCGTAGAGGGGTTAAGGGGGGGTGGTTGGAGGGAATCACTTTTTGACACAGGGCCCTGTAGCTTTGGATTTCTTTTTCCCTTAATAAAAACCTTCATTTAAATACTGCATAACGTGTTTACTGGTGTTATCGTTGTCTAATATTTTAATTTGTTTTGTGATCTGAAACATTTAAGTGTGACAAACATGCAAAAGAATAAGAAATCAAGAAGAGGGCAAACTTTTTCACACCACTGTATATAGAATATTCTGGATAGAATCAACATTTCGTATAAAGTTCTCTTTCCTAACCAGCTATTATCAAAGTTGAATAGGCATGTTAAATAGTCTTGAATAGTCTTATACAGTATATTCTGTGTAAGTTTTCCTTGATCATTGCAGGACCTGGGTTTGTGAAGCTCTATGCCCAAGAATGGAATGTTGTTTTTTTCCCCCATTTAAAGTTACATTTATTTCTTAATTCTTTTTCTTGTTTCTTATTAAAAACAAAACTTAGTATTTTCTCTGAGTTTGTTTTGTATAATGAGGTCTTAGTGAACGTTTGGTTTCTGAGACAACAGCTAGTGAATTTATTACGTCTGTTATAGAGATTAATATGTTGTCAGCATATAAATTAACTTTATGCTGTTTTATGCTACTAGATATACCTTTGATGTTATTATTTGATCTTATACGTTCACCGAAGGGCTCCAATATCATGGCAAATAGAATGGGTGAGAGAGAGCACCCCTGTCTCATGCCATTGGAGGTAGGGAAGTTTGATAATAAGTAGTTAGCTAGTACGTTAGCTGAGGGGACCGAGTATAAGGTCATGATGCTTTTTAATATTTGTCCAGTAAATCCAAATTTTTCTAAAGTTGACAGCATAAATCCCCAGTGTACCCTGTCAAATGCTTCTCTGCATTCACAGATAGGAGCAGAGAAGGCGTTCGGTGTTTTCCTATAAGGGAGACAAGGTTAATAATTTTTCTAGTGGAGTCAAAGGCTTGTCTTTCGCTGACAAAACTTGCTATTGTGGGAGTCAGTCTCTTTTTCCTAGACTTGTTCATTATGACATGATAAATGTGCTTGGCTGCAAAAGGGTATTTCTCAACCTCTTGTTTGTTTTCAATAGTTTTTATATGAATATTTGTGCATGTTTTTTTGTTATCAATAAAAGTATCTTTTCACTTTTTTTTTTATAGATTTTTGCATCTATTGTATTATTTTGGACATTTGGTGCCTGGTATACACTTCCTTGTTTTATTTAGTACATATACTTTTTTAGTGTATGGTACATACAGGTAATCTTACATTATTGTCTCTGCAGTGTTGATACTTTTTTTTCTCTCAATATATTAAAGTGTAGTATAAAATGTGTGTATTTCACATTAGGGTGGATAGAAATTTATAGTAAAAAGGTTAAAATTATTTTTTTGGTTAGGCCACGGCCCCACTATCAGTATTTGGCCAGTATTTTTCTCAGGAGTGGGAGCCAAAACCAGGAGTGGGTGATAAATGCAGAATTGGTGACTTGTTTCTATTATACCCTTTCTCTAATTGTTCCTCACCTGGTTTTCTTTCCCACTCCTGAGAAAAGATACTGACTGAATACTGACCAAATACTGAGAGTGGGGCCGTGGCCTAAAAGCTTAAACGGTGTAGGAGCTGAAAGCCGGATTCCAGTGATATTTCACTTAGGAGGCTGTGTGTTGCTGTTTCAATAGAATCAGTGTTTTATCAACAGGAAAATTTCACTACAGGACTAGCTGCCTTGTGCCTCCTAGTCATCTGCTTTGTGTAACCCCACCCCCACCAGCAGCTTTCTGTCAATCAGTGATGTGGGCGGGGTTATACAGGGCTCAGCATTCTGAGCACTGCTCGATCTGTCGGCAACAGGGAAAACAGTGATTGTATCAAAATTACAGTATGCAGACTAGCAAGGGACACATTGCTGGAATCAAGGTCTAAGCCCCTGCACCATCCTGCCCTCTGATTTAAATAGCAAAAAGCTTAATTTTTTATATGAATATTTGCGTATATTTTTGGTATCTATTAAGTATCTTTTCATCTTTTTATACAGTACAGACCAAAAGTTTGGACAC
This sequence comes from Phyllobates terribilis, assembly GCF_046119375.1. Lineage (NCBI taxonomy): Eukaryota > Metazoa > Chordata > Amphibia > Anura > Dendrobatidae > Phyllobates > Phyllobates terribilis. The sequence goes on from NW_027362761.1 coordinate 256,564,060, forward strand.
ACCTTCTCATTTAAAGATTTTTCTGTATTTTCATGACTATGAAAATTGTACATTCACACTGAAGGCATCAAAACTATGAATTAACACATGTGGAATTATATACTTAACAAAAAAGTGTGAAACAACTGAAAATATGTCTTGTATTCTAGGTTCTTCAAAGTAGCCACCTTTTGCTTTGATGACTGCTTTGCACACTCTTGGCAATCTCTTGATGAGCTTCAATAGGTAGTCACCGGAAATGGTTTTCACTTCACAGGTGTGCCCTGTCATGTTTAATAAGTGGGATTTCTTGCCTTATAAATGGGGTTGGGACCATCAGTTGTGTTGTGCAGATATCAGGTGGATACACGGCTGATAGTCCTACTGAATAGACTGTTAGAATTTGTATTATGGCAAGAAAAAAGCAGCGAGCTAAGTAAAGAAAGACGAGTGGCCATCATTACTTTAAGAAATGAAGGTCAGTCAGTCTGAAAAATTGGGCAAACTTTGAAAGTGTCCCCAAGTGCAGTTGCAAAAACCATCAAGCGCTACAAAGAAACTGGCTCACATGAGGACCGCCCCAGGAAAGGAAGACCAAGAGTCACCTCTGCTTCTGAGGATAAGTTTATCCGAGTCACCAGCCTCAGAAATCGCAGGTTAACAGCAGCTCAGATTAGAGACCAGGTCAATGCCACACAGAGTTCTAGCAGCAGACACATCTCTACAACAACTATTAAGAGGAGACTTTGTGCAGCAGGCCTTCATGGTAAAATAGCTGATAGGAAACCACTGCTAAGGACAGGCAACAAGCAGAAGAGACTTGTTTGGGCTAAAGAACACAAGGAACGGACATTAGAACAGTGGAAATCTGAGCTTTGGTCTGATGAGTCCAAATTTGAGATCTTTGGTTCCAACCACCGTGTCTTTGTGAGACGCAGAAAAGGTGAACGGATGGACTCTACATGCCTGGCTCCCACCGTGAAGCATGGAGGAGGAGGTGTGATGGTGTAGGGGTGCTTTGCTGGTGACACTGTTGGGGATTTATTCAAAATTGAAGGCATACTGAACTAGCATGGCTACCACAGCATCTTGCAGCGGCATGCTATTCCATCCGGTTTGCGTTTAGTTGGACCATCATTTATTTTTCAACAGGACAATGACCCCAAACACACCTCCAGGCTGTGTAAGGGCTATTTGACCAAGGAGGAGAGTGATGGGGTGCTACGCCAGATGACCTGGCCTCCACAGTCACTGGGTTCAATCCCCAACAGTGTCACCAGCAAAGCACCCGCACACCATCACACCTCCTCCTCCATGCTTCACGGTGGGAAACAGGCATGTGGAGTCCATCCGTTCACCTTTTCTGCATCACACAAAGACACGATGGTTGGAACCAAAGATCTCAAATTTGGACTCATCAGACAAAAGCACAGATTTCCACTGGTCTAATGTCCATTCCTTGTGTTCTTTAGCCCAAACAAGTCTCTTCTGCTTGTTGCCTGTCCTTAGCAGTGGTTTCGTAGCAGCTATTTTACCATGAAGGCCTGATGCACAAAGTCTCCTCTTAACTGTTGTTGAAGAGATGTGTCTGCTACTTGAACTCTGTGTGGCATTGACCTGGTCTCTAATCTGAGCTGATGTTAACCTGCGATTTCTGAGACTGGTGACTCGGATAAACTTATCCTCAGAAGCAGAGGTGACTCTTGGTCTTCCTTTCCTGGGGCGGTCCTCATGTGAGCCAGTTTCTTTGTAGCGCTTCATGGCTTTTGCATCTGCACTTGGGGACACTTTCAAAGTTTTCCCATTTTTTCGGACTGACTGACCTTCATTTCTTAAAGTAATGATGGCCACTCGTTTTTCTTTACTTAGAATTTGTATTATGGCAAGAAAAAGCAGCTAACAGTCTATTCAGCAGGACTATCAGCTGTGTATCCACCAGACTTCTGCACAACACAACTGATGGTCCCAACCCCATTTATAAGGCAAGAAATCCCACTTATTAAACCTGACAGGGCACACCTGTGAAGTGAAAACCATTTCCGGTGACTACCTCTTGAAGCTCATCAAGAGAATGCCAAGAGTGTGCAAAGCAGTCATCAAAGCAAAAGGTGGCTACTTTGAAGAACCTAGAATATAAGACATATTTTCAGTTGTTTCACACTTTTTTGTTAAGTATATAATTCCACATGTGTTTAATTCATAGTTTTGATGCCTTCAGTGTGAATGTACAATTTTCATAGTCAAGAAAATACAGAAAAATCTTTAAATGAGAAGGTGTGTCCAAACTTTTGGTCTGTACTATATATATATACAGTGCCTACAAGTAGTATTCAACCCCGTGCAGATTTAGCTGGTTGACACATGCGGAATTAACTTGGCATTGTGACATTTGTACTGTAGATCAGCCTGGAAGTGGGAAATGCACTGCAGCAACCTTTTTTTTTGTTTTTGTTTTTTTGTTTTTTTTTAAAACGTTAAAAGTTAATTTAGAGTGTCATTTATTATTCAACCCCTCAAACCACAAGAATTCTGTTTGGTCCCCCTAAAGTATTAAGAAGTAGTTCAAGCACCAAGAATAATGAGCTTCACATATGTGGATTAAAGATCTCTTTTGCCAGCCTTTTCTGACTATTTAAGACCCTCCCCAAACTTGTGAACAGCACTCAGACATGGTCAACCAGGGAAAGACAAAGGAGCATTCCAAGGCCATCAGAGACAAGATCGTGGAGGGTCACAAGGCTGGCAAGGGGTACAAAACCCTTTCCAAGGAGTTGGGCCTACCTGTCTCCACTGTTGGGAGCATCATCCGTAAGTGGAAGGCTTATGGAACTACTGTTAGCCTTCCACGGCCTGGACAGCCTTTGAAAGTGTCCTCCCGTGCCGAGGCCAGGCTTGTCCGAAGAGTCAAGGCTAACCCAAGGACAACAAGGAAGGAGTGGGGACATTGGTTTCAGTCAATACCATAAGTAACGTACTCCACCGCAATGGTCTCCGTTCCAGACGAGCCCGTAAGGTTCCTTTACTTTCAAAGCGTCATGTCAAGGCTCGTCTACAGTTTGCTCATGATCACTTGGAGGACTCTGAGACAGACTGGTTCAAGGTTCTATGGTCTGATGAGACCAAGATCGAGATCTTTGGTGCCAACCACACACGTGACGTTTGGAGACTGGATGGCACTGCATACGACCCCAAGAATACCATCCCTACAGTCAAGTATGGTGGTGGCAGCATCATGCTGTGGGGCTGTTTCTCTGCCAAGGGGCCTGGCCATCTGGTTCGCATCCATGGGAAGATGGATAGCACAGCCTACCTGGAGATTTTGGCCAAGAACCTCCACTCCTCCATCAAGGATCTTAAGATGGGTCGTAATTTCATCTTCCAACAAGACAACGACCCAAAGCACACAGCCAAGAAAACCAAGGCCTGGTTCAAGAGGGAAAAAGTCAAGGTGTTGGAGTGGCCTAGTCAGTCTCCTGACCTTAACCCAATTGAAAACTTGTGGAAGGAGCTCAAGAATAAAGTCCACATGAGACACCCAAAGAACCTAGATAACTTGGAGAAGATCTGCATGGAGGAGTGGGCCAAGATAACTCCACAGACCTGTGCCGGCCTGATCAGGTCTTATAAAAGACGATTATTAGCTGTAATTGCAAACAAGGGTTATTCCACAAAATATTAAACATAGGGGTTGAATAATAATTGACCCACACTTTTATGTTTAAAATTTAATAAAATTCAACTGAGCAACATAACTTTTTGGTTTGTAAGATTTATGCTTCTGTTCATAAAACCTACTCTCGTTTGCAGTTTGAAGGCTCTAACTTATTTGAATCTTATCAAGCCAGCTAAATCTACAGGGGGTTGAATACTACTTGTAGGCACTGTATATATATATATATATATACCGTATATTCCGGCGTATAAGACGACTTTTGAAGACTGAAAAATCTTCTGTCTAGTCTGGGGTCGTCTTATACGCCGGTAATGTTTTTGAACTTTCAGAAATTGACATGCGGGGATACTCTGGGGGTGTTAATAAGCTGCCGTGGCCGTATCCCTGCCATGTGGGAGTTAATATAAGGTGGAGGGAGTTAAAATACGGCGGCGGTAGGTCCAGACAGTCAGCGCTTCTGTGCTGAAACTGACACATCGCTGCGTATTCCCAGCTCCGGACACAGCGCAGGGCTTCTGTGCCGACAGCTTTCACTTGTCACAGAAGCGCTGCGCTGTGTCCGGAGCAGGGAAGTTCGCATCGCTTCTGTGACAATATATGAAAAGCCGGCAATTCAGCAGCGGCATAAGCCGGCACCCGACAATTTAGAATAGAAAGAATAGAGCATCACACATAGATTAGATAGATAGAAACATGTCAGTCACATATATATGAAGTACAGTGACAGTATTGCTTACTGTACTTGTCATTTAGTGTAAAGGATTTATTAAAACAAATATTAGTGTTTTCATGCACCGTCTCTTTAAAAAAGCCGGCCGGCAATTCAGCATCTGTACCCGACAATTTATAACAGAAAGATAGAGCATCACACATAGATTAGATAGATAGAAACATGTCAGTCACATATATAAGAAGTACAGTGACAGTGCTGGTTACTGTACTTGTCATCTAGTGTTAAAATAACGGATTTATTTAAAAAAAAATTGGCGTGGGGTTCCCCGTAATTTTAGTCTCTAGCGGAGGTTAAGCAGACAGCTGGAGCAGATGTTTGAAGCCTGGGAAGGGGGTAATACCCACGGAGCTTCCTAGGCTACTAATATCAGCCCCCAGCTGAATACCTAGCCTTTACTAGCTATTAAAATGGGGGACCCCCCAAAAAAAATGACGTGGGGTCCCCCCTAATTTAATAGCTAGCAAAGGCTAGGCAGACAGCTGGGGGCTGATATTAATAGCCCAGGAAGGGAGCCATGAATATTGGCCCCCTCCCAGGCTAGAAACACCAGCCGTCAGCCGCCCCAGAAATGGCGCATCCATAGGATGCGCCAATTCTGGCACTTAGCCTCGCTCTTCCACGCTGCCCTGGTGCGGTGGCAGGGGGTAATAGGGCTGGGGTTGATGTCAGCTTATAATGCCAGCTGACATCAAGCCCAGGTTAGTAATGGAGAGGCGTCTATAAGACACCCCCATTACTAACCCCATAGTAAAAGTTAAAAAAAACACAAACACCCAGAATAAAGTCCTTTAATTGAAATAAACACACAATTCTTTATTGTTCTAAATTAAACCATACTTACCATCACGCCCATTCCAGCTGAAGCCAACGATCTCCTGCAATAAAAGTAAAATAATAAAGCAACCTCATCCTTACCTCTCCATGGTTCCCAGGACCGATCCAGCTCTGCTACATTCACATGACAGGCTGGACCGCAGCAGAACGCTGCCATCCAGCCTGTCATCCCGCAGACACTGAGAAGCGCAGGCATGCTTGCGCTCTGCAGTGTCTGGCTGTGACGGCATCCAGATGAGCCGACAATGAACTCAGCTCACCTCCTGGACGTCCGTCACTGACAGCGTGGGAAACTTCTACTGCGCATGCGGGGAGCAGGAGAATTTTCCCACGCTGTCAGTGACGTGCATGAGGTGAGCCGAGTTCATTGGACATGATCTCGGCTCATCTGGATGCCGTCACAGTCAGACACTGAGGAGCACAAGCATGCCTGCGCTTCTCAGTGTCTGCCGCATGGCAAGCTGAACGGCAGCGTTCTGCTGCGGTGCAGCCTGTCATGTGAATGTAGCAGAGCTGGACCGGTCCTGGGAACCATGGAGAGGTAAGGATGAGGTTGCTTTATTATTTTACTTTTATTGCAGGAGATCGTTGGCTTCAGCTGGAATGGGCGTGATGGTAAGTATGGTTTAATTTAGAACATTAAAAAATTGTGTCTTTATTTCAATTAAAGGACTTTATTCTGGGTGTTTGTGTTTTTTTTAATTACTTTACTAGAAATTCATGGTGGTCATGTCTAATATTGGCGTGACCCCATGAATTTCGGGCTTAGGGCCAGCTGATAATGCCAAGCTGGCCTTAACCCCTTTATTACCCAGTGAGCCACCGCACCAGGGCCCTGGATGAGTTGGGTACAGCGCCAGAAGATGGCGCTTCTATGAACGCGCCATTTTCCGGGGTGGCTGCGGACTGCAATTTGCAGCGGGGGGGGGCCAGAAAGCTTGGGCCTCCCTGCGCTGCAGATTCCAGCCCCCAGCTGCCTAGTTGTACCAGGCTGGACACAAAAATAGGGCGAAGCCCCACGTCTTTTTTTTTTTTAATTATTTCATGAAATAATTAAAAAAAAAAGGGCTTCCCTATATTGTTGTGTCCGGCCAGGTACAAATAGGCAGCTGGTGGTTGGGGGCAGCCCGTTCCTGCCTGCTGTACCTGGCTGGACACAAAAATATGGCGAAGCCCACGTCAACATTTTTGGGAAAAATTAATTACAAAATTAATAATAATTTAGGGACTGCATATTTATTAACCCCTCAATTGTCATTTAGTGTTAAAATAAAGGATTTTTTAAAAAGAAAATTGGCGTGGGATCCACCATCATTATAGTCTCTAGCGGAGGTTAAGCAGACGGCTGGGGCAGATGTTTGAAGTCTGGGAAGGGGGTAATACCCACGGAGCTTCCCAGGCTACTAATATCAGCTATTAGAATGGGGGACCCCCCCAAAAAATGACGTGGGGTCCCCCCTATTTTAATATGTTTATGAGTAACAGTTTTCCTGCTATATACCTGCATGTCATAAGAATTTAAATTAAAAAAAGGACCATGTTAAATTCAAATCTGTTTTTTTTTAATTTTTACCGGTGTTTGGTATGCGTTGGAAAAGGGGTAGTCTTATACGGTGAATATATCCTAAACTCTATATTTTAACAGGAAAGTAGGGGGGTCGTCTTATACACCAGGTCGTCTTATACACCGGAATATACGGTATATATATATATATATATATATATATATATATATATATATATATATATTTATATTTATTTGCATCTATTGTATTATTTTGGATATTTGGTGCCTGGTATACACCTCCTTTCTTTTTACTTAGTAGAATATACTGCACTGTCAATATTACTTACCTCATTTATGACTGTATGAACAAACACATAAGCCCAAAAATTAGTCAGTGAAAATATATCTTCAGAAAATGAAAGTTTTAGTTTCTCCCATGCTTTATCCCAGTTCCACAGGGGGTTTAATAGACGATTAGTTATCTGACGCTCCATCTCTTCCATGCATGATGACCACTGATCATTATTATAGAGGGATGACATACACCTGAATATAAAACATGGGGCAGATGATGTTAATGTATCATTATATTGCAGATTTAATTAAAAAGACATGGTGCAAAAGAAGAAGAATTGGATTTCTAAACTCAAGTCCAAGCAGCAACCGATGTAGCAATGTTTGAAAATGTTTGACAGTATCCATCAAAGTGACTGACAGGACAATAGCATTTTCTACTGAACAAAGTCGACAACCGTTAAGCTGTGTGCCCACTATGTGTTTAAGCGTTTCGGCAGCAGCAATTCCGCTGCAGAAACGCTTAAAAAACGCTTGGTAGAAGGTCTGCCATGTTCCCCAATGATAATCCGCATGAGCTGTGCACATGCTGCGGAAATTTCCGCTGTGGATTATCATTGCCGAAAACTCCGCAGCACTACCGATTATTTTGCGTAATCGCGGCGTTTTCGCCGCCATTGACTTGCATTGAACCGCTTAATATCTGCATGACTACATGTGCACATGCGGATATTAAGCAATTCAATGTGCGGATGGTACCCGGGTCTGGAGAAGAGGAGACTCTCCTACAGACCCGGGTACCATAGTACCTGTTAAAAAAAAGAATTAAAATAAAAAATATACATTATACTCATCTTCCGATGTCCCCCGGTCTCCATAGTGATGCGTCCTGATTCCCCGGCAGCTCGCGATGGTCTAAAAGGACCTGCCAGGACGTCATTTAGTCATGCGACGGGTCACGCGACCGCTGACGTCGCGTGACCTGTCGCATGACCCGTCATGGAAGGTCCTTTTACACAACAGCGAGACACCGGGAAGACCGGACGCATCGGATAAGGACACCGGGAGCCATCGGAAGGTGAGTATAATGTTTATTTTTTACCATTCTTTTATGGTCACACTATGTAAATCCATGCCGGTTGCATGAATTTATATAGTGTGACCAAGTTGTCAAGCACTTTCCAAGTGATGCTAAAATCGCTTGGGAAGCGCTTGATAACCTGCATGCGAAATCGCATGATCAAAACACTTCACTACCGCTTGTCCCTGGCAGGAAAAACGCATGTAAAATCCGCATGTGTTTTTTCTGCCAGGGAGATGCAGAAACGCTCAGGAAAAATCCGGAGCATTTCTGCATCGTGGGCACTTAGCCTATTGCTGAAAAGGGATTCCATACTAAAAATATCATAGCATATTGCTACAATGTAGCCTCAATTACTAATATATGAGATAACAATACGGCTTCATTTTCCTGGACAGCAGGAAGTTGGGAAAGGTAATGATGGCCATCAAAACCGTTGATCATATAGAAAAGATAGCAGATCAGTTGTAGGGAAAGCAGGGGGTGGTCATGTTTTCTTATGCATCTCCTGTAAGTATGCAATCGCAAAATGCTTATTTCTGAGGACAAATCTGACTAAGAGGTGGAGCACATACAGTGACAACCGAAAACTTGGTAATACACTTTGGTCGAGAAAAAGGCAAAAAGCATAAGGAGCCTGATAGTCATAGCCGATTAAAACTTTTAGTATTACTAGACTATAAAGTTTAAAATAAGTATTTTTTAAAGCCTATCTTTTATTTATCCTGCCTTCTTAAAATGGGTTGTTTAGGATTAGAAAAACATATTTTTCCATGAGATTGAGTTGTGATGTTAAAGAATATAATATTTAAAAATTTTCAAACGCCGTTCATGATCTTGTTACATTTTGGGGTCATGGCCATTTTGACCAGAACACAGTGTTCTCCTAGCAAGGATTCATTTCTGGCTTCTATTTTAATGGGCTTCTCTATAGAACTTTAGAAAATTACAGGAAAAATTGTATTCACAAATTGATACTAAACAACACACACAAAGTATATTAAAAAAACACTATGAAAAATGCATGTCTATACACAGGCAAAAAGTGTGTGAAGGAACATTTTTTTCCACAAAAACAATTAATATCAGTTGGAAAAAGTATTTACCAGGTCGATCCAGAAGTGCCGCAAATATATGTAATAGTATCTAGAACATCTTCTTTGGCCAATTCAGCGAGAATACCAAGAAGTGCAACCATGGCACGAAGTCCACCACCAGATCCCAAAATGGCAATTACAGGAGTCTCTTCATTCTAAGTCAAAAACAGTTTGTTTTTAAAACAATGTCACAAAAACAGAAAAGATGAAAAACTATTCTACATTGTGTGTGTGCATATGTGTGTGTGTGTATATATATATATATATATATATATATATATATATATATATATATATATATATATATATATATTACAGTAGAGACCAAACGTTTGGACACACCTTCTCATTTAAAGATTTTTCTGTATTTTCATGACTATGAAAATTGTACATTCACACTGAAGGCATCAAAACTATGAATTAACACATGTGGAATTATATACTTAACAAAAAAGTGTGAAACAACTGAATATATGTCTTATATTCTAGGTTCTTCAAAGAAGCCACCTTGTGCTTTGATGACTGCTTTGCACACTCTTGGCATTCTCTTGATGAGCTTCAAGAGGTAGTCACTGGAAATGGTTTTCACTTCACAGGTGTGCCCTGTCAGGTTTAATAAGTGGGATTTCTTGCCTTATAAATGGGGTTTGGGACCATCAGTTGTGTTGTGTAAAAGTCTGGTGGATGCACAGCTGATAGTCCTACTGAATAGACTGTTAGCTGCTTTTTTCTTGCCATAATACAAATTCTAAGTAAAGAAAAACGAGTCGCCATCATTACTTTAAGAAATGAAGGTCTGTCAGTGTGAAAAATTGGGCAAACTTTGAAAGTGTCCCCAAGTGCAGTTGCAAAAACCATCAAGCACTACAAAGAAACTGGCTCACATGAGGACCGCCCCAGATGGTGTCCTGTGGGATCTCCTCCCAGACCTGGACTAAAGCATCCGCCAACTTCTGGACAGTCTGTGGTGCAACGTGACGTTAGTGAATGGAGCGAGACATGATGTCCCAGATGTGCTCAATCGGATTCAGGTCTGGGGAACGGGCGGGCCAGTCCATAGCTTCAGTGCCTTCATCTTGCAGGAACTGCTGACACACTCCAGCCACATGAGGTCTGGCATTGTCCTGCATTAGGAGGAACCCAGGGCCAACCGCACCAGCATATGGTCTCACAAGGGGTCTGAGGATCTCATCTCGGTACCTAATGACAGTCAGGCTACCTCTGGCGAGCACATGGCATGGAGGGCTGTGTGGTCCTCCAAAGAAATGTCACCCCACACTATTACTGACTCACTGCCAAACCGGTCATGCTGAAGGATGTTGCAGGCAGCAGATCGCTCTCCAAGGCGTCTCCAGAGTCTGTCACGTCTGTCACATGTGCTCAGTGTGAACCTGCTTTCATCTGTGAAGAGCACAGGGCGCCAGTGGCGACTTTGCCAATCCTGGTGTTCTGTGGCAAATGCCAAGCATCCTGCACGGTGCTGGGCTGTGAGCATAATCCCCATCTGTGGACGTCGGGCCCTCATACCTCCCTCATGGAGTCGGTTTCTAACCGGTTGTGCAGACACATGCACATTTGTGGCCAGCTGGAGGTCATTTTGCAGGGCTCTGGCAGTGCTCCTTCTGTTCCTCCTTGCCCAAAGCGGAGGTAGCGGTCCTGCTGCTGGGTTGTTGCCCTCCTACGGCCCCTCCACGTCTCCTGGTGTACTGGCGTGTCTCCTGGTAGCGCCTCCAGCCTCTGGACACTACGCTGACAGACACAGCAAACCCTACTTGCCACAGCTCGCATTGATGTGCCATCCTGGATGAGCTGCACTACCTGAGCAACTTCTGTGGGTTGTAGAGTCCGTCTCATACTACTACGAGTGTGAAAGCACAACCAACATTCAAAAGTGACCAAAACATTAGCCAGAAAGCATTGGTACTGAGATGTGGTCTGTGGTCCCCACCTGCAGAACCACTCCTTTACTGAAGGTGTCTTGATAATTGCCAATAATTTCCATTTATTGTCTATTCCATTTGCACAACAGCATGTGAAATTGATTGTCAATCAGTGTTGCTTCCTAAGTGGACAGTTTGATTTTACAGAAGATTGATTTACTTGGAGTTATATTCTGTTGTTTAAGTGCTCCCTTTATTTTTTTGAGCAGTTTATATATACATGCATACATACACATACATACATACATATGTTACACGCACGCCACTAGGTTCAGATAGGGGCGAGACAGGTTACATGAATTCTTTGGAATCCTGGGGGAAACGTTACTCAGGGCGACCATAGACCACGTGCTGCAGCTTTTGTCAGGCACACAGGGGTATTGACCCTCAGTAACAGAAACGTAGGTTGTTTCACTTGCTGACCAGACACATTTGACAAGAGTCCTCATAAACGGTAGAACAGTAGCATTTAATAAGAAGCCGCACAGCCAGTGCAAGTTAATTATTATGAGCAACAGGCTCCAGTGACAAACAGTACAGTTTCCTTAGCAGCAGAGCAGTTCACAGTCTTCCCAGTAGTACGGGACAGCACAGTTCTTATGCAAAGACACATTAATGAACACAACATTCTTTACAGCACAGTGAGATGGAGGAGGGGCGGAGGGTTTGCTGAGGGAGATGATCCCTGTCACACCATTTATTCCAGTCCTTATAATTCTGTCTGACAATACTCTGCACTATTAGTTCAGGAACTCTACTTGACCTGTGCTTAGCTTCACTCCTGACTTGAATCCTTTTCACTTGCAGGGGCACTTCTGTGAGATACAGAACACACACACCACCTTTTTCTTCTGCTCCATCCAGACAGTAAACAACTTCCCCATAATCCCCCTGGGGCTCTGTTAAAACACTCCCATTCTCCTGTGACTGTGTTAACCCCTCTAGTTGCTGGATGCTTTTAAAGCAACAGCACTACTTCTGCATGTCACACATATACAAATATACATATACATACATACACACACACACACAGTGGTGTGAAAAAGTGTTTACCCCCTTCCTGATTTCTTATTCTTGTGCATGTTTGTCACACAAATGTTTCAAATCACAAAACAAATTTAAATATTAGACAAACTAAACACAAGTAAAAAAAATGCAGTTTTTAAAATCAAAATCTTTATTATTAAAGGGGTTTTCCCATGAACAAAAGTTAATTTTAAAACTTGGCTCTTTCTGACCGTGTACGGAACATACTACAGCTCCTGGGCAGGGGAGGAAGCAAAAGACTAGACAGACATTACAGCAGGGGATCGCAGAGGATTCATTTTGTGAGGTAAAACATTTCACTGCCTGTTTTTAAACAATATTTTACCTCACAAAATGAATCCTCTGCGTTCCCCTGCTGTAATGTCTGTCTAGTCTTTTGCTTCCTCCCCTGCCCAGGAGATGTGGTATGTTCCGTACATGGTCAGACACAGCCAATTTTTAAAATGAACTTTTGTTCATGGGAAAACCCCTTTAAGGGAAAAGGAAATTCAAACCTACAGGGCCCTGTGTGAAAAAGTGATTACCCCCCCCCCCTTTAAAATATAAATTGACTGTGTTTATCACATTTTTGTGAATTTCCCTAGCCATACACAGGCCTGATTACTGCAGAACCTGTTCTCAATCAAGAAATCACTTAAATAGGACCGGCCTGACAAAGTGAAGTAGATCAAAAGATTCTCAAAAGCTAGACATCATTCTGCAATCCAAAGAAATTGAGATCTATCAGTTTGGAAAAGGTTATAAAGCCATTACTAAAGCTTTGGGACTCCATCGAACCACAGTGAGAGCTATTATCTACAAATGACGAAAACATGGAACAGTGGTGCACCTTCCTAGGAGTGACCGGCCAACCAAAATTACCCCAACAGCGCAGCAACGACTCATCCAAGAGGTCACAAAAGACCCCACAGCAACATCCAAAAAACTGCAGGCCCTGCTTGCCTCAGCTAAGGTTAGTGTCCATGACTCCACCATAAGAAAAAGACTGGGCAAAATTGGCATGCATGGCAGAATTACAAACTGAACACCACTACTGAGCAAAAAGAACAAAGGCTCATCTCAGTTTTGCCAGAAAACATCTTGATGATCACCAAGACTTTTGGGAGAATACTCTGTGGACTGACGAGACAAAAGTTTAACTTTTGGAAGGTGTATGTCCCATTACATCTGGCATAGAAGTAACACAGCATTTCAGAAAAGGAACATCATACCAACAGTAAAATATGGTGGTGGTAGTTTGATGGTCTGGGACTGTTTTGCGGCTTTCAGGACCTAGAAGACGCTGTGGTGAATGGAACCATGAATTCGGCTGTCTACCAAAATATCCTGAAGGAAAATGTCCTGACATCTGTTCGTGACCTCAAGCTGAAGCGCACTTGGGCTATGCAGTAGGACAATGATCCAAAACACACCAGCAAGTCCACCTCTGAATGTACAAAATTAAGACTTTGGAGTGACCTCAAAGTCCTGACCTTAATCCGATTGAGATGCTGTGGCATGCCCTTATAAAGGTGGTTCATGCTCGGAAACCCTCCAATGTGGCTGAATTACAACAAGTTTGCAAAGATGATTGGCCAAAATTCCTCAAGAGGGTTGTTAAAGACTCATTGCCAGTTATCGCAAATGCTTGATTGCAGTTGTTGCTGCTAAGGGTGGCCCAACCAGTTATACGGTTTAGTGGGTATTCACTTTTTCACACCGGGCCCTGTAGGTTTGGATTTCTTTTTCCTTTATTAATAAAGACCTTCATTTAAAAACAGTACTTGTGTTATCTTTATCTAATATTTAAATTTGTTTTGTGATCTGAAACATTTATGTGTGACAAACATGCAAAAGAATAAGAAATCAGGAAGGGGCAAACACTTTTCCATACGACTGTATATAGTGATATCTCTGTGTATGATATTTATTGTTGATTCTTGATATAAATGAAAGTCACTTTTCATAATAGATGTGATTCATGTTCAATTAGGCATATTTACCTTTTCAACATTTACATTTAGCTTTTGAAGGGCTTCCCACACTTTTTTCTGCCTAGCCTTAAGAGATGCTGCTTCCCCTTCTGACCGTGTAAGAGCATCAGGACCTTGTGTCATGCTTGCAATAAGGATAAAGAAAATATAAGTTGTTGAGTAATGGAGACTTCAGCATTGCCTTATTCAATTATACCACATAATATATATCAATAATTATTTAACTTTTAATTTAACAATTAACATACTTAAAGAGAACCTGCCATGTAAAAAAAATGCTATTAACCTGCAGATGTAGGGTTAATCTGCAGGTTAATAGCATCCTGAAGCTACCCAGTGCCAAAACTGAGCCCCGCTGCCAAGAGGAAATTAACTTTATGCCTCCCGGAAGGCTTGGGCTTTCAATCATATGGGTGGGCCTGCATGGCTTCAGTCACCGCACAATACATAATAAGTGGGGGCTGTAACTGCGCCCCCATCACTTGCTGACAGCCGGCTCAGCATTAGAGCCAACTTTCAGTCAGTGCCGGGGGCGCGGTTACAGCCGATGCTCACTATTTACTGAGTGTTGACTGAAGCTGTGCCGGCCGCGCCTCTATGACTGAAAGCCAGAAGCTGCTGGGAGAAATAGTGTTAACTTCCTCCTGGCAGCAGGGCTCTCAGACTGGAGTCAGATTTGGGAAGAGTTTCACATGGAGATGTAAGCAACTTGGCGCATCACATGATTCATTAAGAGACATGCGCCTCCTAATGGAATCAGGCACCTCACAATCCACCCAACCGCCTTTTCAAAACTGATGTGAAAAAGGCCAGTCTTGATGAATCGGGGTCCATATTTTCATAAAAGTACCTTCAAAGATAAGGCCACGTTCACACGTTCAGTATTTTGTCTATATTTTACATTAGTATTAGTATGCCAAAACCAGGAGTGGGTGAAAAATGCAGAAGTGGTGACATGTTTCTATTATACTTTTCATCTGATTGTTTCGTTCCTGATTATAGCTTACCAATACTGATGTAAAATACTGACCAAAAACTGAATGTGTGAACGTGGCTTAAAACGCACTGAAATTTTAGCCTCATTTTCTGGAGCTAAAAAGTGGGTATTAGAGCTCATTCACACCATCGTATTTTCGGTTTAAGTGCTGTCTGTATAAAAAATCTGTGAAAAAAAACAATGTTATGCAATGGGGCAGTGCAGATGAGCAATGTTTTTCACTGACCAAATGTGTGTGTGGGGAAAAAAGGAAATCCTTACATGCCATATGTATAGCATCCGATTTTTACGGATACTTTGCAATTCTGTAGGATAGGAAACTGTAAATGGTCCTGTAAATGACTAATAGCTGCTGAGTAAAAAAGGATTGTATAGGGACAATAAGTGAGAAAAAAAAATAGTCCCACTTTTCTGGATGAAACTCTGAACTATTTTTTATACACTCGTGTGAACCCACCCTTAGACATAGGTCTGCAGAGGAGCTGTAAACACAAAATAGGATATTTTTAATTCCCTTCCCAATATAGGATGTATTAGCACATCCAACAATGGGTCCACGTGTATGAATCTGGCTCAGATGCCGAGTCTGCCTGATACCCAGCAGATGCCTGAGAAGTTACCAAAGCTAGTTGCGATCACAAAGTGGCATTTCAGTGTCAAATTTGTTCACATAGTCCTTCTTATCCTCCCTACAATCATAGGGTGCCAATAGGAGCATACTGTCCATTGCAGCAGATCAAACGGCCTTAAGGCTTGGCATTAGGCCCCCCCCCACAAATGTCATATCATCAGCTGCATCATGAGGAAGGTGAGAGAGAGATCAGCCTAAAACTACATGGGGGGGATCTTGTTAATGATCTCAAGGCAGCTGGGATCACAGTCACCAAGAAAACCATTGGTAACACATTACGCCTTAAAGGTTTAAAATCCTTCAGTGCCCGCAAGGTCCCCCTGCTCAAGAATGCACATGTGCAGGGCCGTCTGAAGTTTTCCAATGAACACCATGATGATTCTGTGAGTAATTGGGAGAAGGTGCTGTGGTCAGATGAGACAAAAATTGAGCTCTTTGGCATTATTCAACTCGTCGTATTTGGAGGAAAAGAAATGCTGCCTAAGACCCATAGAAAACCATCCCCACTGTCAAGCATGGAGGTGGAAACATTATGTTTTGGGGGTGTTTCTCTAACGGCAAAAGACTACTTTACCGCATCAATGGGAGAATGGATGGAGCTATGTACCGTAAAATCCTGAGGGACAACCTCCTTCCCTCCACCAGGACATTAAAAATGGGTCGTGGCTGGGTCTTCCAGCAAGACAATGACCCAAAACATACAGCCAAGGCAACAAAGAAGTGGCTCAAAAAGAAGCACATTGAGGACATGGAGTGGCCTAGCCAGTCTCCAGACCTTAATCCCATAGAAAACTTATGGAGGGAGTTGAAGCTCCGAGTTGCCAAGCGACAGCCTCAAAATCTTAATGATTTAGCGATGATCTGCAAAGAGGAGTGGACCAAAATTCTTCCTGACATGTGCGCAAAACTCATCATCAATTACAAAAAACATCTGACTACTATGCTTGCCAACAAGGGTTTTGCCACCAAGTATTAAGTGTTGTTTGCCAGAGGAATCAAATACTTATTTCTCACTGCAAAATGCAAATACATTTATCTAATTTATACAATGTGATTTTCTTGATTTTTATGGGATATTCTATCTCTCAATGTTAAAATTAACCTACCCTTAAAATTATAGACTTTTCATGTCTTTGTCAGTGGGCAAACTTACAAAAACAGCAAGGGATCAAATAATTATTTCCTTCACTGTACCATACAATACTACGACATATAGAACATGTTCAAGTCCAATATTGGGAAGAAAAAAAAAATGTAGATCAAGCAAAAAATTTTAATCTTAACTTTTATCGGTCCCTTATAAAAACACACTTATCAATGGAAAAGTCATAAAATTAACAGTGGGCAAGAGACAATGCAAGTCAAAACTACCATTCAGAGGTCAGACTATAGACATCAAAGTTAGCAAAACTATAAACCGGACTTGAAACTGGACCCCATTCGAATGAATAGGAGGCCCGAACATCCGGTGTTTCCCACGCTGTCATCTGTGTGACAGGGCAGGAAACACCGGCTCTGACCTTGTGAGACCCGCTGCGTGTGACCGGCTGTGATGTCATTAAGGTTACTGCCAGTCACAAGCAAAGCTTCTCATGATCTGCTCAATATGTTCCAGCTGGCGTAGAGAGCAGTTGCATCACTGATGTGATCGCTCTCCAAACCATCCGGATCATCGTGGTACATGGGCATTAATGGATTATTGGCGGAAAAGTGAGTATAACTTTGCTTTTTTATTTTTGTAGAACAAATGGGTAAAAGAGGGTAAGAAAGTTTTTATTTCAAATAAATGAGTCTGTGTGTATACTTCAATTAAAGGACTTTACTCTGTCTATGTCTTTATTACATTTGATTACAGAGTTAGTAATGATGGGCTTGATGTCAGTTGGCATTACAAACCTGACATCAACCCCAATACTATTACCCCATGTAGGAAAGCAAAGAAACCGGCACCTCTGTACTCACAAGCTTCTCAATATGCAGACATGACACTTCTCCCAAAGCCACTGGGTGCTTATTCGAAAAAACAATCAAATAGATATTGTAATATAGAAAAGGGACAGCACTCACCTGTCCATAAAAACTTTCTCCTTTATTGAATCACATTAAAAATGTGAAGTGGGGAAGATTGCGGTACACATAAAGGACGACAGCCGTTTCTCGCTTGTTTGCGCTTCTACGGGTCACTACATGATTACCCCACTTGCCACCGCACCACTGCAAGTAGGAAAAGCTAGGCAAAGCGCCAGAATTGTCGATCTAATGGCGCCATTTCTGGAGCAGCTGCTGACTGCTATTTTTAGGCTGGGGAGGGCCAATATACATGGCTCCTTCCCAGTCTGAAAATACCAGCCTCCAGCTGTCTGCTTTAGTTTGGCTGGTTATCAAGGGGGACCGCCCGCTGTGTTTCTATTTTATTTATTTAAATAATTTATAAAAAAGGTGTGGGACCACACTATTCTTGATAACCAGCCATGATAAAGCTGACAGCTGCAGCCCGCAGCAGTTGGCTTTGCTTGCGCTGGTTACCAAGAATACGGAGATCCGCAAGTCTTTTATTTATACAGCACTCTGGCCAATCACAGCCATGCCAATACTTGACATGGCTGTGATTGAGCTGGAAGTGCCCACACTTCAAAGCTTGTTGATTAGCTACGCTTCATCCTTTCAACAAGCTTTGTTTGGACTGCCGATCCCAAACAGTAACACGGACTTCCTGGAGACTAGGTGTTTGGTGCGGAGCCGGAACTTTACCGTTCGGGTTCGTGCATCCTTAGTGACTGGTTCAATCATAAGTAATATATATTATATGAGTGCTCAATCACTGCACTAAGGAAATAAAGCAGCTTGATCTCACAAAAATCTTTCAACCAAAAGAGGGATTCATCAAGGGGAGTCCCAAGAACAGCATACAAAAGCAGGACCACAATTCCTCAATGGCCGTGTTTTAAAAACTCATCTTTGTTCACACCATTAGTTTGCGCTCGTCTGTGCCTCAGCTATTGTTGCTTTAGAGCAGGGGCCTCAAACACGCATGCGGCCCCTGAGGCTGATTAATGCAGCCCGAGGGCACCGGAGTCCCCGTAATGCGGCCTGGTCCTGAGGGCCGCCGAAGTCAGTGATTCTTTTCAGTTGAATGTTCTACAAGTTACGGACCAGCATGGGTAATTAGATGGGGACCAAGATGGAGGACATTACTACAAGATGGGGACCAAGATGGGCACATTACTACAAGATGGGGACCAAGATGAGCACATTACTAGAAGATGGGGACCAAGATGAGCACATTACTACAAGATGTGGACCAGGATGGGCACACTACTACAAGATGGAGACCGAGATGGGCACATTGCTACAAGATGGGGACCAAGATGGGCACATTATTACAAGATGTGGACCAGGATGGGGACATTACCACGAGATGGGGAAACTACTACAAGATGGGGACATTACTACAAGATGGGGACTGGGATGTAAACATTACTACAAGATGGGGAAACTACTATAAGAAGTTGGTCATAATTACTATATGGTGCAAATTGTAAGAAAAAAAAAATCACTGTATGTGGCCAATTAGGGGACACAAAAAGGAAATAAAAATTGTAAAAACTATAAAACTGTACCATATCCCATAAAATGAAGGCCATGTAAAAGAATAAAATAAAAAAGACAAAAATGTTCAAAAAATGATCCAAAAGTTTTATAGAAAAAACAATATGGTATCAATAAAAATTTCATATCATCCTGCAAAGAATGTGGCCCTTCAAATTCACATTTTTTCTATGTGCGGCCCATATACTTAGCAGAGTTTGAGACCCCAGCTCTAGAGTGTCATCAACGTACTTCTGATGAGTTTCGTTAAATACTCTTCAAGAGAGAATATCTATGATAGGTAGGACCTCGACTTAATGGATAGAAGGCAACATCTATCACTGACATGATTATCGCATGGTAAAAAAATAAAGAAAAAACAAAAAAGTGTTTTATGTAACCCGAAATGGTAACCGTAAAACTGAGAGCTCACAACACACACAAAAAGAAAAAAAATCCAAACTTTTCACCACTTGGGGGGAAAATGATGAAATAAACTATACAACTTTTGTATCTTCATAATAATATATATGAACAGTGTAAAAATAAAACTCATGAAATAATGCAAAAATTGTGTCTTTTTTTCCATTCCACAGAATTTATTTATTTTTTTTCCATTTTACAGTGAATTGATAAAATTAATAGTTTCATTGAAAAAGATGGTATTGGGTTAATCATGAAAATCATCAAAATAAAGTGAACATGTTATTCATACTGCAGGGTGAAGGTCGCGTGAACAAATCCCCAAAACAATGACAGAATTGCTGTTATTGATTCCTACCAACCACAAAATATACAAACTAGAGCTGGTGCAAATCGATGGACCAGGTCCATCAGCCATGTCAGTAATCTGTGGCCAATAGAGCCATGAGAACCGCCTCTTACCTGACAGCATTCGCCGTTCCTCCTTTAATTTTAATTCTTTTAATTAGCCAGCCTGGCGCCACATCATCATTGCAGTGTGACGCACTTGTGACATCACGCGAGGCTCATTAAAAGAGCTGTTGATGTTTTCAAATAAAAAGCGTTTCTCACCGCTCCCGTCCAATAGCCATGGACGACTCTTTTGGTCAATTACAAAAATTGATGCGCACCAACTCTAATGAAAACTAAACAATAATATTCACCCTTAAATGGCACCATTAATGCGTACGACTTGTTCTGCAAAAAAATAAGTCCACAGACAGCTATATTTATGGAAAAGTTAAAATATGTTATGGCTCTCAAATAGCAGTTGTGATTTATTTTTTTTTTTTTTGCACAACAGTTCAAATTAGGTAGTGTTTATACAGGGCTGATACCTGTGCTTTATTGCTATTGTGTTGCTTATTTATGAATATAAAAATACAGACTGGCAGATTAAGAATTTTAATATTTTTTTCAGAGATTAATGTTACCCAAAATACTTACGTTGAAGGACTGCACTTATGGTAGACAATGTCAGTTTTTTTCTATGGAAAAAATAAGTGATGAAATTATTCATAGTAACTGTAGTTAGTTATACCATATTTTATATAATTACATACATTTTCCAGTGTCAAAAGTGTACCACATCAGATAACCATCACTGCAGGTGATTTTGTCATGTTTTCAATCAATGACCGTGGTACAACTGTTTGTTTTTTTTTGTTTTTTTTTTTATTAAGAGAAAGCTGAAACTATGTACAATAAAAGAGAGAAAGTATTGTTCTGCATCTACTCTGGTATAAAAAAACTGTGTGTGAATCAAGCCTAATAGAAAAACAATGAACAGTATACAACAGTTCCATCCATCTGTATCTGTCTTACAGTGTTTGTGAGCATGGCACATCTTTGTCCATCTAATATTATTTTCACCATATACCATGTAGAGAAGCTAGTTTCGTCTTAGTATCCACGCATGCACTGGTGATTATCAAACGGGATGTCATTAGGAGGCAGAGGCTGCAATCACTGCACAGCTTCAGTCCCCAAACAGATATGGAGTGTCATCAGTGACATCAGTTTCAGGATCTGGGCTAGTCCTTGCTCTAGTGAGCATGCACTGATTGTCAGTGTAGGCGTATGCTCAGCATGAGCTCCCTTATCACTGTGTGGTATTCTTTTCAATTCACAATGACAGTGTGCTCCCTTCTGGCTCTAATGAGAAGTAACGAGCCGGCAAGAGAGCTTACTGTCAGTGCATTGTAAGAAGAGAATGTAGCGAGCAGGGAGAGCAAGAACCAGCCCCACCCACGAAACAGACATCACTTTCAGGGACAAGATTGTTCTCTATTCGCCATGTTCCCGCCTTACAATATGCACCGAGAGTTGGCTCCCTTGCCAGCTCGTCACTTCTCATTAGAGCCGGCGAGGGAGCGCACTGTCACTGTGCATTGAAAAAGCTCAATGGAGCTCATACTGAGTACATGTTGCAATTGACAACCAACATGCTCAGTACAGCTGGGACTAACCCAGCCCCTGAAATGGATGTTACTGATGATGCTTCACTTCAGGGTGGGAACAGAGGCTGTGGCAGTGACCACAGCCTATGTCCCCTAAGGACAACCAATTTGAGTATCACAGCATGCGCTAGAGATTTTGAAACAAAATGTCATCAAAACGGAAGCAGGTAAAAAAACTAAAACTAAAATAAAGCAATTAGAGAAAGTAGAAAGGGAACAGTAGGGACTTTTTAATTAAAATATATTAGAAAAGCAATTAGAATCAATGTTAGCTTCGGACCACCCCTTTAATGCTTTTTACTTACAAGTTTGTCTTCAACAATAATAATTTACACATATCCTTAGACATATGAAATATGTATAGTATGGTATAACTTATAGTAACTAGTCAGTTGCCAGGTATGGAAGCTAGGTGGCAGTTTTACTGGTGGCCATTCTGGTTTACTTTCAGATTTTCTAGTCACAGGTAGAACAAAAAAATAATTATATATGACTAAATGGAATTTACAATGGCCATGTTCACATCTGGCTTAGAAGCCCTTTTGGGTGCATCAGTCTCCTATTCTGTTGCCTTTGGCAAGAAAAATAAAAAGTGCTGTTTACTCATCAAAATGACAGAACCTCTGCTTGACCTGACAGATCCAATTGTAAGTCAGTGGGATCCATTGGGGGCTGCAAATTTAAGTTGTGCAATGGATCAGTCACCAAGTTGTTTCAGTTTTATAGCTGAAACTGGGATGCAGATGTAATCAGATTCTCACTTGAGCGATCAGAGATCTATATCTACAAGTATCGCATACAAGTTACTAGGTATGACTTGTACAAAGTCTTGCTGACCAACACATTTTTTCTTACAGTTTAAAGAATCTCTCTAATCCACATACAATATTATTAGAGACATCTCAGTGTCATAGTTTAAATAAATAATACCGCCACCTACCTCATTGTTGTCCATTGCAGTGTTGATTGGAGGCAGTTTTGACTTTATAGTAAAAAATAGATGCTCATAGAAGACCTAAGGCAGAAAAACAAATAAGTAGAACAAATCGATTAAAAATAAAATGTTGATTATTTTTATTCTAAATGTTCTTAATGTACAAGAACAATGCAGAGATTTACCACAAACAGAATGAATGCCACAAGATCAGGTCAATATATATGAACTGTGTGCACTTGTTGTTAGTTAAAAAAGAAGTCATAAGTCATTCATTTTACAATCCGGTTCCAAAGAATTATTCTTCCCCTCCCTATTTTGGCTCTCACTTTATGAGCGTGTTCCTTCAGGGCAAAGGATGTGATAAATATTCTTCTTTATAAACTTTTAAAAGGATGGATAAATGAAAAGTAGCCACACCTCAACTTGTAAGGAGATGAAGATGTGGGATGCTGCCGAGTGTATTACATTGCAATAGACAATATTGTAACCTTCGTTTGGATTTATTTTTTTAAACACATTGATACAGTTTATGTTACTTTAGACTGTGTGCCCATGATGAGTTTTTTGTGAGTTTTTGATGCGGCATATTTTTGCTGTGTTGAAAACAGTTCCAGCAAAGTGGATGGGATTTATAGAGATCTCATACCCTCTGTTTTTTTTTTTACTGACTTGCCATGCAGGTTTCAAGTCTGCAACATGTCTATTTCTCTGGCGGGGACGCTGAGTTTTTGGCGCAGATTTTTCCCAAAGGCTTAAAAAACACACATGAGTTTTTACTGCTTTTCTGCTGCAGAAATGCATCAAAAGCACAGGTAATACACACATGACTATATTAATAAAGATGTCACAGCCAAACAGCAGAAAGTATCAAAAACAAAGCAGCTTTGTTTAAAACATGATATACCAAGAGACAAAAACCACAGGGTCAAAAACATGATAAAAAATGCTCTTAAAACTGCAAGTAACCTAATTTATTTCATAGGTGCAGAAATTCTGCAACATCAAAAACTCAGCAAAAGCTCATTGTGGGAATATAGCCTTAGTGTTTATGAACCCTATTGGCAAGTCAAGCAGGTAGCCATCCACATCAGATAGCTGACGGTCAAAAGCTCTGCAGCCTGAAATCTTACCTTCCTGACTTTTCATAAATATGCATACTTGGCTGAGGGTTTTTTAAGTGACAGCCACTGTTCTGTGTGACTCGCCCAGGTGGGTTATGGGAGACTCGGTACCCGGGCCTTTACCTTCTTGGGATGTCACGGCAGTCGGCTCCCGGGCCCGTACCCTGGGGTCACTCTTTAAAAGGGGTTTGTTACTTGATAGAATGGATAACAGTTTTGTTTCGTGACGCCACCTGTGGTTCCCGGTAATGGGTACCGGCGCTGCTGCAGACCTCTGGAGCAGATGTTAGGGCAGCTGGGTTGGTGTGGCTCTCCACAGGCAGAGCTCAGCTCCAGGGCAGTGTAGGTGCAGGTGGTGAGGCTGGGCGTTGTAGTGCAGGAGCGATAACGTGGTGGAAGTAACTGACAGAAACAGTGGGGTGCAGTCATCCGAGTTTACTCACAGTTATTAGGTTCCTCAGGTGGCACTATACAGGTGAACGTCTCCCACGTCGCGCTGCGTTTACCAGCCAGGGGTTCAGCACTCCCTCAAGTATCTCAAGAGCACTTAACGGGACCCCTCTCTGTATGTTCCTTGCTTAGCCGGCTTCCTGCGCTGGGTCTCTCCTTCCTGTCCTGCGCCCCGCCACAAAAAGTCCCGATCAGGTACCTTGAGATCCCTCTGGGCAACTTGAAGTTCCCGGACCTTGCTTGGTGCCCTTCTCGGCGGCTTAGGTACGGATGTGGCAACTGCACCTTGAAAGTGCAGAAGCCTCCGGTTTTCCAGCCGAGACTTGAAGTAACTCGGCTAGTCCAGGGACTGGTTCCCTTCTTGCGGCCTGATCCCTCTGACACCTGGCAGATTCGGGCGTACGGGTGCCCCCCTGGGATGCCTTCAGTTCCTGGAGCCTTCCTCCCACTCCTCTCTCAGCCTTGGGAATGACAGGCCAAGCCCGCCTCCCGAACAGAGCACTTGCAGAGCCCCTGCTCCTTTCACTTCTCCTTCTGAGACTCACTTACTGAACTCTCTGATGGCTCCCCTTTATATATATATGTATCTTCTTTAAGTGCTGCCTTGGTCTGCGTCCTCCACCCACACCCACTACAGGTTCCCCCTACTCCAGCCAGGGACAGGGCCAGCAGAAGGCAGTGCATCATGCCCTTCCTGCCGGCCTGGAGTAGTGTAGTGTTGAGTGCAGGTGTTAGGGTCCCAGGCAGTACTCCATCCTTACCTGAGAGAAGGAGATGCCACACCTCTGGGTGAGGTGCAGTACCTCTGTGGCGACTGAACCCTCAGGGGCGCCACATGTGAGTAGTGTAAGGATCTATAGACTTACTCTGGAGCCCATACACTACATGCACACGCACAGGTTGAAATTCAACACTTCTGCCTGCTAAACAGCAAACTGCAGAACGGCTTATTGAGCAATTGACAGGGTCTGAGGACTTGGACGCCCCCATTGATTTGATTCACATACTAGGTAGTACCTACCACTATTTCAAAAATAAGTAAATAAATTATGGGTACTCATTAATAAAATAACTGTAATGGGAAAAAAACTGCCATGGAAGATATCAGGTTGATAGATAAGCAATACAATCCGACCATGTAACCATGTTTTATATGTCTCCACCCCACCAAGCTTTGAGTTGGGTTAGAGTTGTCATCGTCACACATAAAAGACTAGGGCCCCCGATTCATCAAGACCGCTTCAGCTACGCACATTTTGGCGGAATTTATACAAACTGTCTTGAAATGGTCAAAAGTCGCAAATTTGTTTGCAACTTTTCAAAGTGATTTATGCCAAAATTCTGGCACAATCACTTTGAATCAGTTCCTAGGTTCACATTTATACAGCACTGTCAGTTGACTGCAATGGTTTTTGCACCCTAAAAAGACAAATAACACCTAGAACGTTGGCCAACAAATCCAAAGTGGCTCTGCTGCATCATTATACGGACTGTTTTTGCATACCTTCCAACTATTGAAGGAGGAACAACTCATGATCAAGTTTTGTCCATGGCCCTAGCCACATGCCAAGCAACACTCATTCAGCATTTCTTTCTATCCTAGAAGGAGGAGTTGTCATAGGGGCAGTGGAGGAGAGGGTCATTCAGCAGACTACCGAGACTGCAGGGCGGCATAGCCCAGGGCCGGGACAAGGGGTAGGCAGAGTAGACACCTGCTTAGGCCGCTGCCTCCTGTCTCCCCAAGGTGGTATGCACTTCTGAAAAAAAAAAAACCTGTCAGTGCTGAATGCCTGCAGCCGCCTGGCAGCTTCCTCCAACCGCAGACACGGCTCGAGCGCGGGCACAAAGGGTAGCAATGTCAGTCACTGACACCACTCACCCCTCGCTCTGCCTGTGCCCCGGCTGTTGTGTACCTCCCTGCACTCAATTGTATTTGCGTCTAATCAGATGTGAATGCAATTGCTATCAGAATGCCGGCCTTAGCCATGTGCAACAGTTGCCATACTTCAGTGGGGGCGCCACAAGGAGTCAAAGTTAAATTCACTTGCTGTCTCCGATCCAATCACAGAGCTTTTAATGTCAGTGCCAGAGGCCAGACATTGGTGGGAGACTGTGAAATTAACTCTGTTTCCTGCAGCTGTAGGATGGTGGGACAGCAGTCCGGCACTTCAGGGATGGAGATATATGCTGACCCTCCAAAGTGGTACAAAGTATAGATACCAGTGTTCACATGAATATAAACCTTGTTTCCTGCAGATATCAGCTCATCCATTTATATATGCTAATGTATGATATGTATAAGCTGCAATGGCATCATGTGAACACAGGAGGTCACTGTTTCCTTACTACTCTGCGAAGCTTGTTTTTCAACGGAAAAAAATGGAAATTGGTATCTAGGGGAGATGGCAAAGGTGGGTGAGTACAGCCGGAGGCTCGCGTGAGGAGTGACGCTTGTCGGAGAAAGAGACCAGCCACGAATGTCTGGATGGATATACCCCCGTTTGGGAAGGAAACCCCCTCAGCTGCCTGCTAGCACCTGATGAGTCAGACCAGGGTCTGTAAGAGATTTAAGGCCCTCGACAACATTGTAGAGGGTAACCGTGCACGCAACTACATTTTTTTTGGCACCTAAACCAAAGTCTGATCAGAGGCCTGTATATAGCTAGTCAGTTAGTTAGACGGTGTTTTTGTGCAGGCCAGAACTTTCCCCACTAACGGAGCCCGGGATCTTGTTGTTTAGACTTTTATTTTTTATTTTATGCTGGACTCCTGAGTATCTAGTACGGTGTGGCCGTACCTCAAGTGCTATATAATTGAGTAGCTTTGAACCTTACAGACAGACTTGTTTTACATAGTAAGGTTGAACCTATAAACATTGCTATCGTAAAAGTCCCTGATCCAAAGTCCTGCTGGAGCAGCTGCTGTTAAAATGTAAATGTGTACACTAAGCGCTTTGGGGAGCCGGGATATTTAGAAGTTATAAGATTGTAAACTGCTGTGTTGCACCGGGGGCAGCCCAGGCCTCGTATTCACTGAAATTGTTCCTGGTTCGAGTATTAATAGTTTTTATATTCTGCAGTACATATCGTGGGCTGCCCTGCCGTACAGCATAATAGTCTCAACTTTAGGTTGAGTGTTTTGGATTTGTATACGTTATGGGTGTAGTTTAACATAGCTCCCTCTTGATTCAGTAAAAACATATTTTCTGGGGATAAACTATCTGGGTCGTCTTCCTTGTCTATAGCTCAAAAAGCCTCGGCACTCAAATGTCCTTTGTAAGTGAAAATTTATTGTGGAACTTAATCTGCACACAGAAATAACAAAACGTTTCGGTCTAAATGACCTTCTTCAGTTGACAGTTCTGCGGATAGTATGAGGAGGAATAGGGTCCCAGTCGGGCTGCCTGCTACGAAGCACATGGGGGCTTGGACATCACAACGCGGTGGATGCCGCGTTGTGATGTCCAAGCCCCCATGTGCTTCGTAGCAGGCAGCCCGACTGGGACCCTATTCCTCCTCATACTATCCGCAGAACTAACTGTCAACTGAAGAAGGTCATTTAGACCGAAACGTTTTGTTATTTCTGTGTGCAGATTAAGTTCCACAATAAATTTTCACTTACAAAGGACATTTGAGTGCCGAGGCTTTTTGAGCTGTATACCAGGGTTCGGCCCCTACTCGAGCACCCACATAGGGAGTGCAGTGATTTTGTTTGTCTTCCTTGTCTATGACTTCGTCGTATCCTGATAACCCCCTCGGTACTCTGCTTACACAGCATCTTTCCCTCCTTCTCCTCCAAGCTTGGAAGTCAGAGCCGACAGTAAAAGTGGTGTGATTGGAGCAGAGAGAGCAAGTTAGTTTCACCTGCTGCTGCCCCTGCTCAAATCAGTGTGCATTAGTGATAACCAAGCATGCTCGTCACTACTCATAACTCGCCCAAGCATAACAGTGCTTGAGATGCTCGTTACTCGGTGAGTATTTTTTGAATATTCGGGTGGGAGCTCGAGACCCCGCATGTTTGGCACTTATTAGGCAGCCAATTAACAGGCAAGGGTTGCCTGACAGTCACTGTAATGCCGTAGCCTTGTTGGTTGTGGTATTACAGTGATTGGCTGGCCGCATAGCGTCATCAGGTCTATAAAAGACCCGGGACCCTATGCTCGTCACAGTCTACCCCATCAAACAGGCAGAGTATGGAGAGGTGCAGCTGAGCGAGGGAGAGAATTGACGCTTATTTTAAGCAGTGATTCCACACCACTATTATTAATTTCATCTACACTAAGGCTATGTGCCCACGATGCGGAAATGCTCAGGATTTTTTCCTGAGCGTTTCTGTATCTCCCTGGCAGAAAAAAACGCATGTGGATTGTACATGTGTTTTCCTGCCAGGGACAAGCAGAAGTGAAGTGTTCTTCACATGCATTTCCGCATGCGGGTTGACAAGCGCTTTCCAAGCGATTTTAGCATCACTTGGAAAGTGCTTGTCAACTTGGTCACACTATAAATCCATGCTGGTTGCATGGATTTATATACTGTGACCCGCGAGAATGTAAAAAAATAAAAAAATAATCTATACTTACCTTCCGATGGCCCCCGGTGTCTTGATTCCTTCCGTCCCGGCTGCCGGCAGCGGTACACTGAAGGACATGCCGACGTCAGCGTCGCGTGACCCGTCACATGACTATGACGTCAGCGCAGGTCCTTCAGTCCATTGCGAACTGCCGGCAATCACAGACAAGGAGAGCGGGGGCCGCCTGAAGGTAAGTATAATCTTTATTTTTTATTTTATTCTTTTTTCACAGTTTTCTATGGTACCCGGGTCCGGAGGAGAGTCTCCTCTCCTCTAGACCTGGGTACCATCCGCACATTAGACCGCATGGAATGCGCATCTACATATGCAGTGATGCGGATTCCATGCGATCTAATGCAAGTCAATGGCGGCGAAAACGCAGCACTTCCGCAAAATAATTGGTAGTGCTGCGTTTTTTTCCGCAATGATAATCCGCAGCGGAAATTTCCGCTGCATGTGCACAGCACATGCGGATTATCATTGGGGAACATGGCAGGCCTTCTACCATGCGTTTTTTAAGCGTTTCTGCAGCGTTTTTGCTGCTGCGGAAATGCTTAAAAAACGCATTGTGGGCACACAGCTTAACAGTCCTTGTAAGGGCTCATTCCGATGAATAATAATACCGCTGATAGCAGTAGTTAGGCAGAGTTTGTGGAGAGCTAATATAGTACAAAATAGGGTCCATTGCACGTTCTTTCTGCTGCTGGAACTGATATCAATAGCCCTAAATATCAGGTCTAATAATATTCTTTTTGCTCTTAATCATGATAATTTTTGTGAAAAGCAATATAGTACACCATTTTACTGCTCCATTTGCTTGTTAGCAGTTGTGAGGCAGTGACCGGGATCGTATACGAGGGACGTTATATATCCCCCAGAATGTGTACAGAGACCTATTAAATCCATTGGAGTGCATTGCAGTCACAGACACACCTGCGGCTGCAATGCAGGAATGAAGGTGAGCATTGATCTGGTCAGGCTATCTAGCTAAGGCAGATTAAGTAAAACCCGGCAGGGCCTTCATTTCTTGGGGGAGGCTACAGGAGGCAGTGGGGCGGCCTCCTCCCTCCAACCTGGGTTTTCCAGTGGCTCTTGCCACAGGTCCTTTAAAATCCCTGCACTAAGGATTAGTTTTGTTCAGTGTTGGGACCTGCTAGGAGCATAGCAGGAAAACTCAGCAGGACTGTGCATAGCTGAACCCACGCCTGGGAAGGCTCTGCACCAGTCAGGCTCTGAGCGACCCAGCGCGGCCGTTACCCACGGCAACCATTGTGTATGGACTTTCTGTTAACCCAGCTGCAAACCGGAGGACTTTCTGTTAACCCGTGAGTTGCTGAAATAAAAGCTGCTTATGTTGGACTTGCTTGGGTCACTGCCTCAGTTACTGCATGGTGTGAACACCACCGCCTTACACAGCATACAGACATATTTGGTTGATTTGAATAGCATTGCTGTATAGTCCAAGCAGAGAAACTTGTCCATCTCACGTGGTCAAATATTACTGTGGTAATAATCCTGAATTTTTTTACAAGCTGCAAATATTATACTCCATTTAAAATGTGCCAGTTGTTCGTTCAATACATATCCTCACTTGGTCGCTGACCAATAGCATCGCTATACTGCCACTGCATAAAAACTTGGTCATTACAAGTGATCAAATATTACTGCTGTAATAATCCTGACATTTTTTTGGAACCTGCCTAATAGTGTACTCCATTTATAATGGGCAAGGAGCGTGGTAAGGGACAGGGAAGTGAACGTGATGCTGATGGTGCACGCAGAAGCCGAGGCCGTGGGCAAAGTGAAACTGTGCCTGCAGCGGGAGCACACCAAGCACCCACATCATGTCCACCTAGGTTCCTGTCCCACTTTCTAGGGGGCCGCGGAACACCACTCTTGAAGCCAGACCAGTGTGAAAAAGTTGTTGTTTAGATAGCAGATAATGCTTCCAGTCAGTTTGCCACCACCACCCTGTCTTCCAGACGGTCCAGTCTCAGTAGCCGTGAGTCTGGACCACATATTCCTCATCCTGATCTTCCTTCCTCCCACCATGCCAAGTGCCTGGAGACAACTGATCCCACACTTGAAAACTCAGAAGAGCTGTTCACTTTTCCATTTGTAGATTCAGGCCTCTTGCCCGGCTAGCTCCAAGCGCGTCAAAAGTTTTCCACAACCTCATGGTGGCTGTTCCTCAGTACTTGGTCCCCAGCTGCTGGTATTTCTCCTGGTGTTCTGTCCCCGCCTTACACAAGCACATGTCCCAGAACATTACCAATGCCCTCACCAACGCAGTTACTGGGAAGGTCCACCTAACCACGGACACATGGACAAGTACTTGTGGTCAGGAATGCTACATTTCACTGATGACACACTGGGTGAGTATTGTGGAAGCCGGGACCCAGTCGGACACTGGGACAGAACATGTGCTACTGACGCCGAGGATTGAGGGCCCTGGTTCAATCAGGGTTGCCCCCACATTCTACAGTAGCTCCTGCACCTTCTCCTCCTCTTCAGCCTTCATCTCCGAAATGACCACATCAGTTACAAGCTGGAAGCAATGCAGCACTTCCTCGGCCAAGCAGCAACAGGCTCTGCTGAAGCTAATCTGCTTAGGTGACAAACCACACACCGCTGCAGGAGTTGTTGAAAGCTGTAACAGAGCAGGCAGATCTCTGGCTTTCACCCCTGAACCTACAACCAGGCATGGTCGTATGTGACAATGGCTGGAATCTGGTGATGGCTCTGAAGCTTGGTAACCTTGCACACGTATCATGCCTGGCCCATGTGTTCAACTTAGTGATTCAGCGGTTTCTCAAAACCTACCCTGAGCTGCTTGTGAAAGTACGCCACATGTGTGCCCATTTCTGAAAGTCAGCTACAGCCTCCACTGCCTTGGCAGTGCTTCAGCAGCATTTGCAGCTGCCAGCTCACCGACTGGTGTGCAATGTGACCACGCATTGGAACTCAACGTTGCAGATGTTGGGAAGTATTTGTGGGCAGCAGAGGGCAGTAGTTGAGTACCAGATTCAACACGCCGTTGGAATTCAGAGTCAGCCTCCACACATAACAGCTGATGAGTGGGAATGAATGTCTGACATCTGTGCCGTCCTCCAAAACTTTGAGGATTCCACCAAGATGGTGAGCAGCGATGGCGCCATAATTAGCATCACCATCCGCCACCAGCTTCTCTGTATACTGAAACGCTCGCTGCTCACAATAGGAGGCATTGTAGGCGGAGCACAATGAGATGGAGCAAAGAACTATACAGGGTGATGCTACACAGCCCAGCTTTATCTCAACGCAGATTGAATGATAACGAGGGGGAGGAGGAACAGGAGCTGGTTTCCTGCAGTCGGTACTACCCACACCATATTCATTCTGTCTGTTCATCGTGGATGGCCTGAAGAGAGGGAGAATGAGGAGGAGGACCAGGAGGAGGATGAGGAGGAGAACATGGACAGTCGTCCTCTTGGTGGGGACAGGAAAGTCTTGGCTGTCGACAGTCTCACACACATGGCTGAGTTTATGTTCAGCTGCCTCTCCCGTGAACCCCGCGTTGTGCGCATTTTGGGCAACAATAATTACTTGTTAGTGACACTTCTAGACCCACGTTACAAGGAGAACTTTCAATCTCTCTTTCCCGTGGCGGAGAGGTCTAATAAAATGTTGCAGTACTGGAAGGCCTTTGTTGAAGAATTATTAAAAAAATTCCCATCTGACAACACTGGCAACAGAGGTCACAGTTCATTGGACAACCATGGAATACAGGCAAGGGAGACACAAACCAGATGAGGCAGAACAACACTGTCAAGTGTTCAGCGCCCAGGCCCTGATGTGCGGGGTACTCTGACAAGGAGGAAAAAGTTTTGGAAGATGCTGAAGGAGTACCTTGGCGACCGTACTAGTGTCCACTGTGATTTCTCTGTGCCTTATAATTATTGGGTATCCAAGCTGAACACGTGGTATGAACTATCTCTCTATGCCTTGGAGGTCCTGGCCTGCCCTGCCACTAGCGTTTTGTCAGAGCGGGTTTTTAGTGCCGCCTCCAGGTGGCGCATCCACCTGTTAATAGTAGGCCTGTCAGCATTTTCAGTTATCAAAATGAACAAGGCGTGGATTGACCCAGACACTACCAGATTACAGCAGCGGAACATGAACTCAAATACAGTGTTTCTTTTCAGGTCTGTTCCCTTCACACCCAGACATGGGTATATGCTTCAGGATTTAGTCTACAACCCCTGGCAAAAATTATGGAATCACCGGGCTCGGAGAATCTTCATTCAGTTGTTTAATGTTGTTGAAAAAAAGCAGATCACAGACATGGCACAAAACTAAAGTCATTTCAAATGGCAACTTTATGACTTTAAGAAACACTAAAAGAAATCAAGAAAAAAATGTGGTACTCAGTAAGGGTAATTTTTTTCAGACCAAGCAGAGAGAAAAAATTATGGAATCGCCCTGTAAATTTTCATTTCCAAAACTAACACCTGCATCAAATTAGATCTGCTCGTTAGTCTGCATCTCAAAAGGAGTGATCACACCTTGGAGAGCTGTTGCACCAAGGGGACTGACATGAATCATGGCTCCAACACGAGAGATGTCAATTGAAACAAAGGAGAGGATTATCAAACTCTTAGAAGAAGGTAAATCATCACGCAATGTTGCAAAATATGTTAGTTGTTCTCAGTCAGCTGTCTAAAATCTGGACCAAATACAAACAACATGGGAAGGTTACTGGTAGACCAAGGAAGACATCAAAGCGTCAAGGCCGGAAACTTAAAGCAATATGTCTCCAAAACAGGAAATACACAACAAAACAAATGAGGAATGAATGGGAGGAAACTGGAGTCAATGTCTGTGACTGAACTGTAAGAAACCGCCTAAATGAAGTGGGATTATATACAGAAAAGCTAAACAAAAGCCATCATTAACACCTAAACAGAACAAAACAAGCTTACAATGGGCTAAGGAAAAGCAATCGTGGACTGTGGATGACTGGATGAAAGTCATATTCAGTGATGAATTGCGAATCTGCTTTGGGCAAGGTGATGATGCTGGGACTTTTGTTTGGTGCCGTTCCAATAAGATTTATAAAGATGACTGCATGAAGAGAACATGCAAATTTCCACAGTCATTGATGATATGGGGCTGCATGTCAGGTAAAGGAACTGGGGAGATGGCTGTCGTTACATCTTCAATAAATGCCCAAGTTTACATTGATATTTTGGACAGTTTTTTTATCCCATCAATTGAAAGGATGTTTGGGGATGATGACATCATTTTTCAAGATGATAATGCATCCTGCCAGAGAGCAAAAACTGTGAAAACATTCCTTGAAAGAAGACACATAAAATGTCATGGCCGGCAAATAGTCCGGATCTCAATCCAATTGAAAATCTTTGGTGGAAGTTGAAGAAAATGGTCCATGACAAGGTTCCAACCTGCAAAGCTGATCTGGTAACAGCAATCAGAGAAAGTTGGAGCCAGATTGATGAAGAGTACTGTTGGTCACTCATTAAGTCCATGCCTCAGAGACTGCAAGCTGTTATTAAAGCCAGAGGTGGTGCAACAAAACACTAGTGATGTATTGGAGTGTTCTTTTGTGTGTTTGTTTTTCATGATTCCATAATTTTGTTCCTCAGAATTGAGTGATTCCATTATTTTTTCCCTCGGCTAGGTCTGAAAAAAATTACCCTTAGGCTGTGTGCCCACGATGCGTTTTTTAAGCGTTTCCGCAGCGGCAAAAACGCTGCAGAAACGCTTAAACGGTAGAAGGCCTGCCATGTCCCCCAATGATAATCCGCATGTGCTGTGCACATGCTGCGTAAATTTCCGCTGCGGATTATCATTGCGGAAAAAAACGCAGCACTACCAATTATTTTGCGGAAGTGCATCTGTACTTGCGTAATTGGTGCGTTCTAATGTGCGGATGGTACCCGGGTGTAGAGGAGAGAAGAGTCTCATCCACACCCAGGTACCATTAAAAAAAGCTGTAAAAAAAGAATAAAATAAAAAATAAATATATATTTACCTTCTGGCGGCCCGCGCTGTGCTCCTCCTTGCTTCCCGCCACTTCGGGATGGAATGAAGGACCTGCGCTGACGTCAGAGTCATGTGACGCTGATATCGGCAGGTCCTTCAGTTACCGCTGTCGGCAAGGGAGAACAGAGTGAAGCAGGACACCGGGGGCCATCGGAGGGTAAAGAAATACATTTATTTTTTGATATTCTCTCGGGTCACACTATATAAATCCATGCTGTTTGCATGGATTTATATAGTGTGACCAAGTTGTCAAGCACTTTCCAAGTGATGCTAAAATCGCTTGGAAAGCGCTTGTCAACCCGCATGCGGAAATGCAAGTGAAGAACGCTTCCCTGGCAGGAAAACGCATGTACAATCCGCATGCGTTTTTTTCTGCCAGGGAGATGCAGAAACGCTCAGGAAAAAAACCTGAGCATTTCTGCATCGTGGGCACATAGCCTTACTGAGTACCACATTTTTAATCTTGATTTCTTTTAGTGTTTCTTAAAGCCCTAAAGTTGCCATTTGAAATGACTTTAGTTTTGTGCCATGTCTGTGATCTGCTTTTTTTCAATAACATTAAACAACTGAATGAACATCCTCCAAGCCCGGTGATTCCATAATTTTTGCCAGGGGTTGTATTTTATGTCATCCTCCTCCTTTTCCTTATCCTCCACCACCATATCAACAGGGTAACCATCATGCAACACCCGCATAATAGTTTTTCAGGATGCACACAGTCAGTGAAGATGTGACGCGCGGCTCCGCCGCGTGTGCGCCATGACAGGCGTCTCCCCGTGTGTGTGCTGTGAAGCTGTGTTGAGTTCACATCTTTACTGACTGTGTGCGCACGCGCAGGTACCCAAGGAGCAATGCACAAGCACGGATTAATACCTTACACATTGCCTGCCAAAGTGCTATAGTATATAAAGTGCTGTTGGCAAATGACTATAGCACTGATTATGGAAAAAGAATGTTAGTGATGCACATTGCAACATTGCAACCTGGGGACAGTTTAACTTATACCAATGACATGACAGGTTCCCTTTAAAGCTTGGGCAGAAATGGATCTTCCAAATGGACAATGACCCAAAGCATACTGCCAAAATGGTTACAAAGTGGCTTAAGGATAACAAAGTCAATGTTTTGGAGTGGCCATCACAAAGCCCTGATCTCAATGTTATTGAAAATGTAAGGGCAAAGCTGAGAAGGCAGGTGTGAGCAAGGCGACCTGGATCAGTTACACAAGTTGTATCAGGAGGAATAGGCCCAAATTCCGACCAACTATTGTGAGAACCTTGTGGAAGAATATCCCAAAAGTTTGAACCAAGTCAGTTTCAGGGCAATGGTACCAAATACTAATGAAATGTATGTAAACTTTTGACATTTCAGTAAACAATAAAATTCCTTAAAACATTCTCTCTCTCTCATTCTGATTTCATGTCAAATATTGAGAAAACCATGCATATGTGTCATTTTATATAGCGTATGTAAACTTCTAGATTCAACTGTATATAGCGGGTGAACCAAGTATTAAGCAAGTCACCAATTTTTTAAGTAAATATATTTCTAAAGTTGTTGTTGACATGAAATTCTCAGCAGATGTCAGTAACAACCCATCCAATCCACATAGGAAAATAAATCAAATCACATATGTCCATAGATTGGACTAGGGGTAATAATGAGAAATGACACAGGGAAAAAGTATTGAAGACATGAAGAAAGAGGTGCAAAGAGCCATGCAAAGTCATGACGCCAGCGAAAATCTATCAGTAATTAGAAAGCAATCCTGTCCCGTAAAGAAAAATAATATCAGCTGGTTCAACTGATGGCCTATAAAAAAGTTTGTTGTTACCTAGGTGCCAAATAAGAAACATCTCATGATGGCTAAAACACACTGATGGCATTGGTTACATAAGAATTTCTAAACTACTGAAGGTTCCAGTGAGTACTGCTGGCGCCATAATCCAGAAGTGGAAGGAACATCATTTCCCCATAAACCAGCCACGACCAGGTGCTCCCCCCAAGATTTTAGACAGAGACGTGAGAAGAATTATCAGAAGAGTTGTCCAAAAACAAAAGGACCACCTGTGGGGAGCCACAGAAAGACCAGGAACCAGCAGGTACAATTGTTTCAAGGAAAACAATACATAATGCACTCAACCTCAACGACCTGTATGCACGCTCACCACACAAGACTCCATTGCTGAACAAAAAGCAGGTTCTACTTTTAGCATGTTTAACGTTTGCTCAACAACATTTAGAAAAGCCTGTGAAATACTGGGAGTATACATATCCAAAATTGAACTCTTTCAATGCCATAATTCAGACCATGTTTGGAGGTCAAAAGGTCCTGTATATGACCTCAAAAACACCATACCAACAGTGAAGTTTGGAGGTGGGAACATCATGGTGTGGAGCTGTTTTTCAACATGTAGCACTGGCAATCTTTACATAATTGAAGAAAGGATGAAAGGACAAATGTACCAGGATATTCTTGATAAAAATCTGCTGCCATCTACTAGGATGATGAAGATGAAACAAGGGGGAATATTTCAGCAAGACAATGATCATAAACACACAGCCAAGGAAACCCTCAATTGATTTCCGAAAAAAAAAATTAAAGCCGATAGAATGGCACAGCCAATCACCTTACCTTAATCCAACAGAAAATTTATGAAAGGAACTAAAGCTCAGAGCTCATAGAAGGAACCCATGGAACCTTCAGGATTTGAGTGTTTGGGTGGAAGGATGGGCAAAAATCACATCTGAGCAATGCATGCGACTAGTTTCTCCATACAGGAGGCGTCTTGAAGCTGTCACCAACAAAGGCTTTTGGACGTAGTATTAAATACATTTCAGTAAGCGTGTTCAATACTTTTTCCCTGTGTCATTTCTCGGTAATACTAGTGTTGAGCGAGCATGCTCGACACTGCTCGGTACTCGCCCGAGCATCTCACTACTCGGGATGTTCGGCGAACACCGAGCATTTTCGGGTTACTCGGGCGGGAGCTCAGGTCTCCGCCCTGCATGTTTGGCGCTCTTTACAGAGCCAATGAACATGCAGGGATTGCCAGCCAGTCACTGTAATGCCGCAGCCATGTTGGCTGTGAGCATTACAGTGATTGGCTGGCCGCAGTGTCACCTCGAGTATTTAAAACAGGGCGCCGCCATCTTGGACACAGTCGCTCTGGATCAGACAGTGTAGGGAGAGTGCTGCAGGGCTAGGGAGAGATTTATACTGCGAAATAGGTAGTGTAGGGTCTCTAAAGCCTGCAAAATAAAACAAACAGTACTTCTGTGGACTAATATCCATCCCAGATATCAGGCAGGCAGGAAGGCAGGCTGTATAGGAGACGCAGTGGTTATACCAGCAAACACTGCATTACAGTCCTGTGTGCTGCTGCTCAAATTGCTAGACTTAACCCCAGATCTCAGGGGCCAGGAAAAATCCTTTTTCTTTCATCTAAATCCTCTTTTTTTTTTCCCTCAGTCAGACTGTACAAATACCTTTTGGTATCCCCCCCCCAAAAAAAACTGAGTGTGTCTGGGAGTGTTCAGACACAAATATATCTGTTTAAGAGTCTGGTTTCGGCCAGATAACTAGAACTGTGGTTTTGCAGTTCCATGGTTCAAATCTCTGTATTATCCACAAAAAAAAACAGTTTAAGTGTCTAGCTGACTGCTTGGACACAAATATATCTGTTTAAAAGATTCTGGTGTAGGCCAGAGTGTTAGAACCTTGCTCTTAGGTTTTTTCCTTTGCTGGTCACATGACCTCGTTGGCCTATTTAATCCTGCTCCGCCCTTCTGGCTTTGCTGGACTTCATTGTATAACTACTTTCTAGCTAGCCTGTGCTCTGTATCTACTCTGTTAGTTTGCTTGGTCTACGGACCTCAGTGTTCTATATATTTTGTTTGTTTGTCTGTCTGCTACTATTTCTGTTAGGAGGTGTCCCATTTTCCTCCCAGTCCTTAGTACTTGTAGGGATTCCTTCCCCACATCTATAGGTCTCCGTACAGACTAGCTTAGGACTTTAGCAGGTCTGATCGCAGGATCAGGTTCCCTGTTACATCGTAGGGATTCAGCTGAGTTCTATTGTAGGGACAGATTTCCTCTCTTTCCTTAGCTCTGGTAGCAGAACATAACAGTAAGTCCAGCCTGCAAATTCTCTAAGGAAAGATTTTTCTGTTCCATCATGGTGTCGGTTCAGGATTTGGCTCATCGCCTGCAGGGACTCTCTCTGGAGGTGGCCGAGCTCCGTCAGCACGTGAGTAACTGTCCTGGAGCACATTTCTTGGAGCCTAAGGTATGTTTGCCGGATTTATTTTTTGGTGAACACCGAGAATTTTTTTCATTTAAAAATGCTTGCTTATTGTATTTTCGTTTGAGACCCAAGTCCTCTGGGGATGAATCCCAGCGCATAGGGTTCATAATGTCACTTTTGCGCAAAGAGCCTCAGGAGTGGACCTTTTCTTTGCAACCTAGTGATACATGCTTCAGATCAGTGGATAGTTTTTTTTCTGCTTTGGGGCTATTATATGATGATCCTGACCGTGTCGCATCAGCTGAGACTGAGTTAAGACGTTTGAGACAGGGATCAGGTAATGTGGAAAAATATTGTACTCATTTCCGTCGATGGTCTACTCAAACAGGGTGGAACGATTCTGCTCTGAAAAGTCTATTTCTTGCTGGGCTCAATGAAAGGGTTAAAGACCTGCTAATTGCTTATCCTACACCTGAAGATTTGCAACAGGCTATGCAATTAGCTATACGGGTGGATAGGAGACTGCGTGCAAGGGTTAATGAGAGCAAATCCTCTGCTATGTCAGTTTCTGGTTATGAGAATGTGTGTACTAACAGTGGTGAATCGATGGAGATTGGATCGGTGGCACCTCGCTCTCAAGAAAAAGACCGTCGATTTTCTGAAGGCTTGTGTTTCTATTGCGGAAAATCTGGTCATTTGATTAAAGGCTGTGAGCTTCGTATGAAGAAAGAAAAAAAAAATGGTCAGTCATGCCCGTATTGCCTGTTTAAATTCCAAGGGTGTATTTTTAGCTGCTTCCACGATTGCTCAGGAAAAATTAATGGAATTTCGGGTGTTTGTTGATTGTGGATCTACTCTGAATGTAATTGATGGGGGATTCTTGGAAAGACTCAATTTAAAACCCGAACCTTTATCATCCCCCATTGCTGTGGTTTCTGTGGATGGTTCCCCTTTGAAGAATATTACTCTCAAGGTCTGTGAATTTCCTCTCACTATTAATGGTGTTCACCATGAGAAATTGGATTTGGTAGTTTTGAATAACTTGCCTTCTCCAGTAATATTGGGATTGCCCTGGTTAAAATTTCACAATCCTGTACTGGATTGGTCTACCAATGAAATTAAATCCTGGAGCCATAAATGTTATGACAAGTGTTGTAACGGGCGTATTGCAGCTTTGGATAGGGGAGAATTGCCTGTTCCTATTCAGGATTTTTGGAGAGTTTTTTCTGAGAAGGAATCGCAGGTTTTGCCTCCCCATAGAGACTATGATTGTTCTATTGAATTTGTCCCTGGAGCGACTCTTCCTAAAAGTCGTTTATTTAACCTTACTATTCCTGAGAGGAAGGCTTTGGATGAATACATACAGACAAGTTTGGCCGCCGGTCACATTAGGCCCTCTAAGTCTCCTGTGGCGGTTGGATTTTTTTTTGTAAAAAAAAAAGGACGGCGGTTTACGTCCTTGTCTGGGGAATATGAAATTTCTCGCATCCTTAACTCTAGACGGTATAGAGGTAGTTTGCAGTATCTGGTGGCCTGGAAAGGTTTCGGACCCGAGGATAACTCTTGGGTGAGGTCAGATGATGTTTCCGCGTCCAGACTTATCAGAGCGTTTCACAGGAGATTTCCTGATAAGCCTGGTCCTAGGGGATCCGGAGGATCCTCTTAGAAGGGGGGGTACTGTTAGAACCTTGCTCTTAGGTTTTTTTTTTTCCTTTGCTGGTCACATGACCTCGTTGGCCTATTTAATCCTGCTCCGCCCTTCTGGCTTTGCTGGACTTCATTGTATAACTACTTTCTAGCTAGCCTGTGCTCTGTATCTACTCTGTTAGTTTGCTTGGTCTACGGACCTCAGTGTTCTATATATTTTGTTTGTTTGTCAGTCTGCTACTATTTC
Source organism: Phyllobates terribilis (assembly GCF_046119375.1). Lineage (NCBI taxonomy): Eukaryota > Metazoa > Chordata > Amphibia > Anura > Dendrobatidae > Phyllobates > Phyllobates terribilis. Next base: position 256,605,117 of record NW_027362761.1, read on the forward strand.
TGTTAGGAGGTGTCCCATTTTCCTCCCAGTCCTTAGTACTTGTAGGGATTCCTTCCCCACATCTATAGGTCTCCGTACAGACTAGCTTAGGACTTTAGCAGGTCTGATCGCAGGATCAGGTTCCCTGTTACATCGTAGGGATTCAGCTGAGTTCTATCGTAGGGACAGATTTCCTCTCTTTCCTTAGCTCTGGTAGCAGAACATAACACAGAGAACTAGAACTGTGGTTTTCCTCTTCCACGGTTCTAATCTCCTTTTTATTACCCTTTTGCCCTTGATAGTGCGAGTGTAAGCTATTTTACTTCATTTACAATAGGCAAGGCGCGTGGCAAGGGACGTGGAACTGGACGTTCTGGGGATGGTGCGTGCAGAGGACGGGGCCGTGGCCAAGGTGAAAATGTGCCACAACCAACAGCCACATCTTCTCGCTCCCAGTTCTTGACCAAATTACTAGGGAAGCACACAAACAACACCACTATTGCGAACTGATCAGTGAGAACAGATTATTAATTGCATAGCAGATAATACTTCCAGTCACCTAGGCACCACCCCCTCCGGTCTGTCTTCCACATGGTCAAGTGTTAGTAGCCGTGAGTCACGACCGCATACTCCTCCTCACCCTGATGCTCCTTCCTCCCACCATGCCGAGTGTCGTCAGACAGCAACTGATCCCACACTTGGACACTCTGATGAGCTGTTCACTGGTCCATTTCCATACTTGGGCCCCTCGCCTGCTCCGCTTGAAGTGGTGGAAGAGGAGATCCCATGTAGCGATGGCCAAATATTTGAACAGCCACGGACACAGGAAGTCGACGCTGGCAATTTGTCAGAAGAGGTGGACGATGACGAGACACAATTGCCACGAAGTGAGGAGGAGGACCGTGGTGCGGAAGTGGAAGAGGTGGTGGATGTTCTAGTAACTGACCCAAAGTGGCAGGAGGACACGCAGAGCGAGGCCAGCAGCACACAGGGGGAGGGAGGCAGAGTACCCCAACAGGCAGCAAGAAGCAGTGTGGTGGCCGCATACAGAAGGTGGGCAACCGTTCCCCGTAACACCAACACGAGGGACGTTGCAGTACAACCGGTAGATCTTCCAGAGTCTGGAATTTTTTTAAAGACTCTGCTGATAACCCCAAAAAGGCCATTTGTACCACCTGCCAGGCCAGCATCAGCAGGGGTGACAAAACTACCAGCCTGACCACCACCAGCATGATCAGGCACATGTCAACAAAGCACCCGACTTTGTGGGGCGAACCCCAGGGTCCACGACCAGTGTCAGAGGGTGTCACCACTGCTTCTTCCGCTGTTGTGCATGTAAGGGAACCCCCTGTTGTGCATGCAAGGCAATCCCCTGTCCATACTGCATGCAAAGATGCCCCCTCCTCTCAGTCTTCACTTGTTATGGCAGTTTCTCAAGAAACAGCATCAACGTCCACGTCCCACCGCAGCGTTCAATTGTCCATATCCCAGACCTTTGAACGAAAGCGCAAATTCGCAGCCAACGCCCCACAGGCCACAGTCCTAAATTCGCACATTTCACGACTGCTTGCATTGGAAATGCTGCCTTTTAGGCTGGTGGAGACGGAATCCTTCCGCAACCTTATGGCAGTGGCCGTCCCTCGGTAGCGGTCCCCAGCCGACACTATTTTGCCCGGTGGTGTGCCATCCCCGCACTACACAAGCACGTGTCCCAAAACATCTGCCGTGCTCTCAACAACGCAGTTACTGGGAGAGTCCACCTGACAACGGACACATGGACAAGTGCTTGTGGCCAGGGACGGTACATATCCCTGACGGCACACTGGGTAAACAAAGTGGAAGCCGGGACCCAGTCGGACCTTGGGATGGAACACATCCTCCCCACACAGAGGATTGCGGGCCCTATGTCAGTCAGAGTTGCCCCCACAGTGTACAGCTCCTGCGCATCATCCTCCTCCTCCCCCTCATGTTCAGCCTCCATCTCAGATATCACCACATCAGTTACAAGCTGGAAGCACTGCAGTACTGCCTCAGCCAAGCGGCGACAGGCTGTGCTGAAACTCATAAGCTTAGGTGATAAACCTCACACTGCTTGTGAGTTGTGGACAGCTGTGAAAGAGCAGGCAGATCTGAGGCTGAGACCGCTGAACCTACATCCAGCCATGGTCGTGTGTGACAATGGCCATAACCTAGTGGAGGCTCTGAGGCGAGGCGAGATCACACACGTACCATGCCTGGCTCATGTGCTTAACCTCGTGGTTCAGCGGTTTCTTAAATCGTACCCCGAGTTGCCAGATCTGCTCGTCAAAGTACGCTGCCTGTCAGCTCATTTTCGGAAGTAGTCTACAGCTTCCGCCACCCTTGCTGTATTGCAGCAGCGTTTGCAGCTTCCGGTACACCGACTGGTGTGTGATGTCCCCACATGTTGGAACTCTACCCTCCACATGTTGCAAAGGATTTGTGAGCAGAAGAGAGCAGTTGTGGAGTACCAGCTGCAACAAGCCATCGAGATTATGGTCAGACTCCACACATAAGACCTCAGGAGTGGACCTGGATGTCTGACATATGTACCATCCTGGTTATCCCAAAAAGGTTATTACTTCCAATAGATATATCAACACAAAAACCTCAGGCTATAAAACCACGGTTGTAAGGAAGCAAAAATAGAAAAGACTCATAAAATAAATAATTTATTTCAATATTTTAAAATACTAGTAGAAGTTTAAAAACAGGTGCCTTCTAAACTGCCCACAACAAACATACATCCCTCTTGGCTATATAGAGAAATTCAATCAAAACCCTATTTAAAATAATAATGTATTACATCTGTAACTGATATTGCACATGCCTTAAATAAAGTGCTATAGTTACTTAACAAAGTGTGTATACTCATTTAAAGAAGCCTTCAATAATTAAAGTGCCAATGTGCACATAAAAAAAAATGAGGTAAACAGTAAAAGTGCAAAAAGTGTACATGTAGGTAAATACAGGGCAGTGCAGGAAAATATAATAATATGTATACTCTATGCAGCCTGTTCACTCAAGTAGTGAAATTAAACCTGTATGGTGGATGCCTTAGAGTAAAAAGATTTTTCAAAGGGTTACTTACATAGTGTTTACAAGGGAAGGAAATAGCCTGGAGGGATGTGCTGCTGTAAACCCCGACGACGCCGTTTCGCCTTCAGCTTTTTCAAAAAGGGGCATGTACTAAAGTGTGGTCTAAGTGCACTACAAATGTATAATGGGCAGGTGAATTTAATCAACTTTAATGAATGGGGAGACGTTAGAGGATTTTCGGCGCATGCGTTAGCTACATGGGGTCCCATTTTTGAATGAGAACTTCTGTGCTCCAGCGCGTGACACGCAAGCGTGGAACGCATGCCGTGTCTATTGCGCAGGGCCGGAAGTTCAATGGGCCCGTTCGCGCGCATGCGCACTCTCTATCTAAAGAATCCCCATATAACAGTGGCGGAGTTCAAAGGAGGCGTGGAGAACAGGAGGATAAATGCACTCTCGCGTCCATCGCATACAGAGGGTAAGTATACAAGAGGAAAGTGGGAGGAAATTTAAAATACAATGAAGGTTATAGAAAAAAAGGGAAACTTAATAAGTGAAAACAAAGATAAGAATATAATAGTGAGTTATTAGAAGTGGGTGAAGAATACCTGGCAAATTAGAAAAAAGGAAAAATAAATAAATCATCAAAATTATTGCGGAGTAAATTAGTGATAACACAGACATGTGAAAATATAAAAGTGCAAGGGAAAAAACATAAATACAGTATACTTGTGAATAAAAATAATAAAAGGTGCATTTCTTGAATTTCTTTTTCCTCTTTTCTCCCTTTCCTTTCTTTTCCTTCTTTTAAGATAGAGATAGGAGTCCCTATGGTTGAATTGAAATCCAAAAAGGGATACTAATGACCTTTTACTTCTTGCGAATTTGGAGACCAATGACCATCTCCCAACGCACGCAGCCTCCAGGACGCCACACACACAAAAGGGGAAGACATCCAGAACGAGATCCACCAACGACCGTCACCAGATCCACATGGCACAAGATCAACACAGAAGGTAAGGTAACTGAATAACGATAAATTGTTAAAATCAATAACAAAATAAAATAAAAAAATATATAAAAAGGTGCTTCACTAATTAAAGGGAATATTGACATAAATATTATTGACATAAATATAATTTAATGTGATAATAGAGCAGGAAAAAGGGAAAAGAAAAGAGGAAAGAGAGAGATGTCAGTAGGTAAAGGCAGTATTAAGTTATGGACAGAGAGAATGGAGGGACAACCTATGCCAACTAATAAATATACATGTAGACATAAAAAGAAATAAAATATGCATAAATAATAATTAGTAAATATACAAGCCAGATTACCCATTGTAGTTCTCTATTGGTTTATATTAGGCGTTAAGATAGTTCTCTATGGGTTTATATTAGGCGTTAAGATAGAAATAGGCAAAATAAGCCCATACATATTAACATAATAAATATAATAAATATAATGGTTCTAAATACAAATATAAATTATCGTTGGCATAGAAGTTACTTATAAAAAGGCCCCAAACCCAAACTGCTCATTTAGTCCCTGAGGGGATAATGTACCAAGTCTAAAGATCCACCTACTCTCAAGCCTGGCCAAGGCCTGACCCAAATCGATCTGATCGATGGCTTTAATTCTTAGGCCCCTAGGGTCACTATTGTGACACAATTTGAAAGGTCTAGGGAGGGTACGAAGACCAAGTATCTCATCACTCAAAGCAGATTTCTCTATGTCTAAAACATGTTCCCGTGTTCTTACCTTCAACTCGCGGGTGGTGAGGCCGATATAGATTTTCTCGCAAGGACATAGGGCATAATAAATAACGCCTTTAGAGTTACATGACAGATTTTTCCTTATTTCAAAAGTCCTAGTATTGTCATGGTTAGTAAATTCTCTACCATTAATCATATTTCTGCACTCTTTGCACTTACTGCATTTAAAGAATCCAAGCTTGGTTTTATCGTTTGGCTGTAAGTGGCGCTGCTTTTCATAATGGCTATGGACTATAAGATCTTTCAGATTTTTAGATCTTCTTGCGACCATAGAAGGCACTGGAGGAAGGATTTTGCGCAGTATCGGATCCGTTAACAACACCTGCCAATGTTTTTTGATAATCTCAGAGAGTTCAGACCATTGAATATTGTAATCAGGTATAAATCTTATTGAATCACGGCCATGTCTGATCACATTTGTCGCTTGATTACCATAAAGGAGTTGCTCCCTGCTAGTACTGACCGCTCTTTTATATCCGGCTTTAATATTCCTATTACTATAGCCTCGATTTTTGAACCGATTTGTCAATTCCAGGGATTGTTTCTGAAATGATTCCTTGGTGGTACAAATCCTCCTCAATCTCAGGAATTGACCAATCGGAATCCCCTTAATCCCCATAGCACGTCTTCCCATCCACCCTCAACCATTAAGGGGATTCCGATTGGTCAATTCCTGAGATTGAGGAGGATTTGTACCACCAAGGAATCATTTCAGAAACAATCCCTGGAATTGACAAATCGGTTCAAAAATCGAGGCTATAGTAATAGGAATATTAAAGCCGGATATAAAAGAGCAGTCAGTACTAGCAGGGAGCAACTCCTTTATGGTAATCAAGCGACAAATGTGATCAGACATGGCCGTGATTCAATAAGATTTATACCTGATTACAATATTCAATGGTCTGAACTCTCTGAGATTATCAAAAAACATTGGCAGGTGTTGTTAACGGATCCGATACTGCGCAAAATCCTTCCTCCAGTGCCTTCTATGGTCGCAAGAAGATCTAAAAATCTGAAAGATCTTATAGTCCATAGCCATTATGAAAAGGAGCGCCACTTACAGCCAAACGATAAAACCAAGCTTGGATTCTTTAAATGCAGTAAGTGCAAAGAGTGCAGAAATATGATTAATGGTAGAGAATTTACTAACCATGACAATACTAGGACTTTTGAAATAAGGAAAAATCTGTCATGTAACTTTAAAAGCGTTATTTATTATGCCCTATGTCCTTGCGAGAAAATCTATATCGGCCTCACCACCCGCGAGTTGAAGGTAAGAACACTGGAACATGTTTTAGACATAGAGAAATCTGCTTTGAGTGATGAGATACTTGGTCTTCGTACCCTCCCTAGACATTTCAAATTGTGTCACAATAGTGACCCTAGGGGCCTAAGAATTAAAGCCATCGATCAGATCGATTTGGGTATCAGGGGTGGCGATTTGGGTCAGACCTTGGCCAGGCTTGAGAGTAGGTGGATCTTTAGACTTGGTACATTATCCCCTCAGGGACTAAATGAGCAGTTTGGGTTTGGGGCCTTTTTATAAGTAACTTCTATGCCAACGATAATTTATATTTGTATTTAGAACCATTATATTTATTATATTTATTATGTTAATATGTATGGGCTTATTTTGCCTATTTCTATCTTAACGCCTAATATAAACCCATAGAGAACTATCTTAACGCCTAATATAAACCCATAGAGAACTACAATGGGTAATCTGGCTTGTATATTTACTAATTATTATTTATGCATATTTTATTTCTTTTTATGTCTACATGTATATTTATTAGTTGGCATAGGTTGTCCCTCCATTCTCTCTGTCCATAACTTAATACTGCCATTACCTACTGACATCTCTCTCTTTCCTCTTTTCTTTTCCCTTTTTCCTGCTCTATTATCACATTAAATTATATTTATGTCAATAATATTTATGTCAATATTCCCTTTAATTAGTGAAGCACCTTTTTATATATTTTTTTATTTTATTTTGTTATTGATTTTAACAATTTATCGTTATTCAGTTACCTTACCTTCTGTGTTGATCTTGTGCCATGTGGATCTGGTGACGGTCGTTGGTGGATCTCGTTCTGGATGTCTTCCCCTTTTGTGTGTGTGGCGTCCTGGAGGCTGCGTGCGTTGGGAGATGGTCATTGGTCTCCAAATTCGCAAGAAGTAAAAGGACATTAGTATCCGTTTTTGGATTTCAATTCAACCATAGGGACTCCTATCTCTATCTTAAAAGAAGGAAAAGAAAGGAAAGGGAGAAAAGAGGAAAAAGAAATTCAAGAAATGCACCTTTTATTATTTTTATTCACAAGTATACTGTATTTATGTTTTTTCCCTTGCACTTTTATATTTTCACATGTCTGTGTTATCACTAATTTACTCCGCAATAATTTTGATGATTTCTTTATATTTCCTTTTTTCTAATTTGCCAGGTATTCTTCACCCACTTCTAATAACTCACTATTATATTCTTAACTTTGTTTTCACTTATTAAGTTTCCCTTTTTTTCTATAACCTTCATTGTATTTTAAATTTCCTGCCACTTTCCTCTTGTATATTTACCCTCTGTATGCGATGGACGCGAGAGTGCATTTATCCTCCTGTTCTCCACGCCTCCTTTGAACTCCGCCACTGTTATATGGGGATTCTTTAGATAGAGAGTGCGCATGCGCGCGAACGGGCCCATTGAACTTCCGGCCCTGCGCAATAGACACGGCATGCGTTCCACGCTTGCGTGTCACGCGCTGGAGCACAGAAGTTCTCATTCAAAAATGGGACCCCATGTAGCTAACGCATGCGCCGAAAATCCTCTAACGTCTTCCCATTCATTAAAGTTGATTAAATTCACCTGCCCATTATACATTTATAGTGGCACTTAGACCACACTTCAGTACATGCCCCTTTTTGAAAAAGCTGAAGGCGAAACGGCGTCGTCGGGGTTTACAGCAGCACATCCCTCCAGGCTATTTCCTTCCCTTGTAAACACTATGTAAGTAACCCTTTGAAAAATCTTTTTACGTTAAGGCATCCACCATACAGGTTTAATTTCACTACTTGAGTGAACAGGCTGCATAGAGTATACATATTATTATATTTTCCTGCACTGCCCTGTATTTACCTACATGTACACTTTTTGCACTTTTACTGTTTACCTCATTTTTTTTATGTGCACATTGGCACTTTAATTATTGAAGGCTTCTTTAAATGAGTATACACACTTTGTTAAGTAACTATAGCACTTTATTTAAGGCATGTGCAATATCAGTTACAGATGTAATACATTATTATTTTAAATAGGGTTTTGATTGAATTTCTCTATATAGCCAAGAGGGATGTATGTTTGTTGTGGGCTGTTTAGAAGGCACCTGTTTTTAAACTTCTACTAGTATTTTAAAATATTGAAATAAATTATTTATTTTATGAGTCTTTTCTATTTTTGCTTCCTTACAACCGTGGTTTTATAGCCTGAGGTTTTTGCGTTGACATATGTACCATCCTGACAAACTTTGAGGAGTCCACAAAGATGGTGAGTGGCGATGACGCCGTCATTAGCGTCAACATCCCACTTGTCTGTCTTTTGCAACGCTCTCTGAAGAGAATTAAAGAGGAGGCATTGCAGCCAGAGTATGATGAAATGGATCAAGAAGCCATAGCGGGTGATTACACACAGCCCAGCCTCATCTCATCCCATTGTGCATTGGGGGACAATGAGGAGGAAGAGGAAGAGGAGGAGGAGGAAGAAGAACAGGAGCTGGTATCATGCGCTGTAGACGGTAGTACCTGTACAACAGTCTTACCGTCGGTTCAGCGTGGGTGGCCTGAAGAGAGGGGGGAGGAGGAGGAGAGCATGGTCAGTCGTCATCTTGGTGAGGACACGGAAGTCTTGCCCGTTACCAGTCTGGCACGCATGGCTGACTTTATGTTACGCTGCCTTAACCGTGACCCTCGCGTTGTCAAAATGTTGGGTGACAGTCATTACTGGTTGGTCACACTTTTAGACCCCTGCTACAAGGAGAACTTTCACTCTCTTATTCCTGAGGTGGAGAGGTCTACAAAAATGGGGCAGTACCAAAAGGCCCTTGCTGTAGAACTGTTAAAAAAATTCCCATCTGAACACGCTAGCGGCAGAGGTCACAGTTCGTTGCCCAACCAAGGCGTACAGGGGAGAGACGCAACTTCAATTCAGCAGAGGCAGGGGAACACTGTCAATGTTCTGGGACAGTTTTCTGAGACCCGCCCAGCTTACAGGCCCAGAGGTGTGGGGTACTCTCGCAAGGAGTGGAAAGTTTCAAAAGATGGTGAGGGAGTACATTGCCGACCGTACCAGCGTCCTCCGTGATTCCTCTGTGTCTTTTAATTATTGGGTATCCAAGCTGGACACTTGGAATGAACTCGTTGTGTACGCCTTGGAGGTCCTGGCCTGCCCTGCCGATAGCGTGTTATCGGAGCGTGTTTTTAGTGCCGCTGGGGGAATTATAACTGATAAGCGCACTCGCCTGTCAACTGACAATGCTGACAAGCTGACCCTTAGCAAAATGAACAAGGGCTGGATTGGGCCAGACTTCTCTTCACCACCAAATGACAGCAGAGAAACAAAGTCAAATCCACTGTGTTATTTCGGGAGGTGTATTCCCATGCACCGCTTCACACCCACACATGGGTATACGCTTCCTCATTTCGGCTGTTTTATGTTCTTCTCCTTATCCTCAGCCTCCACCACCACTATACCACCAGGGTGACCGTGGTCCGTGTTGCCAGCATTGAAAGTTCCTCCGTCCTTATTTTTGGCAGCTTTTGCTTGGAAGGCATAAGCAAAGACTATGGGAGACCCACTCCCCAATGATGGGAATAATGTTATTAATATGCTGTACTGCATGGCTCTTGTAAGGGGCATTGCAAGTTCCTCCGTCCTAATTTTTAGCAGCTTTTGCTTGAAATGCATAGGCAAAGACTATGGGAGACCCACGCCCCAATAATGGGAATAATGTTTTTAATATGCTGTACTGTATGGCTCTTGTAAAGGGTATTAAAATCGTCTTGTTAAGCTACTGTGACCTCCACGTCTCTTCCATGGAGCATTGATATCGCCTATTTATTCCACTGTAACCTCCACCACTCTTCCAAGGGGCATTAAAACTGTCTTGTTAAACCACTCTGAACTCCACAGCTCTTCCAAGGGGCATTGAAATGTTGTTTTTAATTACCTCTAACCTCCATGGCTCTTCCAAAGGGCATTGCATTTCCTCCTAATTTTAGTCAGCTTTTCCTTTTCAATGCATAGGCGAACACTAAGGGAGACCCACTCCCCAATAATGGGTAGAAGGTTTTTAGTACGCTGTAATCCACGTCTGTTTCAAGGGGCATTGCAGTTCCTCATAATTTTTGGAAAGCCTTCCATTCACTGCTTAGGCCAACAGTTTACAGGAGACCCAGTTGCTATAAATGGAAAAAAACGGTTTAGTTAAGGCCCTCTGACCTCCAAGTCACTTCCAAGTGGCATTGGAGTGCCTCGAAATTTTTGGTAGGCATTGCACTCACTGTACGCCCTATAACTGTGTAGCCAAACCACTCTTTTTGGTACAGAAACATATCCTACAAGACATATGTGGTTGACTGGCCTGATATTGATGTGAATGGTCCCTGTTGTTATGATCTGCTACAAGCACTAAGGAAAGAAAGGAGATCTGTCCCTACAATAGAACTAAGCTAGATCCCTACGATGTAATGGGGAACCTGATCCTGCGATCAGACCCGCTAAAGTCCTCGGCTAGTCTGTACGAAGACCTATAGTTGCAAGGGAGGGATCCCTAAAAGAACTAGGGAATTGGATAAAGTTGGGCACCTCCTAGTAGAAATTGTAGCAGTAAAAGACAAACACACAACATAGAACATAAAGGTCCGAAGACCAAGCTAAACAGCCTGAGAAAGGTAACTAAGCACCAGGCTAACTTAAGAGTAGAAATTACAATGAAGTCCAGCAAGGCCAGGAGGGCGGAGCAGGATTAAATAGGCAAACAAGGTCATGTGACCAGCAAGAGAGAAAAAACCTAACAGGAGAGTTCTAACAGTACCCCCTCTTCTATGAGGATCCTCCGGATCCCCTAGGCCCAGGCTTATCAGGAAACCTCTTGTGAAACGCTCTGACAAGTCTGGAAGCAGAAACATCATCCGCCCTCACCCATGAGTTATCCTCGGGTCCGAAACCTTTCCAAGCGACGAGATACTGCAAACTCCCTCTATACCGTCTAGAAATTAGGATGCGGGAAATTTCATATTCCCCGTCCTCCACCACCGGAGGAACAGTGGCAGAGACGTCTCCATCCGACACACATGCTCTTTTCAACAGAGAAACATGAAACACCGGATTAATCTTCCAGGAGGTAGGAACCTCCAACCTAACAGCAGATTGGTTAACTACCTGAAGCACCTTAAAGGGCCCTACAAACTTGGGACCCAATTTTTTAGAAGGAATCCTCAACCGCAGATTCTTAGAGGACAACCAAACCATGTCACCAATAGCAAACAAAACCTCTTGCCGTTTCCTATCAAAGTACCTCTTAGATTTTTTGTTAGCCTCCTGAAGATTACCACGCACATCCGTCCAAACTCTCTCCAAGTCACCGGAAAAACTCTCCTCCTCAGGCACAGCCGATACCAATTTGGAGAATGACCCAAAAGACGGATGTCTCCCAGAACAACAAAAAAAAGGCGAACAACAAGCAGAAGAGGATGTATGGTTGTTAAGAGCAAACTCAGCAAGTGGCAGAAACTCAGACCACCCCTCCTGATTGTCTGCCACAAAACAACGCAAGAACTGCTCAACATCCTGATTCTTCCTTTCTGTCTGGCCATTAGACTCAGGATGATATCCGGATGAAAACGACAAATGAACTCCCAACCTGTCACAAAAAGCATGCCAAAAACGAGCCACGAACTGAGGTCCCCTATCCGAAACAATGTCAGTAGGAACACCATGTAGTCTGACAATTTCCTTGACAAAGGCCTTAGCGAGTGTCTTAGCGCAGGGCAGTTTGATGAAAGGAACCAAGTGACACATCTTGCTAAAACGGTCCACGACCACCCAGATGACTGTGAAACCCTCAGAGGCGGGAAGGTCAGTAATAAAGTCCACAGCCAGATGTGTCCAAGGTGCACCAGGAACCTCCAGAGGGCAAAGCAACCCCGCTGCAGGAGTATGTGAAGACTTAGATCTAGCACACACCGTACATTGACGCACCCACTTAATGACTTCCTTCGGCCATCCAGGCCGCGAAAAACTGCAACCCACAAGTCTCTTGGTCTCAGAAATTCCTGGATGACCTGCCAACCGAAACTCATGACACTCAACAAACAAATCTCTCCTAAAGGTCCTAGGCACAAACAACCTCCCATGGGGAGTGTTAGATGGGGCATTCTCCTGTGCTTTAAGAATCTCATCTTCCAAAACGGAGTCCAATGCAGCAATCACAACACCTTCTTGTAAAATGCTCCCCTCCTCCTCAGCACCGACCATGGGAGAAAAGCTGCGAGACAAAGCATCAGCTTTAACATTCTTGGTACCCGGGATGTAAGTAACGGAAAAATTAAACCGCGAGAAAAAAAGTGCCCACCTAGCCTGACGGGCATTCAAGCTCTTGGCAGCATCAAGATAGATCAGATTTTTATGATCAGTGAAAACCTGAATGGGAAATTCAGCACCTTCCAAGAGATGACGCCAGTGTTCAAATGCGAGTTTAATAGCCAAGCAATTCCCGATTACCAATATCGTAATTAAGTTCAGTCTCAGAAAATTTTTTTGAAAAAAAAGCACAGGGATGTACTCCATCCTTGATTTCCTGAGACAACACCGCACCGACCCCCACCGAAGAAGCATCAACCTCAACCAGAAACGGCTTAGTCACATCAGGCTGCATAAGGATAGGAGCAGAGCTGAACCTCTCCTTTAGAAACACAAAAGCTTCAATGGCCTCAGTAGTCCACTGAACCGCATTAGCACCTTTCCTGGTGAGATCGGTCAGTGGTTTGACAATAATAGAAACATTTTTAATGAATTTTCTGTAATAATTGGCGAAACCCAAAAACCTCTGTATCGATTTCAAACCAATAGGCCTAGGCCATTCCTGCACAGCTTGAACTTTCACCGGATCCATCTCAAAACCTTCGCTGGAGATAATGTAGCCCAAAAAACTAATTCTCTGTACAGCAAACTCACATTTCTCCAGCTTAGCAAAAAGCGAATTGTCAATTAATAACTGTAATACCTCACGTACGCTCCGCCAATGAGACTCCAGATCAGGCGAATAAATCAAAATGTCATCCAAATACACAACCACATTTTTGCCGATCAAAGGTCTAAGGATGTCATTAATAAGATTCTGAAAAAATGCTGGAGCATTGGTAAGACCAAAAGGCATAACCAGGTTCTCAAAATGACCTACAGGAGTGTTAAAAGCAGTCTTCCATTCATCACCCTCCTTCATGCGCAACAAATTGTATGCCCCCCGGAGATCAATTTTAGAGAACCACTTGGCCCCCACTAACTGGTTAAACAAATCAGGAATCAATGGCAGTGGGTAAGGATTGCGTAGAGTAATTTTATTAATCTCACGGAAGTCCAGACAAGGACGTAAACCGCCGTCCTTTTTTTTAACAAAAAAAAAATCCAACAGCCACAGGAGACTTGGAAGGCCTAATGTGACCGGCGGCCAAGCTTGTCTGTATGTATTCCTCCAAAGCCTTTCTCTCAGTAATAGTAAGATTAAATAAACGGCTCCAGGGACAAATTCAATGGTACAATCATAGTCTCTATGGGGAGGCAATATTTGTGACTCCTCCTCAGAAAAAACTCTCCAAAAATCCTGAATAGGTACAGGCAATTCCCCTTTATCCACCGCAGCAATACGTCCGTTACAACACTTGTCATAACACTTGGGACTCCAGGACTTAATTTCATTGGTAGACCAATCCAGTACAGGATTGTGCAATTTTAACCAGGGTAACCCCAAAATTACTGGAGAAGGCAAATTATTTAATACCACCAAATCCAAATTTTCTTGATGAACACCATTAATAGTGAGGGGAAATTCACAGACCTTGTGAGTAACACTCTTCAAGGGGGAGCCATCGACAGAAACCACAGCAATAGGGGATGACAAAGGTTTGGGTTTTAATTTAAGTTTTTCCAAGAATCCCCCATCAATCACATTCAGAGTAGAACCACAATCCACAAATATCCGAAATTCAATTAATTCTTCCTGAGTAGTGGTAATAGCAGAAAGAAATACCCCCTTAGAATTTAAACAGGCAATACGGGCGTAACTGACCTTTTTTTTTTTTCTTTGTTCATACGAAGTACACAGTTCTTAATAAAATGATCAGATTTTCCGCAATAAAAGCACAAACCTTCAGAAGATCTGCGGTCTTTTTCCTGAGTGCGGGGTGCCATCGCCCCGATCTCCATCGGCTCTCCAATGTCAGTACAGACCCTCTCAAGACTCGGAGCTGACATAGCAGAGGATTTACTTTCATTAACCCTTGCACGCAGTCTCCTGTCCACCCGTATAGCTAATTGCATAGCCTCCTGCAAGTTTCCAGGTGTGGGATAAGCAATCAGCAAATCCTTAACCCTTTCACCTAGCCCCGCAAGAAACAAACTTTTCAAAGCTGAATCGTTCCACCCCACCTGGGCAGACCACCGACGGAAGTGAGAACAATATTTTTCCACATTACCTGATCCCTGCCTCAAATGTCTTAATTCTGTCTCAGCTGATGAGACACAATCAGGATCATCATACAGCAAACCCAAAGCAGAAAAAAAAACTATCCACTGATCTAAAGCATGGATCACTAGGTTGGAGAGAAAAGGCCCATCCCTGAGGTTCTTTGCGCAAAAGTGACATTATGAACCCTATGCGCTGTGATTCATCACCAGAGGATCTGGGTCTCAAATGAAAATACAATAAACAAGCATTTTTAAAGGAAAAAAATTCCTGTTGATCACCAAAGAATAAATCAGGCAAACGTACCTTTGGCTCCACAAAATGTGCTCCAGAACAGCTACTCACGTGTTGTTGGAGCTCGGCCACCTCCAGAGAGAGTCCCAACAGGCGTTGAGCCAAATCCTGAACCGACACCATGATGGAAACTGGAAGTCTTTCCTTAGAGATATTTTTGGGCTGGACTTACTGTTATGATCTGCTACAAGCACTAAGGAAAGAAAGGAGATCTGTCCCTACAATAGAACTAAGCTAGATCCCTACGTTGTAACGGGGAACCTGATCCTGCGATCAGACCCGCTAAAGTCCTCGGCTAGTCTGTACGAAGACCTATAGATGCAAGGGAGGGATCCCTACAAGAACTAGGGACTGGGATAAAGTTGGGCACCTCCTAGCAGAAATTGTAGCAGTAAAAGACAAACACACAACATAGAACATAAAGGTCCGAAGACCAAGCTAAACAGACTGAGAAAAGTAACTAAGCACCAGGCTAACTTAAGAGTAGAAATTACAATGAAGTCCAGCAAGGCCAGGAGGGCGGAGCAGGATTAAATAGGCAAACAAGGTCATGTGACCAGCAAGATAGAAAAAAACCTAACAGGAGAGTTCTAAGACCTGTTCCTCCTGCTCTTTCTCCTTTGCCACCACCTCATCCATCATTCATCACCTGAAGCTTTGTTTTAACGGGAGTCATAGAACTGGGATAGTAGCAGGAAAACATCCAGCAATCCTCGGAGGAGGTAGGATATGCGCCAAAACGCTGACCACCTCAGGCCTAGCCGCTACTACATACATGCGCTTGCATTCCAGGGAACAGAAAGGTAAGGAGATGGATGGCCTCATGATCATGAATAATTTACTCGTTGTGTAGGGGGCCGACCACTGCTGCTGTCTACCTTCTGAACTTTGTGTTGAAGCCTGATTGACCCAGGACTCGCAATCCTCTATGTCTGGAGGATGTGTTGCATCCCAGTGTCCAACGGTGTCCCGGCTTCCACAATATTAACCCAGTGTGAAGGCGTCAGTGAGATGGACCATCCCTGGCCACATTCACTTGTCCACGTGTTTGTGGTTAGGCTGTCCTTCCCACTAAATGCACTGGGGAGGGCACAGGTAATGTTTTGGTATGCACACTTGTGTATAAGGCGCACCGGGACAAATAGGGGCGGTTAGGGACCGTTTATGGACACCCGGCCGCCCCCCGGCGTCTGGGGACCGTGTGTGGGCACCCGGCCGCGGGGCGGCTGGGGACCGAGTATGGACACCCGGCCACCCCCTGGCGGCTGTGGACCAAGCTTGGACACCCAACCGCCGGGCGGCTGGGGACTGAGTATGGATACCAGGCCGCCGATGCAGCCATGACATGGTGGCCAGATTCCACCTCCACATGCCTAAAAGGCCCAATTTCAAGTGCAAGCAAGCAAGCAGTATGGTATTGCAGCCTGCGGGTGGGTGGGTGGGTGATTGACTGCATATTTGCGCTTGCATTGCAAGGAATGGGGGACGTACAATTGAACACTGCCCTGGGACAAGGACTTGCACAGGGATAGTTGCAAGTCTGCATCTTCTGATGCGGCAAGGATCACTTCTGATGGGCACACCTTTAGGCAGTGACCTGGGTGTCAGAGATGCTTCCAGGGGTCTTCGCCATGCTGTTCCCATGTCTTTTCAGCACTGTATGCATGTGTCACACAGCACATGGCCAGATAAGGTTGTAAAATGTTAAAATGACATTTCCCAGTGAATGCATTTGTCACGGTTAAAAGCAATACAAAAGTGCAAAAACGCATAAAAAATGCTACTTGTGAACATAGCCCAAGGTGTGGAGGAGTATTTTTGTTTTTGGTTATTTATTTTACCTTATACACAAGTCTGTACCCTGAAAAGGATGTTCCTTAACATATTTCACAGGAAAACCGTTTCAGTTTCGTTTTTGAACGTTTTATTGTTACCCCGTAAAAGTGGCTTAATACCTCTGACCACGTTGACAGCAGTGACTTGGGGGTCAGAAATGCTTCCTGGAGCGATGCCCATGCTGTCCCCATGTCATTTGAGCACTGTCACTATCGTTTTGGGCACTTTTTAGGCTTTCTACAGACTGCCGGGGGTGCCGCCGCAAAAATGCTCGGGTCTCCCATAGACTAACATTGGGCTCGTTGCTCGGGTCGAGCACCCGAGTATCACGGTGAGCTCGGCCCGAGCTTCAAGCACCCGAGCATTTTAGTGCTCGCTCAACACTAGTTATTACACATACATAGTCTTATGTGAACCAGACACTGCTGAGAGAAATGGCAGTCTATGTGCACTGAACGATCTATTACAGATTGGTTAGTATGCATTGTTAAAGGGAATCTGTTATTAAATTTTTGCTAGATAATCGTAGAGCTGCATGATGTAGGGGCAGTGAGCCTTATTTCAGTGATGTGTCACTTATTGGACTGTGTGGTGTAGTTTCAACAAAATCAGTGTTTTATCAGCAGGAAATTATGACTAGAGAACTAGTTGTCTAGTGCTAAGTAGTCCTCCTGCTCTGTAACCCCACCCCCAACACTCATTAGCAGCTTTCTGTCAATGTACAATGTAAACCCTAAGTTGCCAATCAGTGGTGTGGGTGGGGTTATACAGAGTTCTGCATTCAGAGAGCGTCCAGATCTGTAGCAGAGATTTTATCAAAACTGCACCAAGCAGACCAGTAAGTGACACACCACTGGAATCAGGGTCTCTGTCCCTACATTTTGCTACTCTCAGATTACATAATAAAAACCTGGTGACAGATTCCCTTTAAGCGCAGTCTGCCTGTGTAAACAAGCTACTAAACATGTCATTCTGCAGGAATAAAATATATCAATTAGAAGGAGTCAATGTTTTGAAGTGCTCCATTGTAAACCTGAAGTGTGTGCGGATGGCTTTGATGTGAACTTATTTAAATGTATAAATCTATGTGCAGCAAGTTGCATGTGAAAGAGACGGCTGCTAAGTGTGAGAAAAGTCTTAGGATTAGTAAACTCATCCCCCAACTTTTAAAGAACACAGAGAAGGACAGACAATGAGGCGCGCTGTGCTGTTTTTTGGCCACACCCGAATCCACACCCATTTACCATTTAGTTCTCCCCTGGCAGGAGGAGATGTCAGAGGAGCAGTGGTAGTGAGGGACATGCCGCCCCCCCGAGACTGCAGGGCGTAGACCCTGGCGCATCACATCTCTACAAAAACAGTATCGTTTTTATTGGGGGACAAGAGCCTATACAGCCATATGTAAAAACATACTGACATGCTCCCTTTACAGGGGTTATCTCATGAGAGACATTTCTGGCACAACTATAAGCCATGAATGTCTGAGGAGTGTGGGTCCCAGAAGTCATGAATCTACATCCAAAACAGGGGTCCCCTTATTCCATTTGGCCAGCATCCCTTTATTCCATTTGGCCAGCATCTGACCACTAGCGAGAGGAGCAGTGGTGGCGTATCCGCCATCTCTCTCCAATCACAGCAATAGGAGTTTTGGCTGTATTCAGAACGTCCATGGGAATGAAAGTAGAGAGTCGGCACATGCACCGCCACCATTCCTCTTGCGAAGGGTAGGGTCACTCCAGCATGTCTTCTCTCATCTGAGAGAATAGGTCCAATTACGCAATTGTGTCCAATTGTGTTTCCCACACATTCATTGAATTGCATGGCTGAGTGCGATCCGAATATCGGATCAAACATGCAGCTATTTTTTTTTACCTCAGACAATACTGTCTGAGGGAAAGAATCTGACATAAAATAACATTGGTCTGAGTGTGATCCGATATTTTGCCAGATTGTTCTTGGGCCGGAAATACAGTGGTGTGCATTTTCCCTATGTTTAGACACCAGCCAGAACAAAACAACCCTGTTCTGGAGATAGATGCTGATCACAGAGGTGGGACCAGCGTCTATCAGACATTTATGGCATATTCTATAGACATGGAAAGTCTCACCCTCTGCACCACCTTGGTTATCACACCAGGGATCCTGAGCAGTGTATACTCCTATTATAACATCTATATGATATAGTGGGAACAGGGGGTCAGAGTTGTCTGAATGGGACAATGGACCTCATTGGTTTGTTTCATTCATTTATCAGTGGGTAACATAGTGATGTGACGCACCCCCTGGGCCGTGGGGTACTCGGTAGCCGGGTCGGTCAGTGCTGGGGATGTCACGGTGGCAGTGGCCTGGTCCGTGACCCAGGGCGGTCAATTAAAGGGGAATAAAGTGAAAGGGGAATGAAGTTTTTATATATAATGTTCGTGACACCACCTGTGGCATGCGGCTATATGGGGCCGCCGCTGCGGTGCAGATCCTCTGGAGCTGATGGTGACACAGCAGAGTTGGTTCAGCTCTCCACAGGCAGAGCTTAGCCCCAGGGCAGGATACAGTGACTCTATAGGGTAGATGTTGTTGGTGCAGTGTAGTGCAGGGCTGGTGATGGCGCAGCTGACGCGCCCCCAGGGCCGTGGGGTACTCGGCAGCCGGGCTTCTGGTTGCCGGGGGATATCACGGTGACTGCCCAGTCCGTGGTCCAGGGCGGTAACTCAAAAGGGGGAATAGTTGTAGGGGATTTAAGTGTTCGTGACGCCACCCGTGGATTGCGGCTAGAGGGAGCCGCCGCTGCGGAGCAGTCCTCTGGAGCTGGTGTTACCGCAGCAGGGATGGTGTGGCTCTCCACGGGTAGAGCTAGCTCCAGGGCAGTGTATGGTGGTTGCGCTGGGTGTTGTAGTGCAGGGAGGGAATGATGGCGCGGACGAAATAATTGGACAGAGGCGGTGCAGTGCAGTCATCCGTGTCTTTACTCACAGTTCTTTAGTTCCACAGGGTGCACTGTCAGCTTACAGCCTCCCACGTCACGCTGCGTTCACCAGGCAGGGGTTCAGCTCTTCCTCAGGGGGTTTTAGGAATGCCTGACAGAACCCCACTTTCTCGTGTTCCTCTCTAGACCGACTTCACACTGGGTCTTTCTCCCTCCTGCCCTGCGCTGCCCACTCTCAATCCTGCTCGGGTGCTCTGAAGTCCTTCCTGTACGTCGGATCCCGGACCTGCTTGACCCTCCTGGGGATTAGAATGCGGCTTACGATCCCTCTGTCTCCTGACAGATTCGGGGCGTACAGGTGCCGCCCTGCACTCGCCGTACCCCCTAGGATCCCTTTTGACAGAACGGAGCCTTCTCTCTGCTCCCCTCCTGGGCCTCCAGACTTGGCCCTACTTGTTGAGCAGAGCTCCTACTGAGACTCTGCTCCCGGACTGTTCTTCTGAACTGTCCCGAGCCGTTCTTCTGAACGGCTCTCACTTATCAACTCCTCATCTGCTGAACTGAACTGCCACCCTAAGATGGCTTCCCTATTTTATACTCCTACCAAAGTGCTCCTTCTAACTACTTCTTCCACCTACACCCACTACTGGTTCCCCCTACCTTTGGGTTCCCCCCCACTCCAGCCAGGGTCAAGGCTCAGCAACTGCGCTCTGCATGTTGCCCCTCCAGCCGGCCTGGAGCAGTGTAGTGTTGGATGCAGGTGTTTGGGGTTCCGGGCAGCACTCCCTCCTTACCTGAGAGAAGAGAGACACCACACCTCTGGGTAAGGTGCAGTACCTCTGTGGCGACTGAACCCTCAGGGGCGCCACACAGCAATAATTCCAGGACACAGTGGGGTGCAGTCTTCAAGGTTTACTCACAGTTGTCAGACTCTAGGTTACCAGCGCCAGTGTGTAACCTCCCACGTCGTCCTGCGTTCACCAAGGAAGGGGTTCAGCAATCCCTCAGGTAATTCAGGAGTACTTAACGGGACCCTGTTCTGTGTGCCTTCCTCGGTCGTCCCCTTTGCGGCCTGATCCCTCCACGTCCTGGTAGATTCGGGCGCACGGGTGGCTTCCACACTCACCGTGCCCCTGGGATCCCCTCTGTTCCTCTTGGAGCCTTCCCTCTGCTCCCATCCTCTCTCTCAGCCTGTTCTCCTGGGCCTCCCAGACTAGGCCCGCTCTTCCTGAGCAGAGCTCCTACAGAGCTTCTGCTCCCAACACTCTCTCCTCAGACTGAACTGACCTGTCTCCTACAAGATGGTTCCCCTTTTTATACTCCCTGTGAAGGTGCTCCCCTGATCTACTTCCTCCACCCACACCCATTACATGGTTCCCCCTCTCTTGGTTCCCCCCCTTCCAACCAGGGACAGGCTCAGCACGCATCTAGGCCCCGCCTGCTGGTCCTGGAATGGTGTAGTGTTGGATGCAGGTGGGTGGGTCCCGGGCAGTACTCCCTCCTTACCTGAGAGTGGGGCACCACACCTCTGGGAGAGATGAAGTACCTCTGTGGCGACTGAACCAGCAGGGGCGCCACAGATGCACGATCCCCACCGAAGACGCAGAATGTGCCATATGTTCGCCGTGCCCACCAACAAACATAAAACCCAAAGAAGGTACAAATAGGATACAACAGACACATAATAAAACACATGATACATAGCTTAGTAACATGGAGCACATGCTAATCACACCTGGAGAGAGGTGACCATGTTATCATCCAGTTAAATCTGGAAGGGCAGACCTGGGGCATTCTGCTTAGTGCGGAACAAAACCAAGAATGAGGCATTCTGTGATTTGTAGTTCTCCAAATCACTTTCACCATGTCAGAGATGGAATTAGGAGATCAACCATACACAGTAAAGGCAGTTGTGTCCTTGATGAGGGAAGAAAAGCTTATTACATAGCAGTGATAGAAGCTGCACAGCTCAGGAATGAGAAAGCCACAGCTAAGAGACTCCAGGAAACTTGGTCCTAATCTTACCTCTGAAGGTGATGGTCACTATGGGATCAGGCTTTCCAAGCTTGGTTTTAGGGACATTGGAAGCAGAGCACATAAAGACCTTCAGCATGGCTGCAGATCTGTGACTGTGTATGGAGGAAAGTTGTGAGTAAGTTCAGCTGCAGAGAACTCCCAGCTGGGACTGCTCATCTACAGGCAGCAGCATAGAAGAGGGAAATGGCTGCTGCACAAAAGGAGATGTTAGGACATGTGCCCACGTAGCGCTTTTGTAGCGTTTTTGCGGCGTTTTTACGGCTGCGAAAATGCTTGTAAAACAGTCTGCCATGCAAAGCAATGTGAATTCGGATGTGCTGTGCACATGATGCGCTAATTTGCGCGCCGAATTCGCATTGCGTTGCAAAACGCAGCATGAACATTTCTACCGCGATTACGCTGCAAATACGTGGCCATTGAGGAACATTGAAAACGCAGCAAACCCGCAGGTATATGTGGATTTGCTGCGTTTCAATTAAATTCAATGGCCACGAATTTGCAGCGTAATCGCAGTGCGTGTGGTACCCGCGATGAAGATGAGACTACAAAACCTGTATATTCACCTCTCCGGAAGCCCCCGGTCTGCTCCCGGCCACGTCCTCTCTGCTTGGCGTCCCGCCGTGTACTGTCAGGACCTGCGGCGACGTCATTTAGTCACCTGATGGTCACGCGACCGCTGACGTCGGCGGTCAGGTGATGGCAGCGTGACCATCAGCTGACTAAATGACGTCACCGCAGGTCCTGACAGTACACGGCGGGACGCCGAAGAGAGAGGACGAGGCCGGGAGCAGACTGGAGGAGACCGGAGAGGTGAGTATACAGGTTTTTTTTTATTTTTAACGTTTTAATTCTTTTTTTTTTACTATAGATGCTGCATTTAAAGCATCAGTTGTTCACACATTATAAATCCATGCCGGTTGCATGGATTTATATTGTGTGACCAACTTGTCAAGCACTTTTCCAAGTGATGCTCAAAATCGCTTGGAAAACTGCTTGAAAAAACGCATGCGAAAACGCTGAAAAAACTCTTCTCTCTGGCAGAAAAAAATGCATGTAAATCTGCATGCGTTTTTTTTCTGCCAGAAAGAGGCAAAAACGCTCTGCATCAAATCTGCTACGTGGGCACATAGCCTTACTTTAAGAAAAAAAAAGGTTAGGTGGCTCTCACCAGCAGTTGCATAGATGAGGCTGCAAAAATACCTGTAAAATGATCTCTGTGCAGAGGAGTGCGGGTGCAGAGTGCAGGTCCCAGCCTGTCGACTGCTGTGCTCGCAATCAGTGTCTGCTCCTCAAGGTCATTGCGTGTGTGCAGCAGACACAGGGGACTCAGAGAAAGCAGCCAGAACAAAGCACACAGCAGTACTGCTGCTGGGGGTTATTGTGCTGTGGCTGCTGAAATTACCTC
The DNA here is from genome assembly GCF_046119375.1 of Phyllobates terribilis. NCBI lineage: Eukaryota > Metazoa > Chordata > Amphibia > Anura > Dendrobatidae > Phyllobates > Phyllobates terribilis. The sequence goes on from NW_027362761.1 coordinate 256,628,148, forward strand.
AGTCCAGGAAAACAGAAGGGATGACATGGAGCGTGCTCTCTGCACTAAGAGAAGAGGGAGAGACAGAGGGGACATGGCAGCTGCCTCCCACTGTAGTGCGGGAGACGGAAGCGCCCGGTCGGGACTGCGGGGCAGAGTCTCAAAATCAAGACTGTCCCACAGTTCCGGGATGGTTGGGAGTTATGGTAAACTACAAAATGACATTCTGTCTGGAGGACACAATTTGGGTCACATGTTTCTTCAGGGCCTGGTAAGAAATCAAAAACAATTAAACTGAAATTAAACAACAGTTGTATTTACCGACTGTGTGTGGGAGAAAGCAAGAAGCGTATTGAACCTCATAAAGTGACTATAATTATTAAGCCTTTGCATTTACAGCAGGGATGTCAAACTCAAACACACAGAGGACCAAAATTGAAAGCTTAGACAAAGTCACGGGCCAACCTTGATATTTATAAAAAAAAAATAATTCTACAATTGAGGAAGCTTCTCGCTTTCATCAATTATAATGATGAACCTTTTCGTTTGGAAACAAACTTAAAGGAGGTATTCCAAGAACAAAGTACATTTTAAGTATTACATCTTAAGCGTCAGATCAAATGACTGTTCATATATACAAAATACAGAGCAGATACCGAGAATGACACCCAGTATAGAGAATAGGAAAATTGGTACTGTTCAAGGTTCATATATACAAAATAAGAGCAGATACAGAGAATGACACCCAGTATAGACAATAGGAATTGTGGCACTGTGGAGTGTCCACATATACTGTACCTGAGTGACAATCAACAGGATAGAAGTGGTATAGACACACTGCACACAACTCGACTGCTCCACTACTTGAGAACAGTAGTCAAGATGTGTTTGTGTTGCTCAAGTAGTAGTGCTCCTTGCACAGAAATAGCAGACTGCACATACCATATCTGTGGCACCCCAGGGGTCTGGTTGCCACAGTAATAGAAATATTATGTCTGAGAGCAAGTGGGAGGTTTCTCTGGTCAGGAGCCCTAAGCATGCAACACTGCCCGCCCAGACCTGGGAGGGGAGGAATCTGCCCTTATAAACTGGGTCTGGGGCGGGATTAGGTGAGTCAGAGTCTGGGAGTCAGAGCCTGGAGAGGGAAAGCAAGAACTAGGAGCTCAGTAGGAGTAGGAGTGAGTGCCAGAGGCTGGAAGCTAGAAAGCTCGCCTTGGCTGAAGACACTAAACCAGGACACGGAGTCCGAGGCTGTGGGGACATCCAGGTCCAGCAGCAGAATCCAACCGGCAGGGGATTCCATGTCCTCTGGCCATAGAAGCCCGGAGGCACAGTCACAAGCAAGGGACCAGCACCGCCATCGTGAAGCGGAGACTAACGGAAGGCCCCAAGTCACCGGCCATACGGGTGAGCACCACACGGTATACTCAGGGACGTGGGCTACTTCTACCCGCATAGAGCTAGGTAGCCAGGAAAGAGTGCAGATAGTCAGGGAGGCCTACAACTCCACCTGGCCAGGGGAGATCCTACTTGCTTGCAGACTGACCAGGCCCCTACTGCTAACCAGTACTCCCGGGAGGGTCTGCGTTATTCCATCAGTAAAGACCCTGAACTGCACCACACGTCTCTGTGTTTCATCGCCGCACCAGCACCATTAGTACTTGGACGCTCACACCATCACTCCCATCGTCCACACTAGCTGCCCTGAGGCAATACTTCTCCCGTGGGGAGTTATCCCATACTTGGCTGTGCATACAACATCAGCCTCAGCAGTCTGCAGCGCAGCGGCGGTCCCCACTGACCGCAATCCACGGGTGGCGTAGTCGGACATTTGTCACGTTACTAAGACTGCCACTGGTTTGACCGCCCTGGGCACGGACCGGGTCACAGCCATGGAGGACTACAACCCCCAGCGATCCGGCTCCGGGTATCCCCTGCACAGCACAGGCCCAGGGGGCGCGTCAACTTTGGCGTAGTCGGCAGGATTTCGTGCCCGCAACCACCGGGTACTGCGTGCCTGAAAAAGACTTTTATACTTACCTGTGGCGAAGTTTCCCGCCGTCCGGAGCCGTTTCCCGCCATCGGACGCCATCTTGGGTCGTTTCCCGCCGTCTTCTGCCGTCTTCCCGCCATCCGCAGCTGTTTCCCGCCATCGTACGCCATCTTCGGGACGCCGCACGGGAAGAAGAGGGGCGTGGACGCCGAAAGCGCGCGAGATCCGAAGCTCCGCCCCACGCACTGACGCTGCGCAAGGTCCTGGAAGGGAGGAAGAGCGACGCTGACTTCATCGGAGCGCGACGCCAGGTCCTCTACCCCGACGATTGGCTGCGGAGCCGCGGCCTACGGAAGAAGAGCATCGCAAGGTAGGCCACGGTCCACTAGGGGGGAGGAGGATGTCGGACACCGAGGGGAGCTCCACCGTCACACCGGCCGCCAGCGCAACCGCTGCTGCGGTCATGCCCTTCACCATGCCCTATATCCCGGGGGCAACCTGGCTACCCCAGTACTCAGGGGAGTCACATACCCTAAGTGACTTTAGGGAAAGACTTGATAGCCTCTTCCAGGTATACCCCCTCACAGAAGAGCAAAAAGTGAGCATTCTGGTGGCCCAGTTAATCGGGGCAGCCCAAAGGGAGGTAAAGTCCTGGTCACCTGGGAAGAAGAGGACTGTCAGAGAAATACTAGCCTGGCTGAAAGACACATTTGATACCCGAACCTCAGCCGAAATAAAGCTCAGATTTTACGGGTGCAAACAGCGGGCACATGAAAGTATAAGAGACTATGCTCTAAACCTACAAGAGGCCCTGAGAGCCATTAAGCAGGCAGACCCTGACAGGGTGGGAAATGAAGACAAGCTGTTGACCGAACAATTTATTGAGGGTCTACTGTGCAATGCCCACCGAACCCAGTTGCGGGCAATGGCCTTACAGGACCCTGACCTGGACTTTGCACAGTTCAAGGACAGAGCCATCCGGGTGCTCCGAGAACCGGCACCAGGTGGCGCTGTGACCTACAGGCGCCCTGCTATCACTTATCACCAGGACGCGGCGCCTTTGTCTGCAGGGCCTGTGGGAGCTGATGCGCAGGCTTTGAACAATGACCCGGCTACAGACCTGCACCATCAGGTCCAAGAGCTGACTAAGAGCGTTGCCGCGCTAACCAGAACTGTGCAGTCTTTACAGGTCTCTTCTCCAGGAAAGATCCAGCTGGAATCCGGACCGGAGGACGTCCCGTGGCGCCGACTGAGGAGGACCCCACCGGCCAGAGGGAGACCCAGCGACAGATACAACGAGGACGGACGACCCATCTGCAATCAACCCGGACATATGGCAAGGTACTGTCATTTAAACGGGCACAACCTGGGGTAGAGGGCCAACCCCCAGGCCTAAGATCATCAGGCCCATCGAACTGGCGTGACAAATACGTAGGGGGACGTCCGGTCTTGCCTGTTGTACTGGACGGCATTCCTATGAGTGCCCTACTAGACACCGGGTCACAGGTCACCACCATCCCGTACGTGCTCTTTAAGCGGTACTGGAATGACTCGGACATAACCCGCTACCCAGATGATGACCTGAGCATTATCGCCAGCAATGGTCAGCCCGTGCCACAGATAGGATTTAAGGAGGTGACCATCAAGGTCGGTAAAGTTGAACTGCCGGCACAAGGACTGATCATTATGGACATTGACCGTCGCGAGAGTCACCCAAAAATAACCCTAGGTACTAACGTAATCGAAAACTGTCTTGCAGAGGTGATTCTTATTTTGCAACAGGTTGCCAAGAACGCCAGTTCCAGCCAGCAGCGTGTCCTCCAAAAAGAGATCCGGGCACTGATGAAACGGCAACAGGTGGAACTATCTGGTGGTGAGATAGGTAGTGTGAGAATGTGTGACCAGTTCCCTATTGCCATGCCCCCGAAAAGTGAGATGATGATTTGGTGCCGGGCAGCTATTGGTCTAAGAGGTAGAGACTACCAAGCAATGGTAGAACCCGTCTACTCAGACAGTAGGCCCACCATTTTGACAGCACGTGGGGTGGTCGATGTACGCCATGGGAGGGTGCCCGTCCGCATCATAAATATCGGGGAGAGAGAAGTATACCTGCCCCGGTATGCCACGCTAGCCAAATTGTTCACCATCAACCAGAACTCTGTACAGGCCGTGGAACCCTTGCCTCCATCTCAACCAGAGGAAGGTAAAGGCTCTAAGAAACCAATGGAAGACTGGTGTCAGCAACTGCATTTGGGTACCGACTCCACTCCCTCACACCAAAAACAGGGAGTCTATCGGGTGGTCCAAGAGTACGAGAGAGTGTTTAGTAAACACCCGCTGGACTTCGGGCGAGTAAAGGGGGTAGAACATCACATCCCCATGGGAGACCATCCTCCCATAAAGGAGAGATACCGACCCGTACCCCCTGCACACGATCAACACGCCAAGGGGATGCTAAAAGACATGAAGGAGGCTGGGGTAATTACGGACAGCTGTAGCCCCTGGGCAGCTCCACTAGTCTTAGTGAAAAAGAAAGACAACACCATGAGAATGTGTGTAGACTACAGGAAGGTCAACCGTATCACACACAAAGATGCGTACCCGTTACCAAGGATAGAAGAGTCCTTAGCTGCATTAAAATCTGCTAACTTCTTCTCTACTTTGGATCTCACTAGCGGGTACTGGCAGGTTCCTGTAGCAGAGGCGGACCGGGAGAAGACCGCATTCACCACCCCGATGGGTCTCAGCGAATTTAACTGTATGCCGTTCGGGCTCTGCAACGCACCAGGAACCTTCCAACGGTTGATGGAATGCTTTCTGGGACACCGGAACTTCGAGACGGTCCTACTATACCTGGACAACGTCATCGTCTATTCCAAGACCTATGAGGACCATCTGGAACACCTGGCAGAAGTGTTTGAAGCCCTGGCAAACTATGGCCTAAAGGTAAAACCCTCAAAGTGTCATCTACTGAAGCCAAAGGTACAATACCTGGGACACGTGGTGAGTGCTGACGGAGTAGCCCCCGACCCTGACAAGATCACCGTGATTAAGGACTGGCCAAGACCATCCAGCATAAAGGAAGTGCGGCAGTTCCTCGGGTTGGTAGGCTACTACCGAAGATTCATTCCCGGTTTTACCAAGAAGGCAGCTCCTATGCAGGACCTCCTGATAGGCCAGTCCAGGAAGGCCAAAAACCAGAAGCCACCCTTCAAATGGGAAAAGCTGGAAGAGGAGTCCTTCCGCCAGCTGAAGATGGCCCTCACGGGGGATGAAATCCTGGCGTACCCTGATTACAGCCAGCCCTTTATCCTCCACACGGACACAAGCAACATCGGGCTAGGGGCCGTACTGTCCCAGATCCAGCAGGGAAGAGAACGGGTAATTGCTTACGCCAGCCGAAAGCTGTGACCCACAGAAAGAAACCCTGAGAATTACAGCTCGTTCAAGCTAGAGTTCCTGGCAGTGGTGTGGGCAGTAACCGAATGTTTCAAGCATTACCTTGCCTCTTCCAGGTTCACCGTGTACACGGACAACAACCCGTTGACACACCTGGACACTGCAAGACTGGGTGCCCTGGAGCAGAGATGGTTGGCCAGCCTGTCCAATTTTGAGTTCACGATCGAATACCGGGCAGGACGCTCCAATACCAATGCGGACGCCCTGTCCAGGATGCCAAACCTACCGGACAGAGGGGAAGAGCCAGAAGAACTGGAAGAGGTCGAACTCCCTGCGTTCCACCATCATGGGATTACCCAGTATTCCCACCGTGTGAGGGCCCAGCGATCTGCTACGTTCAACCCCTTACCCCACTACAACTGGGCGGAGACGCAAGACAGTGACCCCGCAGTCCGTCTGGTGAAGGAGATGCTGACCCAGGCTGACGCCTGCCTGGACCCAGACGCTCCGGAAGAGACCAAGCAACTGTGGACGGAGAAGAGCAGACTGTTCCTCTACAAGGAGAAGTTATGCCGCAGAATGGTCAATTCCCGGACACATGAACTGATCTGGCAGGTTGTGGTACCGAGACGGGACGCAGCTATGGTGCTGGAGGCCTACCACAATGGGGCAGGGCACTTCGGATGGAAGAAGCTGAAGTTCCTGCTGCGTGAACGGTTCTACTGGATAGGCATGAGAGGAGCCATTGACAGGTGGTGTAGAGACTGTGGCCCGTGCAATCTAAGAAGAAGGGACCGTGCCAGCCAGAGGACTTCCCTGCATCCCATCATCACCAGGCAGCCGCTGGAACTGGTCGCTCTGGACCATGTTAAACTGGCTCCAAGCAGAAGCGGGTATGTCTACGCCCTAACCATCGTGGATCACTACTCCCGGTTCCTGGTGGTGGTCCCTGTCAAAGACCTGACTGCTCAGACAGCAGCCAGAAACTTCCAGCTGCACTTCTGCCGCCCACACGGGTACCCGGACCAAGTGCTGACGGACCAAGGTCCAGCCTTCGAAGCGGAGGTCTTCCAGGAGTTCTGCAACCTGTATGGCTGCAAGAAGATAAGAACAACGCCCTATCACCCCCAAACCAATGGACTCTGCGAGAAGATGAACCAGGTGGTGATAGATCTGCTAAAAACATTGCCCCTGGAAGAACGCAGTCTGTGGCCTGAGAAACTGCCCGATCTGGTGGACCTGTATAACCACATCCCGGTAGGTTCCACCAACTGTACCCCGGCTTACCTAATGCGAGCAAGACCTGGTAAGCTGCCTGTTGACCTGGATATGGGAGTCCTGATACCCGAGGACACCTCGCCAGAGGCAGACTGGGATACAGAACGGCAGCAGCAGTACCGGAAAGTACAGGAGAGCGTCGAGCGAAGTCTCTGCCAATCAAGAGAAAGGCAGGAGAGGACTTATAACCAACATGCTCCCGCTGTTCCCCTGGTACCTGGAGAGCAGGTCTTGAAAAGAAAAAGGCGGCTCCATAAGTTGGACGACCAGTGGGAAAAGGACCCGTACACCGTACTGCCCTCAAGCCACAATAATCCAAAGGTGTACGTCATCAGCAAGGATGGAGGAGAGACCACAGCCACTGTCTGCAGAGACCACCTGAAAAAGTGCCCCGAGAAGTTGCAAAGCACGGATGAAGATCAGGAAGACCCTCAACCCGTAGAGGAAAAGGAGGAAATGATCAGCACCGTACTCGGAGACCTTCCCCGGTCCTGGACACAAGTAAACAACGCTATCGTGGTGCCCGTCCTCACCTTTCTCCAGCCAGCCCCTCAAGTGCCTACAGAAGACCAGGTAGAGCTGGAAGAGCAGCCGGCCCAGGAGGCAGAAGAGTCCACACCAGCAGCGCAGGAGGATCAACCCTCTGCTAGTAGTGAGCCTGCCGTGCCCCTAGTGAGCCAAAGAGTGCGCAGACAGCCCAGCTTACCCATAACACCTCCTACACCCTGTAGTGCAGGATCAGTTAGTGAGCTCCGTAGGTCCACTAGAGTCACTAGAGGTCAGATGCCCGCTCGCTGGAAAATCTAAACTAATGCACTGTAAATTTACCTGTTTCTTGAAAATGTTTATGGTTTTTGTTGTTGCCTGTTACTAATTATGTTTCTCAGTTACCCTGCAGATTTCTTTGGACTAACAGGTTATGGACGCTGGATAACAGGAACAATTCTTGTAGATAGTTGCACATTGTGCCTCTTGCGAAGACGGCCGCGGAAGAGAAAACCTGTCTGGCGTGGCCTCCTTGCGGTCCAAAGTAGCTAGCTTCAGCCTTGCAGCCACACCCAAGGCCAACGCAAGGGGTTTGCTGTGGACAGGTCCCATACTTCGCTTAAAGCTTCACCTTGGGTAACATGGACGCCCTCTTGTTTCACAAACTTCACCTTGGGTGATATGGACACCCGGTTGCGGACACGCCGTGACCTTTAAAGAACTAAAGCTTCTTGTAAATATGTTATTGTATTATCGTTTATACCCTTGCATTTATGTTTCTTTAAAAAATGTGTTTAGTCCCGGAGTATTAAAATTTACTAGGGGGGAATGTGGCACCCCAGGGGTCTGGTTGCCACAGTAATAGAAATATTATGTCTGAGAGCAAGTGGGAGGTTTCTCTGGTCAGGAGCCCTAAGCATGCAGCACTGCCCGCCCAGACCTGGGAGGGGAGGAATCTGCCCTTATAAACTGGGTCTGGGGCGGGATTAGGTGAGTCAGAGTCTGGGAGTCAGAGCCTGGAGAGGGAAAGCAAGAACTAGGAGCTCAGTAGGAGCAGGAGTGAGTGCCAGAGGCTGGAAGCTAGAAAGCTCGCCTTGGCTGAAGACACTAAACCCGGACACGGAGTCCGAGGCTGTGGGGACATCCAGGTCCAGCAGCAGAATCCAACCGGCAGGGGATTCCATGTCCTCTGGCCATAGAAGCCCGGAGACACGGTCACAAGCAAGGGACCAGTACCGCCATCGTGAAGCGGAGGCTAACAGAAGGCCCCAAGTCACCGGCCATACGGGTGAGCACCACACGGTATACTCAGGGACGTGGGCTACTTCTACCCGCATAGAGCTAGGTAGCCAGGAAAGAGTGCAGATAGTCAGGGAGGCCTACAACTCCACCTGGCCAGGGGAGATCCTACTTGCTTACAGACTGACCAGGCCCCTACTGCTAACCAGTACTCCCGGGAGGGTCTGCGTTATTCCATGAGTAAAGACCCTGAACTACACCACACGTCTCTGTGTTTCATCGCCGCACCAGCACCATTAGTACTTGGACGCTCACACCATCACTCCCATCGTCCACACTAGCTGCCCTGAGGCAATACTTCTCCCGTGGGGAGTTATCCCATACTTGGCTGCGCATACAACATCAGCCTCAGCGGTCTGCAGCGCAGCGGTGGTCCCCACTGACCGCAATTCACGGGTGGTGTAGTCGGACATTTGTCACGTTACTAAGACTGCCACTGGTTTGACCGCCCTGGGCACGGACCGGGTCACAGCCACGGAGGACTACAACCCCCAGCGATCCGGCTCCGGGTATCCCCTGCACAGCACAGGCCCAGGGGGCGCGTCAACTTTGGCGTAGTCGGCAGGATTTCGTGCCCGCAACCACCGGGTACTGCGTGCCTGAAAAAGACTTTTATACTTACCTGTGGCGAAGTTTCCCGCCGTCCGGAGCCGTTTCCCGCCATCGGACGCCATCTTGGGTCGTTTCCCGCCGTCTTCCCGCCATCCGCAGCTGTTTCCCGCCATCGTACGCCATCTTCGGGACGCCGCACGGGAAGAAGAGGGGCGTGGACGCCGAAAGCGCCCTGGGCACGGACCGGGTCACAGCCACGGAGGACTACAACCCCCAGTGATCCGGCTCCGGGTATCCCCTGCACAACACAGGCCCAGGGGGCGCGTCATATCCATTCTATGATGACTGTCAGACTCAGTAGACGATGAAGTGACTCTCAGACAGTCACTCACCCATCTGTCTTGACTTGGAGTAGTCTGAAGATGTCAGGCATACAGGCGGTCAGCGAAAGGTTTTGCTGAACCTAGAGCTCCTACTTGCCTTGCCACTTCCAACACTGTTTGGCCGTGTTTGCACTGTGCTAGTCAGTCTTTGGCACATGCACAGTACAAATGTAAGAACAAAATGTAATATATCACTGATGGTGGTATTTTCTTGGGTGGAAGAAAAAAAACACCTGTTTTTTGTAGACTCTGAATTTACGATGAGTGGCAACCCTGGAAGACTTGTCAGTCAAAGGGATCGGGGCGCGAAGAAACCGCCTGGTCCTGCCGCAGCCTACTTGGCGAGAGACATAGTCTGCAGCTTTTCAGAGTAACATATACATAGTTGCAATAAGGAGCTGAGCTTTGATTCGTGCTGCCCATAGTTTTGGCATGATGAATTAGTTGACAGATTCCCTTTAAACCTTTCGAGATCCAGTTTGTGAATTTAGGTGCACCTGCCAATATCTGGTTGCTACAATTCTATTTACAGTCGTCTCCCAGTATGTCTCATTCCTTCTTAAAAGGAATCTGTCACCACTTTGGAGTTATCAGACCTCTACTATGAGCATACAGGGTATAGAAAAGTAAATCTATACATACCTGTATGGCCCATGGTAGAGGTCTGAATGCAGAGAAATGCAGTTTTATCTTCTTGGTTTTTCACAGGCTTGGCGTTCCCCGGACGCCTAGCTATCCCCACCCATCTGCTTATTATTCTACCAATTTCCCACCAATGTCCACGCTTACCATATTTTCCCCCCTCACCGCATATCACAGGTCGCTGTGACGTGCGTTTTTTCCCTCACCTTCCGGCGCATGTGCAAAGCACAGCTCACAGAGAGCGCGCTTTGTTTCCTCCTGGGCCCGTTTGGTTGAGCGCAGTGCTCTATTGCGCAGGTGCCAGGGAGTCCAGTGTTTACTTGAAAACCGATTTTGGTCCACATAAAGTAGTATTCTACCAATTATCTGATCTTCCCGTTGTGCTCTATGAATTTTCTCTTTTGGTAGTTGTTGAACAGACTGGGGGCGATCTTGTTCTCTCACTTTTATGGTGGTTTCCACCGACAACGGACACCACAATGGTGTGTCTTCCTCCTGATAAGCTTGTACTGCTTGGGTAGTGCTCTCAATTGCTTCCAGACTGACTTCCTCCGAGCATTCTTGCATGAACTCCTCAGGCTCTAGTGGCATTCTTGACAATTCGTCAGCATCCGCATTGCATTTTCCTGGCCTGTACTTGATGCTGAAATTGAAGTCAGCTAGTTCAGCGACCCATCTCTGACCGGTTGCATTCAGTTTGGCTGTAGTAAGGACAAAGGGTTGCTGTCAGTCTAGACCTCAAACTCTTTGCTGTAGTAGAGATAATCTCTAAATCGTTCACAGATAGCCCATTTCAATGCCAGGAACTCCAATTTTCCGGAATGTCGATGGTAATTCTTCTCGGGGTCTGTCAATGTTCTTGAACCGTAACCGATGACTCTCATTTTTCCATCTTGATGCTGATACAGGGCAGCTCCCAGTCCAACTTGAGAAGCATCACAATGAAGAACAAATGGTAAATTGAAATCAGGATATCTCAAGATGGGTGGTTTTACCAGGTAGTCTACCAGTTCTTCCAATACCTCCTGGTGGTCTGCTGTCCAGAGAATGGGTGTTGTTTCTTTTACCCACGTCCTACCCACGTTCTTCTTTTTCTCTGTGGGTGTTGTTGTCTCCATCCCCCCCCCCCCCCAAGAGGAGGTATAGTGGGGCAGAAATCCTGAATAAGTTCCGAACGTAAGTACGATAGTAGGAGAGGAATCCTAATATTTGCCTCAACTCCCCGACTGTAGAGGGCCGCTTGTCTTTTAAGGCCAGTACCGGAGCGATTTCTGCTGGGTCCATGGTATATCCTTCTCCGGACACAATTTTCCCTAGAAATTGGACTTGCCTTTTGAACAGTTCACACTTCTTTAGGGTCAACTTTACTCCATGTTGTTGATACCGCTGTAATACGGTCCTCACGTGTTCAACATGCTCCCGGAAGGTTTTGCTGTATACCACAATGTCATTCAAGTACGGCTGGCAGATATCATCCCTCAATCCTTCCAAACAGGTCTCCATGCTCATCTGAAATTCTGCTGGAGCTGAACTGAGCCCAAACGGTATGCAAATCCACTCAAAATCCTCACGGTGTGATGAATGCTGTCAAGGGTCTACTGGACTCTTCGACAAACCCTTGTTGGTATGCCTTACCCTGATCGAGTACAGAGAACCAGGTGCTTCCTGATATGCTATCCAGCATATCTTGAATTCTTGGTATTGGGTGTCGATCAGGTACGGACTTTCGGTTTAGTTCCCGGTAATCACAACACACTCTCAAGGTACCGTCCTTCTTCCTAACACAGACAATAGGAGAAGAATAAGACGACTTTGACTTTTGGATCCAACCTCTGTTGATGAGATCTTATAAATATTCTTTCACTTCACAATGTAATGGTTTTGGCACAGACATGTAACTTCTGGTTACTGGGGTCGTGTCTCAAATTGATTTTCAAATGCAATGACGGGATACAGCCTATATCAGATTCATCTTTGGAAAACGCATGACACTTCTCTCAGAATCTGATTTGCTACCGCTAGATCTTCAGGATCCCAGTACCCCGAGGTGGGTTGCGCAATTTCCTCCCCTGTGCAACTCCTGTTCCTTGGTGGGGTGACTGAATTCACTGTAGACCCCTTGGCTGGATATACCATTTAAACGGTTTCGATGTGACCTAACACAGTCTTTGGATCCAGTCTAATTTCGTGTTTCGTAGTGTTCATCACCGGTACTGTCACTCGAGCAAACCCACCAGTAGGAGTCGTAAGCACAGTCTCACCTTAAACTAGGCCTTCCGGAAGTTCTGAGGAGTCTTTTGGCACGAACAATCTTTTCTGGACTTTTCTTCCCGGTTCTACCTGGACTCCACACCTCACCCCCACCATTTGGTTTGCAGGGATGATGGTTGGGCGCAAGCCTATTTTGACTTCTTTTAGGTCCATTGTATTCTGTGCTTTCTTTACTCTATGACTCACGTTTTCCACCATGGCGTTGGGTATGACGAGCGATTTGGCGATTGCATCCACAACCAGCGCTCCTGCCTTGTGTTTCGTGATGACCTTACTGATTACATTATAACCCAGGATAGGATCCTCTGCCACGTTCTGATCACTGGTCACGAGAAAAGGTACCAAACGCTCGATGGTGTTGCTGTTCTTCGTGGCCCTGAGTTGGAAAGTCACTTCCACCCAGCCTATGAAAGGGATTTCGGTCTGGTTGCCGACTTTGTCATGGAGTTCCACTGGCCCCAAGAGTTCTTTTAGTGACCGAAGGCAAGTGTGTGTCAGGTAGCGTCTTCTCCTTTCTTTATTTAAAAGGCTCACTTGGGCTTGTGTCCCACAGTGCTTTTACTAGGAATCCATCTAGATGGCACTGTAAAAAGCACCTTTCACAGATTAGGCTGATGAGGCTATCTTTACTGACCGAGGAATCCTCCTCCTAGGAGTACATCATTTGACCTCCGCACTGGGCATTAAGTAACTGATGCCCCTGTCTCCCTTGCAGCTGTTGTAGAAAGGAACACACTTGGGGATAGTACTGACGCAGCCGTTTTACCTCATGCGCCGTTCTGGGATTTGGTGAGATTTGGATTTGCTTCTGGGGCCTCCTCTGTATCGTGGTTACCAGTCGCCCCCCACTGGCAACCTCCTGTCTTTTTACCCAAACAACTGTGACCGTTGGCATTCCTTGGCATAATATACTTCCTCACCACATCTTAGACAGTGGACACACACCGTACTCTGATTTGATGAATGGCACACTTCACAAGCCGGGTTTCTTCTGTTTTGGCACCCACTCCTGGGTCTGAGGGATACCGGTTCTGGCCTGGAACGAATTAACTTTTTCACCTCAATCAACTCGGCTCGCATTTCTCCTATTACTTACTCCCAGTCAGCGCTGGCGGTTCTCTCTTTTGTTGGTGATTTAAGGTTCCCTCTCGGAGGTGGCACTGGAGGGTCTCTATGATGATCTTCCGACTGGCCACTGGGGGTCTCCAACTTCAGCTGACTCATTTTGGAGATTTTAGGAGCAGAGTCTTTCTTTAACTTCTGTTCGCTCTCTGACTCCAAACTAGTGGCCTCATTCATTTTTTCAATTAGGACTTCGTCCAAAATGCCAGGATCTTCTAGGTACTGTTTCAGCTGCAACTTGATGTCTTTGCTGATTAATCCCGTTCCCAATGATCTCAAGAACTTCCTCTGGACTAGTCCAGCATCAAACTTCTCTTCCGCTTCTACATCTCTGGATGCAAACAACAGTCTATCCTACAGTTCAATTGCTCTGAACAAGTAACTTTGGGGTGATTCATTATTTTTCTGTGAGAGGTTAGTGAGTCAGTGGAACAATTCTGAAGTACTCTCTTTATAGTGCCCTTTTAAAATCATCTTCAGCTGTTGCAAGGTCAATTGACTCTTCATTTCTAGCATACGACAGAGGTTCATTCCTGGGCTGATCGCTTTCACCACCCCCTCAACGATCTCATCTGGCTGGTAGACTTTCTGTAAGCCTGCAGCGATCTGGTGCAACAAGTTCATATAAGACAGTCTCTCTTTCTGTTCACACTCTCCAATGTGTCCCAGGATCTTGAAATCTTTCCTTATGGTGATGTGTGGTGTTAGAGAGGACTGTCTCCCTGATTTGCCTAACCTGAGCAGGTTAAAGGTCCTGTCTGAATCTATCACCCTTTCAGAGGTTTTGGTCGATTCCTGCAAGGCTGTTGTTAGGGCTTTGAACTACAGGAATTGAAAGAACAATTCAGTCTGTGGACGGAGATTCCCGCTTTTTTGTAATAGGTGCCGCCCCTCCATCCTCCAACTTCAACGAAGTTAGAAACTGTGTTAGTTCCTGGAGTAATATCCCCATGACGTCTTCAGCTTCTTTCTCCCCCAGCTCATCCATTTTTACATTAATGGCAGCTAACAGTTGCCTGCGGTTGTGTGCTTTGGAAATCTGTTCTGACATCTTTATATGTTCTGCTACCATTCTCAATTCTTCACTGGTTAACTGAAGAAGCAGCTCACTAATTCTGTCCATTTGTATTTCCACATCCATTGCCGCTAGTGAGTTTTTCTTTAGGGCTGGTCCCCTTTAACTGGTGTAGCAGAGTTGAGTTGACGTGCTTTGCTTTTCCAGACACTTTTCCTCTTCTCCCTCTACACGCTAATTCCCGCTCAGGATTCCCCGTACGGTACGGGCCACCAATGTTACACGCACGCCGCCTAAGTTCAGATAGGGGCGAGACCGGTTATATGAATTCGTTGGAATCCTGGGGGAAGCATTACTGAGGGCAACCATAGGCTGCAGCTTCTCTCAGGCATACAATAGATTCAGTTGCTGACCAGACACATCTGACAAGAATCTTCATAAGCGGTAGAACAGTAACATTTAATGAGGCATGGCCAGTGCAATGCAAATGTCTCTTTGAGCAACAGGCTCCAGTAATAACAGTACAGTCTCCTTTGCAGCACAGCAGTACGCAGTCTATTATCCGGTATCACAGTACAGCAAAGTTTTAATGCATACACAACCACAGGCTTTTCCTTCACAAGGACTCAATAGTACACACCATTCTCTATCCTGCATGGAGGTGGGAGGGTGTGATGAGGGAGATGATCTCTATGACATGTTTCCTTCCAGTCCTTATCTTCCTGGCCGATAATACTCCACACTGTTAGCTCAGGGAGTCTGACCTTTGTTTAGCTTCCTTCCTGACCTGAATTCTGTTCCCTTGCCTTCTGTGAGATACAGATCATAAGCTACCTTTCTCTTCAGCTCCAGCCAGACAGTAAACAACTAACCCACAATCCACTTGGGGCTCTGCTAAAACACTCTCCTTCTCCTGTGACTGTGTTAACCCCCTCTAGTTGCAGGATGCTTCTCGAGCACAACACTTCCTGTCTCCTGTCCTTGTGTTACTTCTAATAGTCGCTGGATGCTTTTAAAGCAACAGCACTACTTCTGCATGTCACATATGCCTACAACACAACATCAGGGGATAATGTAAACGGTGAAAATGAAGCAAATTATGTTACAAGGAAAATACAGTAATTTGGATAAAGAAGATATTAACACAACACAATGCTACTTACACACTATCGTTCTATTATTACAATTAAACAACTCATCTTCAGTGATGTCTTAGTCCTAATTCCCTAACCTAAAGAACACCACCATCACTATCAGGCCTGTCACCGTGGTCACTCTCTGAGCAACCCAATACGTTACACAGGCCCTAACAGAGGTCTACAATAGTACATGTTAGGCCACAAGTCCCAGATTGATGAGACACTTGGAACACCTGCCTTTATTCCCTAAAGGATGGACCCGGTCCCCAATTTGTACCGTTCGTCTGCACTGGAAGAGACAGCTCACATGAACATTGCTCCACTGAGGCCTAGTCGTCTCTTTCTCTGCCCTGGCTCGGCTCACTCGGCTCAGTCCTCCCAGTTCTGGCCTCTCTCAATTCTTTTGCTCGGTTCTGGTCTCTCTGTTCCTTTACTCATTTCTGGTTACTTTACTCGAGCCTGGTCTCTCAGGTCTTCACTTGGGTCTGGTCTCTCGTAATAGCAGCTATAAGTCAACTCTGCTGCTCACATGGCCATCCAGCCACAGGTCCAAACGCCGGCTCCTCCTATTTTTGGCCTTCCCTGGCCTCTTATAATTATTAACTGCGCCACAGCTGTCACCTGACCTGGCGTCCCTTCAAATCTCCTTCCTCAGGGGATGTGTACTTCACTTTTTAGTTTCTACTAATGTAATTCCCTCCACCTTCTCCTTTCTTATCATCTTTGATCAGCAGATCAGATCAGTGTCTTCTCACTCATTCATCCCCTTACACTATATACAGCAATACTACAGTATTGCTGTCTAAAGTAGAATCAGACAATCGCAGGTTCAAGTCCCATAAGGAGACTAGCGTAAATAGTAAAAAAAAAAATGTAAAAACAATAAAAAAAAGATATACAAATTGAAATCCCCCCTTTCTCCCAGTTAACAATAAATTAATGTAAAAAAAATAAAAATGTTACATATTTGGTATCAATGTGTTCAGAAAAGTCTGATCTGTGAAAATGTAAAATGAATCAACTCGATCTGTAAAAATTGTAAAGAGAAAAAAAATCAAAATGCCAAAATTGCGGGTTTTTGGTTGCCGCAACTTCACATAAGAATACAACAAGAAACTATCAAAGTGTTTTATCTGCCCCAAAATAGTATCACTGAAAACATCAGATCACCATGCAAAAAATGAGCCCTCATATAGCTCCATCGACTGAAAAATAAAAATGTTACGCGTTTTCAAATATGGCGGCTCAAGCTATTTTTTTTTTTTTTTTTTTAAATTTCTGAATTTTTTTCACCAGTTAAATAAAAAAACAAAAACACAAGTTACATTTTTACTGCAGAATGAACGCCTAAAAAACAAACCCCAAAAGTAAATGTGGAATTGTGTTTGTTCCCAATTTCACTTGATTCAGAATTTTTTTTTTACCAATTTCTAGTTAACCATATGATAAAATGGAAGATGTCATTCTAAAGTACAACTAGTCCCACAAAATACAAGCACTCATATTGCTTTGTCAACGGGTAAATAAAAAAAGTTATGGCTCCTGGAAGAAAGGGAGGGAAAAATTTAAGTGCAAAACCAAAACATTGCTCAGTCCTTAATGGGTTATTGTAATTAAAGGGGCTGTCCAGTACTTTAGATTATCCCCCCCGATGTATCCCCCTGGGGTCCCTAAGGATTTTTGTAAATACCTTCAGTTGCAGATAATGCCTGTGAGCGGCGCTATCACTGGCCGCTCACAGACATCGCATGACTCCCGGCTGCAGCCGACTCTGACATCCACTGATGTCATGACAAGTGCTGGCAGCAGCCGGGGGTCTTTTTCTTCCTGGTTCCAGGTGGATGCCAGGCTGTGGGCGGGGTTATCCCCCCGCGTCACACCCAGCATCCCCCGCACGCTCTGCCTCTCCCCATTCATTGGAAAAGCGCGCGGTGGATGCTGGGTGTGACACGGGGGGGGGGGGGACCCCGCCCACAACCCAGCAGCCATTCCGGGGAACCCAGCGCTGAGTCATGCCTCACTTGTCGTGACATCAGCGGGGGGTCACATGATGCCTGTGAGCGGCCACCGATAGCGCCGCTCACAGCATTATCAGCAACGTAAGGTAATTACAAAAAGTCTTAGGGGCCCCGGGGGGATACATTGTGGGGGTAATCTAAAGTACTGGACAACTTCTTTAATCAGAATCTTAATCAAATGTAAATAAAATAATAAAGTTGCAGATATTCTATTCAATTAGATGTTATATCTTTAAAGCAGTTAAATAAAGCCATGTTAAGAATCCATGGAGATTTCAGGAGACATGATGAATGTACAAAGGCAGGAGAATCTGAGTTGCTATTTTTGTCTTCTGGTGTGGGACATTTCTGTGATGTAGTGGGACCTGTAATTAATGCACTCAGTAATGGCTGCAAGTTCCACAAGGACATTAAAAACTGCAGTTTATAAATCATTGAAATATAAGGTGACAAATATGCTAAATCCTTACTTGCTTTCCTAAGAATGTCTTTTGGCCTAAATGAGTCTTCTTGAATGCTCAGCATAGATGATCTTTAAGTAGCTATAAAAGCCGACAAGAGTGTAAGGTCAAAGCACGATGTAAGAAGACTATCCGGGGTGCAGGAAACGCAGAGGCCAGTGGTGCTGGTGCGATATTAGCTGCTGTCACCAGGGCCTGCAGGGCAATCTCACCTTTCTAACCCCCCATAGCAGGCCTGGGCAAACTGCAGCCCGCGGGCCACATCCGACCCTCTGACTGTTTGTCCCCGGCCCCCTGACAGGCACAGCCTTAGGGGGAGGGGGGAACAGATACTATAGCAATCTGACTATTCTCAGACTCCTCATTCATTCATTCAGATTGTAGCTCCACCCCCCGTGAGTGCTGCCTTCTCATTGGTGGAGGCTGCAGAGCTGCTCAAACCTCTGTGCAGGAGAGTTCAGGAGGACGGAAGCTGAGACTACAACTCCCATCTGCTGCACACGTAATGGGCAAGTAGCTTCTAAGTGGAGCCTGTTAGTGTATTACATACAGTAACAGCACCAGGGCTGCCTGCTGTCTAGGCTATGTGCCCACGATGCAGAAATGAAGCAGAAAATTTCTGCAGCATTTCTGCATCTCCCTGGCAGAAAAAAACGCATGCAGATTGTGCATGCGTTTTTCCTGCAGAATACATGCGGATCCACATGCGGATTCACATGCGTTTCCGCATGCAGATTGACAAGCGCTTTCCAGGCAATAGCATCACTTGGAAAGTGCTTGACAACTAGGTCACACTGTATGGCTATGTGCCCACGTAGCGTTTTTCAAGCGTATATGCTGCGGAATTTCCGCAGCGTAAACGCTTGAAAAACGCATGTATATCCGCACCCCATGGTCCCCAATGGCATTCCGCAATGTCAATGCCCATGCTGCGGATTTTTCCGCAGCGTATATGCTGCGGTCAAAAATCCGCAGCATGTTCATTAATTTTGCGGAAGCGCAGCGGAATCAATGTGCGGATGGTACCCAAGTCTGGATGAGAGGAGACTCTCATCCAGACCTGGGTACCAAAGAACCTGTAAAAAAAAGAATAAAATAAAGTTTATACTTATCTTCTGATGTTTTCCCTCCGTCGCGCTGTTGTCTGAAGGACCTGCCACGTCATTGAGTCATGTGACCCACCACATGACTCAATGACGTCACCGCAGGTCCTGCACACAACAGCGTGAGCCGCTCAAGCCTCCGGACGGGGCAGAGAATGCATCAGAAGGTGAGTATAAACTTTATTTTTTGATTTTTTACCATTCTGAACAAGTTGTCAAGCACTTTTCCAAGTGATGCTTGGAGAAGTGCTTGATAACCCGCATGCGGAAATGCATGCAAAGACGCCTCACAAACGCTTCTACCTGGCGGGAAAACCGCATGTAATATCCGCATGCGATTTTCCCGCCAGGGAGAAGCGTAAAAAATATGCTTCAGGTCCGCAACGTGGGCACATAGCCTAAATCCATGCAAACAGCATGGATTTATACAGTGTGAACCGTAAAAATTAAAACAAATAAAGCTATACTTACCTCCGAGGCCCCGGTGTGTGCAGCAGCGCTGGTTCCCGGCTGCCGGCATATCGCGAGACAGAGCGGTGAAGGGCCTGCGGTCACATGACTGTGACGTCACCGCAGGTCCTTCAGCGCTGCTGGTGACGCACCCCTGGGCCTGTGTCGCGCAGCGTTGCGCACGCGGGAGCTTACCCGGAGCCGGATCTGTTGAGGGTTGTAGTCTCGTGGCGGTGACCCGGTCCGTGCCCAGGGAGTCAGACTAAGTGGCGCTGTATTAGCAGTAGATGTTGGACGACTACGCCACCCGTTGAGTACAGCTAAGGAGCTGCTGCTGCAGGGCAGACCGCTGAGGCCGGTGGTAGGATTGTGCAGCGTGATAGTATAACCCCCAACGGGATGGGTATGGCCTCAGGGCAGCCGACGTGGATGATGGGGGTAGCAGGAACCACTCAGAGACGGTACGGTGTAGTTCAGGGTCTTTACTGGTGACAACGATAGACCCTCCCGGAGAACTGGCTAGCGATTGGGGCCTGGTCAGTCCTTGAGCAGATGGGATCTCCCCTGGCCAGGCGGAGTTGTAGGCCTCCCAAACTAACTGTACTCTTCTGGCTACCTTGCTAGAGGCGGGTATAAGTAGCCCACGTCCCTGAGTGTACCGTGTGGTGCTCACCCGTATGGCCGGTGACTCGGGGCCTTCTAGTAGCTTCCGCTCCACGACGGCGGTGCTGGTCCCATGCGTGTGACCGTGCCTTCGGGTTTCTTGGCCAGAGGACCTGAAATCCCCTGCCTGACGGATTCTGCTGCTGGGTAGGAGTTAGTCCCCACAGCCTCGGACTCCGGGTCCGGTAAGAAATCTTCTCAGTCAGGGCGAGCTCTGCAGCTGCCAGCCCCTGACTCCTTGTAACACTGCTCCCACAGAGCTCCTGTTGTTTCTTCCCATAGCTGCTTCTCTTCTCTGTCTCTACTTCTGGCATGGCCCAGGAGCTGGGCCCAGCCGGAGCCACAGCTCCCTGTCAGCCCTCCTGGCTGAACTCTCCCTCCGAACTCACTAACCCTGCCTCAGCCCCAGGTTTATATAGGGGAAGTTCTTCCCCTCCCAGGACTGGGCAGGAGGTGTGGCATGCATAGGATTCCTGACCAAGAGACCTCCCACCTGCTCTCAGACATAACATTGCCGTTACTGTGGAAACCAGACCCCTGGGGTGCCACATTGGCATTCAGAGAGAAGACGCCGGACAGGTGAGTATAAACTTTATTTGTTATTTTATTCTTTTTTTACAGGTAGAATGGTACCCAGGTCTGGATGAGAGTCTCCTCTCCTCCAGAACTGGGTACCATCCGCACATAGAGACGCATAGAAGCCGCTTGTAAAAATGTACAGTCGCGGTTTCTATGCGTTTCAATGCAAGTCAATGGCGGGAGTTCCGCTGCGCTTCCGCAAAATTAAATGACATGCTGCGGATTTTTGTACGCAGCATAAACGCTACAGAAAAATCCGCAGCATGTGCATAGAACATGCGGAATCCCCTTGGGGACCATGGGGTGCGGATTACCTAGCGTTTTACAAGCGTTTCCGCTGCGGAAATTCCGCAGCATAAACGCTTGAAAAACGCTACGTGGGCACTCAGCCTTAGGCTGAGTTCACACGATGCGTTTTTCATGCGTTTCCGCGGCGTTTTTGCAGTTGCGTAAACACCGCGGAAACGCATGAAAAACGCATGGTAGAAGGGCAGCAATGTTCCCCAATGGAAATCCGCATGTGCTGTGCCCATGATGCGGATTTTTCCGCAGCGTAAACGCTGCAGTCAAAAATCCGCAGCATGTCAATTAATTTTGCGGAAACGCTGCTCTTTTGCCGCCATTGACTTGCATTAGACCGCATGGAATCCGCATCACTGTATATGTTGATGCGCTTTTCATGCGGTCTAATGTGCGGATGGTACCCGGGTGTGGATGAGAGGACTCTCATCCAGACCCAGGTACCATTAAAAAAAAAAAGAATAAAATAAAAAATATATATATTCTCACCTTCTGACGGCCCGCGCTGCGTCCTGCCGGCTTCCCGGCACTTCGCGGTTGAATGAAGAAGGACCTTCGCTGACGTCAGAGTCATGTGACGGGTCACGTGACGCTGACGTCGGAAGGTCCTAAAGTCTTCACTGCCGGCAGCCGGGACCGATGAAGCAGGACACCGGGGGCCATCAGAGGGTAAAGTATAGATTTTTTTTTTATTTTTTGACATTCACACACTATATAAATCCATGCCGGTTGCATGGATTTATATAGTGTGAAGTTGACAAGCACTTTCCAAGTGATGCTAAAATCGCTTGGGAAGCGCTTGTCAACCCGCATGCGGAAATGAAAGTGAAGAACGCTTCATTTCCGCATGTCCCTGGCAGGAAACCGCATGTACAATCCGCATGCGTTTTTTCCTGCCAGAGAGATGCAGAAACGCTCAGGAAAAAATCCTGAGCATTTCTGCATCGTGTGCACATACCGGCATGGATTTATATAGTGTGTGAATGTCAAAAAATAAAAAATAAATCTATACTTTACCCTCTGATGGCCCCCGGTGTCCTGCTTCATCGGTCCCGGCTGCCGGCAGTGAAGACTTTAGGACCTTCCGACGTCAGCGTCACGTGACCCGTCACATGACTCTGACGTCAGCGAAGGTCCTTCTTCATTCAACCGCGAAGTGCCCGGGAAGCCGGCAGGACGCAGCGCGGGCCGTCAGAAGGTGAGAATATATATATTTTTTATTTTATTCTTTTTTTTTTAATGGTACCTGGGTCTGGATGAGAGTCCTCTCATCCACACCCGGGTACCATCCGCACATTAGACCGCATGAAAAGCGCATCAACATATAGAGTGATGCGGATTCCATGCGGTCTAATGCAAGTCAATGGCGGCAAAAGAGCAGCGTTTCCGCAAAATTAATTGACATGCTGCGGATTTTTGACCGCAGCGTTTACGCTGCGGAAAAATCCGCATCATGGGCACAGCACATGCGGATTTCCATTGGGGAACATTGCTGCCCTTCTACCATGCGTTTTTCATGCGTTTCCGCGGCGTTTACGCAACTGCAAAAACGCCGCGGAAACGCATGAAAAACGCATCGTGTGAACTCAGCCTTAGGCTATGTGCCCACGTTGCATAAATGAAGCAGAAAATTTCTGCTTCATTTCTGCAAGTCCTCTCCCAGAAAAACGCATGCGGAATTCCGCACGCGTTTATTGCGCATTTTTCGCGCGTTTATCACGTGTTTTCCACATGCGGAATTGCCTTGCGTTTTTTATGCATTGGACAAAGGCAATTCTGCTTGCGGAAACGCAAAATTAATTGACATGCTGCGGATTTTTGAACGCAGCATAAACGCTGCGGAAAAATCCGCAGCATGTGCATAGAACTTGCGGAATCCCATTGGAGACCATGGGGTGCGGGTTACCAAGCGTTTTACAAGCGTTTCCGCTGCGGAAATTCCGCATCAAAAACGCTTGAAAAACGCTACGTGGGCACACAGCCTTAGGCTATGTGCCCACGTTGCGGACCTGAAGCATATTTTTTACGCTTCTCCCTGGCGGGAAAATCGCATGCGGATATTACATGCGGTTTTCCCGCCAGGTAGAAGCGTTTGTGAGGCGTCTTTGCATGCATTTCCGCATGTGGGTTATCAAGCACTTCTCCAAGCATCACTTGGAAAAGTGCTTGACAACTTGTTCAGAATGGTAAAAAATAAAAAAATAAACTTTATACTCACCTTCTGATGCATTCTCTGCCCCGTCCGGAGGCTTGAGCGGCTCACGCTGTTGTGTGCAGGACCTGCGGTGACGTCATTGAGTCATGTGGTGGGTCACGTGACTCAATGACGTGGCAGGTCCTTCAGACAACAGCGCGACGGAGGGAAAACATCAGAAGATAAGTATAAACTTTATTTTTTCTTCTTTTTTACAGGTTCTTTGGTGCCCAGGTCTGGATGAGAGTCTCCTCTCATCCAGACTTGGGTACCATCCGCACATTGATTCCGCTGCGCTTCCGCAAAATTAATGAACATGCTGCGGATTTTTGACCGCAGCATATACGCTGCGGAAAAATCTGCAGCATGGGCATTGACATTGCGGAATGCCATTGGGGACCATGGGGTGCGGATATACATGCGTTTTTCAAGCGTTTACGCTGCGGAAATTCCGCAGCATATACGCTTGAAAAACGCTACGTGGGCACACAGCCTTAGGCTGTGTGCCCACGTAGCGTTTTTCAAGCGTTTTTGATGCGGAATTTCCGCAGCGGAAACGCTTGTAAAACGCTTGGTAACCCGCACCCCATGGTCCCCAATGGGATTCCGCAAGTTCTATGCACATGCTGCGGATTTTTCCGCAGCGTTTATGCTGCGTTCAAAAATCCGTAGCATGTCAATTAATTTTGCGTTTCCGCAAGCAGAATTGCCTTTGTCCAATGCATAAAAAACGCAAGGCAATTCTGCATGTGGAAAACGCGTGATAAACGCGCGAAAAACGCGCGATAAACGCGTGCGGAATTCCGCATGCGTTTTTCCGGGAGAGGACTTGCAGAAATGAAGCAGAAATTTTCTGCTTCATTTATGCAACGTGGGCACATAGCCTTAGGGTATGTGCACACGATGCAGAAATGAAGCAGAAAATTTCTGCAGCATTTCTGCATCTCCCTGGCAGAAAAAAACGCATGCAGATTGTGCATGCGTTTTTTCTGCAGAATACATGCGGAATACATGCGGATCCACATGCGGATTCACATGCGTTTCCGCATGCAGATTGACAAGCACTTTCCAGGCGATTTTAGCATCACTTGGAAAGTGCTTGACAACTAGGTCACACTGTATAAATCCATGCAAACAGCATGGATTTATACAGTGTGAACCGTAAAAATTAAAACAAATAAAGCTATACTCACCCCCGAGGCCCCGGCGTGGCTGCAGCGCTGCTTCCTGGCTGGTTCCCGGCTGCCGGCATATTGCGAGACAGAGCGGTGAAGGGCCTGCGGTCACATGACTGTGACGTCACCGAAGGTCCTTCAGCGCTGCTGGCATTCAGAGAGAAGACGCCGGACAGGTGAATATAAACTTTATTTGTTATTTTATTCTTTTTTTACAGGTACAATGGTACCCAGGTCTGGATGAGAGTCTTCTCTCCTCCAGAACTGGGTACCATCCGCACATAGAGACGCATAGAAGCCGCTTGTAAAAATGTACAGTCGCGGTTTCTGTGCGTCTCAATGCAAGTCAATGGCGGGAGTTCCGCTGCACTTCCGCAAAATTAAATGACATGCTGCGGATTTTTGTACGCAGCATAAACGCTGCGGAAAAATCCGCAGCATGTGCATAGAACATGCGGAATCCCATTGGGGACCATGGGGTGCGGATTACCTAGCGTTTTACAAGCGTTTCCGCTGCGGAAATTCGGCAGCATATACGCTTGAAAAACGCTACGTGGGCACACAGCCTTAGAGTATGTGCCCATTATGCAGAATTGAAGCAGAAAATTTCTGCAGCGTTTCTGCATGTTCTTGGCAGGAAAAACGCTTGCGGATTTTACACGCGTTTTTGCAGCGTTTTTACATGCGGATTTGACTTGCGTTTTTCAAATGCATTGGGACCTCAAATCCGCATGCAGAAACGCACAAATAATGGACATGCTGCGGATTGTTCTGCAAGGAAAATCCACTGGGGAAAATTCCGCAGCATGGGCACAGAACATGCAGATTTTCATTGGGGATCATTGGGCACGGATTACCAAGCATTTTGCAAGCGTTTATACTGCAGAAATTCCGCAGCAAAAACGCTTGAAAAGCGCATAGTGGGCACACAGCCTAAGGCTACGTCCACACAATCCGGAGCCGACTGTGGTCCTGAATCTGCGGACGAGCCGCCCCCGGCTTCCACTCATTATGCAAATGAGCAGCGGCTGGGTTTTTTTTTTTTCACCTGCAGACTTTCCCCATAGAGATTAGGTCTGCGGACCCGTAGGAGAAATTGACATGCTGCGGTCCGGAAAGATGCGCCGCAGACGCATAGTGGACATGGGATTTGTGTAAATCCCATCCACTACGCTGTAACATCTGGCCTCTGCGGATTGCACGCAGCGCACTTGCACTGGGTACAATCCGCAGTAAACACTGATCGTGTGCACATACCCTTATTCTGCCGTATTGTATTTCCGGAGCAGGAGAGGTAAGGGTTAAACACACACACATATCTGTGACTTATCACATCCTCTCTGTAGACTGCAATGACTATCCCCCCCACTCCCTGCCTGTCCCACATGTGATGTGGATTTATGCATGTGGAACAGGGGTGGGCAAACATCTTTTTTTCCAATTCTCCCAATTTATTTATTACTTCATCAATTGCCAATACTGGCTACGATAAACTTTATTGCGCCAAGTATTATCGGTCTACGTTCAGGGTATGTGCCCACGCTGCGGAAATGAAGCAGAAATTTTCTGTTTCATTTCCACATGTCCTCTCCCGGATAAACGCATGCGGAATTCCGCACGCGTTTATCGTGCGTTTATCATGCGATTTACACATGCGTAATTGCCTTGCGTTTTTTATTGCACTGCAAAGGCAATTCCGCTTGCGGAAACGCAAAATTAATGAACATGCTGCAGATTTTTCCCTGCAGCAAAAACGCTGTGGAAAAATCCGCAGCATGGGCATTGAACTTGCGTAATCACATGGGGGGCGGATAACATAGCGTTTCACAAGCGTTTACGCTGCGGAAATTCCGCAGCATATCCGCTTGAAAAACGCTACGTGGGCACATACCCTCACACTACTTTATTTTCGGTGCTGTCTATGAAAAAAAATAAACCTGATCTTACACAGACAGCACTAGGATAAACGTTATGCAATTGAGCTATTTAGATTACAGTTTAATAGAGACCAAATATCCGTGTGAAAAAAGAGCACGAGCACGCATCGGTCTCTTCTGTATGTCAGATGACACTTGCCTAGTGAAGTCTATGGATGCGCACAAAAAAATATGAATTTTCTGTATACCATGCGATTTTTACAGATACATTTCCATTACTAACGTAGGAAACTGTATTCATTTTTGTAAATTATATTCACTCTCTGAATTGTAAAGCGCTGCGGAATATGTTGGCATTATATAAATAAAGATTACTATTTCTTCCGATATATAAATATGGATGCCGTATGGATGACACTACAGATGATACAACGACAGCACCAACAGGAGGTTGCCTCCCCATCCTAATTAGGGACCGGAAACACGAGGTTAAATAGCCCTCCCCTTCCCTTCATCCTCAGTGTTTTCCTGTCCCTAATTGTATGAAGAGTAGTGATGAGTGAGTATGTTTTGTTAACCCTTTCGCCGAGTATGCTCGGGCGAGCACCGAGTAGTTACAGCTGCTCGGTGTTCTGTGACGCGCGCCGGCATTGCAATGGGCGCATCGTCCCTTCTGGTTGCGTTCCACGATGGAACGCACCGCCATTTTGGCGGGAAATTTGATAATTTAAAAAAAAAAAGAGGTTGGCTGGACCTGATGTCAGGAGAGGGAGAGCCTCATCCTATTGGATGGGAAAAGGTGCTGGATCTCGGTTTCCTGTACAAATAGGACCCAGATGGAAGACTCCATAAGGTAGGACTGAGGTTCTAATGATGGATGTGTCTGCCCCTAAAGCTTCTGCAGAACCCAGTGCAAACCCTGGCCCAGTGAGTATGTCTGGTAAAGGGTAGATCCGTCTTGGTGCAAGATCCATCCTTATGTCTTCCCCTTGTCTTTTAGGGTGACAAAGATCCTGCACCAAAACCAAAAGAAAAACCTGCAAGTCGCAAATGTGCCATTTGTAGCAAGAAGCTCCCATCAGCCCACAAAAAGGCTCTATGTCAGACGTGTACTGAAAAAATCATCCGTGAAGAGCAACCCTCCTTAATGGATGAAGTCAGAGGAATGGTACGCCAGGAGATCCAATCGTCCTTGGCCACCTTTTCACAATCCTTTTCTGGGGGTCCCTCAGTATCCAGGAAGAGGAAGTACGCCCCAGAAGATACCTCAGACTCAGAGGCAGAAAATTCAGCCCCTGAGGAATGGTTAGAGGAAGGTGAAGTCACTCCAGGCCATAATACTGATCAGGATGATAGGAAGAAAGACAATGGGAGTAGAAGAGGAGAAAATGTCTCGCACGGTCCAGGACGAGATGTTTGGGGGATTGAGATCAAGGAAGAAAATGGTGTTCCCCATTCATGACAACGTCCAGAATTTAATTCTGGATGAATGGGAATTTCCAGAAAGGAAGCTGAACATTCCATCTGACCTAAAGGATCGCTTTCCCTTAGATGAGGACCTCTCTAAATGCTGGTCAGAGATACCTAAAGTCGACATCCAGGTAGCCAGAGTGGGGAAGAAAACTACCTTACCCTTTGAAGACTCTTCTCAGCTTAAGGATCCACTTGACCGCAAGATGGATAGTCTACTTAGGAAGTCATGGGAGACGTCAGCTGCCGCCCTGAAGACAAATGTCGTTTCTACCTGCGTCACAAGAACCCTGTTCCACTGGTTACATCAGTTAGAGGATCATATCCAGGGTGGTACCTCGAGAGAAGATCTTCTGGCCTCCCTGCCCCTCTTAGAAAAGGCAGCAAGATTCCTGGCGGACGCCTCCGCTGAATCCGTCTGGATTGCAGCAAGAACTTCGGTTCTTTACAATACCGCAAGAAGGGCACTGTGGTTAAAGATGTGGAGCGGTGACATCCTATCTAAAGCCAAATTATGCTCTATACCCTTCAAGGGGGAATACGTCTTTGGTCCGGCACTGGATGATTTATTGGAGAAAGTATCCGATAAAAAGAAATCTCTCCCAGAACCAAAAACGTCCAAAAAGAGGCCATTTCGTCCTCCTTAGACACAAAGTAACAGAGGAAAGGGTAAATCAGGTCGCTGGAGCTGCGCCAAAGTAGGAACAGGTAGAAGCATTTTTCAATCCCAACGTTCTGATAGGCAATGACGCCAGACAGGTGGGAGGCAGAATCTCAGGATTCTTCAGGCAATGGTGGAGAATAACATCAAACCTCAAGATCCTAGACTGTGTCAGGTCAGGAAAAAAAGTAGAATTTTCCTTCTTTCCCCTTGGAGACTGGAAGTAACATCTCTCCCATCAGCAAAACTGTAGAAGGTTCTAACATCAGAACTTCAGCAGATGCTATTTTCAGCAGTGATTGTTCCTGTGCCAGAAGCAGAACAGGGCAAGGGCCATTACTCAAGATTATACCTGGTAAAAAAAAAAAACTGATCCCATCGGGTTATCATTAACCTGAAGCAGCTAAATCAATACATTCTTTACCAAAGATTCAAAATGGAGTCAGTAAAAACCACGGTCCCAGTGATTGGAAAAAACTTTGTCATGGCTACTGTAGACCTAAAAGACGCATATTACTATGTGCCCATTCACCCAGATTACCAGCGATATCTGAGGTTTGCGGTCTCACTACATCAGACGGTATGCCATTTCCAGTTCAGAGTCCTTCCCTTTGGCATCTCCTCAGCGCCCTGGACCTTTACAAAAATTATGGCTGAAGTAGTCGCATACATCAGGGGAAAAAATATCTGCATCGTTCCTTACCTAGACGACTTCCACATCATGGCTCCTTCTACTCCCGTCCTCAAAGAGCAACTTCAATCAGTCTTACAGACCCTGGGATCCTTGGGCTGGATCATAAATCGGGAAAAATCGGACCCCATCAACACAAAAGGTCTTCTTAGGAATCCTCTTAGGTTCTCAAGATCAGAGGTCCTTGCTACCAACATCCAAACAATTAACCCCTTAAGGACCAAGCCACTTTGTAGGCTAATGACCGGGCCAATTTTTTCAATTCTGACCACTGTCTTTGGTGGCCAGTGTCAGGCAGCTGCTGCAAAGGCAAATAAAGTAATGGGATGCATTAAAAGAGGCATAGATGCTCATGAGGAGAACATAATTTTACCTCTATACAAGTCACTAGTGCAACCACACTTAGAATACTGTGTACAGTTCTGGTCTCCGGTGTATAAGAAAGACATAGCGGAACTAGAGAGGGTGCAGATGTAAGGTGCCCCAGCGAGGTGGGCGAGCTGTAGCCCCCTCTCGCTCTGGCACCCTACAGACAATTCGTGTCCTCCCTCTGATGTGTGGCTGTGTATGTGGGGCTCTCCACTTACTTCAAACCATCCGATCGCGGCTGTCTCCAGGCATTTCTCTTCTGGGACCAGAGCAGCAATAAATTCAGAGGACACGAGGTTCTTAACCATAACTTGGACTTTACTTGGGGAAGAGGAATATGTACAGTATTTGCAGGCAGATATAATGGATAAGGCCCGACAGGTTATTATCTCCCTCACCGGCGCTGGCAACATCTTCAGCCCTGGTTCCCTCTTTCTGTGAAGCATCTCTGTGACTCTAATCTCTAGCCCAAGAGACTCTTCTGCAATACCAGCAGTGTTCTGGATCCGATATCTCCCCCACGTCTTAGCCTGGAGTCCTATTTATCTTCCTCTGCTTCCTGCAGACTAGAAGTGCCCCGGGTCCTCACTACCTCTGTTGAGTTTCTCCGGCCGGCTAACAGGACTCTTGCGCAGGGAGACTTTTGCACTATTGATCCCACTGTCTGAGGGTATGGAGCTCCTGTCTACCCTAGCAGCCACATATACTCAGGCTGCCCGTACAGTTCACTGTCCTATCTCTTACTGATCATCACTTCCTGCTTCTGGAAACTAAGCAGGGATTTTCCTAAAGTGCCCACCCTCTGTGGACTGTCATAACACAGCATTAACCCCATCACTGTCTGTAACACTGCTAGCAGACTGAACCTCACATCTGCACCCAGGACAGTGGCATCTTGTGGCTGATTACAGGTACGGCAGCCCACAAGGAATTATGCCAGGAACAAGCTCTACAACACTCAAGGCTTGATCAGGGCACTAAGTTCCCCCCTCTACTCTACTTACTGGACCACTGAAGCTAACCCCCTTAGCTTGGCCTACCAACAGTCCAGAGATGTCTAACTACAGGAACACTTCTTTTAACTACCTCAGTGCCAAGGGAAGGCTACGTCCTTCCCCACTATTACACAGAGAAGAGCAACCCAGGTTATTAGAGGACTGGGGGGTCTGCAATACCAAGACAGGTTATTACACTTGGGGTTATTTAGTTTGGAAAAACGAAGGCTTTGGGGTGATCTTATTACTATGTACAAGTATATAAGGGGACAGTACAAAGATCTTTCTACTGATCATTTTACACTGAGGCCTGAAACGGGGACAAGGGGGCATCTTCTACGTCTGGAGGAAAGAAGGTTTAACCATAATCACAGACGCGGATTCTTTACTGTTCGAGCAGTGAGACTATGGAACTCTTTGCCGCATGATGTTGTAATGAGTGATTCACTACTAAAATTTAAGAAGGGCATGGATGCCTTTCTTGAAAAGTATAATATTACAGGTTATATATACTAGATTACGTTGATCCAGGGAACTAGTCTGATTGTCGTATGGAGTCAGGAAGGAATTTTTTTCCCCAATGTGGAGCTTAGTGCTTGCCACATGTTTTTTTTTTCCTTCCTCTGGATCAACATGTTAGGCTATGGGTTGAACTAGATGGACTTCCTTCAACCTTAAAAACTATGTTACTGTCACTTTATGAGGTAATACCTCTGGAACGCTTCAACGGATCCCCCTGATTCTGAGATTGTTTTTTCGTGACACATTGTCCTTCATGATAGTGGTAAAATTTATTTGATATGACTTGCGTTTATTGTAAAATAAACAGAAATTTGGCGAAAAATTTAGCAATTTTCAAACTTTGAATTGTTATGCCCTGAAATCAGAGAGATATGTCACACAAAATAGTTAATAAATAACATTTCCCACATGTCTACTTTACATCAGCACAATTTTGGAATCAAAATTTTTTAACGTAGAGCTGTGAAAATAAAAAAAAATCACAAATTTTCTTTTAGCCCCAAATTTTTATTTTCACAAGGGTAACATGAGAAAATTGACCTCTCATTTTGTTGTGCAATTTCTCATGAGTGCGCCAATACCCTACATGTAATTGGCAACTACTTTTGAAGCACAGTGCAAAGGTCAGAAAGGAAGGAGCGCCATATTATAGTACAGAATTTACTGTTATGGTTTGAGGGTCCATGACCCACTGGGAGATCCCCTGAGGTGCCGTAACAGCAGATTCCCCCATAAATGACCCAATTTTACAAACTACACCTCTCAATGAACTCATCTAGGGGTGCAGTGATCATACTGACAACAAGGGTGTGTCACAGAATTTTATCCCATTGGGCAGTGAGGAAAAAATAATTACATTTTTACCCCAAAAATTTTGTTTTAGCTCCAGATTTGACATTTTCACACTGGGATAATGGATAAAAATGGCACCAAAATTTGTCCCATAATTTCTGCTGAATGTGGCAATACCTCATATGTGACTGTACAGTACTGCTTGGCCACATGGCGACACTCGGGAGGGACGGAGCGCTATTTGCCTCCTGGAGCGCAGAGTTTCCTAGAATAGTTTGCGTACCCCAAGAACAGAGCCCCTAAATGCTAGAAGAGCAGAATCCCCCCTCAAGTGAAACCCATTTTGGAAATAATACCCCTGCCAAACATGTGGACACTAAATGTGGTTTAGACACACTGCGGTGCTCATAAGGGAGGGGGATTTGGATTTGGGAGCGCAGAATTTGCTGAGTTTCTTTTGGGGGGCGAGGATCCATTTAGCTTTTCCAGTGCCTTTGTACTAACCGTAACGTGGAGCCCCCTTTATTTCCATTAACACATGATAGACCTGAGTGGGGGCTTTTGTGTGAAGCTTTTATTGGGAACATTTTACATAACATTTTAGATCATTTATCCGGCGCTCTACGCTGAGCACTTACTTTGGGGTTTCCATCTAAATCTCCAAATGACTTGAGTCAGATGAAACCCCAGAGGGATCCATTCACTGTAATGAGATGAGGCAGCAGAGTTACTCTGGACTCCGTCTGGCCAACGTTATCCTTCTTTTTAGAACTGCACAAAACTGTGGCTGACCGCGCTTTTATTTATGCCTAAAATGATGGACACCGCCAGATCATAGGTCAGACGGCGTGCACAGTGCCTCCATCTGTCTCATTACAGGGAATCTTCCGTCAGGGGTTTCTGTCTGAATCACGTATTTCTGAGATTTACACAGAAACCCCGGTGCAAGCGCTCAGCGCAGAGCGCAGGATAAATGTGCGCCGAGCAATACTGCGATTTTTGGGAGGCAGAATAAACAAATCTGCAGCAGGAGAAGAATTATTTTTTATTTATTATTATTATTATTATTTATTACTCCGGTCCTCGTGCAGTATAAAAGTGACTAGGCGACTTTATTCTTCGGGTCAGTGTGATTACAGCGATGACAGATTCATATCCGGTTTTTATGATTGACAGCTGTCACTCACTTTTTTGCGGGATGAGTTGACGTTTTTATTGGTACCATTTTTGGGCAAATTACTTTTTTTGATCGCTTTCTATTCTAATTTTTGGGAGCTAGAATGAACAAAAAACAACAATTCAGGATTTTTTTGTTGTTGTTACTTGTGTGGTAAAATTGATAAGGCAGCTTTATTCTTTGGGTCAATACTAGTGATGAGTGAGCATGTTCGTTACTGCTCTGTGCTCGTCCGAGCATCTCCCTGCCCGAGATGCTCGGCGCTCGCCGAGTATTTCCGGGGTTGCTTGGCGGGAGCTCGGGGCTCCTCACCACATGTTTGGCGCTCTTTAGAGTGCCAATGAACATGCAGGGATTGCCTGCCACTCACTGTAATGCCGTAGCCATGTTGGTTGTGGAATTACAGTGATTGACTGGCCGCACAGCGTCATCAGGTCTATATCAGACCAGGCGCCGCCATGCTCGTCACAGTCACTTCAGAATCAGACAGTGTAGGGAGAGCTGCTGCTGAGCTAGGGAGAGATTTGCTTGTTTCTAGTTAGTGTAGGTGTACCAAACTATATTAGAGACACATATCCATCTCAACAAACAGTCCTTCTGAGGACTAATCCATCTGCAGAGATATCAGGCAGGCAGTGTATATAGGCGGGCAGGGTATAGAGCAGACTGCAGTGCACATAGCAAGGAGGGTCCATTCCAGTTCTGGCTTCTGCTGCTGTTAGATATTTCTAGAAATAGGCCTAGGTCTCAGGGGCTAGGAATACATTTTTTTGGATCTTAATCCTCATTATTTGCTTAAAAAGCAATCCAGAGAACACAGTTTTTCTGTGCCATTTGCTTGTTGGCACTGCAGAATACAGCCAGGTCCTTTCCATATTACAGCGCCAGTACTGGGGACCAAACAAAGGGAAGAAAGCCTCCAAGAATTCTTTAGCTAACTGGATCAAAAAAGCAATCACAGAGGCAAATAAATATCAAGACCAGTCTCCTCCAGTGTCGCTAAAAGCTCATTCCACTAGAGCCATGTCAGCCTCATGGGCCGAAAGGGCCAGCGCTTCCATCAAGCAGATCTGCAAAGCTGCCACCTGGTCCTCGGTCCATACCTTACCAAGCATTACAGATTAGATTTAATGTCTGTAAAAGATTTATCCTTTGGCAGAAAAGTTCTGCAGGCTATAGTCCCTCCCTAACGATATTCTTTTGGTATTACTCCTGTTGGTGCTGTCGTGGAGGAGATTAGAGAAAATAGAATTAGACTTACCAGTAATTCGGTTTCTAAGACCCTCCACAACAGCACGGGTAATTTTCCCCCATGAAACTTTATGTTCATTTAAAATTCCTTGGTGTTAATAAATAATTCAAGCATTAAAGACTCACTATTTGGCTGGTCACTATCTGTTTGAACTTGGAACAGGTCAAAGTCACCTCTCAGCCCCCAATTCATTCTTCATTGTATCTCTGTAGAGTAACAAGTTAGCATGACCAGGTTCTGTCCTACTTATTACACGCACCTAATTATTCAAGTCTGGCGCTAACGGAGTTCATAGTTATAGCGTTAGTATGGTTGAAAAAAAGACACATGCCCATCAAATTTAACTGAGGATCCCATTGATTCTGAGAATTTTTTCATGACATATTGTACTTCATGATAGTTTTAAAATTTGTTCGATACAACTTGTGTTTATTTGTGAAAAAATTGGAAATTTTTCAAAAATTTGGAAAATTCCACAATTTTCCAACTTTTTTAACCTTTTTCTGACATTATACATACTAATAAGTATCTGCGTCCTGGGCCTTATGGGCCAGATACTAATTAGTATGTGCGATCTTTAATGTGGCACCGCAACTTTGGTCGCGTTGATCGCATTAAATTTCCGGAGCCATCTTACCTCACGGTAGATGGCGTCGGCATCCCGGGGGGTGTCACCCCCCCACCCCTGATCGCTGTGATTGGCTGTTCAATTCTGGACAGCCAATTACAGCATTTCTCACTGTTTCCGGCAATCAGATTGCCAGAAACAGTGATGTGCAGCCTTGGATCAGTGCTTCTAAGAGCACCGATCCTAGGCTGTTGTCTAGCAACACCAGCCCTCTCCCCAACCCGCTCTGATTGGTGCGATAGCCGATTACATCAATCGTACCAATCAGAGTGCCGACCGCGAGGTGATAGGGCGGTCACAGGGCGGTGACCGGCTTGTGACCTGCCTGTCACCTCCCTGTTACCCCCAGTGATGGTAGACCAGGCCCCAGGCGATGATGACATCGATCGCTCCAATCAGAGTGCCTGACCGGGAGGTGACCGTGTGGTGACCGGCCTGTGACCTGCCAGTCACCACCCTATCACTCCCCTGTGACCACCCTGCACTTGGTGAGGATTTGTACAGTGCGGTCACACTTCTGATCGCTGGTATGCTGGGCCTTGTGGTGCCACAGAAGCCTCTGTGACACCACAAGACAATCTCTTACCTGCTCCGGTTGCTGCTCCTGCTGGATCTGCTGTTGCTTCGGTCTCCTGCTGCAGCTACCATTGCTGATCGACTGCTCCGGTCTCCTGCTGCTATGCTCCTGCTTGTAAGTTGCTCCCGCTGCTGATCCTGCTGCAGAGCCTGCTCCTGCTGCTGATCCTGCTCCAGAGCCTGAAAGAAGAACAGAAGACTTTGGTAAGTCCATCTCCAATCCCCCTCTTCTTAAACCCCTCCACCACCTTTTTACCCCCCTTCCCACCCCCCAGTTTTTTTTTTTTTCATGCGTCCTGCAGCGGCCGAGCAATGACCAGTGACTACGTCACTGATCAACTTACATGCTCTACTTTTTTTTGTCACGGTCCATTTCCCCCCCCCTCTTTGCACCACCTCCGTGCGTGCATTTAGAAGCCGCCGAGCGTTGATCAGTGACGCAAATCACCAATCAGCACTCGCGCTTGCTATCTTACACTTTTTTTCTCTAATAACCCCCCACAACAGCACACACTAGGATGTAACCCCACCCTAATAGGGACAGGAAATACGAAGAGGTTTAAATAGCCCCTCCCACATCCTCCCTCCAGTGTTATTTCCTGTCCCTATCAGCGATGAAGAGGTCATACCGGTGTGCTGAGCCGGCGACAGGCACTGGGGGAAAGCTACTAGCTGGGCAGCGGAGGATCGAGCGGTCTTTACCTCTCCTCCTCAGGGCGCTGCTCCCATCTCCTCTGGATTCGGGACCCCCTCCTGCAGTCTGCGCTTTCGGGCAAGGTCTGCAAGATCTTCTGACCAGAGACCTCTCTGAGCTCTCCGGTCCATCTCCTCCTCCTCTCCCCCGCTGGATGCGCGGGCGATGCCGGCTCCAGGATGTGGAGCGCATGCCGTGGCACCGGAAGTGACGTCGGGCGGTGGATGATGACGTCACTTCCGGCAGTCTGCGTTCCACTGTGAACCGCATCAAAAAAGCTATGGGGGAAGAAGAGCGGAATGCCGCCGGTGATCAGGAATCTTCACCTGGACACCGGGGGAGAAGCCCTCTAAACAGACGGAGGCGCTGGTCCGGTCGCCCATAAAAGGAGCCCTGGACAGGAAGACATCTACTGGTAGGACAAAACCATGTCTGTTGAAGCTTCTCGATCTGCATCTGTAGAGCCCAGTGCCGGTCCGGTCCCAGTAAGTATGGCACTGGTAGTCCATCTCCCAGATGCAGGAAATAGAGTTTATAGCTCCCCTTCCCTTCTCCCCTCTTTTGTAGTGGGACAAGGAACCTGCATCTGGAGAAAAAGTTAAACCGTCACGCAGATGTCCCATCTGTACAAAAAAACTATCGTCCTCCCATAGAAAGCCCCTATGCAAGGACTGTACGGAGAAGATTATCAGGCAGGAACTCCCTTAATGGAGGAGATAAAGGTGATTGTATGTCAGGAGATTAAATCCTCCTTCGCCTCGGTCACTCTCTCTACGCCCTCACCTAGTCAGGGTTCTACATCTACTCCCTCAGCAGCCAAAAAGAGGAAGATTAGCCCGCCAGAGGGAGGGGAGGAAGACTCTCAAGAGGAGATATATATCTCGGAAGATCTTCCAGAGGAAGGTGAACTAAGTCCAGCCCCTGATAACTCCCAACGAGAGAGATATTACTTTCCATCAGATAGTTTGGAGGAGCTCCTCATGGCAGTAAGGAGAACTATGGAGGTCGAGGAAGAAAAAGTGCCCCAAACAGTACAGGATCAGATGTTTGGGGGGCTACGTTCCAGGAAAAAATTGGTGTTCCCTATACACCAGAGTATTAGGGACTTAGTCTTAGAGGAGTGGGAATCTCCAGAAAAGAGATTAAATACCCCTACAGAGTTAAGGGATAGATTTCCTGTAGACAATGAGATGGCAGAAGGCTGGTCTGAAGTCCCAAGAGTGGATATCCAGATTGCACAAGTAGCAAAGAAAACCACACTGCCCTTTGAAGATTCCTCTCAATCAAAAGACCCCTTGGAACGCAAAATGGAGGGACTTCTCAGAAAATCCTGGGAGACCTCGGCAACACTATTAAGCACCAACGCAGTCTCTACGGGCGTAGCTCGATCAATGGCTCATTGGCTAGATCAACTGGAGGAACACCTAGTTTCAGGCACCCCCAGAGAAGACATCTTGGCATCCCTACCGCTTCTACGGAAAGCTACGGGGTTTTTAGCAGACGCCTCTGCAGAATCCGTGAGAATGGCGGCAAGAGCATCTGGGCTATCAAACTCTGTAAGAAGGGCCCTGTGGTTGAAATCCTGAAATGGCGACGTGGCATCTAAAATGAAGTTGTGTTCCATCCTCTTTAAGGGGAAATACATGTTCGGACCAGCCCTAGATGATCTTCTAGAAAAGGCCTCAGACAAGAAGAAGGCCCCCCCCGGAACCTAGGAATGTGAGGAAGAGGCCTTTTCGTCCCTCCCAAGAGCAGACACCTCAATATAGGGGTAAAGGCAAAACAGGACGATGGAGCTACCCAAAAGGTAGAAGGAGGCAAAAATATTTTTCTCTCCCAAAACCAACGTCAGAACAGACCATGACGTCAGGACAGTCGGGGTCCGCTTCTCGAATTTTCTCCCTCAGTGGAAAGAAATCTGCTCAGACCCATGGTTCCTGAGGGGTGTCGAGTTCGGAGTAAAAATAAATTTCTCCTCCTATCCTCCAGAGAGGATAAGGTTAACACCGCTCTCCTCTCAAAGTCGTCAGGCCACCCTGATATCCGGTCTTACAGACCTATTGTCCTCAGGGATGATATCCCTGGTTCCTACAAGAGAGATAGGCACAGGACATTATTCCAGACTCTTCCTAATAAAAAAAACAAATGGCTCACACTGAGTTATAATCAATCTAAGTCCACTGAATCAGTATATCCACTACCAACTATTCAATATGGAATCCATCAGGTCAACGGTCCCACTGATAGGACAGAACCATGTCATGGCCACAATTGACCTCCTGGATGTATATTACCACATCCCCATACATCCACTTCACAGGAGGTTCCTAAGATTCGCAGTGGCTCAGGGGGATCAAATAGTCCACTATCAATTCAATGTTCTCCCATTTGGAATTTCATCAGCCCCGCGAATATTTACAAAAGTCATAGCAGAAGTCATGGCTTATATCGGGGGTCAGAACATTTCAATTGTACCATACCTCGACGACCTGTTATTAATCGGGCCCTCAGTACCAGTAATCCGAGAACATCTACAGTTGACCACTCAGATCCTATCATCTCTGGGCTGGTTAGTGAACCAGAAAAAAATCAGATATGGTTCCCTCCTTGGCAAAAACATTTCTAGGAGTACTATTGGATTCCCACAGCCAGATGTCATTCCTGCCCAAACAAAAACAGGTCATGATAAAAGCAAAAATCAATGTCCAAAAGAGCAGAAGATCAGTATCATTAAGAGACTTCATGTCGGTCCTCGGGTCTATGACATCCTGTATTCAGATGGTGGCCTGGGCTCAGGCGCATACCCGAACATTACAGACCCACATCGTTATGAATTGGGATGGATCGCCACGGTCTCTGGACAGGAGAATCCCTATACCATCATGAGTAAGGACCTCTCTATTCTGGTGGCTGAATGAAAAAAATCTGAACAGAGGAGTACCATGGATCCAGAATCCGCTAGTAACCATAAAGGTGGATGCCAGCGAAAAGGGATGGGGAGCCATGCTCTCCCAAGAGCTATTCAAGGGTATATGGACCAAAGAGGTGAGCCAACGCTCATCAAATTTCAGAGAACTAAAAGCTGTAGAGGAAGTCCTCAGAGCAGCAGAGCCTCTGGTCCAGAAATCTCACATTCAGATATTTTCAGACAATATCACCACGGTAGCCCATCTTCGTCATCAAGGGGGCACAAGATACGAAAGCTTAAAAGCAATCTCAACAAGAATATTCTCCTAGGCCGAAGAACATCTTCTATCCTTGTCGGCTCTTCTTATCAAAGGTTCAGTCAATATCCAGGCCGACTTCTTTAGCAGAACAAAGATTCATCCAGGAGAGTGGAGCCTAAACCCAGACGTCTTCCAGATGTTAGTCGAGAGATGGGGCTATCCCTAGGTAGATCTCTTCGCCGGACACCAGAATGCGAAAGTACCTCAATATTTCTCCCTGGATCCAAACGACTCTTGCCTGGGCGTGGACGCACTCGCTTACAAATGGGAATTCAAACTAGCGTATGCCTTTCCCCCATTACCTATCCTTTCAAAAACTTTTCAGAAGATAAGGACCAAAGGGACCAGAGTAATCCTAGTGGCCCCTCGCTGGCCAAAAAGAAGTTGGTTCGGAACGTTAACCAGTCTCAGTGTGGAGAGCCCTCTAATCCTTCCTCCCATCTAGGATCTCCTTCTCCAGGGACCGATTTACCATCCGGATCCCGAGAGACTACACCTAACTGCCTGGCTTCTGAATTCCTGATATTAAAAACAAGAGGCCTCTCAGAGAAAGTCATCAAAACTCTCCAGAAGAGCAGGAAACCTGTAACGAACACCATTTACCATAAGATCTGGAAAACCTTCTTAAGGTGGTGGGCACCCACTCACCCAGACCCTCATAGGGCTGATGTGGCTCAGATTCTAGACTTTTTACAAGAATGTCTGGACAAAGGTCTCAGACCTAGTACTCTTAAGGTCCAGGTAGCGGCATTAAGTTCATACTTCGATCAACGCCTAGTGGAACATCAGAGGGTGAGAAGATTTAAGACAGCAGCCACCCACATCCACCCTAGAGTAACAGACCTGGTTCCCCCCTGGGACCTTAACATTGTTCTGAAAGGGTTAACCCTTCCACCCTTTGAGCCCTTATCAACCATAAGACTGGACAGCCTGACCTGGGAAACGGCTTTCCTGGTGGCAATAACTACAGCCAGAAGAGTGTGTGAACTACAGGCCCTTTCGGTCAACGAACCCTACCTGAGAATCCTGGAAGATCGTCTAATTTTCCAACTTGACCCTTCATTTCTACCTAAGGTGATCTCAAATTTCCACAGATCTCATGAGATAATCCTGCCATCTTTTTGTGACAACCCAAAAGACAAAAAAGAGATGGAATTCCACACTCTGGACCTTCTGAGAATAGTACTGCACTATCTTCAGGAAACAGAAGAAGGAAGGAAAGACAAGAACCTATTTGTCCATACACAAGGTCCAAAGAGAGGAAAGAAAGCAGCAAAATCAACAAAAGCCAACTGGATTAAGAGGGCCATTACGGAGGCTTACCAGATCCAGGATCTACCTCCTCCAGCAAAGCTCAAGGCCCATTCTACAAGGGCGATATCTGTCTCCTGGGCTGAAAAAGCCAGCGCATCCTTCGAACAGATTTGCAGAGCTGCCACATGGTCCTCAATTCATACTTTCTCCAAACACTACAGACTAGACCTAATGTCTGTTGGAGATTTAACCTTCGGAAGGAAGGTCCTTCAGGATATTGTCCCTCCCTAGTATATCTTTGGTATACCTCTTGTGTACTGTCGTGGGGGGTTATTAGAGAAAATAGAATTAGACTTACCGGTAATTCGGTTTCTAATAACCCACCACGACAGCACGGGTAATTCCTTCCCCCTCGCTTATTGTTTCTACGACAGCTTGATCAGTAGAAATGAAAATGAATTTGAAGCATCTATACTCTTGTGGTCCTTTGTAATAACACTGGAGGGAGGATGTGGGAGGGGCTATTTAAACCTCTTCGTATTTCCTGTCCCTATTAGGGTGAGGTTACATCCTACTGTGTGCTGTCGTGGTGGGTTATTAGAAACCGAGTTACCGGTAAGCCTAATTCTATTTTTTCCACTCACCTTTTTTCTTTTGTAGATGGCGGTCACGCTGTCCCATTGTGTGCCATTCTGAGCCTTGCGGGGCCACAGAAGCCTGTGACACCACAATCGCTGCTCCTGCTCCAGAAGACATCTTGCAGAAGACATCTTACAGACGACAACTGTAAGTAGGATTTTTTGATCCCTCCTCATCCACCCCAATCCCACTTTCCCCACCTCTCCCCCTCCCCCCCTTTCCGTCCGCCTTTCTGCCACCAAGTGCTGATCATTACTTGATCAGTACTTGATCGCTCGACTTTTGTGTGTTTTTTTTCGTGCTTCCTGCAGTGGCTGAGCGCTGATCAGTGACCACAGATCACTGATCTGCACTCGTGCTCAGCGTTTTACACTCCCCGTTTTTTATACCACATCTGTGCGCACTTCCAGCAGCCGCGGAGCTTTGATCGGTGACATAGTTCACCGATCTGCACTTGTGCTCACTGTTTGCATCACCTGCGGTTCAGAAAAAAAAAGTTCACACCAAGCACACCGACACACACACACACTCTAAATAAAGTACTGATACACACGCACCACATACATAATAAAAAATGTCCCGCTCATCCCAAACTCGCTATTCAGCGGAGGAGGCATACGCTTTTCTTGCCTCTGACACTGACAGCGAGGGAGAGGATCCCACATTTCTTTATTTTTCTGTCTCCTCGTCGTCTTCATCCTCCCCCTCCTCTTCCTCCTCAGGTGCTGCTGGACCGCCCCGCAGTCGCCCCAGGAGAGAAGATGAACCAGCGCCCCCCACTACTGGCCCAATATGGACCTCGCCCCCCAAAAATTATGAGCCATTGATTCCTGATTTCATGGCGGAATCAGGAATCAAGTTTGACACCACCAGCCTCACAGAAATAGACTTTTTCAAAGTCTTTTTCTCTGAGGATTTTGTAAACCTCATGATGGACCAAACTAATTTGTACGCTCATCAATTTTTGGAACAAAACTCCTCTTCATCATTTTCTAACTGGTCTCCTGTAGACGCAGTACAAATGATGGAAGTTTTGGGCCCCGTCCTTCATATGGGGATCCTGAAGAAGCCAGAAGTTCGGCAATACTGGAGTGTTGACGTTTTGTATAACGCTCCAGTGTTCTGAATGGTCATGGCCTGGACACGTTTTGAGGCCATCCACAAGTTCTTGCATTACAACGATAATGCAAGGTGTCCTGCATGCGATGACCCAAACTTTGAGCGTCTTTTCAAAGTTCGGCCGGTCATCGAGCACTTCATCAACAAGTTTGCTGAAGTGTATATGCCCCAAAGTGACATCTAAGTGGATGAGTCCTTAATCCATTTTAAGGGGCCGCTTGGATTCCGGCAGTACCTGCCCAGTAA
Organism: Phyllobates terribilis; assembly: GCF_046119375.1. Taxonomy (NCBI): domain Eukaryota; kingdom Metazoa; phylum Chordata; class Amphibia; order Anura; family Dendrobatidae; genus Phyllobates; species Phyllobates terribilis. Next base: position 256,670,838 of record NW_027362761.1, read on the forward strand.
GTGGGCCAGGTACGGAATCAAGCTGTATTAACTTTGTGAAAGTACCTCAGGATACACTTACCAGTTTAGAGTTTACGAAGGGAAGGACTCCTAGATTGAACCCCCTGAATGCCCCCCTGTTCTGCGAGTGAGTTGGAAAATTGTGTGGGATTTGGTTCACTCACTGCTGGATAAAGGTTATCACCTCTACTTGGATAACTTTTATACAGGTATCCCTCTCTTCAAGCCCCTCTCTGCGCGAGGTACCGTAAAAATCAGAGAGGCCTCCCAAAGACACTAATTGGGCAGCTGTTCAGAAGGGGTGCGAGCACAGCCCAATGTAGTGACCGCCTGCAGGTGATCAAAGACAAGAGGGATGTCCTTTTTTTGACCACCATACATTGTGATGGCAGCACCCTCAGCACTGTACACGGTTCCACTACACAGGTCATCAAACCAGACTGTGTAGTGGGGTACAACAAGTACATGGGGGGGAGTTGGTCTCTCTGATCAAGTCCTCCAGCCGTACAGTGCTTTGAGAAAGGCTAGGGTGTGGAACAAGAAGCTGGCCGTACACATAGTACAGATGGCATTGCACAACACTTTCCTTCTGTCACAATGTGCAGGCCAGGCTTCTATGTCGTACCTTCACTTCCAGGAGGTAGTTATCAAGGCTCTGATATTTGGCAGTGGTGACAGAGCGGGCTCTAGTACTTCCGGAACTGAAAATCTCGAATTGTACCAGGCCAGCATTTCCCGGAGGTGGTCCCTCACAATGGAAAAAAAGGTGAGTCACAAAAGCGGTGCCAAGTGTGTTCCAAAAGGGGAATACGCAAGGACACCATTTATCAATGCGACACCTGCCCCGACAAACCTGGCCTGTGCATGAAAGAATTCTGCAAAAGGTACCATACTTCCATGAACTACCCCCCTATCTGACGTATGGCAACCTGACGAACACTACACAACTGACGTAGAGTTCGTCAGGTTGTCATACGTCAGTTGTGTAGTGTTCGTCAGGTTGTCCTACACAACTGATGTATGACACTACATTATAAAATTCACAAATCATGTATTAGTTCCAAAAAGGGGGCACTTGTTGGGCATTTCCACTATTTAGGCACATCAGGGGCTCTGAGAACGTGACATGATGCCCGCAGACCAGTCCATCAAAGTCTGCATTCCAAAGCGTCACTCCTTCCCTTCCAAGCCGCGACGTGCGCCCAAACAGTAGTTTTCTCCAACACATGGGGTATCAGCGTACTCAGGAGAAATTGCACAACAACTTTTGGGGTCCAATTTCTTCTATTCCCCTCGTGAAAATAAAAAAATTGTGGATAGAAAATTGTTTTAGTGGAAAAAAAGTGATTTTTTTTTTCACGCCTAAACTTTTGCGAATTGTTTGGGGGTTCAAAGTGCTCACCACACATCTAAATAAGTTCCTTAAGGGGTCTAGTTTCCAAAATGGGGTCACTTGTGGGGGGTTTCCACTGTTTAGGCACATCAGGGGCTCTCCAAATGAGACATGGCGTCCACTGTAAATTCCAGCGAGTTTTGCCTTGAACACGTCAAAGGGTGCTCCTTCCCTTCCGAGCCCTGCCGTGCGCCCAAACAATGGCTTTCCCCCACATATGGGATATCAGCGTACTCGGGAGAAATTGCACAACAATTTTTGGCTTCAAATTTCTCCTGGTACCCTTTTGAAAATAAAAAATTGGGGTCTAAAATAAAATTTTAGTGAAAAAAAGTTAAATGTTCATTTTTTCCTTTCATGTTCAATTAATTGCTGTGAAGCATGTGTAGGGTTAATACACTTCTTGAATGTGGTTTTGAGCACCATGAGGGGTTCAGTTTTTAGAATGGTGTTACTTTGGGTATTTTCTGTCATATAGACCCCTCAAAGTGACTTCAAATGTGGTATGGTCCCTAAAAAAATGGTTTTGTAAATTTTGTTGGAAAAATGAGAAATCGCTGGTCAACTTTTATCCCTTAAACCTCCCTAATGAAAAAAAATTTGGTTCCAAAATTGTGCTGATGTAAAGTAGATATGTGGGAAATGCTATTTATTAACTATTTTGTGTGATATATCTCTCTGATTTAAGGGCATAAAAATTCAAATTTTGAAAATTGTGAAATTTTCTAAATTTTCGCCAAATTTCCGATTTTTTCACAAATAAATGCAAGTGATATCGAAGAAATTTTACCACTATCATGAAGTACAATATGTCATGAAAAAACATTCTCAGAATCAGCGGGATCCGTTGAAGCGTTCCAGAGTAATTACCTCATAAACTGACAGTGGTCAGAATTGTAAAAATTGGCCCGGTCATTAACGTGCAAACCAACCTCCAGGGTAAAGGGGTTAATTTTTCTGCCCTTAAACCAGAGTTATGTCACACAAAATTGTTAATAAATTACATTTTTCACTTGTCTACTTTACATGAACACAATTTTTTTTTGTTAGGAAATTAGAAGGGTTAAAAGTTGACACCAGCGATTTCTCATTTTTCCAAAAAAATTTACAAAAACATTTTTTTTAAGGACCACATCACATTTAAAGTGACTTTGAGGGGCCTATATGACAGAAAATACACTAAAGTAACCCCATTCTGAAAACTGCACCCCTCAAGTTGCTCAAAACCACATTCAAAAACTTTAGGTGCTTCACAGGAACTGAAGCAATGTGTAAGTAAAAAATGAACATTTAAGTATTTTTCACAAAAATTTTACTTTAGACCTCAATTTTTTGATTTTCACAAGGGTAACAGAGAAAATGGACACCAAAATTTGCTGTGCAATTTTTACTGAGCATGACTATACCTCATATGTGGTGAAAAACTACTTGTTGGGCACACTGAAGGGCTTGGAAGGTAACGAGCACGATTTCACTTTTGGAACTCAAAATTGGCTAGAATCGAGAGCGGACGCCACAGTGCAAAACCCCCCAAGTGACACTATTTTGGAAACTACACTCCTCAAGGATTTTATCCAGGGGTATAGTGAGCATTTTGAACCCACAGGTACGACACAGGCTGAAAGATAGCGGGCACCATGTCCCCTAAGGTGCCTAAAGAGCAGAAACTCCCCACAACTGATGCCATTTTGCAACCTACACCCCGCAAGGATTTTATCCAGGGCTATAGTGAGCATTTTGAACTCACAGGTACGATACAGAATTTGATAATATTAGGTCGTCATATTGAAAAAGTTAATTTTTTTCACAAAAATAATGCTTTAGTCTCAAATTTTTCACTTTTGAAGGATTTAACACCAAAAAGTGAACCCCATACTTTGTTACCCACTTTCTTACAACCGCGGCGATACTCTACATGTAATCTAATAGTTCTGTTTGGACAAACTGCCGGGCTTGGAACAGAATGATCAATATTTGAAATTTGGAACACAAATTAGCTGAAATAGATTGCAGGCACCATGTCACATTTGCAGGGCCCCTAAGGCACATAAACAACAGAAACCTGTCACAAATTACCTTATTTTGGAAACTACACCCCGCAAGGATTTTATGCAGAGGTATAGTGAGGATTTTGAACCCAAAGGTACTATACAGAATCTGATAACATTAAGTCGTCATATTGAATATACAGCTCTGGCAAAAATTAAGAGACCACTGAACAGTTTTCTGTTGGAAAGCATGGAAAGACTGGTGGAAAGCATGGCAAGACGAATGAAAGCTGTGATTAAAAATCATGGTTAGTCCACCAAATATTGCCAAATATTGATTTCACAGTTCAAAACATCAGTAATTTGAGGTCTGACAGCACTGTTTCTTTTTTAGTATTTTGATGCTTTGTCATTTTCTGCAAATAAATACAAAATTTTTAGCCTTGAATTTCGGATACATGTTGTCAGTAGTTTATAGACTAAAACAACAATGTACAGTAGAGACCAAAAGTTTGGACACACCTCATTTAAAGATTTTTCTGTATTTTCATGACTTTGAAAATTGTACATTCACACTGAAGGCATCAAAACTATGAATTAACACATGTGGAATTATATATTTAACAAAAAAGTGTGAAACAACTGAAAATATGTCTTATATTCTTGGTTCTTCAAAGTAGCCACCTTTTGCTTTGATGACTGCTTTGCATACTCTTTGCATTCTCTTGATGAGCTTCAAGAGGTAGTCACCGGAAATGGTTTTCACTTCACAGGTGTGCCCTGTCAGGTTTAATAAGTGGGATTTCTTGCCTTATAAATGGGGTTGGGACCATCAGTTGTGTTGTGCAGAAGTCAGGCGGATATACAGCTGATAGTCCTACTGAATAGACTGTTAGAATTTGTATTATGGCAAGAAAAAAGCAGCTAAGTAAAGAAAAACGAGTGGCCATCATTACTTTAAGAAATGAAGGTCAGTCAGTTAGAAAAATTGGACAAACTTTGAAAGTGTCCCCAAGTGCAGTTGCAAAAACCATCAAGCGCTACAAAGAAACTGGCTCACATGAGGACCGCCCCAGGAAAGGAAGACCAAGAGTCACCTCTTCTTCTGAGGATAAGTTTATCCGAGTCACCAGCCTCAGAAATCGCAGGTTAACAGCAGCTCAGATTAGAGACCAGGTCAATTCCACACAGAGTTCTAGCAGCAGACACATCTCTACAACAACTGTTAAGAGGAGACTTTGTGCAGCAGGCCTTCATGGTAAAATAGCTGCTAGGAAACCACTGCTAAGGACAGGCAACAAGCAGAAGAGACTGGTTTGGGCTAAAGAACACAAGGAATGAACATTCGACGACTGGAAATCTGTGCTTTGGTCTGATGAGTCCAAATTTGAGATCTTTGGTTCCAACCACCGTGTCTTTGTGCAACGCAGAAAAGGTGAACGGATGGACTCTACATGCCTGGTTCCCACCGTGAAGCATGGAGGAGGAGGTGTGATGGTGTGGGGGTGCTTTGCTGATGACACTGTTGGGGATTTATTCAAAATTGAAGGCATACTGAACCAGCATGGCTACCGCAGCATTTTGCAGTGGCATGCTATTCCATCCGGTTTGCGTTTAGTTGGACCATCATTTATTTTACAACAGGACAATGACCCCAAACACACCTCCAGGCTGTGTAAGGGCTATTTGACCAAGAAGGAGAGTGATGGGGTGCTACGCCAGATGACCTGGCCTCCACAGTCACCAGACCTGAACCCAATCGAGATGGTTTGGGGTGAGCTGGACCGCAGAGTGAAGGCAAAAGGGCCAACAAGTGCTAAGCATCTCTGGGAACTCCTTCAAGATTGTTGGAAGACCATTTCCGGTAACTACCTCTTGAAGCTCATCAAGAGAATGCCAAGAGTGTGCAAAGCAGTCATCAAAGCAAAAGGTGGCTACTTTGAAGAACCTAGAATATAAGACATATTTTCAGTTGTTTCACACTTTTTTGTTAAGTATATAATTCCACATGTGTTAATTCATAGTTTTGATGCCTACAGTGTGAATGTTCAATTTTCATAGTCATGAAAATACAGAAAAATCTTTAAATGAGAAGGTGTGTCCAAACTTTTGGTCTGTACTGTACATTTTACTAAAAAAAAAATTTCTAAAGCGAAAGATCAGAGAAACTGAAAATTTTGCAGTGGTCTCTTAACTTTTGCTAGACCTGTATCATAATTAGTGTTGAGCGCAAGTGCTCGCTACTTGAGTTTGCATCGGGTGCTCGGATATGCACCGAGTATCGCGGGTGTTCGAGTGACATGCTCGAGTTCCCACCCCGCATGTTTCACGGCTGTTAGATTCCCCTAAAAAAAATGCGGGGATTGATTGCCCGTGTATGGCAAGCAATCCCCCCATGTATTTTCGGCTGTCTACCAGCCGCGAAACGTGAGGCGGAGACTCGAACATGTCACTCAAGGACCCACAATGCTGGATGCATAGCCGAGCACCCTATGCAAACTCAAGTAGGGAGCACTTGCGCTCAACATTAGTCTTCATATCATCGTCATTTCTTTTTTTAACTTTTGAAGAAAAAAATCCTAACTCCAACCCTAAGCCTAAACATAATCACAACCCTAACCCTACCACAACCCTAACCCCAAGCTTAACCTCAACCGTAACCCTAGCACAACCCTAACTGCTACGCTAACCCTAAAACAACCCTAATCACAATCCTAACCCCAACCCTAATGGCAACGAATGGAAAAAAATATATCTTTTTATTCTATAATTTTTATCTGATTAAGGGGATGAGAAAGAGGGATTTAATTTACTCATTTTTGGCTTTTGATCATTATTATAGGGTCTATCAGTGATCAAGGAACCAATAGGAAAAATACCTCTGCTGTTGCCGGGTGGTGATCTTCAGATCTTAGAAACATGATGCAAAGGTCCTGGGACGGAGCAGGAGGGACCGGGGAATGGCGGAGGTCCCGGGGGGGGGTGTTGTGGGACATCATTTTTCTCTCCTCTGACATGTATTTCATGTGAGAAGAGAGAGAAATGATTTTAACAGTGGGCACATTTTTTTTTTTTTTCGTGATCGCTGTTATTCACTGAATTGGGGACTGGAAAATCTGGGCCTGATCATGTTTTTCCGACTCTAGCAGGCACTACACCCTTATTCCAATCACTGTTTTAAAACGGCAATGAGGGAATAAAGTCTTTTCGCGGCCGCCATTTTAATGCATATCAGCATTAGTTAAGGTGTTAAAAAAGGATTTAAACCTTTTTTTTAAAACATTGGTCAGTTCCTATTGTGACTAGCTCTTCAGGAAGGATATTCCACAGATTAAAAGTTGTCCCAGTTAAGAAATCCTTTCTCCTATGGATTGAAACTTTTACTCCATTTATATACTTGTACAAATCAATCATGTCAACCTTTAGACATCTCTTATCAAGACTAAATCAATGTAATTCTTCAAATCTTCTTCATAACTAAGATCCTGTCATGAATCATTAGGGGATTCGTGGCAGCTTTTCTCTCAGGGAATGAGGAACAATGAGTGGGGATTGTGGTCTCCCTTCTTGGGGGTGATCCCCAGTCCTGGGCTTTCTCCCTACCCACTAACTCTCCATCTTTGTGGTCGGTGGATGAGTTTTTTTCGGCATTGGCCCTGGTATATGGTGATCCTGATGGCATCTCCCTGGCTGAGTCAAAACTCCATAAGATCAAGCAAGGGGCCCGGCCGGCTTAGGAGTACTGCTTGGAGTTCCGGAGGTGGGCCACTGACACTCAGTGGAATGATCCGGCCCTTAGGAATTATTTTTGTGAGGGTCTGTTAGTTACACACGTGGTCAAAATTGTTGGTACCTCTCGTTTAATGAAAGAAAAACCCACAATGGTCACAGAAATAACTTGAATCTGACAAAAGTAATAATAAATTAAAAATCTATGAAAATGAACAAATGAAAGTCAGACATTGCTTTTCAACCCTGCATCCACATAATTTTTGTAAAAAAAATAGACTCATGAAATGGGCCTGGACAGAAATGATGGTACCCCTAAAAATAATGTGACAAAAGGGACATGTTAAATCAGGTTGTGTCCACTAATTAGCATCACAGGTGTCTACAATCTTGTAATCAGTTAATGGGCTTGTATATAGGGCTACAGATACTCACTGTGCTGTTTGGTGACATGGTGTGTACCACACTCAACATGGACCAGAGGAAGCAAAGGAAAGAGTTGTCTCAGGAGATTAGAAAGAAAATTATAGACAAGCATGTTAAAGGTAAAGGTTATAAGACCATCTCCAAGCAGCTTGATGTTCCTGTGACTACAGTTGCAAATATTATTCAGAAATTTAAGATCCAAAGATCCATGGGACTGTAGCCAACCTCCCTGGACGTGGCCGCAGAAGGAAAATTTATGACAAATCAAAGCGACTGATAATGCGAATGGTAACAAAAGAGCCCAGGATAACTTCTGAAGAGATTAAAGGTGAACTTCAAGCTCAAGGAACATCAGTGTCAGATCGCACCATCCGTTGTCGTTTGATCCAAAGTGGACTTCATGGGAGACGAACAAGGAGAACACCATTGTTGAAAAAAAATCATAAAAAAGTCAGACTGGAATTTGCCAAACTACATGTTGACAAGCCACAAAGCTTCTGGGAGAATTTCCTATGGACAGATGAGACAAAAATGGAAGGTTTTGGCAAGGCACATCAGCTCTATGTCCACAGATGGAAAAATGAAGCATATCAAAAAAAGAATACTGTCCCTACTGTGAAACATGGAGGAGGCTCTGTTATGTTCTGGGGCTACTTTGCTGTATCTGGCACAGGGTGTCTTGAATCTGTGCAGGGTACAATGAAATCTCAAGACTATCAAGGGATTCTAGAGAGAAATGTGCTGCCCAGTGTCAGAAAGATTGGTCTCAGTCTCAGGTCATGGGTCTTGTAACAGGATAATGACCCAAAACACACAGCTAAAAACACCCAAGAATGGCTAAGAGGAAAACATTGGACTATTCTGAAGTGGCCTTTTATGAGCCCTGACCTAAATCCTATTGAGCATCTTGGGAAAGAGCTGAAACATGCCTTCTGGAATAGGCAACCTTCAAACACGAGAAAACTGGAGCAGTTCATTCATGAGGAGTGGGCCAAAATGTTAGAACCCTCCTGTTAGTTTTTGCTGTCTTGTGTTTTGCGGTCACGTGACCATCTGCCTATTTATTCCAGCTCCGCCCTTCTGGCTTTGCTGGACTTCAGTGTTGTTGGACTGTCTCTCTAGCCAGGTGCTTCGGTGCCTGTCTCTGTCTAGTTCGCTTGGTCCTCTGGGACCACTAGTACGTTTTGTCTGTTTGTCTTTTGTGCTCTGCATCTACTTCTGTTTAGGAGGTGTCCCATTTTTTGTCCCAGTCCTTAGTTCTGTTAGGGACCCCTCCCTTAACTCTATAGGTCTTCGTTCAGACTAGCCAAGGACTAAGGCGGGTCTGTTCACAAGGAACAGGCAGCCCGCTACATCGTAAGGATTCAGCTTAGTCTTACTGTAGGGACAGATTTCCCCTATCTTTCCTTAGTTTATGTTGCAGATCATAACTGTAAGTCCAGCCCAAAAAAAAAAAAAAAAAAACGAAAAGGGAAGAAATTCGGGAATCAGTATGGTTTCAGTCCAGGAGTTGGCTCAACGCCTGCAGGGATTGTCTCTGGAGGTGGCCGAGCTTCAGCAACACGTGAGTAGCTGTCCTGGAGCGCATTTTGTTGAACCCAAGGTTCAACTGCCTGATTTTTTTTATGGTAAACAGCAAGATTTTTTTTCCTTTAAAAATGCTTGTTTGTTATATTTTTGTTTGAAACCAAGATCCTCTGGGAATGAATCACAGCGCATTGGTTTTATTATGTCACTTTTGCGCAAAGAACCACAGGGTTGGGCCTTTTCTCTCCAGCCTAATGATCCGTGTTTAAGTTCTGTTGAAGATTTTTTTTCTGCTATGGGGCTATTATATGACGATCCTGATCGAATCTCATCTGCTGAATCAGAACTTAGACGTTTGAATCATGGGTCAGATGATGTTGAAAATTATTGCACACACTTCAGGAGATGGGCTTCAGAAGTTAAATGGAATGATTCTGCGCTAAGATGTTTATTTCTTGCTGGTCTGAGTGAAAGTGTTAAGGATTTGCTAATTGCATTCCCTGCACCTGAGACTCTGCAGGAAGCTATGCAGTTAGCTGTTCGTTTGGACAGGAGACTGAGGTCCAGGGTTAATGATGTAAAAACTCCTGTAACTTCAGGTCCTAGTTCTGAGAAAATCTGCTCTGACAGCGGAGACCCAATGGAGGTTGGGGCGATGTCACACCGCTCTCAGGAAAGAGATCGGAGATTTGCCGAAGGTTTGTGCCTTTATTGTTGTAAAGATGATCATTTGATTAAGTATTGCGAGTGTCGTTTAAGTAAAGAAAAAAAAAAGGTCAGTTACGCCCTTATAGCTTGTTTACGCTCTGCAGGAGTGTTTCTTTCTGGGAGTACTACTCTGCAGGGAGATTTGATTGAATTTCTGGTATTTGTGGATTGTGGTTCAACACTTAATGTGATTGATAAAGGGTTTTTGGAAAACTTTAAATTGAAATCCAAACCTTTGTCATCACCTATTTCTGTGATTGCAATTGATAACACTCCCTTGAAATGTATTACTCACAAGGTTGCTGCATTTCCTCTCACTATCAATGAAGATCACCAAGACATTTTGGACTTGGTTGTTTTGGATAATTTGCCCTCTCCAATTGTTCTAGCATTGCCTTGGTTAAGACTGCACAATCCTTTATTGGACTGGTCTACTAATGTGATTAAGTCTTGGAGTCCGAAGTGCTATGATAAATGTTGTAATGGTCGCATTGCGGCTGTGGAAAAGGGGGAATTACCTGTACCTATTCAAGATTTTTGGAGGGTTTTTTCAGAGGAGGAGTCACAAGTTTTACATCCTCATAGAGATTATGATTGCACCATTGAGTTTGTTCCTGGAGCTACTCTTCCCAAAAGTCGCTTGTTTAATCTGACTATCCCTGAAAGAAAGGCCTTGGAGGAGTACATACAGACTAGCCTGGCTGCTGGTCACATTAGACCTTCTAAGTCACCTGTGGCAGTTGGATTCTTCTTTGTTAAAAAAAAGGACGGCGGTTTACATCCATGTCTGGATTTTTGTGAAATTAATAAGATTACCGTACGCAATTCCTACCCATTGCCGTTAATTCCTGACTTGCTTCACCAGTTAGTGGGGGCCAAGTGGTTCTCCAAAATTGATCTTCGGGGGGCATACAATTTGTTATGTGTGAAGGAGGGTGATGAATGGAAAACTGCTTTTAACACTCCGGTAGGTCACTTTGAGAGTCTGGTGATGCCTTTTGGTCTTACCAATGCACCTGCATTTTTTCAGAACCTTATTAATGACATCCTGAGACCTTTGATTGGTAAGAATGTGGTTGTGTATTTGGATGACATTTTGATTTATTCACCAGATCTCGAGTCTCATTGGCAGAGTGTACGTGAAGTTTTGCAGTTATTAAGTGATAATTCACTCTTTGCTAAGCTGGAGAAATGTGAGTTCGCTGTGCAGAAAATTAGTTTTTTGGGCTACATTGTCTCCAGCGAGGGCTTTGAGATGGACCCGGTGAAGGTTCAGGCTGTGCAGGAATGGCCTATGCCTATTGGTTTGAAATCTATACAGAGATTTTTGGGTTTTGCCAATTATTACAGGAAATTCATTAAGAATTTTTCTGTAATTGTTAAACCTCTAACCAATCTCACCAGGAATGGTGCGAATACGGCCCAGTGGACTACTGAGGCCATTGAAGCATTTGAGTATCTCAAAGAGAGGTTCAGTTCTGCCCCTATCCTTATGCAGCCTAATGAGACCAAGCCTTTTTTGGTCGAGGTCGATGCTTCATCAGTGGAGGTCGGAGCAGTTTTGTCTCAAGAGAACAAGGGTGGAGTACATCCTTGTGCCTTTTTTTCGAAAAAATTTTCGGAAACCGAACTGAATTATGATGTTGGAAATCGGGAGTTGCGGGCTATTAAACTTGCATTTGAACACCGGCGTCATTTTTTGGAAGCCGCTAGATTTCCTATTCAGGTTTTCACAGATCATAAGAATTTGATCTATCTGGATGCTGCCAAGCGTTTGAATGCCTGTCAAGCTAGGTGGGCACTTTTTTTTTCTCGGTTTCATTTTTCTGTTACCTATATCCCTGGTACTAAGAATGTTAAAGCCGATGCTTTATCTCGCAGCTTCTCTCCTACAGTCGGTGACAAGGAGGAGAGCATTTTGCAGAAAGGAGTTGTGGTGGCGGCTTTGGACTCCGTTTTGGAGAATGGGATTCTGAATGCTCAAGATGATGCTCCATCTAACACTCCCCATGGGAGATTGTTCATGCCTAGAGCCTTTAGGAGAGGTTTGTTTGTGGAGTGTCATGAGTCTCGGTTGGCAGGTCATCCAGGAGTTTCGGAGACTAAGAGACTTATCAGTCGCAGTTTTTGGTGGCCTGGATGGCAGAAGGAAGTCATCAAGTGGGTGCGTCAGTGTACTGTGTGTGCTAGGTCAAAGACTTCACATACTCCTGCTGCGGGGTTGCTTTGCCCTCTGGAGGTTCCTACTGCGCCTTGGACGCATCTCACTATGGATTTTATTACTGATCTTCCTGTGTCCGAGGGTTTTACTGTCATCTGGGTGGTCGTGGACCGTTTTAGTAAGATATGTCATTTGGTTCCATTCATGAAGTTGCCCTGCACCAAGACACTCGCTAAGGTGTTTGTTAAGGAGATTGTCAAGCTCCATGGCGTTCCCACGGATATTGTTTCTGATAGAGGACCTCAGTTTGTGGCTCGCTTTTGGCATGCTTTTTGTGACAGGTTGGGAGTCCATTTGTCACTTTTGTCTGGTTATCATCCTGAGTCAAATGGACAGACTGAATGAAAGAACCAGGATGTAGAACAGTTTTTGCGTTGTTTTGTGGCGGACAATCAAGAGGTGTGGTCTGAGTTTCTGCCTCTCGCAGAATTTGCTCTTAACAATCATACATCCTCCTCTGCTGGGTGTTCTCCTTTTTTTTGTTGTACTGGGAGACATCCGTCTTTTGGTTCGTTCTCCAAATTGGGGTCGGCGGTGCCGGAGGAGGAGAATTTTTCCGGTGACTTGGAGAGAGTTTGGACTAATGTACATTGTAACCTGCAAGAGGCTAACAAGAAGTCCAAGAAGTATTTTGACAGGAAACGTAAAGAGGTTTTGTTTACTGTGGTGACATGGTTTGGTTGTCCTCGAAGAACCTGCGGTTGAGGATTCCCTCTAAAAAACTGGGTCCTAAGTTTGTGGGTCCATTTAAAGTGCTTCAGGTTGTTAACCAGTCTGCTGTTTGGTTGGATGCCCCTACTTCCTGGAAGATTAATCCTGTGTTTCATGTTTCCTTGTTGAAAAAGGCTGACATATCTAATAGGGACGCCACTGTCACAGTTCCTCCTGTGGTGGAAGACGGCGAATATGACATTTCTCGTATTTTGAATTCTAGATGGCATAGTGGGAAATTACAGTATCTTGTCTCCTGGAAGGGTTTCGGTCCTGAAGACAACTCCTGGGTAAGGACGGATGATGTCTCTGCTCCAAGGCTTGTTAAAGCTTTCCACAGGAGGTTTCCTGATAGGCCTGGGCCTGGAGGATCCGGAGGATCCTCATAGAAGAGGGGGTACTGTTAGAACCCTTCTGTAAGTTTTTGCTGTCTTGTGTTTTGCGGTCACGTGACCATCTGCCTATTTATTCCAGCTCCGCTCTTCTGGCTTTGCTGGACTTCAGTGTTGTTGGACTGTCATTCTAGCCAGGTGCTTTGGTGCCTATCTCTGTCTAGTTTGCTTGGTCCTCTGGGACCTCTAATACGTTTTGTCTGTTTGCCTTTTGTGCTCTGCATCTACTTCTGTTTAGGAGGTGTCCCATTTTTGTCCCAGTCCTTAGTTCTTTTAGTGACCCCTCCCTTAACTCTATAGGTCTTCGTTCAGACTAGCCGAGGACTAAGGCGGGTCTGTTCACAAGGAAAAGGCAGCCCGCTACGTCGTAGGGATTCAGCTTAGTCTTACTATAGGGACAGCTTTCCCCTATCTTTCCTTAGTTTATGTTGCAGATCATAACACAAAATACCTGTTGAGAGGTGCAGAAGTCTCATTGACAGTTACAGGAATTGTTTGATTGCAGTGATTGCCTCAAAAGGTTGTTCAACAAAATATTAAGTTAAGAGTACCATCATTTCTGTCCAGGCCTATTTCATGAGTTTAATTTTTTTTTTAATTCTTTGGAAGCAGGGCTGAAAAGCAATGTCTGACTTTCATTTGTTCATTTTCAAAGATTTTTAATTTACTATTACTTTTGTCAGATTCAAGTTATTTTTGTGACCATTGAGGGTTTTTATTTCATTAAACGAGGGGTACCAACAATTTTGACCACGTGTGTAGGTTGCAGGATTCTCCGGCCCAATATGCTGCTCCAAGGTCATTGGAGGCCGCTATGGCCCTTGCCATCAGGGTGGATAGATGCCTCAGGGAGAGATCTACACCAATTCTGCCCCCTGCTGTTGTTCCTAGGAGGAGGTGACGCAGGTGCTCTCAGACGAACCCATGCAGTTGGGGGGGGGCCTCCGTTCTTAGTAGGATGCCTGTGGTTTACCGTGGGAAGGGGGCATGTTTTTACTGTGGTCTTATGGTTCATTACATCAATGTCTGTCCATCTTCTGGCAAACTTGCTATTACATCGCATAAGCCACGTCCCCCTGGTCGTGTAGAGGGACACGACCAAGGTGTGTACATTTCCTCCATTAATATGCCTTCGCATTCCATTTCAGCTGAAATAGTAGTGGGTGGGAAAATGGAGACTATTCCGGCTTTGTTGGATAGTGGAGCTGGAGGCAACTTGTTGGATGCTGACTTTACTTGGACTCATGGTAGGGCACCTGCAAGAGCCATTCCTATTTTTGCCATGGACTCCGTTCCTTTTAGTCAGAGGAATATGACTCAAGTCATAGACAGTGTCAACTTACGCATAGGGATTCTATATAGTGAGTTCCTATTGTGCTACGTCTTGGAGGTTCTCCCTACGCCCATCGTCTTAGGCCTTCCCTGGCTGAAGAAACATAATCTGGTCATAGATTGGTGGTCCAGAGAAGTAGTCAGTTGGGGTAAGAACAGTTGCTTGGGTGCTACTATCTCTACCGTCTTGGTGAAACCTACCCCTCCTTCTCCGGTGGAGAATAGGGGGGAGACTCTACTAATATCCCAGATTAACTCTAGACCTCGGTGTCCTCCCAGGAGGATTGGTCAGGGGAAGGGGGCTAGTTACCACTAAGCCTCCTAAGGGTAAGAGTTTTTTTGACACTGGGGGAAGCCGCCGCTGTTGGTCCTGCAAGGAGAGTACTATCTGGTTCCAAATGAATGTGTGGTAATAAACGTTCAGATCAGGATCTGTGTGTGAACTAGTACATGTGGGCATCCACTAAAAACATCAGGTGGAGGTATGCATATGGGACTCTGAGTTCCAGGGTGATCGGTCCTTATAGGGTTACAGCCGCTCTCAGCCCTACAACCTTCCAGTTGGAGGTACCCCCAGTGATGCATTTCCTTAACGTATTCCACAGGTCATCGCTTAGGAGATTTGTCGTGCCACCGGAGTCTACGTCATTACCATCCCTGTCAGTCTGCGTTAGCCGTGACCTTAAGGACCAAGGGTCTACGGAGGTGAATACTGGTGTTTTAGGTGTCCCTGCCATACATCATTTACGGACAAGTCCGGTCTTGAGGGTCCTGAGGCCCCTCGTTGAAAAGGGGGTACTGTCACTAATCATTAGAGGATTCGTGGCAGCTCTGGCTATGCTGGAATTTAAATGGTAGTCTTTTTTTCCTTTGGTCCAGCAAGGGTTAATGTTAGTATCTTGCTGGCAGCTTTTTGAGGCTGGTCAGCTGATGTTGGTGTAGCGCTGGCGTCCCTGCCCTCTGCTAGGCAGGGACGCTGCTCCCCTCACCGCTCTGCTCCGTGCCCGGCGTCCTCTCCCCGCTCTGCTGTCAGCGCGCGCTCCTGCCCGGCGTCCTCTCCCCGCTCTGCTGTCAGCGCGCGCTCCGTCCCGGCGTCCTCCTCCTGCTCTGCTCTCGGCGCGCGCTCCTTCCCGGCCCCTGTGCTTAGGGCGCGCGCGCGCGCGCTCCCCTCCTCTTAAAGGGGCCGCGCGCGCCGCCCTAAAGAGTCCCCGGCCAATGGCCGGAGGACTTCATCATATAAAAGGCACCTCCTCCAAAATGGAGGTGCCCGAGCAATGTTGTTTGCACCTGTGTCTCACCTGTGCTTCAGCCCTCAGGTCCCGTTGCCAGTTACCTGCCAGTTACCTGCCAGTTACCTGCCAGTTACCTGCCTGATTCCTGCCTGTATACTTGTTACCTGTCTGCCAGTCTGAGGTCCGACGGTCTGCCTTACTACTCCTGTCAGTCTGTCTAAGGACCAGCCTGCCCGCTCACCTGGGAGCGCATATCAGCTACCTGCCTGCTTGCCTGAGGTCCGACGGTCTGCTTTACTACTCCGGTCAGTCTGTCTATGGACCAGCTTGCCCGCTCACCTGGGAGCGCTTCTCCGTTACCTGCCTGCTTGCCAGCCCGGAGGCTCCGTTGTCACGTGCTGTGACCACCAGCTATCTCAGAGACTCTTGCCCGCTCACCTGGGAGCGCATCTCCGTTACCTGCCTGCTTGCCAGCCCGGAGGTCCCGTTGTCACGTGCGGTGACCACCAGCTATTCCAGAGACTCTTGCCCGCTCACCTGGGAGCGCTTCTCCGTTACCTGCCTGCCTGCCAGCCCGGAGGCCCCGCCGTCACGTGCCGTGACCACCTGCTATTCCAGAGACTCTCGCTTGCTCACCTGGGAGCACCCATCTACCATCTGCCTGCTAGCCTACCCGGAGGCTCTGCCATCACAGGTCGTACCTACCCCTTACCCAGAGACTGCCCTGATCCCTTGCCGTATCTCCCTGTCCGTTCACCCAGAGACTGCCCTGATCACTTGCCGTATCTCCCTGTCCATTCATCCAGAGACTGCCACCCGCTCCCTTACAAGGGCCGCCCCCTTGTATAGTAGCTCAGAGGTTCCGCCTCCCGGACCCGTTACAGTTGGTTGGAACCACTCCTACGTTCCTTTAAATAGCCACATGAACCATCAGCTGACCGTCGGTTAGAGAGTTAATTTCTGTGCAGACCAGCTGTGGAGCCGCTGTAGGAGTTCTGTACCCTAGTGCCGTTATTGGAGCTTTTGCTGCAGATTCGGAGATTTGCTGCTGTTTTTAAGTTAAGTTGTTTTTTCTTGCTGCCAGTCCCTTGTTTGTCATCTTACCCTGTGTTACTTTACCAGTAGTGATAAGGCTAATGTCCTTGTCGGCCAGTTCACTAGCTAGGGTAAGTTGAGGTGACAGTCAGGGATTAGGCACGTGATGGCGGCAGGGGCAAGGACCCAGATAGGGTGTTAGGGGAGCTTAGGGACAGACACAGGTTGGTGTCAGGACTGGTGTCCCATCCCACGCTCCTGACCATTAAGGCTTTCCTAAACCCCTATATCATCCCGTTTTATGAGTGTCTTGTGCCGTCCACCAGACATCCCTTTGTCTGTCCGTGACAGATCCTCAATGCCCGTTATCATTTTTTTGGCTCTTCTTTATACATTTTCTTACTCCAGGGCATCCTTTCTGTGAACTAGTGTCCAGAATTGAACAACATATTGCAAATTAAGCTGAACTAATTCTTTGTGAAGTGGTAGTATTATGTTCCTGTCTAGTGAGTCCATGGCTTTTTTAATACAGGACATTATTCCATGGGCCTTACTAGCAGTTGATTGATATTGTAAGCTTTTATTTAGTCAATAATCTGCAAGTACACCCAGATCCTTCTCTACAAGTGACTCTTCTAGTTTTATTCCCTCTAGAAAATATGAAGCCCACATATTATTAATGCCCTTCACATTTATCCATATTGAATCTCATTTGCCAAATGGATACCCAAACACTTAGTTTGTCCAAGTCAGCTTGTAACTTGTGAAGATCTTCTGAAAATAGATATAACTGTATTAATCCCGTTTTCTGTATCATTAATAAATAAATTGAATAATAGTGCACCCAGCACTGCTACCTGAGTTTCAATACAAAGTTATTCAAATTGAACCGGTGTTTGATCCAATTACAAACTTTATTTTTCAAACCTATAGACCTTAAAGGGGTTGTCCTGCCTAAAATGAAAAGTCTTCAGTCACTCTGTGTGACAGCAGACTTGTGAATGTGAGGATTTGCAGTTGTCTGCTCCAGGAACGGAGGTCACAGTACGTACGCTAGGAGGATTCACAAGTCTGCAGTCACACTGATTAACTACTGACTTTTCATTTTAGACCGGACAACCCCTTTAATTTGCCCGGTATGCAGCTATGTGGAACAGTGTCAATCTCTTTTACAAAGTCCAAAAACATTATATCTGTGACATCAAAGCGTCAATCTGATCATTAGTGCGGGGGTGAATTATTATTAATTATGCCAGATGTACTGTTCCTTTGTTCAGTAGGTCAAGGTACATGCACCATTGTTTTATATGAGTCTATTACTTGACTCTTGTTGTATGTTAATTAGTGGAATGCCTGCTGATTATGTATTGCTGCAAAGGTGTACTAATTTGCATAACTTGGAGGAAAAATATGCAGGCAAATTGAACAGTTGAACACTAAGGGATTATCTCCTGCCACCTTCCCCCAATCCAATGGGAGAATGCTCTGAATGAGAGCTGTGGAATATAAAAGGAAAGCTGACCTGTCTCCAGAGAGACTATACAGGACCTCAGCCCAAGAAACCAGGGCTGTGGAGTCGGTAAGCCAAACCTCCGACTCCTCAATTTCCATGACACCGACTCCACGACTCTGACTACCTCATACATGGCTCATGTTTAGCCCTAGAACGCATACCTGGGGCCTCGCAGGCCCACCCTGTTAATTGTTTTCTATTTTCTGCAAGATTACTTTAGTTAGAATTTTGAAACTCTAGGTATTCCTCAGGTATATAGTTGTTTGTAATTTTTGTTTGAGTTATTCCATGTTATTTGCACACGGGCCTAAAAGGCCCCAAGTATGTGAAAAAGTAGATTTTTATGGTCATGCGTTCTAGGGTTAAGTGATAAATTTACTGTAACACAGATTCATCTCAGCTAAAAGTCTAGACCCTTATATCAGGAATAGGACAGACATTTATAGGACATTTCATAACTTTCCCAAATTGTTATGAAAAAAATATTCCCCACAAACTGCATTGAACTACTGTACCCAATTTATTATATATTTTAGTAGTCAGAGTCGGTCCGTTTTATACCAACTCCGACTCCACCAAAATGGGCACCGCCTCCACGACTCCAACTCGGACTCCACAGCCCTTGCAAGGAAACATGGCTCCAGCTGGTGGAATACAGATCTGCTCCACTACCCATCACTGAATCCACAAAGAAGTTTGGAAAACCCAGGTTTGGACAATCAAGTCACCTGGCCACATACCTCAGTGTGCTCGGTCAGCTTCTTAAGCTTGTTGCTACCTCCTTTCTGTGGGGGCTCGCCAAAAGCGGGGTGCTACTGGTTGGGGTAGTTGGCCCTGGATGCCCCAAAGTCGCAGAGACTCTAATCCCCGGTGAGCAAGCGAAGGGTGGGGATCTGTGATTTGCATCATCTTATGTACTTGCTGGGACTGTACTATATGTTGTTGCCGGCTGGGTACTCTCGCTAAGGTTGTGGTATATGTCGTCTGGAGGAGCATAGGCTGTGATTGCAGACTATACCGGTGGAAGATACAAATTCTGTGGGCCAACCAAAAGTTGGGAGACTGTGGGTATCGCCTGGAACAGGACAGTGGAACTACCTGTCCCAGGTTGGGATCTTGTGAACTGGGGGCATCTCATTGTGGTCATCTACCCGGAGTTGTAGTAAGACCGTGGATATCAGGAATAAAAATAATTGAATTGTTTACCTGCCTAGGTGATTAACCCCTTTACCCCCGAGGGTGGTTTGCACGTTAATGACCGGGCCACTGTCACTTTATGAGGTAATTACTCTGGAACGCTTCAACGGATCGCGCTGATTCTGAGATGTTTTTTTGTGACATATTGTGCTTCATGATAGTGGTAAAATTTCTTCGATATCACTTGCGTTTATTTGTGAAAAAATTGGAAATTTGACTAAAATTTTTAAAATTTCGCAGTTTTCAAAATTTGAATTTTTATGCCCTTAAATCAGAGAGATATGTTACACAAAATAGTTATTAAATAACATTTCCCACATGTCTACTTTACATCAGCACAATTTTGGAACCAAATTTTTTTTTTAGTAGGGAGCTATAAGGGTTAAAAATTGACCAGCAATTTCTCATTTTTACAACAAAATTTACAAAACCATTTTTTTTAGAGACCACATCACATTTAACGTGACTTTGAGGGGCCTTTATGACAGAAAATACCCCAAAATAACACCATTCTAAAAACTGCACCCCTCAAGGTGTTTAAAACCACATTCAAGAAGTTTATTAACCCTTCAGGTGCTTCACAGGAATTTTTGGAATGTGGAGGGAAAAAATGAACATTTAACTTTTTTCACAAAAATGTTACTTTAGACCCAATTTTTTTTATTTTTGCAGGGGTAACAAGAAAAGATGGACCCCAAAATTTGTTGTGCAATTTCCTCTGAGCACGCTGATACCCCATATGTGAGGAAAAACTATTGTTTTGGCGCACGGCAGGGCTTTGAAGGGAAGGAGCGCCATTTGACTTTTTGAATGTAAAATTTGCTTAAATAATTAGCGGACACCATGTTGCGTTTGGGGAGCCCCTGATGTGCCTAAACAGTGGAAACCCCCCAAAAGTGACCCCATTTTGGAAACTAGACCCCTTAGGGAACTTATCTAGATGTGTGGTGAACACCCTGAACCCCCAGGTGCTTCACAGAAGTTTATAACATTGAGCCGTAAAAATAAAATTTTCATATTTTTTCAACAAAAATGTTTTTCAGCTCCCAATTTTGCATTTTCATAAGGGTAACAGGAGAAACTGCACCATGCAGTTTGTTGTGCAATTTCTCCTGAGTAAGCTGATACCCCATATGTGGGGGAAAACCACTGTTTGGGCACACGGCAGGGTTCGGAAGGGAAGGAGCGCCATTTGACTTTTTGAATGTAAAATTTGCTTGAATAATTAGCGGACACCATGTTGCGTTTGGGGAGTCCTTGATGTGCCTAAATAGTGGAAACCACCCCCATCCCCTCAGTGACTCCATTTTGGAAACTACACCCCTCCAGGATTTTATCAAGGGGTATAGTGAACTAGTGAACATTTTGAACATTTTCGACACAGAATTTGATAACATTAGGTCATCATATTGAATAAGTTGTCATTAGTCTTGAGTGCAAGTGCTCACTATTTGAGTTTGCATCGGGTGCTCGGGTATGCACCAAGTATCGCGGGTGCTCAAGTGATATGCTCGAGTCCCTGCCCCGCATGTTTCACGCTTATTAGACACCCAAAAAAAACATGCGGGGATCGCTCATGCATGGCAGGCAACCCTCACGAGTTTTTTTTGGCTGTATAACAGCTGCAAAACATTTGGGGCGGAAACTCGAGCATGTCACTCGAGCACCCGCTATACTCGGTGCATACCCGAGCACCCGATGCAAACTCCAGTAGCGAGCACTTGCTCAACATTAGTCACCATATCGTCGTCTTTTTTTTTTTTTTTTTTTACTTCTGAAAATATCCCAACCCCAACCCTACCCTTAGCCTAACCCTAACACTAGCCCAACCCTTGCCCAACTCTAACCCTAGCCTAACCCTAGCCTAACCCCAACCTTAGCCTAACCTTAGCACAACCCTAGCCCAACCCTAACCCTAGCCCAACCCTAACCCTAGCCCAACCTTAACCATAGCCCAACCCTAACCCAAACCCTAGCACAACCCTAACCCAAACCCTAGCACAACCCTAACCCTAAAGTTTATTTTTCACGCCTTTCCTCGTGTGGTATAAGTGATTACACGTCTTTATTCTTTGGGTCGGTGCAATTATAGCGATGCCAGATTCATATTGGGTTTTTATGATTGACAGCTGTCACACACTAAAAGACGCATTTTTTTTGCAAAGATTAGATTTTTCATCGCCATATTTTGAGAGTTATAATTTTTCCAGATTTCGGCCGACAGCATCATGTGACGGCTTGTTTTTTGCGGGACAAGTTGACGTTTTTATTGGTACCATTTTAGGGCACATTTTTTGATCGCTTTCAATTCTGATTTTTAGAAGGCAGAATAAATAAAAACCAACAATTCAAGAATTGTTTTTTTTTTTTTTTTTATGCCGTTCTGCGTGTGGTAAAATTGATAAGACAGCTTTATTCTTCGGGTCAGTACGTTTACAGTGGTACCGCATTTATATATTTTTTTTATGTTTTGGCGCTTTTACACAATTAAAACTATTTTAGCGCTTTTACACAATTAAAACTATTTTATAGAAAAATGAATTGTTTTTGCATCGCTTTATTCTGAGAGCTATAACTTTTTATTTTTCGGCTGTTGGAGCTTTATAGAGGCTTGTTTTTTGCGGGACAAGATGATGTTTTCAGCGGTACCATTTTTATTTACATTCGTCTTTTTGATCGCGTTTTATTCCTTTTTCTGTTTGCCGGTATGATGATAAAACATCGATTTATGTTTTTTTTTGGGGGGGGGGGGTTTAACCGTGTTCACTAAAGGGGTTGTCTAGTGGGACAGTTTTATAGGTCAGGTCGTTCTGGACGCGGCGATACCAAATATGTGTACTTTTATTGTTTTATTTTTTTTTCATAAGATTATTTATTTATTTATGGGTACAATATATTTTTTATTATTTTTTTTTTTTAAAAATTTAAATATTTTTACAATTTTTTTTAACATTTTTTTTTCACTTTCTGATACTTTTGTTACTTTTACACCTTGTCCCACTATGGGACTTTCACTGTTTTCAGCCTGATCAGCTGTATAGCACAGGAATGCAGAACCATCCCTGTGCTATGCAGCCTGTCATCGCTGCACAGGGAGAAGTTACTTTGGTCGTGCACTGCGCATGACCAAAGCAACTTCCTGAATGCTGGTGACCCGGATGTTGTCATGATGACGTCGGGTCACCATGGCAACATCCGGGACCGGACTCAGACGTCGCGGGACGCCGGGAGAGAAGGTAAGTATCGCACGTACCTCCTCTTGCCACCGGAATGCTGCGATCGATTTCGATTGCAGAATTTCGGGGGTTAATGTGCCGGGAGCGGTGCGGGACTGCTCCTGGCACATAGCACCGGGTGTCAGCTGTAACAACCAGCTGTAACACCAGGGCGTACTAATACGTATCAGGTCCATAAGGCCCAGGGCACAGATACGTATTAGTACGCCTTGGGCCGCGTACAACCCACAACTTCAGATCCTCACACTATCCATAATTATCTCTATCCCAGACTTCCACTCAGCTCTTCATAAAAACAAATCAGGTTAGTTTGACAATTTTGTAAAACTGTTTTGCCTATCACTTATAATATTATTTAATATCATATGTAGGGATTCACTCTCTCAGGTAGGCATTAAGCCTTAGGTAGCGTTCACATGGACAATGCAGTTTTGGTCCACACACATGCAGCTTGTATTGCTTTCCACAGGTTGCACAGCACCAAAACAAACTCATAAACATAAATCTCTAGCCTTGTCCAGACGCTTACTAGACAGAACAGACTCTGGCTACTCATACACGGCTAAACTAGCCCCAGCTCAGTCATCCAAAACAGCTATTGTCCATAGCAACCACTAATACTAGCGGTTCTCTGCACACGGCCTGTGTATTTATTCATGATCACATACAGTGCTGGCCAAAAGTATTGGCACCCCTGCAATTCTGTCAGATAATACTCAGTTTCTTCCTGAAAATGATTGCAATCACAAATTCTTTGGTATTATTCTCTTCCTTTAATTTGCTTGCAAGGAAAAAACACAAAAGAGAATGAAGCAAAAATCAAATCATTGATCATTTCACACAAAACTCCAAAAAAGGGCCGGACAAAAGTATTAGCACCCTCAGCCTAATACTTGGTTGCACAACCTTTAGCCAAAATAACTGCGAACATCCGCTTCCGGTAACCATCAATGAGTTTCTTACAATGCTCTGCTGGAATTGTAGACCATTCTTCTTTGGCAAACTGCTCCAGGTCCCTGATATTTGAAGGGTGCCTTCTCCAAACTGCCATTTTGAGATCTCAACACGGGTGTTCTATGGGATTTAGGTCTGGACTCATTGCTGGCCACCTTAGAAGTCTCCAGTGCTTTCTCTAAAACCATTTTATAGTGCTTTTGGAAGTGTGTTTTGGGTCATTGTCCTGCTGGAAGACCCATGAACTCTGTGGGAGACCCAGCTTTCTCACACTGGGCCCTACATTATGCTGCAAAATTTGTTGGTAGTCTTCAGACTTCATAATGCCATGCACACGGTCAAGCAGTCCAGTGCCAGAGGCAGCAAAGCAACCCCAAAACATCAGGGAACCTCCGCCATGTTTGACTGTAGGGACCGTGTTCTTTTCTTTGAATGCCTCTTTTTTTTTCCTGTACACTCTATGTTGATGCTTTTTCCCAAAAAGCTCTACTTTTGTCTCATCTGACCAGAGAACATTCTTCCAAAACGTTTTAGGCTTTCTGAGGTAAGTTTTGGCAAACTCCAGCCTGGCTTTTTTATGTCTCGGGGTAAGAAGTGGGGTCTTCCTGGTTATCCTACCATACAGTCCCTTTTCATTCAGACGTCGACGGATAGTATGGGTTGACACTGTTGTACCCTCGGACTGCAGGGCAGCTTGAACTTGTTTGAACTTGTTTGGATGTTAGTCGAGGTTCTTTATCCACCATCCGCACAATCTTGCGTTGAAATCTCTTGTCAATTTTTCTTTTCCGTCCACATCTAGGGAGGTAAGCCACAGTGCCATGGACTTTAAACTTCTTGATGACACTGCGCACGGAAGACACAGGAACATTCAGGTCTTTGGAGATGGACTTGTAGACTTGAGATTGCTCATGCTTCCTCACAATTTGGTTTCTCAAGTCCTCAGACAGTTCTTTGGTCTTCTTTCTTTTCTCCATGCTCAATGTGGTACACACAAGGACACAGGACAGAGGTTGAGTCAACTTTAATCCATGTTAACTGGCTGCAAGTGTGATTTAGTTATTGCCAACACCTGTTAGGTGCCACAGGTAAGTTAAAGGTGCTGTTAATTACACGAATTAGAGAAGCATCACATGATTTTTCAAAGGGTGCCAATACTTTTGTCCACCCCCTTTTTTAGGTTTGGTGTGGAATTATATCCAATTTGGCTTTAGGACAATTCTTTTTGTGTTTTTTCATTGAAGACAAATTAAATGAAGAGAATAATACCAAAGAATTTGTGATTGCAATCATTTTCAGGAAGAAACTGAGTATTATCTGACAGAATTGCAGGGGTGCCAATACTTTTGGCCAGCACTGTATGTCAGTGCGGGTTCACCCGAATAGATTGAATTCCTTTCTCCCAGAGCAGACTTCATACACAAAAGAGGCGCGATCCTACCAGTTGCGGTATCCCCTTCAGCTTGAGCTCCAGCAGCTTCCAGCACCAAACAGAAGTGTTTAACTCCTGGCACAGTTCACACTGAACAGCCTGCAGCTTCCACATGGTTTTCTGCAGCTCTCATAAACAGACTGCTTAGCGCAGTCTCCATTCAGAGAGAGACCCCTGCATGTCTCTCTCTCAGCTACAGATCACGTTTTGGCTGGTCACTCTCCAGTAGCAC
The DNA here is from genome assembly GCF_046119375.1 of Phyllobates terribilis. Classification (NCBI taxonomy): domain Eukaryota; kingdom Metazoa; phylum Chordata; class Amphibia; order Anura; family Dendrobatidae; genus Phyllobates; species Phyllobates terribilis. The sequence continues at coordinate 256,696,096 of NW_027362761.1, forward strand.
ACTCAACTTTGCTCAACATTCAACAGACTGACTTTCCCTCAGGAGATTGCCACTCCATGAAGCAACTTCCTGGTTCTTAGAAAAACCCTACAGGTGCATCTATTCAAAACTCTGTAGAGCTGGGATTTAACTCTGTAATTCCCAGCTATGCTAAATATCCCTCCCCCTGCCTAAAGCTGAGGGCTGGTGTAACGCACAGTGTGGGAAAGACTAAGTGCTACACGAAGGGATGAGGGGAAGAAAGCCCCTAGGCAGATTTAATAACACCCTACCGTCCCTATATTGGTTCCACACCAATCGCCGAGCAGGAAACTTAAGCCCTGTATATCCCTAGAGCTAGGCCCTAGATAGGGAGGGAGTGAGCACTGGTCAGTCCCCACTATAAACTAAAGACAACAAGGGAGACAAACAAAGGGAGAAAACTTAGCTTGAGCTGACACCAGAGAGATAACATTAAACGTCCTCCAAGGGCACCAGAGAGGAAGCTAGCTGACTGCTATAGCTCCAAGCCTTCACAAGGGGAAATGAGAATATCACCACCTTCCTGAAGCAGACTGAGAGTTTGTAAACACTCAGACCAGGGTGTGTCAATCAGAGCAGGAGGCAGGTTGCCGCTGGGTCCAAAAGTCAGAAGGATTAAGATGGCATCTGCAATGCCAAATACAGTGACCTTCTGCAGCCAGCTGCAGAGCGACTGTCTGTTACATCTGACACACCCGTCACAGTACCCCCTCCCTTCTACGAGTGGCCTCCGGAAACTCAGGACTAGGTTTCTCAGGATAAGAGGTGTGGAATGAACGAATCAGCCTGGGGGCATTCACCTCTGATGCTGAAACCCACATCCTTCCCTCTGGACCATAACCCCTCCAGTGCACCAAGTATTCTAGGGAACGACGTTGGAGGCCAAATACTTTCACAATGCACTGTACTTCATGGTCATGAGTGTGACACTAAAATGCTTCTCAGGTTTCCAGGTTGCAGGTCTACATGCAGAAACAAACTTTTATATAAAAATGGAACACGTCACCTCCAAAAATGCTATTTACCTGCAGCTTTAGTTGTAGTCTGCTGGTAAGTAGTATTTATGTCTGGAAGGTTTACTGGAGCAGCAGCTACAGGGAGAAAATTACATTTTCTTCTCTCTGCAGACACTTGCTCCTAGTCATTTGGGCGGTGCAGAGAGCTGAAGGGCTACATTCGCACTATGAGCTTTTGATGAGCTTTTGATGAATTTCTGCACCATTTCTGCACCTATTATTTTTTTATCCCTTTTTTGACACTGCGTTTTATTGTCTCTTTGCTGTGTGATGCTTTAAATAAGGCTCCTGTGTTTTCGATACTTCCTGGTATTTGGCTTTGACAAAACTTTATTGATATACTTAGGTGTGGATTAGATGCATTTTTGATGCATTTCCGCTTCGGAAACACACTAAACACACACGTGCGTTTTTTCCTGTGGACTTTCCGCATCTAATGTAAGACTATGGGGATAATCTGCGCAGAAAACTCAGCTTACCAGCAAGAGAAATTGACATGCTGTGGATTTGAAACACGCACCGCAGGGAAGTTTATGCTGAGTAAAATAAAATCACAGAGGGCATGAGATTTTTCTAAATCCCATACACTTTGCTGGATCTGTAAGACGCTACATTTTTGACACAGCAAAAATACGCAGTCAAAAACGCACCAAAAGCTCATGGTGGGAACGTAGCCTTTACAGTCACCACTGACTATACAGAGAGTGGGCTGCAATCACTTCCTCTTTACATTGATTGGCAGCCTGCCCTGCAAACACAGGCTAAACACACAGGCTGCAGAGCTGGCTGTCAATCAAAGTGTAGGGGAGTGATTACAGCACACTTTGTGGGGTGAGCAATAACTGTTACACCTCCCTGCACCACCCCATCACATGATTTAAATGCTATTTTCATTATGATTACCATTATCTCTATAGATAAATTGCATTTTTGGAGGAGACAAGTTTTTTTTAAGGATTTGCAAGTTATACAATTGATATAATCGTTTTAGAGAGGTGTGGCCTGATGTTAAGCATAGTGATTACATAGCCGTTAGCTCTGTAACCTGCAATTAATTCCAGTAACCCACAGCTTAGAAAAACTGCTCTTAATTAAACTTAATTGATTTATTGAGGATTCCTACTTACCATGCTACAGAAAAATGGCCAATGAAACTATGCACTTACTGAAGCAAAGGCAATATGGCTGCAAATCCTCTCCTCTCAGTGCTGCAGAGACAGAGGGGAGGAGGAAAGAAAGAGCAAAGTCACAGCCCAAAGCCAGCATAATCTCTGCCAACCAGCTCAGCCTCATTGGAGATGGGGAATTCTGATGTGATCAGCACATTGCAGCCTGCAGGAAAGTCCGGCTTCAAATGTAGGGTTATGCTGACAAGTTTTTTTTATATTGCAACGATTTTAGGTGCCAAAATCCGGTGAAAAATTCCCACAAAGTTCAATCAATTTTTTTCAATAGAAAACCAATGTTGCTGTTTATACAACTGTGCTTTTTTTTCCACTTGAAAATCTGGGTGCATAGTAGCACATGGATTAGACATTGAGTAGGGCTAATCCACGTGCAGACATGTCAGTTCACCCTGCAAATTTGTGACAGTAAACTAAAGGACTGCCTTTTTCTTCAGTGGATTCCGTAACAAATTAGAATCTTTCTTTGTTGCTTTTTAACATGGTTATAATCTATATGTATGTTGTTATTAAAAAAAAATAGGTTGCAAGACTTAAATAGAATATGTCAGCAGGTTATTGTTATGTAATCGGACACGAGCATGTTGTAGGGGAAGATGCTTTGATTTCAGTGATTTGTCACTTACTGAGCAGTGTTTTCCTGTTTTGATACAATCTGTGTTTTATCAGCAGGAGATTATCATTACAGGACAACTGACATCGTGCCTCCTAGTCCAAGCAGTCCCCCAGCACCGAATAGCAGTTTTCTGTCACTATACAATGTACAGTCATGGCCAAAAGTATTGAGAATGACACCAAAATTATATTTTCACATGATCTGCTGGCCTCTGGTTTTTATTAGTGTTTGTCTGATGTTTATATCACATACAGAAATATAATTGCAATCATATTATGAGTACCAATAGGTTATATTGACAGTTAGAATGAGTTAATGCAGCAAGTCAATATTTGCAGTGTTGCCCCTTCTTCTTCAAGACCTCTGTAATTCTCCCTGGCATGCTCTCAATCAACTTTTGGACCAAATCCTGACGGATAGCAGTCCATTCTTGCATAATCAATGCTTGCATTTTGCCAGAATTTGTTGGTTTTTGTTTGTCCACCCGTCTCTTGATGATTGACCACAAGTTCTCAATGGGATTAAGATCTAGGGAGTTTCCAGGCCATGGACCCAAAATCTCTATGTTTTGTTCCATGAGCCATTTAGTTATCACCTTTGCTTTATGGCAAGGTGCTCCATCATGCTGGAAAAGGCATTGTTGGGCGCCAAACTGCTCTTGGACGGTTGGGAGAAGTTGCTCTTGGAGGACATTCTGGTACCATTCTTTATTCATGGCTGTGTTTTTAGGCAAGACTGTGAGTGAGCCGATTCCCTTGGCTGAGAAGCAACCCCACACATGAATGGTTTCAGGATGCTTTACAGTTGGCATGAGATAAGACTGGTGGTAGCGCTCACCTCTTCTTCTCCGAATAAGCTGTTTTCCAGATGTCCCAAACAATCGAAAAGGGGATTCATCAGAGAAAATGACTTTGCCCCAGTCCTCAGCAGTCCACTCCCTGTACCTTTTGCAGAATATCAGTCGGTCCGTGATGTTTTTTCTGGAGAGAAGTGGCTTCTTTGCTGCCCTCCTTGAATCCAGCCCTTGCTCAAAGAGGCTCCGCCTCACAGTGCGTGCAGAAGCACTCACACCAGCCTGCTGCCATTCCTGAGCAAGCTCGGCACTGCTGGTAGTCCAATCCCGCAGTTTTAAGATACGGTCCTGGCGCTTGCTGGTCTTTCTTGGGCGCCCTGGAGCCTTTTTGACAACAATGGAAGCTCTCTCCTTGAAGTTCTTGATGATGCGATAGATTGTTGACTGAGGTGCAATCTTTGTAGCTGCGATACTCTTCCCTGTTAGGCCATTTTTGTGCAGTGCAATGATGGCTGCACGTGTTTCTTTAGAGATAACCATGGTTAACTGAAGAGAAACAATGATACCAAGAACCAGCCTCCTTTTAAAGTGTCCAGTGATGCCATTCTTACTTAATCATGACTGATTGATCGCCAGCCCTGTCCTCATCAACACCCACACCTGTGTTAATGGATCAATCGCTAAAACGATGTTAGCTGCTCCTTTTAAGGCAGGACTGCAATGATGTTGAAATGTGTTTTGGGGGTTAAAGTTCATTTTCTGGGCAAATATTGACTTTGCAAGTACAGTAATTGCTGTTAAGCTGGTCACTCTTTGACATTCAGGAGTATATGCAAATTGCCATTACAAAAAATGAAGCAGTAAACTTTGGAAAAATTACTATTTGTCTCATTCTCAATACTTTTGGCCATGACTGTACACAGAAAGCTGCTCACAGCACAGCCGCCTCTCCCAGTTTTCACCCTGCTAGAATCCAGCAGCTCACATCACAATACAGATCCATTCTGTCTGTGAAGCACAATGGCTGTGGGGAACACTATACAGTTTCTGCAAGACCCGCAGAGAATCTGTAGAGTTTAATCCACAGTCCAGTGAGAAGGCTAAACGCTCTATTAAATTAAAATGGTAGGCCAGAGAAAACCTGGAGCATGTTAAAGTTTCATGTAATGTGTCCGATTTATGACAAAAACTGTCACATCACCAATATCTCCCAGCCTGCTTCTCATGAACTACCACTAGAGGGAACTCTAGGACAACTGTGTGAAGTTTAAAACATCTATACTAGAGAGAGCCGGGCATACATTACAATTCTGGAAAAACAATACACATGATTCCCTTGTAGAGCTGCAAAGTTTCCAGCAACTTAAGGGTTCTTTCACGCGTCAGTATCTCCGGTACGAGTTGTGACAGTTTCCACACGTACCGGAGACACTGACACACGCAGACCCATTAAAATCTATGAGTCTACGCACGTCAGTGTGTTTCCACATGCTGACATGTCCGTTTTTTTGCTGCCTCTGAGTAACCCTTTACTCTATTCTGTCCTTCAGACAGCATATCCAAGCTCTTGTCATCTCTTGTCACCTCCTGCCGCTTCCAACTGAAAAATATTTCCAGAATCCCTTCTTTACTCAACCCTCAATCTAATAAAATATTAGTGCATGCCCTCATCATCTCCTGCCTCTACTACTGTAGTATGCTCCTCTGTGACTCCTCTGCTAACGCGAGCCTCTCCAGTCCGTCCTTAACTCCGCTGCCCAACTAATCCCCCCCTCTCCTCTGCAAATCCCTTCATTGGCTCCCTATTCCCCAACATATCCAGTTCAAATTACTAGCATTGACCAACAAAGCTGTCCATAATCTGTCTCCACATAGTGGGGAAAATAAGTATTTGATACACTGCTGATTTTGCAAGTTTTCCCACCTACAAAGAATGGAGAGGTCCGTAATTTTTATCATAGGTACACTTCAACTGTAAGAATCAGAAGCTTAAAAAAAATCCAGAATATCACATTGTATGATTTTTACATAGTTAATTTGCATTTTATTGCAATTTAATGTCCCAGTAAAAAAACAGAAAATAAAAAACCAAATTCCCTTAAACCATGATCCCTCACCTGTCCAAAGTGATGAAATAATCCATAGTGTCCCACGATAATTCAGAAGACTTGTAAAGCAGTCACATCAGCAGTTGCTGATGTGACTGCTCTACACAACAGCAGGCTCACATGAACACAGGCAGTGTGTACGCTGAGCTGCCATGAGAAAGTTCACAGGAGTTCATCAGCTGATGAACCCCAGTGGCCTCACTCACAGCACCACCACTGCATAAGAACTTTCTCACAGAGCGGCGGTGCCGTAAGTAAGATCACCGGGGCTCATCAGCTGATGAACTCCTGTGAACTCTTTCATGGCAGCTCAGCGCTATACATTGCAGGAGCGATTGCGCTCCTCTCAGTGTGTAGCCGACTGCTGGGTAGAACAGTCACTTCAGCTGATGTGACTGCTCTATAAATGATCCGGATCATCATAGGACAGTATGGATTACAGCAGATAAGTGGGTATTATGGTGGTTTATTAGTTTTTCTCTTTTACAGGCGACATGGGCATAGAGGATTAGGCATTAAAGTGAGTATAATTGTGTTGTTTTTTTTTATTTCAATATTTATTTATTTTAACTTTTTTTTCCCTTTACTTTGAGCACAGGCGCCAGCTGATGACTACTCCCATCAGCGGCGCTTGCTCTTGCTGTTATTAGTGACAGCAGGCGTAGGCTGATGTGAGTAGTACTTATCATCAGCCAATGCCTGTGACCAGCGGTAAGCTTTTTACTGTAGGTCACATTGACATCTGATAGCGTTATCCTGCAGCGCTCTGACCAGTAGTAACAATTTTACTGTCGATCAGAGCCCCTGTTTCCCACGCTGTCACGCAGATGACAGCGCAGGAAACAGCCGATGTTCGGGTTGCTGAACCCGAAACTGAACAGTAACACGGACTTCCTGAGGAAGTCCGTGTTCGGGGTCCGTGCCCGAACACTAAGTGTTTGGTACGGACCCTGAACTTTATTGTTTGGGTTCACCCATCTCTACAAGTATCATGTGCGGAGGTTGGAAAATATATGGTTCATGTAGAATCTTTGTGGTACACGTCGGGCTGTTGCTGTATTCAAAATGGGTCCAGAACCTTCTGTGGTCTCCCATTCCAGTCCAGCCAGGGCTGATGCTGCTCAGCATCATCATCAGCCCCAACACCTAGCTAGTCCACGAGATGTACAGATTGTCTCTTGGGTATTTGTGCCTAGCAATGTTAAGCATAGGTTGCGGAGGGAGACAGGGCTGTTGGAGCCTAAGTCCAGGATTCTCGGTACTGAGCATGCCTGTGACATGGCGGACCGTGATTGGTGGTTCGGGAGTCAGCTGATCCGGTGACCTGACACCTCATGATTGGTCGCGGGTGACGCCACCAATAGTGCGAAGGTGGGCAGGGCTTAGTCTTTAAAAGACCCGCCCACAAATATGGCGGCGCGCTCTGATCATTGAGCAGTATGCTGTTGTGTGGACGACTGTGTTCCACGTGTAGTTTCCATAGGCAGGTGTAGTGGAAATAGGCAGGTAGCTTCGTCTAGCAGTCTGGCTCTGCCAAAGGGGTCGCCTAACACCCCGAGCAGCCTGCAGACGTCCTATCCACGGCTATCGCCTGTCAGCCACGTGGAGTAGTATCCTTCAGTCCGGTAGCACGCCGGCTGGAGGCACGTGTACCCGTCGGCGTAGTCACACACGCATCCTAGCGCCGCCAGTGTAGTCCCTGTGCTGTAGCAGGACTACAGATAGTTTTTTACCGCATATCTCTCGTGCTGCTAACGGAGATGGTGCGAATTCCTATACCTGTTCCAGTGTGCTGTAACATGGAAGGGATTGATATTCAGTTAGTTTTTCCTTCACACCCAGAAGGTGTTCGGCAGCAGTCCATCAGGCTGCATCACGGACCCCGGGTTCGGTTGCGTTCCATTATAATAAAGTTGTCTGCAACCGTCCCCTTAACACTTTGGATCACTGGGTTTGAAGTGAGATCTTGGATCCTCTCCACCCAATGCTTTTCATGAACTCTGCTGTACCACATGCACAGAAAACAAGAATACTTGGCATATCCCGTTGTTGACCAAGTAAGCATACCATTAAAAGGTCAACACACAGGATCCAATTGTGTTTATGGTATTGCAATAACTTAATATGTCTCTTTATGTCTCTGTATTTTTCACAAAGAGAAAATGAATAGCCCATTGTGACTGCACCAAATAAATTGACATTGCGGAGGACACACTTTAATTTAATTTCTGCTTAGAGCTCTCAATGAACAGTTGCTATTCATTTGCGTTATAGATTGTAATTCCCAATTCCTCAATTAAACTATGTATGTTATGGCAGTACACAAAGCCACTTCTAAAGTAATGCAGAAATGCACTTTCTCTGATTTGAAAGTAGTATACCTTTTTGCTCCTTTTCAATGCCGTCTTGATACTAGGAGTTCTGAAGCCTTTTTTATAGTCCCAAATCTCATGTCAAATCGTTTAACTCATGCTGGTCTAATCCTTTACGAACTGAGACATCTTCAATTTCAAAATCTTCATTGTTGTCCCTTTGTTCTTCACCACAATGCTGTTCTTGAAAAGAGGGTAGTTAAAAAAAACTGGCACTGTGATTTCAGGTGAATGAGGCACTGGACATATAGCTGATATGATAGACTAGGATATAGTGATGAGTGAACGTGTTTTCCACTACTCTGTACTCGCCAGAGCATCACTGTGCTCAACAAGCTCAACTCACGGTGAGTATTTCCGGTCTGTTTGGAAGGGAGCTCGGGTCCCCACCCTGCATGTTTGGCGCTCTTTAGAGAGCCAATGAACATGCAGGGATTGCTTGCCACGGACTGTAATGTCATAGCCATGTTGGTTGTGGCATTACAGTGATTGACTGGCCGCACAGCGTCATCGGGTCTATATAAGACCTGGTGGCGCTATGCTCGTCACAGTCACTCCGGAATCAGGCAGAGTAGGGAGAGGTGCTGCTGAGTCAGGGAGAGATTTGCTTGTTTATAGTTAGTATAGGTATTCCACAGCATATCTATATATCCATCTGAACTAACAGTCCTTCTGAGGACTAATCCAGCTGAATATATTAAGTGGTGATAGCAGGAGGCTGGCAGGCTGGCAGGGTTTGTGGCAGACTGCAGTGTAGGATACAGCACAAGAGCGTCCATTGCATGTTCTGACTGATCCTGCAGTTACCGATATTTGTAGACATAGCCCCAGATATCAGGGGCCAGGGCTAATATTTTTTCATCTTAATCCTGATTATTTGCTTAAAAAGCAATCCAGAGTACACTATTTTTCTGCTCCATTTACTTTTAGCACTGCAGAATACAGCCAGATATTTTCCATATTACAGTGATAAAAACCCAGAAATTTGTACGTGAACGTGGAAAATATTGGCCTCCATTTACAGTTTGTTGCAGTGTGTTAGTGAAGCTATTCACACGAGGTCGTTGTGAAGAATAGTGAACTACAAGCCCGCTATTTAAAACCATGGTTGTCTGTCAGATGTATCACATATAACTGCGTCTAAATTCAGCCATTTCTGGCCTCCACTTACAGTTTGTTGCAGTGTGTCAGTGAAGCTATTCACACGTGCTCGCTGTGAAGAATAGTAAACTACAGGCCTGCTATTTAAAACCATGGTTGTCTGTCAGACGTATCACATATAACTGCAGTTAAAATCCAGCCATTTGTAGTGAATGTGGAAAATATTGTCCTCCATTTAAAATGGGCAAGGCGCGTGGCAAGGGACGGGGAAGTAGACATGATGGTGCTGGTGCATGCCGAGGCCGTGGGCAAGCTGAAATTGTGCCACAACAAACACCCACATCTTGTCGCTCGACCTTCCTGTCCCAATTACTAGGGGACAGCACAACACCACTATTGAACACAGAGCAGTGTCAAAAGGTTGTTGATTGGATAGCAGATAATACTTCCAGTTACTTTGCCACCACCATCCTGTCTTCCACATGGTCAAGTCTCAGTAGCCGTGAGTCTGGACCGCATATTCCTCACCCTGGTCCTCCTTCCTCCCACCATGCTGAGTGCCCGGAGACAACTGATCCCACACTTGGACACTAAGAAGAGCTGTTCACTTTTCCATTTATAGATTCGGGACTCTCGCCCGGCCAGCTTCAAGTGGGTGAAAAAGAGACCGCGTATAGTAATATCCAAATATTTGAGCAGCCGGTAACACGAAGGCAACGGTAAGAAAGTGCAATTATTGTCGCAAGAGGTGGATGATGATGAGACACAATTGCCAGAAAGTCAGGAGGAGGACCAGGGTGCGGAAGTGGAAGACTAGGTGGTGAATGATACATTAACTGACCCAAACTGGCAGGGGGACATGCAGAGTGAGGACAGCAGCACACAGGGGGAGGGAGGCGTAGCACCACAACAGGCAGGAAGAAGCAGTGCGGTGGCCGCAGTCACAAGGCGGGAAAGCGTTCCCTGTAACACCAACACGACGGAAGTTGCCAGTACAACTGTTATGTCTTCCCGAGTCTGGTTGTTTTTTAAAGACTCTGCAGATAACCCCAAAAAGGAAATTTGCACCATCTGCCTGGCCAGCATCAGCAGATGTAGCAAAATTAGCAGCATGACCACCACCAGCATGATCAGGTACATGACAGCAAAGCACCCGACTAAGTGGGCCGAACGCCAGAAACAGTGTCTGCAGGTGACACCACTGCTTCTTCCGCTATTGTGCATGCACGCCAATCCCCTGTCCATGATGCATGCAAAGATGCCTCCCGCCCTGCACCTGTAATTACACACTCTCAACTAGCACTATCAGCAAGTACGTTCACCTTCTTGTCCTAGAGCAACGTTCAGTTGTCCCTACCCCAGTCCTTGGAACACAAGCGCAAATACTCAGCCAACGCCCCACAGGCCACACTACTAAATTCACACATTTCGCGAATGCTTGCTCTCGAAATGTTACCTTTTCGGCTCATGGAGATGGAAGCTTTCCTCATTTTGATGGCGACAGCTGTCCCTCGGTACTTGGTCCCCAACCGCCACTATTTCTCCCGGTGTGCTGTCCCCGCATTACACAAGCACGTGTCCCACAACAACGCAGTCCACTTAACTATGGACACATGGACAAGTGCTTGTGGGCAGGGACGGTACATCTCGCTGATGGCACACTGGGTTAATATAGTGGAAGCCGGGACCCAGTCAGACCTTGAGATTAAACACGTCCTCCCGACACCGAGGATTGCATGCCCTGGGTCAATCAGAGTTGCCCCCACATTCTACAGCTCCTGCACCTCCTCCACTTCAGCCTCCATCTCTGAAATGACCACATCAGTCAAAAGCTGGAAGCACTGCAGCACTGGCTTGGCCAAGCGGCAACAGGCTGTGCTGAAGTTAATATGCTTAGGTGACAAACCGCACACCGATGAAGCGTTGTGGACAGCTCTGAAAGAGCAGGCAGATCTGTGGCTATCACAGTTGAACCTACAGCCAGGCATGGTCGTGTGTGACAATGGCTGGAACCTGGTGGCGGTTCTGATGCAAGGTGAACTCACACACATACCATGCCTGGCCCATGTGCTTAACCTCATGGTTGTGCGGTTTCTCAAAACCTACCTAGATCTGCTTGTCAAAGCCATTTTAAAAAGTCAGCTGCAGCTTCCGCCGCCCTTGCCATGCTTCAGCAGCGTTTGCGGCTTCTAGCTCACCGACTGGTGTGCGATGTCCCCACACGTTGAAACTCTACATTGCAAATGTTGGGAAGGATTTGTGAGCAAAAGAGGGCAGTTGTTGGCTACCAGCATCAACACGTCCATCGGTGTTCAGGTCAGACTCAACACAAAAGGAGGAGTGGACATGGATGTCAGACATATGTACCATCCTCCAAAACTTTGAGGACTCCACCAAGATGGTGAGCGGCGATGATGCCATAATTAGCGTCACCATCCCGCTTCTTTTGTCTTCTGAAATGCTCGCTGCTCACAATCAAAGAGAATGTGTTGCAGGCGGAGCACGATGAGATGGAGCAAGGAACCATACAGGATGATTCCACACAGCCCAGCCTCATCCCATCCCAATGTGGATTTGGTGGCAATGAGGAAGAGGAGGAGGAGGAAGAACATGAGCTAGTTTCCTTCACTATAGACAGTACTACCTGCACAACTGTCATACCGTCTGTTCAACATGGATGGGCTGAGGACAGGGTGGAGGAGGATGAGGAGGAGAGCTTGGTGAGGACATGGAAGTCTTGCCTGTTAGCAGTCTGGCACACATGGCTGAGTTTATTTTATGCTTCCTTTCCCGTGACCCTCGCATTGTCCAAATTTTGGGTGACAGTCATTACTGGCTGGTGACACTTCTAGACCCACACTACAAGGAGAACTTTCTATCTCTTTTTCCCACGGCGGACAGGCCTTATAAAATGGGGCAGTACCAGAAGGCCCTTGCTGCGGAATTATTAAAAAAATTCCCATCTGAAAACGCTGGCGGCAGAGGTCATAGTTCATTGGACAACCAAGGAGTACATGCAAGAGAGACACAAATCCAATCCAGCATGGGCAGGGGAACACTGTCAAAGTTCTAGGACAGTTTTCTCAGACCCTCCCACTGCACAGGCTCTGATGCGCAGGGTACTCTCTCAAGGAGGGAAAAGTTTGGGAAGATGCTGAAGGAGTCCATTCTCGACTGTACCAATGTTCTCTGTGATTCCTCTGCACCTTAGAATCATTGGGTATCCAAGCTGGACACGTGGCATGAACTGGCTCTATACGCCTTAGAGGTCCTGGCCTGCCCTGCCGCTAGCGTTTTGTCAGAGTGGGTTTTTAGTGCCGCTGATGGAATTATAACTGATAGGCGCATCCGCCTGTCAACTGAAAATGCTGACAGGCTGACTCTTATAAAAATGAACAAGGGCTGGATTGGGCCAGACTTCTCAACTCCACTGAATGATAGCAGCGTAACATAAACTCAAATCCAATTTCTTTTTTTTGGGACGTCTATTCCCATGAACCACTTCGCACCCAAACATGGGTATATGCTTCCTGATTCTGTCTGTTTGCTCTTGTCCTCCTCCTCATCCTCCACCACCATATCATTCTCCACCATATCTACCATATCACCTCCTCTACGTCTTTTGCAAGGGACATTGGAGTGCCTCCAAATTTTTGGCAACCGTTGCATTCACTGCATAGGCAAGCAGTATGGGAAACCCATTTCCTAATAATGGAAACTATTTTTTTCAGGAGGTCCTCCTCTACCTCTCTTGCAAGGGGCATTGGAGTGCCTCCAAATTTTTGGCAGCCATTGCAGTCACTGCATACGCAAGAACAGTATTGGAGATTTGCTCCTTTCTAATGGAAACATGTCATTACTGAGGCCCACCCCTATGTGTCTTTAAATTGTTATTGGGGTTTTTCCCAAATTTTGGCAGCCTTTGTACTCACTGCATTGGCATTTCCACTATAGGAGACTCACTCCTTTATAATGGGAACATTTTTTTAGTGATGCCCTCCTCTATGTCTCTTCAAAGGGGTATTGGGGTGCGTCCAAATTTTTGGCAGCCCTTGCAGTCACAGCATACACAATAACAGTATAATAGACCCTCTCGTTAATAATGGGAACAACAAAGCATAGCCGGCTGATGGCTCTCTAACAATAGCTAGGGCCGACTGCTGGCCCTTTAAGAATTGTAAAAGTCGCCTGATGGCCCTTTAAAAATAAGCTTTGTGACTTTCACAATCCCTCCTTCATAAATGAAACAGGATGTGTCTGATCATGTCTCACACACCACATGGCCAGATAAAGTAGTAAAATGTTAAAATGACATTTCCCAGTGAATGCATTTGTCTTGGTTGAAAGTAATGCAAAAGTGCAAAAACGCATAAAAAACACTACGTGTGAACATAGCCCAAGGTGTGGAGGAGCATTTTTGTTTTTGGTTATTTATTTTACCTTATATACAAGTCATTACCTTGGAAAGGATGTTCCTTAACATATTTCCCAGGAAAATCCACTTTGGTTTAGTTTTTGTATGTTTTATTGTGAGTCCATAAAAGTCACGTAATATTCTGACAACATTGTTGACAACAGTGACCTGGGAGTCAGAAATGCTTCCAGGGGTCTTCCCCATGCTGTTCTCATGTAATTTGAGCACTGTTCCCATCGATTTGGGCAATTTATAGGCCCTCTGCGGACAGCCGGAAGGTCGCCGGAAAAATGCTCGAGTTTCCCATAGACTTACGTTGGGCTCGTTGCTCTGATCGAACACACGAGTATTCCAATTTGCTTGACTTGAGCAACGAGTAGCCGAGCATTTTAGTGCTCGCTCATCACTATTAGGATACTCCTTTTTTTTTATATTTATTTTTTTTTGTTATTATTATTATTTATTATTATAGTGCCATTTATTCCTTGGCGCTTTACATGTGATATCCTGAAGTTTTCACCTTACAAAAGTAACAGTCACTGGAATTATCTCTTGACTCTCGCCAAACCATAGGATACCAAATTGCATCTTATCACGAGTTCCCTTCGTCCACATCTGTAAACTCTCGACACAGCTTGCAAACCTTGTAAGGGGACCAAGACTTATCAAAGTTTTACTTTGAAATATGCAAAATAGGTTTGCTTGACTAAAGTGCTGATGTTCGTCCTTTGACTGGGAACAGTGAAACTGCCACATATATAAAACAAGGAATCAGGGCTAGTTAGGCTTTTATGAGGAGAAATAGCAGAGGCAGACATCATCTGAAAGAAAGGAAATAAGTGTGTAAATAAAAACACAAATTCTGCTAGCCCCATTATACAGACTTTCGGAATATCTTTAACTACATAGAATTGCAAACAACCTCTCACCACACTATCTCATGTGTGACTGAATAGCCTATACAAATAACATCATTTTGCCAGATGCTAAGATGGTCCGCCACCCCTCCCCACTCGAGGGCGGTTAACTCTCAACCAATAGGAGAGCACTAGTGCTACCCTCGAGTGATCACATTAAGATAACCTGTAGAGAAAAAACTGACGTAATAGACGAAAACTAACCACAGTTTTGTATTCAGCATGCCTATTTTAGTCTATATCAGCAGAAAAATCTAACACAACAATAATTATGCTCAAAATTATTCCCCGGTGTAATTTGTACACATTCCCCCCTATGCCAGAAATCACTCTATGATTCACTGTATTACACCCATGATCCAAAAACTACTTGTAAGTTCTAGGACACAAAATAAAACATTTTGGTCACCGATAAATAAAGTTGCAGCTAGCAGCCTGTACAGATTTTGTCAGTGCTATACTGGGCTTCTCTCCCTCCCACTGCATGGGGGGGCTTATTTCAGCGAACTGTGCAGCTACAGACTAATTAAGACTTAATTGTGGATTAGGAAGAAATTTGATTGGAAGACCAACTTTCAGTCACAGAGTTGTGCAGCTCAGCAGATCAGTGATTGACAGAATAATCAAAAATCAGCATTTCCCTTAAAAAACAAGGAAATGCTGATGGATAATCAGAGAAAGAGATATTGGTTTTAAGAAAAGCAGCGGGCCCATCTGGCCCATGGTCCCTATAG
Organism: Phyllobates terribilis; assembly: GCF_046119375.1. NCBI lineage: Eukaryota > Metazoa > Chordata > Amphibia > Anura > Dendrobatidae > Phyllobates > Phyllobates terribilis. Next base: position 256,711,372 of record NW_027362761.1, read on the forward strand.
CAGTGGAGTAGTCTGTATCTATTAGAAGTGTACCACTGTATGTAGCACAGGTACAGAGCATTCAAATTAATGCAGTGATAAAAATAACGATAATAAAATAATGTGATTGCATATGTGTGAGCATCTAATATATACTTACCTTGTAATGTCTTCACATCCTGTTCCGTCCAGATGTTCTGTCCAAGCGGCGGAAGTTCGCCGACCGCCATATTGGGACACCCAAATGATGGGTGTCTCAATATGGAAACCGCTGATGGTACCAGCCTCTTGCGTGGTACCACCAGCGGAACACCGTCGCACCACACACACACACACACACACACACACACTGTATGCGTCGTACACACCACACACACACATACTGTATACGCCGTACACACAATACACATACACACACACACTGTATACGCCTTACGCACCACACACATACACACACACTGTATACGCCATACGCACCACCACACACACTCTGTATACGCCGTACACACCACACACGCACTGTATACGCCGTACGCACCACCACACACACATTGTATACGCCATACACACCACATACACACTATACGCCGTACGCACCACACAAACACACTGTATATGCCGTGCGCACTACATACACACACCACACACACTGTATATGCTGTACGCACTACACACACACACACACCCACACTGTATACACCATACGCACCACACACACATACACACTGTGTACGTCGTACGCAGCCTCTTGCGCGGTACCACCAGCGGAACACAGTCGCGAGCACGCCGTAAACGCCGCACACGCCTTGGACGGGATCAGCTGAATGATTCACTGACCGCTGCCATCTTTGTACAGGAGGAGCGAATGCGCAGTTTTAATGTGACCGCCGCTATCTGCCTGCACAAAGATGGCGGCGGTCTGATTAACTGCGCGGGGAGACAGCTCAAACGAGAGAACACATGAGGGAAGAAGACAGCACAGGGGTGGAGAGAGAGAGCAGATAAGGGGAAGAGCACATGGGGTACACAGGTCAAAGAAGAGATCACATGAGAGGAGAAGACAGCAGATGGGGGAGAGAAAGCGCACAGGGAGGAGAGAGACAGAGCACAGGGGGAGACAGCTCAAACGGGACAGCACATGAGGGGAGAACACAGCACAGGAAAGAGAAAGACAGCAGACAAGGGGGATAGCACATGGGGTAAACAGGTCAAAGAAGAGATCACATGCGAGGAGAAGACAGCAGATGGGGGAGAGAGACAAAGCACAAGGGGGAAAGAGAGAGTGGATAGGTGGGTGAGCACAAGGGTGGGAGAGATTCTCAGCCTCAAAGCCTGCCCCCATCGTGACATTACCGCCCTCCCGATGCGATAGCATCGGGCCTCCATTTAGTCCTCTTATAATTACGTATTTGGTTGTATTCAGAATTAGCCAATCACATTTAAACTAATGTTAAATAATAGTCAGTACACAGCTGCCATAGTTTAAAGCGATACTGATTAACCCCATATAAGGTTCATCTATTCTCGTAGGATTTTGCTGACACTTTCTTGGTTGTATTTTATAGCAAAAGCCATGGTCTGTAAACAGCTTACAACACAGCAATGGGATCTCATTATGGGAAGTTATCAGTCAGGAAAACGGAACAAAATTTTCCAAGGCATTGGGTATACCATAGAACGTTGTGAAGACAGTCATCAAGGAGAGGCTTAAATTTATGTCAAAAGCGACATTACCTAGTGCTGGTAGTCCATCAAAAATTGTTGAAAAGCTACGAAAACGGTCCGGGAGGCTGCCTAGAGGCCTTTAGCAACATTAACCCCTTTCTGGCCCAAGGCGTACTAATACATATCTGTGCCATGGGCCTTATGGGCCTGATACGTATTAGTACGCCCTGGCGATTTCGCCCGCACACAAGCGGTGCGGGCGAGATCGCCGCCGGGTGTCATCTGATTGTTACAGCTGACACCCGGTGCTATGTGCAGGGAGCGGTCTCACACCACTCCCGGCACATTAACCTCCGAAATGCTGCGATCGAAATCGATCGCAGCATTCCGGTGGCAAGAGGAGGTAAGTGCTATACTTACCTTCTCTGCCGGCGTCTTGTGGCGTCTGAGTCCGGTCCCGGATGTTGCCATGATGACCCGATGTCATCATGCGCAGTGCACGACCAAAGTAACTTCTCCCTGTGCAGCGCTGACAGGCTGCATGGCATAGGCAGTAGTGTTGAGCCACCCCCGTAGTGTTCGAGTTCGGTTCGGTTCGTCGAACACCCGTGTGTTCGCCGAACTGTTCGTCGAACTGTTCGTCGAACACCTTCGAACACCGTTAAAACCAATGGCAGGCAAACAAAAACACATAGAAACACATAGAAAACACCTTCAAAGGTGTCCAAAAGCTGACAAACTGCTCAGAAGACATAACTAACACATGGAAAAGTGACAAGTACATATAGTCATGCGAAAATAAAAGAGGTGGAGGAGTAAAAGGAGGGGGAGACACAGATATAGGCATGTCATGCCCTTCTAAAATCCAAAAAGTGAGCAGCCGACACGGCCAGTCCGTTCCTGCCCGTGCCACCTCCGTGTCGCCGGGTTTGTGCCAGAGCCGCGGTGGACCCTGACGGCCAGCCCCCCTCTCCTAATACTGGTGCCTGTCCGCTGGTGGGTCGAGCCCCCCGCGGTGGGGGGGGAGTAACATCTGCAGAAGAAAGACCATCTTCCAGCCAAACTAACATGTCGACTTCTTTTCGTGGACAATGTGATACGATCCCTTTGTTACGGACACGCCCATCGCTACAAATTCCAGATGAGGCACAAAAACAGCAGGTGCTTCAGCGGATATCAAGTGCTCCTTCAAGTGGGCTCTCCTCCACCTCAACTTCAACATCACAAATACTCCAGTCCTCAGAGGTGTCACCCCAATCGCACTTGCTTCCTCACAGCTCCCAAGTCTCCAGCTGCCCGTCTGAGTATGGGGTAACACAGATGGTTGAGTCTGCACAGCTGTTTACTCATACTATAGCCTGGGAAACGGAGGTCTGCTCCAGAGCTTCTGTTAATCCAGACTAGGAAATGATCTGCACTGATGCCCAGAATCTTTATAAGTCGGATCCAGGACCAGATGAAGAAGGTTCTGAGCATAATGTAGACCCTCGTTCCCAAACTGTAACTCCTGTTGGTGGAGACAATGATGAAGACGATGATGAGACTCAAATACCTGATTGGAGTGACAACTTGACTTTTCGGTCAGGGCAGGAAGAGGTTGGCTTTGAGGACGACGGGTGTGATAACACACAGGGTGATGATGACAAGGTTGGAGATCCCACTTACTGTCAACCCACAGTCAGCCAGTCGATGAGGTCACCCGGGCCTTTGCCTGGCCTTTGGGATGTCGCGGTGGTCGGCTCCCTGGCCCGTACCCTGGGATCACTCTTTAAAAGGGTGGATAATTGTTAATTTTATAAGAGTTTGTGACACCACCTGTGGTATCTGGTGAGAAGCACCAGCGCTGCAGCAGTCCACTGAGGCCCGTGATAAGGCAGCTCGATGGTATAGCTCCCCACAGGTGGAGCTAGGTCTCAGGGCAGCGTATGCAGGGGGAATGCAGGACAGGCGAGACCCAGCTGGGTCAGAGCAAGAACGGAAACGGACACGGTAGTCACTTCAGTACCTTTTACTGGAGGAAATTCAGGCACATCCTGGAGCACTGTAGGGTGAAGGGTGCATATCAAGATCCTCCCCAATGAGCGGGTGTAGGGCCTCCTGTTTCTTGCCTCTGCGCAGTAAGTTTCTGACCTGCCTGGAGCTAGGCCTAACTTTGTCTCTGTCCTGCGCTGGCTGACCTTGTGGTAGGGCCTTCTCTTGAAGTTCACGCTCCCAGTATGCGGGGCCTAAGCGTCTCCTGGCTCTGTTACGTATCAGCACCTTAGCGATCCTGGGACTTGTAGTTCTCCAGGGATTCCGGTTATGCCTTACTGGGTCATAGAGATCCCGGTAAGCTCGGATCCGGTGTCCGGTAAATGCTTCGGGGTGAGCTGGTTAAGCTCCTCTGCCCCTTATGTACTAACTCGCCACTCGCCTTCGGCCTACTCGGGCCCTCAATAGGCTATACACACTAACGGCAGCTTGCCGCGCTTCACCGATCTTATGACGCCGGCACACCTTAAGCTCTATCTGGGCTCCCTGAATCTAGCTAGCAGGAGCCTCGTGCTCCACTGCTGAACTATTAACTGAGTTCTCTAGACTAGACTGAGCTCCACTGCAGACTGACCTCTCTTAGGCTTCTCTACTGCAGGAACTCTTCAGAGGAACTGAACTGCCTAGCTCCACCTTCCCTATTTATATCCCTAACGGGCTCCCTCTGCTGGTCTGAGGTGGAAGGTGGAGATGTGTGAATGTTTATGGGGGCCTCTTGTGGAGGATTCCATCAATACACTCTTCTAGGATCTGTGATACCAAGCGCAGCGGGGCGTCACAGATGCTATTGACGACGAGGTTAGGTTGCGCCTTCCTGGACAGAGACGGAGTACTGGAAGCACGTCAACAACTGCATCCTCAACCACAACTCCGCCTCTGACCACAAGTCGTAGTGGCTCTTCAGGTCGCATGGGCTCTAAGCCTTGCATAGCCTGGGCATTTATTCAGATCGATAAGGATGACCCAACTCGTGTTATCTGTAATATTTGTCACCAAAAGCTAAGTAGAGGCCAAAAAATCCATAGTTTGAGTACTTCATGCATGTACCGTCACATGGATATGAAGCATAAGTTGCAGTGGGAAGCTCACTGTGCTACAATGCGGCCTAGCAGGCTGGGCCAACCACCGTCTGCCCCATCTTGTGCATCCGCGGCCTCTTCATCCTCTGTGACTGGGGGGACAGCAGTCACACATGTTTTTGGACGCAGACCTGCCACCTCTTTACTTGCAACAGCCAGTGTGATTGGCAGGTCGTCAGTTCATTGGGAAGTGGAAACACCTGCTGGTGTTGAGAGCTCTCTGACATCGAGAGCACCACCTTTGGATCAAGGCAACCTAACATGTCCGCCTGCATCTTCCTCACAGACCGGCAGTTTGCCAGGGACACCCTACTCAACCCCGTCAAAGCACAACAGCCAGCCCTCGGTCCCTCAGATGTGGACAAGTAAAAGACCATTTCCTCCTAGCCATGAGAAAGCTAAGAGGTTGAATTTCACCATCTGCAAGCTGTTGGCTACAGAAATGCTGCCTTTCCGCCTGGAGGACACAGTGGATTTTTGAGACCTTATGTCCGTCGCAGTGCCCCAGTACCAGATGCCCAGTCGGCACTACTTCTCAAAGAAAGGTGTGCCTGCGCTCCACCAGCATGTCGCACACAACATCACCGCTTCTTTGAGAAACTCTGTGTGTGACAGGGTGCATTTCACCACAGACACTTGGACGAGTAGGCATGGACAGGGGCGTTACATGTCGCTGACAGGGCACTGGGTAACTATGGTGACAGCAGGACAAGGGGCTGCTGTCCAAGTCTTGCCGTCCCCGCGAGTTGTACGTCAATCCTCTTTATCTAGAAGTTCCTCCACTGCTTCTGCCTCCTCAACCTCCTCTCGGTCCTCCACCTGCACCCAAAGCCTGTCTGGTAATGCCACCTGCTTTCTAACTGCGCACCTCCTTACTATGCTGGCAGCAGGGCTCAACGGCATCAGTGTTTACTTTGAAATGTCTGGGAAATGTGAGTCACACAGCTGAGGAGTTGTGGTCAGCTCTGGAGACCCAGTTTCATGAATGGTTGTCTCCACTGGACCTGCAACCAGGGAAGGCCGTGTGCGACAATGCTGCAAACCTGGGTGCGGCCCTTTGCCGGGGCAATGTTACACACGTGCCTTGTATGGCTCACGTGTTGAACCTGGTTGTCCATAAATTTTTAGCCCACTATCCCGGACTAGATGGCCTTCTGCAGAGGGCACGGTCGCTGTGTGCTCACTTCCGCCGTTCGCATCCCGCAGCTCAACGACTTACATCTCTACAGAAGTCGTTGGGCCTGCCAGTTCACCGGCTGAAATGCGATGTGCCGACACGGTGGAATTCAACTCTGCACATGTTGCAGCGACTGTGGCAGCACCGACAAGCCCTGGTGCAATAGTTTCTGACGTATAGCCTGGGCCAACGAGATCCAGAGGTGGGGCAAATCACACAGCAGGAGTGGTCTCAGATCAGGGACCTATGAAGTTGACGCGCCCCCTGGGCCGTGGGGTACCCGGAGCCGGGCCGGTAAACGCTGGGGGTTGTAGTCACTGTGGCGGTGACCCGGTCCGTGACCCAGGGCGGTCAATCCAACGGTAATTTGTATATATGGATTTTATAATGTCCGACTACGCCACCTGTGGAGTGCGGCCAAAGGGGCCGCCGCTGCGGAACAGTCCTCTGAAGCTGGTGGTTTTGCTGCAATGGTATTATTACTCACCACAGGAAGAGTGTAGCTTCAGGGCAGTGTGGGTGGATGATGGTGGTTGTAGTGCAGGGAGTCAGTAATGAACACAGAGTCCGTGTGATGCAGTCCCAAGATCTTTACTCACAGTTGTTGCAGTCCAGATTACAGGTACCAGAGCTATCTCACCCGTCGTGCTGTGCGTACTCAGTGAGGGGCTCAGTCCACCCCCAGATAGCTCCGGAGTACTTAGCAGGACCCCCTTCTGTGTGTCCTTTCTCTGGCCTTCTCCCTGCACCTCACACCCAGTGACACTTCTATCCGGTATCCTCGGGCCTTGGCGGGCGACTTGTGTTCCGTCCCCTGGGTCCTATGTGGCTACCTTCTTAGTGAGACTGGTGTGGACTTTTGCCTGCAGTACATGAAATGCTGCAGCCTCCGGTTTCTAGTTGAGCCTTGCTGTTTCTCCTCTAGTTGAGGGACCGGTTCCCCTTATCTGGCCTGACCCCTCTACCTCCTGGTAGCAGCGGGAGTACAGGTGGCCTTCTGCACGGCCCGTAGCCCTAGGGTCCCTTCGGTTCCTGGAGCCTTCCTGCTCCCACTCCTCTCTTCTCTCCTTCAGTCCTGGGCCTCCCAGGCTAGGCCCGCCTCCGGAGCAGAGCTCATGCCGAGCCTCTGCTCCTGTCACTTTTCCTCCTCTGACTGGCTTGCTCTTTCTAAGATGGCTTCCTATTTATACTCTCCCTGTCATGTGCTCCCCTAAGCTGCTCCCCTAAGCACCCACTACATAGGATCCTCCCACCAGCTAGGGACCTGGGACTGTGCTCTCCCTTAGGAGCAATCTCGCCCTAACCCCACTGCGGGTATGTGTTGGATGCAGGTGTTAGGGTCCCGAGCCATACGCCTTCCTTACCTGAGGGTGAGATACCACACCTCTGGGTGAGATGCAGTAACTCTGTGGTGACTGCACCCTCAGGGGCGCCACACACCTTTCTGCACAGTTTTGAAATGGCGACGAAGATGTTTAGTGCTGACGACGATGCCATTATCAGCATAACTATTCCGGTGATTTACATGCTGGAGCACACATTAAACAGAATTCAGAGTCAGGTGGTCGGACAAGAGGAGGTGGAGGAAGTAGAGGAGGAGTCGTATGCGGAAGGGATAACATCTCCAAGGTCCAGACGGTTGGCAGCACCAAGGAGGCAGGCATGGGAGGGTGGGGAAGAGGGATTAAACAGGGCGCATGGTAGCAACCAAACTGTTGAGGAAGGTGCAGGAGCCGAGGAAGAAGTGGAGGATGAACTGGCGATGGGCATGGAAGACTCATCAGATGAGGGAGACCTTGATCACATTTCTGTTGTGCGAGGTTGGGGGGAGAGGGCAGAGGAAAGAAGCATGATTCTTACCTCGCTACCAACACAACAAGGACTTGGTCCTCCTGGATGCGCAAGACACATGAGTGCCTTCTTGCTGCACTACCTGCAACATGACCCTCAGATTGCAGAATTCGAAGTAATCTCGACTACTGGGTTGCCACACTCTTAGATCCCCGGTACAAAAGTAAATTTGCCGAAATAATTCCTGCCATAAAAAGGGATTGACGCATGCAGGAGTATCTGCAGACGCTGTTGCAGAATCTTACATGTGCTTTTCCACAAAACACCAGTGGTGCACGAAGTGAATCTCACAGTTCTAACTTGCCAACCGCGGGACTGTCGAGTCTTCATCACTCAAACCGTAACAGTAACACAGTATCTGCTGGTAACAGCAATTTTGTGAAATCGTTTCACCACTTTTTTAGACCATCCTTTGCAAGGCCACAGGAGACAAGAAGTCTGACACATAGTCAATGCCTAGAGAGGATGGTGCAGGAGTATCTCCAAGTGAACATCGAAGCCATGACTGTGTCACTGGACCCTTGCTCATTTTGGTATTCCAATCAGGAAAAATGGCCGGAGCTCGCCACTCACGCCTTGGAGATCTTGTCATGCCCTGCAGCCAGTGTTCTCTCTGAACGTGTGTTCAGCGCTGCTGATGGTGTGCTGACAGATAAGCGCACGCGGCTGTCCACTGAGAATGTAGACAGACTCACGTTCATAAAGATGAACAAATCATGGATTCGCAAGGACTTTTCTAATCCTGTGTTATCCTTGGGAGGCTAAAAGCTTGAGGATTTGGTAATATCATCTCACCAACCGTTTTAAGCAACTGTGGGGCAATTGATGCCACTTAACCCTAGAACGCATGACCATAAAAATCTACACTTTCATATACCTGGGGCCTTTTAGGCCCGTGTGCAAATAACATTGAATAACTCAAACTCAAATGACAAACAACTATATACATGAAGAATACCTAGAGTTTCAAAATTCTAACTAAAGTAATCTTGCAGAAAATAGAAAACAATTAACAGGGCGGGACTGCGAGGCCCCAGGTATGCGTTCTAGGGTTAAGCGGTGTCTGTGCCACAATTTTGGGAAAAAATGGAAACTCTTTTTGGAGTCCCCTTGCTGTGTCTTACGTGACGTTGGCATTGTCAATTCCAGGTGGGTTGGGTCGCTCCCCCCCCCTTTTAACTGTAAGAAACTACATACACTATGGCTTGGGGTAACACAGATGATTGAGTCTGAAGAGCTGTTTACTCAGAGGTCTGCTCCAAATCTTCAGTGTCTGCTAGTCAGCGTAGAATTTTTAACTGCATCTAGCCTAGGCAATACTTTGGGCGTAGTAGCCCAGCTGCGAAGCAAGCTGCACCGCCTGTGTATCTAATAAGAATTTTTAAATGCATCTAGCCTAGGCAGACTGTGGGGACCCCCAACCAAACCCAGACGCTCAGCCCCCCTACCGCCCCCCTTTCCTTGACAATACAATAATGTAACTCTTACAACTGGATGGGTGAGGATCGGTCACAGCTTTATTAACTCTTTATACTCATTCCATTAGAAAGACATTTTATTTCTAAAATAATTCAGCTTGTTGCAGCATGCCCTGGGTCTCCACTCCGGCAACTTGGCCAACAAGTGTAACTCTCCAACATGTCCTTTCTATTTCCAGGCCACGGAGGATCCTGCGTACTCGTATGCAGGACTCTGACCCCCACCCATCACTCTTAACGCTTGTTCCACTCCGTCCTGGAGTCCTGACAGGAATATGTCCAGTCCAATATCCATTAAGTGAACACCGTCGGGCCGTATGAGGCCTGCTTTATCTCCTTCCAGTTGTCGGTGTCGTACCACTACACCGCCTCTGTCTCTTCTAAATTTTGCCATCCGAATATTTATTACCTGCCTTGTCCGTTCGATGGCCGTGATGTCTCGCGCACCTTGCCATACCGCTATCGGCACAATCTCTGACCATACTATAGCTAGTTTTGTGAAAAATTCTCTGAAGCGCTCAGTGTCTAGTTTCATTATTGCCATTAGTTATGCGCTCTTGTGATGACCTAGGTTGTTTCCCCCGGCCTGTATAACTAAGATGACCAGACATCTTGCCTCTCTCCCTACCTTGATTACCTCCATTAGTACCTGTGGCCATAGCAGGCCTCTAATACCTCTCCAGTTGAAATATGTGTTATGAAACTCTAATTTCCTCCCGCCTGGGCGGACTTTCGCCCTTTAATCTGCCCAATATATATACGAGTGGCCTATCACCCACACTGTTGGCTTAGCGTCACCTGTAAAATAAACAAACCACGTTAGGATAACAAGTCCGGTCTTATGTATCTTTTCAAACACGTGGATCACCATCTCTCTATCCTCTGAACTTCCGTTTCTGACAGTCCTGCTCTTGCTGCTTCTGTGGCCGCGCCTATGCGGAATGAGTGTGTCCCGTAATCTTTGGGGTGGTTCCCTGCCGATGTTATGCATTTATTAAATATAGCTTGGAACTGGTATCTTGATAATGGCGTCCCATCAATGTGTGATAGGAACAAATTACTTTGTGATCTGATGGTTAGATATGGTTTTACTATTGTTACCCGACTCAGTGTACCGTTTGTGGGTTGTAGAAGTACCCAAGTGCCCCTGCCCGCTGGAACCATTTTCGATTTGTGTATGCGTAGACGTATTGCATTATTGCCTATGACTACGTCCTGGTGTAATAAGCCTCCACTGGTGCTAATTTTGGATTGAGGGACTAATTCGCTTATGCATAGCGCCCCGAAGAAGGCGATCACAAATGCAGTAGACAGTAGTGTTGCTTCAAATTGTGAGTGTCATGTTAATGCTGTTAGGGATATGATGTGAGAAATCAGTTTTAGTGACACGGGACGGGACGTCTACACTCCTGACTTGGCTGACCCCTTTTCCACCCTTTTATGGATTGTCTGATGATGAATCTTTGTCACATCTCCCCAATTCAGTAGTTGGAAGTGAAATGCTACTCCGGTCAGACACTGCTGCGCTGACGCCCCTGATATGCCCCTCATCATTAGCTGGTGGAGAAATTCTATGGTGACTTGTGATCTGGCTTGTTCACATTGGTCAACCCGTCTGCCTGCTACTAGTCGTGTCCACTCTTCCCATGCCTTACCGTATGCTTGCCACGTCGACGGGGCAACTGACGCTCTGATTAATGGCATCAACTATTCGCCACTAGATCCCATAGGGAAGGTGGGCAACTGTTGTCCCGATGGGTGGGCATTGTGGAAGAGCTCTGTGAAAATCTGCCAATTGAATTGTTATAAAGCGTTAGCAGCAGCTTTAGACCCCTCAGCATAGTGGCTAGCGCGGACCCATACATTGTGTTTTAGGCACAGGAATGCTAGCCTGGGTAGTAGGCCTAGCACTGGGAGAGACGATGATGCCATCTTATTAATGCAGTGCGCTAAGCTGGTGTTTTTTGTTATGAAGCGTATATTTTTGTAAGCCAGGAGCGCGCCCCATATTTCTATTGCTACCACTATTGGGAAGAAAAATTATTTTCAGGGCTAGATGCAGCGAAAAATTATTATTAATTGAAAAGCTGGTGGAGCTTGGTATAGATGGCCTAATACAATGAGACCCACACACTGCTAGAAGCCCAATATTTTTCAGAGGTAGATGCAGAAAAAAATATATTCAGTTTGCAACCTGATGGAGGTCTGTATAGATGGATTAATAGAACAAGTCCCACACACAGCTAGAAGCCCAATATTTTTTCAGAGGTAGATGCAGAAAAATATATATTCAGTTTGCAACCTGATGGAGGTCTGTATAGATGGATTAATAGAACAAGTCCCACACACAGCTAGAAGCCCAATATTTTTTCAGAGGTAGATGCAGAAAAAAATATATTCAGTTTGCAACCTGATGGAGGTCTGTATAGATGGATTAATAGAACAAGTCCCACACACAGCTAGAAGCCCAATATTTTTTCAGAGCTAGATGCAGAAAAAAATTATATTCAATTTGCAACCTGATGGAGGTCAGTATAGATGGACTAATAGAATGATGCTATGCCCAAAAGATTTTACTTCACTAGGTGCAGTAAAAAAATTGGTATTCTATACACAGGTGGTATATCTTGCAACACAGATAGGCTACTCCATTGACTAACACACTCTGCAATAGGCCAAAAAGGATTAGCTTTGCTAGATTCAGCCAAATGCTGTGAAAAAAACTTGCACAGCACTGGCACAGACCTGCCTGGCAAAAACTGATAGGAACTGATGTAACCTAGTCCTGAAAAGGACTCCAATTACAATTAGTCTTTACTCCCACAACCTATCTATTTAAGAGCACAGACCTGCCTGATAAAAGTCGTAGGAAATGCTGTAACCTAGTCCTTAAAAGGACTGCAATCACAACTATTCCCTACTCCCAAGCTATCTGTATATTTGTGCGAAAATTGGCTTGAAATTAACAAGGTATAGCGCACACAGCAACAGCGGTGCCGTCTAACACGCAGCTGCAGCAGTGAGAAAATGGTGGCGACGGGGAAAATGGCTTGGTCTTATAGGGCAAGGACATGTGACATACACTGCCAATGACACATGCCCTTGCTTGTGTGAAAAAAAGCACTTCGCTCCGTGTGTGCGCTGCTGATAGGCTGACAGATTGCACCTCCCCACTGTAAATGCGGGAAAGAGAAAAAAAAATGGAGATCTTCATTGTTCCTGCAGAGATCCATCCCCTGCCCCTCCCCCCACCCCGCTGTACACTCAAACTGCGTATTAACATTAATTTTCATCATTACTGAGAAAAAATCCAGTTATGATTTTGGTGCACGAACAGTTATCGAACATAACCTCGAACAGCCGAATTTTTCTCAAATTGTTCGTGTTCGCCGAACGGCTCGAACACCGCCCAAAACAGCTCGAATTTGAGATTGGCGAACAGTTCGAGTAGAACAACGCTCATCTCTAATAGGCAGCTGCTGCTCTCTATGCCATGCAGCCGATCAAGCTCCAAAAAGTGAAAGTCCCATAGTGGGACAATGTAAACATGTAATAAAAATGTCAGAAATTAAAAAAAAAATGTAAAAAAATTTAAAAAAAAATGAAAAAAATAATAAAAAAATATATATTGTACCCATAAATAAATAATCTTTTGAAAAAAAAATAAACCAATAAAAGTACACATATTTGGTATCGCTGCATTCAGAATGACCTGACCTATAAAACTGTCCCACTAGTTAACCCCTTTAGTGAACATGGTAAAAATAAATAAAAAACAAAACATAAAACGATGTTTTATCATCATACCGCAAAACAAAAAATGGAATAAAACGCGATCAAAAAGACGAATGTAAATAAAAATGGTACCGCTGAAAACCTCATCTTGTCACGCAAAAAACAAGCTGCCATACAGCTCCAACGGCTGAAAAATGAAAAAGTTATAGCTCTCAGAATAAAGCGATGCAAAACCAATTATTTTTTCTATAAAATAGTTTTTATTGTGTAAAAGCGCCAAAATATGAAAAAAAAATATAAATATAGTACCGCTGTAAACGTACTGACCCAAAGAATAAAGCTACCTTATCAATTTTACCACACGCAGAACAGCATAAAAAAAAAACAAAAAAACAATTCCTGAATTGTTGGTTTTTGTTTATTCTGCCTTCTAAAAATCAGAATAGAAAGCGATCAAAAAATGTCACGTGCCCGAAAATGGTACCAATAAAAACGTCAACTTGTCCCGCAAAAAACAAGCCATCACATGACTCTGTCAGCCAAAATATGGAAAATTATAGCTCTCAAAATATGGTGATGTAAAAACTAGTCTTTGCAAAAAAATGCGTCTTTTAGCTGTCAATCATAAAACCCGATAAGAATCTGGCATCGCTGTAATGGTACCGACCCGAAGAATAAAGACGTCTAATCACTTATACCGCACGAGGAACAGCGTAAAAAATAAACTTTAGGGCTAGGGTTAGGGTTGGGCTTGGGCTAGGGTTAGGCTTGTGCTTGGGCTAGGGTTAGGGTTGGGTTAGGGTTAGGGTTGGGCTAGGTTTAGGGTTGGGCTAGGGTTAGGCTAGAGTTAGGCTAAGGTTAGGGTTAGGCTAGGGTTAGAATTGACCAAGGGTTGTGCTAGGGTTAGGGTGGGGCTAAGGTTAGGGTTGGGATTGGGATTTTTTCAAAAGTTAAGAAAAAATGACGATATGGTGACTAATGTTGAGCGCAAGTGCTCGCTACTTGAGTTTGCATTGGGTGCTCGGGTATGCATCGAGTATAGTGTATAGTGAGTGCTTGAGTCTCCGCCCCAAATGTTTTGCAGCTGTTATACAGCCCAAAAAAAAGGATTGCCTGCCATGCACGAGCGATCCCCGCATGTTTTTTTGGGTGTCTAATAACCGTGAAACATGCGTGGCAGGGACTCGAGCATGTCACTTGAGCACCCGCCTTACTTGGTGCATACCCGAGCACCCGATGCAAACTCAAATAGCAAGCACTTGCACTCAAGACTAATGACAACTTATTCAATATGATGACCTAATTAGTGTTGAGCCACCCCCGTAGTGTTCGAGTTCGGTTCGGTTCGTCGAACACCCGTGTGTTCGCCGAACTGTTCGTCGAACTGTTCGTCGAACACCTTCGAACACCGTTAAAACCAATGGCAGGCAAACAAAAACACATAGAAACACATAGAAAACACCTTCAAAGGTGTCCAAAAGCTGACAAACTGCTCAGAAGACACAACTAACACATGGAAAAGTGACAAGTACATATAGTCATGCGAAAAGAAAAGAGGTGGAGGAGTAAAAGGAGGGGGAGACACAGATATAGGCATGTCATGCCCTTCTAAAATCCAAAAAGTGAGAAGCCGACACGTTCAGTCCGCTCCTGCCCGTGCCACCTCCGCGTCGCCGGGTTTGTGCCAGAGCCGCGGTGAACCCTGATGGCCAGCCCCCCTCTCCCAATACTGGTGCCTGTCCGCTGGTGGGTCGAGCGAGCCCCCCTGTGGTGGAGGCAGCTCTAAGCTTTTTAATTTAAATTGTCTCTCTAATTTGAATGAATACACTTTAAATCCATTTACAAGTATCTATTGGAGGGCAAGTCTCATGCCAGCAGCCGCGTAATTCCAGCTCCAGTAGCGTCCACTAAAGCTGCTGCAGTTAAAAAGCTTTTATAAGGATCGAGCTCGGCTGTCCACCGCAAGGCATCCTACTGCCAGTCCCAGCCCCTATGCCTTGGGGTGCCTCCTGATGCTCTTCACTGAGTATCCCGTGGTCCCGAAGCATTTCCTTTGAAAAAATTAAGTGTCCAAACTACAGGTGGTGTAGCTTGCTTAACAGCCGGGATAATCCGCTGACTAGCAGACACTGCTACTAGGCACAAAGTATTTCCTGGGCTAGATGCAGTTAAAAATTTGTAATTAGATACTCTCGTTGGATGCTGAGAAAGCATTCCATAGAGTCTCCTGGCACGCCATATATGATTCTCTTAAAAAGCTTGGGGTAGGGGTCTAGGGGACCCTTTTATAGCCAAAATCACGGCCCTGTATCGCAATACGTCACCTAGGCTGAAGATAAATGGAACTGTAGCACCCTGAGGGCTCGGTTGCTACAGAGGTATTGCACCTCACCCAGAGGTGTGATATCTCACTCTCAGGTAAGGATGGAGTGTGGATCAGGACCCGACACCTGCATGCATTACACCACATTGCCGTGGGGCAGGGCGACCAATATGCCCCTGAGATGGGCACGACAGTCCCTGTCCCTGGCTGGAGTGGGGGGAGGGAACACTGAGGAAGGGGAACCCTGTAGTGCAGGAGCAGGGAGGAAGCAGTTCCTGGGTGCATTGAGAAGGGAGTATAAAAGGTGGGCACCATCTTAGTTCAGTGCAGAGAAGTCTGAGCAGAAGTGGCAGGGAGCAGGGGCTCTGCATGAGCTCTGCTCCGGAGGCGGGCCTAGTAACAGAGGCCCAGGCCTGGAAGAGGAAGAAGGAAGGAAGAGGAGCGGAGAAGGCTCCAGGAACGAGGAACGAAGGGATCCCAGGGGTGCGGACGGGCGAGTCGCCACCGCACGCCCGAATCCACCTGCGTGGAGGGGTCAGGCCAAAGGGGGAGACCGGTCCCCGAAACTAGTGGAGGCAGGAAACGACCCTCAGCTAGAAACAGGAGGCTGTGACATTTTATGTGGCGCAGCCCCTCGCTACACCCGCTAGGAAGGCACCACATAGGGTCAGGGAAACTGGCGCCAAGTTTACCAAGAGGAGGCCCGAGGCAGCCGGACAGAAGGGTTGGTAAGAAAGGCCAGACAAAGGACACACAAAGGGGGTCCTGTGAAGCGCTCCAAAGTTATCTGGGAGTTGTCTGAGCCCCTCACCTGGTGAGCACAGTACGACGTGGGCAGACGTTACCTGCAGACGTGGTCTGGATAATAAGAACTGTGAGTAAAGGCCCTGGACTGCATCACTGACTCCGTGTCGTTACTCCTGCTGCCCTGCACCATCACCCCCATCCTCCGCATGCACTGCCCTGAGGCTATACTCCTCCCGTGGGGAGTTATGCTACGCTCTGCTGCACCCACAACACCAGCCTCAGCGGTCTGCCCTGGAGCGGCGGTTCACTCTGACCGCAATCCACGGGTGGCGTAGTCGGACATTTAAACATCAAAACCACATAAATAGTTCCGCCACTGGTTTGACCGCCCTGAGCCACGGAACCGGGTCACCGCCACGGAGACTACAACCACCAGCATCCACCAAAAAGGGTCCGGCTCTGGGTGTCCCAAGGCCCAGGGGGCGCGTCAGAACATTTTCATCACCTTTCACAATCACCAATGGGACAAGGCAGGGATGTTCTCTGTCCCCTCTCTTATACATCCTAGTGACGGAGCACCTG
This sequence comes from Phyllobates terribilis, assembly GCF_046119375.1. Classification (NCBI taxonomy): domain Eukaryota; kingdom Metazoa; phylum Chordata; class Amphibia; order Anura; family Dendrobatidae; genus Phyllobates; species Phyllobates terribilis. Next base: position 256,728,019 of record NW_027362761.1, read on the forward strand.
CTCTCATCAATTCGCCATAACCCCAATATTAGGTGGATTGAGGTGGGAGGCACCGAGTACAAGTGCTCTCTATTTGCTGATGATGTCCTAGTATATATCACTCAATCACATATATCCATCCATGCTGTTATGGCTGAAATAGATCACTTTGTTACATGGTCAAATTTTAAAATCAATGCAGCGAAGTCTGAGGCCCTCGATGTCTCCCTCCCCAAATCCATATAGGATTCCATCCAGTCCAACTTTCCCTTTGCCTGGCCCTCACAGGGTATCAAATACTTAGGAATTCCTATTCATAGAGACCTCTCCCATCTATGTTATCTTAATTTTGGGCCCTTTATTGAACAACTCCATACAGACCACGGTTGGCAAGTTAGAACTGTAAGATTCACTACGTGAACCACTGGTGTTTTGTGGAAAAGCACATGTACACTGTGTTCCAAATTATTATGCAAAAAGTGTTTAGGAGTGATAAGGGAAGAATTTGTTTGTTTGTCAGTTAAACTCATTGATGGTGATGTGTGTCAGGGCTCTTTATATCACTGTAAGCAATTGCAGACACCTGTGCTAATTAGTTTGGCAGGTGTGTCCAATGAAAGGCAAGACTACTTAAGAAGGCTGTCTCACATTATTAAGCAGCCTACATTTTCTGCCAAAATGGGAAAGAAAAAGGATGTGTCGGCTGCTGAGAAGCAACAAATTGTGGAGTGTTTAGGTCAAGGCATGACTACAATCAACATTGTGCGATGATCAGGATGAAGTGTCTTGGCAATCAAGAAGTATGTAGCTGATTCACAGTACACACCTGTGCGTGCTGATAAGGGCAAATTGAGGACTCTTTCCTACAGGCAATTACGTCAGGTTGAAAGAGCAGCGGCAAAAAAGCCTTGTCATAGCAGCAGACAAGTTTTTGAAGCTGCTGGTGCCTCCAACGTCCCCCGAACAACAAGATGCAGGGTCCTTCAGAGGTTTGCAGCTGTGCATACGCCATCCTGTCGACCTCCTCTATCCACTTCACACAAGCAGAAACGGCTCCAGTGGGCCAAACATTACATGAAGACTGATTTCAAAACTGTTTTGTTCACGGATGAGTGCCGTGCAGCGCTCGATGGTCCAGATGGATGGAGTGGAGGATGGCTGGTTGATGGACACCCCACGCAAACACGGCTACAGCGCCAACAAGGAGGAGGTGGAGTAATGTTTTGGGCTGGAATCATGGGGAGAGAGATTGTCGGCCCCTTTAGGATCCCTGAAGGCGCTAAAGATGAACTCCATAATGTATGTGGATTTTCTCAAACAGCACTTCCTGCCATGGTTCAAGAAGAAGAACCGTGTATTTCACAGCAAGATCATTTTTTTGCATGATAATGCACCATCTCATGCTGCACATAAAACATCTGCATCTCTGGCTGATATGGGCATAAAAGGGGACAAACTTATGGTGTGACCCCCATGCTCCCCTGACCTCTACCCCATTCAGAACCTTTGGAGCATCATTAAAAGGAGTGTCTATGATGGCGGGAGGCAGTTCACATCTAAGCAACAGCTCTGGGAGGGTATTCTGTCCTCATGCAAAACAATTGAAGCAGAAACCATCCAAAACCTGACAAATTCAATGGACGAGAGAGTTCAGAAGCTCCTTTCGAACAAGGGGTCCTATGTGAAAATGTAACATCACCTAGAATAAAGTTTTGAGTTGAAAACTGTTTGATTTCAGTTTCTAACAACCTGCTAATGCTTATAATTTCAAAAATGACCATTTTTTTGGTCTTTATTAAAATGAAAAGGTTGATCGAAAAGTTTGGGGGATCTAAGAGTGTGGCAACCCAGTAGTCATGATTACTTCGAATTCTGACAATATGAGGGTCATGCTGCAGGTAGTGCAGCAAGAAGGCACTTTAGTATAGATGGCCTAATAGGATCAGTGCTGCACACTGCTACAAAGCCCAAATTATTTTCCAGTCAAGATACAGATAAACATGATTAGTAATTTTAAATCTGATGGAGCTTATTATAGATGGCCTAATAGAATCAGTGCTGCACACTGCTACAAAGCCCAAATTATTTTCCAGCCAAGATACAGATAAACATGATTAGTAATTTGAAAGCTTAAAACGGTTGGTAGGGTGATTTTAACCAATCATCAAGCTTTTACTCTCCCCAGGATGACACAGGGGTAGAAAAGTCATTTCGGATCCATGATTTGTTCATCTTTATGAACGTGAGTCTGTCTACATTATCAGTGGAGAGCCGCGTGCGCTTATCTGTCAGCACACCACCAGCAGCGCTGAACACACGTTCAGACAGAACGCTGGCTGCGGGGCATGACAAGATCTCCAAGGCGTAAGTGGCTAGCTCCGGCCATTTATCCAGATTGGAAGCCCAAAAAGAGCAAGGGTCCAGTGACACAGTCATGGCTTCAATGTTTACTTGGAGATACTCCTGTACCATCGTCTCTAGGCGTTGACTATGTGTCAGACTTCTTGTCTCCTGTGGCCTTGCAAAGGATGGGCTAAAAAAGTGGTGAAATGATTCCGCAAAATTGATGTTACCAGCAGATACTGTGGTTCTGTTACGGTTTGAGTGCTGAACAGTTGACGGTCCCACGGTTGGCAAGTTGGAACTGTGAGATTCACTACGTGCACCACTGGTATTTTGTGGAAAAGCACATGTACGATTCTGCAACAGTCTCTGCTGATACTCCTGCATGCGTGCATCCCTTTCTATGGCAGGAATAATTTCTGCAAATTTACTTTTGTACCGGGGATCTAACAGTGTGGCAACCCAGTAGTCAGGATTATTTCTAATGTTGCAGGTAGTGCAGCAAGAAGGCACTCATGTGTGTTGCGCATCCAGGAGCACCAAGTCCCTGTTGTGTTGTTGGCGAGGTAACAATCATGCTTCCTTCCTCTGTCCTCTCCCCCCAACCTCGCACAACAGAAATGTGATCAAGGTCTCCCTCATCTGATGAGTCTTCCATCAGTTCGTCCTCCACTTCTTCCTGGGCTCCTGCACCTTCCTCACTAGTTTGGCTGCTACCATGCGCCCTGGTAAAACCATCTCCCCCACCCTCACATGCCTGCCGCCTTGGTGCTGCCGACCGTCTGGACCTTGCAGATGTTAGCCCTTCCGCATACAACTCCTCCTCCTCTACTTCCTCCACCTCCTCTCGTGCCACCACCTGACTCCGAATTCTGTTTAACATGTGCTCCAGCATGTAAATCACCGGAATAGTCATGCTGATAATGGCATCGTCAGCACTAAACATCATCGTCGCCATTTCAAAACTGTGCAGAAGGGTGCATAGGTCCCTGATCTGAGACCACTCCTGCAGCGTGATTTGCCCCACCTCTGGATCTCGTTGGCCCAGGCTATACGTCAGAACGTATTGCACCAGGGCTTGTCGGTGCTGCCACAGTCGCTGCAACATGTGCAGAGTTGAATTCCACCGGGTAGGCACATCGCATTTTAGCCGGTGAAGTGGCAGGCCCAACGACTTCTGTAGAGATGTAAGTCGCTGAGCTGCGGGATGCGAACGGCGGAAGTGAGCACACAGCGACCGTGCCCTCTGCAGAAGGCCATCTAGTCTGGGATAGTGGGCTAAAAATTGCTGGACAACCAGGTTCAACACGTGAGCCATACAAGGCACGTGTGTGACATTGCCCCGGCGAAGGGCCGCACCCAGGTTTGCAGCATTGTCGCACACGGCCTTCCCTGGTTTCAGGTCCAGTGGAGACAACCATTCATGAAATTGGTTCTCCAGAGCTGACCACAACTCCTCAGCTGTGTGACTCACATTTCCCAGACATTTCAATGTAAAAACCGCCTGATGACGTTGAGCCCTACTGCCAGCATAGTAAGGAGGTGTGCAGGATCCCTTCTGCGCAGTTAGAAAGCTTGTGGCATGACCAGACAGGCTTTGGGTGCAGGTGGAAGACCGAGAGGAGGTTGAGGAGGCAGAAGCAGTGGAGGAACTTTGACATAAAGAGGATTGACGCACAACTCGTGGGGACGGCAAGACTTGGACAGCAGCCCCTTGTCCTGCTGTCACCATAGTTACCCAGTGCCCAGTCAGCGACATGTAACGCCCCTGTCCATGCCTACTCGTCCAAGTGTCTGTGGTGAAATGCACCCTGTCACACACAGAGTTTCTCAAAGAAGCGGTGATGTTGTGTGCGACATGCTGGTGGAGCGCAGGCACACCTTTCTTTGAGAAGTAGTGCCGACTGGGCATCTGGTACTGGGGCACTGCGACGGACATAAGGTCTCGAAAATCCTCTGTGTCCACCAGGCGGAAAGGCAGCATTTCTGTAGCCAAGAGCTTGCAGATGGTGAAATTGAACCTCTTAGCTTTCTCATGGCTAGGAGGAAATGGTCTTTTACTTGTCCACATCTGAGGGACCGAGGGCTGGCTATTGTGCTTAGACGGGGTTGATAAGGGTGTCCCCGGCAAACTGCCGGTCTGTGAAGAAGATGCAGGCGGACATGTTAGGTTGCCTTGATCCAAAGGTGGTGCTATCTATGTCGGACAGCGCTCAACACCAGCTGGTGTTACCACCTCCAAAGAAAATGATGACCTGCCAATCACGCTGGCTGTTGCGGGTAAAGAGGTGGCAAGTCTGCGCCCCAAAACAGGTGTGACTGCTGTCCCCCCAGTCACAGAGGATGAAGAGGCCGCGGATGCACAAGATATGGCAGACGGTCGTTGGCCCGGCCGGCTAGGCCGCATTGTAGCACACTGAGCTTCCCACTGCAACTTATGCTTCATGTCCATGTGCCGGTTCATGCATGAAGTACTCAAACTATGTATTTTTTGGCCTCTACTTAGCTTTTGCTGACAAATGTTACAGATAACACGAGTTGGGTCATCTTTATCGATCTGAAAAAATGCCCAGGCTATGCAAGGCTTAGCACCCATGCGACCTGAAGAGCCACCACGACTTGTGGTGAGAGGCAGAGTTGTGTTTGAGGATGCAGTTGTTGACGTGCTTCCAGTACTACGTCTCTGTCCAGGAAGGCGCAACCTGACCTCGTCGTCACTAGCATCTTCCTCCACCTCCTCTACTGACCTCATCTCTTGGCTGACTGTGGGATCTCCAACCTCATCATCATCACCCTGTGCGTTATCACACCCGTCGTCCTCAGAGCCAACCTGTTCCTGCCCTGACAAAAAACTAAAGTTGTCGCTCCAATCAGGTATTTGAGTCTTATCATCGTCTTCCTCATTGTCTCCACCAACAGGAGTTACAGTTTGGGAATGAGGGTCTACATTATGGTCAGAACCTTCTGCGTCTGGTCCTGGATCCGACTCATAAAGATTCTGGGCATCAGTGCAGATCATTTCCTCGTCTGGATTCACAGAAGCGCTGGAGTCGACCTCTGATTCCCAGGCTATAGTATGAGTAAACAGCTCTGCAGACTCAACCATCTGTTCTAACTCATACTCAGACGGGCAGCTGGAGATTTGGGAGCTGTGAGGAAGCAAGTGCGATTGGGGTGACACCTTTGAGGACTGGAGTATTTGTGATGTTGAAGTTGATGTGGAGGAGAGCCCACTTAAAGGAGCACTTGATATCCGTTGAAGCACCTGCTGTTTTTGTGCCTCATCTGGAATTTGTAGCGATTGGCGTGGCCGTAAGAAAGGGATCTTATCACATTGTCCGCTAAAAGAAGTAGACATTTTAGTTTGGCTGGAAGATGGTCTTTCTTCTGCAGATGTTACTGTTGCTTTAACACCTACCCCACGGACACAACCTTTTTTCCCCTTCCCAACACGCCTATTCCCCTTTCCACCAGCAGCAGGCCTTTTTCCACTCATTTTGGTGGTTAACTAATTCACAACTCTGGAGTTGTTTGCACAAAAAAACAATGGATGGGAACTGAGCAGAGCTGAGTGGCCAAACTGTGGTATTAGGCCAAAACTATTGGCTGGGTTAGATGCAGAAAAAAATTATATTCAATTTGCAACCTGATGGAGGTCAGTATAGATGGACTAATAGAACAAGTCCCACACACAGCTAGAAGCCCAAATATTTTTTCAGAGGTAGATGCAGAAATTTTTTTTATTCAGTTTGCAACCTGATGGAGGTCTGTATAGATGGATTAATAGAACAAGTCCCACACACAGCTACAAGACCAATATTTTTTCAGAGGTAGATGCAGAAAAAAAATATATTCAGTTTGCAACCTGATGGAGGTCAGTATAGATGGACTAATAGAGAAAGTCCCACACACTGCTAGAAGGCCAAATATTTTTTCAGAGCTAGATGCAGACAAAAAATTATTTTGAATTTGCAACCTGATGGAGGTCAGTATAGGTGGACTAATAGAACAAGTCCCACACACTGCTAGAAGGCCAAATATTTTTTCAGAGCTAGATGCAGAAAAAAATTATATTCAATTTGCAACCTGATGGAGGTCAGTATAGATGGACTAATAGAACAAGTCCCACACACAGCTAGAAGCCCAAATATTTTTTCAGAGGTACTGTAGATGCAGATAAAAATTATTTTTAATTTGCAACCTGATGGAGGTCAGTATAGATGGACTAATAGAGAAAGTCCCACACACTGCTAGAAGGCCAAATATTTTTTTCAGAGCTAGATGCAGATAAAAATTATATTCAATTTGCAACCTGATGGAGGTCAGTATAGATGGACTAATAGAGAAAGTCTCACACACTGCTAGAAGGCCAAATATTTTTTCAGAGCTAGATGCAGATAAAAATTATATTCAATTTGCAACCTGATGGAGGTCAGTATAGATGGACTAATAGAACAAGTCCCACACACAGCTAGAAGCCCAAATATTTTTTCAGAGGTACTGTAGATGCAGATAAAAATTATTTTTAATTTGCAACCTGATGGAGGTCAGTATAGATGGACTAATAGAGAAAGTCCCACACACTGCTAGAAGGCCAAATATTTTTTCAGAGCTAGATGCAGATAAAAATTATTTTTAATTTGCAACCTGATGGAGGTCAGTATAGATGGACTAATAGAACAAGTCCCACACACAGCTAGAAGCCCAAATATTTTTTCAGAGGTACTGTAGATGCAGATAAAAATTATTTTTAATTTGCAACCTGATGGAGGTCAGTATAGATGGACTAATAGAGAAAGTCCCACACACTGCTAGAAGGCCAAATATTTTTTCAGAGCTAGATGCAGATAAAAATTATATTCAATTTGCAACCTGATGGAGGTCAGTATAGATGGACTAATAGAGAAAGTCCCACACACTGCTAGAAGGCCAAATATTTTTTCAGAGCTAGATGCAGATAAAAATTATATTCAATTTGCAACCTGATGGAGGTCAGTATAGATGGACTAATAGAACAAGTCCCACACACAGCTAGAAGCCCAAATATTTTTTCAGAGGTACTGTAGATGCAGATAAAAATTATTTTTAATTTGCAACCTGATGGAGGTCAGTATAGATGGACTAATAGAGAAAGTTCCACACACTGCTAGAAGGCCAAATATTTTTTCAGAGCTAGATGCAGATAAAAATTATTTTTAATTTGCAACCTGATGGAGGTCAGTATAGATGGACTAATAGAGAAAGTCCCACACACTGCTAGAAGGCCAAATATTTTTTCAGAGCTAGATGCAGATAAAAATTATATTCAATTTGCAACCTGATGGAGGTCAGTATAGATGGACTAATAGAACAAGTCCCACACACAGCTAGAAGCCCAAATATTTTTTCAGAGGTACTGTAGATGCAGATAAAAATTATTTTTAATTTGCAACCTGATGGAGGTCAGTATAGATGGACTAATAGAGAAAGTTCCACACACTGCTAGAAGGCCAAATATTTTTTCAGAGCTAGATACAGAAAAAAATTATATTCAGTTTGCAACCTGATGGAGGTCAGTATAGATGGACTAATAGAGAAAGTCCCACACACTGCTAGAAGGCCACATATTTTTTCAGAGGTAGATGCAGAAAAAAATATATTCAGTTTGCAACCTGATGGAGGTCTGTATAGATGGATTAATAGAACAAGTCCCACACACAGCTAGAAGCCCAATATTTTTTCAGAGGTAGATGCAGAAAAAAATATATTCAGTTTGCAACCTGATGGAGGTCAGTATAGATAGACTAATACAACAAGTCCCACACACAGCTAGAAGCCCAATATTTTTTCAGAGGTAGATGCAGAAAAAAATATATTCAGTTTGCAACCTGATGGAGGTCTGTATAGATGGATTAATAGAACAAGTCCCACACACAGCTAGAAGCCCAATATTTTTTCAGAGGTAAATGCAGAAAAAAATATATTCAGTTTGCAACCTGATGGAGGTCAGTATAGATGGACTAATACAACAAGTCCCACACACAGCTAGAAGCCCAATATTTTTTCAGAGGTAGATGCAGAAAAAAATATATTCAATTTGCAACCTGATGGAGGTCTGTATAGATGGATTAATAGAACAAGTCCCACACACAGCTAGAAGCCCAATTTTTTTTCAGAGGTAGATGCAGAAAAAAATATATTCAGTTTGCAACCTGATGGAGGTCAGTATAGATGGACTAATAGAATGATGCTATGCCCAAAAGATTTTACTTCACTAGGTGCAGTAAAAAAATTGGTATTCTATACACAGGTGGTATATCTTGCAACACAGATAGGCTACTCCACTGACTAACACACTCTGCAATAGGCCAAAAAGGATTAGCTTTGCTAGATTCAGCCAAATGCTGTGAAAAAAACTTGCACAGCACTGGCACAGACCTGCCTGGCAAAAACTGATAGGAACTGATGTAACCTAGTCCTGAAAAGGACTCCAATTACAATTAGTCTTTACTCCCACAATCTATCTATTTAAGAGCACAGACCTGCCTGATAAAAGTCGTAGGAAATGCTGTAACCTAGTCCTTAAAAGGACTGCAATCACAACTATTCCCTACTCCCAAGCTATCTGTAGATTTGTGCGAAAATTGGCTTGAAATTAACAAGGTATAGCGCACACAGCAACAGCGGTGCCGTCTAACACGCAGCTGCAGCAGTGAGAAAATGGTGGCGACGGGGAAAATGGCTTGGTCTTATAGGGCAAGGACATGTGACATACACTGCCAATGACACATGCCCTTGCTTGTGTGAAAAAAAGCACTTCGCTCCGTGTGTGCGCTGCTGATAGGCTGACAGATTGCACCTCCCCACTGTAAATGCGGGAAAGAGAAAAAAAAAATGGAGATCTTCATTGTTCCTGCAGAGATCCATCCCCTGCCCCTCCCCCCACCCCGCTGTACACTCAAACTGCGTATTAACATTAATTTTCATCATTACTGAGAAAAAATCCAGTTATGATTTTGGTGCACGAACAGTTATCGAACATAACCTCGAACAGCCGAATTTTTCTCAAATTGTTCGTGTTCGCCGAACGGCTCGAACACCACCCAAAACAGCTCGAATTTGAGATTGGCGAACAGTTCGAGTAGAACAACGCTCATCTCTAGACCTAATGTTATCAAATTCTGTGTCGTACCTCTGGGTTCAAAATGTTCACTATACCCCTTGATAAAATCCTTGAGGGCTATAGTTTCCAAAATGACGTCACTTGTGGGGGGTTTCCACTATTTAGGCACATCAAGGGCTCTCCAAACGCGACATGGCATCCCCTCTCGATTCCAGACGATTTTGCGTTCAAAAAGTCATACAGTGCTCCTTCAATTCTGAACTCTGCTGTGCACCCAAACACTGTATTTTCCCCACATATGGGGCATTGGCGTACTCAGGAGAAATTGCACAAAAGTTTTCTCCTCTTACCCTTGTGAAAATAAAAAAATGGGGCTAAAACATAATTTTTGTGGAAAAAGTTTGATTTTTTTATTTTCACGGCTCTATGTTATAAACTTCTGTAAAGGACTTGGGGGTTCAGGGTGCTCACCACACATCTAGATAAGTTCCCTGAGGGGTCTAGTTTCCAAAATGGTGTCACTTGTGGGGGGTTTCCACTGTTAAGGCACATCAGGGGCACATCCGCTAATTATTCAAGCTAATTTTACATTCAAAAAGTCAAATAGTGCTCCTTCGCTTCCAAACCCTGCCGTATGCTCAAGCAGTGGTTTTCCCCCACATATGGGGTATCTGCTTACACAGGAGAAATTGCGCAACAAATTACATGGTGCAATTTCTCCTGTTACCCTTATGAAAATGCAAAATTGGGGGCTGAAAATAATTTTTGTGGGAAAAATGTGAAAATGTTATTTTTACGGCTCAATGTTATAAACTTCTATGAAGCACCTGGGGGTTCAAGGTGCTCACCAGACATCTAGATAAGTTCCCTGAGAGGTCTAGTTTCCAAAATGGTGTCACTTGTGTTTAGGCACATCAGGGGCTCTCCAAACGCAACATGGCGTCCGCTAATTATGCAAGCAAATTTTACAGTCAAAAAGTCAAATGGCGCTCCTTCCCTTCCGAACCCTGCCGTGCGCCAAACAGTGTTTTTTCCCCACATATGGAGTATCTGCGTACCCAGGGGAAATTGCACAACAAATTTTGGGGTCCATTTTTTCCTGTTACCCCAGCGAAAATAAAAAAATTAGGTCTAAAGTAACATTTTTGTGAAAAAAGTTAAATGTTAATTTTTTTCTTCCACATTCCAAAAATTCCTGTGAAGCATTTGAAGGGTTAATAAAGTTCTTGAATGTGGTTTTGAGCACCTTGAGGGGTGCAGTTTTTAGAATGGTGTCACTTTTGGGTATTTTCTGTCATAAAGCACCTTCAAAGTGGCTTCAAATATGATGTGATCCCTAAAAAAATGGTTTTGTAAATTTTGTTGGAAAAATGAGAAATCGCTGGTCAACTTTTAACCCTTATAGCTCCCTAATAAAAAAAATGTTGGTTCCAAAATTGTGCTGATGTAAAGTAGACATGCGGGAAATGTTATTTATTAACTATTTTGTGTGACATATCTCTCTGATTTAAGGGCGTAAAAATTCAAATTTTGAAAATTGCAAAATTTTCAAAATTTTCGCCAAATTTCCATTTTTTTCACAAATAAATGCAAGTGATAGCGAAGAAATTTTACCACAATCATGAAGTACAATATGTCACGAAAAAACTGTCTCAGAATCAGCGGGATCCGTTGAAGCGTTCCAGAGTAATTACCTCATAAAGTGACAGTGGTCAGAATTGTAAAAATTGGCCCGGTCATTAACGTGCAAATTACCCTCGGGGGTAAAGGGGTTAAAGGAGGTGCAGTAATTTCAGGCACATACTGATTGTATTGTGCATGTGACAACAATCTTTCATTTCTTTCAAATGTCTGACCTGTGGAATAGGGTGGCAAAATGGAAGCCTTTTCTTACACATAAAAACATCCAAGACCAGCTATGTTTTGAAAAACCTATATCAAGTCTGCAAAAGCATGTGAGAAATGTGTTATGGACTGATGAGTCCAATGTTGAACTTTATGGCCATAATTAAAAAGGGTATGTTTGATGCAAAACCAACCTGACATCACCAAAAGAACACCCTACCCACAGTGAAGCATGACGGGGGCAGCATTATGCTCTGGAACTGTTTCTTGGCAGCTGAAACTGGGTCTTTATTCAAAGTGGAGAGAATTATTACAAGTTTCAAATATCAGTCAATTTTACAACAAAACCTTCAGGCATCTGTTAAAAAGCTCAATATGAAGAGGAATTTCATCTTTAGTTATTTTAGTTCTTCATTTTACTTTTTCCACCTGAAAAGATTTCATTTTGTTTCTCAATGGATTTGTACAAATTATGGGTGACTTTAAAGGTGGAAAAAGTTCTGAAATTATTCTTCTTGGTGTGATTTTTTCAGATGACAAAATTCTGGCATTTTAACAAGTGTGTGTAGACTTTTTATATCCATTGTAGTACATGTACTGTAACACAGAATTAAGAACTGTACTAAACATATAGCACTGTAGCTATCTGGTATTATCCTGATTGTATGTTAATCTTGCTTTTTGATTTATGTTGTCACTCTTAAAGATAATAGTATGTTAAAAACATGTTGGGATAATTATAGTTACAGAATGGATATATATCTATGTAGCTTAATTAGCAGCCCTTTCTAAAGAAAATTGTCCTCTGCTCAGTTTAACTTTTGGGTTAAAAATTTTGTTAAATATTTTTTCAATTACATTATCTATATAAAAAAACAAAATTGTTAATCTTGCATTTTTCAGACTGGCCACTGGGGCTATATGAGACTCTACCTCTCTGTCTTTTAAGAAAGTTTTCAGCAGGCTCATTATTATCAGAGGCAGAGATACTATTAACACCTCTATATGTAACACAGGTGCCGGAATGCAATGCACAGAGACACAAGGCGGAAACAGTCAGGGATTGATATAACCACTTTATATGTATAACAACTATTATGCAAGGGGGTTAGTAACAAGGGTAATAAACAGCAACTTGGAATAACAGTAAGATATATCTTTCAGTGAATAACAGTAAAGTTCTTTGCAAAAGTGTGATGCACCCAGTTTTAGGAGTCACCACGTGAATTCTCTTTATATGGCCCTAGCGGGGGTTTCCGGTTATTCCCGCTAGGCCGCAAGTCTCTTCCGGATGAAGTCTATCAGATCCCGTTTAGCCTCCCACGCACCAACCGGCCCCTTCCCAACTTGAAATCCTAATCCCAACAGTCCGCTGTACGCGGTGAGAGTTGGAAGTGACATCCCTGTTCACTTGCGCGATTGCTGGCGCGTCTCTCCTGTCGCAGTTCTCTCTCAGCTCTTCTCGGCTTGACCATTGACAGTAGTCTCTCACGCTTGCGATAAGGGGATCCTGTGACATGCAGAAGTAGTGCTGTTGCAGAATGTTACATGCAGAAGTAGTGCTGTTGCTTTAAAAGCATTCAGCAACTATTAGAAGTAACACAAGCACAGGAAACAGGAAATGTTGTGCTCCAGAAACATCCATCAATTAGAGGGGTTAACACAGTCACATGAGAAGGGGAGTGTTTTAGCAGAGCCTCAGGGGGATTGTGGGAAAGTTGTTTACTGTCTGTCTGGAGCCAAAGAGAAAGGTGGTGTGTGTGTTCTGTATCTCACAGAAGTGCCCCTGCAAGTGAAAAGGATTCAAGTCAGGAGTGAAGCTAAGCACAGGTCAGGTAGAATTCCAGAACTAGCAGTGCAGAGTATTGTCAGGCAGAAAGATAAGGACTGGAAGAAATGGTGTCACAGGGATCATCTCCCTCAGCAAACGCTCTCCCCTCCTCCATCTCACTGTGCTGTAAAGAATGCTGTGTTCATTAATGTGCCTTTGCATTAGAACTGTGCTGTCCTGTACTATTGGGAATACTGTGAACTGCTGTGCTGCTAAGGAAACTGTACTGTTTGTCACTGGAGCCTGTTGCTCATAAGACTTATCTTGCACTGGCTGTGCGGCTTCTTATTAAATGCTACCATTTATTACGACTCTTGTCAAGTGTGTCTGGTCAGCCAGTGAAACAACCTACATGTCTGTAGGTCAATATCCCTGTGTGCCTGAGAGAAGCTGCAGCACATGGTCTATGGTTGCCCTGAGTAACGGTTCCCCCCGGATTCCAAAGAATTCATGGAACCTGTCTCGCCCCTATCTGAACCTAGCGGCGTGTGTGTAACAACCGAGACCTCGGCTCTTGACAGGCGGCGACGGGTCCCGGTAGCTTACTCAGCGTGGGGAGCAGGTCCTGACCCTGACAAACATGCACAGGGCTCAGGGCGCTTCTGTGAGGAGTCCGGAGCCTGTCAGGCGGTGTCCAACTCTGGTGCACTGGTGGCCTGTCTCGCTGGGCTCTGCAGTCCCTCTGGAGCACGTCTGCTCCACTCTGCAGCCTGGCGACAAATCTGCCTGTGTCTTGGCGAGCTGGACTTTTATATCCAGGAAATCCTTCCTGGGGGTCACCTGATCAGGTCCAGCATCTGAATTTGCTCCCCCTTCAACTCTTCTAGTGTAACTTGGTTCTGCTTAATTTCATCTGTCCAGCAGATGGCAATATTTCCTCATCTCTGGCATCTCCTGCAAGAATCCTCCTGATGGTTCGTTGGTCTCTACTACATATACACAGCTGATAACATAGGATCCACCAATCACACCAGGTGATGCCACAGCTGACAACTTATGGGTAGTAGATTTCATTTATATAGGTAAAATCTGATGAGAGGTTACCCTTAAACAAGAAGTCATTTTCTGATGAGACATTCCCTTTAATAAATCATCATTTTAAACATATAGTTATTTTTTAATTTGATGACTTACTGGGAAAATGTGAAATCTTCATCTTTTCATTATAATTTTTTAAGGCAATAGCAAAATAGTAAAAGAATCCTATAACTGTGTTGTTTACCACTTAATAACTGATCGAAGTGATAGAGCAGATTCAGGATCAATCACTTTTTATATCAAATGTGTAATAACTATTGATAGTGATTGTAAAACCATCTGAATCAATAATCATTGCATCTATGTGCTGCTGTAGGGTTGAGCCTTATTTCAGTTACTCAATAATTTATATTCTTAGAATTAAGAATGTGGATGATTCTTTGCATCCAGGTCACTGGTTAAGATCACTTCTTGTTTTACTTCCCTTATTGAAATGGTTCATGGGCCACTTTCCTTTTTGAATAATTTTGGTTAGCTGTTCTCTACTGAATAATTTACCATGTAAGGACAATTTTACTCTTACCATTTTTAGACCCAATATTCTGTGAATGTCACTATTTCGTAAACTGTATATAATAGGGTTTAGCATAGGTATAAAAACAGTATATAAGAGAGATAAACCTTTATATATTTCATTGCTTTCTATGGCTGGTTGGGCAATATACATGAAAATCAATGTTCCATAGAAAAGTGACACAACCAGAAGATGGGAGGCACAAGTGGAAAATGCCTTTTGTTTGGCAATTGTAGAAGAAAATTTCAGAATTGTACCTACAATAGCTGTATAGGATAATAAAATTAAGGCAGAAGAACCCAGCACTATAGTTGAGGCGAAGAAAAACAATAATAGTCTACTGGTCGAGGTGTCGGTGCAAGACAGTGCAAAAAGCTTCAAGGACTCACAGAAAAAATGGTTGATTTCACTGGGTCCACAAAACACTAACTTGGATACCATCAGTAAAGGCAATAATGAGCCCAAAAGACCAGTCAACCAGCATAGCAGTGAGAGACAGGTACACACAGAGCTTCTCATGACAGTAGAGTAGTGCAGAGGATGACATATGGCCAAGTATCGATCATACGCCATAGTGGAGAGAAGTAGACATTCCGTGCTACCAAACGAACTGCAAAAGTAGAGCTGCAGCAGACACATAGTGTGAGATATTGTTTTATGTTCAGCTAAAATATGTACAAGAGTCTGAGGAATGATAACTGATGTGTAGCATATCTCGGTGAAAGAGAAGTTGCCAAGGAATATGTACATGGGATTTTGTAATTGATGGCTTATGCAAACTAATATTGCAATTAATGCATTTCCAAGGAGAATAAAGATGTAAATGAGAAAAATGGCCAAGAAAAGGAATACTTGGTGGTAAGTGGAAATAAGAAATCCTTGGAAGTAGAATTCATGGACAGAAGAATAGTTGTCTAGAGGTCTTTCTATATTCTGATTTGCCTTATATGATCTCATATCAAAAAGAACAAAGTATTGTAAAAATACATTCAAACTGACCAATGTAGCATTTTCACCAAAATCTAATATTTGGTTAGATTGTTAACGAAACCACAAAATAAATCACATCTATATCTAGGTGTATATACATATAAATAATAAAATAAATTTAATGAAATGCTGGGACCCGGTTACTGCACAACTTAGGTCTATGAGCACCAATTCTGACAAACTGTTATTTATCTACTTGTTTGTGATCTCAGTAGATTTTCAGCACGTTAATTGTGCTACAGGGAATTAAGTACTCCCAGTCCACTGCATTTGAAGCAGGGCATCTTTATCAGTATTAATCATTAGGAACAAGAAAAAAATGACAAATTTATAGATTAAGCCAAGTTTTTTACGTTTAACAAATACAGTATTCTCTCTCTCTATACATACATTTGCCAAATATATATATATAATATACATAGTGGTGTAAAAAAGTGATTTCCCCCTTCCTGATTTCTCATTCTTTTGCATGTTTTTCACACTTAAATGTTTCAGATAACAAAACTAATTTAAATATTGGACAAAGATAACACAAGTAAACACAAAATGCAGTTTTTAAATTAAGGTTTTTATTATTAAAGGGAATCTTTCACCACCAGGCACTTATCTGACCTCTAATATGGTTATACAGGTGATAGAAATGTAAATCTTTACCTATCTATATGCCTCATATTAGAGGTCTGGTTGCTGTGAAATGTCTTTTTATTCATACAAGTTTCTAATGTGTTCCAGTCCCGGGGACTGAAAGAAATCCCCACCTACTATGGTAATTATAATGTTTCCCCCCTCCCCTGCATGTCACAGTGCCCTGTGATGTGCAGTTGCAGCAGCCAAATCCCGGCACTGTGACATGCAGGGGAGGGGGGAAATATTGTAATTGAAACAGCAGGTGGGGATTTCTTCCAGTCTCTAGGCCTGCAAACATCAGAAACTTGATTGAATAAAAAGACATTTCACAGCAACAAGACCTCTGTGAGGCATGCAGGTAGGTATAGATTTACATTTCTATCACCTGTATGACCATATTAGAGGTCAGATAAGTGCCAGGAGGTGACAGATTCCCTTTAAGGGAAAAAGAAATCCAAACCTACAGGGCACTGTGTGAAAAAGTGATTGCCCCCTAAACCTAATAACTGGCTGGGCAGCAACAACTGCAATCAAGCGTTTTCGATAACTGGCAATCAGTCTTTTACAACACTCTGGAGGAATTTTGGCCCACTCATCTTTGCAAAATTGATGTAATTCAGCCACATTGGAGAGTTTCCGTTGCTGCGCTCTTGAGCTAATTTTGGTCGGTCGGCCACTCCTGGGAAGGTTCACCACTGTTCCATGTTTTTGCCATTTGTGGATAATGGCTCTCATTGTGGTTTGCTGGAGTCCCAAAGCTTTAGAAATGGCTTTATAACCTTTTCCAGACAGCTAGATCTCAATTACTTTGTTTCTCATTTGTTCCTGAATTTCTTTGGATTGCAGCATGATAGCTTTTGAGGATCTTTTGGTCTACTTTAGTTTGTCAGGCAGGTCCCATTTAAGAGATTTCTTGATTGAGAACAGTTGTGGCCGTAATCAGGCCTGTGTGTGGCTAGGGAAATTGAACTCATCTTCCCGAAGATATGATAAACAACAGTTAATTTATGTTTTAAGGGGGGAGGAGCAATCACTTTTTCACACAAATGTAAAAATGTATATATTAATTCAGCCAAGGTTTTCATGTTCAGAAAATACAGTATTCTCTCTCTCTCTCTCTCTCTCTCTCTCAATTACAGCATTGCAGACCTTTGGCATTCTAGCTGTTAATTTGCTGAGGTAATCTTGAGAAATGTCACCCCATGCTTCCTGAAGCCCCTCCCACAAGTTGGGTTGGCTTGATGGGCACTTTTTGCTTACCATACGGTCAAGCTGCTACTACAACAGCTCAATAGGGTTGAGATCTGGTGACTGCACTGGCCACTACATTACAGATAGAATACCAGCTGCCTGCTTCTTCCCTAAATAGTTCATGCATAATTTGGAGGTGTGCTTTGGGTTATTGTCCTGTTGTAGGATGAAATTGGCTCCAATCAAGCGCTGTCCACAGGGTATAACATGGTGTTGCAAAATGGAGTGATAGCTTTCCTTATTCAAAATCTCATTTACCTTGTACAAATCTCCCACTTTACCAGCACCAAAGCAACCCCAGACCATCACATTACCTCCACCATGCTTTACTGATGCTGTCAGGTACTCTTCCAGCATCTTTTCAGTTGCTCTGCGTCTCACAAATGTTCTTCTGTGTGATCCAAACACCTCAAACTTTGATTCGTCTGTCCATAAAACTTTTTTCCAATCTTCCTCTGTCCAATGTCTGTGTTCTTTTGCCCATATTAATCTTTTCCTTTTATTAGCCAGTCTCAGATATGGCTTTTTCTTTGCCACTTTGCCCTGAAGGCCAGAATCCCAGAGTCGCCTCTTCACTGTAGACATTGACACTGGCATTTTGCGTGTACTATTTAATGAAACTGCCAGTTGAGGAGCTGTGAGGCGTCGATTTCTTAAACTAGAGACTCTAATGTACTTGTCTTGTTGCTCAGTTGTGCAGCGGGGCCTCCCACTTCTCTTTCTGCTCTTGTTAGTGCCTGTTTGTGCTCTCCTCTGAAGGGAGTAGTGCACACCGTTGTAGGAAATCTTCAGTTTCTTGGCAATTTCTCGCATGGAATAGCCTTCATTTCTAAGAACAAGAATAGACTGTCGAGCTTCACATGAAAGTTCTCTTTTTCTGGCCATTTTGAGAGTTTCATAGAACAAACAAATGTAATGCTCCAGATTCTCAACTAGCTCAAAGGAAGGTCAATTTTATAGCTTCTCAAATCAGCCAAACTGTTTGCAGCTGGGCTAACATACCTTTGCAAGGGTTTTCTAGGGTTTTCTAAACATCCATTAGCCTTCTTACACAGTTAGGAAACACAATGTACCATTAAAACACTGGAGTGGTGGTTGTTGGAAATGGGCCTCTATACACCTATGTAGATATTGCAATAAAAACAAGATGTTTGCAACTAGAATAGTCATTTACCACATTAACAATGTATAGCGTGTATTTCTAATTCATTTAATGTTAGCTTCATTGAAAAAAAATGTGCTTTTCTTTCAAAAAGAATGAAATTTCTAAATGACCCCAAACTTGAACAGTAGTTTATATATATATATATATATATATATATATATATATATATATATATACACTGCTCAAAAAAATAAAGGGAAAACTTAAATAACAGAATATAACTCCAAGTAAGTCAAACTTCTGTGAAATCAAACTGCCCATTTAGGAAGCAACACTGATTGACAATCAATTTCACATGCTGTTGTGTAAATAGAATAGACAATAGATGGAAATTATTGGCAATTATCAAGACACACTCAATAAAGGAGTGGTTCTGCAGGTGGGGACCACAGACCACATCACAGTACAAATGCTTTCTGGCTGATGTTTTGGTCACTTTTGAATGTTGGTTGTGCTTTCACACTCGTGGTAGCATGAGGCGGACTCTACAACCCACAGAAGTTACTCAGGTAGTGCAGCTCATCCAGGATGGCACATCAATGCGAGCTGTGGCAAGAAGGTTTGCTGTGTCTGTCAGCATAGTGTCCAGAGGCTGGAGGCCCTACCAGGAGACAGGCCAGTACACCAGGAGATGTGGAGGGGGCCGTAGGAGGGCAACAACCCAGCAGCAGGACCGCTACCTCCGCCTTTGTGCAAGGAGGAACAGGAGGAGCACTGCCAGAGCTCTGCAAAATGACCTCCAGCAGGCCACAAATGTGCATGTGAGAAACAAACTGGCCAAATGCATAATATTAGACGAACCTTGGAGCTGAAAACAGTAAATCAGACATCAGGTTCGTATTGCCTACTCATAAATCAGATGCAACAAAGGAGAACAAAGCGAGCAATATGGCAAAAACAAACAGCAATTTTATTCAAAAATACATTAACACAGTGTTAAAAGTCATGTGGGGATAACACAGCAATGAGGTAGAGAGAGGTGCCAAAACTAGGGCATCTCCTGGGATCATGTAGTGGAATGTCCGACCCTGACAAATATATCTAAACCAAAGGACACGGAGTCCAGAAATGGGTGCATAAACAATTCAATCAAGGACCCTCCATTGGGAGGGAAACAGCCCCATTGTGGGGCAGAAAATCCAATACAGTCAGTAAAGTAGTATATTAAGTCTATGACTTAATATACTACGTCTAGGGACACGGTGGGACCAGTTCCACTTATGACTGCTAGAAGAGCCAAGAACTTGGGTGATTTGGTCACCTCTAGCCACTATGTTCCTCCGGTCCCTAACCCATTTGGGTCGAGCGGCCCCAGGGTTGGGTCTTTTCCATGTGGCGACTGTATGGCTTGCGCCAATGTCCTTCGCTGTTCATCCTTTACCAACTCGGATGGATCCCGCACCTATCAAATCCTCAAATACATCTCCTGCAGCACTACACACGTGGTGTATTATGCCACGTGTAGCTGTCAGAAAATCTACGTAGGACTTACTACGAGAGAATTGAGGATTCGGGTACGGGAACATGTGCGGGACATTGGCGCAGCCAAATCCATCTCAGACCCCCGGGAGCTCAGAACATTACCTCGACATTTTAAAAAATGTCATGATTGTGATCCACGTAGCCTCTTGGTACGTGGCATAGATGCTGTGCATCTGGGCTCCCGGGGTGGTGATTATAAACTTTGCCTTGCGCAAAAGGAAGCCAGATGGATCAATACCCTTGATACCCTGGTGCCGTGTGGCCTTAATGAAAACCTGAGTTTCTCCTCCTTCTTATGACTTGGTCCTATTGTTTGGTTATGCTCTCCCCCAGTTGTATATACGTCTCTGATCTTTCAGTCTGTGCTTCAGTTTTTAGCCTGTTTTTTTCTTTGATTTTAATTGTGTCTATCTTTAATTCTTGTTTTAGATTCTGGGCTACTACTCTATTGTCCTAGTGCACCTCCCACTTGGACCTTTTCCAATTGAAGCTCAAGAGATCCTTGATAACAGATATGATGGAATATTGCTTATGATCCTCTCCTCAAATGTGTACCCCTCCATCTTAGAGTAAAATCAATCTACCTTGAGTTGCATCATCTTTATGGACGTGCACACTTTGGGATTTATCCCTTTGTAATTATATTTATTTGCTTTTGTGTATCCATGGAGAACTGTTTTGATGCATCATGAATTTATTTACTCTGGATCATGAGAATGCTTTGCTTAATTCCATTTGGGACTGAGTCTTATTGCTAGTCATGTTAATATACCTTATCTTCACTTCTATCATTGGTGGTGCGCGTGCTTCCTGGTCCCTTGCTGCCCTGCGCGCGTGTCCGCCTGTCTCTCCGTTCCTGCCACGCCCCTGGGGGAGTTCCTAGGTGCGCCCCCGGATGCTTGTCCAGGCCTTGACGGCTGTGACGCGCGCGGCAGGGGGCGGGGCTCCGGACGCACGCGTCGCTGTACACCAATGAACTTCGCTCCCAGCCGATCATGTGACCGGATCGGGGGCGTATATAGCTAGGTCCTCTCTGGTGTATCTCACGGCGCCTCTTGAAAAAGAAGAAGCGAAACGCGAGTCGGGGCGCGTCCCTCATTACTTGCACTTTCTGTGGCTCTCCCGGGATCTGGCCGACCGTTTTTAATCTAGGCTTCTCCCCTTCTGGTTGTTTGGGTGAGTGCCATGTACTAGACTCTACATGCATCCTGGATATTACAATCTATTATATATCGGTGCCTGATATGGGTGCACTTTCTCACTTACTGTTTTAAGTCCTGGTCAGTCACCAATTACTGTCATAGACTTAATATACTACTTTACTGACTGTATTGGATTTTCTGCCCCACAATGGGGCTGTTTCCCTCCCAAAGGAGGGTCCTTGATTGAATTGTTTATGCACCCATTTCCGGACTCCGTGTCCTTTGGTTTAGATGTATTTGTCAGGGTCGGACATTCCACTACATGATCCCAGGAGATGCTCTAGTTTTGGCACCTCTCTCTACCTCATTGCTGTGTTATCCCCACATGACTTTTAACACTGTTAATGTATTTTTGAATAAAATTGCTGTTTGTTTTTGCCATATTGCTCGCTTTGTTCTCCTTTGTTGCACAAATGTGCATGTGTCTGCACAAACGGTTAGAAACCGACTCCATGATGGTGGTATGAGGGCCCGACGTTCACAGATGGGGGTTGTGCTCACAGCCCAACACCGTGCAGGACGCTTGGCATTTGCCACAGAACACCAGGATTGGCAAAGTCGCCACTGGCGCCCTGTGCTCTTCACAGATGAAAGCAGGTTCACACTGAGCACATGTGACAGATGTGACAGAGTCTGGAGACGCCGTAGAGAGCGATCTGCTGCCTGCTACATCCTTCAGCATGACTGGTTTGGCAGTGGGTCAGTAATGGTGTGGGGTGCCATTTCTTTGGAGGGCCGCACAGCCCTCCATGTGCTCGCCAGAGGTAGCCTGACTGCCATTAGGTACCGAGATGAGATCCTCGGACCCCTTGTGAGACCATATGCTGGTGCGGTTGGCCCTGCGTTCCTCCTAATGCTGAACAATGCCAGACCTCATGTGGCTGGAGTGTGTCAGCAGTTCCTGCAAGATGAAGTCATTGAAGCTATGGACTGGCCCGCTCGTTCCCCAGACCTGAATCCGATTGAGCACTACTGGGATATCATGTCTCGCTCCATCCACCAACGTCACATTGCACCACAGACTGTCCAGGAGTTGGCGGATGCTTTAGTCCAGGTCTGGGAGGAGATCCCACAGGAGACCATCCGCAACCTCATCAGGAGCATGCCCAGGCGTTGTAGGGAGGTCATACAGGCACGTGGGGGTGACTCCAAATCCAGGCCTCCATTGGTTAATACATTTGATTTCCATTGATGATTTTTGTGTGATTTTGTTGTCAGCACATTCAACTTTGTACAGAACAAAGTATTCAATGAGAATATTTCATTCATTCAGATCTAGGATGTTTTATTTGAGTGTTCCCTTTATTTTTCTGAGCAGTGTATATATATATATATAATATATATATATATATATATATTTGCCAAATATATACATACAGGGGATACTGGGTCTGTCCCCTGAGGATTACACCATTTTTCTATATCTGCTTTGTATAGTGCTGCTTTCTTGTGAAGATACATACCGTATTTTTCAGACTATAAGACCATAAGACGCACCTAGGTTTTAGAGGAGGAAAAAAAATAAAAAATTTAAGCAAAAAATGTGTTCATGATGCACCGTTTAAGGGGGAGGGGGTCGTCTGCTGACACTGGTATTGGGGTAATATCCCCCAATTCTGACAATATCCCCTATCCTGGTATATATGCCCCCCCCTTCCTTTTATATGTGGTCCCCATCCCCATCCTGGTATACATGGAACTCCTCCATCCTGGTGTGCATGGCACCCCTCATCCCTATCCTTGTATGCATGGCACATCTCATCCCTGTCCTGGTATGCAAAGCACTCCTCATCCCTGTCCTGGCATGCATGGCACCCCTAATCCCTGTCCTGGTATGCATGGCACCCCTAATCCCCATCCTGATATGCATGGCACAACAATCCCCATCCTGGTATGCATGGCACCCCTCATCCCTATCCTGATATGCATGGCTCCCTCATCCCTGTCCTGGTATGCATGGCACCCTCATCCCCAATCCTGGTATGCATGGCACCCCTCATCCCCAATCCTGGTATGCATGGCACAGCAATCCCCAATCCTGGTATGCATGGCACCCCTCATCCCCATCCTGGTATGCATGGCACAGCAATCCCCATCCTGATATGTATGGCACCCCTCATCCCTGTCCTGATATGCATGGCACCCCTCATCCCTGTCCTGGTATGCATGGCCCCCTCATCCCTGTCCTGGTATGCATGGCACCCCTCATCCCCATCCTGGTATGCATGGCACCCCTAATCCCCATCCTGGTATGCATGGCACCCCTAATCCCCATTCTGGTATGCATGGCACCTCTAATTTCCATCCTAGTATGCATGGCACCCCTAATCCCTATCCTGGTATGCATGGCACCCCTAATCCCTATCCTGGTATGCATGGCACCCCTCATCCTTATCTTGTTATGTATGGCCCCCTCATCCTTATCCTAGTATGCATGGTCCCCCTAATCCCCATCAGGCTGCACATAAAAACAAATAAACACTCATACTCACCTTTCTTCTCTACTCCAGCGCAGCGTCCTGTCTGCCCTCACTGATCTCTCCATGTGAGTCGTTCATGACGTCACTGCCATGCGCGGCTCACATTGAGAGATCAGCTGCCGGAAGTCACTGCTCCCCACGCCGGAACTGTGTGCGCGGGGAGCAGTGACTTCACTCTCCTTCATAGCCGGCACACAGTGTAGCCACGTTGCTGCTCCTGCTGCTGCCGGGCTATCGCGTGTGCCCACTTATTAAAGGGCGTGAATATTCACCCCTCCCCACGCCCATGGGCGTGGATAGAGGTTGAATATTCATGCCCTTTAACAGCGGGCACAGGCGATTCTGGCAGCAGCAGGAGCCGCAGCACGGCTACACTGTGTGCTGCTATTAAGGAGCATGAACATTCACTGCTCCCCTCGCCCCATGGGCATGGGGAGCAGTGAATATTCATTTTCTTTAGAAGCGGGGACAGTGTAGGCTGCAGCGGGCGGCTACTGCCTCCTGTGCCCCGCTCCTCCACCGCTACCGCTCCCCCCACGCCCCACATATATATACACCCCCCCCAACATTCAGACTTTAAGACGCACCCCCCATTTTCCTCCAAAATTTTGGAGGAAAAAAGTGCGTCTTATAGTCCGAAAAATGCGGTATATATACACTACCGTTCAAAAGTTTGGGGTCATTTAGAAATGTCATTATTTTTTAAAGAAAAGCACATTTTTTTTCAATGAAGCTAACATTAAATGAATCAGAAATACACTCTATACATTGTTAATGTGGTAAATGACTATTCTAGCTGCAAACGTCTTGTTTTTATTGCAATATATACATAGGTGTATAGAGGCCCATTTCCAACAACCACCACTCCAGTGTTTTAATGGTACATTGTGTTTGCTAACTGTGTAAGAAGTCTAATGGATGTTTAGAAAAACCCTAGAAAACCCTTGCACAAGTATGTTAGCCCAGCTGAAAACGGTTTGGCTGATTTGAGAAGCTATAATCTGGAGCATTACATTTGTTTGTTCTATGAAACTCTCAAAATGGCCAGAAAAAGAGAACTTTCATGTGAAACTCGACAGTCTATTCTTGTTCTTATAAATTAAAGCTATTCCATGCGAAAAATTGACGAGAAACTGAAGATTTCCTACAACGGTGTGCACTGCTCCCTTCAGAGGAGAGCACATACAGGCTCTAACCAGAGTAGAAAGAGAAGTGGGAGGCCCCACTGCACAACTGAGTAACAAGACAAGTACATTAGAGTCTCTAGTTTGAGAAATCGACGCCTCACAGCTCCTCAACTGGCAGCTTAATTAAATAGTACACGCAAAATGCCAGTGTCGATGTCTACAGTGAAGAAGCGACTCCGGGATGCTGGCCTTCAGGGCAAAGTGGCAAAGAAAAAGCCATATCTGAGCCTGGCTAAGAAAAGGAAAAGATTAATATGGGTTAAAGAACACAGACATTGGACAGAGGAAGATTGGAAAAAAGTTTTATGGACTGACAAATCAAAGTTTGAGGTGTTTGGATCACACAGAAGAACATTTTTGAGACGCAGAACAACTGAAAATATGCTGGAAGAGTGCCTGACGCCATCTGTCAAGCATGGTGGAGGTAATCTGATGGTCTGGGGTTGCTTTGGTGCTGGTAAAGTGGGAGATTTGTACAAGGTAAATGGGATTTTGAATAAGGAAGGCTATCACTCCATTTTCCAACGCCATGCCATACCATGTGGACAGCGCTTGATTGGAGCCAATTTCATCCTACAACAGGACAATGACCCAAAGCACACCTCCAAATTATGCATGAACAATTTAGGGAAGAAGCAGGCAGCTTGTATTCTATCTGTAATGGAGTGGCCAGCGCAGTCACCAGATCTCAACCCCATTGAGCTGCTGTGGGAGCAGCTTGACCTTATGGTAAGCAAAAAGTGCCCATCAAGCCAATCCAACTTGTGAGAGGGGCTTTAGGAAGCATGGGGGGAAATTTCTCAAGATTACCTCAGCAAATTAACAGCTAGAATGCCAAAGGTCTGCAATGCTGTAATTGCTTCAAAGGGAGCATTCTTTGACGAAAGCAAAGTTTGAAGGAGAAAATTATTCTTTCTAATAAAAATCATTATTTCTAACCTTGTCAATGTCTGGACTATATTTTCTAATAATTTTGCAACTCATTTGATAAATAAAAGTATGAGTTTTCATGGAAAACACAAAATTGTCTGGGTGACCCCAAACTTTTGAACGGTAGTGTATATATATATATATATATAAAGGGGGGACAATGCATCCTATAGAAAAAAATAAAAGTTTTATTCCAAGATTCACCCCCTATCATTGTTACACATAATGATCTGTAATATCCTTTAAAAAGTCATTTCTTTTGGTTGTGTTTAAAAGGTGGCTCAATGTCAGCCCTTAAACAATTAATAGCCGTTAAAATAGGAATTGGCAAGTTTTAATATAGAGCATCAGTAAGGGCTCCATCGCTCCTTGAAACGCTCTCCAATTTGTTTATTTGTAATTTGTAAAGAATTTTTAATATTATTAATATTAGTTATATTTCCTTTTTCAAAGTAAACTTGCCAGATTACAGACAACATTCAATGTTATTCACTGTTTAAGCCAAGTCTAATCATTAAGTACTTACACAGTAACCTACACCAATCCCATGTATATTTTACTGTCTAATTTTGCCTGAAATTCACTTACTTTAACTTATAATAGTAATTTGCAAGTGTTGATGAGTGATATTAGGGATATTTGCAACTTTAATGAAATGTGGTTTTATGCTATTTAGGTCGCCACAGGTTTAGTCACTGTTGTCAGAAAAAATGGAATCTTCAAATTGCAATGTCAGAGGAATGTGATTAATTGGAGGGACAGCAATCAGTATCAGCAGTTCTAAGCTGCCATAGAATTGGCAAGTGTTAACCAGGTTTTATTTCCTGCACTGTACAGAATCAAAACCAACATGTACCAGTGCTACCAAATACATTGGTTCTGGGTAAAAGCGAGAATCCCGACAAGGCAACAATATCACATGATCAGTAAGGTGAACAGCCTGTTTGGTCAATGGAAGAGTCTCAAGAAGAATGATAAAAGGTGAACCAAACACAAGAATCCAAGGAGAAGGAATCTGTTAATAAACGTAATGATTTGTTTGATGTCACTCTTGCTGATGCCATGAAACTTAAAAAACTTCAGGAAGACCGTAACTTGCTTGATCAAAGAGAAAAAGTTCATCGTGGAAGTATGGAACCATTAGACAGAAAGCTGGCCAAGGTCGAGGAAAGAAGATTTATGAGAGAATTACAGGCAGAGAAATGAAGAAAAAAGGAAACCGAGTGAGTTCTGCAGTCAACAGCATCGGCTGAACTTTGCAGTAATTGTAGAAGTTGCAGCAACAACGGCGCTTCCGACAACGATAGTGATGAGGGCGAAGGGCATTTTAGTCCCAAGAAACGTAAGTCGGTAAGACCTGTCAACATTGTGACTCTGGAAGTTACTGCAGCTCTAGACAGAGCTAATACCAGTGATAGAAAAGCGACCTACCTGCTTGCTACTGCTTCTCAGTTTCTTGGCCATGATCCAGACAGTATCACGTTGAATAGGGAATCTATCAGACAGGCTCATGGCCAGCATCGAGATATTGCAGCAAATGCTATCAAAGCTTCCTTCGATAGCAGTGGAACACTGACTGTACACTGGGACGGGAAAAGGTTTGCAAGCCAGACTCGCAATGAAATTGCTTAGCAACTGGCAGTACTAGTGTCAGAAGGAGGAACTCAGAAGTGGTTATCGGTCTCAGAGATACTTAACAGCACAGGAGCAGCACAAGCTAAGGCTAAATTCGAGGTTCAGCAGGATTGGCAGCTCTTGGATAAAGTGAAGTTTATGTCATTCGTCACGACCAGTAGTAACACTGGTACAAAAGCTGATGCGTGCGTGCGTCCTCTTGCATCGGAAACTGCAGAAAGAATTACTGAGGCACCACATTCACTAGCTAATTATTGAAAGTGTATTTGATAAATTGTGGCCGGCATCAATAGGTCCAAATAAAAGTTGTTTGACAGATTTTCGACTGCCTGCAATCAACACGATAAAACCAAGTTTTCAGCTGGAATGGAAGATGACATAGTTTCAACTGAGCTAGGTCCACTTAAGGAGCGTCTAGTTGAATTTTGCACCAAGCAGCTTGCACAATACCATCCATGAGATGATTAGAAGGAATTGTAAACACTGGCACTTCTGTTCCTTGGTTTGCCAGCAAGTCCAGACATACACATCAACACTCCAGGCCCGATGGATGGCCAAAGTGATATACGCTCTGAAAAACTTCATGTTTCATCACCAATTTAGTTTAACTTTGACAGAGTTAAAAAATCTCCGTCAATTTTGCACTTTTACTGTCTGCTTATACTTGAAGGCTTGGTACCTCTGTCAGATCCCAGCCACATCACCGCAAAATGAGTTGACATTACTTCAAGAACTCGTAGCATACAAAGGAATTAGCGTGCCTATTGCTCAGACAGAAATAAAAACTTTCAACAGACACCTGTGGTACATCAGTGAGATTATGGTGGGTCTGGCTTTTTTTGACAGTGAGGTTCCAACCGTAGAAAAGGTTGAGATGGTACTGGCTCTGCAAAAGAAGGCAACGAAGTCTGCTCAACTCAACGCGTGCAGCTTGCCAAAAACCTTGTGTCACACAAGAAGCTTCATCATTTCATGTTGTCCAACACAAAAAACTGATTGTTGCACTGAAAATAAACTAACATTTTCTTCATCAAGGTCCTTGTCTGTGGCACTAATGCAAGTTACATCGATTCATCCTCAAAAGTAACCAGATTGAAAATCATGAATGATACCACCAAACACTCTATTGCACTCATGAGTACACTCAATTTGTCACTGAGCACTCAACAAGACCAGAAACAGTTTATTATTTAGTGCATGGAGAAGCATCGCCATAACTATTGTAAGCCAAATAAGGCATGTTTCGTTAAAAAAAGTGAAAAAGTGAAACGGTTTCAGTGGGGGGGACAGGTGGATTAGTTGGGCAGCAGAGTTTTGGATAGATTGGAGGGGTGAAAAAATGTTAGAGGGGAGGCCACAGAGCCGGAGTTTGCAGCAGTCGAGGCGGGAGATGATGAGGGCATGGACTAGGGTTTTTGAAGATTCTTGAGTAAGGAATGTGTGGATCCGGGAAATAGTTTTGAGCTGTAGTTGGCAGGAAGTGGAAAGGGCTTGGATATGTGGTTTGAAGAAGAGATTAGAGTCCAGGGTTACCCCGAGGCAGCAAGCTTGCGGGACTGGAGAGAGTGAGCAGCCATTTACTTTAAGTGATAGTGTAGCGCCCCGAGGGTTCGGCCGCTACAGGGGTATTGCACCTCAGACCAGAGGTGTGGTATTCCACTCCCGGGTAAGGATGGAGTATGGACCAGGGCTCAGTTAGCTGCATACAGCACACACACCCCATTTCCGAGGGACAGCTCAACGGTGCTCCCACTAGACAGAAGTGCAGGCACGACCGACTATGTCCCTGTCTGGAGTGGGGAGGGGGGGTGGAACACCCAGTGCTGTAGGGGCAGATAGGGGTTGGTTCCTGAGCGTAGGTAGGAGCCTATTGGTTGCTGGTCACCTGGGCTCATGGTCAGAGGGAGGTATAAAAGGTGGGCACCATCTTAGCTCTAAGAGAAGTTCGTTCTGTCCAGTGAGGAGAACACGGAGTAGAGGCTCTGTAGGAGCTCTACTCCAGGAGGGCCTAGTGAGAGGCCGAGGAGGAGGTGAAGGGGAGCTGAGATTGCGTCTCATCCCAGCTCCAAGAGAAAGGAACAGAAAGGAACAGGAAGGAACAGAAAAGGAGAAGAAGAGACAGAGAAACAGAAGGGCTCAGGAACAAGAAGGTGGAAGGGACCCTAAGAACCCACGAGAATCCAGGGTGAAGGGTCAGGCAGATTAAGGGTACCGAATCCCAAGTTGGTGGAGGAGAAACTACCCTCAGCCAAAGACCAGTCGTCGTGATCATTTATTGGTGCAACACCTCATCAAACCTGCTAGGAAGATACCATATAGGACAGCGGAGGACGGGGCCCACGTTTAACCGCACAAGTCCGCGGAAGCTGGACAAAAGTGGGTCACTGGTGAGGCAGGCCAGAGAAAGGACAAAAGGGGGTCCTGAGCCATACTTCTGAGCTGTCTGGGAGTTGACCGAGCCCCACACCTGGTGGACGCAGCACGGCTCGGGCTGTCACTACCGGTGCCGAAGTGACCCGGAGCACATGAACTGTGAGTAAAGACTCTGGACTGTAACTTGTTGTCTGTGTGCTCCTTCGCGCCTCCAGCCATACCGGTATTGGGACTCTCACCACCATCACTCCCACCATCCACTACACTGCCCTGGGGCCGCACTCTTCCCGTGGGGAGTCACACCATCCCAGCTGCATCCATCATCGGCCCCAGCGGTCTGCCCTGCAGCGGCGATTCCTAATAGCCGCAATCCACGGGTGGCGTAGTCGGACATTATCTAAAACATCTAAAAGACTGCCACTGGTCTGACCACCCTGAGCCACGGGACCGGGTCGCCACTACTACCCCCATCGTCTCCCTATTGCCAGGTTCCGGGTGCCCCACGGCCCAGGGGGCGAGTCAGCTTTGGCGCAGTCGGCAGGATTTCGTGCCCGCTAACCACGGGTACTGCGCGCCTGAAAAGAGACTGTTTCATTGTACTAAAGATGTGCGTGCCAAAAGACCAGAGGAGGCCGCCTCCCATCGTGGGCCGGGTCCCAGAATGGCGCCAAAGAGGAAGCCCGCCCCCAACAACCATGAGCACGGCTGTAGAAATGTCCGTCAACGTGGGGGGGCTGCCCCTGAGAGTGATTGTCAGCAGAATGCCCCAGGACCACCCCCCATGGGGGCGGAAAGAGAAGAAAACTGCGGGGCAGGGGGTGGTCTGGATCAGTCCAGACAGACCGCACCCGGGGATGGACGCCCTAAGCAGCACCAGCCT
Organism: Phyllobates terribilis; assembly: GCF_046119375.1. Lineage (NCBI taxonomy): Eukaryota > Metazoa > Chordata > Amphibia > Anura > Dendrobatidae > Phyllobates > Phyllobates terribilis. Next base: position 256,758,873 of record NW_027362761.1, read on the forward strand.
CCTGACCCGAAGCCTGCTGCAGGCCGAACCGCTCTGCAGCCTAGCAGAAGTCCTAACGCAGCTCCCCCGAGACCCAGAGCGTGCGCGAGCTGCACTGGAGGATCTGGAGAGGAGGATGGTCCAAGCGCAGTGGGGTGCGCTCAGCGGGTGGAGAGAAGAGCTGGCCCGGCAGGCTGGAATCCACCAGCGACAAGCCTCAACCGCACCCCGGAGTCTGCCTGCCTCTGAGGACGGCGCAGGAGGAGAGAGGACCGGAAGCGACGCCGCGGAGGGAGCCACGAGGACTGAGGCAAGTGAAGGGGACGTCACCACTAGAGATGAGCGTTGTTCTACTCGAACTGTTCGCCAATCTCAAATTCGAGCTGTTTTGGGCGGTGTTCGAGCCGTTCGGCGAACACGAACAATTTGAGAAAAATTCGGCTGTTCGAGGTTATGTTCGATAACTGTTCGTGCACCAAAATCATAACTGGATTTTTTCTCAGTAATGATGAAAATTAATGTTAATACGCAGTTTGAGTGTACAGCGGGGTGGGGGGAGGGGCAGGGGATGGATCTCTGCAGGAACAATGAAGATCTCCATTTTTTTTTCTCTTTCCCGCATTTACAGTGGGGAGGTGCAATCTGTCAGCCTATCAGCAGCGCACACACGGAGCGAAGTGCTTTTTTTCCACACAAGCAAGGGCATGTGTCATTGGCAGTGTATGTCACATGTCCTTGCCCTATAAGACCAAGCCATTTTCCCCGTCGCCACCATTTTCTCACTGCTGCAGCTGCGTGTTAGACGGCACCGCTGTTGCTGTGTGCGCTATACCTTGTTAATTTCAAGCCAATTTTCGCACAAATATACAGATAGCTTGGGAGTAGGGAATAGTTGTGATTGCAGTCCTTTTAAGGACTAGGTTACAGCATTTCCTACGACTTTTATCAGGCAGGTCTGTGCTCTTAAATAGATAGGTTGTGGGAGTAAAGACTAATTGTAATTGGAGTCCTTTTCAGGACTAGGTTACATCAGTTCCTATCAGTTTTTGCCAGGCAGGTCTGTGCCAGTGCTGTGCAAGTTTTTTTCACAGCATTTGGCTGAATCTAGCAAAGCTAATCCTTTTTGGCCTATTGCAGAGTGTGTTAGTCAGTGGAGTAGCCTATCTGTGTTGCAAGATATACCACCTGTGTATAGAATACCAATTTTTTTACTGCACCTAGTGAAGTAAAATCTTTTGGGCATAGCATCATTCTATTAGTCCATCTATGCTGACCTCCATCAGGTTGCAAACTGAATCTAATTTTTTTCTGCATCTAGCTCTGAAAAAATATTGGGCTTCTAGCTGTGTGTGGGTCTTGTTCTATTAATCCATCTATACTGACCTCCATCAGGTTGCAAACTGAATCTAATTTTTTTCTGCATGTAGCTCTGAAAAAATATTGGGCTTCTAGCTGTGTGTGGGTCTTGTTCTATTAATCCATCTATACTGACCTCCATCAGGTTGCAAACTGAATATAATTTTTTTCTGCATCTAGCTCTGAAAAAATATTGGGCTTCTAGCTGTGTGTGGGTCTTGTTCTATTAATCCATCTATACTGACCTCCATCAGGTTGCAAACTGAATAAAATTTTTTTCTGCATCTAGCTCTGAAAAAATATTTGGCCTTCTAGCAGTGTGTGGGACTTGTTCTATTAGTCCACCTATACTGACTGTAACATACCTGGCGGCGTCCTTGCATGGTGGTCCATCTCCCACTGTGCAAGAGCGCGCACTTGATCTCCAGTCCAGAATGTCTCTCTGGCTTCCCTCCTTGCTGTCTGTTTGTCTGTTTTGGCTGCATAGGGCGACGCCCGCTGAACTTCCTGTTTCTTGTACCTGCTGCGGACACGCCCCTGTTGCACCTTCAGCCTATTGCTGTCCATCTTTGGGTATTTATACCACCTTCTTCCTCAAGATGGCGCCTGAGCATTGGGTCCTGTCAGTCGGCTTTTTGTCTCTGACATGCCAGGTCCTATCCTGTTTTCCTGCCTGTTTTCCAGTTCTGTGTCTGAACTGTGGTCTGTTCTTGTGAACACGCTTCTTGCCTGTTCTTTCGCCTTCTAGGGGCCGTATTCCTAGATCTGCCTGTCTGTGCCTTGCGGTATCTGTTCCCGTCTGAACAGAGTCCTGTTTGTGTCTCTGCCTTGCGGTTTCTGTTCCCGTCTGAACAGAGTCCTGTTTGTGTCCCTGCCTTGCGGTATCTGTTCCTGTCTGAACTGAGTCCTGTCTATTTCTCCTGTCTTGCAGTATCAGTTCCCGTGTCTGAACTGAGTCCTGTCTATGTCTCCTGCCTTGCGGTATCAGTTCCCGTGTCTGAACTGAGTCCTGTCTGTGTACTCTTGCCTGCTGCCTTTCCTGGAGGCTGTATTTCCAGGCCTGTCTGAACACGCTCCTAGCCTGTTCCTCCTGCCTTCTAGGGGCCGATTACCTAGATCCGTTCTTGTATCTTGTCTGTCCTGTCTGAACACGCTCCTTGCCTGTTCGTCCCGCCTCTCTGGGGGCCGTATTCCCAGACCCGCTCCTGTATCCCGCTGCAGTGTCGGTCTCTTCCGTACACTCAGTTCCAGTCTGAACTCTCTCCTATCCTTTACCTGTTTTGCCTCTATGTCCGTTCCTTTCCTTTTTCTGCAGAGTCTGAACTCGTACCTAACTCCTGCTTGTTGTCTCTGTACTCCCGTTTGTGAGTTTGTGGTCCACTTGCTACTTCACTGCAAATACCCTGTGGGTATCTGGCTCTGCCTTTCCCTTCCTGTCTGTTCCGTGTGAACAGAGCCCTGTCCGTCCTGCTCTGACTCCTTGCTCACTGCTCCGGCAGCCTTGCTCCGCTCTGACCCTTTTGCTCACTGCTCCGGCAGCCTTGCTCCGCTCTGACCCTTTTGCTCACTGCTCCGGCAGTCCTGTCCTGCCCTGCTTCTACCCGCTGCTCCGGCAGTCCTGTCCTGCCCTGCTTCTGCCCGCTGCTCCGGCAGTCCTGTCCTGCCCTGCTTCTGCCCGCTGCTCCGGCAGTCCTGTCCTGCCCTGCTTCTGCCCGCTGCTCCGGCAGTCCTGTCCTGCCCTGCTTCTGCCCGCTGCTCCGGCAGTCCTGTCCTGCCCTGCTTCTGCCCGCTGCTCCGGCAGTCCTGTCCTGCCCTGCTTCTGCTCGCTGCTCCTGCAGCCCCGTCCTGCTCTGTTCTTGCCCACCACTTCGGGCGTTCCCTCTCTGCTGTGGTTGTCTACCGCATCTGCGGTTCTGTGACCCAGTCTGTACTGGGTCTTAACCTTTCTGTGCTCCAGCCCGTCCTTTCGGCCAGTACCTCCCTGCCTGCATACTCGCCTGTATCCACCCATCTGCATACCTGCCGTGTTTGCTTACATCCACCAGTCTGTGCCAGCCTAACCTGCCTGTTCCAGTAATCCCAGTGTGGGTCAACCCCCGTGTCCGGAGTTTGACCTGGAGTAGCACCTGGTCCCTCTGCCCGGTTTCTCCCTGGTGCACTGGCGTCGTATGCCGTCGTGCCACCTTGGTCGGATCGGCCAGATACTTAGTCACGCCCCTCCAGGCACTCTCCGGTCCATGGTCCAGTGGAACCACAACACCCGCACACGCCAGTCAGTCCGGGCGTGTGCATAACACTGACCTCCATCAGGTTGCAAACTGAATATATTTTTTTCTGCATCTACCTCTGAAAAAATATTGGGCTTCTAGCTGTGTGTGGGTCTTGTTCTATTAATCCATCTATACTGACCTCCATCAGGTTGCAAACTGAATATAATTTTTTTCTGCATCTAGCTCTGAAAAAATATTGGGCTTCTAGCTGTGTGTGGGTCTTGTTCTATTAATCCATCTATACTGACCTCCATCAGGTTGCAAACTGAATATAATTTTTTTCTGCATCTAGCTCTGAAAAAATATTGGGCTTCTAGCTGTGTGTGGGTCTTGTTCTATTAATCCATCTATACTGACCTCCATCAGGTTGCAAACTGAATATAATTTTTTTCTGCATCTAGCTCTGAAAAAATATTGGGCTTCTAGCTGTGTGTGGGACTTGTTGTATTAGTCCATCTATACTGACCTCCATCAGGTTGCAAACTGAATATATTTTTTTCTGCATCTACCTCTGAAAAAATATTGGGCTTCTAGCTGTGTGTGGGTCTTGTTCTATTAATCCATCTATACTGACCTCCATCAGGTTGCAAACTGAATAAAAAATTTTTCTGCATCTAGCTCTGAAAAAATATTTGGCCTTCTAGCAGTGTGTGGGACTTGTTCTATTAATCCACCTATACTGACCTCCATCAGGTTGCAAACTGAATATATTTTTTTCTGCATCTACCTCTGAAAAAATATTGGGCTTCTAGCTGTGTGTGGGTCTAGTTCTATTAATCCATCTATACTGACCTCCATCAGGTTGCAAACTGAATATAATTTTTTTCTGCATCTAGCTCTGAAAAAATATTGGGCTTCTAGCTGTGTGTGGGTCTTGTTCTATTAATCCATCTATACTGACCTCCATCAGGTTGCAAACTGAATATAATTTTTTTCTGCATCTAGCTCTGAAAAAATATTGGGCTTCTAGCTGTGTGTGGGACTTGTTGTATTAGTCCATCTATACTGACCTCCATCAGGTTGCAAACTGAATATATTTTTTTCTGCATCTACCTCTGAAAAAATATTGGGCTTCTAGCTGTGTGTGGGTCTTGTTCTATTAATCCATCTATACTGACCTCCATCAGGTTGCAAACTGAATATAATTTTTTTCTGCATCTAGCTCTGAAAAAATATTTGGCCTTCTAGCAGTGTGTGGGACTTGTTCTATTAGTCCACCTATACTGACCTCCATCAGGTTGCAAACTGAATATATTTTTTTCTGCATCTACCTCTGAAAAAATATTGGGCTTCTAGCTGTGTGTGGGACTTGTTGTATTAGTCCATCTATACTGACCTCCATCAGGTTGCAAACTGAATATATTTTTTTCTGCATCTACCTCTGAAAAAATATTGGGCTTCTAGCTGTGTGTGGGACTTGTTGTATTAGTCCATCTATACTGACCTCCATCAGGTTGCAAATTGAATATAATTTTTTTCTGCATCTAACCCAGCCAATAGTTTTGGCCTAATACCACAGTTTGGCCACTCAGCTCTGCTCGGTTACCATCCATTGTTTTTTTGTGCAAACAACTCCAGAGTTGTGAATTAGTTAACCACCAAAATGAGTGGAAAAAGGCCTGCTGCTGGTGGAAAGGGGAATAGGCGTGTTGGGAAGGGGAAAAAAGGTTGTGTCTGTGGGGTAGGTGTTAAAGCAACAGTAACATCTGCAGAAGAAAGACCATCTTCCAGCCAAACTAAAATGTCTACTTCTTTTAGCGGACAATGTGATAAGATCCCTTTCTTACGGCCACGCCAATCGCTACAAATTCCAGATGAGGCACAAAAACAGCAGGTGCTTCAACGGATATCAAGTGCTCCTTTAAGTGGGCTCTCCTCCACATCAACTTCAACATCACAAATACTCCAGTCCTCAAAGGTGTCACCCAAATCGCACTTGCTTCCTCACAGCTCCCAAATCTCCAGCTGCCCGTCTGAGTATGAGGTAGAACAGATGGTTGAGTCTGCAGAGCTGTTTACTCATACTATAGCCTGGGAATCAGAGGTCGACTCCAGCGCTTCTGTGAATCCAGACGAGGAAATGATCTGCACTGATGCCCAGAATCTTTATGAGTCGGATCCAGGACCAGACGCAGAAGGTTCTGACCATAATGTAGACCCTCATTCCCAAACTGTAACTCCTGTTGGTGGAGACAATGAGGAAGACGATGATAAGACTCAAATACCTGATTGGAGCGACAACTTTAGTTTTTTGTCAGAGCAGGAACAGGTTGGCTCTGAGGACGACGGGTTTGATAACACACAGGGTGATGATGATGAGGTTGGAGATCCCACTTACTGTCAACCCACAGTCAGCCAAGAGATGAGGTCAGCAGAGGAGGTGGAGGAAGATGCTAGTGACGACGAGGTCAGGTTGCGCCTTCCTGGACAGAGACGTAGTACTGGAAGCACGTCAACAACTGCATCCTCAAACACAACTCTGCCTCTCACCACAAGTCGTGGTGGCTCTTCAGGTCGCATGGGTGCTAAGCCTTGCATAGCCTGGGCATTTTTTCAGATCGATAAAGATGACCCAACTCGTGTTATCTGTAACATTTGTCAGCAAAAGCTAAGTAGAGGCCAAAAAATACATAGTTTGAGTACTTCATGCATGAACTGGCACATGGACATGAAGCATAAGTTGCAGTGGGAAGCTCAGTGTGCTACAATGCGGCCTAGCCGGCCGGGCCAACCACCGTCTGCCATATCTTGTGCATCCGCGGCCTCTTCATCCTCTGTGACTGGGGGGACAGCAGTCACACCTGTTTTGGGGCGCAGACCTGCCACCTCTTTACCCGCAACAGCCTGCGTGATTGGCAGGTCATCATTTTCTTTGGAGGTGGGAACACCAGCTGGTGTTGAGCGCTGTCCGACATCGATAGCACCACCTTTGGATCAAGGCAACCTAACATGTCCGCCTGCATCTTCCTCACAGACCGGCAGTTTGCCGGGGACACCCTTATCAACCCCGTCTAAGCACAATCGCCAGCCCTCGGTCCCTCAGATGTGGACAAGTAAAAGACCATTTCCTCCTAGCCATGAGAAAGCTAAGAGGTTCAATTTCACCATCTGCAAGCTCTTGGCTACAGAAATGCTGCCTTTCCGCCTGGTGGACACAGAGGATTTTCGAGACCTTATGTCCGTCGCAGTGCCCCAGTACCAGATGCCCAGTCGGCACTACTTCTCAAAGAAAGGTGTGCCTGCGCTCCACCAGCATGTCGCACACAACATCACCGCTTCTTTGAGAAACTCTGTGTGTGACAGGGTGCATTTCACCACAGACACTTGGACGAGTTGGCATGGACAGGGGCGTTACATGTCGCTGACTGGGCACTGGGTAACTATCGTGACAGCAGGACAAGGGGCTGCTGTCCAAGTCTTGCCGTCCCCACGAGTTGTGCGTCAATCCTCTTTATGTCAAAGTTCCTCCACTGCTTCTGCCTCCTCAACCTCCTCTCGGTCTTCCACCTGCACCCAAAGCCTGTCTGGTCATGCCACAAGCTTTCTAACTGCGCAGAAGGGATCCTTCACACCTCCTTACTATGCTGGCAGTAGGGCTCAACGTCATCAGGCGGTTTTTACATTGAAATGTCTGGGAAATGTGAGTCACACAGCTGAGGAGTTGTGGTCAGCTCTGGAGAACCAATTTCATGAATGGTTGTCTCCACTGGACCTGAAACCAGGGAAGGCCGTGTGCGACAATGCTGCAAACCTGGGTGCGGCCCTTCGCCGGGGCAATGTCACACACGTGCCTTGTATGGCTCACGTGTTGAACCTGGTTGTCCAGCAATTTTTAGCCCACTATCCCAGACTAGATGGCCTTCTGCAGAGGGCACGGTCGCTGTGTGCTCACTTCCGCCGTTCGCATCCCGCAGCTCAGCGACTTACATCTCTACAGAAGTCGTTGGGACTGCCACTTCACCGGCTAAAATGCGATGTGCCTACCCGGTGGAATTCAACTCTGCACATGTTGCAGCGACTGTGGCAGCACCGACAAGCCCTGGTGCAATACGTTCTGACGTATAGCCTGGGCCAACGAGATTCAGAGGTGGGGCAAATCACGCTGGAGGAGTGGTCTCAGATCAGGGACCTATGCACCCTTCTGCACAGTTTTGAAATGGCGACGAAGATGTTTAGTGCTGACGATGCCATTATCAGCATGACTATTCCGGTGATTTACATGCTGGAGCACATGTTAAACAGAATTCGGAGTCAGGTGGTGGCACAAGAGGAGGTGGAGGAAGTAGAGGAGGAGGAGTTGTATGCGGAAGGGCTAACATCTGCAAGGTCCAGACGGTCGGCAGCACCAAGGCGGCAGGCATGTGAGGGTGGGGGAGATGGTTTTACCAGGGCGCATGGTAGCAGCCAAACTAGTGAGGAAGGTGCAGGAGCCCAGGAAGAAGTGGAGGACGAACTGATGGAAGACTCATCAGGTGAGAGACCTTGATCACATTTCTGTTGTGCGAGGTTGGGGGGAGAGGACAGAGGAAGGAAGCATGATTGTTACCTCGCCACCAACACAACAGGGACTTGGTGCTCCTGGATGCGTAACACACATGAGTGCCTTCTTGCTGCACTACCTGCAACATGACCCTCGAATTGTGAGAATTAGAAATAATCCTGACTACTGGGTTGCCACACTGTTAGATCCCCGGTACAAAAGTAAATTTGCAGAAATTATTCCTGCCATAGAAAGGGATGCACGCATGCAGGAGTATCAGCAGAGACTGTTGCAGAATCTTACATGTGCTTTTCCACAAAATACCAGTGGTGCACGTAGTGAATCTCACAGTTCCAACTTGCCAACCGTGGGACTGTCAAGTGTTCAGCTCTCAAACCGTAACAGAACCACAGTATCTGCTGGTAACATCAATTTTGCGGAATCATTTCACCACTTTTTTAGCCCATCCTTTGCAAGGCCACAGGAGACAAGAAGTCTGACACATAGTCAACGCCTAGAGACGATGGTACAGGAGTATCTCCAAGTAAACATTGAAGCCACGACTGTGTCACTGGACCCTTGCTCTTTTTGGGCTTCCAATCTGGATAAATGGCCGGAGCTAGCCACTTACGCCTTGGAGATCTTGTCATGCCCCGCAGCCAGCGTTCTCTCTGAACGTGTGTTCAGCGCTGCTGGTGGTGTGCTGACAGATAAGCGCACGCGGCTCTCCACTGATAATGTAGACAGACTCACGTTCATAAAGATGAACAAATCATGGATCCGAAACGACTTTTCTACCCCTGTGTCATCCTGGGGAGAGTAAAAGCTTGATGATTGGTTAAAATCACCCTACCAACCGTTTTAAGCTTTCAAATTACTAATCATGTTTATCTGTATCTTGACTGGAAAATAATTTGGGCTTTGTAGCAGTGTGCAGCACTGATCCTATTAGGCCATCTATACTAAAGCTTCACCAGATTTAAAATTTAAAATAATTTTTAGCTGCATCTAGCCCGGAAAATAATTTTGGGGCTCCGAGATGCGCAAGACACGTAAGTGCCTTCTTGCTGCACTACCTGCAGCATGACCCTCATATTGTCAGAATTCGAAGTAATTATGACTACTGGGTTGCCACACTCTTAGATCCCCCAAACTTTTCGATCAACCTTTTCATTTTAATAAAGACCAAAAAAATGGTCATTTTTGAAATTATAAGCATTAGCAGGTTGTTAGAAACTGAAATCAAACAGTTTTCAACTCAAAACTTTATTCTAGGTGATGTTACATTTTCACATAGGACCCCTTGTTCGAAAGGAGCTTCTGAACTCTCTCGTCCATTGAATTTGTCAGGTTTTGGATGGTTTCTGCTTCAATTGTTTTGCATGAGGACAGAATACCCTCCCAGAGCTGTTGCTTAGATGTGAACTGCCTCCCGCCATCATAGACACTCCTTTTAATGATGCTCCAAAGGTTCTGAATGGGGTAGAGGTCAGGGGAGCATGGGGGTCACACCATAAGTTTGTCCCCTTTTATGCCCATATCAGCCAGAGATGCAGATGTTTTATGTGCAGCATGAGATGGTGCATTATCATGCAGAAAAATGATCTTGCTGTGAAATACACGGTTCTTCTTCTTGAACCATGGCAGGAAGTGCTGTTTGAGAAAATCCACATACATTATGGAGTTCATCTTTAGCGCCTTCAGGGATCCTAAAGGGGCCCGCAATCTCTCTCCCCATGATTCCAGCCCAAAACATTACTCCACCTCCTCCTTGTTGGCGCTGTAGCCGTGTTTGCGTGGGGTGTCCATCAACCAGCCATCCTCCACTCCATCCATCTGGACCATCGAGCGCTGCACGGCACTCATCCGTGAACAAAACTGTTTTGAAATCAGTCTTCATGTAATGTTTGGCCCACTGGAGCCGTTTCTGCTTGTGTGAAGTGGATAGAGGAGGTCGACAGGATGGCGTATGCACAGCTGCAAACCTCTGAAGGACCCTGCATCTTGTTGTTCGGGGGACGTTGTAGGCACAAGCAGCTTCAAAAACTTGTCTGCTGCTATGACAAGGCTTTTTGGCCGCTGCTCTTTCAACCTGACGTAATTGCCTGTAGGAAAGAGTCCTCAATTTGCCCTTATCAGCACGCACACGTGTGTACTGTGAATCAGCTACATACTTCTTGATTGCCAAGACACTTCATCCTGATCATCGCACAATGTTGATTGTAGTCATGCCTTGACCTAAACACTCCACAATTTGTTGCTTCTCAGCAGCCGACACATCCTTTTTCTTTCCCATTTTGGCAGAAAATGTAGGCTGCTTAATAATGTGAGAGAGCCTTCTTAAGTAGTCTTGCCTTTCATTGGACACACCTGCCAAACTAATTAGCACAGGTGTCTGCAATTGCTTACAGTGATATAAAGAGCCCTGACACACATCACCATCAATGAGTTTAACTGACAAACAAACAAATTCTTCCCTTATCACTCCTAAACACTTTTTGCATAATAATTTGGAACGCAGTGTACATGTGCTTTTCCACAAAACACCAGCGGTTCACGTAGTGAATCTTACAGTTCTAACTTGCCAACCGTGGTCTGTATGGAGTTGTTCAATAAAGGGCCCAAAATTAAGATAACATAGATGGGAGAGGTCTCTATGAATAGGAATTCCTAAGTATTTGATACCCTGTGAGGGACAGGCAAAGGGAAAGTTGGACTGGATGGAATCCTATATGGATTTGGGGAGGGAGACATTGAGGGCCTCAGACTTCGCTGCATTGATTTTAAAATTTGACCATGTAACAAAGTGATCTATTTCAGCCATAACAGCAGGGATGGATATATGTGATTGAGTGATATATACTAGGACATCATCAGCAAATAGAGGGCACTTGTACTCGGTGCCTCCCACCTCAATCCACCTAATATTGGGGTTATGGCGAATTGATGAGAGCAGGTGCTCCGTCACTAGGATGTATAAGAGAGGGAACAGAGAACATCCCTGCCTTGTCCCATTGGTGATTGTGAAAGGTGATGAAAATGTTCTGACGCGCCCCCTGGGCCTTGGGACACCCGGAGCCGGACCCTTTTTGGTGGATGCTGGTGGTTGTAGTCTCCGTGGCGGCAACCCGGTTCCGTGGCTCAGGGCGGTCAAACCAGTGGCGGAACTATTTATGTGGTTTTGATGTTTAAATGTCCGACTACGCCACCCGTGGATTGCGGTCAGAGTGAACCGCCGCTCCAGGGCAGACCGCTGAGGCTGGTGTTGTGGGTACAGCAGAGCGTAGCATAACTCCCCACGGGAGGAGTATAGCCTCAGGGCAGTGTATGCGGAGGATGGGGGTGATGGTGCAGGGCAGCAGCAGTAACGACACGGAGTCAGTGATGCAGTCCAGGGCCTTTACTCACAGTTCTTATTATCCAGACCACGTCTGCAGGTAACGGCTGCCCACGTCGTACTGTGCTCACCAGGTGAGGGGCTCAGACAACTCCCAGATAACTTTGGAGCACTTCACAGGACCCCCTTTGTGTGTCCTTTGTCTGGCCTTTCTTACCAACACTTCTGTCCAGCTGCCTCGGGCCTCCTCTTGGTAAACTTGGCGCCAGTTTCCCTGACCCTATGTGGTGCCTTCCTAGCGGGTGTAGCGAGGGGCTGCGCCACATAAAATGTCAGAGCCTCCGGTTTCTAGCTGAGGGTCATTTCCTGCCTCCACTAGTTCGGGGACCGGTCTCCCCCTTTGGCCTGACCCCTCCACGCAGGTGGATTCGGGCGTGCGGTGGCGACTCGCCCGTCCGCACCCCTGGGATCCCTTCATTCCTCGTTCCTGGAGCCTTCTCCGCTCCTCTTCCTTCCTTCTCCCTCTTCCAGGCCTGGGCCTCTGTTACTAGGCCCACCTCCGGAGCAGAGCTCATGCAGAGCCCCTGCTCCCTGTCACTTCTGCTCAGACTTCTCTGCACTGAACTAAGATGGTGCCCACCTTTTATACTCCCTTCTCAATGCACCCAGGAACTGCTTCCTCCCTGCTCCTGCACTACAGGGTTCCCCTTCCTCAGTGTTCCCTCCCCCCACTCCAGCCAGGGACAGGGACTGTCGTGCCCATCTCAGGGGCATATTGGTCGCCCTGCCCCACGGCAATGTGGTGTAATGCATGCAGGTGTCGGGTCCTGATCCACACTCCATCCTTACCTGAGAGTGAGATATCACACCTCTGGGTGAGGTGCAATACGTCTGTAGCAACCGAGCCCTCAGGGTGCTACAGTTCCATTTATCTTCAGCCTAGGTGACGTATTGCGATACAGGGCCGTGATTTTGGCTATAAAAGGGTCCCCTAGACCCCTACCCCAAGCTTTTTAAGAGAATCATATATGGCGTGCCAGGAGACTCTATGGAATGCTTTCTCAGCATCCAACGAGAGTATCTAATTACAAATTTGTAACTGCATCTAGCCCAGGAAATACTTTGTGCCTAGTAGCAGTGTCTGCTAGTCAGCGGATTATCCCGGCTGTTAAGCAAGCTACACCACCTGTAGTTTAGACACTTAATTTTTTCAAAGGAAATGATTCGGGACCATGGGATACTTAGTGAAGAGCATCAGGAGGCACCCCAAGGCATAGGGGCTGGGACTGGCATTAGGATGCCTTGCGGTGGACAGCCGAGCTCGATCCTTATAAAAGCTTTTTAACTGCAGCAGCTTTAGTGGACGCTACTGGAGCTGGAATTACGCGGCTGCTGGCATGAGACTTGCCCTCCAATAGATCCTTGTAAATGGATTTAAAGTGTATTCATTCAAATTAGAGAGACAATTTAAATTAAAAAGCTTAGAGCTGCCTCCACCACAGGGGGGCTCGCTCGACCCACCAGCGGACAGGCACCAGTATTGGGAGAGGGGGGCTGGCCGTCAGGGTTCACCGCGGCTCTGGCACAAACCCGGCGACACGGAGGTGGCACGGGCAGGAGCGGACTGGCCGTGTCGGCTTCTCACTTTTTGGATTTTAGAAGGGCATGACATGCCTATATCTGTGTCTCCCCCTCCTTTTACTCCTCCACCTCTTTTATTTTCGCATGACTATATGTACTTGTCACTTTTCCATGTGTTAGTTATGTCTTCTGAGCAGTTTGTCAGCTTTTGGACACCTTTGAAGGCGTTTTCTATGTGTTTCTATGTGTTTTTGTTTGCCTGCCATTGTTTTTAACGGTGTTCGAAGGTGTTCGACGAACAGTTCGACGAACAGTTCGGCGAACACACGGGTGTTCGACGAACCGAACCGAACTCGAACACTACGGGGGTGGCTCAACACTAGTCACCACCCCAGGCCCAGCAACCGCAAGCCTGCCCCAGCCTCCCGTTGCAGCATCCGAAGCCCCACTCACCGCACCTGTTGCCGCGCCGCCACTGCTCCCAGCTAGGCCTCAAGCGGCGAGCGCCGCGGCCACGCCCCGCCCGGCGCCACGCCCCTTGACCCCGGGCGCCGTAAAGCGAGAAGCGTCATCGGCCCGGTCGCAAGGCCTGGATGAGCCGGGCGCCATTACTAAGCCTGCGCCCCTGTCCCGGACGGGACTGCCACCTAGCGCAGCCGAGAGACCCCCGGCCTGGTCGCAAGGTCGAGTGCCCCCGGGCGCTGCTCCCAGATCAGGTCCCTCCACTATACCACGGCTGGGTGTGGACCTGATTGCACATCATACCGGTCCGGATGGACTGCCGCTGGAGTGGCCGGCTGAAGTGACCAGCAGTCAGCCATGGAAAATCCAGCCCCCGCGTGAGCCTCTGATACCGGCTCCAGAACCCGTAGAGGTCACCCTACCCCCACTGGAGGATGTCCAATTTGAGTGGGACCCCGCCGGCGAGAACTTGATGGGGTTCGCTCAAGAGACCCGGGCAGACGCGGTCCGTCGTCTGGAGGCCTGTCATCAACAACTGGCGACCTTTGAGCGGGAACGACGAGAGAGGTGCGTCAGAGAGGAACGGCTCCAGGCCCAGAGTGCTGAACAAAAACGTAAGGCCAGCCAAGACCCCCGAGCAGCCCGTGGTCCCCGAATCACCGGGACCATAGTCAAATTCCACATGGAAAACGGCTGGGGTTTCATCAGGGGCCCAGAAACCGCAGGCGACGTCTTTGTGACCCGCAGGGACGTTGAGAGTCATCTACCTGAGGGACACCGTGGCCATGACTTGTACCCTGGTGATGTGGTCACCTTCACCCGCCACGTAGGCGCAAAAGGACCGTACGCCCTACATGTTCATCGGCTCACTGAGGAGGAACTACAACACCGCGGCTATGAGGAGAGCCAAGAGGACCCGGATGGGTCTGAAGAACCATATGAGGAGGAAGAAGGAGCATATGGAGGACACCGCTACTAGTAAGTAGCCACGTACCTGTGTACATAGTTACCCGTCAGGGTACAGAGAACTGTTTACTGCTATGGAACTGTTGACCGTGTGAAAGTTGCCCCTCATCCCCTACCAGGCTGAGGACTGTGAGCAGCCATTCCCCTTCCCAAAACTGGCCGAGGACTGAGAGCGGCCATCCTTGTATATAGTTGCGCTTCCTAAAGCGCCCCCTACTGGTTTTATAAAAAGACTACCACGTCTACCTCGGGACAGCAAGTCCAACGTGTTTACAAGTTTGCCAAAGTTCCTGCACTTACAAGAAGAGTGCACACCTGGTCGCAAGTTGCACCGCCGCCAGGATCCAAGAATGTGTTGTAAAAATGTTTTCCTGCAAATGTTTTATATGCTGCTAGATAGTAATGTGAATGTTTTCTATAGTGTTTATATGTCCAAAGAGTTCCAGAAGTATTAGTAAGCGTTTTATAATAGTGTGACAAGAAAAGAAAAGTGTTTCCCATAAAGGGAACTGAACTGTGTCGTTCGTTTCTAAACGTAAAAAGTTTGAAAAAGTTTTTGCATATCCTGTAATCAACTGTTTTTGCTCTTTTCCATCCCGATGACGTGCTGTGCTTTACCAGGGGGGAATGTAGCGCCCCGAGGGTTCGGCCGCTACAGGGGTATTGCACCTCAGACCAGAGGTGTGGTATTCCACTCCCGGGTAAGGATGGAGTATGGACCAGGGCTCAGTTAGCTGCATACAGCACACACACCCCATTTCCGAGGGACAGCTCAACGGTGCTCCCACTAGACAGAAGTGCAGGCACGACCGACTATGTCGCTGTCTGGAGTGGGGAGGGGGGGTGGAACACCCAGTGCTGTAGGGGCAGATAGGGGTTGGTTCCTGAGCGTAGGTAGGAGCCCATTGGTTGCTGGTCACCTGGGCTCATGGTCAGAGGGAGGTATAAAAGGTGGGCACCATCTTAGCTCTAAGAGAAGTTCGTTCTGTCCAGTGAGGAGAACACAGGGAGTAGAGGCTCTGTAGGAGCTCTACTCCAGGAGGGCCTAGTGAGAGGCCGAGGAGGAGGTGAAGGGGAGCTGAGATTGCGTCTCATCCCAGCTCCAAGAGAAAGGAACAGAAAGGAACAGGAAGGAACAGAAAAGGAGAAGAAGAGACAGAGAAACAGAAGGGCTCAGGAACAAGAAGGTGGAAGGGACCCTAAGAACCCACGAGAATCCAGGGTGAAGGGTCAGGCAGATTAAGGGTACCGGATCCCAAGTTGGTGGAGGAGAAACTACCCTCAGCCAAAGACCGGTCGTCGTGATCATTTATTGGTGCGACACCTCATCAAACCTGCTAGGAAGGCACCATATAGGACAGCGGAGGACGGGGCCCACGTTTAACCGCACAAGTCCGCGGAAGCTGGACAAAAGTGGGTCCTGAGCCATACTTCTGAGCTGTCTGGGAGTTGACCGAGCCCCACACCTGGTGGACGCAGCACGGCTCGGGCGGTCACTACCGGTGCCGAAGTGACCCGGCGCACATGAACTGTGAGTAAAGACCCTGGAATGTAACTTGTTGTCTGTGTGCTCCTTCGCGCCTCCAGCACTACCGGTATTGGGACTCTCACCACCATCACTCCCACCATCCACTACACTGCCCTGGGGCCGCACTCTTCCCGTGGGGAGTCACACCATCCCAGCTGCATCCATCATCGGCCCCAGCGGTCTGCCCTGCAGCGGCGGTTCCTAATAGCCGCAATCCACGGGTGGCGTAGTCGGACATTATCTAAAACATCTAAAAGACTGCCACTGGTCTGACCACCCTGAGCCACGGGACCGGGTCGCCACTACTACCCCCATCGTCTCCCTATTGCCCGGTTCCGGGTGCCCCACGGCCCAGGGGGCGAGTCAATAGGTCCGTTAGGGGGGTTGAGTGAGATGGGGAAAAATGATGAATTCTGTTTTGTCCATGTTAACTTTTAGAAATCTAGCAGAGAGGAAGGCTGAAATAGCAGACAGACATTGTGGGATTCTGGTTAGTAGGAAGGTGATATCGGGTCCAGAGAGGTAGATCTGTGTGTCATCAGCATAGAGGTGATACTGAAAGCCGTGGGACTCTATGAGCTGTGTTAGGCCGAAGGTGTAAAGGAGAAGAGCAGGGGCCCTAGAACTGAACCTTGCCTTTTCATGCAATCCCATGCAGACTCGATGATGATAGCGAGATCAGGGCTCTGTGAGGGCCTTATCATCACTACCAGGACCCTAGCGCTTCTCTATGATGGCTATTAACCCCTTAATAACATCTGACGTACTAATACGCGTCTGTGCCCTGGGACTTAAGAGCCAGACCCGTATTAGTACGTCATCGCGATCGCGCGCGCACACAGGCTGTGCGGGCGCGATCGCCGCCGGGTGTCAGCTGATTGTCACAGCTGACACCCGGTACTATGTGCAGGGAGCGGTCCTGCACTGCTCCCAGCACATTAACCCCCGCTATGCTGCGATCGAAGTCGATCACGGCATTGCGGGGGCAAGGGGAGGTGATCGGCGATACTCACCTCCTCTTCCGGCTTCCAGCGCAGTCTGCAAAGGCTTCCCGGGTGTTGCCATGACGACCCGATGTTGTCATGACAACATCCGGGTCACCAGAGAGCAGGAAGATTGCTTGGACATGCGCAGTGCATCTCCAAGCAATCTTCACACTGTGCACTTCTGACAGCCTTCATGGCATAGGGATGGTGCTCCATTCCTGTGCCATGCAGGCGATCAGAAAAAAAAAAAGTGAAAGTCCCAAAGTGGGACAAAGTAATAAAGTGTATAAACTGTGTGAAAGTGGAAAAAAAAAAAAAAAAATGTGCAAAAATATTATAAAAAAATAAAAAAAATAATACACCAAAAATAAAAATATAATGTACCCATCAATAAATATTATTATAAAAAAAATAAAAAAAAAACAATAAAAGTACACATATTTGGTATCGCCGCGTCCGGAAAAACCTGACCTATAAAACTGTCCCACTAGTTAACCCCTTCAGTGAACACGGTAAAAAAAAAAAAAAAAAAACGAAGCAAAAAACAATGCTTTATCACCATACCGCCAAATAAAAAGTGGAATAACACGCGATCAAAAAGACGCATATAAATAAAAATGATACCGCTGAAAACGTCATCTCGTCCCGCAAAAAACAAGCTGCCATACAGCTCCATCAGCCGAAAAATAAAAAAGTTATAGCTCTCAGAATAAAGCGATACTAAAAAATATTTTTTTCTATAAAATAGCTTTTATTGTGTATAAGCGCCAAAACATAGAAAAATGATACAAATCTGGTACCGCTGTAAACGTACTGACCCGAAGAATAAAGCTACCTCATCAATTTTACCACACGCGGAACAGAATAAAAAAAAAAAAAAAAAAAAACAATTCCTGAATTGTTGGTTTTTGTTTATTCTGCCTCCCAAAAATCGGAATAGAAAGCGATCAAAAAATGTCACGTGCCTGAAAATGGCACCAATAACAACGTCAAGTCAACCCGCAAAAAACGAGCCGTCACATGACTGTCTGCCAAAATCTGGAAAAATTATAGCTCTCAAAATATGCCGATGCAAAAACTAGATTTTACAAAAAATGCGTCTTATAGTGTGTGACAGCTGTCAGTCATAAAAACCCCATATGATTCTGGCATTGCTGTAATCACACCGACCCGAAGAATAAAGTCGTCTAATCACTTATACCGCACAAGGAACGGCGTCAAAAATAAACTCTTGGGTTAGGATTGGGCTAGGGTTAGGGCTGGGTTTGGGGCTAGGGTTGTGCTGGGGCTAGGGTTGTGCTGGGGCTAGGGTTGTGCTGGGGCTAGGGTTGTGCTGGGGCTAGGGTTGTGCTAGGGTTAGGGCTGGGGTTGGGATTTTTTTCAAAAGTAAGAAAAAAAGATGACGATATGGCGACTAGTGTTGAGAGCAAGTGCTCGCTACTTGAGTTTGCATCGGGTGCTCTGGTATGCATTGAGTATCGTGGGTATTTGAGTGACATGCTCGAGTCTCTGCCCCATATGCTTCGCGGCCAAAAAACTTTACGGGGATTGCCTGCCATGCACGAGTGATCCCCGCATGTTTTTTTTTGGGTGTCTAATAACCGTGAAACATGCGGAGCAGGGACTCGACCATGTCACTCGAGCACACGCTGTACATGGTGCATACCTGAGTACCCGATGCAAACTCAAGTAGCGAGCACTTGCGCTCAAGAATAATGACAACTTATTCAATATGATGACCTAATGTAAACAAATTCTGTGCCGTACCTCTGGGTTCAAAATGTTCACTATACACCTTAATAAAATCCTTGAGGGGTATAGTTTCCAAAATGGGGACACTTGTGGGGGAGCTCCACTGTTTAGGCACATCACGGGCTCTCCAAACGCGACATGGTGTCCGCTAACAAATTGAATGGAAAATCGGCTCAAATTGTTAGCGGACGCCATGTTGCGTTTGGAGAGCCCCTGTGTGCCCAAACATTGGAGCTCCCCCACAAGTGACCCCATTTTGGAAACTAGACCCCCCAAGGCACCTATCTAGATGCATAGTGAGCACTTGGAATCCCCAGGTGCTTCACAAATTGATTCGTAAAAATGAAAAAGTGAAAAAAAAAACACTTTTTCATTTTTATGAATCAATTTGTGAAGCACCTGGGGTTCCAAGTGCTCACTATGAATCTAGATAGGTGCCTTGGGGGGTCTAGTTTCCAAAATGGGGTCACTTGTGGGGGAGCTCCAATGTTTGGGCACGCAGGGACTCTCTAAATGCAACATGATATCCGCTAACAAATTGAATGGAAAATCGGCTCAAATTGTTAGCGGACACCACATTGAGTTTGGAGAGCCCCTCTGTGTCCAAACTTTGGAGCTCCCCCACAAGTGACCCCATTTTGGAAACTAGACCCCCCAAGGCACCTTTCTAGATGCATAGTGAGCACTTGGAACCCCCAGGTGCTTCACAAATTGATTTGTAATAATGAAAAAGTGAAAAAAAAAACACTTTTTCATTTTTATGAATCAATTTGTGAAGCACCTGGGGTTCCAAGTGCACACTATGAATCTAGATAGGTGCCTTGGGGGGGTCTAGTTTCCAAAATGGGGTCACTTGTGGGGGAGCTCCAATGTTTGGGCACACAGGGACTCTCCAAATGCAACATGATATCCGCTAACAAATTGTCGGCTCAAATTGTTAGCGGATATCATGTTGCATTTGGAGAGTCCCTGTGTGCCCAAACATTGGAGCTCCCCCACAAGTGACCCCATTTTGGAAACTAGACCCCCCAAGGCACCTATCTAGATGCATAGTGAGCACTTGGAACCCCAGGTGCTTCACAAATTGATTCATAAAAATGAAAAAGTGTTTTTTTTTTCACTTTTTCATTATTACGAATCAATTTGTGAAGCACCTGGGGGTTCCAAGTGCTCACTATGCATCTAGAAAGGTGCCTTGGGGGGTCTAGTTTCCAAAATGGGGTCACTTGTGTGGAGCTCCAAAGTTTGGGCACAGAGGGGCTCTCCAAACGCAATGTGGTGTCCGCTAACAATTTGAGCCGATTTTCCATTCAATTTGTTAGCGGATACCATGTTGCATTTAGAGAGTCCCTGTGTGCCCAAACATTGGAGCTCCCCCACAAGTGACCCCATTTTGGAAACTAGACCCCCCAAGGCACCTATCTAGATGCATAGTGAGCAGTTGGAACCCCCAGGTGCTTCACAAATTGATTCGTAAAAATGAAAAAGTGTTTTTTTTTTCACTTTTTCATTTTTACGAATCAATTTGTGAAGCACCTGGGGGTTGCAACTGCTCACTATGCATCTAGATAGGTGCCTTGTGGGGTCTAGTTTCCAAAATGGGGTCACTTGTGGGGGAGCTCCAATGTTTGGGCACACAGGGGCTCTCTAAACGCAACATGGTGTCCGCTAATTATTCAAGCAAATTTTACAATCAAAAAGTCAAATGGCGCTCCTTCCCTTCCGAGCCCTACAGTGCGCCCAAACAGTGTTTTTTCCCAAATATTGGGTATCTGCGTGCCCAGGGGAAATTGCACAACAAATTTTGCGGTCCATTTTTTCTTGTTACCCCTGTGAAAATAAAAAAAATTGGGTCTAAAGTAACATTTTTGTGAAAAAAGTTAAATGTTCATTTTTTTCTTCCACATTCAAAAAATTCCTATGAAGCACCTGAAGGGTTAATAAAGTTCTTGAATGTGGTTTTGAGCACCTTGAGGGGTGCAGTTTTTAGAATGGTGTCACTTTTGGGTATTTTCTGTCATAAAGACCTCTCAAAGTGACTTCAAATGTGATGTGGTCCCTAAAAAAATGGTTTTGTAAATTTTGTTGGAAAAATGAGAAATCGCTGGTCAACTTTTAACCCTTATAGCTCCCTAACAAAAAAAAATTTTGGTTCCAAAATTGTGCTGATGTAAAGTAGACATGTGGGAAATGTTATTTATTAACTCTTTTGTGTGACATATCGCTCTGATTTCAGGGCTTAAAAATTCAAATTTTGAAAATTGCAAAATTTTCAAAATTTTCGCCAAATTTCCGTTTTTTTCACAAATAAACGCAAGTGATATCGAAGAAATTTTTCTACAATCATCAAGTACAATATGTCACGAATAAACAATCTCAGAATCAGGGGGATCCGTTGAAGCGTTCCAGAGTAATTACCTCATAAAGTGACAGTGGTCAGAATTGTAAAAATTGGCCCGGTCATTAACGTGCAAACCACCCGCGGGGCTTAAGGGGTTAATGATATTGACTGCATGTTTGGGGTAATAGTCCTCCTGCAGAATAAGTTGGGTGACAATCAGATCGCTCACTGATGGCTTTTCATGCTGGATAATTATCTGCCCCATTTCTCAGTATTGACGACTTCAATAATCCTGATCAAATCCTCAACTCCATTTGTGGAGATGCAGCTCCAAACTTGCATAAAAACCTCCACCATGCTTCACTATTGCCTGCAGACACTCATTATTGCACTGCTCTCCTGTCCTTCGAACAAACTATCTTCTGTTACAGCCAGATATTTCAAATTGTGACTCATCAGCCCAGAGCACCTACTGACATTTTTCTTCAACCAAGTTCTTATGTTTTTGTGCAGAGTTGAGTTGCTTGGCCTTGTTTTCATGTCGTAGGTATGGCTTGTTGGCCTCAATTCTTCCATGAAGGCCACTTCTGACTAGACTTCATCGAACAGTAGATATATATACCCCACTGGTTCCTGCAAATTCTGAGCCGATGGTACTGCTGGACTTCTTCTGATTTCAAAAGTTGGTAGGCATGATGTATCTTTCATCTGCAGCACTAAGTTTCTTTGGCAGACCACTTCCTCCACAGTCCTCAACATTTTCCACTTCTTTCTTCAAAAGAGCTTGAACAGCACATTTTTAAACCCCAGTTTGCTCTGAATTTTTGCCAGGGAAAAGCCTTGCTGATGCAGTATAACACCTTATGTCTTTTTGCAGTTTTAACATGGCGCGGGAAGGTAGCCGTACGTCCTGACCCGTTACATTAAGGTAGTGGAACTGGTTTGGTTTGTGGACTTTGCCTAAAGGAGCGCTACACCCTTGCAGGCCACATGATGCCGGTGACTTCAGCTGGCCAGGACCAGATGTTGAACAGTTCAATGAGGGAGACCACCACTCAAAAATGAAACGGTCTTTTACTTAACAATAATTTGGCAGGAACTATGTACAATAGATAATGGGTGAATAACTTCATGAATTTTTCTTTCACAATACAGAACATCTTCACACACAGTCTCTCTACCTCTTCAAATTTACTTGTTACTGCCTCAAGTTTCTCTGTCTTCACCACCATCCACAACACTGCTAGGGTACAGTTAACGAGAGTCCTATTCTCAGCCCGCGGTTCCGTCTCCTCTTCCCACTTACAGGAACTAGTTTGCCAATATGGCCGGTACTTAGCTTCTCCACTTGCTGACACCTTAGAATTGCCGCCTGGGACACTCTCTTCATTTCACATTCTCCGTTCTGTCCTGGCCTGGCCTGTTACCTCTCTGAGTTATAAAATAGGGGCCGTACTGCTTGGCGTCCCATCCCAGGACCCGTCTCCAGTTGATCACTCTGTCCTTTGGTCACTTCTTTTTTTACTCTGGCACTCGCTATCCACTGTCTCAGTCTCCAACCATTTCCAGGGACACCACGTCATGTGGCTCTGCTGACTAGTCAGACCTTAGGGCCCAGCGTGTGCTTGAAGCAGACCTATCTAATGTCCTGACAGGAAATTGTCTTTGTCCCTTCAATTTAACCCCTCCCACTCTGGGCTAGTTCCAAACATTAACCCTAACTCACCCTACTGTCAGGCAATCTACAATATTGCCACTTCGAACGCATTTCAGAATACACATTACAAATTAAATTACACTACAACAATACATGTGTCTTCAAGGGGGAATGTGGGCAGTATGTTGTCCATCTGCTTACACAGTCTTGCCATGATGTATAACCTATGACATGAAACGGTCTTCCACAACCTCATTTCTGTAGCAGTTTGGCTTTTCGACACCCAGTTTTAAGTCTACTACTGTCACGCAAGGAGTGGGAAAGACTTAGTGCAACACAAAGGGAAGAGGAAAAGGGAGCCCAGACTCTAGTGAAAGGGGGGAAGTAGAGACCTCCTAGGTTGATCTAGCATCATCCTGTCTCCCCTAACTTCCCTGCATTGGCTCTTCACTAATCGCCGCACGCGTGCCTCACCCTGTCTTTCCCTGGCGTATGACCGAGGCTAGGGAAGGGAGGAGATGAGCACTAGTCGATCTCCAATAAACACTGTAGACAACAGGGGAAATTGCTTAGCTTTAGATGAACTTCAGACAAATGTGCACACGTCCTCAAGCTCCCGAGAGGATGAAGTACTGCTCTTGCTAAAGCTTTCACAGGTAGTAATGAATATCGCTGGTATCTCCCTCTAAAAACACAGGAGGCATTTATACACCCAGGCAGCGTGTTAATTAGCCAGAGGGAGGTAGCCGCTGGGTCCTAGAGATGGCCTCTAAGAAGATGTCTGTAATGCCAAACATAGAGCTCTCCTGCAACCAAGTGCAGGGTGACAGTCTGTCTCCTCTGACACACCCGTGACAACTACTCAGCTGTCAATGTTTTATTTAATGACATAGTTTCAATTTACAATGACAATGATAATTTTCACATGTTTGATATAATTGGTTACTCATAATGCTTACTATAATCCCACAAAATCACTGATTATGCAAGTGTAACTAGAAGAAGTGATGCTGATTTGAAGACAGAGTGGTCACACCAAATATTGATTTCATTTAGTTTTCTCTTTTATGCATACACTTTATCTTGTTAATTGAAAAAAAATATATAGAATTAATAACGCTTCTATTTTTTAAAGCATTTTTACTTTTCCACACCTTTCTAAAACCATTTGCGATATATATTGATATAGGCAACTGTCTGCTGGACACCTGTTTAATGAATAATTATACTTACTTGAATTTTTGTTGATTAGAACCTTTCATTGGGGTGTAATCGTATTTGCAACATAGTCTTTAATGAATTTCTTAGGAAAATTACCTTTGTAGGTGTGAAAAATGACAAATCTTGTTTTCAATCAATGGCCCATATTTGTGGCAGTATTTTTGTCACGATATTGCAGTAGGATTTCCAGGGACAATGGGCTCCTACCCTGTCCCTCAAGCTAGGGGGACCCTAGGCTATCCCTGTTCCCCAGATTATCCCTGATGGTTGGGATGCCGTGGTCTCATACCTCGCTTTGCTCCGATATGCACGCTTATCTGTTTTCGCCCCCTCCCATGGAGGTATGGAATAGAAATGTATGGAATAATACAAACCTAACAGACAGGAAAAAACAGACAGGGATAAAAGAAAACCACACTCATACAAATACACTCACAAAATGACCAAGTGGGAATCAAGGGGGAGTAGGTGGGACAAACCAAATGGGAAGAGGATAAGGAGAAACACACACAAACCAAATCCACGCAGAAATCTCCTGAAAAACAACAACAACCAACTGCTCCTAACTCTGAACTCTACTTCAAATACAAACCAGGAAGTGGTAAGGTATCACTGGCAAGGAAAGAAGCAAGATGGAGGGTTCTTAAACCTGCGGGGAGTAACAAACTCAGAACAGCTCATACAATAAGACAAAGAACTACAGGAGTCCCACTAAGTAGTCTGACCCCACTCTGTCGTGGTATTTCCGTGACAGCACCCCCCTCCTAATAGGGAACTCCGGACCCTCAAAACCTGGCTTATCAGGATGTGAAGTGTGAATGACCCAAACCCACCTGGTCACATGAACATCAGTCGCCGGTATCCTCATTTTTTCCTCAGGACCGTAACAATTCCAATGTACTAAATATTAAAGAGAACGGCGAACTAAGAGAGAATCAACAATTTTAACTATCTAGAATTCCGGATTTTCATTAATAATGACAGGGGAAGGTGGTAATAGGGATGGTTTAGAGAAGGTCATATATTTTGAGATCAGAGAAATACATTATGAATTTTGAAAGTAGATGCTAGAGCAATGCGGAATGCCACTGGATTGATGATGGCAGTAATCTTATAAGTACCATTGAACAACCATAAAAAATCACCCACACACAGATCTGGACCCAGCAAGCACTTTCAATCAGCTATACTCTTATATTTAGACTCCATTCTCCTTAAATTATTAAGAACCCCTCACCATACCGATGTAATAGATGATGAAAACAATCCATTCCTCTTCAGGTTTTTCCAAAGAATGATTAATATTGAAGGCACAAAATTGAGGATGAAACCAATATGCCCCAAAATACAGAGACTTGCTAGTTGATTCATGACAATGATTATTTGCAGCAAACTCAGCAAAGGGTGAATACGAGACCCACTCCTCCTGATTCTCGGACACAAAGCACCTAAAATACAGTACAGACCAAAAGTTTGGACACACCTCATTTAAAGATTTTTCTGTATTTTCATGACTATGGTAATTGTACATTCACACTGAAGGCATCAAAACTATGAATTAACACATGTGGAATTATATACTTAACAAAAAAGTGTGAAACAACTGAAAATATGTCTTATATTCTAGGTTCTTCAAAGTAGCCACCTTTTGCTTTGATGACTGCTTTGCACACTCTTGGCATTCTCTTGATGAGCTTCAAGAGGTAGTCACCGGAAATGGTCTTCCAACAATCTTGAAGGAGTTCCCAGAGATTTTCATAGTCATGAAAATACAGAAAAATCTTTAAATGAGAAGGTGTGTCCAAACTTTTGGTCTGTACTGTATGTCTCAAGATTCTGGTTCACTCGCTCAGTTTGCTCATTAGATTGTGAATGAAAGGCACATGAAAATGAAAGTTGAATCCCTAAGTGAGCTTAACATACTTTTCAAAAATTTAGAAATAAATGTAACCCTCCCGGTCAGAAACAATATCAGAGGGAATCCCATGCAATATCACGGTCTCCTTATTAAAAATTTGAGCCAAAGTCTTGGCATTTGGGAAAGTAAGTAGCTCAATGAAATGAGCCCTCTTTCTTAATCTGTCCACCGCTACCAATATTACTGTGTTACCTGCTGATACGGGTAGTTCAGTGATGAAATCTACAGGTAAATGAGTCCATTGTCTACAGGGAATCGCCCAAAGGTTGAAGGGCGGACAAATGAGTATGTGGGCTCTTAGAAAGCACACAAGTACTGCAGGCAGCTACATAATCCAGAACATCCCGATGCACCCTAGACCACCAAAAATGATGAGTAAGAAGATCTGTGGTGGCTTTACTACTAGGATGACCAGTCACCACCGAATCGTAATGTTCACTCAAAATTCTAAGACAGAGGTTCACAGGGACAAACAGTTTACCTGAAGGACAGGCAGCAGTTGCATTCCGCTGAGCCTCTAGGACCTCCATTCTCCACATCAGAACATATATTTATTCATTTTATTTTACTCACTTATATAGCACCATTAATTCCACAGCGCTTTACATATATTATATCCACTGTCCCCATTGGGGCTCACAATCTACATTCCCTATCAGTATGTCTTTGGAATATGGGAGGAAACCAGAGAACCAAGAGGAAACCCACAGAAACACGGGGAGAACATACAAAGACATAAAAAGGTTGAATCTGGTAAAAAACAATGACAATCTTACCTGAGACATTTAGCTCATTCCAGATGCCCAAACCTAGGACCATGAACACAGACACCAAAAGGGAATAGTGATGAGCGAGCATGCTCGCTACTGCTCGGTGCTCGCCCTAGCATCTCACTGCTCGAGATGCTCGGCGCTCGCCGAGTATTTCCGGGTTGCTTGGGTGGGAACTCGGGTCCCCTCCCTGCATGTTTGGAGCTCTTTAGAGAGCCAATGAACATGCAGGGATTGCCTGCTATGCACTGTAATGCCGTAGCTATGTTGGTTGTGGGCATTACAGTGATAGGCTGGCCGCACAGCGTCATCAGGTCTATATCAAACCTGGCGCCGCCATGCTCGTCACAGTCACTCCGGATCAGACAGTGTAGGGAGAGCTGCTGCTATGTCAGGGAGAGATTTGATCGTGTATTAGGTAGTGTAGGGAGAAAAAACGTACATTACACATATCCATCTTAACAAACAGTCCTTCTGAGGACTAATCTATCTGCAGAGATATCAGGCAGGCAGGGTGTATAGGCAGGCAGTGTATATAGCAGACTGCAGTGCATATAGCACAAGAGGCTCCATTCCAATTCTGCCTTCTTCTGCTGTTAGATATTTCTATACAAAGGCCCAGGTCTTGGGCCAGGAATACTTTTCTTTGGATCTTAATCCTCATTATTTGCTTAAAAAGCAATCCAGAGAACACCATTTTTTCTGCGCCATTTACTTGTTGGCACTGCACAATACAGCCAGGTACTTTCCATATTAGAGCGCTAGAAATCCAGGTATTTAAAACTATGTTTTCTCCGTCAAACGGATCACATATACGTTGTCAGAAAATACTGCCATTTCTGGCCTCCATTAAAATTTTCCTTTAGTGTGTCATTGAAGCAATTCACCGCAGTTTGCTGTTCAAACTACTTACCTACAGGCCAGGCATTTAAAACTCTGTTTTCTCCGTCAAACGGATCACATATACGTTGTCAGAAAATACTGCCATTTCTGGCCTCCATTAAAAATTTCCTTTAGTGTGTCAATGAAGCAATTCACACCAGTTTGCTGTTCAAACTACTTACCTACAGGGCAATGTCAAAAGAGGAGGAGGAGGAAGGACAGGAGCTAGTTTCATGCACTATAAACGGTACTACCTGCACAGCTGTCATACCGTCTGTTCAGCGTGGATGGCCAGAGGACAGAGAGGAAGAGGAGAAGAGCATGGTCAGTCATCCTCTTGGTGAGGATGCCTTTCCCATGACCCTCACGCTCTCAAAATTTTGGGTGACAGTCATTACTGGTTGGTGACACTTCTAGACCCACGCTACAAGGAGAACTTTATATCTCTTATTCCTGAGGCGGACAGGTCTACAAAAATGGGGCAGTACCAGAAGGCCCTTGTTGCGGAACTATTAAAAAAATTTCCATCGGAAAACGCTGGCAGCAGAGGGCACACTTCGTTGGACAACCAAGGAATATAGGAGAGAGAGACACAACTTCAATCCAGCATGGGCAGGGGAACACTGTCAAAGTTCTGGGAGAGTTTTCTCAGACCCTCCCATCGCACAGGCCCTGAGGCGAGGGGTACTCTCACAAGGAGTGCAAAGTTTGGGAAGATGCTGAGGGAGTACCTTGCTGACCGTACCAACGCCCTCCGTGATTCCTCTGTGCCTTATAATTATTGGGTATCCAAGCTGGATAGGTGGAATGAACTGGCTCTCTATGCCTTGGAGGTCCTGGCCTGCCATGCCGCCAGCGTTTTATCAGAGCGGATCTTTAGTGCTGCTGGTGGAATTATAACTGATCAGCGCATCCGCCTGTCAACTGAAAATGCTGACAGGCTGACTCTTATAAAATTGAACAAGGGCTGGATTGGGCCAGACTTCTCAACACCACCAAATGATAGCAGCGGAACATAAACTCAAATCCAGTGTCTTTTCTTGGGAGGTGTATTCCCATGCACCTTTTCACATCCACACATGGGTATACGCTTCCTGATTTTGTCTATTTGCTCTTGTCCTCCTCCTTCTCCTCATCCTCCACCACCATATCACCAGGGTGACCGTGGTCCTTGATGCAACACCCACATAATTTTTTTAAAGGGTGTTTATGATGCCCGTGAAAAAATTCTTTTATACAGTATGTTCATGTATACCCCCCAGGGGTAAATGTTTGTCAGCCCATACACTTAGTGCATGGGCATTACAAGTATAGGAGGCCCGCTCCTTTCTAATGGGAACATTTTCTTATGAGGCCCTCCTCCACGTCTCTTCCAAGGGGCATTGAAGTGCCTCCAAATTTTTGGCAGCCCTTGCATTCACTGCATAGGCCAACACTATGGGAAACTCTCTCCTTTCTAATGGGAATTTGTCGTTACTATGGCCCTGCTCTGTGTGTCTTAAAATTCTTAGTGGGGCTTTTCCTAAAATTGGTCAGCCGTTGGACTCACTGCATACCCTATAACTGTATAGCAGACCCTCTCCTTTCTAATGGGAACATATTGTACTTGTTAAAGTGGCCCTGCTATGTGTGTCTTTAAATTCTTAGTGGGGTTTTTCCTAAAATTGGTCAGCCATTGGACTAACGGCATACCCTATATCTGTATAGCAGACCCTCTCCTTTCTAATGGGAACATGTCGTACCTTGTTACTGTGGCCCTGCTCCGTGTGTCTTTAAATTCATACTGAGGTTTTTCCTAAAATTGGTCAGCCATTGGACTCACTGCATACCCTATAACTGTATAGCAGACCCTCTCCTTTCTAATGGGAACATGTCGTACCTTGTTACTGTGGCCCTGCACTGTGTGTCTTTAAATTCTTAGTGGGGATTTTCCTACAATTGGTCAGCCGTTGGACTCACTGCATACCCTATAACTGTATAGCAGACTCTCTCCTTTCTAATGGGAACATGTCATACTTGTTACTGTGGCCCTGCTCTATGTGTCTTTAAATTCTTAGTGGGGTTTTTCCTAAAATTGGTCAGCCGTTGGACTCACTGCATACCCTATAACTGTATAGCAAACCCTCTCCTTTCTGATGGGAACATGTCGTACCTTGTTACTGTGGCCCTGCTCTATAAATTCTTAGTGGGGTTTTTCCCAAATTTTGGCAGCCCTTGCAGTCACAGCATGGGCATTACCACTATAGGAGACCCACTCCTTTATAATGGGAAAATTTTTTTTACTGAGACCCTCCTCTATGTCTCTTCAAAGGGGTATTGGGTTGCGTCCAAATTTTAGGCAGCCCTTGCAGTCAATGGATACGCAATAACAGTATAGGAGACCCACTTGTTAATAATGGGAACAACAAAGCATAGCCGGCTGATGGCTCTCTAACAATAGCTACGGCCGACTGCTTCCCTTTTAAGAATAGTAAGGGCCATCTGATGTCCCTGTAAAAATAGGCTTTATGACTTTCAGAGTCCCTCCATTATAAATGAAAAAGGATGCGTCTGATGATGTGTCACACACCACATTGCCAGATAAGGTTGTAAAATGTTAAAATGACATTTCCCGGTGAATGCATTTGTCTTAAAAAATAACGTAAAAAAAACAAAACAATAGGATCTTTCTTTAGTATAAAAAACAGCATCACCAATTTAACCTCAATGTAATCACATTGTTCAGCTCATGCACCTCCTGCTCCATCTCCGAAATGATCACATCAGTCACAAGCTGACAGCACTGCACCACTGCCTTGGCCAAGCGGCAACAGGCTGTGCTGAAGATAACATGCTTAATGCTTAACTGACAAACCGACTAGTGCTGCAGAGTTGTTGAAAGCTGTAACACAGCAGCCTGATCTGTGGCTCTCACCGCTGAACATACAGCCAGGCATGGTCGTGTGTGACAATGGGCGGAACCTGGTGACGGAGAAATGACAGCCAGGGTAGATACGGTTTCCCTATATGCCAGTCCTTTCACCGAGCTAAAGAATATAGCTGTGGTGAAATACAACTCCCACTGAGAAGCTGTTTCAGATTGAAAAACATTGTGCCCACCAGAAGATTTGATTCTGAGGGCAAATCTTTCTCACCCGCTTAAGAGCCCCATAGCAGCTGCAAAGTTAGCACTATCATGAACTCTCCTGAGGTAGAAGCCAAGGCACACCAGAGGATTCTCTGGTGGTACCGTCCAACCCTGCTGAGCAGCAGTTCTGGCTAAGAAAAGTGTATGGGAAGGTTCCCGGACACTCTATGGCTGCTTTTTTACTGAGGAGGAAACATATGCAAACACGGGGAGAACATGCAAAGTCCTTGCAGATGTTGTCCTTGCTGGGATTTGAACCCAGGATCCCAGCGCTGCAAAGCTTCAGTGCTAACCACTGATCCAATGTGCTGCCGTTCACCCTCCAATATCTAACAGGCAGGAGAAACTTGCACCTACTGCCACTCTATCATCAGCTCCTTTGTGAGAAAATGTATTTGGGCAGCCACTCAGTCTACCAAATAAAATTCCTGAGAAGGAAATTGGGGATGGCTTCGCTACTGGTACTGGGGGCTGTGCTAATACCATGGTGTCGTACCATAGTTTGCTGGAAATATTCCTGGCTGGTAGGAGGCAAGCAAATTCCCACAGAAAAGTACCAGCAGTAATGTTCAGGCCACATTTCAAGTGCAAGCAGCTTTAGAGGACTTCCTGGGAGAAATGACACGCAGGGTACATACGGTTTCCCTCTATGCCAGTCCTTTCACCGAGCTAAATACAACTCTCAGCCAAAAAAGTTGTGGACTGGCTCCGTACCGTCCCTGGCCACATTCACCTGTCCACGTGTTTGTGGTTAGGCGGTCCTTCCCAGTAAGTGCACTGGGGAGGGCACCGGTAATGTTGTGGGACCCATGCTTGTGAAAGGCTGAGGCGATACCGAGAAATATAGTGGCGGCTGGGGACCGAGTATGGACACTCGGCCGCCGCCGGCATGAAGTTGTGAAAAGGTTCCGCCTCCACGAGCCTAAAAGGCCACAATGCAAGTGCAAGCAGCTGTCAAAAATTTGGCAGTATAGTATTGCAGCCTGTGGGTGGGTGGCTGCCTGCAAACTTGCGCTTGCATTCCAAGGAATGGGGTAGGGACAGCTGAACGCTGCAGTGGGACAAGGACGTGGATGGTGATTGTTGCAAGTCTGCAACGACAGGTGCATGGCGGGAGGCATCTTTGCATGTGCCAAGGATCACTTATGATGTGCACACTTTTAGGCTGTGACCTGGAAGTCAGAGATGCTTCCAGAGATCTTCCCCATGCTGTTCCCATGTCTTTTCAGCACTGTATGTCTGTTTCTGATGATGTGTCACACACCACATAGCCAGATAAGGTTGTAAAATGTTAAAATTACATTTCCTGGTGAATGCATGTCTTGGTTGAAAGCAATTCAAAAGTGCAAAAACGCATCAAAAATGCTACGTGTGAACATAGCCCAAGTTGTGGAGGAGTATTTTTGTTTTTGGTTATTTATTTTGCCTTATATACAAGTCATTACCCTTGAAAGGATGTTCCTTAACATATTTCCCAGGAAAATCCATTTTGGTTTCGCTTTTTATGTTTTATTGTGAGTCCGTAAAAGTGGTATAATACTCTGACCACGTTGCTGACAGCAGTGATCTGGGAGTCAGAGATGCTTCCAGGGGTTTTCCCCATGCTGTTCCCATGTCATTTGAGCACTGTTCCCATCGATTTGGGCAATTTTTTGGCCCTCTGCAGAGCGCCGGGGGGAGCCGCCTGAAAAATGCTCGACTTTCCCATAGACTTACATTGGGCTGGTTGCTCGGGTCGAGCACCCGAGGATTCCAATTTGCTTGACCCGAGCAACGAGTTCTCGAGTATTTTAGTGCCCGCTCATCACTAAAAGGGAACACTTAAGCAACAGAATATAACTCCAAGTTAATCAAACTTCTTTGAAATCAAACTGTCCACTTAGGAAGCAAAACTGATTGACAATCAGTTTCACATGCTGTTGTGCAAATGGAATAGACAATAGATGGAAATTATTAGCAATTATCAAGACACCCTTAATAAAGGAGTTGGTCTGCAGGTGAGAACCACAGACCACATCTCAGTACCAATGCTTTCTGGCTGATGTTTTGGTGACTTTGGATTGTTGGTTGTGCTTTCACACTCATAGTAGTATGAGACGAACTCTACAACCCACAGAAGTTGCTCAGGTAGTGCAGCTCATCCAGGATGGCACATCAATGCGAGCTGTGGCAAGAAGGTTTGCTGTGTCTGTCAGCGTAGTGTCTAGAGGCTGGAGACTCTACCAGGAGACAGGCCAGTACACAAGGAGACGTGGAGGGGGCCATAGGAGGGCAACAACCCAGCAGCAGGACCAATACCTCCGCCTTTGTGCAAGGAGCAACAGGAGGAGCACTGCCAGAGCCTTGCAAAATGACCTCCAGCAGGCCACAATGTGCATGTGTAGCACCCTGAGGATTCGGCTGCTACAGGGGTATTACACCTCAAGCCAGAGGTGTGGTATTCCACTCCCGGGTAAGGATGGAGTGTGGAACTGAGCTCAGTAGGCTGCATACACTACATACATCCCATTTCCAGGGGACAGACCAATGGTACTCCCACTAGAGAAATGTGCAGGTACGACAGTGTCTGTCCCTGGCTGGAGTGGGAGGGGGGTGGAACATCCCAGTAGTGTAGGGGCAGATAGGGGGAGCAGTCTGGGTAGTGTTAGGAGCTCATTGGGTGCTGGTCACCTGAGCTCACACATAGAGGGAGTATATAAGGTGGGAACCATCTTAGATCAGGGTCAGTCAGTCTTCTGTAGAGGGACAGTCAGTCAGTCTGTCAGTCATTGTGCAGAGTCAGAGGAAGAGAGCAGAGGAGAAGAGCAGCTCCAAGGCCAAGAGAGAGAGAGGAGAAAGAAGGACCCAGAGGGGGAGAAGAGGGAACTCCAAGATCCCAAAATTAGACCAGAGGGTGAAGAGTTGGCACAAGGGTACCGGATCCCAAGCTGGTGGAGGGCACTAATCCTCAGCCAGAGACCGGAGGTCGTGGGCAGGATCTGCCACGACCACCCACTAAATCCACCCGGAAGGCAGACCAAGAATAGGGTCAGGGAACCCGGAGACAAGGGTTTACCAACAAGAGGCCCGAGGGAGCCGGACTTAGGTGGATCCCTGGTGGGGAAGGCCAGAGAGAAGGAACGTCAGAAAGGGAGCTCAGGATCACGCTCCAGAATTACTTGGGAGTTGGCCGAGTCCAGGACCTGGTGGACGCAGCACGGCTCGGGCGGTCACTCAAGGCCGGAGTGACCAAACAAAAGCAGTAAGTAAAAACCCTGAACTGCACAGCCCGACTCTGAGTCTCATTACCATCCTCACTGCACCTCCACAACCACCATCCTCTGCAACTGACCCCCTGAGGCTATACCCCTCCCGTTGGGGGTTATACTACCTGAGCTGCACACACATCACCAGCCTCAGCGGACCCTGCTGCAGCGGCGGCCGTATTGACCGCAATTCAACGGGTGGCGTAGTCGACATAAAAGAACATCTAGTAACAACTATAAGGACTGCCACACACTGAGCTTGACACCCTGGGCACGGACCGGGTCACCGCCACTCGGAGACTACAACCCCCCCCCATCTGATCCGGCTCCGGGTAATCCCCCAAACAACACTGGCCCAGGGGGCGCGTCAACTTTGGCGTAGTCGGCAGGATTACGTGCTCGCAACAACCGGGTACTGCGTGCCTGAAGAACAGTTCACCGTTACCTTAAAAAGAAGTCTCCCGCCGGTTCCGGAGGGTCCCCGCCAACGGGCCCCATCACAGGTCGTTTCCCTCCGGTTGTCCGCCATTTACAGCTTTTTCCCGCCATCCATGGAGTTTCCCGCCACTGGGAGACGATTCCCGCCATTTCCAAAGATTTCCCGCCTTGGAAGAGCGGACGCCATTATGGGCGTGCCAGAGGGTGGCAAGAGGCCACCTCCCATCGTGGGCCAGGTCGAAGAATGGCGCCAAAAGCGGAAACCGCGCCCACCAACAGAGACTGTGGTGCTGGAAGTGTCCATCAGCGTAAGAGAACTGCCCCTGGAACTGACAATCACAAAGTTGCCCCGGGACCACCCTCGATGTGGGCGGAGACAGAACAAGAGAACGAAGATGGGTGTCGCCTGGAGCAGTCTGGAGAGAGCGCACCCGGAGACAAGAAGTCTGGAGGGGAGTCCAGAGAAAGCCTACCCGGAGATGGAGGGAGAGTCAGGCAGCACCGACCCAGTGGTCAGGAGCCTGCTACAAGCCACAACCCCACTAGGCCTAGTGGAGGTCCTGGCACAGCTCCCCCGAGACCGGGAGTGTGCACAGACTGCGCTGGAGAGCCTCGCACGGAGGATGGCCCGGGTACAGCGAGAGACGTTGGCGGAGTGGAACCGAGAGATGGCCCAGCGGACCGAAACCCGTCAGCGGAGCACGCCACCCGAGACGAGGAGACAGACCGCCTCTGAGGATGGTGCAGGAGGACTGAAGGCCGGAGACGGCGCCGAGAAGGGAGCTGAACGGACGGAGGCAGGTAAAGGGGACGTCTCTACCCCGAGCCGGGAAACCGTGTGCCTGCCCCAGCTCCCCGTCGCAGAGCCCGAAGTTCCCCCTGCCGTGCCCGTCGCTGCATCGTCACCGCCGCCGACTAGGCCTCAACCGGAAACCGCGGCCGCGACCCCTGTGACGTCACACGCCTCGACCTCGAGCGTGGCCAAGCAGGAAATACCATCAACCTGGTCGCAAGGCCTAGTACCCCCGGGCGCCGCAATTCCAACAGCGCCCCCTACCTCCGCGGAGCCACCGGCCTGGTCGCAGGGCCGAGTAACCCAGGGCGCCGCCGTTCTTACGGTGCCCTTTGCCTTTAGGGTGCCCCAAGCCTGGTCGCAAGGCCTGGTCAACCCGGGCGCCGCTACCATCAACGCGCCCTCAACATCTAGAGTGCCGCACCTGGGTGAAAATCTATTTGCCCAGCATACGTGCCCGGATGGGCAGCCCTTTGTATGGCCCCAGGAGTACATTCAGCTGGAACTCCAGAGAGCAAGGCCCATGTGCGAGCCCCTGATTCCGGCTCCGAAGCCTGTAAAGAGGACCTCACCCCCGCTGGAGGAGGCACAGTTTGAGTGGGACCCCACCGGAGAAGACCTCATGGGGTTCACTCAGGAGACTCGGGCGGCCGCAGCGGAGCGTGCAGAGTGCTGCCGCCAGCAGCTCGAGGTCTTCGAGAAGGAGCGGAGAGAGAGGCGGGTCCGGGAACAGCAAGCACAGATAAGGAGCGCGGAGCAGAAGAGCCGGACCAGGAGAGATCCCCGTGCAGCTCATGGTCCCCGTACCACCGGGACTGTGATTAAATTCAACATGCAGCATGGGTGGGGCTTCATTAGAGACCATCATACCCCCGGCGACGTCTTTGTGACCCGCAGAGACGTAGAAAGCCATCTGCCGGAGGGACACAGAGGTCGTGACCTGTATGTAGGGGACGAGGTCACCTTCACCCGGCACAAGTGTGCCAAAGGACCCTACGCCCTCCATGTGCATCGCCTGACGGAGGAGGAGCTGCGGTGTGAGGAGGAGCAAGAGGACCCGGACGGGTCTGAAACTGAAACCAACCAACAAGAAAGAGCAGGAGGACGCCGTCGTTGAAGTACGGTAGAGAGAGACTGTATAAAGTTGCCTGTCGGGGTACCAAGAACTGTTACTTATTTAAAATATGTTCCCCGTTGGGACAAAGTGTGAACTGATGCCCGTGTGTCCCTAGTTTCTAATACCTGGCCGAGGACTGGGAGCGGCCATATCCCCTTTGTATATAGTTGCGCTTCCTAAAGCGCCCCCTACTGGTTTTATGGGAAAACCATTTTTCTTCAAGAGACTGTCGCACTTTACCCGGTCACAAGTTGCACCGTGGCCGGAGGAACAAGAATGTTATTTATGAAAAGTTTATGCTGATATATATATTGTTTTATATGTTTATGTTTTATGAAAAAAAAAAAATTGTATGTTTGATGTTTTTATTCTCTTACAGCCCGAGGACGTGCTGTGATTTACCAGGGGGGAATGTAGCACCCTGAGGATTCGGCTGCTACAGGGGTATTACACCTCAAGCCAGAGGTGTGGTATTCCACTCCCGGGTAAGGATGGAGTGTGGAACTGAGCTCAGTAGGCTGCATACACTACATACATCCCATTTCCGGGGGACAGACCAATGGTACTCCCACTAGAGAAATGTGCAGGTACGACAGTGTCTGTCCCTGGCTGGAGTGGGAGGGGGGTGGAACATCCCAGTAGTGTAGGGGCAGATAGGGGGAGCAGTCTGGGTAGTGTTAGGAGCTCATTGGGTGCTGGTCACCTGAGCTCACACATAGAGGGAGTATATAAGGTGGGAACCATCTTAGATCAGGGTCAGTCAGTCTTCTGTAGAGGGACAGTCAGTCAGTCTGTCAGTCTTTGTGCAGAGTCAGAGGAAGAGAGCAGAGGAGAAGAGCAGCTCCAAGGCCAAGAGAGAGAGAGGAGAAAGAAGGACCCAGAGGGGGAGAAGAGGGAACTCCAAGATCCCAAAATTAGACCAGAGGGTGAAGAGTTGGCACAAGGGTACCGGATCCCAAGCTGGTGGAGGGCACTAATCCTCAGCCAGAGACCGGAGGTCGTGGGCAGGATCTGCCACGACCACCCACTAAATCCACCCGGAAGGCAGACCAAGAATAGGGTCAGGGAACCCGGAGACAAGGGTTTACCAACAAGAGGCCCGAGGGAGCCGGACTTAGGTGGATCCCTGGTGGGGAAGGCCAGAGAGAAGGAACGTCAGAAAGGGAGCTCAGGATCACGCTCCAGAATTACTTGGGAGTTGGCCGAGTCCAGGACCTGGTGGACGCAGCACGGCTCGGGCGGTCACTCAAGGCCGGAGTGACCAAACAAAAGCAGTAAGTAAAAACCCTGAACTGCACAGCCCGACTCTGAGTCTCATTACCATCCTCACTGCACCTCCACAACCACCATCCTCTGCAACTGACCCCCTGAGGCTATACCCCTCCCGTTGGGGGTTATACTACCTGAGCTGCACACACATCACCAGCCTCAGCGGACCCTGCTGCAGCGGCGGCCGTATTGACCGCAATTCAACGGGTGGCGTAGTCGACATAAAAGAACATCTAGTAACATCTATAAGGACTGCCACACACTGAGCTTGACACCCTGGGCACGGACCGGGTCACCGCCACTCGGAGACTACAACCCCCCCCATCTGATCCGGCTCCGGGTAATCCCCCAAACAACACTGGCCCAGGGGGCGCGTCACATGTGTCTGCACAAACGGTTAGAAACCAACTACATGAGGGTGGTATAAGGGCCCGAAGATGGGGGTTGTGCTCACAGCCCAACACCGTGCAGGACGCTTGGCATTTGCCACAGAACACCAGGCTTTGCAAAGTCGCCACTGGCGCCCTGTGCTCTTCACAGATGAAAACAGGTTCACACTGATCACATGTGACAGACGTTACAGAGTCTGGAGACGCCATGGAGAGTGATCTGCTGCCTGCAACATAGAATCATAGAATGGTAGAGTTGGAAGGGACCTCCTGGGTCATCTGGTCCAACCCCCTGCTCAAAGCAGGATTCACTAAATCATCTCAGACAGATGTCTGTCCAGCCTCTGTTCCATTGAAGGGGAACTCACCACCTCTCGTGGCAGCCTGTTCCACTCATTAATCACCCTAACTGTCAAAAAGTTTTTTCTAATATTTAATCTGTGTCTCCTCCCATTTAGTTTCATCCCATTGCTTCTAGTCTTTCCTTGTGCAAATGAGAATAAAGATGATCGTTCTACAATGTGACAGCCCTTGACATATTTGTAGACAGCTATTAAGTCTCCTCTCAGTCTTCTTTTTTGCAAGCTAAACATTCCCAAATCCTGCAACCGTTCCTCATAGGACATGGTTTGCAGACCAGTCACCATTCTGGTCGCTCTTTTCTGAACTTGCTCCAGTTTGTCGATGTCTTTTTTAAAATGTGGTGCCCAAAACTGTACACAGTATTCCAGATGAGGTCTGACCAAAGAGGAGTAAAGACCGATAATGACTTCACGTGATCTAGACTGTATGCTTCTGTTAATACATCCCAGAATTGTATTTGCCTTTTTTCTTCTGCATCACACTGTTGACTCATGTTCAGTCTATGATCTATTAGTATACCTAAGTCTTTTTCACATGTACTGTTGCTTAGCTCTATTCCTCCCATTCTGTATATGCTTTTTTCATTTTTATTGCCCAGATGTAGTACTTTGCATTTTTCCCTGTTAAAAACCATTCTGTTGGTTGCTGCCCACTGCTCCAGTTTATTTAGGTCAGCATGACCTGTTTGGCAGTGGGTCAGTAATGATGTGGGGTGGCATTTCTTTGGATGGTCGCACAGCCCTCCATATGCTCGCCAGAGGTAGCCTGACTGCCATTAGGTACCGAGATGAGATCCTCAGACCCCTTGTGAGAGAATATGCTTGTTGTCAGCTCATTCAACTTTGTACAGAACAAAGTATTCAATGAGAATGTTTAATTCATTCAGATCTAGGATGTGTTATTTGAGTGTTCCCTTTATTTTTTTGAGCAGTGTATTAAAAATATTAAAAAGTCAAAGCTTGCTGTAAGAGTGACTAACTAGATGACCCTCGTTCTGCACCTAAGATTTTTCTCTTCCTAGCAGCGGAGGTTGACACCCTATGGGGAAGCATTGTGGCACCTTGACGGAATGGCGGCTAGCCCTAGAATGCCCTGGATGACCCTAATCAATATCTACACCTCCTATCAGGGAGCCCTATTTCTATACAAAGATCACTCCTAGTGTGCTAAGGGAAAGACATAATGCAGCAAACTAATAATATATCAGATAATATACAATTGCAATCGTCAACACACCCTCTTGTTTTTTTTAAAAAATGTGGTTATTTATTTATTTATTTTACTCGCTTATATAGCATCATAAATTTCACAGCGCTTTACAGACATTATGGGCACGGTCCCCATTGGGGCTCACAATCTAAATTTCTTATCAGTATGTCTTTGGAATGTGGGAGGAAACCAGAGGAAACCCACGCAAACACGGGGAGAACATAAAAACTCCTTGCAGATGTTATCCTTGGTGGGATTTGAACCCATGACCGCAGCACTGCAAAGCTGCAGTGCTAACTACTGAGCCACTGTGCTGCCCTCTTATTAAAAGTTATGCTTTAATTAGGTCCTATTATGATTCATTATATAGCTTGAGACCTCTTGATACATTTAATCTTTAAAACTCATTCCAGATGCAAAAGATTTTGATGATCGATGATTACCATGACTGGATGAACTGCCCCCTCCATAAAGTGGCGCCATACCTCAGAGGTCAACTTTATTGCCAAGAGTTCCCTATTATCATGTCATAGTTCCTCTCAGCGGACAACAATTCCTTAGAGAAGTATGCACATGGACACCATTTACTTGGAGATGAACCCTGCGACAATACCCCAACTCCCACCTCCAATGCGTCAACCTCCACAATGAATGGCTGAGTGACGTCAGTCTGTATGAGAATCGGTGCAGACGTAAAATATCTCTTAAAGGTAGAAAATGCCTCACAGGCCGGACTGGACCGTTTAGAAAAGTCCGCCCGTTTTTTGGTCATATCCGTCAGTGGCTTGGCCACTACCGAAAAGTTCTTGACCCCACAAATTAAATTAATGGAGCAATCATATGGTCGATGAGGTGGACATTTCTGACACCCCTGTTCTGAGAACACATCCTCAAAATCAGACAGGTATTCCGGCAGGGAACTGATAACAACTATGACCATATGTAGCATCGGCGTCTCTGCCCCCTGACAGGCAGAGACGCCGTCCCCCTTACCGCCGCACTGCTGGCCCGGAGTCTTCCAGCCTTCCTGCTGCTGCCGGCGTGCGCAGCTTCCCAAGCACTGTGCTTAGGGCGCGCGCGCTCCCTCCCTCTTAAAGGGGCCACGCGCGCCGTCCTAAGGAGTCCCCGGCCAATGGCCGGAGGACCTCTCATATAAAAGGCACCTCCTCCAAAATGGAGGTGCCCGTGCAAGGTTGTAGCTCTGCGTTCTAAACTCTGCTTCAGCCCTCAGGTCCCGCTGCTAGTCTGACTACCAGTCCACCAGCCTGACTACCAGTCCAGTCCGCCAGCCTGACTACCAGTCCAATCCGCCAGCCTGACTATCAGTCCAATTCCCCAGCCTGACTACCAGTCCAGTCCGCCAGCCTGACTACCAGTCCAGTCCGCCAGCCTGACTACCAGTTCAGTCCGCCAGCCTGTCTATCTGTGTCCACCAGCCAAGTACGCTCTCCAGCCCGACGGTCTGCCTACGGTCCTAACCCACCAGTCTGTCTATGGGCCAGGCTTGCCTGCCTACCCGGA
Source organism: Phyllobates terribilis (assembly GCF_046119375.1). Taxonomy (NCBI): domain Eukaryota; kingdom Metazoa; phylum Chordata; class Amphibia; order Anura; family Dendrobatidae; genus Phyllobates; species Phyllobates terribilis. The sequence goes on from NW_027362761.1 coordinate 256,799,830, forward strand.
GAACGTACCAGTTACCTGCCGTGCCTACCAGCCAACCTACCTGGAAGCTCCTGCCAGTTACCCATGGTGTCTGCCAGTCCGTCCTCCTGGATCACCCATCAGCCTGCCTGCCATGCTCATCTGCTGTACTGGTCAGTCCCTGCCTTCTGACCCGTGGGAGTCACCTGCTCTCATACAAGGTCTGGTCCAGAGTAGCACCTGGTCCCTCTGCTCGGTCCTTCCCTGGTTCACGGAGTCGATTGAGCCGCCGTGCGACCTTGGTCAGTCTGAGTTGATACCTAGTTACGTCCCTCTGGTCCCTCCTTGCACCACAGCACAGAGGTTCCACCACCTGGATCCATAACACCATATGGGTGCACATGCAGTGCCTTTGACAGTACTCGCTCCACCTTACTACCTCCTGAGTCTGCCAGTCCACCACGGGATTGTACCATGTCAACCAATGTAGTCCAAGAACCACAGGAGAGGGCAAGCCCTCTAGCACATAACGATCAATAGATCAACAGATTTTGAGCGCATGGCCCCAACCAGCCGACGTATATCTCGAACGACCTGAGTAAAATACTGATGGATTAAGGGTGAAAAATCAATAGCTATTATAGGTATAGGACTAGTTAGTCTATGAGGATTGAGACCCTGGTCCAGGGCGAACCTGGGCATCAACCAGATTAAACCCCGTCCCACTATCCAAAAAGGCTGAATATAACCACCTTACTTTTGCCTAAATGGATCTCAGTGAGTAAAAAGAATTGCGACCTGCCCACAGAGGAAATATGTACAGCCAGGTTGGTAACCTCCCCGCAACCCAGGCTTCTTAGTTTTCCAACAACTGTTTGCGACTACGTATGCATGGACAGGTACCAACAAAATGACCCTTCTTGCCACAAAAAAACACACTGCCTCTTTGAACTGAACTATAGGAGGACCGGTGCAATGGTCGTCCTCCCAACTACATAGGGTCCTCCGTTGACTCAGCCCTAGATTCCATTGATACCTGACCCCCCAAAATTGAGGTGTCTCTTTTTGTCTCCCTCATAATCGGCGGTCTACTTGGATTGCTAGAGACATAGCAGCCTCTCATATAGAACAAAGGCATCTTTCACCTTCTCCGAGAGCCCCTTTCAAAACTGGCCATGGAGCTCGGGATCATTCGGGATCTAGTATCCGTAGAACATCTATGGAACTCAGAGCAATACTCCTCCACTTGCTGGTCTCCCTGCTGAAGCCAACATACTTTAGACTCAGAGCATTAAAAAAATCCTTCACCATCTGAAGCTACTGGGAATCAGATGGGAGAGAAAATGCCCAGGTTTTGGGATCACCCTGGAGAAGAGAGATTACAATCCCTACTCGTTGTTCCTCAGTACCCGAGAAATAGGGACATAACCTAAAATATAGTTTTCAGGCCTCCCTAAAAACCACAAACTTATCCCGACCTCAGAGAACCTATCTGGTAAAGCTATCTTGGGTTCCTGATGTCAATGGGCGCTGCAATGCAACTGCACGCAAGTCTGCTACCTCTAGGTGCCCTGCCAGAGCAGCCACAGGATCCATAGTTGCTTCAAAAAGGTGTGGCCAGTGATAATGTCACGATATTGCAGTAGGATTTCCAGGGACAATGACCTTCTACACTGTCCCTCAAGCTAGGGAGTTCCTAGGCTATCCCTGTTCCCCAGATTACCCCTGAAGGTGGGGATTCTGGGGTTTCGTACTTTGCTTTCCTCATATGCACGCTTATCTGTTTCTTCCCCCACCCAGGAAGGTATGGGACAGAAGTGTATGGATTAACACAAACCTGACAGACAGGAGAACACAGACAGGGATAAAAGAAAACCACACATATAAAAATACACTCACAAAATGAAAAAGTGGGAATCAAGGGAGGAGTAGGTGGGAAAACCAAATGGGATGAAGATAAGGGGAAACACACACAAACCAAATCCACTCGGAAATCTCCTGAAAACAACTCCAACTGCCTGCTCCTAACTCTGAACTCTCCTTCAACTCCAAACCAGGAAGTGGTAAGCTATCACTGGCAAGGAAAGAAGCAAGGAGGAGGGTTCTTAAACCAGGATTGGAGTCGGGGGCAAGATGTGGTTGTCCCCCCCAAAATATCAAGCTTAAGCCTTGTGTCTCCATCCTGAGCCCATATGTCCGCCCATCCTGGCCCCATGTGTCTTCATCCTCCCCCCATATGATCTCCCATCCTGACCCTATATGATCTCCGACCCTGGCCCCATGTGTTTTCATACTGCCCCCATATGTGCTCCCATCCTGGCCCCTTATGACCTCTGATCCTGGCCCCATATGTCCTCCCATCCTGGTCCCATGTGTCTCCATCCTGACCTCATTTGTTTTCCCATCCTGTCCCCATATTGCGACTTTCAGTATAAAAAATAAAAATTTCTCCTCACCTGCCCGCGATCCAGCGGCATCCTCTTCCTCATCCATTTGAGGCTCGGATGCGCCGGAGCATGATAGTTACGTCATATGCCAGTGACATGTGCGCTGACGTCAGCTGCCGGCCTCTGATTGACTGGTGGCTGTTAACTAGTGCCGTGCAGGAAGCCGGAGGCCATTCTTAAAAGGGGGCAATGGGTACTGTCAAATCTCCATGAGGAGCAACGTCTGCTTCTATTACTAGGCACTGGAGATGGAACAGATGTCTGGACAAGAAGCTCTGGGCAGTGCTCTGTCTAGCCACTGAGATTCAGGTGGCTGGGACCTGCAGTACAGTCCAGTCTGGCAGTATGGGTGTGAGTAATCAGCTTCAACCAATTGAACAGCACCACACCCTACTAAAGCTCCCAGCTTACTGCTGATAGCTGCCAGATAAAGTTATAGCGAGAGACCTGTCAATAAGCTATGGTGGCACTGGGAAAAGCCGTCTGTGACCGGCGCCGAACTAGTTTCATATCTGACTATGGTCCTCAATCGGATCTTCTAACTATATTCTCTTTTAAAAGCCAGAGCATTTTAGAGAAAAATATATCTGGTTGCAATCATGCAGCCAGGCTCTCATTCATGCTGTCGATGGTTTAAGCAGCATGAATCAGCTGACAGGTTTCCTTCATGCACAGTGATTTCTTCAGGTGTGTTGCGCGCTTCCAGTTATAAGGAGTGGATACAGTTGTGGCACTCCAGGCGTCTGGTTGCCACAGTAATAGAAATATTATGACTGAGAGCAAGTGGGAGGTTTCTCTGGTCAGGAGCCCTAAGCATGCAACACGGCCCACCCAGACCTGGGAGGGGAGGAATCTGCCCTTATAAACTGGGTCTGGGGCGAGATTAGTGAGTGAAGTCCCAGACAGAGACGCAGTCAGGTCTGGAGCACAGCAGACAGAGGGAAAGCAAGAACTAGGAGCACTGTAGGAGCAGGAGCGAGTGCCAGAGGCTGGAAGCTAGAAAGCTCGCCTTGGCTGAAGACACTAAACCTGGACACGGAGTCCGAGGCTATGAGGACATCCAGGTCCAGCAGCAGAATCCAATCGGCAGGGGATTCCATGTCCTCTGGCCATAGAAGCCCAGAGGCACGGTCACAAGCAAGGGACCAGCACCGCCATCGTGAAGCGGAGGCTAACGGAAGGCCCCAAGTCACCGGCCATACGGGTGAGCACCACACGGTATACTCAGGGACGTGGGCTACTTCTACCCACATAGAGCAAGGTAGCCAGGAAAGAGTGCAGATAGTCGGGGAGGCCTACAACTCCACCTGGCCAGGGGAGATCCTACTTGCTTACAGACTGAGGTCATGTGCAGTGGGAACAGAGACCTCTAGTGTCTGAATCGCGATTAACACATGCACAGTGGAGATAAGAGATTAAGGATATAAATTGGCTACAAACGGGACTTTCAGGCATGCGCAGTAGACATTGGGAACCTCTAGTGTCTGAATCACCATTAGAGCATGTGTAGTAGAGAGAGGAGACAGAGGAGTATAATGATTGTGAATGGGGCTCTGTCTCTGGATTGTGGAAGTGGATTCAATCAGATTTCACGTGGTGAACACATATAAGGAAGGGGATAGAGTGGCACAATGTAGCTCTCTGCAGGATGATCTTCTCCTGATGAACCACTAAACAACGGGGAAACGCGTCGAGGAGTTTGGAGGAATGATGGGGGCAACCTAAATACATATTTCAGATAAGTCCTATCTTTGATCATGTTATTGTCTTGAAAAAGTATTTTGGAATGGAGTATCAGCTTATTATATAAACTCAAACTGTGAGGGGGATTAGCACTGTTAACCTTGTGAATATCATACTGTAATATGTGTAAAGCATCTGATTAAGGACTCCATATATAGGGTTGAGCCCTTGACATGTATGTGGTATATTGATGCAGTTTGGGAAATAATAGATATGTATTCATAAGTCCCACCTACAATAACCTTCTCCTGCTGTTTTTAAGATTAGTGACCTATTATGTATAGGCTGTTTTTGTTCAAGTTCACACCTATATATTATATATCAAGTAGTGAAAGATTATCGTCTTCAGTAAGAAGGTGTGAAAATAGGAAAAATTAATCATGATGAATGTATATTTCTGCCTGCACTAGGTCACTTTTTATGGGCACTTTACGGGCACTTTAGGTATGTTATATTTGTCAAATATGACTATTAAAGATTATCTTTCATAATAAATAGATAAAAGGGCTTTTTGTGTTAGTTGGTAAAAGATATTCCCTTTATATATGGAATCAAGACTTTGTGATCTTCAGACTGACCAGGCCCCTACTGCTAACCAGTACTCCCGGGAGGGTCTGCGTTATACCATCAGTAAAGACCCTGAACTGCACCACACGTCTCTGTGTTTCATCGCCGCACCAGCACCATCAGTACTGGGACACTCACACCATCACTCCCATCATCCACTCTAGCTGCCCTGAGGCAATACTTCTCCCGTGGGGAGTTATCCCATGCTTGGCTGCGCATACAACATCAGCCTCAGCGGTCTGCAGCGCAGCGGCGGTCCCCACTGACTGCAATCCACGGGTGGCGTAGTCAGACATTTGTCATCACACTCAGACTGCCACTGGTTTGACCGCCCTGGGCACGGACCTGGTCACCGCCACCGAGGACTACAACCACCAGCGATCCGGCTCCGGGTATCCCCCTGCACAGCACAGGCCCAGGGGGCGCGTCAACTTTGGCGTAGTCAGCAGGATTTCGTGCCCGCAACCACCGGGTACTGCGTGCCTGAAAAAGACTTTTATACTTACCTGTGGTGAAGTTTCCCGCCGTCCGGAGTCGTTTCCCGCCATCGGACGCCATCTTGGACCGTTTCCCGCCGTCTTCTGCTGTCTTCCCACCATCCGCAGCTGCTTCCCGCCTTTGGACGCCATCACGGGAAGAAGAGGGGCGTGGACGCCGAAAGCGCGTGAGATCCGAAGCTCCGCCCCACGCACCGACGCTGCTCAAGGTCCTGGAAGGGAGAAAGAACGACGCTGACGTCATCGGAGCGCGACGCCAGGTCCTCGACCCCGACGATTGACTGCGGAGCCGCGGCCTACGAAAGAAGAGCATCGCAAGGTAGGCCACGGTCCACTAGGGGGGAAGGAGGATGTCGGACACCGAGTGGAACTCCACCGCCACACCGGCCGCCAGCGCAACCGCTGCTGCGGTCATGCCCTTCACCATGCCCTATATCCCGGGGGCAACCTGGCTACCCCAGTACTCAGGGGAGTCACATACCCTAAGTGACTTTAGGGAAAGACTGGATAGCCTCTTCCAGGTATACCCCCTCACGGAAGAGCAAAAAGTAAGCATCCTGGTGGCCCAGTTAATCGGGGCAGCCCAAAGGGAGGTAAAGTCCTGGTCACCTGGGAAGAAGAGGACTGTCAGAGAAATACTAGCCCGGCTGAAAGACACCTTTGACACCCGCACCTCAGCCGAAATAAAGCTCAGATTTTACGGGTGCAAACAGCGGGCACATGAAAGTATAAGAGACTATGCTCTAAACCTGCAAGAGGCCCTGAGAGCCATTAAGCAGGCAGACCCTGACAGCGTGGGAAATGAAGACAAGCTGTTGACCGAACAATTTATTGAGGGTCTGCTGTGCAATGCCCACCAAACCCAGTTGCGGGCAATGGCCTTACAGGACCCTGACCTGGACTTTGCACAGTTCAAGGACAGAGCCATCCGGGTGCTCCGAGAACCGGCACCAGGTGGCGCTGTGACCCACAGGCGCCCTGCTATCACTTATCACCAGGACGCGGCGCCCTTGTCTGCAGGGCCTGTGGGAGCTGATGCACAGGCTTTGAACAATGACCCAGCTACAGACCTGCACCATTAGGTCCAAGAGCTGACTAAGAGCGTTGCCACGCTAACCAGAACTGTGCAGTCTTTACAGGTCTCTTCTCCAGGAAAGATCCAGCTGGCATCCGGACCGGAGGACGTCCCGTGGCACCGACTGAGGAGGACCCCACCGGCCAGAGGAAGACCCAGCGACAGATACAACGAGGACGGACGACCCATCTGCCGCCGCTGCAATCAACCCGGACATATGGCAAGGTACTGTCATTTAAACGGGCACAACCTGGGGTAGAGGGCCAACCCCCAGGCATAAGATCATCAGGCCCATCGAACTGGCGTGATAAATACGTAGGGGGACGTCCGGTCTTGCCTGTGGTACTGGATGGCATTCCTATGAGTGCCCTACTAGACACTGGGTCACAGGTGACTACCATCCCGTACGTGCTCTTCAAGCGGTACTGGAATGACTCGGACATAACCCGCTACCCAGATGACGACCTGAGCATTATCGCCAGCAATGGTCAGCCCGTGCCACAGATAGGATTTAAAGAAGTGACCATCAAGGTCGGTAAAGTTGAACTGCCGGCACAAGGACTGATCATTGTGGACATTGACCGTCACGAGAGTCACCCAAAAATAACCCTAGGTACTAACGTAATCGAAAACTGTCTTGCAGAGGTGATTCTTATTTTGCAACAGGTTGCCAAGAATGCCAGTTCCAGCCAGCAGCGTGTCCTCCAAAAAGAGATCCGGGCACTGATGAAACGGCAACAGGTGGAACTATCTGGTGGTGAGATAGGTAGCGTGAGAATGTGTGACCCGTTCCCTATTGCCATGCCCCCGAAAAGTGAGATGATGATTTGGTGCCGGGCAGCTATTGGTCTAAGAGGTAGAGACTACCAAGCAATGGTAGAACCCGTCTACTCAGACAGTAGGCCCACCATTTTGACAGCACGGGGGGTGGTCGATGTACGCCATGGGAGGGTGCCCGTCCGCATCATCAATATCGGGGAGAGAGAAGTATACCTGCCCCGGTATGCCACGCTAGCCAAATTGTTCACCATCAACCAGAACTCTGTACAGGCCGTGGAACCCTTGCCTCCATCTCAACCAGAGGAAGGTAACGGCTCTAAGAAACCAATGGAGGACTGGTGTCAGCAACTGCATTTGGGTACTGACTCCACTCCCTCACACAAAAAACAGGGAGTCTATCGGGTGGTTCAAGAGTACGAGAGAGTGTTTAGTAAACACCCGCTGGACTTCGGGCGAGTAAAGGGGGTAGAACATCACATCCCCACGAGAGACCATCCTCCCATAAAGGAGAGATACCGACCCGTACCCCCTGCACACTATCAACACGCCAAGGGGATGCTAAAAGACATGAAGGAGGCTGGGGTAATTACGGACGGCTGTATCCCCTGGGCAGCTCCACTAGTCTTAGTGAAAAAGAAAGACAACACCATGAGAATGTGTGTAGACTACAGGAAGGTCAACCGTATCACACACAAAGATGCGTACCCGTTACTAGTGTTGAGCCACCCCCGTAGTGTTCGAGTTCGGTTCGGTTCGTCGAACACCCGTGTGTTCGCCGAACTGTTCGTCGAACTGTTCGTCGAACACCGTTAAAACCAATGGCAGGCAAACAAAACCACATAGAAACACATAGAAAACACCTTCAAAGGTGTCCAAAAGCTGACAAACTGCTCTGAAGACACAACTAACACATGGAAAAGTGACAAGTACATATAGTCATGCGAAAAGAAAAGAGGTGGAGGAGTAAAAGGAGGGGGAGACACAGATATAGGCATGTCATGCCCTTCTAAAATCCAAAAAGTGAGAAGCCGACACGTTCAGTCCGCTCCTGCCCGTGCCACCTCCGTTTCGCCGGGTTTGTGCCAGAGCCACGGTGGACCCTGATGGCCAGCCCCCCTCTCCCAATACTGGTGCCTGTCCGCTGGTGGGTCGAGCGAGCCCCCCTGTGGTGGAGGCAGCTCTATGTTAGAACCTTGCTCTTAGGTCTTTTTTCCTTTGCTGGTCACATGACCTTGTTGGCCTGTTTAATCCTGCTCCGCCCTTCTGGCTTTGCTGGACTTCATTGTATATCTACTTTCTAGCTAGCCTGTGCTCTGTGTCTTGCTCTGTTAGTTTGTTTGGTCTACTGACCTCTATGTTCTATATATTTTGTTTGTTCGTCTGTCTGCTACTATTTCTGTTAGGAGGTGTCCCATATTCCTCCCAGTCCTTAGTACTTGTAGGGATTCCTTCCCCACATCTATAGGTCTCCGTACAGACTAGCTTAGGACTTTAGCAGGTCTGATCGCAGGATCAGGTCCCCTGTTACATCGTAGGGATTAAGCTGAGTTCTATCGTAGGGACAGATCTCCTCTCTTTCCTTAGCTCTGGTAGCAGAACATAACAGTAAGTCCAGCCCGCAAATTCTCTAAGGAAAGATTTTTCTGTTCCATCATGGTGTCGGTTCAGGATTTGGTTCATCGCCTGCAGAGACTCTCTCTGGAGGTGGCCGAGCTCCGTCAGCACGTGAGTAACTGTCCTGGAGCACATTTCTTGGAGCCTAAGGTATGTTTGCCGGATTTATTTTTTGGTGAACACCGAGAATTTTTTTCATTTAAAAATGCTTGCTTATTGTATTTTCGTTTGAGACCTAAGTCCTTTGGGGATGAATCCCAGCGCGTAGGGTTCATAATGTCACTTTTGCGCAAAGAGCCTCAGGAGTGGGCCTTTTCTTTGCAACCTAGTGATTCATGCTTCAGATCAGTGGATAGTTTTTTTTCTGCTTTGGGACTATTATATGATGATCCTGACCGTGTCGCATCAGCTGAGACTGAGTTGAGACGTTTAAAACAAGGATCAGGTAATGTGGAAAAATATTGTACTCATTTCCGTCGTTGGTCTACTCAAACAGGGTGGAACGATTCTGCTCTGAAAAGTCTATTTCTTGCTGGGCTCAGTGAAAGGGTTAAAGACCTGCTAATTGCTTATCCTACACCTGAAGATTTGCAACAGGCTATGCAATTAGCTATACGGGTGGATAGAAGACTGCGTGCAAGGGTTAATGAGAGCAAATCCTCTGCTATGTCGGTTTCTGGTTATGAGAATGTGTGTACTAACAGTGGTGAACCGATGGAGATTGGATCGGTGGCACCTCGCTCTCAAGAAACGATCGTCGATTTTCTGAAGGCTTGTGTTTCTATTGCGGAAAATCTGGTCATTTGATTAAAGGCTGTGAGCTTCGTATGAAGAAAGAAAAAAAAATGGTCAGTCACGCCCGTATTGCCTGTTTAAATTCCAAGGGTATATTTTTAGCTGCTTCCACGATTGCTCAGAAAAAATTAATGGAATTTCGGGTGTTTGTTGATTGCGGGTCTACTCTGAATGTAATTGATGGGGGATTCGTGGAAAGACTCAATTTAAAACCTGAACCTTTATCATCCCCCATTGCTGTGGTTTCTGTGGATGGTTCCCCTTTGAAGAATATTACTCTCAAGGTCTGTTAATTTCCTCTCACTATTAATGGTGTTCACCATGAGAAATTGGATTTGGTAGTGTTGAATAACTTGCCTTCTCCAGTAATATTGGGATTGCCCTGGTTAAAATTTCACAATCCTGTACTGGATTGGTCTACCAGTGAAATTAAATCCTGGAGCCATAAATGTTATGACAAGTGTTGTAACGGGCGTATTGCAGCTTTGGATAGGGGAGAATTGCCTGTTCCTATTCAGGATTTTTGGAGAGTTTTTTCTGAGAAGGAATCGCAGGTTTTGCCTCCCCATAGAGACTATGATTGCTCTATTGAATTTGTCCCTGGAGCGACTCTTCGTAAAAGTCATTTATTTAACCTTACTATTCCTGAGAGGAAGGCTTTGGAGGAATACATACAGACAAGTTTGGCCGCCGGTCACATTAGGCCCTCTAAGTCTCCTGTGGCGGTTGGATTTTTTTTTGTTAAAAAAAAGGATGGCGGTTTACGTCCTTGTCTGGATTTTCGTGAGATTAACAAAATTACTGTACGCAATCCTTACCCACTGCCATTGATTCCTGATCTGTTTAACCAGTTAATGGGGGCCAAGTGGTTCTCTAAAATTGACCTTAAGGGGGCATACAATCTGTTGCGCATGAAGGAGGGTGATGAATGGAAGACTGCTTTTAACACTCCTGTGGGTCATTTTGAGAATCTGGTTATGCCTTTTGGTCTTACTAATGCTCCTGCATTTTTTCAGAATCTGATTAATGACATCCTTAGACCTTTGATCGGTAAAAATGTGGTTGTGTATTTGGATGACATTTTGATTTATTCGCCAGATCTGGAGTCTCATTGGCGGAGCGTGCGTGAGGTATTACAGTTATTAATGGACAATTCGCTTTTTGCTAAGCTGGAGAAATGTGAGTTCGCTGTACAGAGAATTAGTTTTTTGGGCTACATTATCTCCAGCAAAGGTTTTGAGATGGATCCGGTTAAGGTTCAGGCTGTGCAGGAATGGCCTAGGCCTATTGGTTTGAAATCGATACAGAGGTTTTTGGGTTTCGCCAATTACTACAGAAAATTCATAAAAAATTTTTCTAGTATTGTCAAACCTCTGACTGATCTCACCAGGAAAGGTGCTGATGCGGTTCAGTGGTCTTCTGAGGCCATTGAAGCTTTTGTGTATCTCAAGGAGAGGTTCACCTCTGCTCCCATCCTTATGCAGCCTGATGTTACTAGGCCGTTTTTGGTTGAGGTTGATGCTTCCTCTGTGGGGGTTGGCGCAGTATTGTCTCAGGATAACGGGGATGGATTACATCCCTGTGCCTTTTTTTCAAAAAATTTTTCGGAGACTGAACTGAATTACGATATTGGTAATCGAGAATTATTGGCTATTAAACTCGCATTTGAACACTGGCGCCACTTCTTGGAAGGTGCGGAATTTCCCGTTCAGGTTCTTACGGATCATAAAAATCTGATATATCTTGATGCTGCCAAGCGCCTGAATGCCCGTCAGGCTAGGTGGGCACTGTTTTTCTCGCGGTTTAATTTCTCCGTTACTTACATCCCTGGTACTAAGAATGTTAAGGCGGATGCCTTGTCTCGCAGTTTTTCTCCCATAGTCGGTGCTGAGAAAGAGGAGAACATTTTACAAGAAGGTGTTGTGATAGCTGCTTTGGACTCCGTTTTGGAAAATGAGATTCTTAAAGCACAGGAGAATGCCCCTTCTAACACTCCTTATGGGAGGTTGTTTGTGCCTGGGACCTTTAGGAGAGATTTGTTTGTTGAGTGTCACGAATCTCGGTTGGCAGGTCATCCCGGAATCTCTGAGACCAAGAGACTGGTGGGTCGCAGTTTTTGGTGGCCTGGATGGCAGAAGGAAGTCATTAAGTGGGTGCGTCAATGTACTATATGTGCTAGATCTAAGTCCTCACATACTCCTGCTGCGGGGTTGCTTTGTCCTTTGGAGGTTCCCAGTGCTCCTTGGACACATTTGGCTATGGACTTTATAACTGACCTTCCCCCCTCTGAGGGTTTTACTGTCATCTGGGTGGTCGTGGACCGTTTTAGCAAGATGTGTCACTTGGTTCCTTTCGTCAAACTGCCCTGCGCTAAAACTCTCGCTAAGGCCTTTGTCAAGGAAATTGTCAGACTTCATGGCGTTCCTACTGACATTGTTTCTGATAGGGGTCCTCAGTTCGTGGCTCGTTTTTGGCGTGCCTTTTGTGATAGGTTGGGAGTTCATTTGTCGTTCTCGTCCGGATATCATCCTGAATCTAATGGCCAGACAGAAAGGAAAAACCAGGATGTTGAGCAGTTCTTGCGTTGTTTTGTGGCAGACAATCAAGAGGGGTGGTCTGAGTTTCTGCCACTTGCTGAATTTGCTCTGAACAATCATACATCTTCTTCTGCTGGTTGTTCGCCTTTTTTTTGTTGTTCTGGGAGACATCCGTCGTTTGGGTCGTTCTCCAAGTTGGGATCTGCCGTGCCTGAGGAGGAGAATTTTTCCGGTGATTTGGAGAGAGTTTGGACGGATGTGCGTGGTAATCTTCAGGAGGCCAACAGAAAATCTAAAGACTACTTTGATAGGAAACGACAGGAGGTTTTGTTCGCTGTTGGTGACATGGTTTGGTTGTCCTCTAGGAATCTGCGGTTGAGGATTCCTTCAAAGAAATTGGGTCCCAAGTTTGTAGGGCCCTTTAAGGTGCTTCAGGTTGTCAACCAATCTGCTGTTAGGTTGGAGGTTCCTACCTCCTGGAGAATTAATCCGGTATTTCATGTCTCTCTGTTGAAAAAAGCTGTTGTATCGGATTGTGACGCCTCTGCCTCTGTTCCTCCGGTGGTGGAGGACGGGGAATATGAAATTTCTCGCATCCTTAACTCTACACGGTATAGAGGTAGTTTGCAGTATCTTGTGGCCTGGAAAGGTTTCGGTCCCGAGGATAACTCTTGGGTGAGGTCGGATGATGTTTCCGCGTCCAGACTTATCAGAGCGTTTCACAGGAGATTTCCTGATAAGCCTGGTCCTAGGGGATCCGGAGGATCCTCTTAGAAGGGGGGGTACTGTTAGAACCTTGCTCTTAGGTCTTTTTTCCTTTGCTGGTCACATGACCTTGTTGGCCTATTTAATCCTGCTCCGCCCTTCTGGCTTTGCTGGACTTCATTGTATATCTACTTTCTAGCTAGCCTGTGCTCTGTGTCTTGCTCTGTTAGTTTGTTTGGTCTACTGACCTCTATGTTCTATATATTTTGTTTGTTCGTCTGTCTGCTACTATTTCTGTTAGGAGGTGTCCCATATTCCTCCCAGTCCTTAGTACTTGTAGGGATTCCTTCCCCACATCTATAGGTCTCCGTACAGACTAGCTTAGGACTTTAGCAGGTCTGATCGCAGGATCAGGTCCCCTGTTACATCGTAGGGATTAAGCTGAGTTCTATCGTAGGGACAGATCTCCTCTCTTTCCTTAGCTCTGGTAGCAGAACATAACACTCTAAGCTTTTTAATTTAAATTGTCTCTCTAATTTGAATGAATACACTTTAAATCCATTTACAAGGATCTATTGGAGGGCAAGTCTCATGCCAGCAGCCGCGTAATTCCAGCTCCAGTAGCGTCCACTAAAGCTGCTGCAGTTAAAAAGCTTTTTTAAGGATCGAGCTCGGCTGTCCACCGCAAGGCATCCTACTGCCAGTCCCAGCCCCTATGCCTTGGGGTGCCTCCTGATGCTCTTCACTGAGTATCCCGTGGTCCCGAAGCATTTCCTTTGAAAAAATTAAGTGTCAAAACTACAGGTGGTGTAGCTTGCTTAACAGCCGGGATAATCCGCTGACTAGCAGACACTGCTACTAGGCACAAAGTATTTCCTGGGCTAGATGCAGTTAAAAATTTGTAATTAGATACTCTCGTTGGATGCTGAGAAAGCATTCCATAGAGTCTCCTGGCACGCCATATATGATTCTCTTAAAAAGCTTGGGGTAGGGGTCTAGGGGACCCTTTTATAGCCAAAATCACGGCCCTGTATCGCAATACGTCACCTAGGCTGAAGATAAATGGAACTGTATTACCCTGAGGGCTCGGTTGCTACAGAGGTATTGCACCTCACCCAGAGGTGTGATATCTCACTCTCAGGTAAGGATGGAGTGTGGATCACCTGCATGCATTACACCACATTGCCGTGGGGCAGGGCGACCAATATGCCCCTGAGATGGGCACGACAGTCCCTGTCCCTGGCTGGAGTGGGGGGAGGGAACACTGAGGAAGGGGAACCCTGTAGTGCAGGAGCAGGGATGAAGCAGTTCCTGGGTGCATTGAGAAGGGAGTATAAAAGGTGGGCACCATCTTAGTTCAGTGCAGAGAAGTCTGAGCAGAAGTGGCAGGGAGCAGGGGCTCTGCATGAGCTCTGCTCTGGAGGCGGGCCTAGTAACAGAGGCCCAGGCCTGGAAGAGGGAGAAGGAAGGAAGAGGAGCGGAGAAGGCTCCAGGAACGAGGAATGAAGGGATCCCAGGGGTGTGGACGGGCGAGTCGCCACCGCACGCCCGAATCCACCTGCGTGGAGGGGTCAGGCCAAAGGGGGAGACCGGTCCCCGAAACTAGTGGAGGCAGGAAACGACCCTCAGCTAGAAACCGGAGGCTGTGACATTTTATGTGGCGCAGCCCCTCGCTACACCCGCTAGGAAGGCACCACATAGGGTCAGGGAAACTGGCGCCAAGTTTACCAAGAGGAGGCCCGAGGCAGCCGGACAGAAGGGTTGGTAAGAAAGGCCAGACAAAGGACACACAAAGGGGGTCCTGTGAAGCGCTCCAAAGTTATCTGGGAGTTGTCTGAGCCCCTCACCTGGTGAGCACAGTACGACGTGGGCAGCCGTTACCTGCAGACGTGGTCTGGATAATAAGAACTGTGAGTAAAGGCCCTGGACTGCATCACTGACTCCGTGTCGTTACTGCTGCTGCCCTGCACCATCACCCCCATCCTCCGCATACACTGCCCTGAGGCTATACTCCTCCCGTGGGGAGTTATGCTACGCTCTGCTGCACCCACAACACCAGCCTCAGCGGTCTGCCCTGGAGCGGCGGTTCACTCTGACCGCAATCCACGGGTGGCGTAGTCGGACATTTAAACATCAAAACCACATAAATAGTTCCGCCACTGGTTTGACCGCCCTGAGTCACGGAACCGGGTCGCCGCCACGGAGACTACAACCACCAGCATCCACCAAAAGGGTCCGGCTCCGGGTGTCCCAAGGCCCAGGGGGCGCGTCAGAACATTTTCATCACCTTTCATAATCACCAATGGGACAAGGCAGGGATGTTCTCTGTCCCCTCTCATATACATCCTAGTGACGGAGCACCTGCTCTCATCAATTCGCCATAACCCCAATATTAGGTGGATTGAGGTGGGAGGCACCGAGTACAAGTGCTCTCTATTTGCTGATGATGTCCTAGTATATATCACTCAATCACATATATAAATCCATGCTGTTATGGCTGAAATAGATCACTTTGTTACATGGTCAAATTTTAAAATCAATGCAGCGAAGTCTGAGGCCCTCGATGTCTCCCTCCCCAAATCCATATAGGATTCCATCCAGTCCAACTTTCCCTTTGCCTGGCCCTCACAGGGTATCAAATACTTAGGAATTCCTATTCATAGAGACCTCTCCCATCTATGTTATCTTAATTTTGGGCCCTTTATTGAACAACTCCATACAGACCACGGTTGGCAAGTTAGAACTGTAAGATTCACTACGTGAACCACTGGTGTTTTGTGGAAAAGCACATGTACACTGTGTTCCAAATTATTATGCAAAAAATGTTTAGGAGTGATAAGGGAAGAATTTGTTTGTTTGTCAGTTAAACTCATTGATGGTGATGTGTGTCAGGGCTCTTTATATCACTGTAAGCAATTGCAGACACCTGTGCTAATTAGTTTGGCAGGTGTGTCCAATGAAAGGCAAGACTACTTAAGAAGGCTGTCTCACATTATTAAGCAGCCTACATTTTCTGCCAAAATGGGAAAGAAAAAGGATGTGTCGGCTGCTGAGAAGCAACAAATTGTGGAGCGTTTAGGTCAAGGCATGACTACAATCAACATTGTGCGATGATCAGGATGAAGTGTCTTGGCAATCAAGAAGTATGTAGCTGATTCACAGTACACACGTGTGCGTGCTGATAAGGGCAAATTGAGGACTCTTTCCTACAAGCAATTACGTCAGGTTAAAAGAGCAGCGGCAAAAAAGCCTTGTCATAGCAGCAGACAAGTTTTTGAAGCTGCTGGTGCCTCCAACGTCCCCCGAACAACAAGATGCAGGGTCCTTCAGAGGTTTGCAGCTGTGCATACGCCATCCTGTCGACCTCCTCTATCCACTTCACACAAGCAGAAACGGCTCCAGTGGGCCAAACATTACATGAAGACTGATTTCAAAACTGTTTTGTTCACGGATGAGTGCCGTGCAGCGCTCGATGGTCCAGATGGATGGAGTGGAGGATGGCTGGTTGATGGACACCCCACGCAAACACGGCTACAGCGCCAACAAGGAGGAGGTGGAGTAATGTTTTGGGCTGGAATCATGGGGAGAGAGATTGTCGGCCCCTTTAGGATCCCTGAAGGCGCTAAAGATGAACTCCATAATGTATGTGGATTTTCTCAAACAGCACTTCCTGCCATGGTTCAAGAAGAAGAACCGTGTATTTCACAGCAAGATCATTTTTTTGCATGATAATGCACCATCTCATGCTGCACATAAAACATCTGCATCTCTGGCTGATATGGGCATAAAAGGGGACAAACTTATGGTGTGACCCCCATGCTCCCCTGACCTCTACCACATTCAGAACCTCTGGAGCATCATCAAAAGGAGTGTCTATGATGGCAGGAGGCAGTTCACATCTAAGCAACAGCTCTGGGAGGGTATTCTGTCCTCATGCAAAACAATTGAAGCAGAAACCATCCAAAACCTGACAAATTCAATGGACGAGAGAGTTCAGAAGCTCCTTTCGAACAAGGGGTCCTATGTGAAAATGTAACATCATCTAGAATAAAGTTTTGAGTTGAAAACTGTTTGATTTCAGTTTCTAATAACCTGCTAATGCTTATAATTTCAAAAATGACCATTTTTTTGGTCTTTATTAAAATGAAAAGGTTGATCGAAAAGTTTGGCGGATCTAAGAGTGTGGCAACCCAGTAGTCATGATTACTTCGAATTCTGACAATATGAGGGTCATGTTGCAGGTAGTGCAGCAAGAAGGCACTTATGTGTCTTGCGCATCTCGGAGCCCCAAAATTATTTTCCGGGCTAGATGCAGCTAAAAATTATTATTAATTTTAAATCTGGTGGAGCTTAGTATAGATGGCCTAATAGGATCAGTGCTGCACACTGCTACAAAGCCCAAATTATTTTCCAGTCAAGATACAGATAAACATGATTAGTAATTTTAAATCTGGTGGAGCTTATTATAGATGGCCTAATAGAATCAGTGCTGCACACTGCTACAAAGCCCAAATTATTTTCCAGCCAAGATACAGATAAACATGATTAGTAATTTGAAAGCTTAAAACGGTTGGTAGGGTGATTTTAACCAATCATCCATCTTTTACTCTCCCCAGGATGACACAGGGGTAGAAAAGTCGTTTCGGATCCATGATTTGTTCATCTTTATGAATGTGAGTCTGTCTACATTATCAGTGGAGAGCCGCGTGCGCTTATCTGTCAGCACACCACCAGCAGCGCTGAACACACGTTCAGACAGAACGCTGGCTGCGGGGCATGACAAGATCTCCAAGGCGTAAGTGGCTAGCTCCGGCCATTTATCCAGATTGGAAGCCCAAAAAGAGCAAGGGTCCAGTGACACAGTCGTGGCTTCAATGTTTACTTGGAGATACTCCTGTACCATCGTCTCTAGGCGTTGACTATGTGTCAGACTTCTTGTCTCCTGTGGCCTTGCAAAGGATGGGCTAAAAAAGTGGTGAAATGATTCCGCAAAATTGATGTTACCAGCAGATACTGTGGTTCTGTTATGCTTTGAGTGCTGAACACTTGACGGTCCCACGGTTGGCAAGTTGGAACTGTGAGATTCACTACGTGCACCACTGGTGTTTTGTGGAAAAGCACATGTAAGATTCTGCAACAGTCTCTGCTGATACTCCTGCATGCGTGCATCCCTTTCTATGGCAGGAATAATTTCTGCAAATTTACTTTTGTACCGGGGATCTAACAGTGTGGCAACCCAGTGGTCAGGATTATTTCTAATTCTCCCAATTCGAGGGTCATGTTGCAGGTAGTGCAGCAAGAAGGCACTCATGTGTGTTGCGCATCCAGGAGCATCAAGTCCCTGTTGTGTTGGTGGCGAGGTAACAATCATGCTTCCTTCCTCTGTCCTCTCCCCCCAACCTCGCACAACAGAAATGTGATCAAGGTCTCCCTCATCTGATAAGTCTTCAATCAGTTCGTCCTCCACTTCTTCCTGGGCTCCTGCACCTTCCTCACTAGTTTGGCTGCTACCATGCGCCCTGGTAAAACCATCTCCCCCACCCTCACATGCCTGCCGCCTTGGTGCTGCCGACCGTCTGGACCTTGCAGATGTTAACCCTTCCGCATACAACTCCTCCTCCTCTACTTCCTCCACCTCCTCTTGTGCCACCACCTGACTCCGAATTCTGTTTAACATGTGCTCCAGCATGTACATCATCGGAATAGTCATGCTGATAATGGCATCGTCAGCACTAAACATCTTCGTCGCCATTTCAAAACTGTGCAGAAGGGTGCATAGGTCCCTGATCTGAGACCTCTCCTCCAGCGTGATTTACCCCACGTCTGGATCTCATTGGCCCAGGCTATACGTCAGAACGTATTGCACCAGGGCTTGTCGGTGCTGCCACAGTCACTGCAACATGTGCAGAGTTGAATTCCACCGGGTAGGCACATCGCATTTTAGCCGGTGAAGTGGCAGGCCCAACGACTTCTGTAGAGATGTAAGTCGCTGAGCTGCGGGATGCGAACGGCGGAAGTGAGCACACAGCGACCGTGCCCTCTGCAGAAGGCCATCTAGTCTGGAATAGTCGGCTAAAAATTGCTGGACAACCAGGTTCAACACGTGAGCCATACAAGGCACGTGTGTGACATTGCCCCGGCGAAGGGCCGCACCCAGGTTTGCAGCATTGTCGCACACGGCCTTCCCTGGTTTCAGGTCCAGTGGAGACAACCATTCATGAAATTGGTTCTCCAGAGCTGACCACAACTCCTCAGCTGTGTGACTCACATTTCCCAGACATTTCAAAGTAAAAACCGCCTGATGACGTTGAGCCCTACTGCCAGCATAGTAAGGAGGTGTGCAGGATCCCTTCTGCGCAGTTAGAAAGCTTGTGGCATGACCAGACAGGCTTTGGGTGCAGGTGGAAGACCGAGAGGAGGTTGAGGAGGCAGAAGCAGTGGAGGAACTTTGACATAAAGAGGATTGACGCACAACTCGTGGGGACGGCAAGACTTGGACAGCAGCCCCTTGTCCTGCTGTCACCATAGTTACCCAGTGCCCAGTCAGCGACATGTAACGCCCCTGTCCATGCCTACTCGTCCAAGTGTCTGTGGTGAAATGCACCCTGTCACACACAGAGTTTCTCAAAGAAGCGGTGATGTTGTATGCGACATGCTGGTGGAGCGCAGGCACACCTTTCTTTGAGAAGTAGTGCCGACTGGGCATCTGGTACTGGGGCACTGCGACGGACATAAGGTCTCGAAAATCCTCTGTGTCCACCAGGCAGAAAGGCAGCATTTCTGTAGCTAACAGCTTGCAGATGGTGAAATTCAACCTCTTAGCTTTCTCATGGCTAGGAGGAAATGGTCTTTTACTTGTCCACATCTGAGGGACCGAGGGCTGGCTATTGTGCTTAGACGGGGTTGATAAGGGTGTCCCCGGCAAACTGCCAGTCTGTGAGGAAGATGCAGGCGGACATGTTAGGTTGCCTTGATCCAAAGGTGGTGCTATCGATGTCGGACAGCGCTCAACACCAGCTGGTGTTACCACCTCCAAAGAAAATGATGACCTGCCAATCACGCTGGCTGTTGCGGGTAAAGAGGTGGCAGGTCTGCGCCCCAAAACAGGTGTGACTGCTGTCCCCCCAGTCACAGAGGATGAAGAGGCCGCGGGTGCACAAGATATGGCAGACGGTGGTTGGCCCGGCCGGCTAGGCCGCATTGTAGCACACTGAGCTTCCCACTGCAACTTATGCTTCATGTCCATGTGCCGGTTCATGCATGAAGTACTCAAACTATGTATTTTTTGGCCTCTACTTAGCTTTTGCTGACAAATGTTACAGATAACACGAGTTGGGTCATCTTTATCGATCTGAAAAAATGCCCAGGCTATGCAAGGCTTAGCACCCATGCGACCTGAAGAGCCACCACGACTTGTGGTGAGAGGCAGAGTTGTGTTTGAGGATGCAGTTGTTGACGTGCTTCCAGTACTACGTCTCTGTCCAGGAAGGCGCAACCTGACCTCGTCGTCACTAGCATCTTCCTCCACCTCCTCTGCTGACGTCATCTCTTGGCTGACTGTGGGTTGACAGTAAGTGGGATCTCCAACCTCATCATCATCACCCTGTGCGTTATCACACCCGTCGTCCTCAGCCAACCTGTTCCTGCCCTGACAAAAAACTAAAGTTGTCGCTCCAATCAGGTATTTGAGTCTTATCATCGTCTTCCTCATTGTCTCCACCAACAGGAGTTACAGTTTGGGAATGAGGGTCTACATTATGGTCAGAACCTTCTGCGTCTGGTCCTGGATCCGACTCATAAAGATTCTGGGCATCAGTGCAGATCATTTCCTCATCTGGATTCACAGAAGCGCTGGAGTCGACCTCTGATTCCCAGGCTATAGTATGAGTAAACAGCTCTGCAGACTCAACCATCTGTTCTACCTCATACTCAGACGGGCTGCTGGAGATTTGGGAGCTGTGAGGAAGCAAGTGCGATTGGGGTGACACCTTTGAGGACTGGAGTATTTGTGATGTTGAAGTTGATGTGGAGGAGAGCCCACTTAAAGGAGCACTTGATATCCGTTGAAGCACCTGCTGTTTTTGTGCCTCATCTGGAATTTGTAGCGATTGGCGTGGCCGTAAGAAAGGGATCTTATCACATTGTCCGCTAAAAGAAGTAGACATTTTAGTTTGGCTGGAAGATGGTCTTTCTTCTGCAGATGTTACTGTTGCTTTAACACCTACCCCACGGACACAACCTTTTTTCCCCTTCCCAACACGCCTATTCCCCTTTCCACCAGCAGCAGGCCTTTTTCCACTCATTTTGGTGGTTAACTAATTCACAACTCTGGAGTTGTTTGCACAAAAAAACAATGGATGGGAACCGAGCAGAGCTGAGTGGCCAAACTGTGGTATTAGGCCAAAACTATTGGCTGGGTTAGATGCAGAAAAAAATTATATTCAATTTGCAACCTGATGGAGGTCAGTATAGATGGACTAATAGAACAAGTCCCACACACAGCTAGAAGCCCAAATATTTTTTCAGAGGTAGATGCAGAAAAAAAAATATTCAGTTTGCAACCTGATGGAGGTCAGTATAGATGGACTAATAGAGAAAGTCCCACACACTGCTAGAAGGCCAAATATTTTTTCAGAGCTAGATGCAGAAAAAAATTATATTCAGTTTGCAACCTGATGGAGGTCAGTATAGATGGACTAATAGAGAAAGTCCCACACACAGCTAGAAGCCCAATATTTTTTCAGAGCTAGATGCAGAAAAAAATTATATTCAATTTGCAACCTGATGGAGGTCAGTATAGATGGAGTAAAAGAACAAGTCCCACACACAGCTAGAAGCCCAAATATTTTTTCAGAGCTAGATGCAAATAAAAATTATTTTTAATTTCCAACCTGATGGAGGTCAGTATAGATGGACTAATAGAGAAAGTCCCACACACTGCTAGAAGGCCAAATATTTTTTCAGAGCTAGATGCAGAAAAAAATTATATTCAGTTTGCAACCTGATGGAGGTCAGTATAGATGGACTAATAGAGAAAGTCCCACAGACTGCTAGAAGGCCAAATATTTTTTCAGAGCTAGATGCAGAAAAAAATTATATTCAGTTTGCAACCTGATGGAGGTCAGTATAGATGGACTAATAGAGAAAGTCCCACACACTGCTAGAAGGCCAAATATTTTTTCAGAGCTAGATGCAGAAAAAAATTATATTCAGTTTGCAACCTGATGGAGGTCAGTATAGATGGACTAATAGAGAAAGTCCCACACACTGCTAGAAGGCCAAATATTTCTTCAGAGCTAGATGCAGAAAAAAATTATATTCAATTTGCAACCTGATGGAGGTCAGTATAGATGGAGTAATTGAACAAGTCCCACACACAGCTAGAAGCCCAAATATTTTTTCAGAGCTAGATGCAGATAAAAATTATTTTTAATTTGCAACCTGATGGAGGTCAGTATAGATGGACTAATAGAGAAAGTCCCACACACTGCTAGAAGGCCAAATATTTTTTCAGAGCTAGATGCAGAAAAAAATTATATTCAGTTTGCAACCTGATGGAGGTCAGTATAGATGGACCAATAGAGAAATTCCCACACACTGCTAGAAGGCCAAATATTTTTTCAGAGCTAGATGCAGAAAAAAATTATATTCAGTTTGCAACCTGATGGAGGTCTGTATAGATGGATTAATAGAACAAGTCCCACACACAGCTAGAAGCCCAATATTTTTTCAGAGGTAGATGCAGAAAACAATATATTCAGTTTGCAACCTGATGGAGGTCAGTATAGATGGACTAATACAACAAGTCCCACACACAGCTAGAAGCCCAATATTTTTTCAGAGCTAGATGCAGAAAAAAATTATATTCAATTTGCAACCTGATGGAGGTTAGTATAGATGGACTAATAGAGAAAGTCCCACACACTGCTAGAAGGCCAAATATTTTTTCAGAGCTAGATGCAGAAAAAAATTATATTCAATTTGCAACCTGATGGAGGTCAGTATAGATGGACTAATAGAATGATGCTATGCCCAAAATATTTTACTTCACTAGGTGCAGTAAAAAAATTGGTATTCTATACACAGGTGGTATATCTTGCAACACAGATAGGCTACTCCACTGACTAACACACTCTGCAATAGGCCAAAAAGGATTAGCTTTGCTAGATTCAGCCAAATGCTGTGAAAAAAACTTGCACAGCACTGGCACAGACCTGCCTGGCAAAAACTGATAGGAACTGATGTAACCTAGTCCTGAAAAGGACTCCAATTACAATTAGTCTTTACTCCCACAACCTATCTATTTAAGAGCACAGACCTGCCTGATAAAAGTCGTAGGAAATGCTGTAACCTAGTCCTTAAAAGGACTGCAATCACAAATATTCCCTACTCCCAAGCTATCTGTAGATTTGTGCGAATATTGGCTTGAAATTAACAAGGTATAGCGCACACAGCAACAGCGGTGCCGTCTAACACGCAGCTGCAGCAGTGAGAAAATGGTGGCGATGGGGAAAATGGCTTGGTCTTATAGGGCAAGGACATGTGACATACACTGCCAATGACACATGCCCTTGCTTGTGTGAAAAAAAGCACTTCGCTCCGTGTGTGCGCTGCTGATAGGCTGACAGATTGCACCTCCCCACTGTAAATGCGGGAAAGAGAAAAAAAAATGGAGATCTTCATTATTCCTGCAGAGATCCATCCCCTGCCCCTCCCCCCACCCCGCTGTACACTCAAACTGCGTATTAACATTAATTTTCATCATTACTGAGAAAAAATCCAGTTATGATTTTGGTGCACGAACAGTTATCGAACATAACCTCGAACAGCCAAATTTTTCTCAAATCGTTCGTGTTCGCCGAATGGCTCGAACACCGCCCAAAACAGCTCGAATTTGAGATTGGCGAACAGTTCGAGTAGAACAACGCTCATCTCTACCCGTTACCAAGGATAGAAAGTCCTTAGCTGCATTAAAATCTGCTAACTTCTTCTCTACTTTGGATCTCACTAGCGGGTACTGGCAGGTTCCTGTAGCAGAGGCGGACCGGGAGAAAACCGCATTCACCACCCCGATGGGACTCAGCGAATTTAACTGTATGCCGTTCGGGCTCTGCAACGCACCAGGAACCTTCCAACGGTTGATGGAATGCTGTCTGGGACACCGGAACTTCAATACTGTCCTATTATACTTGGACGATGTTATCGTCTATTCCAAGACCTATGAGGACCATCTGGAACACCTGGCAGAAGTGTTTGAAGCCCTGGCAAACTATGGCCTAAAGGTAAAACCCTCAAAGTGTCATCTACTGAAGCCAAAGGTACAATACCTGGGACACGTGGTGAGTGCTGACGGAGTAGCCCCCGACCCTGACAAGATCACCGTGATTAAGGACTGGCCAAGACCATCCAGCATAAAGGAAGTGCGGCAGTTCCTCGGGTTGGTAGGCTACTACCGAAGATTCATTCCCGGTTTTACCAAGAAGGCAGCTCCTATGCAGGACCTCCTGATAGGCCAGTCCAGGGAGGCCAAAAACCAGAAGCCACCCTTCAAATGGGAAAAGCTGGAAGAGGAGTCCTTCCGCCAGCTGAAGATGGCCATCACGGGGGATGAAATCCTGGCGTACCTGATTACAGCCAGACCTTTATCCTCCACACAGACGAAAGCAACATCGGGCTAGGAGCCGTGCTGTCCCAGATCCAGCAGGGGAGAGAACGGGTAATTGCTTACGTCAGCCGAAAACTGCGACCCACGGAAAGAAACCCTGATAATTACAGCTTGTTCAAGCTCGAGTTCCTGGCAGTGGTGTGGGCAGTAACTGAACATTTTAAGCATTACCTTGCCTCTTCCAGGTTCACCGTGTACACGGACAACAACCCGTTGACACACCTGGACACTGCAAGACTGGGTGCCCTGGAGCAGAGATGGATGGCCCGTCTGTCCAATTTTGAGTTCACGATCAAATACCGGGCAGGACTCTCCAATACCAACGCGGACGCCCTGTCCAGGATGCCAAACCTACCGGACGAAGGGGAGGATCCAGAAGAATTGGAAGAGATCGAACTCCCTGTGTTTCACCGTCATGGGATTACCAAGTATTCCCTCCGTGTGAGGGGCCAGCGATCCGCTACGTTCAACCCCTTACCCCACTACAACTGGGCGGAGACGCAAGACAGTGACCCCGCAGTCCGTCTGGTGAAGGAGATGCTGACCCAGGCTGACGCCCGCCTGGACCCAGACGCTCCGGAAGAGACCAAGCAACTGTGGACGGAAAAGAGCAGACAGTTTCTCTATAAGGAGAAGTTGTGCCGCAGAATGGTCAATTCCCGGACACATGAGCTGATCTGGCAGGTTGTGGTACCGAGACGGGACGCAGCTATGGTGCTGGAGGCCTACCACAATGGGACAGGGCACTTCGGATGGAAGAAGCTGGAGTTCCTGCTGCGTGAATGGTTCTACTGGATAGGCATGAGAGGAGTAGAGATGAGCGTTGTTCGACTCGAACTGTTCGCCAATCTCAAATTCGAGCTGTTTTGGGCGGTGTTCGAGCCATTCGGCGAACACGAACGATTTGAGAAAAATTCGGCTGTTCGAGGTTATGTTCGATAACTGTTCGTGCACCAAAATCATAACTGGATTTTTTCTCAGTAATGATGAAAATTAATGTTAATACGCAGTTTGAGTGTGCAGCGGGGTGGGGGGAGGGGCAGGGGATGGATCTCTGCAGGAATAATGAAGATCTCCATTTTTTTTTCTCTTTCCCGCATTTACAGTGGGGAGGTGCAATCTGTCAGCCTATCAGCAGCGCACACACGGAGCGAAGTGCTTTTTTTCACACAAGCAAGGGCATGTGTCATTGGCAGTGTATGTCACATGTCCTTGCCCTATAAGACCAAGCCATTTTCCCCGTCACCACCATTTTCTCACTGCTGCAGCTGCGTTTTAGACGGCACCGCTGTTGCTGTGTGCGCTATACCTTGTTAATTTCAAGCCAATTTTCGCACAAATCTACAGATAGCTTGGGAGTAGGGAATAGTTGTGATTGCAGTCCTTTTAAGGACTAGGTTACAGCATTTCCTACGACTTTTATCAGGCAGGTCTGTGCTCTTAAATAGATAGATTGTGGGAGTAAAGACTAATTGTAATTGCAGTCCTTTTCAGGACTAGGTTACATCAGTTCCTATCAGTTTTTGCCAGGCAGGTCTGTGCCAGTGCTGTGCAAGTTTTTTTCACAGCATTTGGCTGAATCTAGCAAAGCTAATCCTTTTTGGCCTATTGCAGAGTGTGTTAGTCAGTGGAGTAGCCTATCTGTGTTGCAAGATATACCACCTGTGTATAGAATACCAATTTTTTTACTGCACCTAGTGAAGTAAAATCTTTTGAGCATAGCATCATTCTATTAGTCCATCTATACTGACCTCCATCAGGTTGCAAATTGAATATAATTTTTTTCTGCATCTAGCTCTGAAAAAATATTTGGGCTTCTAGCAGTGTGTGGGACTTGTTCTATTAGTCCATCCATACTGACCTCCATCAGGTTGCAAACGGAATATAATTTTTTTCTGCATCTAGCTCTGAAAAAATATTTGGCCTTCTAGCAGTGTGTGGGACTTGTTCTATTAGTCCATCTATACTGACCTCCATCACGCTGCAAATTCAAAATAATTTTTTGTCTGCATCTAGCTCTGAAAAAATATTTGGCCTTCTAGCAGTGTGTGGGACTTTCTCTATTAGTCCATCTATACTGACCTCCATCAGGTTGCAAATTAAAAATAATTTTTATCTGCATCTACCTCTGAAAAAATATTTGGGCTTATAGCTGTGTGTGGGACTTGTTCTATTAGTCCATCTATACTGACCTCCATCAGGTTGCAAACTGAATATAATTTTTTTCTGCATCTAGCTCTGAAAAAATATTTGGTCTTCTAGCAGTGTGTGGGACTTTCTCTATTAGTCCATCTATACTGACCTCCATCAGGTTGCAAATTAAAAATAATTTTTATCTGCATCTAGCTCTGAAAAAATATTTGGCCTTCTAGCAGTGTGTGGGACTTTCTCTATTAGTCCATCTATACTGACCTCCATCAGGTTGCAAATTAAAAATAATTTTTTGTCTGCATCTAACTCTGAAAAAATATTTGGCCTTCTAGCAGTGTGTGGGACTTTCTCTATTAGTCCATCTATACTAACCTCCATCAGGTTGCAAACTGAATATATTTTTTTCTGCATCTACCTCTGAAAAAATATTTGGGCTTCTAGCTGTGTGTAGGACTTGTTCTATTAGTCCATCTATACTGACCTCCATCAGGTTGCAAACTGAATACAATTTTTTTCTGCATCTACCTCTGAAAAAATATTTGGGCTTCTAGCTGTGTGTGGGACTTGTTCTATTAGTCCATCTATACTGACCTAATACCACAGTTTGGCCACTCAGCTCTGCTCGGTTCCCATCCATTGTTTTTTTGTGCAAACAACTCCAAAGTTGTGAATTAGTTAACCACCAAAATGAGTGGAAAAAGGCCTGCTGCTGGTGGAAAGGGGAATAGGCGTGTTGGGAAGGGGAAAAAAGGTTGTGTCCGTGGGGTAGGTGTTAAAGCAACAGTAACATCTGCACAAGAAAGACCATCTTCCAGCCAAACTAAAATGTCTACTTCTTTTAGCGGACAATGTGATAAGATCCCTTTCTTACAGCCACGCCAATCGCTACAAATTCCAGATGAGGCACAAAAACAGCAGGTGCTTCAACGGATATCAAGTGCTCCTTTAAGTGGGTTCTCCTCCACATCAACTTCAACATCACAAATACTCCAGTCCTCAAAGGTGTCCCCCAATCGCACTTGCTTCCTCACAGCTCCCAAATCTCCAGCTGCCCATCTGAGTATGAGGTAGAGCAGATGGTTGAGTCTGCAGAGCTGTTTACTCATACTATAGCCTGGGAATCAGAGGTCGACTCCAGCGCTTCTGTGAATCCAGACGAGGAAATGATCTGCACTGATGCCCAGAATCTATATGAGTCGGATCCAGGACCAGACGCAGAAGGTTCTGACCATAATGTAGACCCTCATTCCCAAACTGTAACTCCTGTTGGTGGAGACAATGAGGAAGACGATGATGAGACTCAAATACCTGATTGGAGCGACAACTTTAGTTTTTTTGTCAGGGCAGGAACAGGTTGGCTCTGAGGACGACGGGTGTGATAACGCACAGGGTGATGATGATGAGGTTGGAGATCCCACTTACTGTCAACCCACAGTCAGCCAAGAGATGAGGTCAGCAGAGGAGGTGGAGGAAGATGCTAGTGACGACGAGGTCAGGTTGCGCCTTCCTGGACAGAGACGTAGTACTGGAAGCACGTCAACAACTGCATCCTCAAACACAACTCTGCCTCTCACCACAAGTCGTGGTGGCTCTTCAGGTCGCATGGGTGCTAAGCCTTGCATAGCCTGGGCATTTTTTCAGATCGATAAAGATGACCCAACTCGTGTTATCTGTAACATTTGTCAGCAAAAGCTAAGTAGAGGCCAAAAAATACATAGTTTGAGTACTTCATGCATGAACCGGCACATGGACATGAAGCATAAGTTGCAGTGGGAAGCTCAGTGTGCTACAATGCGGCCTAGCCGGCCGGGCCAACCACCGTCTGCCATATCTTGTGCATCCGCGGCCTCTTCATCCTCTGTGACTGGGGGGACAGCAGTCACACCTGTTTTGGGGCGCAGACCTGCCACCTCTTTACCCGCAACAGCCAGCGTGATTGGCAGGTCATCATTTTCTTTGGAGGTGGTAACACCAGCTGGTGTTGAGCGCTGTCCGACATCGATAGCACCACCTTTGGATCAAGGCAACCTAACATGTCCGCCTGCATCTTCCTCACAGACCGGCAGTTTGCCGGGGACACCCTTATCAACCCCGTCTAAGCACAATAGCCAGCCCTCGGTCCCTCAGATGTGGACAAGTAAAAGACCATTTCCTCCTAGCCATGAGAAAGCTAAGAGGTTGAATTTCACCATCTGCAAGCTCTTGGCTACAGAAATGCTGCCTTTCCGCCTGGTGGACACAGAGGATTTTCGAGACCTTATGTCCGTCGCAGTGCCCCAGTACCAGATGCCCAGTCGGCACTACTTCTCAAAGAAAGGTGTGCCTGCGCTCCACCAGCATGTCGCACACAACATCACCGCTTCTTTGAGAAACTCTGTGTGTGACAGGGTGCATTTCACCACAGACACTTGGACGAGTTGGCATGGACAGGGGCGTTACATGTCGCTGACTGGGCACTGGGTACTATGGTGACAGCAGGACAAGGGGCTGCTGTCCAAGTCTTGCTGTCCTCATGAGTTGTGCGTCAATCCTCTTTATGTCAAAGTTCCTCCACTGCTTCTGCCTCCTCAACCTCCTCTCGGTCTTCCACCTGCACCCAAAGCCTGTCTGGTCATGCCACAAGCTTTCTAACTGCACAGAAGGGATCCTGCACACCTCCTTACTATGCTGGCAGTAGGGCTCAACGTCATCAGGCAGTTTTTACTTTGAAATGTCTGAGAAATGTGAGTCACACAGCTGAGGAGTTGTGGTCAGCTCTGGAGAACCAATTTCATGAATGGTTGTCTCCACTGGACCTGAAACCAGGGAAGGCCGTGTGCGACAATGCTGCAAACCTGGGTGCGGCCCTTCGCCGGGGCAATGTCACACATGTGCCTTGTATGGCTCATGTGTTGAACCTGGTTGTCCAGCAATTTTTAGCCCACTATCCCAGACTAGATGGCCTTCTGCAGAGGGCACGGTCGCTGTGTGCTCACTTCCGCCGTTCGCATCCCGCAGCTCAGCGACTTACATCTCTACAGAAGTCGTTGGGCCTGCCACTTCACCGGCTAAAATGCGATGTGCCTACCCGGTGGAATTCAACTCTGCACATGTTGCAGCGACTGTGGCAGCACCGACAAGCCCTGGTGCAATACGTTCTGACGTATAGCCTGGGCCAACGAGATCCAGAGGTGGGGCAAATCACCCTGGAGGAGTGGTCTCAGATCAGGGACCTATGCACCCTTCTGCACAGTTTTGAAATGGCGACGAAGATGTTTAGTGCTGACGATGCCATTATCAGCATGACTATTCCGGTGATTTACATGCTGGAGCACATGTTAAACAGAATTCGGAGTCAGGTGGTGGCACAAGAGGAGGTGGAGGAAGTAGAGGAGGAGGAGTTGTATGCGGAAGGGCTAACATCTGCAAGGTCCAGACGGTCGGCAGCACCAAGGCGGCAGGCATGTGAGGGTGGGGGAGATGGTTTTACCAGGGCGCATGGTAGCAGCCAAACTAGTGAGGAAGGTGCAGGAGCCCAGGAAGAAGTGGAGGACGAACTGATGGAAGACTTATCAGATGAGGGAGACCTTGATCACATTTCTGTTGTGCGAGGTTGGGGGGAGAGGACAGAGGAAGGAAGCATGATTGTTACCTCGCCACCAACACAACAGGGACTTGGTGCTCCTGGATGCGCAACACACATGAGTGCCTTCTTGCTGCACTACCTGCAATATGACCCTCGAATTGTGAGAATTAGAAATAATCCTGACTACTGGGTTGCCACACTGTTAGATCCCCAGTACAAAAGTAAATTTGCAGAAATTATTCCTGCCATAGAAAGGGATGCACGCATGCAGGAGTATCAGCAGAGATTGTTGCAGAATCTTACATGTGCTTTTCCACAAAACACCAGTGGTGCACGTAGTGAATCTCACAGTTCCAACTTGCCAACTGTGGGACCGCGAAGTGTTCAGCACTCAAACCGTAACAGAACCACAGTATCTGCTGGTAACATCAATTTTGCGGAATCATTTCACCACTTTTTTAGCCCATCCTTTGCAAGGCCACAGGAGACAAGAAGTCTGACACATAGTCAACGCCTAGAGACGATGGTACAGGAGTATCTCCAAGTAAACATTGAAGCCATGACTGTGTCACTGGACCCTTGCTCTTTTTGGGCTTCCAATCTGGATAAATGGCCGGAGCTAGCCACTTACGCCTTGGAGATCTTGTCATGCCCCGCAGCCAGCGTTCTGTCTGAACGTGTGTTCAGCGCTGCTGGTGGTGTGCTGACAGATAAGCGCACGTGGCTCTCCACTGATAATGTAGACAGACTCACGTTCATAAAGATGAACAAATCATGGATCCGAAACGACTTTTCTACCCCTGTGTCATCCTGGGGAGAGTAAAAGCTTGATGATTGGTTAAAATCACCCTACCAACCGTTTTAAGCTTTCAAATTACTAATCATGTTTATCTGTATCTTGGCTGGAAAATAATTTGGGCTTTGTAGCAGTGTGCAGCACTGATTCTATTAGGCCATCTATAATAAGCTCCACCAGATTTAAAATTACTAATCATGTTTATCTGTATCTTGACTGGAAAATAATTTGGGCTTTGTAGCAGTGTGCAGCACTGATCCTATTAGGCCATCTATACTAAGCTCCACCAGATTTAAAATTAATAATAACTTTTAGCTGCATCTAGCCCGGAAAATAATTTTGGGGCTCCGAGATGCGCAAGACACATAAGTGCCTTCTTGCTGCACTACCTGCAACATGACCCTCATATTGTCACAATTCGAAGTAATCATGACTACTGGGTTGCCACACTCTTAGATCCCCCAAACTTTTCGATCAACCTTTTCATTTTAATAAAGACCAAAAAAATGGTCATTTTTGAAATTATAAGCATTAGCAGGTTATTAGAAACTGAAATCAAACAGTTTTCAACTCAAAACTTTATTCTAGGTGATGTTACATTCTCACATAGGACCCCTTGTTCGAAAGGAGCTTCTGAACTCTCTTGTCCATTGAATTTGTCAGGCTTTGGATGGTTTCTGCTTCAATTGTTTTGCATGAGGACAGAATACCCTCCCAGAGCTGTTGCTTAGATGTGAACTGCCTCCCGCCATCATAGACACTCCTTTTGATGATGCTCCAGAGGTTCTGAATGGGGTAGAGGTCAGGGGAGCATGGGGGTCACACCATAAGTTTGTCCCCTTTTATGCCCATATCAGCCAGAGATGCAGATGTTTTATGTGCAGCATGAGATGGTGCATTAGCATGCAAAAAAATGATCTTGCTGTGAAATACACGGTTCTTCTTCTTGAACCATGGCAGG
Organism: Phyllobates terribilis; assembly: GCF_046119375.1. Classification (NCBI taxonomy): domain Eukaryota; kingdom Metazoa; phylum Chordata; class Amphibia; order Anura; family Dendrobatidae; genus Phyllobates; species Phyllobates terribilis. The sequence goes on from NW_027362761.1 coordinate 256,831,686, forward strand.
AAGTGCTGTTTGAGAAAATCCACATACATTATGGAGTTCATCTTTAGCGCCTTCAGGGATCCTAAAGGGGCCGACAATCTCTCTCCCCATGATTCCAGCCCAAAACATTACTCCACCTCCTCCTTGTTGGCGCTGTAGCCGTGTTTGCGTGGGGTGTCCATCAACCAGCCATCCTCCACTCCATCCATCTGGACCATCGAGCGCTGCACGGCACTCATCCGTGAACAAAACAGTTTTGAAATCAGTCTTCATGTAATGTTTGGCCCACTGGAGCCGTTTCTGCTTGTGTGAAGTGGATAGAGGAGGTCGACAGGATGGCGTATGCACAGCTGCAAACCTCTGAAGGACCCTGCATCTTGTTGTTCGGGGGACGTTGGAGGCACCAGCAGCTTCAAAAACTTGTCTGCTGCTATGAGAAGGCTTTTTTGCTGCTGCTCTTTTAACCTGACGTAATTGCCTGTAGGAAAGAGTCCTCAATTTGCCCTTATCAGCACGCACACATGTGTACTGTGAATCAGCTACATACTTCTTGATTGCCAAGACACTTCATCCTGATCATCGCACAATGTTGATTGTAGTCATGCCTTGACCTAAACACTCCACAATTTGTTGCTTCTCAGCAGCCGACACATCCTTTTTCTTTCCCATTTTGGCAGAAAATGTAGGCTGCTTAATAATGTGGGACAGCCTTCTTAAGTAGTCTTGCCTTTCATTGGACACACCTGCCAATCTAATTAGCACAGGTGTCTGCAATTGCTTACAGTGATATAAAGAGCCCTGACACACATCACCATCAATGACTTTAACTGACAAACAAACAAATTCTTCCCTTATCACTCCTAAACACTTTTTGCATAATAATTTGGAACACAGTGTACATGTGCTTTTCCACAAAACACCAGTGGTTCACGTAGTGAATCTTAAAGTTCTAACTTGCCAACCGTGGTCTGTATGGAGTTGTTCAATAAAGGGCCCAAAATTAAGATAACATAGATGGGAGAGGTCTCTATGAATAGGAATTCCTAAGTATTTGATACCCTGTGAGGGCCAGGCAAAGGGAAAGTTGGACTGGATGGAATCCTATATGGATTTGGGGAGGGAGACATCGAGGGCCTCAGACTTCGCTGCATTGATTTTAAAATTTGACCATGTAACAAAGTGATCTATTTCAGCCATAACAGCATGGATGGATATATGTGATTGAGTGATATATACTAGGACATCATCAGCAAATAGAGAGCACTTGTACTCGGTGCCTCCCACCTCAATCCACCTAATATTGGGGTTATGGCGAATTGATGAGAGCAGGTGCTCCGTCACTAGGATGTATAAGAGAGGGGACAGAGGACATCCCTGCCTTGTCCCATTGGTGATTGTGAAAGGTGATGAAAATGTTCTGATGCAAACCCTGGGCCTTGGGACACCCGGAGCCGGACCCTTTTTGGTGGATGCTGGTGGTTGTAGTCTTCGTGGCGGCGACCCGGTTCCGTGGCTCAGGGTGATCAAACCAGTGGCGGAACTATTTATGTGGTTTTGATGTTTAAATCTCCGACTACGCCACCCGTGGATTGCGGTCAGAGTGAACCGCCGCTGCAGGGCAGACCGCTGAGGCTGGTGTTGTGGGTGCAGCAGAGCGTAGCATAACTCCCCACGGGAGGAGTATAGCCTCAGGGCAGTGTATGCGGAGGATGGGGGTGATGGTGCAGGGCAGCAGCAGTAACGACACGGAGTCAGTGATGCAGTCCAGGGCCTTTACTCACAGTTCTTATTATCCAGACCACGTCTGCAGGTAACGGCTGCCCACGTCGTACTGTGCTCACCAGGTGAGGGGCTCAGACAACTCCCAGATAACTTTGGAGCGCTTCACAGGACCCCCTTTGTGTGTCCTTTGTCTGGCCTTTCTTACCAACCCTTCTGTCCGGCTGCCTCGGGCCTCCTCTTGGTAAACTTGGCGCCAGTTTCCCTGACCCTATGTGGTGCCTTCCTAGCGGGTGTAGCGAGGGGCTGCGCCACATAAAATGTCACAGCCTCCGGTTTCTAGCTGAGGGGCTGGGACAGGCAGTAGGATGCCTTGCGGTGGACAGCCGAGCTCGATCCTTATAAAAGCTTTTTAACTGCAGCAGCTTTAGTGGACGCTACTGGAGCTGGAATTACGCGGCTGCTGGCATGAGACTTGCCCTCCAATAGATCCTTGTAAATGGATTTAAAGTGTATTCATTCAAATTAGAGAGACAATTTAAATTAAAAAGCTTAGAGCTGCCTCCACCACAGGGGGGCTCCCTCGACCCCCCAGCGGACAGGCACCAGTATTGGGAGAGGGGGGCTGGCCGTCAGGGTTCACCGCGGCTCTGGCACAAACCCGGCGACACGGAGGTGGCACGGGCAGGAGCGGACTGAACGTGTCGGCTTCTCACTTTTTGGATTTTAGAAGGGCATGACATGCCTATATCTGTGTCTCCCCCTCCTTTTACTCCTCCACCTCTTTTCTTTTCGCATGACTATACGTACTTGTCACTTTTCCATGTGTTAGTTGTGTCTTCTGAGCAGTTTGTCAACTTTTGGACACCTTTGAAGGTGTTTTCTATGTGTTTCTATGTGTTTTTGTTTGCCTGCCATTGGTTTTAACGGTGTTCGAAGGTGTTCGACGAACAGTTCGACGAACAGTTCGGCGAACACACGGGTGTTCGACGAACCGAACCGAACTCGAACACTATGGGGGTGGCTCAACACTAGAGAGGAGCCATTGAGAGGTGGTGTAGAGACTGTGGCCCGTGCAAACTAAGAAGAAGGGACCGTGCCAGCCAGAGGACTCCCCTGCAGCCCATCATCACCAGGCAGCCGCTGGAACTGTTCGCTCTGGACCATGTTAAACTGGCTCCAAGCAGAAGCGGGTATGTCTACCATCGTGGATCACTACTCCCGGTTCCTGGTGGTGGTCACTGTCAAAGACTTGACGGCTCAGACAGCAGCCAGAGCCTTCCAGCTGCACTTCTGCCGCCCACACGGGTACCCAGACCAAGTGCTGACGGACCAAGGACCAGCCTTCGAAGCGGAGGTCTTCCAGGAGTTCTGCAACCTGTATGGCTGCAAGAAGATAAGAACAACACCCTATCACCCCCAAACCAATGGACTCTGCGAGAAGATGAACCAGGTGGTGATAGATCTGCTAAAAACATTGCCCCTGGAAGAACGCAGTCTATGGCCTGAGAAACTGCCCGATCTGGTGGACCTGTATAACCACATCCCGGTAGGTTCCACCAACTGTACCCCAGCTTACCTAATGCGCGCAAGACCTGGTAAGCTGCCTGTTGACCTGGATATGGGAGTCCTGACGCCCGAGGACACCTCGCCAGAGGCAGACTGGGATACAGAACGGCAGCAGCAGTACCGGAAAGTACAGGAGAGCGTCGAGCGAAGTCTCTGTCAATCAAGAGAAAGGCAGGAGAGGACTTATAACCAACATGCTCCCGCTGTTCCCCTGGTACCTGGAGAGCAGGTCTTGAAAAGAAAAAGGCGGCTCCATAAGTTGGACGACCAGTGGGAAAAGGACCCGTACACCGTACAGCCCTCAAGCCACAATAATCCAAAGGTGTACGTCATCAGCAAGGATGGAGGAGAGACCACAGCCACTGTCTCCAGAGACCACCTGAAAAAGTGCCCCGAGAAGTTGCAAAGCACGGATGAAGATCAGGAAGACCCTCAACCCGTAGAGGAAAAGGAGGAAATGATCAGCACCGTACTCGGAGATTTTCTCCGGTCGTGGACACAAGTAAACAATGCTATCGTGGTGCCCGTCCTCACCTTTCTCCAGCTAGCCCCTCAAGTGCCTACAGAAGACCAGGTAGAGCTGGAAGAGCAGCCGGCCCAGGAGGCAGAAGAGTCCACACCAGCAGCACAGGAGAATCAACCCTCTGCTAGTAGTGAGCCTGCCGTGCCCCTAGTGAGCCAAAGAGTGCGCAGACAGCTGCCCAGCTTGCCCATAACACCTCCTACACCCTGTAGTGCAGGACCAGTTAGTGAGCTCCGTAGGTCCACTAGAGTCACTAGAGGTCAGATGCCCGCTCGCTGGAAAATATAAAGTAATGCACTGTAAATTTACCTGTTTCTTGAAAATGTTTATGGTTTATGTTTGTTGCCTGTTATTAATTATTTTTCTCAGTTACCCTGCAGATTTCTTTGGACTAACAGGTTATGGACGCTGGATAGCCGGAACAGTTTTGTAGATAGTTGCACCTTGGTGCCTCTTGCGAAGACGGCCGCGGAAGAGAAAACCTGTCTTGCGTGGCCTCCTTGCGGCCCAAAGTAGCTAGCTCCAGCCTTGCAGCCACGCCCAAGGCCAACGCAAGGGGTTTGCTTTGGACAGGTCCCCTACTTCGCTTAAAGCTTCACCTTGGGTGACATGGACACCCTCTGGTTTCATAAACTTTAAAGAACTAAAGCTTCTTGTAAATATGTTATTGTGTTATTGTTATACCCTTGTATTTATGTTTCTTTAAAAAATGTGTTTAGTCCCGGAGTACTAAAATTTACTAGGGGGGAATGTGGCACCCCAGGGGTCTGGTTGCCACAGTGATAGAAATATTATGTCTGAGAGCAAGTGGGAGGTTTCTCTGGTCAGGAGCCCTAAGCATGCAACACGGCCCACCCAGACCTGGGAGGGGAGGAATCTGCCCTTATAAACTGGGTCTGGGGCGGGATTAGTGAGTGAAGTCCCAGACAGAGACGCAGTCAGGTCTGGAGGACAGCAGACAGAGGGAAAGCAAGAACTAGGAGCTCTGTAGGAGCAGGAGCGAGTGCCAGAGGCTGGAAGCTAGAAAGCTCGCCTTGGCTGAAGACACTAAACCCGGACACGGAGTCCGAGGCTGTGGGGACATCCAGGTCCAACAGCAGAATCCAACCGGCAGGGGATTCCATGTCCTCTGGCCATAGAAGCCCGGAGGCACGGTCACAAGCAAGGGACCAGCACCGCCATGGTGAAGCGGAAGCTAACGGCAGGCCCCAAGTCACCGGCCATACGGGTGAGCACCACACGGTATACTCAGGGACGTGGGCTACTTCTGCCCGCATAGAGCAAGGTAGCCAGGAAAGAGTGCAGATAGTCGGGGAGGCCTACAACTCCACCTGGCCAGGGGAGATCCTACTTGCTTACAGACTGACCAGGCCCCTACTGCTAACCAGTACTCCCGGGAGGGTCTGCGTTATATCATCAGTAAAGACCCTGAACTGCACCACACGTCTCTGTGTTTCATCGCCGCACCAGCACCATCAGTACTGGGACGCTCACACCATCACTCCCATCATCCACTCTAGCTGCCCTGAGGCAATACTTCTCCCGTGGGGAGTTATCCCATGCTTGGCTGCGCATACAATATCAGCCTCAGCGGTCGGCAGCGCAGCGGCGGTCCCCACTGACCGCAATCCACGGGTGGCGTAGTCGGACATTTGTCATCACACTCAGACTGTCACTGGTTTGACCGCCCTGGGCACGGACCGGGTCACCGCCACGGAGGACTACAACCCCCAGCGATCCGGCTCCGGGTATCCCCCTGCACAGCACAGGCCGAGGGGGCGCGTCACAGTCACCCTACTCTATACAGTGAGTATGCTGCAATCACTCCTGGGCACATTGCTGTGGTGCAGACTGTTCATCATAGTACCAAGAAATGATTATAGGCACGCTCTCTGTGTACAGAGTGGTGACTAACCATTCCCTGCACTGCTCCACTGACTGGAAGTGGGTGATAGCAGGGAGAACTTAATTTTCTACCTGTAGCTGCTTTCACTTAGTTTAAATGCTATTTTCCTACAAACTAACCCTATATCTGCAAGTAAAGCAAACTAGAAAAATTGGAAAGACAAAAAGCGCGAATAGGGTCTTATCTGGTAAGCAGGTGGTGTTAACTGTAAAAGGTATGCTCACCTGATAGGGTTGTGCCAGTCACAACTCCTATAGAGGCATATGAGGGTTGCGGAAGGACCACCAAGAAGATCTGTTGCAGTAAATGTAGAATGTGATGGTTTCAAAATCAGCGCTGCCCAATAGTTCAACTATGAAAGACTATTGAAAGACCTTTGGTCACATGGCCATGATGTCGCCAAGGATCCTTTTACATATCTAGCCTTGGAAACTACACTGATAAGGCAGGCGGGACATTAAGGCTATGTGCCCACGTAGCAGATTTGATGCAGAGCGTTTTTGCTTCTCTCTGGCAGAAAAAAATGCATGCAGATTTACATGCGTTTTTCCTGCCAGAGAGAAACGTTTTTACATGCGTTTTCGCATGCGTTTTTTCAAGCAGTTTTCCAAGCGATTTTAGCATCACTTAGAAAAGTGCTTGACAACTTTGTCACACTATATAAATCCGTGCAACCGGCATGGCTTTATATAGTGTGACCAAGTAATAGTTAAAAAAAGAATAAGAATGGTAAAAAAAGAAAAAAAAAAGATTATACTTACCTTCTGATGTTCTCCCGGTGTTTTGTCCATGCCGTCCGGTCTCTTGCAATGCTCGTGGTGGTGTGAAGGACCTGCGGTGACTCCACATATTCTGCTGTCACTATTACAGCAGGACTCCTGCAGCTCATCTCACTGGTACAGGAGCTCTACCGTGTGATAAGCATGATGTACGTATCTGTCTTATAGCACTAAGGGGTTAAAGATCAAGTTTTTATTTGACTAAGCTGCAGTTTTTGTTAATGACTTTTGAATAGTGGGAGTATGGCTGGCACCCTAATTGGCTCTAAATATTTTCTTTGTTAAGCCAGCTATAAGTTGTTGTACAAACAGGATCTTTGTATATTTTTTACATCAGCCAGTCTCTGCAAATAGGCAAATTTCCTACTACTAGGGGTTTAATCATACCAGATTGTAATTGTGTTGTGCTGCATAATTTATTGCACTTTTCCAATATTTGCATGGCATCTATTTTGCCTGTTTATAATAAAGATAAATAATAATTTTTATTTATTTGTACAATGCAAATAAATAATCCATAGTATTTGACAAATCAGAAATGTAACCTCTTTGAAATAAATCTACCAAATTGTTTTATTCCTATTTTCTGACTCTTATCAGAGGAGGAAGTTACCTGGTTGGAACAATAGAACAATGTTATATTGGTGGAAATGCTGAAATCATTAAAGACATAATTGGTCAAGACGGTAATATTTGCCAAGAAGTGTGCATGTGGTGCAGGGGTGGATTAAGAGTAGCAAGGGCCCCGGGCAGTTTAGAAGGCACGCCCCCCCCCCCCCCACACACACACACCTGATGTATCACATGTCACATGATCCCCTGTGATAGATCATGTGATAGTTCACGTGAAATTAATTTGGCACAATATTAATTATAATATTTTTTTTTAGGCTGTGTGCCCACTTTGCGTTTTTTAAGCAATTCTGCTGCAGAAACACTTAAAAAACGCTTGGTAGAAGGTCTGCCATGTTCCCCAATGATAATCCGCATGTGCTGTGCACATGCTGCGGAAATTTCCGCTGCGGATTATCATTGCGGAAAAATCCGCAGCATTACCAATTATTTTGCGGAAGCGCGGCGTTTTGGCCGCCATTGACTTGCATTGGAACGCATGGATTACGCATCACTGCATCTGTACATGCAGAATCCATGCGTTTCAATGTGCGGATGGTACCCGGGTCTGGAGAAGAGGAGACTCTCCTCTGGACCCGGGTACCATAGAACCTGTAAAAAAAGAATAAAATAAAAAATAAATATTATACTTACCTTCTGATGGCCCCCGGTGTCTTTATCCGATGCGTCCCGGCTTGCCGGCAGCTCGCGATGGTCTGAAAAGGACCTGCCGTGACGTCATTTAGTCATGTGACGTTTCACGCGACAGCTGACGTCGGCAGGCCATCAGAAGGTAAGTATATATTTTTTATTTTTTACCATTCTTTTACGGTCACACTATATAAATCCATGCTGGTTGCATGGACTTATATAGTGTGACCAAGTTGTCAAGCACTTTCCAAGTGATGCTAAAATCATTTGGAAAGCGCTTGTCAACCCACATGCAGGAATGCATGTGAAGAACGCTTCACATCCGCATGTCCCTGGCAGGAAAAACGCATGTACAATCCGCATGTACAATCCACATGTACAATCCGCATGTACAATCCGCATGCATTTTTTTCTGCCAGGGAGATGCAGAAACGCTCAAAAAAAGTCCGGAGCATTTCTGCATCATGGGCACATAGCCTTACATTAATTGTATGACTCAATATGGAGCACACGTAGCCATCTATACACAGCAGGAGGCCGCACATAGCCATCTATACACAGCGGGAGGCCGCACGGCGCCATCTATACACAGTGGGAGGTCGCACGTAGCCATCTATACACAGCGGGAGGCCGCACATAGCCATCTATACACAGCGGGAGGCCACACGTAGCCATCTATACACAGCAGGAGGCCGCACGTAGCCATCTATACACAGCAGGGGGCCGCACGTAGCCATCTATACACAGCGGGAGGCCGCACGTAGCCATCTATACACAGCGGGAGGCCACACGTAGCCATCTATACACAGCGGGAGGCTGCACGTAGCCATCTATACACAGCGGGAGGCGGCACATAGCCATCTATACACAGCAGGAGGCTGCACGTAGCCAGCTATACACAGCAGGAGGCCGCTCGGTGCCATCTATACACAGCAGGAGGCCGCACGTAGCCATCTATACACAGAAGGCGGTCGCACGGTGTCATTTATACACAGTGGGAGGCCGCACGTAGCCATGTATACACAGCGGGAGGCCACACGTAGCCATCTATACACAGCGGGAGGCCGCACGTAGCCATCTATACACAGCGGGAGGCCGCACAGCGCCATCTGTACACAGCGGGAGGCCACACAGCGCCATCTATACACAGCGGGAGGCCGCACGTAGCCATCTATACACAGCGGGAGGCCGCACAGCGCCATCTGTACACAGCGGGAGGCCACACAGCGCCATCTATACACAGCGGGAGGCCGCACGCAGTCACGCACACACAAACATATACAGACATATATATACACGCTTAAACACATTTGAAACACAAAAATACATATAAACAGACATCACAGAATGATATCTGCCTGCACACGCACACATACACTCAATCACACATACACACACTCACTCTCACACATACACACTCTCTCACACAGACACACACAAACACACACAGACTCACCATCCCCGGGCTCCAGTCCTCCTGCTCCTTTCCGGTGCAGCACTGCAGGCCGGGCGCGCACTGCGTGATGTCACAGTTAGGAGACACGGCCGCGCACAGGGCCGTGTCTCCTAGCAGTGATGCGGCCGGGCCAGCACAGGGAAGTTAACAGCTGCAGTGCTGGCCTGGCCAGAGAAGAAGCAGCGTCCATGCGCTGCTGCTGCGGGAGCGGTCCGGTATGTGCTGCGGCGCCGCACATATAATGAGGGCAATCTGGCCATAGACACCCCGGAGCCCCGGGCCCCCTGGAGGCCCGAGGCCCCGGGCTGTAGCCCAGATTGCCCTCATTATAATCCGCCTATGATGTGGTGCGAGGAGGTGAGTTGCAGTTGCAGTTTTGCAGTGTGCAGTAAGTTCTTTGATGTATTTGATGAGTAGATACTACAGATATCTACTTGTGAAATTGTCCACCTCAGTGTGGTTGACCGCCAGAATATGAAACAAGGCATTTGTCAGCAGCACTGAATTTACATTGAAAGAGCTTTAGAGCAGGAATTCGTACCATCTTTCATAGCTGATATAGTCACAAATAAAGATTATCTAGTCTATGAGTTCTGCACCAAAGGCTTCATTTCAGGAGTCAAGTGTTAGAACTCTCCTGTTAGGTTTTTTCTAGTTTGCTGGTCACATGACCATTTTTGCCTATTTAATCCGGCTCCGCCCTCCTGGCCTTGCTGGACTTCATTGTATTTACTACTCTTGAGCTAGCTTGGTGCTCTGTTACCGTTCTCTGTTAGTTTTGCTAGGTCTTCGGACCTCTATGTTCTTTGTTGTGTGTTTGTCTTTTACTGCTACAATTTCTGCTAGGAGGTGTCCAACTTTATCCCAGTCCCTAGTTCTTGTAGGGATCCCTCCCTTGTATCTTCGTACAGACTAGCCGAGGACTTTAGCGTGTCTGATCGCAGGATCAGGTTCCCCATTACATCGTAGGGATCCAGTTTAGTTCTATTGTAGGGACAGATCTCCTGTCTTTCCTTAGTGCTTGTAGCAGATCATAACAGTAAGTCCAGTCCAAAAAAATTTCTCTAAGGAAAGACCTCCAGTTTCCATCATGGTCTCGGTTCAAGATTTGGCTCAACGCTTGCAGGGACTCTCTCTGGAGGTGGCCGAGCTCCAACAACACGTGAGTAGCTGTTCTGGAGCACATTTGGTAGAGCCAAAGGTACGTCTGCCTGATCTATTTTTTGGTGAACAACAAGATTTTTTTTCTTTTAAAAATGCTTGTTTATTGTATTTTCGTTTAAGACCCAGATCCTCTGGTGATGAATCACAGCGCATAGGGTTCATAATGTCACTTTTGCGCAAGGATCCTCAGGGATGGGCTTTTTCTCTCCAACCTAGTGATCCGTGCTTTAGATCAGTGGATAGTTTTTTTTCTGCTTTGGGTTTGTTGTACGATGATCCTGATCGTGTCTCATCTGCTGAGTCTGAATTGAGACGTTTGAGGCAGGGATCAGGTAATGTGGAAAAGTATTGTTCTCACTTCCGTCGGTGGTCTGCCCAGGTGGGGTGGAACGATTCAGCTTTGAAAAGTTTGTTTCTTGCGGGGCTAGGTGAAAGGGTTAAAGATTTGCTGATTGCTTATCCCACACCTGGAAACTTGCAGGAGGCTATGCAATTAGCTATACGGGTGGACAGGAGACTGCGTGCAAGGGTTAATGAGAGAAAATCCTCTGCTATGTCAGCTCCGAGTCTTGAGAGGGTCTGTGCTGACAAAGGAGAGCCGATGGACATTGGGGCGATGACACCCCGCTCACAGGAAAAAGACCGCAGGCTTTCTGAAGGTTTGTGCTTCTATTGCGGAAATTCTGGTCATTTTATTAAGAACTGTGTGCTTCGTATGAACAAAGAAAAAAAAATGGTCAGTTATGCACGTATAGCCTGTTTGAATACAAAGGGAGTATTCCTATCTGCTACTACCGCTGCTCAGGAAGAATTAATTGAATTTCGGGTATTTGTGGATTGTGGTTCTACTCTGAATGTGATTGATGGGGGATTCTTGGAAAAACTTATATTAAAACCTAAACCTTTGTCATCCCCTATTGCTGTGGTTTCTGTTGATGGCTCTCCCTTGAAGAGTGTTACTCACAAGGTCTGTGAGTTTCCCCTCACTATTAATGGTGTTCATCAAGACAATTTTGATTTGGTAGTATTGAATAATTTGCCTTCTCCAGTAATATTGGGGTTGCCCTGGTTAAAATTGCATAATCCTGTACTGGATTGGTCTACCAATGAAATTAAAATAACCTCGGCACTCAATGGATATGAAAGAATATGATATTTTATTATAGTATGCAGTCCAAATTATAAGTAAACGTTTCGGTCCACATTGACCTTCATCAGTATTGCTGCAAAATACAAGTAATGCAGTACAGAGATTAAATACAACATACATTTGAACATAAATTGAGCTAGATGGGGACAAAAAGGGGAAGGAAAAAAGGGGAATGGGAGAAGGTATAGGGTGCTGCCTATGATCGCGGAAGAAAGCAACTAGGGGAGACCTACCAGACTGCCAGTGAAACTGTGCGTGGCTGAACGGCCCGGACAAAGAGTCTCTAAGGCTACCTAGAAGCATACAAATGCCAAGGTAAGAGGCTGGTAGTACTAGAGTGTAAAGGGGAGAGACAAGGAGTACTATACCTGAGCGGTGACCTGTGTATGGCCTGGACTACGCGGTATCCCCCGCTAGTAGAGAGCGCTGCCATAAGGTATGGAAGGCATATATTTATAGGGCAAAACTAATTGAATAGAACGCTGCAGAGCGCGCCGCCGCGGAAGCGGAAGTGACGTCACCGGATGTGACGATATGGGTGATGCGTGCGGTCCAGAGGCTTGCGTTCCACACTAATAGGAAGTAACTGGGCGTGCGCTGCCGCTGTGGAAACGGAGGAGGGACTGGATAGGAGGGCAGGAACAGAGGGCAAGGATATCTAAGAGGGAAGGAAACAAAGAATAAATAAATGCATACCAATGCAGTAGCCAATTGTAGACAAAGTACAGTAATATTGCCATAAGATAATACAGGGAAAATACAGTATTTGTGCAACATTTTATACAAGTCAAAACAGCAATCATGGAGCATAATAATAAGGAGTACCCAATTTATGATCATAATACCTGGATAAATCCCAGGGGGGGGGCTGTATATAAGGTTATAATGATATGTGAAACAAAGAGAAAACTATGCCTAGTGGATGCAATCTTACATAAAAGCTGATAAATCGTATTCCCTATTCAGACCCTTAGGGGTTCTGGATTCCAGCTCGTGGATCCAGAAAGCTTCTCTCTTTTTTAGGAGTGTGATACGATCACCACCTCTGCGTGGTGGTGGTACCTGTTCCAGAACTTGGAACCTTAGTTGTGAGATATTGTGTCCTTTTGTAATAAAATGGTGGGGAATGGGTAGTAGCATATTTTTACATCTTATGGTAGATTTGTGTTTGGAGATACGATCTTTCACCGATTGCGTGGTTTCGCCAATGTAGATCATGCCGCATGGGCATTTGATAAGATAGACCACGAATGAACTGTCGCACGTAAAATAGTCTTTGATGGTGTATCTCTTACCTGTCTGAGGATGGGAAACGGAATTACCTTTAAGGACATTATTGCACTGGTGGCAATGGAGGCACGGGAATGTGCCCGTTTTTGGATTCTGGAGGAAACGTTGCGTCTGCCCAGTTATACTACCACCAATATCCGCGCGTACTAGCGCGTCTTTAATGTTGGGAGCTCTTTTGAAGCAGGGCATGAAGGGTTGTTTGAATGAGGGTATGGTAGGATATGCTTCTTGTAGTAAGTTCCAGTGTTTTTTGATGGCTTTATGAAGAAGATAGGCATATGGATGGAACGTATGGACAAAGGGAACTCGTTCCTTTTTGTTCGTAGTTGAATCACCAGTTGGGTTCCTCATACTGGTTTGGAGAGCGGAGGATGGGTAACCCCGTTCTCTAAATTTAGATTGCATCTCCTGGAGTCTTAGGGCTCTAGTGTCTGGATCTGTGACAATGCGTTCAACCCTTTTGAATTGGGACCTGGGGATGGATGTTATCATGGGTTTGGGGTGATTGCTGGTGAAGTGTAGTAAACCATTTCGATCCGTGGGTTTACGAAAGAGGTCTGTACTCAGGCGCCCCTCGGTGTCTTTCAACACCAGGGTGTCTAGAAAACTGATCTTAAATGGATCCTGGGTCATGGTGAAACCAAGATCAGGCCAAGCCGAATTGAGGAAATTGTAGAACAGTTTGAGGGACTCCAATGGGCCGTCCCAAATGCAAAAAATATCGTCAATAAATCTTTTCCATATGACAGAATGTGTCTGAAACAGAGGGTGTGAGTAAACCATCCGGTTTTCAAAGGTAGCCATATAGCAATTTGCATAAGGGGGGGCCACATTGGAGCCCATTGCGGTGCCCTTGATCTGGAGATAGTAGGAGTCTCCGAACAGGAAGTAGTTTTTGGTGAGAACCAATGTGAGTAACTCAATGGAAAGGTCTATAACTCGGGGATCTATCAATGAATCAGTCATGAGAGTTTTGACTGTTTCTATACCGGTGTCATGAGGTATGGACGTGTACAGGTTTCTGACGTCAAAAGTGACTAGCAGTGCGTCAGAGGGCACTTGTCCCACCTCTTTAAGGGCCGTAAGAAAGGCCCCAGTGTCCAGAAGATAGGCAGGGCTTTTCTGGGTGAGGGGAGTTAAGATTTTCTCCAAGAAAATAGCCAATGGAGAGAGGAGAGAATCTGTGGAGGCTACGATCGGTCGGCCCGGTGGGTTCGTCAAACTTTTGTGTATCTTGGGTAATGTGTAGAAGACTGGTGTGACCGGATGAATCTTTGTTAGAAATTCGCATGTTTTGGTATCTATAACTCTGGCTCCAGCAAATCGGCAAATAGTTGTGTTGATCAGCTTGCTGAAGTGGAGGGTGGGGTCATGTGGTAGACGGCGATAAGTGGTGGTATCGTTTAATTGCCGTTCAATTTCAGTGATGTATTGTGCTCTATCCATGACCACTATTGCTCCCCCCTTGTCAGCTGGTTTGATGATGATATTTTTGTCCTCTTTTAGAATTTTGAGGGCCTGTTGGTCTAGGGATGATAGGTTGGATTCATAGTGTATCCTGCCCCTGTCTGCTCTGGACCTAAGGTCTTTGAATGCACTGTCAACAAAACCAATAAAAGTTTCGAGGGCATGTGAGCCTTGGGGTGGTCTATATGAACTACGGGTGTAAAGGCCAAGACTTTTGGAAGTGATGGCTACCTGAGGATCTGAGGGATGGACTGAGAGGGGATGAGAGATATTAGGAGAGTTAGGTTGGGCAAAATGAACCTTGAGTCTGAGTGACCGATAGAACCTTTGGAGTTCCATCTCCAGTTTGAAAGTATTGGGGCGGTAAGAGGGACAAAAGGAAATGCCTTTCTGTAATAGAGTTGTTTGAGCTCTATTCAAGGTCTTCTACACATTACCCAAGATACACAAAAGTTTGACGAACCCACCGGGCCGACCGATCGTAGCCTCCACAGATTTTCTCCTCTCTCCATTGGCTATTTTCTTGGAGAAAATCTTAACTCCCCTCACCCAGAAAAGCCCTGCCTATCTTCTGGACACTGGGGCCTTTCTTACGGCCCTTAAAGAGGTGGGACAAGTGCCATCTGACGCACTGCTTGTCACTTTTGACGTCAGAAACCTGTACACGTCCATACCTCATGACACCGGTATAGAAACAGTCAAAACTCTCATGACTGATTCATTGATAGATCCCCGAGTTATAGACCTTTCCATTGAGTTACTCACATTGGTTCTCACCAAAAACTACTTCCTGTTCGGAGACTCCTACTATCTCCAGATCAAGGGCACCACAATGGGCTCCAATGTGGCCCCCCCTTATGCAAATTGCTATATGGCTACCTTTGAAAACCGGATGGTTTACTCACACCCTCTGTTTCAGACACATTCTGTCATATGGAAAAGATTTATTGACGATATTTTTTGCATTTGGGACGGCCCATTGGAGTCCCTCAAACTGTTCTACAATTTTCTCAATTCGGCTTGGCCTGATCTTGGTTTCACCATGACCCAGGATCCATTTAAGATCAGTTTTCTAGACACCCTGGTGTTGAAAGACACCGAGGGGCGCCTGAGTACAGACCTCTTTCGTAAACCCACGGATCGAAATGGTTTACTACACTTCACCAGCAATCACCCCAAACCCATGATAACATCCATCCCCAGGTCCCAATTCAAAAGGGTTGAACGCATTGTCACAGATCCAGACACTAGAGCCCTAAGACTCCAGGAGATGCAATCTAAATTTAGAGAACGGGGTTACCCATGCTCCGCTCTCCAAACCAGTATGAGGAACCCAACTGGAGGTTCAACTACGAACAAAAAGGAACGAGTTCCCTTTGTCCATACGTTCCATCCATATGCCTATCTTCTTCATAAAGCCATCAAAAAACACTGGAACTTACTACAAGAAGCATATCCTACCATACCCTCATTCAAACAACCCTTCATGCCCTGCTTCAAAAGAGCTCCCAACATTAAAGACGCGCTAGTACGCGCGGATATTGGTGGTAGTATAACTGGGCAGACGCAACGTTTCCTCCAGAATCCAAAAACGGGCACATTCCCGTGCCTCCATTGCCACCAGTGCAATAATGTCCTTAAAGGTAATTCCGTTTCCCATCCTCAGACAGGTAAGAGATACACCATCAAAGACTATTTTACGTGCGACAGTTCATTCGTGGTCTATCTTATCAAATGCCCATGCGGCATGATCTACATTGGCGAAACCACGCAATCGGGGAAAGATCGTATCTCCAAACACAAATCTACCATAAGATGTAAAAATATGCTACTACCCATTCCCCACCATTTTATTACAAAAGGACACAATATCTCACAACTAAGGTTCCAAGTTCTGGAACAGGTACCACCACCACGCAGAGGTGGTGATCGTATCACACTCCTAAAAAAGAGAGAAGCTTTCTGGATCCACGAGCTGGAATCCAGAACCCCTAAGGGTCTGAATAGGGAATACGATTTATCAGCTTTTATGTAAGATTGCATCCACTAGGCATAGTTTTCTCTTTGTTTCACATATCATTATAACCTTATATACAGCCCCCCCCCTGGGATTTATCCAGGTATTATGATCATAAATTGGGTACTCCTTATTATTATGCTCCATGATTGCTGTTTTGACTTGTATAAAATGTTGCACAAATACTGTATTTTCCCTGTATTATCTTATGGCAATATTACTGTACTCTGTCTACAATTGGCTACTGCATTGGTATGCATTTATTTATTCTTTGTTTCCTTCCCTCTTAGATATCCTTGCCCTCTGTTCCTGCCCTCCTATCCAGTCCCTCCTCCGTTTCCACAGCGGCAGCGCACGCCCAGTTACTTCCTATTAGTGTGGAACGCAAGCCTCTGGACCGCACGCATCACCCATATCGTCACATCCGGTGACGTCACTTCCGCTTCCGCGCCGGCGCGCTCTGCAGCGTTCTATTCAATTAGTTTTGCCCTATAAATATATGCCTTCCATACCTTATGGCAGCGCTCTCTACTAGCGGGGGATACCGCGTAGTCCAGGCCATACACAGGTCACCGCTCAGGTATAGTACTCCTTGTCTCTCCCCTTTACACTCTAGTACTACCAGCCTCTTACCTTGGCATTTGTATGCTTCTAGGTAGCCTTAGAGACTCTTTGTCCGGGCCGTTCAGCCACGCACACTTTCACTGGCAGTCTGGTAGGTCTCCCCTAGTTGCTTTCTTCCGCGATCATAGGCAGCACCCTATACCTTCTCCCATTCCCCTTTTTTCCTTCCCCTTTTTGTCCCCATCTAGCTCAATTTATGTTCAAATGTATGTTGTATTTAATCTCTGTACTGCATTACTTGTATTTTGCAGCAATACTGATGAAGGTCAATGTGGACCGAAACGTTTACTTATAATTTGGACTGCATACTATAATAAAATATCATATTCTTTCATATCCATTGAGTGCCGAGGTTATTTTCAGTATAGTATGGGTTCGGCCCCTACTCGTGCACCACTTTAAACAGCTGTGCAGTGTTTTTTGCTTCTACCAATGAAATTAAGTCCTGGAGCCCTAAATGTTATGACAAGTGTTGTAACGGACATATTGCTGCGGTGGAAAAAGGGGAATTACCTGTACCTATTCAGGATTTTTGGAGAGTTTTTTCTGAGGAGGAGTCACAAATTTTGCCTCCCCATAGAGACTATGATTGTACCATTGAATTTGTCCCTGGAGCGACTCTTCCTAAAAGTCGTTTATTTAATCTTACTATTCCTGAGAGAAAGGCTTTGGAGGAATACATACAGACAAGCTTGGCCGCCGGTCACATTAGGCCTTCCAAGTCTCCTGTGGCTGTTGGATTTTTTTTTGTTAAAAAAAAAGATGGCGGTTTACGTCCTTGTCTGGACTTTCGTGAGATTAATAAAATTACTGTACGCAATCCTTACCCACTGCCATTGATTCCTGATTTGTTTAACCAGTTAGTGGGGGCCAATTGGTTCTCTAAAATTGATCTCCGGGGGGCATACAATTTGTTGCGCATGAAGGAGGGTGATGAATGGAAGACTGCTTTTAACACTCCTGTGGGTCATTTTGAGAATCTGGTTATGCCTTTTGGTCTTACCAATGCTCCAGCATTTTTTCAGAATCTTATTAATGACATCCTTAGACCTTTGATCGGCAAAAATGTGGTTGTGTATTTGGATGACATTCTGATTTATTCGCCTGATCTGGAGTCTCATTGGCGGAGCGTACGTGAGGTTTTATAGTTATGAATGGACAATTCGCTTTTTGCTAAGCTGGAGAAATGTGAGTTCGCTGTACAGAGAATTAGTTTTTTGGGTTACATTATCTCCAGTGAAGGTTTTGAGATGGACCCGGTTAAAGTTCAAGCTGTGCAGGAATGGCCTAGGCCTATTGGTTTGAAATCTATACAGAGGTTTTTGGGTTTCGCCAATTATTACAGAAAATTCATAAAAAATTTTTCTATTATTGTCAAACCGCTGACCGATCTCACTATGAAAGGTGCTAATGCGGTTCAGTGGACTTCTGAGGCCATTGAAGCTTTTGTGTTTCTTAAGGAGAGGTTCAGCTCTGCTCCCATCCTTATGTAGCCTGATGTGACTAAGCCGTTTTTGGTTGAGGTTGATGCTTCTTCTGTGGGGGTTGGTGCGGTGTTGTCTCAGGAAAGCAAGGATGGAGTACATCCCTGTGCCTTTTTTTCAAAAAAATTTTCTGAGACTGAACTTAATTACGATATTGGTAATCGGGAATTGCTGGCTATTAAACTCGCATTTGAACACTGGCGTCATCTCTTGGAAGGTGCTGAATTTCCCATTCAGGTTTTCACTGATCATAAAAATCTGATCTATCTTGATGCGGCCAAGCGCTTGAATGCCCGTCAGGCTAGGTGGGCACTTTTTTTCTCGCGGTTTAATTTTTCCGTTACTTACATCCCGGGTACCAAAAATGTTAAAGCGGATGCTTTGTCTCGCAGCTTTTCTCCCATGGTCAGTGCTGAGGAGGAGGAGAGCATTTTACAAGAAGGTGTTTTGGAGGATGAGATTCTTAAAGCTCAGGAGAATGCCCCATCTAACACTCCCCATGGGAGGTTGTTTGTGCCTAGGACCTTTAGGAGAGATTTGTTTGTTGAGTGTCATGAGTCTCGGTTGGCTGGTCATCCAGGAATTTCTGAGACCAAGAGACTTGTGGGTCGCAGTTTTTGGTGGCCTGGATGGCAGAAGGAAGTCATTAAGTGGGTGCGTCAATGTACTGTGTGTGCTAGATCTAAGTCTTCGCATGCTCCTGCTGCGGGGTTGCTTTGCCCTCTGGAGGTTCCTAGTGCACCTTGGACACATCTGGCTATGGACTTAATTACTGACCTTCCCCCCTCTGAAGGTTTCACGGACATCTGGGTGGTCGTGGACCGTTTTAGCAAGATGTGTCACTTGGTTCCCTTCATCAAACTGCCTTGCGCTAAGACACTCGCTAAGGCCTTTGTCAAGGAAATTGTCAGACTACATGGCGTTCCTACTGACATTGTTTCTGATAGGGGACCTCAGTTTGTGGCTCATTTTTTGGCGTGCCTTTTGTGACAGGTTGGGAGTTCATTTGTCGTTTTCATCCGGATATCATCCTGAGTCTAATGGCCAGACAGAAAGAAAGAACCAGGATGTTGAGCAGTTCTTGCGTTGCTTTGTGGCAGACAATCAAGAGGGGTGGTCTGAGTTTCTGCCACTTGCTGAATTTGCTCTTAACAACCATACATCCTCTTCTGCTGGGTGTTCGCCTTTTTTTTGTTGTACTGGGAGACATCCGTCTTTTGGGTCATTCTCCAAATTGGTATCGGCTGTGCCGGAGGAGGAGAGTTTTTCCGGTGATTTGGAGAGAGTTTGGACGGATGTGCGTGATAGTCTTCAGGAGGCTAACAAAAAATCTAAGAGGTACTTTGATAGGAAACGGCAAGAGGTTTCGTTTGCTATTGGTGACATGGTTTGGTTGTCCTCTAAGAATCTGCGATTGAGGATTCCTTCGAAAAAATTAGGTCCCAAGTTTGTAGGGCCCTTTAAGGTGCTTCAGATAGTTAACCAATCTGCTGTTAGGTTGGAGATTCCTACCTCCTGGAAGATTAATCCAGTGTTTCATGTTTCTCTGTTGAAAAAAGCTGATGTGTCGGTTGGTGACGCCTCTGCCACTGTTCCTCCGGTGGTGGAGGACGGGGAATATGAAATTTCCCGCATCCTAAATTCTAGACGGTATAGAGGGAGTTTGCAGTATCTCGTCGCTTGGAAGGGTTTCGGACCCGAGGATAACTCATGGGTGAGGACGGATGATGTTTCTGCTTCCAGACTTGTCAGAGCGTTTCACAGGAGATTTCCTGATAAGCCCGGTCCTAGGGGATCCGGAGGATCCTCTTAGAAGAGGGGGTACTGTTAGAACTCTCCTGTTAGGTTTTTTCTAGTTTGCTGGTCACATGACCATTTTTGCCTATTTAATCCGGCTCCGCCCTCCTGGCCTTGCTGGACTTCATTGTATTTACTACTCTTGAGCTAGCTTGGTGCTCTGTTACCGTTCTCTGTTAGTTTTGCTAGGTCTTCGGACCTCTATGTTCTTTGTTGTGTGTTTGTCTTTTACTGCTACAATTTCTGCTAGGAGGTGTCCAACTTTATCCCAGTCCCTAGTTCTTGTAGGGATCCCTCCCTTGCATCTATAGGTCTTCGTACAGACTAGCCGAGGACTTTAGCGGGTCTGATCGCAGGATCAGGTTCCCCGTTACATTGTAGGGATCCAGTTTAGTTCTATTGTAGGGACAGATCTCCTGTCTTTCCTTAGTGCTTGTAGCAGATCATAACATCAAGAATGATACATTATTGGCCTAGTAGATGTTTACTTCCTACCCTACCTTGGGCCAAGCCTGAAGAGACAGTAGCCCTCACAGATGTACTTATGGTTAAAGGGGTTGTCTGATACCTATGATGCACTTTACAAATATCTACCTTTAACGGGGTAGTCCTAAGGCAATGCATTGTTCTAATAACTCCCTATCTATTTAGTCCCATAATCTAAGCTATCTTCTAATACACTTACTTTAAAAAATTCCTACCATTCCCTAAATACACTAACAGCTTTTGTATTTTTTTTCCTATTTCCTGTCTGTTGACGATTCGTTTGAGTAACGCAGTGCATGCTGGGATATTCATTAGAGGGGCAGAGGCTGCGGTCATTGTCACAGCTCCTGCCCCTCCATGAAACTAAGCATTATCAGTCACGCTTGTTTCATGGGCTGGTCCCTGCTCTGTACATGAGTGTCTCCATTGTGCAGTGTCCCCCCCCCATGTGCAGTCTCCCTCCGCGCCCTGTGTGATGAGTGCAGCGTCAGGTCTGCTGTCTGCTTAGATGAATAGTAAAAAGCCGTCAGTGGAGAGGTGTCACTATTCCTGGCAGACACAAGGGACGTCACCTGCGGAGGCAGTGCTAGTCACCTGCACACCTGGTATAGTGACACCTCCCTGCTGCCGGCTTATTACTATTCATCTATACCAAGAATTGACTGGACTCTGTTTCAGGGAGGGGAAGGGGCTGTGACAATGACCGCAGCCTCTACCTCCCTGATGATGCTTCATTTGAGTATCCCAGTATACAGTGGGTTACTCAAACGAATCGTAATCAGACAGGGAATAGGAAAAAAATATACAATAGCTGTTAGTGTAGTTAGGGAACAGTGGGGAAATTTTAAAGCAAGTAAGTTAGAAAATAGCTTAGAATTATGGGACTAAATGCCTAGGGAGTTAGGAGAAAAGTGCTGTACCTTTCAGACCACCCCCTTAAGTACTAATCACTTTTGTAATTTGCTTTATTATAAAATTGTCTATTCTCCTCCATATACAGCTAATTCTTGTATGTGTAATTTTTTTCTTTAAGCCAAGTTGTTAAGTGGAAGACTTCTGAAAATCATTGAGAAACAAAGAGAACAAAATGAACAACTCTTAAGGTTCCCATTATAATAATGTCATCTGAACTTGTTGAATTCATCAGGATCGACCAACAGTCTAATGTATATTTTGGCCTCCCAGTTCTCCTCTAACATACAATGTCAGTGGAGATAAGGATTCAGCATGTCCAATTTTGGAATGCTGATCCTTCTGTTCTTGGTGAGCTAAGCTGCCACCAGAGAACACAGGAGTTCTTGGCAGAGATAGCGCTCCTATATATGGAGGAGTCGGGAGAGATAGCTATCGGCCAAACAATCTGTGAACCATCATTTTTCGACAACTATTTACTGTCGATAGACTCTTAGAATTGAGGAGCTTGTGGTATTACCCATCAAAAAATAATGAAGCATCACAAACATTTCTAGTGGGATCAAACAAGTGTCTATGTATTCTATTGTTAAGGCTGCATGTAGTGAAACCTACATTCTGTAATTTGAATGTGGTACACATCACCAGGTGAACCCCTTAATGACCACGCCTAATTTTTCAAAACCGACGTGTCACTTTATGTGTTAATAACTCTGGGATGTTTCAACAAATCCCAGTGATTCTGAGATTGTTTTTTTTTTCATGATACGTTGTACTTTATGTTAGTGGTAAATTTAGGCCAAAATGCACAATTTTTGAAAAATATTTTTTTTTGTTAGGAAATTAGAAGGGTGAAAAGTTGACCAGCGATTTGTCATTTTTACAACAAAATTTACAAAACCATTTTTTTATGGCCTACATCACATTTGAAATGACTTTGAGGGGTCTATATGACATAAAATACCCAAAAGTGACACCATTCTAAAAACTGCACCCCTCAAGATGCTGAAAACCACATTCAAGAAGGGTATTAATATTTCAGGTGCTTTACAGGAATTAATGGAATATAGAAGGAAAAAATAAATATTTAACTTTTTTTCACAGAAATTTTCCTTTAGTCACAATTTTTTTTACTTTCACAAGGGTAACAAGATAAAATGGAGCCTTTGTGCTACCAGTAATGTGTAAGCCCCCTATATTTCTGATTAACAGATGATGAACTTGAGTGGGGACTTGGGGACTGAGTTGAACTTTTATTGGGAATATTTTACATAACATTTTGGATCACATTTATCCGGCGCTCTTACGCTGAGCACTTGGAGGTTTCCATCTAAATTTCCGATTGAAACCCCCAACAGATCCATTCACTATAATGAGGCACCAGAATTACTTTGGACTCTGTCTGGCCTCTGTTCAGCATTGTACTTCTTCTCAGAAGTGCACAAAACTGTGGCCGACGGCACTTTTATGCACGCCTAAAAAGACGGACACCGCTGGATCACAGGTCAAGCAAAGTTCACAGTTCCTCCATCTGCCTCATTATAGGGAATCTTCTGCCTGGGGTTCCATCTGAATTACGTGTTTCAGAGATTTTCACTGAAACCCAGTGTAAGCGCTCAGCGCCGAGCGCAGGATAAATGTGAGCCGAGCCTTACTGCGATCTTTGGGAGGTAGAATGAACAAAGTAACAGTAGGTGAAGAATTGGTTTTATTTATTTTTTATGCCATTCTTCATGCGGTATAAGCAGTGATGAGCAAGTACCATAATATTCGTAATCGCTATACTCGTAACGAGTACTTTGTAATAATCGCGTATTCGTTCCAAATAGCGAGTACAAAGTAAGTCAATGGGAAATGCAAGTAATTTTCTGCTGGACCCTACAAAGGGGTCTGGGGGCCTGAGGAAAAGACTGAAATGGATGGGAAAGTGATGAAACAGAATAGGAAGAGCCTGGAGGATATGCCTGCATGCATTTCTGACTCACATATGGTTTCTGGGAATAAGTTTGTCGCAGTATTACGCCACTTTTACAGACACACAAGAACAACTACCAAACCTCTTGTGTACAAGGTGCCTCTTGTGTAAATTTGAGAGTGCCCTCACTTATTCATATTGTAGGGCCCTCACTCTATTATTTAACTCATTTAAGGGCAGAGACTATAGAGAAAAAGGCCAAGAGACATGGAGTACTAGAAGGTAGCAGTGAATGCGGCCTTCTATCCTCAGGTTTGGCTTAACTCTGTGTACCGGAAAAATAAAGCTGCACTAGTCAACTGGATGACGAGCTCAAATATATCACTTGTGCAAGTCAATGGGCAAAGGATATATGGTGCCCCCCTTCCAAGATGGATTGGAGAAGCTTCTCCAAATGGCTCAGAGATTTTGATTGTCAATTTTCCCCAGATTATATAGCAAGAGAAGACTTCTAGATACTGTACTACTTGGTCCAGTGCAGAATGTGCATCCTATTTCCAAAAATTACTCCTGGGGGCCGTGTCATAGGTGCAGGAAGATTCCATGACAAGGGCCTCCCTTGACAAACATTATCTATGATGGAGTACTGTAGTAGTTGTGGCCCTCAATTCAAGTTTTCAGATGGCCATCAGTCGGTCATCAACAGTCAGTGTACATTTCTATTGAATATGTATCCCCTATCTCAGTCACAATGTGGCACAAGCCAGGCATGTTTTTTTGCCAAATAGGGTGACTAACAGTACATTTCTATTGAATATGTATCCCCTATCTCAGTCATAATGTGGCACAACCTGTGACAAGGGCTCCAATGACAAATATTAGTTTGGTAGGACCACTGTACATTCCAAATTTGTCCACTGCACAATGTGCATAGAGTTTGTAAAAATTAGCCCTATGGGCTGTGTCATGGTTGACGCAGGAAGCCACCATCCCAAGGGCCTCCAATCACAAATAGTAGTTAGGCTGGAGTAGGAATACTGTCCTGGTTTGTCCACTGCACAATGTGCATAGGGTTTGTAAAAATTAGCCTTATGGGCTGAGTCATGGTTGACGAAGGAAGGAAACAGGTTTTTATGGGAAGGGGGTGACATTAAAAGCAGTAGCATGGATCTGCATTTTTGGTGAATTTAGTTTGGCTTGCTGTCATCTGGAGGGATTACAAACTGTGGAGATATCCTGCCCTTGTTGAATTTAATCAGAGTAAGTCTGTCTGCATTTTCTGTGGAGAGGCGTGTGCGCCTATCAGTGATGATTGCCCCAGCGGAACTGAAAACACGCTCTGCAGCGTGTAGACCAGCACCTCCAAGGCATATAAGGAGAGGTTGGGCCAAGTGTTTAGCTTAGACACCCAATAATTAAAGGGAACTGAAGCATATCCCTTGGTATTGAAAAGAGCCGGTACCTCTGCCACCAGCATTGTCTGAGGGTGATGTTTTCAGCAACTGATCTACAACGGCCCAATTGAACTATTCCATTGTAAAACTCTTTGGTGACTCCAAAAGGAGAGAAGGAAATCTCTCCTTGTACCATGGATCGGGAAAGGTGGCCAACCAGTATAGGTTGTTGGATAAAATGTGTATCATGCGAGGGTCTTGCCACAGACACTTACACATGAACTGTGCCATGTGCGCCAAGCTGCAAAAAGACAAATATTCTGTGTCCCCAACAGTAGAAACAGTACCAATCCTCTCCTCATGCTGACTCGCCTCCTCCTCCTCTCCAACCCATCCAGGCTGGACAGACATGAAGCTTGGGTTGGGTGTCCCCTCTGTAGCATTACGAGTCCCCTCGGTAGCACAGAAAAACAAGTCCTCTCCATCCTCATCCTCCTCATCTTCCTCCTCATCACCCAATGTTGCCTCAGAATATTGGCTGGGCTGGGTAGTATCACCCATTGGGAAATCTGGCTCCATACCAGCATACTGGGCACTCAAGGCTTCCTCTTTGAGATTATGCAGTGATTGTTTCAAGAGACATAGCAGCGGGATGGTTATGCCTGATCACCGCTCAAGAGGTTGGTGCAGTACTCAAAGTTCTCAAGAACCTCACAAATGTCAGCAATCCACACCCACTCGACAGTTATGTGTGGTGGCTGACTCTCAGTCTGATGGGCATGTTGAACCTGGTATTCAGTTACTGCCCTCTGCTGTTCACTAATCCTCGCCAACATATGATAAACCTTGAGTGCCACTGCGTGGGCAGGTCGAAAATGAGTCAGTGACTTGGCAAATTCAAGTGCTTTTGCAGCGCTGTAAGAGCAGTAAAAGCGGTAGAGGAATGGCGGAAATGGGTGCTAATACGGAACACCTTCTCAAGTAGGCACGGTAAGTTTTCAGAAATTTCTGAATAACTAGGTTCAGCACGTGAGCCATGCATGGCACATGTACCAGCTTGCCGACCTTTAAAGCCGCCACCAGGTTACGCCCATTATTGCAGACAATCAGACCGGGTTTAAGGTGCAGCAGGGAGAGACACTGATCGGTCTGTTGTTTTAAAGCTTGCTGCAGTGTGTGCTTTCTGACCTAAACAGATCAGCTTCAGTAGTGCGTGTTGCCGCTTTGCCGATGTGCTGATGCACAGATACCAGCTTGGCAGTGATGGGAAGGGTAACTCAGCAGAGGATGAGGAGCCAGAGGAGGGGAGAGAGGAAGTGGAATATAACGAGGCAGAAACCCTGACGGAAGTTTGGCCTGCTATTCTTGGCGTGGGTAGGATGTGTGGTGTTCCAGTTTGCACCTTTGTCCCACCCTCCACCAGGTTCACCCAGTGTGCCGTAACAGAAATGTATTGTCCCAGTCCACAACAACTTGTCCAGGTGTCTGTTGTTAGGTGGACCTTCCCGGTTACGGCGTTGGTGAGAGCACGGTTCAGATTGTTTAACACGTGCTTGTGTAATGCAGGGACAGCAAATCTGGCAAAATAGTGGAGGCTGGGAACACTGTATCGTGGGGCAGCCACAGCCAAGAGATCACGGAAAGACTGTGTTCCCACAAGCCTAAATGGCAACATCTCCACAGCTAGCAATTTGGCAATGTGCGAGTTTAGTATTTGTGCCTGTGGGTGTGTGGCTGAGTATTTACGCTTTCTTTCCAAGCTCTGAGGCACGGACAATTGGATGCTTTGCTGGGACAAGGAAGTGGATGTGGTTGATGTTTTTTGTGTGTGAGCAACCGCAGCTTGTGGGTAGGAGGTATGAGCGCCTGCTTCCTGAACAGCAGATTCTGAAGGACATAGCCCTGGCGACATGGCATTGGTTTAACCCACAGACACAGATTTGGTACCCTGGTGTTCTGCCCACCTACTGGGGTGCTTGGCTGCCATGTGGTTTTGCATACTGGTGGTGCTCAGGTTGCCTTTGCCCTGGCCTCTGCTCAACTTGGTATGACAGATGCTACAGACTACAATTTTTTTCTGTGAAGGACTTTCAGAAAAAAAATTCCACATAGCAGCTGAATGCCTCCTTGCCCTGACTTGGTGCACAGTGGGGGCTGCTCTTGGGAACAGTTGACCCAGTTCTCACTCTGGGCAAACCACGACCCCTTGGTGCCTGTGTTGGTCCATCTTCATCTGTGTTGCTGTCATGGCTATGCATGCCAATGGTCCCGGTCGGATCAGTGGACTCATCATCGACCACTTCATCTTCCATCTCATCCTCCTTCCCAGTTGACATTGTAGGCTGACCTGATGGCAACTGTGTCTCATCATCATCAGCCTCCACCTCTGGAGACAGTAAATGACATTCCTCCAAGTGGCTTTCTTCTGTTCGTAGGTCCTCAAATAATTGAGCATCAATGCACGCCACCTCCTCTTGTCCCTCTTCAATGCTGCACGGTGATAGGCAAGAGCCAACCAAAGGATACGTACCAAACAGATCCTCGGAGTGGCCAAGCTTGGGGTCATATGTCTCCTGTGACTGATAATGGCGGGAGGAAGGAGAACCAGCTTCAGGATTGGATGGGCCAGCCTTCTGTGTATTGACAGTAGACTGTGTGGTCATGGAAGATTTGTTGCTGCTTGGCAAATGCCTAGAAGCCTTGTCTGCTATCCAAGACAGAATCTGGGCTAGCTTTTCTGGCTTCCACACATGTTTACGTTCCACACTGAGAAATTTTTCCAGGAACATAGAGGATGCATCAAGCTTCTTCTGACCTGACACAGACTGAGTGCCTTCTCGCGCACCACTGACAACACCACGTCCACGTCCCTTAACAACAGGCTTTTTTGGCATTTTGGGTTTTGTTGACAGATTTTCAGATGTTGATGGCACAAGCCAAGCTAGCTGTCACCGCCAAAATAATGGGTAAAATGGGCTGGTGCATGCTTTGTAGCAGGCAGTAGGAAATGTGTGGACTACTGCTTTGTGTAGGGCACTAAACACCTTTTTAAGTGGACTAATGTGGACAGATGGCAGGCTATCACCCCAAAAACAGCGGGGAAAATGGCCTGGTGCTTGCTTTGTAGCAGGCAGTAGGAAATGTTTGGACTACTGCTTTGCGTAGGGCACTAAACGCCTTTTTAAGTGGACTAATGTGGACAGAAGGCAGGCTATCACCCCAAAAACATCGGGGAAAATGGCCTGGTGCGTGCTTGGTAGCAGGCAGTAGAAAATGTTTGGACTACTGCTTTGTGTAGGTCTCTAAACACCTTTTTAAGTGGACTAATGTGGACAGAAGGCAGGCTGTCACCCCAAAAACAGCGGGGAAAATGGACTGGTGCGTGCTTTGCAGCAGGCAGTAGGAAATGTTAGGACTACTGCTGTGCGTTGGGCACTAGCCACCTTTTTAAGTGGACTAATGTGGACAGCAGAAGCCAGGTTCTGACCCCTAAAACAGTGGGGAAAATAGACCGGTGCTTTTAAAATAAAAGGCAGCACAAAATGATACTACTCTGTGTGCTGGAAAAATATTTCTTTGCCTCTGACAAGAGCTGTTTTAAGATGGACAATGGAAGAACACTTTAACCTCTCCCTACCTAATACACAATCTCTCCCTCCCTGTACTCTGACTTTGTTGTGTGTCTTCAGCTCTGAAAAGAGCTATTTTTTGGTGGTATTATGGAGCTAGTGAGCTGCTCCTTTAAACTGTCTCTGCTCGAGTATCTCTGCCTCCCTACTCTACACTGAACTAGTATACACTGCAGGTAGCCCTTAAAAGGGATTTTGTTTTATCAAGAGGCCTAAACACTCTCCCTAGCAGCTCAGCGATCTCTCCCTATGCTTGTAGAACGCACGCTCCGGACGCAATGTGCACAAAATGGCTGCGGCAGGGCTTAAATAGACCCTATGATGCTGGGCGGCCAGCCAATCACAGTAATGCCACAACCAAGATGTCTGCAGCATTACTGTGATTGGTTAAGAAGCCCAGCATGTTTAGTGGCTGCAAAGGAGGCGCCAAAAGTGCAGGGCGGGACATCCGAATATAGCGAGGTGAGTACACAAATACTCACAATATAACGAGTAACCCGAATACCGTACTATCCATGCGAATAATAACGAATACACTCGCTCATCACTAGGTGTAATTGATTAGATGACTTCATTCTTCGGGTCAGTGCGACTACAGCGATACCAGATTTGTATCTGGTTTTTAAGTTTGCCAGCTGTCACACACTAAAAGACGCTTTTTATTGCAAAAACAAGTTTTGATAGCTATAATTTTTCCATATTGTTGCCGACAGAGTCATGTGGGGGCTTGTTTTTTGTGGGACGAGTTGAAATTTTTATTGGTACCATTTTCGGGCACATGACATTTTTTAATTGCTTTCTATTCTGATTTTTGGAAGGCAAAATGACCAAACGCCAGTGACGATGTTGCTGTTATGGCAGTAGCACTCGTGGTTCAGTGTAGTGCAAGGGGTGATGACGTAGCAGTAATAATTGACAGAGACAGTGGGGTTCAGTCTTCCGGATTTACTCACAATTCTTACTTTGCTCCTGGTTACAACTGCAGATCATAACTTCCCACGTCGTGCTGCGTTCACCAGGCAGGGGCTCAGCCAACCCTCAGGTACCTCCGGAGGGGTACCTCCGGAGTACATAACGGGACCCACTTCTGTGTGCTCCTTCTGGCCGTCTCCCTGCACCTCACACCCAGTGTCCCAATCCAGTGGCCGCAGGCATTGTCAGGCGACGTCTTCTCTGTCTCCTGGGCCCTCTATCGCCACTTTCTTGGTGAAACAGATGTGGCTTGTGGCTGCAGTACCTGAAATACTGCAGTCTCCGGTTTCCTAGTTGAGGCTTAAAGAACTCCGCTAGTTTAGGGACAGGTCCCCTCTTTGCGACCTGACCCCTCCACCTCCTGGCAGATTCGGGCGTGCGGGTGGCCTCCAGCACAGCCCGTACCCCTGGGATCCTTCCTTCACTCCTGGAGCCTTTCTCCTGCTCCTCTCTCTCTCTCTCTCTCTTCAGTCTTAGGCCTCTCTGGCCAGGCCCTCCTCCTGAACAGAGCTCCTACAGAGCTCCTGCTCCTCTCACCATCCCCCTCTGACTGCTCTCACTGACTGGACTGCACTCCCAAGATGGCTTCCCTCTTTATACTATTCCCAACAAGTGCTCCCCTGATTTACTTCCTCCACCCACACCCCCTACTTTGGTTCCCCCCACTCCAGCCAGGGACAGGGCTCAGCAGGAAAGCGACGCATCTTGCCCCTTCTGCTGGTCTGGGGTAGTGTAGTGTTGGATGCAGGTGTTGGGGTCCCGGGCAGTACTTCTTCCTTACCTGAGAGTGAGATACCACACCTCTGGGTGAGATGCAGTAACTCTGTGGCGACTGAACCCACAGGGGCGCCACACCAGCAATTTAGTAATTTGGTTTTTTTTATGCTGTTCCGCATGTGGTAACATTGATAAGGTAGCTTTATTCTTTGGGTCTGTACGATTACAGTGATACCACATTTTATATTGTTTTTCTATGTTTTGGCGCTTTTACACAAAAACTATTTCATAGAAAAAATTATTATTTTTGCATCACTTTATTCTGAGAGCTATAACATTTTTATTTTTCTGCTGACGGAGCTGTGTGGCAGCTTGTTTTTTGCGGGACAAGATGACATTTTCAGCGGTACCATTTTAATTTACATTAGTCTTTTTGGTCGCGTTTTATTCCACTTTTTGTTCGGCAGTATGATGATAAAGCATCGTTTTTTGCCTCGTTTTTTTAACGGTGTTGAAACAAGTTTTATACATTGGGTTGTTTTGAATGCGGCGATACCAAATATGTTTATTTTTTTTTATAATTTTAGAATTTTTATTAACTTTTTTTATTAGTTACTCAAATTGTCCCAGGATGGGACATCATCTTTACACTGTCAGATCGCTGATCTGATACTCTGCAATGCTTCTGCACTGCACTGGATCAAATCAGAGTCTGACATGTAGGGAGGAGGCCTTTTAGCTCGTGCTCTGAGCATGAGTTGACAGGCAACCATTCCTGGGTGATCCCACAGCCATCTTGGGACCCGTGGTTACCATGTAGACAATCAGCACAACATGCAATGCAACATGCCCTGTGATGTCGTTATTGACAGCGGCATCACAGGGGTTAAACGCCCCCCTATTGCTAGCACCAATCGTGAGCATTGCTGCGTGAGCCCGCGCGATCACTGCGCTGTATATATACTTCACTTTGTGGTAACCCAGCTCCGCAGCGCATGTCATGGAGGGGTTAATATGGCAGCAGAGTTGAGGATAGACTGTAGAGGTGCGAGAGTGATAGTCGGGAGGCCACAGAGGAGGATATTGCAATAGTTGAGGAGGGAGATGATGAGGGCATACACTAATATTTTACTTTATTTGGGATTGAGGTAAGGATGAATTCTGGAAATATTGTACAGAGATAAACAGAACAATGCCTTTCAATGTGTAGCGGCTGCTGGCAAGAACTTTAGATCAATTCCTACTAAAAAGAATTAATGTGTTGGTATTTGTGGTCACTCCATCATTCAGCAAAAATGGTTCCTAATGACTACAATACAAAAAATGTTCTATGGCAAAAACATTGCAAAAATGGAAAGAGCAATTCATTATGCATTCTCCTAAAATACTACAAGGCTGTGTGCCCACGATGCGTATTTCATGCGTTTTTGGTGCGGAAATTTCCGCAGCGTAAACGCATGATAAACGCATGGTAAGCCTTCTGCCATGGTCCCCTATGCAATTCCGCACTTTCAATGCCCATGCTGCGGATTTTTCCGCAGCGTTTATGCTGCGCTCAAAAATCCGCAGCATGTCCATTAATTTTGCGGAAGAGCAGCGTTTTCGCCGCCATTGACTTGCATTAGAACGCGCCAATTCCGGAAGACTGCATCTGTACTTGCGTAATTGGCGCGTTCTAATGTGCGGATGGTACCCGGGTGTGGAGGAGAGGAGACTCTCCTCCACACCCAGGTACCATAGAAACTGTAAAAAAAAGAATAAAATAAAAAATAAAGATTATATTCACCTTCTGGCGGCCCCCGGTCTCCTCCTTTGCCGGCACATCGCGTTAGACTGTAGGACCTGCGGTGACGTCACAGTCATGTGACGGTAGGTCCTTCAGTACAGGGCATCGCGATATCCCGGCAGCCAGGAGCGAGCGCAGCAGCACACCTCGGGCCATCGGAAGGTAAGTATCATTTATTTTTTTATTTTTAACCATTCTAAAGGTCACACTATATAAATCCATGCTGTTTGCATGGATTTATATAGTGTGACCTAGTTGTCAAGCACTTTCAAAGTGATGCTAAAATTGCTTTGAAAGCGCTTGTCAATCCGCATGCGGAAATGCATGTGAAGAACGCTTCACTTCCGCATGTCCCTGGCAGGAAAAACGCATGTATAATCCGCATGTACAATCCGCATGCGTTTTTTCTGCCAGGGAGATGCAGAAATGCTGCAGAAATTTTCTGCTTCATTTCTGCATCGTTGGCACATAGTACAACTCTTCAATTTTATTTAATCTTGTAGCAATAAATTTAAACTGTGTACTATCACTTACTTTATTATCACTCACTGTTACTGCTCCTTTCTAAATATGACACTAATTAGACAGTGTCAATAACATTTCATTGCAGTGAATGATGACATATGCACAGTAATTATGTGATCTGGGAGGTGAGTTCTCCTGGGGATGTGAAATGTCAAATGTACACCTCTCACTTAGGTCAATAAAGCCATCTCCATTGAAGCTTACTACTGCATAAGAAGGTTAAAGGGGTTTTTCCACAAACAAAACTTAATTTTAATCAATAGACCTTGGAGTAATAATATCTTACATAATTGGATGTGTTTATGTAAAATGTTCCTGTGCTGAGTCCTGCTATGTTCTGTGTAATGGCAGTGTCTCACTGTGCAGAAAAATGG
Organism: Phyllobates terribilis; assembly: GCF_046119375.1. Classification (NCBI taxonomy): domain Eukaryota; kingdom Metazoa; phylum Chordata; class Amphibia; order Anura; family Dendrobatidae; genus Phyllobates; species Phyllobates terribilis. Next base: position 256,864,583 of record NW_027362761.1, read on the forward strand.
TCTGATCAAACCATATCTCCTGGGTGAAGAAAGTATACAGACATTACAGCATGGGAGCACAAATGATTTTTTCTTTGAAGTAAAAGATTGTTTAACAACAGGCAGGGAAATGTTTTACCTCACAAAAAGAATCCACTGTGATCCCCTGCTGTAATGTCTGTATACTCTTTTGCTTCCTCCCCTGCCCAGGAGATGTGGTATGATCAGACCATGTTCCTGCACGGTCAGACACAGCCATTACACAGTACACAGTAGGGGCACATTTATAAGATTATCTCAGCACAGAAACATTTTATTTAAAGACATCCAATTATAGAAATGTATTATTAGTCCAAGATCTATTGATGAAAATGAACTTTTTTTATGGGAAAACCCCTTTAATAAGAATAGTATGGTGTGTATATATATAAAAAATGTTTAGTCATCACTATTTTGAAGATCATGAATGTAATTACTGATGTCTTTCTGAATATTTAATAGAAAATTAACAAAACATTATTTTGTCACCCTCAACATCAATACATTTCTAAATTTAACCATTTAATTTACAATCCTCAGAGTACATATCATTCTGTTATGATCTGCAACATAAACTAAGGAAAGATAAGGGAAAGCTGTCCCTACAGTAAGACTAAGCTGAATCCCTACGATATAGCGGGCTGCCTGTTCCTTGTGAACAGACCCGCCTTCGTCCTCGGCTAGTCTGAATGGAGACCTATAGAATTAAGTGAGGGGTCCCTAAAAGAACTATGGACTGGGACAAAAATGGGACACCTCCTAAACAGAAGTTGTTGCAGAGCAAAAAGACAAACTGACAAAAAGTACTAGAGGTCCCAGAGGATCAAGCAAACTAGACAGAGATAGGCACCGAAGCACCTGGCTAGAGAGACAGGCAAAAAAACACTGAAGTCCAGCAAAGCCAGAAGGGCGGAGTTGGAATATATAGGCAGATGGTCACGTGACCGCAAAACACAAGATAGCATAAATTAACAGGAGGGTTCTAACACATTCATCATTTCAAAGTCCATGTATTTCTTCTATGATTATAATCAGTCTTGCATTATACATTTTGGCTTCTTATCTATACTATCTCAACCCATTATACTTCTTTTTTAAGCCATTTTTTGTCAAAATATGAAGAGTTTTCATATCTTGCTTGACTTTATCAAATTGTTTACCAATGTTAAAAGAATATAACCATCCAACGAAAACCTCTCATGTCGTGAGTCACCATATTCTTCTCTAGAAGCAATGTTTGTAGATTATAATAGTATAATAGTATAATAATGAGAATACTGTGCAATTTTAGAATAGTCTCATAGCCAATGTGCACAAAACTGTAATATGGCATTGTGTAAGAGTTTAGTAGTTGTAGTAAAGTAAAACATCTTTTTTAATGTATGGGCACCTATTAAGATTTGTTAAATAGTTATAAGATCAAAATCACATCTTAAAGACAAAAGGAAGAAAAAAAAACACCCCAGACCCAAACAAATTCATTCTCATAGCACCACTGCTTCTATTCAATACTTTAAGAAACCTGATGTGGTTAGTCATGGGTAAAGAATTATATATTTCCCCAGGATGTCCCTCATGACAGCACGATGGGAGGTTGTCCTTCTCATCCTCTAGGGACAGAAACACATGAGAGGTTAAAAGCCCCCCCCCCCTTCCACCCCAGTGTTTTTCCTGTCCCTAGCAGGACAGACGCAGAGAGGAGCGCATCGGTGCGAAGATTCATACCTGAGAGCCCAGTGGGATCGGGGGGGAAATCATCTCTCCCCTTCCTGCTGTCAAGAAGCTCCGGGCCGAAACCTCACTTAGAAGGTCCCTCAGCCTGTCAGTAGAGCGGGATGTAGCTCCTGATGCCGCCGCCTCCCTCTCAGGAGAGCTCTCGGCGCCACGCTACACTTCCCTGCAGCAGTCCAGCGGCATGCGTCCCGTTGGAGGGCGCACTTCCAGGTTGGCAGCCAGCAATGACGCAGATGTGTTCCAGCCTGGAACGCATTTCCGGTTCTGGTGGGACCTGCGGCTCAGGACTGCGTGGCATACGTTCCATTGTGGAATGCAGGGGAAGCTCGTTGCGGCATCCGACATCTAGGGAAAGGTAAGACCCTATAAAGGGTGCTTATTCCTCTGTATGCTGTGTCCCACCTTTTTCTTTCAAACAATGGATTCTAATCCACTGGCAGAGGCACAATCAGAGTCCCTGGGCAGTGTAAGTACATGGGGCTATTCCCTAATGTCAGATGAAGGGATTTACACTAAAAACTCTCCTATTCTCTTTAAAATATTCACAGGAGAGAGGCACATTGGAATCAGGTACAACAGCCTGTAAAAAAGAGATGCCCTACATGCAATAGCCGCTTGCCTGAAGCACACAAGAAACAACTTTGTGCAGAGTGTATAGCAAAGGTCCTCAAGGAGGAACAATCCACCCTTATGCCAGACATGCGATCTATGATCCGTGAGGAAGTTCAGAGTTCAATCTTCAACCTTATACCACCAGTATACCAGTACAGTATACCAGTACAGAAACCGTCCCGTCACAAAAGGGCTAGATGGGAGATGGAGGAATCTTCTGATGCAGAAGATTTTTCTTATGACTCTGCTCAAAGTCTACAGAGAAGAGAAATGTCTCCACAGGCCCCTTCTGAGGATTTGAAGAGATATCTCTTTTCATCCGAAAACACTGATGAATTGGTTAGGGGTGTAAGGAATACTATGGGGATTGAGGATACTCAGATCCTACATACCATACAAGACGAGATGTTTGGGGGTCAAAGAATCCAGAGTAAAAGAGTGTTCCCAATCAATGAACAATTGAAATCCATGATCTTGGAAGAGTAGGAAGATGCAGAAAAACATCTCACCATTCCAAGAGAGTTCAGGGCTCACCTACCCTTTAGCCCAGAGGAAGTGAAAGTTTGGGATGAAGTCCCTAAAATTGACATACCTATGGCCAGGGTAGAAAAAAAGACCTCAATTCCTTTTGAGGATTCATCTTGCCTTATAGATGCTATGGATCGGAAGGCAGATGGGCTCCTGAGAAGAAGCTGGGAAGCCTCAGCAGCAGTTATTAAGACCAATATAGCCGCAACCTCGGTAGCAAGGTCTATGTCCCTTTGGAAAGATGAGCTGTCGTCACTAATTAAAATCCATACTTCTCGGGAGGTCATCCTAGATAATCTTCCCATATTAAAATCAGCCACCCTGTTTATGGTGGACGCATCTGCAGAATCAGTCAGATTCTCAGCTAGAGGTAGTGTGTTATCCAATTCTGCAAGACGTGCTATATGGCTAAAATCCTGGTCAGGAGACTCCCATTCTAAGAATAAACTCTGTGCAATCCCATTCTCAGGGGGCAATGTGTTTGGTCCTGTCCTAGATAAGATCTTGGAAAGAGCCTCAGATGAAAAGAAAGGGTTTCTGGAGGAAAGAAACAAAAATGATCACTCCTTTTGTAAATCCCGAGTATCCCAGAACCAGGATTACAAGGGGAAGGGGAAGGGTAAAATCGGAAGGTGGAGTTATTATAAGGGAGGTAAAGGTAGATCCACCCTTTAAGGAGGGCGGTTGCAGACAACTTTATTAAAATGGAACGCAACCGACCCCGGGGTCCGCGATGCAGCCTGGAGGACTGCTGCCGAACACTTTCCGGGTGGAAAGTAAAGTAACCAACTTAAATGTTAAACCCTTCCGTGTTTCAGTTCACAGGAATGGGTATAGCCGTTCGCTCTATCTCCGTTAACTGCACGGGAGAAGAGTGACCGGGATAGCACCTACTTAACTGAAGAACCACTCCGTGATAATGCACACGGAGCGGGCTTCAGCGGTTCACACAATCTCCAAGAACCACAGGGAGACGTGCGACCGGAGGGAAAGCAGTAGCCCTGTCTTCGATACAGGCGCTACGCTGTAGGGATTGGCGCTAAGATGCGTGTGTGACTACGTAACGGGTACACGTGCCTCCAGCCGGTGTGCCACCGGACTGAAGGGTACTACTCCACGTGGCTGGCAGGCAATAGACGTGGACAGGGCGTCTGCAGGCTGCTCGAGGTGTTAGGCGACCCCTTTGGCTGAGCCAGGCTGCAAGACGTAGCTACCTGCCTAAGCAAATTTAAGCCTGCCTGAGTGACCTGTGCTAATCAGCCGAGCGAACTCTGGCATCGGCAGGTCACGGAGAGAGCAGCTAGAGAGCACGTGGAATACACTCGTCCACACAACAGCAACACTTGCAAAATGATCTGAGCGCGTCGCCATGTTTGTAGGTGGGCCTTTTAAAGACTAAGCCCTGCCCACCGACGCGCCATTGGTGACGTTACCCGTGGACCAATCAGGCGGTGCCAGATCACCGGGTCAGGTGAGTGCCAATCCACCAATCATGATCCGCCAGGTCACGGACATGCTCAGTGCGGCAAATCCTGGACTTAGACTCCAAAAGCCCTGTTTCCCTCTGCAACTCAGGCTTATCATTGCTAGGCACAACTACCTGGGAGATGAACAGTGCTTGCGGACCAGCTAGGCATTGGGGCTGAAAGTGATGCTGAGCAGCATTATCCCTTGCTGGACTGAAATGGGAGACCACAGAAGGTCCTGGACCCATTTCAAATCCAGCACCAGACCAACACCTAACACACCCAATTCGCTTCAGATTCATCAAAAAAGCCCTGATGCCATACCAGTGGGGGGAAACTCTGTTTCTTTTCCATGGGCTGGCAAACCGTAACCAAAAACCCATGGATATTAAGAACAATAAAAACCGGTTACAAAATAGAGTGTATACACCCCCCGCCTCACAGATACCGGCTTACCATTCCCTAGACTCCAGCCGCTTCATAAAAACTCTGGAAAGGCGTCAGGGATCTATTACAGGCAGGGTTAGTCTGGCCAGTTCCACCTTTGGAAATAGGACAGAGTCACTACTCTATTCTTTTTTCCCTAAAGAAACCCTCAGGGAAGTTTTGGACGATCATAAACCTGAAACCCCTGATCCAGAATATAGAATACAAAAGATTCAAGATGGAAACTATAAGAACTATCATTCCATTAATAAAACAGAACTCAGTAATGTGTACTGTAGATTTAACAGATGCCTATTACCATGTACCTATTCATCCATCCTGCCATGCCTTCCTGAGGTTCGCATTAAGATACCAAGGGAAGATTCATCACTTTCAGTTCCACTGCCTGCCTTTCGGCCTATCTACAGCACCCCCGATTTTTACGAAGTTAATGACGGAAGTGGCAGCAGCCCTATAAAAAGAAGGTGTAAATATAATACTGTATCTAGATGATTTACTTTTGATAGCAGATTCGGTACCCCTTCTCAATCAACATCTATCCCAGACCATTCAGCTTCTAGAAAACCTCAGTTGGGGTATAAATTGGAAAAAGTCCAGTCTACATCCAGAAATGCGAACGGTATTCTTGTGACTTCTTTTAGATTCGCAGCAAGGAAGATCCTCTCTTCCTATAGACAAAATGGAAAATATCCGGAGAAGGATTTGTTTGTTCCAGAAGGAAGGGGCAGTATCTGTGAGGTATGCCATGAGGATTCTAGGACTCATGACATCCTGTATACTAAGTGTTTAATGGGTCCAAGCACATTTAAGAGATCTACAACTGATGGTCCTGAGCAGCTGGAACAGACTTCAATCAGGTCTGGACAAACAGATGAAAGCTTCCTCGGAGCTAAAGTCTTCCCTAAACTGGTGGACATCTTGGATCAACCTACAGAGAGGAATATCCTGGACACAGTCTTCACAATTACAAGTTACCACGGATGCCAGCCAGCTAGGTTGGGGTGGGGAAGTAGAAGGTCGGTACATACAGGGGACATGGACCCCAGAAGAAAGCAGGCGATCCTCCAACTACAGAGAGTTGAAGGCGGTTTGGAAACTACTCCAGAAATTTCAACATATCCTCAAAGGGAAAAATGTAAAAATTTACTCAGACAATGTAACAACTGTCTCCTGCATTCGGCACCAAGGAGGCCCAAGAGGAATGCTCCTACAGTGCCTAGCCAAACAAATATTCCAATGGGCGGAGATGACAGATCTTTCCATAACAGCAGTCTACCTCAAAGGGTCAGACAACCTAGTGGCAGAGTTCCTCAGCAGAAAAACAGTCTCATCATCCGAATGGGAACTAAATCAGGGAGTATACCATCAATTCACTCACCGCTGGGGCATCCCGTCAATAGACCTCTTTGCTATCCACAAGAATGCAAAAGTGGGGAAAAAAATTTCTCTAAACCCAGGGGACACTTCCAACGGGATAGACGCTTTAGCCCAGAACTGGAGTGTAAGCCTGTTATATGCATTCCCTCCCTTTCCTCTAATTTCCAGAGTTTTAAGGAAGATTCAGAAAGAGGGAGCCACAGTGATGCTGATAGCCCCTTGGTGGCCCAAGAGAAGCTGGTTCCTGCTATTAGGCCACATGTCCATAAAAGGACCGTTTTTTAGCCTATGGAAGGAAAGTCCTTCAGGCGGTAGTCCCACCCTAAAAATATGCCGTCTGATTTGGTATTACTCCCGTTGTGCTGTCATGATCGACGTCTTGAGGAAATAAGGAATTAGTCCTGCCGGTATTTGTATTTCCTGGAGTCCATCATGACAGCACTATCACATTCCCTCCCCGAATTCCTTATACATATGGCAACCCAGAACATTTGTGTAAAGAGAATTCAATAAAGCAGAATAAAATTCATCCATCCTGGTGCGTTGATTGGAAAAAGCACTGAGAGTGTGGTGGAGAGGGGGGGGGGCTTTTAACATCTCATGTGTTTACTGTCCCTAGAGGATGAGAAGGACAACCTCCCGTCATGCTGTCATCATGATGGACTCCTGGAAATACAATTACCGGTAGGACTAATTCCTTATTTCACATTCTATAATTCTTTGTGGACTGTTTTACTTGTCTTTATGTCAAGCATTCTGAGTAGGCTGAAATAATTTTGTTATCCTAACTACTAAAGTATTAGTTGTGCTGCTGTTGTCTTCTTAGAGAACCATAACTAGGTTCAATGAACCTTTGTAGAAGACCTCATGCAAAGCACAACATTAGGGCTTCAAACAACCTTCAGGTTTTAACTTGAGTAAACCCCCTGACAATATCTGTGACTCGCCCAGGGGGATATATGGGGGAGACTCGGTACCCGGACCTTGACCTTCTGTGGGGTGTCACGGCAGTCGGCTCCCGGGCCCGTCCTCTGGGGTCACTCTTTAAAAGGGGTTTTAATGTTTTTAGTTTGTCTCCTGACGCCACCTGTGGTTTCCGGTAATGATTACCGGCGCTGCTGCAGACCTCCGGGGGTGATGGGATGGCTGCTGGGATGTTTCTGCTCCCCACAGGCGGAGCGGGCCCCCGGGTTTGGGTTGATGGATGGGATGCAGGTGAGAGATGGTGTAGAAGGGATGATGGCACGGCGGCAATAACCAACAGGGACAGTGAGTGCAGTCATCCGATTTTACTCACAGTTATTTTTGGATTCCTTAGGTACACTGTACAGGTTACTGCTTCCCGCGCCGCGCTGCGCTCACCAAGCAGGGGTTCAGAAGTCCCTCCGGCAATTCGAGAGTATTTATCGGGACCCCCTTTCTATATGTTCCTTTCCTCGGCTGACTTTCCGCGCTGGGTCTCTCCCTCCTGCCCTGCGCCTCACAAACTGAGCCCCAAGATGGCGTCCTCGGATCTTTCAGGGACACCTGGAGTTCCCTGGTCCTACTCGGCTACCTTTCTTGGCTGCTAGAATGCGAGTATGGCAACTGCACCATAAAAGTCAGAAGCCTCCGGTTTCCTAACCGAGGCTTGAAGCGACACGACTAGCCCAGGGACCTGTTCTCTTCTTGCGGCCTGGTCCCTCTGACACTTGACAGATTAGAGCATACGGGTGGCTTCCTGCTCCTTCCGTACCCCTGGGACCCCTTCAGTTACCGGAGCCTTCCTCCTCTGCTCCCCTCCTCTTCTCTCCTCTACTGGGCCTCATTTACTAGGCCCGCTCTGGAGCAGAACTCCTGTAGAGCCCCTGCTCCTCTTCTTCTTGCTTCCTTTCTCTTTCTCACTACTACTCACTTAACTAAGATGGCTCTCCCTTTTTATACTCCTAACAAATGCTCCCCTAAACTGCTTCCTCCCCCCACACCCACTACTTGGTTCCCCCTCACTCTGGTTCCCCCCACTCCAGCCAGGGACAGGGCTCAGCAGAACACAGCGCCTCTTGCCCTTCCAGCCGGCCTGGAGCAGTGTAGTGTTAGATGCAGGTGTTGGGGTCCCGGGCTGTACCCTTTTCCTTAACAGAGAGTGAAGCACCATCAGTTGTAGTACCCCTGTGGCGACTGAACCCTCAGGGGCGCCACACTCCCCCTTGGTAAAACACAGCACGTCCGCAGGCTGGAACAGAGCAAAAACAGGGTGTTATAGACATACAAAATTTTTTAGAATTCATTCACATATAAGATTGATCATAACTTTTTCATTCCTTTATGGGAGGCACATTACTTGAACGTGCAGGTACTTTGATCAAACATTATAAAACTAAAACATTTCCTTTATAAAACATTTTCAGCCGGCTACAGCGCAATCTGTAACCAGGTGTCCATTCTTTTTCAACAAGGTGCAAAATCAGCAGCATGGACTCATTTTGGCGAACTTGCGCCTTGGCGGCCTTGTTTCTGGCCTCCAATTGCTCTGAGCGCACCCGCCAGGTGTGCTGCTCCTTTGCCAGCTGCAGGAGTTCCTGCCTGCAGAATCCCTCTCTCTGTAGGGATTGGACCTGGGTCTCCTGCGGAAACCCATCAGGTCCCCCACCCGGTTGTCCCACCTATACTCTTCTCCTTCATGGCGGGCAGCCGGGGGCGCTGGTACGGGGAGTAGAGGGTGTTGCTACTTGTCCTCGAACTTGGCAGACCAATCAAACGAGGGCGCTCCGTACACCCACTCGGTTGCCGGAGATGGCGGTTCCGTGAGGGAGCCGAGCAAGAGGTCCGCGGAGTCAGCGCCTGGGGGTGGAGGTGCCAAGAATGTGCGAAGCGGTCATCAAAGCAAAAGGTGGCTACTTTGAAGAACCTAGAATATAAGACATATTTTCAGCTGTTTCACACTTTTTTGTTAAGTATGTAATTCCACATGTGTTAATTCATAGTTTTGATGCCTTCAGTGTGAATGTACAATTTTCATAGTCATGAAAATACAAAAAAATCTTTAAATGAGAAGGTGTGTTCGAACTTTTGGTCTGTACTGTAGGTGTTGGGGTCCCGGGCTGCACCCTTTTCCTTACCAGAGAGTGAGGCACCATCAGTTGTAGTACCCCTGTGGTGACTGAACCCTCAGGGGCGCCACATCTGTAAATTTATGGTCACACTAATCACTGATATAAATGAGATTTCAGACATCGGAAATTGTCCCTTAAAATGATTATACACATTAGAATATTGTTGACCATAACTGCCACCTAATGTGTATGTGACTCGCCCAGGGGGAATGGGGATGACTCGGTACCCGGGCCTTTAGCCTGGCCTTGTAGGGATGTCGCGGTGGTCGGCTCCCGGGCCCATACCCTGGGGTCTCTCCTTAAAAAGGGTGGATAATTTGTTACGTTTATAAAAGAGTTCGTAACGCCACCTGTGGCTTCTGGTGAGGATCACCAACGCTGCTTAGTCCACTGAGGCCGATGATAAGTCAGCTTGATGGTATCGCTCCCCACAGGTGGAGCTGGGCCTCAGGGCAGTGTAGGGAAAGGGAATGCAGGACAGGCGAGACCGAGCCGGGTCAGAGCAAGAACAGGGACAGACACGATAGTCACTTCAGTACCTTTTACTGATGGTAATTCAGGTACGTCCCGGAGGACTGTAGGGTGAAGGGTGCATGTCAGGATCCTCCCCAATGAGCGGGTTTTGGGCCTCCTGTTTCTTGCCTCTGCGTAATAAGTTTCTGACCTGCCTGGAGCTAGGCCTAACTTTGTCTCTGCCCTGCGCTGGCTGACCTTGTGGTTGGGCCTTCTCTTGGAGTGCACGCTCCCGACTTACGGGGCCTATGTGTCTCCTGGCTCTGTTACGTATCAGCACTTTAGCGATCCTGGGACCTGTAGTTCTCCAGGGATTCCGGTTTATCTTACTGGGTGGTGGAGATAAGCTTTGGACCCGGTGTCCAGTAACTCCTTCGGGGTGAGCCAATTAAGCTCCTCTACCCCCTATGTACTAACTCTCCTCTTGCCTTCGGCCTTCTCGGGCCCTCACTAGGCTACTCACACTAACAGCAGCTTGCCGCGCTTCACCGATTTTATGGCGCCGGCACACCTAAAGCTCACCTCTCTGAGCTACACGGAGTCTGGATCTGGCTCTTCTGCAGCACTTACAGGTTCAACTTGCGGTGGAGGGTTTTCTGGCTGTTCATAGAATTGGAGTACTGGGATGATTACTGCTCCTCCTATTTGAGGCCAATCAGCTGGGAAGTCTCCTAGGTCAATGTGTATCACTGCTTCTTCAGGTTCTTCCTGGATTGTGAGAGGCACTTGTTCTTGGGGTTTCAGTAAATCTGGACACAATTTTAGGTGGTCCCTGGACACTGTTGCAGTCGTCCTTCCTCCGTCTCGACTGATTATGCATGTCTTTTTGTTGTTAAACCTTGACGGTAACACAGTGTAGGGGTCTTTTTCCCACTGGTCATCAAGTTTGTGGTTGCGTCTTTTCCTTTTCAAGACTGTTTCATCAGGTGTGAAAGGTTCTGCGGGTGCGTTTTTGTAGTAATGACTCTCCTGCTTTCCTCTCACCTGAGTAAGACTGTCCTCGACACAAAAGGCTGTACCCTTCTGTACTGCTCTTGTCTGGTCTTATCCCAGTCCTCAGTGGTCATATCAGCTTCAGGCTCAACAACACCAAGCTCCAGATCCATGGGCAGCTTTCCTGGCCTTGCCCGCATGAGATATGCCGGGGTGCAATTGGTGGAACTGACTGGTATATGATTGTACAGATCCACTAGGTCTGGTAGTAGGTCTGGCCACTGGTTTCTCTCCTCAAGTGGTATGGTCTTTAGCAGGTCAATGATGATGTTGTTCATCTTTTCGCAGAGACCGTTGGTTTGTGGATGGTACGGTGGAGTTCTGATTTTTTTTACACCCATACAAATGGCAGAACTCCTTTAACAACTCAGCCTCAAAGGCCGGGCCTTGGTCCGTCAGCACCTGCTCAGGGTAACCATGGGGTCTGCAGAAATACGCTTGAAACGTCTTTGCTGCTGTCTCTGCCGTCAGGTCTTTGACGGGGGCGACCACCAAGAAATGTGAGTAGTGATCCACCATGGTCAGAGCATAGAAGTACCCTGACCTGCTGGGGGACAGCTTGACATAGTCCAGGGCCACGATCTCCAGGGGTCGAGTCGTCTTGATGGGTTGCAGGGGTGCTTTCTGGCTGCTGAAGTCCTTTCTTCTTAGGCCACAGGGTCCACAGTCCCGGCACCACCTCTCAATGGAGCTGCGCATTTCTACCCAGTAGAATCGACACTTCTGCAGGGTCTCTAACTTTTTCCAGCCAAAGTGTCCTGTCTGATCGTGGTAAGCTTCTAATACCATCTGGATGTCTGTCTTCGGGACCACTATCTGCCATACCATCTCATGGGTTCTTGGATTAACGTACCTCTGGCACAGCTTCTCACGGTAGATAAACAGCCGGCTTCTCTCGTTCCACAGCTGTTTTGCTTGGAGAGACGCATCTTTCTCTAGGGAGGCACCTTCTTGGGTTATCAGCTGTTTGATGCGGCTGACAACCGGGTCGCTGTCCTGGGTCTCTTTCCAGCTGTGGTGAGGCAGGGGGTTTAACGTCCTTCCACGCTGCTTCCTGGAGGCTCGTTGCTTGTGGATCATCCCACTCCGATGAAAGGCAGGTAGCTCTATCTCTTCCAGGTCATCCACTTCTTCTTCTGTGTCTGACTGGTGAGGCATCCTAGACAAGGCATCGGCATTGGCGTTCTTGCGGCCCGCCCGGTATTTGATTGTAAATTGGTAGTTTGACAGCCGAGTCATCCATCATTGTTCCAGTGCCCCCAACTTAGCTGTTTCGAGATGGGTCAAGGGGTTGTTATCAGTAAAGGCAGTAAACTTACTGGAGGCCAGGTAGTGCTTGAACCTTTCAGTGATGGCCCAGACCAAGGCCAGGAGCTCCAACTTAAAGCTGCTATAGTTCTCTGGGTTTCTCTCAGTCGGCGGAGCTTCCTGCTTGCGTATGCGATCACTTTCTCTTGGCCATTCTGCTTCTGACTTAGGACAGCGTCCAGTCCTTCGTTGCTGGCATCTGTATACAGCAGGAACGATTGGCTGTAGTCAGGGTAGGCTAGGATCTCATCACCTGTCAGGATCTCCTTCTTCTCCTGAAACGACTCGGCTTGCTCCTTACCCCAATGGAATGGAGGGTTTTTGCCTTTGGGGGACTGTCCTACCAGGAGATCTTGCAGAGGAGCTGCTTTCTTAGTGTAGTCCCTTACGAACCTCCGGTAGTATCCTACTAGTCCCAAGAACTGACGCACCTCCTTGAGGTTTTTCGGCTCCGGACACTTTTGGATGGCTGTGACTTTCTCTGGGTCTGGTGCTACCCCTTCCGGACTGACAATGTGTCCCAAGTACTGCACCTTCTTCTTGAGCAGATGGCACTTTGAGAGTTTCAACTTCATTCCGTACCGGGACAGCGACTCAAATACCTCTGCCATGTGTGTCAGGTGGTCCTCGTACGTTCTGGAATACACTATTACGTCATCCAGGTAAAGTAACACAGTCTCGAAGTTGCGGTGTCCCAGGCAGAACTCCATAAATCTCTGGAACGTTCCGGGGGCATTGCAAAGTCCAAACGGCATACTGTTGAACTCGCAGAGTCCCATCGGGGTGGTGAAGGCCGTCTTCTCACGATCCTCCTCAGCCACAGCGACTTGGATGTACCCACTAGTGAGGTCAAGGGTGGAAAAGTAATTTGCAGACTTTAAGGCAGCTAGTGACTCCTCTATGCGTGGTAAAGGGTATGCATCTTTATGCGATTTACTTGACGGTAATCTACACACATTCTCATGCTCCCGTCCTTTTTCCTAACCAGCACTAGGGGAGCTGCCCAGGGACTACAACTATCCCTTATCACTCCCGCCTTCCTCATGTCATGTAGCATTTCTTTTGCCTTTTGGTAGTGAGCTGGGGGTATAGGCCTATAACGTAGTTTGATTGGGGAATGGTTGCCTGTGGGGATATGATGTTGAACCCCCTTAATCCCCCCGAAGTCTAGTGGATGTTTACTGAACACCTGCAAGTATTCTTGAACCACCCAGTGTACACCCTGTTTTTGATGGGCAGGAGTGGTGTCTGTCCCAACATGGAGCTGTTGACACCCATCCTCCACCTGGGTTGCAGGGTCAGTATCCTCCACTTCATCTGGTGAGGTTAAGGACTCCGCCTCATGGATACAGTTGTTATTGACAGCATGTAATTTGGCAACAGTGGCATAACGTGGCAGTCTGACCTCATCTTTCCCTACGTTGAGAAGATGGACGGGCACCCTCCCATTACGTACATCTACCACTCCCCTGGTGGTTAAGAGCGTGGGTCTGTGCTCGGAGCAAAGAGGTTCTACTACCGCCTGGTAGCTCTGTCCTCTAAGACCTATGGCAGCTCTACACCAGATGAGCATTTCACTCATTGGGGGAATGACAATGGGTATGGGGTCTGTTACCCGCACGTTACCAATTTCACCGTCTGTTAACCTCACTAGCTGTTGATACATCAGGACTCGGATCTCCTTCTGTAGCGCCCTCCTCTGTCCTGGTTTGGCAGTGTCAGCTATCTGTTGGAGTAAGAACACAGTTACCAACAATGTTAGTGCCAAGTACCATATACGGATTAGTGTCATCAGGATTGGTCTCTACTACAATTAGTCCCTGGTCCTTCAGCTCCACTCTCCCCACCTTTACAGTCACATTCTTAACCCTGAGTAGGTTAAGGGGGAGTCCATTTGAGGCATATACAGTCAAATTTGGAGCTGGCGGACGTAGGTCGTCCATGGACCAGAACCTCTTGTAGAGAACGTCAGGCATGATGGTTACCTGGGATCCTGTGTCCAGCAGGGCGTGCGTCGGGATCCCGTCCAGTACAATGGACAGGAAAGGTCTTCCTCCGACGAACCTGTTGTACCAGTCTGATAGGCCTGGTGAGTTTACTCCTGGGTGTCGGCCCTCGGACCCAGGGTTTTCTCATTTAAAGGACACTTCTGGGCGAGGTGTCCGGTCTTGCGGCAGCGGTAGCAGGTTGGGTCCCTCGGTGGACGGCGCTGGTCACTGGCCCTCGGCGAGGGCGGTGTTGTCCTCCTCCTCCTTCGCATCCAGGGGACATCCTCAGGGCTATCGGCTAGCAGGATCTTCCCTCCTTCCTCGGGCTCCGTCCTCAGCTGCAGAGCACTCATAGTAACATAGTAACATAGTAACATAGTTTGTAAAGCCGAATAAAGACTTGCATCCATCAAGTTCGACCTGTTAGTTCTGTAATTGCTAAAGTTGATCCAGAGGAGGGCAAAAACCCCAAATGATTTGGCCAATCTTCACCTGAGGAAAAATTCCCTCCCGACTCTGAAACCAGCAGTCAGAATAAATCCCTGTATCAACCTACTATTTTATTTTATTTTTAAGTATATGCTGAAATCTGCCTGGTATCTAGAAATGCATCCAGTCCCCGCTTGAACTGGTGTAGTGAATCCGACATTACCGTCTCCTCACTCAGTGAATTCCATATTCTCACTGCTCTTACCGTAAAGAACCCCTTCCTATGCTGGTGCTGAAACCTTTTCTCTTCCAGTCTTAGTGAGTGCCCTCTTGTTACCGTAATATCCCTCCTTTTGAACAAATCTCGGGCAAGATCTCTATACTGTCCCCTAACATATTTGTACACATTTATTATGTCCCCCCTCAACCTTCTCTTTTCCAAGCTGAATAGTCCTAGTTTTGCCAACCTCTCTGGGTATTGCAGTCCCTCCATTCCCTTTATTAATTTTGTTGCCCTCCTTTGTACCTTTTCAAGCTCATTTATATCCTTTCTATATATTGGGGCCCATAACTGAGCACAGTATTCCAAGTGTGGTCTGACCAGTGCTTTGTACAGTGGAAGAACAATGTTCTCATCCTTTGCAGCTATACCTCTTCTGATATATCCCATTACCCTGTTTGCCCTTACAGCAGCGGCCTGACTTTGGGCACTCCAATTTAGTTTGCTATCAATCAAGATGCCCAAGTCCTTCTCCATCTCTGAATTCCCCAATGATTTCCCATTCAGTGAGTACTGGTGACTTCCATTTTTCCTTCCCATATGTATGACCTTACATTTCTCCTCGTTAAACCTCATTTGCCATTTAATGCTCCACCTACCCAGCTTATCCAAATCCCTCTGTAGGTCTGCACTGTCCTCTTTTGTATTAATTGTTTTACATAACTTTGTGTCATCTGCAAATATTGATATTTTACTATTTATCCCGTTGACTATGTCGTTAATAAAGATATTAAATAACATTGGGCCTAGTACAGACCCCTGTGGTACCCCACTAGTGACTCTTACCCAATCTGAGTATATTCCATTTATAACCACCCTCTGCCTTCTATCCTTTAGCCAGTTAGCTACCCACTTGCAGACATTTTCCCCCAGCCCCATCATTCTCATTTTGTATACCAACCTATTATGTGGCATGCTATCGAACGCTTTTGAGAAGTCGAGATACACGACATCCACTGGTTCCCCCTGATCTACTCGAGAGCTAACCTCCTCGTAGAAGTCAATCAGGTTTGTTTGGCAGGAGCGATTCCTCATGAATCCATGTTGGTTCGGGATTAAAAGATTATTAGCATCAAGATGCTCCGTAATTGCCTCTTTAATGAAGCTTTCAAAAATTTTGCCCACAACGGACGTCAGACTCACCGGCCGATAGTTTCCGGCGTCACTTTTCGCTCCCTTTTTGAATATTGGCACTACATTCGCCTGTCGCCAATCAAGTGGCACAGACCCAGTCTCAACAGAGTCCTTAAATATAAGATATAACGGTCTGTCTATCACATTACTTAGTTCCCTTAGTACCCGTGGGTGTATGCCATCAGGTCCTGGTGATTTGTTTATTTTAATGTTACTGAGGCGTTTCTGTACCCCAGCTTGGGTTAGATTTGTCATACTTAGTGGAGGATTAAGTTTGTCACTTCTCATTTCTCCTGTTAGTTCGATTTCCTTTGTGAAAGTTGTCGAAAAAAAATTATTTAATAGATTAGCTTTATCCTCATCTTTCTCTATGATTTTGCCTTCCTCACTTTTTATCGGTCCAATATTATCCGATTTAATCCTTTTACTATTTATATACGTAAAGAACAGTTTGGGATTTGATCTACTTTCCCTAGCAATACGTCTCTCTGTTTCCTTCTTCGCTATTTTTATTTGTTTTTTACAGGTTCTCGTTTTTTCCTTGTAACACATTAGTGCTTCCTTACTGTTTTCCTGTTTTAATCTCTTGAATGCCTCTTTTTTGCTATTTAACGCCCCTTTTACGTTCTTGTTCAACCATATTGGTTTCCTCTTATTTCTGGCCCTTTTATTCCCATACGGTATATATCTCTCGCACTGAGTATTCAGAATTCTTTTGAAGGTTTCCCATTTACTATTCGTATTCCTTTGATTAAGAACTTTGTCCCAGTCAATAAGTTGAAGGCTTTCTTTCAGCTGATCAAACTTCGCCCTCCTAAAGTTTAATGTTTTTGTTGTTCCCTTATTGATAACCCTACTGAAGGGCATTTTGAAGTCGATAATATTATGGTCGCTATTACCTAGGTGCCCCCCTATCTGTACCTCAGTTATTCTATCAGGCCTATTAGTCAATATTAAGTCCAACACGGCCTTCCCTCTCGTTGGTTCCTGCACTAGTTGGGAGAGATAATTATCCTTAATATTTGTCAAGAACCTTTTACCTTTCTGAGATCTACAGGTTTCTGTTTCCTAGTCAATATCCGGGTAGTTGAAATCCCCCATTACAATCACTTCATTATGTTTTGCTACTTTGTCTATTTGTCCTAATAGCAGATTCTCATTCTCCTCTGTTATATTTGGTGGCTTATAGCAGACCCCCAGTAATATTTTATTATTATTTTTAGTTCCCTCTATCTCTACCCACATGGACTCGACCCCCTCTTCTCCCTCTGCTATATCTTCCCTTAGTCTGGGTTTTAGACTTGACTTTACATATAAGCAGACTCCTCCGCCTTTCCCCTGTTTCCGGTCCCTTCTAAATAAACTATAATCTAATAAATTTACCGCCCAGTCGTAGCTATCGTCTAGCCAAGTCTCTGTTATACCTACGATGTCATACCTCTCCTCCGATATAAGCGCCTGCAGCTCATCCGCCTTATTGGTCAGGCTTCTTGCGTTGGTCAGCATGCAAGATAAAACTTTGGGGTTATTTAGCATCCTATTCTTCTCTAACGATCTAACTGTACTATCCCCACCCCCCTCTCCACCCTCATTATATTCACTTCTCCCCTTCCCCCTTGCTTGCCTCACATCCCACCTATTTCCTTGGTTTCCCCCCCCCCCCGTCTCAGCACAGTGGTCAGGGTTTTGCTCAACTGACGCACCTCAGAGCGCAGACTGTCCAGTTCTTTAGGGGACGTTGCTGGAACTTTAGCTTCAGCAGCCACTGGGGACAAGGTAGGTGTAGCAGGCACTGGGGGAGCCCCACCTTGGTAACGTTGGATGGCATTTGTTTCCAGGGGCTGCAGTCCTTTTATAGCCATGTCCTTAAGATTGTCAAAGGTGTCATCTGGATGATCAAGGGACCACCAACGCACAGTCCTGCTCTCCTCTGGAGACTTCAGTCCCCGGACAAACTGTTCCTTCAGCATCTTGTGCTCATTCTCAACGCTGGTTGGACTAACCTGGTTCAGAGCCCGCAGGGCCCCTTTTAGACGCCAGGCGTAGTTCCGAACATTGTCCTCTGGTTGTTGGGAGCAGCTGTAGAACCTCATCCGGAGGTCCGCCTCAGTAAGGTCCTCAAAGACAGTCTGTAGTTTTTGGAATATTGCGGACACTGACTCCTGGTCTGCGGCCGACCATGTTTCCACTTCCCGTTCCGCAGCACCGGTCAGTTGTCCTAATACAACGGCGGCTCTTTGTTTGCCAGTCATAGAGTACATGTCCAAGATACCACATATCTTCCGTTTGAATCCAGACAGGGTATCTGGTTTGCCGTTGTACTGTGGGAGCCACTTTGCTCCAGGGATGTACGGTAAAGTCATAGGAATGACAGGTGTTACAGGCGCTGCTGGTGGAGTGGCGGCTTCGGCCTGCTCATCATCGGGCGCGGGGTGAACTTCAGGGACGTTGACCGGCAGGTCGGCGTTCTGCTGCTCGTTGGACATCTTAGCGTCCCCCTAGTTAACTGTGGCCTACCTCTGGTTTTTCTTCCGGCAGGCCGCAGCTCCGCAGGTGACGGTTGTCTTCAGGACCTTGCGTCGCTTGAGTCCCACGTCAGCGCGTTCAGCGACGCCCCTTACAGGGCCTGGCGCTTCTCTCTTTGACGTCGAGGCGTGGGGCGTGTCCGGGACTTTGCGCTCTTTTGCAGGTACGCCCCTAATTTTCCCGTGGTTACGCCCTTCTTCTTGCTCGGCGGCCCAACAATGGCGGCAGCCTTCACCACAACTTTATGTACACAGTTCAGAATAAAGGTGCACAGTACCCGGGGGCAACGGGCATAACACTTCGTCGTTGCAGCGGGCAAGCAATCCTGTTCGTGACGCCAGTTGGAGATGACTCGCCCAGGGGGAATGGGGATTACTCGGTACCCGGGCCTTTAGCCTGGCCTTGTAGGGATGTCGCGGTGGTCGGCTCCCGGGCCCGTACCCTGGGGTCTCTCCTTAAAAAGGGTGGATAATTTGTTACGTTTATAAAAGAGTTCATAACGCCACCTGTGGCTTCTGGTGAGGATCACCAACGCTGCGCAGTCCACTGAGGCGGATGATAAGTCAGCTTGATGGTATTGCTCTGCACAGGTGGAGCTGGGCCTCAGGGCAGTGTAGGGAAAGGGAATTCAGGACAGACGAGACCGAGCCGGGTCAGAGCAAGAACAGGGACAGACACGATTGTCGCTTCAGTACCTTTTACTGATGGTAATTCAGGCACGTCCCGGAGGACTGTAGTGTGAAGGGTGCATGTCAGGATCCTCCCCAATGAGCGGGTTTTGGGCCTCCTGTTTCTTGCCTCTGCGTAATAAGTTTCTGACCTGCCTGGAGCTAGGCCTAACTTTGTCTCTGTCCTGCGCTGGCTGACCTTGTGGTTGGGCCTTCTCTTGGAGTGCACGCTCCCGACTTACGGGGCCTATGTGTCTCCTGGCTCTGTTATGTATCAGCACTTTAGCGATCCTGGGACCTGTAGTTCTCCAGGGATTCCGGTTTATCTTACTGGGTCGTGGAGATCCCGGTAAGCTTCGGACCCGGTGTCCGGTAACTCCTTCGGGGTGAGCCAATTAAGCTCCTCTACCCCCCATTTGCTAACTCTCCTCTTGTTTTCGGCCTTCTCGGGCCCTCACTAGGCTACTCACACTAACGGCAGCTTGCCGCGCTTCACCGATCTTATGGCGCCGGCACACCTAAAGCTCACCTCTCTGAGCTACTCGGAGTCTGGATCTGGATAAGCTCCACTGCAGGATAGCAATTGCAGGAGCTGGAACAGGCTTTTGTCCTCTGAGGTAACTCTTCTCAGACTGTACTGGACTCACTGCTAAACCAGACTGTACTAGACTTTGACTCCAGAATAGACTCACTGTCGTCTCCAGACTAACTGCTGCCTAGCTCCACCTTCCCTATGTATCTATCCCAAACGGGCTCCCTCTGGTGGTCTGAGGTGGAAGGTGGAGATGTGTGAATGGTTATGGGGGCCTCTTGTGGAAGAATCCATCAATACACCCTTCTAGGATCTGTGATACCAAGCACAGCTAGGCGTCACATATGGGGGTGCTCCGACTTTCCTTTCAGGCAGATGTCAGGGGGAAAGAATAGGGCTTTAGATTTCAACAAATCCAATTCTCTAATTTTCACTGGGGGTGTCTGGCAGCTGCCTATAACCCTCTCCCTATTGCAAGCACATGCATGCTCAGCCAAGTCAAGCGCGCATACAGTATGTATCAGGGGTTGGGAGTAAATGCTGATATTTATCCTTATATTATATAGTAAAAATGGATAATAATTGAATTTGTTACCAATTAACCATGGAGAGGTTGTATAAAAAAAACTTAAAATATTGATTTAAGAATATACTAGATCACATATAGGTCATTGTTCCATCTATCTTTACTAAGTGGCTCATGATTATTAACACTTTGCATACCATAGCAGTGAAGCCCTTTTGAGAAGTTTCAATGAAATTTGAGATAATCTGAGATACATATTTTTGCAATATGCGGTAAAATATTTATTTTTTAAGTCTAGTTTGAATATACTCTTGTCCCTGATGGCAGATGACAGGAGAAAAAAAAAGATTGGCCTTTGAATTTCAATTTGCCTAATCACTTTGTTTTCATAGGAGATAATCTACCATCAGAGGTGACTAGCAGCAATATGTAAACCTCTCCTTATTGAGAACGCATGCATGCTCATCCAAGGAAAGCATGCATATGTATGTGGGATTTGGAGGAAATGGACACTATAAAGCTGGCCATACACATTAGATAGCTGTTTGGTCATAAGCTATCACTCTATAAATCAGCCATATAGAGGAATGATTGCATCACCTGGATGGTTCTTTATTTTCTAAGGGCTAGCCACTGCTAGAATCATCTAACCTGGCTTATCTCCCACCAAACATAATCTGTTGGGGGACAGTTAGGGAGCCCCATAGATATAATATGGTTGGCCAATGCTGCCGACATCAGCAGGTTCAGTATACTTTTATCTAATGTTATTCAGTCTATTACCAATAAACTGCTTAGAGGTTCAATAAAATGTGTTAAAATATTGTTTTGATATATTAGATTACACCTAGGTCATTTTTCCAGCTATATTTACTCAGCAGGGGGTAACGCTGCAGCTCATCTTACATTGCCTACATTGCATTTTTTCTTCTTCAACACTGATTGATCACATATTCATCTCACTTATCTCATATTTTGAATATTCTCAGCTACTTGAGGAGGCATGCTTTACATAGCTCTATAGCACTAAATGTCAAAAGTTCTTCACAAGTAATAACAGTACAGTAGGAAGCATTCTGCACACAAAACAAATACGTGAAATGATGAATAAGTGAAAATTTTGTTCACAGCCGACAAAAGATGCTACAGGTTTTAATCCAACGTTTTGGCAATATTTTTTGCCTTTATCAAGGTTATTTGTATTGGTGTGAGTCAGAAGGCGACAGGTGCAGAGAGAATCCCAGTAGGAAGAATGTCATAGATCTGGCACAGCTCAAGGATTCCAGTACTGAAGTGATATGTTGCTTATTTCCGTTTTTCAGTGATAGTAAAAGAAAATTGAATTACACATTATTCAGAAATTATATAGAATATTACTTTATTTTTATTTTTTGGGAGTTGTTAGTGATAAGTTTCTATAACTAAATTGATTGCCTATTGTGGACAATCCCTTTTTTAAAGTTTTATCTTAATAAAACTTAATAAAGTGTGATCACATATGATATGCTACATTCCCCTTCACTGAATAACATTTGTAGGTAGGTATTTTGTAAAACTTGCAAAATGCTCTGTAGAAAGCAAGGGTAGTTTTAGAGAGATAAACTGGGTTATTACCAAGAGCGTCCATTCTTAAAGGTGACCCTATCTGAAACTTCCTTGGTACAATATTTAAAAATTTGAAAACCAACATCTCATTTGAGGGGCGGACACTGACAGCTTGGGGCCCCTGTGCAAAAAATGTATCTGGGCCCCCCTCATTTTATGGCAACAAAGTTATGCAATTGCTTATATATACAGTGGGTACTGAAAGTATTCAGACCCCTTTAAATTTTTCACTCTTTGTTTCATTGCAGCCATTTGGTAAATTCTAAAAGGCTCATTTTTTTTGTTATTAAAGTGCACTCTGCACCCCATCTTGACTGAAAAAAACAGAAATGCAGAAATTTTTGCAAATTTGCATCATTCCCAAGAAGACTTATGGCTGTACTATCTCAAAAGGGTGCTTCTACTCAATACTGAGTAAAGGGTCTGAATACTTATGACCATGTGATATTTCAGTTTTTCTTTTTTAATAAATTTGCAAAAAATTCTACATTTCTGTTTTTGAATTTGAGGTTGAGAGAAGGCATTATCAGGTGCTTAACATACTCTGCCACCTCCCGATTCATTACAAGTCCCTGATAACATCTTCTCCCACCTTTCAATTAATTTTAAAGTGTCCTATGCACCTTACCGCCGCCTCTCCCACTCCTCAATACATTTTAAGTCCCTGATAATGTCATAATAAATTGTGAGATGGGTAGGACACTATCAGGCACTTAGCACCCTCTCCACCACCCATTTCATTTAACATCCATATCTAACGTCCTAATCCCATCACAATCCCACACCCCCTCATTGTCATGTCACCCACCCTCCTCATTGTCCTCTCCCCCACATCCCTCATTGTCATCTCCCCCACCCCTTCATTGTCCTCCCGCACCCCCATCATTGTCATCTCCCCTGCCCCATTCTTGTCCTCTCCTGCACCCTATCATTGTCATATTCCCCACCCCTTCTTTGTCATCTCCCCACCCCCATTGTCCTCTTCCCCACACCCATCATTGTGCTCTCCTCCACCCCCATCATTGTCATTTCCCCAAGCTCCTTCATTGTTCTACCTCACCACTCCTTTATTGTTCTCCCCACCTCCATTATTTTTCTCCCCCAACTCCATCATAGTTCTTCCCCGTGTATTAGTATAAAAAAACTAAATACCACAACACTCACCTCCGTCCATTCCCTGGCAGCATCGTCATCTACTTTCTCTCTAACACAGGCGCGCACTGCATGTTGACATCATCAAGTCGCGCGCAACTGTGTGAGACAGAGAGCGCCGGGCAGGAAGCAGAGGACGTGTTCCTGCAGCTCCGCTGCCATTTTCTCCTATAGACAGTGGAGCTGCAGGGATCACTCCCTGCCCATCGTACTTGATGAGGGCAAACTGGCCATGGCCCCCTGGAGCCTCGGGCTCCACAAAACGGGCCAGATTGCCCTTGTTATTAGTCACCCTGCAAGAGCCCCCCTCCACCTCCCAATCCTGGTGCAGCTGCACTGGCGGTATGTCTAAACCTGTCTCATTTTGCCCAGGACCCCATTTCACCTTCAAACAGCAATGTTAGGAAGAAAGGTTAATTCTACCTGCAGTAGAAGGACATACTTTAAACGTAAAGATTAGTGATGAGCGAGCACTAAAATTCTCGGGTACTCGTTGCTCGCGTCGAGCAAATTGAAATGCTCGAGTGCTCGATCCGAGCAACGAGTCCAATGTAAGTCTATTGGAAACTTGAGCATTTCTCCAGTGGCCCACCCGGCGGTCTGCAGAGCTCCTAAAAATTGCCCAAATCGATGAGAACAGTGCTAAAATGACATGGGAACAGCATGAGGAAGACCCCTGGAAGCATTTTTGTCTCCCAGGTGACTGCTGTCAACAATGTTGTCAGAGGTATTACGTCACTTTTACCGACCCACAATAAAACATACAAAAACGAAACCATAATGGATTTTCCTGAGAAGAAATGATAAGGAACATCCTTTGCATGGTAATGACTTGTATATAAGGCAAAATAAATAACCAAAAACAAAAATGCTTGGATTATGTTCATATGTAGTGTTTTTGATGCGTTTTTGCACTTTTGCATTGCTTTCAATGGTGAAAAATGCATTCACCAGGAAATATCATTTTAACATTTTACTACCTTATCTGGCCATGGGGTGTGTGAGTCATGATCAGATACATTCATACAGTGCTAAAAAGATGTGAGAACAGCATGGGGAAGACCCCTGGAAACATCTCTGACTCCCAAGGCACTGCCTAAAACTGTGGTCAACTCATCAGACGTAATCCTATATTACTGCGGTAATAATACAGACATTTTTGGCAATGTGACAAATATTAAACTCCATTTAAAATAGGAAAGATGTCTGTCAAGGGACGGGGAAGTGGACGTTAAGGTGGTGGTGATAGTGCACACAGAAGCCGTTGGCAAGATGAAACTGTGCCTGCTGAGGGAGCACAACAAACACCCACGTCATATCGAACTACCTTCCTGAACCAATTTATAGGGGGCCGCGGAACACCACTATTGAAGCCAGAGCAGTGTGAAAAGGTTGTTGGTTGGATAGCAGATAAAGCTTCCAGTCAGTTTGCCACCACCACCACCCTGTGTTACACATGGTCCAGTCTCAGTAGATGTGAGTCTGGACCATATTATTATTATTACTTTATTGCCATTTACTCCATGGCGCTTTATATGTGAAAAAAGGGTATACATCGCAAAAGCAATTACAATAATCTTGAACAAAAATGAGACAGCGACTGGTACAGGAGAGGACCCTGCCCGCGGGGGCTCACAGTCTTCAAGGGATGGGTGAGGATACAGTAGATAAGGATAGAGCTGGTCGTGCAGCGGTATGGTGGAGCGAGGGTTACTGCAGGTTGTACGCATGTCAAAAGAGGTGGGTCTTCAGGTGGGGTAGAGAGTTCCAGAGAAGGGGGGATGCACGGGAGAAATCTTGTATGCGATTGTGGAAAGAGGAGATAAGAGGGGAGTAGAGAAGGAGTTCTTGTGAGGATCGGAGGTTGCGTGCAGGTAAGTACCGGGAGACTAGGTCACAGATGTATGGAGGAGACCGGTTGTGGATGGCTTTGCATGCCAAGGTTAGGATTTTGAACTGGAGTCTTTGGGCAATGGGGAGCCAGTAATAGGATTGAAAGAGAGGAGAGGTCGGGGAATAGCGAGGGGACAGGTGGATTATTCAGGCAACAGAGTTTGGGATAGATTGGAGGAATGCAAGAGTGTTAGAAGGGAGGCCACAGAGCAGGAGGTTGCAGTTGTCGACAAGGGAAATGATGAGGGCGTACACTAGTGTTTTTGTAGATTCGTGGTTGAGGAATGTGCGGATCTGGGAGATTTTTTTTACTTCTAGTCGGCATCTTCCTCACCATGATCCTCCTTCCTCCCACCATTCTGAGTGTCCTGAGACAATTGATCCCACACTTGGACACTCCAAAGAGCTGTTTTGTTCATCTTTCCATTTATAGGTTCTGGCCTCTTGCTCGGTCCGCTCGGAAGTGGAAAGAGCTTGGATATGTGGTTTGAAGGAGAGATTAGAGTCCAGGGTTACTCCAGGAGCTGTTCACTTTTCCAGCGATAGATCCGGCCTCTCGACTGGCCAGCTTCGAGCTGGGCAACAGAAGATATCATGTAGCGATTTGAGCAGCCATGGTCACCCAAATGTGATGGTGGGAAAGTGCAATTACCTTCGCAAAAGGTGGATAATGTTGAGACACAATGGACAGAAAATCAGGAGGAGGACCAGGGTGCAGAAGTGGAAGATGAAGCGGTGGATGATGAAGTCACTGACCCAACCTGGCAAGGAGACATGTAGAGCGAGGACAGCAGAACACAGGGGGAGGTAGGCATAGCACCACAACAGGCAGTAACAAGCAGTGTGGTGGCCACAGACACAAGGCAGGCAACTGCTTCCCGGAACACCAACAAGACGGAAGTTGTCAGTCCAACTGTTAGGTCTTCCCGAGTCTGGATCTTTTTTAAACACTGTTCAGATAACCCCAAAAAGGCCAATTGGAACATATGCCAGGCCATCATCAGCAAGAGCACAAAAACTACCAGCCTGACCACCACCAGCATGCTCAGGCACATGACAGCAAAGCACCCGACTAGCTGGGTCGAATACCAAGATCCAGAAACAGTGTCTGCGGGTGACTCCACTGCCTTTTCCTCTCTTGTGCATGCACACCAATCCCCTGTCCATGGCGCATGCAAAGATGCCTACCGCCCTGCACCTGTTGTTGCAGACTTGCAACCATGACGGTCCACGTCCTTGTCCCTTCGCACCGTTCAGTTGTCCCTACTACAGTCCTTGGAATGCAAGTGCAAGTATGCAGTCAAATACCCACCCACAGGCCGCAATATTAAACTGCCACATATCTGGACTGCATGCAGTTGAAATGTTGCCTTTTACGCTCGTGGAGACGGAAGCTTTCCACAACCTCATGGCGGCGGCGGCCTCCAACCTCGGTCCCCAGCCACCACTATTTCTCCCGGTATCGTCTCCATCTTCCACAAGCGCAGGTCCCAGAACATTACCCGTGCCCTCCCCAGTGCAGTTAGTGGGAAGGACCACCTAACCACAAACACGTGGACAAGTGAATGTGGCCAGGGACGGTACGGAGCCAGTCCACATTAAAAAACAGCCATAGAGTGTCCAGGAACCTTCCCACACACTATTCTTAGCCAGGGCTGCTTCTCAGCAGGGTTGGGCGGGCCCACCAGAGAACCAGAGAATCCTTTGGTGGGTCCTGGTTTCTCCATCAGGAGAGTTCACAGCACAAACCTTGCAGGTTGTGATGATAATGAGGCCATCCATCTCCTTAGTTTTATGTTACTTGGAATGCAAGCGCAAGTATGCAGTCAGCCAGCCACCCACCCACAGGCCGCAATACTAAACTGCCACATTTCTGGAGTGCTTGCACTTGAAATGTTGCCTTTTAGGCTCGTGGAGGTGGAAGCTTTCCACAACGTCATGACGGTAGCGGTCGGGTGTTTATACTCTTTCCTCAGCCGCCACTATTTATCCTGGTATCGTCTCCACCTTCCACAAGCGCGAGTCCCAGAATATTACCCGTGCCCTCCCCATTGAACTTAAGTGGGAAGAACCGCCTAACATGGACAAGTGAATGTGGCCAGGGATGGTTCATCTCACTGACGTATTCCACTGGGTTAATGTGGAAGCCAGGATTCAGTGGGGCCCTGGGACGGAATACGTCCTCCCGACACAGAGGATTACGGGCCCTGGTTCAATCAGAGTTGCCCCTACATTCTCCAGCTCTTGCACCACCACCTCCTCCTCCTCTTCAGCCTCCATCTCCATCACTTGATTCATTTTTTCAGGACATATTCCAGATTATTTACATAAACTTTGTGTGTGCCAATAACAATAAGCAGGACTGTATGCTTAGGCGACGAACCGCACACCATTGAAAGCTGAAAGTTGAAAGCTGTGTCAGAGAACCTGGTGGCAGATCTGAAGCTAGGCAAGCTTGCATGTGTACCATGCCTGGCCCATGTGCTCAACTTAGTGGCTCTGCAGTTTCTCAAAATCTACACAGATCTGCCAGAGTGGCTTTTGAAAGTACACCGCGTGTGTGCCCATTTCAGAAAGTCAGATACAGCTTCCGCCGCCCTGGCAGGGCTTCAGCAGCATTTGCAGCTTCCAGTTTACCGACTGGTGTGCGATGTGACTACGCGTTGGAAATCAACGTTGCAGATGTTTGGAATGATTTTGAGCAGCAGAGAGCAGTTGTTGAGTACCATCTTCAACACGTCTGTTGGCATTCAGGTTAGCCTCCGCACATAAGAGCTCATGAGTGGGCATGGTTGTCTGACATCTGTGCCCTCCTCCAAAACTTTGAGGACTCCATCAAGATGGTGAGCGGCGATGACGCCATAATTAGCGTCACCATCCTGCTTCTCTGTCTACTGAAACGCTCGCTGCTCACAATTAAAGAGGAGGCATTGCAGGCGGAGCAAGGAACTATACAGGGTGATGCTACCTAGCCCAGCCTCATCTCATCTCAACATGGATTGGGTGATAATGAGGAGGCAGAGGAGGAAGAGTACATAGACAATTGTACTTTTGGTGAGAACAGGGAAGTCTTGGCTGTTGGTAGTCTGGCACACAAGGCTGACTTTAAGTTCCCCTTACTTTACCATGACCATTGCATTGTATGCATTTTGGGCATTACAGAAAACTGGCATGGCACAAGACAATTCTTGGAGATGGAGGTATGATTAAGGAGGATGTCAGTCTTAGATCAGTTGCAGGAGGGGTGATACACAGAAATGAGGGAAGAGATACAGGCCGGTGCAGAACTGTGGATAGCTTGGTGGGTGGGAGAGATGAGTTTGTATTGTATTCTGTAGTGATTGTTTAACCTAACCCGTGCAATGACTGGCACAGGGTAGAGGCTTCGGTGAAGCGGCTTGATAGAAATACGACCCTGGCTGCTGAATTCAGAAGGGATTGGAGAGAGGCGACACTTTGTTTAGAGGGAGCCCGATTAGAAGAGAGTTGCACTAGTGAATAAGCGACAGTAAGAGTTTTTGCAGTATCAAAGGTGCGAAAAGGTCGACTTCTGGAGAAGCTTTTAAGGTGCAGGTGACATGAGTGAGTGAGTGATTTTCCACATTGAATAAAGGAAAGTTGTGTGTCAAATATGACTCCAAGATAGCAGGCGTGCCGAGTGGGAGTTATGGTGGCACTACCTAAAGGAAATTGCAAAGTCATGTATAGGTAGGTTAGTAGAGGGAGGAAACTGAAGGAGTTAATTTTTGGAGATATTAAGTTCAGGCTCTTGTTGAAGAATTATAACAAAAAACAATTCCCATCTGACAACCCTGGTGGAAGAGGTCACAGTCAGACAGTTCATTGGACAACCAAGGAGTACAAGCAAGGGAGACACAAACCAGATGCGGCAGAGGCAGGAGATCGCTGTCAACGGTCTGGGACAGTTTTCCAAGACCCTCCCAGCACCCAGGACCTGATACACGGGATACTCTGACAAGGAGGGAAAAGTTTTGGAAGATGCAAGCTGGACACGTGGCATGAACTGTCTTTCTACGCTTTGGAAGTCCTGGCTGCTAGCGCTTTGTCAGAGATGGTTTTAAGTGCCGCCGGGGGCATTATAACTTATAAAACTGATAGGCGCATCCGCCTGTCAACTGAAAATGCTGACAAGCTGACTCTAAAAATGAACAAGGTCAGACTTCTCTCAACACCACCAGATGATAGCATCAAACATAAACTCAAATCCAGTGGTTATTTTTGGGGGGGTCTATTCCCATGCACCCCTTCACACCGAGACATGGGTATACCCTTCAGGAATTGTTTTATTTTATGTCGCCCTCCTCCTTTTCCTCATCCTCCACCACCATATCACCAGGAAGACCATGATTCAACACCCACATAATTTTTTTAAGGGTGTTTCTGATTAGAGATGAGCGAATATTTCAATATTCGTTTTGGATTACAATCACCGTTTTTGCAATATTTGCCTATCTAATTGTCGAATATTCGTCAAACATTGCCAAACGCCATTGGATTCAATGGGTGCCAAAACCAAATGTATACATAACACCTTCAAATGGGACCAAAAGCTGCCAAAACATATCAATTTAGGGGCAGTCACCAGGAAAGTGCCATCAATTGACCCAGAGTACAAATAGTATAATTAGTATTATTTATTATTATAGCGCCATTTATTCCATTGCGCTTTACATGTGAAAAGAGGTCACTGACTGGTACAAGAGCAGAGAGGACCCTGCCCGTGAGGGCGCACAAACAGCCTATAAGGGATGGGTGAGGATACAGTAGGTGAGGGTACAGCTGGTCGTGCAGCGGTATGGTGGAGCGAGGGTTACTGCAGGTTGTAGGCTTGACGGAAGAGGTGGGACTACAGCTTCCTTTTAAAGGTTTCAACAGTAGGCGAGAGTCTGATATGTTGGTGTACAGAGTACAAAAGTAGAAGGGATGCACGGGAAAAATCTTGTATGCGATTGTGGGAAGAGGAGTTAAGACGGGAGTAGAGAAGGAGATCTTGTGAGGATCGAAGGTTGCGTGCAGGTATGTACCAGGAGACTAGGTCACAGATATATGGAGCAAACAAGTTGTGGCTGGCTTTGCATGTCATGGTTACGGTTTTGAATTGAAGTCTCTGGCCAATGGGGAGCCAGTGAAGGCATCATAGATTGCAATCTTATAGATTGCTGGAGCCAGTCCACAGTAAAAAAAAGCAGCCAGTGTACAGGAACCTTCCCACAAACTTTTCTTAGCCAGGGCTGCTTCTCAGCAGGGTTGGACGGGCCCACCAGAGAACCAGAGATTCCTCCAGTGGGCCCTGGCTTCTCCATCAGGAGAGTTTTTAGTGCCAAGGTAAGGTCGTTATGATGATAGAGGCCACCATTTGATTAGCTTGCTGCTGGTACTTTTCTGTGGGAATTAGCTTGGCTCCAACCAGCCTGGAATATTTCCAGTGAACTATGGCACGATGCCATGGTATTACCAGTGCCCCCAGTACTAGAAGCGAAGCTATCCACAATTTCCTTTTCTTCTGCCCAAATACATTAGTTTCTCACAAAGGAGCTAAAGATACTGAGTGGAAGTAGGTGCAAGTTTCTCCAGCATGTTAGATATCAGAGGGAGAACAGCAAGGGCAGCACAGTGGCTCAGTGGCTAGCACTGAAGCCTTGCAGTGCTGGGGTCCTGGGTTCAAATTGTTATGTTCTGCTACCAGAGCTAAGGAAAGAGAGGAGATCTGTCCCTACGATAGAACTCAGCTTAATCCCTACGATGTAACAGGGGACCTGATCCTGCGATCAGACCTGCTAAAGTCCTAAGCTAGTCTGTACGGAGACCTATAGATGTGGGGAAGGAATCCCTACAAGTACTAAGGACTGGGAGGAATATGGGACACCTCCTAACAGAAATAGTAGCAGACAGACGAACAAACAAAATATATAGAACATAGAGGTCCGTAGACCAAGCAAACTAACAGAGTTAGATAAAGAGCACCGGCTAGCTAGAAAGTAGATATACAATGAAGTCCAGCAAAGCCAGAAGGGCGGAGCAGGATTAAATAGGCCAACAAGGTCATGTGACCAGCAAAGGAAAAACAAAACCTAAGAGCAAGGTTCTAACAGTACCCCCCCCCTCTAAGAGGATCCTCCGGATCCCCTAGGACCAGGCTTATCAGGAAATCTCCTGTGAAACGCTCTGATAAGTCTGGACGCGGAAACATCATCCGACCTCACCCAAGAGTTATCCTCGGGTCCGAAACCTTTCCAGGCCACAAGATACTGCAAACTACCTCTATACCGTCTAGAGTTAAGGATGCGAGAAATTTCATATTCCCCGTCCTCCACCACCGGAGGAACAGAGGCAGAGGCGTCACAATCCGATACAACAGCTTTTTTCAACAGAGAGACATGAAATACCGGATTAATCCTCCAGGAGGTAGGAACCTCCAACCTAACAGCAGATTGGTTGACAACCTGAAGCACCTTGAAGGGCCCTACAAACTTGGGACCCAATTTCTTAGAAGGAATCCTCAACCGCAGATTCCTAGAGGACAACCAAACCATGTCACCAACAGCGAACAAAACCTCCTGTCGTTTCCTATCAAAGTAGTCTTTAGATTTTCTGTTGGCCTCCTGAAGATTACCACGCACATCCGTCCAAACGCTCTCCAAATCACCGGAAAAATTCTCCTCCTCAGGCACGGCAGATCCCAACTTGGAGAACGACCCAAACGACGGATGTCTCCCAGAACAACAAAAAAAAGGCGAACAACCAGCAGAAGAAGATGTATGATTGTTCAGAGCAAATTCAGCAAGTGGCAGAAACTCAGACCACCCCTCTTGATTGTCTGCCACAAAACAACGCAAGAACTGCTCAACATCCTGGTTTTTCCTTTCTGTCTGGCCATTAGATTCAGGATGATATCCGGACGAGAACGACAAATGAACTCCCAACCTGTCACAAAAGGCACGCCAAAAACGAGCCACGAACTGAGGACCCCTATCAGAAACAATGTCAGTAGGAACGCCATGAAGTCTGACAATTTCCTTGACAAAGGCCTTAGCGAGAGTTTTAGCGCAGGGCAGTTTGATGAAGGGAACCAAGTGACACATCTTGCTAAAACGGTCCACGACCACCCAGATGACAGTAAAACCCTCAGAGGGGGGAAGGTCAGTTATAAAGTCCATAGCCAAATGTGTCCAAGGAGCACTGGGAACCTCCAAAGGACAAAGCAACCCCGCAGCAGGAGTATGTGAGGATTTAGATCTAGCACATATAGTACATTGACGCACCCACTTAATGACTTCCTTCTGCCATCCAGGCCACCAAAAACTGCGACCCACCAGTCTCTTGGTCTCAGAGATTCCGGGATGACCTGCCAACCGAGATTCGTGACACTCAACAAACAAATCTCTCCTAAAGGTCCCAGGCACAAACAACCTCCCATGAGGAGTGTTAGATGGGGCATTCTCCTGTGCTTTAAGAATCTCATCTTCCAAAACGGAGTCCAAAGCAGCTATCACAACACCTTCTTGTAAAATGTTCTCCTCTTTCTCAGCACCGACTATGGGAGAAAAACTGAGAGACAAGGCATCCGCCTTAACATTCTTAGTACCAGGGATGTAAGTAACGGAGAAATTAAACCGCGAGAAAAACAGTGCCCACCTAGCCTGACGGGCATTCAGGCGCTTGGCAGCATCAAGATATATCAGATTTTTATGATCCGTAAGAACCTGAACGGGAAATTCCGCACCTTCCAAGAAGTGGCGCCAGTGTTCAAATGCGAGTTTAATAGCCAATAATTTCCGATTACCAATATCGTAATTCAGTTCAGTCTCCGAAAATTTTTTTGAAAAAAAGGCACAGGGATGTAATCCATCCCCGTTATCCTGAGACAATACTGCGCCAACCCCCACAGAGGAAGCATCAACCTCAACCAAAAACGGCTTAGTCACATCAGGCTGCATAAGGATGGGAGCAGAGGTGAACCTCTCCTTGAGATACACAAAAGCTTCAATGGCCTCAGAAGGCCACTGAACCGCATCAGCACCTTTCCTGGTGAGATCGGTCAGAGGTTTGACAATACTAGAAAAATTTTTATGAATTTTCTGTAATAATTGGCGAAACCTAAAAACCTCTGTATCGATTTCAAACCAATAGGCCTAGGCCATTCCTGTACAGCTTGAACTTTAACCGGGTCCATCTCAAAACCTTC
The DNA here is from genome assembly GCF_046119375.1 of Phyllobates terribilis. Taxonomy (NCBI): domain Eukaryota; kingdom Metazoa; phylum Chordata; class Amphibia; order Anura; family Dendrobatidae; genus Phyllobates; species Phyllobates terribilis. The sequence goes on from NW_027362761.1 coordinate 256,897,610, forward strand.
GCTGGAGATAATGTAACCCAAAAAACTAATTCTCTGTACAGCGAACTCACATTTCTCCAGCTTAGCAAAAAGCGAATTGTCCATTAATAACTGTAATACCTCACGTACGCTCCGCCAATGAGACTCCAGATCCGGCGAATAAATCAAAATGTCATCCAAATACACAACCACATTTTTGCCGATCAAAGGTCTAAGGATGTCATTAATAAGATTCTGAAAAAATGCAGGAGCATTAGTAAGACCAAAAGGCATAACCAGATTCTCAAAATGACCCACAGGAGTGTTAAAAGCAGTCTTCCATTCGTCACCCTCCTTCATGCGCAACAGATTGTATGCCCCCTTAAGGTCAATTTTAGAGAACCACTTGGCCCCCATTAACTGGTTAAACAGATCAGGAATCAATGGCAGTGGGTAAGGATTGCGTACAGTAATTTTGTTAATCTCACGAAAATCCAGACAAGGACGTAAACCGCCGTCCTTTTTTTTTACAAAAAAAAATCCAACCGCCACAGGAGACTTAGAGGGCCTAATGTGACCGGCGGCCAAACTTGTCTGTATGTATTCCTCCAAAGCCTTCCTCTCAGGAATAGTAAGGTTAAATAAACGACTTTTAGGAAGAGTCGCTCCAGGGACAAAATCAATAGAACAATCATAGTCTCTATGGGGAGGCAAAACCTGCGATTCCTTCTCAGAAAAAACTCTCCAAAAATCCTGAATAGGAACAGGCAATTCTCCCCTATCCAAAGCTGCAATACGCCCGTTACAACACTTGTCATAACATTTATGGCTCCAGGATTTAATTTCACTGGTAGACCAATCCAGTACAGGATTGTGAAATTTTAACCAGTGCAATCCCAATATTACTGGAGAAGGCAAGTTATTCAAAACTACCAAATCCAATTTCTCATGGTGAACACCATTAATAGTGAGAGGAAATTCACAGACCTTGAGAGTAATATTCTTCAAAGGGGAACCATCCACAGAAACCACAACAATGGGGGATGATAAAGGTTCGGGTTTTAAATTGAGTCTTTCCAAGAATCCCCCATCAATTACATTCAGAGTAGACCCACAATCAACAAACACCCGAAATTCCATTAATTTTTCCTGAGCAATCGTGGAAGCAGCTAAAAATACACCCTTGGAATTTAAACAGGCAATACGGGCATGACTGACCATTTTTTTTCCTTTCTTCATACGAAGCTCACAGCCTTTAATCAAATGACCAGATTTTCCGCAATAGAAACACAAGCCTTCAGAAAATCGACGGTCTTTTTCTTGAGAGCGAGGTGCCACCGATCCAATCTCCATCGGTTCACCACTGTTAGTACACACATTCTCATAACCAGAAACTGACATAGCAGAGGATTTGCTCTCATTAACCCTTGCACGCAGTCTCCTATCCACCCGTATAGCTAATTGCATAGCCTGTTGCAAATCTTCAGGTGTAAGATAAGCAATTAGCAGGTCTTTAACCCTTTCATTGAGCCCAGCAAGAAATAGACTTTTCAGAGCAGAATCGTTCCACCCTGTTTGAGTAGACCAACGACGGAAATGAGTACAATATTTTTCCACATTACCTGATCCCTGTCTCAAACGTCTTAACTCAGTCTCAGCTGATGAGACACGATCAGGATCATCATATAATAGCCCCAAAGCAGAAAAAAAACTATCCACTGATCTGAAGCATGTATCACTAGGTTGCAAAGAAAAGGCCCACTCCTGAGGCTCTTTGCGCAAAAGTGACATTGTGAACCCTATGCGCTGGGATTCATCCCCAGAGGACTTGGGTCTCAAACGAAAATACAATAAGCAAGCATTTTTAAATGAAAAAAATTCTCGGTGTTCACCAAAAAATAAATCCGGCAAACATACCTTAGGCTCCAAGAAATGTGCTCCAAGACAGTTACTCACGTGCTGACGGAGCTCGGCCACCTCCAGAGAGAGTCCCTGCAGGCAATGAGCCAAATCCTGAACCGACACCATGATGGAACAGAAAAATCTTTCCTTAGAGAATTTGCAGGCTGGACTTACTGTTATGTTCTGCTACCAGAGCTAAGGAAAGAGAGGAGATCTGTCCCTACGATAGAACTCAGCTTAATCCCTACGATGTAACAGGGGACCTGATCCTGCGATCAGACCTGCTAAAGTCCTAAGCTAGTCTGTACGGAGACCTATAGATGTGGGGAAGGAATCCCTACAAGTACTAAGGACTGGGAGGAAAATGGGACACCTCCTAACAGAAATAGTAGCAGACAGACGAACAAACAAAATATATAGAACATAGAGGTCCGTAGACCAAGCAAACTAACAGAGTTAGATACAGAGCACCGGCTAGCTATAAAGTAGATATACAATGAAGTCCAGCAAAGCCAGAAGGGCGGAGCAGGATTAAATAGGCCAACAAGGTCATGTGACCAGCAAAGGAAAAAAAAACCTAAGAGCAAGGTTCTAACACAAATACCACTAAGGACAACATCTGCAAGGATTTTATATGTTCTCCCTGTGTTTGCATGGGATTCTCCCTCAGTAAAAAAGCAGCAATAGAGTGTCCAGGAACCTTCCCACAGACTTTTCTTAGCTAGGGCTGCTTCTCTGCAGCTTCTTCTTCTTGGCTTCTTCAAGGAGAGGTCATGATAGCGCAAACTTTGCAGCTGCCATGGGGCTCTTGAGCGGGGGAGAAAGGTGGGCCCTCAGAATCAAATCCTTTGGTGGGCCCAATGTTTTTCAGTCTAACAATGCTTCTTGGTGAAAGTTGTATTTCACCGCAGCCATATTCTTTAGCTCGGTGAAAGGACTGGCATAAAGGGAATTTGTATCTACTCCAGCTGTCATTTCTTTGCCACCAGGTTCCGCCCATTATCACACATGACCATGCCTGGCTGTATGTTCAGCGGTGAGAGCCACAGATCAGGCTGCTGTGTTACAGCTTTCAACAACTCTGCAGCAGTGGTTTGTCACCTAAGCATTAGGCATATTATCTTCAGCACAGCCTGTTGTTGCTTGGCCAAGGCAATGCTGCAGTGCTTCCAGCTTGTGACTGATGTTGTCATTTCGGAGATGGAGGCCGAACAGGAGGAGGAGGTGCAGGAGCTGAACAATGTAATTACATTGAGGTTATATTGGCGAATCTGGTTTTTATACTAAAAAGATCCTACTGTGTTTTTATTTATTTATTTGTTTTTTTTTTACGTCTCTTCAAATGTGTATTGGAGTTCATCCTACTTTTTGGCAGCCCTTGATATTGTTGCATATGCAATATCAGTATAGGAGACACACTCCTTAATAAGGGGAAGGACAATTCAAATAGATTCTGTATTCTAGAATATTAACTGAAATTCTTTTACGGGTGAGGTATCGCAGTATGAACATCGATCCAGCCAGGTATTATTGCCTTATACTGCGTGCTGCTGGTCCTAGCCAAAAAAATGTAAAATCGATTCTATTCCCTATCGATAACGCTGTTAGATGCATTTACAATAGGGACAGGTGCTGCTAGGTGGTATCATCACCAGCTACAGATGAGTGTTCATTCTGGTCGCATAAATGTCTTTCACAGTCCATGACTTTTTTTTTTCTTTGGCTTTATATACAAGTCATTATCCTGGAAAGAATGTTTCTTAATATTTTTTCCATTTTAGCTTGTTTTTTGTATATATTTTTTTTAGTCAGTCCGTAAAAGTGTCGTTATACTCTGACAACATTGTTCACACATATGCTATTTGTCAGCGGCCAACTGTGAATAGGTTTGAATGCAAAACTGCAATACTTTAAATGGAGTGTAATATTTGACACGCTCACAATAATTGCTGGATTATTAGGGCAGTCATATGGGATAACGTCTGATGGCCACGATGTCAGGCAGTCGCCTAATAGTATGGTGTTTGTCAGCGACCAAGTGTCAATTGGTTCAACAAAACACAGGTGGCTGACTTTAAATGGAGTGGAATATTTGGCATGCTCCACAAAATATCTGTATTATTACGGCAGTCATATGGATCACGTGCGTCTGATCATTGAAAAAAGTTACTCTGCTTCCACAATACCGTAATATGAATACAGCTAAAAAAATCTGGCTGTATTCTGTGAACAAGCAAATGGAGCTGTAAAATGGTGTACATTGACACACCGCTACAATCTATAAATGGAGGACAATATTTTCCACGTTCACTATAAATAGCTGGATTTGATCTGCAGTTATATGTGATACATGTGACGGAGAACCACGGTTTTAAATAGCAGGCCTGTAGTTTACTAATACTATTCTTCACAGAGACCTAGTGTGAATAGCTTGACTGACACACTGCAACGAAATGGAAGGCAGAAATGGCTGATTTTCTTTGAAAGTTTCAACAGTAGGCGAGAGTCTGATATGTTGGGGTAGAGAGTACCAGGGTAGGGGGGATGCACGGGAGAAATCTTGTATGTGATTGTGAGAAGAGGAGATTAGATGGGAGTAGAGAAGGAGATCTTGTGAGGATCGGAGGTTGCGTGCAGGTAAGTACCGAGAGACTAGGTCACAGATGTATGGAGGAGCAAGTTTTTGGATAACTTTGTATGCTAAGGTTAGGGTTTTGAACTGGAGTCTCTGGGCAATGGGGAGCCAGTAATAGGATTGACAGAGAGGAGAGGCCAGGGAATAGCGTGGTCATAGGTGGATTAATCAGGCAGCAGAGTTAGTTTAGGATAGATTGGAGGTGTGCAAGAGTGTTAGAGAGGAGACCACAAAGCAGGAGGTTGCAGTAGTCAAGGCGTGAGTTGATGAGGGCTTACACTAGTGTTTTTGCAGATTCTTGGTTGAGGAATGTGATCAGGGAGATATTTTTAAGTTGGAGTTGGCAGGAAGTGGAAGGGCTTGGATATGTGCTTTGAAGATTACAGTCCAGGCTTACCCCGAGGCAGAGAGCTTGTGAGACTGGGGAGAGTGGGCAGCCATCGACTTTGATGGATAGGTCAGATAGGGGGTTGAATGAGATGGTGGAAAGATGATGTATTTGGTTTTATCCATGTTAAGTTTTAGGAATCTAGCAGAGAAGAAGGATGAAATAGCAGACTGACATTGTGGGATTCTGGTTAGAAGGGAGGTGATATCAGGTCCAGAGAGGTAGATCTGTGTGTCATCAGCATAGAGGTGATACTGAAACCTGTGAGACTCTATGAGCTGTCCCAGGCGAAAGATCTAAATGGAGAAGAGCAGAGGTCTTAGAACTGAGCCTTGGGGGACACCAACAGATAGGGGATGAGATAAGGAGGTGGTCAGTGAGTGGGAGGCGCTGAATGTCCAGTCTGTTAGGTATGAGGAGATCCAAGATATGGCCAGGTCTGTGATGCTGAGGGATGAGAGAATTTGTAGTAAGAAGGAATGGTCTACTGATTCGAAGACAGATGACAGGTCCAGGAGTAGGAGGAGTAGTGTCACATGGATTTGGCAGTTGGTAGGTCATTGGTGACTTTAGTCAGGGAAATTTCAGTGGAATGGTGCAGCCGGAAGCCAGATTGTAAGCGGTCAAAGAGGGAGCAGGAGGAGAGGTGGGAGGACAGTTCAAAATAGACGTGTTGTTCCAGTAGTGTTGAGGCATATGGGAGAAGTGATATGCGGCGATAGCTGAACACAGAGAATGGGTCAAGGGAGGGCTTTTTGAGGATGGGTGTGATCGAGGTATGTTTGATGCATGAGGGGAAGACACCAGACATTAGTGAAATGTTGAAGAGGTGGGTTAGGGTTGGGATGAATAGTGTAGTAAGGTTAAGGATGAGGTGGAATGGGATTGGGTCAAGTTCACAGGTGGTGAGGTGTGATTTGGAGAGTAAAGAGGAAAGTTGATCTTCCATAATTGTGGAGATGCTTGTTTTGGAGGAGGGGGGTTGAGTAGATATGAGGAGGGGCTGTGTGCACTTTAGGTAAAAGCTTTACCTGATGGCGTCAATCTTCTGCTTGAAGAATAAGGTAAAGTCTTCAGCTGAAATGAGAGGATATGGAGGAGTTGGCAAGAAGGCTTGGAGGGAGGAGGCACTGGGGGATGGAGGAGAGAATTGAAAGTGTTGAATATCTGTTTAGGGTTGTGAGACAGAGGATATGAGAGATGAGAAGTATGTCCAATGGCTGAATGTCCTTAAGGACAAAAATGTCCAGGAAGGATGGGAAATTTTTAAAAATGAGATTCTCAAAGCACAATCGTTAACAATCCCGAAAAGTAGGAAGAATGGGAAGCATTTAAGGAAACCAGGATGGATGAACACAGAACTTAAACACATGCTAAAAAGAAAGAAAGAAATGTTTATTAAATGGAAAGAGGGAGGCATATCTAAAGAAGATTATAATGCAGTCTGCAGATCCTGCAGGGCACGTATCAGGATAGCTAAAGCTGGCAATGAATTAAGGCTTGCAAGAGATGTCAAAAGCAATAAAAAAGGATTTTGGGGGTATGTCAAAAGTAAAAGAAAAGTCAAAGATGCTATACGATTTTTACAGGATGAAAATGGAGAAATGGTAAGAGAGGATGTTGAGAAGGCCGAACTTTTTAATTCCTATTTTGCATCTGTTTTCTCTCAGAAAAAAAATGTAACATCAACTGATCTTCACTGTCCTTTTAAAGGAATAGAGGAATCCAAGTTATCTGTAAACAGAAAGATTGTGAGGGAATATTTAGCTAACATAAATGAGTTCAAGTCTCCAGGTCCAGATGAATTACACCCCAGAGTACTGAAGGAGATCGTAGAAGAAATTTTAGAACCACTCTCCATAATCTTTGAAAATTCTTGGAGAACAGGAGAAGTCCCAGAAGACTGGAGAAGAGCAAATGTTGTTCCTATCTTCAAAAAGGGGAAGAAGGTGGACCCAGGGAACTATAGGCCGGTGAGTCTGACTTCTATACCAGGAAAGATCTTTGAACAAATTATTAAACAACATGTATGTAAGTACATGGATAAGAATGAAGTGATTAATCAGAGTCAGCATGGGTTTGTAACTAACAAGTCATGTCAGACTAACTTAATTTCCTTCTATGACAGAATCACTGACTGGGTGGATCAGGGAAATGCTGTAGATATAGTATATCTTGACTTCAGCAAAGCATTTGACAAAGTATCTCACACCATCCTTATTGAAAAAATGACCAAGTATGCAATGGACCAGGCAACTGTTAGGTGGATTCATAACTGGCTTAGTGATCGGACTCAAAGGGTGGTTGTAAATGGCTTCACATCCAGCTGGATGAATGTCTCAAGTGGGGTACCACAGGGCTCCGTCCTGGGACCTGTATTGTTCAACATCTTTATCAATGATTTAGATGAAGGAATTGAGGGTAAACTGATTAAATTTGCTGATGACACAAAGCTAGGAGGGATAGCTAATACTAGAGAAGAGAGAGAGAGGATTCAAAAAGACCTAAATAAACTGGAGCAGTGGGCAGCAACCAACAGAATGGTTTTTAACAGGGAAAAATGCAAAGTACTACATCTGGGCAATAAAAATGAAAAAAGCATATACAGAATGGGAGGAATAGAGCTAAGCAACAGTACATGTGAAAAAGACAGGCATACTAATAGATCATAGACTGAACATGAGTCAATGTAGCGCTGGCGTCCCTGCCCTCTGCTAGGCAGGGACGCTGCTCCCCTCACCGCTCTGCTCCGTGCCCGGCGTCCTCTTCCCGCTCTGCTGTCAGCGCGCGCTCCTTCCCGGCGTCCTCCTCCCGCTCTGCTCTCAGCGCGCGCTCCTTCCCGGCCCCTGTGCTTAGGGCGCGCGCGCGCGCGCTCCCCTCCTCTTAAAGGGGCCGCGCGCGCCGTCCTAAGGAGTCCCCGGCCAATGGCCGGAGGACTTCATCATATATAAGGCACCTCCTCCAAAATGGAGGTGCCCGAGCAATGTTGTTTGCACCTGTGTCTCACCTGTGCTTCAGCCCTCAGGTCCCGCTGCCAGTTACCTGCCAGTTTCCTGCCAGTTACCTGCCTGATTCCTGCCTGAATACTTGTTACCTGTCTGCCAGTCTGAGGTCCGACGGTCTGCCTTACTACTCCTGTCAGTCTGTCTAAAGGACCAGCCTGCCCGCTCACCTGGGAGCGCACATCAGCTACCTGCCTGCTTTCCTGAGGTCCGACGGTCTGCCTTACAACTCCGGTCAGTCTGTCTATGGACCAGCTTGCCCGCTCACCTGGGAGCGCTTCTCCGTTACCTGCCTGCTTGCCTGCCCGGAGGCTCCGTTGTCACGTGCTGTGACCACCAGCTATTCCAGACTCTTGCCCGCTCACCTGGGAGCGCTTCTCCGTTACCTGCCTGCTTGCCTGCCCGGAGGCTCCGTTGTCACGTGCTGTGACCATCAGCTACTTCAGACTCTTGTCCGCTCACCTGGGAGCGCTTCTCCGTTACCTGCCTGCTTGCCAGCCCGGAGGTTCCGCCGTCACGTGCCGTGACCACCTGCTATTCCAGAGACTCTCGCTTGCTCACCTGGGAGCACACATCTACCATCTGCCTGCTAGCCTACCCGGAGGCTCTGCCATCACAGGTCGTACCTACCCTTTACCCAGAGACTGCCCTGATCACTTGCCGTATCTCCCTGTCCGTTCATCCAGAGACTGCCACCCGCTCCCTTACAAGGGCCGCCCCCTTGTATAGTAGCTCAGAGGTTCCGCCTCCCAGACCCGTTACAGTTTCCTCGGGCCATGGAACCCGGTGGCACCCAAGCTCCCTCGCTCTCGGACCTCTGTCTTGAACTGTCCCGTCAGAGGTCCCAACAGGAGTCCATCCTGGGTCACCTGCGGAATGTTAATACTCGCCTGAACACTCTGTCTGATCCACCAACAACCTCCGCCAGTGCCATATCTTGCAATCCGGCAGCTCCGCTGCCCACTAATACCATGGTATCCTACCCCGGACCCCGGCTTTCTGCACCTCCTCGCTTCGGAGGCGACTCCGTCCAGGCTCGGGGCTTCTTAAATCAGTGCACCCTGCATTTCGAACTTTTGTCCTACCAGTTTAACTCCGACCGGGCCAAAATTGCCTTCATCATGTCCCATCTCACCGGGGAGGCCCTGGCCTGGCTAAATCCTCTATGGGAGAGAGGAGACCCCCTGGTGTCCAACTTGCCTGCTTTTCTCACGGCTTTCCGGAAAGTCTTCGACGAACCCGGACGGAAGACCTCATCTGCATCATCGTTGCTATGCCTCCGTCAGGGGAGTCTCACCGTGGGCCAATATGCCATACGGTTCCGTACCCTTGCCTCGGAGCTGGCCTGGGATAACGACGCTCTGGTTTCCGTCTTCTGGGAGGGTCTGTCCGGCCGTATTAAAGATGAACTTGCCGGTCGGGACATTCCTACCACTCTCGATGACTTAATAACTCTTGCCACCCGGATTGACCTACGGTTCCAGGAGCGTGCCAGAGAGGTCACCCGTGAGAGGAGGTTACCACGTCTAGCTCCTACTTTTCAGAAACCCGTCACTCCTTCTGTCTCTAACCAGGTACACCCTCCTGAGCCTATGCAGGTCGACCAGACCAAGATGGTCAAGACCCATCAGGACTTACGCCGTGCCGAGGGGACCTGCTTCTACTGTGGCAGTAAGGAGCACCGGATCCGTGCCTGCCCGGAGAGATCGGGAAACGCCTGTGTCTAGGTTCGCTCAGAGAGGTCCACCTAGACAAGAATAAATCCTCTCCATCCCTGCTGTTGTCAGTTTCAATCGTCTACGGGGAGAACCGTTATTTCGAACTAGCCCAACTGGACTCTGGAGCAGCCGGGAATCTTATTTCACAGTCCCTGGTAGAGAAATACCGCATCCCCACCAAACCTCTGGCTGTACCCTTGTCTGTGGCTGCCGTGGATGGGGGTCTCTTACCACGCCCCATCCAACTCATCACCGAATCCATTACTCTGCAGGTGGGAATGCTGCATTCTGAGAGTATCTCCTTTCATGTTCTGCCTGGACTCTCTCACGCCCTCTTGCTAGGTCTGCCTTGGCTCCAGAAACATGCACCCGTGCTTGACTGGCAAACCGGAGAAGTCCTTCGCTGGGGACAAGACTGTCATAAGACCTGCCTGGTTCCCGTCCATCCCGTCCGTCCCTCTCCTACCCCAGCTAATCTACCTGGACTTCCAATTCCTTATTGGTCTTATGCTGATGTCTTTAATAAAAAGGAGGCAGAGACATTACCCCCTCATAGACCATACGACTGTCCCATCGACCTGTTACCCGGTACTACTCCTCCCCGTGGGCGTATTTATCCTTTATCCGCTGCTGAGACCCGGTCGATGTCCGAATATATTGAGGAGAATCTGGCCAGGGGATTCATCCGGAAATCTACCTCCCCGGCGGGAGCAGGCTTCTTTTTTGTCAAAAAGAAGGACGGCTCTCTCCGTCCCTGTATAGACTATAGAGGCCTAAACCAGATCACGGTGAAGAATAAATATCCCCTTCCGCTCATTCCAGAATTATTTGATCGTCTGAGGGGGGCTAGAATCTTCACCAAACTAGACCTCCGTGGGGCGTACAACCTGGTTCGTATCCGTCAAGGAGATGAATGGAAGACGGCATTCAACACCCGGGACGGCCACTATGAATACCTGGTAATGCCCTTTGGTCTCTGTAACGCTCCTGCCGTCTTTCAAGAGTTGGTCAATGACATCTTCCGGGACCTTCTCTACTCCTGCGTAGTGGTGTACCTGGACGACATCTTGGTCTTCTCTCCGGATCTCCAGACTCACCGGAGGGACGTTCGTCAGGTCCTGCTCAGGCTCAGGCAGAATCACCTCTTCGCTAAATACGAGAAGTGCCTCTTTGAGCAGACCTCGCTTCCGTTTTTGGGCTACATTATTTCTCAGACCGGCCTACGAATGGATCCAGAGAAACTGTCTGCCATCGAGAAATGGCCCCGACCGGAAGGGTTGAAGGCCATTCAGCGGTTCCTGGGCTTCGCCAACTACTACCGCCTCTTCATACCACACTTCTCTTCCCGGACTGCCCCAATTTCCGCGCTCACCCGTAAGGGTACTAATCCCAAAGAGTGGCCGCCCGAAGCAGAAGAAGCCTTTCTTTCCTTAAAACAGGCCTTCTCTTCCGCCCCGGTGCTGCATCGCCCGGACGGCAACAAGCAGTTCTTCCTGGAAGTGGACGCCTCCTCCTCTGGAGCTGGAGCGGTACTTACTCAAAAATCTTCTTCCGGGAGGATGGTAACTTGCGGCTTCTTCTCTAAACTCTTCTCCTCCTCAGAGCGCAATTATTCTATAGGAGATCGAGAGTTATTGGCCATCAAACTGGCATTGGAGGAGTGGCGTTACCTGCTTGAGGGGGCTCTTCACCCGGTAATAATTTACACTGACCACAAGAACTTGGCTTACCTCCAGCATGCCCAGAGACTTAACCCGCGCCAAGCCCGGTGGTCCTTGTTTTTTGCTCGTTTTGATTTTGTCCTTCATTTTCGCCCGGCTGACAAAAACGTCAAGGCGGACGCCTTGTCTCGATCCTTTCTGGTATCTGATCTCGAGGAAGATCCGAAACACATCATCGATCCCGCCAGAGTAATGCAGGTGGCTCCCGTGAGTCTAAATCGTCTCCCTCCCAGAAAGACGTTCGTATCAGTACCTGATCGGGAGAAGATCCTTCACTGGGGTCACTCGTCTAAACTGGCTGGCCACGCTGGTCAGAAGAAGACCCTCCAGCTTATTTCCCGGCACTACTGGTGGTCTACCCTGCACAAGGATGTAATAGACTTTGTTTCTGCCTGTGTGTCCTGCGCCCGCAACAAGGTTCCGAGACATCTGCCAGCCGGTCGCCTCCTTCCGCTCCCAGTACCTGCTGCCCCCTGGCAGCATATTGCAATGGACTTCATAACTGACCTCCCACTCTCTGCCGGTTGTACGGTCATTTGGGTGGTCGCTGACCGCTTCTCCAAGATGGCTCATTTCGTTCCCCTGCCAGGCCTCCCGTCTGCACCCGAGCTAGCTAGAGACTTTATTCGTCACATCTTCCGTCTTCATGGCCTGCCCCTCCACATCGTGTCGGATCGTGGGGTACAGTTCACCTCACGCTTCTGGAGAGCCACTTGTAAACTACTAGACGTCACCCTGGACTTCTCTTCCGCTTACCACCCACAGTCCAATGGTCAAGTGGAGCGGATCAATCAGAACCTGACCAGTTACCTCCGGCACTTCGTTAATGCCCACCATTCTGACTGGGTGGATCTCCTACCATGGGCCGAGTTCTCTTACAATAATCACGAGAGCGAATCCTCCTCCAAATCCCCGTTTTTTGTAGTCTTTGGTCAGCATCCTCGGATTCCTTTTCCTGTCTCCACCTCGGTGGACAACCCGGCTGCGGAATCTCTCGTTAGCAAATTTTCCTCCATTTGGGAGAGTACCCGATCCGCACTCCTTCAGTCTTCCGAGCGTATGAAAAGACACGCTGACAAAAAACGTCTGGACCCTCCTCAATTCCGTCCTGGGGATAAAGTCTGGCTCTCGTCCAAATATGTCCGGCTCAAGATCCCTTCCTATAAGTTAGGGCCTCGGTTCATCGGCCCACTGGAGGTCATCAGTCAGATCAACCCGGTGGCCTATAAATTGAAACTCCCGGCCAACTTACGGATCCCTAACTCCTTCCATGTATCTCTCCTCAAACCTGTGGTACTTAACTCTTTTTCCAAGTCTACAGGTACGCCTCCTGCTCCGGTTTCTGCTGAGGACGAGTTTGAGGTAGAGAACATTCTTGCCACCAAAAGGGTAAGAGGAAAGACCTTTTTTCTGGTAGATTGGAAGGGGTTTGGTCCTGAGGAGAGAACGTGGGAGCCCCGGGAGAACATCCATGCCCCTCTCATCCTAGCTAAATTTCTGTCTGGCCTAAAAAAGGGGGGGCCTAAAGGGGGGGGTACTGTAGCGCTGGCGTCCCTGCCCTCTGCTAGGCAGGGACGCTGCTCCCCTCACCGCTCTGCTCCGTGCCCGGCGTCCTCTTCCCGCTCTGCTGTCAGCGCGCGCTCCTTCCCGGCGTCCTCCTCCCGCTCTGCTCTCAGCGCGCGCTCCTTCCCGGCCCCTGTGCTTAGGGCGCGCGCGCGCTCCCCTCCTCTTAAAGGGGCCGCGCGCGCCGTCCTAAGGAGTCCCCGGCCAATGGCCGGAGGACTTCATCATATATAAGGCACCTCCTCCAAAATGGAGGTGCCCGAGCAATGTTGTTTGCACCTGTGTCTCACCTGTGCTTCAGCCCTCAGGTCCCGCTGCCAGTTACCTGCCAGTTTCCTGCCAGTTACCTGCCTGATTCCTGCCTGAATACTTGTTACCTGTCTGCCAGTCTGAGGTCCGACGGTCTGCCTTACTACTCCTGTCAGTCTGTCTAAAGGACCAGCCTGCCCGCTCACCTGGGAGCGCACATCAGCTACCTGCCTGCTTTCCTGAGGTCCGACGGTCTGCCTTACAACTCCGGTCAGTCTGTCTATGGACCAGCTTGCCCGCTCACCTGGGAGCGCTTCTCCGTTACCTGCCTGCTTGCCTGCCCGGAGGCTCCGTTGTCACGTGCTGTGACCACCAGCTATTCCAGACTCTTGCCCGCTCACCTGGGAGCGCTTCTCCGTTACCTGCCTGCTTGCCTGCCCGGAGGCTCCGTTGTCACGTGCTGTGACCATCAGCTACTTCAGACTCTTGTCCGCTCACCTGGGAGCGCTTCTCCGTTACCTGCCTGCTTGCCAGCCCGGAGGTTCAGCCGTCACGTGCCGTGACCACCTGCTATTCCAGAGACTCTCGCTTGCTCACCTGGGAGCACACATCTACCATCTGCCTGCTAGCCTACCCGGAGGCTCTGCCATCACAGGTCGTACCTACCCTTTACCCAGAGACTGCCCTGATCACTTGCCGTATCTCCCTGTCCGTTCATCCAGAGACTGCCACCCGCTCCCTTACAAGGGCCGCCCCCTTGTATAGTAGCTCAGAGGTTCCGCCTCCCAGACCTGTTACAGTCAACAGTGTGATGCAGCAGCAAAAAAGGCAAATACAATTCTGGGATGTATTAACAGAAGCATACAGTCTAGATCACGTGAAGTCATTATCGGTCTTTACTCCTCTTTGGTCAGACCTCATCTGGAATACTGTGTACAGTTTTGGGCACCACATTTTAAAAAAGACATAGACAAACTGGAGCAAGTTCAGAGAAGAGCGACCAGAATGGTGACTGGTCTGCAAACCATGTCCTATGAGGAACGGTTGCAGGATTTGGGAATGTTTAGCTTGCAAAAAAGAAGACTGAGAGGAGACTTAATAGCTGTCTACAAATATGTCAAGGGCTGTCACATTGTAGAAGGATCATCTTTATTCTCATTTGCACAAGGAAAGACTAGAAGCAATGGGATGAAACTAAATGGGAGGAGACACAGATTAGATATTAGAAAAAACTTTTTGACAGTTAGGGTGATTAATGAGTGGAACAGGCTGCCACGAGAGGTGGTGAGTTCCCCTTCAATGGACGTCTTCAAACAGAGGCTGGACAGACATCTGTCTGAGATGATTTAGTGAATCCTGCTTTGAGCAGGGGGTTGGACCAGATGACCCAGGAGGTCCCTTCCAACTCTACCATTCTATGATTCTATGATTCTATGTTTGTTTTGCTGCAGTGAGTGTGGACTTTAAAGTAGTGAGGGACTTTTTAAATGTGATGAAGTGCTTATTGGAGTGGGACCTTTTCCATCTCTGCTCAGCAACCCTGGATGCCCATCTCAGTTCTTTAATCAAATTGGTGTGCCAGGGTTGCCTGTTGATCGTACGAGCTTTGGTGTGTGTGAGGGGAGTGACTGAATCGAGAACTACAGCGGTTGTGGTGTTATATAAAGCTGCAGCAACATCTGCATCGAGTAAGGAACTTATGTTTGTAAGAGGGAGAAGGAAAGCAGAGAGTGAGTGTAGGTCAAAGTGTTTGAGATTTCTATGAGGGTGTGCAAGATTGTGGACCTGCAGAGGAGAGGGAAGAGAATATGAGTAGGTTGTGGTCAGAAAGAGGGAGAGGTGAGTTAGGGAGGTTACATAGGGAACATAGGTGGGTGAGGATGAGGTCCAGTGTATGGCCCTCTTTGTGAGTGGGTGCACAAGACCATTGAGCAAGGCTGAAGTGAGAAATTGAAGCGTAGAGATAGATGAGTGGGAAGTGTCAATGAGGACGTTGAAGTCACCCATGATGATAGTGGGGATGTCAGCAGAAAGGAAGTGAAGTAGCCAGGTGGTGAAGTGGTTGAAGAAGGTGGTGGCTGGCCCTGGGGGGTGGTAAATTACAGCCAGCTGGAGGTTGGAGGGGGAATCGATGCGCTGTAACGGGTCTGGGAGTTGGAACCTCTGAGCAATGATACAAAGGGGCAGTCCTTGTAAGGAAGCGGGTGGCTCCCAGGGTAGGCGGGCAGGTAGTCACGGCAAGTGACGGGGACAGTCTCTGGGTAGAAGGGCAGGAGGTCACGGCAAGTGACGGGGACAGTCTCTGGGTAGAAGGGCAGGAGGTCACGGCAAGTGACGGGGACAGACTCTGGGTAGAAGGGCAGGAGGTCACGGCAAGTGACGGGGACAGTCTCTTGACAGGCGGGTGGTCACGGCAAGTGACGGTTAAGCCTCCAGATAGGCTAGCAGGCGGGTAGCAGGTGGACGCTCCCAGGTGAGTGGGCAAGAGTCTCTGGACAGGCAGGTGGTCACAGCAAGTGATGGCTAAGCCTCCAGGTAGACTAGCAGGCAGGTAGCAAGTGGACGCTCCCAGGTGAGCGGGCAAGAGTCTCTGGACAGGCAGGTGGTCACAGCACGTGACGGCAGAGCCTCCAGGTAGGCTAGCAGGCAGGTAGCAGGCGGACGCTCCCTGGTGAGCGGGTAAGAGTCTCTGGACAGGCAGGTGGTCACAGCACGTGACGGCAGAGCCTCCTGGTAGGCTAGCAGGCAGGTAGCAGATGAGCGCTCCCAGGTGAGCGGGCAAACAGATCCATAGACAGACTGGCAGGGCTGGTAGGCAGACTGTCGGACCGCAGGAATGGAAGTAGATAGACAAGTATCAGGCAGGTATCAAGCAGGAATCTGGCAGGTAACTGGCAGGTAACTGGCAGGTATCTGGTAACGGGACCTGAGGGCTGAAGCAGAGTGATAGGCTATGCAACAACATTGCTCGGGCACCTCCATTTTGGAGGAGGTGCCTTATATATGGTGAGGTCCTCCGGCCATTGGCCGGGGACTCCTTAGGACGGCGCGCGCGGCCCCTTTACGAGAGGGGGAGCGCGCGCGCGCCCTAAGCACAGTGGTCGGGAAGCAGCGCGCGCTGCCAGCAGAGCGGGAGGAAGACGCCGGGCACGGAGCGGAGAGGTGAGGGGAACAGCGTCCCTGCCTAGCAGGAGGCAGGGACGCCGACGCTACAGTTCCCCCCCCCTTTAGGCCCCCCCTTTTTTAGGCCAGACAGAAATTTATCAAGGATGAGAGGGGCATGGATGTTCTCCCGGGGCTCCCACGTTCTCTCCTCAGGACCAAACCCCTTCCAATCCACTAGAAAAAAGGTCTTTCCTCTTACCCTTTTGGTGGCCAGAATGTTCTCTACCTCAAACTCGTTTTCAGCGGAAACCGGAGCAGGAGGCGTACCTGTTGACTTGGAAAAAGAGTTAAGTACCACGGGTTTGAGGAGAGATACATGGAAGGAGTTAGGGATCCGCAAGTTGGCCGGGAGTTTCAATTTATAGGCCACTGGGTTGATTTGTTTGATAACTTCCAGTGGACCGATGAACCGAGGCCCTAACTTGTAGGAAGGAATCTTGAGCCGGACATACTTGGACGAGAGCCAGACTTTATCTCCAGGACGGAATTGTGGAGGATCCAGGCGTTTTTTGGCAGCGTGTCTTTTCATCCGCTCGGACGACTGAAGGAGTGCGGATCGGGTATTCTCCCAAATGGAGGAGAATTCGCTAACGAGAGATTCCGCAGCCGGATTGTCCACCGAGGTGGAGACGGGAAATGGGATCCGAGGATGCTGACCGAAGACTACAAAAAACGGGGATTTGGAGGAAGATTCGCTCTCGTGATTATTGTAAGAGAACTCGGCCCATGGTAGGAGATCCACCCAGTCCGAATGGTGGGCATTAACGAAGTGCCGGAGGTAACTGGTCAGGATCTGATTGATCCGCTCCACTTGACCGTTGGACTGTGGGTGGTAAGCGGAGTAGAAGTCCAGGGTGACGTCCAGCAGCTTACATGTGGCTCTCCAGAAGCGTGAGGTGAACTGAACCCCACGATCCGACACAATGTGGAAGGGCAGGCCATGGAGACAGAAGATGTGGCGGATAAAGTCTTTAGCCAGCTCGGGTGCAGACGGGAGGCCCGGCAGGGGAATGAAGTGAGCCATCTTGGAAAAGCGGTCAGCGACCACCCAAATGACCGTACAACCGGCAGAGACAGGAAGATCCGTTATAAAGTCCATAGCTATATGCTGCCACGGGGCAGCAGGTACTGGAAGAGGAAGGAGGCGACCGGCTGGCAGATGTCTCGGAACCTTGTTGCGGGCGCAGGACACACAGGCTGAAACAAAGTCTATTACGTCCTTGTGCAGGGTAGGCCACCAGTAATGCCGGGTAATAAGCTGGAGGGTCTTTTTCTGACCGGCGTGGCCAGCTAGCTTAGACGAGTGACCCCAATGTAGGATTTTCTTCCGATCAGGTACTGTTACGAACGTCTTACCGGGAGGGAGACGATTTAGATTCACGGGAGCCACCTGCATTACTCTGGTGGGATCAATGATGTGCTTAGGCTCCTCCTCTAGATCAGACACCAGGAAGGATCGGGACAAGGCGTCAGCTTTGATGTTTTTGTCTGCCGGGCAAAAATGAAGAACGAAATCAAAGCGGGCAAAAAACAAGGACCACCGGGCTTGGCGCTGGTTAAGTCTCTGGGCGCTCTGGAGGTAAGCCAAGTTCTTGTGGTCCGTGTAAATAATTACCGGGTGAAGAGCCCCCTCGAGCAGGTAACGCCACTCCTCCAGCGCCAGCTTAATTGCCAATAACTCTCGGTCTCCTATAGAATAATTGCGCTCAGAAGGGGAGAAGAGTTTGGAGAAGAAGCCGCAAGTTACCATTCTTCCGGAAGACGACTTTTGGGTAAGTACCGCTCCGGCTCCAGAGGAGGAGGCGTCCACTTCCAGGAAGAATTGTTTGTTACCGTCCGGACGATGCAGCACCGGGGCAGAAGAGAAAGCCTGTTTTAAGGAAAGAAAGGCTTCCTCTGCTTCGGGCGGCCATTCTCTGGGATTAGTGCCCTTACGGGTGAGCGCAGAGATTGGGGCAGTCCGGGAAGAGAAGTGCGGTATGAAGAGGCGGTAGTAGTTGGCGAAGCCCAGGAACCGCTGAATAGCCTTCAACCCCTCTGGTCGGGGCCACTTCTGGATGGCAGACAGTTTCTCAGGATCCATACGTAGGCCGGTCTGAGAGATTATGTAGCCCAAAAACGGAAGCGAGGTCTGCTCAAAGAGGCACTTCTCATATTTAGCGTAGAGGTGGTTCTGCCTGAGCCTGAGCAGGACCTGACGAACATCCCTCCGGTGAGTGAGAAGATCCGGAGAGAAGACCAAAATGTCGTCCAGGTACACCACTACGCAGGAGTAGAAAAGGTCCCGGAAGATGTCATTGACCAACTCTTGAAAGACGGCGGGAGCGTTACAGAGACCAAAGGGCATTACCAGGTATTCATAGTGGCCGTCCCGGATGTTGAATGCCGTCTTCCATTCATCCCCCTGACGGATATGGACCAGGTTATACGCCCCACGGAGATCCAGCTTGGTGAAGATTCTAGCCCCCCTCAGACGGTCAAATAATTCTGGAATGAGCGGAAGGGGGTATTTATTCTTCACCGTGATCTGGTTTAGGCCTCTATAGTCTATACAGGGACGGAGTGAGCCGTCCTTCTTTTTGACGAAGAAGAAGCCAGCTCCCGCCGGGGAGGTCGATTTCCGGATAAATCCCCGGGCCAGATTCTCCTCAATATATTCAGACATGGACCGGGTCTCAGCAGCGGACAAAGGGTAAATACGCCCACGGGGAGGAGTGGCGCCGGGCATCAGGTCGATTGGGCAGTCGTATGGTCTATGAGGGGGTAATGTCTCTGCCTCCTTTTTATTAAAGACGTCCGCATAAGACCAATAGGGAACCGGAAGACCAGGTACAGTTATATTAAAAAGTTTGGGCACCCCTATTAATCTTAAGCTTAATGTTTTATAAAAATTGGTGTTTTTGCAACAGCTATTTCAGTTTGATATATGTAATAACTGTTGGACACAGTAATGTTTCTGCCTTGAAATGAGATTTATTGTACTAACAGAAAATGTGCAATCTGCATTCAAACTAAATTTGACAGGTGCATAAGTATGGGCACCCTTATCATTTTCTTGTTTTAAATACTCCTACCTACTTTTTACTGACTTACTAAAGCACTTTTTTTGGTTTTGTAACCTCATTGAGCTTTGAACTTCATAGCCAGGTGTATGCAATCATGAGAAAAGCTACTTAAAGTGGCCACTTGCAAGTTGTTCTCCTGTTTGAATCTCCTCTGAAGAGTGGCATCATGGGCTCCTCAAAACAACTGTCAAATGATCTGAAAACAAAGATTATTCAACATAGTTGTTCAGGGGAAGGATACAAAAAGCTGTCTCAGAGATTTAACCTGTCAGTTTCCACTGTGAGGAACATAGTAAGGAAATGGAAGAACACAGGGACAGTTCTTGTTAAGGCCAGAAGTGGCAGGCTAAGAAAAACATCAGAAAGGCAGAGAAGAAGAATGGTGAGATCAGTCAAGGACAATCCTCAGACCACCTCCAGAGAGCTGCAGCATCAACTTGCTGCAGATGGTGTTACTGTGCATCGGTCAACTATACAATGCACTTTGCACAAGGAGAAGCTGCATGGGAGAGTGATGCGAAAGAAGCCGTTTCTGCAAGCACGCCACAAACAGAGTCGGCTGAGGTATGCAAAAGCACATTTGGAGAAGCCAATTTCTTTTTGGAAGCGGGTCCTGTGGACTGATGAAACCAAGATTGAGTTGTTTGGTCATACAAAAAGGCGTCATGCATGGCGTCAAAAAAACACAGCATTCCAAGAAAAACACTTGCTACCCACAGTAAAATTTGGTGGAGGTTCCATCATGCTTTGGGGCTGTGTGGCCAATGCCGGCACCGGGAGTCTTGTTAAAGTTGAGGGACGCATGGAATCCACTCAGTATCAGCAGATTCTTGACAATAATGTTCAAGAATCAGTGATAAAGTTGAAGTTACGCAGGGGATGGATCTTTCAGCAAGACAATGATCCAAAACACCGCTCCAAATCTACTCAGGCATTCATGCAGAGGAACAATTACAATGTTCTGGAATGGCCATCCCAGTCCCCAGACCTGAATATCATTGAACATCTGTGGGATCATTTGAAGAGGGCTGTCCATGCTCGGCGACCATCAAACTTAACTGAACTGGAATTGTTTTGTAAAGAGGAATGGTCAAAAATACCTTCATCCAGGATCCAGGAAATCATTAAAAGCTACAGGAAGCGACTAGAGGCTGTTATTTTTGCAAAAGGAGGATCTACTAAATATTAATGTCACTTTTCTGGTGAGGTGCCCATACTTATGCACCTGTCTAATTTTGTTTGAATGCAGATTGCACATTTTATGTTAGTACAATAAACCTCATTTCAAGGCTGAAACAGTACTGTGTCCAACAGTTATTACATATATCAAACTGAAATAGCTGTTGCAAAAACACCAATTTTTATAAAACATTAAGCTTAGGATTAATAGGGGTGCCCAAACTTTTTCATATAACTGTAGATTGGCTGGGGTAGGAGAAGGACGGACAGGATGGGCGGGAACTAAACAAGTCTTATGGCAGTCCTGTCCCCAGCGAAGGACTTCTCCGGTCTGCCAATCAAGCACGGGTGCATGTTTCTAAAGCCAAGGTAGGCCTAGCAAGAGGGCGTGAGAGAGTCCAGGCAGAACATGAAAGAAGATGCTCTCTGAGTGCAGCATTCCCACCTGCAGGGTTATGGATTCGGTGATGAGTTGGATGGGATGTGGTAAGAGGCCCCCATCTACGGCAGCGACAGATAAGGGTACAGCTAGAGGTTTGGTGGGAATGCGGTATTTCTCTACCAGGGACTGAGAAGTGAGATTTACGGCAGCTCCAGAGTCAAGTTGGGCTAGTTCAAAATAACGGTTCTCCCCGCAGATGATAGAGACCGACAGCAACAGAGATGGAGAGGGTTTACTCTTTTCTAGGACGACCTCTCTGAGCGATCCTAGACACAGGTGTTTCCCGACCTCTCCGGGCAGGAACGGATCCGGTGCTCCTTACTGCCACAGTAGAAGCAGCTCCCCTCGGCTTGCCGTAACTCTTGACGGGTCTTGACCATCTTGGTCTGGTCGACCTGCATAGGCTCGGGTGAGTGCACCTGGGGAGTAACGGGAGAAGTGACGGGTTTCTGGAAGGTAGGGGCTAGACGTGGAAACCTCCTCTCACGGGTGACCTCTTTGGCGCGCTCCTGGAACCGGATGTCTATCCGGGTGGCAAGAGTTATTAAGTCGTCGAGAGTGGTAGGAATGTCCCGACCGGCGAGTTCATCTTTAATACGGCCGGACAGACCCTCCCAAAAGACAGACACCAGGGCGTCGTTATCCCAGGCCAGCTCCGAAGCAAGGGTACGGAACCGTATGGCATATTGGCCCACGGTGAGATTTCCTTGATGGAGGCGTAGCAGAGATGATGCGGATGAGGTCTTCCGTCCGGGTTCGTCAAAGACTTTCCGGAAAGCCGTGAGAAAGGCTGGCAGGTTGGACACCAGGGGGTCTCCTCTCTCCCATAGAGGATTTAGCCAAGCCAGTGCCTCCCCCGTGAGATGGGACATGATGAAGGCTACTTTGGCCCGGTCGGAGATAAACTGGTGGGACAGGAGTTCAAAGTGCAGGGTGCACTGGTTTATGAAGCCCCGAGCTTGAGCGGGGTCGCCTCCGAAGCAAGGAGGTGCAGAAAGCCGGGGTCCGGGGCAGGATGCCATGGTATTGGTGGGCAGCGGCGCTGCCGGGCTGCGAGTCATGACACTAGCGGTGGTTGCTGGTGGAGCAGTCAGAGTGTCCAGGCGAGAGTTGACATTCTGCAGATGACTCAGGATGGACTCCTGTTGGGACCTCTGACGGGACAGTTCATGACATAGGTCCGAGAGTGAGGGAGCTTGGGTGCCACCGGGTTCCATGGCCCGAGCAAACTGTAACGGGTCTGGGAGGTGGAACCTCTGAGCAACGATACAAAGGGGCAGTCCTTGTAAGGAAGCGGGTGGCTCCCAGGGTAGGCGGGCAGGTAGTCACGGCAAGCGACGGGGACAGTCTCTGGGTAGAAGGGCAGGAGGTCACGGCAAGTGACGGGGACAGTCTCTGGGTAGAAGGGCAGGAGGTCACGGCAAGTGACGGGGAAAGTCTCTGGGTAGAAGGGCAGGAGGTCACGGTAAGTGACGGGGACAGTCTCTTGACAGGCGGGTGGTCACGGCAAGTGACGGCTAAGCCTCCAGATAGGCTAGCAGGCGGGTAACAGGTGGATGCTCCCAGGTGAGCGGGCAAGAGTCTCTGGACAGGCAGGTGGTCACAGCAAGTGATGGCTAAGCCTCCAGGTAGACTAGCAGGCAGGTAGCAGGTGGACGCTCCCAGGTGAGCGGGCAAGAGTCTCTGGACAGGCAGGTGGTCACAGCAGGTGACGGCAGAGCCTCCAGGTAGGCTAGCAGGCAGGTAGCAGACGGACGCTCCCAGGTGAGTGGGTAAGAGTCTCTGGACAGGCAGGTGGTCACAGCACGTGACGGCAGAGCCTCCAGGTAGGCTAGCAGGCAGGTAGCAGGTGGACGCTCCCAGGTGAGCGGGTAAGAGTCTCTGAACAGGCAGGTGGTCACAGCACGTGATGGCAGAGCCTCCAGGTAGGCTAGCAGGCAGGTAGCAGGCGGACGCTCCCTGGTGAGCGGGTAAGAGTCTCTGGACAGGCAGGTGGTCACAGCACGTGACGGCAGAGCCTCCTCGTAGGCTAGCAGGCAGGTAGCAGATGAGCGCTCCCAGGTGAGCGGGCAAACAGATCCATAGACAGACTGGCAGGGCTGGTAGGCAGACTGTCGGACCGCAGGAATGCAAGTAGATAGACAAGTATCAGGCAGGTATCAAGCAGGAATCTGGCAGGTAACTTGCAGGTATCTGGTAATGGGACCTGAGGGCTGAAGCAGAGTGATAGGCTATGCAACAACATTGCTCGGGCACCTCCATTTTGGAGGAGGTGCCTTATATATGGTGAGGTCCTCCGGCCATTGGCCGGGGACTCCTTAGGACGGCGCGCGTGGCCCCTTTAAGAGAGGGGGAGCGCGCGCGCGCCCTAAGCACAGTGGCCGGGAAGCAGCACGCGCTGCCAGCAGAGCGGGAGGAAGACGCCGGGCACGGAGCAGAGAGGTGAGGGGAACAGCGTCCCTGCCTAGCAGGAGGCAGGGACGCCGATGCTACATGCGCATACATTGGACCTCAAAAGAGGAGAGAGTAACAGAGGGTGGAAGTGGGATTTGGGTGAAGACCCCGTTATCTGACAGGAGAAAGCCAACTCCTCTGCTCTGCCAAACTTGCCGCTGGAGCAGGGTGTGTGAGAAAGGTGGAATCCACCATATGAATGTGCAGCTGGAGAGGCTGTGTGAGCCACGTTTTGGTGATGCCAAGGAAGGAAAGTTTATTAGTAATAAAAAGATCATGGATGTAGGAGAGTTTGCTGCAGATGGAGCGAGCGTTCAACAGAGCTCCTGTAAGTGGGACTGGAGAAGCGGGGGCTGGGCAGATGGGTATAAGGTTAGAAAGGTTGCGAGAGTTTGTGATAGATCGTGGATAGGAGGTGGAAGTGGCTGTAGGGATGTGGTGAGGAGGACCAGGATTTGGAGAGCTATCGCCATCAGTGAGGAGGAGCAGAGAAAGTGTTAGCAGATGGGAGCAGGGCAGGGCATGAGGTGGCTGTCTGCATTTGGAGACACAGGATTGAATGTTGAGGAATAGTTCTCAGGAGGAGGTGAGATGGATGGGGAGGATGGAGGGAGAGATGACCAGTTCATTACTAGTTGTATGGATTAGGGGGGTTAGTAGAAGGTGAAGGACTATAGGGGAGAGATTGAAAACAAAAAGAAACATTGTTTGCTTTGACTGGGTATCCAGTTTCAGTTCTCTTCTGGTTCAATTTACGTCTAATTCAGTGCATCACACTTGTATGACACACTTGCGTGATACACTGGGCAGACTAGTTTTATCAACTCAGAACTTGCAGCAACCAATGGGACCCAAATATACCCATCTGTTGTTCAAACAAGTCTGGCCAGAAGGTGTCTTCATAGAACAACGGTGAGCAAAAACCATACCTTTGACATGAAAACAAACCAAATGACTCAACTATGCATAAAAACATAGGAACTAGAGTTCAGAAAAATAGCAGCAGGTGCTCTGGATTGATGAGTAAAAATGTGAACTATTTGGCTGTAACAGAAGGCAGCTTGTTTGCTGAAGGGCTTGAGAGTGGTATAATAATGAGTGTCTGCATGCAGCAATGAAACATGGTGAAGGGTCCTTGCAAGTTTGGGTCTGTATTTCAGTAAATGCTGTTGTGGATTTGGTTAGACTTAATAGTGCAATCAATGCTGAGAAATAAAGACAGATACTTATCAATCACGCAATACTATCAGTGAGGCGTCTGACGCCAAATTTATTCTGCAGCAGGGCAACCCCAAACATCCAGCCAATATTCTTAACAACTATCTTCAATGTAAAGAAGAACAAGTTGTCCTGGAAATTATGATATGGCTCCCACAGATCACTGATATCAACATTGAGTCTGTCTGGGATTAAACAGAAGAAGCAGAGGGATTTGCACAAGTGTATATCTACTGTACAGAAGATCTGTTTTTAGTTCTTCAACATGTATTCTAATCATGTATTCAGCGTTGTATTCTAATCGAGACAGTCCGGTCCGATGGGCGTGGCTTCAGACTCTCCATTCCTCCCCCCAGCTGTTGCTCGCTGTCCTTGACGTTGATGATGCCTCCTACGTCATCCTCATCGCCGTGAGAAATCTTGCGCCTGCGCAGAAAAATCGCATCTCGCTCCTGAGCAATATGATGTGTCCAACTGCAGGCAAGGCCGAAAAACAGAAGTGCGCAAGTTCACAGCAATGGCTGCGTAATCCTTTTGGTACGAGAGCCGGATAGACGTGTGCCAGCGCATGCGCACTTCTATTTTTCGGCTTCGACCGCAGTTGCTCAGGCGCGAGATGCAATTTGTCTGTGTAGGCGCAAGGTTTCTCACGGCGATGAGGATGATGCAGAAGGTGTCATTAATGTCAAGAACGGCGAGCAGCAGCCGAGGGTAGGAGTGGAGAGTCTAAAGCCATGCCCATCGGACCGGACAGACCCAATTAGAATAAAGCGCGGGAGAAATTAAAAAAGTTTTTCGGGGATATACAGGGGGAGTCAGGGAGTTACATAAGTGTAGCGCCCCGAGGGTTCGGCCGCTACAGGGGTATTGCACCTCAGACCAGAGGTGTGATATTCCACTCCCAGGTAAGGATGGAGTATGGACCAGGGCTCAGTTAGCTGCATACAGCACACACACCCCATTTCCGAGGGACAGCTCAACGGTGCTCCCACTAGACAGAAGTGCAGGCACGACCGACTATGTCCCTGCCTGGAGTGGGGAGGGGGATGGAACACCCAGTGCTGTAGGGGCAGATAGGGGTTGGTTCCTGAGCGTAGGCAGGAGCCCATTGGTTGCTGGTCACCTGGGCTCATGGTCAGAGGGAGGTATAAAAGGTGGGCACCATCTTAGCTCTAAGAGAAGAGAAGTTCAGTTCTGTCCAGGGAGGAGAAGACGGAGTAGAGGCTCTGTAGGAGCTCTACTCCAGGAGGGCCTAGTGAGAGGCCGAGGAGGAGGTGAAGGGGAGCTGAGATTTTGGCTCATCTCAGCTCCAAGAGAACGGAACAGAAAGGAACAGGAAGGAACGGAAAGGGAGAAGAAGAGACAGAGAAACAGAAGGGCTCAGGAACAAGAAGGTGGAAGGGACCCTAAGAACCCACGAGAATCCAGGGTGAAGGGTCAGGCAGATTAAGGGTACCGGATCCCAAGTTGGTGGAGGAGAAACTACCCTCAGCCAAAGACCGGTCGTCGTGATCATCTATTGGTGCGACACCTCATCAAACCTGCTAGGAAGGCACCATGTAGGACAGCGGAGGACGGGGCCCACGTTTAACCGCACAAGTCCGCGGCAGCTGGACAAAAGTGGGTCACTGGTGAGGCAGGCCAGAGAAAGGATTAAAGGGGGTCCTGTGCCATGCTCCTGAACTGCCTGGGAGTTGACCGAGCCCCACACCTGGTGGACGCAGCACGGCTCGGGTGGTCACTGCTGACAGAAGTGACCCGGAACAAATGAACTGTGAGTAAAGACCCTGGACTGTAACTTGTTGTCTGTGTGCTCCTTCGCGCCTCCAGCACTACCGGTACTGGGACTCTCACCACCATCACTCCCACCATCCACTACACTGCCCTGGGGCTGCACTCTTCCCGTGGGGAGTCACACCACCTCAGCTGCACCCACCATCAGCCCCAGCGGTCTGCCCTGCAGCGGCGGTTCCTAATGACCGCAAATCCACGGGTGGCGTAGTCGGACATTATCTGAAGCACGTAGCAGACTACCATTGGTCTGACCACCCTGAGCCGCGGGACCGGGCCGCCACTACTACCCCCATCGTTCCCCTATCGCCCGGATCCGCGTGCCCCACGGCCCAGGGGGCGAGTCAGCTTTGGCGTTGTCGGCAGGATTTCGTGCCCGCTAACAACGGGTACTGCGCGCCTGAACAGAGACTGTTTCATTGTACTAAAGATGGCGCCCGCCCCAGAAGAACGAGCGCCATAATGTGCGCGCCAAAAGACCACAGGAGGCCTCCTCCCATCGTGGGCCGGGTCCCAGAATGGCGCCAAAGAGGAAGCCCGCCCCCAACAACCATGAGCACGGCTGTGGAAATGTCTGTCAACATGGGGGGGCTGCCCCTGAGAGTGATTGTCAGCAGAATGCCCCAGGACCACCCCCCATGGGGGCGGAAAGAGAAGAAAACTGCGGGGCAGGGGGTGGTGTGGATCAGTCCAGACAGACCGCACCCGGGAATGGACGCCCTCAGCAGCACCAGCCTCCTGGCCCGAAGCCTGCTGCAGGCCGAACCGCTCTGCAGCCTAGCAGAAGTCCTAGCGCAGCTCCCCAGTGACCCGGAGCGTGCGCAAGCAGCACTGGAGGACCTGGAGCGGAGGATGGTCCGGGCGCAGCGGGGTGCACTCACTGAGTGGAGAGAGGAACTGGCCCGGCAGGCCGAGACCCACCAGCGACAGGCCTCAACCGCACCCCGGAGTTTGCCTGCCTCTGAGGACGGCGCAGGAGGAGAGAGGACCGGAGGCGACGCCGCAGAGGGAGCCACGAGGACTGAGGCAAGTGAAGGGGACGTCACCACCCCAAGCCCAGCAACCGCAAGCCTGCCTCAGCCTCCCGTCGCAGCACCCGAAGCCCCACTCACCGCACCTGTTGCCGCGCCGCCACTGCTCCCAGCTTGGCCTCAAGCGGCAAGCGCCGCGGCCTCGCCCCGCCCGGCGCCACGCCCCTTGACCCCGGGCGCCGTAAAGCAAGAAGCATCATCGGCCCGGTCGCAAGGCCTGGATGACCCGGGCGCCATCGCTAAGCCTGCGCCCCTGTCCCGGATGGGACATAGTTACATAGTTACATAGTTTATAAGGCCGAAAAAAGACAAGCGTCCATCCAGTTCAGCCTATTTCTTGTGCACTGCAGCTATTCCGCAGCGTTGATCCAGGGGAAGGCAACAAAAAACCATGAGGTATAGGCCAATTTACATCACTGAGGAAAAATTCACTTCCCGACACCAATCTGGCAGTAAGATTAAATCCCTGGATTAATTAACTAAGCATAAGATGTAATTTTATTGTTCTCAAGAAAGGCGTCCAGGCCTCTCTTGAACTCTTTAAGTGAGTTGGACATCACCACTTCCTCTCCCAGAGAGTTCCAGAGTCTCACGGCTCTGACCGTAAAGAATCACCTTCTATGCTGGTGCAGGAACCTCCTTTCCTCCAGACGCATAGTGTGCCCCCTCGTCTTTGTCACCATCCTTGGTATAAACAGGTCATGGGAGAGATCTCTGTACTGCCCCCTGATGTATTTATACATGTTTATGAGGTCTCCCCTAAGCCTTCTCTTTTCCAATGTAAATAGGCCTAATTTTGACAACCTCTCTGGGTATTCTAGTCTCTCCATTCCCTTTATTACCTTAGTCGCCCTCCTTTGTACCCTCTCTAGCTCCAATATGTCTTTCCTGAGCACCGGAGCCCAGAACTGTGCACAATATTCTAAGTGCGGCCTTACCAGCGCTTTATACAGAGGAAGAACAATGTTCTCATCATATGCCCCTATTCCTCTTCTGATGCATGCCATGACTCTATTTGCCTTCGCAGCTGCTGCCTGACACTGGGCACTCCAATTTAATTTGCTGTTAACCAAGACGCCCAGGTCCTTCTCCATGTCAGATTTCCCCAACGGTTTCCCATTTAATATGTATGGGTGACTGCTGTTTTTCTTTCCCATGTGCATGACCTTACATTTATCGGCATTGAACCCCATTTGCCATTTTTTGGCCCAACTCCCCAATTTATCTAAATCCTCCTGTAGCTGTGCCCTGTCCTCATCTGTATTAACTACTTTACAAAGTTTAGTATCATCTGCAAATATTGCTATTTTACTATGCAACCCTTCCACTAGATCATTAATAAATATATTAAATAATATAGGGCCCAAGACAGACCCTTGAGGCACCCCGCTAGTAACCCTGACACACCCTGAGCTTACTCCATTGATAACCACCCTCTGCTTTCTATCACTCAGCCAGCTATTTACCCACTTGCACACATTATCCCCCAGACCAAGCATTCTCATTTTATATACCAACCTTTTGTGTGGCACGGTATCAAACGCTTTGGAGAAGTCAAGGTATACAACATCCACTGGCTCTCCCCGGTCCAGCTGTGAGCTCACCTCCTCGTAGAAGGCGATCAGGTTTGTTTGGCAGGAGCGATCCCTCATGAATCCATGTTGATATGGAGTTAGACAGTTATTATCATTAAGATATTCTACAATAGCATCTCTAAGAAATCCTTCAAACAATTTACCCACAACAGACGTTAAGCTGACTGGTCTATAGTTCCCAGGGTCACTTTTAGACCCCTTTTTGAATATTGGTACCACATTTGCTTGGCGCCAGTCTAGTGGGACAGTCCCTGTCCATAAAGAGTGCTTGAATATAAGATACAGCGGCCTGTCTATCACATTACTTAATTCTTTTAGTACCCGGGGGTGTATGTCATCTGGGCCTGGTGACTTGTCTATTTTGATATTATTTAGGCGTTTCTGAACTTCCCCCTGGGTTAGGTGGGTGATATTTAGCGGAGGATTTACTTTATCACTCTGCATTTCCTCCGATAAATTGTTTTCTTTTGTGAAAACAGTGGAGAAGAAGCTATTGAGTAGGTTTGCTTTACCCTCAGCGCCCTCTATGATTTTACCCAGGTTATTTTTCAATGGGCCAACGCCATCAGTTTTAATCCTTTTACTGTTTATATAGTTAAAGAACAGTTTGGGATTCGTTTTACTTTCTTTGGCAATTAGTCTCTCTGTCTCCTCTTTTGCTATTCTTATTTGTTTCTTACAGATTTTGTTTTTTTCCCTATAAGATATTAGCGCTTCCTCGCTGCCTTCTTGTTTAAGTTTACCGAAAGCCCTTTTTTTGTTTTTCATTGCCCTCTTGACTTCCTTATTTAGCCACATTGGCTTCCTCCTATTCCTAGCCCTTTTATTCCCATAAGGTATGTACCTTCTACAGTGACTATGTAGGACTGTTTTGAAAATGTCCCATTTTCTATCCGTGCTCCTATTACTAAAGATACTATCCCAGTCTATAAGGTGAAGGGCATCTCTTAGCTGATCAAACTTTGCCCTCCTAAAGTTCAGTGTTTTTGTGACTCCCTTGCTGGGCACCCTACTGAAGCACATGTGGAATTGTATAATGTTGTGGTCACTATTTCCCAGGTGCCCCCCGACCTGCACCTCAGTTATTCTGTCTGGCCTGTTAGTTAATATTAAGTCTAAAAGGGCCGTCCCTCTAGTTGGTTCCTACACAAGTTGTGACAAATAATTGTCTTTGATAATTGACAGAAACCTGTTTCCTTTCTGAGATCTACAGCTTTCGGTTTCCCAGTCTATATCGGGGTAGTTGAAGTCCCCCATAATAAGCACCTCATTATTTTTTGCTACTTCGTCTATTTGTCTCATTAATAGACTTTCCGTGGCTTCTGCTATATTTGGTGGTTTATAACAGACTCCTATGATAATTTTATTATTGTTTTTTGCCCCATGTATCTCCACCCATAAGGACTCGACCTCCTAGCCACCTAGCCACCTAGCGCAGCCAAAAGACCCCCGGCCTGGTCGCAAGGCCGAGTGCCCCCGGGCGCTGCTCCCAGATCAGGTCCCCCCACTATACCATTGCTGGGCGTGGACCTATTGGCACATCATACCGGTCCGGATGGACTGCCGCTGGAGTGGCCGGCGGAAGTGACCGGCGGTCAGCCATGGAAGGCCCAGCCCCCGCGCGAGCCTCTGATACCGGCTCCAGAACCCGTAGAGGTCACCCTACCCCCACTGGAGGACGTCCAATTTGCGTGGGACCCCACCAGCGAGAACTTGATGGGGTTCTCTCAAGAGACCCGGGCAGACGCGGTCCGTCGTCTGGGGGCCTGTCATCAGCAACTGGCGACCTTTGAGCGGGAGCGACGAGAGAGGCGCGTCAAAGAGGAACGGCTCCAGGCCTAGAGTGCTGAACAAAAACGCAAGGCCCGCCAAGACCCCCGAGCAGCCCGTGGTCCCCAAATCACCGGGACCATAGTCAAATTCCACATGGAGAACGGCTGGGGGTTCATCAGGGGCCCAGAAACCGCAGGCGACGTGTTTGTGACCCGCAGGGACGTTGAGAGTCATCTACCTGAGGGACATCGTGGCCGTGACTTGTACCCTGGTGATGTGGTCGCCTTTACCCGCCACGTAGGTTCAAAAGGACCGTACGCCCTACATGTTCATCGGCTCACTGAGGAGGAGCTACAACACCGCGGCTATGAGGAGAGCCAAGAGGACCCGGACGGGTCTGAAGAACCATATGAGGAGGAAGAAGGAGCATATGGAGGACACCGCTACTAGTAAGTAGCAAAGTACCTGTGTACATAGTTACCTGTCAGGGTACAGAGAACTGATTACTGTTAAGAGACTGTTATCTGTGCCCCTCATCCCCTACCAGGCTGAGGACTGTGAGCAGCCATTCCCTTCCCAAAACTGGCCGAGGACTGAGAGCGGTCAATCCCTTGTATATAGTTGCGCTTCCTAAAGCGCCCCCTACTGGTTTTATAAAAAGACTACCACGTCTACCTCGGGATAGCAAGTCCCTCGTGTTTACAAGTTTGCCAAAGTTCCTGCACTTACAAGAAGAGTGCACACCTGGTCGCAAGTTGCACCGCCGCCAGGATCCAAGAATGTGTTGTAAAAATGTTTTCCTGCAAGTGTTTTATATGAAAAGTTTTTATAAGCTGCTAGATAGTAATGTGAATGTTTTCTAATAGTGTTTATATGTCAAAAGAGTTCCAGAAGTATTAGTAAGCGTTTTATAATAGTGTGACAAGAAAAGAAAAGCGTTTCCCATAAAGGGAATTGAACCATGTTGCCTGTTTTCTGATGTGAAAAGTTTTAAAAAGTTTACATGTCCTGTAATTAACTGTTTTTGCTCTTTTCCAGCCCGAGGACGTGCTGTGCTTTACCAGGGGGGAATGTAGCGCCCCGAGGGTTCGGCCGCTACAGGGGTATTGCACCTCAGACCAGAGGTGTGATATTCCACTCCCAGGTAAGGATGGAGTATGGACCAGGGCTCAGTTAGCTGCATACAGCACACACACCCCATTTCCGAGGGACAGCTCAACGGTGCTCCCACTAGACAGAAGTGCAGGCACGACCGACTATGTCCCTGCCTGGAGTGGGGAGGGGGATAGAACACCCAGTGCTGTAGGGGCAGATAGGGGTTGGTTCCTGAGCGTAGGCAGGAGCCCATTGGTTGCTGGTCACCTGGGCTCATGGTCAGAGGGAGGTATAAAAGGTGGGCACCATCTTAGCTCTAAGAGAAGAGAAGTTCAGTTCTGTCCAGGGAGGAGAAGACGGAGTAGAGGCTCTGTAGGAGCTCTACTCCAGGAGGGCCTAGTGAGAGGCCGAGGAGGAGGTGAAGGGGAGCTGAGATTTTGGCTCATCTCAGCTCCAAGAGAACAGAACAGAAAGGAACAGGAAGGAACGGAAAGGGAGAAGAAGAGACAGAGAAACAGAAGGGCTCAGGAACAAGAAGGTGGAAGGGACCCTAAGAACCCACGAGAATCCAGGGTGAAGGGTCAGGCAGATTAAGGGTACCGGATCCCAAGTTGGTGGAGGAGAAACTACCCTCAGCCAAAGACCGGTCGTCGTGATCATCTATTGGTGCGACACCTCATCAAACCAGCTAGGAAGGCACCATATAGGACAGCGGAGGACGGGGCCCACGTTTAACCGCACAAGTCCGCGGCAGCTGGACAAAAGTGGGTCACTGGTGAGGCAGGCCAGAGAAAGGATTAAAGGTGGTCCTGTGCCATGCTCCTGAACTGCCTGGGAGTTGACCGAGCCCCTCACCTGGTGGACACTGCACGGCTTGGGTGGTCACTGCTTGCGCAGAAGTGACCCGGAGCACCTGAACTGTGAGTAAAGACCCTGGACTGTAACTTGTTGTCTGTGTGCTCCTTCGCGCCTCCAGCACTACCGGTACTGGGACTCTCACCACCATCACTCCCACCATCCACTACACTGCCCTGGGGCTGCACTCTTCCCGTGGGGAGTCACACCACCTCAGCTGCACCCACCATCAGCCCCAGCGGTCTGCCCTGCAGCGGCGGTTCCTAATGACCGCAAATCCACGGGTGGCGTAGTCGGACATTATCTGAAGCACGTAGCAGACTACCATTGGTCTGACCACCCTGAGCCGCGGGACCGGGCCGCCACTACTACCCCCATCGTTCCCCTATCGCCCGGATCCGCGTGCCCCACGGCCCAGGGGGCGAGTCATAAGGATTTGGGGAAAGAAGTGCAGACGCTGAATAAGTTGATATTTTAAGCTGATATTTGACAAATTTGGTGACAGGTTCCCTTTAACTCCTTTACAAGCGACTTGTCTTCTGGAGAACAAAAGAATCAACCACTCTAAATTCAGTAGGCTTGATTCTTCTTTGGTCTAATATTCGCTGTTCATGTTTAGGTGGGGGGGGGTTAAGGGTTTAGAAGGTCGTCATAACAATTAAACTGGTGATTCTGCCGATATTGGTGGGCCCAGCCCATTTTAGTCTAATGTGTATGAGAGCCTTCATAAACCATTGGGATCCATTGTAAATACAGTGATATTTCATTAGTCTTAAATATCAGCTAGTCAAAAACAAAATATACTATAGAAAGATTAATGTGTTGTTTTATTAAGTAACTAGAGCAGAAATACACCAGCTTATAGGAAGGGAAAAACGACAATTTGGTCAGGGCCTCCTCAACCAACCTCCCAAATCCAAGTAGAGCTTTTCAGACACTCCTAATAGTAAGACATAAAAGTTTTTGAAAAGTTTTTATCTGAACCCAAATCAAAATAAAAGTTTTAATATGTAGCAGAAAGGGCTGTTATATATCTTTTACTAAGATATACAGTTTTACTAGGCATCAATATCCTATCTGTCTAAACTGCATTATATAGCGCTATTATTGGGAAGGTGGCTATCATTGCATTTCTTTTCCTTTCGTCTCCACAAACTTTCAAATGACCTCTATGACCATTTTGATAAAGAATCTTGCACACGGCTCTATACCATAATTTCATACAGTACAGACCAAAAGTTTGGACACACCTTCTCATTTAAAGATTATTCTCTATTTTCATGACTATGAAAATTGTACATTCACACTGAAAGCATCAAAACTATGAATTAACACATGTGGAAGTATATAGTTAACAAAAAAGTGTGAAACAACTGAAAATATGTCTTATATACTAGGTTCTTCAAAGTAGCCACCTTTTGCTTTGATGACTGCTTTGCACACTCTTGGCATTCTCTTGATGAGCTTCAAGACCAAGAGTCACCTCTGCTTCTGAGGATAAGCTTATCCGAGTCACCAGCCTCAGAAATCGCAGGTTAACAGCAGCTCAGATTAGAGACCAGGTCAATGCCACACAGAGTTCTAGCAGCAGACACATCTCTTCAACAACTGTTAAGAGGGGACTTTGTACAGCAGGCGTTCATGGTAAAATAGCTGCTAGGAAACCACTGCTAAGGACAGGCAACAAGCAGAAGAGACTTGTTTGGGCTAAAGAGCACAAGGAATGGACATTAGACCAGTGGAAAACTGTACTGTGGTCTGATGAGTCCAAATTTGATATCTTTGGTTCCAACCACCGTGTCTTTGTGCGACGCAGAAAAGGTGAACGAATGGACTCTACATCCCTGGTTCCCACCGTGAAGCATGGAGGAGAAGGTGTGATGGTGTGGGGGTGCTTTGCTGGTGACACTATTGGGGATTTATTCAAAATTGAAGGCATACTGAACAAGCATGGCTACCACAGCATCTTGCAGCGGCATGCTATTCCATCAGGTTTGCGTTTAGTTGGACCATCGTTTATTTTTCAGCAGGACAATGACCCCAAACACACCTCCAGGCTGTGTAAGGGCTATTTGACCAAGAACGAGAGTGATGGGGTGCTATGCCAGATGACCTGGCCTCCACAGTCACCAGACCTGAACCCAATCGAGATGGTTTGGGGTGAGCTGGACTGCAAAGTGAACGCAAAAGGGCCAACAAGTGCTAAGCATCTCTGGGAACTCCTTCAAGATTGTTGGAAGACCATTTCCAGTGACTACCTCTTGAAGCTCATCAAGAGAATGCCAAGAGTGTGCAAAGCAGTCATCAAAGCAAAAGGTGGCTACTTTGAAGAACCTAGAATATAAGACATATTTTCAGTTGTTTCACACTTTTTTGTTAAGTATATAATTCCACATGTGTTAATTCATAGTTTTGATGCCTTCAGTGTGAATGTACAATTTTCATAGTCAAGAAAATGCAGAAAAATCTTTAAATGAGAAGGTGTGTCCAAACTTTTGGTCTGTACTGTAGATAATTTAGAATTCTTGACAAATACATTAAAAAGTTCATCTCCTTTTCTGTTTATACCATAGACAATGAATGAAAGTTGCAGTGAAGTTCTTGATTTCATCATTGTTGGATTTCACACTATTAATGCTACTAAATTTGTTTACTTCATCATATTCTTGTTCATCTACTGCGTGAGCTTCTTTGAAAACGTACTAATCATCGTGTTATCATACGTCAATCCATCTCTTCACACCCCTATGTACTTTTTACTCAGTAACTTATCATCCTGTGAAATTGTGGCCATCACCAACATCATTCCTCGAATGCTTTATGGCTTTTTAGAAGGGAACATCATCACATTTATTGGCTGCCTTACACATTTATATGTATTTGGAGTTGTTACTAGAGATGAGCGGTGTTCGACTAGAACTGTTCGCCAATCTCAAATTCGAGCTGTTTTGGGCGGTGTTCGAGTTGTTCGAACCCGAACGATTTGCAAAAAATTCGGCTGTTCGAGGTTATGTTCGATAACTGTTCGTGCACCAAAAGCGTGTCCTGCATGTCTGGCGCTATTTAGAGCACCAATCATGCAGGGATTGTCTGCCACTCACTGTAATGCCACAGCCATGGTGGTTGTGGCATTACAGTGATTGCCCAAATCGATGGGAACAGTGTCAACAGTGAAACATGAAAAGCCGGCAATTCAGCAGCGGCATACACCTGTACCCGACAATTTAGAACCGAAAGAATAGAGCTTCACACATAGATTAGATAGATAGAAACATGTCAGCCACATATATACGAAGTACAGTGAAAGTGCTGCTTACTGTACTTGTCATTTAGCGTAAAGGATTTATCAAAAAAAATAATAGTGTTTTCATGCACCGTCTCTTTAAAAAAGCCGGCCGGCAATTCAGCAGCGGTACCCGACAATTTATAACAGACAGAATAGAACTTCACACATAGATTAGATAGATAGAAACATGTCAGCCACATATATACGAAGTACAGTGACAGTGTTGCTTACTGTACTTGTCATTTAGCGTAAAGGATTTATCAAAAAAAATAATAGTGTTTTCATGCACCGTCTCTTTAAAAAAGCCGGCCGGCAATTCAGCAGCGGTACCCGACAATTTATAACAGACAGAATAGAGCTTCACACATAGATTAGATAGATAGAAACATGTCAGTCACATATATATGAAGTACAGTGATAGTGTTGGTTACTGTACTTGTCATTTAGTATTAAAATAAAGGATTTATTATTAAAAAAATTGGCGTGGGGTTCCCCTTAATTTTAGGCTCTAGCGGAGGTTAAGCAGACGGCTGGGGCAGATGTTTGAAGCCTGGGAAGGGGGTAATACCCACGGAGCTTCCCAGGCTACTAATATCAGCCCCCAGCTGAATACATAGCCTTTACTAGCTATTAAAATGGGGGACCCCCCCAAAAAAAATGACGTTGGGTCCCCCCTAATTTAATAGCTAGCAAAGGCTAGGCAGACAGCTGGGGGCTGATATTAATAGCCCAGGAAGGGAGCCATGAATATTGGCCCCCTCCCAGGCTAGAAACACCAGCCGTCAGCCGCCCCAGAAATGGCGCATTCATAGGATGCGCCAATTCTGGCACTTAGCCTCGCTCTTCCACGCTGCCCTGGTGCGGTGGCAGGGGGTAATAGGGTTGGGGTTGATGTCAGCTTATAATGCCAGCTGACATCAAGCCCAGGTTAGTAATGGAGAGGCGTCTATAAGACACCCCCATTACTAACCCCATAGTCAAAGTTAAAAAAAACACAAACACCCAGAATAAAGTCCTTTAATTGAAATAAAGACACAATCCTTTATTGTTCTAAATTAAACCATACTTACCGTCACGCCCATTCCAGCTGAAGCCAACGATCTCCTGCAATAAAAGAAAAATAATAAAGCAACCTCATCCTTACCTTTCCATGGTTCCCACGACAGCTTCAGCTCTGCTACATCGAGATGACAGGCTGGACCGCAGCAGAACGCTGCCATCCAGCCTCTCATCCCGCAGACACTGAGAAGCGCAGGCTTGCTTGCGCTGCTCAGCGTCTCTCTGTGACGACATCCAGATGAGCCGAGTTCATGTCCAATGAACTCGGCTCACCTCATGCACGTCACTGACAGCGTGGGAAAATTCTCACGCTGAAGCGGTGAGTGCAGGAGAATTCTCCCACGCTGTCAGTGACGTGCATAAGGTGAGCTCATGTCCAATGAGCTCAGCTCACCTCCTGCACGTCACTGACAGCGTGGGAGAATTCTCCTGCACTCAGCGCTTCAGCGTGAGAATTCTCCCACGCTGAAGCGCTGAGTGCAGGAGAATTTTCCCACGCTGTCAGTGACGTGCATAAGGTGAGCTCATGTCCAATGAACTCAGCTCACCTCCTGCACGTCACTGACAGCGTGGGAGAATTCTCCTGCACTCAGCGCTTCAGTGTGAGAATTCTCCCACGCTGAAGCGCTGAGTGCAGGAGAATTTTCCCACGCTGTCAGTGACGTGCATGAGGTGAGCCGAGTTCATTGGACATTAACTCGGCTCATCTGGATGCCCTCACAGAGAGACACTGTGGAGCGCAAGCAAGCCTGCGCTTCTCAGTGTCTGCGGGATGACAGGCTGGATGGCAGCGTTCTGCTGCGGTCCAGCCTGTCATCTCGATGTAGCAGAGCTGAAGCTGTCATGGGAACCATGGAAAGGTAAGGATGATGTTGCTTTATTATTTTTCTTTTATTTCAGGAGATCGTTGGCTTCAGCTGGAATGGGCGTGATGGTAAGTATGGTTTAATTTAGAACAATAAAGAATTGTGTGTTTATTTCAATTAAAGGACTTTTTTCTGGGTGTTGTGTTTTTTTTAAATACTTTACTAGAAATTCATGGTGGTCATGTCTAATATTGGCGTGACCCCATGAATTTCGGGCTTAGGGCCAGCTGATAATGCCAAGCTGGCCCTAACCCCTTTATTACCCAGTGAGCCACCGCATCAGGGCCCTGGATGAGTTGGGTACAGCGCCAGAAGATGGCGCTTCTATGAACGCGCCATTTTCCGGGGTGGCTGCGGACTGCAATTTGCAGCGGGGGTGGCCCAGAAAGCTTGGGCGTCCCTGCGCTGCGGATTCCAGCCCCCAGCTGCCTAGTTGTACCTGGCTGGACACAAAAACAGGGCGAAGCCCCACGTCAATTTTCTTTAAATTATTTCATGAAATAATTAAGAAAAAAAGGGCTTCCCTATATTGTTGTGTCCGGCCAGGTACAAATAGGCAGCTGGTGGTTGGGGGCAGCCCGTTCCTGCCTGCTGTACCTGGCTGGACACAAATATAGTGCGAAGCCCCACGTCAATTTTTTTTAAATTATTTCATGAATTTCCTGAAATAATTTAAAAAAATTGAAGTGGGGCTTCGCACTATATTTGTGTCCAGCCAGGTACAGCAGGCAGGAACGGGCTGCCCCCATCCACCAGCTGCCTATTTGTACCTGGCCGGACACAACAATATAGGGAAGCCCTTTTTTTCTTAATTATTTCATGAATTTCATGAAATAATTTAAAAAAATTGACGTGGGGCTTCGCACTATATTTGTGTCCAGCCAGGTACAGCAGGCAGGAACGGGCTGCCCCCAACCACCAGCTGCCTATTTGTACCTGGCCGGACACAACAATATAGGGAAGGCCTTTTTTTCTTAATTATTTCATGAATTTCATGAAATAATTAAAAAAAAAGTACGTGGGGCTTCGCCCTATTTTTGTGTCCAGCCAGGTACAACTAGGCAGCTGGGGGCTGGAATCTGCAGCGCAGGGAGGCCCAAGCTTTCTGGGCCCCCCCCCGCTACAAATTGCAGTCCGCAGCCACCCCGGAAAATGGCGCGTTCATAGAAGCGCCATCTTCTGGCGCTGTACCCAACTCATCCAGGGCCCTGGTGCGGTGGCTCACTGGGTAATAAAGGGGTTAGGGCCAGCTTGGTATTATCAGCTGGCCCCAAGCCCAAAATTCATGGGGTCACGCCATTATTAGACATGACCGCCATGAATTTCTAGTAAAGTATTTAAAAAAAACACAACACCCAGAATAAAGTCCTTTAATTGAAATAAAGACACAATTCTTTATTGTTCTAAATTAAACCATACTTA
The DNA here is from genome assembly GCF_046119375.1 of Phyllobates terribilis. Lineage (NCBI taxonomy): Eukaryota > Metazoa > Chordata > Amphibia > Anura > Dendrobatidae > Phyllobates > Phyllobates terribilis. The sequence continues at coordinate 256,937,042 of NW_027362761.1, forward strand.
CCATCACACCCATTCCAGCTGAAGCCAACGATCTCCTGCAATAAAAGAAAAATAATAAACCAACCTCATCCTTACCATTCCATGGTTCCCACGACAGCTTCAGCTCTGCTACATCGAGATGACTGGCTGGACCGCAGCAGAACGCTGCCATCCAGTCTGTCATCCCGCAGACACTGAGAAGCGCAGGCATGCTTGCGCTCCTCACTGTCTCGCTGTGACGGCATCCAGATGAGCCGAGGTCATGTCCAATGAACTCGGCTCACCTCATGCACGTCACTGACAGCGTGGGAAAATTCTCACGCTGAAGTGCTGAGTGCAGGAGAATTCTCCCACGCTGTCAGTGATGTGCATGAGGTGAGCTCATGTCCAATGAACTCAGCTCACCTCCTGCACGTCACTGACAGCGTGGGAAAATTCTCCTGCAATCAGCGCTTCAGCGTGAGAATTTTCCCACACTGTCAGTGACGTGCAGGAGGTGAGCTGAGTTCATTGGACATGAACTCGGCTCATCTGGATGTCGTCACAGAGAGACGCTGAGCAGCGCAAGCAAGCCTGCGCTTCTCAGTGTCTGCGGGATGACAGGCTGGATGGCAGCGTTCTGCTGCGGTCCAGCCTGTCATCTCGATGTAGCAGAGCTGAAGCTGTCGTGGGAACCATGGAAAGGTAAGGATGATGTTGCTTTATTATTTTTCTTTTATTGCAGGAGATCGTTGGCTTCAGCTGGAATGGGCGTGATGGTAAGTATGGTTTAATTTAGAACAATAAAGGATTGTGTCTTTATTTCAATTAAAGGACTTTATTCTGGGTGTTTGTGTTTTTTTTAACTTTGACTATGGGGTTAGTAATGGGGGTGTCTTATAGACGCCTCTCCATTACTAACCTGGGCTTGATGTCAGCTGGCATTATAAGCTGACATCAACCCCAACCCTATTACCCCCTGCCACCGCACCAGGGCAGCGTGGAAGAGCGAGGCTAAGTGCCAGAATTGGCGCATCCTATGAATGCGCCATTTCTGGGGCGGCTGACGGCTGGTGTTTCTAGCCTGGGAGGGGGCCAATATTCATGGCTCCCTTCCTGGGCTATTAATATCAGCCCCCAGCTGTCTGCCTAGCCTTTGCTAGCTATTAAATTAGGGGGGACCCCACGTCATTTTTTTGGGGGGGTCCCCCATTTTAATAGCTAGTAAAGGCTATGTATTCAGCTGGGGGCTGATATTAGTAGCCTGGGAAGCTCCGTGGGTATTACCCCCTTCCCAGGCTTCAAACATCTGCCCCAGCCGTCTGCTTAACCTCCGCTAGAGCCTAAAATTAAGGGGAACCCCACGCCAATTTTTTTAATAATAAATCCTTTATTTTAATACTAAATGACAAGTACAGTAACCAACACTATCACTGTACTTCTTATATATGTGACTGACATGTTTCTATCTATCTAATCTATGTGTGATGCTCTATCTTTCTGTTCTAAATTGTCGGGTACCGCTGCTGAATTGCCGGCCGGCTTTTTTAAAGAGACGGTGCATGAAAACACTATTATTTTTTTAAATAAATCCTTTACACTAAATGACAAGTACAGTAAGCAACACTGTCACTGTACTTCATATATATGTGACTGACATGTTTCTATCTATCTAATCTATGTGTGAAGCTCTATTCTTTCTGTTCTAAATTGTCGGGTACAGATGCTGAATTGCCGGCCGGCTTTTTTAAAGAGACGGTGCATGAAAACACTAATATTTTTTTTAATAAATCCTTTACACTAAATGACAAGTGCAATAACCAACACTGTCACTGTGCTTCTTATATGTGTGACTGACATGTTTCTATCTATCTAATCTATGTGTGATGCTCTATTCCTTCTTGTCTAAATTGTCGGGTACCGGTGTATGCCGCTGCTGAATTTGCCGGCCGGCTTTTTTAAAGAGAGTGTCTTCTGAGCAGTTTGTCAGCTTTTGGACACCTTTGCAGGTGTTTTCTATGTGTTTCTATGTGTTTTTGTTTGCCTGCCATTGGTTTTAACGGTGTTCGACGGTGTTCTAAGGTGTTCGACGAACAGTTCGACGAACAGTTCCTCGAACATCCCAGTGTTCGACGAACCGAACCGAACCCGAACACTACGGGGGTGGCTCAACACTAGTTGTTACTTCAGTTATATCATTAGTTTTCACACTTGTGTCCTATGACAGATACTTAGCAGTTTGTAATCCATTGCGGTATTCAGGTCTTATCAACATAAGGCTTTGTCTTCACTTAGTTATTGGGTTTTGGTTATGTTCCTTCGCATGGACCGCTTCGATAACCTACTTTCATACACAATTGAAATTCTATTGGGGGGCGCCGAAGCAGAAAAAAACGAACATATGGCCCATTTTATAGAGAATTAGAAAACATTTTTATTTAACAAAATCTTACTGTACAGGATTTAAAGTGACGCGGCATATGTCAAAATATACATACAGAGCTTTTAAAAACATACTTAAAAACAAACAGGTATCACAAAAGTGTAGGTGTCACATCCAAAAGGTATCATTATTTATAATATTACATCCCTAAAGATATAGACTGGATGGATATGGGGAGTGTGGACAACCAATCCATATGTAAACAAAATTCAGTCCAAAAGACCATATATATATGTATAGCTCTCCGAGATCCCTTGGTTCACAGTCATTATGAGGGCGGTAGGGTCCACACGTTTATAGATAATTTTGGTGTTCGTTTGGGATGCATCCCGTGTGGCCGATGTGTGGCCTGTCCCAACGTGATCAGAAGCACCACTTTTGTGGATTCTACAGGTAAACATGTGTATAAAATAAAAAAACATATCACATGTGTGTCACGTAATGTGATATATTATGCCACATGTCAGTGTGGTCTGATCTACATTGGGATGACTACACGTCTAAAAACACGAGTGAGGGAACATGTCTTTGGGGATATTGGCTGCATCGGAACAAAATGATGTATCCATTCTCAAGACGATACCAAAACACTTTAAAATACACCACAATTGTGAACATAACCACAATTGTGGTTATGTTCCTTCGCATGGACCGCTTCGATAACCTACTTTCATACACAATTGAAATTCTATTGGGGGGCGCCGAAGCAGAAAAAAACGAACATATGGCCCATTTTATAGAGAATTAGAAAACATTTTTATTTAACAAAATCTTACTGTACAGGATTTAAAGTGACGCGGCATATGTCAAAATATACATACAGAGCTTTTAAAAACATACTTAAAAACAAACAGGTATCACAAAAGTGTAGGTGTCACATCCAAAAGGTATCATTATTTATAATATTACATCCCTAAAGATATAGACTGGATGGATATGGGGAGTGTGGACAACCAATCCATATGTAAACAAAATTCAGTCCAAAAGACCATATATATATGTATAGCTCTCCGAGATCCCTTGGTTCACAGTCATTATGAGGGCGGTAGGGTCCACACGTTTATAGATAATTTTGGTGTTCGTTTGGGATGCATCCCGTGTGGCCAATGTGTGGCCTGTCCCAACGTGATCAGAAGCACCACTTTTGTGGATTCTACAGGTAAACATGTGTATAAAATAAAAAAACATATCACATGTGTGTCACGTAATGTGATATATTATGCCACATGTCAGTGTGGTCTGATCTACATTGGGATGACTACACGTCTAAAAACACGAGTGAGGGAACATGTCTTTGGGGATATTGGCTGCATCGGAACAAAATGATGTATCCATTCTCAAGACGATACCAAAACACTTTAAAATACACCACAATTGTGACGCCAAATTATTGGAAGTAAGAGGGATTGACATGGTTGATGTGGGGATACGGGGTGGTCCCATTTCCCAGAGACTCGCTCGTATGGAGACAAGGTGGATCTGGTCCCTTAAAACATTACATCCTAGGGGCCTAAATGAAAACAATACTTTCGCCCCTTTTCTGTGAACCCAGTCCTGCTATTACATCTGAGTACCTGTGCCATCAATACATGCATTGTCTCTTTCTAAGGTGGTTGTTGTTTTTCTTTTTTAATTATACGTATTCTTTAACAGGTTTAATGAATTTGAATGAATTTATGGTTCTGGTTGAACATGATGATATCTTTGTGCGCTTTATATATGGGATTATCGTGACAAGACATCTGCATGCCACATTTGTGAAATTCACACAATAGCAATCCAACTTGGAAGTTATGCAATACGTAAAATGAAGAAATCTATGGCTAATGGTCTTCTATCTGTATTATGTTATGTGCATTTTTCCATGTGTGTATACATATTCTACATATTGGTTGCTATTCGGGGAAGGTTCCTTTGCCATTGTCTTCTGTATAAGAACGTAATATTGACTTTTGTAATTGTAAAATATGTTCCCTATGAAATGGCGATGGGGTTATATATATAAATATATAAAAAATATGATATCTAGCTATATTTACAATTGTAAAATATTATCCCGTATAAATGGTGATGGGGAAGGATTTGAGAAAATCTAGGTATAATTGGGGTATGTTTCCCCTCCTGTTTTTCTATGTAACTTCTCATTGGATTGGGGTTGTGTGTAGTGTTGAGCCACCCCCGTAGTGTTCGAGTTCGGTTCGGTTCGTCGAACACCCGTGTGTTCGCCGAACTGTTCGTCGAACTGTTCGTCGAACACCTTCGAACACCGTTAAAACCAATGGCAGGCAAACAAAAACACATAGAAACACATAGAAAACACCTTCAAAGGTGTCCAAAAGCTGACAAACTGCTCAGAAGACACAACTAACACATGGAAAAGTGACAAGTACATATAGTCATGCGAAAAGAAAAGAGGTGGAGGAGTAAAAGGAGGGGGAGACACATATATAGGCATGTCATGCCCTTCTAATATCCAAAAAGTGAGAAGCCGAGACGGCCAGTCCGCTCCTGCCCGTGCCACCTCCGTGTCGCCGGGTTTGTGCCAGAGCCGCGGTGAACCCTGACGGCCAGCCCCCCTCTCCCAATACTGGTGCCTGTCCGCTGGTGGGTCGAGAGAGCCCCCCTGTGGTGGAGGCAGCTCTAAGCTTTTTAATTTAAATTGTCCCTCTAATTTGAATGAATACACTTTAAATCCATTTACAAGGATCTATTGGAGGGCAAGTCTCATGCCAGCAGCCGCGTAATTCCAGCTCCAGTAGCGTCCACTAAAGCTGCTGCAGTTAAAAAGCTTTTATAAGGATCGAGCTCGGCTGTCCACCGCAAGGCATCCTAGTGCCAGTCCCAGCCCCTATGCCTTGGGGTGCCTCCTGATGCTCTTCACTAAGTATCCCGTGGTCCCGAAGCATTTCCTTTGAAAAAATTAAGTGTCCAAACTACAGGTGGTGTAGCTTGCTTAACAGCCGGGATAATCCGCTGACTAGCAAACACTGCTACTAGGCACAAAGTATTTCCTGGGCTAGATGCAGTTAAAAATTTGTAAGTAGATACTCTCGTTGGATGCTGAGAAAGCATTCCATAGAGTCTCCTGGCACGCCATATATGATTCTCTTAAAAAGCTTGGGGTAGGGGTCTAGGGGACCCTTTTATAGCCAAAATCACGGCCCTGTATCACAATACGTCACCTAGGCTGAAGATAAATGGAACTGTAGCACCGAGGGCTCGGTTGCTACAGAGGTATTGCACCTCACCCAGAGGTGTGATATCTCACTCTCAGATAAGGATGGAGTGTGGATCAGGACCCGACACCTGCATGCATTACACCACATTGCCGTGGGGCAGGGCGACCAATATGCCCCTGAGATGGGCACGACAGTCCCTGTCCCTGGCTGGAGTGGGGGGAGGGAACACTGAGGAAGGGGAACCCTGCAGTGCAGGAGCAGGGAGGAAGCAGTTCCTGGGTGCATTGAGAAGGGAGTATAAAAGGTGGGCACCATCTTAGTTCAGTGCAGAGAAGTCTGAGCAGAAGTGGCAGGGAGCAGGGGCTCTGCATGAGCTCTGCTCCGGAGGCGGGCCTAGTAACAGAGGCCCAGGCCTGCAAGAGGGAGAAGGAAGGAAGAGGAGCGGAGAAGGCTCCAGGAACGAGGAATGAAGGGATCCCAGGGGTGCGGACGGGCGAGTCGCCACCGCACGCCCGAATCCACCTGCGTGGAGGGGTCAGGCCAAAGGGGGAGACCGGTCCCCGAACTAGTGGAGGCAGGAAACGACCCTCAGCTAGAAACCGGAGGCTCTGACATTTTATGTGGCGCAGCCCCTTGCTCCACCCGCTAGGAAGGCACCACATAGGGTCAGGGAAACTGGCGCCAAGTTTACCAAGAGGAGGCCCGAGGCAGCCGGACAGAAGTGTTGGTAAGAAAGGCCAGACAAAGGACACACAAAGGGGGTCCTGTGAAGCGCTCCAAAGTTATCTGGGAGTTGTCTGAGCCCCTCACCTGGTGAGCACAGTACGACGTGGGCAGCCGTTACCTGCAGACGTGGTCTGGATAATAAGAACTGTGAGTAAAGGCCCTGAACTGCATCACTGACTCCGTGTCGTTACTGCTGCTGCCCTGCACCATCACCCCCATCCTCCGCATACACTGCCCTGAGGCTATACTCCTCCCGTGGGGAGTTATGCTACGCTCTGCTGCACCCACAACACCAGCCTTAGCGGTCTGCCCTGTAGCGGCGGTTCACTCTGACCGCAATCCACGGGTGGCGTAGTCGGACATTTAAACATCAAAACCACATAAATAGTTCCGCCACTGGTTTGACCGCCCTGAGCCACGGAACCGGATCGCCGCCACGAAGACTACAACCACCAGCATCCACCAAAAAGGGTCCGGCTCCGGGTGTCCCAAGGCCCAGGGGGTGCGTCAGAACATTTTCATCACCTTTCACAATCACCAATGGGACAAGGCAGGGATGTCCTCTGTCCCCTCTCTTATACATCCTAGTGACGGAGCACCTGCTCTCATCAATTCGCCATAACCCCAATATTAGGTGGATTGAGGTGGGAGGCACCGAGTACAAGTGCTCTCTATTTGCTGATGATGTCCTAGTATATATCACTCAATCACATATATCCATCCCTGCTGTTATGGCTGAAATAGATCACTTTGTTACATGGTAAAATTTTAAAATCAATGCAGCGAAGTCTGAGGCCCTCGATGTCTCCCTCCCTAAATCCATATAGGATTCCATCCAGTCCAACTTTCCCTTTGCCTGGCCCTCACAGGGTATCAAATACTTAGGAATTCCTATTCATAGAGACCTCTCCCATCTATGTTATCTTAATTTTGGGCCCTTTATTGAACAATTCCATACAGACCACGGTTGGCAAGTTAGAACTGTAAGATTCACTACGTGAACCACTGGTGTTTTGTGGAAAAGCACATGTACACCGCGTTCCAAATTATTATGCAAAAAGTGTTTAGGAGTGATAAGGGAAGAATTTGTTTGTTTGTCAGTTAAACTCATTGATGGTGATGTGTGTCAGGGCTCTTTATATCACTGTAAGCAATTGCAGACACCTGTGCTAATTAGTTTGGCAGGTGTGTCCAATGAAAGGCAAGACTACTTAAGAAGGCTCTCTCACATTATTAAGCAGCCTACATTTTCTGCCAAAATGGGAAAGAAAAAGGATGTGTCGGCTGCTGAGAAGCAACAAATTGTGGAGTGTTTAGGTCAAGGCATGACTACAATCAACATTGTGCGATGATCAGGATGAAGTGTCTTGGCAATCAAGAAGTATGTAGCTGATTCACAGTACACACGTGTGCGTGCTGATAAGGGCAAATTGAGGACTCTTTCCTACAGGCAATTACGACAGGTTGAAAGAGCAGCGGCAAAAAAGCCTTGTCATAGCAGCAGACAAGTTTTTGAAGCTGCTTGTGCCTCCAACGTCCCCCGAACAACAAGATGCAGGGTCCTTCAGAGGTTTGCAGCTGTGCATACGCCATCCTGTCGACCTCCTCTATCCACTTCACACAAGCAGAAACGGCTCCAGTGGGCCAAACATTACATGAAGACTGATTTCAAAACTGTTTTGTTCACGGATGAGTGCCGTGCAGCGCTCGATGGTCCAGATGAATGGAGTGGAGGATGGCTGGTTGATGGACACCCCACGCAAACACGGCTACAGCGCCAACAAGGAGGAGGTGGAGTAATGTTTTGGGCTGGAATCATGGGGAGAGAGATTGTCGGCCCCTTTAGGATCCCTGAAGGCGCTAAAGATGAACTCCATAATGTATGTGGATTTTCTCAAACAGCACTTCCTGCCATGGTTCAAGAAGAAGAACCGTGTATTTCACAGCAAGATCATTTTTCTGCATGATAATGCACCATCTCATGCTGCACATAAAACATCTGCATCTCTGGCTGATATGGGCATAAAAGGGGACAAACTTATGGTGTGACCCCCATGCTCCCCTGACCTCTACCCCATTCAGAACCTTTGGAGCATCATTAAAAGGAGTGTCTATGATGGCGGGAGGCAGTTCACATCTAAGCAACAGCTCTGGGAGGGTATTCTGTCCTCATGCAAAACAATTGAAGCAGAAACCATCCAAAACCTGACAAATTCAATGGACGAGAGAGTTCAGAAGCTCCTTTCGAACAAGGGGTCCTATGTGAAAATGTAACATCACCTAGAATAAAGTTTTGAGTTGAAAACTGTTTGATTTCAGTTTCTAACAACCTGCTAATGCTTATAATTTCAAAAATGACCATTTTTTTGGTCTTTATTAAAATGAAAAGGTTGATCGAAAAGTTTGGGGGATCTAAGAGTGTGGCAACCCAGTAGTCATGATTACTTCGAATTCTGACAATATGAGGGTCATGCTGCAGGTAGTGCAGCAAGAAGGCACTTATGTGTCTTGCGCATCTCGGAGCCCCAAAATTATTTTCCGGGCTAGATGCAGCTAAAAATTATTTTTAATTTTAAATCTGGTGAAGCTTATTATAGATGGCCTAATAGGATCAGTGCTGCACACTGCTACAAAGCCCAAATTATTTTCCAGTCAAGATACAGATAAACATGATTAGTAATTTGAAAGCTTAAAACGGTTGGTAGGGTGATTTTAACCAATCATCAAGCTTTTACTCTCCCCAGGATGACACAGGGGTAGAAAAGTCGTTTCGGATCCATGATTTGTTCATCTTTATGAACGTGAGTCTGTCTACATTATCAGTGGAGAGCCGCGTGCGCTTATCTGTCAGCACACCACCAGCAGCGCTGAACACACGTTCAGACAGAACGCTGGCTGCGGGGCATGACAAGATCTCCAAGGCGTAAGTGGCTAGCTCCGGCCATTTATCCAGATTGGAAGCCCAAAAAGAGCAAGGGTCCAGTGACACAGTCGTGGCTTCAATGTTTACTTGGAGATACTCCTGTACCATCGTCTCTAGGCGTTGACTATGTGTCAGACTTCTTGTCTCCTGTGGCCTTGCAAAGGATGGGCTAAAAAAGTGGTGAAATGATTCCGCAAAATTGATGTTACCAGCAGATACTGTGGTTCTGTTACGGTTTGAGTTCTGAACACTTGACGGTCCCACGGTTGGCAAGTTGGAACTGTGAGATTCACTACGTGCACCACTGGTATTTTGTGGAAAAGCACATGTAAGATTCTGCAACAGTCTCTGCTGATACTCCTGCATGCGTGCATCCCTTTCTATGGCAGGAATAATTTCTGCAAATTTACTTTTGTACCGGGGATCTAACAGTGTGGCAACCCAGTAGTCAGGATTATTTCTAATTCTCACAATTCGAGGGTCATGTTGCAGGTAGTGCAGCAAGAAGGCACTCATGTGTGTTGCGCATCCAGGAGCACCAAGTCCCTGTTGTGTTGGTGGCGAGGTAACAATCATGCTTCCTTCCTCTGTCCTCTCCCCCCAACCTCGCACAACAGAAATGTGATCAAGGTCTCCCTCATCTGATGAGTCTTCCATCAGTTCGTCCTCCACTTCTTCCTGGGCTCCTGCACCTTCCTCACTAGTTTGGCTGCTACCATGCGCCCTGGTAAAATCATCTCCCCCACCCTCACATGCCTGCCGCCCTGGTGCTGCCGACCGTCTGGACCTTGCAGATGTTAGCCCTTCCGCATACAACTCCTCCTCCTCTACTTCCTCCACCTCCTCTTGTGCCACCACCTGACTCCGAATTCTGTTTAACATGTGCTCCAGCATGTAAATCACCGGAATAGTCATGCTGATAATGGCATCGTCAGCACTAAACATCTTCGTCGCCATTTCAAAACTGTGCAGAAGGGTGCATAGGTCCCTGATCTGAGACCACTCCTCCAGCGTGATTTGCCCCACCTCTGAATCTCGTTGGCCCAGGCTATACGTCAGAACGTATTGCACCAGGGCTTGTCGGTGCTGCCACAGTCGCTGCAACATGTGCAGAGTTGAATTCCACCGGGTAGGCACATCGCATTTTAGCCGGTGAAGTGGCAGGCCCAACGACTTCTGTAGAGATGTAAGTCGCTGAGCTGCGGGATGTGAACGGCGGAAGTGAGCACACAGCGACCGTGCCCTCTGCAGAAGGCCATCTAGTCTGGGATAGTGGGCTAAAAATTGCTGGACAACCAGGTTCAACACGTGAGCCATACAAGGCACGTGTGTGACATTGCCCCGGCGAAGGGCCGCACCCAGGTTTGCAGCATTGTCGCACACGGCCTTCCCTGGTTTCAGGTCCAGTGGAGACAACCATTCATGAAATTGGTTCTCCAGAGCTGACCACAACTCCTCAGCTGTGTGACTCACATTTCCCAGACATTTCAATGTAAAAACCGCCTGATGACGTTGAGCCCTACTGCCAGCATAGTAAGGAGGTGTGCAGGATCCCTTCTGCGCAGTTAGAAAGCTTGTGGCATGACCAGACAGGCTTTGGGTGCAGGTGGAAGACCGAGAGGAGGTTGAGGAGGCAGAAGCAGTGGAGGAAAAATGACATAAAGAGGATTGACGCACAACTCGTGGGGACGGCAAGACTTGGACAGCAGCCCCTTGTCCTGCTGTCACCATAGTTACCCAGTGCCCAGTCAGCGACATGTAACGCCCCTGTCCATGCCTACTCGTCCAAGTGTCTGTGGTGAAATGCACCCTGTCACACACAGAGTTTCTCAAAGAAGCGGTGATGTTGTGTGCGACATGCTGGTGGAGCGCAGGCACACCTTTCTTTGAGAAGTAGTGCCGACTGGGCATCTGGTACTGGGGCACTGCGACGGACATAAGGTCTCGAAAATCCTCTGTGTCCACCAGGCGGAAAGGCAGCATTTCTGTAGCCAAGAGCTTGCAGATGGTGAAATTCAACCTCTTAGCTTTCTCATGGCTAGGAGGAAATGGTCTTTTACTTGTCCATATCTGAGGGACCGAGGGCTGGCTATTGTGCTTAGACGGGGTTGATAAGGGTGTCCCCGGCAAACTGCCGGTCTGTGAGGAAGATGCAGGCGGACATGTTAGGTTGCCTTGATCCAAAGGTGGTGCTATCGATGTCGGACAGCGCTCAAGACCAGCTGGTGTTACCACCTCCAAAGAAAATGATGACCTGCCAATCACGCTGGCTGTTGCGGGTAAAGAGGTGGCAGGTCTGCGCCCCAAAACAGGTGTGACTGCTGTCCCCCCAGTCACAGAGGATGAAGAGGCCGCGGATGCACAAGATATGGCAGACGGTGGTTGGCCCGCATTGTAGCACACTGAGCTTCCCACTGCAACTTATGCTTCATGTCCATGTGCCGGTTCATGCATGAAGTACTCAAACTATGTATTTTTTGGCCTCTACTTAGCTTTTGCTGACAAATGTTACAGATAACACGAGTTGGGTCATCTTTATCGATCTGAAAAAATGCCCAGGCTATGCAAGGCTTAGCACCCATGCGCCCTGAAGAGCCACCACGACTTGTGGTGAGAGGCAGAGTTGTGTTTGAGGATGCAGTTGTTGACGTGCTTCCAGTACTACGTCTCTGTCCAGGAAGGCGCAACCTGACCTCGTCGTCACTAGCATCTTCCTCCACCTCCTCTGCTGACCTCATCTCTTGGCTGACTGTGGGTTGACAGTAAGTGGGATCTCCGACCTCATCATCATCACCCTGTGCGTTATCACACCCGTCGTCCTCAGAGCCAACCTGTTCCTGCCCTGACAAAAAACTAAAGTTGTCGCTCCAATCAGGTATTTGAGTCTTATCATCGTCTTCCTCATTGTCTCCACCAACAAGAGTTACAGTTTGGGAATGAGGGTCTACATTATGGTCAGAACCTTCTGCGTCTGGTCCTGGATCCGACTCATAAAGATTCTGGGCATCAGTGCAGATCATTTCCTCGTCTGGATTCACAGAAGCGCTGGAGTTGACCTCTGATTCCCAGGCTATAGTATGAGTAAACAGCTCTGCAGACTCAACCATCTGTTCTACCTCATACTCAGACGGGCAGCTGGAGATTTGGGAGCTGTGAGGAAGCAAGTGCGATTTGGGTGACACCTTTGAGGACTGGAGTATTTGTGATGTTGAAGTTGATGTGGAGGAGAGCCCACTTAAAGGAGCACTTGATATCCGTTGAAGCACCTGCTGTTTTTGTGCCTCATCTGGAATTTGTAGCGATTGGCGTGGCCGTAAGAAAGGGATCTTATCACATTGTCCGCTAAAAGAAGTAGACATTTTAGTTTGGCTGGAAGATGGTCTTTCTTCAGCACCTACCCCACGGACACAACCTTTTTTCCCCTTCCCAACACGCCTATTCCCCTTTCCACCAGCAGCAGGCCTTTTTCCACTCATTTTGGTGGTTAACTAATTCACAACTCTGGAGTTGTTTGCACAAAAAAACAATGGATGGTAACCGAGCAGAGCTGAGTGGCCAAACTGTGGTATTAGGCCAAAACTATTGGCTGGGTTAGATGCAGAAAAAAATTATTTTTAATTTGCAACCTGATGGAGGTCAGTATAGATGGACTAATAGACCAAGTCCCACACACCGCTAGAAGCCCAAATATTTTTTCAGAGCTAGATGCAAAAATTTTTTTTATTCAATTTGCAACCTGATGGAGGTCAGTATAGATGGACTAATAGACCAAGTCCTACACACTGCTAGAAGCCCAAATATTTTTTCAGAGCTAGATGCAGAAAAAAATTATTTTTAATTTGCAACCTGATGGAGGTCAGTATAGATGGACTAATAGACCAAGTCCCACACACCGCTAGAAGCCCAAATATTTTTTCAGAGCTAGATGCAGAAAAAAATTATTTTTAATTTGCAACCTGATGGAGGTCAGTATAGATGGACTAATAGACCAAGTCCCACACACCGCTAGAAGCCCAAATATTTTTTCAGAGCTAGATGCAGAAAAAAATTATATTCAATTTGCAACCTGCTGGAGGTCAGTATAGAAGGACTAATAGACCAAGTCCCACACACTGCTAGAAGCCCAAATATTTTTTCAGAGCTAAATGAAGAAAAAAATTATTTTTAATTTGCAACCTGATGGAGGTCAGTATAGATGGACTAATAGACCAAGTCCCACACACTGCTAGAAGCCCAAATATTTTTTCAGAGCTAGATGCAGAAAAAAATTATTTTTAATTTGCAACCTGATGGAGGTCAGTATAGATGGACTAATAGACCAAGTCCCACACACCGCTAGAAGCCCAAATATTTTTTCAGAGCTAGATGCAGAAAATTTTTTTATTCAATTTGCAACCTGATGGAGGTCAGTATAGATGGACTAATAGACCAAGTCCCACACACTGCTAGAAGCCCAAATATTTTTTCAGAGCTAGATGCAGAAAAAAATTATTTTTAATTTGCAACCTGATGGAGGTCAGTATAGATGGACTAATAGACCAAGTCCCACACACTGCTAGAAGCCCAAATATTTTTTCAGAGCTAGATGCAGAAAAAAAATATTTTTAATTTGCAACCTGATGGAGGTCAGTATAGATGGACTAATAGAACAAGTCCCACACGCTGCTAGAAGCCCAAATATTTTTTCAGAGATAAATGAAGAAAAAAATTATTTTTAATTTGCAACCTGATGGAGGTCAGTATAGATGGACTAATAGACCAAGTCCCACACACTGCTAGAAGCCCAAATATTTTTTCAGAGCTAGATGCAGAAAAAAATTATTTTTAATTTGCAACCTGATGGAGGTCAGTATAGATGGACTAATAGACCAAGTCCCACACACCGCTAGAAGCCCAAATATTTTTTCAGAGCTAGATGCAGAAAAAAATTATATTCAATTTGCAACCTGCTGGAGGTCAGTATAGAAGGACTAATAGAACAAGTCCCACACACTGCTAGAAGCCCAAATTATTTTTCAGAGCTAAATGAAGAAAAAAATTATTTTTAATTTGCAACCTGATGGAGGTCAGTATAGATGGACTAATAGACCAAGTCCCACACACTGCTAGAAGCCCAAATATTTTTTCAGAGCTAGATGCAGAAAAAAATTATATTCAGTTTGCAACCTGATGGAGGTCAGTATAGATGGACTAATAGAATGATGCTATGCCCAAAAGATTTTACTTCACTAGGTGCAGTAAAAAAATTGGTATTCTATACACAGGTGGTATATCTTGCAACACAGATAGGCTACTCCACTGACTAACACACTCTGCAATAGGCCAAAAAGGATTAGCTTTGCTAGATTCAGCCAAATGCTGTGAAAAAAACTTGCACAGCACTGGCACAGACCTGCCTGGCAAAAACTGATAGGAACTGATGTAACCTAGTCCTGAAAAGGACTCCAATTACAATTAGTCTTTACTCCCACAATCTATCTATTTAAGAGCACAGACCTGCCTGATAAAAGTCGTAGGAAATGCTGTAACCTAGTCCTTAAAAGGACTGCAATCACAACTATTCCCTACTCCCAAGCTATCTGTATATTTGTGCGAAAATTGGCTTGAAATTAACAAGGTATAGCGCACACAGCAACAGCGGTGCCGTCTAACACGCAGCTGCAGCAGTGAGAAAATGGTGGCGACGGGGAAAATGGCTTGGTCTTATAGGGCAAGGACATGTGACATACACTGCCAATCACACATGCCCTTGCTTGTGTGAAAAAAAGCACTTCGCTCCGTGTGTGCGCTGCTGATACGCTGACAGATTGCACCTCCCCACTGCATATGCGGGAAAGAGAAAAAAAAATGGAGATCTTCATTGTTCCTGCAGAGATCCATCCCCTGCCCCTCCCCCCGCCCCGCTGTACACTCAAACTGCGTATTAACATTAATTTTCATCATTACTGAGAAAAAATCCAGTTATGATTTTGGTGCACGAACAGTTATCGAACATAACCTCGAACAGCCAAATTTTTCTCAAATTGTTCGTGTTCGCCGACCGGCTCGAACACCGCCCAAAACAGCTCGAATTTGAGATTGGCGAACAGTTCGAGTAGAACAACGCTCATCTCTAGTTGTGTGTTATATGAAATATATATCGGTGTGTATTTATATACACAGATATATTGTGAAATGAGATGTTATTAGCAATGTAAGATATATGCATTATTCTATAATGTATACACACTATGAGTTATGATATGTGTCACTGGTTAGGAATTATGAGATGTGTCACTATTAGTGTTGAGCGAGCACTAAAATGCTCGGGTGCTCGAAGCTCGGGCCGAGCTCACTGTGATACTCGGGTGCTCGACCCGAGCAACGAGCCCAATGTTAGTCTATGGGAGACCCGAACATTTTTGCGGCGGCTCCCCCGGCAGTCTGTAGAAAGCCTAAAAAGTGCCCAAAACAATAGTGACAGTGCTCAAATGACATGGGGACAGCATGGATACGCCCCTGGAAGCATTTCTGACCCCCAGGTCACTGCTGTCAACAATGTGGTCAGAGGTATTAAGCCACTTTTACAGGCTCACAATAAAACATAAAAAAACGAAAGTGAAAGTGCTTTCCTGTGAAATATGTTAACCCCTTAACGACCATGGGTCTTTCTGTTTTTGTGTTTTCCTTTTTTGCTCCCCTTCTTCCCAGAGCCAGAACTTTTTTAGTTTTCGTTCAATATGGCCATGTGAGGGCTTATTTTTTGCGGGACGAGTTGTACTTTTAAACACCATCACTGGTTTTACCATATCTTGTGCTGGAAAATGGGAAAAAAATTCCAAGTGCAGTGAAACAGCAAAAAAAATGCAATTCCACAGTTGTTTTTTGGGTCCTTTTTTTACCACGTTCACAGATTGCTAAAACTGACCTGCTATCATTATTTTCCAGGTCGTTACGAGTTCATAGACACCAAACATGTATAGGTTCTTTTTTATTTAAGTGGTGAAAAAAAAATCCAAAGCTTGCTAAAAAAACAAAAAAAAAATGACGCCATTTTCCGAGACCCTTAGCTTCTCCATTTTTCGGGATCTGGGGCCAGGTGAGGGCTTATTTTTTGCGTGCCGGGCTGATGTTTTTATTGATACCATTTTGGGGTAGATCCGATGTTTTGATTGCATTTTATTGCAAAGTTGTAGCGACCAAAAAAAACTTAATTCTGGCGTTTAAAATTCTTTTCTCGTTACGCCGTTTACTGATTGTATTAATTCTTCTTTTATATTGATAGATCGGGCGATTCTGAACGCGGCGATACCAAATATGTGTATGTGTTTTTTTTTTTATATATATATATTTTATTTTGAATGGGGCGAAAGGGGGGTGACTTAAACCTTTATATATTTTTTATTTTTTTTATTTTTTTAAAAACTTTTTTTTTACACTTTCTGCTTGCTTCTATAGTCTCCAGAGGAGACTAGAAGCAGCAGTTGTCTGATTGCTTCTACTGCATACAAGCGATGAGCAGATCGCTTGTATGCAGGAGAAATGCTCACTTGCTATGAGCGCTGACCACTAGGTGGCGCTCATAGCAATTGAGACATGACAACCACAGGCGTCTGCTGCAGACCCTGAGTTGTCATGCCCACCCATTGGTGACCCGCGATCACGTGACGGGGTCACTGATGGGCGGGGCTTAGGACTCCCGGAAGCGCGAGTTAAATGCCACTGTCAGAGATTTAACATGTTAACAGCCGCGGGTGGATTGCGATTCCAATAATCAGCTGACATGTGCTCGCTTCAGTGCGGCCTCACCGCCGGAGCCCCCGCTGAACCGGCCTTCCAGACCTGGTGCGTACTATTACTGACCAGGTCGGAAAGGGGTTAAGGAACATGCTTTCCAGGGTAAAGACTTGTGTATAAGGTAAAATAAATAACCAAAAACAAAAATACTCCTCCACACCTTGGGCTATGTTCACAAGTAGCATTTTTTATGCGTTTTTGCACGTTTGTATTGCTTTCAACCGTGACAAATGCATTCACCGGGAAATGTCATTTTAACATTTTACAACCTTATCTGGCCATGTGCTGTGTGACACATGCATACAGTGCTAAAACGACATGGGAACAGCCTGGGGAAGACCCCTGGAAGCATCTCTGACACCCAGGTCACTGCCTAAAAGTGTGCCCATCAGAAGTGATCCTTGCCGCATCAGAAGATGCAGACTTGCAACTATCCCCGTGCAAGTCCTTGTTCCAGGGCAGTGTTCAATTGTACCTCCCCCATAACTTGCAATACAAGCGCAAGTATGCCGCCTGCCACCCACCCACCCGCAGGCTGCAATACCATACTGCTAGCTTGCTTGCACTTGAAATTGGGCCTTTTAGGCATGTGGAGGTGGAATCTGGCCACCACGTCATGGCTGCGTCAGTAGCCTGGTATTCATACTCAGTCCCCAGCCGCCCGGCGGCCGGGTGTCCACGCTTGGTCCCCAGCCGCCAGGGGGCGGCCGGGTGTCCATACTCAGTCCCCAGCCGCCGCGCGGCCGGGTGCCCACACGCAGTCCCCAGCCGCGTGGGGGTGGCCGGGTGTCCATAAACGGTCCCCAGCCGCCCCTATTTGTCCCAGTGCGCCTTATACACAAGAGCGCATACCAAAACATTACCTGTGCCCTCCCCAGTGCATTTAGTGGGAAGGACAGCCTAACCACAAACATGTGGACAAGTGAATGTGGCCAGGAATGGTCCATCTCACTGACGCCTTCACACTGGGTTAATATTGTGGAAGCCGGGACACAGTTGGACACTGGGATGCAACACGTCCTCCAGACATAGAGGATTGCGGGTCCTGGGTCAATCAGGCTTCAACACAAAGTTCAGAAGGTAGACAGCAGCAGTGGTCGGCCTCCTACACAACGAGTAAATTATTCATGATCATGAGGCCATCCACCTCCTTAGCTTTCTGTTCCTTGGAATGCAAGCGCATGTATGTAGTAGCAGCTAGGCCTGAGGTGGTCAGCATTTTGGCGCATATTCTACCTCCTTCGAGGATTGCTGGATGTTTTCCTGCTACTATCCCAGTTCTATGACTCCCGTTAAAACAAAGCTTCAGGTGATGAATGATGGATGAGGTGGTGGCAAAGGAGAAAGAGCAGGAGGAACAGGGACCATTCACATCAATATCAGGCCAGTCAACCAGATATGTCTTGTAGGATATGTTTCTGTAACAAAAGGAGCGGTTCGGTTACACAGTTATAGGGCATACAGTGAGTGCAATGCCTACCAAAAATTTCGAGCCACTCCAATGCCCCTTGGAAATGACATGGAGGTCAGAGGGCGTTAACTAAACCTTTTTTTCAATTTATAGCAACTGGGTCTCCCGTGCACTGTTGGCCTAAGCAGTGAATGGAAGGCTTTCCAAAAATTATGAGGAACTGCAATGCCCCTTACAAGAGCCATGTGTGGCACCCCAGGGGTCTGGTCACCACAGTAATAGAGATATTACGTCGGAGAGCAAGTGGGAGGTTTCCTGGTCAGGATCCCTTAAACATGCAACATCCTCCTGCAACATCCTCCTGCCCCAGTC
The DNA here is from genome assembly GCF_046119375.1 of Phyllobates terribilis. Classification (NCBI taxonomy): domain Eukaryota; kingdom Metazoa; phylum Chordata; class Amphibia; order Anura; family Dendrobatidae; genus Phyllobates; species Phyllobates terribilis. Next base: position 256,955,830 of record NW_027362761.1, read on the forward strand.
CTGGGAGGGGAGAATTCTGCCCTTATAAACTGGATCTGGGGTGGGGTTGAGTGAGTCAGAGAACAGTCAGAGTCAGAGTGAGAGCAAGGGAAAGTAACAGCAAGGAGCTCTGTAGGAGCTAGGAGCTAAAGACCAGGGGCTGGAAGCTGAGCAGAGCTCGCCCTGGCAGAAGACAATAGGAACCGGACACAGGAGTCCGAAGCTGTGAGGACTTATATATCCAGCAGCAGAAACCAGCCGGCAGGGGATTTCAGGTCCTCTGGCCATAGAAGCTCGGAGGCTCAGTCACAAGCAAGGGACCAGCACCGTCGTCGTGGAGCGGAGGCTAACAGAAGGCCCCAAGTCACCAGTCATACGGGTGAGCACTACACGGTACACTCAGGGACGTGGGCTACTTCTACCCGCTTACAGCAAGGTAGCCAGGAAGAGTGCAGACAGACGGGGAGGCCTACAACTCCACCTGGCCAGGGGAACTCCTGCTTGCTCACAGACTGACCAGGCCTCTTATGCTAGCTACTCCCGGGAGGGTCTACCTTACAATCATCAGTAAAGACCCTGAACTGCACTGCAAAGTCTCTGAGTCATTTCTGCTGCGCTCGTGCACCATCACCCCCATCATCCACACTCACTGCCCTGAGGCTATACTCCTCCTGAGGGGAGTTATCCCATTCTATGCTGCGCACACAACACCAGCCTCAGTGGTCTGCCTCGCAGCAGTGGTACTCCCTGACCGCAATCCACGGGTGGCGCAGTCGGACAATTAACCTCAAAACCTAAGATAGACTGCCACTGGTTTGACCAGCCTGAGCCACGGGACTGGCTCACCGCCACGGAGACTACAGACCCCAGAGACCCGGCACCGGGTATCCCACACACGTGTACACATGGCCCAGGGGGCGCGTCACATGCAGTACATCATATTACAAACATAAGTCCCATTATTGGGGAAAGGGTGTCCCATAGTATTTGCTTATGCCTTGCAAGCAAAAGCTGCCAAAAATTAGGACGGAGCAACTTGCAATGCCCCTTACAAGAGCCATGCAGTACAGGTAACGGGCAAGATTTCCGTGACCTCACCAAGATGACGACTGACCATGCTCTCCTCCTCCTCCTCCTCCTCCTCTTCCTCCTCCCCCCTGTCCTCAGGCCACCCACGCTGAACCGACGGTATGACACTTGTACAGGTACTAACGTCTACAACGCATGATAGCAGCTCCTGTTCTTCCTCCTCCTCCTCCTCCTCTCCCTCATTGTCCCCCAATGCACGTTGGGATGAGATGAGGCTGGGCTGTGTGTAATCGCCCGCTTAGGCTTCTTGATCCATCTCATCATACTCTGGCTGCAATGCCTCCTCTTTAATTCTCTGCAGAGAGCGTTGCAAAAGACAGACAAGTGGTGGGATGCTGACACTAATGATGGCGTCATCGCCACTCACCATCTTGGTGACCTCCTCAAAGTTTGTCAGGATGGTACATATGTCAGACATCCAGGTCCACTCCTGAGGTCTTATGTGTGGAGTCTGACCTGAATATCGACGGCCTTGTTGCAGCTGGTACTCCACAACTGCTCTCTTCTGCTCACAAATCCTTTGCAACATGTGGAGGGTAGAGTTCCAACGTGTGGGGACATCACACACCAGTCGGTGTGCCGGAAGCTGGAAACGCTGCTGCAACACAGCAAGGGCGGCGGAAGCTGTAGCCGACTTGCGAAAATGAGCTGACAGGCGGCGTACTTTCACGAGCAGATCTGGCAACTCGTGGTATGATTTAAGAAAGCGCTGAACCACGAGGTTAAGCACATGAGCCAGGCATGGTACGTGTGTGATCTCACCTCGCCTCAGAGCCGCCACCAGGTTACGGCCATTGTCACACACGACCATGCCGGGATGTAGGTTCAGCGGTCTCAGCTACAGATCTGCCTGCTCTTTCACAGCTGTCCACAACTCACAAGCAGTGTGAGGTTTATCACATAAGCTTATGAGTTTCAGCACAGCCTGTTGCCGCTTGGAGGAGGCAGTACTGCAATGCTTCCAGCTTGTAACTGATGTGGTGATATCTGAGATGGAGGCTGAACATGAGGAGGAGGAGGAGGAGGAGGATGCGCAGGAGCTGTACACTGTGGGGGCAACTCTGACTGACATAGGGCCCGCAATCCTCGGTGTGGGGAGGATGTGTTCCGTCCCAAGGTCCGACTGGGTCCCGGCTTCCACTATGTTTACCCAGTGTGCCGTCAGAGAGATGTACCGTCCCTGGCCACAAGCACTTGTCCACGTGTCCGTTGTCAGGTGGACTCTCCCAGTAACTGCGTTGTTGAGGGCACGGCAGATGCTTTGGGACACGTGCTTGTGTAGTGCGGGGATGGCACACCGGGCAAAATAGTGTCGGCTGGGGACCGAGTACCGAGGGACGGCCACCGCCATAAGATTGCGGAAGGATTCCGTCTCCACCAGCCTAAAAGGCAGCATTTCAAATGCAAGCAGTCGTGAAATGTGCGAATTTAGGACTGTGGCCTGTGGGGCGTTAGCTGCGAATTTCCGCTTTCGTTCAAAGGTCTGGGATATGGACAATTGAACGCTGCGGTGGGACGTGGACGTGGACGTTGATGCTGTTTCTTGAGAAACTGCCATAACAAGTGAAGACTGAGAGGAGGGGGCATCTTTACATGCAGTATGGACAGGGGATTGCCTTGCACACACAACAGGGGGTTCTATTGCACGCACAACAGTGGAAGAAGCAGTGGTGACACCCGCTGACACTGGTCGTGGACCCTGGGTTTCGCCCCACAAAGTCGGGTGCTTTGCTGCCATGTGCCTGATCATGCTGGTGGTGGTCAGGCTGGTAGTTTTGTCACCCCTGCTGATGCTGGCATGGCAGGTGGAACATATGGCCTTTTTGGGGTTATCAGCAGAGTCTTTAAAAAAATTCCAGACTCTGGAAGACCTACCGCTTGTACTGGCAACGTCCCTCGTGTTGGTGTTACGGGGAACGGTTGCCTGCCTTCTGTCTGCTGCCACCACACTGCTTCTTCCTGCCTGTTGGGGTACTCTGCCTCTCTCCCCCTGTGTGCTGCTGGCCTCACTCTGCATGTCCTCCTTCCACGTTGGGTCGACTTCCTGTGGCCGTGGCTGTTCAAATATTTGGGCATCGCAACATGGGATCTCCTCTTCCACCACTTCAAGCGTATCAGGCGAGGGGCCCAAATATGGAAATGGACCAGTGAACAGCTCTTCAGAGTGTCCAAGTGTGGGATCACTTGCTGTCTGATGACACTCGGCATGGTGGGAGGAAGGAGCATCAGGGTGAGGAGGAGTATGCGGTCCAGACTCAGGGCTACTAAGAGTTGACCGTGTGGAAGACAGACCGGAGGTGGTGGTGCCCAGGTAACTGGAAGTATTGTCTGCTATCCAATTAATAACCTGTTCACACTGATCAGTTCTCAATACTGGTGTTGTTCTGTGCTTCCCTAGTAATTCGGTCAAGAAGTGGGAGCGAGAAGATGTGGCTGTTGGTTGTGGCACATTTTCACCTTGGCCACGGCCCCCTCCTCTGCACGAACCATCACCAGAACGTCCACTTCCACGTCCCTTGCCACGCGCCTTGCCCATTGTAAATGAAGTAAAATAGCTTACACTTGCACTATCAATGGAAAAAGGGTAATAAAGAGTAGATTAGAACCGTGGAAGAGGAAAACCACAGTTATTGTTTACTGGGGTATACCACACTTTTTTAAATAGAGATATTTGCGGCTGAACAGTGAGCGACACACTCAAACTGCTTTTTTTTTTAGATACCATAGGCCCAAAACTGGATAGTACAGCGATTTGACCCGTGGAACTGCGAAACCACACTGGGATGTCGGGCCTACACAAGACTATTTTCAACAGATATATTTTTGTGTCACAACAGTCAGGAGACACTACTGTTTTTCTTTACCGAAAAAAATACCAAAACCTGAATAATAGAGATTTTTTACCGTGGAACAGCAAAACCACAGCTATAATTTACTGGTGTAAACCAGGCTTTTTAACATATATATATATTTGCGGCTGAACAGTGAGCGACACACTCAAACTGTTTTTTTTAGATACAAATGGCCCAAAAGTGGATAATACAGAGGTTTGTACCGTGGAACTGCAAAACCACACTTGTATTTCTCGGGCCTACACCAGACTATTTTCAACAGATATATTTGTGTCTGAAAAATCAGGGAGACACTATTATTATTTTTATACAGCAAAAAATGCCAAAAACAGGATAATAGAGATGTTTTACCGTGGAACATCAAAACCACAGTAATAATTTACTGGTGTATACCAGGCTTTTTAAAATATATATATATTTGCGGCTGAACAGTGAGCGACACACTCAAACAGTTTTTTTTTTATACAAATGGCCCATTGAACTGCAAAACCACACTTCTATTTCTCTGGCCTACACCAGACTATTTTCAACAGATATATTTGTGTCTGAAAAATCAGAGGCACACTTTTTTTTTGGGGGGGGGGGGGGGCACCAAAAGGTTAATAAGATGGGTATTTGTACATTGTGAAGGAGGAAAAAAAAAAGAGGATTTAGATAAAAAAAAGGATTTTTCCTGGCCCCCGGGACCTGGAGCTAAGTCCAGCAATTTCAGCAACAGGAGCAGCACACAGGACTGTAAAGCAGCGTTTGCTGGTATAACCACTGCGTCTCCTATACAGCCTGCCTGCCTGCCTGCCTGATATACCTGGGATGGATATTAGTCCTGAGAAGGACTGTTTGTTTGATCTGGCAGCCTTTACAGACCCTACACTAACTATTTTGCAGGATATATCTCTCCCTAAATCAGCAGCGCTGTCCCTACACTGTCTGATCCGGAGCGACTGTGTCCAAGATGGCGGCGCCCGGTTTTAAATACTCGAGGTGACGCTGTGCGGCCAGCCAATCACTGTAATGCCCACAAACAACATGGCTGCGGCATTACAGTGACTGGCTGGCAATCCCTGCATGTTCATCGGCTCTGTAAAGAGCGCCAAACATGCAGGGCGGAGACCCGAGCTCCCGCCCGAGTAACCCGGAAATGCTCGGTGCTCGCCGAACATCCCGAGTAGCGTGATGCTCGGGCGAGTACCGAGCAGTGTCGAGCATGTTCGCTCAACACTAGTCACTATAGAATATACTTTTTTTTGTATCCTTGTAATACCATGGGGTGACACTCTAGCGACCCCCTTTTTTCCAAGGTGCGATCTCTATATGTAGTGGTCTATTGTAATATGAGTAGTGCATTACCGTAAGACCCTGTACGCAGGTGCTTTGCTGTCCCTACACATCTGACTCCATTGGCGTCCTGGGCAGCGTCGCTGCTGTGATGCCGCTGGGGTCTGCTGTCTTGGTTACGGCGACGCACTCTGCGTCACTTCCGAGTCGCAGTGTATTACTGGGTAGCGTCGTGGATTGCCATGACAATGATCACATGACCATTTATTTCCGGTGGGGGCGGTATTGTTGCCCCATTGGCTAGGAAATGCGCACAAAACATATTTAAAGGTCCTGATGTTCAGTCAGAGCCATCCACTTGAGGAAGGCAATATCGCCGAAACGCGCGTCGGGGAGCCACGCAGCGTGTGGGCTTCACTCCACGAAGGTAACTATGATGGACATTGGTGATTGTTGATGAACAGGGGTAGGGAGAGCTATACATATATATATGGTCTTTTGGACTGAATTTTGTTTGCATATGGATTGGTTGTCCACACTCCCCCTATCCATCCAGTCTATATCTTTAGGGATGTAATATTATAAATAATGATACCTTTTGGATGTGACACCTACACTTTTGTGATACCTGTTTGTTTTTAAGTATGTTTTTAATAATTCTGTATGTATTTTTTGACATCTGCCGCATCACTTTAAATCCTGTACAGTAAGATTTTGTTAAATAAAAATGTTTTCTAATTCTCTATAAAATGGGCCATATGTTCGTTTTTTTATGCTTCAGCGCCCCCCAATATATTGTTGTTGATTCGAATGGCCGGATATATATATCCTAAAAGAGTAGGTTACAATATGGATAATAGATGTGTTGTAGCGCCGGCGTCCCTGCCCTCTGCTAGGCAGGGACGCTGTTCCCCTCACCCCTCTGCTCCGAGCCCGGCGTCCTCCTCCCGCTCTGCTGGCAGCGCGCGCTCCTTCCCGGCCACTGTGCTTAGGGCGCGCGCGTGCGCGCTCCCTCCCTCTTAAAGGGGCCGCGCGCGCCGTCCTAAGGAGTCCCCGGCCAATGGCCGGAGGACTTCACCATATATAAGGCACCTCCTCCAAAATGGAGGTGCCCGAGCAATGTTGTTGCACTCTTCACTACTCTGCTTCAGCCCTCAGGTCCCGTTGCCAGTTGCCTGCCAGTTACCTGCCAGTTTGCTGTCTGTTTCCTGCCTGACATTCCTCCTACCTAGCCTGAGGTCCGACGGTCTGCCTTCCTACACCTGTCAGTCTGTCTATGGACCAGCTTGCCCGCTCACCTGGGAGCGCACATCTGCTACCTGCCTGCTAGCCTACCTGGAGGCTCTGCCGTCACGTGCTGTGACCACCTGCCATTCCAGAGACTCCTGCCCGCTCACCTGGGAGCGCACATCTGCTACCTGCCTGCTAGCCTACCTGGAGGCTCCGCCGTCACGTGCTGTGACCACCTGCCATTCCAGAGACTCCTGCCCGCTCACCTGGGAGCGCTCATCTGCTGCCTGTCTGTTGGCCTACCTGGAGGCTCCGCCGTCACATGCTGTGACCACCCGTTTATCCAGAGACTCTCGCTTGCTCACCTGGGAGCACACGTCTACCATCTGCCTGCTAGCCTACCTGGAGGCTCAGCCATCACAGGTCGTACCTAACCTTTACCCAGAGACTGCCCCGGTCACTTGCCGTGACCTCCTGCCCGTTCATCCAGAGACTGCCCCGGTCACTTGCCGTGACCTCCTGCCCGTTCATCCAGAGACTACCCCGGTCACTTGCCGTGACCTCCAGCCCGTTCACCCAGAGACTGTCCCGGTCACCTGCTGTGACTGCCTGCCCGTCTTCCCTGGTCGCCACCCGCTCCCTTACAAGGACCGCCACCTTGTATAGTAGCTCAGAGGTTCCGCCTCCCAGACCCGTTACAGTTTGCTCGGGCCATGGAACCCGGTGGCACCCAAGCTCCCTCACTCTCGGACCTGTGTCATGAACTGTCCCGTCAGAGGTCCCAACAGGAGTCCATCCTGGGTCACCTGCAGAATGTCAATTCTCACCTGGACACTCTGACTGCTCCACCAGCAACCACCGCCAGTGCCATGACTCGCAATCCGGCAGCTCCGCTGCCCACCAATACTATGGTATCCTACCCCGGACCCCGGCTTTCTGCACCTCCTCGCTTCGGAGGTGACTCCGCTCAGGCTCGGGGCTTTATAAATCAGTGCACCCTGCACTTTGAACTCCTGTCCCACCAGTTTAACTCCGACCGGGCCAAAATTGCCTTCATCATGTCCCATCTCACCGGGGAGGCCCTGGCCTGGCTAAATCCTCTATGGGAGAGAGGAGACCCCCTGGTGTCCGACTTGCCTGCCTTTCTCATGGCTTTCCGGAAAGTCTTCGACGAACCCGGACGGAAGACCTCATCCGCATCATCTCTGCTACGCCTCCGTCAGGGAAGTCTCACCGTGGGCCAATATGCCATACGGTTCCATACCCTTGCCTCGGAGCTGGCCTTGGATAATGACGCTCTGGTATCTGTCTTCTGGGAGGGTCTGTCCGGCCGTATTAAAGATGAACTCGCCGGTCGAGACATTCCTACCACTCTCGATGACCTAATAACTCTTGCCACCCGGATTGACCTACGGTTCCAGGAGCGTGCCAAAGAAGTCACCCGTGAGAGGAGGTTTCCACGTCTAGCTCCTACTTTTCAGAAACCCGTCACTCCCTCCGTTTCTCCCCAGGTACACTCTACTGAGCCTATGCAGGTCGACCAGACCAAGATGGTCAAAACCCGTCAGGACTTACGCCGTGCCGAGGGGAGCTGCTTCTACTGTGGCAGTAAGGAGCACCGGATCCGTACCTGCCCGGAGAGGTCGGGAAACGCCTGTGTCTAGGTTCGCTCAGAGAGGTCGACCTAGACAAGAATAAATCCTCTCCATCTCTGCTGCTGTCTGTCTCAATTATCTGCGGGGAGAATCGTTATTTCGAACTAGCCCAACTTGACTCTGGAGTGGCCGGGAATCTTATTTCACAGGCCCTGGTAGAAAAATACCGCATTCCCACCAAACCTCTGGCTATACCATTATCTGTCGCTGCTGTGGATGGGGGCCTCTTACCACGTCCCATCCAACTCATCACCGAATCCATAACTCTGCAGGTGGGAATGCTGCATTCTGAGAGCATCTCTTTTTATGTTCTGCCTGGACTCTCTCACGCCCTCTTACTAGGTCTACCTTGGCTCCAGAGACATGCACCCGTGCTTGACTGGCAGACCGGAGAAGTCCTTCGCTGGGACAGGACTGTCATAAGACTTGTTTGGTTCCTGTTCATCCCACCCGTCCTTCTCCTACCCCAACTAATCTACCTGGACTTCCGATTCCCTATTGGTCATTTGCTGATGTCTTTAATAAAAAGGAGGCAGAGACATTACCCCCTCATAGACCATACGACTGTCTTATCGACCTGTTACCCGGTACTATGCCTCCCCGTGGGCGTATTTACCCATTGTCCGCTGCTGAGACCCGGTCGATGTCCGAATATATTGAGGAAAATTTGGCCAGGGGATTCATCCGGAAATCTACCTCCCCGGCGGGAGCAGGCTTCTTTTTCGTAAAAAAGAAGGACGGCTCTCTCTGTCCCTGTATAGACTATAGAGGCCTTAACCAGATCACGGTGAAGAATAAGTACCCCCTTCCGCTCATTCCAGAATTATTTGATCGTCTGAGGGGGGCTAGAATCTTCACCAAACTGGACCTCCGTGGGGCGCACAACCTGGTCCGTATCCGTCAAGGGGATGAATGGAAGACTGCATTCAACACCCGGGACGGCCACTATGAATATCTGGTAATGCCCTTTGGTCTCTGTAACGCTCCTGCCGTCTTTCAAGAGTTGGTCAATGACATCTTCCGGGACCTTCTCTACTCCTGCGTAGTGGTGTACCTGGACGACATCTTGGTCTTCTCTCCGGATCTCCAGACTCACCGGAGAGACGTTCGTCAGGTCCTGCTCAGGCTCAGGCAGAATCACCTCTTCGCTAAATATGAGAAGTGCCTCTTTGAGCAGACCTCGCTTCCGTTTTTGGGCTACATTATTTCTCAGACCGGCCTACGAATGGATCCAGAGAAACTGTCTGCCATCGAGAAATGGCCCCGACCGGAGGGGTTGAAGGCCATTCAGCGGTTCCTGGGCTTCGCCAACTACTACCGCCTCTTCATACCGCACTTCTCTTCCCGGACTGCCCCAATTTCCGCGCTCACCCGTAAGGGCACTAATCCCAGAGAGTGGCCGCCCGAAGCAGAGGAGGCCTTTCTTTCCTTAAAACAGGCCTTCTCTTCCGCCCCGGTGCTGCATCGCCCAGATGGCAAGAAGCAGTTCTTCCTGGAGGTTGACGCCTCCTCCTCTGGAGCCGGAGCGGTACTTACCCAAAAATCATCTTCCGGGAGAATGGTAACTTGTGGCTTCTTCTCCAAACTCTTCTCCTCTTCTGAGCGCAACTATTCCATAGGAGATCGAGAGTTATTGGCCATCAAGCTGGCATTGGAGGAGTGGCGTTACCTGCTCGAAGGGGCTCTTCACCCGGTAATAATTTACACTGACCACAAGAACTTGGCTTACCTCCAGCATGCCCAGAGACTTAACCCACGCCAAGCTCGGTGGTCCTTGTTTTTTGCTCGCTTTGATTTTTTTCTTCATTTTCGCCCGGCTGACAAAAACATCAAGGCGGACGCCTTGTCCCGATCCTTTCTGGTGTCTGATCTCGAGGAAGAACCGAAACACATCATCGATCCCGCCAGAGTAATGCAGGTGGCTCCCGTGAGTCTAAATCGTCTCCCTCCCGGTAAGACGTTCTTATCAGTACCTGATCGGGAGAAGATCCTACACTGGGGTCACTCGTCTAAACTAGCTGGCCACGCCGGTCAGAAAAAGACCCTCCAGCTTATTACCCGGCACTACTGGTGGCCTACCCTGCACAAGGACATAATAGACTTTGTTTCTGCCTGTGTGTCTGCACCCGAGCTGGCTAAAGACTTTATCCGCCACATCTTCCGTCTTCATGGACTGCCCCTCCACATAGTGTCGGATCGTGGGGTACAGTTCACCTCACGCTTCTGGAGAGCCACTTGTAAACTGCTAGACGTCACCCTGGACTTCTCCTCCACTTACCACCCACAGTCTAATGGTCAAGTGGAGCGGATCAATCAGAACCTGACCAGTTACCTCCGGCACTTCGTTAATGCCCACCATTCAGACTGGGTGGATCTCCTGCCATGGGCCGAATTTTCTTACAACAATCACGAGAGCGAATCTTCCTCCAAATCCCCGTTTTTTGTTGTCTTCGGTCAGCATCCTCGGATCCGACTTCCCGTCTCCACCTCGGTGGACAATCCGGCTGCGGAATCTCTTGTTAACAAATTTTCCTCCATATGGGAGAGTACCCGGTCCGCACTCCTTCTGTCATCCGAGCGTATGAAAAGACATGCTGACAAAAAACGTCTGGATCCTCCTCAATTCCGTCCAGGGGATAAGGTCTGGCTCTCGTCCAAGTATGTCCGGCTCAAGATTCCTTCCTATAAGTTAGGGCCTCGGTTCATCGGTCCTCTGGAGGTCATCAGTCAGATCAACCCGGTGGCCTATAAATTGAAACTCCCGGCCAACTTGCGGATCCATAACTCCTTCCATGTATCTCTCCTCAAACCTGTGGTACTTAACTCTTTTTCCAAGTCTACAGGTACGCCTCCTGCTCCGGTTTCCGCTGAAAACGAATTTGAGGTAGAGAACATTCTGGCCACCAAAAGGGTAAGAGGGAAGACCTTTTTTCTAGTAGATTGGAAGGGGTTTGGTCCTGAAGAGAGAACGTGGGAGCCCCGGGAGAACATCCATGCCCCTCTCATCCTTGATAATTTCTCTCTGGCCTAAAAAAGGGGGGGCCTAAAGGGGGGGGTACTGTAGCGCCGGCGTCCCTGCCCTCTGCTAGGCAGGGACGCTGTTCCCCTCACCCCTCTGCTCCGAGCCCGGCGTCCTCCTCCCGCTCTGCTGGCAGCGCGCGCTCCTTCCCGGCCACTGTGCTTAGGGTGCGCGCGCGCTCCCTCCCTCTTAAAGGGGCCGCGCGCGCCGTCCTAAGGAGTCCCCGGCCAATGGCCGGAGGACTTCACCATATATAAGGCACCTCCTCCAAAATGGAGGTGCCCGAGCAATGTTGTTGCACTGTTCACTACTCTGCTTCAGCCCTCAGGTCCCGTTGCCAGTTGCCTGCCAGTTACCTGCCAGAAACCTGCCAGTTTGCTGTCTGTTTCCTGCCTGACATTCCTCCTACCTGCTTGCTAGCCTGAGGTCCGACGGTCTGCCTTCCTGCTCCTGTCAGTCTGTCTATGGACCAGCTTGCCCGCTCACCTGGGAGCGCACATCTGCTACCTGCCTGCTAGCCTACCTGGAGGCTCCGCCGTCACGTGCTGTGACCACCTGCCATTCCAGAGACTCCTGCCCGCTCACCTGGGAGCGCACATCTGCTACCTGCCTGCTAGCCTACCTGGAGGCTCCGCCGTCACGTGCTGTGACCACCTGCCATTCCAGAGACTCCTGCCCGCTCACCTGGGAGCGCTCATCTGCTGCCTGTCTGTTGGCCTACCTGGAGGCTCCGCCGTCACATGCTGTGACCACCCGTTTATCCAGAGACTCTCGCTTGCTCACCTGGGAGCACACGTCTACCATCTGCCTGCTAGCCTACCTGGAGGCTCAGCCATCACAGGTCGTACCTACCCTTTACCCAGAGACTGCCCCGGTCACTTGCCGTGACCTCCTGCCCGTTCATCCAGAGACTGCCCCGGTCACTTGCCGTGACCTCCTGCCCGTTCATCCAGAGACTACCCCGGTCACTTGCCGTGACCTCCAGCCCGTTCACCCAGAGACTGTCCCGGTCACCTGCTGTGACTGCCTGCCCGTCTTCCCTGGTCGCCACCCGCTCCCTTACAAGGACCGCCCCCTTGTATAGTAGCTCAGAGGTTCCGCCTCCCAGACCCGTTACATGTGTATTATACCTGTTTGCATTAGGTAACCTAATACTCTGTTCTAATCTTTCCTTTTACAATTGAAATTCTGTTGTAACAATGTCATTGATCATTTTTATTGTGAACACAATATACTGATGAAGATTGCCTGCTCAGACACGACATCTGTTAATTTATCAGAGATTATCGTTAGCGGTTCTTTAACATTCATTCCATTTGTAATTATCATTTTTACATATGTTTTGATCATTTATGCTATAATCAAGATACCTTCAGCTGAAGGAAGAAAGAAAGCTTTTTCCACATGTAGCTCCCATTTAATTGTGGTCTTTATTTATTACTTTACATTTTTCACCATATATGCAGTGCCTGGAAGCTAATCAGCAGCTATTAAAAAGGGTTTGTCTTTAGTTTATATTGTGGTGACTCCAATGCTTAGCCCTATCATTTACACATTAAAAAACAAAGATTTTCATAAGGCTTGTCGCTCCAATATAAGTACCTTGAAAAGTTTGTTCAACATGTAAAAATTAATAATTTCTAACATTCTTCCACAAAAATAATTGTTAATTTAGAAAAAGTTCACCCAAATGGATGTAGTTTAGTTGGCCTATCTCATCCAGTTAAAAAGTCCTAATTGTATTAATATCTTTAAAAGTTGTGTCTATATCATCTCAACCCTACTGAGTAACAGCAATATAACACTGGGTATATGTGTCGCATTTTGAGTTTACATTTACATTAAAACTTTACCATTTGAGTAGATATTAACACTCTATTATTATTGTCTGTGATCAGAAATTCGGTTGCTTTTCTTTTTAAGATATTAATAAAATTATGACTTTTTAACTGGATGAGATATGCCTATTGGGAGCCATTTTTTGAACACTCTCCACTTTATCTATACTTGTGAGTCTATTAGTTTATGTTAGTCAATCTAATTCTAATGTAGTGTAGTTTAGTGTTCCACCACATTTTTTATTTTTGACAGGTCCCCTAACTTACTTGTAGCCTCTGGGTAAACTAAATGTCCAGTTCCCCAACAGCATCACTCCAGAGGAATTGAAGCATTACATAGTTGACATTAAATACTAATACAATGGTCTGTCTATAAAACATTGATTTCGACAACTGATTTTGAATCTCCATCTATTGACTACGTTTTCCATATGTTATTTAAATAGAAGTTTTTGAAACAAAACAACCTTTAAATCACTTCCACTTTTATCCTTATTAATGTCTGAAATAATTACATTTTTTATGTAACAGATTTCTGTATACCTTGTAGTCTAAGCATTATTCTGTAATTATATGCCACTGACTATTATATCCAAAAATGTTACGATGCACATTATATTGTAGTTTTATAAAATAACAATATCATTTTTCTTTAATTTTTGGTTTTACATTTTCACTTAAGTGAAAGTTGTAAGGCTGTGAGCCCACGATGCGTTTTTTAAGCGTTTCTACAGTGGCAAAAACGCTGCAGAAACACTTAAAAAATGCTTGGTAGAAGGTCTGCCATGTCCCCCAATGATAATCCGCATGTGCTGTGCACATGCTGCGGAAATTTCCGCTGCGGATTATCATTGCGGAAAAATTCGCAGCACTACCAATTATTTTGCGGAATCGCGGCGTTTTCGCCTCCATTGACTTGCATTGGACCGCATGACATCCGCATCACTACATGTGCACATGCAGATATCATGCGGTTCAATGTGTGGATGGTACCCGGGTTTGGAGAAGAGGAGACTCTCCTCCGGACCCGGGTACCATAGTACCTGTAATAAAAAGTATAAAATAAAAAATATACATTATACTCACCTTCTGATGGCCCCCGGTGTCTTTATCCGATCCGTCCTGGCTTGCCGGCAGCTCGCGATGGTCTAAAAGGACCTGCCATGACGTCATTTAGTCATGTGACGGGTCACGCGACCGCTGACGTCGGTGCTCGCGTGACCCATCACATGACTAAATGACGTCATGGCAGGTCCTTTTAGACCACCGCGAGCAGCCGGCAAGCCAGGACGGATCGGATAAGGACACCGGTGGCCATCAGAAGGTAAGTATAATATTTATTTTTTATTTTTTACCATTCTTTTACATTTGCATGGATTTATATAGTGTGACCAAGTTGTCAAGCACTTTCCAAGTGATGCTAAAATCGCTTGCAAAGCGCTTGACAACCCGCATGTGGAAATGCATGTGAAGAACGCTTCACTTCCACTTGTCCCTGGCAGGAAAAACGCATGTAAAATCCGCATGTACAATCCGCATGCGTTTTTTCTGCCAGGGAGATGCAGAAATGCTCAGGAAAAAATCCGGAGCATTTCTGCATCGTGGGCACATAGCCTTAAAGTGTTTTTCCATGCAGAGGGTACAGCCATGTTGCCGGTTGATACTTGCTACTTGCACACAATAAATAAGTTTTAATGTATGTGTTTTAAATGGTTATTATTAAATATTTATGTGAATATTATTGTAAAGAGGTGCGAGAATGCAGAGACACAAAAAGTGCAGACTCAGTGGTACAGTGAAATAAATATGAGGTATGAGGTGTATTTAAACCAGGCTGATAATATGCTAGATCAGGGGTGGAGAACCTCCTGCCTGCATGTTGTTTACGACCCTCGATGACCTTTTATCCGGCCCCCTGGCAGATTCCCGGGGACTGCAGTGCTTGTGCCGGAAGCTGCATTTTGTCAGCTGCCGGCCCATTCATTTCTTCTTTCACTGTGAGCATGCACACATAGTGTTCACTCTGAAATGCTGAAGCGCGTGCAATGAAAGAATATGTCCTGACACCAGTGTTAGCATGAGGATGTATTTTGTGGGTGGAGTTTGCATACAATTGGTACAGCCCCTGAAGAATAGTATGAATATTTAAATGACCCTTGGCAGAAAAAAGATTCCCTACCCCTGTGGCTAAAAAAAAATTCATTGGCAAAAAAGTGTATATTTAAATGATAATAAAAAAGTAAATATGTATACTACTGGCTTGATTTAAACAAATCAATGGATATTACAAATATAATGCAGATAAATAGATAAAATGGGCAATCCTCAATTGTGGAGGTATTATGACTCACCCCTATTTAGAGCAAATTCAAAACATTATAAAGATTAAAAAAATGCATTATGTTTTTTTTATTATATGCAAATTCTGCCATTTTTTATACTACATGTTTTAACTACTTCCTTTGGTGCTGGAGAACATCCCCTTTTGAACCGTTGAGAGCTATTTAACCTGAAATCCAGACCACTATATACTCAGTGCACATCCAGACCACACACTGTCAACCCTGGAAGTTTCCTTCGATTCTTATCTCTAACACAGGAGTGGTGAGTCAGTTGTGCAGTTGGAGAGTTGTGACGCGGGGAAAACAAGGGTAACTGTGGTGTCACCTCTGAGGACTGCACTGTGTGTGCTGTTGAGGTGGAGGAAGAGGAGGAGAGGTCACTTGATGCAGTGCTTGCCATCCACTGGAACACATGCTACATGCTCTTTCTGACCCTCATCTACAAGGCGTACCGCTGTGCGGCTGCCAAAGAAATGGAGCGAAGTAGCCCATCCAGTAACAGAAGTTGTCAGTTGTCTTTGGATATGACGTGACAGTGTTTGTTCACTAGAGCATTCAGTAACATTCTGACGTACCCCACGTACACCTTGAGCACCAAGCCAATTCCCCCTTACCCCATGACCTTGCTTTTTCCCACTCATGCTGGATGTACCCATCCCTTCTTTTAACCAGCTGATTAACAAACCAATGCCCAGACCTGTCAGTCACCTGTCGCTAAATTGCAAATCAGTATTTATTTATACAGATAGCTTGGCTGGAGCACGCTATTAGCAACAAAAATTTAGATTTTCTAATGTAGAGCCCTGGATAGAGCAGAATGTCAGAGCAAAACAATTACAAGCTCAGATGTGGTCTAGTTTATGTAGCACGGTAGTACCAGAAAAAAATAGGTTTTTCAATGTAGAGCCCTAGATGGAGCAGAATCATAGCTCAAAACAATTACAAGCTCAGATGTGGGCATGTTTATGTAGCACGGTAGTAATAGAAAATATATTAGATCTTCTAATGTGGAGTCCTGGATAGAGCAGATTGTCAGCACAAAACAATTACAAGCTCAGATGTGGCCTGGTTTATGTTGCACAGTAGTACTAGAAAAAATAGATTTTCTGATGTGGAGCCTTAGATGGAGCAGAATCACAGCGCAATACAATTACAAGCTCAGATAGGGCCTTGTTTTATGTATCACGGTAGTACCATAAAAAATAGATTTTCTAATGTGGAGCCCTGGATGGAGCAGAATCTCAGCACAAAACCATTACAAGCTCAGATGTGGTCTGGTTTACGTTGCACGGTAGTACCATAAAAATATAGGTTTTCTAATGTGGAGCCCTGGATGGAGCAGAATCTCAGCACAAAACAATTACAAGCTCAGATGTGGCCTAGTTTATGTTGCACAGTAGTACTAGAAAAAATAGATTTTCTAATGTAGAGCCCTAGATGGAGCAGAATCACAGCACAAAACAATTACAAGCTCAGATGTGGGCTTGTTTATGTAGCACGGTAGTATCAGAAAATAAATTAGATTTTCTAATGTGGAGCCCTGGGTAGAGCAGAATCTCAGCACAAAACAATTACAAGCTCAGATGTGGCCTGGTTTATGTTGTACAGTAGTACCAGAAAAATATAGGTTTTCTAATGTGGAGCCCTGGATGGAGCAGAATCGCAGCGCAATGCAATTACAAGCTCAGATGTGGCCTTGTTTCTGTAAAACGGTAGTACAGGAAAAAATTTAGATTTTCAAATGTGGAACCCTAGATAGAGCAGAATCTCAGTGCAAAACAATTACGAGCTCAGATGTGGCCTGGTTTATGTAGCACAGTAGTACTATAAAAAATTAGAGTTTCAAAGGTATACTCCTGCATGGAGCACAATATCAGCACATGTGTGATATGCTGAAATGTGGTCTCTGTCTGGACCACACTATTAGCAAAAATAATAATCTTTATTTATATAGCGCCAACATATTCTACAGCGCTTTACAATTCAGAGGTTCATATACAACAGTCATAAGTAACATAGCTAAAGATAATACAAAATTAAAGCAAAAATAGTGACGATCTACAATGAGGTGGGGGTGACACAAAGTACAAGGGCTTATTTACAATGATGGTCCAGCCATCTTGAGGGGATGAGGGATAGATAAAGGCTGAATGAGCTCATCACCAGCCAGTATCTGTAGTACTTTTGGGTGTGGTGGAGTTTGGTGGAGACTTATGTTTGGAGAAATAATAAATGTGCTATAAAAATATAAAAAGGACTTTGATTAGGGAACGTGATAGGCCGCCCTAAACAGGTGTGTTTTTAGGGAGCGCCTAACACTGTGTAAGTTGTGGTTTGTCCTAATTTCTTGGGGTAGAGCATTCCAAAGAATAGGTGCAGCTCGGGAGAAGTCTTGGAGCCGGGAGTGGGAGGTACGGATTAGTGCAGATGTTAGTCGAAAGTCGCTTGCGTAGAGAACGGGTAGGCCAATAAACAGAAATGAGGGAAGAGATGTAGGGGGGAGCCGCACTGTGGAGAGCTTTGTGGGTGAGAGCGAGCAATTTAAAATGATTGATCTGCTGGAAGGTCAATTTCAAAGCCACACAGGATCCTATCTATCTAAACTATCTGACTTACAAGCAACCGCCTAGCTAACTATCTCAATCTCTCACTATCCAGTAGCAGCAGCAGGAGCAGCCTCTCAGCACTGTTGCACTGACAAAATGGTGCCAAAACAACATGTCTGCTCTTTATATGGAAAGGGACATGTGACTTCAGCAGCCAATGACCCAAGCCCTTGTGTCTGAATGTTGTGGATGGTTCCTGCGTCCTGATTGGCTGCTAGAATCTCCACACATTAAGTTAAGAAAAAAAAAAAAGAAGAATAACAGTCCGCCACTCCTCTGACCTCTCCCCACCCCCTCCTCTCATCAAACATTTCTCCCCCACTATCCTAGCCAAAGTCATAAAAATACAGTAGTGTAAGCGCGATCATTTACTGCACTTTGGCCGAATTTTGCCGATTTGGAGTAAAAACGCTCGGAGGTCCAATCACGAATCCGAATGTGCAACGGTGCAATGTTCGTACCGAATTTAAAATTACCGAACATTTTACTTACATGTTTACTCTACTAGTGAGGACTGGAAAGTCCAGCACCTAGGGTTGGTAGGAGAGATGACCCTATGTGAGAAAGCTTTCTCTTCAAAACTATTGACCGAGGTCACTCTGACATGAAGAGAGAGGTCTCTCTCCACAGCAGCCAATTTAGACTCTGGATCCGCTGCCAACTTCATCCATCAGGACCTTGTTCTTCAACTTAATCTTCCTATACAACAGCTAGATCATCCCCTGACTATTGCCTCTATTGACGGACGACTCCTGGCTGAGCCTATCCCATATATAACGCTGCCAGTCTCATTGCAGATATCCCTGTATTCCTAAAGAATTTCTTCCTACATACTACTTAAATCAGTAAATTATGCTTTTTTGGACCTACCATGGTTGCACTGTGGGGACCGTTGCATGCTACAAACTGCCTTGTCAAGGTCTTGCCCAAGTCTCCACCTGTCATGCCTTCAAACCTTTCTTCTCTGCCCACCTATTATTGTGCCTTTGCAGACGTATTTTGTGAAAAGAAGGCGGAGGTCTTGCCACCCAATAGACCTTATGATTGTCCCATCAATCTTCAATCTGGAACCTCTCCACCCCAGGGCTGGGTATATCCCCTATCTCTACCAGAGACTCAGGCCATGTTGGAATACATACAAGAAAACTTAGCCAAGGGATTCATCCGTATATCCTCTTATCCTGCCGATGGCATTTTCTTCTTTGTGACAAAGAAAAATATAGTTTGCTATGTCTCTATATTGGCTATCGAGACCTTAACAAAATCACCATAAAGAATAAGTATCTTTTGCCTTTGATTTCTGAACTATTTGTCAAAATCTGTGGGGCAAAACTTTTTACCAAATTGGATTTACAAGTGGCTTATAACTTGATTCAGATCCGCAAGGGCGACAAATGGAAGATGGCCTTTAACACCCTTGACGGTCACTACGACTATCTCATCATGCCCTTTGGTTTGTTCAATGCACCTGCCGCGTTTCAGGAATTCATTAAAGACCTCTTACGGGATCTCCTCTATGTTTCCATTGTTGTGTATTTGGACTACTTCCTTATTTTCTCTCATAATCTACCTACCCATAGAAGACACGTACGTCAAGTTCTGCAGCGTCCACGGGAGAACAATTTGTTTGCCAAGTTTCTGCTGTTCTCTCCTTGTCTCGTCACCAAGGCTTGTGTGCCATCCAGCGGTTCATGGATTTCGCCAACTTCTACAGATAATTTATTCCACACTTCTCATCTCTCATGGCACCCATCACTGCCCTAACCAAGAAGGGAGCTAATGCCAGAATCTAGTCTGTACTGGCCTTCCAGAACTTGAAACAGGCCTTTGCGAGAGCTTCGGTGCTGCAGTAACCCAACCCTACCAAACAGTTTCTACTGAAAGTGGATGCCTCCTATATATTCTTCTGCAAAGAACTTCTTCAGGGAAGTCTGTCTCTTGTGGTTTTTTCTCTGTTTTTTTTTTTCATCGGCTGAGTGAAACTATACTATTGGGGATCATGAACTACTGACCATTAAGATGGCGCTTGAAGAATGGTCTCTCCAGTAATAATATTCACTGACAAAAAGAATTTGACCTTTCTGCAGATCTCTGAACAGTTAAATCCTCGTCAAGCCAGGTGGGCACTCTTCTTTCCCAGTTGACTTTGAGTTGCACTTCCGTCCTGTGGAGAAGAATGTTAAAATGGATACATTGTCTCGATCCTTTGATGTGTCTGATTCTGAGGAGGAATAACAGCACATCATTAACCAGACTAGGCTTGTTGAAGCAGCTCCTGTTCTGTTATAAGACATTCCTCCGGGTAAGACCTTTGTCCCAACTGATAGGAGGAGGAGAATTCTGTTCTGTGGTCATGAATTCAATCTTGCCGGCCATGTGGGCACACTTAGGTCTACTGAGCTGATTGCTTGCCACTTCTGGTGGCCTTCACTGGCCAAGGATGTTTGGGACTTTGTAACTGCCTGTCCTATGTGAACCAGAAACAAGTCTAACAGGAACAAGCCTGCAGGTCTCCTTCAGCCTCTGTCAGTTCCATCCGTCTCCTGCAAACACAAAGCCATGGATTTCATCACGGACTTGCCTCTCTCTGAGGGTTTCAACACTATCTGGGTCATGGTGGACAAGATTGCTCACTTCATTGCTCTCCGCTCCTAAGCTCGCCACAGTTTTTCAGCATGCGTTTCATCTCCATGGTCTTCCTCTCCACATTATCTCTGATCGTGAGGTTCAGTTCACATCTAAATTTTGGAGAGCTCTTCGCAAGCTGCTGAATGTTCAGATGGATTTCTCTTCCATGTACCATCCTCAGACCAATGGAAAGTGGAGCGGGTCAACCAGGTTCATGAGAACTACCTACGCCATTTTATCTCTTCCCGTCAGGATGATTGGGTGCTTCCCTGGGCAGAGTTTTCCTACAACAACTGTGTTGGTTAGTCTTCCGTAACATCTCCATTTTTCATTGTATACTACCAGCATCTCCAAGTGCTCTCTTCTATGTTTGCTTCCTCTAGGGTACCAGCAGCTGATTCTTCATATGGCAATTTTTTTCAGATCTGTAAGCAAACTTGGTTCTTTCATCTTAAGACCGTGTCTCAGATAAAGTCTCATGCAGACAAAAGAAGTTTGCCACCCCATTACCAACCTGAAGATGAAGTCTGGCTATTTTCACGGAATATTCGCCTGAAGGTGCCTTCTTATAAGTTTGCTCCTCAGTACCTTGGTTCTTTCAAAATCCGAATTTTTTCCACATCACGCTCTTGAAACAGGTGGTCCTGAATCACTTCTCTAAGATCCATACTTCTGCCTCTACTTCTGTTCCTGAGGATCCTTCGGATGTTTTTGAAGTAAAGGACATTCTGAATTTAAAAAGGTTCAGGGGAGGACCTTCAATTTGTTTGATTGGAAGGGCTTTGATCTTGAGGAGAAATCTTGGGAGCCTGATAAGAACATCTGTGCCTCTTATTGAAAGGTCTCTCCATCGATCTGGCCAAAAAAAGCATATTCCTGCTGTCTCACCTGTCTATAGGGAGGCGCGGCCAGATTCTGCAGGAATTTAACCCACTGTGTCTTGTCTGATCTCTTCGCTCCTGTCCGGCTTTGAATTATGAACCTGTGTTGCCCGCCCGACCTTGTTTGACCACATTTCTGTCGTTGTCCTCACATTTCTGCCTTGACCCACAGGTCAGCTGCTGCAGGTCCGGGCATTGCCCTGGAGTGGCACCTGGTGACTACCCGAATGGCCAAGCCTATCCTTACCATCAGAAGCTCTAGTGAACAACAGGTAGTCACTTAGTTACGCCCCACCACGATAAGCCCAGCCAGTCCTGCAGTGGGTCCACACCCACCGCCACCACAAGTGCATTGTCGCTGTGCACTGAGAAGAACTGAGGTTGACAATTGACGCATGCTCAGTAGATCAGGGACTAGTCAAGTCCCTGAAATGGGCAACACTGATGATGCCTTGTTTCAGTGTAGGGACAGAGGCTGTGGCAGTGACCGCAGTCTCTGGTCCCTGATAAAATCCCTTTTGAGTATGCCAGCATGCACTGGAGATTCTCAAACAAAGCATCATCAAAATGGAAATAGGTTAAAAAAATACATAAAATAGAGCAAATAGAGAAGGAATAGTAGGGACTTTTTGATTAAACCATATTACAAAAGCTATTATAATATTAAAATAAATAGACATTTAGGCTGGAAATCTATTTTCGCTTTGGATCAGGTCTTTACGTCCCAATTTCCATATGTTTTCTCCATATCTTTTTTATATTTTGACCTTTACCATTCTTTTTGACCTTTCATAACTAGAAACAACTTTTTCCTTAAAAAAACGACTTAAAAAATAACAGAAAAGTTTCATCAACTCTGTAGTACAAGCCAGAAGTATCTTACTTTTAAACACACCAATAACCTTCAAGTCAATTCCCTAAAGCTATAGTCTGTAGAGTACCCCCGCCTCTGGAAGTTTTCCAATCTACACAACCTTTCTTTGATATAAAGCAGGGCTGGGAATGTTGGTGGCTCTTACTTATGCATTATCTATAGTGAGTAAATTGAATTACCTGTATATATCATTGTTAATTATACTCTGCTCAATTCTTTATTTGTTATTCAAAGGATATTAATGGCTGAAGTTTAAAACAATGTAATTAGTGCATATAAAATATTTACTATGTATTTACTATAAATAATTGCTTTTAAACACACATAGTATACATATAATAATCACATATTAATAGCTGTACTATTGTGAATTGTTGAATCCATCCTAGATCTGCAAATTTTACATATGGCTTTTATTATACAGACTTATTGTACATGAGCATCATACCCCTTTCAACTGTTCAAACATGAGTTTGTAGGTCTGCACAGCAACAAGAAATAAAGACTGCAGGGTCAGTAGCTGAATGCAAGCTTCAAGATGTATTTATATGTTCTGGTTATATGCATTTTTTTTTACCTTGGTATGGTGGCAAAAAAACTTATGGTTTTAAAAGAAGTTTTGTGGAAGAGTGCCAGCTAAAGTCAATTGATTTTTTTAGCTGTGAAGTTTTCAAAAGCATCCCCACTTTATTATAAAGGTTTCTACACTAATCCTCACTTTAAAATCCCAGCTCTTTGCTAATTGCCTCTGATAAGAACATAGAGTTACTAAATATCTTATCTAATTTTATTGATGTTGTGATATAATTTTATGGAAATTTTGGCTGGTACTAAGTCTGGTGCTATATTTTTTTTGGCGCTATTGATTCCCGAATTAAAAATGATGACATTAGTTCTATTAATATAATTGCAATTATCATATCTCTCTTATTCACAATAGGTGAGTACAAAGCACTTCTGATTTATGGACATAAACCTAATTTGGGAAGTTTGGCTGTGTTGTCAAGAAAAAGATGTTGCCAATGATGGTAAACTTGTCTTTATATATGTCTGCTGAGGCTTTTCCAAATATGTAGCACTTTGTGCTTAATGCAACTTTGCCTGTCTGCAGTTTCACAGAGACTTAGGCTATGTTCACAAGTAGTGTTTTTGCTGCGTTTTTTTATGCAAATTAAAGGCGGCATTTTACAGTACCAGTAAAAGCAATGAGATTTCAGAAATTTCATGTACATGTTTCTTTTTTTCCCCTGGGTTTGAGAACTGGCGTTTTTAAATCTGTGCCTTATCGATTATTTTAAGTTTTTTTTTCAGCCATAGAAAGCAATGAGAAAGTGAAAAGCGCTGCAAAAAAATGAAACAGGGTTTTTCACAGCGTTTTTGATTAATAAAAATAACTGTATTAAACATGTACTGTAGACAAAGAACATATGTAATCTGCAATAAAAAAAAGGACAAAATGCACAGTGAAAACGGTGTGAAAGATGCAGTGAAGCTGCCGAAAAACAGGGAATTTGAAAGCAGCATTTTTACTGCCAAGAGAGCAGGTTATGGCTGCAGAAAAAGTGCTGCATAAACGCTAAGTGTGAACATAGCATTAGAATGCATTCAGACATCCATGTGCCATGGACCGTGATGCAAGTAAAGGAAAGAGTATGCGGTAGATCGCGGGCGCTGCAGTTGACAAACGTTAATCCAGGCGGTAAGTCAAAAAAAACTTCCAAATTATTGCAACTCGTTTTGGTATAGAACCTACTTCTTCCTCAGTAATCTGAGGATTTCTCACATACTAATAACAAAAACTTACGTCAAAAATCCATCAAAAACTTGGCAAACACAGCGCATTTTTGCTGCTGCATTTTTCCTAGAGATGCAGAAATTTCTGCACCAAATACTTAACGTGTGCACATACCCTTACAATGTTAATCACAGATAGCACACAGATGGCACCGTGTGCTGTCAATGATTTTCACTGACCTATACGCTTGTGTGGGTAATTTTGATCTCTGACTCCAATCAAAAATTGACATGTCTCCATGAATTTTTTGTGGACACAAAGTCCATATAAACCACGTGAGTAGCACTTTTGATTATAATAGGTATGTGTTCTCTCTGTGAAAAATACAGATAGATGTGAAAAATACAGATCGATTACAGACATGAAAAACAGACGTTTGAATGAGGCCTGAGGAACAGGTGATTTTTAGGTTTTGCGTTTTTTTTTTCCTACCCTTCGTCCAAGAGCCATAACTTTTTTTTTATTTTCCTGTCAATGTAGACATATGAGGGGCTGCTCTTTACTAAATGAATTCTAAGTTTGAATGAAATCTATCATTTAACCATGTAATGTACTAACACATTTGTAAAATAATTCCAAGTGGACTGGAATTGGAAAGAAACAATTTCACTGTTGATTTTTGAGTTTTCTTAACACAATGTTTATTTTTGCTGTAAAAATTACCTGATAACATATGCTACGAATCAGTATGGTTAAGGAGATGCCAAATTTGTATAAATTATTTTTACTACCTAAAAAAATAGAAAAAACTTGCAAAACATTAATTTGATTGCAATCATATTTTGAGAGCCATAACTTTTATTTTTTCGGTTGATAGAATGGTCTGAAGGCTTTTTTTTTTCTCTTTTTGCGGCCGAACTGTAGATTTTATATGTACTGTTTTGGGGCCCATGTGACTTTTTTTTTGTAATTAATTTTTTTAGGGGAGGTATATGTTAATTTTGTCTATTTTTTACATTTCGCTGTTTAAGTTTGGGCTAAAGGGGAGTGATTTAAACTGTAAAATCAGTTTTAATCTTGAACCTACAAGAATTTTTGTATTGTAATATAATTTAGCATCATTAGCTGCCATGATGCCATGACAACCTATCAATACCTTGAAGTCACATTACACTTCCAGAGGTTAATCAAAATGTAATCCTCATTACAGACTTGATTTATTAAATTTTGTATATTTGCTGTCAGTAACTAAATTCAATTTGGATGAGAACAATGTAAACTTGTAATCTGCAGTATTGATGCTAAGCAGTGGTTTGAACATATACAGTGGGGAAAAAACGTATGTAGTCAGCCACCAATTGTGCAAGTTCTCCCACTTAAAAAGATGAGAGAGGCCTGTAATTGACATCATAGGTAGACCTCAACTATAAGAGACAAAATGAGAAAACAAATCCTAAAAATCACATTGTCTCATTTGGAAAGAATTTTTTTTTAAAATTTTAGTGGAAAATAAGTATTTGGTCAATTACAAAAGTTCATCTCAATACTTTGTTATATATCCTTTGTTGGCACACACTGTTGCTGGTATGTTGGCCCATTCCTCCATGCAGATCTCCTCTAGAGCAGTGATGTTTTGGAACTGTCACTGGGCAACACGGACTTTCAACTCCCTCCAAAGGTTTTCTATAGGGTTTAGATCTGGAGACTGGCTAGGCCACTCCAGGACCTTGAAATGTTTCTTACGAAGCCACTCCTTCATTGCCCTGGTGGTATGCTTGGGATCATTGTCATGCTGAAAGACCCAGCCACGTATCATCTTCAATGCCCTTGCTGATGGAAGGAGGTTTGCACTTAAAATCTCATTGTACATGGCCCTATTCATTCTTTCATGTACACAGATCAGTTGTCCTGGTCCCTTGGCAAAGAAACAGCCCCAAAACATGATGTTGCCACCCCCATGCTTCACAGTAGGTATGGTGTTCTTTTGATGCAACTCAGCATTCTTTCTCCTCCAAACATGCCGAGTTGTGTTTCTACCAAACAGTTCTACTTTGGTTTCATCTGACCATATGACATTCTCTCAATACTCTTCTGGATCATCTGAATGCTCTCTAGCAAACTTTAGACGGGTCCGGACATGTAATGGCTTAAGCAGCTTAAGTAGAGGACACATCTGGCACTGCAGGATCTGTGTCCCTGGCAGTGTAGATTGTTACTGATGGTAGCTTGTGTAACGTTGGTCCCAGCTCTCTGCAGGTCATTCACTAGGTCCCCCCATGTGGTTCTGGAATTTTTGCTCACCGTTCTTGAGATAATTTAGACCCCACGGGGTGAGATCTTGTATGGAGCCCCAGATCGAGGGAGATTATCAGTTGTCTTGTATGTCTTCCATTTTCTAATTATTGCTCCCACAATTGATTTCTTCACACCAAGCTGCTTGCCTATTGCAGATTCAGACTTCCCAGCCTGGTGCAGGGCTGCAATTTTGTTTCTGGTGTCCTTCGACAGCTCTTTGGTCTTCACTATAGTGGAGTTTGGAGTGTGACTGTTTGAGGTTGCGGACAGGTGTCTTTTATGCTGATAACAAGTTCAAACAGGTGCCAGTACTACAGGTAATGAGTGGAGGACAGAGGAGCCTCTTAAATAAGAAGTTACAGGTCTGTGAGAGCCAGAAATCTTGCTTGTTTGTACTTGACCAAATACTTATTTTCCACCAAAATTTGAAAAAAAATTTCTTTCCAAATCAGACAATGTGATTTTCGGGATTTGTTTTCTCATTTTGTCTCTCATAGTTGAGATATACCTATGATGTCAATTACAGACCTCTCTCATCTTTTTAAGTGGGAGAACTTGCACAATTGGTAAATGACTGAATACTTTTTTTCCCCACTGTATATTTTGGGTGCATGCACCCTTTTTCAAGATGGGCAGGCCCCCAAAATGTCCAGGTATGCCCTTCCTTGCTGTAACCACTTTGTACAATGTCTCATGGGCTTCAAAAGGCCAATACATTTTTGTTAAATACGGTCTAAATTTGCAAATTGCAGTGAATGTCTTGATTTTCATATATATATTCTTGCCATGCACAAAACTTATTGTGTTGCTTTAAAATGAATATAAAGACAAAAAAAACCCTATGCATTGAATCATAGAAATCCAATTGTGGTTAATGCCTATGATTGAGAGCTGGGTTTTATAGATCCAAGTGAATTTAACGATAACCTGCTTTTATCGATAGTGAATTTAGAATATTTTTATTACAAATCATAACTGTGGTTTTCTATATGATAGAAAACATTTTATATGAAATTGGAGACCTTTAGAGGCATATTGTGGTCCATAGCCTTCTGTAGACATCTCATTATGGCTCCTTACAAATGAAATGTATGGAGCCAAAATGCTAATCTATGCAAAAGTTCTAAGGCAATGCAAAAAACTAAATAACTAAAAGGGGTATCCACTATTCAGACAACCCCTTCTCAATTGCTATATTCCCTTGTGTAAAATAATAACAGCCAGCACTTATCTCCAGTGCCAGAGCTATCCTAGTGTTGTTGGTGCTGGGTCTCCCAGGGTTCACCTGTTCTTATTATGCCATGTGAGACCTGCCCTCGGGCACAACTGACATTTTGAGGAGGTCAGAGAGCAACAACTGTTACTTCTTCCAGATGTCAGTTTTGTCCTAAGGAAGTGAGAATAAAACGTCCTTCATAACAATGTCACGCAAGCCCCAGTGCCGATATGGCTGGAACTAAGTCCACACTGGAGGTGAGTGCAGCCTGATTATATTTTGCATGGAATATAGCAATTGAGAAGGGGTTGTCCGAGTAGAGGACAACCCCTTTTTAGATCTAGATCAGAAATAATGACTGACATCTCTTGAACTTCACCTTCTTGCATCTTTATGCATAGATTGACTATAATGACCAAGCAAAATGAGACACGGTTGAGTGATTTTATTCTTCTGGGATTCACAGCAAACCATCAGCCATTGCTTTTTACAATGTTTGTAATTATTTATTTTTTCACCTTAACGGGAAACATGATGATCATTTTGATTGTGACCATAGAATCACGACTCCACTCCCCAATGTATCTTTTCCTCCGCAGTTTGTCCTTTACTGAAATCTTCTATGTTTCGGTAACAGTTCCTAGGATGCTTAGAGACTTTTTATATTTGGATAAACGAATTTCATTCATAGGATGTGCTGCTCAACTGTACTTCTTCTGTTTCCTTGGTACAACAGAGTGTTTCCTTCTTGCATTTATGGCATATGATCGATTTGTGGCGATTTGTCATCCACTTCACTACATGGCCATAATGACTAAAACTAAGTGTTTAGGGCTTTCTTTGGGCTCCTGGCTTTCTGGGGTTTTCTTGTCTTTGATCCAGATTTCCTATGTCTTTAGTTTGCCATTTTGCTCTTCAAACATCATTGACCACTTCTTTTGTGATATACTACCAGTGGTAAAATTGGCCTGTGCTGACACTTTTGCAAATGAGATTGCTATTTTAATATATAGCTCTCTGGTTATACCGTTACCATTCCTGTTAATTCTGGTCTCCTATATCCGTATCATTGACAGTATATTAAAAATTCCTACTGCTATTGGGAGAAAGAAAGCTTTTTCTACATGTGGGTCTCACCTTACATCTGTGACTTTATTCTATGGAACAGCCACTATAACTTATCTAAAGACAAAATCCTTGCAAACATTTGGAGGGACAAAAGTAATATCCTTGCTCTACACTGTCTTCATACCGATGCTCAACCCCCTAATATATAGTTTAAGAAACTCAGTAATTAAGAATGCTATTACTAAATTAATAAAACTATAATAAACAGCCAAGGGAGTCTGTCAGCACAAAATGACTGTTCAAACCAAGGACAAGTACTTGGTGCTTCCTGGGCATGGCGAGGCAGTTCAGTGCACTTTCCCACCTAATAATAATAATATTTTTTTTTATATAGTGACTACGTATTCCACAGCACTTTACAATTTTTACAATTGAATGTTTTCTATCCAAAGGGTGCAACTAAAGGTTTAAAGAGCAACTCCTGGATCTGGGTTGTCATCCCCACCAGCTTATTGTTAGGCTGCCCCATTGCTAAGATTTATATACAATATGTTCTCCCCTTTGTGAGAAAATTGTGCATAAATATATATATATAAATATAAATATATATATATATATATATATTAAAAAATATATATGATGTGACTTAATTATACCACCATGCTGCTACTGAGCAAAAGCTATCATTTCAAGTTTATTTTATAGGGGTGGCCAGAAATGAACATTGATTTAGTTCTAAATGTCTATTTATTGTAATAATATAACCTATTTTCTAATATATTTTAATTAAAACGTCTCTATCTTTCCCTTTACTACTTTTTCTAGCTGCATTTTTTTTACCAACTTGTGTGTGGATGTTATGTTTAAGAATCCCCAGTGAATGCTGTAATACTCAAGTGAAACGTCATCAGGGGGCAGAGGCTGCGGTTACAGCCACGGCCTCTGTTCCCATCCTGAAATGAAGTGTCATCCATTTTAGGGGCTGGGCTAGTCCCTTCTCTACTGAGCATGCATCAGTTGTTAATTCCAACATATGCTCAGTAGGATCTTGTCACTGTGCAATATTATTTTTAGTACGCTCCCTTCTAGACTCTAATGAGAAGCGAAAAGCCGGAAAGTGTGCATTCTAAGGAGATAATCCAGCCAGCAGGGAAAGCATAAACCAGCCCCGCACCCAAAAGTGGAAAAGAGGGAAAATAGTAGGGACTTTTTAATTAAAACATATTAGAAAAAAATTTTGATTACTACATAAAATATATAGGCATTTAGGATTAAATCAATGTTTGTTTAGGACCACCCCTTTAATCATAACTTAAAACAGTAGAGCAAAGGAGTTTTTGGTATAAATATAGCATGATTTTTATTAAATATAAGAATTAAATAATGTAGAAAAACAACACATACAAAAATAGATAAAAGCGATATGTTTGTAAGGAAAAGGGGGAGCCACCCTGGCAAACCACTTGTAGTAAATCCCTAGTAATTAGTATCATATAAAGAATTAATAATAAATATAAGGGATAGACACAGGGGGTCGGGGTGTGTTATGCAGTGTAAGTGGGAGAGACACATGCAATTGGTCAAGCAGGTAAGTAAATTTACAAGACAGTGCATAAGAATGGATCACATTGACCAATACAAGTGTCTCTAAATCCCAAAAACACGATGTTACATGCAACTTAATATGTAAACACTAGTGTTGATCGAGCACTAAAATGCTCAGGTGCTCGAAGCTCGGGCCGAGCTCACCGTGATACTCGGGTGCTCGACCCGAGCAACGAGCCCAATAATAGTCTATGGGAGACCCGAGCATTTTTTCAGTCTTTAAAAAGCCTAAAAAGTGCCCAAAACTATAGTGACAGTGCTCAAATGGCATGGGGACAGCATGGGGATCGCCCCAGGAAGCATTTCTGACCCCCAGGTCACTGCTGTCAACAACGTGGTCAGAGGTATTAAGCCACTTTTATGGGCTCACAATAAAACGTTCAAAAACGAAACTGAAACTGTTTTCCTGTGAAATATGTTAAGGAACATCCATTCCAGCGTAAAGACTTGTGTATAAGGTAAAATAAATAACCAAAAACAAAAATACTCCACCACAACTTGGGCTATGTTCACAAGTAGCATTTTTTATGCGTTTTTGCACTTTTGTATTGCTTTCAACCGTGACAAATGCATTCACCGGTAAAATGTCATTTTAACATTTTGCAACCTTATCTGCCCATGTGCTGTGTGACACATGCATACAGTGCTGAAAAGACATGGGAACAGCATGGAGAAGACCCCTGGAAGCATCTCTGACACCCAGGTCACTGCCTAAAGGTGTGCCCATCAGAAGTCATCCTTGCCACATCAGAAGATGCAGACTTGCAACTATCCCTGTGCAAGTCCTTGTCCCAGGGCAGTGTTCAATTGTACCTCCCCCATTCCTTGCAAGTATGCAGCCTGCCACCCACCCACCCCCAGGCTGCAATACCATACTGCTTGCTTGCTTTCACTTGAAATTGGGCCTTTTAGGCATGTTGAGGCAGAATCTGGCCATGGCTGCGTCGGAGGCCTGGTATCCATACTCAGTCCCCAGCCGCCCGGCAGCCGGGTGTCCACGCTTGGTCCCCAGCTGCCCTGTGGCCGGGTGCCCACACACGGTCCCCAGCCTCCTGGGGGCGGCCGGGTGTCCATAAACGGTCCCCAGCCATCCCTATTTGTCCCGGTGCGCCTTATACACAAGTGCGCATACCAAAACATTACCTGTGCCCTCCCCAGTGCATTTAGTGGGAAGGACAGCCTAACCACAAACACGTGGACAAGTGAATGTGGCCAGGGATGGTCCATCTCACTGACGCCTTCACACTGGGTTAATATTGTGGAAGCCGGGACACAGTTGGACACTGGGATGCAACACGTCCTCCAGACATAGAGGATTGCGGGTCCTGGGTCAATCAGGCTTCAACACAAAGTTCAGAAGGTAGACAGCAGCAGTGGTCGGCCTCCTACACAACGAGTAAATTATTCATGATCATGAGGCCATCCATCTCCTTAGCTTTCTGTTCCTTGGAATGCAAGCGCATGTATGTAGTAGCGGCTAGGCCTGAGGTGGTCAGCGTTTTGGCGCATATCCTACCTCCTCCGAGGATAGCTGGATGTTTTCCTGCTACTATTCCAGTTCTATGACTCCTTTTAAAACAAAGATTCAGGTGATGAATGATGGATGAGGTGGTGGCAAAGGAGAAAGAGCAGGAGGAACAGGGACCAATCACATCAATATCAGGCCAGTCAACCACACATGTCTTGTAGGATATGTTTCTGTACCAAAAGGAGTGGTTCGGCTACACAGTTATAGGGCATACAGTGAGTGCAATACTTACCAAAAATTTCGAGGCACTCCAATGCCCCTTGGAAGTGACATGGAGGTCAGAGGGCCTTAACTAAACCGTTTTTTCCATTTATAGCAACTGGGTCTCCTGTACACTGTTGGCCTAAGCAGTGAATGGAAGGCTTTCCAAAAATTATGAGGAACTTCAATGCCCCTTGAAACAGATGTGGATTACAGCATACTAAAAACCTTCTACTCATTATTGGGGAGTGGGTCTCCATTAGTGTTCGCCTATGCATTGAAAAGCAAAAGCTGACTAAAATTAGGAGGAAATGCAATGCCCATTGGAAGAGTCGTGGAGGTTAGAGGTAATTAAAAACAACATTTCAATGCCCCTTGGAAGAGCTGTGGAGTTCAGAGTGGTTTAACAAGACGGTTTAATGCCCCTTGGAAGAGATGTGAAGGTCACAGTAGCTTAAGAGATG
Source organism: Phyllobates terribilis (assembly GCF_046119375.1). Lineage (NCBI taxonomy): Eukaryota > Metazoa > Chordata > Amphibia > Anura > Dendrobatidae > Phyllobates > Phyllobates terribilis. Next base: position 256,988,210 of record NW_027362761.1, read on the forward strand.
GTTTTAATGCCCCTTGGAAGAGACATAGAGTTCAGAGTGGTTTAACAAGACGGTTTTAATGCCCCTTGGAAGATACGTGGAGGTCACAATGGAATAAAAAGACAATATCAATGCCCCTTGGAAGAGTGATGGAGTTCAGAGTGGTTTAAGAAGATGGTTTTAATGCCCCTTGGAAGAGACGTGGAGGTCACAGTAGCTTAACAAGACGGTTTTAATGCCCCTTGGAAGAGACGTGGAGGTCACAGTGGAATAAAAAGACAATATCAATGCCCCTGGGAAGAGACGTGGAGGTTCCAGTGGAATAAAAAGACAATATCAATGACCCTTGGAAGAGACATGGAGGTCACAGTAGCTTAACAAGATGATTTTAATACCCCTTACAAGATCCATGCAGTACAAGATATTAATAACATTATTCCCATTATTGGGGAGTGGGTCTCCCATAGTCTTTGCCTATGCCTTTCAAGCAAAAGCTGTCAAAAATTAGGACGGAGGAACTTGCAATGCCCCTTACAAGAGCCATGCAGTACAGCATATTAAAAACATTATTCCCATTATTGGGGAGTAGGTCTCCCATAGTCTTTGCCTATGCCTTCCAAGCAAAAGCTGCCAAAAATTAGAACGGAGGAACTTGCAATGCCCCTTACAAGAGCCATGCAGTACAGCATATTAAAAATATTATTCCCATTATTGGGGAGTGGGTCTCCCATAGTCTTTGCCTATGCCTTCCAAGCAAAAGCTGCCAAAAATTAGGACGGAGGAACTTGCAATGCCCCTTACAACAGCGATGCAGTACAGTATATTAAAAACATTCCCATTATTGAGGAGTGGGTCTCCCATAGTCTTTGCCTATGCCTTCCAAGCAAAAGCTGCCAAAAATTAGGACGGAGGAACTTGCAATGCCCCTTACAAGAGCCATGCAGTACAGCATATTAAAAACATTATTCCCATTATTGGGGAGTGGGTCTCCCATAGTCTTTGCCAATGCCTTCCAAGCAAAAGCTGCCAAAAATTAGGACGGAGGAACTTGCAATGCTGGCAACATGGACCACGGTCACTCTGGTGGTATAGTGGTGGTGGAGGCTGAGGATAAGGAGAAGAGCAAAAAACAGCCGAAATGAGGAAGCGTATACCCATGTGTGGGTGTGAAGCGGTGCATGGGAATACACCTCCCGAAATAACACAGTGGATTTGACTTTATGTTTCTCTGCTGTCATTTGGTGGTGATGAAAAGTCTGGCCCAATCCAGCCTTTGTTCATTTTGATAAGGGTCAGCTTGTCAGCATTGTCAGTTGACAGACGAGTGCGCTTGTCAGTTATAATTCCCCCAGCGGCACTAAAAACACGCTCCGATAACACGCTAGCGGCAGGGCAGACCAGAACCTCCAAGGCGTACAGAGCGAGTTTATTCCACGTGTCCAGCTTGGATACCCAATAATTAAAAGGCACAGAGGAATCACGGAGGACGCTGGTACGGTCGGCCAGGTACTCCTTCACAATCTTTTGAAACTTTACACTCCTTGCGAGAGTACCCCGCACCTCAGGGCCTGTAAGCTGGGCGGGTCTCAGAAAACGGTCCCAGAACATTGACAGTGTTCCCCTGCCTCTGCTGGATTGGAGTTGAGTCTCTCTCGCCTGTACGCCTCGGTTGGGCAACGTACTGTGACCTCTGCCGCTAGAATGTTCAGATGGGAATTTTTTTAACAGTTCTGCAGCAAGGGCCTTCTGGTACTGCCCCATTTTTGTAGACCTCTCCACCTCAGGAATAATAGAGTGAAAGTTCTCCTTGTAGCGGGGGTCTAAAAGTGTCACCAATCAGTAATGACTGTCACCCAACATTTTGACGCGAGGGTCACGGTTAAGGCAGCATAACATAAAGTCAGCCATGCGTGCCAGACTGGTAACGCGCAAGACTTCCGTGTCCTCACCAAGATGACAACTGACCATGCTCTTCTCCTCCTCCTCCTTCTCCTCCTCCTTCTTCTCCTCCCCCCTGTCCTCAGGCCACCCACGCTGAACCGACGGTATGACAGTAGTACAGGTACTACCGTCTACAGCGCATGATACCAGCACCTGTCCTTCCTCCTCCTCTCCCTCATTGTCCCCCAATGCACGTTGGGATGAGATGAGGCTGGGCTGTATGTAATCGCCTGCTACGGCTTCTTGATCCATCTCATCATACTCTGGCTGCAATGCCTCCTCTTTAATTCTCTGCATAGAGCTTTGTAAAAGACAGACAAGTGGGATGCTGACGCTAATGATGGCGTCATCGCCACTCACCATCTTGGTGGACTCCTCAAAGTTTGTCAGGATGGCACATATGTCAGACATCCAGGTCTACTCCTGAGGTCTTATGTGTTTAGTCTGACCTGAATATCGACGGCCTTGTTGCAGCTGGTACTCCACAACTGCTCTCCTCTGCTCACAAATCCTTTGCAACATGTGGAGGGTAGAGTTTCATCATGTGGGGACATCACACACCAGTCGGTGTGCCGGAAGCTGCAAACGCTGCTGCAACACAGCAAGGGCGGCGGAAGCTGTAGCCGACTTCCAAAAATGAGCTGACAGGCAGCGTACTTTGACGAGCAGATCTGGCAACTCGGGGTACGATTTAAGATACCGCTGAACCACGAGGTTAAGCACATGAGCCAGGCACACCTGGCTCAGAGCCGCCACCAGGTTACGGCCATTGTCACACACGACCATGCCGGGATGTAGGTTCAGCAGTCTCAGCCACAGATCTTCCTGCTCTTTCACAGCTGTCCACAATTCACAAGCAGTGTGAGGTTTATCACCTAAGCTTATGAGTTTCAGCACAGCCTGTTGCCGCTTGGCTGAAGCAGTACTGCAGTGCTTCCAGCTTGTAACTGATGTGGTGATATCTGAGATGGAGGCTGAACATGAGGAGGAGGATGATGCGCAGGAGCTGTACACTGTGGGGGCAACTCTGACTGACATAGGGCCGCAATCCTCGGTGTGGGGAGGATGTGTTCCGTCCCATGGTCCGACTGAGTCCCGGCTTCCACTATGTTTTCCCAGTGTGCCCTCAGGGAGATGTACCACCCCTGGCCACAAGCACATGTCCATGTGTCCGTTGTCAGGTGGACTCTCTCAGTAACTGCGTTGTTGAGGGCATGGAATAAGTTTTGGGACACGTGCTTGTGTAGTGCGGGGATGGCACACCGGGCAAAATAGTGTCGGCTGGGGACCTAGTACCGAGGGATGGCCACCGCCATAAGGTTGCTGAAGGATTCTGTCTCCACCAGCCTAAAAGGCAGCATTTCCAATGCAAGCTGTCATGAAATGTGCGAATTTAGGACTGTGGCCTGTGGGGCGTTGGCTGCGAATTTGCGCTTTCATTTAAAGGTCTGGGATATGGACAATTGAACGCTACGGTGGGACGTGGACGTGGACGTTGATGCTGTTTCTTGAGAAACTGCCATAACAAGTGAAGACTGAGAGGAGGGGACATCTTTGCATGCAGTATGGACTGGGGATTGCCTTGCACGCACAACAGGGGGTTTTCTTACACGCACAACAGTGGAAGAAGCAGTGGTGACACCCGCTGACACAGGTCGTGGACCCTGGGGTTCGCCCCACAAAGTTGGGTGCTTTGCTGACATGTGCCTGATCATGCTGGTGGTGGTCAGGCTGGTAGTTTTGTCACCCCTGCTGATGATGGCCTGGCAGGTGGTACAAACGGCCTTTTTGGGGTTATCAGCAGAGTCTTTAAAAATATTCCAGACTCTGGAAGACCTACCAGTTGTACTGGCAATGTCCCTCGTGTTGGTGTTACGGGGAACGGTTGCCCGCCTTCTGTCTGCAGCCACCACACTGCTTCTTCCTGCCTGTTGGGGTACTCTGCCTCCCTCCCCCTGTGTGCTGCTGGCCTTGCTCTGCGTGTCCTCCTACCACGTTGGGTCAGTTACTAGATCACCCACCACCTCCTCCTCTTCCACTTCCTCACCACGGTCCTCCTCCTCCCTTTGTGGCAATTATGTCTTGTCATCGTCCTCCTCTTGTGAAAAATTGCCAGCGTCGCCTTCCTGTGGCCGTGGCTGTTCAAATATTTGGACATCGCTACATGGGATCTCCTCTTCCATTACTTCAAGCGGAGCAGGCAAGGGGCCCAAATATGGAAATGGACCAGTGAACAGCTCTTCTGAGTGTCCAACTGTGGGATCAGTTGCTGTCTGACAACACTCGGCATGGTGGGAGGAAGGAGCATCAGGGTGAGGAGGAGTATGCGGTCGAGACTCACGGCTACTAACACTTGACCATGTGGAAGACAGACCGGAGGTGGTGGTGCCCAGGTGACTGGAAGTATTATCTGCTATCCAATTAATAACCTGTTCACACTGATCAGTTCGCAATAGTGTTTTTGTTGTGTTCTTCCCTAGTAATTCAGTCAAGAGCTGGGAGCGAGAAGATATGGCTGTTGGTTGTGGCACATTTTCACCTTGGTCACGGCTCCATCCTCTGCACGCACCATCACCAGAACGTCCAGTTCCACGTCCCTTGCCACGCGCCTTGCCCATTGTAAATGAAGTAAAATAGCTTACAATTGCACTATCAATGGCAAAAGGATAATAGAAAAGAGATTAGAACCGTGGAAGAGGAAAACCACAGTTCTATTTCTCTGGCCTACACGGCCAGATTTAAACAGATATATTTGTGTCTGAACAGTCAGCGAGACACTCAAACTGTTTTTTTTATGTAATAAAAGGCAAAAAGGTGGATTACACCCAGATTTGAACCGTGGAAGAGGAAATCCACAGTTCTAGTTCTCTTGCCTACACCAGAATCTTTTAAACAGATATATTTGTGTCTGAACAGTCAGCGAGACACTCAAACTGTTTTTTTTATGTAAAAAAGGCAAAAAGGTGTACTACACCCAGATTTGAACCGTGGAAGAGGAAAACCACAGTTCTAGTTCTCTGGCCTACACCAGAATCTTTTAAACAGATATATTTGTGTCTGAACAGTCAGCGAGACACTCAAACTATTTTTTTTTACGTAAAAAAGGCAAAAAGGTGAATTACACCCAGATTTGAACCGTGGAAGAGGAAAACCACAGATCTATTTCTCTGGCCTACACCAGAATCTTTTAAACAGATATATTTGTGTCTGAACAGTCAGCGAGACACTCAAACTGTTTTTTTATGTAAAAAAGCCAGAAAGGTGGATTTCACCCAGATTTGAACCGTGGAAGAGGAAATCCACAGTTCTAGTTCTCTTGCCTACACCAGAATCTTTTAAACAGATATATTTGTGTCTGAACAGTCAGCGAGACACTCAAACTGTTTTTTTTATGTAAAAAAGGCAAAAAGGTGTATTACACCCAGATTTGAACCGTGGAAGAGGAAAACCACAGATCTATTTCTCTGGCCTACACCAGAATCTTTTAAACAGATATATTTGTGTCTGAACAGTCAGCGAGACACTCAAACTGTTTTTTTATGTAAAAAAGCCAGAAAGGTGGATTTCACCCAGATTTGAACCATGGAAGAGGAAAACCACAGTTCTATTTCTCTGGCCTACGCCAGAATCGTTTAAACAGATATATTTGTGTCTGAACAGTCAGCGAGACACTCACTGTTTTTTTTTATGGAAAAAAGGCAAAAAAGTGGATAATACAGAGATTTGAACCGTGGAACTGCAAAACCACAGTTCTATTTCTCTGGCCTACATCAGAATCTTTTAAACAGATATATTTGTGTCTGAACATTCACAGACACACTCAATTTTTTTTTTTTGGGGGGGGGAGGAATACCAAAAGGTTAATAAGATGGGTATTTGTACAGTCTGACTGAGGAAAAAAAAAAGAAGAGGATTTAGATGAAAAAAAAGGATTTTTCCTGGCCCCTGAGACCTGGGGCTAAGTCTAGCAATTTGAGAAGCAGCAGCAAACAGGACTGTAACGCAGTGTTTGTTGGTATAACCACTGCGTCTCCTATACAGCCTGCCTGATAACTGGGATGGATATTAGTCCTCAGAAGTAGTGTTGAGCCTCCCCCGTAGTGTTCGGGTTCGGTTCGTCGAACACCGGGATGTTCGAGGAACTGTTCGTCGAACACCTTAGAACACCGTCGAACACCGTTAAAACCAATGGCAGGCAAGCAAAAACACATGGAAACACATAGAAAACACCTTCAAAGGTGTCCAAAAGCTGACAAACTGCTCAGAAGACGCTCTCTTTAAAAAAGCCGTCCGGCAATTCAGCAGCGGCATACACCGGTACCCGACAATTTAGATAAGAAGGAATAGAGCATCACACATAGATTAGATAGATAGAAACATGTCAGTCACATATATAATAAGTACAGTGACAGTGTTGCTTACTGTGCTTGTCATTTAGTGTAAAGGATTTATTTAAAAAAATATTAGTGTTTTCATGCACCGTCTCTTTAAAAAAGCCGGCCGGCAATTCAGCAGCGGTACCCGACAATTTAGAACAGAAAGATAGAGCATCACACATAGATTAGATAGATAGAAACATGTCAGTCACATATATAAGAAGTACAGTGACAGTGTTGGTTACTGTACTTGTCATTTAGTGTTAAAATAAAGGATTTATTAAAAACAAAATTGGCGTGGGGTTCCCCGTAATTTTAGGCTCTAGCGGAGGTTAAGCAGACGGCTGGGGCAGATGTTTGAAGCCTGGGAAGGGGGTAATACCCATGGAGCTTCCCAGGCTACTAATATCAGTCCCCAGCTGAATACCTAGCCTTTACTAGCTATTAAAATGAGGGACCCCCCCAAAAAAATGACGTGGGGTTTAATAGCTAGCAAAGGCTAGGCAGACAGCTGGGGGCTGATATTAATAGCCCAGGAAGGGTGCCATGAATATTGGCCCCCTCCCAGGCTAGAAACACCAGCCGTCAGCCGTCCCAGAAATGGCACATCCATAGGATGCGTCAATTCTGGCACTTAGCCTCGCTCTTCTCACTGCCCTGTAGCGGTGGCAGTGGGGTAATAGGGCTGGGGTTGATGTCAGCTTATAATGCCAGCTGACATCAAGCCCTGGTTAGTAATGGAGAGGCGTCTATAAGACACCCCCATTACTAACCCCATAGTCAAAGTTAAAAAAAAACACAAACACCCAGAATAAAGTCCTTTAATTGAAATAAACACACAATTCTTTATTGTTCTAAATTAAACCATACTTACCATCACGCCCATTCCAGCTGAAGCCAATGATCTCCTGCAATAAAAGAAAAATAATAAAGCAACATCATCCTTACCTTTCGATGGTTCCCAGGACAGCTCCAGCTCTGCTACATCGAGATGACAGGCTGGACTGCAGCAGAACTCTGCCATCCAGCCTGTCATCCCGCAGACACTGAGAAGCGCAGGCATGCTTGCGCTCCTCAGTGTCAGGCTGTGACGGCATCCAGATGAGCCGAGGTCATGTCCAATGAACTCAGCTCACCTCATGCACGTCACTGACAGCGTGGCAGAATTCTCCTGCGCTCAGCGCTTCAGCGTGAGAATTTTCCCAGGCTGTCAGTGACGTGCATGAGGTGAGCTCATGTCCAATGAACTCAGCTCACCTCATGTACGTCACTGACAGTGTGGGAAAATTCTCCTGCACTCAGCGCTTCAGCATGAGAATTTTCCCATGCTGTCAGTGACGTGCATGAGGTGAGTTCATGTCCAATGAACTCAGCTCACCTCATGCACGTCACTGACAGCGTGGGCAAATTCTCCTGCACTCAGCGCTTCAGCGTGAGAATTTTCCCACGCTGTCAGTGACGTGCATGAGGTGAGCTCATGTCCAATGAACTCAGCTCACCTCATGTACGTCACTGACAGCGTGGGAGAATTCAGACGCTGAAGCGCTGAGTGCAGGAGAATTTTCCCACGCTGTTAGTGACGTGCATGAGGAGAGCCGAGTTCATTGGACATGAACTCGGCTCATCTGGATAACGTCACAGCGAGACACTGAGGAGCGCAAGCATGCCTGCGCTTCTCAGTGTCTGCGGGATGACAGGCTGGATGGCAGCTTTCTGCTGCGGTCCAGCCTGTCATCTCGATGTAGCAGAGCTGAAGCTGTCGTGGGAACCATGGAAAGGTAAGGATGATGTTGCTTTATTATTTTACTTTTATTGCAGGAGATCGTTGGCTTCAGCTGGAAAGGGCGTGATGGTAAGTATGGTTTAATTTAGAACAATAAAGAATTGTGTGTTTATTTCAATTAAAGGACTTTATTCTGGGTGTTGTGTTTTTTTTTAAATACTTTACTAGAAATTCATGGCGGTCATGTCTAATATTGGCATGACCCCATGAATTTCGGGCTTAGGGCCAGCTGATAATACCAAGCTGGCCCTAACCCCTTTATTACCCAGTGAGCCACCGCACCAGGGCCCTGGATGAGTTGGGTACAGCGCCAGAAGATGGCGCTTCTATGAACGCGCCATTTTCCGGGGTGTCTGCGGACTGCAATTTGCAGCGGGGGGGGCCCAGAAAGCTTGGACCTCCCTGCGCTGCAGATTCCAGCCCCCAGCTGCCTAGTTGTACCTGACTGGACACAAAAATAGGGCGAAGCCCCAAGTATTTTTTTTTTAATTATTTCATGAAATTCATGAAATAATTAAAGAAAAAAGGGCTTCCCTATATTGTTGTGTCCGGCCAGGTACAAATAGGCAGCTGGTGGTTGGGGGCTGCCCGTTCCTGCCTGCTGTACCTGGCTGGACACAAATATAGTGCGAAGCCCCACGTCAATTTTTTTAAATTATTTCAGGAAATTCATGAAATAATTTAAAAAAAATTGACGTGGGGCTTCGCACTATATTTGTGTCCAACCAGGTACAGCAGGCAGGAACGGGCTGCCCCCAACCACCAGCTGCATATTTGTACCTGGCCGGACACAACAATATAGGGAAGCCCTTTTTTTTAAATTATCTCATGAAATAATTAAAAAAAAATTGACGTGAGGCTTCGCACTATATTTGTGTCCAGCCAGGTACAGCAGGCAGGAACGGGCTGCCCCCAACCACCAGCTGCCTATTTGTACCTGGCCGGACACAACAATATAGGGAAGCCCTTTTTTTCTTAATTATTTCATGAATTTCATGAAATAATAAAAAAAAAAAAATACGTGGGGCTTCGCCCTATTTTTGTGTCCAGCCAGGTACAACTAGGCAGCTGGGGGCTGGAATCCGCAGAGCAGGGAGGCCCAAGCTTTCTGGGCCCCCCCCCCCCACTGCAAATTGCAGTCCGCAGCCACCCCGGAAAATGGCGCGTTCATAGAAGTGCCATCTTCTGGCGCTGTACCCAACTCATCCAGGGCCCTGGTGCGGTGGCTCACTGGGTAATAAAGGGGTTAGGGCCAGCTTGGCATTATCAGCTGGCCCTAAGCCCGAAATTTATGGAGTCACGCCATTATTAGACATGACCACCATGAATTTCATGTAAAGTATTTAAAAAAAACACAACACCCAGAAAAAAGTCCTTTAATTGAAATAAACACACAATTCTTTATTGTTCTAAATTAAACCATACTTACCATCACGCCCATTCCAGCTGAAGCCAACGATCTCCTGCAATAAAAGAAAAATAATAAAGCAACATCATCCTTACCTTTCTATGGTTCCCAGGACAGCTTCAGCTCTGCTACATCGAGATGACAGGCTGGACTGCAGCAGAAAGCTGCCATCCAGCCTGTCATCCCGCAGACACTGAGAAGCGCAGGCATGCTTGCGCTCCTCAGTGTCTCGCTGTGACGGCATCCAGATGAGCCGTGGTCATGTCCAATGAACTCGGCTCAGCTCATGCACGTCACTGACAGCGTGGGAAAATTCTCCTGCACTCAGCGCTTCAGCGTGAGAATTCTCCCACGCTCTCAGTGACGTGCATGAGGTGAGCTCATGTCCAATGAACTCAGCTCACTTCATGCACGTCACTGACAGCATGGGAAAATTCTCCTGCACTCAGCGCTTCAGCGTGAGAATTTTCCCACGCTGTCAGTGACGTGCATGAGGTGAGTTCATGTCCAATGATCTCAGCTCACCTCATGCACGTCACTGACAGCGTGGAAGAATTCTCACGCTGAAGCGCTGAGTGCAGGAGAATTTTCCCACGCTGTCAGTGATGTGCCTGAGGTGAGCCGAGTTCATTGGACATGACCTCGGCTCATCTTTATGCCGTCACAGCGAGACACTGAGGAGCGCAAGCATGCCTGCGCTTCTCAGTGTGTGCAGCATGGCAAGCTGGATGGCAGCGTTCTGCTGCGATCCAGCCTGTCATGTGAATGCAGCAGAGCTGAAGCCGTCGTGGGAACCATGGAAAGGTAAGGATGATGTTGCTTTATTATTTTACTTTTATTGCAGGGGATCGTTGGCTTCAGCTGGAATGGGTGTGATGGTAAGTATGGTTTAATTTAGAACAATAAAGAATTGTGTCTTTATTTCAATTAAAGGACTTTATTCTGGGTGTTTGTGTTTTTTTTTTAACTTCGACTATGGGGTTAGTAATGGGGGTGTCTTATTGACGCCTCTCCATTACTAACCTGGACTTGATGTCAGCTGGCATTATAAGCTGACATCAACCCCAACCCTATTACCCCACTGCCACCGCTACAGGGCAGTGGGAAGAGCGAGGCTAAGTGCCAGAATTGGCACATCCTATGGATGCGCCATTTCTGGGACGGCTGACAGCTGGTGTTTCTAGCCTGGGAGGGGGCCAATATTCATGGCACCCTTTCTGGGCTATTAATATCAGCCCCCAGCTGTCTGCCTAGCCTTTGCTAGCTATTAAAATAGGGGGACCCCACGTCAATTTTTGGGGGGTCCCACATTTTAATAGCTAGTAATGGCTAGGTATTCAGCTGGGGGCTGATATTAGTAGCCTGGGAAGCTCCGTGGGTATTACCCCCTTCCCAGGCTTCAAACATCTGCCCCAGCTGTCTGCTTAACCTCCGCTAGAGACTAAAATTATGGGGAATCCCACGCCAATTTTTTTTTTAAATAAATCCTTTATTTTAACACTAAATGACAAGTACAGTAAGCAACACTGTCACGGTACTTCATATATATGTGACTGACATGTTTCTATCTATCTAATCTATGTGTGATTCTCTATTCCTTCTATTCTAAATTGTCGGGTACCGATGCTGAATTGCCGGCCGGCTTTTTTAAACAGACGGTGCATGAAAACACTATTATTTTTTTTAATAAATCCTTTACACTAAATGACAAGTACAGTAAGCAACACTGTCACTGTACTTCATATATATGTGACTGATATGTTTCTATCTATCTAATCTATGTGTGAAGCTCTATTCTTTCTGTTCTAAATTGTTAGTACCGGTGTATGCCGCTGCTGAATTGCCGGCTTTCCATGTTTCACTGTGAGCACTGTTCCCATAGATTTGGGCAATCACTGTAATGCCACAACCACCATGGCTGTGGCATTACAGTGAGTGGCAGACAATCCCTCCATGATTGGTGCTCTAAATAGCGCCAGACATGCAGGACACGCTTTTGGTGCACGAACAGTTATCGAACATAACCTCGAACAGCCAAATTTTTTGCAAATCGTTCGGGTTCGTCGAACAACTCGAACACCGCCCAAAACAGCTCGAATTTGAGATTGGCGAACAGTTCTAGTCGAACACCGCTCATCTCTACTCAGAAGGACTGTTTGTTTGATTTTGCAGGCTTTACAGACCCTATACTACCTATTTCACAGTATAAATCTCTTCCTAGCTCAGCAGCACTCTCCCTAAACTGTCTGATCCGGAGCGACTGTGTCCAAGATGGCGGCGCCCGGTTTTAAATACTCGAGGTGACTCTGTGCGGCCAGCCAATCACTGTAATGCCCACAACGAACATGGCTGCGGCATTACAGTGACTGGCTGGCAATCCCTGCATGTTCATTGGCTCTGTAAAGAGGGCCAAACATTTAGGGCGGAGACCCGAGCTCCCACCCGAGTAACCCAAAAATGCTCGGTGCTCACCGAACATCCCGAGTAGTGAGATGCTCGGGCGAGTACCGAGCAGTGTCGAGCATGCTCGCTCAACACTAGTTAACACCATTTACCCCTATGTCTAACAGGTAGGCTGCTGGGGATGGGCCAGGGGAGTCCCCAACTTGCTTTGGGCGTGGAGGTATCCTTGCTTTCTCAAGGATGATAATAATACACTGAATACTGGGCAAAAAAAATAATTCTGCCATAAAATGACTGCATATTACAATGAACAAAAAAACACTGTACTAATATGACACCCATAAGGTGACCATACACCAGATGTGAGATAGTATGAGTGATTACTGCACAGGTAAATGCAGTTACTCACAGAACATTTCACCTTTGGTTGGAGTAATTTATTTTTCCTTCTCAATCAGTTCCAGGCCGCCACGAACACGTCCACATCTCGTCTCTGCAGAATTTAGCACACAGACATTTTTGTCTTATGAAAAATAGAGCCAAAATTACACTCACCGTCCAATGTCTCTTCTTTATTGGAAAATTAAAACATAGGGTTTGCAGGGGTGAATGGAAGGCTTACAGGGCGACATCTGTTTCTCACTAACTGGTACTTCAACAGGTTCTTGTGTATCTCAGACATTTTTGTCTGCCTTCTTTTTTGGCACTCCATAATGAGATTATTATTCATAGTATTTTAGACAGTACTCATACCCCCAAGTGACTTACATTTATTAGTACTAGTACATCTGTGCTGTTCTCCCCACATTAACAGTTCCCTCACCACCAATATGGATATTTTCTGCCTCAATATAGTAATAGTCTACTACTCTGTGCCTATATGTATTAGTACTGCCTCCTATACAGTGAAGGAAATAATTATTTGATCCTTTGCTGTTTTTGTAAGTTTGCCCACTGACAAAGACATGAACAGTCTATAATTTTAAGGGTAAGTTAATTTTAACATAGAGAGATAGAATATCCCCCCCAAAAAATCAAGAAAATCACATTGTATAAATTAGATACATTTATTTGCATTTTGCAGTGAGAAATAAGTATTTGATCCCCTACAAACCATTATGAGTTCTGGCTCCTACAGACCAGTTAGACGCTCCTAATCAACTGGTTACCTGCATTAAAGACAGCTGTCTTACACAGTCACCTGTATAAAAGACTCCTGTCCACAGACTCAATTAATCAGTCAGACTCTAACCTCTACAACATGGGCAAGACCAAAGAGCTTTCTAAGGATGTCAGGGACAAGATCATAGACCTGCACAAAGCTGGAATGGGCTGCAAAATCATAAGTAAGACGCCGGGTGAGAAGGAGACAACTGTTGGTGCAATAGTAAGAAAATGGAAGAAATACAAAATGACTGTCAATCGACATCGATTTAGGGCACCAAGCAAAATCTCACCTCGAGGGGTATCTTTGATCATGAGGAAGGTGAGCGATCAGCCTAAAACTACACGGGGGAAACTTGTTAATGATCTCAAGGCAGCTGGGACCACAGTCACCAAGAAAACCATTGGTAAAACATTAAAGGTTTAAAATCCGCAGTGTCCGCAAGGTCCCCCTGCTCAAGAAGGCACATGTGCAGGCCCGTTTAAAGTTTGCCATTTAACACCTGGATGATTCTGTGAGTTATTGGGAGAAGGTGCTGTGGTCAGATGAGAAAAAAATTGAGCTCTTTGGCATTAACTCAACTCGCAGTGTTTGGAGGAAGAGAAATGCTGCCTGTGACCCAAAGAACACCGTCCCCACTGTCAAGCATGGAGATGGAAACATTATGTTTTGGGGGTGTTTCTCTGCTAAAGGCACAGGACTACTTCACCGCATCAATGGGAGAATGGATGGAGCCATGTACCGCAAAATCCTGAGTGATAACCTCCTTCCCTCCCTCAGGACATTAAAAATGGGTCGCGGCTGGGTCGTCCAGCAAGATAATGACCCAAAACATACAGCCAAGGCAACAAAGGAGTGGCTCAAAAAGAAGCACATTAAGGTCATGAAGTGGCCTAGCAAGTCTCCATACCTTAATCCCATAGAAAACTTATGGAGGGAGTTGAAACTCCGAGTTGCCAAGCGACAGCATCAAAATCTAAAAGATTTAGAGATGATCGGCAAAGGGGAGTGGACCAAAATTCCTCCTGACATGTGCGCAACCCTCATCATCAACTACAAAAAACATCTGACTGCTGTGCTTGCCAACAAGGGTTTTGCCACCAAGCATTAAGTGTTGTTTGCCAGAGGAATCAAATACTTATTTCTCACTGCAAAATGCAAATACATTTATCTAATTTATACAATGTGATTTTCTTGATTATTTTTTTGGATATTCTATCTCTCAATGTTAAAATTAACCTACCCTTAAAATTATAGACTGTTCATGTCTTTGTCAGTAGGAAAACTTAAAAAAACAGCAAGGGATCAAATAATTATTTCCTTCACTGTATATTAACCCCTTTTTTCTCCTTGCATTTGATACGGGCTCCAGTGCTGAGCTTGCATCTTTCCCGATCAGCTGTCATGTGCTGCTAACAGCTGTGGGTGAAATCGCAACCCATCCGCAGTTGTTAACATGTTAAATGCCGCTGTCAATCTCTGACAGCGGCATTGAACTCACGCTAACAGGAAGCGTGTCACAAGACACGCCCATCGGCACCCCTGTCACGTGAGCGCAGGGCGCCGATGGGTTGTCATGATAGCCGGGGGTCTGCAGAAGACACCCATGCTTGTCATTGAGAACTTTCTTCATAGGAGATCAGCATTTATGCTATATATAGCATAGCTGAAGCCCTGCTATGTGTAGCACAGGCGATCGAAATATCGCAGCTTTAGGTCTCCTAAGAGGACTATTGAAGCAAGTAAAAGGTAAAAAAAGTTTTAAAAAATATATTAAATAAAAAAAAAAAAAAATTCAAATCATTCTCCATTCACAATAAAACAATAAAAAAATACACATATTTGATATCGCTGCGTTCAGAAACGTCCGATCTATCAAATTATAAATTAAATTAATCCTATTGGTAAATGGCGTAATGAGAAAAAAATCAAAATGTAAAAATTACATTCTTTTGGTCACTACAACATTGCAATAAAATACAATAACAGGCTATCAAAACATTGTATCTACTCCAAAATGGTACCAATAAAAACATCAGCTAGGCGCGCAATAAAAAAGACACTACAAGTCTTGGAAAATGGCGCCATTTTATTTTTTTTTACAAACTTTGGATTTTTTTCAACACTTAAATAAAAAAGAACCTATACATGTTTGGTATCTGTGTACTCATAATGACTTAGAAATAGTGTTGAGCGAGTATGTTCTGTTCCGAGTATGCTCGGGCCGAGCTCCGAGTATTTACAGCTGCTCGGTGATATGGTTGAATCGCTCCCGTGTGCATGATTTGCAACTCTTTGACAGCTTTATTACATGTGAGGAATGTGTAAGACATAGACATTCCTCACATGTATTAAAACTGTCAAACAGTCGCAAATCATGCACACGGGAGTAGCGTTGAGCCACCCCCGTAGTGTTCGAGTTCGGTTCGTCGAACACCCGTGTGTTCGTCGAACTGTTAGTCGAACACCGTCGAACACCGTTAAAACCAATGGCAGGCAAACAAAAACACATAGAAACACATAGAAAACACCTTCAAAGGTGTCCAAAAGCTGACAAACTGCTCAGAAGACATAACTAACACATGGAAAAGTGACAAGTACATATAGTCATGCGAAAAGAAAAGAGGTGGAGGAGTAAAAGGAGGGGGAGACACAGATATAGGCATGTCATGCCCTTCTAAAACCCAAAAAGTGAGAAGCCGACACGGCCAGTCCGTTCCTGCCCGTGTGACCTCCGTGTCGCCGGGTTTGTGCCAGAGCCGCGGTGGACCCTGACGGCCAGCCCCCCTCTCCCAATACTGGTGCCTGTCCGCTGGTGGGTCAAGCGAGCCCCCCTGTGATGGAGGCAGGTCTAAGCTTTTTAATTTAAATTGTCTCTCTAATTTGAATGAATACACATTAAATCCTTTTACAAGGATCTATTGGAGGGCAAGTCTCATGCCAGCAGCCGCGTAATTCCAGCTCCAGTAGCACCCACTAAAGCTGCTGCAGTTAAAAAGCTTTTATAAGGATCGAGCTCGGCGGTCCACCGCAAGGCGTCCTACCGCCAGTCCCAGCCCCTATGCCTTGGGGTGCCTCCTGATGCTCTTCACTGAGTATCCCGGGGTTCCGAAGCATTTCCTTTGAAAAAATTAAGTGTCCAAACTACAGGTGGTGTAGCTTGCTTAACAGCTGGGATAATCCGCTGACTTGCAGACACTGCTACTAGGCACAAAGTATTTCCTGGGCTAGATGCAGTTAAAAATTTCTAATTAGATACTCCCGTTGGATGCTGAGAAAGCATTTCATAGAGTCTCCTGGCACGCCATATATTATTCTCTTAAAAAGCTTGGGGTAGGGGTCTAGGGGACCCTTTTATAGCCAAAATCACGGCCCTGTATCGCAATACGTCACCTAGGCTGAAGATAAATGGAACTGTAGCACCTCGAGGGCTCGGTTGCTACAGAGGTATTGCACCTCACCCAGAGGTGTGATATCTCACTCTCAGGTAAGGATGGAGTGTGGATCAGGACCCCGACACCTGCATGCATTACACCACATTGCCGGAGGGCAGGGCGACCAATATGCCCCTGAGATGGGCAAAACAGTCCCTGTCCCTGGCTGGAGTGGGGGGAGGGAACGCTGAGGAAGGGGAACCCTGTAGTGCAGGAGCAGGGAGGAAGCAGTTCCTGGGTGCATTGAGAAGGGAGTATAAAAGGTGGGCACCATCTTAGTTCAGTGCAGAGAAGTCTGAGCAGAAGTGACAGGGAGCAGGGGCTCTGCATGAGCTCTGCTCCGGAGGCGGGCCTAGTAACAGAGGCCCAGGCCTGGAAGAGGGAGAAGGAAGGAAGAGGAGCGGAGAAGGCTCCAGGAACGAGGAATGAAGGGATCCCAGGGGTGCGGACGGGCGAGTCGCCACCGCACGCCCGAATCCACCTGCGTGGAGGGGTCAGGCCAAAGGGGGAGACCGGTCCCCGAAACTAGTGGAGGCGGGAAATGACCCTCAGCTACAAACCGGAGGCTGTGACATTTTATGTGGCGCAGCCCCTCGCTACACCCGCTAGGAAGGCACCACATAGGGTCAGGGAAACTGGCGCCAAGTTTACCAAGAGGAGGCCCGAGGCAGCCGGACAGAAGTGTTGGTAAGAAAGGCCAGACAAAGGACACACAGAGGGGGTCCTGTGAAGCGCTCCAAAGTTATCTGGGAGTTGTCTGAGCCCCTCACCTGGTGAGCACAGTACGACGTGGGCAGACGTTACCTGCAGAAGTGGTCTGGATAATAAGAACTGTGAGTAAAGGCCCTGGACTGCATCACTGACTCTGTGTCATTACTGCTGCTGCCGTGCACCATCACCCCCATCCTCCGCATACACTGCCCTGAGGCTATACTCCTCCCGTGGGGAGTTATACTACGCTCTGCTGCACCCACAACACCAGCCTCAGCGGTCTGCCCTGCAGCGACGGTTCACTCTGACCGCAATCCACGGGTGACGTAGTCGGACATTTAAACATCAAAACCACATAAATAGTTCCGCCACTGGTTTGACCGCCCTGAGCCACGGAACCGGGTCGCCGCCACGGAGACTACAACCACCAGCATCCACCAAAAAGGGTCCGGCTCCGGGTGTCCCAAGGCCCAGGGGGCGCGTCAGAACATTTTCATCACCTTTCATAATCACCAATAGGACAAGGCAGGTATGTCCTCTGTCCCCTCTCTTATACATCCTAGTGACGGAGCACCTGCTCTCATCAATTCGCCATAACCCCAATATTAGGTGGATTGAGGTGGGAGGCACCGAGTACAAGTGCTCTCTATTTGCTGATGATGTCCTAGTATATATCACTCAATCACATATATCCATCCCTGCTGCTATGGCTGAAATAGATCACTTTGTTACATGGTCAAATTTTAAAATCAATGCAGCGAAATCTGAGGCCCTCGATGTCTCCCTCCCCAAATCCATACAGGATTCCATCCAGTCCAACTTTCCCTTTGCCTGGCCCTCACAGGGTATCAAATACTTAGGAATTCATATTCATAGAGACCTCTCCCGTTTATGTTATCTTAATTTTGGGCCCTTTATTGAACAACTCCATACAGAACAAGTTAGAACTGTAAGATTCACTATGTGAACTACTGTTTTTTTGTGGAAAAGCACATGTACACTGTGTTCCAAATTATTATGCAAAAAGTGTTTAGGAGTGATAAGGTAAGAATTTTTTTGTTTGTCAGTTAAACTCATTGATGGTGATGTGTGTCAGGGCTCTTTATATCACTGTAAGCAATTGCAGATACCTGTGCTAACTACTTTGGCAGGTGTGTCCAATGAAAGGCAAGACTACTTAAGAAGGCTGTCCCACATTATTAAGCAGCCTACATTTTCTGCCAAAATGGGAAAGAAAAAGGATGTGTCGGCTGCTGAGAAGCAACAAATTGTGGAGTGTTTAGGTCAAGGCATGACTACAATCAACATTGTGCGATGATCAGGATGAAGTGTCTTGGCAATCAAGAATTATGTAGCTGATTCACAGTACACACGTGTGCGTGCTGATAAGGGCAAATTGAGGACTCTTTCCTACAGGCAATTACATCAGGTTAAAAGAGCAGCGGCAAAAAAGCCTTCTCATAGCACCAGACAAGTTTTTGAAGCTGCTGGTGCCTCCAACATCCCCCGAACAACAAGATGCAGGGTCCTTCAGAGGTTTGCAGCTGTGCGTAAGCCATCCTGTCGACCTCCTCTATCCACTGCACACAAGCAGAAACGGCTCCAGTGGGCCAAACAATACTTGAAGACTGACTTCAAAACTGTTTTGTTCACGGATGAGTGCCGTGCAATGCTCGATGGTCCAGATGCATGGAGTGGAGGATGGCTGGTTGATGGACACCCCACGCAAACACGGCTACAGCGCCAACAAGGAGGAGGTGGAGTAATGTTTTGGGCTGGAATCATGGGGAGAGAGATTGTCGGCCCCTTTAGGATCCCTGAAGGGGAAAGATGAAGTCCATAATGTATGTGGAGTTTCTCAAACAGCACTTTCTGCCATGGTTCAAGAAGAAGAACCGTGTATTCCACAGCAAGATCATTTTCATGCATGATAATGCACCATCTCATGCTGCACATAACACATCAGCATCTCTGGCTGATATGGGCATAAAAGGGGACAAACTTATGGTGTGACCCCCATGCTCCCCTGACCTCTACCCCATTCAGAACCTCTGGAGCATCATCAAAAGGAGTGTCTATGATGGCGGGAGGCAGTTCACATCTAAGCAACAGCTCTGGGAGGGTATTCTGTCCTCATGCAAAACAATTGAAGCAGAAACCATCCAAAACCTGACAAATTCAACGGACAAGACAGTTCAGAAGCTCCTTTCGAACAAGGGGTCCTATGTACAAATGTAACATCACCTAGAATAAAGTTTTGAGTTGAAAACTGTTTGATTTCAGTTTCTAATAACCTGCTAATGCTTATAATTTCAAAAATGACCATTTTTTGTTCTTTATTAAAATGAAAAGGTTGATCGAAGAGTGTGGGGGATCTAAGAGTGTGGCAACCCAGTAGTTAGAATAAGTTCGAATTCTGAGAATCTGAGGGTCATGTTGCAGGTAGTGCAGCAAGAAGACACTCATGTGTCTTGCGCATCTAGGAGCCCCAAAATTATTTTCCGGGCTAGATGCAGCTAAAAATTATTATTAATTTTAAATCTGGTGGAGCTTAGTATAGATGGCCTAATAGAATCAGTACTGCACACTGCTACAAAGCCCAAATTATTTTCCAGCCAAGATACAGATAAACATGATTAGTAATTTTAAATCTGGTGGAGCTTAGTATAGATGGCCTAATAGAATCAGTACTGCACACTGCTACAAAGCCCAAATTATTTTCCAGCCAAGATACAGATAAACACGATTAGTAATTTGAAAGCTTAAAATGGTTGGTGAGGTGATTTTAACAAATCATCAAGCTTTTACTCTCCCCAGGATGACACAGGGGTAGAAAAGTCATTTCGGATCCATGATTTGTTCATCTTTATGAACGTGAGTCTGTCTACATTATCAGTGGAAAGCCGCATGCGCTTATCTGTCAGCACACCACCAGCAGCGCTGAACACACGTTCAGACAGAACGCTGGCTGCAGGGCATGACAAGATCTCCAAGGCGTAAGTGGCGAGCTCCGGACATTTATCCAGATTGGAAGCCCAAAAAGAGTAAGGGTCCAGTGACACAGTCATGGCTTCAATGTTTACTTGGAGATACTCCTGTACCATCGTCTCTAGGCGTTGACTATGTGTCAGACTTCTTGTCTCCTGTGGCCTTGCAAAGGATGGGCTAAAAAAGTAATGAAATGCTTCCGCAAAATTGATGTTACCAGCAGATACTGTGTTTCTGTTACGGTTTGAGTGCTGAACACTCGACGGTCCCACAGTTGGCAAGTTGGAACTGTGAGATTCACTACGTGCACCACTGGTGTTTTGTGGAAAAGCACATGTAAGATTCTGCAACAGTCTCTGCTGATTAGAGATGAGCGTTGTTCTACTCGAACTGTTCGCCAATCTCAAATTCGAGCTGTTTTGGGCGGTGTTCGAGACGTTCGGCGAACACGAACAATTTGAGAAAAATTCGGCTCTTCGAGGTTATGTTCGATAACTGTTCGTGGATAAATGGCCGGAGCTAGCCACTTACGCCTTGGAGATCTTGTCATGCCCCGCAGCCAGCGTTCTGTCTGAACGTGTGTTCAGCGCTGCTGGTGGTGTGCTGACAGATAAGCGCACGCGGCTCTCCACTGATAATGTAGACAGACTCACGTTCATAAAGATGAACAAATCATGGATCCGAAATGACTTTTCTACCCCTGTGTCATCCTGGGGAGAGTAAAAGCTTGATGATTGGTTAAAATCACCCTACCAACCGTTTTAAGCTTTCAAATTACTAATCATGTTTATCTGTATCTTGGCTGGAAAATAATTTGGGCTTTGTAGCAGTGTGCAGCACTGATTCTATTAGGCCATCTATAATAAGCTCCACCAGATTTAAAATTACTAATCATGTTTATCTGTATCTTGACTGGAAAATAATTTGGGCTTTGTAGCAGTGTGCAGCACTGATCCTATTAGGCCATCTATACTAAAGCTTCACCAGATTTAAAATTAATAATAATTTTTAGCTGCATCTAGCCCGGAAAATAATTTTGGGGCTCCGAGATGCGCAAGACACATAAGTGCCTTCTTGCTGCACTACCTGCAGCATGACCCTCATATTGTCAGAATTCGAAGTAATCATGACTACTGGGTTGCCACACTCTTAGATCCCCCAAACTTTTCGATCAACCTTTTCATTTTAATAAAGACCAAAAAAATGGTCATTTTTGAAATTTTAAGCATTAGCAGGTTGTTAGAAACTGAAATCAAACAGTTTTCAACTCAAAACTTTATTCTAGGTGATGTTACATTTTCACATAGGACCCCTTGTTCGAAAGGAGCTTCTGAACTCTCTCGTCCATTGAATTTGTCAGGTTTTGGATGGTTTCTGCTTCAATTGTTTTGCATGAGGACAGAATACCCTCCCAGAGCTGTTGCTTAGATGTGAACTGCCTCCCGCCATCATAGACACTCCTTTTAATGATGCTCCAAAGGTTCTGAATGGGGTAGAGGTCAGGGAAGCATGGGGTTCACACCATAAGTTTGTCCCCTTTTATGCCCATATCAGCCAGAGATGCAGATGTTTTATGTGCAGCATGAGATGGTGCATTATCATGCAAAAAAATGATCTTGCTGTGAAATACACGGTTCTTCTTCTTGAACCATGGCAGGAAGTGCTGTTTGAGAAAATCCACATACATTATGGAGTTCATCTTTAGCGCCTTCAGGGATCCTAAAGGGGCCGACAATCTCTCTCCCCATGATTCCAGCCCAAAACATTACTCCACCTCCTCCTTGTTGGCGCTGTAGCCGTGTTTGCGTGGGGTGTCCATCAACCAGCCATCCTCCACTCCATCCATCTGGACCATCGAGCGCTGCACGGCACTCATCCGTGAACAAAACAGTTTGGAGATCAGTCTTCATGTAATGTTTGGCCCACTGGAGCCGTTTCTGCTTGTGTGAAGTGGATAGAGGAGGTCGACAGGATGGCGTATGCACAGCTGCAAACCTCTGAAGGACCCTGCATCTTGTTGTTCGGGGGACGTTGGAGGCACCAGCAGCTTCAAAAACTTGTCTGCTGCTATGACAAGGCTATTTTGCCACTGCTCTTTCAACCTGACGTAATTGCCTGTAGGAAAGAGTCCTCAATTTGCCCTTATCAGCACGCACACGTGTGTACTGTGAATCAGCTACATACTTCTTGATTGCCAAGACACTTCATCCTGATCATCGCACAATGTTGATTGTAGTCATGCCTTGACCTAAACACTCCACAATTTGTTGCTTCTCAGCAGCCGACACATCCTTTTTCTTTCCCATTTTGGCAGAAAATGTAGGCTGCTTAATAATGTGAGACAGCCTTCTTAAGTAGTCTTGCCTTTCATTGGACACACCTGCCAAGCTAATTAGCACAGGTGTCTGCAATTGCTTACAGTGATATAAAGAGCCCTGACACACATCACCATCAATGAGTTTAACTGACAAACAAACAAATTCTTCCCTTATCACTCCTAAACACTTTTTGCATAATAATTTGGAACACAGTGTACATGTGCTTTTCCACAAAACACCAGTGGTTCACGTAGTGAATCTTACAGTTCTAACTTGCCAACCGTGGTCTGTATGGAGTTGTTCAATAAAGGGCCCAAAATTAAGATAACATAGATGGGAGAGGTCTCTATGAATAGGAATTCCTAAGTATTTGATACCCTGTGAGGGCCAGGCAAAGTGAAAGTTGGACTGGATGGAATCCTATATGGATTTGGGGAGGGAGACATCGAGGGCCTCAGACTTCGCTGCATTGATTTTAAAATTTGACCATGTAACAAAGTGATCTATTTCAGCCATAACAGCATGGATGGATATATGTGATTGAGTGATATATACTAGGACATCATCAGCAAATAGAGAGCACTTGTACTCGGTGCCTCCCACCTCAATCCACCTAATATTGGGGTTATGGCGAATTGATGAGAGCAGGTGCTCCGTCACTAGGATGTATAAGAGAGGGGACAGAGAACATCCCTGCCTTGTCCCATTGGTGATTGTGAAAGGTGATGAAAATGTTCTGACGCGCCCCCTGGGCCTTGGGACACCCGGAGCCGGACCCTTTTTGGTGGATGCTGGTGGTTGTAGTCTCCGTGGCGGCAACCCGGTTCCGTGGCTCAGAGCGGTCAAACCAGTGGCGGAACTATTTATGTGGTTTTGATGTTTAAATGTCCGACTACGCCACCCGTGGATTGCAGTCAGAGTGAACCGCCGCTCCAGGGCAGACCGCTGAGGCTGGTGTTGTGGGTGCAGCAGAGCGTAGCATAACTCCCCACGGGAGGAGTATAGCCTCAGGGCAGTGTATGCGGAGGATGGGGGTGATGGTGCAGGGCAGCAGCAGTAACGACACGGAGTCAGTGATGCAGTCCAGGGCCTTTACTCACAGTTCTTATTATCCAGACCACGTCTGCA
This sequence comes from Phyllobates terribilis, assembly GCF_046119375.1. Lineage (NCBI taxonomy): Eukaryota > Metazoa > Chordata > Amphibia > Anura > Dendrobatidae > Phyllobates > Phyllobates terribilis. Next base: position 257,011,844 of record NW_027362761.1, read on the forward strand.
GGTAACGGCTGCCCACGTCGTGCTGTGCTCACCAGGTGAGGGGCTCAGACAACTCCCAGATAACTTTGGAGCTCTTCACATGACCCCCTTTGTGTGTCCTTTGTCTGGCCTTTCTTACCAACCCTTCTGTCCGGCTGCCTCGGGCCTCCTCTTGGTAAACTTGGCGCCAGTTTCCCTGACCCTATGTGGTGCCTTCCTAGCGGGTGTAGCGAGGGGCTGCGCCACATAAAATGTCACAGCCTCCTGTTTCTAGCTGAGGGTCGTTTCCTGCCTCCACTAGTTTCGGGGACCGGTCTCCCCCTTTGGCCTGACCCCTCCACGCAGGTGGATTCGGGCGTGCGGTGGCGACTCGCCCGTCCGCACCCCTGGGATCCCTTCGTTCCTCGTTCCTGGAGCCTTCTCCGCTCCTCTTCCTTCCTTCTCCCTCTTCCAGGCCTGGGCCTCTGTTACTAGGCCCGCCTCCGGAGCAGAGCTCATGCAGAGCCCCTGCTCCCTGCCACTTCTGCTCAGACTTCTCTGCACTGAACTAAGATGGTGCCCACCTTTTATACTCCCTTCTCAATGCACCCAGGAACTGCTTCCTCCCTGCTCCTGCACTACAGGGTTCCCCTTCCTCAGTGTTCCCTCCCCCCACTCCAGCCAGGGACAGGGACTGTCGTGCCCATCTCAGGGGCATATTGGTCGCCCTGCCCCACGGCAATGTGGTGTAATGCATGCAGGTGTCGGGTCCTGATCCACACTACATCCTTACCTGAGAGTGAGATATCACACCTCTGGGTGAGGTGCAATACCTCTGTAGCAACCGAGCCCTCAGGGTGCTACAGTTCCATTTATCTTCAGCCTAGGTGACGTATTGCGATACAGGGCCGTGATTTTGGCTATAAAAGGGTCCCCTAGACCCCTACCCCAAGCTTTTTAAGAGAATCATATATGGCGTGCCAGGAGACTCTATGGAATGCTTTCTCAGCATCCAACGAGAGTATCTAATTACAAATTTTTAACTGCATCTAGCCCAGGAAATAATTTGTGCCTAGTAGCAGTGTCTGCTAGTCAGCGGATTAGCCCGGCTGTTAAGCAAGCTACACCACCTGTAGTTTGGACACTTAATTTTTTCAAAGGAAATGCTTCGGGACCACGGGATACTCAGTGAAGAGCATCAGGAGGCACCCCAAGGCATAGGGGCTGGGACTGGCAGTAGGATGCCTTGCGGTGGACAGCCGAGCTCGATCCTTATAAAAGCTTTTTAACTGCAGCAGCTTTAGTGGACGCTACTGGAGCTGGAATTACGCGGCTGCTGGCATGAGACTTGCCCTCCAATAGATCCTTGTAAATGGATTTAAAGTGTATTCATTCAAATTAGAGAGACAATTTAAATTAAAAAGCTTAGAGCTGCCTCCACCACAGGGGGGCTCGCTCGACCCACCAGCGGACAGGCACCAGTATTGGGAGAGGGGGGCTGGCCGTCAGGGTTCACCGCGGCTCTGGCACAAACCCGGCGACGCGGAGGTGGCACGGGCAGGAGCGGACTGAACGTGTCGGCTTCTCACTTTTTGGATTTTAGAAGGGCATGACATGCCTATATCTGTGTCTCCCCCTCCTTTTACTCCTCCACCTCTTTTCTTTTCGCATGACTTTATGTACTTGTCACTTTTCCATGTGTTAGTTGTGTCTTCTGAGCAGTTTGTCAGCTTTTGGACACCTTTGAAGGTGTTTTCTATGTGTTTCTATGTGTTTTTGTTTGCCTGCCATTGGTTTTAACGGTGTTCGAAGGTGTTCGACGAACAGTTCGATGAACAGTTCGGCGAACACACGGGTGTTCGACGAACCGAACCGAACTCGAACACTACGGGGGTGGCTCAACACTACTGCTGATACTCCTGCATGCGTGCATCCCTTTCTATGGCAGGAATAATTTCTGCAAATTTACTTTTGTATCGGGGATCTAACAGTGTGGCAACCCAGTAGTCAGGATTATTTCTAATTCTCACAATTCGAGGGTCATGTTGCAGGTAGTGCAGCAAGAAGGCACTCATGTGTCTTGCGCATCCAGGAGCACCAAGTCCCTGTTGTGTTGGTGGCGAGGTAACAATCATGCTTCCTTCCTCTGTCCTCTCCCCCCAACCTCGCACAACAGAAATGTGATCAAGGTCTCCCTCATCTGATGAGTCTTCCAGCAGTTCGTCCTCCACTTCTTCCTGGGCTCCTGCACCTTCCTCACTAGTTTGGCTGCTACCATGCGCCCTGGTAAAACCATCTCCCCCACCCTCACATGCCTGCCGCCTTCGTGCTGCCGACCGTCTGGACCTTGCAGATGTTAGCCCTTCCGCATACAACTCCTCCTCCTCTACTTCCTCCACCTCCTCTTGTGCCACCACCTGACTCCGAATTCTGTTTAACATGTGCTCCAGCATGTAAATCACCGGAATAGTCATGCTGATAATGGCATCGTCAGCACTAAACATCTTCGTCGCCATTTCAAAACTGTGCAGAAGGGTGCATAGGTCCCTGATCTGAGATCACTCCTCCAGCGTGATTTGCCCCACCTCTGGATCTCGTTGGCCCAGGCTATACTTCAGAACATATTGCACCAGGGCTTGTCGGTGCTGCCACAGTTTCTGCAACATATGCAGAGTTGAATTCCACCGGGTAGGCACATCGCATTTTAGCCGGTGAAGTGGCAGGCCCAACGACTTCTGTAGAGATGTAAGTCGCTGAGCTGCGGGATGCGAACGGCGGAAGTGAGCATACAGCGACCGTGCCCTCTGCAGAAGGCCATCTAGTCCGGGATAGTGGGCTAAAAATTGCTGGACAACCAGGTTCAACACGTGAGCCATACAAGGCACGTGTGTGACATTGCCACGGCGAAGGGCCGCACCCAGGTTTGCAGCATTGTCGCACACGGCCTTCCCTGGTTTCAGGTCCAGTGGAGACAACCATTCATCAAACTGGTTCTCCAGAGCTGACCACAACTCCTCAGCTGTGTGACTCACATTTCCCAGACATTTCAAAGTAAAAACCGCCTGATGATGTTGAGCCCTGCTGCCAGCATAGTAAGGAGGTGTGCAGGATCCCTTCTGCGCAGTTGGAAAGCGGGTGGCATGACCAGACAGGCTTTGGGTGGAGGACCGAGAGGAGGTTGAGGAGGCAGAAGCAGTGGAGGAACTTTGAGATAAAGAGGATTGACACACAACTCGTGGGGACGGCAAGACTTGGACAGCAGCCCCTTGTCCTGCTGTCACCATAGTTACCCAGTGCCCAGTCAGCAACATGTAACGCCCCTGTCCATGCCTACTCGTCCAAGTGTCTGTGGTGAAATGCACCCTGTCACACACAGAGTTTCTCAAAGAAGCGGTGATGTTGTGTGCAACATGCTGGTGGAGCACAGGCACACCTTTCTTTGAGAAGTAGTGCCGACTGGGCATCTGGTACTGGGGCACTGCGACGGACATAAGGTCTCGAAAATCCTCTGTGTCCACCAGGCGGAAAGGAAGCATTTCTGTAGCCAAGAGCTTGCAGATGGTGAAATTCAACCTCTTAGCTTTCTCATGGCTAGGAGGAAATGGTCTTTTACTTGTCCACATCTGAGGGACCGAGGGCTGGCTGTTGTGCTTAGACGGGGATGAGACGGGTGTCCCCGGCTAACTGCCGGTCTGTGAGGAAGATGCAGGTGGACATGTTAGGTTGCCTTGATCCAAAGGTGGTGCTATCGATGTCGGACAGCGCTCAACACCTCCACCTCCAAAGAAAATGATGACCTGCCAATCACGCTGGCTGTTGCGGGTAAAGAGGTGGCAGGTCTGCTTCCCAAAACAGGTGTGACTGCTGTCCCCTCCAGTCACAGAGGATGAAGAGGCTGCGGATGCACAAGATGGGGCAGACGGTAGTTGGCCCGGCCGGCTAGGCCGCATTGTAGCACAGTGAGCTTCCCACTGCAACTTATGCTTCATGTCCATGTGCCTGTTCATGCATGAAGTACTTAAACTATGTATTTTTTGGCCTCTACTTATCTTTTGCTGACAAATGTCACAGATAACACGAGTTGGGTCATCTTTATCGATCTGAAAAAATGCCCAGGCTATGCAAGGCTTAGCACCCATGCGACCTGAATAGCCACCACGACTTGTGGTCAGAGGCAGAGTTGTGTTTGAGGATGCAGTTGTTGACGTGCTTCCAGTACTACGTCTCTGTCCAGGAAGGCGCAACCTGACCTCGTCGTCACTATCATCCTCCTCCACCTCCTCTGCTGACCTCATCTCTTGGCTGACTGTGGGTTGACAGTAAGTGGGATCTCCAACCTCATCATCATCACCCTGTGTGTTATCACACCCATCGTCCTCAGAGCCAACCTGTTCCTGCCCTGACAAAAAACTAAAGTTGTCGCTTCAATCAGGTATTTGAGTCTCATCATCGTCTTCTTCATTGTCTCCACCAACAGGAGTTACAGTTTGGGAACGAGGGTCTACATTATGGTCATAACCTTCTGCGTCTGGTCCTGGATCCGACTCATAAAGATTCTGGGCATCAGTGTAGATCATTTCCTCGTCTGGATTCACAGAAGCTCTGGAGCCGACCTCTGATTCCCAGGCTATAGTATGAGTAAATAGCTCTGCAGACTCAACCATCTGTTCTACCTCATACTCAGACGGGCAGCTGGAGATTTGGGAGCTGTGAAGAAGCAAGTGCGATTGGGGTAACACCTCTGAGGACTGGAGTATTTGTGATGTTGAAGTTGAGGTGGAGGAGAGCCCACTTAAAGGAGCACTTGATATCCGTTGAAGCACCTGCTGTTCTTGTAGCGATTGGCGTGGCCGTAAGAAAGGGATCTTATCACATTGTCCGCTAAAAGAAGTAGACATTTTAGTTTGGCTGGAAGATGGTCTTTCTTCTGCAGATGTTACTGTTGCTTTAACACCTACCCCACGGACACAACCTTTTTTCCCCTTCCCAACACGCCTATTCCCCTTTCCACCAGCAGCAGGCCTTTTTCCACTAATTTTGGTGGTTAACTAATTCACAACTCTGGAGTTGTTTGCACAAAAAAACAATGGATGGGAACCGAGCAGAGCTGAGTGGCCAAACTGTGGTATTAGGCCAAAAGTATTGGCTGGGTTAGATGCAGATAAAAATGATATTGAGTTTGCAACCTGGTGGAGGTTAGTATAGATGGACTAATAGAACAAGTCCCACACACTGCTAGAAGCCGAAATATTTTTTCAGAGCTAGATGCAGAAAAAAATTATATTGAATTTGCAACCTGATGGAGGTCAGTATAGATGGACTAATAGACCAAGTCCCACACACTGCTAGAAGCCCAAATAATTTTTCAGAGCTAGATGAAGATAAAAATTATTTTTAATTTGCAACCTGGTGGAGGTTAGTATAGATGGACTAATAGACCAAGTCCCACACACTGCTAGAAGCCCAAATATTTTTTCAGAGCTAGATGCAGAAAAAAATTATATTGAATTTGCAACCTGATGGAGGTCAGTATAGATGGACTAATAGACCAAGTCCCACACACTGCTAGAAGCCTAAATATTTTTTCATAGCTAGATGCAGATAAAAGTTATTTTGAATTTGCAACCTGGTGGAGGTTAGTATAGATGGACTAATAGAACAAGTCCCACACACTGCTTGAAGCCCAAATATTTTTTCAGAGCTAGATGCAGAAAAAAATTATATTGAATTTGCAACCTGGTGGAGGTTAGTATAGATGGACTAATAGACCAAGTCCCACACACTGCTAGAAGCCCAAATATTTTTTCAGAGCTAGATGCAGATAAAAATTATTTTTAATTTGCAACCTGGTGGAGGTTAGTATAGATGGACTAATAGACCAAGTCCCACACACTGCTAGAAGCCCAAATTTTTTTCAGAGCTAGATGCATAAAAAAATTATATTGAATTTGCACCTGATGGAGGTCAGTATAGATGGACTAATAGACCAAGTCCAACACACTGCTAGAAGCCCAAATATTTTTTCAGAGCTAGATGCAGATAAAAATTATATTGAATTTGCAACCTGATGGAGGTCAGTATAGATGGACTAGTAGAATGATGCTATGCCCAAAAGGTTTTACTTCACTAGGTGCAGTTAAAAATTGGTATTCTATACACAGGTGGTGTAGCTTGCAACACAGATAGGCTACTCAACTGACTAACACACTCTGCAATAGGCCAAAAAGGATTAGCTTTGCTAAATTTAGCCAAATGCTGTGAAAAAAACTTGCACAGCACTGGCACAGACCTGCCTGGCAAAAACTGATAGGAACTGATGTAACTTAGTCCTGAAAAGGACTGCAATTACAATTAGTCTTTACTCCCAACCTATCTATTTAAGAGCACAGACCTGCCTGATAAAAGTCGTAGGAAATGATGTAACCTAGTCCTTAAAAGGACTGCAATCACAACTCTTCCCTACTCCCAAGCTATCTGTAGATTTGTGCGAATATTGGCTTGAAATTAACAAGGTATAGCGCACACAGCAACAGCGGTGCCGTCTAACACGCAGCTGCAGCAGTGAGAAAATGGTGGTGACGGGGAAAATGGCTGGGTCTTATAGGGCAAGGACATGTGACATACACTGCCAATGACACATGCCCTTGCTTGTGTGAAAAAAAGCACTTCGCTCCGTGTGTGCGCTGCTGATAGGCTGACAGATTGCACCTCCCCACTGTAAATGCGGGAAAGAGAAAAAAAAATGGAGATCTTCATTATTCCTGCAGAGATCCATCCCCTGCCCCTCCCTCCGCCCCGCTGAACACTCAAACTGCGTATTAACATTAATTTTCAGCATTACTGAGAAAAAATCCAGTTATGATTTTGGTGCACGAACAGTTATCGAACATAACCTCGAACAGCCGAATTTTTTTCAAATCGCTCGTGTTCGCCGAACGGCTCGAACAAAACAGCTCGAATTTGAGATTGGCGAACAGTTCCAGTCGAACACCTCTCATCTCTACACGGGAGCGATTTAACCATATCACCGAGCAGCTATAAATACTCGGAGCTCGGCCCGAGCATACTTGGCGAAAGGGTTAACAGAGCATTCTCGTTCAACACTACTTAAAAAGTCATAATGGCAGGTCAGTTTTACCATATAGTGAACATGGTAAATAAAAAAACAATTGTGGAATTGCATTTTTTTTTTGCAATTTCACCTCAATTTTTCCCTTTTTTCAGTACACTATATGGTAAACATGTACATGATGTCATTCGAAAGTACAACCTATCCCTCAAAGAAGCGCTCACATGACCATATTGATGGAAAAATAAAAAAGTTATGGCTCTGGGAAGAAACGGAGCAAATAATGAAAGCGCAAAAACAGAAACTCACAAGGTGGTGAAGGGGTTAATAGTGTTGACTGACTCCCGTTAAGGTGCTTTTGTGAAAACTAAATTTCAATTCTGGCACAGTGGCACTGAAATTAATGAAATATAGGATCAAAGTTGTCAGTGTAAGTAATAATAGGTGTGGTGTATGCTGTGCAACTTCATTATTTGAGATTTCTGCTATGACAGTTACAAGTTGGTTTAGCTCAATAACAAATACAGTGATGATTAAAAGTAGGTACACACTCTTTGAATTTTAAGGTGCTACATATCAGTACATGAAAGAAAAAGATAGAGAAGATACACCCACAAAAGTCTTGTCACATCTATAAATTAAACTTTTATTGTACAATCAAATATAATTGAACAAAAAGGAAAAGTTTCATTAAAAACGTTTAAAATAGCAAAGAAATCCATAAGTTTCCATTTTAGCATATGATAAAGCTAAAATAGGAAATTAATCCCTCATTTAAAGTTAAAAACCATGGACTACTAAGTGAATCCCCACACTAATAAAAAACTTCCAATGAATATAATACGAGATAATCACAAAATATATATAAATTAAATACTTATAAGTTGTGTGGAGTACAAGTAAAGATCATATAAAAGAGGGGGGGGCAAAGGTCCATTGGATTTTTGCTTTTTGGTATTAATTAGAGATGAGTGGATTGATCCTTAGAGGATCAAGTTCGAGTTGAATTAGTTTAGATTCGAATTTCCACACAAATCCGAACACTTTGAAGTTCGATTTGCAAAAAGAAAAAAAACCTTGCCTGGCATCATTCCCCACACTAGTGAATCATATTTTTTTTTGCCCTGCATGGGGAATCGGGGATATAGATACAGATTACTAAAATGTTATAAAAGAGAGCTTAAATGTTGACTCGGACCAATGTTAACCAATGAGTGACATCTGCAATTTTTTTCTCAGCTGAAATCGGGCTGAGAAAAAAATTTGCAGCATGCTGCATATTGCCGCATATCTCGGACGAGACTCACCAATGCAAGTCAATGGGTGCTTGAAAAAAATCGCATGGCACTCGGACCATGCGAGTGCCGTCCGATTTTCACGCACCTGTCTCTTTAAAAGCTGGCAATTCATCAGCCGCGTACAGTTAAAACACAGCGGTACCCAACAATTTATAATAGAAAGAATAAATCTACACATATAGAATAGATAGAAAGATGTCAGTCACGTATATAATTAGTGACTGTGTTGGTTACTGTACTTGTCATTTTTTGTTAAATTAAAGATTTTATTAAAAAAAAATTGGCGTGGGGTCCCCTGTAATTTTAAAGTCTAGCAGAGGTTAAGCAGACGGCTGGGGCAGATGTTTGAAGCCTCGGAAGGGGGTAATACCCACGGAGCTTCCCAGGCTATTAATATCAGTCCCCAGCTGTATACTTAGCTTATTAAAATGGGGGACCCCCAAAAAAATTACGTGGGCTCCCCCTATTTCAACAGCTAACAAAGGCTATGCAGACAGCTGGGGACTGATATTAATAGCCTAGGAAGAGGCCATGAATATTGGCCCGTCTTTAAGCAACCATTTACATTGCAGCGTTCATTAGAGTAGTTTCAGAAATTAGGCTGAACTCTGAAATATTGCTTTGGGGAACAAAGTCATTTTTTCTTTATGATAGTCTTGATAAATAAGGCATAACATTCCATCAGTGTCACAAATGGCTCTATTCCATTATGAACCTGAGTTTGGGTTTTCATGTCTGTTTTACCAGTTACACTATGTCAGCCTCTCTCTTTATAACATTTTACAATGATTATTAAAAGGAAATAAATAAAAGGAGCTCTCTAAAGGTTTTATGTAAAAGCCTTAGGCTGCGTACCCACTATGCGTTTTTTCAAGCATTTTTGCCGCGGAATTTCCCCAGCGAAAACGCTTAAAAAACGCTTGGTAATACGTGCCCCATGGTCCCCAATGATAATCCGCATGTGCTGTGCACATGCTGCGGAAATCTCCGCTGCGAATTATCATTGCGGAAAAATCCGCAGCATGTCCATTAATTTTGCGGACACGCAGCGTAATTGCCGCCATTGACTTGCATTGAATTGCTTAATATCCACATGACTACATCTACACATGCGGATATTAAGCGATTCAATGTGCGGATGGTACCCGGGTCTGGAGAAGAGGAGACTCTCCTCCAGGCCCAGGTACCATAGTACCTGTTAAAAAAAGAATTTAAAATAAAAAATAAAGATTATACTTACCTTCCAGTGGCCCATCTCCTCAGCGATGCGTCCGGTCTCTTGTATGGCTCGCGATGGTCTAAAAGGACCTTCCATGACGTCATTTAGACCGCTGACGTCGACGGTCTCGTGACCTGTCACATGACTAAATGACGTCATGAAAGGTCCTTTCACACCACCGCGAGCCGTAAAAGAGACCGGACACATCGGAGAAAAGACAGGGGCCATCAGAAGGTACTGTAAGTATAATCTTTATTTTTTATTTTTTACCATTTTTCTTCTTTTTTTATTTATTAACTTGGTCACACTATATAAATCCATGCCGGTTGCATGGATTTATATAGTGTGGCCAAGTTGTCAAGCACTTTTCCAAGTGATGCTAAAATCACTAGGAAAAGAGCTTGATAACCCACATGCAGAAAATGCATGCAAAAATGCTTGACAAACGTTTCTACCTGGCAGGAAAAACGCATGTAAAATCCGCATGCGTTTTTCCTGCCAGGGAGATGCGGAATAAATCTGCAGCATTTCTGCATCGTGGGCACTTAGCCTTAGACCCCTGCAGAAATTAACATTTATTGTATAATTAGAAATGACCTACTGTAATCACAATAGAATTTAGTCTATAGAGACCCTCCAGGGAGGCTGAATAATAAAACTACTACTATTTTTCGGACTGTATGATGCACCGGACCATTAGACGCGCCTAGGTTTTAGAGGAGGAAAATTTAAAAAAAATGTAAGCAAAAAATGTAGTCATGATGCCCTGTTAAGGGGGAGGGGGTCTGCTGCTGACACTGTTATTGGGGTAATGTCCCCCAATTCTGTTAATATCCCCCATCTTGGTATATATGGCCCCCTCCTTCCTATTATACGTGGCCCTCATCCCCATCCTGATATGCATGGCACCCCAATCCACCATCCTGGTATGCATGACACCTTAATCCCTTTTCCTGGTATCTATGGCACTCTTCATCCCTGTATGTATCTCCCCCCTCACACCCATCCTGGTATGTATGGCAACTTCATCCCTCTTCCTGATATGTATGACACCTTCATTCCTCTTCCTGGTATGTATGGCACTCTTCATTCCTGTATGTATGTACCCCTCATCCTGGTATGTATGGCACCCTTCATCCCTGTATGTATGGCCCCCTTCATCCTTGTATATATGGCCCCCCTCATCCCTCTTCCTAGTATGTATGGCATCCTTCATCCCTGTATGTATGGCCCCCCTCATCATTGTATGCATGGCCCCCCTCATCTCGATATGTATGGCCCACCTCATCCCTCTTCCTGCTATATATGACACCCTTCATCCCTGTATGTATGGCCCCCTTTATCTTGGTATGCTTGGGACCCCCTGTTCCCCATCATGCTGCACAGAAAAAAATAAACAAATATACTCACCTCCTCTCTCCTCCATCGCTGTGTCCCACTCTGCCTCCTCAGGGTTCTCACTGTGAGCCGGGCATGGCGTAACTGTCATGCATCCTCACACAGCAAAATGCTGTGCCTGAATAGTCACTGCTCCCCACACTGGGACTGCGTGCGTGGGGAGCAGTGACCATTCAGTCTCCCTAATAGCGCGCACACTGTAGCCACTTGGCTGTCAGCGTGCCCGCTATTAAAGGCCATGAATATTCACCACACCCATGGGAGTGGTGAATATTCATGGCCTTTAATAGTGGGCATGCTGACAACCGAGCGCAGCAAGAGCCACGCTGCGGCTACAGTGTGTGCGCTATTAGAGAGAATGAATGGTCACTGCTCCCCACGCACACAGTCCCAGCATGGGGAGCAGTGACTATTCCGGCACAGAGACGGGACAGTGCTGGAGGAGAGAGGAGATGAGTATAATTGTTTTTTTTTCCCACGTGACGGGGATCAGGGGATGCCAAGCATGCCAGGATGAGGGGGGCATACATACAGGGATGAAGGGTGCCATACATACCAGGAAGAGGGATGAGGGGGGCCATACATACTGGGATGAGGGGTAAGGGGGGCCATACATACAGGGATGTAGGGTGCCATACTTACCAGGAGCCGCGCTGCGGGCACAGTGTGCCGGCTATTAAGGAAAATGAATATTCACTGCTACCCACGTCCATTGGCGTGGGGAGCAGTGAATATTCATTTTCTTTAGTAGCGGGCACAGTGTAGGCTGCAGCAGGTGGCTGCTGCCTCCTGTGCCCCGCTCATCCCCTGTTGCCTCTCCTTCCCAGCCCCCCACCACCCACAGCCACAGCTGAATATATGTTCAGACTATAAGACGCACCCCCCACTTTCCTCCAAAATTTTGGAGTAAAAATTGCATCTTATAGTCCAAAAAATACGGCAGCTTGTTTCACTCAGGAAGCCTCTTCCTTGTTCTGTTCTTGTCACCAATTTTTTGGGTGGTGAGTATAGTGATAATTGTGACAATAATTATGCTAAAAATACCATTGTACTGTTATATTGTATTATTTTCATTTTCTTCTATAGCTTCTATTTAGCTGTATACAGTTGAATCTCACTGCAAAAAAAATAGAAACTGAGATGTGGCTTGTTGTATGTATTTCGGTAGTAACACAAGAAATTTGATATTTTTATTGTGGACGAGTCCTGTATACAGTTGAATCTAAGCACCAAAAAATTAGGAGTAACAGAAGAAATTTTATTTTTTTTACTATGGACGAGCCTTGAAAACAGCTGAATCTCACCGCAAAAAGAAATAGAAGCTGAGATGTGGCCTGCTGTATGTATCCTGGAAGTAACAGAAAAAAAATAGATTTTTTACTGTGGAGCCCTGGATACAGCTGAATCTGTTGCACAGCTTCTGGATACCCACAGTTGCAGTAGAAACTTCACAGAGCAGATTACATGGGATAACAAGCTTTTAGTTCTCAGAATATGAGGTAAAGGAAAAAACGCACAGTCACACAGTACTGCTCCATGAAGTAAGAACAAAACAGAAAATACAAGAGTGATTTTTTTCTTTTTACAATACAGTAAACAAGGAAACTTTACACGACATCGCCATCTACTGTCAGATCAGCATAAAGTCCTCCTTCACACAAAGAAGTCCACAACTGTTGCATATACCAACACCCTTTCTCAACAGTAAGGACTTATTCAGTCAAACCCAATTTCTTCATTAGTCTCTGATGTTTTTCAGCATTCAATGCCTTTGTGAAAATGTCTGCTGTCATATCTTCAGTTGGACAGTATTCTAATTTCAGGATTCCTTGTTCCTGATGGTCCCTCAAGAAATGATACTTCACATCAATGTGCTTGGTTCTTGGGTTAACTCTTTCCATCTGAACAAGAACAAGACATCCCTGATTGTCCTCATTTATTTTGTTGGTTCCAACTGTGCTTGTCCTAGGTCTGTTAGCAATTGTCTTAACCATGGAACTTCTTGACTCGCATGTGCTGCTGCAACATATTCTGCTTCTGTTGATGGCAGCGTTACTATTGATTGCTTTTTACTAGTCCAACTAACTGGTCCATCTGAGAGAAAGATAGCACTGGTAGATTTTCTGTCAGTTGGATCTCCAGCCCAATCTGCATCAATGTATCAAGTTAAAATGCATTTATCACTTGTAGGCAGTTTCAGTTTAACATTGCTGGTTCCTTTCAAATAACGTATTACTCTCTTCACAGCATTCCAATCCGCTTTATTTGGCTTGGACACTTTTTTACTAAGAATTCCTACTGCTGCTGCAATGTCTGGCCTTGTAACAGTCGCTAGATACAGTAATTTTCCTATCGCCATTCTGTACTCTTCATTATTTGGTAACGCATTTTTCTCACTACTCATCTTTTTAAGATAATTAGTTTCCATTGGAGACTTTGCTGGTTTTGCATCCTTCAATCCAAGTGTTTCGGTTATGTCTTGAATCATGTGATTTTGATTAAGTAGGAAACTTCCACCTTATTCTCTTTCTATCTGTATTCCTAAGTACTGTTTCACATTTCCCAAGTCTTTGATCTCGAAATGTTGATTCAAGATTTTTAATTTGTCCTCTTTATCCCTTTCTTTTTCAAAACAAACTAAAATGTCATCAACATATATGAGTACATAGATCCATCTGTCCATTAGTCTTTTTGTGTACAGGCAAGGATCAGCCTTGCTTCTTTTAAATTTTTCATTTGTGAGCACCTCCGTGATTTTATCATTCCACGCTTTAGCAGCTTGTTTTAAACCGTATATACTTTTCTGTAATTTGCAAACCATGTTTGGGTTACTTTCATCTTTGAATTCAGGAGGTTGTTCCATGTAAATATCTTCTGTTAAACTTCCATTCAAAAATGCTGTCTTTACATCCAGATGTTGCAGTTCCATTTGTTTCATTGCTGTAACTGCAAACAAAGTTTTTATTGTAGTATGTTTGACAACTGGAGCAAATGTTTCATCATAGTCTTCTCCATATTTTTGAGAATAAGCTTTAGCTACAAGTCTTGCTCGGTATCGTTCAGCTGTGCCATCTGTTCGGTACTTTACTTTAAAAACCCATCTACATCCTATAGCTTTTCTTCCTTCTGATCATTCTGTTAGTGTCCATGTTTTTGAGTCATTCATGGATTTTATTTCTATTTCTGTTGCCTCTATCCATTTATTGGCTTCGTCTTCAGGAAGTCGAGATATGTCTTCCCAAGAGGTAGGCTCATAAATTTTACTTGTACTTGCCTTGCATGAAAGGCATATTGGTGGTTTTCCTTTGTTTTCTCGTATTGAATGTCTTGGTTCTGTGTCTGTTTGTTTGTAGTTGTTTCTCTTCACTTTCAGTATTCTGTTTTTTATTAATTTCAACTTATTTTTCAACAGATATTCCTTCAGCTATATCATTGCTGTTTTTCTCATTTTTTGTTTCCAGTGAAATCATTGTGTCTTCATTTAGATCCTCAATGAATGTCACACTGTTACTCATCATAACTCTGTCTGTTTTGGGATCTAGGATTATATATTCTTTGCAATGTTTCACTATATCCAACAAATATTCCTTCCATGGACCTATTTTGAAGTTTGGAACGTTTTTCTGTTGGAATGAATACAAAAACTTTACAACCAAAAACTCTTAAATGATTTACACTTGGTTTCATACCTTGCCACACTTCATATGTTTTTTCTTTCAGTTTTCTAGAAAAAAGTCAGTTCTGTAGATATGTAGCTGTCATTGCTGTGTCACCCCAATATTTCTCTGATAGTTTGGAATCTGTCTGCATACACCTTATCATTTCAGTCAGAGTTCTGTTTTTCCTTTCTGCTACTCCATTTTGTTCAGGTGTGTAAGGAACAGTCTTTTGATGCTCTATACCATTTTTTCTTAAGTAGTTTTCTATTTGGTGTCCTGTGAATTCACCTCCATTATCAGTTCTAATGACAATTGGCTTCCTCTGAAATTTGTTATTCGACTTTGTCACGTAGTCTACTAGTTTATTGAAAACTTCGCTTTTGTTCTTGATCAAGTATGTGACTGTGTATCTTGAGTAGTCATCTATAAAAGTCACCATATATCTATTTCCTCCTGATGTAGTCACTTTCATGGGTCCACAAACGTCAGAGATCTGATAAAAAAAAGACTATCAGATTAATAGGGATGTATGATCAGCATATTTCCGGAACATATAACATCATGCGGAAATTCTGGCCCTTATTGAGAGCGGATCCCGATACCAGAGACGTGATAAGTGAACGACCTAGTATCACCTATAGACGAGGGAAGAATTTAGGTGACTATCTGACGCATAGTCACTTCCAGACTGGAAGTGCTCCTTTTTCTCTTAGCAAGACAAGCATGGGGGGTTCAAAGCCCTGTGGCACATGTAGTTTCTGTAAATACTTACCAAATATGAGAGAGTTTACAAATCCATCGGACCAGAGGGTGTACATGATTCGAGATAGTATAGATTGTAAGACCAAAGGAATAGTGTATATACAGTTATATGAAAAAGTTTGGGCGCCCCTATTAATCTTAAGCTTAATGTTTTATAAAAATTGGTGTTTTTGCAACAGCTATTTCAGTTTGAGATATGTAATAACTGTTGGACACAGTAATGTTTCTGCCTTGAAATGAGGTTTATTGTACTAACAGAAAATGTGCAATCTGCATTCAAACAAAATTTCCACTGTGAGGAAATTGTCTTGCAGAGGTGATTTTCCTTTTACAGCAGGTTGCCAAGAACGCCAGCTCCGGCCAGCAGCGAGTGCTCCAGAAAGAGATCCGGGCACTGATGCGACAGCAACAGATAGAACTCTCCGGTGGTGAGATTGGTAGCGTAAGAATGTGTGACCCTTTTCCTATTGCCATGCCCCCAAAAAGTGAAATGATGATTTGGTGCCGGGCAGCTATTGGTCTGAGAGGTAGAGATTACCAGGCAATGGTAGAACCAGTTTACTCAGACAGTAGGCCCACCATTTTGACAGCACGGGGGGTGGTCAATGTACGCCATGGGAGGGTGCCCGTTCGCATAATAAATATCGGGAAGAGGGAAGTGTACCTGCCCCGGTATGCCACGCTAGCCAAATTGTATACCATCAATCAAAATTCCATACAGTCCGTAGAACCCTTGCCTCCATCTTCCCCGGAGGAAAGTAACGGCTCTAAGGAAACAATGGAGGACTGGTGTCAGCAACTACATTTGGGTACTGACTCCACTCCCTCACACCAGAGACAGGGAGTCTATCGGGTGGTTCAAGAGTACGAGAGAGTGTTTAGTAAACACCCGTTAGACTTCGGGCGAGTCAAGGGGGTAGAACACCACATCCCCACGGGAGACCATCTTCCCATAAAAGAGAGGTATCGACCCGTACCCCCTGCACACTACCAACACGCCAAGGGGATGCTTAGGGACATGAAGGAGGCTGGGGTGATCAGGGATAGCTGTAGCCCCTGGGCAGCTCCACTAGTCTTAGTCAAAAAGAAAGACAACACCATGAGGATGTGTGTAGATTACCGGAAAATCAACCGTATCACACACAAGGATGCGTACCCCTTACCAAGGATAGAGGAGTCTTTGGCTGCTTTAAGATCTGCTAACTTCTTCTCTACCTTGGATCTCACTAGCGGGTACTGGCAGGTTCCTGTAGCAGAGGCGGACCGGGAGAAGACCGCATTCACCACCCCGATGGGACTTAGCGAGTTCACCTGCATGCCGTTCGGACTCTGTAACGCACCAGGAACCTTCAACGATTAATGGAGTGCTGTCTGGGCCACAAAAACTTTGAGACGGTCCTGTTGTACCTGGACGATGTCATCGTATATTCCAAGACTTATGAGGACCACCTGAAACACCTGGCGGAAGTGTTCGAAGCTCTGGCAAACTACGGCCTAAAGGTAAAACCCTCCAAGTGTCACCTCCTAAAACCAAAGGTGCAGTACCTGGGACACGTGGTGAGTGCTGACGGAGTGGCTCCCGACCCTGATAAGATCACCGCAATTAAGGAATGGCCAAGTCCCTCCAGTGTAAAGGAAGTGCGGCAGTTCCTCGGGTTGGTAGGCTATTACCGCAGATTCATCCCCGGTTTCACCAAAAAGGCAGCTCCTATGCAGGACCTCCTGATAGGCCAGTCCCGGAAGGCCAAGAACCAGAAGCCGCCCTTCAAATGGGAGAAGTTAGAAGAAGAGTCCTTCCGCCAGCTGAAGATGGCCCTCACGGGGGATGAAATCCTGGCGTACCCTGATTACAGCCAGCCCTTTATCCTCTACACCGACGCAAGTAACATCGGGCTAGGATCCGTACTGTCCCAGATCCAGCAGGGGAAAGAACGAGTAATCGCTTACGCCAGTCGAAAACTGCGACCCACCGAAAGAAACCCTGAGAATTACAGCTCATTTAAGCTAGAGTTCCTGGCAGTGGTGTGGGCAGTCACCGAACGCTTTAAGCACTACCTCGCTTCTTCCCGGTTCACCATGTACACGGATAACAACCCGTTGACACACCTGGACACGGCAAGACTCGGTGCCCTAGAGCAGAGATGGATGGCCCGTCTGTCCAACTACGAGTTCACAATCAAATACCGGGCAGGACGCTCCAATACCAACGCGGACGCCCTGTCCAGGATGCCAAACCTACCGGACGTAGGAGAAGATCCAGAGGGACTGGAAGAAGTCGAACTCCCCGCGTTCCACCGTCATGGGACTATCCAGTATTCCCATCGGGTAAGGAGTAAGCAAGCCGCTACGGTTAACCCCTTGCCTCACTACAACTGGGAGGAAACGCAAGACAGTGACCCTGCCGTCCGACTGGTGAAGGAGATGCTGACTCGGCCAGAGGCTCGCCTTGACCCAGACGCTCCGGAGGAAGCCAAACAACTGTGGGCTGAGAAGAGTCGACTGTTCCTTTACAAGGGGAAGTTGTGCCGCAGAATGGTTAACTCCCGGACGCATGAACTAATCTGGCAAGTAGTGGTGCCACGAAGAGACGCAGCCATGGTGATGGAGGCATACCACGACGGGGCTGGACACTTCGGATGGAAGAAGCTGGAGTTCCTGCTGCGCGGGCGGTTCCACTGGGTAGGCATGAGGGGAACCATCGAGAGGTGGTGCAGAGACTGTGGCCCGTGCAACCTAAGAAGGAAGGACCGTGCCAGCCAGAAGACCCCCCTTCAGTCCATCGTCACCAAGCAGCCGTTGGAACTGGTAGCCTTGGATCATGTAAAACTGACCCCAAGCAGAAGTGGCTACGTCTACGCGTTAACCATTGTGGATCATTACTCCCGGTTCTTGGTTGTCGTCCCCGTTAAGGACTTAACAGCTCAAACAGCAGCTAGAGCCTTCCAGCAGCACTTCTGCCGTCCACACGGGTACCCGGACCAAGTGCTGACGGACCAGGGACCTGCCTTTGAAGCGGAGGTCTTCCAGGAATTCTGCAATCTGTATGGCTGCCGGAAGATAAGGACGACACCCTATCATCCGCAAACTAATGGACTCTGTGAGAAAATGAACCAGGTGGTAATGGATCTTCTGAAAACGTTGCCCCTGGAAGAACGCAGTCTGTGGCCTGAGAAGCTGCCCGACCTGGTGGACCTGTACAACTACATCCCTGTAGGTTCCACCAACTGTACCCCGGCTTACCTAATGAGGGCAAGGCCTGGTAAGCTACCTGTTGACCTGGAGATGGGAGTCCTGACACCCGAGGACACTTCACCGGAAGCAGACTGGGACACAGAGAGGCAGCAGCAGTACCGGAAAGTACAGGAGAGCGTGGAGCGAAGTCTCTGTCTCGCTAGGGAAAGACAAGAGAAAACTTACAACCAGTATGCTCCCACTGTTCCCCTGGTACCCGGAGAGCAGGTCTTGAAGAGGAAGAGACGGCTCCACAAGTTGCACGACCAGTGGGAGAAGGACCCGTACACCGTACTGCCCTCAAGCCACGACAACCCAAAGGTCTGTACCATCAGTAAAGACGGAGGGGAAACCACAGCCATTGTATCCCGGGATCACCTGAAGAAGTGTCCCGAACAGCTACGGAACCCAGAAGGAGAGCAAGAAGACCCTCGACCCGTAGAGGAAAGGGAAGATATGGTTAGTACTGTGCTCGGAGACTTCCCTCGGTCCTGGACTCAAGTCAATGGTGCAGTTGTGGTACCCGTCCTCACGTTCCTCCAACCAGCATCCCAAGTGCCTACGGAGCAACAGGTAGAGCTGGAAGAGCAGCCGGTCCAGGAGGCAGCAGACTCCACACACGCAGAACAGGAGGATCAACCCTCTGCTCATAGTGAGCCTGCCGTACCCCTAGTGAACCAAAGAGCCCGTAGACAGCTGCCCAGTTTACCCTTGACAGCTCCTACACCCTGTAGTTCAGGGCCAGACAGTCAGCTCCGTAGGTCCACTAGGGCCACTAGAGGCCAGTTACCCGCACGTTGGAGGATTTGAAGTGTTTAAATTGTTTTATTTGTGGTCACCTGTCTGTTACTTGTAAATAATTATGTGTTTCTAGTTATTTTTAGGAGTCCTTGGTGGATTTACCGGGAATCCTTGTACAATTGGTTGGAGCGTAACCTAGGAATGGACTAAAGACTGTTAAGGACTCGGGGCAGGACAGACCCCTACCTGGTTACGTCTCCCTGTTTTGGTGAAATGGACACCTTGCTTTTCTTCAAAACTGCACCCGCTTGCGGACACGCCGTAACCATCTTTATGTGTTTTTCTTATTGTATTATTATTGTTTATACCTTGTTATGTTTTTCTAAAAAATATGTTTAGTCCCGGAGTACTAAATTTCACTAGGGGGGAATGTGACACCCCAGGGGTCTGGTTGCCACAGTGATAGAGATATTACGTCTGAGAGCAGGTGGGAGGTCTCTTGGTCAGGGATCCTATGCATGCCACACCTCCTGCCCAGTCCTGGGAGGGGAAGAACTTCCCCTATATAAACCTAGGGCTGAGGCAGGGTTAGTGTGTAGAGAAGAAGTAGAGACAGAGAAGAGAAGCAGATATAGGAAAAGAACATCAGGAGCTCTGTGGGAGCAGTGCTATAAGGAGTCAGGGGCTGGCAGCTGCAGAGCTCGCCCTGACTGAGAAGCTATCACCGGACCCGGAGTCCGAGGCTGTGGGGACTAATCTTTACCCAGCAGCAGAAACCGCCCGGCAGGGGATTTCAGGTCCTCTGGCCAAGAAACCCGAAGGCACGGTCACACGCGTGGGACCAGCACCGCCGTCGTGGAGCGGACGCCACTAGAAGGCCCCGAGTCACCGGCCATACGGGTGAGCACCACACGGTACACTCAGGGACGTGGGCTACTTATACCCGCCTCTAGCAAGGTAGCCAGAAGAGTACAGTCAGTTTGGGAGGCCTACAACTCCGCCTGGCCAGGGGAGATCCCATCTGCTCAAGGACTGACCAGGCCCCAATCGCTAGCCAGTACTCCGGGAGGGTCTATCTTTATCACCAGTAAAGACCCTGAACTACACCGCATCGTCTCTGAGTGATTCCTGCTACCCCCATCATCCACGTCGGCTGCCCTGAGGCCATACTCCTCCCGTTGGGGGTGATACTATCACACTGCACAATCCTACCACCGGCCTCAGCGGTCTGCCCTGCAGCGGCAGCTCCTTCGCTGCATTCAACGGGTGGCGTAGTCGTCCAACATCTACCGCTAATACAACGCCACTTAGTCTGACTCCCTGGGCACGGACCGGGTCACCGCCACGAGACTACAACCCTCAACAGATCCGGCTCCGGGTAAGCTCCTGCATGCGCAACGCTGTGCGACACAGGTCCAGGGGTGCGTCACATGCGCAGATAGACATCTCTAGTGCTAGCACAGGACCTGGCATACGTGTCATGCTCTGATTGGCGGTACAAGAGTACTGACGTATAAGCTTCTAGTTGGTAAACAACGCGCAGACGTGGAAACGTCATATCGATCTCGTAACCGGATTGGTCCTTTTTCTGGCACGCATGCACAGTAATAAAACTCTATTGTTTTCCATCCGCTGATAGGACTCAAGGTGAGCTATTCTGATAGGTATATTGAAAGAGGTGTGAATGTAACCTTAAGCACGCCGATACACCTCCTAAAACTTCTACCAATAAAAATGAATTATATATATGAATGATAGTTGCTATTTCCAATCGGAAAAAGGGGAGGTGTCATCAGAATAAGCTAACGTGACTGATAGGTAGCGGGAGTGATTTATCCCTACATCTCCTATTGGTATTTGGTTAGAAGGACTCATATTGGATATGAAGCTACAACAGAGTTGATAAAAGCCTCCGTGTGGCGTTTTTGGGTGCCATTAAGCCTCTGTCCCCTGATGACGCCAGTTAGGCGAAACATGTCGGGGAGGCTTTAATTTTGGATTTTATGATAAGGCATAGGCAGTGTTAACATGCGATAGGTGGTCCGCGGCCACAAATACATGATAATGAGAATTGGTTGGATTACCACATAGTGGAAAAGCAAAATTGCAGATTATAATATCCAACCCTACTCTGCTGCCTGTACTTATATAATTATTTTAATATTTACTATCCTCAGGAGTGTTATATACTATAATAAAAGTTATGTTTTAAGGGCTTTAGTTTGGGGTTTTAGTTGCCAACCAGGCAAAATGTTGATAAAGTTATTACCCCTACGCTGTCTTTAGGTTGAACAGAGTTGGTTAGTTAAGTATATATGGAGTCAATGGTTAACTCTATATAATTGTTCTATTGATATGGCTGGCTTCCTATCACATAAGTTGGATATAGATAATTGGAAGTTGGAGGCATCACAGGTTTTTTCAACTACAGAGTCCAACTTTAAATCGGGTGACATTTTTACTACCTTCAAAAATTTAACTAAAACTTTAAAACAACAAGTAAGAGCGTGGTGGGAGATAGCTAGTCTTGAAACCTATCTGCAGAAACGCATAGTGTACAGAGGCTTAAGGATTTCATTAACTCCTAATGCCCATAGGGAAGACCCGATATTTGTCAGGGGCTGGGAGGATCTTCTAACAGATAGTTCCTTGAGGTTAATGAACTACATTCTAGATTATGAGAAACAGCATCTCCGCAAAATTAATGAGCAGCTAGAAAAGGAGTTTCAGGACGTACAGCAATTTGCAGCGCAACCAGACTTTGTCAGATTAGAGTGTGATTTACAAAAAAATATTGAAACTCTAAAGAGAGAAATAAAAGAACGAAAACATCGTAAATATATCAGAGACCTTGGAGATTTCGAAACAGGGCAAATCTACAAACCAAGAGGCACTAATTTCAGACAGAATAGATCAAGAACAGCTGAATACGCAGAAACAGATTTTTCTGAATCTGACTGTTCAGTGGATAAACAGACGATTAGTGGAGGAACTAAACGAAAAAGTGGGCTAAGAAGGAATTATAGACAACGTAAACACTCCTTCCCTAAATCATGGAGTGGTCCCAAAGGCAACAATATACAGACAGGAACAAATTTATCCACTATATCAGCGCCTGTATCCTCATCTGCCTCTGTCTTGCCTCCTGTGATAAGAGTAGAGTCTCTGCAGCCAACAATTCCAGCAATGTTTGGCAATATAAACCCATCTCAAATACAGGCATCACCAATGATCAATCCAAATGTTATACTATCACGTCCTCAGGGACAGCCCAATATGGGACAACAAGGACATCCAGGACCTGTTTTGCAGGGTACAAATATGACATCAAGTTTACCAACTACATCACAGTTTGGTGTATCCACCTATTTTTTAGGGGTGAATTGGCCAGTCTAATAGGAAGGGAAGATGAAAAGAACAACTTCCAAATCTTCAATATATCATCATACTCTCTGAATGATAACCAGATTTTGCTTCTTAAAAAGGGCTTATCCTTTACGCCTACTCCCAAATATGATGCATTTATGTGGACAAAAGATCTAAATTTATTTGCTAGGAAGTTGGCACTTCATAAATATCACACCATAAAAAGTCGGGATCCCCTAATAAATTTAAGAGCAGAAAATTAAGCAATTCAAACATTAGAGACTTTGGAGAATAACAATGAGACTGGCCTTGTATCAATTGCCCCACCTTTCTCGTCCCTAAAACCTAGAAGTAAGAATACTCCTGCCTTCTCTCAATACCATAACATAGATGCGTTTGTCAATATGGCCCAGATGGAATTAAAAAAGCTGTCCAAAAGTAGATCAAATAAAAATACTAATTTAAATAAAGATGAACAAAAGGCCATTAAGGAACTGCAAACCGATAACGATGTTGTAATAAAACCCTCCGACAAGGGGAATAACATCGTTATTATGGATGTAATGGATTACAAGAGAATGGTTTTGGACTTACTGAATGATAAGAGGACGTATAAGTTGTTATCTGTGGATCCTACCTTGGATTTTGTCCAAGAACTAAAATTAATTCTAAAGGAAGCTCTGACTGATGGCCAGATCACTGATGATGAATATAAAGTTCTGTTCAATCCCACCCCTACCATAGCTACCTTCTATGCACTACCTAAGATGCATAAGAGAGTTAAACCAATACCGGGGAGACCAATTGTCTCAGGCAATAATTGCCTTACAGAGGGTATTAGTCAGTACGTCGATCAGTTACTTTTCCCCTTTGTTCAATCTCTTCCCTCTTACGTCAAAGACACTAAAGATATGGTCTCTAAGTTACGTAATGTCACTGTCTCTGCACAAACAATACTTATCTGCCTTGATGTTGAGGCTTTATATAGTAACATTTCTCATGATTTAGGTGTCACAGCGGTGTCTTATTTTTTGTCTACCAAAGCTAAGCACTTCAAATCACATAATGAATTTGTATTGTCCTTACTATTGTTCATTCCTACACATAACTACTTTACCTTTGACGGTGCCTTCTATCAGCAGGTAAGAGGCACCGCCATGGGCACGTCTTGTGCACCAAATTTTGAAAATCTCTTTTTAGGTTGGTGGGAGGACACTTTAGTCTTTAATGAAGACCTAAGCTTTTCACTAGTCACATTTTATTTTGGTGAAGGTATATCGATGGCGTGCTGATACTATGGGAGGGGGACCTCAAAATATTCGAGGACTTTGTGTCCATATTGAATCAGAATAAAATAGGTATGTTCTTCACTCATGAAGTGGGTTTGAACAGAATTAATTTCCTTGATCTGACCATCTCTATAGACACAGAGGGCAATCTCCATACAGACATATATAGGAAGCCCACGGCTACGAATAATCTTCTCCATTGGAAGAGCTGGCATCCATCCTCCCTGATGGCCAGTATTCCGGTAGGCCAGTACTTAAGACCAGACGTAACTGCTCAAATGATGAGGCCTTTTTCAATGAAAGTAGGAAACTGTTCAGGAAATTTATTTCCAGAGGATATCCAAAAAAAGTTCTGTATAGGGCCTTTAATAGGACGAAGTGGAGTGATAGGGATGCCCTATTGATGTCGGGCCCAAAGAGATCTGATAAAGAAAAGACTATCAGATTAATAGGGATGTATGATAAGCATATTTCCGGAACATATAACATCATGCGGAAATTCTGGCCCTTATTGAGAGCGGATCCCGATATCAGAGACGTGATCGAAGTCGGGAAGGGGGAAGTAAGCGCCGGTACTCACCTGCTCTCCAGCCTCCAGCGATGTCTGCGGCGGCTCCCGGATGTTGTCATGACGACCCGGTGTCGTCATGACAACATCCGGGTCACCAGGAGGCAGGACATTACTTTGGTCATGCGCAGTGCTGCTAACAGTGAAAGTTCCCTAGGTGGGACAATGTGCAAAAGTAAAAAAAAGTGTAGTAAAGTGAAAAAAAAAAAAAACAATTGTAAAAATATGAAAAAAAAAATGAAAAAAATAATCCCCAAAAAATAAAAATATATTGTACCCATAATATTTATTTATTATGAAAAAAAAAATAAACCAATAAAAGTACACATATTTGGTATTGCCGCATCCGGAACGACCTGGCCTATAAAGCTGTTACACTAGTTAACCCCTTTAGTGAACACAGTAAAAAAAATAAATAAAAAACAAAGCAAAAAACAATGCTTTATCATCATACCGCCAAACAAAAAATGGAATAACACGCGATCAAAAGACGAATGTAAATAAAAATGGTACCGCTGAAAACGCCATCTTGTCCTGCAAAAAACAAGCTGCCAAACAGCTCCATCATCTGAAAAATAAAAAAGTTATAGCTCTCAGAATAAAGCGATACAAAAAAATTAATTGTTCTAGAAAATTGTTTTTATTGTGTAAAAGTGCCAAAACATAAAAAACGGTATAAATGCGGTAACCACTGTAAACGTACTGACCCAAATAATAAAGCTGCCTTATCAATTTTGCCACGCACGGAGCGGCATAAAAAAAAAAAAAAAAATCAATTCCGAAGTTGCTGTTTTTTGTTTATTCTGCCTCCCAAAAATCGGAATAGAAAGCGATCAAAAAATGTCACATGCCCGAAAATGGTACCAATAAAAATGTCAACTGGTCCAGCAAAAAACAAGCCATCACATGACTCTGTCGGACAAAATATGGAAAAATTATAGCTCTCAAAATATGGCGATGCAAAAACTAGTCTTTGCAAAAAAAAAGCATCTTTTAGTGTGTGACAGCTTTCAGTCATAAAAACCCGATAGGAATCTGGTATCGTTGTAATCGCACAAACCCGAAGAATAAAGTCGTCTAATCACTTATACCACACGAGGAACTGTGTAAAAAAATAAACTCTGGGGTTAGGGTTGTATTAGGGTTGTGCCAGGGTTAGGGTTGTGCTAGGGTTAGGGTTGGGCTAGGGTTGTGCTAGGGTTAGGGTTGGGCTTGGGTTGGGCTAGGGTTAGGGTTGGGGTAAGGGTTGCGCTAGGGTTAGGGTTGGGCTAGGGTTGGGCTAGGGTTAGGGTTGGGGTTAGGGTTGGGCTAGGGTTAGATTTCAGAAGTGAGAGTTGGAAGCTGTTAATTGGCAGGTGGGACAGAACTTGCAATACCTTAGAATTTCCCGCTTACATCTGGGCCAATAGAACCTCCGAGTGACCCGTTCTTGGGTTTTGTCCACATGCAGATGGTCACCTAGGACATAGGAATGGGCCATGTCCAACACCCTCCATCTATGGGGCCCTGGTATTCACAACTGCTACTCTATTTCCTCTCTAACCTTAGTAATCCCCTCTTATCATAAAATAGAGAAATCTGGTGTCAGCCCCCAGTTCCACCACTATGGCATTTATAACGGTTACATTATTGAACTCCTCTTTTAGAGTTAGGTCTCTTTGTTGGACAGACTAAAAAATTTTCTCCGGTGACTCCTATCTCAAGAATGTCAGGCTCAAGGGATGCTAACTCTTCATCCTCCACGATTTCACAGAAGGGAAACCTTTCAGACTCTGGCTGTGGTGAGACTTCTTTAGGGGCAACCTTTCTCTTATCCGAGTAACTGATGACTCTACCCTTCCCCCACAAGTCCCAAAACAACACAGTCCCAGCCTATGATAATTGGGTTCAATAAATCCTGAACCACACTGACCTCATGGGACTCAGTACTTCAGGCATCTCAATGACCACCCATGCCACTGGATAGTCTTTAGCATCCCCGTGCCCACCTTCTTCCCACCGATCAGTTGGAGAGGGAGTGTGGCCTTTACGATGATCACAAAAAACCCTGAGTCTAGCAATGCAGTCATTTTCAGAACATTAATTTTTACAGGACAAGCTTGTGACCCCTCTCTAGGTGGACAGTCCGCACTGCAGGCCGGATATGCGTAGTATGAACACCGGCGTCCCATGTTACAGTCCATTTTCTGGGTGGTCAGGGGACAACAGGTGGCTATGTGACCTGGGCCGTGACATTTACAGCAAATACATCCCCTGATCAGACCTTCAGCATGATGGGACCCCCAGTATGGAGTGGGTTGCCTCCCCAATGAACCGCCGATCCCCTGATACCTTTCAACCAGTCTGATCAGGTGATCAGCGTTCTGTGGATCTCCCTGTGCAACCCAAGTCTACATCGGCCTCGGAAGGGAATGCACGAACCAGTCCATTACAATTCACTCTACCATCTGTGCTGGGGTAGATGACTCCAGCTGTAACCTATTTTGGATGAAGTGCAGCAGGTCAAACATTTGGGAGCGAGGGGGTTTGTCACAGTGATATGCCCAGCGGTGGACCCGTTGTGCCTTGACAGTTATTGTCACCACCAAGCGCTCCAATAATTTCGGTTTTCAATTTCACATACCATATATACTCGAGTATAAGCAGACCCGAATGTGAGCCGAGGCACCTAATTTTACAACAAACTGGGAAACCTTATTGACTTGAGTATAAGCCTAGGATGGGAAATGCAGCAGCTACTAGTACATTTCCCCATCCTGGCAAGCATTGCCCACTCATCACCAATCCTGGTATGCATGGCCCCTTCATCCCCAATCCTGGTATGCATGGCCCCCTCATCCCAAATTCTGGTATGCATAGACCCATCATCCCCAATCCTGGTATGCATGGCCCCCTCATCCGCAATGTTGATATGCATGGCCCCCTCATCCCCAATCCTGGTATGCATGGCCCCCTCATCACCAATCCTGGTATGCATGGCCCCCTCATCC
The DNA here is from genome assembly GCF_046119375.1 of Phyllobates terribilis. NCBI lineage: Eukaryota > Metazoa > Chordata > Amphibia > Anura > Dendrobatidae > Phyllobates > Phyllobates terribilis. Next base: position 257,039,392 of record NW_027362761.1, read on the forward strand.
CAAATTCTGGTATGCATAGACCCATCATCCCCAATCCTGGTATGCATGGCCCCCTCATCCGCAATGTTGATATGCATGGCCCCTCATCCCCAATCCTGGTATGCATGGCCCCCTCATCACCAATCCTGGCATGCATGGCCCCCTCAACCCCAATCCTGGTATACATGCACACATGAAAAAAATAAACAATTCTACTCACCTTCCTTCCCTCTGCTCCAGCTCTGCATCCTGTTCTGCCAGCAGCTGATCTCAGCATGCGAGCAGCGCATGATGTCACTGCCATGCGCCCTCACAGTCTGATGTCAGCTGCCAGGATATTCACTCCTCCACACACTGTCAATCGCGGCTGCTGGCTCCCTGCTGCGGCTCAGTGACCCTGTGTGCCTGCTACTAAAGAGAATGAATATTCACTTCTCTCCACTCCTATGGACGTGAACAGGAGTGAATATTTTTTACAGATGGTGTTATGTTTGCATCAAGAATTTGTTGAAATTTCATTGAATTCATTTTTCCCTGTACCCGTGAAATGTTCCCCTTGCCATTGGCTGCAACACATCCCTAAAGCATGATTGATCCACCCCCATGCTTAATGGTTGTTGATATGTCCTTCTCCTGAAATTCTGTGCCTTTTTTCTCCACACATACCTTTGACCATTGTGACCCAGGAATTCTATTTTAACCTCACCGGTCCACAGGACTTGTTTCCAAAATGCATCAGGCTTGTTTAGATGTTCATTTGCATATTTCTGATGCTGAATTTTATGGTGAGGACGCAGGAGAGGTTTTCTTCTGATGATGATTCCATGAAGGCGATATTTGTGCGTGTGTCTCTGAACAGTAGAACAATGTACCACAATTCCAGAGTCTGCTAAATCTTTCTGAAGGTCTTTTGTAGTCAAGCGGGGGTTCAGATTTGCCTCTCTACCAATCCTATGGGTAGCTCAACCTATGGCTGCTGTTTTTTTGTCACAAGGTTAGAGGAGGCTGGGTTTTTATAAAGCTAGGAAATTCGCATCACATGGCCTTTCCTAACGATGATAGTGAACAAGCCTTAACCCTAACAGGCTAATTAAGGTCTGAAACCTTGTTCAAAGTTAACTGAGCGCACAAATCTCCAAGGGTGCCCTAACATTTGCATCAGCCCATTTTTCTTTTTGTCATTTTTAGAATGTATAAAATGACAATATACTGTGGGGAAAATAAGTATTTGATACACTACTGATTTTGCAAGTTTTCCCAACTACAAAGAATAGAGAGGTCTGTAATTTTTATCGTAGGTACATTTCTACAACGAGAGACAGAGTCTAAAAAAAATCCAGAAAATTTCGTTGTATGATTTTTACATAATTAATTTGCATTTTGTTGCACAAAATAAGTATTTAATACAATAGAAAACCAGAACTTAATATTTGGTACAGAAAACTTTGTTTGTAATTACAGAGGTCAGACATTTCAGATTTCAGGCTGTCACTGGGCAACATTGAGTTTTAACTCCCTCCGAAGATTTTCTATTGAGTTCAGGTCTGGAGACTGGCTAGGCCACTCCAGGATCATGAAATGCTTCTTACGGAGCCACTCCTTAGTTTCCCTGACTGTGTGTTTTGGGTCATTGTCATACTGGAAGACCCAGCCACTATCCATCTTCAATGCTCTTACTTAGGGAAGGAGGTTGTTGGCCAAAATCTTGCAATAAATGACCCCATCCATCCTCCCTTCAATATGGTGCAGTCGCTCTGTCCCCTTTGCAGAAAAGCACCCCCAAAGTATGATGTTTCCCCCACCATGCTTCATAGTTGAGACAGTGTTCTTGGGGTTTTACTCATCCTTCTTCTTTCTCCAAACAAGTCGAGTGGACTTGATACCAAGAAGTTCTATTTTGTTTTCATCTGACCATATGACCTTCTCCCATACCTCCTCTGGGTGATCCAGATGGTCACTGGCAAACATCAAACAGGCCTGGACATGTGCTGGCATTAGCAGGGGGACCTTGCATGCTCTGCAAGATTTTCATCCATGATGGCGTAGTGTGCTACTTACTCTTCAGTTCATTGACCAGGTCCTCTTGTGTAATTCTTGGCTGATTCCTGACCTTTCTCAGATGTTGCCTTCTCAACAAGCTGCTTGCTTATTGTCCTGAAGCCCATCCCAGCCTCATGAAGGTCTACAATTTTGTCCCTGGTGTCCTTAGACAGCATTTTGGTCTTGGCCATAGTGGAGAGGTTGGAGTGTAATTGATTATGGGAAAGGTGTCTTTTATACCGATAATGAGTTCAAACAGGTGCAATTAATACAGGTAATGAGTGTAGAGTAGGAGGGCTTCTTAAAGAAAAACTAACAGGTCTGTGAGAGCCAGAATTCTTGCTGGTTGGTAGGTGATCAAATACTTATTTCAAGTAATAAAATGCAATTTAATTATTTAAAAATCATACAATGGGATTTTCTGTTTTTTATTTTTAGATTTTGTCTCTCATAGTTGAAGTGTACCTACAATAAAAATTACAGACCTCTCCATTCTTTGTATTTGTGAAAACTTTCAAAATCGGCAGTGTATCAAATACTTATTTTCCCCACTGTATACATTTTTTTTGCCTAAAATACACAGGAAATGTGTCATCTTTAACTTTATCCCTCTTAGAGGTCATTTCATCCTCTACTTGCTTAACTGTTCACAATAACAATAATTTTGAGCAGGAGTGCCCAAACGTTTACATGCCTCTGTATATACAGGCAGATACCATATATACAAGCACATACATACATATACTAAACTGCTCAGAAAAATAAAGGGAACACTTAAACAACAGAATATAACTCCAAGTAAATCAAACTTCTGTGAAATCAAACTGTCCACTTAGGAAGCAACACTGATTGACAATCAATTTCACATGCTGTTGTGCAAATGGAATAGACAATAGATGGAAACAGTAATTTTGAGCAGGAGTGCCCAAACGTTTACATGCCTCTGTATATACAGGCAGATACAATATATTCAAGCACATACATACATATACTAAACTGCTCAGAAAAATAAAGGGAACACTTAAACAACAGAATATAACTCCAAGTAAATCAAACTTCTCTGAAATCAAACTGTCCACTTAGGAAGCAACACTGATTGACAATCAATTTCACATGCTGCTGTGCAAATGGAATAGACAATAGATGGAAATTATTGGCAATTATCAAGACACTCAATAAAGGAGTGGTTCTGCAGGTGGGGACACATCTCAGTACCAATGCTTTCTGGCTGATGTTTTGGTCACTTTGTTGGTTGTGCTTTCACACTCGTGGTAGGATGAGACGGACTCTACAACCCAAAGAAGTTCCTTAGGTAGGGCAGCTCATCCAAGATGGCACATCAATGTGAGCTGTGGCAAGAAGGTTTGCTTTGTCTGTCAGCATAGTGTTCAGAGGCTGGAGGCGCTACCAGGAGACAGGCCAGTACACCAGGAGACGTGGAGGGGGCTGTAGGAGGGCAACAACCCAGCAGCAGGACCGCTACCTCTGCCTTTGTGCAAGGAGGAACTATTAAAATAATGGTTCAGCTTCAAATCATTGCCTTTAAGAAGACTTGTTTTTCAGTCAGATAATCCTTATTTAGCAATACTTTTGTTTGTTCTGTTTTCTTGTAGTGTTCTCATGACCTTTATAAGGATTGGCTCATTGGTTTATAATTATCATACTTGTCCTATGTCTGTACACAAAATAAAGTCCCAATATATCACCACCAGGAAACTCCCTAAGTTCACCATGACCTGTACTGTATTCAGTATTATCAGTGAGAAAGGATGTTGGGAGTATCATACATCATGAATATCCTGCAGATGTATTGACAAGCACCTGTTATTTAATTATTTTACGCCAAGGATAACATATTATTTACATAATCTCATACGCATGTATCAAAGCACAACCCATGTTGATTGGGGTATATAATTACATTACATCTTAAAATAAACAGAATCATTCTCTTGAGACAGTCTGTAGTGAGTGTCTTATTTGAAGTGTCATTCCTATAGGAAATCTTTATAGGTAATCTAATTCGTCTACCTGAGAAGAAGCGAGATCCCCTCCCGTCTTTAACAGCTGGAGGCCCCAGCGAGATCTCTTTCCTTTTTTTTCCTTTTAATTTCATCTGAGACTGAACAACAGCTTTACCCCTATCCCGAACAGAAACAAACCCCGGCCGGGTAAGTGAGTGGCCTTAACACTCTGAGCAAATTTCTCTCCGGGAAAGGTGGGGTCAATCTAGGTCAGTCTCCGGGGATCTTGAACGGGAAACCCTCAGGTAGCAATTTTATTATCATTATTATTATTAATTTCTTTTAATATATATATTATTACTAACAATTTCACATAACTGGAAAAATTACTAATTCAAATACTGTATTGTATTTCTGCACTTTTGCATGCATTAACTATTTCATATAATATATATATAGTGCTTCTACCTCAGCTAATCCCCAATCATTGCTGCTTCCAACTTAACTAACGTTCATACTAAGTGTAACTGTGTTAAGTTCATGCTTATTATAGCAAAAATGTACGAGATATAAGTGATTAGATGACGTGTGCTGAATGCGTGTGTAGTACTCTGGTTAGCAAATACAACAATGGAGCTGTCACGCATTTTAGGAAGCTGCGAGATTAGTGTGGGATCTGAAGGTTGGGGGCTACGGGAGGAAGATAATACATTCCTTACGTTAGTATATGTGAATATTAACAGTCATTGTTTTGTTGAACCTTATACCATTTATGAATATTGTGATATTGATTCAGCTAGAGCAATAAATAGAATCCAGGATTCACAGGATATAAAGTTATTTTGCCCTGTTGCCCTAGAAAATTTTAATAGGAATTGGAGTACGAGAAGTGCTGTGGTGGAGAATGAGGAGGTGTTAATGATTGAAGTGGTGATTAAGAGAAATGAATAATTGATAGGCTGGAAAAGCATACATGACTTGTGAAAAGTGTTTGTGCTCGGTTAAAGTAGTGAGAAAGCGAAAGCCTCATCGTAGGGATACTGCTTCGTTTCTGGAAAGAATACATTTGTACCCTGTATGTGCACACCAGTATAGGAGAAGTAACGTTACATACTGAGTTTTCCCTGCCATATTGTTCCACATCCACACACTATAGGTAAAGAGTGGCAGTATATTATAGAAAGCAGATGGTATATGCCTGTGTGACAGGATATTATTACTCATAATAATTATCTTGCCAATATTGGCACGGACTCAGGAATAGACGTAGGATATTTTTCAAGTGAGGACTCTGACCCAGATGTATGAAGAATATATAGCGATTGCTTTTGGAACGGTTTTGTTTATAATACTCTACATTTATTTGTTTAGACGAACTTGTCTCAGCATCAGAGCAGAGCAAAGAGTTGCAGTTCAGCTTAAGGCCCTCGAATCAGGGGTAACTGGCTAACGTACTTGACCAGTTGATCCAGCTGATTGAATCAGGGGTAACCAGCTAACGTATCTGACTGGTTGACCCAGCTGATTATATAGCAGGATACTGAAGATAGGGATCGCAACCCTTGACAAATCTTGTTATGGGTGCTCAAGTCTCCAGATCAAGGAATAAGGATCCGAGGTGCACCATGTGTGATCTTGTGAGAAGGGAGCACGGCAGGGCAGCTGTAAAAGATGCAACAAAGATATTGAAAAGGGCTGGTATGCCAGCCAAGGGATGCCTAGATGCTGAGAGATGGAAACGGTTCAGTCAGGAACATTCGCAATGGATTGATAAGCATGATTACGGAGCACAGGTTGCAGCCTGGTTGAGAACTAGTGAGAGACATCATCCCCTTTTAATTCCCGATGATGACGATGAAACTGATCAGGTAGTGATCAGAAGCAGATCTCATGTCATACAACCCCCGACACCTAGTCGGGAACAAGGTCCAATCCAGGCTGCGCCCTCCGCTCCTTCAGAGAATAGATTAGAGCCAAGTGATAGATCAGAGTCAAATGTAAGTGTTGAGAAAGAAAAATCACTGTCCGAGGTTTCTACCTCCCCAACAACCATACATAGTGCCAGCACTATGCCATATATGGACGAATCAATTAATCAGGTTCTCCAATCTCCTTCCCCATCACTCACGATGTATCCGATCATATCATCACAGCCACAACACTCACCTCATTACACCTATGCCCAACAACCCGTTCTGATGCCACAGCACCAGACACCCGTCCTGATGCCAAAGCAACAGGGCTATCAGTATTCTCACGTTTTGTATCCGCCACTCCCAGTCAGTCCAGGTACACCTGAGAACCCCCCCGCCTACGCTATAGGAAACCATTTTCCAGGGATCCCATCTGGGTCTACTGATAGTTTCTCCACCCCAACAAAGAGGAAACAAACAAAGTCCTCCCGAGAAAGACACCTATCAATTCTCTCCCCCGCATAGTACTACATCTACTACAGATAGTGACCGATCCCTTCACCTGCATATGACACCATCCCCATCCATGACTCCACGTGAGACAATAATTTTAAAACTAAAAGTAGGCAAGGATGGGACTTGGGGGGGTAGAGGATAAAGAGAGAGAAAGGGAAAATCTGGCTATCAGCTCAGTTGCCAGTGAGGAGGACGGTGGAGAGGAGAACGCAGGCACACACATGCAGTCCACAGCCCCTCCCCGCACTCAGCAGCTAAGAGGAACAATAGCACTACGCTCTAAAACATGGATCTGCCCAGGATGTCAGGATAGTAATACAATATTTCAGTGTGAAAACTGTAATCTCGACAAAAGAAAACCAGAGACGGCTGCGTTCCCAGTCATTACACAAACAACCAGGGGTACACAGGGGGATGCAGGACAACAGGTAAAACGGATACCACCACTTGGTATAAACCATGGTCTACGTCAGAGCAATTGTCAATGGCAAATAGTTTTCCAGACATGTATAAAAATCCGATAGGATATTATAAGGTCGGTGAAAGGGGTAGCTGAGAACTATGACGCTACGTGGAGTGATCTGGTACTGCTCTGTAGTCTCAATGGTGGAGTGCCGCTTGTGGAAAAAGTAAAACAAGTCCATGAAGGAAATGGTATACAAGCGCTACCAGATGACACTAAAACTCTAGACTCGGGGAAACAGTTTATTCTCCGGTTGAATGCAGTTACGAAAACAATGGCAGAAAGCCTTATCTCAGGGCCGCCAGAGATATTCCAAGAACACGAGGAAGCTGTAGACAAATTCCATGCTAGGTGCGTAGCTGTGTTTAAATATCATGATTATAATTTGAATAATACAAGGGAATTGGGGTTTCTGAGAATTATGTTTATCACTGGTCTCAGAGAAGACCTCAGGGCACAGGTGTTTAAGCTGCACCCAGAATGCTTATATGCCCCTTGGAGCAGTCAATATCCACATTCAGAGGATTAGAACAGGCCATAAATAAGAGAAAAAGAAAGATAAGGTCACCACAATTATGGTAAATATACACCCAGATGCCTTTCAGGACACTATTAAGGACACAGTGAAGTCAGCCACTCGAACTACTTTAGGCGGAAGAGTAGACGAAAAAAAAAAATGGACCCAGAGGATTGTAAACAAAGGGTTTCTGTTTTGGGTACGGTGAGAAGGGTCACATCTAAAGGAAACTGAACCTGTAAATGCTAAAGATAGCACATGCTATTGACTTATGTACCCATCTACTTGTCTCAGATAAATATCCTAGAAATTTAATACGTGCAGACATTCTTAATGCAATGAATGCGATCATTAAATTTGGAAAGAAAGGTGTTACCATTGCAGGTCCATTATCTGAAACAACAATATCAACAATGATGTCAATAATTCAACTTGAAAAGGAGGTGGATACAGGTCTCGATGACGACATACAGGAGATGCCTGGTAACGTACCAACCGTACTATGGGTACAAGATAAAACGGATGTTGGACTGTTAAAAATAACCCCAGTAACAATTAGGTTGAAGCCTCGTGTTGCACCGGTACGTATGAGACAATATCCCCTGAGCAAGGAGCAAACAGAAGCAATTGCACTACAGGTGAATAAATACCTAGAAAAAGGTATAATCAAGGAATGCATGGTCCATGATTTGAGAGAGATTAATAAATTAATGGTTGTAGACACGCCCATAGTACCAAATCCATATACCGTATTAAATCAAATTCCATCTAATGCAACATTTTTCACAGTGATTGACCTCAGTAATGCTTTCTTCTCAGTGCCAATAGATGATAAGAGCCAGCTGCTGTTTGCCTTCATCCATGGAGGAAAGCAGTATTGCTGGACCCGGTTGCCTCAGGGGGGAGCAACTTCTCCCTCCATCTTCTCAGAGGCAATGGCAGGAGTACTTCTCTCTTGGCATCCTGAGAATCAAGACATTCAGCTACTTCAGTATGTGGATGATCTACTGTTGTGTACCCCAAGTAAGGATGTATGTTTAAAAGAGACATTATCTTTACTAATCTTCTTGTACCACGAAGGTTGCAAGGTATCCAAGGAAAAACTGCAAATTGCAAAGGAAAGAGTAGTGTTCTTAGGACATTGTATCTCCTTCCCACTCAAACATATCACTCCAGAAAGGAAAAAAAAACAAAAAAAAAAAACAATCAGTCAGGCTGTAGAACCAACAACTTCCAGCACATTAAGAACGTTCCTGGGGCTGGTCAGCTACTGTAGAGAGTGGATTCCTTCTGCATCTGCCATTATGCAGCCCCTATTTGACGTGCTTTCTGCATGCAATAAGGGCCAGCTTTATTTGCTGACCCTAGAAGAAAAACAGGGGTTTCAAATGTTCAAGGATGCCATTCTCTCAGCACCAGCACTAGAAATCCCCAACTACGGCCTACCATTTTTCCTTTTCTGTCATAAATCAGGGGGGCATGCTAAAGGTGTGCTCACCCAAAAACATGGAGGTAGACATCGTCCTCTAGGATACTACTCTGCTCAGCTCGATATTGTTGCAAAGGGGGCAACCTCATGCATCAGAGAGGTAGCCGCCTGTGTAATGTTGAAAGAAAAGGTGGCTGATATAGTGCTAGACAATGCACTAGAAATTCAAGCTCCCCATTCAGTACAGGAGCTTCTGCTCCAGGCCAGGACAAAACACCTTTCCATGAGCAGATTGACCAAGTACGAGGTGGCATTATTGACACCCCCAAATGTAACTATCAGAAGGTGTATGACTCTTAACCCTGCCATACTAATACCTGAACCAATTGATGATGAAACATTACACTTTGAGCATAACTGCTTTGAGTTAATGGACACAGAAACTAAACCACTGGCCAATGTACAAGAAACACCAATGTCCGAGGCGGATCTAGAGCTATATGTAGATGGCTCCCGATACTACCTAGATGGGAAGCCCCATACAGGCTATGCTATAGTCAGTCAAAATGAAGTATTGAAGGGTGAAGCACTGTCCCCTAGAATGTCTGCCCAGGAAGCTGAGTTAAAAGCACTCGTTGAAGCATGTATAATTGCAGAAAACAGAATTGCGAATGTTTTTACAGACACTCGCTATGCATTTGGCATTTGCCATGATTATGGTCCCATATGGAAAAGCAGAAAGTTTATTGGTACTTCTGGTAAACCCTTAAAGAATGCAGAAGCAGTAGCACAACTCCTCAGAGCATTGGAGTTGCCAAAACAGGTTGCTATTGTAAAGGTACAAGCTCACACCAAAGAGTGCACAAAAGAGGCGGAGGGAAACAGGAGGGCGGATGCAGCTGCAAAATCTGCAGCCCTGTTACCCCTCCCAGTAGAAACATACACTGTGGAAGTGTCTGGGAGTGTGGACCTGGATCTCTTTCAGAGCCTACAGGATCAGGCCTCTGCACCAGAAAAGGAAGAATGGACTAAACGCTCAGCTAAACAGGGAAAGGATGGACTGTGGAGAGCAGATGGCAAATACTGTCTGCCAAGATCCCAGTACTCTATGATGTGCACTCTTTCTCATGGACCAACCCATCAGTCCAAGGATGCAATGGTAAGTCAGGTAAAAATCTATTGGGTAGCACCAGGATTCCACTATGCTGCTGTTAAATTCATACAGGGATGCATAATCTGTGCATGTCACAATGTGGGAAAAACAGTGAAAGTGCCACCAAAGTGCACTGTGAGACTATTATACCCGTTTCAGCGACTTCAGATAGATTTCATTCAGCTCCCGAAGGTAGGCATTTATGAGTATGTGCTTGTCTGTATCGACATATTCTCATCATGGCCAGAGGCCTGGCCAGTTGCAAAAGCTAATGCTAAAACAGTAGCCAAGAAACTACTCTCTGAAGTAGTGTAACCTACAAAAGACAAAAAATATATCTCATACCCTACCATCATTATATATAAATGTAAAGCAAAGTTGCATAATAAATATAGGGTACTTAGTGAACTATTTTTGATCAAAAAAAGTATACAAGCCGTCCCACCAGCGGCAAGGTGACCCTAAATTGGGACAGTACCTATACTGTCTATATTAAAAACCTTACTGTATATCAAAGTTGAAGTAATGCATATAAAAGGGTAGACAAATAGGACCGGGTCCCAACTCCAGACCACCTAGGCCCGTGGTAAGCTACATATATACTAATCAGCTCAACAAAGGGGATGCCACACCCTTAAATTGCACAGAATGCAAACAAGACAAAAATCCAAGCAATGTGAACTGAGGTCTAAGATGGTAGACATGCAAGAAATAGGAGCATGTTCACACTAGCAAAAAGAAGCAAAACCTACAAAAGACAAAAAATATATCTCATACCCTACCATCATTATATATAAATGTAAAGCAAAGTTGCATAATAAATATAGGGTACTTAGTGAACTATTTTTGATCAAAAAAAGTATACAAGCTGTCCCACCAGCGGCAAGGTGACCCTAAATTGGGACGGTACCTATACTGTCTATATTAAAAACCTTACTGTGTATCAAAGTTGAAGTAATGCATATAAAAGGGTAGACAAATAGGACCGGGTCCCAACTCCAGACCACCTAGGCCCGTGGTAAGCTACATATATACTAATCAGCTCAACAAAGGGGATGCCACACCCTTAAATTGCACAGAATGCAAACAAGACAAAAAACCAAGCAATGTGAACTGAGGTCTAAGATGGTAGACATGCAAGTAGTGTGCAGATATGGAGTCCCTGAGGTGATAGAAAGTGACAGAGGCAGCCATTTCACTTCTCCATTATTTAGGGAAAATACCTGATCAACAATTGAAGCTCAGCTTCGCAGCAAAACACCCTGTTTCTTATGATGTTAGTAAAGGTGGTCAGCAATGTAAACCAACTTGCCTGGAAAGACATATCCATAGAAATTCGAAAAAGGAACACCTCTTTGCCTTAAGAGATACCCACCAGTGTACAGAAAAGGGAGTTATACATGTAGATGAAGAGACAAGGGAAGGCCAATTGGGAGATGGAGCATCCGAAATGTCCATAAGTATTAACACCCAACCCCAATGTTTGGTTCTCCAATACTATAGAGCAGTTACTACCGACTTAGAGGATTCTTGGTGTTTATACCCACAAACAGTACGCTTGGTAACTATTGTTATGGCCTTCCTAAATGAGTTTCAATTTCAGTTACCAAAGGGCGTATATACAGTATGTGGAGACAAGGCCTACAGATGGATACCCAAAGGTGCAGAAGGCACCTGTACATTGGCTAGATTAGAGCCTGCCACATGGGTTTGGGAAGATGAAGACTTCCCCTATAAGAATGTGCCCAGCCATATGCTTGCAAAAAGGAGTATAACTCCCCCCCCCCCCAAGAAAACATCTCATGGGAACACCCTGGTATCTCAAGGCAGGAATGGTGTTAACTGGTCCCTTGGGGGTAACCTTTGGCACAATGAGAAATGCCTAGATGATAGAGGAGCTGGGGGACGTTTTTGATAATATAACTGATTATTTATTTGATGCAATTAATGTGGAATCCGCCTACATGAAACAACTGATAATGATCACTAATCAACACTCTATGGTGCTAGACTACCTTACTGCCTCGTAACGAGGTTTTTGCCAGGTTGTAGGTCCAGCATGTTGCCATTTTATAAATCCCACTGGTTTAATGCAAGTCACACATGATATAGAACAAGCACAACGGATCAAAAAAGGTGTGCGGAAGGCAAATGCCTTAGATAATTTACCACTACCAGAATGGCTCGCTTGGATGAATCCTTTAAACTTATTTAGGGGAGTTGGAGGGTGGATAAGTGGTGTCATACATTTCTTGATCCAGGCTGTGTTTATAATAGTGGTGGTTGCAATAATCATAAAACTTTTTGTGATGATGATAAAGAAAATTCTTGCTTCTAATTGTAAATGTTTTCCAGGTAAATCTCAACATAAAATTGATACAGACACTGAAGTGAAACAAACCCAAGTCCTTACTACAATAATAACCACAGCACAGCGAGAATGCATCTTCTGCAACAAGATGACTGCAGCAGACTTATCGGATTGTATGTTCTGCGCAAAGCCATTGGTCTGAAAAGCAAATCCTACCAGCAGAGGATGGAACCTGATAGATGCTGAACTCTCAGCTACTATTTACTCGAAGATACCGAAACATATAATCTATAGTTATTATATATATACAGCAATCTATTATATTTAAACAGACATATACAAAATATTCCCTCTATACATATAGTAACTATACTCAGAAATTAGTAGGGAAAGTAAGGGACAGTGGGTCTGATAACAAATTAATTTGAACGGATGCGCAGCAGGACTGGCATCCCACTACATACGGAGGGTTAGCACCGTGATGTCGTGAAGTAGGGTTAATTTGCAGGCCTAGAATTTAGGTAGGGACATGAGGGACAGACAGTATGACAAGATGATAAAAAGAGGGGAATTGTTAAAATAATGGTTCAGCTTCAAATCATTGCCTATAAGAAGACTTGTTTTTCAGTCAGATAATCCTTATTTAGCAATACTTTTGTTTGTTCTGTTTTCTTGTAGTGTTCTCATGACCTTTATAAGGATTGGCTCATTGGTTTATAATTATCATACTTGTCCTGTGTCTGTACACAAAATAAAGTCCCAATATATCACCACCAGGAAACTCCCTAAGTTCACCATGACCTGGACTGTATTCAGTATTATCAGTGAGAAAGGATGTTGGGAGTATCATACATCATGAATATCCTGCAGATGTATTGACAAGCACCTGTTATTTAATTATTTTACGCCAAGGATAACATATTATTTACATAATCTCATACGCATGTATCAAAGCACAACCCACGTTGATTGGGGTATATAATTACATTACATCTTAAAATAAACAGAATCATTCTCTTGAGACAGTCTGTAGTGAGTGTCTTATTTGAAGCGTCATTCCTATAGGAAATCTTTATAGGTAATCTAATTCGTCTACCTGAGAAGAAGCGAGATCCCCTCCCGTCTTTAACAGGAACAGGAGGAGCACTGCCAGAGCCCTGCAAAATGACCTCCAGCAGGCCACAAATGTGCATGTGTCTGCACAAACGATTAGAAACCGACTCCATGAGGGTGGTATGAGGGCCCGACGTCCTCAGATGGGGGTTGTGCTCACAGCCCAACACCTTGCAGGACGCTTGGCATTTGCCACAGAACACCAGGATTGGCAAAGTCGCCACTGGCGCCCTGTGCTCTTCACAGACGAAAGCAGGTTCACACTAAGCACATGTGACAGATGTGACAGAGTCTGGATACGCCATGGAGAGCGATCTGCTGCCTGCAACATCCTTCAGCATGACCGGTTTGGCAGTGGGTCAGTAATGGTGTGGGGTGGCATTTCTTTGGAGGGCCGCACAGCCCTCCATGTGCTCGCCAGAGGTAGCCTGACTGCCATTAAGTACGGAGATGAGATCCTCAGACCCCTTGTGAGACCATATGCTGGTGCGATAGGCCCTGGGTTCCTCCTAATGCAGGACAATGCCAGACCTCATGTGGCTGGAGTGTGTCAGCAGTTCCTGCAAGATGAAGGCATTGAAGCTATGGACTGGCCCGCCCGTTCCTCAGACCTGAATCCGAATGAGCACATCTGGGACATCATGTCCCGCTCCATTCACCAACGTCACGTTACACCACAGACTGGCCAGGAGTTGGCGGATGCTTTAGTCCAGGTCTGGGAGGAGATCCCACAGGAGACCATCTGCAACCTCATCAGGAGCATGCCCAAGCATTGTAGGGAGGTCATACAGGCACGTGGAGGCCACACACAATGCTGAGCCTCATTTTGACTTGTTTTAAGGACATTACATCAAAGTTGGATCAGCCTGTAGTGTGTTTTTCCACTTTAATTTTGGGGGTGACTCCAAATCCAGGCCTCCATTGGTTAATAAATTTGATTTCCATTGATGATTTTTGTGTGATTTTGTTGTCAGTACATTCAACTTTGTACAGAACAAAGTATTCAATGAGAATATTTCATTCATTCAGATCTAGGATGTGTTATTTGAGTATTCCCTTTATTTTTTTGAGCAGTGTATATATACACAGGCGCATATATTTGATCATAAACTGCAATATCTTTGTGTGATCACTAGATGGTGATGCACCCAATATTATCCTATTTATGTCTATTGATATGTATTGCAAGTGGCATTGTTTTTCCCATAACCTCTATGGCATCTTCATAGGTGATTTGATTTAAAAGGAAAATTTATTTAGAATAAAGCTTACAATTAAAAGAGTTAATGATAAGATATAAAAGGTAAATACGGGACCACTATGAATATGAGAGAGGGATCTACCCCCTATATAAATAAAAATTCTGGCTCACCACAATGATGTTTCCACATACGCTCAGACAGAATAATTAAATAATTAAAGTAAACATAACAATTATTAGTTATCAAAGATAAATCTGATGAAGGAGCTTCCAGAAGACTTCATGTTTCTGAGAGAATATTTTATCTATAGAAAAACGTTTTACAGAACATTCTAACAAAATCTGCAGGCCCAGCCTTGGTTTCTTGTAGTTGAAAAGAAACTTGATTTTATACGGCTGATATAGAACAAATAATTAATAATAATAACACATTGGGATATTCTGGATTAAAACAGCTATATTGGTAATTATCTTTATCAGTGTACAGGTAGTATACCGTGATAACTTGAGATTAACGACTCTGGTCTGGACATGTCCAGTAGCTGAAGAAAGATGCCAGTAATGGTGTCTTTCACAAGTAAATGGGGATTTATTGCATACACCATATATTTGTTAATTTTTTTATGAGAAAATTATTATTGTAAAATATCAAACCGATCCAGAGTGGATGTGATCCTTCTTCTCTATCTTGTGCTTTTTGTGCTACAGCAATGTTGATTTTAGTCAATCTGACCTAATTGAATCAAGAATTATTTGGATTTGCAAACTTTGAAAAATGTTCAAAAATTCATGAAAATTGATTGAATAATTGATTCACTCATTTTTAATGTGAATTATTTAGGAATTGATGAGGTTCATCAACAAAATTAACTGGTTTACATTTTCTGACTGAAAAATAGCTTGATCACTTTACCATTTGCACTTGGGAAAAATGCCATTTGTTGTTACTAACATTAGCACCCGAACTTGTGCCTTCCTCACATCATTGGCGTCATCCTTGGAGAAATATATTCCCTTTGTAAAAATAACTAGGAAAGTATAAAAGCTCTGTGGGAAATTAGTCCTTTTAATGCAAAATCTGTCTCCTCGATATCCTTGAAGGTAAAGTCAATTTAGATCTTTACATATATTAAATACAGATGAAGTTGCAGTTGCACATAGATCTTAAGGGTGTTTTCCCATCTTATACATTTATGGCATATTGAAAGGAAATTTGATAAATGTGTAGTAGATCTCACTAATGGGAACCATATCCACTTTGAGAACGGGGTTCCATTATTCTGTTCTGTCATTGTAGTCATAAATAAATAAATACATAGGAATTCCGACCACCTCTCCATTGACAGCAGCAACGCGTTTCACATTTACTGTAAATGTCCGACACACTATTTTATGAGAAACTGATTTAAAATAATAAAAGACAGAGATGTATTTCAATTAATTTAATTTCTAATGCACAATTATTAATAAAAGGAGGATTCTTATAGTGGTGCTGTCATTAATACAGTTCTTGTGATTGTGTTTATACCTGATGAAGGTCCTTGTCTGGGACTTAACATGTGATTTTAACATTTTTAATTATTCATTGAATAAAAAAATGATTTTTAAACAATTCACTCACAAGATCTTTGTTGATGACAGCACCACTTGGGGAACACATCTTTTTATTTCTAGTCACACAAGTTTCATACCAGTTGTGGAGCAGAACAGGGGCAGAGGACAGAGAAGTAATTAGATGCTAAGCCTACGTTCCCACAATCAGTATTTGGTGAGTTTTTGATGTTGCAGATTTTGTGCATCATTTTTCAACCTATTAGATAAATTAGATTTCTTGCAATTTTTACATGCGTTTTTATTCCATTTTTAATTCTGCAGTTTTTATTTCTTCTTGGTATGTCATGTCTTAAATGAAGCTACTTTGTTTTGATACTTACTGTACTGGTATTTGACTTTGACAAAACTTTATTGATACGTGCATGTGCGGATTGCATATACATATAGTCCGTTTTTGAAGCAGAAAAGCACTAAAAATGCATGCACATTTTTTATCTGCAGATTTTCCACATCTGGTGCAATTCTAAGGGGGAAATGCACACATAATACTCAGCGCACCCGCAAGAGAAATTGACATGTTTCAGAATTCAAACCCGCACTGCAGGTCAGATTACGTAGCATTTAAAAAAATACATAGTGACAGTGATATTTCTATAAATCTCATCCGCTTTGCTGCAACTGTAAGACGCTGCACAGCAAATATATGCAAAAACTCATTGTGGAAACTTAACCTAACATAGTTGTTATGCCTTATAACATAGCACTCAGGGTGTGCTGTGCACTTTCTTCATGTAAGGAAAATGTTATATAAAAATAGTCCTATCAATAAAACAGCTTTTGTATTCTTTTTTCTCCTTAAGACATTTAGAATAAGATACACACTACTCCACTGAATCAAAGCTACTATTGTTAGTGATTAGTGTTGAGCGAGCACTAAAATGCTCGGGTGCTCGAAGCTCGGGCCGAGCTCGCCGTGATACTCGGGTGCTCGACCCGAGCAACGAGCCCAATGTTAGTCTATGGGAGACTCGAGCATTTTTGCGGTGGCACCCCCGGCAGTCTTTTAAAAGCCTAACAAGTGCCCAAAACGATAGTGACAGTGCTCAAATGACATGGGGACAGCATGGGGATCGCCCCAGGAAGCATTTCTGAACCCGAGGTCACTGCTGTCAACAACGTGGTCAGAGGTATTAAGCCACTTTTACGGGCTCACAATAAAACGTTCAAAAACGAAAGTGAAACTTTTTTCCTGTGAAATATGTTAAGGAACATCCTTTCCAGGGAAAAGACTTGTGTATAAGTTAAAATAAATGACCAAAAACAAAAATACTCCTCCACACCTTCGGCTATGTTCACAAGTAGCATTTTTTATGCGTTTTTGCACTTTTGTATTGCTTTCAACTATGACAAATGCATTCACCGGGAAATGTCATTTTAGCATTTTACAACCTTATCTGGCCATGTGCTGTGTGACACATGCATAAAGTGCTGAAAAGACATGGGAACAGCATGGAAAAGACCCCTGGAAGCATCTATGACTCCCAAGTCACTGTCTAAAAGTGTGCCCATCATAAGTGATCCTTGCCGCATCAGAAGATGCAGACTTGCAACTATCCCCATGCAAGTTCTAGTCCCAGGGCAGTGTTCAATTGTACCTCCCCCATTCCTTGCAATACAAGCGCAAGTATGCAGCCTGCCACCCACCCACCCCCAGGCTGCAATACCATACTGCTTGCTTGCTTGAACTTGAAATTGGGCCTTTTAGGCATGTGGAGGCGGAATCTGGCCTCCACGTCATGGCTGTGTTGGCGGCCTGGAATCCATACTCAGTCCCCAGCCGCCCGGCGGCCAGGTGTCCATAATCGGTCCCCAGCCGCCCCGCGGTCGGGTGTCCACACACGGTCCCCAGCCGCCTGGGGGCAGCCGGGTGTCCATAAACGGTCCCCAGCCGCCCCTATTTCTCCTTGGAACATCCCCCCACACACTTTTCTTAGCCCGGCCTGCTTTAGGACTAGCCCACCAGAGAACCAGACTCCTCCGGTGGGCCCTGACTTCTCCATCAGTGGAGTTGAGAGTGCCAAGGTGAGGAGCATGATGATGATGACAGAAGTTTGCATCTGCTATGTTTTCTTTTAATGCAAGTGTAAGTGTGCAGCCTGCCACCCACCCACCCCCAGACTGCAATTCCATACTGCTAGCTTGCACTTGAAATGGGGCCTTTTAGTTGGAGGAGGCCGAAGCTGGCCACTACCTCATGGCTGCTTCGGCAGCGAGGTATCCATACTCAGTCCCCAGCTGCCCTTATTTGTCCTGATGTGCCTTATACATAAGATTAAGCGCGTATACCAAAACATTACCTGTTCCCTTCCCAGTGCATTTAGTGGGAAGGAGAGCCTATTCCGCTGTAGTGTGTGCATGCCAAACCCCTGTTCATGGTACATGCGAAGATGCCTCGCACCTTGCACCTGTCGTTGCAGACTTGCAACTATCCCCATTCAAGTCCTTGTCCCAGGGCAGTGTTCAATTGTACCTCTCCCATTCCTTGCAATGCAAGCGCAAGTATGCAGCCTGCCACCCACCCACCCCCAGGCTGCAATACCATACTGCTTGCTTGCTTGCACTTTAAATTGGGCCTTTTAGGCATGTGGAGGCGGAATCTGGCCACCACGCCATGGCTGTGTCGGCGGCCTGGTATCCATACTCAGTCCCCAGCCGCCTGGTGGTCGGGTGTCCCCGCTTGCTCCCCAGCCTCCAGGGGGTGGCCGGGTGTCCATACTCAGTTCCCAGCCACCCCTATTTGTCCCGGTAACCTTTCCCACACTTTTCTTAGCCTGGCCTGCTTTAGGGCAGCATTGGCCGAGCCCACCGGACTATCAGACTCCTCCGGTGGGCCCTGGCTTCTCCATCAGGGGAGTTGAGAGTGCCAAGGTGAGGAGCATGATGAGGATGATAGAAGTTAGCATCTGCTTTGTTTTGTTGTAATGCAAGCGCATGTATGTAGTAGCGGCTAGGCCTGAGGTGGTCAGCGTTTTGGCGCATATCCTACCTCCTCCGAGGATTGCTGGATGTTTTCCTGCTACTATCCAAGTTCTATGACTCCCGTTAAAACAAAGCTTCAGGTGATAAATGATGGATGAGGTAGTGGCAAAGGCGAAAGAGCAGGAGGAACAGGGACCATTCACATCAATATCAGGCCAGTCAACCAGATATGTCTTGTAGGATATGTTTCAGTAACAAAAGGAGCAGTTCGGCTACACAGTTATAGGGCATACAGTGAGTGCAATGCCTACCAAAAATTTCGAGGCACTCCAATGCCCCTTGGAAATGACATGGAGGTCAGAGGGTGTAAATTAAACCTTTTTTTCCATTTATAGCAACTGGGTCTCCTGTGCACTGTTGGCCTAAGCAGTGAATGGAAGGCTTTCCAAAAATTATGAGGAACTGCAATGCCCCTTACAAGAGCCATGTGTGGCACCCCAGGGGTCTGGTCACCACAGTAATAGAGATATTACGTCGGAGAGCAAGTGGGAGGTTTCCTGGTCAGGATCCCTTAAACATGCAACATCCTCCTGCCCCAGTCCTGGAAGGGGAGAATTCTGCCCTTATAAACTGGATCTGGGGCGGGGTTGAGTGAGTCAGAGAACAGAGAACAGTCAGAGTCAGAGTGAAAGCAAGGGAAAGTAACAGAAAGGAGCTCTGAGGGAGCTAGGAGCTAAAGACCAGGGGCTGGAAGCTGAGCAGAGCTCGCCCTGACAGAAGACAATAGGAACCGGACACAGGAGTCCGAGGCTGTGAGGACTTATATATCCAGCAGCAGAAACCAGCCGGCAGGGGATTTCAGGTCCTCTGAGCCTCCAGGCTTATATGGCCAGTCACAAGCAAGGGACCAGCACCGCCGTCGTGGAGCGGAGGCTAACAGAAGGCCCCAAGTCACCAGCCATACGGGTGAGCACTACACGGTACACTCAGCGACGTGGGCTACTTCTACCCGCTTACAGCAAGGTAGCCAGGAAGAGTGCAGACAGACGGGGAGGCCTACAACTCCACCTGGCCAGGGGAACTCCTGCTTGCTCACAGACTGACCAGGCCTCTTATGCTAGCCAGTACTCCCGGGAGGGTCTACCTTATAATCATCAGTAAAGACCCTGAACTGCACTGCAAAGACTCTGAGTCGTTCCTGCTGCGCTCGTGCACCATCACCCCATCATCCACACTCACTGCCCTGAGGCTATACTCCTCCCGTGGGGAGTTATCCCATTCTCTGCTGCGCACACAACACCAGCCTCAGAGGTCTGCCTCGCAGCGGTGGTACTCTCTGACCGCAATCCACGGGTGGCGCAGTCGGACAATTAACCTCAAAACCAAAGAAAGACTGCCACTGGTTTGACCAGCCTGAGCCACGGGACCGGGTCACCGCCACGGAGACTACAGACCCCGGAGACCCGGCACCGGGTATCCCACACACATGTACACACGGCCCAGGGGGCGCGTCACATGCAGTACAGCATATTATTGGGGAGTGGGTCTCCCATAGTATTTGCTTATGGCTTGCAAGCAAAAGCTGACAAAAATTAGGACGGAGCAACTTGCAATGCCCCTTACAAGAGCCATGCAGTACAGCATATTACAAACATAAGTCCCATTATTGGGGAGTGGGTCTACCATAGTATTTGCTTATGCTTTCCAAGCAAAAGCTGCCAAAAATTAGGACGGAGCAACTTGCAATGCCCCTTACAAGAGCCATGCAGTACAGCCTATTACAAACAAAAGTTCCATTATTGGGGAGTGGGTGTCCCATAGTATTTGCTTATGCCTTGCAAGCAAAAGCTGCCAAAAATAAGGACGGAGGAACTTGCAATGCTGGCACCCTGGTGGTATAGTGGTGGTGGAGGCTGAGGATAAGGAGAAGAAGATAAAACAGCCGAAACGAGGAAGCGTATACACATGTGTGGGTGTGAATACACCTCCCAAAATAACACAGTGGATTTGACTTTATGTTACTCTGCTGTCATTTGGTGGTGATGAGAAGTCTGGCCCAATCCAGCCCTTGTTCATTTTGATGAGGGTCAGCTTGTCAGCATTGTCAGTTGACAGGCGAGTGCGCTTATCAGTTAAAATTCCCCCAGCGGCACTAAAAACACGCTCCGATAACACGCTAGCAGGAGGGCAGGCCAGGACCTCCAAGGCGTACAGAGCGAGTTCATTCCAAGTGTCCAGCTTGGATACCCAATAATTAAAAGGCACAGAGGAATCACGGAGGACGCTGGTACGGTCGGCAAGGTACTCCCTCACCATCTTTTGAAACTTTCCACTCCTTGTGAGAGTACCCCGCGCCTCAGGGCCTGTAAGCTGGGCGGGTGTCAGAAAACTGTCCCAGAACGTTGACAGTGTTCCCCTGCCTCTGCTGGATTGGAGTTGCATCTCTCTCGCCTGTACGCCTTGGTTGGGCAACGAACTGTGACGTCTGCCGCTAGCGTGTTCAGATGGGAATTTTTTTAAGAGTTCTGCAGCAAGGGCCTTCTGGTACTGCCCCATTTTTGTAGACCTCTCCACCTCAGGAATAAGAGAGTGAAATTTCTCCTTGTAGCGGGGGTCTACAAGTGTCAACAAACAGTAATGACTGTCACCCAACATTTTGACAACGCGAGGGTCACGGTTAAGGCAGCGTAACATAAAGTCAGCCATGCATGCCAGACTGGTAACGGGCAAGATTTCCGTGTCCTCACCAAGATGACGACTGACCATGCTCTCCTCCTCCTCCTCCTCTTCCTCCTCCCCCCTGTCCTCAGGCCACCCACGCTGAACCGACGGTATGACACTTGTACAGGTACTACCGTCTACAACGCATGATAGCAGCTCCTGTTCTTCCTCCTCCTCCTCCTCCTCTCCCTCATTGTCCCCCAATGCACGTTGGGATGAGATGAGGCTGGGCTGTGTGTAATCACCCGCTACGGCTTCTTGATCCCTCTCATCATACTCTGGCTGCAATGCCTCCTCTTTAATTCTCTGCAGAGAGCGTTGCAAAAGACAGACAAGTGGGATGCTGACACTAATGATGGCGTCATCGCCACTCACCATCTTGGTGGACTCCTCAAAGTTTGTCAGGATGGTACATATGTCAGACATCCAGGTCCACTCCTGAGGTCTTATGTGTGGTGTTTGACCTGAATATCGACGGCCTTGTTGCAGCTGGTACTCCACAACTGCTCTCTTCTGCTCACAAATCCTTTGCAACATGTGGAGGGTAGAGTTACAACGTGTGGGGACATCACACACCAGTCGGTGTGCCGGAAGCTGGAAACGCTGCTGCAACACAGCAAGGGCGGCGGAAGCGGTAGCCGACTTGCGAAAATGAGCTGACAGGCGGAGTACTTTCACGAGCAGATCTGGCAACTCGGGGTACGATTTAAGAAACCGCTGAACCACGAGGTTAAGCACATGAGCCAGGCATGGTACGTGTGTGATCTCACCTCGCCTCACAGCCGCCACCAGGTCACTGCCATTGTCACACATGACCATGCCGGGATGTAGGTCCAGCGGTCTCAGCCACAGATCTGCCTGCTCTTTCACAGCTGTCCACAACTCACAAGCAGTGTGAGGTTTATCACCTAAGCTTATGAGTTTCAGCACAGCCTGTTGCCGCTTGGCGGAGGCAGTACTGCAATGCTTCCAGCTTGTAACTGATGTGGTGATATCTGAGATGGAGGCTGAACATGAGGAGGAGGAGGAGGATGACCAGGAGCTGTACACTGTTGGGGCAACTCTGACTGACATAGGGCCCGCAATCCTCGGTGTGGGGAGGATGTGTTCTGTCCCAAGGTCCAACTGGGTCCCGGCTTCCACTATGTTTACCCAGTGTGCCGTTAGAGAGATGTACCGTCCCTGGCCACAAGCACTTGTCCACGTGTCCGTTGTCAGGTGGACTCTACCTGTAACTGCGTTGTTGAGGGCACGGCAGATGCTTTGGGACACGTGCTTGTGTAGTGCGAGGATGGCACACCGGGCAAAATAGTGTCGGCTGGGGACCGAGTACCGAGGGACGGCCACCGCCATAAGATTGCGGAAGGATTCCGTCTCCAACAGCCTAAAAGGCAGCATTTCCAACGCAAGCAGTCGTGAAATGTGCAAATTTAGGACTGTGGCCTGTGGGGCGTTAGCTGCGAATTTCCGCTTTCGTTCAAAGGTCTGGAATATGGACAATTGAACGCTGCGGTGGGACGTGGACGTGGACGTTGATGCTGTTTCTTGAGAAACTGCCATAACAAGTGAAGACTGAGAGGAGGGGGCATCTTTACATGCAGTATGGACAGGGGATTGCCTTGCACACACAACAGGGGGTTCTATTGCACGCACAACAGTGGAAGAAACAGTGGTGACACCCGCTGACACTGGTCGTGGACCCTGGGTTTCGCCCCACAAAGTCGGGTGCTTTGCTGCCATGTGCCTGATCATGCTGGTGGTGGTCAGGCTGGTAGTTTTGTCACCCCTGCTGATGCTGGCATGGCGGGTGGAACATATGGCCTTTTTGGGGTTATCAGCAGAGTCTTTAAAAAAATTCCAGACTCTGGAAGACCTACCACTTGTACTGGCAACGTCCCTCGTCTTGGTGTTACGGGGAACGGTTGCCTGCCTTCTGTCTGCGGCTACCACACTGCTTCCTCCTGCCTGTTGGGGTACTCTGCCTCCCTCCCCCTGTGTGCTGCTGGACTCACTCTGTATGTCCTCCTTCCACATTGGGTCAGTTACTAGATCATCCACCACCTACTCCTCTTCCACTTGCGCACCACGATCCTCCTCCTCAATTCCTGGCAATTGTGTCTCGTCATCGTCCACCTCTTGTGACAGATTGCCAACGTCGACTTCCTGTGGCCGTGGCTGTTCAAATATTTGGGCATCGCAACATGGGATCTCCTCTTCCACCACTTCAAGCATATCAGGTGAGGGGCCCAAATATGGAAATGGACCAGTGAACAGCTCTTCAGAGTGTCCAAGTGTGGGATCACTTGCTGTCAGACGACACTCGGCATGGTGGGAGGAAGGAGCATCAGGGTGAGGAGGAGTATGCGGTCGAGACTCACGGCTACTAAGAGTTGACCGTGTGGAAGAAAGACCGGAGGTGGTGGTGCCCAGGTAACTGGAAGTATTATCTGCTATCCAATTAATAACCTGTTCACACTGATCAGTTCTCAATACTGTTGTTGTTCTGTGCTTCCCTAGTAATTCGGTCAAGAAGTGGGAGCGAGAAGATGTGGCTGTTGGTTGTAGCACATTTTCACCTTGGCCACGGCCCCGTCCTCTGCACGAACGATCACCAGAACGTCCACTTCCACGTCCCTTGCCACGCGCCTTGCCCATTGTAAATGAAGTAAAATAGCTTACACTTGCACTATCAATGGAAAAAGGGTAATAAAGAGTAGATTTGAACCGTGGAAGAGGAAAACCACAGTTATTGTTTACTGGGGTATACCACACTTTTTTAAATAGAGATATTTGCGGCTGAACAGTGAGCGACACACTCAAACTGCTTTTTTTTTAGGTACCAAAGGCCCAAAACTGGATAGTACAGCGATTTGACCCGTGGAACTGCTAAACCATACTGGAATGTCGGGTCTACACAAGACTATTTTCAACAGATATATTTTTGTGTCACAAAAGTCAGGAGACACTATGGTTTTTCTTTACGGAAAAAACTACCAAAAGCTGAATAATAGAGATTTTTACCGTGGGATGGCAAAACCACAGTTATTGTTTACTGGGGTATACCACACTTTTTTAAATAGAGATATTTGTGGCTGAACAGTGAGTGACACACTCAAACTGCTTTTTTTTTAGATACCAAAGGCCCAAAACTGGATAGTACAGTGATTTGACCCGTGGAACTGCTAAACCACACTGGAATGTCGGGCCTACACAAGACTATTTTCAACAGATATATTTTTGTGTCACAAAAGTCAGGAGACACTACAGTTTTTCTTTACCGAAAAAACTACCAAAAGCTGAATAATAGAGATTTTTTACCATGGGATGGCAAAACCACTGTTATTGTTTACTGGGGTATACCACACTTTTTTAAATAGAGATATTTGCGGCTGAACAGTGAGTGACACACTCAAACTGCTTTTTTTTAGATACCAAAGGCCCAAAACTGGATAGTACAGCGATTTGACCCGTGGAACTGCGAAACCACACTGGGATGTCAGGCCTACACAAGACTATTTTCAACAGATATATTTTTGTGTCACAACAGTCAGGAGACACTACTGTTTTTCTTTACGGAAAAAACTACCAAAAGCTGAATAATAGAGATTTTTTACCGTGGGATGGCAAAACCACAGTTATTGTTTACTGGGGTATACCACACTTTTTTAAATAGAGATATTTGCGGCTGAACAGTGAGCGACACACTCAAACTGCTTTTTTTAGATACCAAAGGCCCAATACTGGATAGTACAGCAATTTGACCCGTGGAACTGCGAAACCACACTGGGATGTCGGGCCTACACAAGACTATTTTCAACAGATATATTTTTGTGTCACAACAGTCAGGAGACACTACTGTTTTTCTTTACGGAAAATATACCAAAACCTGAATAATAGAGATTTTTTACCGTGGGATGGCAAAACCACAGTTATTGTTTACTGGGGTATACCACACTTTTTTAAATATAGATATTTGCGGCTGAATAGTGAGCGACACACTCAAACTGCATTTTTTTTAGATATCAAAGGCCCAAAACTGGATAGTACAGTGATTTGACCTGTGGAACTGCGAAACCACACTGGGATGTCGGGCCTACACAAGACTTTTTTCAACAGATATATTTTTGTGTCACAACAGTCAGGAGACACTACTGTTTTTCTTTACGGAAAATATACCAAAACCTGAATAATAGAGATTTTTTACCGTAGGATGGCAAAACCACAGTTATTGTTTACTGAGGAATACCACACTTTTTTTAAATAGAGATATTTGCAGCTGAACAGTGAGTGACACACTCAAACTGCTTTTTTTTTAGATACCAAAGGCCCAAAACTGGATAGTACAGCAATTTGACCCGTGGAACTGCGAAACCACACTGGGATGTCGGGCCTACACAAGACTATTTTCAACAGATATATTTTTGTGTCACAACAGTCAGGAGACACTACTGTTTTTCTTTACGGAAAATATACCAAAACCTGAATAATAGAGATTTTTTACCGTGGGATGGCAAAACCACAGTTATTGTTTACTGGTGTATACCACACTTTTTTAAATATAGATATTTGCGGCTGAACAGTGAGCGACACACTCAAACTGCATTTTTTTTAGATATCAAAGGCCCAAAACTGGATAGTACAGCGATTTGACCCGTGGAACTGCGAAACCACACTGGGATGTCGGGCCTACACAAGACTATTTTCAACAGATATATTTTTGTGTCACAACAGTCAGGAGACACTACTGTTTTTCTTTACGGAAAATATACCAAAACCTGAATAATAGAGATTTTTTACCGTGGGATGGCAAAACCACAGTTATTGTTTACTGAGGAATACCACACTTTTTTAAATAGATATATTTGCAGCTGAACAGTGAGTGACACACTCAAACTGCTTTTTTTTTAAGATACCAAAGGCCCAAAACTGGATAGTACAGCGATTTGGCCCATGGAACTGCGAAACCACACTGGGATGTCGGGCCTACACAAGACTATTTTCAACAGATATATTTTTGTGTCACAACAGTCTGGAGACACTACTGTTTTTCTTTACGGAAACAACTACCAAAAGCTGAATAATAGAGATTTTTTACCATGGGATGGCAATGCCACAGTTATTCTTTACTGGGGTATACCACACTTTTTTAAATAGAGATATTTGCGGCTGAACAGTGAGCGACACACTCAAACTGCTTTTTTTTTAGATACCAAAGGCCCAAAACTGGATAGTACAGCGATTTGACCCGTGGAACTGCGAAACCACACTGGGATGTCGGGCCTACACAAGACTATTTTCAACAGATATATTTTTGTGTCACAACAGTCAGGAGACACTACTGTTTTTCTTTGCGGAAAAAAACTACCAAAAGCTGAATAATAGAGATTTT
The DNA here is from genome assembly GCF_046119375.1 of Phyllobates terribilis. NCBI lineage: Eukaryota > Metazoa > Chordata > Amphibia > Anura > Dendrobatidae > Phyllobates > Phyllobates terribilis. Next base: position 257,066,634 of record NW_027362761.1, read on the forward strand.
TTCCGTGGGATGGCAAAACCACAGTTATTGTTTACTGGGGTATACCACACTTTTTTAAATAGAGATACTTGCGGCTTAACAGTGAGCAACTCACTCAAACTGCTTTTTTTTAGATACCAAAGGCCCAAAACTGGATAGTACAGCGATTTGACCCGTGGAACTGCGAAACCACACTGGGATGTCGGGCCTACACAAGACTATTTTCAACAGATATATTTTTGTGTCACAACAGTCAGGAGACACTACTGTTTTTCTTTACGGAAAAAACTACCAAAAGCTGAATAATAGAGATTTTTTACCGTGGGATGGCAAAACCACAGTTATTGTTTACTGAGGTATACCACACTTTTTTAAATAGAGATATTTGCGGCTGAACAGTGAGCGACACACTCAAACTGCTTTTTTTTAGATACCAAAGGCCCAAAACTGGATAGTACAGCGATTTGACCCGTGGAACTGCGAAACCACACTGGGATGTCGGGCCTACACAAGACTATTTTCAACAGATATATTTTTGTGTCACAACAGTCAGGAGACACTACTGTTTTTCTTTACGGAAAAAACTACCAAAAGCTGAATAATAGAGATTTTTTACCATGGGATGGCAATACCACAGTTATTCTTTACTGGGGTATACCACACTTTTTTAAATAGAGATATTTGCGGCTGAACAGTGAGCGACACACTCAAACTGCTTTTTTTTTAGATACCAAAGGCCCAAAACTGGATAGTACAGCGATTTGACCCGTGGAACTACGAAACCACACTGGGATGTCGGGCCTACACAAGACTATTTTCAACAGATATATTTTTGTGTCACAACAGTCAGGAGACACTACTGTTTTTCTTTGCGGAAAAAAACTACCAAAAGCTGAATAATAGAGATTTTTTCCGTGGGATGGCAAAACCACAGTTATTGTTTACTGGGGTATACCACACTTTTTTAAATAGAGATACTTGCGGCTTAACAGTGAGCGACTCACTCAAACTGCTTTTTTTTAGATACCAAAGGCCCAAAACTGGATAGTACAGCGATTTGACCCGTGGAACTGCGAAACCACACTGGGATGTCGGGCCTACACAAGACTATTTTCAACAGATATATTTTTGTGTCACAACAGTCAGGAGACACTACTGTTTTTCTTTACGGAAAAAACTACCAAAAGCTGAATAATAGAGATTTTTTACCGTGGGATGGCAAAACCACAGTTATTGTTTACTGAGGTATACCACACTTTATTAAATAGAGATATTTGCGGCTGAACAGTGAGCGACACACTCAAACTGCTTTTTTTTAGATACCAAAGGCCCAAAACTGGATAGTACAGCGATTTGACCCATGGAACTGCGAAACCACACTGGGATGTCGGGCCTACACAAGACTATTTTCAACAGATATATTTTTGTGTCACAACAGTCAGGAGACACTACTGTTTTTCTTTACGGAAAAAACTACCAAAAGCTGAATAATAGAGATTTTTTACCGTGGGATGGCAAAACCACAGTTATTGTTTACTGGGGTATACCACACTTTTTTAAATAGAGATATTTGCAGCTGAACAGTGAGCGACACACTCAAACTGCTTTTTTTTTAGATACCAAAGGCCCAAAACTGGATAGTACAGAGATTTGACCCATGGAACTGCGAAACCACACTGGGATGTCGGGCCTACACAAGACTATTTTCAACAGATATATTTTTGTGTCACAACAGTCAGGAGACACTACTGTTTTTCTTTATGGAAAAAACTACCAAAAGCTGAATAATAGAGATTTTTTACCGTGGGATGGCAAAACCACAGTTATTGTTTACTGGGGTATACCACACTTTTTTAAATAGAGATATTTGCAGCTGAACAGTGAGCGACACACTCAAACTGCTTTTTTTTTTAGATACCAAAGGCCCAAAACTGGATAGTACAGAGATTTGACCCATGGAACTGCGAAACCACTTTGGGATGTCGGGCCTACACAAGACTATTTTCAACAGATATATTTTTGTGTCACAACAGTCAGGAGACACTACTGTTTTTCTTTACGGAAAATATACCAAAAGCTGAATAATAGAGATTTTTTACCGTGGGATGGCAAAACCACAGTTATTGTTTACTGGGGTATACCAGACTTTTTTAAATATATAGATTTGCGGCTGAACAGTGAGCGACACACTCAAACTGTTTTTTTTTTAGATACAAATGGCCCAAAATGGATAATACAGAGGTTTGAACCGTGGAAGTGCAAAACAACAATTCTGTTTCTCTAGCCTACACCAGACTATTTTCAACAGTTATATTTGTGTCTGAAAAAACAGAGACACGCTTTTTTTTGGGGTGGGGGAGACACACCAAAAGGTTAATAAGACGGGTATTTGTACAGTGTGAAGGAGGAAAAAAAAAGGAGGATTTAGATGAGAAAAAAAGGATTTTTCCCGGCCCCTGACACCTGGTGCTAAGTCCAGCAATTTCAGCAACAGGAGCACACAAGACTGTAATGCAGCGTTTGCTGGTATAACCACTGCGTCTCCTATACAGCCTGCCTGCCTGGTATCTGGGATGGATATTAGCCCTGAAAAGGACTGTTTGTTTGTTCTGGCAGCCTTTACAGACCCTACACTAACTATTTCGCAGTTTATATCGCTCCCTAAATCAGCAGCACTGTCCCTACACTGTCTAATCTGGAGCGACTGTGTCCAAGATGGCGGCGCCCGGTTTTAAATACTCGAGGTGACGCTGTGCGGCCAGCCAATCACTGTAATGCCCACAACCAACATGGCTGCAGCATTACAGTGACTGGCTGGCAATCCCTGCATGTTCATTGGCTTTGTAAAGAGCGGCAAACATGCAGGGCGGAGACCCGAGCTCCCGCCCGAGTAACCCGGAAATGCTCGGTGCTCGCCGAACATCCCGAGTAGCGTGATGATCGGGCGAGTACCGAGCAGTATTGAGCATGTTCGCTCAACACTATTAGTGATGTATATTTATTACATTGCATAACAATGACATTGCAACACCAAGAAAAAACAGTTGTGCATAATGGAACTCACAGGATTGATATACAAGTTAATGATATTCAAGAGTTGAAAAAGAAGAAACAACAGTTTCAAAACATTTTGATTTATTCAGTATTGCATAGGAACATCACTTTCAGAAATACATGCACTTAAATGCCATGGTGTGCTAACAATGAGGTTACTAATGGTTGTCTGAGGAATGTTCTGCCAAGCTGAATGAACTTGTGCACGCAAATCATCAAGATCCGCTGCTGGCAGCTCTTTTTCCAAATCCTGTCTAATGACATCGCAGTTGTGTATGATGGGAGACAAGTCCAGAGACGCCATGGTAGCACAACTGACAATGACGAATGGTCATAATAGCAAGAGCTACATGCGACTTGGCATTGTGTTGAAAAATGGCTCCTGGGACTCTTTGGAGAAATGGCCATATCTCTGTTTCCATGACCAATTCATTGTACAAAATGAACTGTTAGTGTACCTGAAATGAAAACTAAAGGGGTCCAACCAGCAACCACCCTAATTCTGGGAGTCGGACCGGTGGTGATGTTCCCTCATGAAGTCATTTTCATGGTGTTGTCTACCACTCTTTGGCTATCACTGTGCGCAAAACAAAAGTGGGACTTAATGCTGAAAAAAATAAAACCTCCATTCTATCCTTTCTGTTGTACTGTGCAGCATGATAGCCTTTGAGAGAAGAGGCTTGAGAGCAATGGAACACCTGTAGCTGGCCATCTGGCTCATAGCCCAAATGCTTTCTGATGGTTTTTGTAGACACTGGCTTGGTATGTGACATTTCACTTGCAGTTCAGAATGGATGATGTCATTATTCTAATCTATTGATCAGTCTATGAAGAGGTTCACTTTGTGCACCCTTTTCTGTCATTTCAGTTCATTTTTATTCACCCAACGACTGGAAGAAGCAATGTTGAACAGTGCTGATATCTTGGTCTAGGTGCCAAGGTCTCTCAGTTTCAGAATTCTGCCCCTTTTAGTATGCAACAAGTGACAATAACTGGCACGACAATGAACTGGAGCATCCCACAATCATAACCCAAAAAGTTTCGAACTGATTTCTGAGTTTTTATGTGGCTAAAAGCAATTTGCTTTCAATCTGGAGTTAATACTCCTTCCACATGCCACAGATTGGAGCTGAGTGCTGGAAACATTCAGATGACCTATCTCATCAATAACTTATATACTTGATAAAACCCTTTATACTTTATTTTATCCTCTAAATGCAGTTTTTCCTTTATTGGTACTATTTCTTTAGATGAGGTTATAAAACAATTTCATAGTAGTGAACGTTCTTATTTTCATGTACATACTCTACTGTATGACTGTGTCAAGCATGAAATATTACCTCTCTGCTGTAGACTCTGCTGTTATATCATGTATTGTTTATTTTTCCGATTTTCAGGCCCTTAATCATGGTGCTAAGTGCAATTTAAGCATGTACAGTATACTCTTAGGGTGTATATCTTGTGGTCAACTGTAATGCAGTGCTGTTCACGTTTTAAGTTTCTGCGTATTTCTCATGAATGTCTCTCCACAGTTCACCTTTATTGGAAAGACTGTAGATTTTCTACTTTCTGTAATGCTCAATACAATTATAAGCCAGTATAATTATGGAGGAACACCAAGGGAACAACATCTCAGCATTCATCTTAGTTGGCTTCCCGACAAGTCCAGAGCTCCAATCTGTTCTCTTCACTGTCTTCCTTATATTATATATTTTAACGGTAGCAGAAAATGTGGTTATAATTGTCACCATCACAATGAATATTACACTGCACAAACCCATGTACTATCTTTTATGCAGCCTATCTGTGTTGGAAATCTGGTATGTCACAGTCACTATACCGAATCTCTTGAATAATATAATCACGCAAAACAAAAAGGTCAACTTCTTTGCCTGCATGGCTCAGTTGTACATTTTTATATCCCTTGCCTGCACTGAATGCTTCCTTTTAGCTGTCATGGCTTTTGACAGATATGTGGCAATATGTATCCCTTTGCGTTATACAGTCATTATGAGTAATACTTTTTGCTTCCATTTGGCAGTCGGCTCCTGGGTGCTTGGCTTTGCTATAGCTATGCTGAAAGTTATCTTTATATTTAGATTGTCCTATTGTGGTCCCAATGTTATTAACCATTTTTTCTGTGATATTTCTCCAGTGCTGAACTTGGCATGTACAGATGTTTCTCTTGCTGAATTGGTGGATTTCATTCTAGGCATGATAGTTAGTCTTGTCCCTCTTGCCGTCATCATCTTCACCTATCTGTGTATTATACAGTCAATTCTGAAAATTCCAAATTCTCTTGGGCAGAGGAAGGCCTTCTCCACATGTACTTCTCATCTTATGGTAGTTGCCATATTTTTTTCCACAACATTTTTTATCTATACAAGGCCTAAAAAGACTAGTCCATTTGATAGATATAAATATGTGTCTATTTTTTACTCAATTTTGACTCCACTTTTGAATCCAATAATTTACTGCCTTAGGAACACTGAGGTAAAAAAATGTATAATAAAAACTCTTAGACTATAGTATTAGGAAAAATAAAATCTTATTAGCTGCTGAAAACATTATTTTTTTTTTTAAGTTTAATTCTTCTTGTAGGTCCACACAGTTTTCAGCATTATATTGGAGAACATTTGATAAAGTCCTCTTAAAGAGGAATGGGGGAACTTTGGCAGAGCTAGCCGAAACTAACTTGAAAACGGCAAAAGTCTGAATTTTTTTGGCCAACTTTGGGCTGCGCCAAAATTTAGAGACATTAGAAGGTGTTGGCAAAAACACCTTGATGAATGTCTTCGTACAAACAATAATGGAAAGAAATATGAATAACATGTTGTGTTCCACTTCAATCATTTTTATTGTACAAGATCATGGTTATTCTATCATGCTCATGTTGTCTCTGTTATAATTAGCGTCAATAAAATCTATATTATACTTGCAGTTCAATGTAGAAATTAATTAGAATGTTCTAAGAATTTTTTTTATCCCTCTCACATACCTTGATGAAGTTTATCATGAAACTTTTTTAGAGGGTTTACGGCAGTTGTCATGATTTCACATTTCATGGAAACGTGTAGGAAAAACAAGGAAAGGCTTTTTTTTTTAACAAACGGAGAGCACTACAAGTGATTTTTCAGCAAAACAGAAATAAAGAAGAGTTTTCTATACAGTGCAAACGTAATGAACAATTTAATAATACAAATGACACTTACTTGTATGTTCTACGCTATATAGTATTTTTATTGCAAAAAAGAAAGCTTTTACATACATTTAAAAAATCAGAATTCATTATTTGGTGGCAGTTTTTTTTTAACAAAATACTACCTTCGTAAGTAATTAACCCATTAAGGCTAGTACTGTATCTGATAAAACTACTTTCTGCAGCAGTAGCTCTGGTCTATTGTAACTAGCTGCTATCAGAGGAGAGAAATGATTTAGAAAAAAATCAAAAACATGTAGGGGCCAATTCATTAGAACTGGTGTTGCACATGCCAGTCATATTGAAGTTATTGCTGGACTATCGTGCACCAAATTCATTAAAAGGCACATGCCACTTACTGAATTTAGCATATCTTCTCAGTGGTCTGCGACTTGGTGCGCTTTGCCAGAAATGTTACTTTGGCATAAAAAATGTTTCTATCGCTGGTCGCTCAGAGGCATCACGTGACCTGTCACTGATGTCACGTCAAGTGAGATGTGACATCAGTGACGTGCTCTCCGTGGTGGATGCTGGGCTGTGGGCGGGGTTACCCCGTGCGTCACACCCAGCATCCACCTCACCTCAGTGAATGAAGAGAGGGAAAGCACGCGGTGAATGACGGGTGTGACGTGCTGGGTAACCCCACCCACAGCCCAGCATCCACCGTGGAACGCAGAAGTGAGTACCCCCTGCTGCAGCCGGAACTTGACGTAACATCAGCAGATGTCAGAGCCGGCTGCAGCCGGGGCCACGTGATGCCTGTGAGTGACCAGTGATAGCGCCGCTCACAGGCAGAAAGGGCACCACAAGGCATTTAGAGCAACAGGTATGGGCCCTGGGGGAATACATTGGGGGACCATATAAAGTAGTGGACAACCCCTTTAAGCATTGTATTCCTTCAGTTTTAGGTGCCAGCCTCATCAGGGACCATGTGTTCGAGTGTAGAAGAAGAACACAATAGACACTAAACAGAAGGCCACCTTCTTGGTGCAGACTTCCATGACTGCGTCGATTAACGCAAACATATTTTACTGCTATAAATCTCTCAAGTATACAGTACATTTATCATGAATGGACACAGACTGAAGAAGGCCCTGTGCAAGAACAATATATGGGTCCTTTGCAGTCTAATAGCTCATCCTAATACACAATTTAACCTGGTTTGGAGGTGGTAGTGGGCCCCCTGACCTTTTTGCACAGATTGCACCAATGGTAAGTCCGTCCCTGATATTTCTGGAATCCAAGTCTCTCTTTCAACTATATCAAACATTGGAGATTGAGATGTACATTTCTTAAATTTAAGGTCCAGTTAAGATGCATGATTATTAGCATTCCTAAGAACGCTTGTTTCACGATAATGATCCTGCCCAAATCACCTGTCAAGTGAGCAAAATGTTTGTAGAATGATCTTTGTTCCTGGAAGAGCATTATCCTGTGTAAACAGCACATGCGCTATTGAGACCAATATCAGCCTATGCACACTGAATAATCTACTACTAGTGTTGAGCGAACATGCTCGACACTGATCGGTACTCGCCCGAGCATCACGCTACTCGGGATGTTCGGCGAGCACCGAGCATTTCCGGGTTACTCGGGCGGGAGCTCGGGTCTCTGCCCTGCATGTTTGGCGCTCTTTACAGAGCCAATGAACATGCAGGGATTGCCAGCCAGTCACTGTAATGCAGCAGCCATGTTGGTTGTGGGCATTACAGTGATTGGCTGGCCGCACAGCGTCACCTCGAGTATTTAAAACGGGACGCCGCCATCTTGGACACAGTCGCTCCAGATTAGACAGTGTAGGGACAGCGCTGCTGATTTAGGGAGAGATATAAACTGCGAAATAGTTAGTGTAGGGTCTGTAAAGACTGCCAGAACAAACAAACAGTCCTTTTCAGGACTAATATCCATCCCAGATACCAGGCAGGCCGGCTGTATAGGAGACACAGTGGTTATACCAGCAAACGCTGCATTACAGTCCTGTGTGCTCCTGTTGCTGAAATTGCTGGACTTAGCACCAGGTGTCGGGGGCCAGGAAAAATCCTTTTTTTTTCATCCAAATCCTCCTTTTTTTTACCTCCTTCACACTGTACAAATACCCGTCTTATTAACCTTTTGGTGTGTCCCCCCCCCCCAAAAAAAAAGCGTGTCTCTGATCTTTCAGACACAAATATAACTGTTAAAAATAGTCTGGTGTAGGCTAGAGAAACAGAAGTGTTGTTTTGCACTTCCATGGTTCAAACCTCTGTATTATCCATTTTGGGCCATTTGTATCTAAAAAAAAAAAACAGTTTGAGTGTGTAGCTCACTGTTCAGCTGCAAATATCTCTATTTAAAAAAGTGTAGTATACCCCAGTAAACAATAACTGTGGTTTTGCCATCCCACGGTAAAAAATCTCTATTATTCAGGTTTTGGTAGTTTTTTCATAAAGAAAAACAGTAGTGTCTCCTGACTGTTGTGACACAAAAATATATCTGTTGAAAATAGTCTTGTGTAGGCCCGACATCCCAGTGTGGTTTCGCAGTTCCACGGGTCAAATCGCTGTACTATCCAGTTTTGGGCCTTTGGTATCTAAAAAAAAGCAGTTTCAGTGTGTCGCTCACTATTCAGCCGCAAATATCTCTATTTAAAAAAGTGTGGTATACCCAAGTAAACAATAACTGTGGTTTTGCCATCCCACGGTATAAAAAACCTATTATTCAGCTTTTGGTAGTTTTTTCCGTAAGGAAAAACAGTAGTGTCTCCTGACTGATGTGACACAAAAATATATCTGTTGAAAATAGTCTTGTGTAGGCCCGACATTCCAGTGTGGTTTCGCAGTTCCACGGGTCAAATCGCTGTACTATCCAGTTTTGGGCCTTTGGTATCTAAAAAAAAAGCAGTTTGAGTGTGTCGCTCACTGTTCAGCCGCAAATATCTCTATTTAAAAAAGTGTGGTATACCCCAGTAAACAATAACTGTGGTTTTGCCATCCCACGGTAAAAAATCTCTATTATTCAGGTTTTGGTAGTTTTTTTCGTAAAGAAAAACAGTAGTGTCTCCTGACTGTTGTGACACAAAAATATATCTGTTGAAAATAGTCTTGTGTAGGCCCGACATCCCAGTGTGGTTTCGCAGTTCCACGGGTCAAATCGCTGTACTATCCAGGTTTGGGCCTTTGGTATCTAAAAAAAAGCAGTTTGAGTGTGTCGCTCACTGTTCAGCCGCAAATATCTCTATTTAAAAAAGTGTAGTATACCCCAGTAAACAATAACTGTGGTTTTGCCATCCCACGGTAAAAAATCTCTATTATTCAGGTTTTGGTAGTTTTTTCATAAAGAAAAACAGTAGTGTCTCCTGACTGTTGTGACACAAAAATATATCTGTTGAAAATAGTCTTGTGTAGGCCCGACATCCCAGTGTGGTTTCGCAGTTCCACGGGTCAAATCGCTGTACTATCCAGTTTTGGGCCTTTGGTATCTAAAAAAAAGCAGTTTGAGTGTGTCGCTCACTATTCAGCCGCAAATATCTCTATTTAAAAAAGTGTGGTATACCCAAGTAAACAATAACTGTGGTTTTGCCATCCCACGGTATAAAAAACCCATTATTCAGCTTTTGGTAGTTTTTTCCGTAAGGAAAAACAGTAGTGTCTCCTGACTGATGTGACACAAAAATATATCTGTTGAAAATAGTCTTGTGTAGGCCCGACATTCCAGTGTGGTTTCGCAGTTCCACGGGTCAAATCGCTGTACTATCCAGTTTTGGGCCTTTGGTATCTAAAAAAAAAGCAGTTTGAGTGTGTCGCTCACTGTTCAGCCGCAAATATCTCTATTTAAAAAAGTGTGGTATACCCCAGTAAACAATAACTGTGGTTTTGCCATCCCACGGTAAAAAATCTCTATTATTCAGGTTTTGGTAGTTTTTTTCGTAAAGAAAAACAGTAGTGTCTCCTGACTGTTGTGACACAAAAATATATCTGTTGAAAAGAGTCTTGTGTAGGCCCGACATCCCAGTGTGGTTTCGCAGTTCCACGGGTCAAATCGCTGTACTATCCAGGTTTGGGCCTTTGGTATCTAAAAAAAAGCAGTTTGAGTGTGTCGCTCACTGTTCAGCCGCAAATATCTCTATTTAAAAAAGTGTGGTATACCCCAGTAAACAATAACTGTGGTTTTGCCATCCCACGGTAAAAAATCTCTATTATTCAGGTTTTGGTAGTTTTTTCCGTAAAGAAAAACAGTAGTGTCTCCTGACTGTTGTGACACAAAAATATATCTGTTGAAAATAGTCTTGTGTAGGCCCGACATCCCAGTGTGGTTTCGCAGTTCCACGGGTCAAATCGCTGTACTATCCAGTTTTGGGCCTTTGGTATCTTAAAAAAAAGCAGTTTGAGTGTGTCGCTCACTGTTCAGCCGCAAATATCTCTATTTAAAAAAGTGTGGTATACCCCAGTAAACAATAACTGTGCTTTTGCCATCCCACGGTAAAAAATCTCTATTATTCAGGTTTTGGTAGTTTTTTCCGTAAAGAAAAACAGTAGTGTCTCTTGACTGTTGTGACACAAAAATATATCTGTTGAAAATAGTCTTGTGTAGGCCCGACATCCCAGTGTGGTTTCGCAGTTCCACGGGTCAAATCGCTGTACTATCCAGTTTTGGGCCTTTGGTATCTAAAAAAAAAGCAGTTTGAGTGTGTCGCTCACTGTTCAGCCGCAAATATCTCTATTTACAAAAGTGTGGTATACCCCAGTAAAGAATAACTGTGGTTTTGCCATCCCACGGTAAAAAATCTCTATTATTCAGGTTTTGGTAGTTTTTTCCGTAAAGAAAAACAGTAGTGTCTCCTGACTGTTGTGACACAAAAATATATCTGTTGAAAATAGTCTTGTGTAGGCCCGACATCCCAGTGTGGTTTCGCAGTTCCACGGGTCAAATCGCTGTACTATCTGTACTATCCAGTTTTGGGCCTTTGGTATCTAAAAAAAAAGCAGTTTGAGTGTGTCGCTCACTGTTCAGCCGCAAATATCTCTATTTAAAAAAGTGTGGTATACCCCAGTAAACAATAACTGTGGTTTTGCTATCCCACGGTAAAAAATCTCTATTATTCAGCTTTTGGTAGTTTTTTCCGTAAAGAAAAACAGTAGTGTCTCCTGACTGTTGTGACACAAAAATATATCTGTTGAAAATAGTCTTGTGTAGGCCCGACATCCCAGTGTGGTTTCGCAGTTCCACGGGTCAAATCGCTGTACTATCTGTACTATCCAGTTTTGGGCCTTTGGTATCTAAAAAAAAAGCAGTTTGAGTGTGTCGCTCACTGTTCAGCCGCAAATATCTCTATTTAAAAAAGTGTGGTATACCCCAGTAAACAATAACTGTGGTTTTGCTATCCCACGGTAAAAAATCTCTATTATTCAGCTTTTGGTAGTTTTTTCCGTAAAGAAAAACAGTAGTGTCTCCTGACTGTTGTGACACAAAAATATATCTGTTGAAAATAGTCTTGTGTAGGCCCGACATCCCAGTGTGGTTTCGCAGTTCCACGGGTCAAATCGCTGTACTATCCAGTTTTGGGCCTTTGGTATCTAAAAAAAAAGCAGTTTGAGTGTGTCGCTCACTGTTCAGCCGCAAATATCTCTATTATAAAAAGTGTGGTATACCCCAGTAAACAATAACTGTGGTTTTGCCATCCCAAGGTAAAAAATCTCTGTTATTCAGCTTTTGGTATTTTTTTCCGTAAAGAAAAACAGTAGTGTCTCCTGACTGTTGTGACACAAAAATATATCTGTTGAAAATAGTCTTGTGTAGGCCCGACATCCCAGTGTAGTTTCGCAGTTCCACGGGTCAAATCGCTGTACTATCCAGTTTTGGGCCTTTGGTATCTAAAAAAAAAGCAGTTTGAGTGTGTCGCTCACTGTTCAGCCGCAAATATCTCTATTATAAAAAGTGTGGTATACCCCAGTAAACAATAACTGTGGTTTTGCCATCCCACGGTAAAAAATCTCTATTATTCAGCTTTTGCTAGTTTTTTCCGTAAAGAAAAACAGTAGTGTCTCCTGACTGTTGTGACACAAAAATATATCTGTTGAAAAGAGTCTTGTGTAGGCCCGACATCCCAGTGTGGTTTCGCAGTTCCACGGGTCAAATCGCTGTACTCTCCAGTTTTGGGCCTTTGGTATATAAAAAAAAAGCAGTTTGAGTGTGTCGCTCACTGTTCAGCCGCAAATATCTCTATTTACAAAAGTGTGGTATACCCCAGTAAAGAATAACTGTGGTTTTGCCATCCCACGGTAAAAAATCTCTATTATTCAGCTTTTGGTAGTTTTTTCCGTTAAGAAAAACAGTAGTGTCTCCTGACTGTTGTGACACAAAAATATATCTGTTGAAAATAGTCTTGTGTAGGCCCAACATCCCAGTGTGGTTTCGCAGTTCCACGGGTTAAATCGCTGTACTATCTGTACTATCCAGTTTTGGGCCTTTGGTATCTAAAAAAAAAGCAGTTTGAGTGTGTCGCTCACTGTTCAGCCGCAAATATCTCTATTTAAAAAAGTGTGGTATACCCCAGTAAACAATAACTGTGGTTTTGCTATCCCACGGTAAAAAATCTCTATTATTCAGCTTTTGGTAGTTTTTTCCGTAAAGAAAAACAGTAGTGTCTCCTGACTGTTGTGACACAAAAATATATCTGTTGAAAATAGTCTTGTGTAGGCCCGACATCCGAGTGTGGTTTCGCAGTTCCACGGGTCAAATCGCTGTACTATTCAGTTTTGGGCCTTTGGTATCTAAAAAAAAAGCAGTTTGAGTGTGTCGCTCACTGTTCAGCCGCAAATATCTCTATTTAAAAACATGTGGTATACCCCAGTAAACAATAACTGTGGTTTTGACATCCCACGGTAAAAAATCTCTATTATTCAGCTTTTGGTAGTTTTTTCCGTAAAGAAAAGAAGTAGTGTCTCCTGACTGTTGTGACACAAAAATATATCTGTTGAAAATAGTCTTGTGTAGGCCCGACATCCCAGTGTGGTTTTGCAGTTCCACGGGTCAAATCGCTGTACTATCCAGTTTTGGGCCTTTGGTATCTAAAAAAAAAGCAGTTTGAGTGTGTCGCTCACTGTTCAGCCGCAAATATCTCTATTTAAAAAAGTGTGGTATACCCCAGTAAACAATAACTGTGGTTTTGCCATCCCACGGTAAAAAATCTCTATTATTCAGCTTTTGGTAGTTTTTTCCGTAAAGAAAAACAGTAGTGTCTCCTGACTGTTGTGACACAAAAATATATCTGTTGAAAATATTCTTGTGTAGGCCCGACATCCCAGTGTAGTTTCACAGTTCCACGGGTCAAATCGCTGTACTATCCAGTTTTGGGCCTTTGGTATCTAAAAAAAAAGCAGTTTGAGTGTGTCGCTCACTGTTCAGCCGCAAATATCTCTATTTTAAAAAGTGTGGTATACCCCAGTAAACAATAACTGTGGTTTTGCCATCCCACGGTAAAAAATCTCTATTATTCAGCTTTTGGTAGTTTTTTCCGTAAAGAAAAACAGTAGTGTCTCCTGACTGTTGTGACACAAAAATATATCTGTTGAAAAGAGTCTTGTGTAGGCCCGACATCCCAGTGTGGTTTCGCAGTTCCACGGGTCAAATCGCTGTACTATCCAGGTTTGGGCCTTTGGTATCTAAAAAAAAAGCAGTTTGAGTGTGTCGCTCACTGTTCAGCCGCAAATATCTCTATTTACAAAAGTGTGGTATACCCCAGTAAAGAATAACTGTGGTTTTGCCATCCCACGGTAAAAAATCTCTATTATTCAGGTTTTGGTAGTTTTTTCCGTAAAGAAAAACAGTAGTGTCTCCTGACTGTTGTGACACAAAAATATATCTGTTGAAAATAGTCTTGTGTAGGCCCGACATCCCAGTGTGGTTTCGCAGTTCCACGAGTCAAATCGCTGTACTATCTGTACTATCCAGTTTTGGGCCTTTGGTATGTAAAAAAAAAGCAGTTTGAGTGGGTCGCTCACTGTTCAGCAGCAAATATCTCTATTTAAAAAAGTGTGGTATACCCCAGTAAACAATAACTGTGGTTTTGCTATCCCACGGTAAAAAATCTCTATTATTCAGCTTTTGGTAGTTTTTTCCGTAAAGAAAAACAGTAGTGTCTCCTGACTGTTGTGACACAAAAATATATCTGTTGAAAATAGTCTTGTGTAGGCCCGACATCCCAGTGTGGTTTCGCAGTTCCACGGGTCAAATCGCTGTACTATCCAGTTTTGGGCCTTTGGTATCTAAAAAAAAAGCAGTTTGAGTGTGTCGCTCACTGTTCAGCCGCAAATATCTCTTTTTAAAAAAGTGTGGTATACCCCAGTAAACAATAACTGTGGTTTTGCCATCCCAAGGTAAAAAATCTCTGTTATTCAGCTTTTGGTATTTTTTTCCGTAAAGAAAAACAGTAGTGTCTCCTGACTGTTGTGACACAAAAATATATCTGTTGAAAATAGTCTTGTGTAGGCCCGACATCCCAGTGTGGTTTCGCAGTTCCACGGGTCAAATCGCTGTACTATCCAGTTTTGGGCCTTTGGTATCTAAAAAAAAAGCAGTTTGAGTGTGTCGCTCACTGTTCAGCTGCAAATATCTCTATTATAAAAAGTGTGGTATACCCCAGTAAACAATAACTGTGGTTTTGCCATCCCACGGTAAAAAATCTCTATTATTCAGCTTTTGCTAGTTTTTTCCGTAAAGAAAAACAGTAGTGTCTCCTGACTGTTGTGACACAAAAATATATCTGTTGAAAAGAGTCTTGTGTAGGCCCGACATCCCAGTGTGGTTTCGCAGTTCCACGGGTCAAATCGCTGTACTATCCAGTTTTGGGCCTTTGGTATCTAAAAAAAAAAGCAGTTTGAGTGTGTCGCTCACTGTTCAGCCGCAAATATCTCTATTTAAAAAAGTGTGGTATACCCCAGTAAAAAATAACTGTGGTTTTGCCATCCCACGGTAAAAAATCTCTATATTCAGGTTTTGGTAGTTTTTTCCGTAAAGAAAAACAGTAGTGTCTCCTGACTGTTGTGACACAAAAATATATCTGTTGAAAATAGTCTTGTGTAGGCCCGACATCCCAGTGTGGTTTCGCAGTTCCACGGGTCAAATCGCTGTACTATCCAGTTTTGGGCCTTTGGTATCTAAAAAAAAAGCAGTTTGAGTGTGTCGCTCACTGTTCAGCCGCAAATATCTCTATTTAAAAAAGTGTGGTATACCCCAGTAAACAATAACTGTGGTTTTGCTATCCCACGGTAAAAAATCTCTATTATTCAGCTTTTGGTAGTTTTTTCCGTAAAGAAAAACAGTAGTGTCTCCTGACTGTTGTGACACAAAAATATATCTGTTGAAAATAGTCTTGTGTAGGCCCGACATCCCAGTGTGGTTTCGCAGTTCCACGGGTCAAATCGCTGTACTATCCAGTTTTGGGCCTTTGGTATCTAAAAAAAAAGCAGTTTGAGTGTGTCGCTCACTGTTCAGCCGCAAATATCTCTATTATAAAAAGTGTGGTATACCCCAGTAAACAATAACTGTGGTTTTGCCATCCCAAGGTAAAAAATCTCTGTTATTCAGCTTTTGGTATTTTTTTCCGTAAAGAAAAACAGTAGTGTCTCCTGACTGTTGTGACACAAAAATATATCTGTTGAAAATAGTCTTGTGTAGGCCCGACATCCCAGTGTAGTTTCGCAGTTCCACGGGTCAAATCGCTGTACTATCCAGTTTTGGGCCTTTGGTATCTAAAAAAAAAGCAGTTTGAGTGTGTCGCTCACTGTTCAGCTGCAAATATCTCTATTATAAAAAGTGTGGTATACCCCAGTAAACAATAACTGTGGTTTTGCCATCCCACGGTAAAAAATCTCTATTATTCAGCTTTTGCTAGTTTTTTCCGTAAAGAAAAACAGTAGTGTCTCCTGACTGTTGTGACACAAAAATATATCTGTTGAAAAGAGTCTTGTGTAGGCCCGACATCCCAGTGTGGTTTCGCAGTTCCACGGGTCAAATCGCTGTACTATCCAGTTTTGGGCCTTTGGTATATAAAAAAAAAGCAGTTTGAGTGTGTCGCTCACTGTTCAGCCGCAAATATCTCTATTTACAAAAGTGTGGTATACCCCAGTAAAGAATAACTGTGGTTTTGCCATCCCACGGTAAAAAATCTCTATTATTCAGCTTTTGGTAGTTTTTTCCGTTAAGAAAAACAGTAGTGTCTCCTGACTGTTGTGACACAAAAATATATCTGTTGAAAATAGTCTTGTGTAGGCCCAACATCCCAGTGTGGTTTCGCAGTTCCACGGGTTAAATCGCTGTACTATCTGTACTATCCAGTTTTGGGCCTTTGGTATCTAAAAAAAAAGCAGTTTGAGTGTGTCGCTCACTGTTCAGCCGCAAATATCTCTATTTAAAAAAGTGTGGTATACCCCAGTAAACAATAACTGTGGTTTTGCTATCCCACGGTAAAAAATCTCTATTATTCAGCTTTTGGTAGTTTTTTCCGTAAAGAAAAACAGTAGTGTCTCCTGACTGTTGTGACACAAAAATATATCTGTTGAAAATAGTCTTGTGTAGGCCCGACATCCGAGTGTGGTTTCGCAGTTCCACGGGTCAAATCGCTGTACTATTCAGTTTTGGGCCTTTGGTATCTAAAAAAAAAGCAGTTTGAGTGTGTCGCTCACTGTTCAGCCGCAAATATCTCTATTTAAAAACGTGTGGTATACCCCAGTAAACAATAACTGTGGTTTTGACATCCCACGGTAAAAAATCTCTATTATTCAGCTTTTGGTAGTTTTTTCCGTAAAGAAAAGAAGTAGTGTCTCCTGACTGTTGTGACACAAAAATATATCTGTTGAAAATAGTCTTGTGTAGGCCCGACATCCCAGTGTGGTTTTGCAGTTCCACGGGTCAAATCGCTGTACTATCCAGTTTTGGGCCTTTGGTATCTAAAAAAAAAGCAGTTTGAGTGTGTCGCTCACTGTTCAGCCGCAAATATCTCTATTTAAAAAAGTGTGGTATACCCCAGTAAACAATAACTGTGGTTTTGCCATCCCACGGTAAAAAATCTCTATTATTCAGCTTTTGGTAGTTTTTTCCGTAAAGAAAAACAGTAGTGTCTCCTGACTGTTGTGACACAAAAATATATCTGTTGAAAATATTCTTGTGTAGGCCCGACATCCCAGTGTAGTTTCGCAGTTCCACGGGTCAAATCGCTGTACTATCCAGTTTTGGGCCTTTGGTATCTAAAAAAAAAGCAGTTTGAGTGTGTCGCTCACTGTTCAGCCGCAAATATCTCTATTTTAAAAAGTGTGGTATACCCCAGTAAACAATAACTGTGGTTTTGCCATCCCACGGTAAAAAATCTCTATTATTCAGCTTTTGGTAGTTTTTTCCGTAAAGAAAAACAGTAGTGTCTCCTGACTGTTGTGACACAAAAATATATCTGTTGAAAAGAGTCTTGTGTAGGCCCGACATCCCAGTGTGGTTTCGCAGTTCCACGGGTCAAATCGCTGTACTATCCAGGTTTGGGCCTTTGGTATCTAAAAAAAAAGCAGTTTGAGTGTGTCGCTCACTGTTCAGCCGCAAATATCTCTATTTACAAAAGTGTGGTATACCCCAGTAAAGAATAACTGTGGTTTTGCCATCCCACGGTAAAAAATCTCTATTATTCAGGTTTTGGTAGTTTTTTCCGTAAAGAAAAACAGTAGTGTCTCCTGACTGTTGTGACACAAAAATATATCTGTTGAAAATAGTCTTGTGTAGGCCCGACATCCCAGTGTGGTTTCGCAGTTCCACGGGTCAAATCGCTGTACTATCCAGTTTTGGGCCTTTGGTATCTAAAAAAAAAGCAGTTTGAGTGTGTCGCTCACTGTTCAGCCGCAAATATCTCTTTTTAAAAAAGTGTGGTATACCCCAGTAAACAATAACTGTGGTTTTCCCATCCCAAGGTAAAAAATCTCTGTTATTCAGCTTTTGGTATTTTTTTCCGTAAAGAAAAACAGTAGTGTCTCCTGACTGTTGTGACACAAAAATATATCTGTTGAAAATAGTCTTGTGTAGGCCCGACATCCCAGTGTGGTTTCGCAGTTCCACGGGTCAAATCGCTGTACTATCCAGTTTTGGGCCTTTGGTATCTAAAAAAAAAGCAGTTTGAGTGTGTCGCTCACTGTTCAGCTGCAAATATCTCTATTATAAAAAGTGTGGTATACCCCAGTAAACAATAACTGTGGTTTTGCCATCCCACGGTAAAAAATCTCTATTATTCAGCTTTTGCTAGTTTTTTCCGTAAAGAAAAACAGTAGTGTCTCCTGACTGTTGTGACACAAAAATATATCTGTTGAAAAGAGTCTTGTGTAGGCCCGACATCCCAGTGTGGTTTCGCAGTTCCACGGGTCAAATCGCTGTACTATCCAGTTTTGGGCCTTTGGTATCTAAAAAAAAAAGCAGTTTGAGTGTGTCGCTCACTGTTCAGCCGCAAATATCTCTATTTAAAAAAGTGTGGTATACCCCAGTAAAAAATAACTGTGGTTTTGCCATCCCACGGTAAAAAATCTCTATATTCAGGTTTTGGTAGTTTTTTCCGTAAAGAAAAACAGTAGTGTCTCCTGACTGTTGTGACACAAAAATATATCTGTTGAAAATAGTCTTGTGTAGGCCCGACATCCCAGTGTGGTTTCGCAGTTCCACGGGTCAAATCGCTGTACTATCCAGTTTTGGGCCTTTGGTATCTAAAAAAAAAGCAGTTTGAGTGTGTCGCTCACTGTTCAGCCGCAAATATCTCTATTTAAAAAAGTGTGGTATACCCCAGTAAACAATAACTGTGATTTTGCTATCCCACGGTAAAAAATCTCTATTATTCAGCTTTTGGTAGTTTTTTCCGTAAAGAAAAACAGTAGTGTCTCCTGACTGTTGTGACACAAAAATATATCTGTTGAAAATAGTCTTGTGTAGGCCCGACATCCCAGTGTGGTTTCGCAGTTCCACGGGTCAAATCGCTGTACTATTCAGTTTTGGGCCTTTGGTATCTAAAAAAAAAGCAGTTTGAGTGTGTCGCTCACTGTTCAGCCGCAAATATCTCTATTTAAAAATGTGTGGTATACCCCAGTAAACAATAACTGTGGTTTTGACATCCCACGGTAAAAAATCTCTATTATTCAGCTTTTGGTAGTTTTTTCCGTAAAGAAAAGCAGTAGTGTCTCCTGACTGTTGTGACACAAAAATATATCTGTTGAAAATAGACTTGTGTAGGCCCGACATCCCAGTGTGGTTTCGCAGTTCCACGGGTCAAATCGCTGTACTATCCAGGTTTGGGCCTTTGGTATCTAAAAAAAAAGCAGTTTGAGTGTGTCGCTCACTGTTCAGCCGCAAATATCTCTATTTAAAAAAGTGTGGTATACCCCAGTAAACAATAACTGTGGTTTTGCCATCCCACGGTAAAAAATCTCTATTATTCAGGTTTTGGTAGTTTTTTCCGTAAAGAAAAACAGTAGTGTCTCCTGACTGTTGTGACACAAAAATATATCTGTTGAAAATAGTCTTGTGTAGGCCCGACATCCCAGTGTGGTTTCGCAGTTCCACGGGTCAAATCGCTGTACTATCCAGTTTTGGGCCTTTGGTATCTTAAAAAAAAGCAGTTTGAGTGTGTCGCTCACTGTTCAGCCGCAAATATCTCTATTTAAAAAAGTGTGGTATACCCCAGTAAACGATAACTGTGCTTTTGCCATCCCACGGTAAAAAATCTCTATTATTCAGGTTTTGGTAGTTTTTTCCGTAAAGAAAAACAGTAGTGTCTCTTGACTGTTGTGACACAAAAATATATCTGTTGAAAATAGTCTTGTGTAGGCCCGACATCCCAGTGTGGTTTCGCAGTTCCACGGGTCAAATCGCTGTACTATCCAGTTTTGGGCCTTTGGTATCTAAAAAAAAAGCAGTTTGAGTGTGTCGCTCACTGTTCAGCCGCAAATATCTCTATTTAAAAAAGTGTGGTATACCCCAGTAAACAATAACTGTGGTTTTGCCATCCTACGTTAAAAAATCTCTATTATTCAGGTTTTGGTAGTTTTTTCCCTAAAGATAAACAGTAGTGTCTCCTGACTGTTGTGACACAAAAATATATCTGTTGAAAATAGTCTTGTGTAGGCCCAACATCCCAGTGTGGTTTCGCAGTTCCACGGGTCAAATCGCTGTACTATCCAGTTTTGGGCCTTTGGTATCTAAAAAAAAAGCAGTTTGAGTGTGTCGCTCACTGTTCAGCCGCAAATATCTCTATTTACAAAAGTGTGGTATACCCCAGTAAAGAATAACTGTGGTTTTGCCATCCCACGGTAAAAAATCTCTATTATTCAGGTTTTGGTATTTTTTTCCGTAAAGAAAAACAGTAGTGTCTCCTCACTGTTGTGACACAAAAATATATCTGTTGAAAATAGTCTTGTGTAGGCCCGACATCCCAGTGTGGTTTCGCAGTTCCACGAGTCAAATCGCTGTACTATCTGTACTATCCAGTTTTGGGCCTTTGGTATCTAAAAAAAAAGCAGTTTGAGTGGGTCGCTCACTGTTCAGCAGCAAATATCTCTATTTAAAAAAGTGTGGTATACCCCAGTAAACAATAACTGTGGTTTTGCTATCCCACGGTAAAAAATCTCTATTATTCAGCTTTTGGTAGTTTTTTCCGTAAAGAAAAACAGTAGTGTCTCCTGACTGTTGTGACACAAAAATATATCTGTTGAAAATAGTCTTGTGTATGCCCGACATCCCAGTGTGGTTTCGCAGTTCCACGGGTCAAATCGCTGTACTATCCAGTTTTGGGCCTTTGGTATCTAAAAAAAAAGCAGTTTGAGTGTGTCGCTCACTGTTCAGCCGCAAATATCTCTTTTTAAAAAAGTGTGGTATACCCCAGTAAACAATAACTGTGGTTTTGCCATCCCAAGGTAAAAAATCTCTGTTATTCAGCTTTTGGTATTTTTTTCCGTAAAGAAAAACAGTAGTGTCTCCTGACTGTTGTGACACAAAAATATATCTGTTGAAAATAGTCTTGTGTAGGCCCGACATCCCAGTGTAGTTTCGCAGTTCCACGGGTCAAATCGCTGTACTATCCAGTTTTGGGCCTTTGGTATCTAAAAAAAAAGCAGTTTGAGTGTGTCGCTCACTGTTCAGCCACAAATATCTCTATTATAAAAAGTGTGGTATACCCCAGTAAACAATAACTGTGGTTTTGCCATCCCACGGTAAAAAATCTCTATTATTCAGCTTTTGCTAGTTTTTTCCGTAAAGAAAAACAGTAGTGTCTCCTGACTGTTGTGACACAAAAATATATCTGTTGAAAAGAGTCTTGTGTAGGCCCGACATCCCAGTGTGGTTTCGCAGTTCCACGGGTCAAATCGCTGTACTATCCAGTTTTGGGCCTTTGGTATCTAAAAAAAAAAGCAGTTTGAGTGTGTCGCTCACTGTTCAGCCGCAAATATCTCTATTTAAAAAAGTGTGGTATACCCCAGTAAAAAATAACTGTGGTTTTGCCATCCCACGGTAAAAAATCTCTATATTCAGGTTTAGGTAGTTTTTTCCGTAAAGAAAAACAGTAGTGTCTCCTGACTGTTGTGACACAAAAATATATCTGTTGAAAATAGTCTTGTGTAGGCCCGACATCCCAGTGTGGTTTCGCAGTTCCACGGGTCAAATCGCTGTACTATCCAGTTTTGGGCCTTTGGTATCTAAAAAAAAAGCAGTTTGAGTGTGTCGCTCACTGTTCAGCCGCAAATATCTCTATTTAAAAAAGTGTGGTATACCCCAGTAAACAATAACTGTGGTTTTGCTATCCCACGGTAAAAAATCTCTATTATTCAGCTTTTGGTAGTTTTTTCCGTAAAGAAAAACAGTAGTGTCTCCTGACTGTTGTGACACAAAAATATATCTGTTGAAAATAGTCTTGCGTAGGTCCGACATCCCAGTGTGGTTTCGCAGTTCCACGGGTCAAATCGCTGTACTATTCAGTTTTGGGCCTTTGGTATCTAAAAAAAAAGCAGTTTGAGTGTGTCGCTCACTGTTCAGCCGCAAATATCTCTATTTAAAAACGTGTGGTATACCCCAGTAAACAATAACTGTGGTTTTGACATCCCACGGTAAAAAATCTCTATTATTCAGCTTTTGGTAGTTTTTTCCGTAAAGAAAAGCAGTAGTGTCTCCTGACTGTTGTGACACAAAAATATATCTGTTGAAAATAGTCTTGTGTAGGCCCGACATCCCAGTGTGGTTTTGCAGTTCCACGGGTCAAATCGCTGTACTATCCAGTTTTGGGCCTTTGGTATCTAAAAAAAAAGCAGTTTGAGTGTGTCGCTCACTGTTCAGCCGCAAATATCTCTATTTAAAAAAGTGTGGTATACCCCAGTAAACAATAACTGTGGTTTTGCTATCCCACGGTAAAAAATCTCTATTATTCAGCTTTTGGTAGTTTTTTCCGTAAAGAAAAACAGTAGTGTCTCCTGACTGTTGTGACACAAAAATATATCTGTTGAAAATAGTCTTGTGTAGGCCCGACATCCCAGTGTGGTTTAGCAGTTCCACGGGTCAAATCGCTGTACTATCCAGTTTTGGGCCTTTGGTATCTAAAAAAAAAGCAGTTTGAGTGTGTCGCTCACTGTTCAGCCGCAAATATCTCTTTTTAAAAAAGTGTGGTATACCCCAGTAAACAATAGCTGTGGTTTTGCCATCCCAAGGTAAAAAATCTCTGTTATTCAGCTTTTGGTATTTTTTTCCGTAAAGAAAAACAGTAGTGTCTCCTGACTGTTGTGACACAAAAATATATCTGTTGAAAATAGTCTTGTGTAGGCCCGACATCCCAGTGTAGTTTCGCAGTTCCACGGGTCAAATCGCTGTACTATCCAGTTTTGGGCCTTTGGTATCTAAAAAAAAAGCAGTTTGAGTGTGTCGCTCACTGTTCAGCCGCAAATATCTCTATTATAAAAAGTGTGGTATACCCAAGTAAACAATAACTGTGGTTTTGCCATCCCACGGTAAAAAATCTCTATTATTCAGCTTTTGCTAGTTTTTTCCGTAAAGAAAAACAGTAGTGTCTCCTGACTGTTGTGACACAAAAATATATCTGTTGAAAAGAGTCTTGTGTAGGCCCGACATCCCAGTGTGGTTTCGCAGTTCCACGGGTCAAATCGCTGTACTATCCAGTTTTGGGCCTTTGGTATCTAAAAAAAAAAGCAGTTTGAGTGTGTCGCTCACTGTTCAGCCACAAATATCTCTATTATAAAAAGTGTGGTATACCCCAGTAAACAATAACTGTGGTTTTGCCATCCCACGGTAAAAAATCTCTATTATTCAGCTTTTGCTAGTTTTTTCCGTAAAGAAAAACAGTAGTGTCTCCTGACTGTTGTGACACAAAAATATATCTGTTGAAAAGAGTCTTGTGTAGGCCCGACATCCCAGTGTGGTTTCGCAGTTCCACGGGTCAAATCGCTGTACTATCCAGTTTTGGGCCTTTGGTATCTAAAAAAAAAAGCAGTTTGAGTGTGTCGCTCACTGTTCAGCCGCAAATATCTCTATTTAAAAAAGTGTGGTATACCCCAGTAAAAAATAACTGTGGTTTTGCCATCCCACGGTAAAAAATCTCTATATTCAGGTTTTGGTAGTTTTTTCCGTAAAGAAAAACAGTAGTGTCTCCTGACTGTGTGACACAAAAATATATCTGTTGAAAATAGTCTTGTGTAGGCCCGACATCCCAGTGTGGTTTCGCAGTTCCACGGGTCAAATCGCTGTACTATCCAGTTTTGGGCCTTTGGTATCTAAAAAAAAAGCAGTTTGAGTGTGTCGCTCACTGTTCAGCCGCAAATATCTCTATTTAAAAAAGTGTGGTATACCCCAGTAAACAATAACTGTGGTTTTGCTATCCCACGGTAAAAAATCTCTATTATTCAGCTTTTGGTAGTTTTTTCCGTAAAGAAAAACAGTAGTGTCTCCTGACTGTTGTGACACAAAAATATATCTGTTGAAAATAGTCTTGCGTAGGCCCGACATCCCAGTGTGGTTTCGCAGTTCCACGGGTCAAATCGCTGTACTATTCAGTTTTGGGCCTTTGGTATCTAAAAAAAAAGCAGTTTGAGTGTGTCGCTCACTGTTCAGCCGCAAATATCTCTATTTAAAAACGTGTGGTATACCCCAGTAAACAATAACTGTGGTTTTGCCATCCCAAGGTAAAAAATCTCTGTTATTCAGCTTTTGGTATTTTTTTCCGTAAAGAAAAACAGTAGTGTCTCCTGACTGTTGTGACACAAAAATATATCTGTTGAAAATAGTCTTGTGTAGGCCCGACATCCCAGTGTAGTTTCGCAGTTCCACGGGTCAAATCGCTGTACTATCCAGTTTTGGGCCTTTGGTATCTAAAAAAAAAGCAGTTTGAGTGTGTCGCTCACTGTTCAGCCACAAATATCTCTATTATAAAAAGTGTGGTATACCCCAGTAAACAATAACTGTGGTTTTGCCATCCCACGGTAAAAAATCTCTATTATTCAGCTTTTGCTAGTTTTTTCCGTAAAGAAAAACAGTAGTGTCTCCTGACTGTTGTGACACAAAAATATATCTGTTGAAAAGAGTCTTGTGTAGGCCCGACATCCCAGTGTGGTTTCGCAGTTCCACGGGTCAAATCGCTGTACTATCCAGTTTTGGGCCTTTGGTATCTAAAAAAAAAAGCAGTTTGAGTGTGTCGCTCACTGTTCAGCCGCAAATATCTCTATTTAAAAAAGTGTGGTATACCCCAGTAAAAAATAACTGTGGTTTTGCCATCCCACGGTAAAAAATCTCTATATTCAGGTTTTGGTAGTTTTTTCCGTAAAGAAAAACAGTAGTGTCTCCTGACTGTTGTGACACAAAAATATATCTGTTGAAAATAGTCTTGTGTAGGCCCGACATCCCAGTGTGGTTTCGCAGTTCCACGGGTCAAATCGCTGTACTATCCAGTTTTGGGCCTTTGGTATCTAAAAAAAAGCAGTTTGAGTGTGTCGCTCACTGTTCAGCCGCAAATATCTCTATTTAAAAAAGTGTGGTATACCCCAGTAAACAATAACTGTGGTTTTGCTATCCCACGGTAAAAAATCTCTATTATTCAGCTTTTGGTAGTTTTTTCCGTAAAGAAAAACAGTAGTGTCTCCTGACTGTTGTGACACAAAAATATATCTGTTGAAAATAGTCTTGCGTAGGCCCGACATCCCAGTGTGGTTTCGCAGTTCCACGGGTCAAATCGCTGTACTATTCAGTTTTGGGCCTTTGGTATCTAAAAAAAAACAGTTTGAGTGTGTCGCTCACTGTTCAGCCGCAAATATCTCTATTTAAAAACGTGTGGTATACCCCAGTAAACAATAACTGTGGTTTTGACATCCCACGGTAAAAAATCTCTATTATTCAGCTTTTGGTAGTTTTTTCCGTAAAGAAAAGCAGTAGTGTCTCCTGACTGTTGTGACACAAAAATATATCTGTTGAAAATAGTCTTGTGTAGGCCCGACATCCCAGTGTAGTTTCGCAGTTCCCTGGGTCAAATCGCTGTACTATCCAGTTTTGGGCCTTTGGTATCTAAAAAAAAAGCAGTTTGAGTGTGTCGCTCACTGTTCAGCCGCAAATATCTCTATTATAAAAAGTGTGGTATACCCAAGTAAACAATAACTGTGGTTTTGCCATCCCACGGTAAAAAATCTCTATTATTCAGCTTTTGCTAGTTTTTTCCGTAAAGAAAAACAGTAGTGTCTCCTGACTGTTGTGACACAAAAATATATCTGTTGAAAAGAGTCTTGTGTAGGCCCGACATCCCAGTGTGGTTTCGCAGTTCCACGCGTCAAATCGCTGTACTATCCAGTTTTGGGCCTTTGGTATCTAAAAAAAAAGCAGTTTGAGTGTGTCGCTCACTGTTCAGCCGCAAATATCTCTATTTAAAAAAGTGTGGTATACCCCAGTAAACAATAACTGTGGTTTTGCCATCCCACGGTAAAAAATCTCTATTATTCAGGTTTTGGTAGTTTTTTTCGTAAAGAAAAACAGTAGTGTCTCCTGACTGTTGTGACACAAAAATATATCTGTTGAAAAGAGTCTTGTGTAGGCCCGACATCCCAGTGTGGTTTCGCAGTTCCACGGGTCAAATCGCTGTACTATCCAGGTTTGGGCCTTTGGTATCTAAAAAAAAGCAGTTTGAGTGTGTCGCTCACTGTTCAGCCGCAAATATCTCTATTTAAAAAAGTGTGGTATACCCCAGTAAACAATAACTGTGGTTTTGCCATCCCACGGTAAAAAATCTCTATTATTCAGGTTTTGGTAGTTTTTTCCGTAAAGAAAAACAGTAGTGTCTCCTGACTGTTGTGACACAAAAATATATCTGTTGAAAATAGTCTTGTGTAGGCCCGACATCCCAGTGTGGTTTCGCAGTTCCACGGGTCAAATCGCTGTACTATCCAGTTTTGGGCCTTTGGTATCTTAAAAAAAAGCAGTTTGAGTGTGTCGCTCACTGTTCAGCCGCAAATATCTCTATTTAAAAAAGTGTGGTATACCCCAGTAAACAATAACTGTGCTTTTGCCATCCCACGGTAAAAAATCTCTATTATTCAGGTTTTGGTAGTTTTTTCCGTAAAGAAAAACAGTAGTGTCTCTTGACTGTTGTGACACAAAAATATATCTGTTGAAAATAGTCTTGTGTAGGCCCGACATCCCAGTGTGGTTTCGCAGTTCCACGGGTCAAATCGCTGTACTATCCAGTTTTGGGCCTTTGGTATCTAAAAAAAAAGCAGTTTGAGTGTGTCGCTCACTGTTCAGCCGCAAATATCTCTATTTACAAAAGTGTGGTATACCCCAGTAAAGAATAACTGTGGTTTTGCCATCCCACGGTAAAAAATCTCTATTATTCAGGTTTTGGTAGTTTTTTCCGTAAAGAAAAACAGTAGTGTCTCCTGACTGTTGTGACACAAAAATATATCTGTTGAAAATAGTCTTGTGTAGGCCCGACATCCCAGTGTGGTTTCGCAGTTCCACGGGTCAAATCGCTGTACTATCTGTACTATCCAGTTTTGGGCCTTTGGTATCTAAAAAAAAAGCAGTTTGAGTGTGTCGCTCACTGTTCAGCCGCAAATATCTCTATTTAAAAAAGTGTGGTATACCCCAGTAAACAATAACTGTGGTTTTGCTATCCCACGGTAAAAAATCTCTATTATTCAGCTTTTGGTAGTTTTTTCCGTAAAGAAAAACAGTAGTGTCTCCTGACTGTTGTGACACAAAAATATATCTGTTGAAAATAGTCTTGTGTAGGCCCGACATCCCAGTGTGGTTTCGCAGTTCCACGGGTCAAATCGCTGTACTATCTGTACTATCCAGTTTTGGGCCTTTGGTATCTAAAAAAAAAGCAGTTTGAGTGTGTCGCTCACTGTTCAGCCGCAAATATCTCTATTTAAAAAAGTGTGGTATACCCCAGTAAACAATAACTGTGGTTTTGCTATCCCACGGTAAAAAATCTCTATTATTCAGCTTTTGGTAGTTTTTTCCGTAAAGAAAAACAGTAGTGTCTCCTGACTGTTGTGACACAAAAATATATCTGTTGAAAATAGTCTTGTGTAGGCCCGACATCCCAGTGTGGTTTCGCAGTTCCACGGGTCAAATCGCTGTACTATCCAGTTTTGGGCCTTTGGTATCTAAAAAAAAAGCAGTTTGAGTGTGTCGCTCACTGTTCAGCCGCAAATATCTCTATTATAAAAAGTGTGGTATACCCCAGTAAACAATAACTGTGGTTTTGCCATCCCAAGGTAAAAAATCTCTGTTATTCAGCTTTTGGTATTTTTTTCCGTAAAGAAAAACAGTAGTGTCTCCTGACTGTTGTGACACAAAAATATATCTGTTGAAAATAGTCTTGTGTAGGCCCGACATCCCAGTGTAGTTTCGCAGTTCCACGGGTCAAATCGCTGTACTATCCAGTTTTGGGCCTTTGGTATCTAAAAAAAAAGCAGTTTGAGTGTGTCGCTCACTGTTCAGCCGCAAATATCTCTATTATAAAAAGTGTGGTATACCCCAGTAAACAATAACTGTGGTTTTGCCATCCCACGGTAAAAAATCTCTATTATTCAGCTTTTGCTAGTTTTTTCCGTAAAGAAAAACAGTAGTGTCTCCTGACTGTTGTGACACAAAAATATATCTGTTGAAAAGAGTCTTGTGTAGGCCCGACATCCCAGTGTGGTTTCGCAGTTCCACGGGTCAAATCGCTGTACTCTCCAGTTTTGGGCCTTTGGTATATAAAAAAAAAGCAGTTTGAGTGTGTCGCTCACTGTTCAGCCGCAAATATCTCTATTTACAAAAGTGTGGTATACCCCAGTAAAGAATAACTGTGGTTTTGCCATCCCACGGTAAAAAATCTCTATTATTCAGCTTTTGGTAGTTTTTTCCGTTAAGAAAAACAGTAGTGTCTCCTGACTGTTGTGACACAAAAATATATCTGTTGAAAATAGTCTTGTGTAGGCCCAACATCCCAGTGTGGTTTCGCAGTTCCACGGGTTAAATCGCTGTACTATCTGTACTATCCAGTTTTGGGCCTTTGGTATCTAAAAAAAAAGCAGTTTGAGTGTGTCGCTCACTGTTCAGCCGCAAATATCTCTATTTAAAAAAGTGTGGTATACCCCAGTAAACAATAACTGTGGTTTTGCTATCCCACGGTAAAAAATCTCTATTATTCAGCTTTTGGTAGTTTTTTCCGTAAAGAAAAACAGTAGTGTCTCCTGACTGTTGTGACACAAAAATATATCTGTTGAAAATAGTCTTGTGTAGGCCCGACATCCGAGTGTGGTTTCGCAGTTCCACGGGTCAAATCGCTGTACTATTCAGTTTTGGGCCTTTGGTATCTAAAAAAAAAGCAGTTTGAGTGTGTCGCTCACTGTTCAGCCGCAAATATCTCTATTTAAAAACATGTGGTATACCCCAGTAAACAATAACTGTGGTTTTGACATCCCACGGTAAAAAATCTCTATTATTCAGCTTTTGGTAGTTTTTTCCGTAAAGAAAAGAAGTAGTGTCTCCTGACTGTTGTGACACAAAAATATATCTGTTGAAAATAGTCTTGTGTAGGCCCGACATCCCAGTGTGGTTTTGCAGTTCCACGGGTCAAATCGCTGTACTATCCAGTTTTGGGCCTTTGGTATCTAAAAAAAAAGCAGTTTGAGTGTGTCGCTCACTGTTCAGCCGCAAATATCTCTATTTAAAAAAGTGTGGTATACCCCAGTAAACAATAACTGTGGTTTTGCCATCCCACGGTAAAAAATCTCTATTATTCAGCTTTTGGTAGTTTTTTCCGTAAAGAAAAACAGTAGTGTCTCCTGACTGTTGTGACACAAAAATATATCTGTTGAAAATATTCTTGTGTAGGCCCGACATCCCAGTGTAGTTTCGCAGTTCCACGGGTCAAATCGCTGTACTATCCAGTTTTGGGCCTTTGGTATCTAAAAAAAAAGCAGTTTGAGTGTGTCGCTCACTGTTCAGCCGCAAATATCTCTATTTTAAAAAGTGTGGTATACCCCAGTAAACAATAACTGTGGTTTTGCCATCCCACGGTAAAAAATCTCTATTATTCAGCTTTTGGTAGTTTTTTCCGTAAAGAAAAACAGTAGTGTCTCCTGACTGTTGTGACACAAAAATATATCTGTTGAAAAGAGTCTTGTGTAGGCCCGACATCCCAGTGTGGTTTCGCAGTTCCACGGGTCAAATCGCTGTACTATCCAGGTTTGGGCCTTTGGTATCTAAAAAAAAAGCAGTTTGAGTGTGTCGCTCACTGTTCAGCCGCAAATATCTCTATTTACAAAAGTGTGGTATACCCCAGTAAAGAATAACTGTGGTTTTGCCATCCCACGGTAAAAAATCTCTATTATTCAGGTTTTGGTAGTTTTTTCCGTAAAGAAAAACAGTAGTGTCTCCTGACTGTTGTGACACAAAAATATATCTGTTGAAAATAGTCTTGTGTAGGCCCGACATCCCAGTGTGGTTTCGCAGTTCCACGAGTCAAATCGCTGTACTATCTGTACTATCCAGTTTTGGGCCTTTGGTATGTAAAAAAAAAGCAGTTTGAGTGGGTCGCTCACTGTTCAGCAGCAAATATCTCTATTTAAAAAAGTGTGGTATACCCCAGTAAACAATAACTGTGGTTTTGCTATCCCACGGTAAAAAATCTCTATTATTCAGCTTTTGGTAGTTTTTTCCGTAAAGAAAAACAGTAGTGTCTCCTGACTGTTGTGACACAAAAATATATCTGTTGAAAATAGTCTTGTGTAGGCCCGACATCCCAGTGTGGTTTCGCAGTTCCACGGGTCAAATCGCTGTACTATCCAGTTTTGGGCCTTTGGTATCTAAAAAAAAAGCAGTTTGAGTGTGTCGCTCACTGTTCAGCCGCAAATATCTCTTTTTAAAAAAGTGTGGTATACCCCAGTAAACAATAACTGTGGTTTTGCCATCCCAAGGTAAAAAATCTCTGTTATTCAGCTTTTGGTATTTTTTTCCGTAAAGAAAAACAGTAGTGTCTCCTGACTGTTGTGACACAAAAATATATCTGTTGAAAATAGTCTTGTGTAGGCCCGACATCCCAGTGTGGTTTCGCAGTTCCACGGGTCAAATCGCTGTACTATCCAGTTTTGGGCCTTTGGTATCTAAAAAAAAAGCAGTTTGAGTGTGTCGCTCACTGTTCAGCTGCAAATATCTCTATTATAAAAAGTGTGGTATACCCCAGTAAACAATAACTGTGGTTTTGCCATCCCACGGTAAAAAATCTCTATTATTCAGCTTTTGCTAGTTTTTTCCGTAAAGAAAAACAGTAGTGTCTCCTGACTGTTGTGACACAAAAATATATCTGTTGAAAAGAGTCTTGTGTAGGCCCGACATCCCAGTGTGGTTTCGCAGTTCCACGGGTCAAATCGCTGTACTATCCAGTTTTGGGCCTTTGGTATCTAAAAAAAAAAGCAGTTTGAGTGTGTCGCTCACTGTTCAGCCGCAAATATCTCTATTTAAAAAAGTGTGGTATACCCCAGTAAAAAATAACTGTGGTTTTGCCATCCCACGGTAAAAAATCTCTATATTCAGGTTTTGGTAGTTTTTTCCGTAAAGAAAAACAGTAGTGTCTCCTGACTGTTGTGACACAAAAATATATCTGTTGAAAATAGTCTTGTGTAGGCCCGACATCCCAGTGTGGTTTCGCAGTTCCACGGGTCAAATCGCTGTACTATCCAGTTTTGGGCCTTTGGTATCTAAAAAAAAAGCAGTTTGAGTGTGTCGCTCACTGTTCAGCCGCAAATATCTCTATTTAAAAAAGTGTGGTATACCCCAGTAAACAATAACTGTGGTTTTGCTATCCCACGGTAAAAAATCTCTATTATTCAGCTTTTGGTAGTTTTTTCCGTAAAGAAAAACAGTAGTGTCTCCTGACTGTTGTGACACAAAAATATATCTGTTGAAAATAGTCTTGTGTAGGCCCGACATCCCAGTGTGGTTTCGCAGTTCCACGGGTCAAATCGCTGTACTATCCAGTTTTGGGCCTTTGGTATCTAAAAAAAAAGCAGTTTGAGTGTGTCGCTCACTGTTCAGCCGCAAATATCTCTATTATAAAAAGTGTGGTATACCCCAGTAAACAATAACTGTGGTTTTGCCATCCCAAGGTAAAAAATCTCTGTTATTCAGCTTTTGGTATTTTTTTCCGTAAAGAAAAACAGTAGTGTCTCCTGACTGTTGTGACACAAAAATATATCTGTTGAAAATAGTCTTGTGTAGGCCCGACATCCCAGTGTAGTTTCGCAGTTCCACGGGTCAAATCGCTGTACTATCCAGTTTTGGGCCTTTGGTATCTAAAAAAAAAGCAGTTTGAGTGTGTCGCTCACTGTTCAGCTGCAAATATCTCTATTATAAAAAGTGTGGTATACCCCAGTAAACAATAACTGTGGTTTTGCCATCCCACGGTAAAAAATCTCTATTATTCAGCTTTTGCTAGTTTTTTCCGTAAAGAAAAACAGTAGTGTCTCCTGACTGTTGTGACACAAAAATATATCTGTTGAAAAGAGTCTTGTGTAGGCCCGACATCCCAGTGTGGTTTCGCAGTTCCACGGGTCAAATCGCTGTACTATCCAGTTTTGGGCCTTTGGTATATAAAAAAAAAGCAGTTTGAGTGTGTCGCTCACTGTTCAGCCGCAAATATCTCTATTTACAAAAGTGTGGTATACCCCAGTAAAGAATAACTGTGGTTTTGCCATCCCACGGTAAAAAATCTCTATTATTCAGCTTTTGGTAGTTTTTTCCGTTAAGAAAAACAGTAGTGTCTCCTGACTGTTGTGACACAAAAATATATCTGTTGAAAATAGTCTTGTGTAGGCCCAACATCCCAGTGTGGTTTCGCAGTTCCACGGGTTAAATCGCTGTACTATCTGTACTATCCAGTTTTGGGCCTTTGGTATCTAAAAAAAAAGCAGTTTGAGTGTGTCGCTCACTGTTCAGCCGCAAATATCTCTATTTAAAAAAGTGTGGTATACCCCAGTAAACAATAACTGTGGTTTTGCTATCCCACGGTAAAAAATCTCTATTATTCAGCTTTTGGTAGTTTTTTCCGTAAAGAAAAACAGTAGTGTCTCCTGACTGTTGTGACACAAAAATATATCTGTTGAAAATAGTCTTGTGTAGGCCCGACATCCGAGTGTGGTTTCGCAGTTCCACGGGTCAAATCGCTGTACTATTCAGTTTTGGGCCTTTGGTATCTAAAAAAAAAGCAGTTTGAGTGTGTCGCTCACTGTTCAGCCGCAAATATCTCTATTTAAAAACGTGTGGTATACCCCAGTAAACAATAACTGTGGTTTTGACATCCCACGGTAAAAAATCTCTATTATTCAGCTTTTGGTAGTTTTTTCCGTAAAGAAAAGAAGTAGTGTCTCCTGACTGTTGTGACACAAAAATATATCTGTTGAAAATAGTCTTGTGTAGGCCCGACATCCCAGTGTGGTTTTGCAGTTCCACGGGTCAAATCGCTGTACTATCCAGTTTTGGGCCTTTGGTATCTAAAAAAAAAGCAGTTTGAGTGTGTCGCTCACTGTTCAGCCGCAAATATCTCTATTTAAAAAAGTGTGGTATACCCCAGTAAACAATAACTGTGGTTTTGCCATCCCACGGTAAAAAATCTCTATTATTCAGCTTTTGGTAGTTTTTTCCGTAAAGAAAAACAGTAGTGTCTCCTGACTGTTGTGACACAAAAATATATCTGTTGAAAATATTCTTGTGTAGGCCCGACATCCCAGTGTAGTTTCGCAGTTCCACGGGTCAAATCGCTGTACTATCCAGTTTTGGGCCTTTGGTATCTAAAAAAAAAGCAGTTTGAGTGTGTCGCTCACTGTTCAGCCGCAAATATCTCTATTTTAAAAAGTGTGGTATACCCCAGTAAACAATAACTGTGGTTTTGCCATCCCACGGTAAAAAATCTCTATTATTCAGCTTTTGGTAGTTTTTTCCGTAAAGAAAAACAGTAGTGTCTCCTGACTGTTGTGACACAAAAATATATCTGTTGAAAAGAGTCTTGTGTAGGCCCGACATCCCAGTGTGGTTTCGCAGTTCCACGGGTCAAATCGCTGTACTATCCAGGTTTGGGCCTTTGGTATCTAAAAAAAAAGCAGTTTGAGTGTGTCGCTCACTGTTCAGCCGCAAATATCTCTATTTACAAAAGTGTGGTATACCCCAGTAAAGAATAACTGTGGTTTTGCCATCCCACGGTAAAAAATCTCTATTATTCAGGTTTTGGTAGTTTTTTCCGTAAAGAAAAACAGTAGTGTCTCCTGACTGTTGTGACACAAAAATATATCTGTTGAAAATAGTCTTGTGTAGGCCCGACATCCCAGTGTGGTTTCGCAGTTCCACGAGTCAAATCGCTGTACTATCTGTACTATCCAGTTTTGGGCCTTTGGTATGTAAAAAAAAAGCAGTTTGAGTGGGTCGATCACTGTTCAGCAGCAAATATCTCTATTTAAAAAAGTGTGGTATACCCCAGTAAACAATAACTGTGGTTTTGCTATCCCACGGTAAAAAATCTCTATTATTCAGCTTTTGGTAGTTTTTTCCGTAAAGAAAAACAGTAGTGTCTCCTGACTGTTGTGACACAAAAATATATCTGTTGAAAATAGTCTTGTGTAGGCCCGACATCCCAGTGTGGTTTCGCAGTTCCACGGGTCAAATCGCTGTACTATCCAGTTTTGGGCCTTTGGTATCTAAAAAAAAAGCAGTTTGAGTGTGTCGCTCACTGTTCAGCCGCAAATATCTCTTTTTAAAAAAGTGTGGTATACCCCAGTAAACAATAACTGTGGTTTTCCCATCCCAAGGTAAAAAATCTCTGTTATTCAGCTTTTGGTATTTTTTTCCGTAAAGAAAAACAGTAGTGTCTCCTGACTGTTGTGACACAAAAATATATCTGTTGAAAATAGTCTTGTGTAGGCCCGACATCCCAGTGTGGTTTCGCAGTTCCACGGGTCAAATCGCTGTACTATCCAGTTTTGGGCCTTTGGTATCTAAAAAAAAAGCAGTTTGAGTGTGTCGCTCACTGTTCAGCTGCAAATATCTCTATTATAAAAAGTGTGGTATACCCCAGTAAACAATAACTGTGGTTTTGCCATCCCACGGTAAAAAATCTCTATTATTCAGCTTTTGCTAGTTTTTTCCGTAAAGAAAAACAGTAGTGTCTCCTGACTGTTGTGACACAAAAATATATCTGTTGAAAAGAGTCTTGTGTAGGCCCGACATCCCAGTGTGGTTTCGCAGTTCCACGGGTCAAATCGCTGTACTATCCAGTTTTGGGCCTTTGGTATCTAAAAAAAAAAGCAGTTTGAGTGTGTCGCTCACTGTTCAGCCGCAAATATCTCTATTTAAAAAAGTGTGGTATACCCCAGTAAAAAATAACTGTGGTTTTGCCATCCCACGGTAAAAAATCTCTATATTCAGGTTTTGGTAGTTTTTTCCGTAAAGAAAAACAGTAGTGTCTCCTGACTGTTGTGACACAAAAATATATCTGTTGAAAATAGTCTTGTGTAGGCCCGACATCCCAGTGTGGTTTCGCAGTTCCACGGGTCAAATCGCTGTACTATCCAGTTTTGGGCCTTTGGTATCTAAAAAAAAAGCAGTTTGAGTGTGTCGCTCACTGTTCAGCCGCAAATATCTCTATTTAAAAAAGTGTGGTATACCCCAGTAAACAATAACTGTGATTTTGCTATCCCACGGTAAAAAATCTCTATTATTCAGCTTTTGGTAGTTTTTTCCGTAAAGAAAAACAGTAGTGTCTCCTGACTGTTGTGACACAAAAATATATCTGTTGAAAATAGTCTTGTGTAGGCCCGACATCCCAGTGTGGTTTCGCAGTTCCACGGGTCAAATCGCTGTACTATTCAGTTTTGGGCCTTTGGTATCTAAAAAAAAAGCAGTTTGAGTGTGTCGCTCACTGTTCAGCCGCAAATATCTCTATTTAAAAATGTGTGGTATACCCCAGTAAACAATAACTGTGGTTTTGACATCCCACGGTAAAAAATCTCTATTATTCAGCTTTTGGTAGTTTTTTCCGTAAAGAAAAGCAGTAGTGTCTCCTGACTGTTGTGACACAAAAATATATCTGTTGAAAATAGACTTGTGTAGGCCCGACATCCCAGTGTGGTTTCGCAGTTCCACGGGTCAAATCGCTGTACTATCCAGGTTTGGGCCTTTGGTATCTAAAAAAAAAGCAGTTTGAGTGTGTCGCTCACTGTTCAGCCGCAAATATCTCTATTTAAAAAAGTGTGGTATACCCCAGTAAACAATAACTGTGGTTTTGCCATCCCACGGTAAAAAATCTCTATTATTCAGGTTTTGGTAGTTTTTTCCGTAAAGAAAAACAGTAGTGTCTCCTGACTGTTGTGACACAAAAATATATCTGTTGAAAATAGTCTTGTGTAGGCCCGACATCCCAGTGTGGTTTCGCAGTTCCACGGGTCAAATCGCTGTACTATCCAGTTTTGGGCCTTTGGTATCTTAAAAAAAAGCAGTTTGAGTGTGTCGCTCACTGTTCAGCCGCAAATATCTCTATTTAAAAAAGTGTGGTATACCCCAGTAAACGATAACTGTGCTTTTGCCATCCCACGGTAAAAAATCTCTATTATTCAGGTTTTGGTAGTTTTTTCCGTAAAGAAAAACAGTAGTGTCTCTTGACTGTTGTGACACAAAAATATATCTGTTGAAAATAGTCTTGTGTAGGCCCGACATCCCAGTGTGGTTTCGCAGTTCCACGGGTCAAATCGCTGTACTATCCAGTTTTGGGCCTTTGGTATCTAAAAAAAAAGCAGTTTGAGTGTGTCGCTCACTGTTCAGCCGCAAATATCTCTATTTAAAAAAGTGTGGTATACCCCAGTAAACAATAACTGTGGTTTTGCCATCCTACGTTAAAAAATCTCTATTATTCAGGTTTTGGTAGTTTTTTCCCTAAAGATAAACAGTAGTGTCTCCTGACTGTTGTGACACAAAAATATATCTGTTGAAAATAGTCTTGTGTAGGCCCAACATCCCAGTGTGGTTTCGCAGTTCCACGGGTCAAATCGCTGTACTATCCAGTTTTGGGCCTTTGGTATCTAAAAAAAAAGCAGTTTGAGTGTGTCGCTCACTGTTCAGCCGCAAATATCTCTATTTACAAAAGTGTGGTATACCCCAGTAAAGAATAACTGTGGTTTTGCCATCCCACGGTAAAAAATCTCTATTATTCAGGTTTTGGTAGTTTTTTCCGTAAAGAAAAACAGTAGTGTCTCCTGACTGTTGTGACACAAAAATATATCTGTTGAAAATAGTCTTGTGTAGGCCCGACATCCCAGTGTGGTTTCGCAGTTCCACGAGTCAAATCGCTGTACTATCTGTACTATCCAGTTTTGGGCCTTTGGTATCTAAAAAAAAAGCAGTTTGAGTGGGTCGCTCACTGTTCAGCAGCAAATATCTCTATTTAAAAAAGTGTGGTATACCCCAGTAAACAATAACTGTGGTTTTGCTATCCCACGGTAAAAAATCTCTATTATTCAGCTTTTGGTAGTTTTTTCCGTAAAGAAAAACAGTAGTGTCTCCTGACTGTTGTGACACAAAAATATATCTGTTGAAAATAGTCTTGTGTATGCCCGACATCCCAGTGTGGTTTCGCAGTTCCACGGGTCAAATCGCTGTACTATCCAGTTTTGGGCCTTTGGTATCTAAAAAAAAAGCAGTTTGAGTGTGTCGCTCACTGTTCAGCCGCAAATATCTCTTTTTAAAAAAGTGTGGTATACCCCAGTAAACAATAACTGTGGTTTTGCCATCCCAAGGTAAAAAATCTCTGTTATTCAGCTTTTGGTATTTTTTTCCGTAAAGAAAAACAGTAGTGTCTCCTGACTGTTGTGACACAAAAATATATCTGTTGAAAATAGTCTTGTGTAGGCCCGACATCCCAGTGTAGTTTCGCAGTTCCACGGGTCAAATCGCTGTACTATCCAGTTTTGGGCCTTTGGTATCTAAAAAAAAAGCAGTTTGAGTGTGTCGCTCACTGTTCAGCCACAAATATCTCTATTATAAAAAGTGTGGTATACCCCAGTAAACAATAACTGTGGTTTTGCCATCCCACGGTAAAAAATCTCTATTATTCAGCTTTTGCTAGTTTTTTCCGTAAAGAAAAACAGTAGTGTCTCCTGACTGTTGTGACACAAAAATATATCTGTTGAAAAGAGTCTTGTGTAGGCCCGACATCCCAGTGTGGTTTCGCAGTTCCATGGGTCAAATCGCTGTACTATCCAGTTTTGGGCCTTTGGTATCTAAAAAAAAAAGCAGTTTGAGTGTGTCGCTCACTGTTCAGCCGCAAATATCTCTATTTAAAAAAGTGTGGTATACCCCAGTAAAAAATAACTGTGGTTTTGCCATCCCACGGTAAAAAATCTCTATATTCAGGTTTTGGTAGTTTTTTTCGTAAAGAAAAACAGTAGTGTCTCCTGACTGTTGTGACACAAAAATATATCTGTTGAAAATAGTCTTGTGTAGGCCCGACATCCCAGTGTGGTTTCGCAGTTCCACGGGTCAAATCGCTGTACTATCCAGTTTTGGGCCTTTGGTATCTAAAAAAAAAGCAGTTTGAGTGTGTCGCTCACTGTTCAGCCGCAAATATCTCTATTTAAAAAAGTGTGGTATACCCCAGTAAACAATAACTGTGGTTTTGCTATCCCACGGTAAAAAATCTCTATTATTCAGCTTTTGGTAGTTTTTTCCGTAAAGAAAAACAGTAGTGTCTCCTGACTGTTGTGACACAAAAATATATCTGTTGAAAATAGTCTTGCGTAGGCCCGACATCCCAGTGTGGTTTCGCAGTTCCACGGGTCAAATCGCTGTACTATTCAGTTTTGGGCCTTTGGTATCTAAAAAAAAAGCAGTTTGAGTGTGTCGCTCACTGTTCAGCCGCAAATATCTCTATTTAAAAACGTGTGGTATACCCCAGTAAACAATAACTGTGGTTTTGACATCCCACGGTAAAAAATCTCTATTATTCAGCTTTTGGTAGTTTTTTCCGTAAAGAAAAGCAGTAGTGTCTCCTGACTGTTGTGACACAAAAATATATCTGTTGAAAATAGTCTTGTGTAGGCCCGACATCCCAGTGTGGTTTTGCAGTTCCACGGGTCAAATCGCTGTACTATCCAGTTTTGGGCCTTTGGTATCTAAAAAAAAAGCAGTTTGAGTGTGTCGCTCACTGTTCAGCCGCAAATATCTCTATTTAAAAAAGTGTGGTATACCCCAGTAAACAATAACTGTGGTTTTGCTATCCCACGGTAAAAAATCTCTATTATTCAGCTTTTGGTAGTTTTTTCCGTAAAGAAAAACAGTAGTGTCTCCTGACTGTTGTGACACAAAAATATATCTGTTGAAAATAGTCTTGTGTAGGCCCGACATCCCAGTGTGGTTTAGCAGTTCCACGGGTCAAATCGCTGTACTATCCAGTTTTGGGCCTTTGGTATCTAAAAAAAAAGCAGTTTGAGTGTGTCGCTCACTGTTCAGCCGCAAATATCTCTTTTTAAAAAAGTGTGGTATACCCCAGTAAACAATAGCTGTGGTTTTGCCATCCCAAGGTAAAAAATCTCTGTTATTCAGCTTTTGGTATTTTTTTCCGTAAAGAAAAACAGTAGTGTCTCCTGACTGTTGTGACACAAAAATATATCTGTTGAAAATAGTCTTGTGTAGGCCCGACATCCCAGTGTAGTTTCGCAGTTCCACGGGTCAAATCGCTGTACTATCCAGTTTTGGGCCTTTGGTATCTAAAAAAAAAGCAGTTTGAGTGTGTCGCTCACTGTTCAGCCGCAAATATCTCTATTATAAAAAGTGTGGTATACCCAAGTAAACAATAACTGTGGTTTTGCCATCCCACGGTAAAAAATCTCTATTATTCAGCTTTTGCTAGTTTTTTCCGTAAAGAAAAACAGTAGTGTCTCCTGACTGTTGTGACACAAAAATATATCTGTTGAAAAGAGTCTTGTGTAGGCCCGACATCCCAGTGTGGTTTCGCAGTTCCACGGGTCAAATCGCTGTACTATCCAGTTTTGGGCCTTTGGTATCTAAAAAAAAAAGCAGTTTGAGTGTGTCGCTCACTGTTCAGCCACAAATATCTCTATTATAAAAAGTGTGGTATACCCCAGTAAACAATAACTGTGGTTTTGCCATCCCACGGTAAAAAATCTCTATTATTCAGCTTTTGCTAGTTTTTTCCGTAAAGAAAAACAGTAGTGTCTCCTGACTGTTGTGACACAAAAATATATCTGTTGAAAAGAGTCTTGTGTAGGCCCGACATCCCAGTGTGGTTTCGCAGTTCCACGGGTCAAATCGCTGTACTATCCAGTTTTGGGCCTTTGGTATCTAAAAAAAAAAGCAGTTTGAGTGTGTCGCTCACTGTTCAGCCGCAAATATCTCTATTTAAAAAAGTGTGGTATACCCCAGTAAAAAATAACTGTGGTTTTGCCATCCCACGGTAAAAAATCTCTATATTCAGGTTTTGGTAGTTTTTTCCGTAAAGAAAAACAGTAGTGTCTCCTGACTGTGTGACACAAAAATATATCTGTTGAAAATAGTCTTGTGTAGGCCCGACATCCCAGTGTGGTTTCGCAGTTCCACGGGTCAAATCGCTGTACTATCCAGTTTTGGGCCTTTGGTATCTAAAAAAAAAGCAGTTTGAGTGTGTCGCTCACTGTTCAGCCGCAAATATCTCTATTTAAAAAAGTGTGGTATACCCCAGTAAACAATAACTGTGGTTTTGCTATCCCACGGTAAAAAATCTCTATTATTCAGCTTTTGGTAGTTTTTTCCGTAAAGAAAAACAGTAGTGTCTCCTGACTGTTGTGACACAAAAATATATCTGTTGAAAATAGTCTTGCGTAGGCCCGACATCCCAGTGTGGTTTCGCAGTTCCACGGGTCAAATCGCTGTACTATTCAGTTTTGGGCCTTTGGTATCTAAAAAAAAAGCAGTTTGAGTGTGTCGCTCACTGTTCAGCCGCAAATATCTCTATTTAAAAACGTGTGGTATACCCCAGTAAACAATAACTGTGGTTTTGCCATCCCAAGGTAAAAAATCTCTGTTATTCAGCTTTTGGTATTTTTTTCCGTAAAGAAAAACAGTAGTGTCTCCTGACTGTTGTGACACAAAAATATATCTGTTGAAAATAGTCTTGTGTAGGCCCGACATCCCAGTGTAGTTTCGCAGTTCCACGGGTCAAATCGCTGTACTATCCAGTTTTGGGCCTTTGGTATCTAAAAAAAAAGCAGTTTGAGTGTGTCGCTCACTGTTCAGCCACAAATATCTCTATTATAAAAAGTGTGGTATACCCCAGTAAACAATAACTGTGGTTTTGCCATCCCACGGTAAAAAATCTCTATTATTCAGCTTTTGCTAGTTTTTTCCGTAAAGAAAAACAGTAGTGTCTCCTGACTGTTGTGACACAAAAATATATCTGTTGAAAAGAGTCTTGTGTAGGCCCGACATCCCAGTGTGGTTTCGCAGTTCCACGGGTCAAATCGCTGTACTATCCAGTTTTGGGCCTTTGGTATCTAAAAAAAAAAGCAGTTTGAGTGTGTCGCTCACTGTTCAGCCGCAAATATCTCTATTTAAAAAAGTGTGGTATACCCCAGTAAAAAATAACTGTGGTTTTGCCATCCCACGGTAAAAAATCTCTATATTCAGGTTTTGGTAGTTTTTTCCGTAAAGAAAAACAGTAGTGTCTCCTGACTGTTGTGACACAAAAATATATCTGTTGAAAATAGTCTTGTGTAGGCCCGACATCCCAGTGTGGTTTCGCAGTTCCACGGGTCAAATCGCTGTACTATCCAGTTTTGGGCCTTTGGTATCTAAAAAAAAGCAGTTTGAGTGTGTCGCTCACTGTTCAGCCGCAAATATCTCTATTTAAAAAAGTGTGGTATACCCCAGTAAACAATAACTGTGGTTTTGCTATCCCACGGTAAAAAATCTCTATTATTCAGCTTTTGGTAGTTTTTTCCGTAAAGAAAAACAGTAGTGTCTCCTGACTGTTGTGACACAAAAATATATCTGTTGAAAATAGTCTTGCGTAGGCCCGACATCCCAGTGTGGTTTCGCAGTTCCACGGGTCAAATCGCTGTACTATTCAGTTTTGGGCCTTTGGTATCTAAAAAAAAAGCAGTTTGAGTGTGTCGCTCACTGTTCAGCCGCAAATATCTCTATTTAAAAACGTGTGGTATACCCCAGTAAACAATAACTGTGGTTTTGACATCCCACGGTAAAAAATCTCTATTATTCAGCTTTTGGTAGTTTTTTCCGTAAAGAAAAGCAGTAGTGTCTCCTGACTGTTGTGACACAAAAATATATCTGTTGAAAATAGTCTTGTGTAGGCCCGACATCCCAGTGTAGTTTCGCAGTTCCCTGGGTCAAATCGCTGTACTATCCAGTTTTGGGCCTTTGGTATCTAAAAAAAAAGCAGTTTGAGTGTGTCGCTCACTGTTCAGCCGCAAATATCTCTATTATAAAAAGTGTGGTATACCCAAGTAAACAATAACTGTGGTTTTGCCATCCCACGGTAAAAAA
The DNA here is from genome assembly GCF_046119375.1 of Phyllobates terribilis. NCBI lineage: Eukaryota > Metazoa > Chordata > Amphibia > Anura > Dendrobatidae > Phyllobates > Phyllobates terribilis. The sequence goes on from NW_027362761.1 coordinate 257,108,926, forward strand.
TCTCTATTATTCAGCTTTTGCTAGTTTTTTCCGTAAAGAAAAACAGTAGTGTCTCCTGACTGTTGTGACACAAAAATATATCTGTTGAAAAGAGTCTTGTGTAGGCCCGACATCCCAGTGTGGTTTCGCAGTTCCACGCGTCAAATCGCTGTACTATCCAGTTTTGGGCCTTTGGTATCTAAAAAAAAAAGCAGTTTGAGTGTGTCGCTCACTGTTCAGCCACAAATATCTCTATTATAAAAAGTGTGGTATACCCCAGTAAACAATAACTGTGGTTTTGCCATCCCACGGTAAAAAATCTCTATTATTCAGCTTTTGCTAGTTTTTTCCGTAAAGAAAAACAGTAGTGTCTCCTGACTGTTGTGACACAAAAATATATCTGTTGAAAAGAGTCTTGTGTAGGCCCGACATCCCAGTGTGGCTTCGCAGTTCCACGGGTCAAATCGCTGTACTATCCAGTTTTGGGCCTTTGGTATCTAAAAAAAAAAGCAGTTTGAGTGTGTCGCTCACTGTTCAGCCGCAAATATCTCTATTTCAAAAAGTGTGGTATACCCCAGTAAAAAATAACTGTGGTTTTGCCATCCCACGGTAAAAAATCTCTATATTCAGGTTTTGGTAGTTTTTTCCGTAAAGAAAAACAGTAGTGTCTCCTGACTGTTGTGACACAAAAATATATCTGTTGAAAATAGTCTTGTGTAGGCCCGACATCCCAGTGTGGTTTCGCAGTTCCACGGGTCAAATCGCTGTACTATCCAGTTTTGGGCCTTTGGTATCTAAAAAAAAAGCAGTTTGAGTGTGTCGCTCACTGTTCAGCCGCAAATATCTCTATTTAAAAAAGTGTGGTATACCCCAGTAAACAATAACTGTGGTTTTGCTATCCCACGGTAAAAAATCTCTATTATTCAGCTTTTGGTAGTTTTTTCCGTAAAGAAAAACAGTAGTGTCTCCTGACTGTTGTGACACAAAAATATATCTGTTGAAAATAGTCTTGCGTAGGCCCGACATCCCAGTGTGGTTTCGCAGTTCCACGGGTCAAATCGCTCTACTATTCAGTTTTGGGCCTTTGGTATCTAAAAAAAAAGCAGTTTGAGTGTGTCGCTCACTGTTCAGCCGCAAATATCTCTATTTAAAAACGTGTGGTATACCCCAGTAAACAATAACTGTGGTTTTGCCATCCCAAGGTAAAAAATCTCTGTTATTCAGCTTTTGGTATTTTTTTCCGTAAAGAAAAACAGTAGTGTCTCCTGACTGTTGTGACACAAAAATATATCTGTTGAAAATAGTCTTGTGTAGGCCCGACATCCCAGTGTAGTTTCGCAGTTCCACGGGTCAAATCGCTGTACTATCCAGTTTTGGGCCTTTGGTATCTAAAAAAAAAGCAGTTTGAGTGTGTCGCTCACTGTTCAGCCACAAATATCTCTATTATAAAAAGTGTGGTATACCCCAGTAAACAATAACTGTGGTTTTGCCATCCCACGGTAAAAAATCTCTATTATTCAGCTTTTGCTAGTTTTTTCCGTAAAGAAAAACAGTAGTGTCTCCTGACTGTTGTGACACAAAAATATATCTGTTGAAAAGAGTCTTGTGTAGGCCCGACATCCCAGTGTGGTTTCGCAGTTCCACGGGTCAAATCGCTGTACTATCCAGTTTTGGGCCTTTGGTATCTAAAAAAAAAAGCAGTTTGAGTGTGTCGCTCACTGTTCAGCCGCAAATATCTCTATTTAAAAAAGTGTGGTATACCCCAGTAAAAAATAACTGTGGTTTTGCCATCCCACGGTAAAAAATCTCTATATTCAGGTTTTGGTAGTTTTTTCCGTAAAGAAAAACAGTAGTGTCTCCTGACTGTTGTGACACAAAAATATATCTGTTGAAAATAGTCTTGTGTAGGCCCGACATCCCAGTGTGGTTTCGCAGTTCCACGGGTCAAATCGCTGTACTATCCAGTTTTGGGCCTTTGGTATCTAAAAAAAAAGCAGTTTGAGTGTGTCGCTCACTGTTCAGCCGCAAATATCTCTATTTAAAAAAGTGTGGTATACCCCAGTAAACAATAACTGTGGTTTTGCTATCCCACGGTAAAAAATCTCTATTATTCAGCTTTTGGTAGTTTTTTCCGTAAAGAAAAACAGTAGTGTCTCCTGACTGTTGTGACACAAAAATATATCTGTTGAAAATAGTCTTGCGTAGGCCCGACATCCCAGTGTGGTTTCGCAGTTCCACGGGTCAAATCGCTGTACTATTCAGTTTTGGGCCTTTGGTATCTAAAAAAAAAGCAGTTTGAGTGTGTCGCTCACTGTTCAGCCGAAAATATCTCTATTTAAAAAAGTGTGGTATACCCCAGTAAACAATAACTGTGGTTTTGCTATCCCACGGTAAAAAATCTCTATTATTCAGGTTTTGGTAGTTTTTTCCGTAAAGAAAAACAGTAGTGTCTCCTGACTGTTGTGACACAAAAATATATCTGTTGAAAATAGTCTTGTGTAGGCCCGACATCCCAGTGTGGTTTCGCAGTTCCACGGGTCAAATCGCTGTACTATCCAGATTTGGGCCTTTGGTATCTAAAAAAAAAGCAGTTTGAGTGTGTCGCTCACTGTTCAGCCGCAAATATCTCTTTTTAAAAAAGTGTGGTATACCCCAGTAAACAATAACTGTGGTTTTGCCATCCCAAGGTAAAAAATCTCTGTTATTCAGCTTTTGGTATTTTTTTCCGTAAAGAAAAACAGTAGTGTCTCCTGACTGTTGTGACAGAAAAATATATCTGTTGAAAAGAGTCTTGTGTAGGCCCGACATCCCAGTGTGGTTTCGCAGTTCCACGGGTCAAATCGCTGTACTATCCAGTTTTGGGCCTTTGGTATCTAAAAAAAAAAGCAGTTTGAGTGTGTCGCTCACTGTTCAGCCACAAATATCTCTATTATAAAAAGTGTGGTATACCCCAGTAAACAATAACTGTGGTTTTGCCATCCCACGGTAAAAAATCTCTATTATTCAGCTTTTGCTAGTTTTTTCCGTAAAGAAAAACAGTAGTGTCTCCTGACTGTTGTGACACAAAAATATATCTGTTGAAAAGAGTCTTGTGTAGGCCCGACATCCCAGTGTGGTTTCGCAGTTCCACGGGTCAAATCGCTGTACTATCCAGTTTTGGGCCTTTGGTATCTAAAAAAAAAAGCAGTTTGAGTGTGTCGCTCACTGTTCAGCCGCAAATATCTCTATTTAAAAAAGTGTGGTATACCCCAGTAAAAAATAACTGTGGTTTTGCCATCCCACGGTAAAAAATCTCTATATTCAGGTTTTGGTAGTTTTTTCCGTAAAGAAAAACAGTAGTGTCTCCTGACTGTTGTGACACAAAAATATATCTGTTGAAAATAGTCTTGTGTAGGCCCGACATCCCAGTGTGGTTTCGCAGTTCCACGGGTCAAATCGCTGTACTATCCAGTTTTGGGCCTTTGGTATCTAAAAAAAAAGCAGTTTGAGTGTGTCGCTCACTGTTCAGCCGCAAATATCTCTATTTAAAAAAGTGTGGTATACCCCAGTAAACAATAACTGTGGTTTTGCTATCCCACGGTAAAAAATCTCTATTATTCAGCTTTTGGTAGTTTTTTCCGTAAAGAAAAACAGTAGTGTCTCCTGACTGTTGTGACACAAAAATATATCTGTTGAAAATAGTCTTGCGTAGGCCCGACATCCCAGTGTGGTTTCGCAGTTCCACGGGTCAAATCGCTGTACTATTCAGTTTTGGGCCTTTGGTATCTAAAAAAAAAGCAGTTTGAGTGTGTCGCTCACTGTTCAGCCGCAAATATCTCTATTTAAAAACGTGTGGTATACCCCAGTAAACAATAACTGTGGTTTTGACATCCCACGGTAAAAAATCTCTATTATTCAGCTTTTGGTAGTTTTTTCCGTAAAGAAAAGCAGTAGTGTCTCCTGACTGTTGTGACACAAAAATATATCTGTTGAAAATAGTCTTGTGTAGGCCCGACATCCCAGTGTGGTTTTGCAGTTCCACAGGTCAAATCGCTGTACTATCCAGTTTTGGGCCTTTGGTATCTAAAAAAAAAGCAGTTTGAGTGTGTCGCTCACTGTTCAGCCGCAAATATCTCTATTTAAAAAAGTGTGGTATACCCCAGTAAACAATAACTGTGGTTTTGCTATCCCACGGTAAAAAATCTCTATTATTCAGCTTTTGGTAGTTTTTTCCGTAAAGAAAAACAGTAGTGTCTCCTGACTGTTGTGACACAAAAATATATCTGTTGAAAATAGTCTTGTGTAGGCCCGACATCCCAGTGTGGTTTCGCAGTTCCACGGGTCAAATCGCTGTACTATCCAGTTTTGGGCCTTTGGTATCTAAAAAAAAAGCAGTTTGAGTGTGTCGCTCACTGTTCAGCCGCAAATATCTCTTTTTAAAAAAGTGTGGTATACCCCAGTAAACAATAACTGTGGTTTTGCCATCCCACGGTAAAAAATCTCTATTATTCAGCTTTTGCTAGTTTTTTCCGTAAAGAAAAACAGTAGTGTCTCCTGACTGTTGTGACACAAAAATATATCTGTTGAAAAGAGTCTTGTGTAGGCCCGACATCCCAGTGTGGTTTCGCAGTTCCACGGGTCAAATCGCTGTACTATCCAGTTTTGGGCCTTTGGTATCTAAAAAAAAAAGCAGTTTGAGTGTGTCGCTCACTGTTCAGCCGCAAATATCTCTATTTAAAAAAGTGTGGTATACCCCAGTAAAAAATAACTGTGGTTTTGCCATCCCACGGTAAAAAATCTCTATATTCAGGTTTTGGTAGTTTTTTCCGTAAAGAAAAACAGTAGTGTCTCCTGACTGTTGTGACACAAAAATATATCTGTTGAAAATAGTCTTGTGTAGGCCCGACATCCCAGTGTGGTTTCGCAGTTCCACGGGTCAAATCGCTGTACTATCCAGTTTTGGGCCTTTGGTATCTAAAAAAAAAGCAGTTTGAGTGTGTCGCTCACTGTTCAGCCGCAAATATCTCTATTTAAAAAAGTGTGGTATACCCCAGTAAACAATAACTGTGGTTTTGCTATCCCACGGTAAAAAATCTCTATTATTCAGCTTTTGGTCGTTTTTTCCGTAAAGAAAAACAGTAGTGTCTCCTGACTGTTGTGACACAAAAATATATCTGTTGAAAATAGTCTTGCGTAGGCCCGACATCCCAGTGTGGTTTCGCAGTTCCACGGGTCAAATCGCTGTACTATTCAGTTTTGGGCCTTTGGTATCTAAAAAAAAAAGCAGTTTGAGTGTGTCGCTCACTGTTCAGCCGCAAATATCTCTATTTAAAAACGTGTGGTATACCCCAGTAAACAATAACTGTGGTTTTGACATCCCACGGTAAAAAATCTCTATTATTCAGCTTTTGGTAGTTTTTTCCGTAAAGAAAAGCAGTAGTGTCTCCTGACTGTTGTGACACAAAAATATATCTGTTGAAAATAGTCTTGTGTAGGCCCGACATCCCAGTGTGGTTTTGCAGTTCCACGGGTCAAATCGCTGTACTATCCAGTTTTGGGCCTTTAGTATCTAAAAAAAAGCAGTTTGAGTGTGTCGCTCACTGTTCAGCCGCAAATATCTCTATTTAAAAAAGTGTGGTATACCCCAGTAAACAATAACTGTGGTTTTGCCATCCCACGGTAAAAAATCTCTATTATTCAGCTTTTGGTAGTTTTTTCCGTAAAGAAAAACAGTAGTGTCTCCTGACTGTTGTGACACAAAAATATATCTGTTGAAAATATTCTTGTGTAGGCCCGACATCCCAGTGTAGTTTCGCAGTTCCACGGGTCAAATCGCTGTACTATCCAGTTTTGGGCCTTTGGTATCTAAAAAAAAAGCAGTTTGAGTGTGTCGCTCACTGTTCAGCCGCAAATATCTCTATTTTAAAAAGTGTGGTATACCCCAGTAAACAATAACTGTGGTTTTGCCATCCCACGGTAAAAAATCTCTATTATTCAGCTTTTGGTAGTTTTTTCCGTAAAGAAAAACAGTAGTGTCTCCTGACTGTTGTGACACAAAAATATATCTGTTGAAAAGAGTCTTGTGTAGGCCCGACATCCCAGTGTGGTTTCGCAGTTCCACGGGTCAAATCGCTGTACTATCCAGCTTTGGGCCTTTGGTATCTAAAAAAAAAGCAGTTTGAGTGTGTCGCTCACTGTTCAGCCGCAAATATCTCTATTTAAAAAAGTGTGGTATACCCCAGTAAACAATAACTGTGGTTTTGCCATCCCACGGTAAAAAATCTCTATTATTCAGCTTTTGGTAGTTTTTTCCGTAAAGAAAAACAGTAGTGTCTCCTGACTGTTGTGACACAAAAATATATCTGTTGAAAATATTCTTGTGTAGGCCCGACATCCCAGTGTAGTTTCGCAGTTCCACGGGTCAAATCGCTGTACTATCCAGTTTTGGGCCTTTGGTATCTAAAAAAAAAGCAGTTTGAGTGTGTCGCTCACTGTTCAGCCGCAAATATCTCTATTTTAAAAAGTGTGGTATACCCCAGTAAACAATAACTGTGGTTTTGCCATCCCACGGTAAAAAATCTCTATTATTCAGCTTTTGGTAGTTTTTTCCGTAAAGAAAAACAGTAGTGTCTCCTGACTGTTGTGACACAAAAATATATCTGTTGAAAAGAGTCTTGTGTAGGCCCGACATCCCAGTGTGGTTTCGCAGTTCCACGGGTCAAATCGCTGTACTATCCAGTTTTGGGCCTTTGGTATCTAAAAAAAAAGCAGTTTGAGTGTGTCGCTCACTGTTCAGCCGCAAATATCTCTATTTAAAAAAGTGTGGTATACCCCAGTAAACAATAACTGTGGTTTTGCCATCCCACGGTAAAAAATGTCTATTATTCAGGTTTTGGTAGTTTTTTTCGTAAAGAAAAACAGTAGTGTCTCCTGACTGTTGTGACACAAAAATATATCTGTTGAAAATAGTCTTGTGTAGGCCCGACATCCCACTGTGGTTTCGCAGTTCCACGGGTCAAATCGCTGTACTATCCAGTTTTGGGCCTTTGGTATCTAAAAAAAAAGCAGTTTGAGTGTGTCGCTCACTGTTCAGCCGCAAATATCTCTATTTAAAAAAGTGTGGTATACCCCAGTAAACAATAACTGTGGTTTTGCCATCCCACGGTAAAAAATCTCTATTATTCAGCTTTTGGTAGTTTTTTCCGTAAAGAAAAACAGTAGTGTCTCCTGACTGTTGTGACACAAAAATATATCTGTTGAAAAGAGTCTTGTGTAGGCCCGACATCCCAGTGTGGTTTCGCAGTTCCACGGGTCAAATCGCTGTACTATCCAGCTTTGGGCCTTTGGTATCTAAAAAAAAAGCAGTTTGAGTGTGTCGCTCACTGTTCAGCCGCAAATATCTCTATTTAAAAAAGTGTGGTATACCCCAGTAAACAATAACTGTGGTTTTGCCATCCCACGGTAAAAAATCTCTATTATTCAGCTTTTGGTAGTTTTTTCCGTAAAGAAAAACAGTAGTGTCTCCTGACTGTTGTGACACAAAAATATATCTGTTGAAAATATTCTTGTGTAGGCCCGACATCCCAGTGTAGTTTCGCAGTTCCACGGGTCAAATCGCTGTACTATCCAGTTTTGGGCCTTTGGTATCTAAAAAAAAAGCAGTTTGAGTGTGTCGCTCACTGTTCAGCCGCAAATATCTCTATTTTAAAAAGTGTGGTATACCCCAGTAAACAATAACTGTGGTTTTGCCATCCCACGGTAAAAAATCTCTATTATTCAGCTTTTGGTAGTTTTTTCCGTAAAGAAAAACAGTAGTGTCTCCTGACTGTTGTGACACAAAAATATATCTGTTGAAAAGAGTCTTGTGTAGGCCCGACATCCCAGTGTGGTTTCGCAGTTCCACGGGTCAAATCGCTGTACTATCCAGATTTGGGCCTTTGGTATCTAAAAAAAAAGCAGTTTGAGTGTGTCGCTCACTGTTCAGCCGCAAATATCTCTTTTTAAAAAAGTGTGGTATACCCCAGTAAACAATAACTGTGGTTTTGCCATCCCAAGGTAAAAAATCTCTGTTATTCAGCTTTTGGTATTTTTTTCCGTAAAGAAAAACAGTAGTGTCTCCTGACTGTTGTGACACAAAAATATATCTGTTGAAAATAGTCTTGTGTAGGCCCGACATCCCAGTGTAGTTTCGCAGTTCCACGGGTCAAATCGCTGTACTATCCAGTTTTGGGCCTTTGGTATCTAAAAAAAAGCAGTTTGAGTGTGTCGCTCACTGTTCAGCCGCAAATATGTCTATTATAAAAAGTGTGGTATACCCAAGTAAACAATAACTGTGGTTTTGCCATCCCACGGTAAAAAATCTCTATTATTCAGCTTTTGCTAGTTTTTTCCGTAAAGAAAAACAGTAGTGTCTCCTGACTGTTGTGACACAAAAATATATCTGTTGAAAAGAGTCTTGTGTAGGCCCGACATCCCAGTGTGGTTTCGCAGTTCCACGGGTCAAATCGCTGTACTATCCAGTTTTGGGCCTTTGGTATCTAAAAAAAAAAGCAGTTTGAGTGTGTCGCTCACTGTTCAGCCGCAAATATCTCTATTTAAAAAAGTGTGGTATACCCCAGTAAAAAATAACTGTGGTTTTGCCATCCCACGGTAAAAAATCTCTATATTCAGGTTTTGGTAGTTTTTTCCGTAAAGAAAAACAGTAGTGTCTCCTGACTGTTGTGACACAAAAATATATCTGTTGAAAATAGTCTTGTGTAGGCCCGACATCCCAGTGTGGTTTCGCAGTTCCACGGGTCAAATCGCTGTACTATCCAGTTTTGGGCCTTTGGTATCTAAAAAAAAAGCAGTTTGAGTGTGTCGCTCACTGTTCAGCCGCAAATATCTCTATTTAAAAAAGTGTGGTATACCCCAGTAAACAATAACTGTGGTTTTGCTATCCCACGGTAAAAAATCTCTATTATTCAGCTTTTGGTAGTTTTTTCCGTAAAGAAAAACAGTAGTGTCTCCTGACTGTTGTGACACAAAAATATATCTGTTGAAAATAGTCTTGTGTAGGCCCGACATCCCAGTGTGGTTTCGCAGTTCCACGGGTCAAATCGCTGTACTATCCAGTTTTGGGCCTTTGGTATCTAAAAAAAAAGCAGTTTGAGTGTGTCGCTCACTGTTCAGCCGCAAATATCTCTTTTTAAAAAAGTGTGGTATACCCCAGTAAACAATAACTGTGGTTTTGCCATCCCAAGGTAAAAAATCTCTGTTATTCAGCTTTTGGTATTTTTTTCCGTAAAGAAAAACAGTAGTGTCTCCTGACTGTTGTGACACAAAAATATATCTGTTGAAAATAGTCTTGTGTAGGCCCGACATCCCAGTGTAGTTTCGCAGTTCCACGGGTCAAATCGCTGTACTATCCAGTTTTGGGCCTTTGGTATCTAAAAAAAAAGCAGTTTGAGTGTGTCGCTCACTGTTCAGCCGCAAATATCTCTATTATAAAAAGTGTGGTATACCCCAGTAAACAATAACTGTGGTTTTGCCATCCCACGGTAAAAAATCTCTATTATTCAGCTTTTGCTAGTTTTTTCCGTAAAGAAAAACAGTAGTGTCTCCTGACTGTTGTGACACAAAAATATATCTGTTGAAAAGAGTCTTGTGTAGGCCCGACATCCCAGTGTGGTTTCGCAGTTCCACGGGTCAAATCGCTGTACTATCCAGTTTTGGGCCTTTGGTATCTAAAAAAAAAAGCAGTTTGAGTGTGTCGCTCACTGTTCAGCCGCAAATATCTCTATTTAAAAAAGTGTGGTATACCCCAGTAAAAAATAACTGTGGTTTTGCCATCCCACGGTAAAAAATCTCTATATTCAGGTTTTGGTAGTTTTTTCCGTAAAGAAAAACAGTAGTGTCTCCTGACTGTTGTGACACAAAAATATATCTGTTGAAAATAGTCTTGTGTAGGCCCGACATCCCAGTGTGGTTTCGCAGTTCCACGGGTCAAATCGCTGTACTATCCAGTTTTGGGCCTTTGGTATCTAAAAAAAAAGCAGTTTGAGTGTGTCGCTCACTGTTCAGCCGCAAATATCTCTATTTAAAAAAGTGTGGTATACCCCAGTAAACAATAACTGTGGTTTTGCTATCCCACGGTAAAAAATCTCTATTATTCAGCTTTTGGTCGTTTTTTCCGTAAAGAAAAACAGTAGTGTCTCCTGACTGTTGTGACACAAAAATATATCTGTTGAAAATAGTCTTGCGTAGGCCCGACATCCCAGTGTGGTTTCGCAGTTCCACGGGTCAAATCGCTGTACTATTCAGTTTTGGGCCTTTGGTATCTAAAAAAAAAAGCAGTTTGAGTGTGTCGCTCACTGTTCAGCCGCAAATATCTCTATTTAAAAACGTGTGGTATACCCCAGTAAACAATAACTGTGGTTTTGACATCCCACGGTAAAAAATCTCTATTATTCAGCTTTTGGTAGTTTTTTCCGTAAAGAAAAGCAGTAGTGTCTCCTGACTGTTGTGACACAAAAATATATCTGTTGAAAATAGTCTTGTGTAGGCCCGACATCCCAGTGTGGTTTTGCAGTTCCACGGGTCAAATCGCTGTCCTATCCAGTTTTGGGCCTTTAGTATCTAAAAAAAAGCAGTTTGAGTGTGTCGCTCACTGTTCAGCCGCAAATATCTCTATTTAAAAAAGTGTGGTATACCCCAGTAAACAATAACTGTGGTTTTGCCATCCCACGGTAAAAAATCTCTATTATTCAGCTTTTGGTAGTTTTTTCCGTAAAGAAAAACAGTAGTGTCTCCTGACTGTTGTGACACAAAAATATATCTGTTGAAAATATTCTTGTGTAGGCCCGACATCCCAGTGTAGTTTCGCAGTTCCACGGGTCAAATCGCTGTACTATCCAGTTTTGGGCCTTTGGTATCTAAAAAAAAAGCAGTTTGAGTGTGTCGCTCACTGTTCAGCCGCAAATATCTCTATTTTAAAAAGTGTGGTATACCCCAGTAAACAATAACTGTGGTTTTGCCATCCCACGGTAAAAAATCTCTATTATTCAGCTTTTGGTAGTTTTTTCCGTAAAGAAAAACAGTAGTGTCTCCTGACTGTTGTGACACAAAAATATATCTGTTGAAAAGAGTCTTGTGTAGGCCCGACATCCCAGTGTGGTTTCGCAGTTCCACGGGTCAAATCGCTGTACTATCCAGTTTTGGGCCTTTGGTATCTAAAAAAAAAGCAGTTTGAGTGTGTCGCTCACTGTTCAGCCGCAAATATCTCTATTTAAAAAAGTGTGGTATACCCCAGTAAACAATAACTGTGGTTTTGCCATCCCACGGTAAAAAATGTCTATTATTCAGGTTTTGGTAGTTTTTTTCGTAAAGAAAAACAGTAGTGTCTCCTGACTGTTGTGACACAAAAATATATCTGTTGAAAATAGTCTTGTGTAGGCCCGACATCCCACTGTGGTTTCGCAGTTCCACGGGTCAAATCGCTGTACTATCCAGTTTTGGGCCTTTGGTATCTAAAAAAAAAGCAGTTTGAGTGTGTCGCTCACTGTTCAGCCGCAAATATCTCTATTTAAAAAAGTGTGGTATACCCCAGTAAACAATAACTGTGGTTTTGCCATCCCACGGTAAAAAATCTCTATTATTCAGCTTTTGGTAGTTTTTTCCGTAAAGAAAAACAGTAGTGTCTCCTGACTGTTGTGACACAAAAATATATCTGTTGAAAAGAGTCTTGTGTAGGCCCGACATCCCAGTGTGGTTTCGCAGTTCCACGGGTCAAATCGCTGTACTATCCAGCTTTGGGCCTTTGGTATCTAAAAAAAAAGCAGTTTGAGTGTGTCGCTCACTGTTCAGCCGCAAATATCTCTATTTAAAAAAGTGTGGTATACCCCAGTAAACAATAACTGTGGTTTTGCCATCCCACGGTAAAAAATCTCTATTATTCAGCTTTTGGTAGTTTTTTCCGTAAAGAAAAACAGTAGTGTCTCCTGACTGTTGTGACACAAAAATATATCTGTTGAAAATATTCTTGTGTAGGCCCGACATCCCAGTGTAGTTTCGCAGTTCCACGGGTCAAATCGCTGTACTATCCAGTTTTGGGCCTTTGGTATCTAAAAAAAAAGAAGTTTGAGTGTGTCGCTCACTGTTCAGCCGCAAATATCTCTATTTTAAAAAGTGTGGTATACCCCAGTAAACAATAACTGTGGTTTTGCCATCCCACGGTAAAAAATCTCTATTATTCAGCTTTTGGTAGTTTTTTCCGTAAAGAAAAACAGTAGTGTCTCCTGACTGTTGTGACACAAAAATATATCTGTTGAAAAGAGTCTTGTGTAGGCCCGACATCCCAGTGTGGTTTCGCAGTTCCACGGGTCAAATCGCTGTACTATCCAGATTTGGGCCTTTGGTATCTAAAAAAAAAGCAGTTTGAGTGTGTCGCTCACTGTTCAGCCGCAAATATCTCTTTTTAAAAAAGTGTGGTATACCCCAGTAAACAATAACTGTGGTTTTGCCATCCCAAGGTAAAAAATCTCTGTTATTCAGCTTTTGGTATTTTTTTCCGTAAAGAAAAACAGTAGTGTCTCCTGACTGTTGTGACACAAAAATATATCTGTTGAAAATAGTCTTGTGTAGGCCCGACATCCCAGTGTAGTTTCGCAGTTCCACGGGTCAAATCGCTGTACTATCCAGTTTTGGGCCTTTGGTATCTAAAAAAAAGCAGTTTGAGTGTGTCGCTCACTGTTCAGCCGCAAATATGTCTATTATAAAAAGTGTGGTATACCCAAGTAAACAATAACTGTGGTTTTGCCATCCCACGGTAAAAAATCTCTATTATTCAGCTTTTGCTAGTTTTTTCCGTAAAGAAAAACAGTAGTGTCTCCTGACTGTTGTGACACAAAAATATATCTGTTGAAAAGAGTCTTGTGTAGGCCCGACATCCCAGTGTGGTTTCGCAGTTCCACGGGTCAAATCGCTGTACTATCCAGTTTTGGGCCTTTGGTATCTAAAAAAAAAAGCAGTTTGAGTGTGTCGCTCACTGTTCAGCCACAAATATCTCTTTTATAAAAAGTGTGGTATACCCCAGTAAACAATAACTGTGGTTTTGCCATCCCACGGTAAAAAATCTCTATTATTCAGCTTTTGCTAGTTTTTTCCGTAAAGAAAAACAGTAGTGTCTCCTGACTGTTGTGACACAAAAATATATCTGTTGAAAAGAGTCTTGTGTAGGCCCGACATCCCAGTGTGGTTTCGCAGTTCCACGGGTCAAATCGCTGTACTATCCAGTTTTGGGCCTTTGGTATCTAAAAAAAAAAGCAGTTTGAGTGTGTCGCTCACTGTTCAGCCGCAAATATCTCTATTTAAAAAAGTGTGGTATACCCCAGTAAAAAATAACTGTGGTTTTGCCATCCCACGGTAAAAAATCTCTATATTCAGGTTTTGGTAGTTTTTTCCGTAAAGAAAAACAGTAGTGTCTCCTGACTGTTGTGACACAAAAATATATCTGTTGAAAATAGTCTTGTGTAGGCCCGACATCCCAGTGTGGTTTCGCAGTTCCACGGGTCAAATCGCTGTACTATCCAGTTTTGGGCCTTTGGTATCTAAAAAAAAAGCAGTTTGAGTGTGTCGCTCACTGTTCAGCCGCAAATATCTCTATTTAAAAAAGTGTGGTATACCCCAGTAAACAATAACTGTGGTTTTGCTATCCCACGGTAAAAAATCTCTATTATTCAGCTTTTGGTAGTTTTTTCCGTAAAGAAAAACAGTAGTGTCTCCTGACTGTTGTGACACAAAAATATATCTGTTGAAAATAGTCTTGCGTAGGCCCGACATCCCAGTGTGGTTTCGCAGTTCCACGGGTCAAATCGCTGTACTATTCAGTTTTGGGCCTTTGGTATCTAAAAAAAAAGCAGTTTGAGTGTGTCGCTCACTGTTCAGCCGCAAATATCTCTATTTAAAAACGTGTGGTATACCCCAGTAAACAATAACTGTGGTTTTGACATCCCACGGTAAAAAATCTCTATTATTCAGCTTTTGGTAGTTTTTTCCGTAAAGAAAAGCAGTAGTGTCTCCTGACTGTTGTGACACAAAAATATATCTGTTGAAAATAGTCTTGTGTAGGCCCGACATCCCAGTGTGGTTTTGCAGTTCCACAGGTCAAATCGCTGTACTATCCAGTTTTGGGCCTTTGGTATCTAAAAAAAAAGCAGTTTGAGTGTGTCGCTCACTGTTCAGCCGCAAATATCTCTATTTAAAAAAGTGTGGTATACCCCAGTAAACAATAACTGTGGTTTTGCTATCCCACGGTAAAAAATCTCTATTATTCAGCTTTTGGTAGTTTTTTCCGTAAAGAAAAACAGTAGTGTCTCCTGACTGTTGTGACACAAAAATATATCTGTTGAAAATAGTCTTGTGTAGGCCCGACATCCCAGTGTGGTTTCGCAGTTCCACGGGTCAAATCGCTGTACTATCCAGTTTTGGGCCTTTGGTATCTAAAAAAAAAGCAGTTTGAGTGTGTCGCTCACTGTTCAGCCGCAAATATCTCTTTTTAAAAAAGTGTGGTATACCCCAGTAAACAATAACTGTGGTTTTGCCATCCCAAGGTAAAAAATCTCTGTTATTCAGCTTTTGGTATTTTTTTCCGTAAAGAAAAACAGTAGTGTCTCCTGACTGTTGTGACACAAAAATATATCTGTTGAAAATAGTCTTGTGTAGGCCCGACATCCCAGTGTAGTTTCGCAGTTCCACGGGTCAAATCGCTGTACTATCCAGTTTTGGGCCTTTGGTATCTAAAAAAAAAGCAGTTTGAGTGTGTCGCTCACTGTTCAGCCGCAAATATCTCTATTATAAAAAGTGTGATATACCCCAGTAAACAATAACTGTGGTTTTGCCATCCCACGGTAAAAAATCTCTATTATTCAGCTTTTGCTAGTTTTTTCCGTAAAGAAAAACAGTAGTGTCTCCTGACTGTTGTGACACAAAAATATATCTGTTGAAAAGAGTCTTGTGTAGGCCCGACATCCCAGTGTGGTTTCGCAGTTCCACGGGTCAAATCGCTGTACTATCCAGTTTTGGGCCTTTGGTATCTAAAAAAAAAAGCAGTTTGAGTGTGTCGCTCACTGTTCAGCCGCAAATATCTCTATTTAAAAAAGCGTGGTATACCCCAGTAAAAAATAACTGTGGTTTTGCCATCCCACGGTAAAAAATCTCTATTTTCAGGTTTTGGTAGTTTTTTCCGTAAAGAAAAACAGTAGTGTCTCCTGACTGTTGTGACAAAAAAATATATCTGTTGAAAATAGTCTTGTGTAGGCCCGACATCCCAGTGTGGTTTCGCAGTTCCACGGGTCAAATCGCTGTACTATCCAGTTTTGGGCCTTTGGTATCTAAAAAAAAAGCAGTTTGAGTGTGTCGCTCACTGTTCAGCCGCAAATATCTCTATTTAAAAAAGTGTGGTATACCCCAGTAAACAATAACTGTGGTTTTGCTATCCCACGGTAAAAAATCTCTATTATTCAGCTTTTGGTCGTTTTTTCCGTAAAGAAAAACAGTAGTGTCTCCTGACTGTTGTGACACAAAAATATATCTGTTGAAAATAGTCTTGCGTAGGCCCGACATCCCAGTGTGGTTTCGCAGTTCCACGGGTCAAATCGCTGTACTATTCAGTTTTGGGCCTTTGGTATCTAAAAAAAAAAGCAGTTTGAGTGTGTCGCTCACTGTTCAGCCGCAAATATCTCTATTTAAAAACGTGTGGTATACCCCAGTAAACAATAACTGTGGTTTTGACATCCCACGGTAAAAAATCTCTATTATTCAGCTTTTGGTAGTTTTTTCCGTAAAGAAAAGCAGTAGTGTCTCCTGACTGTTGTGACACAAAAATATATCTGTTGAAAATAGTCTTGTGTAGGCCCGACATCCCAGTGTGGTTTTCAGTTCCACGGGTCAAATCGCTGTACTATCCAGTTTTGGGCCTTTAGTATCTAAAAAAAAGCAGTTTGAGTGTGTCGCTCACTGTTCAGCCGCAAATATCTCTATTTAAAAAAGTGTGGTATACCCCAGTAAACAATAACTGTGGTTTTGCCATCCCACGGTAAAAAATCTCTATTATTCAGCTTTTGGTAGTTTTTTCCGTAAAGAAAAACAGTAGTGTCTCCTGACTGTTGTGACACAAAAATATATCTGTTGAAAATATTCTTGTGTAGGCCCGACATCCCAGTGTAGTTTCGCAGTTCCACGGGTCAAATCGCTGTACTATCCAGTTTTGGGCCTTTGGTATCTAAAAAAAAAGCAGTTTGAGTGTGTCGCTCACTGTTCAGCCGCAAATATCTCTATTTTAAAAAGTGTGGTATACCCCAGTAAACAATAACTGTGGTTTTGCCATCCCACGGTAAAAAATCTCTATTATTCAGCTTTTGGTAGTTTTTTCCGTAAAGAAAAACAGTAGTGTCTCCTGACTGTTGTGACACAAAAATATATCTGTTGAAAAGAGTCTTGTGTAGGCCCGACATCCCAGTGTGGTTTCGCAGTTCCACGGGTCAAATCGCTGTACTATCCAGCTTTGGGCCTTTGGTATCTAAAAAAAAAGCAGTTTGAGTGTGTCGCTCACTGTTCAGCCGCAAATATCTCTATTTAAAAAAGTGTGGTATACCCCAGTAAACAATAACTGTGGTTTTGCCATCCCACGGTAAAAAATCTCTATTATTCAGCTTTTGGTAGTTTTTTCCGTAAAGAAAAACAGTAGTGTCTCCTGACTGTTGTGACACAAAAATATATCTGTTGAAAATATTCTTGTGTAGGCCCGACATCCCAGTGTAGTTTCGCAGTTCCACGGGTCAAATCGCTGTACTATCCAGTTTTGGGCCTTTGGTATCTAAAAAAAAAGCAGTTTGAGTGTGTCGCTCACTGTTCAGCCGCAAATATCTCTATTTTAAAAAGTGTGGTATACCCCAGTAAACAATAACTGTGGTTTTGCCATCCCACGGTAAAAAATCTCTATTATTCAGCTTTTGGTAGTTTTTTCCGTAAAGAAAAACAGTAGTGTCTCCTGACTGTTGTGACACAAAAATATATCTGTTGAAAAGAGTCTTGTGTAGGCCCGACATCCCAGTGTGGTTTCGCAGTTCCACGGGTCAAATCGCTGTACTATCCAGTTTTGGGCCTTTGGTATCTAAAAAAAAAGCAGTTTGAGTGTGTCGCTCACTGTTCAGCCGCAAATATCTCTATTTAAAAAAGTGTGGTATACCCCAGTAAACAATAACTGTGGTTTTGCCATCCCACGGTAAAAAATGTCTATTATTCAGGTTTTGGTAGTTTTTTTCGTAAAGAAAAACAGTAGTGTCTCCTGACTGTTGTGACACAAAAATATATCTGTTGAAAATAGTCTTGTGTAGGCCCGACATCCCACTGTGGTTTCGCAGTTCCACGGGTCAAATCGCTGTACTATCCAGTTTTGGGCCTTTGGTATCTAAAAAAAAAGCAGTTTGAGTGTGTCGCTCACTGTTCAGCCGCAAATATCTCTATTTAAAAAAGTGTGGTATACCCCAGTAAACAATAACTGTGGTTTTGCCATCCCACGGTAAAAAATCTCTATTATTCAGCTTTTGGTAGTTTTTTCCGTAAAGAAAAACAGTAGTGTCTCCTGACTGTTGTGACACAAAAATATATCTGTTGAAAAGAGTCTTGTGTAGGCCCGACATCCCAGTGTGGTTTCGCAGTTCCACGGGTCAAATCGCTGTACTATCCAGCTTTGGGCCTTTGGTATCTAAAAAAAAAGCAGTTTGAGTGTGTCGCTCACTGTTCAGCCGCAAATATCTCTATTTAAAAAAGTGTGGTATACCCCAGTAAACAATAACTGTGGTTTTGCCATCCCACGGTAAAAAATCTCTATTATTCAGCTTTTGGTAGTTTTTTCCGTAAAGAAAAACAGTAGTGTCTCCTGACTGTTGTGACACAAAAATATATCTGTTGAAAATATTCTTGTGTAGGCCCGACATCCCAGTGTAGTTTCGCAGTTCCACGGGTCAAATCGCTGTACTATCCAGTTTTGGGCCTTTGGTATCTAAAAAAAAAGCAGTTTGAGTGTGTCGCTCACTGTTCAGCCGCAAATATCTCTATTTTAAAAAGTGTGGTATACCCCAGTAAACAATAACTGTGGTTTTGCCATCCCACGGTAAAAAATCTCTATTATTCAGCTTTTGGTAGTTTTTTCCGTAAAGAAAAACAGTAGTGTCTCCTGACTGTTGTGACACAAAAATATATCTGTTGAAAAGAGTCTTGTGTAGGCCCGACATCCCAGTGTGGTTTCGCAGTTCCACGGGTCAAATCGCTGTACTATCCAGATTTGGGCCTTTGGTATCTAAAAAAAAAGCAGTTTGAGTGTGTCGCTCACTGTTCAGCCGCAAATATCTCTTTTTAAAAAAGTGTGGTATACCCCAGTAAACAATAACTGTGGTTTTGCCATCCCAAGGTAAAAAATCTCTGTTATTCAGCTTTTGGTATTTTTTTCCGTAAAGAAAAACAGTAGTGTCTCCTGACTGTTGTGACACAAAAATATATCTGTTGAAAATAGTCTTGTGTAGGCCCGACATCCCAGTGTAGTTTCGCAGTTCCACGGGTCAAATCGCTGTACTATCCAGTTTTGGGCCTTTGGTATCTAAAAAAAAAGCAGTTTGAGTGTGTCGCTCACTGTTCAGCCGCAAATATGTCTATTATAAAAAGTGTGGTATACCCAAGTAAACAATAACTGTGGTTTTGCCATCCCACGGTAAAAAATCTCTATTATTCAGCTTTTGCTAGTTTTTTCCGTAAAGAAAAACAGTAGTGTCTCCTGACTGTTGTGACACAAAAATATATCTGTTGAAAAGAGTCTTGTGTAGGCCCGACATCCCAGTGTGGTTTCGCAGTTCCACGGGTCAAATCGCTGTACTATCCAGTTTTGGGCCTTTGGTATCTAAAAAAAAAAGCAGTTTGAGTGTGTCGCTCACTGTTCAGCCACAAATATCTCTATTATAAAAAGTGTGGTATACCCCAGTAAACAATAACTGTGGTTTTGCCATCCCACGGTAAAAAATCTCTATTATTCAGCTTTTGCTAGTTTTTTCCGTAAAGAAAAACAGTAGTGTCTCCTGACTGTTGTGACACAAAAATATATCTGTTGAAAAGAGTCTTGTGTAGGCCCGACATCCCAGTGTGGTTTCGCAGTTCCACGGGTCAAATCGCTGTACTATCCAGTTTTGGGCCTTTGGTATCTAAAAAAAAAAGCAGTTTGAGTGTGTCGCTCACTGTTCAGCCGCAAATATCTCTATTTAAAAAAGTGTGGTATACCCCAGTAAAAAATAACTGTGGTTTTGCCATCCCACGGTAAAAAATCTCTATATTCAGGTTTTGGTAGTTTTTTCCGTAAAGAAAAACAGTAGTGTCTCCTGACTGTTGTGACACAAAAATATATCTGTTGAAAATAGTCTTGTGTAGGCCCGACATCCCAGTGTGGTTTCGCAGTTCCACGGGTCAAATCGCTGTACTATCCAGTTTTGGGCCTTTGGTATCTAAAAAAAAAGCAGTTTGAGTGTGTCGCTCACTGTTCAGCCGCAAATATCTCTATTTAAAAAAGTGTGGTATACCCCAGTAAACAATAACTGTGGTTTTGCTATCCCACGGTAAAAAATCTCTATTATTCAGCTTTTGGTAGTTTTTTTCGTAAAGAAAAACAGTAGTGTCTCCTGACTGTTGTGACACAAAAATATATCTGTTGAAAATAGTCTTGCGTAGGCCCGACATCCCAGTGTGGTTTCGCAGTTCCACGGGTCAAATCGCTGTACTATTCAGTTTTGGGCCTTTGGTATCTAAAAAAAAAGCAGTTTGAGTGTGTCGCTCACTGTTCAGCCGCAAATATCTCTATTTAAAAACGTGTGGTATACCCCAGTAAACAATAACTGTGGTTTTGACATCCCACGGTAAAAAATCTCTATTATTCAGCTTTTGGTAGTTTTTTCCGTAAAGAAAAGCAGTAGTGTCTCCTGACTGTTGTGACACAAAAATATATCTGTTGAAAATAGTCTTGTGTAGGCCCGACATCCCAGTGTGGTTTTGCAGTTCCACAGGTCAAATCGCTGTACTATCCAGTTTTGGGCCTTTGGTATCTAAAAAAAAAGCAGTTTGAGTGTGTCGCTCACTGTTCAGCCGCAAATATCTCTATTTAAAAAAGTGTGGTATACCCCAGTAAACAATAACTGTGGTTTTGCTATCCCACGGTAAAAAATCTCTATTATTCAGCTTTTGGTAGTTTTTTCCGTAAAGAAAAACAGTAGTGTCTCCTGACTGTTGTGACACAAAAATATATCTGTTGAAAATAGTCTTGTGTAGGCCCGACATCCCAGTGTGGTTTCGCAGTTCCACGGGTCAAATCGCTGTACTATCCAGTTTTGGGCCTTTGGTATCTAAAAAAAAAGCAGTTTGAGTGTGTCGCTCACTGTTCAGCCGCAAATATCTCTTTTTAAAAAAGTGTGGTATACCCCAGTAAACAATAACTGTGGTTTTGCCATCCCAAGGTAAAAAATCTCTGTTATTCAGCTTTTGGTATTTTTTTCCGTAAAGAAAAACAGTAGTGTCTCCTGACTGTTGTGACACAAAAATATATCTGTTGAAAATAGTCTTGTGTAGGCCCGACATCCCAGTGTAGTTTCGCAGTTCCACGGGTCAAATCGCTGTACTATCCAGTTTTGGGCCTTTGGTATCTAAAAAAAAAGCAGTTTGAGTGTGTCGCTCACTGTTCAGCCGCAAATATCTCTATTTAAAAAAGTGTGGTATACCCCAGTAAACAATAACTGTGGTTTTGCCATCCCACGGTAAAAAATCTCTATTATTCAGGTTTTGGTAGTTTTTTCCGTAAAGAAGAACAGTAGTGTCTCCTGACTGTTGTGACACAAAAATATATCTGTTGAAAATAGTCTTGTGTAGGCCCGACATCCCAGTGTGGTTTCGCAGTTCCACGGGTCAAATCGCTGTACTATCCAGTTTTGGGCCTTTGGTATCTAAAAAAAAAGCAGTTTGAGTGTGTCGCTCACTGTTCAGCCGCAAATATCTCTATTTAAAAAAGTGTGGTATACCCCAGTAAACAATAACTGTGGTTTTGCCATCCCACGGTAAAAAATCTCTATTATTCAGGTTTTGGTAGTTTTTTCCGTAAAGAAAAACAGTAGTGTCTCCTGACTGTTGTGACACAAAAATATATCTGTTGAAAATAGTCTTGTGTAGGCCCGACATCCCAGTGTGGTTTCGCAGTTCAATGGGTCAAATCGCTGTACTATCCAGTTTTGGGCCTTTGGTATCTAAAAAAAAAGCAGTTTGAGTGTGTCGCTCACTGTTCAGCCGCAAATATCTCTATTTAAAAAAGTGTGGTATACCCCAGTAAACAATAACTGTGGTTTTGCCATCCCACGGTAAAAAATGTCTATTATTCAGCTTTTGGTTGTTTTTTCCGCAAAGAAAAACAGTAGTGTCTCCTGACTGTTGTGACACAAAAATATATCTGTTGAAAATAGTCTTGTGTAGGCCCAACATCCCAGTGTGGTTTCGCAGTTCCACGGGTCAAATCGCTGTACTATCCAGTTTTGGGCCTTTGGTATCTAAAAAAAAAAGCAGTTTGAGTGTGTCGCTCACTGTTCAGCCGCAAATATCTCTATTTAAAAAAGTGTGGTATACCCCAGTAAACAATAACTGTGGTTTTCCTCTTTCACGGTTCTAATGTACTCTTTATTACCCATTCTCCATTGGTAGTGCAAGTGTAAGCTATTTTACTTCATTTACAATGGGCAAGGCGCATGGCAAGGGACGTGGAAGTGGACTTTCTGGTGATGGTTCGTGCAGAGGATGGGGCCGTGGCCAAGGTGAAAATGTGCCACAACCAACAGCCACATATTCTCGCTCCCACTCCTTGACCGAATTACTAGGGAAGCACAGAACAGTACCAGTATTGAGAACTGATCAGTGTGAACAGGTTATTAATTGGATAGCAGATAATACTTCCAGTTACCTGGGCACCACCACCTCCGGTCTGTCTTCCACACGGTCAACTCTTAGTAGCCGTGAGTCTCGACCGCATACTCCTCCTCACCCTGATGCTCCTTCCTCCCACCATGCCGAGTGTCGTCAGACAGCAAGTGATCCCACACTTGGACACTCTGAAGAGCTGTTCACTGGTCCATTTCCATATTTGGGCCCCTCGCCTGATACGCTTGAAGTGGTGGAAGAGGAGATCCCATGTTGCGATGCCCAAATATTTGAACAGCCACGGCCACAGCAAGTCGACGTTGGCAATCTGTCACAAGAGGTGGATGATGACGAGACACAATTGCCAGGAAGTGAGGAGGAGGATCGTGGTGCGCAAGTGGAAGAGGAGGAGGTGGTGGATGATCTAGTAACTGACCCAACGTGGAAGGAGGACATGCAGAGTGAGGCCAGCAGCACACAGGGGGAGGGAGGCAGAGTACCCCAACAGGCAGGAAGAAGCAGTGTGGTGGCCACAGACAGAAGGCAGGCAACCGTTCCCCGTAACACCAACACGAGGGACGTTGCCAGTACAAGCGGTAGGTCTTCCAGAGTCTGGAATTTTTTTAAAGACTTTGCTGATAACCCCAAAAAGGCCATATGTTCCACCTGCCATGCCAGCATCAGCAGGGGTGACAAAACTACCAGCCTGACCACCACCAGCATGATTAGGCACATGGCAGCAAAGCGCCAGACTTTGTGGGGCGAAACCCAGGGTCCACGACCAGTGTCAGCGGGTGTCACCACTGCTTCTTCCACTGTTGTGCGTGAAATAGAACCCCCTGTTGTGTGTTCAAGGCAATCCCCTGTCCATACTGCATGTAAAAATGCCCCCTCCTCTCAGTCTTCACTTGTTAAGGCAGTTTCTCAAGAAACAGCATCAACGTCCACGTCCACGTCCCACCGCAGCGTTCAATTGTCCATATCCCAGACCTTTGAACGAAAGCGGAAATTCGCAGCTAACGCCCCACAGGCCACAGTCCTAAATTCGCACATTTCACGACTGCTTGCATTGGAAATGCTGCCTTTTAGGCTGTTGGATACGGAATCCTTCCGCAATCTTATGGCAGTGGCCGTCCCTCGGTACTCGGTCCCCAGCGACACTATTTTGCCCGGTGTGCCATCCCCGCACTACACAAGCACGTGTCCCAAGGCATCTGCCGTGCCCTCTACAACGCAGTTACTGGGAGAGTCCACCTGACAACGGACACGTGGACAAGTGCTTGTGGCCAGGGACGGTACATCTCTCTGACGGCACACTGGGTAAACATAGTGGAAGCCGGGACCCATTCTGACCTTGGGACGGAACACATCCTCCCCACACCGAGGATTGCGGGCCCTATGTCAGTCAGAGTTGCCCCCACAGTGTACAGCTCCTGCGCATCCTCCTCCTCCTCCTTATGTTCAGCCTCCATCTCAGATATCACCACATCAGTTACAAGCTGGAAGCATTGCAGTACTGCCTCCGCCAAGCGGCAACAGGCTGTGCTGAAACTCATAAGCTTAGGTGATAAACCTCACACTGCTTGTGAGTTGTGGACAGCTGTGAAAGAGCAGGCAAATCTGTGGTTGAGACCGCTGAACCTACATCCCGGCATGGTCGTGTGTGACAATGGCCGTAACCTGGTGGCGGCTCTGAGACGAGGTGAGATCACACACGTACCATGCCTGTCTCATGTGCTTAACCTCGTGGTTCAGCGGTTTCTTAAATTGTACCCCGAGTTGCCAGATCTGCTC
Source organism: Phyllobates terribilis (assembly GCF_046119375.1). Classification (NCBI taxonomy): domain Eukaryota; kingdom Metazoa; phylum Chordata; class Amphibia; order Anura; family Dendrobatidae; genus Phyllobates; species Phyllobates terribilis. The sequence continues at coordinate 257,132,647 of NW_027362761.1, forward strand.
GTGAAAGTACGCCGCCTGTCAGCTCATTTTCGCAAGTTGGCTACAGCTTCCGCCGCCCTTGCTGTGTTGCAGCAGCGTTTGCAGCTTCCGGCACACCGACTGGTGTGTGATGTCCCCACACATTGGAACTCTACCCTCCACATGTTGCAAAGGATTTGTGAGCAGAAGAGAGCAGTTGTGGAGTACCAGCTGCAACAAGGCCGTCGATATTCAGGTCAGACTCCACACATAAGACCTCAGGAGTGGACCTGAATGTCTGACATATGTACCATCCTGACAAACTTTGAGGAGGCCACCAAGATGGTGAGTGGCGATGACGCCATCATTAGTGTCAGCATGCCACTTGTCTGTCTTTTGCAACGCTCTCTGCAGAGAATTAAAGAGGAGGCATTGCAGCCAGAGTATGATGAGATGGATCAAGAAGCCGTAGCGGGCGATTACACACAGCCCAGCCTCATCTCATCCCAACGTGCATTGGGGGACAATGAGGGAGAGGAGGAGGAGGAGGAGGAAGAACAGGAGCTGCTATCATGCGTTATAGACGGTAGTACCTGTACAAGTGTCATACCGTCGGTTCAGTGTGGGTGGCCTGAGGACAGGGGGGAGGAGGAAGAGGAGGAGGAGGAGGAGAGCATGGTCAGTCGTCATCTTGGTGAGGACACAGAAATCTTGCCCTTTACCAGTCTGGCACGCATGGCTGACTTTATGTTACGCTGCCTTAACCGTGACCCTCGCGTTGTCAAAATGTTGGGTGACAGTCATTACTGGTTGGTGATACTTGTAGACCCCCGCTACAAGGAGAACTTTCACTCTCTTATTCCTGAGGTGGAGAGGTCTACAAAAATGGGGCAATACCAGAAGGCCCTTGCTGCAGAACTCTTAAAAAAATTCACATCTGAACACGCTAGCGGCAGAGGTCACAGTTCGTTGCCCAACCAAGGCGTACAGGCGAGAGAGATGCAACTCCAATCCAGCAGAGGCAGGGGAACACTGTCAACGTTCTGGGACAGTTTTCTGACACCCGCCCAGCTTACAGGCCCTGAGGCGCGGGGTACTCTCACAAGGAGTGGAAAGTTTCAAAAGATGGTGAGGGAGTACCTTGCCGATCGTACCAACGTCCTCCGTGATTCCTCTGTGCCTTTTAATTATTGCGTATCCAAGCTGGACACTTGGAATGAACTCGCTCTGTACGCCTTGGAGGTCCTGGCCTGCCCTGACGCTAGCGTGTTATCGGAGCGTGTTTTTAGTGCCTCTGGGGGAATTATAACTGATAAGTAGTGTTGAGCCACCCCCGTAGTGTTCGGGTTCGGTTCGGTTCGTCGAACACCGGGATGTTCGAGGAACTGTTCGTCGAACTGTTCGTCGAACACCTTAGAACACCGTCGAACACCGTTAAAACCAATGGCAGGCAAACAAAAACACATAGAAACACATAGAAAACACCTGCAAAGGTGTCCAAAAGCTGACAAACTGCTCAGAAGACACTCTCTTTAAAAAAGCCGGCCGGCAAATTCAGCAGCGGCATACACCGGTACCCGACAATTTAGACAAGAAGGAATAGAGCATCACACATAGATTAGATAGATAGAAACATGTCAGTCACACATATAAGAAGCACAGTGACAGTGTTGGTTACTGCACTTGTCATTTAGTGTAAAGGATTTATTAAAAAAAATATTAGTGTTTTCATGCACAGTCTCTTTAAAAAAGCCGGCCGGCAATTCAGCATCTGTACCCGACAATTTAGAACAGAAAGAATAGAGCTTCACACATAGATTAGATAGATAGAAACATGTCAGTCACATATATAATAAGTACAGTGATAGTGTTGCTTACTGTACTTGTCATTTAGTGTAAAGGATTTATTTAAAAAAATAATAGTGTTTTCATGCACTGTCTCTTTAAAAAAGCCGGCCGGCAATTCAGCAGCGGTACCCGACAATTTAGAACAGAAAGATAGAGCATCACACATAGATTAGATAGATAGAAACATGTCAGTCACATATATATGAAGTACAGTGATAGTGTTGGTTACTGTACTTGTCATTTAGTATTAAAATAAAGGATTTATTATTAAAAAAATTGGCGTGGGGTTCCCCTTAATTTTAGGCTCTAGCGGAGGTTAAGCAGATGGCTGGGGCAGATGTTTGAAGCCTGGGAAGGGGGTAATACCCACGGAGCTTCCCAGGCTACTAATATCAGCCCCCAGCTGAATACATAGCCTTTACTAGCTATTAAAATGGGGGACCCCCCCAAAAAAATGACGTGGGGTCCCCCCTAATTTAATAGCTAGCAAAGGCTAGGCAGACAGCTGGGGGCTGATATTAATAGCCCAGGAAGGGAGCCATGAATATTGGCCCCCTCCCAGGCTAGAAACACCAGCCGTCAGCCACCCCAGAAATGGCGCATTCATAGGATGCGCCAATTCTGGCACTTAGCCTCGCTCTTCCACGCTGCCCTGGTGCGGTGGCAGGGGGTAATAGGGTTGGGGTTGATGTCAGCTTATAATGCCAGCTGACATCAAGCCCAGGTTAGTAATGGAGAGGCGTCTATAAGACACCCCCATTACTAACCCCATAGTCAAAGTAAAAAAAAACACAGACACCCAGAATAAAGTCCTTTAATCGAAATAAAGCCACAATCCTTTATTGTTCTAAATTAAACCATACTTACCATCACGCCCATTCCAGCTGAAGCCAACGATCTCCTGCAATAAAAGAAAAATAATAAAGCAACCTCATCCTTACCTTTCCATGGTTCCCACGACAGCTTCAGCTCTGCTACATCGAGATGACAGGCTGGACCGCAGCAGAACGCTGCCATCCAGCCTCTCATCCCGCAGACACTGAGAAGCGCAGGCTTGCTTGCGCTGCTCAGCGTCTCTCTGTGACGACATCCAGATGAGCCGAGTTCATGTCCAATGAACTCGGCTCACCTCATGCACGTCACTGACAGCGTGGGAAAATTCTCACGCTGAAGCGGTGAGTGCAGGAGAATTCTCCCACGCTGTCAGTGACGTGCATAAGGTGAGCTCATGTTCAATGAACTCAGCTCACCTCCTGCACGTCACTGACAGCGTGGGAGAATTCTCCTGCACTCAGCGCTTCAGCGTGAGAATTCTCCCACGCTGAAGCGATGAGTGCAGGAGAATTTTCCCACGCTGTCAGTGACGTGCAGGAGGTGAGCTGAGTTCATTGGACATGAGCTCACCTCATGCACATCACTGACAGCGTGGGAGAATTCTCCTGCACTCAGCACTTCAGCGTGAGAATTTTCCCACGCTGTCAGTGACGTGCATGAGGTGAGCCGAGTTCATTGGACATGACCTCGGCTCATCTGGATGCCGTCACAGCGAGACAGTGAGGAGCGCAAGCATGCCTGCGCTTCTCAGTGTCTGCGGGATGACAGACTGGATGGCAGCGTTCTGCTGCGGTCCAGCCAGTCATCTCGATGTAGCAGAGCTGAAGCTGTCGTGGGAACCATGGAAAGGTAAGGATGAGGTTGGTTTATTATTTTTCTTTTATTGCAGGAGATCGTTGGCTTCAGCTGGAATGGGTGTGATGGTAAGTATGGTTTAATTTAGAACAATAAAGAATTGTGTCTTTATTTCAATTAAAGGACTTTATTCTGGGTGTTGTGTTTTTTTTAAATACTTTACTAGAAATTCATGGCGGTCATGTCTAATACTGGCGTGACCCCATGAATTTTGGGCTTGGGGCCAGCTGATAATACCAAGCTGGCCCTAACCCCTTTATTACCCAGTGAGCCACCGCACCAGGGCCCTGGATGAGTTGGGTACAGCGCCAGAAGATGGCGCTTCTATGAACGCGCCATTTTCCGGGGTGGCTGCGGACTGCAATTTGTAGCGGAGGGGGGCCCAGAAAGCTTGGGCCTCCCTGCGCTGCAGATTCCAGCCCCCAGCTGCCTAGTTGTACCTGGCTGGACACAAAAATAGGGCGAAGCCCCACGTACTTTTTTTTTAATTATTTCATGAAATTCATGAAATAATTAAGAATAAAAGGCCTTCCCTATATTGTTGTGTCCGGCCAGGTACAAATAGGCAGCTGGTGGTTGGGGGCAGCCCGTTCCTGCCTGCTGTACCTGGCTGGACACAAATATAGTGCGAAGCCCCACTTCAATTTTTTTTAATTATTTCATGAAATTCATGAAATAATTAAGAAAAAAACGGCTTCCCTATATTGTTGTGTCCGGCCAGGTACAAATAGGCAGCTGGTGGATGGGGGCAGCCCGTTCCTGCCTGCTGTACCTGGCTGGACACTAATATAGTGCGAAGCCCCACTTCAATTTTTTTAAATTATTTCAGGAAATTCATGAAATAATTTAAAAAAAATTGACGTGGGGCTTCGCACTATATTTGTGTCCAGCCAGGTACAGCAGGCAGGAACGGGCTGCCCCCATCCACCAGCTGCCTATTTGTACCTGGCCGGACACAACAATATAGGGAAGCCCTTTTTTTCTTAATTATTTCATGAAATAATTTAAAGAAAATTGACGTGGGGCTTCGCCCTGTTTTTGTGTCCAGCCAGGTACAACTAGGCAGCTGGGGGCTGGAATCCGCAGCGCAGGGAGGCCCAAGCTTTCTGGGCCACCCCCGCTGCAAATTGCAGTCCGCAGCCACCCCGGAAAATGGCGCGTTCATAGAAGCGCCATCTTCTGGCGCTGTACCCAACTCATCCAGGGCCCTGATGCAGTGGCTCACTGGGTAATAAAGGGGTTAGGGCCAGCTTGGCATTATCAGCTGGCCCTAAGCCCGAAATTCATGGGGTCACGCCAATATTAGACATGACCACCATGAATTTCTAGTAAAGTATTTAAAAAAAACACAACACCCAGAAAAAAGTCCTTTAATTGAAATAAACACACAATTCTTTATTGTTCTAAATTAAACCATACTTACCATCACGCCCATTCCAGCTGAAGCCAACGATCTCCTGAAATAAAAGAAAAATAATAAAGCAACATCATCCTTACCTTTCCATGGTTCCCATGACAGCTTCAGCTCTGCTACATCGAGATGACAGGCTGGACCTCAGCAGAACGCTGCCATCCAGCCTGTCATCCCGCAGACACTGAGAAGCGCAGGCTTGCTTGCGCTCCACAGTGTCTCTCTGTGAGGGCATCCAGATGAGCCGAGTTATTGTCCAATGAACTCGGCTCACCTCATGCACGTCACTGACAGCGTGGGAAAATTCTCCTGCACTCAGCGCTTCAGCGTGGGAGAATTCTCACACTGAAGCGCTGAGTGCAGGAGAATTCTCCCACGCTGTCAGTGACGTGCAGGAGGTGAGCTGAGTTCATTGGACATGAGCTCACCTTATGCACGTCACTGACAGCGTGGGAAAATTCTCCTGCACTCAGCGCTTCAGCGTGGGAGAATTCTCACGCTGAAGCGCTGAGTGCAGGAGAATTCTCCCACGCTGTCAGTGACGTGCAGGAGGTGAGCTGAGTTCATTGGACATGAGCTCACCTTATGCACGTCACTGACAGCGTGGGAGAATTCTCCTGCACTCACCGCTTCAGCGTGAGAATTTTCCCACGCTGTCAGTGACGTGCATGAGGTGAGCCGAGTTCATTGGACATGAACTCGGCTCATCTGGATGTCGTCACAGAGAGACGCTGAGCAGCGCAAGCAAGCCTGCGCTTCTCAGTGTCTGCGGGATGAGAGGCTGGATGGCAGCGTTCTGCTGCGGTCCAGCCTGTCATCTCGATGTAGCAGAGCTGAAGCTGTCGTGGGAACCATGGAAAGGTAAGGATGAGGTTGCTTTATTATTTTTCTTTTATTGCAGGAGATCGTTGGCTTCAGCTGGAATGGGCGTGACGGTAAGTATGGTTTAATTTAGAACAATAAAGGATTGTCTTTATTTCAATTAAAGGACTTTATTCTGGGTGTTTGTGTTTTTTATAACTTTGACTATGGGGTTAGTAATGGGGGTGTCTTATAGACGCCTCTCCATTACTAACCTGGGCTTGATGTCAGCTGGCATTATAAGCTGACATCAACCCCAACCCTATTACCCCCTGCCACCGCACCAGGGCAGCGTGGAAGAGCGAGGCTAAGTGCCAGAATTGGCGCATCCTATGAATGCGCCATTTCTGGGGCGGCTGACGGCTGGTGTTTCTAGCCTGGGAGGGGGCCAATATTCATGGCACCCTTCCTGGGCTATTAATATCAGCCCCCAGCTGTCTGCCTAGCCTTTGCTAGCTATTAAATTAGGGGGGACCCCACGTCATTTTTTTTGGGGGGTCCCCCATTTTAATAGCTAGTAAAGGCTATGTATTCAGCTGGGGGCTGATATTAGTAGCCTGGGAAGCTCCGTGGGTATTACCCCCTTCCCAGGCTTCAAACATCTGCCCCAGCCGTCTGCTTAACCTCCGCTAGAGCCTAAAATTAAGGGGAACCCCACGCCAATTTTTTTAATAATAAATCCTTTATTTTAATACTAAATGACAAGTACAGTAACCAACACTATCACTGTACTTCATATATATGTGACTGACATGTTTCTATCTATCTAATCTATGTGTGAAGCTCTATTCTGTCTGTTATAAATTGTCGGGTACCGCTGCTGAATTGCCGGCCGGCTTTTTTAAAGAGACGGTGCATGAAAACACTATTATTTTTTTTGATAAATCCTTTACGCTAAATGACAAGTACATTAAGCAGCACTGTCACTGTACTTCATATATATGTGACTGACATGTTTCTATCTATCTAATCTATGTGTGATTCTCTATTCTTTCTATTCTAAATTGTCGGGTACCGCTGCTGAATTGCCGACCGGCTTTTTTAAAGAGACGGTGCATGAAAACACTAATATTTTTTTTGATAAATCCTTTACGCTAAATGACAAGTACAGTAAGCAGCACTTTCACTGTACTTCGTATATATGTGGCTGACATGTTTATATCTATCTAATCTATGTGTGAAGCTCTATTCTTTCGGTTCTAAATTGTCGGGTACAGGTGTATGCCGCTGCTGAATTGCCGGCTTTTCATGTTTCACTGTTGGCACTGTTCCCATCGATTTGGGCAATCACTGTAATGCCACAACCACCATGGCTGTGGCATTACAGTGAGTGGCAGACAATCCCTGCATGATTGGTGCTCTAAATAGCGCCAGACATGCAGGACACGCTTTTGGTGCACGAACAGTTATCGAACATAACCTCGAACAGCCGAATTTTTTGCAAATCGTTCGGGTTCGTCGAACAACTCGAACACCGCCCAAAACAGCTCGAATTTGAGATTGGCGAACAGTTCTAGTCGAACACCGCTCATCTCTACTGATAAGTGCACTCGCCTGTCAACTGACAATGCTGACAAGCTGACCCTTATCAAAATGAACAAGGGCTGAATTGGGCCAGACTTCTCATCACCACCAAATGACAGCAGAGTAACATAAAGTCAAATCCACTGTGTTATTTCGGGAGGTGTATTCACATGCATCGCTTCACACCCACACATGGGTATACGCTTCCTCGTTTCGGCTGTTTAATCTTCTTCTCCTTATCCTCAGCCTCCACCACCACTATACCACCAGGGTGCCAGCATTGCAAGTTCCTCCGTCCTTATTTTTGGCAGCTTTTGCTTGCAAGGCATAAGCAAATACTATGGGACACCCACTCTCCAATAATGGGACTTATGTTTGTAATATGCTGTACTGCATGGCTCTTGTAATTGGCATTGCAAGTTGCTCCATCCTAATTTTTGGCAGCTTTTGCTTGGAAAGCATAAGCAAATACTATGGGACACCCACTCCCCAATAATGGGACTTATGTTTGTAATATGCTGTACTGCATGTGACCCCTGGGCCGTGTGTACACGTGTGTGGGATACCCGGTGCCGGGTCTCTGGGGTCTGTAGTCTCCGTGGCGCTGACCCGGTCCCGTGGCTCAGGCTGGTCAAACCAGTGGCAGTCTTTCTTAGGTTTTGAGGTTAATTGTCCGACTGCGCCACCCGTGGATTGCGGTCAGGGAGTACCACCGCTGCGAGGCAGACCGCTGAGGCTGGTGTTGTGTGCGCAGCATAGAATGGGATAACTCCCCTCGGGAGGAGTATAGCATCAGGGCAGTGAGTATGGATGATGGGGGTGATGGTGCACGAGCGCAGCAGGAATGACTCAGAGTCTTTGCAGTGCAGTTCAGGGTCTTTACTGATGATTATAAGGTAGACCCTCCCGGGAGTACTGGCTAGCATAAGAGGCCTGGTCAGTCTGTGAGCAAGCAGGAGTTCCCCTGGTCAGGTGGAGTTGTAGGCCTCCCCGTCTGTCTGCACTCTTCCTGGCTACCTTGCTGTAAGCGGGTAGAAGTAGCCCACGTCCCTGAGTGTATCGTGTAGTGCTCACCCGTATGGCTGGTGACTTGGGGCCTTCTGTTAGCCTTCCCTCCACGACGGCTGTGCTGGTCCTTTGCTTGTGACTGAGCCTCCGGGCTTCTATGGCCAGAGGACCTGAAATCCCCTGCCGGCTGGTTTCTGCTGCTGGATATATAAGTCCTCACAGCTTCGGACTCCTGTGTCCGGTTCCTATTGTCTTCTGCCAGGGCGAGCTCTGCTCAGCTTCCAGCCCCTGGTCTTTAGCTCCTAGCTCCTACAGAGCTCCTTGCTGTTACTTTCCCTTGCTCTCACTCTGACTCTGACTGTTCTCTGACTCACTCAACCCCGCCCCAGATCCAGTTTATAAGGGCAGAATTCTCCCCTCCCAGTATTGGGGCAGGAGGATGTTGCTTGTTTAAGGGATCCTGACCAGGAAACCTCCCACTTGCTCTCCGACGTAATATCTCTATTACTGTGGTGACCAGACCCCTGGGGTGCCACACATGGCTCTTGTAAGGGGCATTGCAGCTCCTCATAATTTTTGGAAAGCCTTCCATTCACTGCTTAGGCCAACAGTGCACGGGAGACCCAGTTGCTATAAATGGAAAAAAAGGTTTAGTTAACGCCCTCTGACCTCCATGTCATTTCCAAGGGGCATTGGAGTGGCTCGAAATTTTTGGTAGGCATTGCACTCACTGTATGCCCTATAACTGTGTAGCCGAACCGCTCCTTTTGTTACAGAAACATATCCTACAAGACATATCTGGTTGACTGACCTGATATTGATGTGAATGGTCCCTGTTCCTCCTGCTATTTCTCCTTTGCCACTACCTCATCCATCATTTATCACCTGAAGCTTTGTTTTAACGGGAGTCATAGAACTTGGATAGTAGCAGGAAAACATCCAGCAATCCTCGGAGGAGGTAGGATATGCGCCAAAATGCTGACCACCTCAGGCCTAGCCGCTACTACATACATACGCTTGCATTACAACAAAACAAAGCAGATGCTAACTTCTATCATCCTCATCATGCTCCTCACCTTGGCACTCTCAACTCCCCTGATGGAGAAGCCAGGGCCCACCAGAGGAGTCTGATAGTCCGGTGGGCTCGGCCAATGCTGCCCTAAAGCAGGCCAGGCTAAGAAAAGTGTGGGAAAGGTTACCGGGACAAATAGGGGTGGCTGGGGACCGAGTATGGACACCCGGCCACCCCCTGGAGGCTGGGGAGCAAGCGGGGACACCTGGCCACCAGGAGGCTGGAGACTGAGTATGGATACCAGGCCGCCTACACAGCCATGGCGTGGTGGCAAGATTCCGCCTCCACATGCCTAAAAGGCCCAATTTAAAGTGCAAGCTAGCAAGCAGTATGGTATTGCAGCCTGGGGGTTGGTGGGTGGCAGGCTGCATACTTGCGCTTGCATTGCAAGGAATGGGAGAGGTACAATTGAACACTGCCCTGGGACAAGGACTTGAATGGGGATAGTTGCAAGTCTGCAACGACAGGTGCAAGGTGGGAGGCATCTTCGCATGTACCATGAACAGGGGATTGGCATGCACACACTACAGCGGAATAGGCTCTCCTTCCACTAAATGCACTGGGGAGGGCACAGGTAATGTTTTGGTATACGCGCTTAATCTTATGTATAAGGCAAACCAGGACAAATATGGGCGGCTGGGGACTGGATATGGATACCTCGCTGCCGAAGCAGCCATGAGGTAGTGGCCAGCTTCGGCCTCCTCCAAACTAAAAGGCCCCATTTCAAGTGCAAGCTAGCAGTATGGAATTGCAGTCTGGGGGTGGGTGGGTGGCAGGCTGCACACTTACACTTGCATTAAAAGAAAACATAGCAGATGTTAACTTCTGTCATCATCATCATGCTCCACACCTTGGCACTCTCAACTCCACCGATGAAGAAGTCAGGGCCCACCGGAGGAGTCAGGTTCTCTGGTGGGCTCGTCCAATGCTGCCTAAAGCAGGCCGGGCTAAGAAAAGTTTGTGGGGGGATGTTCCAAGGACAAATAGGGGCGGCTGGGGACCGTTTATGGACTCCCGGCTGCCCCCAGGTGGCTGGGGACCGTGTGTGGATACCCGGCCGCGGGGCGGCTGGGGACCGAGTATGGACACCCGGCCTCGGGCGGCTGGGGACTGAGTATGGATTCCAGGCCGCCAACACAGCCATGACGTGGTGGCCAGATTCCGCCTCGACATGCCTAAAAGGCCCAATTTCAAGTTCAAGCAAGCAAGCAGTATGGTATTGCAGCCTGGGGGCGGGTGGGTGGCAGGCTGCATACTTGAGCTTGTATTGCAAGGAATGGGGGAGGTACAATTGAACACTGCCCTGGGACTAGAACTTGCATGGGGATAGTTGCAAGTCTGCATCTTCTGATGCGGTTAGGATCACTTATGATGGGCACACTTTTAGACAGTGACCTGGGAGTCAGAGATGCTTCCAGGGGTCTTCCCCATGCTGTTCCCTTGTTTTTTCAGCACTTTATGCATGTGTCACACAGCACATGGCCAGATAAGGTTGTAAAATGTTAAAATGACATTTCCCGGTGAATGCATTTGTCATAGTTGAAAGCAATACAAAAGTGCAAAAACGCATAAAAAATGCTACTTGTTAACATAGCCGAAGGTGTGGAGGAGTATTTTTGTTTTTGGTCATTTATTTTAACTTATACACAAGTCTTTTCCCTGGAAAGGATGTTCCTTAACATATTTCACAGGAAAAAAGTTTCACTTTCGTTTTTGAACGTTTTATTGTGAGCCTGTAAAAGTGGCTTAATACCTCTGACCACGTTGTTGACAGCAGTGACCTGGGGGTCAGAAATGCTTCCTGGGGCGATCCCCATGCTGTCCCCATGTCATTTGAGCACTGTCACTATCGTTTTGGGCACTTGTTAGGCTTTTAAAAGACTACCGGGGGTGCCACCGCAAAAATGCTCGAGTCTCCCATAGAATAACATTGGGCTCGTTGCTCGGGTTGAGCACCCGAGTATCACGGCGAGCTCGGCCCGAGCTTCGAGCACCCGAGCATTTTAGTGCTCGCTCAACACTATCTACTACAGATCATTTAGTGCACATCTGAAGTTTAGTCTGTCTGAGTAAACAGGATACTAAATGCCTGCCAATCAGCAAGCAAGCAGCTGATCGGCAGTAGTTTAGTGTCTCAGATCCCGTAATGTAAACAGACTGTAATACAAAAGAAAGATATCATTATGCAGAAAGTTAATACTTAACACAAAAAAAGCCATTCAATTTGAATAGCTAAGTGTCAAGTTACAATGTTTATGCATCATTCTAACAACAACTACTTAAATTAAAGGGGTTGTCCGGTCAAAAGTGATAAGTCTGCAGTCACAGACCACTTCTATGGAGTGTACAGCTTACTGTATTGTGGTCATATGGACAGATACTCCAGTCTCTGCTTGGGAACTCTGCAGCTCCTTCAGGGTTACCTTTGGTCTCTGTCCTGCCTCTCTGATTAATTCCCTCCTTGCCCGGGCTGAGAGTTTTGGTGGGTGACCCTCTCTTGGCAGGCTTGTTTCCATTTTCATGTTCTTTCCATTTGATGATAATGAATTTGATGGTGCTCTGGGGCATCATCAGACATTGGGATTTTTTTTTATAACCCAACCCTGACTTGTACTTCTCAACAAATGTGTCCCTGACTTGTTGAGAGATCTCCTTGGTATTGTTTGGTTAACGGTACCTCTTGCTTAATGCCTCTGTGGCCTTTCAGAAAAGGTGTGCATATACTGACAGACCATATAACACTTAGATTGCACACAGGTGGACTTACTTTCACTAAGCATGTGACTTATGGAGGTACTTGCTTGCACCAGAAATTTTTAGCGGCTTCATAGCAAAAGAGGTGAATACATATGCACATGCCAATTTTTAGTTTTTTGATCCCTTAAATTGAATTTATGTCTATATTTTTCTCACTTCACCAACTTAAACTATTTAGTGCTGATGTGACGCGCCCCCTGGGCCGTGGGGATGCCCGGAGCTGGGCCTGTAGATGCTGGGGGTTGTAGTCACCGTGGCGGTGACCCGATCCGTGACCCAGGGCGGTCAAACCAGGGTAGTCTATATGCACTAATATCAATGTCCGACTACGCCACCTGTGGATTGCGGTTATTGATAACCGCCACTGCGGGGCAGTCCGCTGAAGCTGGTGGTATGTGCAGCAAGGTGATGTGACTCCCCACAGGTGGAGTGTAGCTTCAGGGCAGCATGAGTGGATGATGGTGGTGGTGGTGCAAGATGTCACGGTGCAAGAATAATCACAGAGTCCACACGATGCAGTCCCAGATCCTTTACTCATGGTTTAAACAGTTCCACTTACAGGGCCAGTGTAAGAGCCCACGGCGTCTTGTGCTCACGCAGTGCGGGGCCAGGTTGACCCTCAGGTAACTCCGGAGTATTTTTCCGGACCCCCTTCTATGTGTCCTCTCTGGCCTCTCTCCTTGTACCTCACACCTAGCGGCACCTCTGTCCAGTGTCCTCGGGCCTTGGCGGGCGATGTGTGTTCCGTCCCCTGACCCTATGCGGCTACTTTCATAGTGGCTGGTGTGGACGGCCTGCTGTACTTGAAGTGCTGCAGCCTCCGGTTCCCAGTTGAGTCCTGTAGTCTCTGCTGGCTGGGAGACCCGGTTCCCCTTCTTGGCGTATGGGTGGCTTGCTGCACGGCCCGTACCCCTGGTATCCCTTCTCTTCTCGTTCTGGAGCCTCTCCTGCTCCCCTTCTCTCTCCCTTCTCCTTCAGGCTCAGGACTCCTGACTAGGCCCGCCTCTGGAGCAGAGCTCCTACTGAGCCCCTGCTCCTGTACTCTAAGACTCCTTTCTCTCCCCTGAACCAAGATGGTTCCTTACTTTTATACCTCCTCTTGATGTGCTCCCAGGATCTACATCCTCCACCCATCCACTACATAGTTCCCCCTCTCTAAGTGGTTCCTCCTCACTCCAGCCAGGGATCAATGACTGTGCTCTCCCGTAGGAGCAATCTCGCCCTGTCCCCCGGAAATGTGGTGTAGTGGATGTAGTGTTAGGGTCCTGAGCCATACTCCTTCCTTACCTGAGAGTGAGATACCACACCTCTGGGTGAGATGCAATACCTCTGTGGCGACCGAACCCTCAGGGGCGCCACAGATGCATCATACACAAATCAGATTACAAAAATATTTAAACACAGATTGTAATGTAACAAAATAGGTAAAAAGCCAAAGGGGATGAATACTTTCGCAAGCGCCTGTACCGTACACTGCACAACCATACTGCCCGCTGTTGCCACATGTTCATTTCCGGTTGTGAACCTGCAAGTAGACCACTTCGCGGCATAGCATTTTCTGTTTTCGTTAAATTGCGTTTCAATTGGGTTGAAGGAGAAAATCATCAATATTTAAAAAGAAATAAATAAAAAATTGCAAAAAATAAAAAAACAATACAAAGTAGCGGCATTTAACAATACTGTTCTCTGTTTCTACAAATTTATTTCCATTTGTGGTACTGTGCAGCGACCTCTGGATGAAGAATTTCATTGCAAAATGCGTGTCAGATGTTGTGGGTTCCTGCACATACATGCTGCAGGTAATTGTAGTGTGAATATAAAAATGTCTTTTCTGAGTCCATATTGAAACATACGGAATGTATTCAAACCAGCACTGGTCTACTCTGGTTTGGTTATATAATGACAGACAGATAAGGCACATTCTGTTTTACTTTACTTTGTATTTGCTTGATGTTTAGATACAAGACAATGTTAATAAGTAACAACATCTTGAGAACCGCTTATTCACATTGTCTAAAACATTTATCACAAATAGTCTTCTGTTTATTTAGTGTTATTGTAAAACATGAAGATTTACATAACCTTTTTTATTTAGTTTACTTACTTGATTTTTAAAAGCTATTAAATTGTGTACATTTATTGCACACCATTGTCTATGCAAGAGCCAGTATCTGATTAACTTTTATTTTCCTACAGCTGGGCACTGTGGGGGCAAAGGTGAATTAGACTTAGTAGTGTATATTCACTATATAAGGCCAGAGAAAATATTACTGAGGGAGAAGCTGTTGGACCTTATTAACCTTTGTATGTTAACATATATAACAGTGTATGCAGTTTCATAACTAGAGATGAGCGGTGTTCGACTAGAACTGTTCGCCAATCTCAAATTCGAGCTGTTTTGGGCGGTGTTCGAGTTGTTCGACGAACCCGAACGATTTGCAAAAAATTCGGCTGTTCGAGGATATGTTCGATAACTGTTCGTGCACCAAAAGCGTGTCCTGCATGTCTGGCGCTATTTAGAGCACCAATCATGCAGGGATTGTCTGCCACTCACTGTAATGCCACAGCCATGGTGGTTTTGGCATTACAGTGATTGCCCAAATCGATGGGAACAGTGCCAACAGTGAAACATGAAAAGCCGGCAATTCAGCAGCGGCATACACCTGTACCCGACAATTTAGAACCGAAAGAATAGAGCTTCACACATAGATTAGATAGATATAAACATGTCAGCCACATATATACGAAGTACAGTGAAAGTGCTGCTTACTGTACTTGTCATTTAGCGTAAAGGATTTATCAAAAAAAATAATAGTGTTTTCATGCACCGTCTCTTTAAAAAAGCCGGCCTGCAATTCAGCAGCGGTACCCGACAATTTATAACAGAAAGAATAGAGCTTCACACATAGATTAGATAGATAGAAACATGTCAGCCACATATATACGAAGTACAGTGACAGTGTTGCTTACTGTACTTGTCATTTAGCGTAAAGGATTTATCAAAAAAAATAATAGTGTTTTCATGCACCGTCTCTTTAAAAAAGCCGGCCGGCAATTCAGCAGCGGTACCCGACAATTTATAACAGAAAGAATAGAGCTTCACACATAGATTAGATAGATATAAACATGTCAGCCACATATATACGAAGTACAGTGAAAGTGCTGCTTACTGTACTTGTCATTTAGCGTAAAGGATTTATCAAAAAAAATATTAGTGTTTTCGTGCACCGTCTCTTTAAAAAAGCCGGCCGGCAATTCAGCAGCGGTACCCGACAATTTATAACAGAAAGAATAGAGCTTCACACATAGATTAGATAGATAAAAACATGTCAGCCACATATATACGAAGTACAGTGACAGTGTTGCTTACTGTACTTGTCATTTAGCGTAAAGGATTTATCAAAAAAAATAATAGTGTTTTCATGCACCGTCTCTTTAAAAAAGCCGGCCGGCAATTCAGCAGCGGTACCCGACAATTTATAACAGAAAGAATAGAGCTTCACACATAGATTAGATAGATAGAAACATGTCAGCCACATATATACGAAGTACAGTGACAGTGTTGGTTACTGTACTTGTCATTTAGTATTAAAATAAAGGATTTATTATTAAAAAAATTGGCGTGGGGTTCCCCTTAATTTTAGGCTCTAGCGGAGGTTAAGCAGACGGCTGGGGCAGATGTTTGAAGCCTGGGAAGGGGGTAATACCCACGGAGCTTCCCAGGCTACTAATATCAGCCCCCAGCTGAATACATAGCCTTTACTAGCTATTAAAATGGGGGACCCCCCCAAAAAAATGACGTGGGGTCCCCCCTAATTTAATAGCTAGCAAAGGCTAGGCAGACAGCTGGGGGCTGATATTAATAGCCCAGGAAGGGAGCCATGAATATTGGCCCCCTCCCAGGCTAGAAACACCAGCCGTCAGCCGCCCCAGAAATGGCGCATTCATAGGATGCGCCAATTCTGGCACTTAGCCTCGCTCTTCCACGCTGCCCTGGTGCGGTGGCAGGGGGTAATAGGGTTGGGGTTGATGTCAGCTTATAATGCCAGCTGACATCAAGCCCAGGTTAGTAATGGAGAGGCGTCTATAAGACACCCCCATTACTAACCCCATAGTCAAAGTTAAAAAAAACACAAACACCCAGAATAAAGTCCTTTAATTGAAATAAAGACACAATCCTTTATTGTTCTAAATTAAACCATACTTACCGTCACGCCCATTCCAGCTGAAGCCAACGATCTCCTGCAATAAAAGAAAAATAATAAAGCAACCTCATCCTTACCTTTCCATGGTTCCCACGACAGCTTCAGCTCTGCTACATCGAGATGACAGGCTGGACCGCAGCAGAACGCTGCCATCCAGCCTCTCATCCCGCAGACACTGAGAAGCGCAGGCTTGCTTGCGCTGCTCAGCGTCTCTCTGTGACGACATCCAGATGAGCCGAGTTCATGTCCAATGAACTCGGCTCACCTCATGCACGTCACTGACAGCGTGGGAAAATTCTCACGCTGAAGCGGTGAGTGCAGGAGAATTCTCCCACGCTGTCAGTGACGTGCATAAGGTGAGCTCATGTCCAATGAACTCAGCTCACCTCCTGCACGTCACTGACAGCGTGGGAGAATTCTCCTGCACTCAGCGCTTCAGCGTGAGAATTCTCCCACGCTGAAGCGCTGAGTGCAGGAGAATTTTCCCACGCTGTCAGTGACGTGCATAAGGTGAGCTCATGTCCAATGAACTCAGCTCACCTCCTGCACGTCACTGACAGCGTGGGAGAATTCTCCTGCACTCAGCGCTTCAGTGTGAGAATTCTCCCACGATGAAGCGCTGAGTGCAGGAGAATTTTCCCACGCTGTCAGTGACGTGCATGAGGTGAGCCGAGTTCATTGGACATTAACTCGGCTCATCTGGATGCCCTTACAGAGAGACACTGTGGAGCGCAAGCAAGCCTGCGCTTCTCAGTGTCTGCGGGATTACAGGCTGGATGGCAGCGTTCTGCTGCGGTCCAGCCTGTCATCTCGATGTAGCAGAGCTGAAGCTGTCATGGGAACCATGGAAAGGTAAGGATGATGTTGCTTTATTATTTTTCTTTTATTTCAGGAGATCGTTGGCTTCAGCTGGAATGGGCGTGATGGTAAGTATGGTTTAATTTAGAACAATAAAGAATTGTGTGTTTATTTCAATTAAAGGACTTTTTTCTGGGTGTTGTGTTTTTTTTAAATACTTTACTAGAAATTCATGGTGGTCATGTCTAATATTGGCGTGACCCCATGAATTTCGGGCTTAGGGCCAGCTGATAATGCCAAGCTGGCCCTAACCCCTTTATTACCCAGTGAGCCACCGCATCAGGGCCCTGGATGAGTTGGGTACAGCGCCAGAAGATGGCGCTTCTATGAATGCGCCATTTTCCGGGGTGGCTGCGGACTGCAATTTGCAGCGGGGGTGGCCCAGAAAGCTTGGGCCTCCCTGCGCTGCGGATTCCAGCCCCCAGCTGCCTAGTTGTACCTGGCTGGACACAAAAACAGGGCGAAGCCCCACGTCAATTTTCTTTAAATTATTTCATGAAATAATTAAGAAAAAAAGGGCTTCCCTATATTGTTGTGTCCGGCCAGGTACAAATAGGCAGCTGGTGGTTGGGGGCAGCCCGTTCCTGCCTGCTGTACCTGACTGGACACAAATATAGTGCAAAGCCCCACGTCAATTTTTTTTAAATTATTTCATGAATTTCCTGAAATAATTTAAAAAAATTGAAGTGGGGCTTCGCACTATATTTGTGTCCAGCCAGGTACAGCAGGCAGGAACGGGCTGCCCCCATCCACCAGCTGCCTATTTGTACCTGGCCGGACACAACAATATAGGGAAGCCCTTTTTTTCTTAATTATTTCATGAATTTCATGAAATAATTAAAAAAAATTGAAGTGGGGCTTCGCACCATATTTGTGTCCAGCCAGGTACAACAGGCAGGAACGGGCTGCCCCCAACCACCAGCTGCCTATTTGTACCTGGCCGGACACAACAATATAGGGAAGGCCTTTTTTTCTTAATTATTTCATGAATTTCATGAAATAATTAAAAAAAAAGTACGTGGGGCTTCGCCCTATTTTTGTGTCCAGCCAGGTACAACTAGGCAGCTGGGGGCTGGAATCTGCAGCGCAGGGAGGCCCAAGCTTTCTGGGCCCCCCCCCGCTACAAATTGCAGTCCGCAGCCACCCCGGAAAATGGCGCGTTCATAGAAGCGCCATCTTCTGGCGCTGTACCCAACTCATCCAGGGCCCTGGTGCGGTGGCTCACTGGGTAATAAAGGGGTTAGGGCCAGCTTGGTATTATCAGCTGGCCCCAAGCCCAAAATTCATGGGGTCATGCCAGTATTAGACATGACCGCCATGAATTTCTAGTAAAGTATTTAAAAAAAACACAACACCCAGAATAAAGTCCTTTAATTGAAATAAAGACACAATTCTTTATTGTTCTAAATTAAACCATACTTACCATCACACCCATTCCAGCTGAAGCCAACGATCTCCTGCAATAAAAGAAAAATAATAAACCAACCTCATCCTTACCTTTCCATGGTTCCCACGACAGCTTCAGCTCTGCTACATCGAGATGACTGGCTGGACCGCAGCAGAACGCTGCCATCCAGTCTGTCATCCCGCAGACACTGAGAAGCGCAGGCATGCTTGCGCTCCTCACTGTCTCGCTGTGACGGCATCCAGATGAGCCGAGGTCATGTCCAATGAACTCGGCTCACCTCATGCACGTCACTGACAGCGTGGGAAAATTCTCACGCTGAAGTGCTGAGTGCAGGAGAATTCTCCCACGCTGTCAGTGATGTGCATGAGGTGAGCTCATGTCCAATGAACTCAGCTCACCTCCTGCACGTCACTGACAGCGTGGGAAAATTCTCCTGCAATCAGCGCTTCAGCGTGAGAATTTTCCCACGCTGTCAGTGACGTGCATGAGGTGAGCCGAGTTCATTGGACATGAACTCGGCTCATCTGGATGTCGTCACAGAGAGACGCTGAGCAGCGCAAGCAAGCCTGCGCTTCTCAGTGTCTGCGGGATGACAGGCTGGATGGCAGCGTTCTGCTGCGGTCCAGCCTGTCATCTCGATGTAGCAGAGCTGAAGCTGTCGTGGGAACCATGGAAAGGTAAGGATGAGGTTGCTTTATTATTTTTCTTTTATTGCAGGAGATCGTTGGCTTCAGCTGGAATGGGCGTGATGGTAAGTATGGTTTAATTTAGAACAATAAAGGATTGTGTCTTTATTTCAATTAAAGGACTTTATTCTGGGTGTTTGTGTTTTTTTTAACTTTGACTATGGGGTTAGTAATGGGGGTGTCTTATAGACGCCTCTCCATTACTAACCTGGGCTTGATGTCAGCTGGCATTATAAGCTGACATCAACCCCAACCCTATTACCCCCTGCCACCGCACCAGGGCAGCGTGGAAGAGCGAGGCTAAGTGCCAGAATTGGCGCATCCTATGAATGCGCCATTTCTGGGGCGGCTGACGGCTGGTGTTTCTAGCCTGGGAGGGGGCCAATATTCATGGCTCCCTTCCTGGGCTATTAATATCAGCCCCCAGCTGTCTGCCTAGCCTTTGCTAGCTATTAAATTAGGGGGGACCCCACGTCATTTTTTTGGGGGGGTCCCCCATTTTAATAGCTAGTAAAAGCTATGTATTCAGCTGGGGGCTGATATTAGTAGCCTGGGAAGCTCCGTGGGTATTACCCCCTTCCCAGGCTTCAAACATCTGCCCCAGCCGTCTGCTTAACCTCCGCTAGAGCCTAAAATTAAGGGGAACCCTACGCCAATTTTTTTAATAATAAATCCTTTATTTTAATACTAAATGACAAGTACAGTAACCAGCACTATCACTGTACTTCATATATATGTGACTGACATGTTTCTATCTATCTAATCTATGTGTGATGCTCTATCTTTCTGTTCTAAATTGTCGGGTACCGCTGCTGAATTGCCGGCCGGCTTTTTTAAAGAGACAGTGCATGAAAACACTATTATTTTTTTTAATAAATCCTTTACACTAAATGACAAGTACAGTAAGCAACACTATCACTGTACTTATTATATATGTGACTGACATGTTTCTATCTATCTAATCTATGTGTGAAGCTCTATTCTTTCTGTTCTAAATTGTCGGGTACAGATGCTGAATTGCCGGCCGGCTTTTTTAAAGAGACGGTGCATGAAAACACTAATATTTTTTTTTATAAATCCTTTACACTAAATGACAAGTGCAGTAACCAACACTGTCACTGTGCTTCTTATATGTGTGACTGACATGTTTCTATCTATCTAATCTATGTGTGATGCTCTATTCCTTCTTGTCTAAATTGTCCGGTACCGGTGTATGCCGCTGCTGAATTTGCCGGCCGGCTTTTTTAAAGAGAGTGTCTTCTGAGCAGTTTGTCAGCTTTTGGACACCTTTGCAGGTGTTTTCTATGTGTTTCTATGTGTTTTTGTTTGCCTGCCATTGGTTTTAACGGTGTTCGACGGTGTTCTAAGGTGTTCGACGAACAGTTTGACGAACAGTTCCTCGAACATCCCAGTGTTCGACGAACCGAACCGAACCCGAACACTAGGGGGGTGGCTCAACACTAATCATAACATACTATTCCTTTAATTATGTATTTTATCTTTTAAATCAACTATTATAAATAAAATTGCGTTACATCGCAAGTGGTTGCCTTCTTTAAAGCTGTATCCTGATACTGATAAATGGTTATATATGGTCTTTTACTGGGATGAATAGGCATACTAGTAATCATCTATATTATTGTCAAATTTCTTAAACTATATGTGGGTATATGTTAATGAGTACTCCATATACCTGTATATACACTGTGTGCAGAATTATTAGGCAAGTTGTATTTTAGAGGATTATTTTTATTATTGATCAACAACTATGTTCTCAATCAACCCAAAAGTTGATCCAAGCTTAATATTTTTGGAAGTTGGAGTGGTTTTTTTTAGATTTGGCTATCTTAGGAGGATATCTGTTTGTGCAGGTAACTATTACTGTGCAGAATTATTAGGCAACTTAATAAAAGCCAAATCTAATCCCATCTCACTTGTTTATTTTCACCAGGTAAACCAATATCAGTGCACAAAATTTAGAAATAAACATTTCTAACATGCAAAAACAAAAAACAAAAAAATTAGTGATCAATATAGCCACCTTTCTTTATGATGACACTCGACAGCCTTCCATCCATAGATTCTGTCAGTTGCTTAATCTGTTTTCGATCAACATTGCGTGCAGCAACCACCACAGCCTCCCAGACACTGTTCCGAGAGGTGTACTGTTTTCTCTCCCTGTAGATCTCACATTTTATGATGGACCACAGGATCTCTATGGGGTTCAGATCAGGTGAACAAGGGGGCCATGTCATTATTTTATTTTTTTTAGACCTTTACTGGCCAGCCACGCATTGGAGTAGTTGGATGCATGTGATGAAGCATTGTCCTGCATGAAAATCATGTTTTTCTTGAACGATACCGACTTATTCCTGTACCACTGCTTGAAGAAGTTGTCTTCCAGAAACTGGCAGTAGGTGTGGGAGTTGAGCTTCACATCATCCTCAACCTGAAAAGGTCCCACAAGTTCATCTTTGATGATACCAGCCCATACCAGTACCCCATCTCCACCTTGCTGGCGTCTGAGTCAGAGTGGAGGTCTCTGCCCTTTACTGATCCAGCCTCTGGCCCATCCATCTGGCCCATCAAGAGTCACTCTCATTTCATCAGTCCATAAAACCTTTGAAAAATCAGCCTTAAGATATTTCTTGGACCATTCTTGATGTTTTATCTTATGTTTCTTGTTCAAAGGTGGTCGTTTTTCAGCCTTCCTTACCTTGGCCATGTCCCTGAGTATCGCACACCTTGTGCTTTTTGATACTCCAGTAACGTTGCAGCTCTGAAATATGGCAAAACTGGTGGCAAATGGCATCTTGGCAGCTTCATGCTTGATTTTCTGCCTCAATTCATGGGCAGTTATTTTTCGCCTTTTTCGGCCAACACGCTTCTTGCGACCCTGCTGGCTATTTGCCATGAAACACTTGATTGTTCAGTGATCACGCTTCAAAAGTTTGGAAATTTCAAGACTGCTGCATCCCTCTGCAAGACATCTCACAATTGAAAAAAGCCTGCAAGGGGCTGAGACGTCTTGTTGTAGTTTTCCTACATGTGGAATAAATGAATTGATCAAATACACGTAAGTGCCGGGATTTCTCTACTTTGTCTGCAATTTCTCCACGTGCACCACCACTACTAACGAGGACTACGGAGTGCCGACTGTTTCTTTGTATCTCACAATTTTGGACTTTTCAGAGCCCGTCAAATCTCTCTTCTTACTCATTTTGCCAAAGGAAAGGAAGTTGCCTAATAATTAAGCACACCTTATATAGGGTGTTGATATCATTAGTCAACACCCCTCCTCATTAAGGAGATGCACATCACCAGATTTACTTAATTGGTAGTTGGCTCTCAAGCCTATGCAGCTTGGAGTAGGACAACATGTATAAAAAGTATCATGTGATCAAAATACTCATTTGCTTAATAATTCTGCAAACAGTGTATGTTGTGCTATATGGTCTATTACAATGATGAATAGGGATATATTACCTCCTACAGCGATGGAGAGATGTATTAACAGCCCCCTTTATTATTATTACTACTATACCTCTTAGACCGCATCCATATACAGTACAGACCAAAAGTTTGGACACACCTTCTCATTTAAAGATTTTTCTGTATTTTAATAACTATGAAAATTGTATATTCACACTGAAGGCATCAAAGCTATGAATTAACACATGTGGAATTATATACTTAACAAAAAAGTGTGAAACAACTGAAAATATGTCTTATATTCTAGGATCCAGACACCTTTTGCTTTGATGACTGCTTTGCACACTCTTGGCATTCTCTTGATGAGCTTCAAGAGGTAGTCACTGGATTCCAACAATCTTGAAGGAGTTCCCAGAGATGTTTAGCACTTGTTGGCCCTTTTGCCTTCACTCTGCGGTCCAGCTCACCCCAAACCATCTCGATTGGGTTCAGGTCTGGTGACTATGGAGGCCAGGTCACCTGGGGTAGCACCCCATCACTCTCCTTCTTGGTTAAATAGCCCTTACACAGCCTTGAGGTGTGTTTGGGGTCATTGTCCTGTTGAAAAATAAATGATGGTCCAACTAAACGCACACCGGATGGAATAGCATGCCACTGCAAGATGTTGTGCTAACCATGCTGGTTCAGTATGCCTTCAATTTTGAATAAATCCCCAACAGTGTAACCAGCAAAGCACCCCCACACCATCACACCTCCTCCTCCATGCTTCACGGTGGGAACCAGGCATGTAGAGTCCATCCGTTCACCCTTTCTGCGTCGCACAAAGACACGGTGGTTGGAACCAAAGATCTCAAATTTGGACTCACCAGACCAAAGCACAGATTTCCACTGGTCTAATGTCCATTCCTTGTGTTTTTAGCCCAAACAAGTCTCTTCTGCTTGTTGTCTGTCCTTAGCAGTGATTTCCTAGCAGCTATTTTACCATGAAGACCAGCTGCACAAAGTCTCCTCTTAACAATTGTTGAAGAGATGTGTCTGCTGCTAGAACTCTGTGTGGCATTGACCTGGTCTCTAATTTGAGCTGCTTTTAACCTGTGATTTCTGAGGCTGGTGACTCGGATAAACTTATCCTCAGAAGCAGAGGTGACTCTTGGTCTTCCTTTTCTGGGGCAGTCCTCATGTGAGCCAGTTTCTTTGTAGCACTTGATGGTTTTTGCAACTGCACTTGGGGACACTTTCAAAGTTTTCCCAATTTTTCGCACTGACTAACCTTCATTTCTTAAAGTAATGATGGCCACTCATTTTTCTTTACTTAGAATTTGTATTATGGCAAGAAAAAAGCAGCTAACAGTTTATTCAGTAGGACTATCAGCTGTGTATCCACCAGACTTCTGCACAACACAACTGATGGTCCCAACCCCATTTATAAGGCAAGAAATCCCACTTATTAAACCTGACACGGCACACCTGTGAAGTGAAAACCATTTCCGGTGACTACCTCTTGAAGCTCATCAAGAGAATGCCAAGAGTGTGCAAAGCAGTCATCAAAGCAAAAGGTGGCTACTTTGAAGAACCTAGAATATAAGACATATTTTCAGTTGTTTCACACTTTTTTGTTAACTATATAATTCCACATGTGTTAATTCATAGTTTTGATGCCTTCAGTGTGAATGTACAATTTTCATAGTCATGAAAATACAGAAAAATCTTTAAATGAGAAGGTGTGTCCAAACTTTTGGTCTGTACTGTACATGTTAATGAATACTATGTATATATTTTTACATATGTTAAATTAATCTATGGATTGATCCTTGTATACCAGTTTTATATCTATCATTTTTTTGTGTTATGCTTATTTGTATATTGCCTATCAGTAATTTATTACATCATTTTCCAGGTATACCCACCCCTTTTTCCTTATCTGTATTGTCACATTTTTTAGCTTTAAATATACACTGCTCAAAAAAATAAAGGGAACACTTAAACAACAGAATATAATTCCAAGTGAATCAAACTTCTGTGAAATCAAACTGTCCACTTAGGAAGCAACACTGATTGACAATCAATTTCACATGCTGTTGTGCAAATGGAATAGAAAATAGATGGAAATTATTGGCAATTATCAAGACACACCTCAATAAAGGAGTGGTTCGGCAGGTGGGGACCACAGACCACATCTCAGTACCAATACTTTCTGGCTGATGTTTTGGTCACTTTTGAATGTTAGTTGTGCTTTCACACTCGTGGTAGCATGAGACGGACTCTACAACCCACAGAGGTTGACCAGGTAGTGCAGCTCATCCAGGATGGCACATCAATGCGAGCTGTGGCAAGAAGGTTTGCTGTGTCTGTCAGCGTAGTGTCCAGAGGCTGGAGGCGCTATCGGGAGACAGGCCAGTACACCAGGAGATGTGGAGGGGGCCGTAGGAGGGCAGCAACCCAGCAGCAGGACCGCTACCTCCGCCTTTGTGCAAGGAGGAACAGGAGGAGCACTGCCCGAACCCTGCAAAATGACCTCCAGCAGGCCACAAATGTGCATGTGTCTTCATAAACGGTTAGAAACCGACTCCATGAGGGTGGTATGAGGGCCCGACGTCCACAGATGGGGGTTATGCTCACAGCCCAACACCGTGCAGGACTCTTGGCATTTGCCACAGAACACCAGGATTGGCAAAGTCGCCACTGGCGCCCTGTGCTCTTCACAGATGAAAGCAGGTTCACACTGAGCACATGTGACAGACGTGACAGAGTCTGGAGATGCCATGGAGAGCAATCTGCTGCCTGCAACATCCTTCAGCATGACTGGTTTGACAGTGGGTAAGTAATGGTGTGGGGTGGCATTTCTTTGGAGGGCCGCACAGCCCTCCATGTGCTCGCCAGAGGTAGCCTGACTGCCATTAGGTACCGAGATGAGATCCTCAGACCCCTTGTGAGACCATATGCCGGTGCGGTTGGCCCTGGGTTCCTCCTAATGCAGGACAATGCCAGACCTCATGTGGCTGGAGTTTGTCAGCAGTTACTGCAAGATGAAGGCATTGAAGCTATGGACTGGCCCGCCTATTCCCCAGACCTGAATCGAATTGAGCACATCTGGGACATTATGTCTCCGCTCTTTAGTTCAGGTCTGGGAGGAGATCCCACAGGAGACCATACGCAACTGTGGCGCCCCTGAGGATTCAGTCGCCACAGAGGTACTGTACCTCACCCAGAGGTGTGGCATCTCCTTCTCTCAGGTAAGGATGGAGTACTGCCCAGGACCCCAACACCTGCACTCAACACTACTCTACTCCAGGCAGGCTGGATGGGCATTATGCACTTCTTTTGCTGCCCCGTCCCTGGCTGGAGTGGGGGGAACCAGAAGTGAGAGGGAACCAGTAGTGGGTGTGGGTGGGGGACGCAGACCAGGGGAGCACTTGAATAGGAGGTGTATATAAAAGATGAAGCCATCTTAGAGGAGTAGGTCAGTAAGTCAGAGGAGGAGAAGTGAGAGGAGCAAGGGCTCTGCAGGAGCTCTGCTCGGGAGGCAGGCTCGGCCTGTCATGCCCAAGGCTGAGAGAGGAGTGGGAGCTAGGGAGGAAGGCTCCAGGAACAGAAGGGATCCCAGGGGCCGCAAGAAGGGAACCGGTCCCTGGACTAGCCGAGTTACTTCAAGTCTCGGCTGGAAAACCGGAGGCTTCTGCACTTTCAGGGTGCAATCTTTATTAGATACATAAATATCAGAAATAAGTACTCAAGTCATAGCATTAACACAAATGGGGGTAAAGAAGGAGTTAAGTGGTAGCAGCACAAGACTGCTTGTGAACCCCCATACATCCGCATTATGTGAGTAATTTGCGGGGTGGGGACTCCTAAGGTAAGGTACCCATCATAATCTAGAAAAAATGGCTAGGGAACAATCAATTATACGTAATAACCAGGACCGAGAAAAGTCCATAATCACATTTAAAGTTCCACAGTCCAAGTATATATGAGTAAAGAAAAGGAACCTTACCAGAGGAGGTGGGACACAAGACTAAAGTGCTGAGTGCAATAGACCCATGGGATAGAGTGCCTTAATGCGCGTTTCGCCTGAGTGAATGTGGCTTCCTCAAGAGGCTGGGGCAATGATGCGTGTGAGGACCTTAAGTATGTCACTTCCGTGGTCATGTGACGTGTCACATGACCAACTAGTGGTATCAGACTTCCGCATAGCGGCGCATGCGCCGTAGGTATCCTGTCGCGCGCGTGCGTCCAAGCTGTCACGCCCACCGCGCGTGCGCAAAGCGCACAGAGCAGGAGGCTATAGACAGCGGGGCGCGCGCGCTCCGAGGGAAACCGACGGTACGCATGCGCACCACGTCAGCCAGCATATTTACAGCAGATTATATAGCTAGAGTGTGAAGCAAGTCTATCATTATAAGGTATACACAGACAATGGCATAAACATCCAATACAATTCCGCAAGACATAAACAGCGTTGCACATAATGGAAGTTCATGTTGTATTCTCAGATAGCATAAAGTCATTAGCGACATTACTCATCGCATAGTTATTATAATATTGCAGACAAGGAATGTTCCTCCCAGTAGCTGAAGATGAAAAAGTAAAAACGGACCTGATCACAGAAGCACTCTGTACAAAGGTGTACAACGCATCATCACTGAAATAAGGATAAAAATGTAAAAATTAGCACCAATATAAGAAATTATACGGCTAAAAACTGTGTTAAAATTAATCACATGGGATACAGTTACAGAGAAAACAGGAGAGCAGTGGCAATAGCCATGCTGGATCATAAGAACGCGGCGAAGCAGAGAGCCTCATTTAATCCGCGTGGGCTAACCGTGTCCAGAGTGACCATCCATCTCGCCTCCCTTTGGGCTAACCGTTGTTTAATGTTTCCACCCCGGGAGCCGAGACGCACCACTTCTATACCACGTATCTGCAGTGACCTAGGATCACAATCGTGTACTGCCTTAAAATGAGGTGGTAGTGTCTTCAGCTCCCGGGGGTCGGACACCGTCCTGGCCGCGCCAATGTCCCGCACGTGCTCACGTACCCTGACACGAAGTTCCCGTGATGTCAGACCTATGTAGATCAAGTCACACCCACAAGTCGCATAATATATGCTACTCCTGACTTTCTCCTTGGTTTAGTATGTTGTTGGAGTAGAGTCTATGCTGACCTAGTTCTTATGGTTCATCAGCTATGTTTACTCTTGGGCATGTATCTAAGGCTGTTCTATGTTCACTTTCAGGGTGCAGTTGCCACATTCGCACCACCAAAAAGGACACCAAGCCAGGTCCGGGAACTTCAAGTTGCCCAGAGGGATATCAAGGTACCCGATCGGGACATTGTGTGGGGGGGCGCAGGGCAGGAGGGAGAAGACCCAGCGTGGGAAGTCGGCTAAGAAAGGAACATACAGAAAGGGGTCCCGTTAAGTGCTCTTGAAATACTTGGGAGAGCGCTGAACCCCGGGCTGGTAAACGCAACGCGACTGTCAGCTGAATAGTGCCACCTGAGGAACCTAAATAACTGTGAGTAAACTCGGATGACTGCACCTCACTGTTTCTGTCAGTTATTTCTACCACGCTATCGCTCCTGCACTACCACGCCCAGCATCACCATCTGCACCTACACTGCCCTGGAGCCGTGCTCTGCCTGTGGAGAGCCGCACCAACCCAGCTGCCCTAACATCTGCTCTGGAGGTCTGCAGCAGCGCTGGTACCCATTAGCAGGAGCCACAGGTGGCGTCACGAGACAAAAACTGTTATTCATCCCTTCAAGTAACAAACCCCTTTTAAAGAGTGACCCCAGGGTACGGGCCCGGGAGCCGACTGCCGTAACATCCCAAGAAGGTAAAGGCCCAGGTACCGAGTGTCCCCCCCATATCCCCCTGGGTGAGTCACAACCTCATCAGCAGCATGCCCAGGCATTGTAGGGAGGTCATACAGGCACGTGGAGGCCACAAACAATACTGAGCCTCATTTTGACTTGTTTTAAGGACATTACATCAAAGTTGGATCCGCCTATAGTGTGTTTTTCCACTTTAATTTTGGGGGTGACTCCAAATCCATGCCTCCATTGGTTAATAAATTTGATTTCCATTGATGATTTTTATGTGATTTTGTTGTCAGCACATTCAAATTTGTACAGAACAAAGTATTCAATGAGAATATTTCATTCATTCAGATCTAGGATGTGTTATTTGAGTGTTCCCTTTATTTTTTTGAGCAGTGTATATATGTATATATACACTTTAATAATTTTGACATTAATAAAGATGTTTTTTGGCCATAATGAAAAGCTTTTTTTCTTAGGGATTTATTCTTAATATCCTGTTTGGAATTAATTAAATAAATTGTGTGTATAGGTGTGTCTCTTTATTTAAGTTTAAGCTTTTTTTTATTAAGGGTGGGGAAATTTTAATATCTCCTTTTCCCACAAAAACTGAAAAAAAAAAAGAAAAGAAAAACACAGCTACACACATTTTGCATACCTATTTCAATATTCTACTTTGAAAATGGTACACCAAATAACCATAATGTGGTCTGCATTTTTAGGCAGTGATTCTACCCCATAACATTATTTTTTACATGGTCCTTTTTCGCCAGGATGAATTCATGTGAACTATCCCAAAAATTTGTAAATCTTGACATTTAACTTTACAGGTCTGTTTTCTCAAACCTTTTTAATACACGCCACACTAGTATTATGGGTAGGCTATTATTAAATTATCCTTTATGTCCACCACATGAGCCCTGCCAGTGTCTTGAATTTCTGGTTGATGCTATATTTTTTCTTGTCTGGCTTAGTTGGTCAACAAAGTTTAGAAATGAGCAAAAACATTATCCTTTTGTCCAAAATGTATGGTAAAACCAAACATGGCATAGGCAACGAACGTGGTGGTACAATAGAAAAAAAATCAAAGATAAAAGCCGTTAGCAGCACCACTGACACTGCTGGAAGCAAAAGTCCTGGCATTAGTAGTATCAAACACAAATCACATTTGTCCTCCTTTGTCTCTGCTAACCATACTAGTTGGGAGGAAAAGGAGGGCGTAATGTAGTATATGTCCCATCACTCATATTAATCACATGATGATCTAGTCTCTGACATCGACACTATCAGCAGGAGTCAGTGTTCTGCTCAGTCTACTTCCTCCGCCTCCATAACACTAAATATTGTACAAAACAGAAAATCCAATCCGTCACTGACACTTCCTTAACACACTGCACCCTGGGACCTAAGAAACATATTACATCAGAATTATTATTATTTATTTATATAGCGCCATTGATTCCATGGTGCTGTACATAAGGAAAGGTTACATACCAAATACAGATACAGTATCACCTACAGTAAACAAACTAACAAAGATAGACTGGTACAGAGCCCTTGCTGGCTTACATTTTGCAGGAATGGGGAAGGAGACAGTAGGTTGGGGGGTTGCGGTAGCTGCGGTGTTGTTGAGGTGGCAGCAGGCAAGGTCATGGAAGGCTGTAAGCTTGTATGAAGAGATGGGTTTTCAGGTTCCGTCTGAAGGATCCAAGTGTGGTGAATAATCAGACGTGTTGAGGCACAGAATTCCATAGGTTGGGGGATATTTGGGAGACATCTTGGAGGCGATTGGGCGAGGAAAGAATAAGTGTGGAGGAGAGAAGGAGGTCTTGGGAGGACCGGAGATTACGTAAGGGAATGTATCGGGAGATTAGTTCAGAGATGTATGGAGGAGAGAGGTTATGAATGGCTTTGTTGATCAGTGTTAGTAGTTTGAACTGGATACCCTGGGCAATTGGGAGCCAGTGAAGGAATTTGCAAAGGGGGATAACAGAGGAGTAGCGAGGCGAGAAATTAACTATTCGTGCAGCAGAGTTAAGGATGGACTGGAGGGGTGCGAGAGTGTTAGCAGGAAGGCTACAGAGGAGGATGTTGCATCAGAATAACTTTTTCCAGTTGATTTCTTGGAAGAGATGAACAATCAGCTTTTTTTTCTCAGAAGACAAGGGGCCTGAGGAGATGGACAACACATTTTTAATTCCAAGCTGTGTTGCCGGTCTGGATAAATTGGAGCCATATAATTAATTTTTTCATCTCCATATTCTGAGAACTGTAATTTTTTATTTTTTTTCATCGACAGTAACATGAGGGATTGTGTTTTGGTGGAACAAATTGACGTTTTCAGTTATATCAATTAAGGTAACATATGATTTTAGATTTTTATTTGTTTTTTTACATGTCAGTATGATGAAAAAGCATAATTTGTTTGCGTATTTATCATTTCTTTTATGGTGCTCACCATATGTGATAAATAATTTGAAAATTTTATAGTTTGGGTTGTTCTGGATGCAATGATACCAATTATGTGTACTAATTTTTTTTTTTTTTTTTTTACAGTAAAGTTGCGTTTTATGTGTTTTTTTCTTCCATTTTTACAAATTTTATTGAATTTTTTTTTATACTTAAATTAATACCAGAACAGAACTTCAATATTTTTCATTTTAATTGCGGGTCTTGTACAGTTGAATAAAGTTTTACATTGACACAGCCTGTTAGATCCTTATTGCAGAGTCTGAGGCCACTTTC
The DNA here is from genome assembly GCF_046119375.1 of Phyllobates terribilis. Lineage (NCBI taxonomy): Eukaryota > Metazoa > Chordata > Amphibia > Anura > Dendrobatidae > Phyllobates > Phyllobates terribilis. The sequence continues at coordinate 257,163,929 of NW_027362761.1, forward strand.
ATATGTTCAGTATTTGGTCATTTTTTTACATCAGTACATTTGTAAGCCAAACTCAGGAGTGGAACAATTAGAGGAAAAGTATAATAGAAACTCGTCACCACTTCTGTATTTCTCACACACTCCTGGTTTTGGCTTACAAATACTGATGTAAAATACTGATCAAATACTGAACTTGTGAACGTGGCCTTGCAGGCTACTATACTCTGAAGCCGTTACTATGGGAATCAACTACACTCAGAATTTATGATTGTCATCCCACAGTCCTGATATGATTAAAAAGGGAGCCCTCTCTCTCTCTCTTTTAACCATCAAGATGTCACTGTCACGATTGATAGCAGCACTTAGTGGGTTTTAATGGCCATTATCATTGTTAAAACTGTGTTCAATGCAACAAGGTGTCAGTTATCATTTACAGCTCACACCCGCTGAGTTTTTCCCTTTGTGTGTGTGCTACTTACTTAATTCTAAGTGCTGTAACAAAGCAGAGCTGAGATTTATTATTTATTTATTATATAACGGCCTTTGGCTCGATCTTGAGTCATGGCGACTTGATGAATCTGTAGGAAGATCGATCTTATGCAAGCCTCGATAGGTCCAACAGGTTCTTCTCTGCCATTATGTTCATAGTATCAAGGCATTGGGTTGCTGGTCTTCCTCTTTGCCTTGTTCCTTTCATTCTTTTGACCATAATGTCCTTCTCCAGCGATTGCTTTCTTCGTATGATATGTGCAAAGTAGGCAAGTCATACCTTGGTGATCCTTGATTCAAGTGACATGTCTGGCTTTATTTGTCCCAAGATTGATTGTTTGTTCTTCTTGCCATCTATCGTATTGATGAGATCCTTCTCCAGCTCCACATTTCGAATGGGTTGATTCTTCTCTGTGTTGTTTCTTTATCATCCAGGTTTCACATCCATATGTTACTACAGAAAGACCAGAGTATGTAGGAGCTGTGTGTGAGATTTAAGACCCCTTAATGACTGCAGTAAAATACGGCTTATCAGTGGCTTTAAATGGTTAAAATACTATTAAAGTGATCAGAATAACAGTCTAAGTATTGTTTTCAACCCATAGGATTTTCTCACTTAGATCTCTGAAGAACACAATTCCCTTAGAAAATAAGAAGTGAATTATAAGAGCTTTGTAGAAAGCAGTGCTACCAAACCTCTTTTGTTATATTTTATGCCTGTCAGGCCTTTTTAGATAAGAGTCATAGACGAAATAGTGTTAAGAGCAATAGTAGCATAGGTAGATGGGTATTTTACATGGTTACATAATTATTTAGGTTGAAAAAAGACATCAGGTTCAACCTTTCTCCAACAGTTATGCATTATCTATTGCTATTATAAATTAAAAGCTAAATTAATCACCACAACTCATATCTGAATTTGGTCATTGCTACAGTATAAGCAGGGAATAATGCATGACATAGTGAGGTTTAAGATTTTATTAATGAAATTATATAGATTAAATATAAATAATAGTTAATAATTTAATTCATCTAATTGAAATGGATGGGTAGTTTGTTTTGAAATGGAGTGCCTATACCAGAATTTGTGGCAGGGATGACTTGTACATTTTCTCCAGGTATCATCCATCAAAAATGACCCATATATGTCTGTGTACTTGAAGAAATTTGGTAATCAATTTTTTTTATACTTTTATTACATACATTTTTATTATTTTTTATAGATATCAAATGTACAACTTTTTGAATTGTTCCTTCTATTTCTGAGGTTTACAAATCAATGCTATTTGATTTGATGCTTCCATACTGTCTCATACCTCTTTAATGTCTATTTAATATATTTTTTTCATATCTTCTAGGACTGAACAGTTTAATTTCATGCCTTTCAATGCATTTAACAAAATACCAGGTCGATACAAAGATGGATGTTCACCAGGGTAACAACATTTCTGTGTTCATCCTCATTGGATTCCCAACTCATCCTCAGATACAATTTGTTCTCTTCACTGTCTTCCTTATAATATACATGTTAACCCTTATTGAAAATGTGATCATCATTGTAACGATAAAAGTGAACTTAACTATACACAAACCAATGTATTATTTTTTAGGCAGCCTATCTCTCTTGGAAATCTGGTATGTTACAGTGACGGTACCTAATCTCCTGAATGACTTTCTAACTCAAAACAGAAAGATCTACTTTTTTGCCTGTATGGCTCAGTTATACATTTTTATATCCCTTGCCTGCACAGAGTGCTTTCTTTTAGCTGTTATGGCTTTTGATAGATATGTGGCAATATGTATCCCTTTGCGCTATACAGATATAATGAGTAACACTTTTTGCTTATATTTGGCAGTCGGCTCCTGGTTACTTGGATTTTCAATAGCTATAGTAAAAGTTATTTTCATTTTAAGACTGTCCTTTTGTGGTCCTAATGTTATCAACCACTTTTTCTGCGATATTTCTCCAATTTTGAACTTAGCGTGTACAAATGTTTCACTTGCACAATTTGTAGATTTCATTCTGGGCATGATGGTCACTCTAGTCCCTCTTGGTTTAATCATCTTTACTTACTTGTGCATTATTTTGTCAATTCTTAAAGTATCAAGTGGAGAGACAAAAGGCTACTCTACATGTGCTCCACATCTTGCAATTGTTGCAATTTTTTTTTCGACAACATTTTTTATTTATGGCACACCAAACAAAATTGGTCCGTATGATAACAACAAATATGTATCTATTCTTTATTCAGTTTTGACTCCACTTTTGAATCCAATCATCTATTGCCTTAGAAACACAGAGGTAAAGAAAGCGCTGAGAAACACTGTTAGATTTTGTGTCAAAGGATGATAATGGTGTTCTAGTCATAAAAGTGGAATAAAGATTAGAAATTGTAGAATATACTGTATGTGTAAATTATCTAAAGCTTCTTCACTCTACATCAGAAGAAAGAAAAAAATCACAAACATGGTAAACAGAGATGATCGATTGTGTCAAGATTCAAATTTTGCAAATCATGTGGAATTAACAGGGAAATTCGATTAGAATTGAAGTTATTCAATGCAAACTGATGGTTCTTTATTATAAACATAGAATGTAAAATAAAATGAATATTTTTGTCACCACTCACATGTCCTACTCCCCCCCATCCAACCCTTTGATCCTCCACACCATTTCTTTCTGCCTTCTCCCACCACACGCATCAACTTCTGCCTGCTTCTTCATATGCTGGGGCTTCTGAGGTCTCCAGTGCATGTTGTGACGTCACAATGTTATGATGTGTGTTGGTTAAGGTCTACTCAGCATCTCAGGGGATACACATTATGTCATGATGTGTATTGCAATAGCACAGCACACAGTGATGTCAGAGTCCTAGTCAGCTTTAGATGCAGGCTGAAGAAAGTCTGCATGATTGCGGAAGGAGAAAATAAAAGGCGTGGAGGACCAGACAAGGAGCTGCTGTGGAGGCAGCTGGGCTAGTGAGTGGTGAGGTGAGTATTATTACTTTTTTTTACAGTCATCCATATTTAAGCTAAAGGGAAGCCACAGCTGGATGCTATTTTGCTGAATTTGGAATGAGCGAATTGCAAAAAATCTGTATTTTGGAGAACATGTTTTTTATTTTTTTAATTTGAGTAGAATTTAATTTCACTACAATAAAGTTGCACATCTCTTGTCGTGAATTAGGTGAAGACTTTCCTTACTTTCCGCCAGAAGTCTGAAATTTACTTCAATCTAAAAGTTTATATTTATCAGCCATGTAAAAAGATGTCCCTGTTTATTATGCAGCCCACATAAGGGAGCACCATAAAGATGATTATACAAGGTTAATCTGCAAGAGGAGGATATACAGGTGCATCTCACTAAATTAGAATATCATCAAAAAGATAATTTATTTCAGTTCTTCAATACAAAAAGTGAAACATATATTATATAGAGTAATTACAAACAGAGTGATCTTTTTCAAAAGTTTATTTCTGTTAATGTTCATGATTATGGCTTACAGCCAATGAAAACACAAAAGTCATTATCTCAGTAAATTAGAATACTTTATAATAACAAATGAAACAACAAATTGAAAAATGTTTTTAAAATCCGAAATGTTGGCCTACTGAAATGTATGTTCAGTAAATACACTCAGTACTTGATCAAGGCTCCTTTTGCATCAATTACTACATCAATTTGGCGTGGCATGGAGGGGATCAGCCTGTGGCACTGCTGAGGTGTTATGGAAGCCCAGTTTGTTTTGATAGCAGCCTTCAGCTGCATTGTTGGGTCTGGTGTCTCTCATCTTCCTCTTGACAATACCCCATAGATTCTCTATGGGGTTAAGGTCAGGCGAGTTTGCTGGTCAATCAAGCACCGTGATACTGTTGTTTTTAAACCAGGTATTGGTACTTTTGGCAGTGTGGACAGGAGCCAAGTCCTGCTGGAGAATGAAATTTCCATCTCCAAAAAGCTTGTTGGCAGAGGGAAGCATGAAGTGCTCTAAAATTTCCTGGTAGACGGCTGCGCTGACTTTGGTCTTGATAAAACACAGTGCACCTACACCAGCAGATGACATGGCTCCTCAAACCATCACTGATTGTGGAAACTTCACACTAGACCTCAAGAAGCTTGGATTGTGTGCCTCTCCACTCTTCCTCCAGACTCTGGGACCTTGATTTCCAAATGAAAATTGGAAAATTGGAACTCTGGGACCTTGTGGGGTGTGTCAATGACTGCCTTATGGATATCTGTCAAGTCAGCAGTCTTCCTCATGATTGTGGAGCCTACTGAAACAGACTAAGGGACCTTTTTAAATGCTTAGGAAGCCTTTGTATGTGTTTTTTGTTAATTATTTTAATTTACTGAGATAATGACTTTTGTGTTTTCATTGGCTTTAAGCCATAATCATCAACATTAACAGAAATAAACACTCGAAATAGATCACTCTGTTTGTAATGACTCTATATAATATATGAGTTTCACTTTTTGTATTGAAGAACTGAAATAAATTAACTTTTTGATGATATTCTAATTTAGTGAGATGCACCTATACAGTGGCTTGTGAAAGTATTCACACCTCTATGCATTTTTCGTGTTTTGTTACCTCACAACCTGGAATTTCAGTTTTTTTGAGGGTTTGCATCAGTTCATGTAAAGAACATGCTTACAACTGTGAACTTTTGGTTTTCTTTTTATTGTGAAGCAAACAACAAATAACTGAAAACTTCAATGAGTTATTCACCCCACTAAAGTTAGTACTTTTCTTTTTGGGGCAGTTACAGCTGCAAGTCTCTATGAGATTTCCACATCTTGCCACTGGGATTTTTGCCCATTCCTAAAGACAAAACTGCTGTTGCTCCTTCAATTTAGCTGGTTTCCTCTGGTAAACAGCAATATTCAAGTCTGACCACAGATTCTCAATTGAATTAAGGTGTCTGGGCTTTGACTAGGCCACTCCAAAACATTTACATGTTTCCCCTTAAACACTCAAGTGTTGCTTTAGCAGTATGCTTTGGGTCATTGTCTTGTTGAAAGGTGAACCTCCGTCCCAGTGTCAAATCACTGACAGACTGAAACAAGTTTTGCTAAAGAATATCTTTCTATTTTGCACTATGCATCTTCCCCTCGGCTAGGACCATTTTCCCTGTCTCTACTGCCGAAAAACATCCCCAGAGCATGATGAGGCCACCACTATGTTTCACTGTGGGGAGGATATTCTTGGGGTGATGAGCTGAGTTGGTATGGCCCCAGACATAGTGTTTACCTTGGTGGCCAAAAAGTTTAATTTTGGTCTCATCTGACCACAGCACCTTCCTCCATTAATTTGGGGAGTCTCCCACAAGACTTTTGGCAAACTCCAAATTAGCCTTACAATTTTTGTGAGTAAGTAAAGTTTTTTTTATGCCCACTCTTCCGTAAAGGTCACCTCTACTGAGTGTACGGCTTATTATGGTCGTGTGGACTGATACTCTAGTCTCTGCTTGGTAACTCTACAGCTCCTTCACCTTACCTTTGGTCTCTGTTCTGCCTCTCTGATTAATGCCCTCCTTGCCCGGGCTGAAAGTTTTGAAGGTCGGACAGTTCTTGGCAGGTTTGTTGTGGTACCATGTTCTTTCAATTTGATGATAACAACTTTGTCTCTGACTTTTTTGGAGATCTCCTTGGTCTTCGTGGTGTGGTTTGGTTAGTTGTGTCTCTTGATTAAAGGTCTTGCAGCCTCTGTGGATTTTCAGAAAAGGTCTATATATACTGATAGACCATGTGACACTTAAATTGCATACAGGTGGACTTCCTTTCACTAAGCATCTGACTTATGAAGGTAAGTGCTTGCACCAGAAATTTTTAGGGACTTCATAGCAAAAGGAGCGAATTCATATGCACATGCCAATTTTTAGTTATTTGAATCCATAAATTAAATTTCTGCCCATATTTTTCTCACTTCACGTCACTAACTTAGACTATTTAGTGTTCATGCATTACACACAAATCGGATTACAAAAATATTTAAACACATGTAATGTAAGAAAATAGGTAAAAAGCCAAGGCGGTGAATACTTTCTCAAGCCACTGTAGTCCTCTTCTTCAATATAACCTTTAGGTTATATGCAAAAAGAGGACATATCTGACAGTAAATGGTTCATCTGAATCTCTCACTACATACTGTACACAGTCAGCCAGCCTTAGAAGGCTATGATAGGATTTATACAGTAGTTCTTTCTAGCCTCCTGCTCATGCTCAGTCATAGTACACAAGAATTAATCTTATATTGCCTTTTTATAATAACTTTCTGAATGTAGTAAGAGACAGCAGTAAAAGAGCAGTTCACTTATTCACATTGTTTCCATGTTGCACATGAACAGACACCCCCTCAGTCTCACACAACTGTCATAATAGCCTGACTTCAACCAACTTCATTTTCTTGCCTTTCTTCCTTCCTTCCCTTGAGTTGATGGCTGGATTCCTGATCAAAAAAACAAAATTGATATTGCTGGTAGATCTAATTTGTGTTTATTGCATCATGGCAATTCATAACTAGAGATGAGCGTTGTTCTACTCGAACTGTTCGCCAATCTCAAATTCGAGCTGTTTTGGGCGGTGTTCGAGCCGGTCGGCGAACACGAACAATTTGAGAAAAATTCGGCTGTTCGAGGTTATATTCGATAACTGTTCGTGCACCAAAATCATAACTGGATTTTTTCTCAGTAATGATGAAAATTAATGTTAATACGCAGTTTGAGTGTACAGCGGGGCGGGGGGAGGGGCAGGGGATGGATCTCTGCAGGAACAATGAAGATCTCCATTTTTTTTTCTCTTTCCCGCATTTGCAGTGGGGAGGTGCAATCTGTCAGCCTATCAGCAGCGCACACACGGAGCGAAGTGCTTTTTTTCACACAAGCAAGGGCATGTGTGATTGGCAGTGTATGTCACATGTCCTTGCCCTATAAGACCAAGCCATTTTCCCCGTCGCCACCATTTTCTCACTGCTGCAGCTGCGTGTTAGACGGCACCGCTGTTGCTGTGTGTGCTATACCTTGTTAATTTCAAGCCAATTTTCGCACAAATATACAGATAGCTTGGGAGTAGGGAATAGTTGTGATTGCAGTCCTTTTAAGGACTAGGTTACAGCATTTCCTACGACTTTTATCAGGGAGGTCTGTGCTCTTAAATAGATAGGTTGTGGGAGTAAAGACTAATTGTAATTGGAGTCCTTTTCAGGACTAGGTTACATGAGTTCCTATCAGTTTTTGCCAGGCAGGTCTGTGCCAGTGCTGTGCAAGTTTTTTTCACAGCATTTGGCTGAATCTAGCAAAGCTAATCCTTTTTGGCCTATTGCAGAGTGTGTTAGTCAGTGGAGTAGCCTATCTGTGTTGCAAGATATAACACCTGTGTATAGAATACCAATTTTTTTACTGCACCTAGTGAAGTAAAATCTTTTGGGCATAGCATCATTCTATTAGTCCATCTATACTGACCTCCATCAGGTTGCAAACTGAATATAATTTTTTTCTGCATCTAGCTCTGAAAAAATATTTGGGCTTCTAGCGGTGTGTGGGACTTGGTCTATTAGTCCATCTATACTGACCTCCATCAGGTTGCAAATTAAAAATAATTTTTTTCTGCATCTACCTCTGAAAAAATATTTGGGCTTCTAGCAGTGTGTGGGACTTGGTCTATTAGTCCATCTATACTGACCTACATCAGGTTGCAAATTAAAAATAATTTTTTTCTGCATCTAGCTCTGAAAAAATATTTGGGCTTCTAGCGGTGTGTGGGACTTGGTCTATTAGTCCATCTATACTGACCTCCATCAGGTTGCAAATTAAAAATAATTTTTTTCTGCATCTAGCTCTGAAAAAATATTTGGGCTCCTAGCGGTGTGTGGGACTTGGTCTATTAGTCCATCTATACTGACCTCCATCAGGTTGCAAATTAAAAATAATTTTTTTCTGCATCTAGCTCTGAAAAAATATTTGGGCTTCTAGCAGTGTGTGGGACTTGGTCTATTAGTCCATCTATACTGACCTCCATCAGGTTGCAAATTAAAAATAATTTTTTTCTGCATCTAGCTCTGAAAAAATATTTGGGCTTCTAGCAGTGTGTGGGACTTGGTCTATTAGTCCATCTATACTGACCTCCATCAGGTTGCAAATTAAAAATAATTTTTTTCTGCATCTAGCTCTGAAAAAATATTTGGGCTTCTAGCGGTGTGTGGGACTTGGTCTATTAGTCCATCTATACTGACCTCCATCAGGTTGCAAATTAAAAATAATTTTTTTCTACATCTAGCTCTGAAAAAATATTTGGGCTTCTAGCAGTGTGTGGGACTTGGTCTATTAGTCCATCTATACTGACCTCCATCAGGTTGCAAATTGAATAAAAAAAATTTCTGCATCTAGCTCTGAAAAAATATTTGGGCTTCTAGCGGTGTGTGGGACTTGGTCTATTAGTCCATCTATACTGACCTCCATCAGGTTGCAAATTAAAAATAATTTTTTTCTGCATCTAACCCAGCCAATAGTTTTGGCCTAATACCACAGTTTGGCCACTCAGCTCTGCTCGGTTACCATCCATTGTTTTTTTGTGCAAACAACTCCAGAGTTGTGAATTAGTTAACCACCAAAATGAGTGGAAAAAGGCCTGCTGCTGGTGGAAAGGGGAATAGGCGTGTTGGGAAGGGGAAAAAAGGTTGTGTCCGTGGGGTAGGTGCAGAAGAAAGACCATCTTCCAGCCAAACTAAAATGTCTACTTCTTTTAGCGGACAATGTGATAAGATCCCTTTCTTACGGCCACGCCAATCGCTACAAATTCCAGATGAGGCACAAAAACAGCAGGTGCTTCAACGGATATCAAGTGCTCCTTTAAGTGGGCTCTCCTCCACATCAACTTCAACATCACAAATACTCCAGTCCTCAAAGGTGTCACCCAAATCGCACTTGCTTCCTCACAGCTCCCAAATCTCCAGCTGCCCGTCTGAGTGTGAGGTAGAACAGATGGTTGAGTCTGCAGAGCTGTTTACTCATACTATAGCCTGGGAATCAGAGGTCGACTCCAGCGCTTCTGTGAATCCAGACGAGGAAATGATCTGCACTGATGCCCAGAATCTTTATGAGTCGGATCCAGGACCAGACGCAGAAGGTTCTGACCATAATGTAGACCCTCATTCCCAAACTGTAACTCCTGTTGGTGGAGACAATGAGGAAGACGATGATAAGACTCAAATACCTGATTGGAGCGACAACTTTAGTTTTTTGTCAGGGCAGGAACAGGTTGGCTCTGAGGACGACGGGTGTGATAACGCACAGGGTGATGATGATGAGGTCGGAGATCCCACTTACTGTCAACCCACAGTCAGCCAAGAGATGAGGTCAGCAGAGGAGGTGGAGGAAGATGCTAGTGACGACGAGGTCAGGTTGCGCCTTCCTGGACAGAGACGTAGTACTGGAAGCACGTCAACAACTGCATCCTCAAACACAACTCTGCCTCTCACCACAAGTCGTGGTGGCTCTTCAGGTCGCATGGGTGCTAAGCCTTGCATAGCCTGGGCATTTTTTCAGATCGATAAAGATGACCCAACTCGTGTTATCTGTAACATTTGTCAGCAAAAGCTAAGTAGAGGCCAAAAAATACATAGTTTGAGTACTTCATGCATGAACCGGCACATGGACATGAAGCATAAGTTGCAGTGGGAAGCTCAGTGTGCTACAATGCGGCCTAGCCGGCCGGGCCAATCACCGTCTGCCATATCTTGTGCATCCGCGGCCTCTTCATCCTCTGTGACTGGGGGGACAGCAGTCACACCTGTTTTGGGGCGCAGACCTGCCACCTCTTTACCCGCAACAGCCAGCGTGATTGGCAGGTCATCATTTTCTTTGGAGGTGGTAACACCAGCTGGTGTTGAGCGCTGTCCGACATCGATAGCACCACCTTTGGATCAAGGCAACCTAACATGTCCGCCTGCATCTTCCTCACAGACCGGCAGTTTGCCGGGGACACCCTTATCAACCCCGTCTAAGCACAATAGCCAGCCCTCGGTCCCTCAGATGTGGACAAGTAAAAGACCATTTCCTCCTAGCCATGAGAAAGCTAAGAGGTTGAATTTCACCATCTGCAAGCTCTTGGCTACAGAAATGCTGCCTTTCCGCCTGGTGGACACAGAGGATTTTCGAGACCTTATGTCCGTCGCAGTGCCCCAGTACCAGATGCCCAGTCGGCACTACTTCTCAAAGAAAGGTGTGCCTGCGCTCCACCAGCATGTCGCACACAACATCACCGCTTCTTTGAGAAACTCTGTGTGTGACAGGGTGCATTTCACCACAGACACTTGGACGAGTAGGCATGGACAGGGGCGTTACATGTCGCTGACTGGGCACTGGGTAACTATGGTGACAGCAGGACAAGGGGCTGCTGTCCAAGTCTTGCCGTCCCCACGAGTTGTGCGTCAATCCTCTTTATGTCAAAGTTCCTCCACTGCTTCTGCCTCCTCAACCTCCTCTCGGTCTTCCACCTGCACCCAAAGCCTGTCTGGTCATGCCACAAGCTTTCTAACTGCGCAGAAGGGATCCTGCACACCTCCTTACTATGCTGGCAGTAGGGCTCAACGTCATCAGGCGGTTTTTACATTGAAATGTCTGGGAAATGTGAGTCACACAGCTGAGGAGTTGTGGTCAGCTCTGGAGAACCAATTTCATGAATGGTTGTCTCCACTGGACCTGAAACCAGGGAAGGCCGTGTGCGACAATGCTGCAAACCTGGGTGCGGCCCTTCGCCGGGGCAATGTCACACACGTGCCTTGTATGGCTCACGTGTTGAACCTGGTTGTCCAGCAATTTTTAGCCCACTATCCCAGACTAGATGGCCTTCTGCAGAGGGCACGGTCGCTGTGTGCTCACTTCCGCCGTTCGCATCCCGCAGCTCAGCGACTTACATCTCTACAGAAGTCGTTGGGCCTGCCACTTCACCGGCTAAAATGCGATGTGCCTACCCGGTGGAATTCAACTCTGCACATGTTGCAGCGACTGTGGCAGCACCGACAAGCCCTGGTGCAATACGTTCTGACGTATAGCCTGGGCCAACGAGATTCAGAGGTGGGGCAAATCTCGCTGGAGGAGTGGTCTCAGATCAGGGACCTATGCACCCTTCTGCACAGTTTTGAAATGGCGACGAAGATGTTTAGTGCTGACGATGCCATTATCAGCATGACTATTCCGGTGATTTACATGCTGGAGCACATGTTAAACAGAATTCGGAGTCAGGTGGTGGCACAAGAGGAGGTGGAGGAAGTAGAGGAGGAGGAGTTGTATGCGGAAGGGCTAACATCTGCAAGGTCCAGACGGTCGGCAGCACCAAGGCGGCAGGCATGTGAGGGTGGGGGAGATGGTTTTACCAGGGCGCATGGTAGCAGCCAAACTAGTGAGGAAGGTGCAGGAGCCCAGGAAGAAGTGGAGGACGAACTGATGGAAGACTCATCAGATGAGGGAGACCTTGATCACATTTCTGTTGTGCGAGGTTGGGGGGAGAGGACAGAGGAAGGAAGCATGATTGTTACCTCGCCACCAACACAACAGGGACTTGGTGCTCCTGGATGCGCAACACACATGAGTGCCTTCTTGCTGCACTACCTGCAACATGACCCTCGAATTGTGAGAATTAGAAATAATCCTGACTACTGGGTTGCCACACTGTTAGATCCCCGGTACAAAAGTAAATTTGCAGAAATTATTCCTGCCATAGAAAGGGAATGCACGCATGCAGGAGTATCAGCAGAGACTGTTGCAGAATCTTACATGTGCTTTTCCACAAAATACCAGTGGTGCACGTAGTGAATCTCACAGTTCCAACTTGCCAACCGTGGGACCGTCAAGTGTTCAGCACTCAAACCGTAACAGAACCACAGTATCTGCTGGTAACATCAATTTTGCGGAATCATTTCACCACTTTTTTAGCCCATCCTTTGCAAGGCCACAGGAGACAAGAAGTCTGACACATAGTCAACGCCTAGAGACGATGGTACAGGAGTATCTCCAAGTAAACATTGAAGCCACGACTGTGTCACTGGACCCTTGCTCTTTTTGGGCTTCCAATCTGGATAAATGGCCGGAGCTAGCCACTTACGCCTTGGAGATCTTGTCATGCCCTGCAGCCAGCGTTCTGTCTGAACGTGTGTTCAGCGCTGCTGGTGGTGTGCTGACAGATAAGCGCACGCGGCTCTCCACTGATAATGTAGACAGACTCACGTTCATAAAGATGAACAAATCATGGATCCGAAACGACTTTTCTACCCCTGTGTCATCCTGGGGAGAGTAAAAGCTTGATGATTGGTTAAAATCACCCTACCAACCGTTTTAAGCTTTCAAATTACTAATCATGTTTATCTGTATCTTGACTGGAAAATAATTTGGGCTTTGTAGCAGTGTGCAGCACTGATCCTATTAGGCCATCTATACTAAAGCTTCACCAGATTTAAAATTAAAAATAATTTTTAGCTGCATCTAGCCCGGAAAATAATTTTGGGGCTCCGAGATGCGCAAGGCACATAAGTGCCTTCTTGCTGCACTACCTGCAGCATGACCCTCATATTGTCAGAATTCGAAGTAATCATGACTACTGGGTTGCCACACTCTTAGATCCCCCAAACTTTTCGATCAACCTTTTCATTTTAATAAAGACCAAAAAAATGGTCATTTTTGAAATTATAAGCATTAGCAGGTTGTTAGAAACTGAAATCAAACAGTTTTCAACTCAAAACTTTATTCTAGGTGATGTTACATTTTCACATAGGACCCCTTGTTCGAAAGGAGCTTCTGAACTCTCTCGTCCATTGAATTTGTCAGGTTTTGGATGGTTTCTGCTTCAATTGTTTTGCATGAGGACAGAATACCCTCCCAGAGCTGTTGCTTAGATGTGAACTGCCTCCCGCCATCATAGACACTCCTTTTAATGATGCTCCAAAGGTTCTGAATGGGGTAGAGGTCAGGGGAGCATGGGGGTCACACCATAAGTTTGTCCCCTTTTATGCCCATATCAGCCAGAGATGCAGATGTTTTATGTGCAGCATGAGATGGTGCATTATCATGCAGAAAAATGATCTTGCTGTGAAATACACGGTTCTTCTTCTTGAACCATGGCAGGAAGTGCTGTTTGAGAAAATCCACATACATTATGGAGTTCATCTTTAGCGCCTTCAGGGATCCTAAAGGGGCCGACAATCTCTCTCCCCATGATTCCAGCCCAAAACATTACTCCACCTCCTCCTTGTTGGCGCTGTAGCCGTGTTTGCGTGGGGTGTCCATCAACCAGCCATCCTCCACTCCATCCATCTGGACCATCGAGCGCTGCACGGCACTCATCCGTGAACAAAACAGTTTTGAAATCAGTCTTCATGTAATGTTTGGCCCACTGGAGCCGTTTCTGCTTGTGTGAAGTGGATAGAGGAGGTCGACAGGATGGCGCATGCACAGCTGCAAACCTCTGAAGGACCCTGCATCTTGTTGTTCGGGGGACGTTGGAGGCACAAGCAGCTTCAAAAACTTGTCTGCTGCTATGACAAGGCTTTTTTGCCGCTGCTCTTTCAACCTGACGTAATTGCCTGTAGGAAAGAGTCCTCAATTTGCCCTTATCAGCACGCACACGTGTGTACTGTGAATCAGCTACATACTTCTTGATTGCCAGGACACTTCATCCTGATCATCGCACAATGTTGATTGTAGTCATGCCTTGACCTAAACACTCCACAATTTGTTGCTTCTCAGCAGCCGACACATCCTTTTTCTTTCCCATTTTGGCAGAAAATGTAGGCTGCTTAATAATGTGAGAGAGCCTTCTTAAGTAGTCTTGCCTTTCATTGGACACACCTGCCAAACTAATTAGCACAGGTGTCTGCAATTGCTTACAGTGATATAAAGAGCCCTGACACACATCACCATCAATGAGTTTAACTGACAAACAAACAAATTCTTCCCTTATCACTCCTAAACACTTTTTGTATAATAATTTGGAACGCAGTGTACATGTGCTTTTCCACAAAACACCAGTGTTTCACGTAGTGAATCTTACAGTTCTAACTTGCCAACCGTGGTCTGTATGGAGTTGTTCAATAAAGGGCCCAAAATTAAGATAACATAGATGGGAGAGGTCTCTATGAATAGGTATTCCTAAGTATTTGATACCCTGTGAGGGCCAGGCAAAGGGAAAGTTGGACTGGATGGAATCCTATATGGATTTGGGGAGGGAGACATCGAGGGCCTCAGACTTCGCTGCATTGATTTTAAAATTTTACCATGTAACAAAGTGATCTATTTCAGCCATAACAGCATGGATGGATATATGTGATTGAGTGATATATACTAGGACATCATCAGCAAATAGAGAGCACTTGTACTCGGTGCCTCCCACCTCAATCCACCTAATATTGGGGTTATGGCGAATTGATGAGAGCAGGTGCTCCGTCACTAGGATGTATAAGAGAGGGGACAGAGGACATCACTGCCTTGTCCCATTGGTGATTGTGAAAGGTGATGAAAATGTTCTGACGCACCCCCTGGGCCTTGGGACACCCGGAGCCGGACCCTTTTTGGTGGATGCTGGTGGTTGTAGTCTTCGTGGCGGCGACCCAGTTCCGTAGCTCAGGGCGGTCAAACCAGTGGCGGAACTATTTATGTGGTTTTCATGTTTAAATGTCCGACTACGCCACCCGTGGATTGCGGTCAGAGTGAACCGCCGCTACAGGGCAGACCACTGAGGCTGGTGTTGTGGGTGCAGCAGAGCGTAGCATAACTCCCCACGGGAGGAGTATAGCCTCAGGGCAGTGTATGCGGAGGATGGGGGTGATGGTGCAGGGCAGCAGCAGTAACGACACGGAGTCAGTGATGCAGTTCAGGGCCTTTACTCACAGTTCTTATTATCCAGACCACGTCTGCAGGTAACGGCTGACCACGTCGTACTGTGCTCACCAGGTGAGGGGCTCAGACAACTCCCAGATAACTTTGGAGCACTTCACAGGACCCCCTTTGTGTGTCCTTTGTCTGGCCTTTCTTACCAACACTTCTGTCCGGCTGCCTCGGGCCTCCTCTTGGTAAACTTGGCGCCAGTTTCCCTGACCCTATGTGGTGCCTTCCTAGCGGGTGTAGCGAGGGGCTGCGCCACATAAAATGTCAGAGCCTCCGGTTTCTAGCTGAGGGTCGTTTCCTGCCTCCACTAGTTCGGGGACCGGTCTCCCCCTTTGGCCTGACCCCTCCACGCAGGTGGATTCGGGCGTGCGGTGGCGACTCGCCCGTCCGCACCCCTGGGATCCCTTCATTCCTCGTTCCTGGAGCCTTCTCCGCTCCTCTTCCTTCCTTCTCCCTCTTCCAGGCCTGGGCCTCTGTTACTAGGCCCGCCTCCGGAGCAGAGCTCATGCAGAGCCCCTGCTCCCTGCCACTTCTGCTCAGACTTCTCTGCACTGAACTAAGATGGTGCCCACCTTTTATACTCCCTTCTCAATGCACCCAGGAACTGCTTCCTCCCTGCTCCTGCACTACAGGGTTCCCCTTCCTCAGTGTTCCCTCCCCCCACTCCAGCCAGGGACAGGGACTGTCGTGCCCATCTCAGGGGCATATTGGTCGCCCTGCCCCACGGCAATGTGGTGTAATGCATGCAGGTGTCGGGTCCTGATCCACACTCCATCCTTACCTGAGAGTGAGATATCACACCTCTGGGTGAGGTGCAATACGTCTTTAGCAACCGAGCCCTCAGGGTGCTACAGTTCCATTTATCTTCAGCCTAGGTGACGTATTGCGATACAGGGCCGTGATTTTGGCTATAAAAGGGTCCCCTAGACCCCTACCCCAAGCTTTTTAAGAGAATCATATATGGCGTGCCAGGAGACTCAATGGAATGCTTTCTCAGCATCCAACGAGAGTATCTAATTGCAAATTTTTAACTGCATCTAGCCCAGGAAATACTTTGTGCCTAGTAGCAGTGTCTGCTAGTAAGCGGATTATCCCGGCTGTTAAGCAAGCTGCACCACCTGTAGTTTAGACACTTAATTTTTTCAAAGGAAATGCTTCGGGACCATGGGATACTTAGTGAAGAGCATCAGGAGGCACCCCAAGGCATAGGGGCTGGGACTGGCAGTAGGATGCCTTGCGGTGGACAGCCGAGCTCGATCCTTATAAAAGCTTTTTAACTGCAGCAGCTTTAGTGGACGCTACTGGAGCTGGAATTACCGCGGCTGCTGGCATGAGACTTGCCCTCCAATAGATCCTTGTAAATGGATTTAAAGTGTATTCATTCAAATTAGAGAGACAATTTAAATTAAAAAGCTTAGAGCTGCCTCCACCACAGGGAGGCTCGCTCGACCCACCAGCGGACAGGCACCAGTATTGGGAGAGGGGGGCTGGCCGTCAGGGTTCACCGCGGCTCTGGCACAAACCCGGCGACACGGAGGTGGCACGGGCAGGAGCGGACTGGCCGTGTCGGCTTCTCACTTTTTGGATTTTAGAAGGGCATGACATGCCTATATCTGTGTCTCCCCCTCCTTTTACTCCTCCACCTCTTTTATTTTCGCATGACTATATGTACTTGTCACTTTTCCATGTGTTAGTTATGTCTTCTGAGCAGTTTGTCAGCTTTTGGACACCTTTGAAGGTGTTTTCTATGTGTTTCTATGTGTTTTTGTTTGCCTGCCATTGGTTTTAACGGTGTTCGAAGGTGTTCGACGAACAGTTCGACGAACAGTTCGGCGAACACACGGGTGTTCGACGAACCGAACCGAACTCGAACACTACGGGGGTGGCTCAACACTATTCATAACTTGACTCAGTTCCACTCAAACCTGGATACGAGCTTCAGTAGGCTCTGGACAGACTATAATACTACTTGGCATCATTGGATGCACTGATATATAACGTTTTCGAGGATCTCAATTAAATTCTGGTTTGAGGAACACAAGGGCCAGTCCATGTAATTAATGATTTTATCATCCCAGAACTACCTACACTCTAGGTGCATGAGGCAGGCCATTGTCCTGCACCAGGAGAAACACAACTGCAACAGTCCAGTTTAAGGACTAACACTGGCTCTGATGATTCATCTTGATACCTTACAGTCATCATGGTATTGTGGACTATAGCATGCAGGTTTATTTGACCCACCAAAGATACTCCTCTTTATATCATCACTGACCTACCAACAAATCGATAATACTGGAATAGATGGCATAACATTCACCATGGTATCTCCAGACTCTTTCATCTCTGTCACAAGCTCAGTGTAACTCTACTATCTATCATCTGTGAAGATGTAAATAGTGCCAACTACTAATTCTGGTAATTTCCAATTGAGCAGTGCTGGGCTGCAGATCCACTAATACCTATTTTGCAATGAAAAGTCAGATGCTTAATGTATAGTGTTGTGGGGAAAAATAAGGATCCTTGTTACATCATAGGCAATCAGAGCTGGAAGTGTCCAGCCACCTGTTTCCATATGCAAATAAAAATGAATATTTGACAACGTTGTTTCTTTCAGCAACAATGGCATGTTTGGCCTTGAAGTTTTGAATAACAAAGAAAATACTACTGATAGTATCTAGAGATAAATTAAGGAAATTGCGAGGTTATGTGCAGACAAATATTTGTAATTTAAGTAAATTTTACTTTGTATAGTGCAGACATATGAAAATTGTGTAGTTTTGGCATATGTTAGACAGGTCTACATCTCGATTGCTTATCTTTTTTTTGTATTGGAATGAACAGCATAAGCTCCTACTAGGGTTACTGAATCGATTTAATCTGTTTTTAATTTGAGCCCAATTTTATTACATTTTCAGTTCTGGGACAAATTGCAAGAAAAATACTGGCTGCATTTTTAAAACATTGTATAAGACTGAATAAGTCACAAAAGACTGAGATGAACACCGGTGATACTTTGAGAAACACTATGGGCAGCATATTACCAACTCACGGAAAGGTGGTGACAAGGAAAACCTGCTCATCACCCATAACCGCAAGGAAAAATGCCTACTCAAGAAGCAAAGTAGAAGAAGCGAAAACGAGTAAAAATGGCATTGAAAAGCAATATTTTATTATTCAACTATAAATATATAAATAGTGACACAAAATGACAATGGGTGATCATTGGACAAGGAAAAATCCCGCTACAACTTGAGACCCCTCATAATTATATATTCTTGTACATAATAGATACAAGTACAATCCACAAAAAGGTAAGGTAAAAGGGAGAGGAGGGGAAAAAGAAGAACAAGAAGCCGTGGGGGGAAATAGAGACATAGGAAGAATACAAGGTATCAATCCAACCAGGGTGAGATACCCATTATCTCAAGTGGAAAATGATAGTAATCGGTAATTTAGGGTACTCACCCAGATAGTTAATATAGTCTCTATAATGTAGGGGGCGCAGGGAGGCAGATAGTTCCCATCCACGAAGGGCCTCGATGCGCGTTTCGCGTCGGCTTTATCAAGAGGCGATACTTTGCAGGTTTTCCCCATAATGCCTTACAGCTATCACTTCACATGTCATAGTGCAGCCCATCAGGAGGAACTATAATAGCCTGAATAAAAGCCCAGACAGATAATTCAGCAACCATTTTATGATTATTTTATGATAGTGATACTGTAGTACATCAGAGCTCATAGCTCAGCAATTGAGATAGGAAGAGAAAGACCTAAAACATTGGACAATTACTCCAGACAGTAATGTGTTGTGTAACTTCAGTACTGAAGAAGATGAGAGTAAACTGTGAATAATACAGAGAAACAATTTATAAGGACATAGAGAGATAGTAGAGGTGCCAGACTAATATCTATTTTTTGGGCAAGGGTTTAATTATAGTGTCATACAAAGTTTAAGGAAAAAGAAAAAGTTGCAATGGACAAGGTAGTGTAAAAGAGAAAAAGAGAACACATACTACAGCTAAGAATGTGAAAGCCACTAGAAGCAGCAGAAGCACCCCCACCACTGTCACTAGTCATCCAAACACAGGCTCCTTTGTCTTCGGCAAGCATATTAGTGGGGGGGGAAATGATGATAGGTGGGTGTTATGGAATATCTGGAACATCATTGGTTAGAGCAGGATTGTAACACTAATGCCGGTGCCCCTGCATGGTTTCGCTTTCCCCTCCATGCATGGACGCCAACATACTCAGCACCTTGGCCGTGTGGTGAGCTCCCCGTCTCCTGCTTCCTCCTTCCTTCCTTCCTTGTGCACGGCGCACAGGCTTCCTGGTGGCGTGCCTAGTGTGCACACACGTATGCTCCCCTGCTCTTAAAGGGGCAGCGTGCACCTTGAAAGATGCCTCCAAAAAATAGCTGGGAGGCGTGTTGCATAAAAGGCACCCTCCCCAGTATGGAAGTGCCTGAGCAAGCCCTGTAGTTTCCCTACAACTCTTGTGTGTGCAACTGTATGTTGCCAGATCCCCTGTTCTAATCCATTGTAGTTTGTTTGTTATCCTGGTTCTGTTACCGTATTCCTAAATAGTGTGTAAGTTACCTTGAAGCCACTCCGGCGGTATCGGAATATTGAAGCTGCACCTGTCAGAACAGGCTCCAAATCCAGCTTTGTCTGTGACTCTGAATCCAGTCCGTGCCAGAGTACCTCCTCCTTTGGGGTCAGCATCTGCAGTACTGGGGACTGCGTAAGAGTGGTACCTGACAGGAGCTCTCAGCTGATCATCAGCTGTGTGAACTACGGTGAACTCAGCCCCAGTAGTGCAGCGCTATACACTGACAGGAGTGATTACACTCTTGTCAGTGTATACTGTGCTGTCTTCTACAGAAGTCACATCAGTGATTGCTGGTTTGGCTGCTGTAGAAGTGACCCAGATCGCCGTGGGACATTGGGATTAAGTCTAGTGTTGAGCCACCCCCTTAGAGTTCGAGTTCGGTTCGGTTCGTCGAACACCTGTATGTTCGCCGAACTGTTCGTCGAACTGTTCGTCGAACACCTTCGAACACCGTTAAAACCAATGGCAGGCCAACAAAAACACATAGAAACACATAGAAAACACTTTAAAGGTGTCCAAAAGCTGACAAACTGCTCAGAAGACACAAATAACACATGGAAAAGTGACAAGTACATATAGTCATGCGAAAAGAAAAGAGGTGGAGGAGTAAAAGGAGGGGGAGACACAGATATAGGCATGTCATGCCCTTCTAAACCCAAAAAAGTGCGAAGCCAACACGGCCAGTCCGTTCCTGCCCGTGCGACCTCCATGTCGCCGGGTTTGTGCCAGAGCCGCGGTGGACCCTGACGGCCAGCCCCCCTCTCCCAATACTGGTGCTTGTCCGCTGGTGGGTCAAGCGAGCACCCCTGTGGTGGAGACAGGTCTAATCTTTTTAATTTAAATTGTCTCTCTAATTTGAATGAGTACACTTTAAATCCTTTTACAAGGATCTATTGGAGGGCAAGTCTCATGCCAGCAGCCGTGGTAATTCCAGCTCCAGTAGCGTCCACTAAAGCTGCTGCAGTTAAAAAGCTTTTATACGGATCGAGCTTGGGGGTCCACCGCAAGGCGTCTTACCGCGAGTCCCAGCCCCTGTGCCTTGGGGTGCCTCCCCGATGCTCTTCACTGAGTGTCCCGGGGGCCCGAACCATTTCCTTTGAAAAAATTAAGTTTCCAAACTACAGGTGGTGTAGCTTGCTTAACAGCTGGGTTAATCCGCTGACTAGCAGACACTGCTACTAGGCCCAAAGTATTGCTTGGGCTAGATGCAGTTAAAAATTTGTAATTAGATACTCTCGTTGGATGCTGAGAAAGCATTCCATAGAGTCTCCTGGCACGCCATATATTATTCTCTTAAAAAGCTTGGGGTAGGGGACCCTTTTATAGCCAAAATCATGGCCCTGTATCGCAATCCGTCAGCTAGGCTGAAGATAAATGGAACATTATCATCACCTTTCATAATCACCAATGGGACAAGGCAGGGATGTCCTCTGTCCCCTCTCTTATACATCCTAGTGATGGAGCACCTGCTCTCATCAATTCACGATAACCCCAATATTAGGGGGATTGAGGTGGGAGGCACCGAGTACAAGTGCTCTGGATTTGCTGATGATGTCCTAGTATATATCACTCAACCACATATATCCATCACTGCTGTTATGGCTGAAATAGATCACTTTGGTACATGGTCAAATTTTAAAATCAATGCAGCGAAGTCTGAGGCCCTCGATGTCTCCCTCCCCAAATCCATACAGGATTCCATCCAGTCCAACTTTCCCTTTGCCTGGCCCTCACAGGGTATCAAATACTTAGGAATTCGTATTCATAGAGACCTCTCCCGTCTATTTTATCTTAATTTTGGGCCCTTTATTGAACAACTCCATAGAGATCTTACTTCTTGGACGGTGAAGGATTTTTCCTGGTTTGGCAAAATAAATATACTAAAAATGAACGTCCTACCTAAACTCTTATACCTCTTCCAAACCATTCCCGTGGTAATTCCCTCAAATTTTTGGAAAAGACTACGCAGTAGCTTTTGCAGATTTATCTGGGCAAGTGGGTGTCCAAGCATTCGGGGGGACGTTCTGATCAGACACAAACAAAAGGGGGGCCTTAGCCTTCCGGATTGTAGAAGGTATTACATGGCAGCAGTACACGCTAGAATCCTGGACTTCTTCCATCATTCGGAGGGGAAATTGTGGGTCAAAATAGCTCAATCCATTTGTCCTAAAGCTCTTACCACTCTCCAATGGTGCGCCCATTTAATTGTCCCCTCTCTTGGCCTCATGTCATATAGTACTTATGCCACTGCTTTGGCTTTGAGATCCCCAAAAAAAAGCTTATCCTCAATCGACCCCCAGGGCCCCTTGCTCCTGATTTCAGATAATCCAGATTTCCCACCAGGACTATCTGCATATAGATTTCTTGGTTCAAATAAATCCCATCCGATATTATTTTCTCATGTCATCTCCAATACTTCGCTGCTCCCCCTCAATGACTTGTTACAGGGAAGAGCCACTTCCCCGATGGCAAATTTTGAATATAGCCAGTTACAACACTTCTATTCAACTGTGAAGAAGCGCACACATCTTCATAGAGATCTCACAAACTTTGAAAAATTGAGCCTATCATTGTCACCCCCTACACACTCCATCTCCCTACTGTATAATCTCCTCATTGCCCAGGTAACTGACAATAGGCCAGGATTCTGCGGTGCATGGGAAAGGGAACTGGGGAAGTCCTTCTCTGACTCACAATGGGATAAATGTTTCTTCCTAACACATAAAACCTCAATAGAGTCCAAAGCTCAGGAAACCTTGTTCAAAATTATCTCTAGATGGTACCGAGTACCAGCAGTCCTTCATAGATGGTATCCAGTGGTCTCAGATAGATATTGGAGATGTGGGGAGGGGGAAGGGACAATGTCACACATATGGTGGGCATGCCCTATAATAAATGCATTTTGGGCAAAGGTGGTTCCCATGATTGAGAAAATAACTGGTTTGACTATCCCTAATATGCCAGAAGCCATCCTTTTATCAATGTTACCAATAAGTAAGCGTAGTTATAAAAGGTCATCAATAGGCTACCTAATACAGGCGGCTAAGAATGTCATTCCACGACACTGGAAAAGCAGAGACCCACCCACTGTGGAGGAATGGTTTGCGGAGATCTCCCTCCTTAATAGGATGGAGCATCTGATTGCCATCTCACCGGCTGATGTTGATAGATACTGTGTGATTTGGAGGGATTGGATTGATTTGCAAAACTCTAACGCCTACCATCTAGCCTCCAACTAAAGTTATCCGTGATGTCGGCACAACAATGATCATAATCGCACTCTATTGATTGGTGGTCTGCCGTGGTCCGCTCCATCTCTCTCTATCTTTCATATGGAAAAATACATGCTTGATCTGGATATTGATGGAAAACCCTCCCTGTACCCCCAATGTACTGTCGTTATGCATAGATTTATAGTTATACTACCCCTTTTACTATGTATATTTTATTTTCTTGTACTTTTTCAACACAAAAATAAAAAAAAACTTGAATTTGAAAAAAAAAATTGTAATTAGATCTACAGGCGGTGGCTACTCCGCTGACTAGTAGACAATGAAGCTTTGGAGCAGGCCTCTGATTCCCAGGCTATAGTATGAGTGAACAGCTCTTCAGACTCAACCATCTGTGTTACCCCAAGCCATAGTGTATGTAGTTTCTTACGGTTAAAAGGATGGGGGGGAAGACCCAGCCCAGTTTCTTACGGTTAAAAGGATGGGGGGGAAGACCCAGCCCACCTGTAATTGACGATGCCAACGTCAGGTAAAACACAGCAAGGGGACTCCAAAAAGAGTCTCAATTTTTTCCAAAAATTTGGGGCACAGACACCACTTAAGTGGCATCAATTGCCCCAGAGTTGCTTAAAACAGTTGGTGAGGTGATTTTAACAAATCCTCAAGCTTTTACTCTCCCCAGGATGACACAGGGGTAGAAAAGTCCTTGCGGATCCATGATTTGTTCATCTTTATGAACATGAGTCTATCTACACTGTCAGTGGACAGCCGCATGCGCTTATCTGTCAGCACACCACCAGCAGCGCTGAACACACGTTCAGAGAGAACAAAAATTATTATTAATTTGAAAGCTGGTGGAGCTTAGTATAGATGTCCTAATAGAATGAGTACCAAACACTGCTACTATGCCCAAAATTATTTTCCAAACAAGATGCAGCTAAAAATTATTACTAATTTGAAAGCTGGTGGAGCTTAGTATAGATGACCTAATAGAATGAGTACCACACACTGCTACAGGCCCAAAATTATTTTCCGGGCTAGATGCAGCTAAAAATTATTATTAATTTGAAAGCTTAAAGCGGTTGGTCAGGTGATTTTAACAAATCCTCAAGCTTTTACTCTCCCCAGGATGACACAGGGGTAGAAAAGTCCTTGCGGATCCATGATTTGTTCATCTTTATGAACGTGAGTCTGTCTACATTGTTAGAGGACAGCCACGTGCCCTTATCTGTCAGCACACCACCAGCAGCGCTGAACACACGTTCAGAGAGAACGCTGGCTGCAGGGCATGACAAGATCTCCAAGGCGTGAGTGGCGAGCTCCGGCCATTTATCCAGATTGGAAGCCCAAAAAGAGCAAGGGTCCAGTGACACAGTCATGGCTTCGATGTTCACTTGGAGATACTCCTGTACCATTGTCTCTAGGAGTTGACTATGTGTCTGACTAATTGTCTCCTGTGGCCTTGCAAAGGATGGTCTAAAAAAGTGGTGAAAGGATTCCGCAAAATTGCTGTTACCATCAGATACTGTGTTTCTGTTATGGTTTGAGTGCGGAAGACTCGACAGTCCCACGGTTGGCAAGTTAGAACTGTGAGATTCACTACGTGCACCACTAGTGTTTTGTGGAAAAGCACATGTAAGATTCTGCAACAGTCTCTGCTGATACTCCTGCATGCGTGAATCCCTTTCTATGGCAGGAATTATTTCAGAAAATTTACTTTTGTACCGGGGATCTAAGAGTGTGGCTACGCAGTAGTCAGGATTATTTCGAATTCTGACAATTCGAGGGTCATGTTGCAGGTAGTGCAGCAAGAAGGCACTCATGTGTCTTGCACATCCAGGAGCACCAAGTCCCTGTTGTGTTGGTGGCGAGGTAAGAATCATGCTTCCTTCCTCTGCCCTCTCCCGCCAACCTCACATAACAGAAATGTGATCAAGGTCTCCCTCATCTGATGAGTCTTCCATGCCCATCGCCAGTTCGTCCTCCACTTGTTCCTGGGCTCCTGCACCTTCCTCACTAGTTTGGCTGCTACCATGCGCCCTGGTTAATCCCTCTCCCCCACCGTCCCATGCCTGCCGCCTTGGTGCTGTCGACCATCTGGGCCTTGCAGATGTTAGCCCTTCCGCATACAACTCCTCCTCCTCTACTTCCTCCATCTCCTCTTGTGCCACCACCTGACTCCGAATTCTGTTTAACATGTGCTCCAGCATGTAAATCACAGGAATAGTCATGCTGATAATGGCATCGTCAGCACTAAACATCTTCATCGCCATTTCAAAACTGTGCAGAAGGGTGCATAGGTCCCTGATCTGAGACCACTCCTCCAGCGTGATTTGCCCCACCTCTGGATCACCAGGGCTTGTTGGTGCTGCCACAGTCGCTGCAACATGTGCAGAGTTGAATTCCACCGTATTCACACATCGCATTTTAGCCAGTGAAGTGGCAGGCCCAACGACTTCTGTAGAGATGTAAGTCGCTGAGCTGCGGAATGCGAACGGCGGAAGTGAGCACACAGCGACCATGCACTCTGCAGAAGGCCATCTAGTCCGGGATAGTGGGCTAAAAATTGCTGGACAACCAGGTTCAACACGGGAGCCATACAAGGCACGTGTGTGACATTGCCCTGGCGAAGGACCGCACCCAGGTTTGCAGCATTGTCGCACACGGCCTTCCCTGGTTTCAGGTCCAGTGGAGACAACCATTCATGAAACTGGTTCTCCAGAGCTGACCACAACTCCTAAGCTGTGTGACTCACATTTCCCAGACATTTCAAAGTAAAAACCGCCTGATGACGTTGAGCCCTGCTGCCAGCATAGTAAGGAGGTGTGCAGGATCCCTTCTGCGCAGTTAGAAAGCGGGTGGCATGACCAGACAGGCTTTGGGTGCAGGTGGAGGACCAAGAGGAGGTTGAGGAGGCAGAAGCAGTGGAGGAACTTCGAAATAAAGAGGATTGACGCACAACTCGTGGGGACGGCAAGACTTGGACAGCAGCCCTTTGTCCTGCTGTCAACATAGTTACCCAGTGCCCAGTCAGCAACATGTAATGCCCCTGTCCATGCCTACTCATCCAAGTGTCTGTGGTGAAATGCACCCTGTCACACACAGAGTTTCTCAAAGAAGCGGTGATGTTGTGTGCGACATGCTGGTGGAGCGCAGGCACACCTTTCTTTGAGAAGTAGTGCCGACTGGGCATCTGGTACTGGGGCACTGCGACGGACATAAGGTCTCGAAAATCCTCTGTGTCCACCAGGCGGAAAGCCAGTATTTCTGTAGCCAACAGCTTACAGATGGTGAAATTCAACCTCTTAGCTTTCTCATGGCTAGGAAGAAATGGTCTTTTACTTGTCCACATCTGAGGGACCGAGGGCTGGCTGTTGTGCTTAGACGGGGTTGAGTAGGGTGTCCCCGGCAAACTGACGGTCTGTGAGGAAGATGCAGGCGGAAAAGTTAGGTTGCCTTGATCCAAAGTTGGTGCTCTTGATGTCGGAGAGCGCTCAACACCAGCTGGTGTTTCCACTTCCAAATGAAATGATGACCTGCCAATCACACTGGCTGTTGCGGGAAAAGAGGTGGCAGGTCTGCGTCTCAAAACTGGTGTGACTGCTGTCCCCCCAGTCACAGAGGATGAAGAGGCCGCGGATGCACAAGATGGGGCAGACGATGGTTGGCCCAGCCCGCTAGGCCGCATTGTAGCACAGAGAGCTTCCCACTGCAACTTATGCTTCATATCCATGTGACGGTTCATGCATGAAGTACTCAAACTATGGATTTTTTGGCCTCTACTTAGCTTTTGGTGACAAATGTTACAGATAACATGAGTTGGGTCATCCTTATTGATCTGAAAAAATGCCCAGGCTATGCAAGGCTTAGAACCCATGCGACCTGAAGAGCCACCACAACTTGTGGTCAGAGGCAGAGTTGTGGTTGAGGATGCAGTTGTTGACGTGCTTCCAGTACTACGTCTCTGTCCAGGAAGGAGCAACCTGACCTCGTCGTCACTAGCATCCTCCTCCACCTCCTCTGCTGACCACATCAACTGGCTGACTGTGGGTTGACAGTAAGTGGGATCTGCAACCTCATCATCATCACCCTGTGTGTTCTCACACCCGTCGTCCTCAGAGCCAACCTCTTCCTACCCTGACAAAAAACTCAAGTTGTTGCTCCAATCAGGTATTTGAGTCTCATCATCGTCTTCCTCATTGTCTCCACCAACAGGAGTTACAGTTTGGGAACGAGGGTCTACATTATGCTCAGAACCTCCTTCATCTGGTCCTGGATCCGACTAATAAAGATTCTGGGCATCAGTGCAGATCATTTCCTCGTCTGGATTCACAGAAGCTCTGGAGCCGACCTCTGATTCCCAGGCTATAGTATGAGTAAACAGCTCTGCAGTCTCAACCATCTGTTCTACCCCATACTCTGACGGGCAGCTGGAGACTTGGGAGCTGTGAGGAAGCAAGTGCGATTGGGGTGACACCTCTGAGGACTGGAGTATTTGTGATGTTGAGGTTGAGGAGAGCCCACTTAAAGGAGCACTTGATATCCGTTGAAGCACCTGCTGTTTTTGTGCCTCATCTGGAATTTGTATTGATGGGCATGTCCGTAAGAAAGGGATCGTATCACATTGTCCACTAAAAGAAGTAGACATCTTAGTTTGGCTGGAAGATGGTCTTTCTTCTGCAGATGTTACTGTTGCTTTAACACCTACCCCACGGACGCAACCTTTTTTTCCCTTCCCAACATGCCTATTCCCCTTTCCACCAGCAGCAGGCCTTTTGCCACTCATTTTGGTGGTTAACTAATTGACAGCTCTGGAGTTGTTTGCACAAAAAACGATAGATGGAAACCGAGCAGAGGTGAGTGGCCAAATTGTGGTACTAGCCCAAAAGGATTGGCTGGGTTAGAAGCAGTAAAACAATTTTATTAGATACACAGGTGGTGGAGCTTGGTATAGATGGCCTAATACAATGAGTACCACACGCTGCTACTGTGCCCAAAATTGTTTTCCGGGCTAGATGCAGCTAAAAATTATTATTAATTTCAAAGCTGGTGGAGCTTGGTATAGATGGCCTAATACAATGAGTACCACGCACTGCTACTATGCCCAAAATGTTTTACTTGGTTAGGTGCAGTAAAAAATTTGTATTACATACACAGGTGGTGTAGCTTGCAACACAGATATGCTACTCCACTGACTAACACACACTGCAAGAGGCCCAAAAGGATTTGCTTAGCTAGATTTAGCCAAATGCTGTGAAAAACACTTGCACAGCACTAAAACAGACCTGCCTGGTAAAAAGTGATAGGAACTGATGTAACCTAGCCCTCAAAAGAGCTGGAGTTACAACTAGTCACTACTAGTGTTGAGCCACCCCCGTAGTGTTCGGGTTCGGTTCGGTTCGTCGAACACCGGGATGTTCGAGGAACTGTTCGTCGAACTGTTCGTCGAACACCTTAGAACACCGTCGAACACCATTAAAACCAATGGCAGGCAAACAAAAACACATAGTAACACATAGAAAACACCTTCAAAGGTGTCCAAAAGCTGACAAACTGCTCAGAAGACGCTTTCTTTAAAAAAGCCGGCCGGCAATTCAGCAGCGGCATACACCGGTACCCGACAATTTAGACAAGAAGGAATAGAGCCTCACACATAGATTAGATAGATAGAAACATGTCAGTCACATATATATGAAGTACAGTGACAGTGTTGCTTACTGTACTTGTCATTTAGTGTAAAGGATTTATTAAAAAATATAATAGTGTTTTCATGCACTGTCTCTTTAAAAAAGCCGGCCGGCAATTCAGCATCTGTACCCGACAATTTATAACAGACAGAATAGAGCTTCACACATAGATTAGATAGATAGAAACATGTCAGTCACATATATATGAAGTACAGTGATAGTGTTGGTTACTGTACTTGTCATTTAGTATTAAAATAAAGGATTTATTATTAAAAAAAATTGGCGTGGGGTTCCCCTTAATTTTAGTCTCTAGCGGAGGTTAAGCAGACAGCTGGGGCAGATGTTTGAAGCCTGGGAAGGGGGTAATACCCACGGAGCTTCCCAGGCTACTAATATGAGCCCCCAGCTGAATACATAGCCTTTACTAGCTATTAAAATGGGGGACCCCCCAAAAAAAATGACGTTGGGTCCCCCCTAATTTAATAGCTAGCAAAGGCTAGGCAGACAGCTGGGGGCTGATATTAATAGCCCAGGAAGGGAGCCATGAATATTGGCCCCCTCCCAGGCTAGAAACACCAGCCGTCAGCCGCCCCAGAAATGGCGCATTCATAGGAATGCGCCAATTCTGGCACTTAGCCTCGCTCTTCCCACTGCCCTGTAGCGGTGGCAGTGGGGTAATAGGGCTGGGGTTGATGTCAGCTTATAATGCCAGCTGACATCAAGCCCAGGTTAGTAATGGAGAGGCGTCTATAAGACACCCCCATTACTAACCCCATAGTCAAAGTTAAAAGAAAACACAAACACCCAGAATAAAGTCCTTTAATTGAAATAAAGACACAATCCTTTATTGTTCTAAATTAAACCATACTTACCATCACGCCCATTCCAGCTGAAGCCAACGATCTCCTGCAATAAAAGAAAAATAATAAAGCAACATCATCCTTACCTTTCCATGGTTCCCACGACAGCTTCAGCTCTGCTACATCGAGATGACAGGCTGGACCGCAGCAGAACGCTGCCATCCAGCCTGTCATCCCGCAGACACTGAGAAGCGCAGGCATGCTTGCGCTCTGCAGTGTCTGGCTGTGACGGCATAAAGATGAGCCGAGTTCATGTCCAATGAACTCGGCGCACCTCATGCACGTCACTGACAGCGTGGGAAAATTCTCACGCTGAAGTGCTGAGTGCAGGAGAATTCTCCCACGCTGTCAGTGACGTGCATAAGGTGAGCTCATGTCCAATGAACTCAGCTC
This sequence comes from Phyllobates terribilis, assembly GCF_046119375.1. NCBI lineage: Eukaryota > Metazoa > Chordata > Amphibia > Anura > Dendrobatidae > Phyllobates > Phyllobates terribilis. The sequence goes on from NW_027362761.1 coordinate 257,194,052, forward strand.
ACCTCCTGCACGTCACTGACAGCATGGGAGAATTCTCCTGCACTCAGCGCTTCAGTGTGAGAATTCTCCCACGCTGAAGCGCTGAGTGCAGGAGAAATTTCCCACGCTGTCAGTGACGTGCATGAGGTGAGCCGAGTTCATTGGACATTAACTCGGCTCATCTGGATGCCCTCACAGAGAGACACTGTGGAGCGCAAGCAAGCCTGCGCTTCTCAGTGTCTGCGGGATGACAGGCTGGATGGCAGCGTTCTGCTGCGGTCCAGCCTGTCATCTCGATGTAGCAGAGCTGAAGCTGTCATGGGAACCATGGAAAGGTAAGGATGATGTTGCTTTATTATTTTTCTTTTATTTCAGGAGATCGTTGGCTTCAGCTGGAATGGGCGTGACGGTAAGTATGGTTTAATTTAGAACAATAAAGAATTGTGTGTTTATTTCAATTAAAGGACTTTTTTCTGGGTGTTGTGTTTTTTTTAAATACTTTACTAGAAATTCATGGTGGTCATGTCTAATATTGGCGTGACCCCATGAATTTTGGGCTTAGGGCCAGCTGATAATGCCAAGCTGGCCCTAACCCCTTTATTACCCAGTGAGCCACCGCATCAGGGCCCTGGATGAGTTGGGTACAGCGCCAGAAGATGGCGCTTCTATGAACGCGCCATTTTCCGGGGTGGCTGCGGACTGCAATTTGCAGCGGGGGTGGCCCAGAAAGCTTGGGCCTCCCTGCGCTGCGGATTCCAGCCCCCAGCTGCATAGTTGTACCTGGCTGGACACAAAAACAGGGCGAAGCCCCACGTCAATTTTCTTTAAATTATTTCATGAAATAATTAAGAAAAAAAGGGCTTCCCTATATTGTTGTGTCCGGCCAGGTACAAATAGGCAGCTGGTGGTTGGGGGAAGCCCGTTCCTGCCTGCTGCACCTGACTGGACACAAATATAGTGCGAAGCCCCACGTCAATTTTTTTTTAATTATTTCATGAATTTCCTGAAATAATTAAAAAAAATTGAAGTGGGGCTTCGCACTATATTTGTGTCCAGCCAGGTACAGCAGGCAGGAACGGGCTGCCCCCAACCACCAGCTGACTATTTGTACCTGGCCGGACACAACAATATAGGGAAGGCCTTTTTTTCTTAATTATTTCATGAATTTCATGAAATAATTAAAAAAAAAATACGTGGGGCTTCGCCCTATTTTTGTGTCCAGCCAGGTACAACTAGGCAGCTGGGGGCTGGAATCTGCAGCGCAGGGAGGCCCAAGCTTTCTGGGCCCCCCCCGCTGCAAATTGCAGTCCGCAGCCACCCCGGAAAATGGCGAGTTCATAGAAGCGCCTTCTTCTGGCGCTGTACCCAACTCATCCAGGGCCCTGGTGCGGTGGCTCAATGGGTAATAAAGGGGTTAGGGCCAGCTTGGTATTATCAGCTGGCCCCAAGCCCAAAATTCATGGGGTCACGCCAGTATTAGACATGACCACCATGAATTTCTAGTAAAGTATTTAAAAAAAACACAACACCCAGAATAAAGTCCTTTAATTGAAATAAACACACAATTCTTTATTGTTCTAAATTAAACTATACTTACCATCACGCCCATTCCAGCTGAAGCCAACGATCTCCTGCAATAAAAGAAAAATAATAAACCAACCTCATCCTTACCTTTCCATGGTTCCCACGACAGCTTCAGCTCTGCTACATCGAGATGACAGGCTGGACCGCAGCAGAACGCTGCCATCCAGCCTGTCATGCCGCAGACACTGAGAAGAGCAGGCATGCTTGCGCTCCTCAGTGTCTCGCTGTGACGGCATCCAGATGAGCCGAGGTCATGTCCAATGAACTCGGCTCACCTCATGCACGTCACTGACAGCGTGGGAAAATTCTCACGCTGAAGTGCTGAGTGCAGGAGAATTCTCCCACGCTGTCAGTGACGTGCATGAGGTGAGCTCATGTCCAATGAACTCAGCTCACCTCATGCACCTCACTGACAGCGTGGGAAAATTCTCCTGCACTCAGCGCTTCAGCGTGAGAATTCTCCCACGCTGTAAGTGACGTGCATGAGGTGAGCCGAGTTCATTGGACATGACCTCGGCTCATCTTTATGCCGTCACAGAGAGACAATGTGGAGCGCAAGCAAGCCTGCTCTTCTCAGTGTCTGCGGGATGACATGCTGGATGGCGGCGTTCTGCTACGGTCCAGCCTGTCATCTCGATGTAGCAGAGCTGAAGCTGTCGTGGGAACCATGGAAAGGTAAGGATGAGGTTGCTTTATTATTTTATTTTTATTACAGGAGATCGTTGGCTTCAGCTGGAATGGGCGTGACGGTAAGTATGGTTTAATTTAGAACAATAAAGAATTGTGTGTTTATTTCAATTAAAGGACTTTATTCTGGGTGTTTGTGTTTTTTTTAACTTTGACTATGGGGTTAGTAATGGGGGTGTCTTATAGACGCCTCTCCATTACTAACCTGGGCTTGATGTCAGCTGGTATTATAAGCTGACATCAACCCCAGCCCTATTACCCCCTGCCACCGCACCAGGGCAGCGTGGAAGAGCGAGGCTAAGTGCCAGAATTGGCGCATCCTATGAATGCGCCATTTCTGGGGCGGCTGACGGCTGGTGTTTCTAGCCTGGGAGGGGGCCAATATTCATGGCTCCCTTCCTGGGCTATTAATATCAGCCCCCAGCTGTCTGCCTAGCCTTTGCTAGCTATTAAATTAGGGGGGACCCCACGTCATTTTTTTGGGGGGGTCCCCCATTTTAATAGCTAGTAAAGGCTATGTATTCAGCTGGGGGCTGATATTAGTAGCCTGGGAAGCTCCGTGGGTATTACCCCCTTCCCAGGCTTCAAACATCTGCCCCAGCTGTCTGCTTAACCTCCGCTAGAGCCTAAAATTAAGGGGAACCCCACGCCAATTTTTTTAATAATAAATCCTTTATTTTAATACTAAATGACAAGTACAGTAACCAACACTATCACTGTACTTCATATATATGTGACTGACATGTTTCTATCTATCTAATCTATGTGTGAAGCTCTATTCTGTCTGTTATAAATTGTCGGGTACCGCTGCTGAATTGCCGGCCGGCTTTCTTAAAGAGACGGTGCATGAAAACACTATTATTTTTTTTAATAAATCCTTTACACTAAATGACAAGTACAGTAAGCAATACTGTCACTGTACTTCATATATATGTGACTGACATGTTTCTATCTATCTAATCTATGTGTGATTCTCTATTCCTTCTATTCTAAATTGTTGGGTACAGATGCTGAATTGCCGGCCGGCTTTTTTAAAGAGATGGTGCATGAAAACACTATTATTTTTTTTGATAAATCCTTTACACTAAATGACAAGTACAGTAATCAACACTGTCACTGTACTTCATATATATGTGACTGACATGTTTCTATCTATCTAATCTATGTGTGATTCTCTATTCCTTCTATTCTAATTTGTCGGGTACCGCTGCTGAATTGCCGGCCGGCTTTTTTAAAGAGATGGTGCATGAAAACACTATTTTTTTTTTTGATAAATCCTTTACGCTAAATGACAAGTACAGTAAACTGCACTTTCACTGTACTTCGTATATATGTGGCTGACATGTTTATATCTATCTAACCTATGTGTGAAGCTCTATTCTTTCGGTTCTAAATTGTCGGGTACCGGTGTATGCCGCTGCTGAATTGCCGGCTTTTCGTGTTTCACTGTGAGCACAGTTCCCATCGATTTGGGCAATCACTGTAATGCCACAACCACCATGGCTGTGGCATTACAGTGAGTGGCAGACAATCCCTGCATGATTGGTGCTCTAAATAGCGCCAGACATGCAGGACACGCTTTTGGTGCACGAACAGTTATCGAACATAACCTCGAATAGCCGAATTTTTTGCAAATCGTTCGGGTTCGTCGAACAACTCGAACACCGCCCAAAACAGCTCGAATTTGAGATTGGCGAACAGTTCTAGTCGAACACCGCTCATCTCTAGTCACTACTCCCAACCTATCTGTCTATTTAAGAGCACAGACCTGCCTGCTAAAAGTGCTAGGAACTGCTGTAACCTAGCCCTTAAAAGGGCTGTAATTACAAACTAGTTCCTACTCCCTAAACCTTTCTATTTAAGACAAAATTCGCTTGCAATTCAGTTACACAATATAGCGCTAACAGCAGCAGCAGTGCCGTCTAACACTCAGCAGCAGCAGTGAGAAAATGGTGGCGACGGGGAAAATGGTTGGGTCTTATAGGGCAAGGACATGTGACATACACAGCCAATGACACATGCCCTTGCTTGTGTGAAAAAAAGCACTTCGCTCCGTGTGTGCGCTGCTGATAGGCTGACAGACTGCACCTCCCCACTGTAAATGCGGGAAAGAGAAAAAAAAATGGAGATCTTCATTTTTTCTGCAGAGATCCATCCCATGCCCCTCCCCCCGCTCAAACTGTGTATTAACATTGATTATCAGCATTACTGTGAAAAAATCCAGTTACGATTTTGGTGCACGAACAGTTATCGAACATAACCTCAAACAGCCAAATTTTTTTCAAATCATTCGGGTTCGTCGAACGGCTCGAACACCTCCCAAAACAGCTCGAATTTGAAATTGGTGAACAGTTCGATTCAAACACCGCTCATCTCTAATTACGTCATGACAACGAACAGGTGATGGATATTGTAGTTTTTTATTTTTGGTTTCTTACCGGAGACGAGGGTTTTGGGGACTGGGCTTTACATGAGTATATGGTGTTTTTTATTTTTAAATAAATTATTAAAACCGTGTGGAATTTTATTTGAATAAAACTTTATTCTGGCTGTGTCTTTATTGAAAAAGAGTCAAAAACCTTACTAGGAGGTTAGCAATGGAGGGCGTCTTATAGACACTCTCCATTACTAACATGGGCTTCATGTCAGCTGCCAATACAAGGCTGACATGAACCCCACTCTATTAGCCCACTTGCCACTGCTACATGGCAGTGGGAAGAGTGGAGGCTAAGTGCCAGAATTGGTTCATCTTATGGATGCGCCATTTCTGGGGCAGCTGAGGACTGATATTAGCTTTGAAGGGGGCCAGGATCCATGGCCCCTTCCCTGGCTATTAATATCAGCTCACAGCTGTCTGTTTAGCCTTTGCGGGTTAGATTTTATAGGGGGACCCTACGTCAATTTTTTTCTGGGATCCCCTTGTAATCTAGCCAGTAAAGGCTAAGCAAAAAGCTGTGAGCTGTTATTTATAGCCAGTGAATATCTTTGGCTAATAGCCCCTTCCGTGGCTAGTAATATCAGCCCCCAGTGGTCAGCTTTACCTCTGCTGATTATGAAAATGATGCGGGAGCTCACCCCATTTTTTTTTTATTTCATTCTTAATTTTATTTCATTTATAAGAAAATGCCCACTGTGCTTGTTTTTGACACTGTGTAAACTCACCCGCAGCATGGCAATTTCTGTAGTGGAGAAGCAAGTCTCTACTACAGATTTTGACCGATTGAAATGTCATTACATGCAGTGAATCCACATGTACTGACAAAACAAGTGCGGCATTAGAACGCAGCGTTTTCAATGTAGCGAAAATACTCACCCCTTTTCCAGCGGTAATCTAAGGGTTAGGGTATGTGCACACAATCTGGACAAGCATCGCTTGTGCTGCATTCTATTGAACGCAGGTGAATCTGCATGTGTTCATTGAACCATGTGGATTTACCGTATTCAATACATTGTAATGTTCAGATTTCTCTTGCGGAAACTAGAGACTCTGCAAGAGAAATTGACATGCTGCGGTCTTGAAAGACGCGCTGCATGTCCGTGTCCTCGGGTGACCTGCAGGAACAGATGACTGCATAGTGGAAATGGGATTTCTACAAATCCCATCCTCTATGCTGTAACATCTGGACTCTGCGGGTTTCATGCTGCATAAGCACGCAGCGTCAAACCCACAGTGGCTCATGATCGTGTGCACATAAATGTGAACTTTCCCACACTCGCGCTGACGTCAATGAGATGAACGGAGCGCGAGCGTGGAAAATTTCTAACCGCGCAATAGCTGACGTCACTTGCCATTTACTGGCACCGTGAGCTTGAGAACTTTCCCACGGTCGTGCTGACATCAATGAATTGAATGGAGTTTGTATGACATGAACCCCGCTCAACTTGATGCCGGCACCGCGAGTCACTGAGGTGCGCAAGAATGTGCTCCTCAGTGCCTCTACAGGATGGCAGGCTGGATAGTGGCATCAAGCTACTGTGCAGCATGCCATCTAGATGTAACAGAGCTGGACCCGTTGTGGGACAAATGGATTATGTACTTCACGTTGGAGAAGTGAGGATGAGGTTGGTTTATTATTTTATTTTTATTACAGGTGACAATGGATTCAGTAAAATGGGCGTAATGGTAAGTTGGGTTTAATTTAGAACTAATAAAGGAGTCTGTGTAGGTATTTCAAAGAAATTATTTTATTCTGGGTGTGGGTGTTTTTTTTCACTATTTAACTTTCACTATGGGGTTAGTAATGGGGGCGACTTATAGACTCCTCTCCATTACTAACCTGGACTTGATGTCAGCTGGCATTATAAGATGACATCAACTCCAGCCCTGTAACCCCACTTGTCACCACCACAGGGCAATGGGCAGAGTGGAGGCTAAGTGCCAGAATTGGTGCATCATATGGATGCGCCATTTCTGGGGCAGCTGAGAGCTGATGTTTGTAGTCTGGGAGGGGGCCAATATTCATGGCCCCTTCCTAGGCTATTAATATCAGTCCCCAGTTGTCTGCCTAGCTTTTGCTGGCTGTAAAAATAGGGGGGACCCCACATCAATTTTTTTGGGGGCCCCCCATTTTAATAGCCAGTAAAGGCTAAGTATACAGCTGGGGGCTGATATTAATAGCCTGGGAAGCTTCATGGGTATTAACAACTTACCCTGGCTACAAACATCTGCCCCAGCTGTCTGCTTACCCTTTGCTTGTGTGTAAAATTACAGGGGACCCCACGCCATTTTTAAAAAAAATTCTTTAATTTAGCAATAAATGACATGTGCAGTAAGCAACACAGTCACTATACTAATTATATATATCACTGACATCTTTCTATCTAACTATTCTATGTATGTATAGCCATTCTCTCTATTCTGTAATGTCTGGTACTGCCGTGATTTTACAGTATGCGGCTGATGAATTGTTGGGTTTTTAGGAAATTGGTGTGTGAAAATCGGATTGCATTCGCATGGTCTGAGCGCTGTGAGATTCTTTTCAAGCAGCCATTGACTTGCATTGGCGAGTCTCGTCCGAGATACGCGGCAATATGCAGCATGCTGCGATTTTTTTCTCAGTCCGATTTCAGCTGAGAAAAAAAATCGCAGATGAGATGTGCTTCATAGAATAACATTGGTGCTGATTTTTTATCTGATTGCACTCGTTAATTTTTCTCACATATGACTATGAGCCCTTAAAGCGATGTGCCACGTTTCTTTTTTCAAATATCTTTAATTAGCTCCAAAAAGCATACATTGCTGTACAAAAACGCATCAAAAACCGCATGCTAAAAATGCATGCAAAATTCATCAAAAACTGCAGCAAAGTGAATGAGAAACGTGAAGTGTCATGCACACATTGAGTATTTTTTGACTTGCAGATTTGGTGCAGATAATAATGATCAGCATATAAATTCTTTGTGCATTGAATGCACTGAAAAAATGCAGGCAAAATCTCGCCAAAAAACACAAAATCGCTGCAAAAACGCAGGCAACATACAGGCAATAAAATGCATCAAAATCGCGGCAAAAACTCAGCAAAAACACAATGTGTGAACATAGCCCTATTCTGCAAAAAAACATGCAAAGCACAAAATCCTGTTAAAAAGAAACCAAGAAGTGTGCATGAGATTTCTGGAATCTCATAGACTTTGCTGGTACTGTAAAATGCAGCAGAAAATTTGCATAAAAAAAGCATAAAAAAACACAATGTGTGAACATAGCCTTATTGCCTGCGTTTTTGTCCCGATTTTACCGTGATATTGATGCGTTTTTGCCCCGATTTTACTGTGCTTTTACAGTGATATTGATTTGTGATATTAATGTGTTTTACCGTGATTTTGCCTCGATATCACCACGATTTTGATGTGTCTTATTGCCTGCGTTTCTGCCGTGATTTTACCGCTATTTTGATGCGTTTTATTATTTTTTATTATTTTGCCTCGATTTTGACGCTTTTTGTTGCGATTTTGCCTGCTTTTTTTCAGTGGATGAAATGCACAGAGAATTGACATGCTGAAGATTAATTTCTATTTTCGCTTTTAATGTGTTTTGCCTTCGTTTTTCACCCATTGAATGCACTGTAAAAATGCAGGCAAAAAATGCGGCAAAAATGCACAGAGAATTGACATGCTGATGATTATTTTCTGCACCAAATCTGAAAGTCAAAAAATACTCAATGTGCGCATGACACTTCACATTTCTCATTCACTTTGCTGAAGAGGTTTTAGTGCATTTTTGCATGCATTTTTTGCATGCGTTTTTGTACAGCAATGAATGTTTTTTGGAGCTAAAGATATTTGCAAAAAGAAACGTGGGACATCGCTTTAAGGGTTTGTGCACATGATCAGGAGCCACTGCGCGTTTGATGATGAGTGCTTATGCAGCATCAAACCCCCAGCATCCAGATGTTACAACATAGTGGATGGGATTTGTAGAAATCCAATGTCCACTATGTCGTCATCTGTGCCTGCAGATCACTCATGGACACGGACATGCAGGGCGTCTTTTCAAGTTTCCGCAAGAGAAATCTGATCAGTACAATGTATTGAATGCGGTGAATCCACATTGTTCAATGAACACATGCAGATTCACCTGCGTTCAATAGAACGCAGCACTTTGGACAATTTCTGCTTGTCCAGATTGTGTGCACATACCCTAACCCTTGGATTACCGTTGAACCAGAAGTGAGTATTTTAGCTATGTCCAAAACACTGCGTTCTAATGCCGCACTTGTTTTATCAGTACATGCGGATCCACCGCATGCAATGACATTTCAATCGGTCAAAATCTGCAGCGGAGTCTTGCATCTACGCTACAGAAATTGACATGCTGCGGGTGAGTTTACGCAGAATCAAAAACAAGCACAGTGGGCATGGGATTTCTTATAAATGAAATAAATTGAAGAATGAAATAAAAAAATGGCATGAGCTCCCGCATCATTTTCATAATCAGCAGAGGTAAAGCCGACCATTGTGGGCTGATATTACTAGCTGTGGAAGGGGCCATTAGCCAAAGATATTCACTGGCTATTAATAACAGCTCACATCTGTTTGCTTAGCCTTTACTGGCTAGATTACAGGGGTACCCCAGAAAAAAATTGACATAGGGTCCCCTTATAAAATGTAACCAGCAAAGGCTAAACAGACAGCTGTGAGCTGATATTAATAGCCAGGGAAGGGGCCATGAATCCTGGCCCCATCTAAAGCTAATAATATCAGTCCTCAGCTGCCCCAGAAATGGCGCATCCATAAGATGTGCCAATTCTGGTGCTTAGCCTCCGCTCTTCCCACTGCTGTGTAGCAGTGGCGAGTGGGGTAATAGGGTTGGGTTCATGTCAGCCATGTATTGGCAGCTGACATGAAGCCCAGGTTAGTAATGGAGAGCGTCTATAAAACGCCATCATTACTAACCTCGTAGTAAGGTTTTTGACGCTTTTTCAATAAAGACACAGCCAGAATAAAGTCTTTTATTTAAATAAATTTCCACACAGTTTTAATAATTTATTTAAAAATAAAAAAACACCATATACTCACCTAACACTCAGTCCTCAAAGCCCTCATCTCCTGTTAGAAACCAAAAATAAAAAACAACAATATCCATCACCTGTCTGCCGTCATGACGTAATCCCAATGTCCCATGGCAATCTGGGTCACTTCTACAGCAGCCACACCAGCAATCACTGATGTGACTTCTGTAGAGGACAACACTGTATACACTGACAGGAGTGTAATCACTCCTGTCAGTGTATAGCGCGGAGCTGCTGGGGCTGAGTTCACCGGAGTTAAAACAGCTGATGATCAGCTGAGAACTCTGGGACCTCATAAACGTCGTCAGTGTTGTGTAGGGAAATTGTGACAGAGCAACGGTGCCGTAAGTGAGGTCCCGGAGCGCTCAGCTGATCTTCAGCTGTCTGAGCTCCGGTAAACTTAGTGCCGGCAGATCTGTGCTATACAGACAGCAGGCGCCGGATGATGGGGGTAGTAGCCCCATCAGCCAGCGTGTATGACCCGTGGTAAGCTTTTAACCGCTGGTCACTGTCACAGCTGCGGGATCATGCTGACACCTGTGCTGTGACCAGTGGTAGCAATGTTACCGCCGATCACAGTCCCTGTTTCCCGTGCTGTCATGCAAATGACAGCACGGGAAACCAGATATGCTCATGTTCGTGGCCGACTTTTGCGCAAAAAGCTCAGTAACCCTAACACGAATCCGAATGTACCATATTCGTGCCAAATTTGAAATTCGCTATTGGTCTTCGAATATATTCGCTCATCATTAATTTTTGTGTTTTATTAGAGATGCGCTGGGGGTATTTTTTAATGTTCTGCTTGATCGTCAGTTTATGTACACTAATTTTACTTGTAAAGTGTCCAGCCTTCCATTAATCTCATCAGTATCTCAGGAGCCTCTAACCATTATTCCAACAGTGAAAAAGCCCATTGTGTGAGTGTTGATTGTAGACACAGTGGAGCCATCACAGCAGGGGTCTTACATGCAGTTTCAGGTGAAGGCTCCTGTAATATTCTTCATTGTTTCAGTGAAAAGTAAATGCTTAAGGGGGAGTGTGTCATCACTTCTGACCTTGACCGGCCGGGCCCAGGGAGGGAAAAAGACACATGTTTAGTGGAGAGTTGGTGGAAGGTTGCTGAAGGGAGAGGATCTATGTCCGTGGAGCTGATGGATGGCTTATGGAGTGTTGGTGATCAGTTGCTGACTAAGCTGGATAAACGTGCTACAGTGGTGGATATGTTGGCAGGATTTAAACTTTCTTAAAGGACTGTTGCTACTGGATAACTGTGCTTCCTTTGTTTTATCTGTCATGCGGAGGTTCATGGACTATACTGGCTGGAGATATGAAATCTGTGGGCTAATCAAAAGTTGGGAGACAGTGAGTATGGCCTGATACAAAGTCAGTGGAACTACTGATCCCAGGTTGGGAACTTGATGACTGAGAGAACTGTATTTTGTCCACTTACCTGGAATTGCTGTGTTACCATGGATGTGATTAATAAAATATTGTTGCATCATTAACCTGCCTAGGTGATTACTTACAACCCAGAACCTCAGATCTTCACACACTATTTCTTTTTTTCTAAAAACTGACACATAACAGAACCCAGACCAATCCCACAATAATCATTAAGGTCCTTCTGTTTCTATATATATCAGTTATGCAACAGATTTGTTTTTGATATTAATTCTGTATGTTCCTAAAAAAGGAAAAAGCAGCATGTCATAATGCTTAGTATCTAAACCTTGGAGGTCTGACTATGCTGAATGGGTTAATTCCTTTCTATTAGCTTCTTTCTAAAATGCATAGCAGGCACATATGATACATCTATATTTGTATTAGTGACCTTCAGACAGTTAGCCATTGGGAACTATGGCCCTGGTGTAGTATTGGTAGTGGTTTTGATCATGACACTATTTGTTATGTGAGAGCATTGACAAAATTGTCTACTTTTTATCATCTTAAGACCTGGATATATGGTAAGTGATCATGGTATGAAAACCACATTAGACATTGTTTCAATATGAAAATATGGCTAGATCTTTCCTTCTGGGCATGAAAGTCACAATTCACCTGAGTATTGCTGTGTGGTGCAATGATCTCTGTTATAGGGGACCCAACTTATCAGAAATAGACGGCATATGCTAAAGACGTATCATCAATGTCTATTATTGAATTGCCTCTTAAAAAACACAATTACTTCTTCCTTTGTGAATAAACTTATTTAAGCAACTACTGTACACAAAAATCTTTGGTAAATTTAATTCTAATTTGAAACACTATCCCAAGGGTCTGCTTGTGGTAACCGTAGAGAACCTTTTCCCTAGGAAGACAAAGCAGTAGAAAAGTAAGAAACAACTGGTCTCACATGGTCATCATGTGACTGGTGAATTGTTATTTAACTGGATGTATAACTGATGCCTATTAACTGAAGAGACATCCTAATAACTAAAGAGACACTACGAATATTACAGGAGCATTTCTACAGTTAGAATGTGCTTTATTACTCTTCTATTAATATGCTATTTCCTTCCTGCAACTTCTTATCATTGCTCTACTGACAACTTAGGTAACAAGAAGCGATCAAATATAAAATGACAGATTGTTATGTTTCCTCTTTAAATTATAATTTAATATGTAATTGTGCATATATTTCAGCTGGTCAAAAGTGTACATTTTAATATGCTCTTCTTAAAACCAGGGCTTTGGTTCTAACTTCACAGATAGATATTAGCAAGCTTAGAATCAAAGTCAAGTAGCGATCTTCCATCATATAAGCATTAGGAACATAATAAAGTTAAACCTATAGAGATTGCACTGCCTCTCTTTTACATTTATAATATTAAAAAAGTTGTTAAATTTATCTTTATTTTAGCAAATATGTTAGGCACATGATTTTGCGATGCTTTCCCATCTATAAGTATTACTGGTTCTCCTCCTGTACTTGTTAGCGCTGGCGTCCTCATAGACTGCACCACTCTCCTGATGAAGGAGAGTGTAACCAGATCTGTACATCAGCTTTCTCCAATTAAAAAACACAGCAGATGAGAAAGCTATTATTTTTAAGTGGAGGATTCTGATGGACAGATCCAGTCAACTGCCATCAACTGCCATTTTACATACTAGATATGAATCTAAATGAAAAACAGCAGAGAACAGCAAGGTCTCATTAATAGTCACATCAGAAAAAGGTCTAATGCCCTTAGACTCATTAGGTAAGTCATTTGAATCCACCAACTTTGGTAGGATTCGCTTACCCTCTAATGTATAGGGAGTCCTCCCAACTGTTCCCAAACCGACTATGGCAGTAGACATAAGGATTGTGTATATGAATTCAATCGGGTGACTTTGGTTTGCCAGGATGATTCTTGCAGCATCTTTTTCATAGGGAACACAGGAGCACTCAGCAGAGCCTAACATTTCTCTGTATGGGGAGTCAGGAGAGATATCTTTCAGCTAAATAATCATTTGGCCATTAGCTATTTAAAATGTATGGACAGCTAAAACGCAGCCATACAAATGAAATAATTGATTAACAGTTATCCATCTAAACCTTGGGCAAAAAGGTTTTCATTGACTGTGGACTAGTCTACTACATAAAGTGGTTTCTGCAAAAAAATGCATTAAGAAAGGTACCTCCTTAAAGAAACATATTTCAAATTAATACATGTAGTTACGCTTTCCTCAATTCTAATTATCTAGGAGGAATTTCTTTCCTTCCTTTATGGTCAAATGCAGCCACAACTCATGAAGATTTTTTCCTTATTTCCTTATAATCAAAATGATTAACCATAATTTATTTGTTTGTGAATAGCACTTGTCACTTTTTTCAATTAAATGAGGTCTTAATGTAAGATTCTGAAGGTGTCATTGTACTGATTTATGTATCACTTACAGGACTGCTCTGTAATGGAAATCCATAATGGTAATAACATCACTGAATTCATTCTAGTTGGCTTTCCGACACGTCAAGAGATGCAGCATGTTCTTTTTGCAGTGTTTTTAATTATATATCTTCTAACGGTCATAGAAAATGTGGTCATCATCATAACAATCAAATGCAATGTAAAACTCCATAAGCCCATGTACTATCTCCTATCTAGTTTATCATTCTTAGAAATCTGGTATGTTACAGTTACGGTTCCCAACCTTCTCAACAATTTGTTGACTCAGAACAAAAAGATCTCTTTCTTTGCTTGCATGATTCAGTTGTATATCTTTATATCGTTGGCCTGCACTGAATGTGTTCTTTTAGCAGCTATGGCATTTGACAGATACATTGCTATATGCTTTCCACTACTCTATCCGGTCATCATGAATAACACCTTATGTCTGCAGTTGACTATCGGCCCCTGGATCTTGGGTTTTTCCATTGCCCTGATTAAAGCTATTTTTATTTTCAGGTTGCGTTTTTGTGGCCCTAATGTGATCAACCACTTTTTTTGTGATATTTCCCCGGTGCTAAACTTGGCTTGCACAGACATGTCTTTCACGGAGTTGGTGGATTTCATTCTCGCCATGATAGTTATCATGATTCCTTTGGTACTGATAATTCTAACATACATTTGCATTCTCTGGGCAGTAGTCAGAATGCCTAACAACCAGGGACGTAAAAAGGCCTTTTCTACCTGTGCGGCTCATTTAACAGTTGTTATTATATTTTATACAACAACTTTGTTCATATATGCGAGACCAAAAAAGGCTGACCCCTATGATAGGAACAAACTGGTTACTATATTCTATTCTATTTTAACTCCATTTCTGAACCCAATAATTTATTGTTTGAGAAATAAAGAAGTGAAGCAGACAATACAGAAACTATTCCTCACATTGCATGGCATAGTCTTTGGGTCACCACCAGTCCCTCCAGACAGCTAAAACATGTCTTTATTATAGGAAACATGGCCTAATTAGCTATTGTATATTTATGCTCAGTGTATACTTATTTTAGTTTTATATTCAATGTATAGTTAGTGTACATGTACCATCAAAATACATGATTCATGTTCACAAGACTTTCTAAATACTCCTCTAATAAATGTCATGTCATGATAATAATTTCAGGAAAATCAAAATAAAATATCTTCATTTTTGAATCTCACAAATGATTTTCTTTCCTTTCTTTTTATAGTTGAGGTTCATTCTTCTGTTTCCCTACATTACAGGTAGAATTATGTCTGTTTTTTCTTAGTAGTCAACTACAATTTGCCATATTCAATAACTGTAAATGATTCATGAAAATATTAATATATGTTTCTAAAGAGCCACTAAGAAAATATTTAATTTTATGCATTCAAGGGCACACCAGTGGAATTAATTCTGGGGGGGGGGGTCTTTGTCTACACCTACACACAAAAACTACCTGTTTGTCATTAGACCTCATGCACATGAGTGACTGCATTTTAGCGCACATTGGAGGAATTTATTAAGCTAAATGAGCCAGAGATCTCGCACACTTTCTGTTTTTTGCCTGACATGCGGATGTGGGGATGTGGCCTCACATGAAAGGGATCATAGTTTAGTTACACCGATTACAAAAATATACAAAAAGCTAACTTAGGGTATTTGGACATGATATCTTTTTTTGGACGGTTCCAATTTGAAACTCGCCAGAAAAGTGTTTAAAAAATGCTTAAAGCAAATCTTTCAGTAGGACTAACCCTCTTAGCCATGTATATGGGCATGCAGGTCACAGTAAACTGAATACAATGATACCTTGATACCTGAGATCCAGTGTCTTATCCCAGAGAAATCCATGTTTTTCTGATATGTATATAAATTATTCCAAGCTAAGGGCTGGACATAGATATGCATGAGAATCTGCCTCCAGATTGACTGCAATGTTATGTGAACCCCAGGAGAGTCAGTGCCAACACCCCTGGAACAGCACAGGCACCAGAAGTGAGTATCGGTGTTAATAGTTTACTGAGGGGAATCACAGGGATTGAGAAGGGTTGTCCAAGCAGTGGACAACACCTTTAATTTAAAACATCACATACCAAAAAGAGACTAAAACCGCAGCATCAAAAATGTGACAAGAATATATGTACATGAACGCAATGAAACTAATACAAGTAACTAATTTACCTAATAGGTGCAGAAATGCTGCAGAAAATCTTCAACATCGAAAACTCATCAAATAATCATCATAGGAACATAGCCTTATAGGTAATGTAAATGAGAACTAGACAGTCTAAGCTACGTTCTCACGAACGAATATTGATGATGTTTTGACGTTGCATATTTTTGCTGAGCAAAATATACAGTATCTTAAAGTTTCAGCAAAATGGATGGGATTTACATTAAACTTATACCCATTGTGCTTTTTTTAACTCAGCGTAAATTGACCTGCCGTGGATTTCCATGGAGAATCAAATTTCATTAGGTCTATGAGACCATGTGATTAAAAACTGACTAGCTGAATCCTTCTAAGCTCTATGTGGAAACAGGAAGTCAATTTTCTCTGTATAAGTCATGTCACTGCAAAAGTCCCTGGAAGGGGGAGGAGGAAGCAACTGGGTCAGGAGCTGAAGAGGGGAATCAGTTATGCAGGGAAAATAGACTTCCTGTTTCTACACAGAGCAAAGAAAATAATTTACTGAGTATAAAGGAAAATGAGCAATTGTAAGTACACAGTGCTATATAATATGATGATTGTAATATATTTAGAGGTTAAAAACTTTGATGGGAAGAGTACTTCTTTAAAAAATTGTAGTGAAATAACTAAAATAAGGCTGTGTGCCCACTATGTGTCTTTTAAGCATTTCCGCAGTGGCAATTCCACTGCAGAAACGCTTAAAAAACGCTTGGTAGAAGGTCTGCAATATTCCTCAATGATGATCCGCATGTGCTGTGCACATGCTGCGGAAATTTCCGCTGCAGATTATCATTGCAGAAAAATCCGCAGCATTACCAATTGTTTTGCGTCCGTTTTCGCCGCCATTGACTTGCATTGAATCGCTTAATATCCGCATGACTACATGTGCATATGCGGATATTAAGCGATTCAATGTGCGGATGGTACCCGGGTCTGGAGAAGAGGAGACTCTCCTCCAGACCCGGGTACCATAGTACCTGTAAAAAAAAAGAATTTAAAATAAAAAAATATATTATACTCACCTTCTGATGGCCTCCATAGCAATGCGTCCTGGCTTCCCGGTGGCTCGTGATGGTCTAAAAGGACCTTCCATGATGTAATTTAGTCATGTGACAGGTCACGCGACCGCTGAATTTGGCGGTCATGTGACCTGTCACATGACTAAATGATGTCATGGAAGGTC
This sequence comes from Phyllobates terribilis, assembly GCF_046119375.1. Taxonomy (NCBI): domain Eukaryota; kingdom Metazoa; phylum Chordata; class Amphibia; order Anura; family Dendrobatidae; genus Phyllobates; species Phyllobates terribilis. The sequence goes on from NW_027362761.1 coordinate 257,211,075, forward strand.
CTTTTAGACCACCACGAGCCTCCCAACACACAGGAAGCACCGGCGGAGACCGGGGGCCATCGGAAGGTGAGTATAATATTTATTTTTTATTTTTTAGCATTATTTTACTATAATTGGGTGACACTATATAAATCCATGCATATTGCATGGATTTATATAGTGTGACCAAGTTGTCAAGCACTTTCCAAGTGATGCTAAAATCGCTTGGAAAGTGCTTGACAACCCGCATGCGAAATCACTGGTGAAAAACATTTCACTCATGCTTGTCCCTGGCAGGAAAAACGCATGTAAAACCCTTTCGTTTTTTCTGCCAGGAAGATGCAGAAACGCTCAGGAAAAATCCGGAGCATTTCTGTATCGTGGGCACTTAGCCTAACTATCTGCAGATAACGGGGTGTCATAGTAATTATGGACACTCCATATTATCACAATGAAATCCTTAGACAAAGCCATGAGCAGGATGTGTATAAGAGGCTAAAGGGAACCTGTCACATGAAAAAATGCTATACACCACTCTGTGTATAGAGAGCGGTAGCTATAGCCGCGCCCCCGGCATTGACTGACAGCAGCTCAGCATTAGTTCAGGCTGTCAGTCGCACAGATACAGCCACCGTTATCTATAAACAGAGCGCTGAGAAAATCCGCTCTGGCGCCACCCCATGACTGAAACTGGAATGCTACCGGGAGGAATTAAGTTAATTGCCTCCCTGCAGTGGGGGTCTAAGTGCTAGCCTCGAGCAGGTTCAGAACGCTGTTAGCCTGCATATTAGCCCCACATCTGCAGGTTCCCTTTAAATGTAGACCTCAAATTTGGGCTCATGAGAAAGCATAACGAGGCACATTCTAGCATATGCTAGAGATTAGTGATGAGCAAGCACTCAAATGCTTGTGTACTCGCTGTTTGGGTTGAGCAAATTGGAATGCTCGAGTGCTCGGACAGAGTAACGAGCCCAATGTAAGTCTATGGGAAACTCGAATATTTTTCCAGCGGCTCTCCCCGGGGGTCTGCAGAGGGCCTAAAAATTGCCCAAATCGATGGGAACAGTGCTCAAATGACATGGGAACAGCATGGGGAAGATCCCTGGAAGCATTTCTGACTCCCACGTCACTGCTGTCAACAACGTTGTCAGAGGTATTACGCCACTTTTACGGACTCACAATAAAACATACAAATGGATTTTCCTGGGAAATACGTTAAGGAACATCCTTTCAAGGATAATGACTTGTATATAAGGCAAAATAAATAACCAAAAACAAAAATGCTCCTCCATACCTTGGGCTATGTTCACAGCGTTTTTGATGTGTTTTTGCACTTTTGCATTGCTTTCAACCAAGACAAATGCATTCACCAGGAAATGTCATTTTAACATTTTACTACCTTATCTGGCCATGTGGTGTGTGACACATCATCAGACACATCCTGTTTCATTTATGATGGAAGGACTCTGAAATTCACAAAGACTATTTTTATAGGGCCATCAGGTGACCCTTACTATTCTTAAAGGGCCAGCAGTCAGCCCTCGCTATTGTTAGAGAACCATCAGTCGGCTATGCTTTGTTGTTCCCATTATTAATGAGTGGGTCTCATATACTGTTATTGCGTATGCAGTGACTGCATTAGCTGCCAAAAATTTGGAGGAACTCCAATGCCCTTTGCAAGAGACGTAGAGGTCGGAGGGCCTCCTGCAAAAAATGCTCCCATTATTAGAAAGTGGGTCTCCCATACTGTTTGCCTATGCAGTGAAGCAACGGCTGCCAAAAATTTGGAGCAACTCCAATGCCCCTTGCATGAGACGTAGATATGTTGATATGGTACATATGGTGGTGATATGATGGTGGAGGATGAGGATTGGGATGGGGAGAAGGAGGAGGACAAGAGCAAATAGACAAAATCAGGAAGCATATACCCATGTCTGGGTGTGAAGACAGGAGTGCATGGGAATAGTTAGACCTCCCCAAAAAATGACACTGTATTTGAGTTTATGTTACGCTGCTATCATTCGGTGGTGTTGAGAAGTCTGGCCCAATCCAGCTCTTGTTTATTTTTATATGAGTCAGCCTGTCAGCATTTTCAGTTGACAGGAGAATGCGCTTATTGTGTATAATTCCACTGGCGGTACTAAAAACCCGCTCTGACAAAACACTAGCGGCAGGGCAGGCCAGGACCTCCAAGGCGTAGAGAGCAAGTTCATGCCACGTGTCAGCTTGGATACCCAATAATTATAAGGCACAGACGAATCACGGAGGACGTTGGTATGGTCGGCAAGGTACTCCCTCACCATCTTCCGAAAAGTTGCACTCCTTGTGAGAGTACCCAGTGCCTCAGGGCCTGTGTGATGGGAGGGTCTGAGAAAACTGTTCCAGAACATTGACAGTGTTCCTCTGCCTCTACTGGATTGCATTTGTGGCTCTCTCGCCGGTACTCCTTGGTTGTTCAACGAACTGTGACCTCTGCCGCCAGCGTTTTCAGATGGGAATTTTTTTAATAATTCCGCAACAAGGGCCTACTCGTACTGCACCATTTTATTAGGCTTGTCCTGCAAGGGAATAAGAGACATAAAGATCTCTCTGTAGAAGCGTCACCAACCAGTAATGACTGTCACCCAAAATTTGGAGAACGTGAGGGTCACGGGAAAGGCAGCATAACATAAACTCAGCCTTGTGTACCAGACTGCAAAAAGACAAAACTTCCGTGTCCTCACCGAGAGGGCGACTGACCATGCTCTCCTCCTCATCCTCCTCCTCTTCCTCCTCCTCCCTGTCCTCAGGCCAACCACACTGAACAGATGGTATGACAGTTGTGCAGGTAGTACCATCTATAGCACAGAAAACTAGGTCCTGTTCTTCCTCCTCCTCTTCCTCATTGTCACCCAATCTTTGATGGGATGAAATGAGGCTGGGCTGTGTGTAATCACCCTGTATGGTTCCTTGCTCCATCTTATCGTGCTCCACATGCAATGCATCCTCTTTGAAAGTGAGCAGAGAGCGTTTCAGAAGACAGAGAAGCAGAATGGTGACGCTAATTATGGCGTCATTGCCTCTCACCATCTTGGTGGTGTCCTCAAAGTTTTGGAGGATGGTACATATGTCTGACATACATGTCTACTCCTGAGGTCTTAAGTGGGGAGTCTGACCTGAATACCAACAGCCTTGTTGATGCTGGTTGTCAACAACTGCCCTCTTCTGCTCACAAATCCTTCCCAACATCTGCAATGTAGAGTTACAACGAGTGGGGACATCACACACCAGTCGGTGTGCCGGAAGCTGCAAATGCTGCTGAAGCACAGCATGGGCACACAGGTAGCGTACTTTGACAAGCAGATCCGGCAGATCCGGGTAGGTTTTGAGAAACCGATGAACCACAAGGTTAAGCATATGGGCCAGGCATCGTACGTGTGTGAGCTCGCCTCACTTCAGAGCCGTCACCAGGTTCCGGCCATTGTCACACACGACCATGCCTGGCTATAGGTTCAGCGGTGTCAGCCACAGATCTGCCTGCTCTTTCAGAGCTGTCCACAACTCTTCAGCATTGTGCGGTTTGTCATCTAAGCATATTGTTATGATCTGCAACATGTACTAAGGAAAGATAGGGGAAAGCTGTCCCTACAGTAAGACTAAGCTGAATCCCTACGATCTAGCGGACTGCCTGTTCCTGGTGAACAGACCCACGTTAGTCCTCGGCTAGTCTGAACGAAGACCTATAGAATTAAGGGAGGGGTCCCTAAAAGGACTAAGGACTGGGATGAAAATGGGACAGCTCCTAAACAGAGAAGTTGTTGCAGAACACAAAAAGAAAAACAAAAATGTACTAGAGGTCCCAGAGGACCAAGCGAACTAACAGAGAAAGGCACCGAAGCACCAGACTAGAGAAACAGTCAAACACTAAAGTCCAGAACAGCCACAAGGGCGGAGCTGGAATATAAAGGCAGATGGTCAAGTGACCGCAAAACAGAAGATGGAAAAAACAAACAGGAGGGTTCTGAAAGTACCCCCTCTTTTATGAGGATCCTCCGGATCCTCCAGGCCCAGGCCTATCCGGAAACCTCCTGTGGAAAGCTTTAACAAGCCTAGGAGCAGATACATCATCAGTCCTTACCCAGGAGTTGTCTTCGGGACAGAAACCCTTCCAGGAGACAAGATATTGTAATCTCCCTCTATGCCATCTAGAATTCAAGATACGAGAAATTTCATATTCGCCGTCTTCCACAATAGGAGGGACTGTGACAGTGGCATCCCTATCAGATACATCAGCCTTTTTCAACAAGGAAACCTGAAACACAGGATTAATCTTCCAGGAAGTAGGGACATCCAACCTAACAGCAGACGGGTTAACAACCTGAAGCACTTTAAATAGACCCACAAACTTAGGACCCAGTTTTTTAGAGGGAATCCTCATCCGCATGTTCTTCGAGGACAACCAAACCATGTCACCCACAGTAAACAACCTCCTTACGTTTCCTTTCAAAATACTTCTTGGACTTCTTGTTAGCCTCCTGAAGGTTGCAACGTACATTAGCCCAAACTCTCTCCAAATCACCGGAAAAATTCTCCTCCTCCGGCACTGCCGACCCCAATTTGGAGAACGAACCAAAAGACGGATGTCTCCCAGTACAACAAAAAAAAAGGAGAACATCCAGCAGAGGAGGATGAATGATTGTTAAGAGCAAATTCTGCGAGAGGCAGAAACTCAGACCACACCTCTTGATTGTCCGCCACAAAACAACGCAAAAACTGTTCAACATCCTGGTTCTTTCTTTAGGTCTGTCCATTAGACTCAGGATGATAACCAGACGAAAACGACAAATGGACTACCAACCTGTCAGAAAAAGCACGCCAAAAGCGAGCCACAAACTGAGGTCCTCTATCAGAAACAATATCCGTGGGAACGCCATGGAGCTTGACAATCTCCTTAACAAACGCCTTAGTGAGTGTCTTGGCGCAGGGCAACTTAATGAATGGAACCAAATGACACATCTTACTAAAATGGTCCACGACCACCCAGATGACAGTAAAACCCTCGGACACAGGAAGATCAGTAATAAAATCCATTGTGAGATGCATCCAAGGTGCACTAGGAACCTCCAGAGGGCAAAGCAACCCCGCAGCAGGAGTATGTGAAGCCTTTGACCTAGCACACACAGTACACTGACGCACCCACTTGATGACTTTCTTCTGCCATCCAGGCCACCAAAAACTGCGACTGATAAGTCTCTTAGTCTCCGAAATTCCTGGATGACCTGCCAACAGAGACTCATGACACTCCACAAACAAATCTCTCCTAAAGGCTCTAGGCATGAACAACCTCCCATGGGGAGTGTTAGATGGAGCATCATCTTGAGCTTTCAGAATCCTATTCTCCAAAACGGAGTCCAATGCCGCCACCACAACTCCTTTCTGTAAAATGCTCTCCTCCTCCTCGGCACCGACCGTAGGAGAGAAGCTGCGAGATAAAGCATCGGCTTTAACATTCTTAGTACCAGGGATATAGGTAACAGAAAAATGAAACCGAGAAAAAAAAAGTGCCCACCTAGCTTGACGGGCATTCAAGAGCTTGGCAGCATCCAGATAGATCAAATTCTTATGATCTGTGAAAACCTGAATAGGAAATCTAGCGCCTTCCAAAAAATTACGCCAATGTTCAAACGCAAGTTTGAAAGCCAGCAACTCCCGATTTCCAACATCATAATTCAGTTCGGTTTCCGAATTTTTTTTCGAAAAGAAGGCACAAGGATGTACTCCACCCTTGTTCTCCTGAGACAAAACTGCTCCGACCCCCACCGATGAAGCATCGACCTCGACCAAAAAGTGCTTGGTCTCATCAGGCTGCATAAGGATAGGGGCAGAACTGAACCTCTCTTTGAGATACTCAAGCGCTTCAATGGCCTCAGTAGTCCACTGGGCCGTATTCGCACCTTTCCTGGTGAGATCGGTTAGAGGTTTAACAATTACAGAAACATTCTTAATGAATTTCCTGTAATAATTGGCAAAACCCAAAAATCTCTGTATAGATTTCAAACCAATAGGCCTAGGCCATTCCTGCACAACCTGAACTTTCACAGGGTCCATCTCAAAGCCCTCGCTGGAGACAATGTAGTCCAAAAAACTAATTTTCTGCACAGCGAACTCACATTTCTCCAGCTTAGCAAAGAGTGAATTATCACTCAATAACTGCAAAACTTCACGTACACTATGCCAATGGGACTCTAGATCTGGTGAGTAAATCAAAATGTCATCCAAATACACAACCACATTCTTACCAATCAAAGGTCTCAGGATGTCATTAATAAGGTTCTGAAAAAATGCAGGTGCATTGGTAAGACCAAAAGCCATCACTAGAATCTCAAAATGACCTACCGGAGTGTTAAAAGCAGTTTTCCATACATCACCCTCCTTCACTCGTAACAAATTGTATGCCCCCCCGGAGATCAATTTTGGAGAACCACTTGGCCCCCATCAACTGGTTAAACAAGTCAGGAATTAACGGCAATGGATAGGAATTGCGTACGGTAATCTTATTAATTTCACGAAAATCCAGACATGGGCGTAAACCGCTGTCCTTTTTTTTAACAAAGAAAAATCCAACTGCAACAGGCGACTTAGAAGGTCTAATGTGACTAGCCGCCAGGCTAGTCTGTATGTACTCCTCCAAGGCCTTTCTTTCAGGGATAGTCAGATTAAACAAGCGACTCTTGGGAAGAGTAGCTCCCGGAACAAACTCAATGGCGCAATCATAATCCCTATGAGGAGGTAAAACTTGCGACTCCTCCTCCGAGAAAACCCTCCAAAAATCTTGAATAGGTACCGGTAATTCCCCTTTTTCCACAGCTGCAATGCAACCATTACAACATTTTATCATAGCACTTCGGACTCCAAGACTTAATCACATTAGTAGACCAGTCCAATAAAGGATTGTGCAGTTTTAACCAAGGCAATCCTAGAACAACTGGAGAGGGTAAATTATCTAAAACAACCAAGTCCAAAATTTCTTGGTGAACTCCATTGATAGTGAGGGGAAATGCAGCAGTCTTGTGAATAATACATTTCAAAGGAGTGTTATCAATTGCAATCACAGAAATAGGTGATGACAAAAGTTTGGATTTCAATTTAAGGTTTTCCAAAAATCCTCTATCAACCACATTAAGTGTTGAACCACCATCCACAAATAACTGAAATTCAATCAAATCTCCCTGCAGAGTAGTACTCCCAGAAAGAAATACTCCTGCAGAGCGTAAACAAGCTATACGGGCTTAACTGACCTTTTTTTTTTCTTTACTTAAACGACGCTCACAATACTTAATCAAATGGTCAGCTTTACCACAATAAAGACACAATCCCTCAGTAAACCTCTGGTCTCTTTCCTGAGAGGGGAGCGACTTCGCCCCAACCTCCATCGGTTCTCCGCCATCAGAGCAGATTTTCTGAGGACTAGGACCTGGCATTACAGGAGTCTTTACCTCATTGAGCCTGCACCTCAGTCTCCTATCTATACGAACAGCTAACTGCATAGCATCCTGCAGAGTCTCAGGTGCCGGGAATGCAATTATGAAATCCTTAACCCTTTCACTCAAACCAGTAAGAAATAAACATCTCAGCGCAGGATCATTCCACTTAGCTTCTGAAGCCCATCTCCTGAAGTGTGTGCAATAATTTTCAACATCATCTGACCCTTGATTCAAACGTCTGAGTTCTGATTCAGCAGATGAGATTTGATCAGGATTGTCATATAATAGCCCCATAGCAGAAAAAAATTCTTCAACAGACCTTAAACACGGATCATTAGGCTGGAGAGAAAAGGCCCTCCCCCGTGGTTCTGTTGGGTGTCGGGCAGTTGCTGGATCTGAAATGGGTTCAGAATCATCAGTGGATTCTGTGGTCTCCCATTCTTGTCCAGCTGGGGAAGATGCTGCTCAGCATCGCCATCGGTCCCAACACCTAGCTGGTGCACAAGATGTACAAGATGGGTCTTTGTTCCTAGCAACATGAAGCATAGGTTGCGGAGGGAAACAGGGCTACTACAGCCTAAGTCCAGGATGCACTGCACTGAGCATGCCCGTGACATGGCAGACCGTGATTGGTGGTTTGGGAGTCAGTTGATCCGGTGACCTGGCACCACCTGATTGGCCGCGGGTGACGTCACCAATAATGCGACAGTGGGCAGGGCTTAATCCTTAAATAGCCCGCCCACAAACATGGCGGCGCGCTCTGATCATTGAGCTGAGATTGCGTTACCGTGTGGACGCTTGTTTGTTAGGGCTCCACGTACTCTCTTGCTGCTATAGCTTCAGACAGGCAGGTTTAGCGGGGGATAGGCAGCCTTAGCTGGAGGGAGGCAGGTAGCTTAGTCCGACAGTCTGGCTCCGACAAGGGGGTCACTATACACCCCGAGCAGACTGCGGACTCCCTATTCCTAGCACCGCCTGTGAACCACGTGGAGAGATACTCCGCAGTCCGGTAGCACGCCGGCTAGGAGCACGTATACGCCGGCGTGAATCACACACACGTCCTATCGCCTACTGCGTAGCCTCTGTGCAGTTAACAGGGCTACGGCTACATTATATGTCGCACATCTCTCGTGCTGTTAACAGAGATAGTGCAAATCCCTATTCCCGTCCCGGTGTGCAGTAACACGGGAGGGATTGATATATTAGTTGGTTGTTTTTTCCTTCTAGCCGGAAGGTGTTCAGTCGCAGTCTTTCAGGCTGCATCGCGGACCCCGGGTTCGGTAGCTTTCCATTATTAATAAAGTTGTTTGCAACCGTCCCCATAACAGCTTCATTGTGCAAAAGTGACATAATAAAACCAATGCGCTGTGATTCATTCCCAGAGGACCTTGGTCTCAAACGAAAATATAACAAACAAGCATTTTTAAAGGAAAAAAAATCTTGCTGTTTACCATAAAAAACATCAGGCTGTCCTACCTTGGGTTCGACAAAATGCGCTCCAGAACAGCTACTCACGTGTTGCTGAAGCTCGGCCACCTCCAGAGACAATCCCTGCAGGCGTTGAGCCAAATCCTGGACGGAAACCATGCTGATCCCCAAATTTCTTTCCTTTTAGCTTTTTTGGGCTGGACTCACTGTTATGATCTGCAACATGTACAAAGGAAAGATAGGGGAAAGCTATCCCTACAGTAAGACTAAGATGAATCCCTACGATGTAGCGGGCTGCCTGTTCCTAGTGAACAGACCCGCCTTAGTCCTCGGCTAGTATGAACGAAGACCTATAGAATTAAGGGAGGGGTCCCTAAAAGAACTAAGGACTGGGACGAAAATGGGACACCTCCTAAACAGAGAAGTGTAGCGTCGGCTTCCCTGCCTCCTGCTAGGCAGAGACGCCGTTCCTCTCACCTCCCTGCTCCGTCCTTGGCGTCCTCTTCCCGCGCTGCTGGCAGCGCTCGCCGCTTCCCGGGCACTGTGCTTAGGGCGCGCGCGCGCTCCCTCTCTCTTAAAGGGGCCGCGCGCGCCGTCCTAAGGAGTCCCCGGCCAATTGCCGGTGGAGCTCCCATATATAAGGCACCTCCTCCAAAATGGAGGTGCCCGAGCAAAGTTGTTGTAAAGCCTTTCACCTCTGCTTCAGCCCTCAGGTCCCATTGCCAGTCTGCTTTCCAGCTCTGTCTACCTGCTTGCATTCCTGCGGTCCGACAGTCTGTCTACCTGCATCCGCCAGTCTGTCTATGGACCAGTCCGCCTGCTGATCAGGAAGCTCCTGCCTGATACCTGCCTGATGCCTGCCTGATTCCTGCCTGATACCTGCCTGAAATCACCTGCCAGCCAGCCGAGAGACTCTTACCCGCTCACCTGGCAGCGTTCACCTGCTACACGCCTGCTGGCCTACCTGGAGGCTCTGACGTCACCTGCCGTGACCACCTGCCAGCCAGCCGAGTGACTCTTACCCGCTCACCTGGGAGCGCTCACCTGCTACCTGCCAGCTAGCCTACCTGGAGGCTTTGCCGTCACCTGCCGTGACCACCTGCCAGCCAGTCGAGTGACTCTTACCCGCTCACCTGGGAGCGCTCACCTGCTACACGCCTGCTAGCCTACCTGGAGGCTCTACCGTCACTTGCCGTGACCACCTGCCTGTCTAGAGACTCTTACCCTGCTGTCACTTGCCGTGACCACCTGCCTGTCTAGAGACTCTTACCCTGCTGTCACTTGCCGTGACCACCCGCCTGTCAAGAGACTGTTCCCGTTACTTGCCGTGACCTCCTGCCCTTCTTCCCAGAGACTGTTCCTGTCACTTGCCGTGACTACCTGCCCGCCTTCCCTGGGAGCCACCCGCTTCCTTACAAGGACTGCCCCTTTGTATTGTAGCTCAGAGGTTCCACCTCCCAGACCCGTTACAAGAAGTTGTTGCAGAACACAAAAAGACACACTGACAAAAATGTACTAGAGGTCCCAGAGGACCAAGCGAACTTGACAAAGAAAGGCACCGAAGCACCAGGCTAGAGAAACAGTCAAACACTGAAGTCCAGCACAGCCACAAGGGCGGAGCTGGAATATAAAGGCAGATTGTCACGTGATCGCAAAACACAAGATGGAAAAAACAAACAGGAGGGTTCTAACACATATTAGCTTCAGCACAGCCTGTTGTCTCTTGGCTGAGGCAGTGCTGTAGTGCTTCCAGCTTGTGACTAATGTGGGCTTTCCGGAGATGGAGGCTGAAGAGGAGGAGGAGGATGAGGTGCAGGAGCTGTAGAATGTGGGAACAACCCTGATTGACCTAGGGCCCGAAATCCTCAGCGTCGGGAGGACATGTTCCGTCCCAAGATCCGATTGGGTCCTGGCTTCCACTATGTTAACCCAGTGTGCCGTCAGCGAGATGTACCTTCCCTGCCCACAACAATTGTCCACGTGTCCGTGGTTAGGTGGACTTTCCCAGTAACTGCATTGTTGATGGCACGGCTAATGTTGTGGGAAATGTGCTTGTGTAATGCGGGGACAGCACACCAGGAGAAATAGATGTGGCTGGGGACCGAGCACTGAGGGATGGTTGCCGCCATCAGGTTGCGGAAAAATTCTGTCTCCACGAGCCTTAAAGGCAACATTTTGAGGACAAGCATTCGCGAAATGTGTGAATTTAGTAGTGTGGCCTGTGGGGCGTTAGCTGCGTATTTGCTCTTGCGTTCCAAGGACTGGGGTAGGGACAACTGAAGATTGCGCTAGGACAAGGACGTGGACGTGCTTGCTGATGGTGCTAGTTGAGAGTGTTCAATGACAGATGCAGGTTTGGAGGCATCTTGGCATGCGCCATGGACAGGGGATTGGCGTGCACGCACAACAGCGGAAAAAGCAGTGGTGTCACCCGCAGACACTGTTCCTGGACCCTGGGATTCGGCCCACTTAGTCGGGTGCTTTGCTGCCATGTGCCTGATCATGCTGGTGGTGGTCAGGCTGCTAGTTTTGCTACCCCTGCTGATGCTGGCCCAGCAGGTCGTGCAAATGTCCTTTTTGGGGTTATCGGCAGAGTCTTTAAAAACAACTATACTCGGAAAGACCTAACAGTTGTACTGGCAACTTCCATCATGTTGATGTTACGGGGAATGGTTGCTCACCTTCTGTTTGCTGCCACCACACTGCTTGTTCTTGCCTGTTGTGGTGCTACGCCTCCCTCCCCCTGAGTGCTGCTGTCCTCGCTCTGCATGTCACCTTGCCAGGTTGGGTCAGTGACTTCATCGTCCACCACCTCATCTTCCACTTCTGCACCCTGGTCTTCCTCCTGACTGTCTGTCAATTGAGTCTCATCATCATCCACCTCTTGTGACAGTTTCCCACCGTCGCCTTCATGTGACTGTGGCTGCTCAAATATTTGGGCATCGCTACATTCGATCTCCTCTTGCCCCGCTTCAAGTGGACCGGGCGAGAGGCTATAAATGGAAAATCTATAAATGGAAAAGTGAACAGCTCTTCGCAGTGTCTAAGTGTAGGATCATTGGTCTCCTGGCACTCGGCATGGTAGCAGGAAGGAAGATCAGGGTGAGGAATATGAAGTCCAGATTCACAGCTACTGAGACTTGATCGTGTGGAAGACAGGGTGGTGGTGTTGGTGGCTAAGAGACTGGAAGCATTATCTGCTATCCAACCAATAACCTTTTCACACTGCTCTGTGTTCAATAGTGGTGTTCTGCAGTCCCCTATTAATTGGGACAGGAAGGTCGAGCGACAAGATATGGGTGTTTGTTGTGGCACAATTTCAGCTTGCCCACGGCCTCGGCCTCATCCTCTGCATGCACCATCACCACCTTGTCCAGTTCCCCGTCCCTTGCCAAGCGCCTTGCCCATTTTAAATGGAGGACAATATTTTCCACAGTTTTAAATAGCTGGCCTGTAGGTTGCTATTTTTCACAGCGACCTCGTATCAATAACTTCACTGACACACTGCACCAAAATTTAAATGGAGGACAGAAATGGCTGAATTTGGAGCACACTTATGTGTGATACGTGTGATGGAAAACCACAGTTTTAAATAGCTGGCCTGAAGGTTACTATTTTTCACTGCGACCTCGTGTCAATAACTTCACTGACACACTGCAACAAAATTTAAATGGAGGCCAGAAATGGCTGAATTTGGAGCACACTTATATGTGATACGTGTGAAGGAAAACCACAGTTTTAAATAGCTGGCCTGTATGTTACTATTTTTCAAAGTGACCTCGTGTCAATAACTTCACTGACACACTGCAATGAAATTTAAATGGAGGCCAGAAATGGCTGAATTTGGAGCACATTTATATGTATTAAGTGTGACGGAAAACCACAGTTTTAAATAGCTGGCCTGTAGGTTACTATTTTTCACAGCAACCTCGTGTCAATAACTTTGCTGACACACTGCAACAAAATTTAAATGGAGGCTAATTTTTTCCACGTTCACTACAAATTTCTGGATTTTTATCGCTGTAATATGGAAAGGGTCTAGCTGTATTCTGCAGTGCCAACAAGCAAATGGAGCAAAAAAAATTGTGTACTCTGGATTGTTTTTTAAGCAAATAACCAGGATTAAGATCAGGTAAGATGTTGATAATAATTTGTATTATTTGGAGGGGTACTTAGGATATACTATCTGATTTACAGAATATGCTGGATGGAATTTATCCAAAACTACAGTTTACAATTATACCATCCCGATGTTGTTGTCATAGTTGCACTGGATGTGGTAGCCTGGCAGCTGTTGATAGAGCTTCCACGGACAGGCTTAGCACAAACCACTATGTTTACCAGATACAATGTGTTGCCCTTGCCTTCACCGTTTAAACCTTGAACAGTGATTTGGACTTACACAGATAGGGCTAGAATCAGATGTCACCAAGTGGAGCAAGTTGCCTGCAAGACGGGTCATCAGTTGATACCAACAGGTCATGTCAGGGACAAATCAGAAAGTAAGCATGTGGTCAAAATACAAGCTTAGGTAAGAAAATGTTATAAATCAGGAAGACACAACAGCAACAAGGAATAGGGCTATAGCCCAGGTAAGCACAACTTATTGACTGACAGTGGAAGTCAGAATTTCAGGGATTTAAATAGCTGACAGACCCATCTAGGGCTCACAGAAAAGGGGTAATCAAAATTCAACAAGAATTAACTGCGTAGCTCCCTGATTTAGTGGCACCAGGAAGAAAACAGGACTATCGCCAGGATCAAAGGCATGACGCCACCCAACGACCGAATTGGTAATAGAGGGGACAAGAACTGGCACATATGATACAGATGTGAATTTCAATTTCAAAATATTTTAATGTGTGAACTTAATTTGAAACTCCATACACATGTCTTTACTGAAATAACTGTTAGGCTATGTGCACACAGTGTGTTTTTGGTGCATTTTCATGGATTTTTTTCCATGTGGAAAAGGGCCAAAATGCTAGGGAATCCTTTTGCCAGCTAATGCAATGACAATCCTGAAGTGCTGTGCACATGATCAGGAATTTTCCTGTTAGGATTGTCATTGCGTTTAAATCTGTAACATGTCAATTCTTTGTGCGTTTTTACAGCATTTTTTACCCATTGACTTCAATTGAGTCAATTGAAGTCAATGAGTCAAAAACACAGCAAAAACGCACAAAGAATTGCCCGCGAGAGACTACACCTCCCATCATCCTATGGCCAGAGCAGGCGCGGCTGAGGGAAGAAGTAGTTTCCTCAGCCGGCGTCTGTGCTCCATGTGAAATAAAAGTTAGAATAAATCGATATTAAAATAAAAAACACCTTATATTCACCTGTCTGTCATCATGACAAGTGTCCCACTACGATCCAATCACCCAGCAGCTGGCGATACACTGACGGGAGCAAAAACGCTCCTGGCAGTGTGCAGTGCTAGGTTTCCGGGACTGAGGTCACTTGAGTTCATCAGCTGAAGATCAGCTGATGAGCTCCGGGGGCCTAACCTATGGCACAGGTGATGTGTGAGAATTTTATCACACAACACTGGTACAGTAAGTGAGGTCACCGGAGCTCTCAGCTGATCTTCAGCTGATGAATTCTAGTGACCTCAGTCTCAGCAGCTCAGCGCTATACACTGACAGGAATGATTACACTCCTGTCAGTGTATAGAGTGCTTTCCTCTACAACAGTCACATCAGTGATTGCTGATGTGGCTGCTGTAGAAGTGACCAGATTTTCATGGGACACTCTGGATTATGTCATCACGCCGGACAAGTGAGGGATATGGTTGTTTTTATTTTTTGTTTTTTTCACAGGTGACAACGGCTTCAGTGGATTAGGCGTTAGGTGAGTATACAGTGTTTTTTATTTTTAAATAAATTATTAAAACCTTGTGGACTTTTATTTCAATAAAGGATTTTTTCAGGCCTTGTGTTTATTTCAAAACCTTTACTATGGGGTTAGTAATGGGGGTGTCTTACAGGCTGACATGAACCCCAACCCTATTACCCCAATTGCTACTGCACCAGGGCAAGTGAGGTGAGCAAGGCTAAGCGCCAGAATTAGTGCTTCCTATGGATGTGCCATTTCTGGGGTAGCTGAGGGCTGATATTATTAGCCTCGGAAGGGGCCAGGATCCATGGCCCCTTCCCTGACTATTAATATCAGCTCACAGCTGTCTGTTTAACCTTTACTGGTTAGATTTTATAGAAGGACCCTACAACAATTTTTTTCTGGGGTCCCCCCGTCATCTAACCAGTAAACGTTAAGCAAACAGCTGGGAGCTGTTATTTTCCCTCTGCTGGTTATGAAAATGATGCGGAAGCCCACGCCATTTTTTAATTTAACCCCTTAGTGACCACCAATGCGACTTTTTACTGACCTGCGATGTAAGAGACTAGCATCCATCGACAGGTGACAATCCTGTAGCTCTCAGCTGTACACTATAGCTGACAACTTGCTGCATAAGCCATGATCAGTTTTGGCACCGACCATGGACGTTTAAGCCCTTAACACTAGGACTACCGAACTGGTCACCCCCCTAGAACTACCGAATGGAGTCATTTTGACTCCTGGCTTGTTTTCGTTTATTTTTAGAGTTTCATTTGTGGTTTTTAATAATAATTATATTTTTTCTTTTGTGCTTTAATTGTGAGATCCAACAGTAGTGCTTTGGAATGTTTTTTTCTGATTTTCATATTTTTCTACAGGAAATAACAAAAGTAAACTAATAATAATAGACGTTTTACAATCATTTATTATTAATTTTGTAAGATCAAATGCAAACACAACATGTTGAAAATTAAACTACACATAAGAGAAGATGGAATATATTGTTAGTTTTTGCTTTGAGTTGACTTTTGAATTGCAACTTGGCAGACAAAAGCAATCATCATGATAAATGCAATTGTATTTGCTTGAAACAATCTGATTTCAAACTTATTTTGTAAGTTTCGAAAGTACACACATACAGTGCATTGTGAAAGTATTTGGCCCCCTTTAACTTTTCTACCTTTTGCCACATTTCTAGCTTCAAACATAAAGATATAAAATTGTAATTTTTTTGGGAAGAATCCACAACAAGTGGGACACAATCGTGAAGTGGAATGAAATTTATTGGATATCTTAAACTTTTAACAAATTAAAGACTGAAAAGTGGGGCGTGCTATATTATTCGGCCCCCTTGAGTTAATACTTTGTAGTGCCACCTTTTGCTGCGATTACAGCTGCAAGTCGCTTGGGGTATGTCTCTATCAGTTTTGCACATCGAGAGACTGAAATTGTTGCCCATTCTTCCTTGCAAAACAGCTCGAGCTCATTGAGGTTGGATGGAGGGCGTTTGTGAACAGCAGTTTTCAGCTCTTTCCACAGATTCTCAATTGGATTCAGGTCTGGACTTTGACTTGGGCATTCTAACACCTGGATATGTTTATATTTGAATCATTCCATTGTAGATTTTGGTTTATGTTTGGGATCAATGTCTTGTTGGAAGATAAATCTCTGTCCCAGTCTCAGGTCTTTTGCAGACTCCAACAGGTTTTCTTCCAGAATGGTCCTGTATTTGGCTCCATCCATCTTCCCATCAATTTTAACCATCTTCCCTGTCCCTGCTGAAGCAGGCCCAAACCATGATGCTGCCACCACCATGTTTGACAGTGGGGAGGGTGTTTTGAGGGTGATGAGCTGTGTTGCTTTTACGCCAAACATATCGTTTTGCATTGTGGCCAAAAAGTTCGATTTTGGTTTCATCTGACCAGAGCACCTCATTCCACATGTTTGGTGTGTCTCCCAGGTGGCTTGTGGCAAACTTCAAATGAGACTTTTTATGGATATCTTTGAGAAATGGCTTTCTTCTTGCCACTCTTCCATAAAGGCCAGATTTGTGCAGTGTACGACTGATTGCTGTCCTATGGACAGACTCTCCCACCTCAGCTGTAGATCTCTGCAGTTCATCCAGAGTGATCATGGGCCTTTTGGCTGCATCTCTGATCAGTTTTCTCCTTGTTCGAGATGAAAGTTTAAAGGGATGGTCGGGTCTTGGTAGATTTGCAGTGGTCTGATACTCCTTCCATTTCAATATGATCGCTTGCACAGTGCTCCTTGAGATGTTTAAAACTTGGAAAATCTTTTTGTATCCAAATCCGGCTTTAAACTTTGCCACAACAGTATCTCGGACCTGCCTGGTGTGTTCCTTGGTCTTCATGATGCTCTCTGCACTTGAAACAGAGCCCTGAGACTATCACAGAGCAGGTGCATTTATACGGAGACTTGATTACACACAGGTGGATTCTATTTATCATTACCAGTCATTTAGGACAACATTGGATCATTCAGAGATCCTCACTGAACTTCTGGAGTGAGTTTGCTGCACTGAAAGTAAAGGGGCCGAATAATATTGCACGCCCCACTTTTCATTTTTTATTTTTTTAAAAAGTTTAAAATATCCAATAAATTTTGTTCCACTTCACGATTGTGTCCCACTTGTTGTTGATTCTTCCCAAAAAATTAGAATTTTATATCTTTATGTTTGAAGCCAGAAATGTGGCAAAAGGTAGAAATGTTCAAGGGGGCCAAATATTTTCACAATACACTGTAGAAACAACGACAAGCTTTTGAAGGTGAGTTGACATAAAATGCGGTAAGTACAAACATGTAAATTCAAAAGAGACAGTAAAATTCTTACTTAAAAGTACATAAGAATTGACATACTAAACATTTGTCTAAGTTGTTTCACAGTTCAGGCATCGTCGTTCATTTACAGCGGTACATTGCCCACACAAGGTTTACGGCAAGTCATACAATTTCCAACTGATCTATTCTTTTTGCATTTTATCTGGCAAAATTTTGTTTGCAGCATCCCATCAGAAGAATTTGGGACTTCGGACACGCCACGCTTTCGCCTAGATCTAACGTAAGGACCATCCAACTCTGTAACGAGCTTTTGCAAAAACGCCTTGCGTGAAATGTTTTCGGAGGTCGTCTCCTTGTACACTATCCAAGCATTTATACCTGCTAAGTTGAGGGTATTTTCAAATGAGTGAACAGGCCATCTCCAAGTACATGTTCTTGTGGTATATTTGCGTGCCATTCGATCTACGATATCTACTCCGTATTTAGTTTCATTATAAAACTTTACAGTTTTAGGATTTTTTTTAGCAGATTCTGAAGCAACGCCGACCTCGGGATGGATGGAACTCTTGCTTGGTTTACCTTGATACACGGTAAGTGTAAAATCATCTTTGTTTATAAAAACTTTAGTGTTGCACAAGTTTTCCTTCATTGATTTGATCTCTTTAGGCACTTCTCGTCTTTTCTTATTTATCGTTCCCACGATGGTCGTTCCCTGGCTTTTTAGTTGTTTAGCAAGTTTGACTGATGTAAAATAGTTATCTGTGGTAACATTTCTTCCTTTTTTCAAAAACGGCTGCATTAGATTCATGACTACGTGGTCAGCTAAACACTAATTATCATCAGCACGGCGTGAATCATCTTTTCTAAGATAAGGGAAGTCATTTCCAAGATATTTGCTATCATTGTCAACAGCTAGCCAATATTTATGGCCGTATTTGTCTGGCTTTGAAGGAATATACTGAGTGAAAGGACATATAATTTTGCTGGGGAAAAGTTGTTCATCAACAGTAATGTATGGGCCAGGTTTGTAAGAAGCAATGCAATTATCAATGAATCTATCCCACACTATAGAAAAGAGAGCAAACTTTTCGGTTTTGAGTCGCTGCGATCAATTGGACTTCTCATCAAATCTTAGGTAATGCAAAATTTGTACAAAACGGTTCCTAGACATCGTCGTTTTACAAAATGGTATTCCTCAGTCATTTGACCAAATACTGGCAATAGAGTGATGGCTCGTGCCTGATATTCCGCGAGCGTAAAATATGGCAATAAATGCCTCTAGCTCCACATCGGAAAGAGTAAAATCTTCATCATTGTTCCTGCGTGCTTCTGCAATTGTACAGCTCTTTATGTGAGTCAAGATGAACGAATCGAAAAATAATCGCCATGCACTCAAAGGACTATCTCAAATTACATTCCTTCTCGTGTATCCTGTAGGGCCAGGCACTACTCTAAGCATGTTTTGGTTTGCACTTACCAGGTAAGTGTTCTCCAATCTCGATAGGTTTCCATCGAATTCTATTGTCTGAAACAAGTATTCCTGGAGATTCATCATTGCCTTCTGTGGTGTTGGTTGCTACATCGCCTTCGCCGCTGCCGTTATCTTTTGAGGATACATTTTTGCAATGTTTGCAGATTGTTTCTGTCCACGACCTGGAGGATGGTCGCGAGGCAACAACGCTGCACGAGCATGATCCCCAGTTGATGAGCTTGCAACATCTGGAAAAAAGTTGTTGAATATTTTGTATTTTTGTTTTGTAACTCAGTGTATGGAAGAACAAATAAATATACATAACTACTTACCTTCCGGATTTGTTCCTTCTGAATCTTCAGATTCACTAGAAACGTTTTGAGGATTGAAATATTGGTCAGTGTCAGCATCAAATTGATTTTCCTCAGATTCGCATTCCAATTCATCCTCCGGTATAGAATAGAAAATAGCAAGAATATCGTCAGGCTTTAGCGCACGTCTTCGAGCCATATTAGCAATTAGCAAAACTGCAGGCCGTATTCTTCAGAAATTATGTAGTCCACTCGAGAGTTCACTGACGGAAAATGAAAATTAAATGAAAACTAATAGAAATAATAACATTTAGCGACAAAGACTAGCAAAATATAGTAGGGAGTCAAAATGACTCCCTTTGGTAATTAAAGGTAAGTTTTGAAAAAAAGGTACTCTTTTTTTTCACAAATTATTTATTGTCACAAAATCTTTTTTTGCATCCTAAATGAGTAAATGGCACCGAGTCTCAAGCCGGAATTCGGAAAAATTTAGTCACAGAAGAGACATAAAAATTGCGAGGAGTCAAAATGACTCTATCGGTAGTTCTAGTATTAAATGCTGCTGTCAATAGTAACTACTGAATCTAAATAGTTAACAGAGTGTGGGGGCTCCCTCTTTAACCCCATTTGCACCCTGAGATCTTAATTGTGTGGTCCTGATGTTTGCCATGGCAGTTCATGGCCAAATAACGGCCTTAGAGTCAGCCGGCTATAGCGGCAAGTTCAGAAGTTATCAAAATTTTGGTGGGAAAAATAATCTTTTTCATTCCTGTCATGCCACTTTTCATTAATTCCTGAAAAGCACCCGAAAGGTTAATGAACTATCTGACTGCAGTTTTGAATACCTTGGGGGGTGCAGTTTTTAAAATGGTATCACTTTTGGGTGGTTTCCAATGTATAGGACCCCAAATGTCACTTTAAAACTGAGCAGGTCTCTAAAAAAATAAGTTTTGTAAATTTCCTTGAAAAAATGAAAAATTGCTCCTACATTTTTAAACGTTCTAAAATGCTAACAAAATAAAACAACATTTTACAAATGGTGCTGATGTAAAGCAGACAGGAGGGAAATGTTATTTATTAATGTTTTTGTGTGGTCTGACTATCTGGATTAAAGGGATAATTAGTGTTGAGCGAGCACTAAAATGCTCGGGTGCTCGAAGCTCAGGCCAAGCTCACCGTGATACTCGGGTGCTCGACCCGAGCAACGAGCCCAATGTTAATCTATGGCAGACCCGAGAATTTTTGAGCATTTTTGAGCATGATGATGATGATAGAAGTTAGCGTCTGCTTTGCTTTCTTGGAATGCAAGCGCATGTATGTAGTAGCGGCTAGGCCTGAGGTGGTCAGCAATTTGGCGCATATCCTACCTGCTCCGAGGATTGCTGGATGTTTTCCTGCTACTATCCCAGTTTTATGACTCCCGTTAAAACAAAGCTTCAGGTGATGAATGATGGATGAAGTGGTGGCAAAGGAGAAAGAGCAGGAGGAACAGGGACCATTCACATCAATATCAGGCCAGTCAACCACACGTCTTGTAGGATATGTTTCTGTACCAAAAGGAGCGCTTTGGCTACACAGTTATAGGGCATGCAGTGAGTGCAATGCCTAACAAAAATTTTGAGGCACTCCAATGCCCCTTGGAAGTGACATGGAGGTCAGAGGGCCTTAACTAAACCGTTTTTTCCATTTATAGCAACTGGGTCTCCTGTGCACTGTTGGCCTTAGCAGTGAATGTAAGGCTTTCCAAAAATTATGAGGAACTGCAATGCCCCTTGAAACAGAGGTGGATTACAGCATATTAAAAACCTTCTACCCATTATTGTGACGTGGGTCTCCCTTACTGTTCGCCTATGCATTGAAAAGCAAAAGCTGACTAAAATTAGGAGAAAATGCAATGACCGTTGGAAGAATGGTGGAGGTCGCAGTGGAATAAAAAGACAATATCAATGCCCCTTGGAAAAGTGGTGGAGGTAGCAGTAGCTTAACAAGATGCTTTTAATGCCCCTTGAAAGAGACGTGGAGGTGGCAGTAGCTTAACAAGACGGTTTTAATGCCCCTTGAAAGAGACGTGGAGGTTGCAGTAGCTTAACAAGACAGTTTTAATGCCCCTTGGAAGAGACGTGGAGGTCGCAGTAGATTAACAAGACGGTTTTAATGCCCCTTGGAAGAGACGTGGAGGATGCAGTAGCTTAACAAGACGGTTTTAATGCCCCTTGGAAGAATGGTGGTGGTCGCAGTAGCTTAACAAGACGGTTTTAATGCCCCTGGGGAAAGTGGTGGAGGTCACAGTAGCTTAACAAGATGGTTTTAATGCCCCTTGGAAGAATGGTGGAGGTCGCAGTGGAATAAAAAGACAATATCAATGCACCTTGGAAAAGTGGTGGAGGTCGTAGTAGCTTAACAAGACAGTTTTAATGCCCCTTCGAAGAGACATGGAGGTTGCAGCAGCTTAACAAGACGGTTTTTATGCCCCTTGGAAGAGACGTGGAGGTTGCAGTAGCTTAACAAGACAGTTTTAATGCCCCTTGGAAGAATGGTGGAGGTTGCAGTAGCTTAACAAGACGGTTTTAATGCCCCTGGGGAAAGTGGTGGAAGTCGCAGTAGCTTAACAAGACAGTTTTATTGCCCCTTGTAAGAGACGTGGAGGTTGCAGCAGCTTAACAAGACGGTTTTAATGCCCCTTGGAAGAGACGTGGAGGTCACAGTGGGATAAAAAGACAATATCAATGCCCCTGGGAAAAGTGGTGGAGGTCGCAGTAGCTTAACAAGATGGTTTTAATGCCCCTTGGAAGAATGGTGGAGGATGCAGTGGCTTAACAAGACGGTTTTAATGCCCCTGGGGAAAGTGGTGGAGTTTGCAGTAGCTTAACAAGACGGTTTTAATGCCCCTTGGAAGAGACGTGGAGGTTGCAGTAGCTTAACAAGACGGTTTTAATGCCCATTGGAGGAATGGTGGAGGTCGCAGTAGCTTAACAAGACGGTTTTAATGCCCCTGGGGAAAGTGGTGGAGGTCGCATTAGCTTAACAAGATGGTTTTAATGCCCCTGGGGAAAGTGGTGGAGGTTGCAGTAGCTTAACAAGACGGTTTCAATGCCCCTTGTAAGAGACGTGGAGGTTGCAGTAGCTTAACAAGACGGTTTTAATGCCCCTTGGAAGAGACGTGGAAGACGCAGTGGAATAAAAAGACAATATCAATGCCCCTGGGAAAAGTGGTGGAGGTCGCAGTAGCTTAACAAGACGGTTTTAATGCCCCTTGGAAGAATGGTGGAGGTCGCAGTGGAATAAAAAGACAATATCAATGTCCCTGGGAAAAGTTGTGGAGGTTGCAGTAGCTTAACAAGACGGTTTAAATGCCCCTTGGAAGAGCCATGCAGTACAGCATCTTAAAAACATTATTCCCATTATTGGGGAGTGGGTCTCCCATAGTCTTTGCCTATGCCTTCCAAGCAAAAGCTGCCAAAAATTTGGATGGAGGAACTTGCAATGCTGGCAAAGAAGAGCCATGCAGTACAGCATCTTAAAAACATTATTCCCATTATTGGGGAGTGGGTCTCCCATAGTCTTTGCCTATGCCTTCCAAGCAAAATCTGCCAAAAATTAGGACGGAAGAACTTGCAATGCTTGCAACATGGACCAAGGTCACCCTGGTGGTATAGTGGTGGTGGAGGCTGAGGATAAGGAGAAGAGCAAAATACAGACGAAATGAGGAAGCGTATACCCATGTGTGGGTGTGAAGCGGTGCATGGGAATACACCTGCCAAAATAACACAGTCGATTTGACTTTATGTTACTCTGCTGTCATTTGGTGGTGATGAGAAGTCTGGCCCAATCCAGCCCTTGTTCATTTTGATAAGGGTCAGCTTGTCAGCATTGTCAGCTGACAGGTGAGTGCGCTTATCTGTTATAACTCCCCCTGCGGCACTAAAAACACGCTCCGATAACAAGCTAGCGACAGGAAAGGCCAGGACCTCCAAGGCGTACAGAGCGAGTTAATTCCAAGTGTCCAGCTTGGATACCCAAAAAGGCACAGAGGAATCACGGAGGATGCTTGTACGGTCGGCAAGGTACTCCCTCACCATCTTTTGAAACTTTCCACTCCTTGTGAGAGTACCTCAGGGCCTCTAAGCTGGGCGGGTCTCAGAAAACTGTCCCGGAATGTTGACAGTGTTCCCCTGCCTCTGCTGGATTGGAGTTGCGTCTCTCTCGCCTGTACGCCTTGGTTGGGCAACGACCTGTGACCTCTGCCGCTAGCGTGTTCAGATGGGAATTTTTTTAACAGTTCTGCAGCAAGGGCCTTCTGGTACTGCCCCTTTTTTGTAGACCTCTCCACCTCAGGAATTAGAGAGTGAAAGTTCTCCTTGTAGCGAGGTGTCACCAACCTGTAATGACTGTCACCCAACATTTTGACAACGCGAGGGTCACGGTTAAGGCAGCATAACATAAAGTCAGCCATGCGTGCCAGACTGGTAACGGGCAAGACTTCCGTGTCCTCACCAAGATAACGACTGACTATGTTCTCCTACTCCTCCTCCTCCCCCCTGTTCTCAGGCCACCCACGCTGAACCGACGGTAAGACAGTTGTACAGGTACTACCGTCTACAGCGCATGATACCAGCTCCTGTTCTTCCTCCTCCTCCTCTCCCTCATTGTCCCCCAATGCACGATGGGATGAGATGAGGCTAAGCTGTGTGTAATCACCCGCTACGGCTTCTTGATCCATCTCATCATACTCTGGCTGCAATGCCTCCTCTTTAATTCTCTGCAGTGAGCGTTGCAAAAGACAGACAAGTGGGATGTTGATGCTAATGATGGCGTCATCGCCACTCACCATCTTGTTGGACTCCTCAAAGTTTGTCAGGATGGTACATATGTCAGACATCCAGGTCCCCTCCTGAGGTCTTATGTGTGGAGTCTGACCTGAATATCGATGGCCTTGTTGCAGCTACTACTCCACAACTGCCCTCTTCTGCTCACAAATCCTTTGCAACATGTGGAGGGTAGAGATCCAATGTGTGGGGACATCACACACCAGTCGGTGTGCCGGAAGTTGCAAACGCTGCTGCAACACAGCAAGGGCGGCGGAAGCTGTAGCTGACTTGCGAAAATGAGCTGACAGGCGGCGTATTTTGACGAGCAGATGTGGCAACTCGGGGTACGATTTATTAAACCGCTGAACCATGAGGTTAAGCACATGAGCCAGGCATGGTACGTGTGTGTACTCGCCTCGCCTCAGAGCCGCCACCAGGTTAAGGCCATTGTCACACACAACCATGCCTGGATGTAGGTTCAGCGGTCTCAGCCACAGATCTGCCTGACCTTTCACAGCTGTTCACAACTCACAAGCAGTGTGAGGTTTAGCACCTAAGCATATGAGTTTCAGCACAGCCTGTTGCCGCTTGGCTGAGGCAGTACTGCAGTGCTTCCAGCTTGTAACTGATGTGGTGATATCTGAGATGGAGGCTGAACATGAGGAGGAGGATGATTCGCAGGAGCTGTACACTGTGGGGGCAACTCTGACTGATATAGGGCCCGCAATGCTCGGTGTGGGGAGGATGTGTTCTGTCCCAAGGTCCGACTGGGTCCCGGCTTTTACTATGTTTACTCAGTGTGCAGTCAGGGAGATGTACCGTCCCTGGCCATAAGCACTTGCCACGTGTCCGTTGTCAGGTAGACTCTCCCAGTAACTACTTTGTTGAGGGCACGGCAGATGGTTTGGGACACGTGCTTGTGTAGTGCGGGGATGGCACACCGGGCAAAATAGTGTCGGCTGGGGACCGAGTACCGAGGGACGGCCACAGCCATAAGGTTGCAGAAGGATTCGGTCTCCACCAGCCTAAAAGGCAGCATTTCCAACGCAAGCAGTCGTGAAATGTGCAAATTTAGGACTGTGGCCTGTGGGGCGTTGGCTGCGAATTTGAGCTTTCGTTCAAAGGTCTGGGATATGGACAATTGAACGCTGCGGTGGGACGTGGACGTGGACGTTGATGCTGTTTCTTGAGAAACTGCCATAACAAGTGAAGACTGATAGGAGGGGGCATCTTTGCATGCAGTATGGACAGGGGATTGCCTTGCACGCACAACAGGGGGTTCTATCACATGCACAACAGCGGAAGAAGCACTGGGGACACCCGCTGACACTGGTCGTGGACCCTGGGGTGCTTTGCTGCCATGTGCCTGATCATGCTGGTCGTGGTCAGGCTGGTAGTTTTGTCACCCCTGCTGATGCTGACATGGCAGGTGGTACAAATGGCCTTTTTGATGTTATCAGCAGACTCTTTAAAAAAAATTCCAGACTCTGGAAGACCTACTGGTTGTACTGGCAACGTCCCTCGTGTTAGTGTTACGGGGAACTGTTGCACGCCTTCTGTGTGCGGCCACCACACTGCTTCTTTCTGCCTGTTGGGGTACACTGCCTCCCTCCCCCTGTGTGCTGCTGGCCTCGCTCTGCGTGTCCTCCTGCCACGTTGGGTCAGTTACTAGATCATCCACCACCTCCTCCTCTTCCACTTGCGCACCACGAGCCTCCTCCTCACTAGAGATGAGCGTTGTTCTACTCGAACTGTTCGCCAATCTCAAATTCGAGCTGTTTTGGGCGGTGTTCGAGCCGTTCGGCGAACACGAACAATTTGAGAAAAATTCGGCTGTTCGAGGTTATGTTCGATAACTGTTCGTGCACCAAAATCATAACTGGATTTTTTCTCAGTAATGATGAAAATTAATGTTAATACGCAGTTTGAGTGTACAGCGGGGTGGGGGGAGGGGCAGGGGATGGATCTCTGCAGGAACAATGAAGATCTCCATTTTTTTTTCTCTTTCCCGCATTTACAGTGGGGAGGTGCAATCTGTCAGCCTATCAGCAGTGCACACACAGAGCGAAGTGCTTTTTTTCACACAAGCAAGGGCATGTGTCATTGGCAGTGTATGTCACATGTCCTTGCCCTATAAGACCAAGCCATTTTCCCCGTCGCCACCATTTTCTCACTGCTGCAGCTGCGTGTTAGACGGCACCGCTGTTGCTGTGTGCGCTATACCTTGTTAATTTCAAGCCAATTTTCGCACAAATATACAGATAGCTTGGGAGTAGGGAATAGTTGTGATTGCAGTCCTTTTAAGGACTAGGTTACAGCATTTCCTACGACTTTTATCAGGCAGTTCAGTGCTCTTAAATAGATAGGTTGTGGGAGTAAAGACTAATTGTAATTGGAGTCCTTTTCAGGACTAGGTTACATCAGTTCCTATCAGTTTTTGCCAGGCAGGTCTGTGCCAGTGCTGTGCAAGTTTTTTTCACAGCATTTGGCTGAATCTAGCAAAGCTAATCCTTTTTGGCCTATTGCAGAGTGTGTTAGTCAGTGGAGTAGCCTATCTGTGTTGCAAGATATACCACCTGTGTATAGAATACCAATTTTTTTACTGCACCTAGTGAAGTAAAATCTTTTGGGCATAGCATCATTCTATTAGTCCATCTATACTGACCTCCATCAGGTTGCAAACTGAATCTAATTTTTTCTGCATCTAGCTATGAAAAAATATTTGGCCTTCTAGCAGTGTGTGGGACTTGTTCTATTAGTCCACCTATACTGACCTCCATCAGGTTGCAAACTGAATATATTTTTTTCTGCATCTACCTCTGAAAAAATATTGGGCTTCTAGCTGTGTGTGGGACTTGTTGTATTAGTCCATCTATACTGACCTCCATCAGGTTGCAAACTGAATATATTTTTTTCTGCATCTACCTCTGAAAAAATATTGGGCTTCTAGCTGTGTGTGGGTCTTGTTCTATTAATCCATCTATACAGACCTCCATCAGGTTGCAAACTGAATATAATTTTTTTCTGCATCTAGCTCTGAAAAAATATTTGGCCTTCTAGTAGTGTGTGGGACTTTCTCTGTTAGTCCATCTATACTGACCTCCATCAGGTTGCAAACTGAATATATTTTTTTCTGCATCTACCTCTGAAAAAATATTGGGCTTCTAGCTGTGTGTGGGTCTTGTTCTATTAATCCATCTATACTGACCTCCATCAGGTTGCAAACTGAATATAATTTTTTTCTGCATCTAGCTCTGAAAAAATATTTGGCCATCTAGTAGTGTGTCGGACTTTCTCTATTAGTCCATCTATACTGACCTCCATCAGGTTGCAAATTAAAAATAATTTTTATCTGCATCTACAGTACCTCTGAAAAAATATTGGGCTTCTAGCTGTGTGTGGGACTTGTTCTATTAATCCATCTATACAGACCTCCATCAGGTTGCAAACTGAATATATTTTTTTCTGCATCTACCTCTGAAAAAATATTGGGCTTCTAGCTGTGTGTGGGACTTGTTGTATTAGTCCATCTATACTGACCTCCATCAGGTTGCAAACTGAATATATTTTTTTCTGCATCTACCTCTGAAAAAATATTGGGCTTCTAGCTGTGTGTGGGACTTGTTGTATTAGTCCATCTATACTGACCTCCATCAGGTTGCAAATTGAATATAATTTTTTTCTGCATCTAACCCAGCCAATAGTTTTGGCCTAATACCACAGTTTGGCCACTCAGCTCTGCTCGGTTACCATCCATTGTTTTTTTGTGCAAACAACTCCAGAGTTGTGAATTAGTTAACCACCAAAATGAGTGGAAAAAGGCCTGCTGCTGGTGGAAAGGGGAATAGGCGTGTTGGGAAGGGGAAAAAAGGTTGTGTCCGTGGGGTAGGTGTTAAAGCAACAGTAAAATCTGCAGAAGAAAGACCATCTTCCAGCCAAACTAAAATGTCTACTTCTTTTAGCGGACAATGTGATAAGATCCCTTTCTTACGGCCACGCCAATCGCTACAAATTCCAGATGAGGCACAAAAACAGCAGGTGCTTCAACGGATATCAAGTGCTCCTTTAAGTGGGCTCTCCTCCACATCAACTTCAACATCACAAATACTCCAGTCCTCAAAGGTGTCACCCAAATCGCACTTGCTTCCTCACAGCTCCCAAATCTCCAGCTGCCCGTCTGAGTATGAGGTAGAACAGATGGTTGAGTCTGCAGAGCTGTTTACTCATACTATAGCCTGGGAATCAGAGGTCGACTCCAGCGCTTCTGTGAATCCAGACGAGGAAATGATCTGCACTGATGCCCAGAATCGTTATGAGTCGGATCCAGGACTAGAGATGAGCGTTGTTCTACTCGAACTGTTCGCCAATCTCAAATTCGAGCTGTTTTGGGCGGTGTTCGAGCCGGTCGGCGAACACGAACAATTTGAGAAAAATTCGGCTGTTCGAGGTTATGTTCGATAACTGTTCGTGCACCAAAATCATAACTGGATTTTTTCTCAGTAATGATGAAAATTAATGTTAATACGCAGTTTGAGTGTACAGCGGGGCGGGGGGAGGGGCAGGGGATGGATCTCTGCAGGAACAATGAAGATCTCCATTTTTTTTTCTCTTTCCCGCATTTGCAGTGGGGAGGTGCAATCTGTCAGCCTATCAGCAGCGCACACACGGAGCGAAGTGCTTTTTTTCACACAAGCAAGGGCATGTGTGATTGGCAGTGTATGTCACATGTCCTTGCCCTATAAGACCAAGCCATTTTCCCCGTCGCCACCATTTTCTCACTGCTGCAGCTGCGTGTTAGACGGCACCGCTGTTGCTGTGTGCGCTATACCTTGTTAATTTCAAGCCAATTTTCGCACAAATATACAGATAGCTTGGGAGTAGGGAATAGTTGTGATTGCAGTCCTTTTAAGGACTAGGTTACAGCATTTCCTACGACTTTTATCAGGCAGGTCTGTGCTCTTAAATAGATAGATTGTGGGAGTAAAGACTAATTGTAATTGGAGTCCTTTTCAGGACTAGGTTACATCAGTTCCTATCAGTTTTTGCCAGGCAGGTCTGTGCCAGTGCTGTGCAAGTTTTTTTCACAGCATTTGGCTGAATCTAGCAAAGCTAATCCTTTTTGGCCTATTGCAGAGTGTGTTAGTCAGTGGAGTAGCCTATCTGTGTTGCAAGATATACCACCTGTGTATAGAATACCAATTTTTTTACTGCACCTAGTGAAGTAAAATCTTTTGGGCATAGCATCATTCTATTAGTCCATCTATACTGACCTCCATCAGGTTGCAAACTGAATATAATTTTTTTCTGCATCTAGCTCTGAAAAAATATTTGGGCTTCTAGCAGTGTGTGGGACTTGGTCTATTAGTCCATCTATACTGACCTCCATCAGGTTGCAAATTAAAAATAATTTTTTTCTTCATTTAGCTCTGAAAAAATATTTGGGCTTCTAGCAGTGTGTGGGACTTGTTCTATTAGTCCTTCTATACTGACCTCCAGCAAGTTGCAAATTGAATATAATTTTTTTCTGCATCTAGCTCTGAAAAAATATTTGGGCTTCTAGCGGTGTGTGGGACTTGGTCTATTAGTCCATCTATACTGACCTCCATCAGGTTGCAAATTAAAAATAATTTTTTTCTTCATTTATCTCTGAAAAAATATTTGGGCTTCTAGCAGCGTGTGGGACTTGTTCTATTAGTCCATGTATACTGACCTCCATCAGGTTGCAAATTAAAAATAATTTTTTTCTGCATCTAACCCAGCCAATAGTTTTGGCCTAATACCACAGTTTGGCCACTCAGCTCTGCTCGGTTACCATCCATTGTTTTTTTGTGCAAACAACTCCAGAGTTGTGAATTAGTTAACCACCAAAATGAGTGGAAAAAGGCCTGCTGCTGGTGGAAAGGGGAATAGGCGTGTTGGGAAGGGGAAAAAAGGTTGTGTCCGTGGGGTAGGTGCAGAAGAAAGACCATCTTCCAGCCAAACTAAAATGTCTACTTCTTTTAGCGGACAATGTGATAAGATCCCTTTCTTACGGCCACGCCAATCGCTACAAATTCCAGATGAGGCACAAAAACAGCAGGTGCTTCAACGGATATCAAGTGCTCCTTTAAGTGGGCTCTCCTCCACATCAACTTCAACATCACAAATACTCCAGTCCTCAAAGGTGTCACCCAAATCGCACTTGCTTCCTCACAGCTCCCAAATCTCCAGCTGCCCGTCTGAGTATGAGGTAGAACAGATGGTTGAGTCTGCAGAGCTGTTTACTCATACTATGGCCTGGGAATCAGAGGTCGACTCCAGCGCTTCTGTGAATCCAGACGAGGAAATGATCTGCACTGATGCCCAGAATCTTTATGAGTCGGATCCAGGACCAGACGCAGAAGGTTCTGACCATAATGTAGACCCTCATTCCCAAACTGTAACTCCTGTTGGTGGAGACAATGAGGAAGACGATGATAAGACTCAAATACCTGATTGGAGCGACAACTTTAGTTTTTTGTCAGGGCAGGAACAGGTTGGCTCTGAGGACGACGGGTGTGATAACGCACAGGGTGATGATGATGAGGTCGGAGATCCCACTTACTGTCAACCCACAGTCAGCCAAGAGATGAGGTCAGCAGAGGAGGTGGAGGAAGATGCTAGTGACGACGAGGTCAGGTTGCGCCTTCCTGGACAGAGACGTAGTACTGGAAGCACGTCAACAACTGCATCCTCAAACACAACTCTGCCTCTCACCACAAGTCGTGGTGGCTCTTCAGGTCGCATGGGTGCTAAGCCTTGCATAGCCTGGGCATTTTTTCAGATCGATAAAGATGACCCAACTCGTGTTATCTGTAACATTTGTCAGCAAAAGCTAAGTAGAGGCCAAAAAATACATAGTTTGAGTACTTCATGCATGAACCGGCACATGGACATGAAGCATAAGTTGCAGTGGGAAGCTCAGTGTGCTACAATGCGGTCTAGCCGGCCGGGCCAACCACCGTCTGCCATATCTTGTGCATCCGCGGCCTCTTCATCCTCTGTGACTGGGGGGACAGCAGTCACACCTGTTTTGGGGCGCAGACCTGCCACCTCTTTACCCGCAACAGCCAGCGTGATTGGCAGGTCATCATTTTCTTTGGAGGTGGTAACACCAGCTGGTCTTGAGCGCTGTCCGACATCGATAGCACCACCTTTGGATCAAGGCAACCTAACATGTCCGCCTGCATCTTCCTCACAGACCGGCAGTTTGCCGGGGACACCCTTATCAACCCCGTCTCAGCACAATAGCCAGCCCTCGGTCCCTCAGATGTGGACAAGTAAAAGACCATTTCCTCCTAGCCATGAGAAAGCTAAGAGGTTGAATTTCACCATCTGCAAGCTCTTGGCTACAGAAATGCTGCCTTTCCGCCTGGTGGACACAGAGGATTTTCGAGACCTTATGTCCGTCGCAGTGCCCCAGTACCAGATGCCCAGTCGGCACTACTTCTCAAAGAAAGGTGTGCCTGCGCTCCACCAGCATGTCGCACACAACATCACCGCTTCTTTGAGAAACTCTGTGTGTGACAGGGTGCATTTCACCACAGACACTTGGACGAGTAGGCATGGACAGGGGCGTTACATGTCGCTGACTGGGCACTGGGTAACTATGGTGACAGCAGGACAAGGGGCTGCTGTCCAAGTCTTGCCGTCCCCACGAGTTGTGCGTCAATCCTCTTTATGTCATTTTTCCTCCACTGCTTCTGCCTCCTCAACCTCCTCTCGGTCTTCCACCTGCACCCAAAGCCTGTCTGGTCATGCCACAAGCTTTCTAACTGCGCAGAAGGGATCCTGCACACCTCCTTACTATGCTGGCAGTAGGGCTCAACGTCATCAGGCGGTTTTTACATTGAAATGTCTGGGAAATGTGAGTCACACAGCTGAGGAGTTGTGGTCAGCTCTGGAGAACCAATTTCATGAATGGTTGTCTCCACTGGACCTGAAACCAGGGAAGGCCGTGTGCGACAATGCTGCAAACCTGGGTGCGGCCCTTCGCCGGGGCAATGTCACACACGTGCCTTGTATGGCTCACGTGTTGAACCTGGTTGTCCAGCAATTTTTAGCCCACTATCCCAGACTAGATGGCCTTCTGCAGAGGGCACGGTCGCTGTGTGCTCACTTCCGCCGTTCGCATCCCGCAGCTCAGCGACTTACATCTCTACAGAAGTCGTTGGGCCTGCCACTTCACCGGCTAAAATGCGATGTGCCTACCCGGTGGAATTCAACTCTGCACATATTGCAGCGACTGTGGCAGCACCGACAAGCCCTGGTGCAATACGTTCTGACGTATAGCCTGGGCCAACGAGATTCAGAGGTGGGGCAAATCACGCTGGAGGAGTGGTCTCAGATCAGGGACCTATGCACCCTTCTGCACAGTTTTGAAATGGCGACGAAGATGTTAGTGCTGACGATGCCATTATCAGCATGACTATTCCGGTGATTTACATGCTGGAGCACATGTTAAACAGAATTCTGAGTCAGGTGGTGGCACAAGAGGAGGTGGAGGAAGAAGAGGAGGAGGAGTTGTATGCGGAAGGGCTAACATCTGCAAGGTCCAGAAGGTCGGCAGCACCAAGGTGGCAGGCATGTGAGGGTGGGGGAGATGGTTTTACCAGGGCGCATGGTAGCAGCCAAACTAGTGAGGAAGGTGCAGTAGCCCAGTAAGAAGTGGAGGACGAACTGATGGAAGACTCATCAGATGAGGGAGACCTTGATCACATTTCTGTTGTGCGAGGTTGGGGGGAGAGGACAGAGGAAGGAAGCATGATTGTTACCTCGCCACCAACACAACAGGGACTTGGTGCTCCTGGATGCGCAACACACATGAGTGCCTTCTTGCTGCACTACCTGCAACATGACCCTCGAATTGTGAGAATTAGAAATAATCCTGACTACTGGGTTGCCACACTGTTAGATCCCCGGTACAAAAGTAAATTTGCAGAAATTATTCCTGCCATAGAAAGGGATGCACGCATGCAGGAGTATCAGCAGAGACTGTTGCAGAATCTTACATGTGCTTTTCCACAAAATACCAGTGGTGCACGTAGTGAATCTCACAGTTCCAACTTGCCAACCGTGGTATGTATGGAATTGTTCAATAAAGGGCCCAAAATTAAGATAACATAGATGGGAGAGGTCTCTATGAATAGGAATTCCTAAGTATTTGATACCCTGTGAGGGCCAGGCAAAGGGAAAGTTGGACTGGATGGAATCCTATATGGATTTAGGGAGGGAGACATCGAGGGCCTCAGACTTCGCTGCATTGATTTTAAAATTTTACCATGTAACAAAGTGATCTATTTCAGCCATAACAGCAGGGATGGATATATGTGATTGAGTGATATATACTAGGACATGATCAGCAAATAGAGAGCACTTGTACTCGGTGCCTCCCACCTCAATCCACCTAATATTGGGGTTATGGCGAATTGATGAGAGCAGGTGCTCCGTCACTAGGATGTATAAGAGAGGGGACAGAGGACATCCCTGCCTTGTCCCATTGGTGATTGTGAAAGGTGATGAAAATGTTCTGACGCACCCCCTGGGCCTTGGGACACCCGGAGCCGGACCCTTTTTGGTGGATGCTGGTGGTTGTAGTCTTCGTGGCGGCGATCCGGTTCCGTGGCTCAGGGCGGTCAAACCAGTGGCGGAACTATTTATGTGGTTTTGATGTTTAAATGTCCGACTACGCCACCCGTGGATTGCGGTCAGAGTGAACCGCCGCTACAGGGCAGACCGCTAAGGCTGGTGTTGTGGGTGCAGCAGAGCGTAGCATAACTCCCCACGGGAGGAGTATAGCCTCAGGGCAGTGTATGCGGAGGATGGGGGTGATGGTGTAGGGCAGCAGCAGTAACGACACGGAGTCAGTGATGCAGTTCAGGGCCTTTACTCACAGTTCTTATTATCCAGACCACGTCTGCAGGTAACGGCTGCCCACGTCGTACTGTGCTCACCAGGTGAGGGGCTCAGACAACTCCCAGATAACTTTGGAGCGCTTCACAGGACCCCTTTGTGTGTCCTTTGTCTGGCCTTTCTTACCAACACTTCTGTCCGGCTGCCTCGGGCCTCCTCTTGGTAAACTTGGCGCCAGTTTCCCTGACCCTATGTGGTGCCTTCCTAGCGGGTGGAGCAAGGGGCTGCGCCACATAAAATGTCAGAGCCTCCGGTTTCTAGCTGAGGGTCGTTTCCTGCCTCCACTAGTTCGGGGACCGGTCTCCCCCTTTGGCCTGACCCCTCCACGCAGGTGGATTCGGGCGTGCGGTGGCGACTCGCCCGTCCGCACCCCTGGGATCCCTTCATTCCTTGTTCCTGGAGCCTTCTCCGCTCCTCTTCCTTCCTTCTCCCTCTTGCAGGCCTGGGCCTCTGTTACTAGGCCCGCCTCCGGAGCAGAGCTCATGCAGAGCCCCTGCTCCCTGCCACTTCTGCTCAGACTTCTCTGCACTGAACTAAGATGGTGCCCACCTTTTATACTCCCTTCTCAATGCACCCAGGAACTGCTTCCTCCCTGCTCCTGCACTGCAGGGTTCCCCTTCCTCAGTGTTCCCTCCCCCTACTCCAGCCAGGGACAGGGACTGTCGTGCCCATCTCAGGGGCATATTGGTCGCCCTGCCCCACGGCAATGTGGTGTAATGCATGCAGGTGTCGGGTCCTGATCCACACTCCATCCTTATCTGAGAGTGAGATATCACACCTCTGGGTGAGGTGCAATACGTCTGTAGCAACCGAGCCCTCGGTGCTACAGTTCCATTTATCTTCAGCCTAGGTGACGTATTGTGATACAGGGCCGTGATTTTGGCTATAAAAGGGTCCCCTAGACCCCTACCCCAAGCTTTTTAAGAGAATCATATATGGCATGCCAGGAGACTCTATGGAATGCTTTCTCAGCATCCAACGAGAGTATCTACTTACAAATTTTTAACTGCATCTAGCCCAGGAAATACTTTGTGCCTAGTAGCAGTGTCTGCTAGTCAGCGGATTATCCCGGCTGTTAAGCAAGCTACACCACCTGTAGTTTAGACAATTAATTTTTTCAAAGGAAATGCTTCGGGACCATGGGATACTCAGTGAAGAGCATCGGGAGGCACCCCAAGGCATAGGGGCTGGGACTGGCAGTAGGATGCCTTGCGGTGGACAGCCGAGCTCGATCCTTATAAAAGCTTTTTAACTGCAGCAGCTTTAGTGGACGCTACTGGAGCTGGAATTACGCGGCTGCTGGCATGAGACTTGCCCTCCAATAGATCCTTGTAAATGGATTTAAAGTGTATTCATTCAAATTAGAGAGACAATTTAAATTAAAAAGCTTAGAGCTGCCTCCACCACAGGGGGGCTCGCTCGACCCACCAGCGGACAGGCACCAGTATTGGGAGAGGGGGGCTGGCCATCAGGGTTCACCGCGGCTCTGGCACAAACCCGGCGACACGGAGGTGGCACGGGCAGGAGCGGACTGGCCGTGTCGGCTTCTCACTTTTTGGATTTTAGAAGGGCATGACATGCCTATATCTGTGTCTCCCCCTCCTTTTACTCCTCCACCTCTTTTATTTTCGCATGACTATATGTACTTGTCACTTTTCCATGTGTTAGTTGTGTCTTCTGAGCAGTTTGTCAGCTTTTGGACACCTTTGAAGGTGTTTTCTATGTGTTTCTATGTGTTTTTGTTTGCCTGCCATTGGTTTTAACGGTGTTCGAAGGTGTTCGACGAACAGTTCGACGAACAGTTCGGCGAACACACGGGTGTTCGACGAACCGAACCGAACTCGAACACTACGGGGGTGGCTCAACACTATCCAGGACCAGACGCAGAAGGTTCTGACCATAATGTAGACCCTCATTCCCAAACTGTAACTCCTGTTGGTGGAGACAATGAGGAAGACGATGATAAGACTCAAATACCTGATTGGAGCGACAACTTTAGTTTTTTGTCAGGGCAGGAACAGGTTGGCTCTGAGGACGACGGGTGTGATAACACACAGGGTGATGATGATGAGGTTGGAGATCCCACTTACTGTCAACCCACAGTCAGCCAAGAGATGAGGTCAGCAGAGGAGGTGGAGGAAGATGCTAGTGACGACGAGGTCAGGTTGCGCCTTCCTGGACAGAGACGTAGTACTGGAAGCACGTCAACAACTGCATCCTCAAACACAACTCTGCCTCTCACCACAAGTCGTGGTGGCTCTTCAGGTCGCATGGGTGCTAAGCCTTGCATAGCCTGGGCATTTTTTCAGATCGATAAAGATGACCCAACTCGTGTTATCTGTAACATTTGTCAGCAAAAGCTAAGTAGAGGCCAAAAAATACATAGTTTGAGTACTTCATGCATGAACCGGCACATGGACATGAAGCATAAGTTGCAGTGGGAAGCTCAGTGTGCTACAATGCGGCCTAGCCGGCCGGGCCAACCACCGTCTGCCATATCTTGTGCATCCGCGGCCTCTTCATCCTCTGTGACTGGGGGGACAGCAGTCACACCTGTTTTGGGGCGCAGACCTGCCACCTCTTTACCCGCAACAGCCAGCGTGATTGGCAGGTCATCATTTTCTTTGTAGGTGGTAACACCAGCTGGTGTTGAGCGCTGTCCGACATCGATAGCACCACCTTTGGATCAAGGCAACCTAACATGTCCGCCTGCATCTTCCTCACAGACCGGCAGTTTGCCGGGGACACCCTTATCAACCCCGTCTAAGCACAATAGCCAGCCCTCGGTCCCTCAGATGTGGACAAGTAAAAGACCATTTCCTCCTAGCCATGAGAAAGCTAAGAGGTTGAATTTCACCATCTGCAAGCTCTTGGCTACAGAAATGCTGCCTTTCCGCCTGGTGGACACAGAGGATTTTCGAGACCTTATGTCCGTCGCAGTGCCCCAGTACCAGATGCCCAGTCGGCACTACTTCTCAAAGAAAGGTGTGCCTGCGCTCCACCAGCATGTCGCACACAACATCACCGCTTCTTTGAGAAACTCTGTGTGTGACAGGGTGCATTTCACCACAGACACTTGGACGAGTAGGCATGGACAGGGGCGTTACATGTCGCTGACTGGGCACTGGGTAACTATGGTGACAGCAGGACAAGGGGCTGCTGTCCAAGTCTTGCCGTCCCCACGAGTTGTGCGTCAATCCTCTTTATGTCAAAGTTCCTCCACTGCTTCTGCCTCCTCAACCTCCTCTCGGTCTTCCACCTGCACCCAAAGCCTGTCTGGTCATGCCACAAGCTTTCTAATTGCGCAGAAGGGATCCTGCACACCTCCTTACTATGCTGGCAGTAGGGCTCAACGTCATCAGGCGGTTTTTACTTTGAAATGTCTGGGAAATGTGAGTCACACAGCTGAGGAGTTGTGGTCAGCTCTGGAGAACCAGTTTCATGAATGGCTGTCTCCACTGGACCTGAAACCAGGGAAGGCCGTGTGCGACAATGCTGCAAACCTGGGTGCGGCCCTTCGCCGGGGCAATGTCACACACGTGCCTTGTATGGCTCACGTGTTGAACCTGGTTGTCCAGCAATTTTTAGCCCACTATCCCAGACTAGATGGCCTTCTGCAGAGGGCACGGTCGCTGTGTGCTCACTTCCGCCGTTCGCATCCCGCAGCTCAGCGACTTACATCTCTACAGAAGTCGTTGGGCCTGCCACTTCACCGGCTAAAATGCGATGTGCCTACCCGGTGGAATTCAACTCTGCACATGTTGCAGCGACTGTGGCAGCACCGACAAGCCCTGGTGCAATACGTTCTGACGTATAGCCTGGGCCAACGAGATCCAGAGGTGGGGCAAATCACGCTGGAGGAGTGGTCTCAGATCAGGGACCTATGCACCCTTCTGCACAGTTTTGAAATGGCGACGAAGATGTTTAGTGCTGATGATGCCATTATCAGCATGACTATTCCGGTGATTTACATGCTGGAGCACATGTTAAACAGAATTCGGAGTCAGGTGGTGGCACAAGAGGAGGTGGAGGAAGTAGAGGAGGAGGAGTTGTATGCGGAAGGGCTAACATCTGCAAGGTCCAGACGGTCGGCAGCACCAAGGCGGCAGGCATGTGAGGGTGGGGGAGATGGTTTTACCAGGGCGCATGGTAGCAGCCAAACTAGTGAGGAAGGTGCAGGAGCCCAGGAAGAAGTGGAGGACGAACTGATGGAAGACTCATCAGATGAGGGAGACCTTGATCACATTTCTGTTGTGCGAGGTTGGGGGGAGAGGACAGAGGAAGGAAGCATGATTGTTACCTCGCCACCAACACAACAGGGACTTGGTGCTCCTGGATGCGCAACACACATGAGTGCCTTCTTGCTGCACTACCTGCAACATGACCCTCGAATTGTGAGAATTAGAAATAATCCTGACTACTGGGTTGCCACACTGTTAGATCCCCGGTACAAAAGTAAATTTGCCGAAATTATTCCTGCCATAGAAAGGGATGCACGCATGCAGGAGTATCAGCAGAGACTGTTGCAGAATCTTACATGTGCTTTTCCACAAAACACCAGTGGTGCACGTAGTGAATCTCACAGTTCCAACTTGCCAACCGTGGGACCGTCAAGTGTTCAGCACTCAAACCGTAACAGAACCACAGTATCTGCTGGTAACATCAATTTTGCGGAATCATTTCACCACTTTTTTAGCCCATCCTTTGCAAGGCCACAGGAGACAAGAAGTCTGACACATAGTCAACGCCTAGAGACGATGGTACAGGAGTATCTCCAAGTAAACATTGAAGCCACGACTGTGTCACTGGACCCTTGCTCTTTTTGGGCTTCCAATCTGGATAAATGGCCGGAGCTAGCCACTTACGCCTTGGAGATCTTGTCATGCCCCGCAGCCAGCGTTCTGTCGAACGTGTGTTCAGCGCTGCTGGTGGTGTGCTGACAGATAAGCGCACGCGGCTCTCCACTGATAATGTAGACAGACTCACGTTCATAAAGATGAACAAATCATGGATCCGAAACGACTTTTCTACCCCTGTGTCATCCTGGGGAGAGTAAAAGCTTGATGATTGGTTAAAATCACCCTACCAACCGTTTTAAGCTTTCAAATTACTAATCATGTTTATCTGTATCTTGACTGGAAAATAATTTGGGCTTTGTAGCAGTGTGCAGCACTGATCCTATTAGGCCATCTATAATAAGCTCCACCAGATTTAAAATTAAAAATAATTTTTAGCTGCATCTAGCCCGGAAAATAATTTTGGGGCTCCGAGATGCGCAAGACACATAAGTGCCTTCTTGCTGCACTACCTGCAGCATGACCCTCATATTGTCAGAATTCGAAGTAATCATGACTACTGGGTTGCCACACTCTTAGATCCCCCAAACTTTTCGATCAACCTTTTCATTTTAATAAAGACCAAAAAAATGGTCATTTTTGAAATTATAAGCATTAGCAGATTGTTAGAAACTGAAATCAAACAGTTTTCAACTCAAAACTTTATTCTAGGTGATGTTACATTTTCACATAGGACCCCTTGTTCGAAAGGAGCTTCTGAACTCTCTCGTCCATTGAATTTGTCAGGTTTTGGATGGTTTCTGCTTCAATTGTTTTGCATGAGGACAGAATACCCTCCCAGAGCTGTTGCTTAGATGTGA
Organism: Phyllobates terribilis; assembly: GCF_046119375.1. Classification (NCBI taxonomy): domain Eukaryota; kingdom Metazoa; phylum Chordata; class Amphibia; order Anura; family Dendrobatidae; genus Phyllobates; species Phyllobates terribilis. Next base: position 257,250,755 of record NW_027362761.1, read on the forward strand.
ACTGCCTCCTGCCATCATAGACACTCCTTTTAATGATGCTCCAAAGGTTCTGAATGGGGTAGAGGTCAGGGGAGCATGGGGGTCACACCATAAGTTTGTCCCCATTTATGCCCATATCAGCCAGAGATGCAGATGTTTTATGTGCAGCATGAGATGGTGCATTATCATGCAGAAAAATTATCTTGCTGTGAAATACACGGTTCTTCTTCTTGAACCATGGCAGGAAGTGCTGTTTGAGAAAATCCACATACATTATGGAGTTCATCTTTAGCGCCTTCAGGGATCCTAAAGGGGCCGACAATCTCTCTCCCCATGATTCCAGCCCAAAACATTACTCCACCTCCTCCTTGTTGGCGCTGTAGCCGTGTTTGCGTGGGGTGTCCATCAACCAGCCATCCTCCACTCCATCCATCTGGACCATCGAGCGCTGCACGGCACTCATCCGTGAACAAAACAGTTTTGAAATCAGTCTTCATGTAATGTTTGGCCCACTGGAGCCGTTTCTGCTTGTGTGAAGTGGATAGAGGAGGTCGACAGGATGGCGTATGCACAGCTGCAAACCTCTGAAGGACCCTGCATCTTGTTGTTCGGGGGACGTTGGAGGCACAAGCAGCTTCAAAAACTTGTCTGCTGCTATGACAAGGCTTTTTTGCCGCTGCTCTTTCAACCTGACGTAATTGCCTGTAGGAAAGAGTCCTCAATTTGCCCTTATAAGCACGCACACGTGTGTACTGTGAATCAGCTACATACTTCTTGATTGCCAAGACACTTCATCCTGATCATCGCACAATGTTGATTGTAGTCATGCCTTGACCTAAACACTCCACAATTTGTTGCTTCTCAGCAGCCGACACATCCTTTTTCTTTCCCATTTTGGCAGAAAATGTAGGCTGCTTAATAATGTGAGAGAGCCTTCTTAAGTAGTCTTGCCTTTCATTGGACACACCTGCCAAACTAATTAGCACAGGTGTCTGCAATTGCTTACAGTGATATAAAGAGCCCTGACACACATCACCATCAATGAGTTTAACTGACAAACAAACAAATTCTTCCCTTATCACTCCTAAACACTTTTTGCATAATAATTTGAAACGCAGTGTACATGTGCTTTTCCACAAAACACCAGTGGTTCACGTAGTGAATCTTACAGTTCTAACTTGCCAACCGTGGTCTGTATGGAATTGTTCAATAAAGGGCCCAAAATTAAGATAACATAGATGGGAGAGGTCTCTATGAATAGGAATTCCTAAGTATTTGATACCCTGTGAGGGCCAGGCAAAGGGAAAGTTGGACTGGATGGAATCCTATATGGATTTGGGGAGGGAGACATCGAGGGCCTCAGACTTCGCTGCATTGATTTTAAAATTTTACCATGTAACAAAGTGATCTATTTCAGCCATAACAGCAGGGATGGATATATGTGATTGAGTGATATATACTAGGACATCATCAGCAAATAGAGAGCACTTGTACTCGGTGCCTCCCACCTCAATCCACCTAATATTGGGGTTATGGCGAATTGATGAGAGCAGGTGCTCCGTCACTAGGATGTATAAGAGAGGGGACAGAGGACATCCCTGCCTTGTCCCATTGGTGATTGTGAAAGGTGATGAAAATGTTCTGACGCACCCCCTGGGCCTTGGGACACCCGGAGCCGGACCCTTTTTGGTGGATGCTGGTGGTTGTAGTCTTCGTGGCGGCGACCCGGTTCCGTGGCTCAGGGTGGTCAAACCAGTGGCGGAACTATTTATGTGGTTTTGATGTTTAAATGTCCGACTACGCCACCCGTGGATTGCGGTCAGAGTGAACCGCCGCTACAGGGCAGACCGCTGAGGCTGGTGTTGTGGGTGCAGCAGAGCGTAGCATAACTCCCCACGGGAGGAGTATAGCCTCAGGGCAGTGTATGCGGAGGATGGGGGTGATGGTGCAGGGCAGCAGCAGTAATGACACGGAGTCAGTGATGCAGTCCAGGGCCTTTACTCACAGTTCTTATTATCCAGACCACGTCTGCAGGTAACGGCTGCCCACGTCGTACTGTGCTCACCAGGTGAGGGGCTCAGACAACTCCCAGATAACTTTGGAGCACTTCACAGGACCCCCTTTGTGTGTCCTTTGTCTGGCCTTTCTTACCAACACTTCTGTCCGGCTGCCTCGGGCCTCCTCTTGGTAAACTTGGCGCCAGTTTCCCTGACCCTATGTGGTGCCTTCCTAGCGGGTGTAGCGAGGGGCTGCGCCACATAAAATGTCAGAGCCTCCGGTTTCTAGCTGAGGGTCGTTTCCTGCCTCCACTAGTTCGGGGACCGGTCTCCCCCTTTGGCCTGACCCCTCCACGCAGGTGGATTCGGGCGTGCGGTGGCGACTCGCCCGTCCGCACCCCTGGGATCCCTTCATTCCTCGTTCCTGGAGCCTTCTCCGCTCCTCTTCCTTCCTTCTCCCTCTTCCAGGCCTGGGCCTCTGTTACTAGGCCCGCCTCCGGAGCAGAGCTCATGCAGAGCCCCTGCTCCCTGCCACTTCTGCTCAGACTTCTCTGCACTGAACTAAGATGGTGCCCACCTTTTATACTCCCTTCTCAATGCACCCAGGAACTGCTTCCTCCCTGCTCCTGCACTACAGGGTTCCCCTTCCTCAGTGTTCCCTCCCCCCACTCCAGCCAGGGACAGGGACTGTCGTGCCCATCTCAGGGGCATATTGGTCGCCCTGCCCCACGGCAATGTGGTGTAATGCATGCAGGTGTCGGGTCCTGATCCACACTCCATCCTTACCTGAGAGTGAGATATCACACCTCTGGGTGAGGTGCAATACGTCTGTAGCAACCGAGCCCTCAGGGTGCTACAGTTCCATTTATCTTCAGCCTAGGTGACGTATTGCGATACAGGGCCGTGATTTTGGCTATAAAAGGGTCCCCTAGACCCCTACCCCAAGCTTTTTAAGAGAATCATATATGGCGTGCCAGGAGACTCTATGGAATGCTTTCTCAGCATCCAACGAGAGTATCTAATTACAAATTTTTAACTGCATCTAGCCCAGGAAATACTTTGTGCCTAGTAGCAGTGTCTGCTAGTCAGCGGATTATCCCGGCTGTTAAGCAAGCTACACCACCTATAGTTTAGACACTTAATTTTTTCAAAGGAAATGCTTCGGGACCATGGGATACTTAGTGAAGAGCATCAGGAGGCACCCCAAGGCATAGGGGCTGGGACTGACAGTAGGATGCCTTGCGGTGGACAGCCGAGCTCGATCCTTATAAAAGCTTTTTAACTGCAGCAGCTTTAGTGGACGCTACTGGAGCTGGAATTACCGCGGCTGCTGGCATGAGACTTGCCCTCCAATAGATCCTTGTAAATGGATTTAAAGTGTATTCATTCAAATTAGAGAGACAATTTAAATTAAAAAGCTTAGAGCTGCCTCCACCACAGGGGGGCTCGCTCGACCCACCAGTGGACAGGCACCAGTATTGGGAGAGGGGGGCTGGCCGTCAGGGTTCACCGCGGCTCCGGCACAAACCCGGCGACACGGAGGTGGCACGGGCAGGAGCGGACTGGCCGTGTCGGCTTCTCACTTTTTGGATTTTAGAAGGGCATGACATGCCTATATCTGTGTCTCCCCCTCCTTTTACTCCTCCACCTCTTTTATTTTCGCATGACTATATGTACTTGTCACTTTTCCATGTGTTAGTTATGTCTTCTGAGCAGTTTGTCAGCTTTTGGACACCTTTGAAGGTGTTTTCTATGTGTTTCTATGTGTTTTTGTTTGCCTGCCATTGGTTTTAACGGTGTTCGAAGGTGTTCGACGAACAGTTCGACGAACAGTTCGGCGAACACACGGGTGTTCGACGAACCGAACCGAACTCGAACACTACGGGGGTGGCTCAACACTACTCCTCACTTCGTGGCAATTGTGTCTCGTCATCATCCACCTCTTGTGACAAATTGCCAGCGTCGACTTCCTGTGGCCGTGGCTGTTCAAATATTTGGGCATCGCTACATGGGATCTCCTCTTTCACCACTTCAAGCGGAGCAGGCTAGGGGCACAAATCTGGAAATGGACCAGTGAACAGCTCTTCAGAGTGTCCAAGTGTGAGATCAGTTTCTGTCTGACGACACTCGGCATGGTGGGAGGAAGGAGCATCAGGGTGAGGAGGAGTATGCGGTCGAGACTCACGGCTACTAAAACTTGACCGTGTGGAAGACAGACCGGAGGTGGTGTTGCCCAGGTAACTGGAAGTATTATCTGCTATCCAATTAATAACCTGTTCACACTGATCAGTTCGCAATACTGGTGTTGTTCTGTGCTTCCCTAGTAATTCAGTCAAGAAGTGGGAGCGAGAAGATGTGGCTGTTGGTTGTGGCAAATTTTCACCTTGGCCACGGCCCTGTCCTCTACACGCACCATCACCAGAATGTCCAGTTCCACGTCCTTTGCCACGTGCCTTGCCCATTGTAAATGAAGTAAAAAAGCTTACACTTGCACTATCAATGTAAAAAGGGTAACAAAAAGGAGATTAGAACCGTGGAAGAGGAAAACCACAGTTCTATTTGTCTGGCCTACACCATAATCTTTTAAACAGACATATTTGTGACTGAACAGACAGGGAGACACTTTTTCTGTTTTTTTTTACGGCAAAAAATGCAAAAAGCAGGATAATACAGAGATTTGACCCCTGGAACTGCAAAACCACAGTTATAGTTGTGTGGCATACACCAGACTCTTTTAAACAGATTTATTGGTGTCTGACCAGTCAGGGAGACACTATTGCTGTTTTTTTTACAGCAAAAAATGCAAAATGCAGTATAATACAGAGATTTGACCCCTGGAACTGCAAAACCACAGATATAGTTATGTGGCGTGCACCAGACTCTTTTAAACAGATATTTTGGTGTCTGACAAGTCAGTGAAACCCTATTACAGTTTTTTTTACGCCAAAAAATGCCAAAAGCAGGATAATACAGAGATTTGACCCGTGGAACTGGAATACCACAGTTCTATTTTTCTGGCCTACACCAGACTCTTTTAAACAGATATATTGGTGTCTGAACAGTCAGGGAGACACTATTACTGTTTTTTTTTACGGCAAAAAATGCCAAAAGCAGGATAATACAGAGATTTAACCCGTGGAACTGGAACACCACAGTTATAGTTATGTGGCGTACACCAGACTAATTTAAACAGATATATTTGTGTCTGACCAGTCAGTGAGACACTATTACAGTTTTTTTTATGGCAAAAAATGCCAAAAGCAGGATAATATAGAGATTTGACCCGTGGAACTGGAAAACCACAGTTCTATTTTTCTGGCCTACACCAGACTCTTTTAAACAGATATATTGGTATCTAAACAGTCAGGGAGACACTATTACTGTTTTTTTTTTTACGGCAAAAAATGCCAAAAGCAGGATAATACAGAGATTTAACCCGTGGAATTGCAAAACCACAGTTATAATTATGTGGCATACACCAGACTCTTTTAAACAGATATATTGGTGTCTGACCAGTCAGGGAGACACTATTACAGGTTTATTGTACGGCAAAAAAATGCCAAAAGCAGGATAATACAGGGATTTGACCCGTGGAACAGCAAACCCACAGTTATAGTTATGTTGGGTACACCAGAATCTTTTAAACAGATATACTGGTATCTGACCAGTCAGGTAAACACTATTACAGTTTTTTTTTTACCGCAAAAAATGCCAAAAACAGGATAATACAGAGATTTGACCCGTGGAACTGCAAAACCACAGTTCTAATAGTCTGGCCTACACCAGACTCTTTTAAACAGATATATTGGTGTCTAAACAGTCAGGGAGACACTATTACTGTTTTTTTTACGGCAAAAAATGCCAAAAGCAGGATAATACAGAGATTTAAACCATGGAACTGCAAAACCACAGTTATAGCTATTTGGCGTACACCAGAATCTTTTAAACAGATATATTGGTGTCTGACCAGTCAGGGAGACACTATTACAGTTTTTTTTATGGCAAAAAATGTCAAAAACAGGATAATACAGAGATTTATCCAGTGGAACTGCATTACCACAGTTCTATTTTTCTGGCCTACACCAGACTCTTTGAAACAGATATATTGGTGTCTGACCAGTCAGGGAGACACTCTTACAGGCTTTTTTTACGGCAAAAAATGTGAAAAGCAGGATAATACAGGGATTTCACCCGTGGAAGTGCAAGACCACATTTATAGTTATTTGGGGTACACCAGACTCTTTTAAACAGATATATTGGTGTCTAAACAGTCAGGGAGAGACTATTACTGTTTTTGTTTACGGCAAAAAATGCCAAAAACAGGATAATACAGAGATTTAACCCATGGAACTGCAAAACCACAGTTATAGTTATGTGGCGTACACCAGACTCTTTTAAACAGACATATTGGTGTCTGACCAGTCAGGGAGACACTATTACAGTTTTTTTTTTACGGCAAAAAATGTCAAAAACAGGATAATACAGAGATTTGACCCATGGAACGGTAAAACCACAGTACAATTTTTCTGGCCTACACCAGACTCTTTTAAACAGATATATAGGTGTCTGACCAGTGAGGGAGACACTAATACAGTTTTTTTTTACGGCAAAAAATGCCAAAAGCAGGATAATACAGAGATTTGACCCGTGGAACTGCAAAACCTCAGTTATAGTTATGTGGCATACACCAGAATCTTTTAAACAGATATATTGGTATGTAACCAGTCAGGGAAACACTATTACAGTTTCTTTTACGGCAAAAAATGTCAAAAGCAGGATAATACAGAGATTTGACGCGTGGAACTGCAGAACCACAGTTATAGTTATGTGGCATACACCAGACTCTTCTAAACAGGTATATTGGTGTCTGACCAGTCAGGGAGACTCTATTACAGTTTTTTTTACGGCAAAAATGTCAAAAACAGGATAATACAGAGATTTGACCCGTGGAGCTGCAAAACCACAATTCTATTTTTCTGGCCTACACCAGACTCTTTTAAACAGATATATTGGTGTCTGAACATTCAGGGAGACACTATTACTGTTTTTTTTTACGGCAAAAAATGCAAAATGCAGGATAATACATAGATTTGACCCGTGGAACGGCAAAACCACATTTATAGTTATGTGGCGTACACCAGCCACTTTTAAACAGATATATTGGTGTCTGACCAGTCAGTGAGACCCTATTACAGTTTTTTTTTACGGTAAAAAATGCCAAAAACAGGATAATACAGAGATTTGACCAATGGAACTGCAAAACCACAGTTCTATTTTTCTGGTCTACACCAGACTCTTTTAAACAAATATATTGGTGTCTGACCAGTCAATTAGACACTAATATAGTTTTTTTTTACGGCAAAAAATGCCAAAAGCAGAATAATACAGAGATTTGACCCGTGGAGCTGCAAAACTACAGTTATAGTTATGTGGTGTACACCAGACTCTTTAAACAGATATATTGGTGTCTGACCAGTCAGGGAGACACTATTACAGTTTTTTTCACGGCAAAAAATGCCAAAAACAGGATAATACATAGATTTGACCCGTGAAACTGCAAAACCAAAGTTATAGCTATGTGGTGTACACCAGACTCTTTTAAACAAATATATTGGTGTCTGACCAGTCAGGGAGACACTAATACAGTTTTTTTTAACAGCAAAAAATGTCAAAAACAGGATAATACAGAGATTTGACCTGTGGAACTGCAAAACCACAGTTATAGTTATATGGCGTACACCAGACTCTTTTAAACAGATATATTGGTATCTGACCAGTCAGAGAAACACTATTACCTTTTTTTTTAAGGCAAAAAATGCCAAAAACAGGATAATACAGAGATTTGACCCGTGGAACTGCAAAACCACAGTTATAGTTATGTGGCGTACACCAGACTCTTTTAAAGAGATATATTGGGGTCTGACCAGTCAGGGAGACACTATTACAGTTTTTTCACGGCAAAAAATGCCAAAAACCGGATAATACATAGATTTGACCCGTGGAACTGCAAAACCACAGCTCTAATTTTCTGGCCTACACCAGACTCTTTTCAACAGATATATTGGGGTCTGACCAGTCAGGGAGACACTATTACTGTTTTTTTTATGGCAAAAAATGCCAAAAGCAGGATAATACAGAGATTTCACCCGTGGAACTGCAAAACCACAGTTATAATTATATGGCGTACACCAGACTTTTTTAAACAGATATATTGGTGTCTGACCACTCATGGAGACACTATTACAGTTTTTTTTACGGAAAAAAAGCCAAAAGCAGGATAATACAGAGATTTGACCCGTGGAACTGCAAAACCACAGTTATAGCCTTGTGGCGTACATCAGAATCTTTTAAACAGATATATTGGTGTCTGACCAGTCAGGGAGACACTATTACAGTTTTTTTTACAGCAAAAAATGTAAAAAACAGGATAATACAGAGATTTGACCCTTGGAACTGCATTACCACAGTTCTATTTTTCTGGCCTACACCAGACTCTATTAAACAGATATATTGATGTCTGACCAGGCAGTGAGACCCTATTACAGTTTTTTTTTTACGGCAAAAAATGCCAAAAGCAGGATAATACAGAGATTTGACCCGTGGAACTGCAAAACCACAGTTCTATTTTTCTGGTCTACACCAGACTCTTTTAAACAGATATATTGGTGTTTGACCAGTCAGGGAGACACTATTACAGTTTTTTCACGGCAAAAAATGCCAAAAACAGGATAATACATAGGTTTGACCCGTGGAACTGCAAAGCCACAGTTATAGCTATGTGGTGTACACCAGACTCTTTTAAACAGATATATTGGTGTCTGACCAGTAAGGGAAACACCATTACATTTTTTTTACAGCAAAAAATGCCAAAAACAGGTTAATACATAGATTTGACCCGTGGAACTGCAAAACCACAGTTATAGTTATGTGGCGTACACCAGACTCTTTTAAACAGATATATTGGTGTCTGACCAGTCAGGGAGACACTATTACAGTTTTTTTTACGGCAAAAAAAAAATGCCAAAAGCCGGATAATACATAGATTTGACCCGTGGAACTGCAAAACCACAGTTCTAATTTTCTGGCCTACACCAGACTCTTTTAAACAGATATATTGGTGTCTAAACAGTCAGGGAGACACTATTACTGTTTTTTCATGGCAAAAAATGCCAAAAGCAGGATAATGCAGAGATTTGACCCGTGGAACTGAAAAACCACAGTTAAAGCTATGTGCCATACATCAGAATCTTTTAAACAGATATATTGGTGTCTGACCAGTCAGGGAGACACTATTACATTGTTTTTTTTCCAGCAAAAAATGCCAAAAACAGGATAATACACAGATTTGAACCGTGGAACTGCATTACCTCAGTTCTATTTTTCTGGCCTACACCAGACTCTTTTAAACAGATATATTGGTGTCTGACCAGTCAGGGAGACACCATTTCTGTTTTTTTTTTACGGCAAAAAATGCCAAAAGCAGGATAATACAGAGATTTGACCCATGGAACTGCAAAACCACAGTTAAAGCTATGTGGCATACACCAGGCTCTTTTAAACAGATATATTGGTGTCTGACCAGTCAAGGAGACACTATTACAGTTTTTTTTTACAGCAAAAAATACCAAAAGCAGGATAATACAGAGATTTGACCCGTGGAACTGCAAAATCACAGTTCTAAATTTCTGGCATACACCAGATTCTTTTAAACAGATATATTGGTGTCTAAACAATCAGGAAAACACTATTACTGTTTTTTTTACGGCAAAAAAGGCAAAAAGTAGGATAATCCAGAGATTTGACCCGTGGAACTGCAAAATCACAGTTATAGTTATGTGGCATACACCAGACTTCTTTAAACAGATATATTTGTGTCTGACCAGTCAGGGAGAACCTATTACAGTTTTTTTTTACGGCAAAAAATGCCAAAAGCAGGATAATACTGAGATTTGACCCGTGGCACTGCAAAACCATAGTTATAATTATGTGGCATACAGCAGACTCTTTTAAACAGGAATATTGGTGTCTGACCAGTCAGGGAGACACTATTACAGTTTTTTTTATGGCAAAAAATGTCAAAAGCAGGATAATGCAGAGATTTGACCCGTGGAACTGCAAAACCACAGTTCTAATTTTCTGGCATACACCAGATTCTTTTAAATAGATATATTGATGTCTAAACAGTCAGGAAAACACTATTACTGTTTTTTTTTTACGGCAAAAAATGCAGAAAGCAGGGTAATACAGAAATTTGACCCGTGGAATTGCAAAAACACAGTTATAGCTATGTGCCATACATCAGAATCTATTAAACAGATATATTGGTGTCTGACCAGTCAGGGAGACACTATTACAGGGTTTTTTTTCCAGCAAAAAATGCCAAAAACAGGATAATACAGAGATTTGAACCGTGGAACTGCAAAACCAGAGTTATAGTTATGTGGTGTACACCAGACTCTTTTAAACAGATATATTGGTGTCTGATCACTCAGGGAGACACTATTACAGTTTTTTTTACAGCAAAAAATGTCAAAAACAGGATAATACAGAGATTTGACCCTTGGAACTGCATTACCTCAGTTCTATTTTTCTGGCCTACACCAGACTCTTTTAAACAGATATATTTGTGTCTAACCAGTCAGGGAGACACTATTAATGTTTTTTTTACGGCAATAAATGCAAAAAGCAGGATAATACAGAGATTTGACCCATGGAACTGAAAAACCACAGTTCTAATTTTCTGGCATACACCAGATTCTTTTAAACAGATATATTGGTGTCTAAACAGTCAGGAAAACACTATTACTGTTTTTTTTACGGCAATAAATGCAAAAAGCAGGATAATACAGAGATTTGACCCGTGGAACTGCAAAACCACAGTAATAGTTATGTGGCATACACCAGACTCTTTTAAACAGATATATTTGTGTCTGACCAGTCAGGTAGACCCTATTACAGTTTTTTTTTTTTACGGCAAAAAATGCCAAAAGCAGGATAATACAGAGATTTGACCCGTGGAACTGCAAAACCACAGTTATAATTATGTGGCAAACACCAGACTCTTTTAAACAGATATATTGGTGTCTGATCAGTCAGGGAGACACTATTACATTTTTCTTTTACCGCAAAAAATGCCAAAAGCAGGATAATACAGAGATTTGACCCGTGGAACTGCAAAACCACAGTTATAGTTATGTGGCGTACACCAGAATCATTTAAACAGATATATTGGTGTCTGACCCGTCAGGGAGACCCTATTACAGATTTTTTTACAGCAAAAAATGCCAAAAACAGGATAATACAGAGATTTGACCCGTGGAACTGCAAAACCAAAGTTCTATTTTTCTGGCCTACACCAGATTCTTTTCAACAGATATATTGGTGTCTAAACAGTCAGGAAAACACTATTACTCTTTTTTTTTACGGCAAAAAATGCAAAAAGCTGGATAATGCAGAGATTTGACCCGTGGAACTGCAAAACCACAGTTATAATTATGTGGCATACACCAGACTTTTTTAAACAGATATATTGGTGTCTGACCACTCAGGGAGACATTATTACAGTTTTTTTTACGGAAAAAATGCCAAAAGCATGATAATACAGAGATTTTACCCGTGGAAGTGCAAAACCACAGTTATAGCTTTGTGGCATACATCAGAATCTTTTAAACAGATATATTGGTGTCTGACCAGTCAGGGAGACACTATTACAGTTTTTTTTTTTTACGGCAAAAAATGCCAAAAGCAGGATAATACAGAGATTTGACCCGTGGAACTGCAAAACCACAGTTATAATTATGTGGCAAACACCAGACTCTTTTAAACAGATATATTGGTGTCTGATCAGTCAGGGAGACACTATTACATTTTTCTTTTACCGCAAAAAATGCCAAAAGCAGGATAATACAGAGATTTGACCCGTGGAACTGCAAAACCACAGTTATAGTTATGTGGCGTACACCAGAATCATTTAAACAGATATATTGGTGTCTGACCCGTCAGGGAGACCCTATTACAGATTTTTTTACAGCAAAAAATGCCAAAAACAGGATAATACAGAGATTTGACCCGTGGAACTGCAAAACCAAAGTTCTATTTTTCTGGCCTACACCAGATTCTTTTCAACAGATATATTGGTGTCTAAACAGTCAGGAAAACACTATTACTCTTTTTTTTTACGGCAAAAAATGCAAAAAGCTGGATAATGCAGAGATTTGACCCGTGGAACTGCAAAACCACAGTTATAATTATGTGGCATACACCAGACTTTTTTAAACAGATATATTGGTGTCTGACCACTCAGGGAGACATTATTACAGTTTTTTTTACGGAAAAAATGCCAAAAGCATGATAATACAGAGATTTTACCCGTGGAAGTGCAAAACCACAGTTATAGCTTTGTGGCATACATCAGAATCTTTTAAACAGATATATTGGTGTCTGACCAGTCAGGGAGACACTATTACAGTTTTTTTTTCCCGGCAAAAAATGCCAAAAGCAGGATAATACAGAGATTTGACCCGTGGAACTGCAAAACCACAGTAATAGTTATGTGGCATACACCAGACTCTTTTAAACAGATATATTTGTGTCTGACCAGTCAGGGAGACCCTATTACAGTTTTTTTTTTTTACGGCAAAAAATGCCAAAAGCAGGATAATACAGAGATTTGACCCGTGGAACTGCAAAACCACAGTTATAATTATGTGGCAAACACCAGACTCTTTTAAACAGATATATTGGTGTCTGATCAGTCAGGGAGACACTATTACATTTTTCTTTTACCGCAAAAAATGCCAAAAGCAGGATAATACAGAGATTTGACCCGTGGAACTGCAAAACCACAGTTATAATTATGTGGCATACACCAGACTCTTTTAAACAGATATATTGGTGTCTGACCAGTCAGGGAGACACTATTACACTTTTTTTTTTACAGCAAAAAAAGCCAAAAACAGGATAATACAGAGATTTGACGCGTGGAGCTGCAAAACCACAGTTATAGTTATGTGGCGTACACCAGAATCTTTTAAACAGATATATTCTGATCATTCACGATCTTTTCATTACAAACAAACTCTCCTTCCTCGCCATCACCGAAACCTGGCTCACCCCCTCTGACACAGCCTCCCCAGCTGCCCTTTCATATGGCGGATTCCACCTTTCCCACACCCCCCGCCCCAATGGCAAACATGGTGGAGGCGTAGGTTTCCTCCTATCAGAACTCTGCGCTTTCACCAAAATCCCACTGCCACCCTCCGTTACACTCCCCTCTTTTGAGGTGCACTGTGTGCGCATCTATTCCCCCTCCAACCTCCAACTGGCCGTCGTTTACCGACCCCCAGGGCAAGCCACCACCTTCTTAGACCATTTCACTACCTGGCTGCTTCATTTCCTTTCCACTGACATCCCCACTATCATAATGGGTGACTTCAACATCCCCATTGACACTCTCCACTCGTCTGTCTCTAAGCTCCTATCCCTCACTTCCTCCTTTGGACTCACTCAATGGTCTTCCACACCCACCCACAAAGATGGCCACACACTGGACCTCATCTTCACCCGCCTCTGTTCCCTATCTAACCTGTCTAACTCACCACTCCCTCTCTCTGACCATAACCTCCTCACATTCTCTACCCTCTCCTCTCCGGGTGCACAATCCCCACTCCACAAACTCACACACCCTCGCAGAAATCTCAAACACCTTGACCTACACTCTCTCTCTGAATCCCTCCTTCCTCTCACAGACATAAATTCCTTACACGATGCAGACGTTGCTGCTGCTTCATATAACACCACAATAGCTTCAGCTCTTGACTCGATCGCCCCTCTCACACACACCACACCTCGCACATTCAACAGGCAACCCTGGCACACTAAACTTACCAAAGAACTGCGCTGGGCCTCCAGGGTTGCGGAGCAGAGATGGAAAAGGTCTCACTCCATCGAGCACTTCATCGCATTCAAGCAATCCCTCACTAATTTCAAGTCCGCACTCACTACAGCAAAACAAACCTACTTCTCATCTCTCATATCCTCCCTATCTCACAACCCTAAACAGCTATTTAACACTTTCAACTCTCTCCTTCGTCCCCCAGCACCTCCTCCCTCTTCTCTCATCTCAGCCGACGACTTTGCCTCATTCTTCAAACAGAAGATTGACACCATCAGACAAAACTTTGGCCTAAAGTCCACACAACCCCTCCTCATATCTACTCAACCCTCCTCCTCCAAACCCCACTTCTCCACCATTACAGAAGGTCAAGTCTCCTCTTTACTCTCCAAATCACACCTCACCACCTGCGAACTTGACCCAATCCCATCCCACCTCATCACTAACCTCACCACAGTCTTCATCCCAACCCTAACCCACCTCTTCAATCTATCACTAACAACCGGAGTCTTCCCCTCATGTTTCAAACATGCCGCAATCACACCCATCCTCAAAAAGCCCTCCCTTGACCCTTCCTCTCTGACCAGCTACCGCCCCATATCACTCCTCCCCTTTGCCTGACTTCTAGAACAACATGTCCACCTTGAACTGTCCTCCCACCTATCCTCCTGCTCCCTCTTCGACCGTCTACAATCTGGCTTCCGACCGCATCACTCGACTGAAACTGCCCTGACCAAAGTCACCAACGACCTACTAAATGCCAAATCCAAGCAACACTACTCCATCCTCCTCCTTCTGGACCTGTCATCTGCCTTTGACACAGTGGACCATTCCCTCTTACTCCAGATTCTCTCATCTCTTGGCATCACGGACTTGGCTCTATCTTGGATCTCCTCATACTTAACAGACAGGACATTCAGCGTCTCCCACTCACGCACCACCTCCTCATCTCGCCCCCTATCTGTCGGTGTCCCCCAAGGTTCAGTTCTAGGACCTCTGCTCTTCTCCATCTACACCTTCGGCCTGGGACAGCTCATAGAGTCTCACGGCTTTCAGTATCACCTCTATGCTGACGACACACAGATCTACCTCTCTGGACCCGATATCTCCTCCCTACTAACCAGAATCCCACAATGTCTGTCCGCCATCTCATCCTTCTTCTCCGACAGATTTCTAAAACTCAACATGGATAAAACAGAGTTCATCATCTTTCCACCCTCTCATTCACATCCCCCATCCGACCTATCCATCAACGTCAATGGCTGTTCACTCTCCCCAGTCCCACAAGCTCGCTGCCTTGGGGTAACCCTGGACTCTGATCTCTCCTTCAAGCCACATATCCAAGCCCTTTCCTCTTCCTGCCGACTCCAACTCAAAAACATCTCCCGGATCCGTGCATTCCTCAGCAAAGACTCTGCAAAAACACTAGTGCATGCCCTCATCATATCCCGCCTCAACTACTGCAACCTCCTGCTCCGTGGCCTCCCTTCCAACACTCTTGCACCTCTCCAATCTATCCTAAACTCTGCTGCTCGACTAATCCACCTGTCCCCCCGCTATTCCCCGGCCTCTCCTCTCTGTCAATCCCTTCACTGGCTCCCCATTGCCCAGAGAATTCAGTTCAAAACCCTAACCATGGCATACAAAGCCATCCACAACCTGTCTCCCCCATACATCTGTGACCTAGTCTCCCGGTACTTACCTGCACGCAACCTCCGATCCTCACAAGATCTCCTTCTCTACTCCCCTCTTATCTCCTCCTCCCACAATCGTATACAAGATTTCTCCCGTGCCTCCCCCCTACTCTGGAACTCTCTACCCCAACATATCAGACTCTCGCCGACCGTGGAAACCTTCAAAAGGAACCTGAAGACCCACCTCTTTTGACAAGCCTACAACCTGCAGTAAACACCACTGCACGACCAGCTCTACCCTCACCTAATGTATCCTCACCCATCCCTTGTAGACTGTGAGCCCTCGCGGGCAGGATCCTCGCTCCTCCTGTACCAGTCGCTGACTCGTTTTGTTAAGATTATGTAAATGCTTTTGTTATGTATATCCCTATCACATGTAAAGCGCCTTGGAATAAATGGCGCTATAATAATAAATAATAATAATAATAATATTGGTATCTGACCAGTCAGGGAGACCCTATTACAGTTTTTTTTACGGCAAAAAATGCCAAAAACAGGATAATACAGAGATTTGAACCGTGGAACTGCAAAACCAGAGTTGTAATTATGTGATTTACACCAGACTCTTTTAAACAGATATATTGGTGTCTGATCAGTCAGGCAGACAGTATTACAGTTTTTTTACAGCAAAAAATGTCAAAAACAGGATAATACAGAGATTTGACCAGTGGAACTGCATTACCTCAGTTCGATTTTTCTGGCCTACACCAGACTCTTTTAAACAGATATATTGGTGTCTGAACAGTCATGGAGACCCTATTACAGATTTTTTTAAGGCAAAAAATGCCAAAAACAGGATAATACAGAGACTTGACCCGTGGAACTGCAAAACCACAGTTATAGCTTTGTGGCATACATCAGAATCTTTTAAACAGATATATTGGTGTCTGACCAGTCAGGGAGACACTATTACAGTTTTTTTTTCCCGGCAAAAAATGCCAAAAACAGGATAGTACAGAGATTTGAACCGTAGAACTGCAAAACCACAGTTCTAATTTTCTGGCATACACCAGATTCTTTTAAACAGATATATTGGTGTCTAAACAGTCAGGAAAACACTATTACTGTTTTTTTGTACGGCAAAAAGTGCAAAAAGCAGGATAATACAGAGATTTGACCCATGGAACTGCAAAACCACATTTATAGTTATGTGGCATGCACCAGACTCTTTTAAACAGATATATTTGTGTCTGACCAGTCAGGGAGACTCTATTACAGTTTTTTTTTACGGCAAAAAATGCCAAAAGCAGTATAATACAAAGATTTGACCCGTAGAACTGCAAAACCACAGTTATAATTATGTGGCATACACCAGACTCTTTTAAACAGATATATTGGTGTCTGACCAGTCAGGGAGACACTATTACAGTTTTTTTTTTAACAGCAAAAAATGCCAAAAGCAGGATAATACAGAGATTTGACCCGTGGAACTGCAAAACCACAGTTATAGTTATGTGGCGTACACCAGAATCTTTTAAACAGATATATTGGTGTCTGACCAGTCAGGGAGACCCTATTACAGGTTTTTTTACGGCAAAAAATGCCAAAAACAGGATAATACTGAGATTTGACCCGTGGAACTGCAAAACCAAAGTTCTATTTTTCTGGCCTACGCCAGATTCTTTTCAACAGATATATTGGTGTCTAAACAGTCAGGAAAACAATATTACTCTGTTTTTTTACGGCAAAAAATGCAAAAAGCTGGATAACACAGAGATTTGACCCGTGGAATTGCAAAACCAGAGTTATAGTTATGTGGCGTACACCAGACTCTTTTAAACAGATATACTGGTGTCTGACCAGTCAGGGAGACCCTATTACAGTTTTTTTTTATGGCAAAAAATGCCAAACGCAGGATAATACAGAGATTTGACCCATGGAACTGCAAAACCACAGTTATAATTATGTGGCGTACACCAGACTCTTTTAAACAGATATATTTGTGTCTGACCAGTCAGGGAGACACTATTACTGTTTTTTTTATGGCAAAGAATGCCAAAAGCAGGATAATACAGAGATTTGACCCTTGGAACTGCAAAACCACATTTATAGTTATGTGGCATGCACCAGACTCTTTTAAACAGATATATTTGTGTCTGACCAGTCAGGGAGACTCTATTACAGTTTTTTTTTACGGCAAAAAATGCCAAAAGCAGTATAATACAAAGATTTGACCCGTAGAACTGCAAAACCACAGTTATAATTATGTGGCATACACCAGACTCTTTTAAACAGATATATTGGTGTCTGACCAGTCAGGGAGACACTATTACAGTTTTTTTTTTACAGCAAAAAATGCCAAAAGCAGGATAATACAGAGATTTGACCCGTGGAACTGCAAAACCACAGTTATAGTTATGTGGCGTACACCAGAATCTTTTAAACAGATATATTGGTGTCTGACCAGTCAGGGAGACCCTATTACAGGTTTTTTTACGGCAAAAAATGCCAAAAACAGGATAATACTGAGATTTGACCCGTGGAACTGCAAAACCAAAGTTCTATTTTTCTGGCCTACGCCAGATTCTTTTCAACAGATATATTGGTGTCTAAACAGTCAGGAAAACAATATTACTCTGTTTTTTTACGGCAAAAAATGCAAAAAGCTGGATAACACAGAGATTTGACCCGTGGAATTGCAAAACCAGAGTTATAGTTATGTGGCGTACACCAGACTCTTTTAAACAGATATACTGGTGTCTGACCAGTCAGGGAGACCCTATTACAGTTTTTTTTTATGGCAAAAAATGCCAAACGCAGGATAATACAGAGATTTGACCCATGGAACTGCAAAACCACAGTTATAATTATGTGGCGTACACCAGACTCTTTTAAACAGATATATTTGTGTCTGACCAGTCAGGGAGACACTATTACTGTTTTTTTTATGGCAAAGAATGCCAAAAGCAGGATAATACAGAGATTTGACCCTTGGAACTGCAAAACCACAGTTATAGTTATGTGGCGTACATCAGACTCTTTTAAACAGATATATTGGTGTCTGACCAGTCAGGGAGACACTATTACAGTTTTTTTTTACGGCAAAAAATTTCAAAAACAGGATAATACAGAGATTTGACCCATGGAACTGTAAACCACAGTTCTAATTTTCTGGCCTACACTAGATTCTTTTCAACAGATATATTGGTGTCTGACCAGTCAGGGAGACACTATTTCAGTATTTTTTTACAGCAAAAAAATGTCAAAAGCAGGATAATACAGAGATTTGACCTGTGGAACTGCAAAACCACAGTTATAGTTATGTGGCGTACACCAGAATCTTTTAAACAGATATATTGGTGTCTGACCAGTCAGGGAGACACTATTACAGTTTTTTTTACGGCAAAAAATGTCAAAAACAGGATAATACAGAGATTTGACCCGTGGAACTGCAAAACCATAGTTCTATTTTTCTGGCCTACACCAGACTCTTTTAAACAGAAATATTGGTGTCTGAACAGTCAGGGAGACACTATTACTGTTTTTTTTAACGGCAAAAAATGCAAAAATCAGGATAATATAGAGATTTGACCAGTTGAACTGCAAAACCACAGTTCTATTTTTCTGGCCTACACCAGACTCTTTTAAACAGATATATTGGTGTCTGAACAGTCAGGGAGACACTATTACTGTTTTTTTTACGACAAAAAATGTCAAAAACAGGATAACATAGAGATTTGACCTGTTGAACTGCAAAACCGCAGTTCTATTTTTCTGGCCTACACCAGACTCTTTTAAACAGATATATTGGTGTCTGAACAGTCAGGGAGACACTATTACTGTTTTTTTTTACGGCAAAAAATGCAAAAAGCAGGATAATACAGAGATTTGACCCGTGGAACTGCAAAACCACAGTTATAGTTATGTGGCGTACACCAGACTCTTTTAAACAGATATATTGGTGTCTGACCAGTCAGGGAGACACTATTACAGTTTTTTTACGGCAAAAAATGCCATAAACAGGATTATACAGAGATTTGACCGGTTAAACTGCAAAGCCACAGCTCTATTTTTCTGGCCTACACCAGACTCTTTTAAACAGATATATTGGTGTCTGAACAGTCACAGACGCACTCAATTTTTTTTTAGGGGGGGTGAATACCGAAAGGTTAATTAGACGCGTATTTGGACAGTCTGACTGAGGAAAAAAAAAATACAGGATTTAGATGAAAAAAAAAAAATTTTCCTGGCCCCTGAGACCTGGGGTGCTAAGTCTAGCAATTTGACCAACAGGAGCACACAGGACTGTAATGCAGCGTGTGATGTTATAACCACTGTGTCCCCTATACAGCCTGCCTGCCTGCCTGATATCTGGGATGGATATTAGTCCTGATAAGGACTGTTTGTTTGATTTGGCAGGCTTTAGAGATCCTACACTACCTATTTCGCACTATAAATCTCTCCCTAACTCAGTAGCACTGACCCTACACTGGCTGATCCGGAGCGACTGTGTCCAAGATGGTGGCGCCCGGTTTTAAATACTCGAGGTGACGCTGTGTGGCCAGCCAATCACTGTAATGCCCACAAACAACATGGCTGCGGCATTACAGTGACTGGCTGGCAATCCCTGCATGTTCATTGGCTCTTTAAAGAGCGCCAAACGTGCAGGGCGGAGACCCGAGCTCCCGCCCGAGTAACCCGGAAATGCTCGGTGCTCGCCGAACATCCCGAGTAGTGTTGAGCCACCCCCGTAGTATTCGAGTTCGGTTTGGTTCGTCGAACACCCGTATGTTCGCAGAACTGTTCGTCGAACTGTTCGTCGGACACCGTCGAACACCGTTAAAACCAATGGCAGGCAAACAAAAACACATAGAAACATATAGAAAACACTTCAAAGGTGTCCAAAAGCTGACAAACTGCTCAGAAGACACAAATAACACATGGAAAAGTGACAAGTACATATAGTCATGCGAAAAGAAAAGAGGTGGAGGAGTAAAAGGAGGGGGAGACACAGATATAAGCATGTCATGCCCTTCTAAAACCAAAAAAGTGCGAAGCCGACACGGCCAGTCCGTTCCTGCCCATGCGACCTTCATGTCGCCGGGTTTGTGCCAGAGCCGCGGTGGACCCTGACGGCCAGCCCCCCTCTCCCAATACTGGTGCCTGTCCGCTGGTGGGTCGAGCGAGCCCCCCTGCGGTGGAGGCAGGTCTAAGCTTTTTCATTTAAATTGTCTCTCTAATTTGAATGAGTACACTTTAAATCCTTTTACAAGGATCTATTGAAGGGCAAGTCTCATGCCAGCAGCCGCGGTAATTTCAGCTCCAGTTGCGTCCACTAAAGCTGCTGCAGTTAAAAAGCTTTTATAAGGATCGAGCATGGCAGTCCACCGCAAGGCCTCCTACCGCCAGTCCCAGCCCCTGTGCCTTGGGGTGCCTCCCCGATGCTCTTCACTGAGTGTAGCGGGGGCCCGAACCATTTCCTTTGAAAAAATTAAGTGTCCAAACTACAGGTGGTGTAGCTTGCTTAACAGCTGGGATAATCCGCTGACTAGCAGACACTTCTACTAGGCACAAAGTATTTCCTGGGCTAGATGCAGTTAAAAATTTGTAATTAGATACTCTCGTTGGATGCTGAGAAAGCATTCCTTAGAGTCTCCTGGCACGCCATATATTATTCTCTTAAAAAGCTTGGGGTAGGGGTCTAGGGGACCCTTTTATAGGCAAAATCACGGCCCTGTTTCGCAATACGTCACCTAGGCTGAAGATAAGTGGAACATTTTCATCACCTTTCAAGATCACCAATGGGACAAGACAGGGATATCCTCTGTCCCCTCTCTTATACATCCTAGTGACGGAACACCTGCTCTCATCAATTTGCCATAACCCCAATATTAGGTGCATTGAGGTGGGAGGGCCCGAGTACAAGTGCTCTGCATTTGCTGATGATGTCCTAGTATATATCACTCAATCACATATATCCATCGCTGCTGTTATGGCTGAAATAGATCACTTTGTTACATGGTCAAATTTTAAAATCAATGCAGCGAAGTCTGAGGCCCTCGATGTCTCCCTCCCCAAATCCATACAGGATTCCATCCAGTCCAACTTTTCCTTTGCCTGGCCCTCCCAGGGTATCAAATACTTAGGAATTCGTATTCATAGAGACCTCTCCCGTCTATGTTATCTTAATTTTGGGCCCTTTATTGAACAACTCCATACAGACCACGGTTGGCAAGTTAGAACTGTAAGATTCACTACGTGAACCACTGGTGTTTTGTGGAAAAGCGCATGTTCACTGTGCTCCAAATTATTATGCAAAAAGTGATTAGGAGTGATAAGGTAAAAATTTTTTTGTTTGTCAGTTAAACTCATTGATGGTGATGTGTGTCAGGGCTCTTTATATCACTGTAAGCAATTGCAGACACCTGTGCTAATTAGTTTGGCAGGTGTGTCCAATGAAAGGCAAGACTACTTAAGAAAGCTGTCCCACATTATTAAGCAGCCTACATTTTCTGCCAAAATGGGAAAGAAAAAGGATGTGTCGGCTGCTGAGAAGCAACAAATTGTGGAGTGTTTAGGTCAAGGCATGACTACAATCAACATTGCCAAGACACTTCATCCTGATCATCGCACAATCAAGAAGTATGTAACTGATTCACAGTACACACGTGTGCGTGCTGATAAGGGAAAATTGAGGACTCTTTCCTACCATCAATTACGTCAGGTTAAAAGAGCAGCGGCAAAAAAGCCTTGTCATAGCAGCAGACAAGTTTTTGAAGCTGCTGGTGCCTCAAACGTCCCCCGAACAACAAGATGCAGGGTCCTTCAGAGGTTTGCAGCTGTGAGTAAGCCATCCTGTCGACCTCCTCTATCCACTGTACACAAGCAGAAACGGCTCCAGTGGACCAAACAATACATGAAGACTGACTTCAAAACTGTTCTGTTCACCGATGAGTGCCATGCAACACTCGATGGTCCAGATGGATGGAGTGGAGGATGGCTGGTTGATGGACACCCCATGCAAACACGGCTACGGCGCCAACAAGGAGGAGGTGGAGTAATGTTTTGGGCTGGAATCATAGGAAGAGAGATTGTCGGCCACTTTAGGATCCCTGAAGTGGTAAAGATGAACTCCATAATGTATGTGGAGTTTCTCAAACAGCACTTCCTGCCATGGTTCAAGAAGAAGAACCGTGTATTCCGCAGCAAGATCATTTTCATGCATGATAATGCACCGTCTCATGCTGCACATAACACATCTGCATCTCTGGCTGATATGGGCATAAAAGGGGACAAACTTATGGTGTGACCCCCATGCTCCCCTGACCTCAACCCCATTCAGAACCTCTGGAGCATCATCAAAAGGAGTGTCTATGATGGCGGGAGGCAGTTCACATCTAAGCAACAGCTCTGGGAGGGTATTCTGTCCTCATACAACACAATTGAAGCAGAAACCATCCAAAACCTGACAAATTCAATGGAAGAGAGCGTTCAGAAGCTCCTTTCAAACAAAGGGTCCTACGTGCAAATGTAACATCACCTAGAATAAAGTTTTGAGTTGAAAACTGTTTGATTTCAGTTTGTAATAACCTGCTAATGCTTATAATTTCAAAAACGACCATTTTTTTGTTCTTTATTAAAATGAAAAGGTTGATCGAAGATTGTGGGGGATCTAAGAGTGTGGCAACCCAGTAGTCAGGATTATTTCGAATTCTGACAATCTGAGGTTCATGTTTCAGGCAGTGCAGCAAGAAGGCACTCATGTGTCTTGCGCATCTAGGAGCCCCAAAATTATTTTCTGGGCTAGATGCAGCTAAAAATTATTATTAATTTGAAAGCTGGTGAAGCTTAGTATAGATGGCCTTATAGAATCAGTACTGCAAACTGCTAAAAAGCCCAAATTATTTTCCAGCCATGATACAGATAAACATGATTACTAATTTTAAATCTGGTGGAGTTTAGTTTAGATGGCCTAATAGAATCAGTACTGCACACAGCTACAAGGCCCAAATTATTTTCCAGCCAAGATACAGATAAACACGATTAGTAATTTGAAAGCTTAAAACGGTTGGTGAGGTGATTTTAACAAATCATCAAGCATTACTCTCCCAAGGATGACACAGGGGTAGAAAAGTCCTTTCGGATCCATGATTTGTTCATCTTTATGAACGTGAGTCTGTCTACATTATCAGTGGAGAGCTGCGGGAGCTTATCTGTCTGCACACCACCAGCAGTGCTGAACACACGTTCAGACAGAACGCTGGCTGCGGGGCATGACAAGATCTCCAAGGCGTAAGTGGTGAGCTCCGGCCATTTATCCCGATTGGAAGCCCAAAAAGAGCAAGGGTCCAGTGACACAGTCATGGCTTCAATGTTTACTTGGAGATACTCCTGTACCATCGTCTCTAGGCGTTGACTATGTGTCAGACTTCTTGTCTCCTGTGGCCTTGCAAAGGATGGGCTAAAAAAGTGGTGAAATGATTCCGCAAAATTGATGTTACCAGCAGATACTGTGTTTCTGTTATGTTTTGAGTGCTGAACACTCGACGGTCCCACGGATGGCAAGTTGGAACTGTGAGATTCACTACGTGCACCACTGGTGTTTTGTGGGAAAGCACATGTAAGATTCTGCAACAGTCTCTGCTGATACTCCATCATGCGTGCATCCCTTTCTATGGCAGGAATAATTTCTGCAAATTTACTTTTGTACCGGGGATCTAACAGTGTGGCAACCCAGTAGTCAGGATTATTTCTAATTATCACAATTCGAGGGTCATGTTGCATGTAGTGCAGCAAGAAGGCACTCATGTGTCTTGCTCATCCAGGAGCACCAAGTCCCTGTTGTGTTGGTGGCGAGGTACCAATCATGCTTCCTTCCTCTGCCCTCTCCCCCAAACCTCGCACAACAGAAATGTGATCAAGGTCTCCCTCATCTGATGAGTCTTCCATCAGTTCGTCCTCCACTTCTTCCTCGGCTCCTGCACCTTCCTCTCTAGTTTGGCTGCTACCATGCGCCCTGGTAAAACCATCTCCCCCACCCTCACATGCCTGCCGCCTTGGTGCTGCCGACCGTCTGGACCTTGCAGATGTTAGCCCTTCCGCATACAACTCCTCCTCCTCTACTTCCTCCACCTCCTCTTGTGCCACCACCTGACTCCGAAGTCTGTTTAACATGTGCTCCAGCATGTAAATCACCGGAAAAGTCATGCTGATAATGGCATCGTCAGCACTAAACATCTTCGTCGCCATTTCAAAACTGTGCAGAAGGGTGCATAGGTCCCTGATCTGAGACCACTCCTCCAGCGTGATTTGCCCCACCTCTGGATCTCGTTGGCCCAGGCTATACGTCAGAACATATTGCACCAGGGCTTGTCGGTGCTGCCACAGTCGCTGCAACATGTGCAGAGTTGAATTCCCCCGGGTAGGCACATCACATTTTAGCCGGTGAAGTGGCAGGCCCAACGACTTCTGTAGAGATGTAAGTCGCTGAGCTGCAGGATGCGAATGGCGGAAGTGAGCACACAGCGACCGTGCCCTCTGCAGAAGGCCATCTAGCCTGGGATAGTGAGCTAAAAATTGCTGGACAACAAGTTTCAACACGTGAGCCATACAAGGCACGTGTGTGACATTGCCCCGGCGAAGGGCCGCACCCAGGTTTGCAGCATTGTCGCACACGGCCTTCCCTGGTTTCAGGTCCAGTGGAGACAAACATTCATGAAACTGGTTCTGACCACAACTCCTCAGCTGTGTGACTCACATTTCCCAGACATTTCAAAGTAAAAACCGCCTGATGACGTTGAGCCCTGCTGCCAGCATAGTAAGGAGGTGTGCAGGATCCCTTCTGCGCAGTTAGAAAGCTTGTGGCATGACCAGACAGGTTTTGGTTGCAGGTGGAGGACCGAGAGGAGGTTGAGGAGGCAGAAGCAGTGGAGGAACTTCGAGATAAAGAGGATTGACGCACAACTCGTGGGGACGGCAAGACTTGGACAGCAGCCCCTTGTCCTGCTGTCACCATAGTTACCCAGCGCCCAGTCAGCGACATGTAACGCCCCTGTCCATGCCTACTCGTCCAAGTGTCTGTGGTGAAATGCACCCTGTCACACACAGAGTTTCTCAAAGAAGCGGTGATGTTGTGTGCGACATGCTGGTGGAGCGCAGGCACACCTTTCTTTGAGAAGTAGTGCCGACTGGGCATCTGGTACTGGGGCACTGCGACGGACATAAGATCTTGAAAATCCTCTGTGTCCACCAGGCGGAAAGGCAGCATTTCTGTAGCCAAGAGCTTGCAGATGGTGAAATTCAACCTCTTAGCTTTGTCATGGCTAGGAGGAAATGGTCGTTTACTTGTCCACATCTGAGGGACCGAGGTCTGGCTGTTATGCTTAGAAGGGGTTGAGAAGGGTGTCCCCGGCAAACTGCCGGTCTGTGAGGAAGATGCAGGCGGACATGTTAGGTTGCCTTGATCCAAAGGTTGTGCTATCGATGTCGGACAGCCCTGAAAACCAGCTGGTGTTTCCACCTCCAAAGAAAATGATGACCTGCCAATCACACTGGCTGTTGCAGGTAAAGAGGTGGCAGGTCTGCGTCCCAAAACAGGTGTGACTGCTGTCCCCCCAGTCACAGAGGATGAAGAGGCCGCGGATGCACAAGATGTTGCAGACGGTGGTTGGCCCGGCCGGCTAGGCCACATTGTAGCACAGTGAGCTTCCCACTGCAACTTTTGCTTCATATCCATGTGCCAGTTCATGCATGAAGTACTCAAACTATGTATTTTTTGGCCTCTACTTAGCTTTAGCCGACAAATGTTACAGATAACACGAGTTGGGTCATCTTTATCGATCTGAAAAAATGCCCAGGCTATGCAAGGCTTAGCACCCATGCGACCTGAAGAGCCACCACGACTTGTGGTCAGAGGCAGAATTGTATTTGAGGATGCAGTTGTTGACGTGCTTCCAGTACTACGTCTCTGTCCAGGAAGGCGCAACCTGACCTCGTCGTCACTAGCACCCTCCTCCACCTCCTCTGCTGACCTCATTGACTGGCTGACTGTGGGTTGACAGTAAGTGGGATCTCCAACCTCGTCATCATCACCCTGTGTGTTATCACACCCATCGTCCTCAGAGCCAACCTCTTCCTGCCCTGACAAAAAACTCAAGTTGTTGCTCCAATCAGGTATTTGAGTCTCATCATCGTCTTCCTCATTGTCTCCACCAACAGGAGTTACAGTTTGGGAACGAGGGTCTACATTATGGTCAGAACTAGAGATGAGCGTTGTTCTACTCGAACTGTTCGCCAATCTCAAATTCGATCTATTTTGGGCGGTGTTCGAGCCGTTCGGCGAACACGAACAATTTGAGAAAAATTCGGCTGTTCCAGGTTATGTTCGATAACTGTTCGTGCACCAAAATCATAACTGGATTTTTTCTCAGTAATGATGAAAATTAATGTTAATACGCAGTTTGAGTGTACAGCGGGGTGGGGGGAGGGGAGGGGATGGATCTCTGCAGGAACAATGAAGATCTCCATTTTTTTTTCTCTTTCCCGCATTTGCAGTGGGGAGGTGCAATCTGTCAGCCTATCAGCAGTGCACACACGGAGCGAAGTGCTTTTTTTCACACAAGCAAGGGCATGTGTCATTGGCAGTGTATGTCACATGTCCTTGCCCTATAAGACCAAGCCATTTTCCCCGTCGCCACCATTTTCTCACTGCTGCAGCTGCGTGTTAGACGGACCGCTGTTGCTGTGTGCACTATACCTTGTTAATTTCAAGCCAATTTTCGCACAAATCTACAGATAGCTTGGGAGTAGGGAATAGTTGTGATTGCAGTCCTTTTAAGGACTAGGTTACAGCATTTCCTACGACTTTTATCAGGCAGGTCTGTGCTCTTAAATAGATAGATTGTGGGAGTAAAGACTAATTGTAATTGGAGTCCTTTTCAGGACTAGGTTACATCAGTTCCTATCAGTTTTTGCCAGGCAGGTCTGTGCCAGTGCTGTGCAAGTTTTTTTCACAGCATTTGGCTGAATCTAGCAAAGCTAATCCTTTTTGGCCTATTGCAGAGTGTGTTAGTCAGTGGAGTAGCCTATCTGTGTTGCAAGATATACCACCTGTGTATAGAATACCAATTTTTTTACTGCACCTAGTGAAGTAAAATCTTTTGGGCATAGCATCATTCTATTAGTCCATCTATACTGACCTCCATCAGGTTGCAAATTAAAACTAATTTTTATCTGCATCTACAGTACCTCTGAAAAAATATTTGGGCTTCTAGCAGTGTGTGGGACTTGTTCTATTAGTCCATCTATACTGACCTCCATCAGGTTGCAAACTGAATATATTTTTTTCTGCATCTACCTCTGAAAAAATATTGGGCTTCTAGCTGTGTGTGGGTCTTGTTCTATTAATCCATCTATACTGACCTCCATCAGGTTGCAAACTGAATATAATTTTTTTCTGCATCTAGCTCTGAAAAAATATTTGGCCTTCTAGTAGTGTGTCGGACTTTCTCTATTAGTCCATCTATACTGACCTCCATCAGGTTGCAAATTAAAACTAATTTTTATCTGCATCTACAGTACCTCTGAAAAAATATTTGGGCTTCTAGTAGTGTGTCGGACTTTCTCTATTAGTCCATCTATACTGACCTCCATCAGGTTGCAAAATGAATATAATTTTTTTCTGCATCTAGCTCTGAAAAAATATTTGGCCTTCTAGTAGTGTGTCGGACTTTCTCTATTAGTCCATCTATACTGACCTCCATCAGGTTGCAAATTAAAACTAATTTTTATCTGCATCTACAGTACCTCTGAAAAAATATTTGGGCTTCTAGCAGTGTGTGGGACTTGTTCTATTAGTCCATCTATACTGACCTCCATCAGGTTGCAAACTGAATATATTTTTTTCTGCATCTACCTCTGAAAAAATATTGGGCTTCTAGCTGTGTGTGGGTCTTGTTCTATTAATCCATCTATACTGACCTCCATCAGGTTGCAAACTGAATATATTTTTTTCTGCATCTACCTCTGAAAAAATATTTGGCCTTCTAGTAGTGTGTCGGACTTTCTCTATTAGTCCATCTATACTGACCTCCATCAGGTTGCAAATTAAAACTAATTTTTATCTGCATCTACAGTACCTCTGAAAAAATCTTTGGGCTTCTAGCAGTGTGTGGGACTTGTTCTATTAGTCCATCTATACTGAACTCCATCAGGTTGCAAACTGAATATATTTTTTTCTGCATCTACCTCTGAAAAAATATTGGGCTTCTAGCTGTGGGTGGGTCTTGTTCTATTAATCCATCTATACTGACCTCCATCAGGTTGCAAACTGAATATATTTTTTTCTGCATCTACCTCTGAAAAAATATTTGGCCTTCTAGTAGTGTGTCGGACTTTCTCTATTAGTCCATCTATACTGACCTCCATCAGGTTGCAAAGTAAAACTAATTTTTATCTGCATCTACAGTACCTCTGAAAAAATATTTGGGCTTCTAGCAGTGTTTGGGACTTGTTCTATTAGTCCATCTATACTGACCTCCATCAGGTTGCAAACTGAATATAGTTTTTTCTGCATCTACCTCTGAAAAAATATTGGGCTTCTAGCTGTGTGTGGGTCTTGTTCTATTAATCCATCTATACTGACCTCCATCAGGTTGCAAACTGAATATATTTTTTACTGCATCTACCTCTGAAAAAATATTTGGCCTTCTAGTAGTGTGTCGGACTTTCTCTATTAGTCCATCTATACTGACCTCCATCAGGTTGCAAATTAAAACTA
Organism: Phyllobates terribilis; assembly: GCF_046119375.1. Taxonomy (NCBI): domain Eukaryota; kingdom Metazoa; phylum Chordata; class Amphibia; order Anura; family Dendrobatidae; genus Phyllobates; species Phyllobates terribilis. The sequence goes on from NW_027362761.1 coordinate 257,280,035, forward strand.
ATTTTTATCTGCATCTACAGTACCTCTGAAAAAATATTTGGGCTTCTAGCTGTGTGTGGGACTTGTTGTATTAGTCCATCTATACTGACCTCCATCAGGTTGCAAACTGAATATATTTTTTTCTGCATCTACCTCTGAAAAAATATTTGGCCTTCTAGTAGTGTGTCGTACTTTCTCTATTAGTCCATCTATACTGACCTCCATCAGGTTGCAAATTAAAAATAATTTTTATCTGCATCTACAGTACCTCTGAAAAAATATTTGGGCTTCTAGCTGTGTGCGGGACTTGTTGTATTAGTCCATCTATACTGACCTCCATCAGGTTGCAAACTCAATATATTTTTTTCTGCATCTACTTCTGAAAAAATATTTGGCCTTCTAGTAGTGTGTCGGACTTTCTCTATTAGTCCATCTATACTGACCTCCATCAGGTTGCAAATTCAAAATAATTTTTTTCTGCATCTAACCCAGCCAATAGTTTTGGCCTAATACCACAGTTTGGCCACTCAGCTCTGCTCGGTTACCATCCATTGTTTTTTTGTGCAAACAACTCCAGAGTTGTGAATTAGTTAACCACCAAAATGAGTGGAAAAAGGCCTGCTGCTGGTGGAAAGGGGAATAGACGTGTTGGGAAGGGGAAAAAAGGTTGTGTCCGTGGGGTAGTTGTTAAAGCAACAGTAACATCTGCAGAAGAAAGACCATCTTCCAGCCAAACTAAAATGTCTACTTCTTTTAGCGGACAATGTGATAAGATCCCTTTCTTACGGCCACGCCAATCGCTACAAATTCCAGATGAGGCACAAAAACAGCAGGTGCTTCAACGGATATCAAATGCTCCTTTAAGTGGGCTCTCCTCCACATCAACTTCAACATCACAAATACTCCAGTCCTCAAAGGTGTCACCCAAATCGCACTTGCTTCCTCACAGCTCCCAAATCTCCAGCTGCCCGTCTGAGTATGAGGTAGAACAGATGGTTGAGTCTGCAGAGCTGTTTACTCATACTATAGCCTGGGAATCAGAGGTCGACTCCAGCGCTTCTGTGAATCCAGACGAGGAAATGATCTGCACTGATGCCCAGAATCTTTATGAGTCGGATCCAGGACCAGACGCAGAAGGTTCTGACCATAATGTAGACCCTCATTCCCAAACTGTAACTCCTGTTGGTGGAGACAATGAGGAAGACGATGATAAGACTCAAATACCTGATTGGAGCGACAACTTTAGTTTTTTGTCAGGGCAGGAACAGGTTGGCTCTGAGGACGACGGGTGTGATAACGCACAGGGTGATGATGATGAGGTCGGAGATCCCACTTACTGTCAACCCACAGTCAGCCAAGAGATGAGGTCAGCAGAGGAGGTGGAGGAAGATGCTAGTGACGACGAGGTCAGGTTGCGCCTTCCTGGACAGAGACGTAGTACTGGAAGCACGTCAACAACTGCATCCTCAAACACAACTCTGCCTCTCACCACAAGTCGTGGTGGCTCTTCAGGTCGCATGGGTGCTAAGCCTTGCATAGCCTGGGCATTTTTTCAGATCAATAAAGATGACCCAACTCGTGTTATCTGTAACATTTGTCAGCAAAAGCTAAGTAGAGGCCAAAAAATACATAGTTTGAGTACTTCATGCATGAACCGGCACATGGACATGAAGCATAAGTTGCAGTGGGAAGCTCAGTGTGCTACAATGCGGCCTAGTCGGCCGGGCCAACCACCGTCTGCCATATCTTGTGCATCCGCAGCCTCTTCATCCTCTGTGACTGGGGGGACAGCAGTCACACCTGTTTTGGGGCGCAGACCTGCCACCTCTTTACCCGCAACAGCCAGCGTGATTGGCAGGTCATCATTTTCTTTGGAGGTGGTAACACCAGCTGGTGTTGAGCGCTGTCCGACATCGATAGCACCACCTTTGGATGAAGGCAACCTAACATGTCCGCCTGCATCTTCCTCACAGACCGGCAGTTTGCCGGGGACACCCTTATCAACCCCGTCTAAGCACAATAGCCAGCCCTCGGTCCCTCAGATGTGGACAAGTAAAAGACCATTTCCTCCTAGCCATGAGAAAGCTAAGAGGTTGAATTTCACCATCTGCAAGCTCTTGGCTACAGAAATGCTGCCTTTCCGCCTGGTGGACACAGAGGATTTTCGAGACCTTATGTCCGTCGCAGTGCCCCAGTACCAGATGCCCAGTCGGCACTACTTCTCAAAGAAAGGTGTGCCTGCGCTCCACCAGCATGTCGCACACAACATCACCGCTTCTTTGAGAAACTCTGTGTGTGACAGGGTGCATTTCACCACAGACACTTGGACGAGTAGGCATGGACAGGGGCGTTACATGTCGCTGACTGGGCACTGGGTAACTATGGTGACAGCAGGACAAGGGGCTGCTGTCCAAGTCTTGCCGTCCCCACGAGTTGTGCGTCAATCCTCTTTATGTCAAAGTTCCTCCACTGCTTCTGCCTCCTCAACCTCCTCTCGGTCTTCCACCTGCACCCAAAGCCTGTCTGGTCATGCCACAAGCTTTCTAACTGCGCAGAAGGGATCCTGCACACCTCCTTACTATGCTGGCAGTAGGGCTCAATGTCATCAGGCGGTTTTTACATTGAAATGTCTGGGAAATGTGAGTCACACAGCTGAGGAGTTGTGTTCAGCTCTGGAGAACCAATTTCATGAATGGTTGTCTCCACTGGACCTGAAACCAGGGAAGGCCGTGTGCGACAATGCTGCAAACCTGGGTGCGGCCCTTCGCCGGGGCAATGTCACACACGTGCCTTGTATGGCTCACGTGTTGAACCTGGTTGTCCAGCAATTTTTAGCCCACTATCCCAGACTAGATGGCCTTCTGCAGAGGGCACGGTCGCTGTGTGCTCACTTCCGCCGTTCGCATCCCGCAGCTCAGCGACTTACATCTCTACAGAAGTCGTTGGGCCTGCCACTTCACCGGCTAAAATGCGATGTGCCTACCCGGTGGAATTCAACTCTGCACATGTTGCAGCGACTGTGGCAGCACCGACAAGCCCTGGTGCAATACGTTCTGACGTATAGCCTGGGCCAACGAGATTCAGAGGTGGGGCAAATCACGCTGGAGGAGTGGTCTCAGATCAGGGACCTATGCACCCTTCTGCACAGTTTTGAAATGGCGACGAAGATGTTTAGTGCTGACGATGCCATTATCAGCATGACTATTCCGGTGATTTACATGCTGGAGCACATGTTAAACAGAATTCGGAGTCAGGTGGTGGCACAAGAGGAGGTGGAGGAAGTAGAGGAGGAGGAGTTGTATGCGGAAGGGCTAACATCTGCAAGGTCCAGAAGGTCGGCAGCACCAAGGCGGCAGGCATGTGAGGGTGGGGGAGATGGTTTTACCAGGGCGCATGGTAGCAGCCAAACTAGTGAGGAAGGTGCAGGAGCCCAGGAAGAAGTGGAGGACGAACTGATGGAAGACTCATCAGATGAGCGAGACCTTGATCACATTTCTGTTGTGCGAGGTTGGGGGGAGAGGACAGAGGAAGGAAGCATGATTGTTACCTCGCCACCAACACAACAGGGACTTGGTGCTCCTGGATGCGCAACACACATGAGTGCCTTCTTGCTGCACTACCTGCAACATGACCCTCAAATTGTGAGAATTAGAAATAATCCTGACTACTGGGTTGCCACACTGTTAGATCCCCGGTACAAAAGTAAATTTGCAGAAATTATTCCTGCCATAGAAAGGGATGCACGCATGCAGGAGTATCAGCAGAGACTGTTGCAGAATCTTACATGTGCTTTTCCACAAAATACCAGTGGTGCACGTAGTGAATCTCACAGTTCCAACTTGCCAACCGTGGGACCGTCAAGTGTTCAGCACTCAAACCGTAACAGAACCACAGTATCTGCTGGTAACATCAATTTTGCGGAATCATTTCACCACTTTTTTAGCCCATCCTTTGCAAGGCCACAGGAGACAAGAAGTCTGACACATAGTCAACGCCTAGAGACGATGGTACAGGAGTATCTCCAAGTAAACATTGAAGCCACGACTGTGTCACTGGACCCTTGCTCTTTTTGGGCTTCCAATCTGGATAAATAGCCGGAGCTAGCCACTTACGCCTTGGAGATCTTGTCATGCCCCGCAGCCAGCGTTCTGTCTGAACGTGTGTTCAGCGCTGCTAGTGGTGTGCTGACAGATAAGCGCACGTGGCTCTCCACTGATAATGTAGACAGACTCACGTTCATAAAGATGAACAAATCATGGATCCGAAACGACTTTTCTACCCCTGTGTCATCCTGGGGAGAGTAAAAGCTTGATGATTGGTTAAAATCACCCTACCAACCGTTTTAAGCTTTCAAATTACTAATCATGTTTATCTGTATCTTGACTGGAAAATAATTTGGGCTTTGTAGCAGTGTGCAGCACTGATCCTATTAGGCCATCTATAATAAGCTCCACCAGATTTAAAATTAAAAATAATTTTTAGCTGCATCTAGCCTGGAAAATAATTTTGGGGCTCCGAGATGCGCAAGACACATAAGTGCCTTCTTGCTGCACTACCTGCAGCATGACCCTCATATTGTCAGAATTCGAAGTAATCATGACTACTGGGTTGCCACACTCTTAGATCCCCCAAACTTTTCGATCAACCTTTTCATTTTAATAAAGACCAAAAAAATGGTCATTTTTGAAATTATAAGCATTAGCAGGTTGTTAGAAACTGAAATCAAACAGTTTTCAACTCAAAACTTTATTCTAGGTGATGTTACATTTTCACATAGGACCCCTTGTTCGAAAGGAGCTTCTGAACTCTCTCGTCCATTGAATTTGTCAGGTTTTGGATGGTTTCTGCTTCAATTGTTTTGCATGAGGACAGAATACCCTCCCAGAGCTGTTGCTTAGATGTGAACTGCCTCCCGCCATCATAGACACTCCTTTTAATGATGCTCCAAAGGTTCTGAATGGGGTAGAGGTCAGGGGAGCATGGGGGTCACACCATAAGTTTGTCCCCTTTTATGCCCATATCAGCCAGAGATGCAGATGTTTTATGTGCAGCATGAGATGGTGCATTATCATGCAGAAAAATGATCTTGCTGTGAAATACACGGTTCTTCTTCTTGAACCATGGCAGGAAGTGCTGTTTGAGAAAATCCACATACATTATGGAGTTCATCTTTAGCGCCTTCAGGGATCCTAAAGGGGCCGACAATCTCTCTCCCCATGATTCCAGCCCAAAACATTACTCCACCTCCTCCTTGTTGGCGCTGTAGCCGTGTTTGCGTGGGGTGTCCATCAACCAGCCATCCTCCACTCCATCCATCTGGACCATCGAGCGCTGCACGGCACTCATCCGTGAACAAAACAGTTTTGAAATCAGTCTTCATGTAATGTTTGGCCCACTGGAGCCGTTTCTGCTTGTGTGAAGTGGATAGAGGAGGTCGACAGGATGGCGTATGCACAGCTGCAAACCTCTGAAGGACCCTGCATCTTGTTGTTCGGGGGACGTTGGAGGCACAAGCAGCTTCAAAAACTTGTCTGCTGCTATGACAAGGCTTTTTTGCCGCTGCTCTTTCAACCTGACGTAATTGCCTGTAGGAAAAAGTCCTCAATTTGCCCTTATCAGCACGCACACGTGTGTACTGTGAATCAGCTACATACTTCTTGATTGCCAAAACACTTCATCCTGATCATCGCACAATGTTGATTGTAGTCATGCCTTGACCTAAACACTCCACAATTTGTTGCTTCTCAGCAGCCGACACATCCTTTTTCTTTCCCATTTTGGCAGAAAATGTAGGCTGCTTAATAATGTGAGAGAGCCTTCTTAAGTAGTCTTGCCTTTCATTGGACACACCTGCCAAACTAATTAGCACAGGTGTCTGCAATTACTTACAGTGATATAAAGAGCCCTGACACACATCACCATCAATGCGTTTAACTGACAAACAAACAAATTCTTCCCTTATCACTCCTAAACACTTTTTGCATAATAATTTGGAACGCGGTGTACATGTGCTTTTCCACAAAACACCAGCGGTTCACGTAGTGAATCTTACAGTTCTAACTTGCCAACCGTGGTCTGTATGGAATTGTTCAATAAAGGGCCCAAAATTAAGATAACATAGATGGGAGAAGTCTCTATGAATAGGAATTCCTAAGTATTTGATACCCTGTGAGGGCCAGGCAAAGGGAAAGTTGGACTGGATGGAATCCTATATGGATTTGGGGAGGGAGACATCGAGGGCCTCAGACTTCGCTGCATTGATTTTAAAATTTTACCATGTAACAAAGTGATCTATTTCAGCCATAACAGTATGGATGGATATATGTGATTGAGTGATATATACTAGGACATCATCAGCAAATAGAGAGCACTTGTACTCGGTGCCTCCCACCTCAATCCACCTAATATTGGGGTTATGGCGAATTGATGAGAGCAGGTGCTCCGTCACTAGGATGTATAAGAGAGGGGACAGAGGACATCCCTGCCTTGTCCCATTGGTGATTGTGAAAGGTGATGAAAATGTTCTGACGCACCCCCTGGGCCTTGGGACACCCGGAGCCGGACCCTTTTTGGTGGATGCTGGTGGTTGTAGTCTTCGTGGCGGCGACCCGGTTCCGTGGCTCAGGGCGGTCAAACCAGTGGCGGAACAATTTATGTGGTTTTGATGTTTAAATGTCCGACTACGCCACCCGTGGATTGCGGTCAGAGTGAACCGCCGCTACAGGGCAGACCGCTGAGGCTGGTGTTGTGGGTGCAGCAGAGCGTAGTATAACTCCCCACGGGAGGAGTATAGCCTCAGGGCAGTGTATGCGGAGGATGGGGGTGATGGTGCAGGGCAGCAGCAGTAACGACACGGAGTCAGTGATGCAGTCCAGGGCCTTTACTCACAGTTCTTATTATCCAGACCACGTCTGCAGGTAACGGCTGCCCACGTCGTACTGTGCTCACCAGGTGAGGGGCTCAGACAACTCCCAGATAACTTTGGAGCACTTCACAGTACCCCCTTTGTGTGTCCTTTGTCTGGCCTTTCTTACCAACACTTCTGTCCGGCTGCCTCGGGCCTCCTCTTGGTAAACTTGGCGCCAGTTTCCCTGACCCTATGTGGTGCCTTCCTAGCAGGTGTAGCGAGGGGCTGCGCCACATAAAATGTCAGAGCCTCCGGTTTCTAGCTGAGGGTCGTTTCCTGCCTCCACTAGTTCGGGGACCGGTCTCCCCCTTTGGCCTGACCCTTCCACGCAGGTGGATTCGGGCGTGCGGTGGCGACTCGCCCGTCCGCACCCCTGGGATCCCTTCATTCCTCGTTCCTGGAGCCTTCTCCGCTCCTCTTCCTTCCTTCTCCCTCTTCCAGGCCTGGGCCTCTGTTACTAGGCCCGCCTCCGGAGCAGAGCTCATGCAGAGCCCCTGCTCCCTGCCACTTCTGCTCAGACTTCTCTGCACTGAACTAAGATGGTGCCCACCTTTTATACTCCCTTCTCAATGCACCCAGGAACTGCTTCCTCCCTGCTCCTGCACTACAGGGTTCCCCTTCCTCAGTGTTCCCTCCCCCCACTCCAGCCAGGGACAGGGACTGTCGTGCCCATCTCAGGGGCATATTGGTCGCCCTGCCCCACGGCAATGTGGTGTAATACATGCAGGTGTCGGGTCCTGATCCACACTCCATCCTTACCTGAGAGTGAGATATCACACCTCTGGGTGAGGTGCAATACGTCTGTAGCAACCGAGCCCTCAGGGTGCTACAGTTCCATTTATCTTCAGCCTAGGTGACGTATTGCGATACAGGGCCGTGATTTTGGCTATAAAAGGGTCCCCTAGACCCCTACCCCAAGCTTTTTAAGAGAATCATATATGGCGTGCCAGGAGACTCTATGGAATGCTTTCTCAGCATCCAACGAGAGTATCTAATTACAAATTTTTAACTGCATCTAGCCCAGGAAATACTTTGTGCCTAGTAGCAGTGTCTGCTAGTCAGCGGATTATCCCGGCTGTTAAGCAAGCTACACCACCTGTAGTTTAGACACTTAATTTTTTCAAAGGAAATGCTTCGGGACCATGGGATACTCAGTGAAGAGCATCAGGAGGCACCCCAAGGCATAGGGGCTGGGACTGGCAGTAGGATGCCTTGCGGTGGACAGCCGAGCTCGATCCTTATAAAAGCTTTTTAACTGCAGCAGCTTTAGTGGACGCTACTGGAGCTGGAATTACGCGGCTGCTGGCATGAGACTTGCCCTCCAATAGTTCCTTGTAAATGGATTTAAAGTGTATTCATTCAAATTAGAGAGACAATTTAAATTAAAAAGCTTAGAGCTGCCTCCACCACAGGGGGGCTCGCTCGACCCACCAGCGGACAGGCACCAGTATTGGGAGAGGGGGGCTGGCCATCAGGGTTCACCGCGGCTCTGGCACAAACCCGGCGACACGGAGGTGGCACGGGCAGGAGCGGACTGGCCGTGTCGGCTTCTCACTTTTTGGATTTTAGAAGGGCATGACATGCCTATATCTGTGTCTCCGCCTCCTTTTACTCCTCCACCTCTTTTATTTTCGCATGACTATATGTACTTGTCACTTTTCCATGTGTTAGTTGTGTCTTCTGAGCAGTTTGTCAGCTTTTGGACACCTTTGAAGGTGTTTTCTATGTGTTTCTATGTGTTTTTGTTTGCCTGCCATTGGTTTTAACGGTGTTCGAAGGTGTTCGACGAACAGTTCGACGAACAGTTCGGCGAACACACGGGTGTTCGACGAACCGAACCGAACTCGAACACTACGGGGGTGGCTCAACACTAGTCGCAAGCTTAGGAAGCTCACAGTCCATTGAGATACAAGGCTGGAAAACCAGAGGTTCCCACCCTGGCCTCTCCGAACAACCCCATGGGTTCCAGGTGACCTCATTGTCCCAACCTGGCTTTCTTCGAGAGTCTCCATGGGTTCCAAGTGACCAGATGGTCCCAGCCTGGCAACCCCAAACAACATATACATGGGGCCAGGTGACCTTATTGTCCCAACCTGCTTTCACCAAATGTATCCATGGGTTCCCTTATGGTCAATGAAGCAGATCTGTAGCCTTCCAGCCAGTGCCATTTACTCTTCGACTGAAATCCTGTAGAATCCAAATCTGTGTCCCTCTGGATGGAGCCATGCTGCCAAACTACTTTCCTAAAGAGTCTCTCTGATTCTCTTTGCAGCATTATAGAAATCCCTGTTTATATGTACATCTGTGGCTCAGGTCATCATTCACCGGTCAGGAGGGAAGGTGCAGGGCTCATGTCTCATTGTTTGAGCATTTAATCAATTTGCATAACTTATACTCCTTTGCTCTGCAAGTCACCAAGCCACAGGGTCCACACAATGGTTGATCAACATATTTAGCAACCATCCATTGTTCACAGACCAAGAGAAGTCAACATTCAGATTTATACAAATATTAAGATTTGACCCACCAAAGGAACACACACAAATTCTAAAGTCAACACAAACACAATAGTGTATTTCACTAGTGTGTATTTCACTAGTGTGTTCAGTAGTATTTCACTAGTATACACTATTTCAATAGTGTATTTAACAAATCTAGACAACTGGGTAATTAAGATTAGAAGTTGGGTCGTCACACTCACCCACAGCATGTCAATTTCTATAGTGGAGACACTAGTCTCCACTGCAGATTTTGACCTATTGAAATGTCATAACATCTGGTGGATACGCATGTACTGACAAAACAAGTGCAGCATTAGAATGCAGCATTTTGGACACAGCGACAATACGCTGCATCCAAAGCACTGCTGGTTGCTGATCGTGGGAACGTAGAGGCTAACCAAACTGCTATGAGCTGTTATTAATAGCCAGGGAACATCTTGGCCTAATGGCCCCTTCCTAGGCTAAAATAGCAGCTCTTAGCTGCCCCAGAAATTACATGAATGAGAATTAGGGCTAATGGGATTAGAATTTATGGGATTAGGTGTCGCTGACAACAAGCCCTTTGTTTAGTGATGAAGAGGTGTCAACCAGACACCCTCATTGCTAAACCTGTAAGTAAAGAGTTAATTAAACACACACAGAGAATAAAGAACTTTATTTAAAATACAACAGACACATTATTTAATCATTTAAATTAGCCAATATACTCACCCTGGGTCCGATGGTAATCCAAGGGTTAAAGCAATGTCCCACATTTCTTTTTTCAAATATCTTTATTTAGCTCCAAAAAGCATTCATTGCTGTACAAAAACACATAAAAAAAGCATCAAGAACGCATGCAAAAACGCACCAAAAGCGCACCAAAATGTGTGTTCAAACTTTCACCATTAATTACGTTATTGAAACCTCTCTACTATAATGCTTTCTGGTTTCAAGAAACCATCATGATAGAGAAAAAAAATAACATAATCCTCAAAAAAATCTGATGGTACCTTCACACACAGTGCTTGAAAAAAAATGTGATATTATTAGCTGTTATTTTTCTTTGCTTCTTTTTCAGTCATATACAGTACAGACCAAAAGTTTGGACACACCTTCTCATTTAAAGATTTTTTTGTATTTTCATGACTTTTAAAATTATACATTCACACTGCAGGCATCAAAACTATGAATTAACACTTGTGGAATTATATACTTAACAAAAAAATGTGAAACAACTGAAAATATGTCTTATATTCTAGGTTCTTCAAAGTAGCCACCTTTTGCTTTGATGACTGCTTTGCACACTCTTGGCATTCTCTTGATGAGCTTCAAGAGGTAGTCACCGGAAATGGTTTTCACTTCACAGGTGTGCCCTGTCAGGTTTAATAAGTGGGATTTCTTGCCTCATAAATGGGGTTGGGACCATCAGTTGTGTTGTGCAGAAGTCAGGTGGATACACAGCTGATAGTCCTACTGAATAGACTGTTAGAATTTGTATTATGGCAAGAAAAAAGGAGCTAAGTAAAGAAAGACGAGTGGCCATCATTACTTTAAGAAATGAAGGTCAGTCAGTCCGAAAAATTGGGCAAACTTTGAAAGTGTCCCCAAGTACAGTTGCAAAAACCATCATGCGCTACAAAGAAACTGGCTCAGATTAGGACCGCCCCAGGAAAGGAAGACCAAGAGTCACCTCTGCTTCTGAGGATAAGTTTATCCGAGTCACCAGCCTCAGAAATCGCAGGTTAACAGCAGCTCTGATTAGAGACCAGTTCAATGCCACACAGAGTTCTAGCAGCCGACACATCTCTACAACAACTCTTAAGAGGAGACTTTGTGCAGCAGGCCTTCATGGTAAAATAGATGCTAGGAAACCACTGCTAAGGACAGGCAACAAGCAGAAGAGACTTGTTTGGGCTAAAGAACACAAGGAATGGACATTAGACCAGTGGAAATCTGTGCTTTGGTCTGATGAGTCCAAATTTGAGATCTTTGGTTCCAATCACTGTGTCTTTGTGCGACGCAGAAAAGGTGAACGGATGGACTCTACATGCCTGGTTCCCACCGTGAAGCATGGAGGAGAAGGTGTATGGTGTGGGAGTGCTTTGCTGGTGACACTGTTGGGGATTTATTCAAAATTGAAGGCATACTGAACCAGCATGTCTACCACAGCATCTTGCAGCGGCATGCTATTCCATCCGGTTTGCGTTTAGCTGGACCATCATTTATTTTTCAACAGGACAATGACCCCAACACACACCTCCAGGCTGTGTAAGGGCTATTTGATCAAGAAGGAGAGTGATGGGGTGCTACGCCAGATGACCTGGCCTCCACAGTCACCAGACCTGAACCCAATCGAGATGGTTTGGGGTGAGCTGGACCGCAGAGTGGAGGCAAAAGGGCCAACAAGTGCTAAGCATCTCTGGGAACTCCTTCAAGATTGTTGGAAGACCATTTCCGGTGACTACCTCTTGAAGCTCATCAAGAGAATGCCAAGAGTGTGCAAAGCAGTCATCAAAGCAAAAGGTGGCTACTTTGAGGAACCTAGATTATAAGACATATTTTCAGTTGTTTCACACTTTTTTGTTAAGTATATAATTCCACATGTGTTAATTCATAGTTTTGATGCCTTCAGTGTGAATGTACAATTTTCAAAGTCATGAAAATACAGAAAAATCTTTAAATGAGAAGGTGTGTCCAAACTTTTGGTCTGTACTGTAAGAATAAGTTGTGTGTATAGATGAGGACTAAGTCTCTTTTTTTACATTATATGTCTTATATCCGGCATTTTTCACAATTTTTCTCTCCTCCTATCTTTATCTCTAACTTTCAGTTGTCTGAGCTTTTGGATGGAAATTTGCTGTTATCATGTGTCCCGTACACAGTACACAAAGTGCATGAGATATTTCTGCTCTTCTCTGCCTATTAGAACCAAGCAATATTCCTATAATCAAAAGTATCTGGCTGAATAAAGGAGAGTCACAAGATAAACCAAAAGAAAAATGGTGTTACAAAATATCTCACAAATTTATCAACCCTGTCATGTGTAGCCCTGACAAAACTGGGTGAAACGTGTGCTAACAGGGCTCCACATCATTACTATGTAATAATCATAATCCCCGAGAAAGAAGCCAGACGCTTATTGTGTAAAATGAATCAATAGACATGCCCCCGGAAGAAGCCATCAGCAAAACGGCGTCCTTCGGGTCTGAGGAAGAAACAGCTGTCTCCAGCATTCCTGGAACTCATTATAGTTTTAGACATTTTATTACTTTCCCTCAACAGTGTAGCCTTATTGACCTGAGTTGGATTAACCACATTGACTTAATGGCCCTATCTATTGGCTCATATTAAACAATAACAATAATGGAGTACTCACTCTGCTGCACTTGCACATTATTATTTTGAATACCTCCTACTTCTACCCTTTGGTTACTCATTTTGGAGGGGATGTAGATGATATTATACATTTTTCTTTCACCTTTAGATTTATCACTTTTTTGATATATGTCGTAAGGTCCCTTTTTCTATGTATGCTGCCCTTCTATATATTATGTCATCATATATGAGATAATACTGTGTTTCCAACCCCTCTTTTTTGGAGGTTATTTACCCTGTCTTTTTTAACCTGTTTTTTAGGATTCTTGAAATAAAATTATAAGATTTTAATATTTAAGTGTCAGAATCTCTTATCTGGCGGTCATATGCCGCAGCAGATCTGCTATTATGTATTTTGTGTTTACTTGTGTTATCTTTGTCTAATATTTAAATTTGTTTTGTGATCTGAAACATTTAAATGTGACAAACATGCATAAGAATAAGAAATCAGGAAGGGGGCAAACACTTTTTCACACCACTGTATTTACCAATTTCCATTCCATCAGTGACCTTTGATGTTTTCTCTTTTATGTATTTTATATCGATTTTAATTCTTGTTGTAGTGTCTCTATGCTAACGGAGGTTGGACTAACAGGAGGAATCAAGGGGAATGGTCCATTACTGACTTACTATAAATACTTCCTGTCTTCTGTTATTTAACTATGCACTTTTTTCCTTGGCTTGACAAAGGCCCTGCATGGCCGAAACGTTGCTAATTTTCCTGTGTGTACACTGGTGTCAATAAAAATTATTTTTGTGGAAGGAAGATACCAGGTGCCTTGGTTTTTTGGAGTACGTGCAATTTTTACAACCTAGTGGAGGGGCTGTACCAAGTCTGCACGGGACACGGAGTGGTGCATGGGATACACCTTGTTTTAATGGAGGCCAATTCAGTTAACTAGATTTTCCTCTTATAACAAATATGTATCTTTGCTGTTTTTCTGTGAACAGAAGATGTGGCTCATAAGTGGAAAAAAAACACATTTCTCTGATAAGATGTGTTACATAGTTTCTTATTTCCGCTTGCTCTTATTTGCTTAAGCTGCATTCTAGGTGGAAGTTGAAAGATTAAATAAATTTAAAAAATGAATTGAACAAACAAATTATAGGCCGTAGCCCCACTACCAGTATTTGGTCAGTATTCGGTCAGTATTTTTTTCTCAGGAGAGGGAGACAAAACCAGGAGTGGGGGATTAATGCAGAATTGGTGACTTGTTTCTATTATACCTTTTCTCTGATTGTTCTCACCTGGTTTTCCCTCCCACTCCTGAGAAAAAGTACTGACCGAATACTGACCAAATACTGATAGTGAGGCCGTGGCCTTACTCTATATAAAACACTCCTAGATGTGCTCACATGTCTAGTTGTAATCCAATTGTAAAAGATCCAATATTAAGGAAAACAGAATCCATACTGAGTAAAAATGGATGCACTCTTTGGTTTTTCCATTTTGCATCTATTTTGTTCTGTTTGTAATGTATCTGTTTTTACTAAACGTTAGTGTTGAGCGAGCACTAAAATGCTCGGGTGCTCGAAGCTCGGGCCGAGCTCGCCGTGATACTCGGGTGCTCAACCCGAGCAACGAGCCCAATGTTAGTCTATGGGAGACTCGAGCATTTTTGCCGTGGCACCCCCGGCAGTCTTTTAAAATCCTAACAAGTGCCCAAAACGATAGTGACAGTGCTCAAATGACATGGGGACAGCATGGGGATCGCCCCAGGAAGCATTTCTGACCCCCAGGTCACTGCTGTCAACAACGTGGTCAGAGGTATTAAGCCACTTTTACGGGCTCACAATAAAACGTTCAAAAACGAAAGTGAAACTTTTTTACTGTGAAATAAGTTAAGGATAGTGTTGATCGATACCTTCCGATATCAGGAAATATCGTATCGGATTGGATCGGACCGATACCCAAAAAGTATCCGATATCGCCGATTCCGATACCGGAAACCAATGCAAGTCAATGGGACACAAATATCGGAATGAAAATAAACCCTTTCTTTCCTCGTAGGTTAATTCTACATGAAGTAAAACAACTAAGAATAATGTAGAATGTATTACGCGAAAAGCCGGCAATTCATCAGCGGCATACACCGGTACCCGACAATTTACAACAGAAAGAATAGAGCTTCACACATAGATTAGATAGATAGAAACATGTCAGTCTCATATATATGAAGTACAGTGACAGTGTTGCTTACTGTACTTGTCATTTAGTGTAAAGGATTTATTTAAAAAAATAATTGTGTTTTCAAGCACTGTCTCTTTAAAAAAGCCGGCCGGCAATTCAGCAGCGGTACCCGACAATTTATAACAGACAGAATAGAGCTTCACACATAGATTAGATAGATAGAAACATGTCAGTCACATATATAATAAGTACAGTGACATTGTTGCTTACTGTACTTGTCAATTAGTGTAAAGGATTTATTTAAAAATATAATAGTGTTTTCATGCACCGTCTCTTTAAAAAAGCCGGCCGGCAATTCAGCAGCGGTACCCGACAATTTAGAATAGAAGGAATAGAGAATCATACATAGATTAGATAGATAGAAACATGTCAGTCATATATATATGAAGTACAGTGACAGTGTTGATTACTGTACTTGTCATTTAGTGTTAAAATAAAGGATTTATTTAAAAAAAAATTGGTGTGGGGTTCCCCTTAATTTTAGTCTCTAGCAGAGGTTAAGCAGACGGCTGTGGCAGATGTTTGAAGGGGGTAATACCCACGGAGCTTCCCAGGCTACTAATATGAGCCCCCAGCTGAATACCTAGCCTTTACTAGCTATTAAAATGGGGGACCCCCTCAAAAAAATGACCTGGGGTCCCCCCTAATTTAATAGCTAGCAAAGGCTAGGCAGACAGCTGGGGGCTGATATTAATAGC
Source organism: Phyllobates terribilis (assembly GCF_046119375.1). Taxonomy (NCBI): domain Eukaryota; kingdom Metazoa; phylum Chordata; class Amphibia; order Anura; family Dendrobatidae; genus Phyllobates; species Phyllobates terribilis. The sequence continues at coordinate 257,295,668 of NW_027362761.1, forward strand.
CCAGGAAGGGTGCCATGAATATTGCCCCCCCCCCAGGCTAGAGACACCAGCCGTCAGCCGCCCCAGAAATGGCGCATCCATAGGATGCGCCAATTCTGGCACTTAGCCTCGCTCTTCCCACTGCCCTGTAGCGGTGGCAGTGGGGTAATAGGGTTGGGGTTGATGTCAGCTTATAATGCCAGCTGACATCAAGCCCAGGTTAGTAATGGAGAGGCGTCTATAAGACACCCCCATTACTAACCCCATAGTCAAAGTTAAAAAAAAAAAACACAAACACCCAGAATAAAGTCCTTTAATTGAAATAAACACACAATTCTTTATTGTTCTAAATTAAACTCTACTTACCATCACGCCCATTCCAGCTGAAGCCAACGATCTCCTGCAATAAAAGAAAAATAATAAAGCAACCTCATCCTTACCTTTCCATGGTTCCCAGGACAGCTTCAGCTCTGCTACATCGAGATGACAGGCTGGACCGCAGCAGAACGCTGCCATCCAGCCTGTCATCCCGCAGACACTGAGAAGCGCAGGCATGCTTGCGCTCCTCAGTGTCTCTCTGTGATGGCATCCAGATGAGCCAAGTTCATGTCCAATGAACTCAGCTCACCTCATGCACGTCACTGACAGCGTGGGAGAATTCTCCTGCACTCAGCGCTTCAGCGTGAGAATTTTCCCACGCTGTCAGTGACGTGCATGAGGTGAGCTGAGTTCATTGGACATGACCTCACCTCATTTACGTCACTGACAGCGTGGGAAAATTCTCACGCTGAAGCGCTGAGTGCAGGAGAATTTTCCCACGCTGTCAGTGACGTACATGATGTGAGCCGAGTTCATTGGACATGACCTCGGCTCATCTTTATGCCGTCACAGAGAGACACTGAGGAGCGCAAGCAAGCCTGCGCTTCTCAGTGTCTGCGGGATGACAGGCTGGATGGCAGCGTTCTGCTGCGGTCCAGCCTGTCATCTCGATGTAGCAGAGCTGAAGCTGTCCTGGGAACCATGGAAAGGTAAGGATGAGGTTGCTTTATTATTTTTCTTTTATTGCAGGAGATCGTTGGCTTCAGCTGGAATGGGTGTGATGGTAAGTATAGTTTAATTTAGAACAATAAAGAATTGTGTGTTTATTTCAATTAAAGGACTTTATTCTGGGTGTTGTGTTTTTTTTAAATACTTTACTAGAAATTCATGGTGGTCATGTCTAATATTGGCGTGACCCCATGAATTTCGGGCTTAGGGCCAGCTGATAATGCCAAGCTGGCCTTAACCCCTTTATTAATCAGTGAGCCACCGCACCAGGGCCCTGGATGAGTTGGGTACAGTGGCAGAAGATGGCGCTTCTATGAACGCGCCATTTTCCAGGGTGGCTGCGGACTGCAATCTGCAGCGGGTGGGGCCCAGAAAGCTTGGGCCTCCCTGCGCTGCGGATTCCAGCCCCCAGCTGCCTAGTTGTACCTGGCTGGACACAAAAATAGGGCGAAGCCCCACGTATTTTTTTTTTTAATTATTTCATGAAATTCATGAAATAATTAAGAAAAAAAGGGCTTCCCTATATTGTTGTGTCCAACCAGGTACAAATAGGCAGCTGGTGGTTGGGGGCAGCCCGTTCCTGCCTGCTGTACCTGGCTGGACACAAATATAGTGCGAAGCCCCACGTCAATTTTTTTTAAATTATTTCATGAAATAATTTTAAAAAAAAAGGGCTTCCCTATATTGTTGTGTCTGGCCAGGTACAAATAGGCAGCTGGTGGTTGGGTGCAGCCCGTTCCTGCCTGCTGTACCTGGCTGGACACAAATATAGGGCGAAGCCCCACATCAATTTTTTTTTAATTATTTCATGAATTTCCAGAAAAAAAAATTGGCGTGGGATCCCCCATAATTTTAGGCTCTAGCGGAGGTTAAGCAGACGGCTGGGGCAGATGTTTGAAGCCTGGGAAGTGGGTAATACCCACGGAGCTTCCCAGACTACTAATATCAGCCCCCAACTGAATACCTAGCCTTTACTAGCTATTAAAATGGGGGACCCCCCCAAAAAAATGACGTGGGGTACCCCCTATTTAATAGCTAGCAAAGGGTAGGCAGACAGCTGGGGGCTGATATTAATAGCCCAGGAAGGGTGCCATGAATATTGGCCCCCTCCCAGGCTAGAAACACCAGCCGTCAGCCGCCACAGAAATGGCGCATCCATAGGATGCGCCAACTCTGGCACTTAGCCTCGCTCTTCCACGCTGCCCTGGTGCGGTGGCAGGGGGTAATAGGGTTGGGGTTCATGTCAGCGCCAACTGCCATGAAGCCCAGGTTAGTAATGATGGGCTTCTATAAGAAACCCCCATTACTAACCTACAAAGTGTTAAAAAGAAAAAACACACTACACCCAGAAAAAAATAATTTATTTGAAATAAAACACACAATTTTATTTAATTCTTAGTTTACTAAAAAAAAATAGTTACCTGTCCACGTTCCTGCGCTGATCTCCCATGCACAGCTGTCACATCTGGAGATGGTGACAGCTGTGCATGGCTGCTGTAAGCTCACACTGCCGGGAACACGTCCGCTCCCGGAAGCGGGAGCCACTGACTGAGGTCACCGGAGTGCATTCAGGCAGCGCAGCTCCGGAGACCTCCTTTACGGCACTGCTGTACCGTGGGAATTTCTCACGATACAGCAGGGCCGTAAAGGAGCTAACCGGAGCAGCGCTGCCTGAACTCCGGCGAACCCGCTTATGCAATGACGGGGCTGCTTTACAGCGGTTCAGAGCGGTCACATTCTTTGTAGCTGCTCTAAACTGGAGATCATCGTGGGACACTCGTGGACTACTACGGAGGGGTAAGGATAAGGTTGTGGTTTATTATTTTATATTTTATTACAGGAGATCGATGGCTTCGGGGAATTAGGTGTCTAGGTGAGTATAGGTGTAGCTTATTATTTTTTACTTTATTTTAGGTGGCGATCGGCGGGGACAGGTAATGTATGAACTAATTTATTGTAGGCAACCACTGGCCACCAATGACATGTATTTAAAATTTATTGGGGACACAGTAGGGCAATTTAAATAGCAGGATCAGGCTGATGGGAACTACTGCTCCCATCGAGCTGATCCTGCTGGCACGAGTGGACGGGGGACAGACATAGGCCGATGGGAGTAGTAGTGTCACATCGGCCTATGTCTGCCTGCATGCACACACCCGCAGACATCGCACAGACACCGCACACACTCGCAGACATCGCACAGACACCGCAGACATCGCACAGACACCGCGTACACCCGCACACATCGCACAGACACCGCACACACCCGCAGACATCGCACACACCCGCAGACATCACACAGACACCCCGCACACACTCGCAGACACACGCACAGACACCCCGCACACACTCGCAGACACACGCACAGACACCCACACACACCAATCATGACGGGCTGATCGTCTGGGAGGTGAGGCTGACCTGTGCGGCCGTGGGAAAGTTCATGTGAGTTCATGCAATGCAGTCAAGCATGAACTCACGTGAACCCTCTGAGGGCACCGCGGCTACTTCAAATGAACAGCTGATCAGCATCACCTGATACCTCAGCTGTTCATTTGAAATAACCGGCGGGAAAGCGCAGCACAGAACGGGAAAGCCGGCGGTGAAGTCTTTTCACTGCCGGCTTCCCCGCCCAGGTCCTTCGCTCCCCGCTCCTTGGTGCTGCGCTCCCCGCCCGGTCCTAACTTACGATCGGGATGGGAGGTGGCGAGGGGAGCGGAGGATCGGGGTGGGAGGCTGCGGGGAAGCAGTATGGGGCTGTGTGATTGTTTAAAAGCCGGCGGCTTTTTACCGCCCGCCGGCTTTTAAACGATCAGGAGAATTCTCCCACGCTTCGATGGCATTCTGATGACAGGCTTGATCTCAGCTGAGCGCTGCCATCCAGCTTGTCATACTAAAGAGACCCTGCAGAGCGCAGGCATTAAGGGAACTTCCGATTCCGGTATTCGATATTGTAAAAGTATCGGAATTAAGTATCGGAATTCCGATACCGCGAATATCGGCCGATACCCGATATTTCAGTATCGGAATGCTCAACACTAGTTAAGGAACATCCTTTCCGGGGAAAAGACTTGTGTATAAGTTAAAATAAATGACCAAAAACAAAAATACTCCTCCACACCTTCGGCTATGTTCACAAGTAGCATTTTTTATGCGTTTTTACACTTTTGTATTGCTTTCAACTATGACAAATGCATTCACCGTGAAATGTCATTTTAACATTTTACAACCTTATCTGGCCATGTGCTGTGTGACACATGCATAAAGTGCTGAAAAGACAAGGGAACAGCATGGGGAAGACCCCTGGAAGCATCTCTGACTCCCAGGTCACTGTCTAAAAGTGTACCCATCATAAGTGATCCTTACCGCATCAGAAGATGCAGACTTGCAACTATCCCCATGCAAGTTCTAGTCCCAGGGCAGTGTTCAATTGTACCTCCCCCATTCCTTGCAATACAAGCTCAAGTATGCTGCCTGCCACCCACCCACCCCCAGGCTGCAATACCATACTGCTTGCTTGCTTGCACTTTAAATTGGGCCTTTTAGACATGTGGAGGCGGAATCTGGCCACCACGCCATGGCTGTGTCGGTGGCCTGGTATCCATACTCAGTCCCCAGCCTCCTGGTGGCCGGGTGTCCCCGCTTGCTCCCCAGCCTCCAGGGGGTGGCCGGGTGTCCATACTCGGTCCCCAGCCACCCCTATTTGTCCCGGTAACCTTTCCCACACTTTTCTTAGCCTGGCCTGCTTTAGGGCAGCATTGGCCGAGCCCACCGGACTATCAGACTCCTCCGGTGGGCCCTGAATTCTCCATCAGGGGAGTTGAGAGTGCCAAGGTGAGGAGCATGATGAGGATGATAGAAGTTAGCATCTGCTTTGTTTTGTTGTAATGCAAGCGCATGTATGTAGTAGCGGCTAGGCCTGAGGTGGTCAGCGTTTTGGTGCATATCCTACCTCCTCCAAGGATTGCTGGATGTTTTCCTGCTACTATCCAAGTTCTATGACTCCCGTTAAAACAAAGCTTTAGGTGATAAATGATGGATGAGGTAGTGGCAAAGGAGAAAGAGCAGGAGGAACAGGGACCATTCACATCAATATCAGGCCAGTCAACCAGATATGTCTTGTAGGATATGTTTCTGTAGCAAAAGGAGCGGTTCGGCTACACAGTTATAGGGCATACAGTGAGTGCAATGCCTACCAAAAATTTCGAGCCACTCCAATGCCCCTTGGAAATGACATGGAGGTCAGAGGGCGTTAACTAAACCTTTTTTTCCATTTATAGCAACTGGGTCTCCCGTGCACTGTTGGCCTAAGTAGTGAATGGAAGGCTTTCCAAAAATTATGAGGAACTGCAATGCCCCTTACAAGAGCCATGTGTGGCACCCCAGGGGTCTGGTCACCACAGTAATAGAGATATTACGTTGGAGAGCAAGTGGGAGGTTTCCTGGTCAGGATCCCTTAAACATGCAACATCCTCCTGCCCCAATCCTGGGAGGGGAGAATTCTGCCCTTATAAACTGGATCTGGGGCGGGGTTGAGTGAGTCAGAGAACAGTCAAAGTCAGAGTGAGAGCAAGGGAAAGTAACAGCAAGGAGCTCTGTAGGAACTAGGAGCTAAAGACCAGGGGCTGGAAGCTGAGCAGAGCTCGCCCTGGCAGAAGACAATAGGAACCGGACGCAGGAGTCCAAAGCTGTGAGGACTTATATATCCAGCAGCAGAAACCAGCCGGCAGGGGATTTCAGGTCCTCTGGCCATAGAAGCCCGGAGGCTCAGTCACAAGCAAGGGACCAGCACCGCCATCGTGGAGCGGAGGCTAACAGAAGGCCCCAAGTCACCAGCCATACAGGTGAGCACTACACGGTACACTCAGGGACGTGGGCTACTTCTACCCGCTTACAGCAAGGTAGCCAGGAAGAGTGCAGACAGACGGGGAGGCCTACAACTCCACCTGGCCAGGGGAATTCCTGCTTGCTCACAGACTGACCAGGCCTCTTATGCTAGCCAGTACTCCCGGGAGGGTCTACCTTATAATCATCAGTAAAGACCCTGAACTGCACTGTAAAGTCTCTGAGTCATTCCTGCTGCGTTCGTGCACCATCACCCCCATCATCCACACTCACTGCCCCGAGGCTATACTCCTCCCGAGGGGAGTTATCCCATTTTATGCTGCGCACACAACACCAGCCTCAGCGGTCTGCCTCGTAGCTGTGGTACTCCCTGACCGCAATCCACGGGTGGCGCAGTCGGACAATTGACCTCAAAACCTAAGAAAGATTGCCACTGGTTTGACCAGCCTGAGCCACGGGACCGGGTCACCGCCACGGAGACTACAGACCGCAGAGACCCGGCACCGGGTATCCCACACACGTGTACACACGGCCCAGGGGGAGCGTCACATGCAGTACAGCATATTACAAATAGTGTTGAGCCACCCCCGTAGTGTTCGAGTTCGGTTCGGTTCGTCGAACACCCGTGTGTTCGCCGAACTGTTCGTCGAACTGTTCGTCGAACACCTTCGAACACCGTTAAAACCAATGGCAGGCAAACAAAAACACATAGAAACACATAGAAAACACCTTCAAAGGTGTCCAAAAGCTGACAAACTGCTCAGAAGACATAACTAACACATGGAAAAGTGACAAGTACATATAGTCATGCGAAAATAAAAGAGGTGGAGGAGTAAAAGGAGGGGGAGACACAGATATAGGCATGTCATGCCCTTCTAAAATCCAAAAAGTGAGAAGCCGACACGGCCAGTCCGCTCCTGCCCGTGCCACCTCCGTGTCGCCGGGTTTGTGCCAGAGCCACGGTGAACCCTGATGGCCAGCCCCCCTCTCCCAATACTGGTGCCTGTCCGCTGGTGGGTCGAGCGAGCCCCCCTGTGGTGGAGGCAGCTCTAAGCTTTTTAATTTAAATTGTCTCTCTAATTTGAATGAATACACTTTAAATCCATTTACAAGGATCTATTGGAGGGCAAGTCTCATGCCAGCAGCCGCGTAATTCCAGCTCCAGTAGCGTCCACTAAAGCTGCTGCAGTTAAAAAGCTTTTATAAGGATCGAGCTCGGCTGTCCACCGCAAGGCATCCTACTGCCAGTCCCAGCCCCTATGCCTTGGAGTGCCTCCTGATGCTCTTCACTGAGTATCCCATGGTCCCGAAGCATTTCCTTTGAAAAAATTAAGTGTCTAAACTACAGGTGGTGTAGCTTGCTTAACAGCCGGGATAATCCGCTGACTAGCAGACACTGCTACTAGGCACAAAGTATTTCCTGGGCTAGATGCAGTTAAAAATTTGTAATTAGATACTCTCGTTGGATGCTGAGAAAGCATTCCATAGAGTCTCCTGGCACGCCATATATGATTCTCTTAAAAAGCTTGGGGTAGGGGTCTAGGGGACCCTTTTATAGCCAAAATCACGGCCCTGTATCACAATACGTCACCTAGGCTGAAGATAAATGGAACTGTAGCACCCTGAGGGCTCGGTTGCTACAGAGGTATTGCACCTCACCCAGAGGTGTGATATCTCACTCTCAGGTAAGGATGGAGTGTGGATCAGGACCCAACACCTGCATGCATTACACCACATTGCCATGGGGCAGGGCGACCAATATGCCTCTGAGATGGGCACGACAGTCCCTGTCCCTGGCAGGAGTGGGGGGAGGGAACACTGAGGAAGGGGAACCCTGTAGTGCAGGAGCAGGGAGGAAGCAGTTCCTGGGTACATTGAGAAGGGAGTATAAAAGGTGGGCACCATCTTAGTTCAGTGCAGAGAAGTCTGAGCAGAAGTGGCAGGGAGCAGGGGCTCTGCATGAGCTCTGCTCCGGAGGCGGGCCTAGTAACAGAGGCCCAGGCCTGGAAGAGGGAGAAGGAAGGAAGAGGAGCGGAGAAGGCTCCAGGAACGAGGAATGAAGGGATCCCAGGGGTGCGGACGGGCGAGTCGCCACCGCACGCCCGAATCCACCTGCGTGGAGGGGTCAGGCCAAAGGGGGAGACCGGTCCCCGAAACTAGTGGAGGCAGGAAACGACCCTCAGCTAGAAACCGGAGGCTGTGACATTTTATGTGGCGCAGCCCCTCGCTACACCCGCTAGGAAGGCACCACATAGGGTCAGAGAAACTGGCGGCAATTTTACCAAGAGGAGGCCCGAGGCAGCCGGACAGAAGGGTTGGTAAGAAAGGCCAGACAAAGGACACACAAAGGGGGTCCTGTGAAGCGCTCCAAAGTTATCTGGGAGTTGTCTGAGCCCCTCACCTGGTGAGCACAGTACGACGTGGGCAGCCGTTACCTGCAGACGTGGTCTGGATAATAAGAACTGTGAGTAAAGGCCCTGGACTGCATCACTGACTCCGTGTCGTTACTGCTGCTGCCCTGCACCATCACCCCCATCCTCCGCATACACTGCCCTGAGGCTATACTCCTCCCGTGGGGAGTTATGCTACGCTCTGCTGCACCCACAACACCAGCCTCAGCGGTCTGCCCTGCAGCGGCTGTTCACTCTGACCGCAATCCACGGGTGGCGTAGTCGGACATTTAAACATCAAAGCCACATAAATAGTTCCGCCACTGGTTTGACCACCCTGAGCCACGGAACCGGGTCGCCGCCACGAAGACTACAACCACCAGCATCCACCAAAAAGGGTCCGGCTCCGGGTGTCCCAAGGCCCAGGGGGTGCATCAGAACATTTTCATCACCTTTCACAATCACCAATGGGACAAGGCAGGGATGTCCTCTGTCCCCTCTCTTATACATCCTAGTGATGGAGCACCTGCTCTCATCAATTCGCCATAACCCCAATATTAGGTGGATTGAGGTGGGAGGCACCGAGTACAAGTGCTCTCTATTTGCTGATGATGTCCTAGTATATATCACTCAATCACATATATCCATCCATGCTGTTATGGCTGAAATAGATCACTTTGTTACATGGTCAAATTTTAAAATCAATGCAGCGAAGTCTGAGGCCCTCGATGTCTCCCTCCCCAAATCCATATAGGATTCCATCCAGTCCAACTTTCCCTTTGCCTGGCCATCACAGGGTATCAAATACTTAGGAATTCCTATTCATAGAGACCTCTCCCATCTATGTTATCTTAATTTTGGGCCCTTTATTGAACAACTCCATACAGACCACGGTTGGCAATTTAGAACTGTAAGATTCACTACGTGAACCACTGGTGTTTTGTGGAAAAGCACATGTACACTGCGTTCCAAATTATTATGCAAAAAGTGTTTAGGAGTGATAAGGGAAGAATTTGTTTGTTTGTCAGTTAAACTCATTGATGGTGATGTGTGTCAGGGCTCTTTATATCACTGTAAGCAATTGCAGACACCTGTGCTAATTAGTTTGGCAGGTGTGTCCAATGAAAGGCAAGACTACTTAAGAAGGCTGTCTCACATTATTAAGCAGCCTACATTTTCTGCCAAAATGGGAAAGAAAAAGGATGTGTCGGCTGCTGAGAAGCAACAAATTGTGGAGTGTTTAGGTCAAGGCATGACTACAATCAACATTGTGCGATGATCAGGATGAAGTGTCTTGGCAATCAAGAAGTATGTAGCTGATTCACAGTACACACGTGTGCGTGCTGATAAGGGCAAATTGAGGACTCTTTCCTTCAGGCAATTACATCAGGTTGAAAGAGCAGCGGCAAAAAAGCCTTGTCATAGCAACAGACAAGTTTTTGAAGCTGCTTGTGCCTCCAACGTCCCCCGAACAACAAGATGCAGGGTCCTTCAGAGGTTTGCAGCTGTGCATACGCCATCCTGTCGACCTCCTCTATCCACTTCACACAAGCAGAAACGGCTCCAGTGGGCCAAACATTACATGAAGACTGATTTCAAAACTGTTTTGTTCACGGATGAGTGCCGGGCAGCGCTCGATGGTCCAGATGGATGGAGTGGAGGATGGCTGGTTGATGGACACCCCACGCAAACACGGCTACAGCGCCAACAAGGAGGAGGTGGAGTAATGTTTTGGGCTGGAATCATGGGGAGAGAGATTGTCGACCCCTTTAGGATCCCTGAAGGCGCTAAAGATGAACTCCATAATGTATGTTGATTTTCTCAAACAGCACTTCCTGCCATGGTTCAAGAAGAAGAACCGTGTATTTCACAGCAAGATCATTTTTCTGCATGATAATGCACCATCTCATGCTGCACATAAAACATCTGCATCTCTGGCTGATATGGGCATAAAAGGGGACAAACTTATGGTGTGACCCCCATGCTCCCCTGACCTGTACCCCATTCAGAACCTTTGGAGCATCATTAAAAGGAGTGTCTATGATGGCGGGAGGCAGTTCACATCTAAGCAACAGCTCTGGGAGGGTATTCTGTCCTCATGCAAAACAATTGAAGCAGAAACCATCCAAAACCTGACAAATTCAATGGACGAGAGAGTTCAGAAGCTCCTTTCGAACAAGGGGTCCTATGTGAAAATGTAACATCACCTAGAATAAAGTTTTGAGTTGAAAACTGTTTGATTTCAGTTTCTAACAACCTGCTAATGCTTATAATTTCAAAAATGACCATTTTTTTGGTCTTTATTAAAATGAAAAGGTTGATTGAAAAGTTTGGGGGATCTAAGAGTGTGGCAACCCAGTAGTCATGATTACTTCGAATTCTGACAATATGAGGGTCATGCTGCAGGTAGTGCAGCAAGAAGGCACTTATGTGTCTTGCGCATCTCGGAGCCCCAAAATTATTTTCCGGGCTAGATGCAGCTAAAAATTATTTTTAATTTTAAATCTGGTGGAGCTTATTATAGATGGCCTAATAGGATCAGTGCTGCACACTGCTACAAAGCCCAAATTATTTTCCAGTCAAGATACAGATAAACATGATTAGTAATTTGAAAGCTTAAAACGGTTGGTAGGGTGATTTTAACCAATCATCAAGCTTTTACTCTCCCCAGGATGACACAGGGGTAGAAAAGTCGTTTCGGATCCATGATTTGTTCATCTTTATGAACGTGAGTCTGTCTAAATTATCAGTGGAGAGCCGCGTGCGCTTATCTGTCAGCACACCACCAGCAGCGCTGAACACACGTTCAGACAGAACGCTGGCTGCGGGGCATGACAAGATCTCCAAGGCGTAAGTGGCTAGCTCCGGCCATTTATCCAGATTGGAAGCCCAAAAAGAGCAAGGGTCCAGTGACACAGTCGTGGCTTCAATGTTTACTTGGAGATACTCCTGTACCATCGTCTCTAGGCGTTGACTATGTGTCAGACTTCTTGTCTCCTGTGGCCTTGCAAAGGATGGGCTAAAAAAGTGGTGAAATGATTCCGCAAAATTGATGTTACCAGCAGATACTGTGGTTCTGTTACGGTTTGAGTGCTGAACACTTGACGGTCCCACGGTTGGCAAGTTGGAACTGTGAGATTCACTACGTGCACCACTGGTATTTTGTGGAAAAGCATATGTAAGATTCTGCAACAGTCTCTGCTGATACTCCTGCATGCGTGCATCCCTTTCTATGGCAGGAATAATTTCTGCAAATTTACTTTTGTACCGGGGATCTAACAGTGTGGCAACCCAGTAGTCAGGATTATTTCTAATTCTCACAATTCGAGGGTCATGTTGCAGGTAGTGCAGCAAGAAGGCACTCATGTGTGTTGCGCATCCAGGAGCACCAAGTCCCTGTTGTGTTGGTGGCGAGGTAACAATCATGCTTCCTTCCTCTGTCCTCTCCCCCCAACCTCGCACAACAGAAATGTGATCAAGGTCTCCCTCATCTGATGAGTCTTCCATCAGTTCATCCTCCACTTCTTCCTGGGCTCCTGCACCTTCCTCACTAGTTTGGCTGCTACCATGCGCCCTGGTAAAACCATCTCCCCCACCCTCACATGCCTGCCGCCTTGGTGCTGCCGACCGTCTGGACCTTGCAGATGTTAGCCCTTCCGCATACAACTCCTCCTCCTCTACTTCCTCCACCTCCTCTTGTGCCACCACCTGACTCCGAATTCTGTTTAACATGTGCTCCAGCATGTAAATCACCGGAATAGTCATGCTGATAATGGCATCGTCAGCACTAAACATCTTCGTCGCCATTTCAAAACTGTGCAGAAGGGTGCATAGGTCCCTGATCTGAGACCACTCCTCCAGCGTGATTTGCCCCACCTCTGAATCTCGTTGGCCCAGGCTATATGTCAGAACGTATTGCACCAGGGCTTGTCGGTGCTGCCACAGTCGCTGCAACATGTGCAGAGTTGAATTCCACCGGGTAGGCACATCGCATTTTAGCCGGTGAAGTGGCAGGCCCAACGACTTCTGTAGAGATGTAAGTCGCTGAGCTGCGGGATGCGAACAGCGGAAGTGAGCACACAGCGACCGTGCCCTCTGCAGAAGGCCATCTAGTCTGGGATAGTGGGCTAAAAATTGCTGGACAACCAGGTTCAACACGTGAGCCATACAAGGCACGTGTGTGACATTGCCCCGGCGAAGGGCCGCACCCAGGTTTGCAGCATTGTCGCACACGGCCTTCCCTGGTTTCAGGTCCAGTGGAGACAACCATTCATGAAATTGGTTCTCCAGAGCTGACCACAACTCCTCAGCTGTGTGACTCACATTTCCCAGACATTTCAATGTGAAAACCGCCTGATGACGTTGAGCCCTACTGCCAGCATAGTAAGGAGGTGTGCAGGATCCCTTCTGCGCAGTTAGAAAGCTTGTGGCATGACCAGACAGGCTTTGGGTGCAGGTGGAAGACCGAGAGGAGGTTGAGGAGGCAGAAGCAGTGGAGGAACTTTGACATAAAGAGGATTGACGCACAACTCGTGGGGACGGCAAGACTTGGACAGCAGCCCCTTGTCCTGCTGTCACCATAGTTACCCAGTGCCCAGTCAGCGACATGTAACGCCCCTGTCCATGCCTACTCGTCCAAGTGTCTGTGGTGAAATGCACCCTGTCACACACAGAGTTTCTCAAAGAAGCGGTGATGTTGTGTGCGACATGCTGGTGGAGCGCAGGCACACCTTTCTTTGAGAAGTAGTGCCGACTGGGCATCTGGTACTGGGGCACTGCGACGGACATAAGGTCTCGAAAATCCTCTGTGTCCACCAGGCGGAAAGGCAGCATTTCTGTAGCCAAGAGCTTGCAGATGGTGAAATTCAACCTCTTAGCTTTCTCATGGCTAGGAGGAAATGGTCTTTTACTTGTCCACATCTGAGGGACCGAGGGCTGGCTATTGTGCTTAGACGGGGTTGATAAGGGTGTCCCCGGCAAACTGCCGGTCTGTGAGGAAGATGCAGGCGGACATGTTAGGTTGCCTTGATCCAAAGGTGGTGCTATCGATGCCGGTCAGCGCTCAACACCAGCTGGTGTTACCACCTCCAAAGAAAATGATGACCTGCCAATCACGCTGGCTGTTGCGGGTAAAGAGGTGGCAGGTCTGCGCCCCAAAACAGGTGTGACTGCTGTCCCCCCAGTCACAGAGGATGAAGAGGCCGCGGATGCACAAGATATGGCAGACGGTGGTTGGCCCGGCCGGCTAGGCCGCATTGTAGCACACTGAGCTTCCCACTGCAACTTATGCTTCATGTCCATGTGCCGATTCATGCATGAAGTACTCAAACTATGTATTTTTTGGCCTCTACTTAGCTTTTGCTGACAAATGTTACAGATAACACGAGTTGGGTCATCTTTATCGATCTGAAAAAATGCCCAGGCTATGCAAGGCTTAGCACCCATGTGACCTGAAGAGCCACCACGACTTGTGGTGAGAGGCAGAGTTGTGTTTGAGGATGCAGTTGTTGACGTGCTTCCAGTACTACGTCTCTGTCCAGGAAGGCGCAACCTGACCTCGTCGTCACTAGCATCTTCCTCCACCTCCTCTGCTGACCTCACCTCTTGGCTGACTGTGGGTTGACAGTAAGTGGGATCTCCAACCTCATCATCATCACCCTGTGCGTTATCACACCCGTCGTCCTCAGAGCCAACCTGTTTCTGCCCTGACAAAAAACTAAAGTTGTCGCTCCAATCAGGTATTTGAGTCTTATCATCGTCTTCCTCATTGTCTCCACCAACAGGAGTTACAGTTTGGGAATGAGGGTCTACATTATGGTCAGAACCTTCTGCGTCTGGTCCTGGATCCGACTCATAAAGATTCTGGGCATCAGTGCAGATCATTTCCTCGTCTGGATTCACAGAAGCGCTGGAGTCGACCTCTGATTCCCAGGCTATAGTATGAGTAAACAGCTCTGCAGACTCAACCATCTGTTCTACCTCATACTCAGACGGGCAGCTGGAGATTTGGGAGCTGTGAGGAAGCAAGTGCGATTGGGGTGACACCTTTGAGGACTGGAGTATTTGTGATGTTGAAGTTGATGTGGAGGAGAGCCCACTTAAAGGAGCACTTGATATCCGTTGAAGCACCTGCTGTTTTTGTGCCTCATCTGGAATTTGTAGCGATTGGCGTGGCCGTAAGAAAGGGATCTTATCACATTGTCCGCTAAAAGAAGTAGACATTTTAGTTTGGCTGGAAGATGTTCTTTCTTCTGCAGATGTTACTGTTGCTTTAACACCTACCCCACGGACACAACATTTTTTCCCCTTCCCAACACGCCTATTCCCCTTTCCACCAGCAGCAAGCCTTTTTCCACTCATTTTGTTGGTTAACTAATTCACAACTCTGGAGTTGTTTGCACAAAAAAACAATGGATGGGAACCGAGCAGAGCTGAGTGGCCAAACTGTGGTATTAGGCCAAAACTATTGGCTGGGTTAGATGCAGAAAAAAATTATATTCAATTTGCAACCTGATGGAGGTCTGTATAGATGGATTAATAGAACAAGTCCCACACACAGCTAGAAGCCCAATATTTTTTCAGAGGTAGATGCAGAAAAAAATATATTCAGTTTGCAACCTGATGGAGGTCAGTATAGATGGACTAATACAACAAGTCCCACACACAGCTAGAAGCCCAATATTTTTTCAGAGGTAGATGCAGAAAAAAATATATTCAGTTTGCAACCTGATGGAGGTCTGTATAGATGGATTAATAGAACAAGTCCCACACACAGCTAGAAGCCCAATATTTTTTCAGAGGTAGATGCAGAAAAAAATATATTCAGTTTGCAACCTGATGGAGGTCTGTATAGATGGATTAATAGAACAAGTCCCACACACAGCTAGAAGCCCAATATTTTTTCAGAGGTAGATGCAGAAAAAAATATATTCAGTTTGCAACCTGATGGAGGTCTGTATAGATGGATTAATAGAACAAGTCCCACACACAGCTAGAAGCCCAATATTTTTTCAGAGGTAGATGCAGAAAAAAATATATTCAGTTTGCAACCTGATGGAGGTCTGTATAGATGGATTAATAGAACAAGTCCCACACACAGCTAGAAGCCCAATATTTTTTCAGAGGTAGATGCAGAAAAAAATATATTCAGTTTGCAACCTGATGGAGGTCTGTATAGATGGATTAATAGAACAAGTCCCACACACAGCTAGAAGCCCAATATTTTTTCAGAGGTAGATGCAGAAAAAAATATATTCAGTTTGCAACCTGATGGAGGTCTGTATAGATGGATTAATAGAACAAGTCCCACACACAGCTAGAAGCCCAATATTTTTTCAGAGGTAGATGCAGAAAAAAATATATTCAGTTTGCAACCTGATGGAGGTCTGTATAGATGGATTAATAGAACAAGTCCCACACACAGCTAGAAGCCCAATATTTTTTCAGAGCTAGATGCAGAAAAAAATTATATTCAATTTGCAACCTGATGGAGGTCAGTATAGATGGACTAATAGAATGATGCTATGCCCAAAAGATTTTACTTCACTAGGTGCAGTAAAAAAATTGGTATTCTATACACAGGTGGTATATCTTGCAACACAGATAGGCTACTCCACTGACTAACACACTCTGCAATAGGCCAAAAAGGATTAGCTTTGCTAGATTCAGCCAAATGCTGTGAAAAGAACTTGCACTGCACTGGCACAGACCTGCCTGGCAAAAACTGATAGGAACTGATGTAACCTAGTCCTGAAAAGGACTCCAATTACAATTAGTCTTTACTCCCACAATCTATCTATTTAAGAGCACAGACCTGCCTGATAAAAGTCGTAGGAAATGCTGTAACCTAGTCCTTAAAAGGACTGCAATCACAACTATTCCCTACTCCCAAGCTATCTGTAGATTTGTGCGAAAATTGGCTTGAAATTAACAAGGTATAGCGCACACAGCAACAGCGGTGCCGTCTAACACGCAGCTGCAGCAGTGAGAAAATGGTGGCGACGGGGAAAATGGCTTGGTCTTATAGGGCAAGGACATGTGACATACACTGCCAATGACACATGCCCTTGCTTGTGTGAAAAAAAGCACTTCGCTCCGTGTGTGCGCTGCTGATAGGCTGACAGATTGCACCTCCCCACTGCAAATGCGGGAAAGAGAAAAAAAAATGGAGATCTTCATTGTTCCTGCAGAGATCCATCCCCTGCCCCTCCCCCCACCCCGCTGTACACTCAAACTGCGTATTAACATTAATTTTCATCATTACTGAGAAAAAATCCAGTTATGATTTTGGTGCACGAACAGTTATCGAACATAACCTCGAACAGCCGAATTTTTCTCAAATTGTTCGTGTTCGCCGAACGGCTCGAACACCGCCCAAAACAGCTCGAATTTGAGATTGGCGAACAGTTCGAGTAGAACAACGCTCATCTCTAATTACAAACATAAGTCCCATTATTGGGGAGTGGGTGTCCCATAGTATTTGCTTATGCCTTGCAAGCAAAAGCTGCCAAAAATTAGGACGGAGCATCTTGCAATGCCCCTTACAAGAGCCATGCAGTACAGCATATTACAAACATAAGTCCCATTATTGGGGAGTGGGTCTCCCATAGTATTTGCTTATGCTTTCCCAGCAAAAGCTGCCAAAAATTAGGACGGAGCAACTTGCAATGCCCCTTACAAGAGCCATGCAGTACAGCATATTACAAACATAAGTCCCATTATTGGGGAGTGGGTCTCCCATAGTATTTGCTTATGCTTTCCCAGCAAAAGCTGCCAAAAATTAGGACGGAGCAACTTGCAATGCCCCTTACAAGAGCCATGTGTAGCATCGGCGTCTCTGCCCCGTACTAGGCAGAGACGCCGTCCCTCTCACCTCCCCGCTCCTGGCGCGGCGTCCTCCAGCGCTTCTCTCCCCGCTGCTTCCCACACGCGCTCCTTCCCCGGCAGTGTGCTTAGGGCGCGCGCGCGCGCTCCCCCTCTCTTTAAGGGACTGCGCGCGCCGTCCTAAGGAGTCCCCGGCCAATTACCGGAGGACCTCCCATATATAAGTCACCTCCTCCAAAATGGAGGTGCCCGAGCAATGTTGTTGCAAAGCCTTCACTCTGCTTCAGCCCTCAGGTCCCGTTACCAGTTACCTGCCAGTCACCTGCCAGATTCCTGCCTGTTACCTGCCAGTCACCTGCCAGATTCCTGCTTGGTACCTGCCTGATATCCGTTTACCTGCTTGCAAGCCTGCGGTCCGACGGTCTGCCTTCCGACACCTGTCAGTCTGTCTATGGACCAGCCTGCCCGCTCACCTGGGAGCGCTCATCTGCTACCTGCCTGCTATCCTACCTGGAGGCTCCGCCGTCTCTTGCCGTGACCACCTGCCCATCCAGAGACTCTTGCCTGCTCACCTGGGAGCGCTCACCTGCTACCTGCCTGCTAGCCTACCTGGAGGCTCTGCCGTCACTTGCCGTGACCACCTGCCTGTCCAAAGACTCTCGCCAGCTCACGTGGGAGCGCTCACCTGCCACCTGCCTGCTGTCCTTCTACCCAGAGACTGTCCCTGTCACTTGCCGTGAGTACCCGTCCTTCTACTCAGAGACTGTCCCTGCCACTTGCCGAGACTACTTGCCCTTCTACCCAGAGACTGTCCCTGTCACTTGCCGTGACTACCTGCCCTTCTACCCAGAAACTGTCCCTGTCACTTGCCGTGACTACTAGTGTTGAGCCACCCCCGTAGTGTTCGAGTTCGGTTCGGTTCGTCGAACACCCGTGTGTTCGCCGAACTGTTCGTCGAACTATTCGTCGAACACCTTCGAACACCGTTAAAACCAATGGCAGGCAAACAAAAACACATAGAAACACATAGAAAACACCTTCAAAGGTGTCCAAAAGCTGACAAACTGCTCAGAAGACACAACTAACACATGGAAAAGTGACAAGTACATATAGTCATGCGAAAAGAAAAGAGGTGGAGGAGTAAAAGGAGGGGGAGACACAGATATAGGCATGTCATGCCCTTCTAAAATCCAAAAAGTGAGAAGCCGAGACGGCCAGTCCGCTCCTGCCCGTGCCACCTCCGTGTCGCCGGGTTTGTGCCAGAGCCGCGGTGAACCCTGACGGCCAGCCCCCCTCTCCCAATACTGGTGCCTGTCCGCTGGTGGGTCGAGAGAGCCCCCCTGTGGTGGAGGCAGCTCTAAGCTTTTTAATTTAAATTGTCCCTCTAATTTGAATGAATACACTTTAAATCCATTTACAAGGATCTATTGGAGGGCAAGTCTCATGCCAGCAGCCGCGTAATTCCAGCTCCAGTAGCGTCCACTAAAGCTGCTGCAGTTAAAAAGCTTTTATAAGGATCGAGCTCGGCTGTCCACCGCAAGGCATCCTAGTGCCAGTCCCAGCCCCTATGCCTTGGGGTGCCTCCTGATGCTCTTCACTAAGTATCCCGTGGTCCCGAAGCATTTCCTTTGAAAAAATTAAGTGTCCAAACTACAGGTGGTGTAGCTTGCTTAACAGCCTGGATATTCCGCTGACTAGCAGACACTGCTACTAGGCACAAAGTATTTCCTGGGCTAGATGCAGTTAAAAATTTGTAAGTAGATACTCTCGTTGGATGCTGAGAAAGCATTCCATAGAGTCTCCTGGCACGCCATATATGATTCTCTTAAAAAGCTTGGGGTAGGGGTCTAGGGGACCCTTTTATAGCCAAAATCACGGCCCTGTATCACAATACGTCACCTAGGCTGAAGATAAATGGAACTGTAGCACCGAGGGCTCGGTTGCTACAGACGTATTGCACCTCACCCAGAGGTGTGATATCTCACTCTCAGATAAGGATGGAGTGTGGATCAGGACCCGACACCTGCATGCATTACACCACATTGCCGTGGGGCAGGGCGACCAATATGCCCCTGAGATGGGCACGACAGTCCCTGTCCCTGGCTGGAGTGGGGGGAGGGAACACTGAGGAAGGGGAACCCTGCAGTGCAGGAGCAGGGAGGAAGCAGTTCCTGGGTGCATTGAGAAGGGAGTATAAAAGGTGGGCACCATCTTAGTTCAGTGCAGAGAAGTCTGAGCAGAAGTGGCAGGGAGCAGGGGCTCTGCATGAGCTCTGCTCCAGAGGCGGGCCTAGTAACAGAGGCCCAGGCCTGCAAGAGGGAGAAGGAAGGAAGAGGAGCGGAGAAGGCTCCAGGAACGAGGAATGAAGGGATCCCAGGGGTGCGGACGGGCGAGTCGCCACCGCACGCCCGAATCCACCTGCGTGGAGGGGTCAGGCCAAAGGGGGAGACCGGTCCCCGAACTAATGGAGGTAGGAAACGACCCTCAGCTAGAAACCGGAGGCTCTGACATTTTATGTGGCGCAGCCCCTTGCTCCACCCGCTAGGAAGGCACCACATAGGGTCAGGGAAACTGGCGCCAAGTTTACCAAGAGGAGGCCCGAGGCAGCCGGACAGAAGTGTTGGTAAGAAAGGCCAGACAAAGGACACACAAAGGGGGTCCTGTGAAGCGCTCCAAAGTTATCTGGGAGTTGTCTGAGCCCCTCACCTGGTGAGCACAGTACGACGTGGGCAGCCGTTACCTGCAGACGTGGTCTGGATAATAAGAACTGTGAGTAAAGGCCCTGAACTGCATCACTGACTCCGTGTCGTTACTGCTGCTGCCCTGCACCATCACCCCCATCCTCCGCATACACTGCCCTGAGGCTATACTCCTCCCGTGGGGAGTTATGCTACGCTCTGCTGCACCCACAACACCAGCCTTAGTGGTCTGCCCTGTAGCGGCGGTTCACTCTGACCGCAATCCACGGGTGGCATAGTCGGACATTTAAACATCAAAACCACATAAATAGTTCCGCCACTGGTTTGACCGCCCTGAGCCACGGAACCGGATCGCCGCCACGAAGACTACAACCACCAGCATCCACCAAAAAGGGTCCGGCTCCGGGTGTCCCAAGGCCCAGGGGGTGCGTCAGAACATTTTCATCACCTTTCACAATCACCAATGGGACAAGGCAGGGATGTCCTCTGTCCCCTCTCTTATACATCCTAGTGACGGAGCACCTGCTCTCATCAATTCGCCATAACCCCAATATTAGGTGGATTGAGGTGGGAGGCACCGAGTACAAGTGCTCTCTATTTGCTGATGATGTCCTAGTATATATCACTCAATCACATATATCCATCCCTGCTGTTATGGCTGAAATAGATCACTTTGTTACATGGTAAAATTTTAAAATTAATGCAGCGAAGTCTGAGGCCCTCGATGTCTCCCTCCCTAAATCCATATAGGATTCCATCCAGTCCAACTTTCCCTTTGCCTGGCCCTCACAGGGTATCAAATACTTAGGAATTCCTATTCATAGAGACCTCTCCCATCTATGTTATCTTAATTTTGGGCCCTTTATTGAACAATTCCATACAGACCACGGTTGGCAAGTTGGAACTGTGAGATTCACTACGTGCACCACTGGTATTTTGTGGAAAAGCACATGTAAGATTCTGCAACAGTCTCTGCTGATACTCCTGCATGCGTGCATCCCTTTCTATGGCAGGAATAATTTCTGCAAATTTACTTTTGTACCGGGGATCTAACAGTGTGGCAACCCAGTAGTCAGGATTATTTCTAATTCTCACAATTCGAGGGTCATGTTGCAGGTAGTGCAGCAAGAAGGCACTCATGTGTGTTGCGCATCCAGGAGCACCAAGTCCCTGTTGTGTTGGTGGCGAGGTAACAATCATGCTTCCTTCCTCTGTCCTCTCCCCCCAACCTCGCACAACAGAAATGTGATCAAGGTCTCCCTCATCTGATGAGTCTTCCATCAGTTCGTCCTCCACTTCTTCCTGGGCTCCTGCACCTTCCTCACTAGTTTGGCTGCTACCATGCGCCCTGGTAAAATCATCTCCCCCACCCTCACATGCCTGCCACCCTGGTGCTGCCGACCGTCTGGACCTTGCAGATGTTAGCCCTTCCGCATACAACTCCTCCTCCTCTACTTCCTCCACCTCCTCTTGTGCCACCACCTGACTCCGAATTCTGTTTAACATGTGCTCCAGCATGTAAATCACCGGAATAGTCATGCTGATAATGGCATCGTCAGCACTAAACATCTTCGTCGCCATTTCAAAACTGTGCAGAAGGGTGCATAGGTCCCTGATCTGAGACCACTCCTCCAGCGTGATTTGCCCCACCTCTGAATCTCGTTGGCCCAGGCTATACGTCAGAACGTATTGCACCAGGGCTTGTCGGTGCTGCCACAGTCGCTGCAACATGTGCAGAGTTGAATTCCACCGGGTAGGCACATCGCATTTTAGCCGGTGAAGTGGCAGGCCCAACGACTTCTGTAGAGATGTAAGTCGCTGAGCTGCGGGATGCGAACGGCGGAAGTGAGCACACAGCGACCGTGCCCTCTGCAGAAGGCCATCTAGTCTGGGATAGTGGGCTAAAAATTGCTGGACAACCAGGGTCAACACGTGAGCCATACAAGGCACGTGTGTGACATTGCCCCGGCGAAGGGCCGCACCCAGGTTTGCAGCATTGTCGCACACGGCCTTCCCTGGTTTCAGGTCCAGTGGAGACAACCATTCATGAAATTGGTTCTCCAGAGCTGACCACAACTCCTCAGCTGTGTGACTCACATTTCCCAGACATTTCAATGTAAAAACCGCCTGATGACGTTGAGCCCTACTGCCAGCATAGTAAGGAGGTGTGCAGGATCCCTTCTGCGCAGTTAGAAAGCTTGTGGCATGACCAGACAGGCTTTGGGTGCAGGTGGAAGACCGAGAGGAGGTTGAGGAGGCAGAAGCAGTGGAGGAAAAATGACATAAAGAGGATTGACGCACAACTCGTGGGGACGGCAAGACTTGGACAGCAGCCCCTTGTCCTGCTGTCACCATAGTTACCCAGTGCCCAGTCAGCGACATGTAACGCCCCTGTCCATGCCTACTCGTCCAAGTGTCTGTGGTGAAATGCACCCTGTCACACACAGAGTTTCTCAAAGAAGCGGTGATGTTGTGTGCGACATGCTGGTGGAGCGCAGGCACACCTTTCTTTGAGAAGTAGTGCCGACTGGGCATCTGGTACTGGGGCACTGCGACGGACATAAGGTCTCGAAAATCCTCTGTGTCCACCAGGCGGAAAGGCAGCATTTCTGTAGCCAAGAGCTTGCAGATGGTGAAATTCAACCTCTTAGCTTTCTCATGGCTAGGAGGAAATGGTCTTTTACTTGTCCACATCTGAGGGACCGAGGGCTGGCTATTGTGCTTAGACGGGGTTGATAAGGGTGTCCCCGGCAAACTGCCGGTCTGTGAGGAAGATGCAGGCGGACATGTTAGGTTGCCTTGATCCAAAGGTGGTGCTATCGATGTCGGACAGCGCTCAAGACCAGCTGGTGTTACCACCTCCAAAGAAAATGATGACCTGCCAATCACGCTGGCTGTTGCGGGTAAAGAGGTGGCAGGTCTGCGCCCCAAAACAGGTGTGACTGCTGTCCCCCCAGTCACAGAGGATGAAGAGGCCGCGGATGCACAAGATATGGCAGACGGTGGTTGGCCCGGCCGGCTAGACCGCATTGTAGCACACTGAGCTTCCCACTGCAACTTATGCTTCATGTCCATGTGCCGGTTCATGCATGAAGTACTCAAACTATGTATTTTTTGGCCTCTACTTAGCTTTTGCTGACAAATGTTACAGATAACACGAGTTGGGTCATCTTTATCGATCTGAAAAAATGCCCAGGCTATGCAAGGCTTAGCACCCATGCGACCTGAAGAGCCACCACGACTTGTGGTGAGAGGCAGAGTTGTGTTTGAGGATGCAGTTGTTGACGTGCTTCCAGTACTACGTCTCTGTCCAGGAAGGCGCAACCTGACCTCGTCGTCACTAGCATCTTCCTCCACCTCCTCTGCTGACCTCATCTCTTGGCTGACTGTGGGTTGACAGTAAGTGGGATCTCCGACCTCATCATCATCACCCTGTGCGTTATCACACCCGTCGTCCTCAGAGCCAACCTGTTCCTGCCCTGACAAAAAACTAAAGTTGTCGCTCCAATCAGGTATTTGAGTCTTATCATCGTCTTCCTCATTGTCTCCACCAACAGGAGTTACAGTTTGGGAATGAGGGTCTACATTATGGTCAGAACCTTCTGCGTCTGGTCCTGGATCCGACTCATAAAGATTCTGGGCATCAGTGCAGATCATTTCCTCGTCTGGATTCACAGAAGCGCTGGAGTCGACCTCTGATTCCCAGGCTATAGTATGAGTAAACAGCTCTGCAGACTCAACCATCTGTTCTACCTCATACTCAGACGGGCAGCTGGAGATTTGGGAGCTGTGAGGAAGCAAGTGCGATTTGGGTGACACCTTTGAGGACTGGAGTATTTGTGATGTTGAAGTTGATGTGGAGGAGAGCCCACTTAAAGGAGCACTTGATATCCGTTGAAGCACCTGCTGTTTTTGTGCCTCATCTGGAATTTGTAGCGATTGGCGTGGCCGTAAGAAAGGGATCTTATCACATTGTCCGCTAAAAGAAGTAGACATTTTAGTTTGGCTGGAAGATGGTCTTTCTTCTGCACCTACCCCACGGACACAACCTTTTTTCCCCTTCCCAACACGCCTATTCCCCTTTCCACCAGCAGCAGGCCTTTTTCCACTCATTTTGGTGGTTAACTAATTCACAACTCTGGAGTTGTTTGCACAAAAAAACAATGGATGGTAACCGAGCAGAGCTGAGTGGCCAAACTGTGGTATTAGGCCAAAACTATTGGCTGGGTTAGATGCAGAAAAAAATTATTTTTAATTTGCAACCTGATGGAGGTCAGTATAGATGGACTAATAGACCAAGTCCCACACACCGCTAGAAGCCCAAATATTTTTTCAGAGCTAGATGCAGAAAATTTTTTTATTCAATTTGCAACCTGATGGAGGTCAGTATAGATGGACTAATAGACCAAGTCCCACACACTGCTAGAAGCCCAAATATTTTTTCAGAGCTAGATGCAGAAAAAAATTATTTTTAATTTGCAACCTGATGGAGGTCAGTATAGATGGACTAATAGACCAAGTCCCACACACCGCTAGAAGCCCAAATATTTTTTCAGAGCTAGATGCAGAAAAAAATTATTTTTAATTTGCAACCTGATGGAGGTCAGTATAGATGGACTAATAGACCAAGTCCCACACACCGCTAGAAGCCCAAATATTTTTTCAGAGCTAGATGCAGAAAAAAATTATATTCAATTTGCAACCTGCTGGAGGTCAGTATAGAAGGACTAATAGAACAAGTCCCACACACTGCTAGAAGCCCAAATATTTTTTCAGAGCTAAATGAAGAAAAAAATTATTTTTAATTTGCAACCTGATGGAGGTCAGTATAGATGGACTAATAGACCAAGTCCCACACACTGCTAGAAGCCCAAATATTTTTTCAGAGCTAGATGCAGAAAAAAATTATTTTTAATTTGCAACCTGATGGAGGTCAGTATAGATGGACTAATAGACCAAGTCCCACACACCGCTAGAAGCCCAAATATTTTTTCAGAGCTAGATGCAGAAAAAAATTATTTTTAATTTGCAACCTGATGGAGGTCAGTATAGATGGACTAATAGACCCAGTCCCACACACCGCTAGAAGCCCAAATATTTTTTCAGAGCTAGATGCAGAAAAAAATTATATTCAATTTGCAACCTGCTGGAGGTCAGTATAGAAGGACTAATAGAACAAGTCCCACACACTGCTAGAAGCCCAAATATTTTTTCAGAGCTAAATGAAGAAAAAAATTATTTTTAATTTGCAACCTGATGGAGGTCAGTATAGATGGACTAATAGACCAAGTCCCACACACTGCTAGAAGCCCAAATATTTTTTCAGAGCTAGATGCAGAAAAAAATTATTTTTAATTTGCAACCTGATGGAGGTCAGTATAGATGGACTAATAGACCAAGTCCCACACACCGCTAGAAGCCCAAATATTTTTTCAGAGCTAGATGCAGAAAAAAATTATTTTTAATTTGCAACCTGATGGAGGTCAGTATAGATGGACTAATAGACCAAGTCCCACACACCGCTAGAAGCCCAAATATTTTTTCAGAGCCAGATGCAGAAAAAAATTATATTCAATTTGCAACCTGCTGGAGGTCAGTATAGAAGGACTAATAGAACAAGTCCCACACACTGTTAGAAGCCCAAATATTTTTTCAGAGCTAAATGAAGAAAAAAATTATTTTTAATTTGCAACCTGATGGAGGTCAGTATAGATGGACTAATAGACCAAGTCCCACACACTGCTAGAAGCCCAAATATTTTTTCAGAGCTAGATGCAGAAAAAAATTATTTTTAATTTGCAACCTGATGGAGGTCAGTATAGATGGACTAATAGACCAAGTCCCACACACCGCTAGAAGCCCAAATATTTTTTCAGAGCTAGATGCAGAAAATTTTTTTATTCAATTTGCAACCTGATGGAGGTCAGTATAGATGGACTAATAGACCAAGTCCCACACACTGCTAGAAGCCCAAATATTTTTTCAGAGCTAGATGCAGAAAAAAATTATTTTTAATTTGCAACCTGATGGAGGTCAGTATAGATGGACTAATAGACCAAGTCCCACACACTGCTAGAAGCCCAAATATTTTTTCAGAGCTAGATGCAGAAAAAAATTATTTTTAATTTGCAACCTGATGGAGGTCAGTATAGATGGACTAATAGAACAAGTCCCACACGCTGCTAGAAGCCCAAATATTTTTTCAGAGATAAATGAAGAAAAAAATTATTTTTAATTTGCAACCTGATGGAGGTCAGTATAGATGGACTAATAGACCAAGTCCCACACACTGCTAGAAGCCCAAATATTTTTTCAGAGCTAGATGCAGAAAAAAATTATTTTTAATTTGCAACCTGATGGAGGTCAGTATAGATGGACTAATAGACCAAGTCCCACACACCGCGAGAAGCCCAAATATTTTTTCAGAGCTAGATGCAGAAAAAAATTATATTCAATTTGCAACCTGCTGGAGGTCAGTATAGAAGGACTAATAGAACAAGTCCCACACACTGCTAGAAGCCCAAATATTTTTTCAGAGCTAAATGAAGAAAAAAATTATTTTTAATTTGCAACCTGATGGAGGTCAGTATAGATGGACTAATAGACCAAGTCCCACACACTGCTAGAAGCCCAAATATTTTTTCAGAGCTAGATGCAGAAAAAAATTATATTCAGTTTGCAACCTGATGGAGGTCAGTATAGATGGACTAATAGAATGATGCTATGCCCAAAAGATTTTACTTCACTAGGTGCAGTAAAAAAATTGGTATTCTATACACAGGTGGTATATCTTGCAACACAGATAGGCTACTCCACTGACTAACACACTCTGCAATAGGCCAAAAAGGATTAGCTTTGCTAGATTCAGCCAAATGCTGTGAAAAAAACTTGCACAGCACTGGCACAGACCTGCCTGGCAAAAACTGATAGGAACTGATGTAACCTAGTCCTGAAAAGGACTCCAATTACAATTAGTCTTTACTCCCACAATCTATCTATTTAAGAGCACAGACCTGCCTGATAAAAGTCGTAGGAAATGCTGTAACCTAGTCCTTAAAAGGACTGCAATCACAACTATTCCCTACTCCCAAGCTATCTGTATATTTGTGCGAAAATTGGCTTGAAATTAACAAGGTATAGCGCACACAGCAACAGCGGTGCCGTCTAACACGCAGCTGCAGCAGTGAGAAAATGGTGGCGACGGGGAAAATGGCTTGGTCTTATAGGGCAAGGACATGTGACATACACTGCCAATCACACATGCCCTTGCTTGTGTGAAAAAAAGCACTTCGCTCCGTGTGTGCGCTGCTGATAGGCTGACAGATTGCACCTCCCCACTGCAAATGCGGGAAAGAGAAAAAAAAATGGAGATCTTCATTGTTCCTGCAGAGATCCATCCCCTGCCCCTCCCCCCGCCCCGCTGTACACTCAAACTGCGTATTAACATTAATTTTCATCATTACTGAGAAAAAATCCAGTTATGATTTTGGTGCACGAACAGTTATCGAACATAACCTCGAACAGCCGAATTTTTCTCAAATTGTTCGTGTTCGCCGACCGGCTCGAACACCGCCCAAAACAGCTCGAATTTGAGATTGGCGAACAGTTCGAGTAGAACAACGCTCATCTCTAGTGACTACCTGCCCGTCTTCCCTGGGAGCCACCCGCTTCCTTACAAGGACCGCCCCCTTGTATAGTTGCTCAGAGGTTCCGCCTCCCAGACCCGTTACAGTTTGCTCGGGCCATGGAACCCGGTGGCCCCGAGATCTCCGAACTGCACCAGGAAGTCTTACGTCAGAAAACTCAGCTGGAGGTGGTACTGTCCTATCTACGGTCCGTTAACTCTCGTCTAGGCGCATTGTGTGACTTGTCTATGTCTACCTCTGGTCCAGCCGTGCCCATTCCTGCGGTACCGCAATCCAGTTCCTTCATGGTACCCGACTATGGACCTCGGCTTCTGGCACCTCCACGCTTTGCCGGCGAACCTACTTTAGCTCGGGGTTTCATAGACCAGTGCACCCTGCACTTTGAGCTATTGGCATACCAGTTCATCTCCGACCGGGCCAAGGTGGCCTTCATCATGTCCCATCTCACTGGGGAGGCACTGGCATGGCTAAATCCCCTGTGGGAGAGGGGATCCCCTGGTGTCCGACCTGCCGTCTTTCCTCGCTGCTTTCCGGAAAGTCTTCGATGAACCTGGACGGAAAACCTCTTCTGCCTCCTCTCTGCTACGTCTCCGCCAAGGGAGTCTCACCGTGGGCCAATATGCCATACGGTTCCGCACCCTCGCTTCTGAGCTTGCCTGGGAAAATGAGGCTCTGGTGTCCTTCTTCTGGGAGGGTCTTTCCGGTCGGATTAAGGACGAGTTAGCTGGTCGGGACATTCCTACCACTCTGGATGACCTTGTGTCACTAGCTACCCGGATTGGCATTCGGTTCCAAGAACGTGCCAAAGAGACTACCTGGGAGAAAGACTTTTCTTGCTCTGCTCCTACTTCCCTGAGACCTGCCTCTCAATCAGTCACTCCGCGGGCGCTCTCGCCTGAACCTATGCAGATCGACCAGACCAAGATGGTCAGATCTCGCCAAAAATCTCGCCGAGCCGAGGGAAGCTGTTTCTATTGTGGCAGTATGGAGGACTTCATCCGTTCCTGCCCGGAGAAGCCGGGAAACGCCAGTGTCTAGGACCGCTCGGAGAGGTCGTCCTAGACAAAAGTAAGCCCTCTCCGTCTCTGACTTTACCGGTCTCTATTGCTTGGGGAGAAAACCGTCACTTTGAACTCGCCCACCTGGATTCTGGAGCTGCTGGAAACCTCATCTCCCAGTCTCTGGTAGAGAGATACCGTATTCCCACCAAGTCCCTGGCTGAACCATTATCAGTCGCCTCCGTGGATGGAAGACTTCTCTCGGAGACCATCCTGCTCGTCACTGAACCCATAACCCTGCAGGTGGGAATGCTGCACTCTGAGGAAATCTCATTCCATGTGTTGTCCGGACTTTCTCACTCCCTGTTGCTAGGTCTACCTTGGCTCCAGACACACGAACCCGCATTGAACTGGCGATCCGGTGAAGTACTCCGATGGGGTCCAGACTGCCATAGGACCTGCCTGGTTCCGGTCCGCCCAGCTCGCCCTCCGCCAACTCCAGCTAATTTACCAGGTCTCCCAGCTCCTTACTGGCCCTATGCGGACATCTTCGGTAAGAAGGAAGCAGAGACTTTGCCACCCCATAGGCCATATGACTGCCCGATCGACCTGGTACCTGGCACCACTCCTCCCCGTGGGCGTATCTACCCGTTGTCTGCAGCCGAGACCCGGGCCATGTCTGAGTACATTGAAGAGAATCTGGCTAGGGGATTTATCCGGAAATCTACCTCCCCGGCTGGAGCCGGATTCTTCTTTGTCAAAAAGAAAGATGGCTCGCTACGCCCCTGTATTGACTATAGAGGACTCAATGAGATCACGGTTAAAAATAAATACCCCCTTCCACTCATCTCTGAGTTATTTGGTCGTCTTAAAGGCGCCAGGATCTTCTCCAAGCTGGATCTACGTGGAGCGTATAACCTGGTCTGTATCCGTCAGGGAGACGAGTGGAAAACAGCATTTAATACCCGGGACGGACACTATGAGTACCGTGTGATGCCCTTCGGTCTCTGCAATGCTCCCGCCGTCTTCCAAGAACTGGTCAACGACATCTTCCGTGACCTTCTTTACTCCTGCGTGGTGGTATACCTGGACGACATCTTGGTCTTCTCTCCGGATCTTCCCACACACCGGAGGGATGTTCATCAGGTCCTGCTTAGGCTCAGGCAGAACCACCTCTATGCTAAATACGAGAAGTGCCTTTTTGAGCAGACCTCTCTTTCTTTCCTGGGCTATGTTATCTCCCAGACAGGCTTGCGAATGGATCCCAAGAACCTCTCTGCTGTCCTAAAGTGGCCCCGTCCGGAGGGCTTGAAGGCGATACAGCGATTTCTGGGCTTCGCTAATTACTATTGTCTCTTCATTCCTCACTTCTCGTCACGGACTGCGCCCATATCTGCGCTCACCCGTAAGGGAGCAAATCCCAAGGTATGGTCATCCGAAGCTGAGGAGGCCTTCCTTTCCCTGAAACAAGCCTTCTCCTCTGCCCCTGTGCTGCACCGTCCGGACTGCAACAAACAGTTCTACCTGGAGGTTGATGCCTCCTCCTCTGGAGCCGGAGCGGTGCTCACCCAGAAGTCTTCCTCCGGGAGAATGGTAACCTGCGGCTTTTTCTCTAAAATCTTCTCCTCCTCTGAGCGCAATTACTCCATAGGAATCCGAGAACTGCTTGCTGTTAAATTGGCGCTGGAGGAGTGGCTTTACCTGCTTGAAGGGGCTCTATACCCGGTGATCATCTATACGGATCACAAGAACCTGGCATATCTCCAAAATGCCCAGAGACTTAATCCACGTCAGGCCCGGTGGTCTTTGTTCTTTGCCCGCTTCGATTTCATCCTTCATTTCCGCCCGGCGGACAAAAATGTCAAAGCTGATGCCTTGTCCCGATCCTTCCTGTCCTCCGACCAAGAGGAGGAGCCTATGCACATTATCGACCCCTCCAAGGTGATGAATGTGGCCCCCTTGGATTTGACTCGTCTTCCACCCGGCAAGACGTTCGTGGCGCCTCCAGACCGTGAGAGGGTTCTTTGCTGGGGTCATTCTTCTAAACTAGCTGGCCATGCCGGCCAAAAGAAGACCTTCCTACTCATTTCCCGGCATTACTGGTGGTCTACCCTGCGTAAGGATGTGGTAGACTTCGTCTCTGCCTGTTCATCTTGTGGCCGCAACAAAATTCCCAGACACTTACCAGCTGGTCATCTCCTGCCACTTCCCATACCTGTTGCCCCGTGGCAACACATCGCTATGGACTTCATTACCGATCTTCCTGTCTCTGCCGGGTGTACTGTCATTTGGGTGGTCGCGGACCGCTTCTCTAAAATGGCCCACTTCATTCCCCTGCCTGGTCTTCCGTCTGCACCTGAGCTGGCTAAGGACTTTATTCGCCATATCTTCCGTCTCCATGGCCTACCCCTCCACATCGTGTCGGATCGAGGGGTTCAGTTTACCTCACGCTTCTGGAGAGCCACATGTAAACTGCTGGACGTCACCCTGGACTTCTCCTTCGCTTACCACCCTCAATCCAATGGTCAAGTGGAGCGGATCAATCAGATCCTTACCAGCTATCTCCGGCACTTTGTTAATGCCCACCATTCTGATTGGGTGGACCTCCTTCCTTGGGCCGAGTTCTCTTATAATAACCACGAGAGCAAATCCTCTTCCAAGTCCCCGTTCTTTATTGTCTATGGCCAGCACCCCCGGATTCCGCTTCCTGTCTCCGTTTCTGTGGACAACCCTGCTGCGGAGTCTCTTGTCAGCGAATTTTCTACTCTTTGGGAGAGTACCAGGTCCGCTCGTCTTCTGTCCTCTGAGCGGATGAAGAGATATGCTGATAAGAGACGTCTGGATCCGCCTCAATTCCGTCCGGGAGACAAGGTTTGGCTCTCGTCCAAACATGTGCGGCTCAAAGTACCCTCCTTCAAGTTGGGCCCTTGATTCATCGGTCCCTTCGAAGTCCTCAGGCAAATTAACCCTGTGGCCTACAAATTAAAACTCCCGGCCACCCTACGGATTCCCAACTCCTTCCACGTATCTCTCCTCAAACCCGCTGTCTTTAACTCTTTTTCCAATAATCCAGGTGCCCCTCCTGCTCCGGTTTCCACTGATGACGTCTTTGAGGTAGAGAGTATTCTGGCCTCCAAGAGGGTAAGAGGAAAGACCTTTTTTCTGGTAGATTGGAAGGGGTTTGGTCCTGAGGAGAGAATTTGGGAACCCAGGGAGAACATCAACGCCCCGCTTCTCCTTGAAAAATTTCTTTCTGGCCAAAAAAAGAGGGGGCCTAAAAGGGGGGGGGTACTGTAGCATCGGCGTCTCTGCCCCGTACTAGGCAGAGACGCCGTCCCTCTCAACTCCCCGCTCCTGGCGCGGCGTCCTCCAGCGCTTCTCTCCCCGCTGCTTCCCGCACGCGCTCCATCCCCGGCAGTGTGCTTAGGGCGCGCGCTCCCTCTCTCTTAAAGGGACCGCGCGCGCCGTCCTAAGGAGTCCCCGGCCAATTACCGGAGGACCTCCCATATATAAGACACCTCCTCCAAAATGGAGGTGCCCGAGCAATGTTGTTGCAAAGCCTTCACTCTGCTTCAGCCCTCAGGTCCCGTTACCAGTTACCTGCCAGTAACCTGCCAGATTCCTGCCTGTTACCTGCCAGTCACCTGCCAGATTCCTGCTTGGTACCTGCCTGATATCCGTTTACCTGCTTGCAAGCCTGCGGTCCGACGGTCTGCCTTCCGACACCTGTCAGTCTGTCTATGGACCAGCCTGCCCGCTCACCTGGGAGCGCTCATCTGCTACCTGCCTGCTAGCCTACCTGGAGGCTCCGCCGTCACTTGCTGTGACCACCTGTCCATCCAGAGACTCTTGCCCGCTCACCTGGGAGCGCTCACCTGCTACCTGCCTGCTAGCCTACCTGGAGGCTCTGCCGTCACTTGCCGTGACCACCTGCCTGTCCAAAGACTCTCGCTCGCTCACCTGGGAGCGCTCACCAGCCACCTGCCTGCTGTCCTTCTACCCAGAGACTGTCCCTGTCACTTGCCGTGAGTACCCGTCCTTCTACTCAGAGACTGTCCCTGCCACTTGCCGTGACTACCTGCCCTTCTACCCAGAGACTGTCCCTGTCACTTGCCGTGACTACCTGCCCTTCTACCCAGAGACTGTCCCTGTCACTTGCCGTGACTACCTGCCCGTCTTCCCTGGGAGCCACCAGCTTCCTTACAAGGACCGCCCCCTTGTATAGTTGCTCAGAAGTTCCGCCTCCCAGACCCGTTACACCATGCAGTACAGCATATTACAAACATAAGTCCCATTATTGGGGAGTGGGTCTCCCATAGTATTTGCTTATGCTTTCCCAGCAAAAGCTGCCAAAAATTAGGACGGAGCAACTTGCAATGCCCCTTACAAGAGCCATGCAGTACAGCATTTTACAAACATAAGTCCCATTATTGGGGAGTGGGTGTCCCATGGTATTTGCTTATGCTTTCCCAGCAAAAGCTGCCAAAAATTAGGACGGACGAACTTGCAATGCTGGCACCCTGGTGGTATAGTGGTGGTGGAGGCTGAGGATAAGGAGAAGAAGATTAAACAGCCGAAACGAGGAAGCGTAAACCCATGTGTGGGTGTGAAGCGGTGCATGTGAATACACCTCCCGAAATAACACAGTGGATTTGACTTTATGTTACTCTGCTGTCATTTGGTGGTGATGAGAAGTCTGGCCCAATCCAGCCCTTGTTCATTTTGATAAGGGTCAGCTTGTCAGCATTGTCAGTTGACAGGCGAGTGCGCTTATCAGTTATAATTCCCCCAGAGGCACTAAAAACACGCTCCGATAACACGCTAGCGGCAGGGCAGGCCAGGACCTCCAAGGCGTACAGAGCGAGTTCATTCCAAGTGTCCAGCTTGGATACCCAATAATTAAAAGGCACAGAGGAATCACGGAGGACGCTGGTACGATCGGCAAGGTACTCCCTCACCATCTTTTGAAACTTTCCACTCCTTGTGAGAGTACCCCGCGCCTCAGGGCCTGTAAGCTGGGCGGGTGTCAGAAAACTGTCCCAGAACGTTGACAGTGTTCCCCTGCCTCTGCTGGATTGAAGTTACATCTCTCTCGCCTGTACGCCTTGGTTGGGCAACGAACTGTGACCTCTGCCGCTAGCGTGTTCAGATGGGAATTTTTTTAAGAGTTCTGCAGCAAGGGCCTTCTGGTATTGCCCCATTTTTGTAGACCTCTCCAACTCAGGAATAAGAGAGTGAAAGTTCTCCTTGTAACGGGGGTCTACAAGTGTCACCAACCAGTAATGACTGTCACCCAACATTTTGACAACGCGAGGGTCATGGTTAAGGCAGCGTAACATAAAGTCAGCCATGCGTGCCAGACTGGTAACGGGCAAGATTTCCGTGTCCTCACCAAGATGACGACTGACCATCCTCT
This sequence comes from Phyllobates terribilis, assembly GCF_046119375.1. Lineage (NCBI taxonomy): Eukaryota > Metazoa > Chordata > Amphibia > Anura > Dendrobatidae > Phyllobates > Phyllobates terribilis. The sequence goes on from NW_027362761.1 coordinate 257,329,511, forward strand.
CCTCCTCCTCTTCCTCCTCCCCCCTGTCCTCAGGCCACCCACGCTGAACCGACGGTATGACACTTGTACAGGTACTACCGTCTACAACGCATGATAGCAGCTCCTGTTCTTCCTCCTCCTCCTCCTCCTCCTCTCCCTCATTGTCCCCCAATGCACCTTTGGGATGAGATGAGGCTGGGCTGTGTGTAATCGCCCGCTATGGCTTCTTGATCCATCTCATCATACTCTGGCTGCAATGCCTCCTCTTTAATTCTCTGCAGAGAGCGTTGCAAAAGACAGACAAGTGGGATGCTGACACTAATGATGGCGTCATCGCCACTCACCATCTTGGTGGCCTCCTCAAAGTTTGTCAGGATGGTACATATGTCAGACATCCAGGTCCACTCCTTAGGTCTTATGTGTGGAGTCTGACCTGAATATCGACGGCCTTGTTGCAGCTGGTACTCCACAACTGCTCTCTTCTGCTCACAAATCCTTTGCAACATGTGGAGGGTAGAGTTCCAACGTGTGGGCACATCACACACCAGTCGGTGTGTCGGAAGCTGCAAACGCTGCTGCAACACAGCAAGGGCGGCAGAAGCTGTAGCCGACTTGCGAAAATGAGTTGACAGGCGGCGTACTTTCACGAGCAGATCTGGCAACTCGGGGTACGATTTAAGAAACCGCTGAACCACGAGGTTAAGCACATGAGCCAGGCATGGTACGTGTGTGATCTCCCCTCGCCTCAGAGCCGCCACCAGGTTACGGCCATTGTCACACACGACCATGCCGGGATGTAGGTTCAGCGGTCTCAGCCACAGATCTGCCTGCTCTTTCACAGCTGTCCACAACTCACAAGCAGTGTGAGGTTTATCACCTAAGCTTATGAGTTTCAGCACAGCCTGTTGCCGCTTGGCGGAGGCAGTACTGCAATGCTTCCAGCTTGTAACTGATGTGGTGATATCTGAGATGGAGGCTGAACATGAGGAGGAGGAGGAGGATGCGCAGGAGCTGTACACTGTGGAGGCAACTCTGACTGACATAGGGCCCGCAATCCTCGGTGTGGGGAGGATGTGTTCCGTCCCAAGGTCCGACAGGGTCCCGGCTTCCACTATGTTTACCCAGTGTGCCGTCAGAGAGATGTACCGTCCCTGGCCACAAGCACTTGTCCACGTGTCCGTTGTCAGGTGGACTCTCCCAGTAACTGCGTTGTTGAGGGCACGGCAGATGCTTTGGGACACGTGCTTGTGTAGTGCAGGGATGGCACACCGGGCAAAATAGTGTCGGCTGTTGACCGAGTACCGAGGGACGGCCACCGCCATAAGATTGCGGAAGGATTCCGTCTCCACCAGCCTAAAAGGCAGCATTTCCAATGCAAGCAGTCGTTAAATGTGCGAATTTAGGACTGTGGCCTGTGGAGCGTTAGCTGCGAATTTCCGCTTTCGTTCAAAGGTCTGGGATATGGACAATTGAACGCTGCGGTGGGACGTGGACGTGGACGTTGATGCTGTTTCTTGAGAAACTGCCATAACAAGTGAAGACTGAGAGGAGGGGGCATCTTTACATGCAGTATGGACAGGGGATTGCCTTGCACACACAACAGGGGGTTCTATTGCATGCACAACAGTGGAAGAAGCAGTGGTGACACCCGCTGACACTGATCGTGGACCCTGGGTTTCGCCCCACAAAGTCGGGTGCTTTGCTGCCATGTGCCTGATCATGCTGGTGGTGGTCAGGCTGGTAGTTTTGTCACCCCTGCTGATGCTGGCATGGCAGGTGGAACATATGGCCTTTTTGGGGTTATCAGCAGAGTCTTTAAAAAATTCCAGACTCTGGAAGACCTACCGCTTGTACTGGCAACGTCCCTCGTGTTGGTGCTACGGGGAACGGTTGCCTGCCTTCTGTCTGCGGCCACCACACTGCTTCTTCCTGCCTGCTGGGGTACTCTGCCTCCCTCCCCCTGTGTGCTGCTGGCCTCACTCTGCATGTCCTCCTTCCACGTTGGGTCAGTTACTAGATCATCCACCACCTCCTCCTCTTCCAATTGCGCACCACGATCCTCCTCCTCACTTCCTGGCAATTGTGTCTCGTCATCGTCCACCTCTTGTGACAGATTGCCAACGTCGACTTCCTGTGGCCGTGGCTGTTCAAATATTTGGGCATCGCAACATGGGATCTCCTCTTCCACCATTTCAAGCGTATCAGGCGAGGGGTCCAAATATGGAAATGGACCAGTGAACAGCTCTTCAGAGTGTCCAAGTGTGGGATCACTTGCTGTCTGACGACACTCGGCATGGTGGGAGGAAGGAGCATCAGGGTGAGGAGGAGTATGCGGTCGAGACTCACGGCTACTAAGAGTTGACCGTGTAGAAGACAGACCGGAGGTGGTGGTGCCCAGGTAACTGGAAGTATTGTCTGCTATCCAATTAATAACCTGTTCACACTGATCAGTTCTCAATACTGGTGTTGTTCTGTGCTTCCCTAGTAATTCGGTCAAGAAGTGGGAGCGAGAAGATGTGGCTGTTGGTTGTGGCACATTTTCACCTTGGCCACGGCCCCGTCCTCTGCACGAACCATCACCAGAACGTCCACTTCCACGTCCCTTGCCACGCGCCTTGCCCATTGTAAATGAAGTAAAATAGCTTACACTTGCACTATCAATGGAAAAAGGGTAATAAAGAGTAGATTAGAACCATGGAAGAGGAAAACCACAGTTATTGTTTACTGGGGTATACCACACTTTTTTAAATAGAGATATTTGCGGCTGAACAGTGAGCGACACACTCAAACTGCTTTTTTTTTAGATACCAAAGGCCCAAAACTGGATAGTACAGCGATTTGACCCGTGGAACTGCGAAACCACGAAACCACACTGGGATGTCGGGCCTGCACAAGACTATTTTCAACAGATATATTTTTGTGTCACAACAGTCAGGAGACACTACTGTTTTTCTTTACGGAAAAAACTACCAAAACCTGAATAATAGAGATTTTTTACCGTGGAATAGCAAAACCACAGTTATAATTTACTGGTGTATACCAGTGTTTTTAAAATATATATATATTTGCGGCTGAACAGTGAGCGACACACTCAAACTGTTTTTTTTAGATACAAATGGCCCAAAAGTGGATAATATAGAGGTTTGTACCGTGGAACTGCAAAACCACACTTGTATTTCTCGGGCCTACACCAGACTATTTTCAACAGATATATTTGTGTCTGAAAAATCAGGGAGACACTATTTTTTTTTTTTTACAGCAAAAAATGCAAAAAGCAGGATAATAGAGATTTTTTACCGTGGAACAGCAAAAGCTCACTTCTGTCTCTCTGGCCTACACCAGACTATTTTCAACAGATATATTTGTGTCTGAAAAATCAGGGAGACACTATTTTTTTTTTTTTTACAGCAAAAAATGCAAAAAGCAGGATAATAGAGATTCTTTACCGTGGAACAGCAAAAGCACACTTCTGTCTCTCTGGCCTACACCAGACTATTTTCAACAGATATATTTGTGTCTGAAAAATCAGGGAGACACTATTATTATTTTTATACAGCAAAAATGGCAAAAACAGGATAATAGAGATGTTTTACCGTGGAACATCAAAACCACAGTAATAATTTACTGGTGTATACCAGGCTTTTTAAAATATATATATATTTGAGGCTGAACAGTGAGCGACACACTCAAACTGTTTTTTTTAGATACAAATGGCCCAAAAGTGGATAATACAGAGGTTTGTACCATAGAACTGCAAAACCACACTTGTATTTCTCGGGCCTACACCAGACTATTTTCAACGATATATTTGTGTCTGAAAAATCAGGGAGACACTATTTTTTTTTTTTTGTTACAGCAAAAAATGCAAAAAGCAGGATAATAGAGATTTTTTACCGTGGAACAACAAAAGCACACTTCTGTCTCTCTGGCCTACACCAGACTATTTTCAACAGATATATTTGTGTCTGAAAAATCAGGGAGACACTTATTATTTTTATACAGCGAAAAATGGCAAAAACAGGATAATAGAGATGTTTTACCGTGGAACATCAAAACCACAGTAATAATTTACTGGTGTATACCAGGCTTTTTAAAATATAGATATATTAGCGGCTGAACAGTGAGCGACACACTCAAACTGTTTTTTTTTAGATACAAATGGCCCATAGAACTGCAAAACCACACTTCTATTTCTCTGGCCTACACCAGACTATTTTCAACAGATATATTTGTGTCTGAAAAATCAGAGGCACACTTTTTTTTTGGGGGGGGGGGGCACCAAAAGGTTAATAAGATGGGTATTTGTACATTGTGAAGGAGGAAAAAAAAAAGAGGATTTAGATAAAAAAAAAAGGATTTTTCCTGGCCCCCGGGACCTGGAGCTAAGTCCAGCAATTTCAGCAACAGGAGCAGCACACAGGACTGTAATGCAGCGTTTGCTGGTATAACCACTGCGTCTCCTATACAGCCTGCCTGCCTGCCTGATATACCTGGGATGGATATTAGTCCTGAGAAGGACTGTTTGTTTGATCTGGCAGCCTTTACAGACCCTACACTAACTATTTTGCAGGATATATCTCTCCCTAAATCAGCAGCGCTGTCCCTACACTGTCTGATCCGGAGCGACTGTGTCCAAGATGGCGGCGCCCGGTTTTAAATACTCGAGGTGACGCTGTGCGGCCAGCCAATCACTGTAATGCCCACAAACAACATGGCTGCGGCATTACAGTGACTGGCTGGCAATCCCTGAATGTTCATTGGCTCTGTAAAGAGCGCCAAGCATGTAGGGCGGAGACCCGAGCTCCCGCCCGAGCAACCCGGAAATGCTCGGTGCTCGCCGAACATCCCGAGTAGCGTGATGCTCGGGCGAGTACCGAGCAGTGTTGAGCATGTTCGCTCAACACTACTAAACGTGTCTCTGGTAACACTAGTATTCTGGGCATGCTCAATGCTTAAAAAGGGATCCGTTATCAGATGAAATAACTGCTGACCTTTCACTATGATCCATAGATTATATTTATTATGCTAAAGAAAAAGAATCCAGTTGCTACAGTGGGGAAAAAAAGTATTTAGTCAGCCACCAATTGTGCAAGTTCTCCCGCTTAAAAAGATGAGAGAGGCCTGTAATTGACATCATAGGTAGACCTCAACTATGAGAGACAAAATGAGAAAACAAATCCTGAAAATCACATTGCCTGATTTGGAAAGAAATTTTTTTCAAATTTTGGTGGAAAATAAGTATTTGGTCAATTGCAAAAGTTCATTTCAATACTTTGTTATATATTCTTTGTTGGCAATGAGAGAGGTCAAACGTTTTCTGTAAGTCTTCACAAGGTTGGCACACACTGTTGCTGGTATGTTGCCCCATTCCTCCATGCAGATCTCCTCTAAAGCAGTGATGTTTTGTGGCTGTCGCTGGGCAACACGAACGTTCAACTCCCTCCAAAGGTTTTCTATCTGGAAACTGGCTAGGCCACTCCACTTGAAATGCTTCCTACGAAGCCACTCCTTCGTTGCCCTGGCGGTGTGCTTGGGATCATTGTCATGCTGAAAGACCCAGTCACGTTTCATCTTCAATGCCCTTGCTGATGGAAGGAGGTTTGCACTCAAAATCTCACGATACATGGCCCCATTCATTCTTTCATGTACATGGATCAGTCGCCCAAAGCATGATGTTGCTACCCCCTTGCTTCACAGTAGGTATGGTGTTCTTTGGATGCAACTCAGCATTCTTTCTCCTCCAAACATGATGAGTTGTGTTTCTACCAAACAGTTCTACTTTGGTTTCATCTGTCCATATGACATTCTCCCAATACTCTTCTGGATCATCAAAATGCTCTCGAGCAAACTTCAGACGGGCCCGGACATGTAATGGCTTAAGCAGGGGAACACATCTGGCACTGCAGGATCTGAGTCCCTGGCAGCGTAGTGTGTTACTGATGGTAACCTGTGTAATGTTGGTCCCAGCTCTCTGCAGGTCATTCACTAGGTCCCCCCATGTGAATCTTGGATTTTTGCTCACCGTTCTTGAGATCATTTTGACCCCACGGGGTGAGATCTTGTGTGGAGCCCCAGATCGGGGGAGATTATCAGTGGTCTTGTATGTCTTCCATTTTCTAATTATTTTTCCCACAGCTGATTTCTTCACACCAAGCTGCTTGCCTATTGCAGATTCAGTCTTCCCAGTCTGGTGCAGGGTTACAATTTTGTTTCTGGTGTCCTTCGATAGCGCTTTGGTCTTCACCATAGTGGAGTTTGGAATGTGACTGTTTGAGGTTGCGGACAGGTGTCTTTTATACTGATAACAAGTTCAAACAGGTGCCAGTACAACAGGTAATGAGTGGAGGACAGAGGAGCCTCTTAAAGAAGAAGTTACAGGTCTGTGAGATCCAGAAATCTTGCTTGTTTGTAATTGACCAAATACTTATTTTCCACCAAAATTTAAAAAAAAATTCTTTCCAAATCAGACAATGTGATTTTCAGGATTCATTTTCTCATTTTTTCTCTCATAGTTGAAGTCTACCTATGATGTCAGTTACAGGCCTCTCTCATCTTTTTAAGTGGGAGAACTTTCACAATTGGTGGCTGACTAAATACTTTTTTTCCCCACTGTATTTGCTCTTTTGGCCAGACAAACAATTTTTTGATCCAGCTGAAAAACAGATTGCAGTCAAACAAAATACATTTTAGGGTAAAACGCTGGAATGTATGTAGCCTAACTGATACCCAGATGGAATTTCAATTTTGTGAAACATATAATTCCTATAAAACTATTAATTTATTAAATATATTAAAATACAACAACAAAAACTGTGCAGCAAATACATACATAAAGAAAAAGAAGTCAAAATACTTAACAGACCTACGATATGATATTGTAGTTCAGAGAATTGTGGATATAGATAAATCCACCTTAAAACACCAGGCAACACCAAGGACCCTGTGAATCCTTGATCTGGTAGTCTAAGCTGGTACTGCCTGGCCATGGAAGTTGGCACCCTATATTGGATGAGATGTTATGCCCCCTCTCAAATGGTGGCTCTCCCTATATATCCCTAGCAAGCCGTGCTTCAATAGAAAAAATACATACACTACCGTCCAAAAGTTTGGGGTCATTTAGAAATTTCATTATTTTTGAAAGAAAAGCACATTTTTTTTCAATGAAGCTAACATTGAATGAATCAGAAATATACTCTATACATTGTTAATGTGGTAAAAGACTATTCTAGCTGCAAATGTCTTGTTTTTATTGCAATATCTACATAGGTGTACAGAGGCCCATTTCCAACAACCACCACTCCAGTGTGTTAATGGTACATTGTCTTTGCTAACTGTGTAAGAAGGCTAATGGATGTTTTGAAAACCCTAGAAAACCCTTGCACAAGTATGTTAGCCCAGCTGAAAACAGTTTGGCTGATTTGAGAAGCTATAAAATTGACCTTCCTTTGAGCTAGTTGAGAATCTGGAGCATTACATTTGTTTGTTCTATGAAACTCTCAAAATGGCCAGAAAAAGAGAACTTTTATGTGAAACTCGACAGTCTATTCTTGTTCTTAGATATGAAGACTATTCCATGCGATAAATTGCCAATAAACTGAAGATTTCCTACAATGGTGTGTACTACTCCCTTCAGAGGAGAGCACAAACAGGCTCTAACCAGAGTAGAAAGAGAAGTGGGAGGCCCCGCTGCACAACTGAGCAACAAGACAAGTACATTAGAGTCTCTAGTTTGAGAAATTGACGCCTCACAGCTCCTCAACTGGCAGCTTCACTAATAGTACACACAAAACGCCAGTGTCAACATCTACAGTGAAGAGGCAACTCCGGGATGCTGGCCTTCAGGGCAAAGTGGCAAAGAAAAAGCCATATCTGAGACTGGCTAATAAATGGAAAAGATTAATATGGGCAAAAGAACACAGACATTCAACAGAGGAAGATTGGAAAAAAGTTTTATGGATAAACTATTCAAAGTTTGGATCACACAGAAGAACATTTGTGAGACGCATAACTGAAAAGATGCTGGAAGAGTGTCTGACGCCATCTGTCAAGCATGGTGGAGGTAATGTGATGGTCTGGGGTTGCTTTGGTGCTGGTAAAGTGGAAGATTTGTACAAGGTAAATGGGATTTTGAACAAGTAAGGCTATCACTCCATTTTGCAACGCCATGCTATACCCTGTGGACAGCGCTTGATTAGAGCCAATTTCATCCTACAACAGGACAATGACCAAAAGCACACCTCCAAATTTTGCATGAACTATTTAAGGAAGAAGTAGGCAGCTGGAATTCTATCTGTAATGGAGTGGCCAGCGCAGTCACCAGATCTCAACCACATTGAGCTGTTGTGGGAGCAGCTTGACCGTATGGTACGCAAAAGGTGCCCATCAAGCCAATCCAACTTGTGGGAGGGGCTTCAGGAAGCATGGGGGCAAATTTCTCAAGATTACCTTAGCAAATTAACAGCTAGAATGCCAAAGGTCTGCAATGCTGTAATTGCTGCAAAGGGAGCATTATTTGACAAAAGCAAAGTTTGAAGGAGAGAATTATTCTTTCAAATAAAAATCATTATTTCTAACCTTGTCAATGTCTGGACTATATTTTCTATTCATTTTGCAACTCATTTGATAAATAAAAGTATGAGTTTTCATGGAAAACACAAAATTGTCTGGGTGACCCTAAACTTTTGAACGGTAGTGTATATAGATGATTAAAGACATTTGCAACAGTGGTGCAAGACATGTAAGTTGATAACAGAGCGTTCACAGTTGATAGAAGGCTATAGATATAGAGTAATAACTTATCATTCATTGCTTGTGCCTCAAAGTGTTTCCCTTTCTTTTAAGTTCATCAGGAGGCTTGCTGTGTCTAGAAGTAGGCAATGAAGGTCACAGGATCATGCGGTTTATTTGTCTACGCATTTTGAAGTTCCACACTTCTTCATCAGGACAAACCACAGTGTGGAACTTCGAAACGTGTATAATTTCTTTTCCTTTTTCCATCATCATTCACTGGCAGCACAGAATCAACCCATTCATTCCATTTTCAAAAGACATTTTAGGACATTTCAAATAAATGATTCATGTACTGGATTATTATTTTTTTCATCCCAAAAAGGATTTATTCCACCCCCAAAAAATCCCAGATATAACTACTGGACATGTCAACATAGTCTAATATACAGTATCTTGGAAAATCCAGTACATATAGAATGTAACGGGTCTGGGAGGTGGAACCTCTGAGCAACTATACAAAGGGGCAGTCCTTGTAAGGAAGCGGGTGGCTCCCAGGGAAGGCGGGCAGGTAGTCACGGCAAGTGACAGGGACAGTCTCTGGGTAGAAGGGCAGGAGGTCACGGCAAATGACGGGGACAGTCTCTTGACAGGCGGATGGTCACGGCAAGTGACAGCAGGGTAAGAGTCTCTAGACGGGCAGGTGGTCACGGCAAGTGACAGCAGGGAAAGAGTCTCTAGACGGGCAGGTGGTCATGGCAAGTGACAGCAGGGAAGAGTCTCTAGATAGGCTAGCAGGCAGGTAGCAGGTGAGCGCTCCCAGGTGGGCGGGCAAGAGTCTCTGGACAGGCAGGTGGTCACGGCAAGTGACGGCAGAGCCTCCAGGTAGGCTAGCAGGCAGGTAGCAGGTGAGCGCTCTTAGGTGAGCGGGAAAGAGTCTCTGGACAGACAGGTGGTCACGGCAAGTGACGGCAGAGCCTCCAGGTAGGCTAGCAGGCAGGTAGCAGGTGAGCGCTCTCAGGTGAACGGGCAAGAGTCTCTGGACAGGCAGGTGGTCACAGCAAGTGATGGCTAAGCCTCCAGGTAGGCTAGCAGGCAGGTAGCAGGTGAACGCTCCCAGGTGAGCGAGTAAGAGTCTCTGGACAGGCAGGCAGATATCAGGCAGGTATCTGGCAGGTACTTCCTGGTCCGCAGGCGGACTGATCCATAGACAGACTGGCAGGTGCTGGTAGGCAGACTGTCGGACCACAGGATAGCAAGCAGGTAAGCAGATATCAGGCAGGTATCAGGCAGGAATCTGGCAGGTGACTGGCAAGTAACTGGTAACGGGACCTGAGGGCTGAAGCAGAGTTGAAAGGCTTTGCAACAACATTGCTCGGGCAACTCCATTTTGGAGGAGGTGCCTTATATATGGTGAGGTCCTCCAGCCATTGGCCGGGGACTCCTTAGGACGGCTCGTGCGGCTCCTTTAAGAGAGGGGAAGCGCGCGCGCCCTAAGCAAAGAGGCCGGGAAGCAGCGCGCGCTGCCAGCAGAGCGGGAGGAAGACGCCGGGCACGGAGCGGAGAGGTGAGGGGAACGGCGTCCCTGCCTAACAGGAAGCAGGGACGCCGACGCTACAGTACCCCCACCTTTAGGCCCCCCCTTTTTAAGGCCAGACAGAAATTTATCAAGGATGAGCGGGGCATGGATGTTCTCCCGGGGCTCCCATGTTCTCTCCTCAGGACCAAACCCCTTCCAATCCACTAGAAAAAAGGTCCTTCCTCTTAACCTTTTGGTGGCCAAAATGTTCTCTACCTCAAACTCGTTTTCAGCGGAAACCGGAGCAGGAGGCGTACCTGTAGACTTGGAAAAAGAGTTAAGTATCACGGGTTTGAGTAGAGATGCATGGAAGGAGTTAGGAATCCGCAAATTGGCCGGGAGTTTCAATTTATAGGCCACCGGGTTGATTTGTTTGATAACTTCCAGTGGGCCGATGAACCGAGGCCCTAACTTGTAGGAAGGAATCTTGAGCCGGACATATTTGGATGAGAGCCAGACCTTATCTCCAGGACGGAATTGTGGTGGATCCAGACGTCTCTTGTCAGCCTGTTTTTTCATCCGCTCGGATGACTAAAGAAGTGCGGATCTGGTACTTTCCCAAATGGAGGAAAATTCGTTAACGAGAGATTCCGCAGCCGGATTGTCCCCCGAGGCGGAGATGGGAAACGGGATCCAAGGATGCTGACCGAAGACTACAAAAAACGGGGATTTGGAGGAAGATTCGCTCTCGTGATTATTGTAAGAAAATTCGGCCCACGGTAAAAGATCCACCCAGTCGGAATGGTGAGCATTAACAAAGTGCCGGAGGTAACTGGTTAAAATTTGGTTGATCCGTTCTACTTGGCCATTGGACTGTGGGTGATAAGCAGAAGAAAAGTCCAAGGTGACCCCCAGCAGTTTACACATGGCTCGCCAAAAGCGAGAGGTGAACTGAACCCCTCGGTCGGATACGATGTGGAGAGGAAGACCATGAAGACGGAAGACATGATGGATAAAGTCTTTAGCTAACTCTGATGCAGACGGGAGACCCGGCAGGGGAAAAAAGTGAGCCATTTTGGAGAAGCGGTCAGCAACCACCCATATGACCGTACAACCGACAGAGACAGGGAGGTCCGTAATAAAGTCCATAGCTATATGCTGCCACGGGGCAGCAGGTACAGGAAGAGGAAGGAGACGGCCGGCTGGCAGATGTCTCGGAACCTTGTTGCGGGCGCAGGACACACAGGCTGAAACAAAGTCTATTACGTCCTTGTGCAGGGTAGGCCACCAGTAATGCCGAGTAATAAGCTGGAGGGTCTTTTTCTGACCAGCGTGGCCAGCTAGCTTGGACGAGTGTCCCCAGTGTAGAACCTTCTCACGATCAAGAACAGTTACGAACGTCTTACCGGGTGGAAGACGATTTAGATTCACGGGGGCCACCTGCATTGCTTTGGCAGGGTTGATGATGTGTTTAGGCTCCTCCTCAAGATCAGAGACCAAAAAGGATCGGGATAAGGCATCAGCTTTGATGTTTTTGTCAGCCGGGCGAAAATGAAGAATGAAATTAAAGCGGGCGAAGAACAAGGACCACCGGGCTTGGCGCGGGTTAAGTCTCTGGGCACTCTGGAGGTAAGCCAAGTTCTTGTGGTCCGTGTAAATTATTACCGGGTGAAGAGCCCCCTCGAGCAGGTAACGCCACTCCTCCAGTGCCAGCTTAATGGCCAACAATTCTCGGTCTCCTATAGAATAATTGCGCTCCGAAGAGGAGAAGAGTTTGGAGAAGAAGCCGCAAGTTACCATTCTTCCGGAAGACGACTTTTGGGTAAGTACTGCTCCGGCTCCGGAGGAGGAAGCGTCGACTTCTAGAAAGAATTGTTTGTTGCCGTCCGGACGATGCAGCACAGGGGCGGAGGAAAAAGCTCGTTTTAAGGAAAGGAAGGCCTCCTCTGCTTCGGGCGGCCATTCTCTGGGATTAGCGCCCTTACGGGTGAGCACCGAGATAGGTGCAGTCCGGGAAGAGAAGTGCGGAATGAAGAGGCGGTAGTAGTTGGCGAAGCCCAGGAACCGCTGAATAGCCTTCAACCCCTCTGGTCGGGGCCGCTTCTCGATGGCAGACAGTTTCTCAGGGTCCATTTGTAGGCCGGTCTGAGAGATTATGTAGCCCAGAAACGGAAGCGAGGTCTGCTCAAAGAGGCACTTCTCATATTTAGCGTAGAGGTGGTTCTGCCTGCGCCTGAGCAGGACCTGACGAACGTCTCTCCGGTGAGTGAGAAGATCCGGAGAGAAGACCAAGATGTCGTCCAGGTACACCACCACGCAGGAGTAGAGAAGGTCACGGAAGATGTCATTGACCAACTCTTGAAAGACGGCGGGAGCGTTACAGAGACCGAAGGGCATTACAAGATATTCATAGTGGCCATCCCGGGTGTTGAATGCCGTCTTCCATTCATCCCCCTGACGGATACGGACCAGATTATACGCCCCAAGGAGGTCCAGCTTGGTGAAGATTCTAGCCCCCCTCAGACGGTCAAATAATTCAGGAATGAGCGGAAGGGGGTATTTATTCTTCACTGTGATCTGATTAAGGCCTCTATAGTCTATACAGGGATGGAGTGAGCCATCCTTCTTTTTGACGAAAAAGAAGCCTGCTCCCGCCGGGGAGGTAGATTTCCAGATAAATCCCCGGGCCAGATTCTCCTCAATATATTCAGACATGGACCGGGTCTCAGCAGTGGACAAAGGGTAAATACGCCCATGGGGAGGAGTAGCGCCAGGCATCAGGTCAACTGGGCAGTCTTATGGTCTATGAGGGGGTAATGTCTCTGCTTCTCTTTTATTAAAGACGTCGGCAAAAGACCAATAGGGAGCTAAACAAGTCTTATGGCAGTCCTGTCCCCAGTGAAGAACTTCTCCGGTCTGCCAATCAAGCACGGGTGCGTGTCTCTGGAGCCAAGGTAGGCCTAGCAAGAGGGCGTGAGAGAGTCCAGGCAGAACATGGAAGCAGATGCTCTCAGAGTGCAGCATTCCCACCTGCAGAGTTATGGATTCGGTGATGAGTTGGATGGGATGTGGTAAGAGGCCCCCATCCACAGTGGCGACAGATAAGGGTACAGCCAGAGGTTTGGTGGGAATGTGGTATTTCTCTACCAGGGACTGAGAAATGAGATTTCCGGCAGCTCCAGAGTCAAGTTGAGCCAGTTCAAAATAACGGTTCTCCCCGCAGATGATAGAGACCGACAGCATTAGAGATGGAGAGGGTTTATTTCTGTCTAGGGTGACCTCTCTGAGCGATCCTAGACACAGGCGTTTCCCGACCTCTCCGGGCAGGAACGGATCCGGTGCTCCTTACTGCCACAGTAGAAGCAGCTCCCCTCGGCACGCGTAATTCTTGACGGGTCTTGACCATCTTGGACTGGTCGACCTGCATAGGCTCGGGTGAGTGCGCCGGAGGAGTAACGGAGGAAGTGATGGATCTCTGGAAGGTAGGGGCAAGGCGTGGAAACCTCCTCTCACGGGTGACCTCTTTGGTGCGCTCCTGGAACCGGATGTCAATCCGGGTGGCAAGTGTAATTAAGTCGTCGAGAGTGGTAGGAATGTCCCGACCGGTGAGTTCATCTTTAATACAGCCGGACAGACCCTCCCAGAAGACAGACACCAGGGCATCGTTATCCCAGGCAAGCTCCGAAGCAAGGGTACGGAACCGTATGGAATATTGGCCCACGGTGAGACTTCTTTGGCGGAGGCGTAGCAGAGATTAGGCGGATGAGGTCCTCCGTCCTGGTTCGTCGAAGACCTTCCGGAAAGCCGAGAGAAAGGCTGGCAGATTGGACACCAGGGGGTCTCCTCTCTCCCATAGAGGATTTAGCTAGGCCAGCGCCTCCCCCGTGAGATGGGACATGATGAAGGCTACTTTGGCTCGGTCGGTGGAAAACTGGTGTGCCAACAGTTCGAAGTGCAGAGTGCACAGGTTAATGAAGCCCCGTGCCTGACCGGGATCTCCGCCAAAACGAGGCGGGGCGGTGAGACGGGGACCGGGAAGAGATGCCATGGAATTGATGGGCAGCGGCGCTGCCGGGGTAGGAGTCGTGCGACTGGAAGCTGGTCCCGAAGATGTAGTCAGTGAGTCCAGACGGGAGTTAACACTACGCAGGTGGCTCAGGATGGACTCCTGTTGGGACCTCTGACGGGACAGTTCATGGCATAGGTCCGAGAGCGAGGGAGCTTGGGTGCCACCGGGTTCCATGGCCCGAGCAAACTGTAACGTGTCTGGGAGGTGGAACCTCTGAGCAACTATACAAAGGGGCAGTCCTTGTAAGGAAACGGCTGGCTCCCAGGGAAGGCGGGCAGGTAGTCACGGCAAGTGACAGGGACAGTCTCTGGGTAGAAGGGCAGGAGGTCACGGCAAGTGACGGGGACAGTCTCTTGACAGGCGGATGGTCACAGCAAGTGACAGCAGGGTAAGAGTCTCTAGATGGGCAGGTGGTCACGGCAAGTGACAGCAGGGAAAGAGTCTCTAGACGGGCAGGTGGTCACGGCATGTGACAGCAGGGAAAGAGTCTCTAGATAGGCTAGCAGGCAGGTAGCAGGTGAGCGCTCCCAGGTGAGCGGGCAAGAGTCTCTGGACAGGCAGGTGGTCACGGCAAGTGACGGCAGAGCCTCCAGGTAGGCTAGCAGGCAGGTAGCAGGTGAGCGCTCCCAGGTGAGCGGGCAAGAGTCTCTGGACAGGCAGGTGGTCACGGCAAGTGACGGCAGAGCCTCCAGGTAGGCTAGCAGGCAGGTAGCAGGTGAGCGCTCCCAGGTGAGCGGGTAATAGTCTCTGGACAGGCAGGTGGTCACGGCAAGTGATGGCAGAGCCTCCAGGTAGGCTAGCAGGCAGGTAGCAGGTGAGCGCTCCCAGGTGAGCGGCCAAGAGTCTCTGGACAGGCAGGTGGTCACAGCAAGTGACGGCTAAGCCTCCAGGTAGGCTAGCAGGCAGGTAGCAGGTGAACGCTCCCAGGTGAGCGAGTAAGAGTCTCTGGACAGGCAGGCAGGTATCAGGCAGGTATCTGGCAGGTACTTCCTGGTCCGCAGGCGGACTGATCCATAGACAGACTGGCAGGTGCTGGTAGGCAGACTGTCGGACCACAGGATAGCAAGCAGATAAGCAGATATCAGGCAGGTATCAGGCAGGTATCAAGCAGGAATCTGGCAGGTGACTGGCAGGTGACTGGCAGGTAACTGGTAACGGGACCTGAGGGCTGAAGCAGAGTTGAAAGGCTTTGCAACAACATTGCTCGGGCACCTCCATTTTGGAGGAGGTGCCTTATATATGGTGAGGTCCTCCGGCCATTGGCCGGGGACTCCTTAGGACGGCGCGCGCGGCTCCTTTAAGAGAGGGGAAGCATGCGCGTGCGCGCCCTAAGCACAGAGGCCGGGAAGCAGCACGCGCTGCCAGCAGAGCGGGAGGAAGACGTCGGGCACGGAGCGGAGAGGTGAGGGGAACGGCGTCCCTGCCTAGCAGGAGGCAGGGACGCCGACGCTACATAGAATTATAGCCATTAAAACATAAAAACAGTAAAAACATGCCATAACAATGTTACCATAGTCAACAAGCTAGACTGATGAAGGTTCAAACCACTAACGGTAATACTTTTGCCAATATCAATGCATATTTCCTACTTATTATTACACATAGAAAAGATGTCTGGTAAATTTGTTTTGTGACACAGATATTTAGTTAAGGTGTCCCAGATTTCTTTGTTTCGTAGACAGTAAATAAAAGGGTTAACCATGGGAGTTATAACAGCATACAAGAGCGATATCAGCTTATTTGCATCCGCTGACTTGGCTTTTTTGGGCCGTGCATAGATAAAAAGTGTTGTTGAAAAAAATATGGTGACCACTGTTAGATGAGAGGCGCACGTGGAAAATGCTTTTTGTCTTCCATCAGTTGATGATATTTTTAAAATTGTGAAAATGATGCAGATATAGGAAATAGTGGTCACTAATAATGGAATGAGGAGAATAACCAGAGCTAAAATGAAGTCCACCAACTCAGCTAATGACATGTCTATACATGCAAGATTAAGTATTGGAGAAATGTCACAGAAAAAATGGTTAATAATGTTTGGACCGCAAAATGATAATTTAGATATAAAGTAAATCTTTATAATGGTGATTGTAAATCCTGACACCCATGAAGACAAAGCCAGCTGAACACAAAGCTCATGACTCATAATTGTAATATAATGTAATGGGTGGCAAACAGCAACGTACCTGTCAAATGCCATTACTGCCAAGAGAACACATTCTGTGCACATAAGAGAAATGAAAAAGAAGAGCTGAGCCATACAACCAGAAAAAGAGATGGTTTTCTTCTCAGTCAGGACATTTACTAATAAGTTTGGAACTGTGACCGAGATGTAACAGATCTCTAGGAAGGCCAGGTTGCTCAGGAAGAAATACATTGGCTTCTGCAGCTTAGGATGAACTTGTATGGTGGTGACAATAATGATGTTTTCAGATATAGTCAGGACATAAATAAGGAAGAAAAATATAAAAATGATAATCTGCAGCTCAAGCAAAGAAGAAAATCCAAGGAGGTAAAATTCTGTTATCTCAGTTTTATTTTTATACTCCATATTGAGAGCTGTGGAAAAAATATCCATTTGCCAATGATTTTTTGCACTTCACTAATCAAGTATACTTTTTCAGCACTGATAGCATTTTCTATGTGATACAAAGATTTAAAAAATACACATGCACACAGACACATACACTCACATGCACACACACCGACATACTCAAGACACACACATCCCAGACAATACACATGTATACACACATCATTCACACACACACATGCACAGACATCACATACATCTCATAAATTACACACATATCACACATGCACAGACATCACATAAATTACACACATATCACACATGCACGCTCACACTGCCACATCATGCACACATGCACACACAAACACACTCACAAAAGCAACCTTTAAATAGGAAGTCCTAATTCCTTTTGAAATGATTACCCACCGGGTCACTGAACTAACACACTTGTGCTTTTTACCAAAATAAAGAAATAAGGATTGTGAGCAACAGTTTTACATGGAGGTATTGGGCACGATTTTCAGTCTGTGTTCTGTCTCATTTATGGACCATGTAACTATCATGTATGTAGCAGGCAGCTTCTGCATCCACCTGCCATGCCGACAGACATGTGGAGTCTTACACTGAGCTAGTCACTGGCGGACATAAACAGAAAAGGGCCCCTGTGCATGAACAATATATGGGCCCTTTGCAAAAAAATGCAAAATTTCACCAGCTTTGGAGGTATAAATGGGCCCCCTTACCCAGGTTGCACCAATCGTCCGCAATTTGCAGACGTAACTTTCCCAAGTTTTAGTACAGCTGTCTGAATTTAGCCTTCAACATAGTTTTCTTATGCTTTCTTTACACTTGCTATTTTTGCAGCTCTAGGCCTCATTCACACATCTGTTTTTCATGAACATGTTCTATCCAAGTATAAAACATGTACTAATTAATGTCTATGGTTCTGTTCACATATCCATGCTTTTTTGGAAAACAGAAATGTTTTCATTTTTGATCTTATTCTCAGATCAAACTCAAAAGTTTATGGTTACACGAAAAAGTCGGACAGCACACTGATGGCATCCTAGTTTTTTACTCACAATTTGCTAGGAGTAGCTTGAATAAACCTCCATTAGATTTTTTTTTTTTTCTCGCAGGCAATCAAACTTGATGGAAGAGAGATGGTAAAAACGTACCAGTCACTAATAAAGATTTGATGCCGCATACTGATAGAATTTGGTCAGTTTTTTCACATAAAAGAAAAGAACTAGAATTAGGCTAGATGCTATAAATTTGGTGGGCATTGGCTTAGCATGGAGATACAATTTGCTGCCTTTTTAGGCCACGTTCACACGTTGAGTTTTTTGTCAGTTTTTTACCTCAGTATGTGTAAGCCAAAACCAGGAATTGAACAATCAGAGGAAAAGTATAATAGAAACACGTCACCACTTCTGTATTATTAGACACTCCTGGTTTTGGCCTAAAACACTTTTTGTCTAACTTCTCTTTATTTCTTAAATGCGTTCCTTTACAGTTTATTTTGTAGCAAAATTCTGGCACAGCATCAGAATTCTTGCACATTTTAACTAGCAAATCTGCCCTAGCTTGTTAAAGGGAACCTGTCGCCAGGTTTTGCCGATGTGACATACGGCCACCACCTTTCAGCCCTCATATACAGCATTCTATAATACTATATATAAGCCCCCGATCTAACCTGCAAGATAAGAAAGAGCTTTTATTATACTCACCTGGGGGTGGTCCAGCCCAAGGGGAATCACTTGTCTTGGTCCGGCACCTCCCTTCTTCTTGTGATGCCGTCCTCCTTCTTGCTTTGTGTGGATGATTTGTCCCGTACATCATCCACACCGTGTCTCTGGCATTGCTCTTTGGTGCAGGTGTACTTCTCTGCCCTGTACTTTAGTCTGCGCTAGTCATGGCAGAGAAGAATGCCTGCGCAGGAGTGGGATGCCAAGGAGACTGTGTGGATGATGTAGGGAATCGTCATCCCCATGAAGCAAGAAGGAGGGCGCAATGAAAAGAAGAAGGGAGTCATCGGACCAAGAAAAGCGACGCCCCTCGGACTGGACCGCCCCCCCGGCGAGTATAATAAAAGCTCTTTTTCTTGTCTTGCAGGTCGGATTGAGGGCTTATATACAGCATGTATATCAGGGCTGAAAGGTGGTGGCCATACCTCATATCGGCCAAACCTGACGACAGGTTCCCTTTAATCTATCCAAAGGACTTGTGAACATGAGTGTATAAATTCGATGTGTGCTATGCGATTTTTTTATTGGATAGCACACTGATCCATGTTATTCAGTGAGGCAGTGCAGATGACTGATTTTTTCCACTGAAAGAATCTGTCTGTGAAAATTTGACTCACCCATTCAAGTCTATGGGTGTTAGAAAAAAAACGGATGCCACATGGCATCTAATTTTTATGGATACATTGCAATTCTGTAACATAGGAAACTGTACATCAAGTTCATTGGTAACTTTTGTTTTTATTAACACTTGAATATGGTAAAAAAAACACAAACAGAAGGGATAAAATTAATTGGACAAAGTATTACACATTGCATATTTATTGCATCTGTTATCAAATCTGTTCAATACACGTAAAATAGGCTGAGAAGAAGAAAACCAACAAATACAGCTTTCAGATTTTTACCATTATTTATGTGAAGGTATCGTTTGTATTTGTAAAATTGTAAAACAGTTGTGCAATTGTAATTGCTGCTGTTTTTATGCAATTATAAGTAAAGCATGTAAAAACGATGTGACAATTAGATGTAAACTATTTTTTAGGCTATGTGCCCACGATGCAGAAATGCTCTGGATTTTTCCTGAGCGTTTCTGCATCTCCTTGGCAGAAAAAAACGCATGCGGATTGTACATGCAGATTGTACATGCGGATTGTACATGCGTTTTTTCTGCCAAGTAGAAGCGTTTGTGAAGTGTTTTTATCATGCGATTTCCGCATGCGGGTTGTCAAGCGCTTTCCAAGCGATTTTAGCATCACTTGGAAAGTGCTTGACAACTTGGTCACACTATGTAAATCCATGCAACTGGCATGGATTTTATATAGTGTGACCAAGTTAGTTAAAAAAAAGAATAAAAATGGTAAAAAATAAAAAAAGAACATATACTCACCTTCCAATGGCCCCCGGTTTCCTTATCCGATGCGTCCTGTCTTCCCGGTGTCTCGCGGTGGTGTAAAAGGACCTTCCATGACATCATTTAGTCTTGTGACAGGTCACGCGACCACCGAAGTCAGCTGTCGCGTGACCCGTCACATGACTAAATGACGTCATGGAAGGCCCTTTTAGACCATCGCGAGCTACCGGGGAGCCAGGATGCATCGCTATGGAGACCAGGGTCCATCAGAAGGTAAGTATAATGTATTTTTTTATTTTCAATTCTTTTTTTTAACAGGTACTATGGTACCCGGGTCCGGAGGAGAGTCTCCTCTTCTCCAGACTCGGGTACCATCTGCACATTGAATCGCTTTAATATTCGCATGTGCACATGTAGTCATGCGGATATTAAGTGATTCAATGCAAGTCAATGGCGGCAAAATCGCCGCGATTCCTCAAAATAATTAGTAGTGCTGCAGATTTTTCCGCAATGATAATCCGCAGCATGTGCACAGCACATGCGCATTATCATCGGGGAATATAGCAGACCTTCTACCAAGCATTTTTTAAGCGTTTTTGCGGCGGAATTTGCTACAAAAAACGCATAGTGGGCACACAGCCTTACTGTGCGGTTCTCTACCTTGAGGCAATTACTACGACAGGACTATTACATGTACGAGAACCCTAATAGCTTTTTATTAATCATACTAAGTCTAGGGTCACACGACTGTAGAGTCTCTCATCCGACAGAATCGGGTCAATTATGCTAATTATACTCTGATGAAACTCTGATTATTGTATCAGCTTACTGTGATCTAATTGTTTTGGATGAGGGGGAATCGGAAGAAGCTGAGGAGAAGATGGAGAACAAAATTTCCCCATCTTCCCCATTTTGTCGTGCATGGAAATCAGATTTACTCAGATGTCATCCGAGTGCAATCTAATTTTTTCCATGAACCCATAGACTTGAATGGGTCTTCTGATTTTGCAGTGAAATTGCAGCATGTTACAATTTGTTTTCACAGACAGATTCTGTCACTGAAAAAAATCGGTCATCAGCACTGCCCCATTGAATAACATTGGTCAGAGTGCTGTCCGAATAAAAAGCAGATAGCATCCGGCGGTGTGAGCGAGCCCTTACTAAATGTGCTTAAACTCGTGAGTTCACCTGTGAGTTTTCCAAAATGTGTTTCTCAATTAAATATTATGCATTTTGCTACACTATTCTATCATGAATTAAAAGAAATTGCAAAATAAATCTTGAAAATGAAAGAGAAATGTGTGCACATTTTTAAATACCGTTTAAACCCAACATAAGTAGAAAATAATTAAAATAAAAATGATTAAATAAAATGTGCACACATATTTGTGTTCTAATAACATGTACACATGTGCAAGTGGTAGACTATGCTACTACAGAAAAACAATTATGAAATGTACCTTTTTATATTCAGTAAGTACAAATAGAGAGATCAGGAAATTATTAATTAAATCACAAACACAGGATCTAAATCTGCTCAAAATATTTGCAGAGCTTTCTTCTGGTAAATGAATGTACATATGGACCATTTCCTTATCTTGAACTGGCCTTAAATGAACATAGTTTTATTGTGTTGGTTATATAGGGTTGTCATGTTGGTTATTTCTGTATGGAGGAAATCCTATGATAATAGAATAAGAGATGCAAATCTTTAAACGTTCAGTAATGGGACTAATGGGACTAATTAAACCCAACCTCCCACGTCAAAGTGTCTGAAAACTTTCATCTCCCATACCTTAACAATCAGTAACTAAAAAACCTTGAAGTGCAACTCGTATTGTTAAATTAAGTTTAAGCTCCAGACCTTAATGGTTTTATCAACAAATATTTTAGGACAGTTGGTATTGAACTGTACCCATAGTTATGCTCTGTCTTAAATGGAACCTGTCAACAGGATTTAACACTATAAAGTAAATCTATGGCCATAGAGGCACTGTTAAACTGATTAAATTGATACCTTTGTTGAAAGAATCCGATAAGTGGTTCTTTTTTATTCATGGTTTTAAATTTTCTTCTGATGTAATCTTCTGTGCATTGGGGAGAGCCTGGGGGGGTTGGTTGTTCTGCTGCTCCAGCCCCTCCGTCTGCCTTCTGTGTTTCTACAGGTAATTGGTTATTCAATGACCGACCTCCGTTTTGAAATGAGATCTCGGTTAAGATCTCAATCTGCGCATGCACAGACTACGGCACCATTTTATTGAAGACCGAAAGGCCAGATGTGAAAGGCAAGCGGGGGGGGCCCCGAGCAGAAGATGACCCAATCCCCCAAGGCCCGCCCTGATGCACAAAAGATGTCATCAGAAGAAAACTTAAAACCATAAATAAAAAAGAAACACTGATCGGATTCATTCAGCAAAGGTTTCTATTTAATCAGTGTATTAGCGCCCTTATGGCCATACCTTTACTTTATAGTGCTAAATCCTACTGACAGGCTCTCCTTAAATGGTTTGTATCAACTTTAAAATGAGGCTCTGAAAATACAACTTTGGAATGCAGTACTGGCTAATCATATGCACCATCTCTCTACTTATTGTCTATAGGACTTCTGGAAAAAGCCAAGCTGTACTTGGCTATCTAAAGCAGTCCTGTAGACAGTATAGGTGGGCAAAAAGATCTGCATGACCTGGGTTCAGCTGCAACATTGTTAGTCCGTGGAAGCCGGACCAGAGCCCTATAAACCTCCTGTAACCTGCCAGCATCCTAAGCGCCTTTTCTGATTACTAGGCCCAGCACTTTGTCTTGCATTCATTATACTGCAATTATGACCTAGCACCAGGCCTACCAATCAGAAGAGGCTCCGGGAATATTGGCAGGTTGGAGAAGCTCAACAGAGCTCTGGTCAGACAGCCATGGTCTACCGACTTTGCTGCGGGACAAGGGTCCTGTAAATGTTCTTACTCAACTCTCATAGACAATAAATAAAGCAAATGTAAGCAATTGTGACTACAATTCTATTTGAAAGGGGGAATTGGTCATAGTGTCTACCTCTAAGTTGCAGTGAAATACATGCAAATGATATGGTTTGCATGTCGAGACACAATCACATTTATTTTCATTATGTGGCAATGTACCATTGTCGTCCTGTGGTTTTTGAATATGTACTGTGGCCAAAGTAACTATACAGCCCAACCTATCTAGAAAATAAAAAAATGGAGATATGGAATTTCAAAAATTTGAAGCACATCACAAAGTCTGTATAATAGAACAACGTAAGTGCTGGTGGTCAATCAATGCTTCAAAGGTGGAATCTCATCTATTCTGACAACGTTTATTAAAAAACACATTACTATTACCCTTCATACATAATACTAGAAAAAGATAACAGTATCCTACAATAAGCAGCAATATAACAAATTCCCTCATCTTCCTTTGGAAGTGCATTGAGCTATAGGTTGGATTGCTGCTAAAGGGAAAAAAAAAAACCTCTTTAAATCTTCTTCTTTAGCTACTGTGAATGAGCTGAGTGTGACTGGAGTGTAAGTGCAAACGGAAGTAAGTGTGAGACTTGTGATTCAGTGACTTGGATTCAGGGAGTTTGGAAGGGAGGAATTTGGACTGAATTGCTATCTGTATTTTATTAATTCTTTACATTTCTTTTTACTTAACATTTCTGTCTAGTGCAATCCCCATTAGGAAATGAGCTCCATTATTGACAATGCTATCCAGTGTACATCTTGCCACATGTATGCAATCCTTGAACAGCCGGTCGTGGATGCATACTGCTGTGCGAGATATGAGCACGTTGTGAGTTTGGAAGCCCAGGTACTGGATCTAAATGAGCAGCTGGCAACACTGAGATCCATCGACAATATGGAAAGGAGTCTGCTGCTCACTGAGCAGCTGCTCACTGGGGTAGATGTGGGGGAGGGTGGTAGTATGGAGCTGCAGGACAGTGTGGCAGCTAGCTGGGTGACAGAAGGGGGAGCAGACGGAAGAGTGCCAGGGAGGCTAGTCCTGATCTGGCACACCCCAATAAGTTTACAAAGTTGGCAGATGAGGGGGGTGTCGGGTAGCACTGCATGTCCTCTGGAAGCCAGAGGAGTGTCAGCTCCAGTAAGGCGGGAAATAGGAAAGCAGGGCAGGCCAAGCAGGTGCTTTTAGTGGTGGACTCAATTATTAGGGGAACAAATAGGGCAATCTGTCACAAAGACTGGGATCACCGAACAGTGTGCTGCCTACCCGGTGCTCAAGTCCGGCACATCGCTCATCGGGTTGACAGATTACTGGGAGGGGCTGGTGAGGACCCAGTGGTCATGGTGCACATTGGCACAAATGACAAAGTTAGAGGTAGGTGGAAGGTCCTTAAAGATGATTTGAGGGAATTAGGCTGTAAGCTTAAAGCAAGGACCTCCAAGTCCAAGGTAGTAGTCTCTGAAATACTGCCTGTACCATGTGCCACACCGGAGAGGCAACGGGAAATTAGGGAGATAAATAAGTGGCTCAGGAATTGGTGTAGGAAGGAGGGGTTTGGGTTCCTGGAGAACTGGGCCGACTTCTCAGTTGGCTACAGGTTCTACGCTAGGGACGGGCTGCACCTCAATGGGGAGGGTGCAGCTGTGCTGGGGGAGAAAATGGCTAGAAGGTTGGGGAAGTGTTTAAACTAGGGATTGGGGGGGGGGGTATTCATTTTATAGGTGGGGAAGATAGTGCAGATAGTGACCTGGGCACAAATAAAGAAATTGGGGGTGGGGTAGAACAGTTAATACAGTAAGAAGGAATAGAGGTACAGAGAGATACATAAAATGCATGTACACTAATGCCAGAAGCCTCACTGACAAAATGGAGAAATTAGAATTAATTTTGTTGGAAAATAATTATGACATGGTGGGGATATCTGAGACATGGCTGGACGAGAGTCATGACTGGGCACTTAATTTACAGGGCTATAGTCTGTTCAGAAATGACGGTTCAAACAAATGAGGGGGGGTGTGTTTATATGTAAAATCACCCTTAAAACCCATCTTACGTGAGAATATATGTGAATCTAATGAAAATGTAGAGTCCCTGTGGATGGAGATAAGGGGAGGGGGAAAAAATAATAAATTACTGATAGGGTTTTGTTATAAGTCTCAAAAAATAATGGAAGCAGCAGAGAATATCCTCATAAAGCAAATAGATGAAGCAGCGATTCAAGGAGAAGTCATTATTATGGGGGACTTCAACTACCCTAAAATACATTGGTGAACAGAAACCTGTAGTTCCAGCAAAGGTAATAGGTTTTTGACAACTATGAGAGACAATTACCTTTCACAACTAGTTCAGGACCCAACAAGAAGGGGGGCACTGCTAGACCTAATATTAAACAACAGGCCAGACCGCATATCAAATATACGAGTTGAGGGTCACTTGGGTAATAGTGATCACAAAATAATAAGTTTTCATGTATCCTTTACTAAGATGTGTAGTAGAGGGGTTACAAGGACACTAAACTTCAGGAAGGCAAATTTCCAAGAGATGATCTTAGTGCAATAAACTGGGGCGATATCCTGAAACATAAAACTACACAAAGCAAATGGGAGACATTTATTAGCATCCTGAATAGGACCTGTGCACAATATATACCCTATGGGAATAAACATGCTAGAAATAGGAGGAAACCACTATGGCTAAATAGAGCTATAAGGGGCGCAATAAGTGACAAAAAGAAAGCATTTAGAAAACTAAAGCAAGTAGGTAGTGATGAGGCATTAAATAAATACAGAAAATTAAATCAATTCTGTAAAAACCAAATCAAGGCAGCAAAGATTGAGACAGAGAGACTCATTGCCAGAGAAAGTAATAACAATCCCAAAATATTCTTTAACTACATAAATAGTAAGAAACTAAAAAATTATAGTGTTGGCCCCCTTAAAAATAGTCTGGGTGAAATGGTGGATGAGGATGAGGAAAAAGCCAATATGCTAAATGATTTTTTTTCAACAGTATTTACATAAGAAAATCGCATGACAGAAAACATGATCAGTGATAACAAAAATTCTCCATTAAATGTCACTTGCTTAACCCCAGCAGGAAGTACGACGGCGTCTAAAAATCACTAAAGTTGACAAGTCCCCGGGCCTGGATGGGATACACCCACGAGTACTGCAGGAATTAAGAAAAGTCATAGATAGACCATTATTTTTAATCTTTAAAGATTTCATTATAACAGGGTCTGTACCACAGGACTGGCGTATAGCAAATGTGGCGCCAATATTCAAAAAGGGGACAAAAACCAAACTTGGAAATTATAGGCCAGTAAGCTTAACCGTTACTGTGGGTAAAATCCTGGAGGGTTTTCTAAGAGATGCTATACTAGAGTATCTGAAGAAGAATAACCTCATGACCCAATATCAACATGGGTTTACGAGCGACCGTTCCTGTCAAACTAATCTGATCAGCTTTTATGAAGAGGTAAGTTCCAAATTGGACCAAGGAAATGCAGTGGATGTTGTGTATATGGACTTTTCAAAAGCTTTTGATATGGTTCCACACAAAAGGTTGATACATAAAATGAGAAAAATGGGGATAGGGGAAAATATATGTAAGTGGGTTAAGAACTGGCTCAGTGATAGGAAACAAAGGGTGGTTATTAATGGAACACACTCAGACTGGGTCTCAGTTAACAGTGGGGTACCACAGTGGTCAGTATTGGGTCCGATTCGTTTTAATATATTTATTAATGACCTTGTAGGGGGCATACGGAGTAGTATTTCAATATTTGTAGATGACACTAAACTCTGCAGGGTAATCAATACAGAGGAAGACAGCTTTATATTACAGGAGGATCTATGTAAACTAGAAGCTTGGGCTGATAAATGGCAAATGAGCTTTAATGTGGATAAATGCAAGGTAATGCACTTGGGCAGAGGAAATAAAATGTATAATTATATACTTAATTGTAAAAACACTAGTCAAAGCTGTCACTGAAAAAGACCTGGGTGTATTGGTTGACGACAAGCACACGTTTGGTGGCCAGTGTCAGGCAGCTGCTGCAATGGCAAATAAAATAATGGGATGCATTAAAAGAGGCATAGATGCTCATGAGGAGAACATAATTTTACCTCTATACAAGTCATTAGTGTGACCACACTTAGAATACTGTGTACAGTTCTGGTCTCGGGTGTATAAGGCTGTGTGCCGACGATGCGTTTTTTGAGCATTTCCGCAGCAGCAAAAACACTGCAGAAACACTTAAAAAATGCATGGTAGAAGGCCTGCCATGTTCCCCAATGATAATCCGAATGTGCTGTGCACATGCTGCGGAAATTTCCGCTGCGGATTATCATTGCGGAAAAAAACGCAGCACTACCAAATATTTTTCGGAAGCGCTGCGTTTTCCCCACCATTGACTTGCATTGAAATGCATGGATTATGCATCACTGCATATGTAGATGCGGAATCCAAGCGTTTCAGTGTGCGGATGGTACCCAGGTCTGGAGGACAGGAGACTCTCCTCTGGACCCGGGTACCATAGAACCTGTAAAAAAAAGAATAAAATTAAAAATAAATATCATATTTACCTTCTGATGGCCCCCAGTGTGCTTGTCGTCCATTGCCGGCAGCTCGCAGTGGACTGAACGACCTGCGCTGATGTCACAGTCATGTGACGGCAGGTCCTTCAGTGTACCGCGAGCTGCCAGCAAGCCAGGACGGAGCGAAACAAGACACCGGGGGTCATCAGAAGGTAAGCAAAGATTTATTTTTTTATTTTTAAACATTCTTTAACCCCTTAACAACATTTGACGTACTAATACGCGTCTGTGCACTGGGACTTAAGAGCCAGACCTGTATTAGTACGTCATGGCGATCGCGCGCGCACACAGGCTGTGCGGGCGCGATCGCCGCCGGGTGTCAGCTGATTGTCACAGCTGACACCCGGTACTATTTGCAGGGAGCGGTCATGCACCGCTCCCAGCACATTAACCCCCGCGATGCTGCGATCGAAGTCGATCGCAGTCGATCGCAGCATTGCGGTGGCACGGGGAGGTGATCGCAGATACTCACCTCCTCTTCCGGCTTCCAGCGCTGTCTGCCGTGGCTTCCAGGATGTTGCCATGACGACCCGATGTCGTCATGACAACATCCGGGACACCAGACATCAGGAAGATTTTTTGGACATGCGCAGTGCATCTCCAAACAATCTTCTCCCTGTCCAGCGCTGACAGCCTGCATGACACAGGGATGGTGCTGCATTCCTGTGCCATGCAGGCGATCAGAGAAAAAAAAGTGAAAGTCCCATAGTGGGACAAAGTAATAAAGTATAAAAACTATCAGAAAGTGAAAAAAAAAAAAAAATTTTTTTGTAAAAATATAAAAATAAAAATAAAAAAAAGAATCCACCAAAAATAAAAATATAATGTACCCATCAATAAATATTATTATAAAAAAAAAAAAAACATTAAAAGTACACATATTTGGTATCGCCGCGTCCGGAATGACCTGACCTATAAAACTGTCCCACTAGTTAACCCCTTCAGTGAACACGGTAAAAAAAAAAAAAAAAAAACGAAACAAAAAACAATGCTTTATCACCATACCGCCAAACAGAAAATGGAATAACACGCGATCAAAAAGACAAATATAAATAAAAATGGTACCGCTGAAAACGTCATCTCGTCCTGCAAAAAACAAGCTGCCATACAGCTCCATAAGCCGAAAAATAAAAAAGTTATAGCTCTCAGAATAAAGCTATGCTAAAAAATTATTTTTTCTATAAAATTGCTTTTATTACGTAAAAGTGCAAAACATAGAAATACGATATAAATGTGGTACCGCTGTAAACATACTGACCCGAAGAATAAAGCTGCCTTATCAATTTTACCACACGCGGAACAGAATAAAAAAAAAAAAAAAAAACAATTCCTGAATTGTTGGTTTTTGTTTATTCTGCCTCCCAAAAATCGGAATAGAAAGCGATCAAAAAATGTCACGTGCCTGAAAATGGCACCAATAACAACGTCAACTCATCCCGCAAAAAACAAGCCGTCAAATAACTGTCTGCCAAAATCTGGAAAAATTATAGCTCTCAAAATATGGCGATGCAATAACTAGATTTTACAAAAAATGCGTCTTTTAGTGTGTGACAGCTTTCAGTCATAAAAACCCCATATGATTCTGGTATCGCTGTAGTCTCACCGACCCGAAGAATAAAGTCGTCTAATCACTTATACCGCATGAGGAACGGGTTAGGGTTGTGATGGGGTTGGGATTTTTTTCAAAAGTAAGAAAAAAAGATGACGATATGGCGAATAGTGTTGAGCGCAAGTGCTCGCTACTTGAGTTTGCATCGGGTGTTCTGGTATGCATTGAGTATCGTGGGTATTTGAGTGACATGCTCGAGTCTCCGACCCATATGCTTCACGGCCCAAAAAACTTTGCGGGGATTGCCTGCCATGCACGAGCGATCCCCGCATGTGTTTTTTTGGGTGTCTAATAACCATGAAACATCCGGGCGGGGACTCGAGCATGTCACTCGAGCACACGCAGTACATGGTGCATACCTGAGTACCCGATGCAAACTCAAGTAGCGAGCACTTGCGCTCAAGACTAATGACAACTTTTTCAATATGATGACCTAATGTTATCAAATTCTGTGTTGTACCTCTGGGTTCAAAATGTTCACTATACACCTTAATAAAATCCTTGTGGGGTATAGTTTCCAAAATGGGGTCACTTGTGGGGGACCTCTACTGTTTAGGCACATCAGGGGCTCTCCAAACGCGACATGGTGTCCGCTAACAAATTGAATGGAAAATCAATTCATATAAATGAAAAAGTGTTTTTTTTTTCACTTTTTCATTTTTACGAATCAATTTGTGAAGCACCTGGGGGTTCCAAGTGCTCACTATGCATCTAGATAGGTGCCTTGGGGGGGTCTAGTTTCCAAAATGGGGTCACTTGTGGGGGAGCTCTAATGTTTGGGCACACAGGGACTCTCCAAATGCAACATGGTGTCCGCTAACAAATTGTCGGCTCCAATTGTTAGCGGACACTATGTTGCGTTTGGAGAGCCCCTGTGTGCCCAAACATTGGAGCTCCCCCACAAGTGACCCCATTTTGGAAACTAGACCCCCCAATGCACCTATCTAGATGCATAGTGAGCACTTGGAACCCCCAGGTGCTTCACAAATTGATTCATAAAAATGAAAAAGTGTTTTTTTTTTAACTTTTTCATTTTTACGAATCAATTTGTGAAGCACCTGGGGGTTCAAACTGCTCACTAAGCATCTAGATAGGTGCCTTGGGGGGTCTAGTTTCCAAAATGGTGTCACTTGTGGGGGAGCTCCAATGTTTGGGCACACAGGGACTCTCCAAATGCAACATGGTGTCCGCTAACAAATTGTCGGCTCAAATTGTTAGCGGACACCATGTTGCGTTTGGAGAGCCCCTGTGTGCCCAAACATTGGAGCTCCCCCACAAGTGACCCAATTTTGGAAACTAGACCCCCCAAGGCACCTATCTAGATGCATAGTGAGCACTTGGGACCCCCAGGTGCTTCACAAATTGATTTATAAAAATGAAAAAGTGTTTTTTTTTTCACTTTTTCATTTTTACGAATCAATTTGTGAAGCACCTGGGGGTTCCAACTGCTCACTATGCATCTAGATAGGTGCCTTGGGGGGTCTAGTTTCCATAATTGGGTCACTTGTGGGGGAGCTCCAATGTTTAGGCACATCAGGGGCTCTCCAAACGCAACATGGCGTCCGCTAATTATTCAAGCAAATTTTACAATCAAAAAGTCAAATGGCGCTCCTTCCCTTCCGAGCCCTGCCGTGCGCCCAAACAGTGCTTTTTCCCCACATATGGGGTATCTGCGTGCCCAGGTGAAATTGCACAGCAAATTTTGGGGTCCATTTTTTCTTGTTACCCCTGTGAAAATAAAAAAAATTGGGTCTAAAATAACATTTTTGTGAAAAAAGTTAAATGTTCATTTTTTTCTTCCACATTCCAAAAATTCCTGCGAAGCACCTGAAGGGTTAATAAACTTATTGAATGTGGTTTTGAGCACCTTGAGGGGTGCAGTTTTTAGAATGTTGTCACTTTTGGGTATTTTCTGTCATAAAGACCCCTCAAAGTGACTTTAAATGTGATGTGGTCCCTAAAAAAATGGTTTTGTAAATTTTGTTGGAAAAATGAGAAATCGCCGGTCAACTTTTAACCCTTATAGCTCCCTAACAAAAAAAATTTTGGTTCCAAAATTGTTCTGATGTAAAGTAGACATGTGGGAAATGTTATTTATTAACTCTTTTGTGTGACATATCTCTCTGATTTAAGGGCATAAAAATTAAAATTTTGAAAATTGCAAAATTTTCAACATTTTCGGCAAATTTCCATTTTTTTCACAAATAAACGCAAGTGATATCGAAGAAATTTTACCACAATCATGAAGTACAATATGTCACGAAAAAACATTCTCAGAATCAGGGGGATCCGTTGAAGCGTTCCAGAGTAATTACCTCATAAAGTGACAGTGGTCAGAATTGTAAAAATTGGCCTGGTCATTAACGTGCAAACCACCCTCGGGGGTTAAGGGGTTAAGGTCACACTATATAAATCCATGCCATTTGCATGGATTTATATAGTGTGACTAAGTTGACAAGCACTTTTCCAAGTAATGCTAAAATCGCTTGGAAAGCACTTGTCAACCCGCATGCGGAAATGCATGTGAAGAACGCTTCACATCCCCATGTCCCTGGCAGGAAAAATGCATGTACAATCCACATGCGTTTTTTCTGCCAGGAAATGCAGAAACGCTCAGGAAAAAATCTGGAGCATTTCTGCATCGTGGGCACATAGCCTAAGAAAGACATAGCTGAACTTGAGCGGGTGCAGAGAAGAGCGACCAAGGTTATTAGAGGACTGGGGGTCTGCAATACCAAGACAGGTTATTACACTTGGGGTTATTTAGTTTGGAAAAACAAAGGCTTAGGGGTGATCTTATTACTATGTACAAATATATGAGGGGACAGTACAAAGACCTTTCTACTGATCTTTTTACTCTGAGGCCTGAGACGGGGACAAGGGGGCATCTTCTACGTCTGAAGGAAAGAAGGTTTAATCACAATCACAGACGTGGATTATTTACTGTAAGAGCAGTGAGACTATGGAACTTTCTGCCGCATGATGTTGTAATGAATGATTCACTACTAAAATTTAAGAAGGGCATGGATGCCTTTCTTGAAAAGTATAATATTACAGGTTATATATACTAGATTCCTTGATAGGGCGTTGATCCAGGGAACTAGTCTGATTGCCGTAAGTGGAGTCAGGAAGGAATTTTTTTCCCCAATGTGGAGCTTAGTGTTTGCCACATGTTTTTTTTTGCCTTCCTCTGGATCAACATGTTAGGCTATGGGTTGAACTAGATGGACTTAGTCCTCCTTCAACATTAAAAACTATGTTACTATGTTACTATCTTGAACAGGTTAAACAGTTTCACAAAAGTACAAAAGACCAGAATTGTGTCTGTAACTAGCAACACCTAAAAAATCTAACCCATTGGCTCTCATTTCATAAAAAAGACTCTATTCAGATTCAGTACTTCACTAGTGTTGAGCGAGCATGCTCGACACTGCTCGGTACTCGCCCGAGCATCTCACTACTCGGGATGTTCGGTGAGCACCGAGCATTTTCAGGTTACTCGGGTGGAAGCTCAGGACTCTGCCCTGCATGTTTGGCTCTCTTTACAGAGCCAATGAACATGCAGGGATTGCCAGCCAGTCACTGTAATGCCGCAGCCATGTTGGTTGTGGGCATTACAGTGATTGGCTGGCCGCACAGCGTCACCTCGATTATTTAAAACCGGGCGCCGCCATCTTGGACACAGTCGCTCCGGATCAGACAGTGTAGGGAGAGTGCTGCTGAGCTAGGGAGAGATTTATACTGCGAAATAGGTAGTGTAGGGTCTCTAAAGCCTGCAAAATCAAACAAACAGTCCTTCTCAGGACTAATATCCATTCCAGATATCAGACAGGCAGGCAGGCTGTATAGGAGATGCAGTGGTTACACCAACAAACACTGCATTACAATCCTGTGTGCTGCTGCTTCTCAAATTGCTAGACTTAGCTCCAGGTCTCACGGACCAGGAAAAATCTTTTTTTTTTGTCATCTAAATCCTCTTTTTTTTTTTCCCCTCAGTCAGACTGTACAAATACCCGTCTTATTAACCTTTTGGTATCCCCCCCCCCCCAAAAAAAAAAAAATTGAGTGTATCTGTGAGTGTTCAGACACAAATATATCTGTTTGAAAGAGTCTGGTTTTGGCCAGATACCTAGAACTGTGGTTTTGCAGTTCCACGGTTTAAATCTCTGTATTATCCACTTTTTTGCCTTTTTTCCATAAAAAAACAGTTTGAGTGTCTCGCTGACTGTTCAGACACAAATATATCTATTTAAAAAAGTCTGGTATACGCCAGGAAATTAGAACTGTGGTTTTCCTCTTCCACGGTTCAAATCTGGGTGTTATCCACCTTTTTGCCTTTTTTACATGAAAAAAAAAACAGTTTGAGTGTCTCGCTAACTGCTCAGACACAAATATATTTATTTAAAAAAGTCTGGTATACGCCAGGAAATTAGAACTGTGGTTTTCCTCTTCCACGGTTCAAATCTGGGTGTTATCCACCTTTTTGCCCTTTTTACATAAAAAAAACAGTTTGAGTGTTTCGCTGACTGTTCAGACACAAATATATCTGTTTAAAAGATTCTGGTGTAGGCCAGAGAACTAGAACTGTGGTTCTCCTCTTCCACGGTTCAAATCTGGGTGTAATCCACCTTTTTGCATTTTTTACATAAAAAAAACAGTTTGAGTGTTTCGCTGACTGTTCAGACACAAATATATCTGTTTCAAAGATTCTGGTGTAGGCCAGAGAACTAGAACTGTGGTTTTCCTCTTCCACGGTTCAATTCTGGGTGTAATCCACCTTTTTTACGTAAAAAAAAACAGTTTGAGTGTCTCGCTGACTGTTCAGACATAAATATATCTGTTTAAAAGATTCTGGTGTAGGCCAGAGAACTAGAACTGTGGTTTTCCTCTTCCACAGTTCAAATCTGGGTGTAATCCACCTTTTTGCCTTTTTTACATTAAAAAAAACAGTTTCAGTGTCTCGCTGACTGTTCAGACACAAATATATCTGTTTAAAAGATTCTGGTGTTGGCCAGAGAACTAGAACTGCGGTTTTCCTCTTCCACGGTTCTAATCTCCTTTTTATTACCCTTTTGCCATTGATAGTGCGAGTGTTAGCTATTTTACTTCATTTACAATGGGCAAGGCCCGTGGCAAGGGACGTGGAACTGGACGTTCTGGTGATGGTGCGTGCATAGGATGGGGCCGTGGCCAAGGTGAAAATGTGCCACAACCAACAGCCACATCTTCTCGCTCCCAGTTCTTGACCGAATTACTAGGGAAGAACACAACATCACTATTGCGAACTGATGAGTGTGAACAGGTTATTAATTGGATAGCAGATAATACTTCCAGTCACCTGTGCACCACCACCTCCGGTCGGTGTTCCACACGATCAAGTCTTAGTAGCCGTGAGTCTCGACCGCATACTCCTCCTCACCCTGATGCTCCTTCCTCCCACCATGCCAAGTGTCGTCAGACAGCAACTGATCCTACACTTGGATACTCTGAAGAGCTGTTCACTGGTCCATTTCCATATTTGGGCCCCTCGCCTGCTCCACTTGAAGTGGTGGAAGAGGAGATCCCATGTAGCGATGGCCAAATATTTGAACAGCCACGGCCACAGGAAGGCTACGCTGGCAATTTGTCACAAGAGGTGGACGATGACGAGACACAATTGCCACAAAGTGAGGAGGAGGACCGTGGTGCGGAAGTAGAAGAGGAGGAGGTGGTGGATGATCTAGAAACTGACCCAATGTGGCAGGAGGACACGCAGAGCGAGGCCAGCAGCACACAAGGGGAAGGAGGCAGAGTAACCCAACAGGCAGGAAGAAGCAGTGTTGTGGCCGGAGACAGAAGGCGGGCAACCGTTCCCCGTAACACCAACACGAGGGACGTTGCCAGTAGAAGAGTCTGGAATTTTTCTAAAGACTCTGCTGATAACCCCATAAAGGCCCTTTGTACCACCTGCCAGGCCAGCATCAGCAGGGGTGACAAAACTACCAGCCTGACCACCACCAGCATGATCAGGCACATGGCAGCAAAGCACCCGACTATGTGGGGCGAACCACAGGGTCAACGACCAGTGTCAGCGGGTGTCACCACTGCTTCTTCCGCTGTTGTGCGTGTAAGATTACCCCCTGTTGTGTAAGCAAGGGAATAACCTGTCCATACTGCATGCAAAGATGCGCCCTCCTCTCAGTCTTCACTTGTTATAGCAGCTTCTCAAGAAACAGTATCAACGTCCACGTACACGTCCCACCGCAGCGTTCAATTGTCCATATGCCAGACCTTTGAACGAAAGTGCCAATTCGCAGACAACGCCCCACAGGCCACAGTCCTAAATTCTCACATTTCACGACTGCTTGCGTTGGAAATGCTGCCTTTTAGGCTGGTGGAGACGGAATCCTTCCGCAACTTTATGGTGGTGGCCGTCCCTCAGTACTCGGTCCCCAGCCGACACTATTTTGCCCGGTGTGCCATCCCCGCACAATACAAGCATGTGTCCCAAAACATCTACAGTGCCCTCAACAATGCAGTTACTGGGAGAGTCCACCTGACAACGGACACGTGGACAAGTGCTTGTGGTCAGGGACGGTACATCTCACTGACGGCACACTGGGTAAACATAGTGGAAGCCGGGACCCAGTCGGACCTTGGGACGGAACACATCCTCCCCACACAGAGGATTGCGGGCCCTATGTCAGTCAGAGTTGTCCACACAGTATACAGCTCCTGCGCATCATCCTCCTCCTCCTCCTCATGTTCAGCCTCCATCTCAGATATCACCACATCAGTTACAAGCTGGAAGCACTGCAGTACTGCCTCAGCCAAGCGGCAACAGGCTGTGCTGAAACTCATAAGCTTAGGTGATAAACCTCACACTGCTTGTGAGTTGTGGACAGCTGTGAAAGAGCAGGCAGATCTGTGGCTGAGACCGCTGAACCTACATCCAGGCATGGTCACACACGTACCATGCCTGGCTCATGCGCTTAACCTCGTGGTTCAGCGATTTCTTAAATCATACCCCGAGTTGCCAGATCTGCTCGTCAAAGTACGCTGCCTGTTAGCTCATTTTCAGAAGTCGGCTATAGCTTCCGCCGCCCTTGCTGTGTTGCAGCAGCGTTTGCAGCTTCCGGCACACTGACTGGTGTGTGATGTCCCCACACGTTGGAACTCTACCCTCCACATGTTGCAAAGGATTTGAGAGCAGAAGAGAGCAGTTGTGGATTACCAGCTGCAACAAGGCCGTCGATATTCAGGTCAGACACCAAACATAAGACCTCAGGAGTGGACCTGGATGTCTGACATATGTACCATCCTGACAAACTTTGAGGAGTCCACCAAGAAGGTGAGTGGCGATAACGCCATCATTAGTGTCAGCATCCCACTTGTCTGCCTTTTGCAACGCTCTCTGCAGAGAATTAAAGAGGAGGCATTGCAGCCAGAGTATGATGAGATGGATCAAGAAGCCATAGCGGGCGATTACACACAGCCCAGCCTCATCTCATCCCAACGTGCATTGGGGGACAATGAGGGAGAGGAGGAGGAGGAGGAGGAGGAAGAACAGGAGCTGGTATCATGCGCTGTAGACGGTAGTACCTGTACAACTGTCATACCGTCGGTTCAGCGTGGGTGGCCTGAGGACAGGGGGGAGGAGGAGGAGGAGGAGGATAGCATGGTCAGTCATCATCTTGGTGAGGACATGGAAGTCTTGCCCGTTATCAGTCTGGCACACATGGCTGACTTTATGTTACGCTGCCATAACCTTGACCCTCACGTTGTCAAAATGTTGGGTGACAGTCATTACTGGTTGGTGACACTTTTAGACCCCCGCTGTAAGGAGAACTTTCACTCTCTTATTCCTGAGGTGGAGAGGTCTACAAAAATGGGGCAGTACCAGAAGGCCCTTGCTGCAGAACTGTTAAAAAAATTCCCATCTGAACACGCTAGCGGCAGAGGTTACAGTTCGTTGCCCAACCAAGGCGTACAGGCGAGAGAGATGCAACTCCAATCCAGCAGAGGCAGGGGAACACTGTCAACCTTCTGGGACAGTTTTCTGAGATCCGCCCAGCTTACAGGCCCTGAGGCGCGGGGTACTCTCAGAAGGAGTGAAAAGTTTCAAAAGATGGTGAGGGAGTACCTTGTCGACCGTACCAGCGTCCTCCGTGATTCCTCTGTGCCTTTTAATTATTGGGTAGCCAAGCTGGACACTTGGAATGAACTCGCTCTGTATGTCTTGGAGGTCCTGGCCTACCCTGCCACTAGCGTGTTATCGGAGCGTGTTTTTAGTGCCGCTGGGGGAATTATAACTGATAAGCGCACTTTCCTGTCAACTGACAATGCTGACAAGCTGACCCTTATCAAAATGAGCAAGGGCTGGATTGGACCAGACTTCTCATCACGACCAAATGACAGCAGAGTAACATAAAGTCAAATCCACTGTGTTATTTCAGGAGGTGTATTCCCATGCACCGCTTTACACCCACACATGGGTATACGCATCCTCATTTCAGCTGTTTTTGCTCTTCTCCTTATCCTCAGCCTCCTTCACCACTATACCACCAGGGTGACCGTGGTCCGTGTTGCCAGCATTGCAAGTTCTTCCGTCCTAATTTTTGGCAGCTTTTGCTTGGAAGGCATAGGCAAAGACTATGGGAGACCCACTCCCCAATAATGGAAATAATGTTTTTAAGATGCTGTACTGCATGGCTCTTGTAAGGGGCATTGAAATCGTCTTGTTAAGCTACTATGACCTCCACGTCTCTTCCGAGAGTCATTGATATTGTCTTTTTATTCCACTGGGACCTCCACGTCTCTTCCAAGGGGCATTAAAACCGTCT
Source organism: Phyllobates terribilis (assembly GCF_046119375.1). Lineage (NCBI taxonomy): Eukaryota > Metazoa > Chordata > Amphibia > Anura > Dendrobatidae > Phyllobates > Phyllobates terribilis. The sequence goes on from NW_027362761.1 coordinate 257,367,439, forward strand.
TGTTAAGCTACTGTGACCTCCACGTCTCTTCCAAGGGGCATTAAAACCATTTTGTTAAACCACTCTGAACTCCACAGCTCTTCCAAGGGGCATTAAAATCGTCTTGTTAAGCTACTGTGACCTCCACGTCTCTTCTAAGGGTCATTGATATTTTCTTTTTATTCCACTGGGACCTCCACCACTCTTCCAAGGGGCATTGATATTGTCTTTTTATTCCACTGCAACCTCCATCACCCTTCCAAGGGGCATTGATATTGTCTTTTTATTCCACTGGGACCTCCACGTCTCTTCCAAGGGGCATTAAAACCATCTTGTTAAACCACTCTGAACTCCACGTCGCTTCCAAGGGGCATTAAAACCGTCTTGTTAAGCTACTGTGACCTCCTCGTCTCTTCTCAGGGGCATTAAAAACGTCTTGTTAAACCACTCTGAACTCCACGTCTCTTCCAAGGGGCATTAAAACCGTCTTGTTAAGCTACTGTGACCTCCACGTCTCCTCCAAGGGGCATTAAAACCATCTTGTTAAACCACTCTGAACTCCACGTCTCTTCCAAGGGGCATTAAAATCGTCTTGTTAAGCTACTGTGACCTCCACGTCTTTTCCAAGGGTCATTAATATTGTCTTTTTATTCCACTGGGACCTCCACCACTCCTCCAAGGGGCATTGATATTGTCTTTTTATTCCACTGCGACCTCCACCACTCTTCCAAGGGGCATTGATATTGTCTTTTTATTCAACTGCAACCTCCACCACTCTTCCAAGGGGCATTGATATTGTCTTTTTATTCCACTGTAACCTCCACCACTCTTCCAAGGGGCATTAATATTGCCTTTTTATTCCACTGGGACCTCCATCACTCTTCCAAGGGGCATTGATATTGTCTTTTTATTCCCCTGGGACCTCCACGTCTCTTCCAAGGGGCATTAAAACCGTCTTGTTAAACCACTCTGAACTCCACGTTTCTTCCAAGGGGCATTAAAACCGTCTTGTTAAACCACTCTGAACTCCACACCTCAACCAAGGTGCATTGAAATGTTGTTTTTAATTACCTCTAACCTCCACGACTCTTCCAACGGGCATTGCATTTCCTCGTAATTTTAGTCAGCTTTTGCTTTTCAATGTATAGGTGAACACTACCCCAATAATGGGTAGAAGGTTTTTAGTACGCTGTTATCCACGTCTGTTTCAAAGGGCAATACAGTTCCTCATAATTTTTGGAAAGCCTTCCATTCACTGCTTAAGCCAACAGTGTACAGGAGACCCAGTTGCTATAAATGGAAAAAACGGTTTAGTTAAGGCCCTCTGACCTCCATGTCACTTCCAAGGGGCATTGGAGTGCCTCGAAATTCTGGGTAGGCATTGCACTCACTGTATGCCCTATAACTGTGTAGCCGAACCGCTCCTTTTGGTACAGAAACATATCCTACAAGACATGTGCGGTTGACTGGCCTGATATTGATGTGAATGGTCACTGTTCCTCCTGCTCTTTCTCCTTTGCCACCACCTCATTCATCGTTCATCACCTGAAGCTTTGTTTTAACGGGAGTCATAGAACTGGGATAGTAGCAGGAAAACATCCAGCAAACGCTGACCACCTCAGGCCTAGCCGCTACTACATACATGCGCTTGCATTCCAAGGAATAGAAAGCTAAGGAGATGGATGGCCTCATGATCATGAATAATTTACTCGTTGTGTAGGAGGCCGACCACTGCTGCTGTCTACCTTCTGAACTTTGTGCTGAACCCTGATTGACCCAGGACCCGCAATCCTCTATGTCTGGAGGACATGTTGCATCCCAGTGTCCAACTGTGTCCCGGCTTCCACAATTTTAACCCAGTGTGAAGGCGTCAGTGAGATGGACCATCTCTGGCCACATTCACTTGTCCACGTGTTTGTGGTTAGGCTGTCCTTCCCACTAAATGCACTGGGGAGGGCACAGGTAATGTTTTGGTATGCGCGCTTTTGTATAAGGCACATCAGGACAAATAGGGGTGTCTGGGGTCCATTTATGGACACCCGGCCACCCCTAGGCGGCTGGGGACCGCGTGTGGGAACCCGGCCGTGGGGCGGCTGGGGACCGAGTATGGACACCCGGCCGTCGACGCAGCCATGACATGGTGGCCGGCGTCTGCCTCCACAAGCCTAAAAGGCCTCATTTCAAATGCAAACAAGCTAGCAGTATGGTATTGCAGCCTGGGGGTGGGTGGCAGGCTGCACACTTACGCTTGCATTCCAAGAAAACAAAGCAGATGCTAACTTCTATCATCATCATCATGCGCCTCACCTTGGCACTCTCAACTCCCCTGATGGAGAAGCCAGGGCCCACCGGAGGAGTCTGGTTGTCTGGTTGGCTCGTCCATTGCTGCCCTAAAGCAGGCCAGGCTAAGAAAAGTGTGGGGAAGGTTCCCGGGACAAATAGTGGCGGCTAGGGACTCAGTATGGAGACCAGGCTGCCGACACAGCCATGAGGTAGTGGACAGCTTCGGCCTCTTCCAAACTAAAAGGCCCCATTTCCATTGCAAGCTAGCAATATAGTATTGCAGCCTGCGGGTGGGTGGGTGGTTGGCTGCACATTTGCGCTTGCATTGCAAGGAATGGGGGAGGTACAATTGAACACTGCCCTGGGACAAGGACTTGCACGGGGATAGTTGCAAGTCTGCATCTTCTGATGCGGCAAGGATCACTTCTGATGGGCACACTTTTAGGCAGTGACCTGGGTGTCAGAGATGCTTCCAGGGGTCTTCCCCATGCTTTTCCCATGTCTTTTCAGCACTGTATTCATGTGTCACACAGCACATGGCCATATAAGGTTGTAAAATGTTAAAATGACATTTCCCGGTGAATGCATTTGTCACGGTTAAAAGCAATACAAAAGTGCAAAAACACATAAAAAATGCTACTTATGAACATAGTCCAAGGTGTGGAGGAGTAATTTTTTTTTTGGTTATTTATTTTACCTTATACACAAGTCTTTACCCTGGAAAAGATGTTCCTTAACATATTTCACAGGAAAAGCGTTTCTGTTTCGCTTTTGAACGTTTTATTGTGAGTCCGTAAAAGTGGCTTAATACCTCTGACCACGTTGTTGACAGCAGTGACCTGGGGGTCAGAAATGCTTCCTGGTGCGATCCCCATGCTGTCTCCATGTCATTTGAGCACTGTCACCATCGTTTTGGGCACTTTTTAGGCTTTCTACAGACTGCTGGGGGTGCCGCCACAAAAATGCTCGGGTCTCCCATAGACTAACATTGGGCTCGTTGCTCGGGTCGAGCACCCGAGTATCACGGTGAGCTCGGACCGAGCTTCCAGCACCAGAGCAATTTAGTGCTCGCTCAACACTATAGTTCACGCATTTTAAGATTTTTTAGGCTTTCACAAATACCTCCAAATTGATAAATAAACTTTCTTGAGAGCTCTCTTGAAGTTCCATACAGGGCTGCCATCAGGGCATTACTGTTCTTGCTGCTGTATGGGGACCGGTGACCAGAAGCAAAGAGCTGGGGCCTGGGACTGGTCTGGAAACCCCCTTTTGTGCTTCTCTCACTGGGCCCCAAGGCATCGTGTGTCAGAGAGCAAATGATGAATTGAGAGAGGGGTGTGGAGATAGCATATGATGAACTGTTAGTGGGGGGTGGGGAGAGCATATGATGAACTGGTAGTGGGGGGTGGGGAGAGCACATGATGAACTGGGAGTGGGGGGTGGGGAGAGCATATGATGAACTGGGAGTGGGGGGGTGGAGAGAACTTATGATGAACTGGGAGTGGGGAGAGCTAATTATAAATTGGGAGTGGGGTGGGGATAGAAAATGACTATACACTATATTCTACTGTATATACAGAGCTCCTGTATATAATCTCACTGGTAATTACTTTATTACCTGTCCACAATATACAGAGCTCCTGTGTATATTGTCAATGCTGATCTATGAGTTACCTGTAAACTGTATGCAGAGCTCTTGTGTAGAGATGAGCGTTGTTCTACTCGAACTGTTCGCCAATCTCAAATTCGAGCTGTTTTGGGCGGTGTTCGAGCCGGTCGGCGAACACGAACAATTTGAGAAAAATTCGGCTGTTCGAGGTTATGTTCGATAACTGTTCGTGCACCAAAATCATAACTGGATTTTTTCTCAGTAATGATGAAAATTAATGTTAATACGCAGTTTGAGTGTACAGCGGGGCGGGGGGAGGGGCAGGGGATGGATCTCTGCAGGAACAATGAAGATCTCCATTTTTTTTTCTCTTTCCCGCATTTGCAGTGGGGAGGTGCAATCTGTCAGCCTATCAGCAGCGCACACACGGAGCGAAGTGCTTTTTTTCACACAAGCAAGGGCATGTGTGATTGGCAGTGTATGTCACATGTCCTTGCCCTATAAGACCAAGCCATTTTCCCCGTCGCCACCATTTTCTCACTGCTGCAGCTGCGTGTTAGACGGCACCGCTGTTGCTGTGTGCGCTATACCTTGTTAATTTCAAGCCAATTTTCGCACAAATATACAGATAGCTTGGGAGTAGGGAATAGTTGTGATTGCAGTCCTTTTAAGGACTAGGTTACAGCATTTCCTACGACTTTTATCAGGCAGGTCTGTGCTCTTAAATAGATAGATTGTGGGAGTAAAGACTAATTGTAATTGGAGTCCTTTTCAGGACTAGGTTACATCAGTTCCTATCAGTTTTTGCCAGGCAGGTCTGTGCCAGTGCTGTGCAAGTTTTTTTCACAGCATTTGGCTGAATCTAGCAAAGCTAATCCTTTTTGGCCTATTGCAGAGTGTGTTAGTCAGTGGAGTAGCCTATCTGTGTTGCAAGATATACCACCTGTGTATAGAATACCAATTTTTTTACTGCACCTAGTGAAGTAAAATCTTTTGGGCATAGCATCATTCTATTAGTCCATCTATACTGACCTCCATCAGGTTGCAAACTGAATATAATTTTTTTCTGCATCTAGCTCTGAAAAAATATTTGGGCTTCTAGCAGTGTGTGGGACTTGGTCTATTAGTCCATCTATACTGACCTCCATCAGGTTGCAAATTAAAAATAATTTTTTTCTTCATTTAGCTCTGAAAAAATATTTGGGCTTCTAGCAGTGTGTGGGACTTGTTCTATTAGTCCTTCTATACTGACCTCCAGCAGGTTGCAAATTGAATATAATTTTTTTCTGCATCTAGCTCTGAAAAAATATTTGGGCTTCTAGCGGTGTGTGGGACTTGGTCTATTAGTCCATCTATACTGACCTCCATCAGGTTGCAAATTAAAAATAATTTTTTTCTGCATCTAGCTCTGAAAAAATATTTGGGCTTCTAGCAGTGTGTGGGACTTGGTCTATTAGTCCATCTATACTGACCTCCATCAGGTTGCAAATTAAAAATAATTTTTTTCTTCATTTATCTCTGAAAAAATATTTGGGCTTCTAGCAGCGTGTGGGACTTGTTCTATTAGTCCATCTATACTGACCTCCATCAGGTTGCAAATTAAAAATAATTTTTTTCTGCATCTAGCTCTGAAAAAATATTTGGGCTTCTAGCAGTGTGTGGGACTTGGTCTATTAGTCCATCTATACTGACCTCCATCAGGTTGCAAATTAAAAATAATTTTTTTCTGCATCTAGCTCTGAAAAAATATTTGGGCTTCTAGCAGTGTGTGGGACTTGGTCTATTAGTCCATCTATACTGACCTCCATCAGGTTGCAAATTGAATAAAAAAATTTTCTGCATCTAGCTCTGAAAAAATATTTGGGCTTCTAGCGGTGTGTGGGACTTGGTCTATTAGTCCATCTATACTGACCTCCATCAGGTTGCAAATTAAAAATAATTTTTTTCTGCATCTAGCTCTGAAAAAATATTTGGGCTTCTAGCAGTGTGTGGGACTTGGTCTATTAGTCCATCTATACTGACCTCCATCAGGTTGCAAATTAAAAATAATTTTTTTCTTCATTTAGCTCTGAAAAAATATTTGGGCTTCTAGCAGTGTGTGGGACTTGTTCTATTAGTCCTTCTATACTGACGTCCAGCAGGTTGCAAAATGAATATAATTTTTTTCTGCATCTAGCTCTGAAAAAATATTTGGGCTTCTAGCGGTGTGTGGGACTTGGTCTATTAGTCCATCTATACTGACCTCCATCAGGTTGCAAATTAAAAATAATTTTTTTCTGCATCTAGCTCTGAAAAAATATTTGGGCTTCTAGCAGTGTGTGGGACTTGGTCTATTAGTCCATCTATACTGACCTCCATCAGGTTGCAAATTAAAAATAATTTTTTTCTGCATCTAGCTCTGAAAAAATATTTGGGCTTCTAGCAGTGTGTGGGACTTGGTCTATTAGTCCATCTATACTGACCTCCATCAGGTTGCAAATTAAAAATAATTTTTTTCTTCATTTAGCTCTGAAAAAATATTTGGGCTTCTAGCAGTGTGTGGGACTTGTTCTATTAGTCCTTCTATACTGACCTCCAGCAGGTTGCAAATTGAATATAATTTTTTTCTGCATCTAGCTCTGAAAAAATATTTGGGCTTCTAGCGGTGTGTGGGACTTGGTCTATTAGTCCATCTATACTGACCTCCATCAGGTTGCAAATTAAAAATATTTTTTTTCTGCATCTAGCTCTGAAAAAATATTTGGGCTTCTAGCGGTGTGTGGGACTTGGTCTATTAGTCCATCTATACTGACCTCCATCAGGTTGTAAATTAAAAATAATTTTTTTCTGCATCTAGCTCTGAAAAAATATTTGGGCTTCTAGCAGTGTGTGGGACTTGGTCTATTAGTCCATCTATACTGACCTCCATCAGGTTGCAAATTAAAAATAATTTTTTTCTGCATCTAACCCAGCCAATAGTTTTGGCCTAATACCACAGTTTGGCCACTCAGCTCTGCTCGGTTACCATCCATTGTTTTTTTGTGCAAACAACTCCAGAGTTGTGAATTAGTTAACCACCAAAATGAGTGGAAAAAGGCCTGCTGCTGGTGGAAAGGGGAATAGGCGTGTTGGGAAGGGGAAAAAAGGTTGTGTCCGTGGGGTAGGTGCAGAAGAAAGACCATCTTCCAGCCAAACTAAAATGTCTACTTCTTTTAGCGGACAATGTGATAAGATCCCTTTCTTACGGCCACGCCAATCGCTACAAATTCCAGATGAGGCACAAAAACAGCAGGTGCTTCAACGGATATCAAGTGCTCCTTTAAGTGGGCTCTCCTCCACATCAACTTCAACATCACAAATACTCCAGTCCTCAAAGGTGTCACCCAAATCGCACTTGCTTCCTCACAGCTCCCAAATCTCCAGCTGCCCGTCTGAGTATGAGGTAGAACAGATGGTTGAGTCTGCAGAGCTGTTTACTCATACTATAGCCTGGGAATCAGAGGTCGACTCCAGCGCTTCTGTGAATCCAGACGAGGAAATGATCTGCACTGATGCCCAGAATCTTTATGAGTCGGATCCAGGACCAGACGCAGAAGGTTCTGACCATAATGTAGACCCTCATTCCCAAACTGTAACTCCTGTTGGTGGAGACAATGAGGAAGACGATGATAAGACTCAAATACCTGATTGGAGCGACAACTTTAGTTTTTTGTCAGGGCAGGAACAGGTTGGCTCTGAGGACGACGGGTGTGATAACGCACAGGGTGATGATGATGAGGTCGGAGATCCCACTTACTGTCAACCCACAGTCAGCCAAGAGATGAGGTCAGCAGAGGAGGTGGAGGAAGATGCTAGTGACGACGAGGTCAGGTTGCGCCTTCCTGGACAGAGACGTAGTACTGGAAGCACGTCAACAACTGCATCCTCAAACACAACTCTGCCTCTCACCACAAGTCGTGGTGGCTCTTCAGGTCGCATGGGTGCTAAGCCTTGCATAGCCTGGGCATTTTTTCAGATCGATAAAGATGACCCAACTCGTGTTATCTGTAACATTTGTCAGCAAAAGCTAAGTAGAGGCCAAAAAATACATAGTTTGAGTACTTCATGCATGAACCGGCACATGGACATGAAGCATAAGTTGCAGTGGGAAGCTCAGTGTGCTACAATGCGGTCTAGCCGGCCGGGCCAACCACCGTCTGCCATATCTTGTGCATCCGCGGCCTCTTCATCCTCTGTGACTGGGGGGACAGCAGTCACACCTGTTTTGGGGCGCAGACCTGCCACCTCTTTACCCGCAACAGCCAGCGTGATTGGCAGGTCATCATTTTCTTTGGAGGTGGTAACACCAGCTGGTCTTGAGCGCTGTCCGACATCGATAGCACCACCTTTGGATCAAGGCAACCTAACATGTCCGCCTGCATCTTCCTCACAGACCGGCAGTTTGCCGGGGACACCCTTATCAACCCCGTCTAAGCACAATAGCCAGCCCTCGGTCCCTCAGATGTGGACAAGTAAAAGACCATTTCCTCCTAGCCATGAGAAAGCTAAGAGGTTGAATTTCACCATCTGCAAGCTCTTGGCTACAGAAATGCTGCCTTTCCGCCTGGTGGACACAGAGGATTTTCGAGACCTTATGTCCGTCGCAGTGCCCCAGTACCAGATGCCCAGTCGGCACTACTTCTCAAAGAAAGGTGTGCCTGCGCTCCACCAGCATGTCGCACACAACATCACCGCTTCTTTGAGAAACTCTGTGTGTGACAGGGTGCATTTCACCACAGACACTTGGACGAGTAGGCATGGACAGGGGCGTTACATGTCGCTGACTGGGCACTGGGTAACTATGGTGACAGCAGGACAAGGGGCTGCTGTCCAAGTCTTGCCGTCCCCACGAGTTGTGCGTCAATCCTCTTTATGTCATTTTTCCTCCACTGCTTCTGCCTCCTCAACCTCCTCTCGGTCTTCCACCTGCACCCAAAGCCTGTCTGGTCATGCCACAAGCTTTCTAACTGCGCAGAAGGGATCCTGCACACCTCCTTACTATGCTGGCAGTAGGGCTCAACGTCATCAGGCGGTTTTTACATTGAAATGTCTGGGAAATGTGAGTCACACAGCTGAGGAGTTGTGGTCAGCTCTGGAGAACCAATTTCATGAATGGTTGTCTCCACTGGACCTGAAACCAGGGAAGGCCGTGTGCGACAATGCTGCAAACCTGGGTGCGGCCCTTCGCCGGGGCAATGTCACACACGTGCCTTGTATGGCTCACGTGTTGAACCTGGTTGTCCAGCAATTTTTAGCCCACTATCCCAGACTAGATGGCCTTTGCAGAGGGCACGGTCGCTGTGTGCTCACTTCCGCCGTTCGCATCCCGCAGCTCAGCGACTTACATCTCTACAGAAGTCGTTGGGCCTGCCACTTCACCGGTTAAAATGCGATGTGCCTACCCGGTGGAATTCAACTCTGCACATGTTGCAGCGACTGTGGCAGCACCGACAAGCCCTGGTGCAATACGTTCTGACGTATAGCCTTGGCCAACGAGATTCAGAGGTGGGGCAAATCACGCTGGAGGAGTGGTCTCAGATCAGGGACCTATGCACCCTTCTGCACAGTTTTGAAATGGCGACGAAGATGTTTAGTGCTGACGATGCCATTATCAGCATGACTATTCCGGTGATTTACATGCTGGAGCACATGTTAAACAGAATTCGGAGTCAGGTGGTGGCACAAGAGGAGGTGGAGGAAGTAGAGGAGGAGGAGTTGTATGCGGAAGGGCTAACATCTGCAAGGTCCAGACGGTCGGCAGCACCAAGGCGGCAGGCATGTGAGGGTGGGGGAGATGATTTTACCAGGGCGCATGGTAGCAGCCAAACTAGTGAGGAAGGTGCAGGAGCCCAGGAAGAAGTGGAGGACGAACTGATGGAAGACTCATCAGATGAGGGAGACCTTGATCACATTTCTGTTGTGCGAGGTTGGGGGGAGAGGACAGAGGAAGGAAGCATGATTGCTACCTCGCCACCAACACAACAGGGACTTGGTGCTCCTGGATGCGCAACACACATGAGTGCCTTCTTGCTGCACTACCTGCAACATGACCCTCGAATTGTGAGAATTAGAAATAATCCTGACTACTGGGTTGCCACACTGTTAGATCCCCGGTACAAAAGTAAATTTGCAGAAATTATTAATGCCATAGAAAGGGATGCACGCATGCAGGAGTATCAGCAGAGACTGTTGCAGAATCTTACATGTGCTTTTCCACAAAATACCAGTGGTGCACGTAGTGAATCTCACAGTTCCAACTTGCCAACCGTGGGACCGTCAAGTGTTCAGCACTCAAACCGTAACAGAACCACAGTATCTGCTGGTAACATCAATTTTGCGGAATCATTTCACCACTTTTTTAGCCCATCCTTTGCAAGGCCACAGGAGACAAGAAGTCTGACACATAGTCAACGCCTAGAGACGATGGTACAGGAGTATCTCCAAGTAAACATTGAAGCCACGACTGTGTCACTGGACCCTTGCTCTTTTTGGGCTTCCAATCTGGATAAATGGCCAGAGCTAGCCACTTACGCCTTGGAGATCTTGTCATGCCCCGCAGCCAGCATTCTGTCTGAACGTGTGTTCAGCGCTGCTGGTGGTGTGCTGACAGATAAGCGCACGCGGCTCTCCACTGATAATGTAGACAGACTCACGTTCATAAAGATGAACAAATCATGGATCCGAAACGACTTTTCTACCCCTGTGTCATCCTGGGGAGAGTAAAAGCTTGATGATTGGTTAAAATCACCCTACCAACCGTTTTAAGCTTTCAAATTACTAATCATGTTTATCTGTATCTTGACTGGAAAATAATTTGGGCTTTGTAGCAGTGTGCAGCACTGATCCTATTAGGCCATCTATAATAAGCTTCACCAGATTTAAAATTAAAAATAATTTTTAGCTGCATCTAGCCCGGAAAATAATTTTGGGGCTCCGAGATGCGCAAGACACATAAGTGCCTTCTTGCTGCACTACCTGCAGCATGACCCTCATATTGTCAGAATTCGAAGTAATCATGACTACTGGGTTGCCACACTCTTAGATCCCCCAAACTTTTCGATCAACCTTTTCATTTTAATAAAGACCAAAAAAAAGGTCATTTTTTAAATTATAAGCATTAGCAGGTTGTTAGAAACTGAAATCAAACAGTTTTCAACTCAAAACTTTATTCTAGGTGATGTTACATTTTCACATAGGACCCCTTGTTCGAAAGGAGCTTCTGAACTCTCTCGTCCATTGAATTTGTCAGGTTTTTGATGGTTTCTGCTTCAATTGTTTTGCATGAGGACAGAATACCCTCCCAGAGCTGTTGCTTAGATGTGAACTGCCTCCCGCCATCATAGACACTCCTTTTAATGATGCTCCAAAGGTTCTGAATGGGGTAGAGGTCAGGGGAGCATGGGGGTCACACCATAAGTTTGTCCCCTTTTATGCCCATATCAGCCAGAGATGCAGATGTTTTATGTGCAGCATGAGATGGTGCATTATCATGCAGAAAAATGATCTTGCTGTGAAATACACGGTTCTTCTTCTTGAACCATGGCAGGAAGTGCTGTTTGAGAAAATCCACATACATTATGGAGTTCATCTTTAGCGCCTTCAGGGATCCTAAAGGGGCCGACAATCTCTCTCCCCATGATTCCAGCCCAAAACATTACTCCACCTCCTCCTTGTTGGCGCTGTAGCCGTGTTTGCGTGGGGTGTCCATCAACCAGCCATCCTCCACTCCATTCATCTGGACCATCGAGCGCTGCACGGCACTCATCCGTGAACAAAACAGTTTTGAAATCAGTCTTCATGTAATGTTTGGCCCACTGGAGCCGTTTCTGCTTGTGTGAAGTGGATAGAGGAGGTCGACAGGATGGCATATGCACAGCTGCAAACCTCTGAAGGACCCTGCATCTTGTTGTTCGGGGGACGTTGGAGGCACAAGCAGCTTCAAAAACTTGTCTGCTGCTATGACAAGGCTTTTTTGCCGCTGCTGTTTCAACCTGACGTAATTGCCTGTAGGAAAGAGTCCTCAATTTGCCCTTATCAGCACGCACACGTGTGTACTGTGAATCAGCTACATACTTATTGATTGCCAAGACACTTCATCCTGATCATCGCACAATGTTGATTGTAGTCATGCCTTGACCTAAACACTCCACAATTTGTTGCTTCTCAGCAGCCGACACATCCTTTTTCTTTCCCATTTTGGCAGAAAATGTAGGCTGCTTAATAATGTGAGAGAGCCTTCTTAAGTAGTCTTGCCTTTCATTGGACACACCTGCCAAACTAATTAGCACAGGTGTCTGCAATTGCTTACAGTGATATAAAGAGCCCTGACACACATCACCATCAATGAGTTTAACTGACAAACAAACAAATTCTTCCCTTATCACTCCTAAACACTTTTTGCATAATAATTTGGAACGCGGTGTACATGTGCTTTTCCACAAAACACCAGTGGTTCACGTAGTGAATCTTACAGTTCTAACTTGCCAACCGTGGTCTGTATGGAATTGTTCAATAAAGGGCCCAAAATTTAGATAACATAGATGGGAGAGGTCTCTATGAATAGGAATTCCTAAGTATTTGATACCCTGTGAGGGCCAGGCAAAGGGAAAGTTGGACTGGATGGAATCCTATATGGATTTAGGGAGGGAGACATCGAGGGCCTCAGACTTCGCTGCATTGATTTTAAAATTTTACCATGTAACAAAGTGATCTATTTCAGCCATAACAGCAGGGATGGATATATGTGATTGAGTGATATATACTAGGACATCATCAGCAAATAGAGAGCACTTGTACTCGGTGCCTCCCACCTCAATCCACCTAATATTGGGGTTATGGCGAATTGATGAGAGCAGGTGCTCCGTCACTAGGATGTATAAGAGAGGGGACAGAGGACATCCCTGCCTTGTCCCATTGGTGATTGTGAAAGGTGATGAAAATGTTCTGACGCACCCCCTGGGCCTTGGGACACCCGGAGCCGGACCCTTTTTGGTGGATGCTGGTGGTTGTAGTCTTCGTGGCGGCGATCCGGTTCCGTGGCTCAGGGCGGTCAAACCAGTGGCGGAACTATTTATGTGGTTTTGATGTTTAAATGTCCGACTACGCCACCCGTGGATTGCGGTCAGAGTGAACCGCCGCTACAGGGCAGACCGCTAAGGCTGGTGTTGTGGGTGCAGCAGAGCGTAGCATAACTCCCCACGGGAGGAGTATAGCCTCAGGGCAGTGTATGCGGAGGATGGGGGTGATGGTGCAGGGCAGCAGCAGTAACGACACGGAGTCAGTGATGCAGTTCAGGGCCTTTACTCACAGTTCTTATTATCCAGACCACATCTGCAGGTAACGGCTGCCCACGTCGTACTGTGCTCACCAGGTGAGGGGCTCAGACAACTCCCAGATAACTTTGGAGCGCTTCACAGGACCCCCTTTGTGTGTCCTTTGTCTGGCCTTTCTTACCAACACTTCTGTCCGGCTGCCTCGGGCCTCCTCTTGGTAAACTTGGCGCCAGTTTCCCTGACCCTATGTGGTGCCTTCCTAGCGGGTGGAGCAAGGGGCTGCGCCACATAAAATGTCAGAGCCTCCGGTTTCTAGCTGAGGGTCGTTTCCTGCCTCCACTAGTTCGGGGACCGGTCTCCCCCTTTGGCCTGACCCCTCCACGCAGGTGGATTCGGGCGTGCGGTGGCGACTCGCCTGTCAGCACCCCTGGGATTCCTTCATTCCTCGTTCCTGGAGCCTTCTCCGCTCCTCTTCCTTCCTTCTCCCTCTTGCAGGCCTGGGCCTCTGTTACTAGGCCCGCCTCCGGAGCAGAGCTCATGCAGAGCCCCTGCTCCCTGCCACTTCTGCTCAGACTTCTCTGCACTGAACTAAGATGGTGCCCACCTTTTATACTCCCTTCTCAATGCACCCAGGAACTGCTTCCTCCCTGCTCCTGCACTGCAGGGTTCCCCTTCCTCAGTGTTCCCTCCCCCCACTCCAGCCAGGGACAGGGACTGTCGTGCCCATCTCAGGGGCATATTGGTCGCCCTGCCCCACGGCAATGTGGTGTAATGCATGCAGGTGTCGGGTCCTGATCCACACTCCATCCTTATCTGAGAGTGAGATATCACACCTCTGGGTGAGGTGCAATACGTCTGTAGCAACCGAGCCCTCGGTGCTACAGTTCCATTTATCTTCAGCCTAGGTGACGTATTGTGATACAGGGCCGTGATTTTGGCTATAAAAGGGTCCCCTAGACCCCTACCCCAAGCTTTTTAAGAGAATCATATATGGCGTGCCAGGAGACTCTATGGAATGCTTTCTCAGCATCCAACGAGAGTATCTACTTACAAATTTTTAACTGCATCTAGCCCAGGAAATACTTTGTGCCTAGTAGCAGTGTCTGCTAGTCAGCGGATTATCCCGGCTGTTAAGCAAGCTACACCACCTGTAGTTTGGACACTTAATTTTTTCAAAGGAAATGCTTCGGGACCACGGGATACTTAGTGAAGAGCATCAGGAGGCACCCCAAGGCATAGGGGCTGGGACTGACACTAGGATGCCTTGCGGTGGACAGCCGAGCTCGATCCTTATAAAAGCTTTTTAACTGCAGCAGCTTTAGTGGACGCTACTGGAGCTGGAATTACGCGGCTGCTGGCATGAGACTTGCCCTCCAATAGATCCTTGTAAATGGATTTAAAGTGTATTCATTCAAATTAGAGGGACAATTTAAATTAAAAAGCTTAGAGCTGCCTCCACCACAGCGGGGCTCTCTCGACCCACCAGCGGACAGGCACCAGTATTGGGAGAGGGGGGCTGGCCGTCAGGGTTCACCGCGGCTCTGGCACAAACCCGGCGACACGGAGGTGGCACGGGCAGGAGCGGACTGGCCGTCTCGGCTTCTCACTTTTTGGATTTTAGAAGGGCATGACATGCCTATATCTGTGTCTCCCCCTCCTTTTACTCCTCCACCTCTTTTCTTTTCGCATGACTATATGTACTTGTCACTTTTCCATGTGTTAGTTGTGTCTTCTGAGCAGTTTGTCAGCTTTTGGACACCTTTGAAGGTGTTTTCTATGTGTTTCTATGTGTTTTTGTTTGCCTGCCATTGGTTTTAACGGTGTTCGAAGGTGTTCGACGAACAGTTCGACGAACAGTTCGGCGAACACACGGGTGTTCGACGAACCGAACCGAACTCGAACACTACGGGGGTGGCTCAACACTACTCTTGTGTATAATTTCACTGGTGATCACTGTATTATCTGTACACTGACACTATATACAGAGCTCCTGTATATAATGTCACTGCTGATCCCTGTATTACCTGTACACTGACAGTATATACAGAGCTCCTTTGTATAATATCACAAGTGATCCCTGTATTACCTGTATACCATACAAATGTCCCTGCTGATCCCTGTATTACCTGTACAATGACACTATATACAGAGCTCCTGTTTATAATGTCACTTGTGATCACTGTATTACCTGTATACTGACACTATACACTGTATACTATGTACAGAGCTCCTGTGTATAATGGCACTCATGGTAATATTAGTATTGTGTTTTTTTATTAATGATCAGTATTGTAGTATTCGGTCACTATGTAGTGGCAATATGTTGTCTTGTCACGGGGTGGAGGTATTTGTTCCTTGCATGTGGTATTATTCAGTCACTATGTGGTGGTAATATGTGGTCTAGTCAGAGTGTGACCTTATTTGTTCATTGTATGTGGTATTATTCAGTCATTATGGGTTGGTAATATGTGGTCTGGTCATGGTGTGACAGTATTCCTTATATGTGGTATTATTCGGTCACTATGCGGTGGTAATATGTGGTCCGGCCATGGTGGAGACGGTATTTGTCCGTTGTATGTGATATTATTGGTCATTTTAAAAAATGCATGTAACACATTCCCTTAAAGAAAAATAACTAAAAATATACCTAAAAAGAGTATTGGATATTTTAAGAAATGTTTAATAGATTAGAGTTGAGTAGGACCCTGACAGAAGAGTCTACCTTGTTGTGGTGGTGGCTTAAAAAATCTTTTAGCCAAAACAAAAGCTGATGGCTATGTATGTGATATGGTGTTTGATGGGAAATGTTAATGTCTGATTGGTGAGGACGTGGTGCAGAAGTGGAGTATTTCCAAGAGTGGGTGGTGGGACTGTGGAAGGTTTGAGGGGTGGAGACAGAGTTGGAAGGGAGCCTGGGCGGAGTCTCAAGGAGCCTGAAAATTTTGCCCATATGGAGCACTGAATTTCCTGGTGGCAGCCTTGGTTCCTTACATTATCACTTTACTATGGCTCAAACAAAGAATCATTGGGTGTTTTTTTCAGAAAATACTGCCATTTTTGGCCTCCATTCCAATTTTTTTTCACTGTGTCAGCGACATTTTTGACACCGGTTTGCTGTTCAAAATACTTACCTACAGGCCAGGTATTTAAAACTCTGTTTTCTCCGTCACACGGATCACATATACAGTACAGACCAAAAGTTTGGACACACCTTCTCATTTAAAGATTTTTCTGTATTTTCATGACTATGAAAATTGTACATTCACTCTGATGGCATCAAAACGATGAATTAACACATGTGGAATTATATACTTAACAAAAAAGTGTGAAACAACTGAAAATATGTCTTATATTCTAGGTTCTTCAAAGTAGCCACCTTTTGGTTTGATGACTGCTTTGCACACTCTTGGCATTCTCTTGATGATCTTCAAGAGGTAGTCCCCGGAAATGGTTTTCACTTCACAGGTGTGCCCTGTCAGGTTTAATAAGTGAGATTTCTTGCCTTATAAATGGGGTTGGGACCATCAGTTGTGTTGTGCAGAAGTCTGGTGGATACACAGCTGATAGTCCTACTGAATATACTTAGAAATTGTATTATGGCAAGAAAAAAGCAGCTAAGTAAAGAAAAACGAATGGCCATCATTACTTTAGCCCTCTGTCACATACAATAGGCCTGACAGGCACATCTCTTTTACTTTCATTTCTCCTTCCTCACCAGATTGTGAGGAAATCCCCTCCCTCCAGGTAGTCTCCTGTCTCTAGCAGCTCTGTGAAACCTCATACCACAGTTAGATTGCAGAGCTTCAGGAGGACAGATATAACTGCGCTAATCTCTCAGGCTCATTGTATGTGAACATGTCACACTCAATAAGGTTGGTATTTTATGTTTTTATTCATCACAATTGTTTATTTAGCTTGTTTTATGAATGTATAGCACAAAGTGTGAGGATATTTCATAGAAATAAGGCAGATTAAAAAAGAAAGTGTGCTGCTCAGGCATATACAGTAGTTCCCTAACACATATTCCTTCTCTTGCTTCAGATTATCTGCTGAAATGGAGAGGAAAATGTACAATTTATCAAAAAACCTTGATGTTGAGGAAGTAACAAACATGCTGTTAGATGATGCAGACCCCACATTGAATGAGGATTTAGGAGAGGAAAGTGAGATTGATTCTCATGATGAGGTGGAAGTATGTGAAGTGGATTCTGAAACAGAGCAAGATGGTGACAGTGATGAGGATGAAGATGTAGAATCTTATTATATGGGAAAAGATAAAAAAACCTAATGGAACAAGAAGCCACTCCAGAAAAAACGTAGGGAACCTCAAAACATTATTACTCACCTTCCTGCAGTTATAGGAACTGCAAGTAATGCAAAAACTGCAGTTGAATGCTGGAATAGTTTATTCACAGATGACATTCTGGACTCTATTGTCACATATACCAACCAATATATAGACATTATAAAGGACAAGTTCATCTGCAACAGAACCATCAAGGCCACAGATGAAATAGAACTGCGTGCTTTTTTTGAATTATTATACCTTGCAGGAGCTTATAGGGCAAATAGACAAAGTTTGGAGGAACTTTGGAGTAAAGATGGGGATGGAGTTGAAAAATTTGGCCTTGTTATGTCCATAAACAGATTCAAGCTTCTAATTCGTTGCCTTCGGTTTGACGACAGAACTACCCGAACCGAACGAAAAACACATGACCGACTTGCTCCAATTCATGATATATTCCAAAAATTTGTTGAAAACTGTAAAAAAAGCTATTGCCCTGGGGAGAATCTCACTATTGACGAAATGCTCCATGGTTTTCGTGGTAGATGTGCCTTTCGTCAATATATTCCATCAAAGCCTAACAAATATGGAATACAAATGTATGCCCTTGTTGATGCCAGTAAGACCTACACTTACAACCTGGAAGTTTATGCAGGAACAAACCCAGTGATGTTGTAAAAAGACTGGCTGAGCCCTTATTTGGATCGGGTCGCAATATAACAGCTGACAATTGGTTTTCAAATTGTGATCTGATTGATTATCTGAAAATGCAGAAGCTTTCATATGTCGGAACTGTAAGAAAAAATAAAAAAGAATTGCCTACACAGTTTGTAAGTGTGAAAGGGAGACAACAGTACAGCAGTATGTTTGCATTCCATAATGGAAAGGTTTTGGTTTCCTATGTACCACAAGCAAAAAAAATTGTACTTCTTCTATCAACACTTCATGATGATGATGCCATCGATCCTGGGACTGAGGCACAAAAAAAACGGAGATAATTACATTTTATAATGCAACCAAAGGGGGTGTTGATACAGCTGATCAGATGTGCTCAACTTTCAACGTCAGCAGAAACACCAAACGCTGGCCAATGGTCATATTTTTTGCTATGTTGAATTTGGGTGGTATAAATTCACAAGTCATTTACCTTGAAAACAAGCTTGAACCACTCCGTAGACGATTCTATCTGAAAAAATTGGCCCATGAACTAGTGCTTGGAGAGCTACGCAGGAGAAGTATGAAAACAATCGGTATCCCCTCTCGCCTTCAAGTTCAGCTCAAAAGATTCCGCCCAGAAGATGATAGTGAAAATTCACCACCTGCACCACCTCCCAAAAGAAGGAGATGCACCACCTGCACCACGGAAATTGGAATCAGAAGGCTTTCTAATTATGAATGTCACAAATGTCATAATGCAATCTGCCTGACACATGCAAAAATGATGTGTAATTCTTGCTCTTTGCTCTGCAAGTGTAATTTTTCTGGGGAAACTTCAGGATCTAATTCTGATTGAATATGTGTTTAATAGTACTAAGGTACCTTAAAATTAAGTTTGTTTCCATAAATTTTCTTTGTAGAGTTTTTGGAGAGAGTCGAACTGGGGACTATTTGGCGGGAGTTTTGAAATGTTTGCATTTCAGAGTTATTAGTTTTATGTTAAGTAAATGGTTTTTTTTTGCACCTGATTATGTGTAGTCTCTTTTATTACATCCCTATGAAGGTCACTGATCACTTTTAGAGCACTGAAATTGCAAACATTAGATATTATAGGTATTTTTCTAGCCTGCGCCTGACAGTCACATTGTAAGTGAACTCGTTAGAGCCGATATTGTATGTGACGGAGGGTTAAGAAATGAAGGTCAGTCAGTGCGAAAAATTGGGAAAACTTTGAAAATGTCCCCAAGTGCAGTTGCAAAAACCATCAAACGCTACAACGAAACTGGCTCACATGAGGACCGCCCCAGGAAAGGAAGACCAAGAGTCTCCTCTGCTTCTGAGGATCAGTTTATAAGTCACCAGCCTCAGAAATCTCAGGTTAACAGCAGCTCAGATTAGAGACCAGGTCAATGTCACACAGAGTTCTAGCAGCAGACACATCTCTACAACAACTGTTAAGAGGAGACTTTGTGCAGCAGGCCTTCATTGTAAAATATCTGCTAGGAAACCACTGCTAAGTACAGGCAACAAGCAGAAGAGACTTGTTTGGGCTAGAGAACACAAGGAATGGACATTAGACCAGTGGAAATCTGTGCTTTGGTCTGATGAGTCCAAATTTGAGATCTTTGGTTCCAACCACCGTGTCTTTGTGCAACGCAGAAAAGGTGAACGGATGGACTCTACATGTCTGGTTCCCACCGTGAAGCATGGAGCAGGAGGTGTGATGGTGTGGGGGTGCTTTGCTGTTGACACTGTTGGGGATTTATTCAAAATTGAAGGCATACTGAACCAGCATGGCTACCACAGCATCTTGCAGCGGCATGCTATTCCATCCGGTTTGCGTTTAGTTGGACCATAATTTATTTTTCAACAGGACAATGACCCCAAACACACCTCCAGGCTGTGTAAGGGCTATTTGACCAAGAAGGAGAGTGATGGGGTGCTACGCCAGATGACTTGGCCTCCACAGTCACCAGACCTGAACCCAATCGAGATGGTTTGGGGTGAGCTGGACCGCAGAGTGAAGGCAAAAGGGCCAACAAGTGCTAAGCATCTCTGGGAACTCCTTCAAGATTGTTGGAAGACCATTTCCGGTGACTACCTCTTGAAGATCATCAAGAGAATGCCAAGAGTGTGCAAAGCAGTCATCAAACCAAAAGGTGGCTACTTTGAAGAACCTAGAATATAAGACATATTTTCAGTTGTTTCACACTTTTTTGTTAAGTATATAATTCCACATGTGTTAATTCATAGTTTTGATGCCTTCAGTGTGAATGTACAATTTTCATAGTCATGAAAATACAGAAAAATCTTTAAATGAGAAGGTGTGTCCAAACTTTTGGTCTGTACTGTACATTGTCAGAAAATACTGCCATTTCTGGCCTCCACTAAAAATTTCCTTAAGTGTGTCAGTGAAGCAATTCACACTATTTTGCTGTTCAAGCTAGTTACCTACAGGCCAGGTCTTTAAAACTTTGTTTTCTCCCTCACACGGATCACATTGTGTGGGACTTGGTGCACCCACTGCTGGATAAAGGTTATCACCTGTACGTGGATAACTTTTATACCAGTGTCCCTCTCTTCAAGTCCCTCTCTGCGCGACGTACCGCAGCCTGCGGTACTGTCCGCAAAAATCAGAAAGGCCTCTCAAAGATGCTAATTGGGCAGATGCTCAGAAGGAGTGAGAGCAGAGCCCAATGTAGCGATCACCTGCTGGTGGTCAAGTACAAGGACAAGAGGGATGTCCTTATCTTGACCACCATACATGGTGATGGTAGCACCCTCAGCACTGTACAAGGTTCCACTTCACAGGTCGGCAAATCAGACTGTGTAGTGGGGTACAGCATGTACATAGGGGAAGTTGATCTCTCTGATCAAGTCCTCCAGCTGTACAGTGCTTTGAGAAAGACCAAGATATAGTATAAGAAGTTGGCGGTGCTCCTTGTACAGATGGCAATGCACAACGCTTTCCTTCTGTCACAATGTGCAGTTCAGACTTCTGCGTCGTACCTTCACTTCCAGGAGACAGTTATCAAGGCCCTGATATTTGGCAGTGGTGACGGAGCGGGCCCCAGTACTTCCGGAACTGAAGGACCTCGAATTGTACCAGGCCAGCATTTCCCAGGGGAGATCCCTCAAGTCGCAAAAAAAGGTAAGTCACAAAAGAGATGCCGAGTGTGTTATAAAAGGGGAATATGCAAGGACACCATTTATCAATGTGACACCTGCCCCGACAAACCTGGCCTGTGCATGAAAAACTGCTTCAAAAAGTTCCATACTTCCATGAACTACTAAATTAATTTCTGACAAATGACAACTTGATGAACACTACACAACTGACGTAGTGTTCGTCAGGTTGTCAAACGTCAGTTGTGCAGTGTTGTCAGGTTGTCCTGCACAACTGACATATGACGCTACATTATAAACTTCACAAATCAGGTATCAGTTTCAAAGAGGGGGCACTTTTTGGGCATTTCCACTGTTTAGGCACATCAGGGGCTCTGAGAACGTCACATGACGCCCACAGACAATTCCATCAAAGTCTGCATTCCAAAGCGTCACTCCTTCCCTTCCGAGCCCTGACATGCTCCCAAACTGTAGTTTTCTCCAACACATGGGATACCAGCGTACTCAGGAGAAATTGGAAAACAGATTTCGAGGTCCACTTTCCCCTATTACCCTTGTGAAAATATTTTTTTTAACATTTTTGTGGTAAAAATGTTTTTCTTTTTATTTTCCCAAGTCAACATTATAATTTTCTGTGAGGCACCTGGGGGTTCAAAGTGTTCACCACACATCTAGATAAATTCATTGGGGGTATAGTTTCCAGAAAGGGGGCACTTATTGGGCATTTCCATTGTTTAGGCCCATCAGGGACTCTGAGAATGTGACATGACGCCCACAGACAATTCCATCAAAGTCTGCATTCCAAAGCATCACTCCTTCCCTTCCAAGCCCTGACATGCACCCAAACCGTAGTTTTCTCCAACACATGGGGTATCAGTGTACTCAGGAGAAATTGGAAAAGAGATTTTGAGGTCCACTTTCCCCTGTTACCCTTGTGAAAATATTTTTTTTAACATTTTTGTGGAAAAAATATTTTTCTTTTTATTTTCACAAGTCAACATTATAATTTTCTGTGAGGCACCTGGGGGTTCAAAGTGTTCTACACACATCTAGATAAATTCATTGGAGGTCTAGTTTCCAAAAAGGGGGCACTTGTTGGGCATTTCCACTGTTTAGCCCCATCAGGGACTCTGAGAATGTGACATGACTCCCACAGATAATTCCATCAAAGTCTGCATTCCAAAGTGTCACTCCTTCCCTTCCGAGCCCTGACATGCACCCAAACAGTAGTTTTCTCCAACACATGGGGTATCAGTGTACTCAGGAGAAATTGGACAACAGATTTTGAGGTCCACTTTTCCCTGTTACCCTTGTGAAAATATTTTTTTTAACATTTTTGTGGAAAAAATGTTTTTTTTTTTTTATTTTCACAAGTCAACATTATAATTTTCTGTGAGGCACCTGGGGGTTCAAAGTGATCCCCACACATTTAAATAAGTTCCTTAAAGGGTCTAGTTTCCAAAATGGGGTCACTTGTGTTTTTTTTTTCACTGTTTAGGCACATCAGGGGCTCTCTAAACGCAACATGGGGTCTGCTGTCAATATCAGCGAGTTTTGCATTAAAAACATCAATTGGCACTCCTTCCCTTCCGAGCCCTGCCGTGCGCCCAAACAACTTTTGGGGTCCAATTTCACCTGGTATCCTCGTTAAAATAAAAATATTGCGGCAAAAAGATTGTTTTGTGGAAAAAAATGTTTTTTTTTCATGGCTCTACGTCATAAACTTTTGCAAAACACTTGGGGGTTCAAAGTGCTCACCACACATCTAAATAAATTCCTTAAGAGGTCTAGTTTCCAAATTGGGTCACTTGTGGGGGGTTTCCACTGTTTAGGCACATCAGGGGCTCTCCAAACGTGACATGGTGTCCGCTGTCAATATCAGCGAGTTTTGCATTGAAAACGTCAATTGGTGCTCCTTTCCTTCCGAGCCCTGCCGTGTGCCCAAACAATGGCTTTCCCCCACATATGAGGTATCAGCGTACTTAGCAATAAAAAAATTGGAGTCTAAAATAAAATTTTAGTGAAAAAAAATTATATGTTCATTTTTTCCTTTCACATTCAATTAATTGGTGTGAAGCACGTGAAGGGTTAATAAACTTCTTGAATGTGGTTTTGAGCACGTTGAGGGGTGCAGGTTTTATAATGGCATCACTTTTTGGTATTTTCTGTCATAAAGGTCCCTCAAAGTCACTTCAAATGTGATGTGGTCCCTAAAAAAATGATTTTGTAAATTTTGCTGTAAAAATTAGAAATTGCTGGTAAACTTTTAACCCCTATAGCTCCCTAACCCCCAAAAAATGTTGGTTATAAAATTGTGCTGATGAAAAGTAGACATTTGGGAAATGTTATTTATTAAGTATTTTGACATATCACTTTGATTTATGGGCATGAAAATTCAAAGTTTGAAAATTGCAAAATTTTCAAAATTTTTGCCAAATTTCCATTTTTTTCACAAAGAAACGCAAGTTATAACGAAGAAATGTTACCACTATCATGAAGTACAATATGTCACGAAAAAACATTCTCAGAATCCGTTGAAGCGTTTCAGAGTAATTACCTCATAAAGTGACAGTGGTCAGAATTGTAAAAATTGGCCCGGTCATTAAAGTGCAAACCACCCTTGGGGCTAAAGGGATTAAACATTGGCACACCTAGGTGTGAGACTGAACAATACCTGTAGCCCACGAAGGTGTGAAATTGAACAATGCTTGAGCAATTCAATGGCAGACCATAGTGTGAAAATAAATAGTGTCCTACAAACTCAATGCACTGCCAGTATCTTAGAAAAACTATTCCTGAAAAATTCACCTCTCCTACTGTTACATTTGTAATTCTGGTTAATATGGCTTCACATATGTCTTGCATTGGTGACCTGTGTTCATGCTTCTGTGGTGAAAGCAAAACTGGACTTTGGGAGCTGAAAAATGCAGCAAACACGCAGCAAAAAACACACCAAAATCTGTGTTTTTGATGTAGCTTCTTTCCTGCCAAAAGATCAAGTATTGCTGTAGAAAAAATACACTGAAAAAATGCCTAGTGTGAAAATAGCCTTGGTATGTACTTAAAACTGCACAATGTCTCCCCACAGATTCCCTCTAAATAGGCCAGAGTCCTAATTGTGAACACTGGCAGTGGAGCGAGGTACAGAGAGCACAATTTAATGTAACTGTATATTAAACTGTATTTAATGTAACAAAGTGCAGAGTGCAAAGAATTAATAACACGTACAAGCTGTGAGTGGCGGCACAGACACCGAATATTTAAGCCTAATGAACTTCCTTCACTGTCTCATCAAGAGCATTACTACATTGCCCATTGTTACCATTCTAACAGGACACTCAGAGAATACACACTGCCTCAAACATAAGGGGACAACAAAAGCAGTTTCTATATGCCCTAAGGTAATAAGGGTAAATAAACAATTCACCTTGAAATTTGCTATATTTCAATCTACAATAAATATAAATAATTATTTATTCCGTTATTAAACTGGTTTAAGAAATGTGGCCACTATATCAATATATAAACTTTAGATGCTACATGGCCACAATGTAAGTATATTACAGATTTACATACAATATATACATGACCACTATGTAAATATATCTTAAAGTTACAGTTAAATACAGATTGCATCAATATATAATAAATACAACATTAGGGCACATAAATATGCAAATAGTGTTCTCCCTACAAATTGAAGTACCACCTACACTAGAATCCTTCACTTATAAATAGCACCACACGAAAGCTTACCTTTAATGCAATAGTTCAGCCCATTTTTAACCTCTCCCAGGGGCATATATGAAATACAAACAACATATATATGACACATTGAATAGAGAACTTAGTATCTCAAATAAAAGGAATAATTAATACAGTAGCATTCAAGCCCTTTAATTTAACTGATCTCATCTAAAAAATCCACTGAGCCTCTTTGTGGAGATGATAATTGTCCCAATTACCTCCTCTCATTGGGTCTTTCTTTTTTAAAGACTTGAAAGGTCAGGTCACATCTGTTTTGAGGGTGTGGCTGGTCTCTGCTGGCCGGGTTATCTCTTCACAATGCACACTGACAGTGCACTGTGTTGCCGACTCGTTACTTCTAATTAGAGTTGGCAAGCGAGAGCATTGTCAATGTAAAATGAGAAGAAGATTGCACAGTAATAAGAGAGCTCTTACTGATCATACATCAGAACTTACAGCATCTCGCCCGATAATCGCCCGAGAATCTCACTGTTCGAGATGCTCGGCAAATACTTCCAGGATGCTCGAGCGGGAGCTTGAATCCCCACCCCACTTTTGGCGCTGTTTAGACAGCAAATAAACAGGCAGGGATTGCCTGCCACTCACTGAAATACTGTAATCATGTTGGTTGTGGCATTACAGTGATTGACTGGGCGCATAGCGTCATCAGATCTATATAAGACCCGGTGACCCTATGCTCGTCACAGTATACCCTTCAAACAGGAAAATAGGGAGAGGTGCTGTTGAGCTATGGAGAAAATTGGCTGTTTATTTAGTTAGGTAGTTGGTATTCCAGAGCAATATATATACATCTCAACTAACAGTCCTTCAAATGACTAATCTAGATGCATATTAATAATCCTAGTGATAGCAGGAGTTAGGCAGGCAGAGTTTGTGGCGAGTGTACAGAGCAGAATAGGGTTCATTGCACGTTCTGTTTGCTGCTATTACTGATATCCATAGCCCTAGATATCAGGGCTAATATTCTTTTTGCTCTTAATCCTGATTACTTGCTTGAAAAGCAATATAATGCACCTTTTTTCTGCTCCATTTGCTTGTTAGCAGCATACAGCCAGATTTGTTTGTTTTTAGTAGCAATGCACCTGCATCTCAGGTGATCCGATATTACTGCTGTAATAATCGTGACATTTTTTGGAGCGTGCCAAATATTACACTCCATTTAAAGTCTGTCAGTTGTGTGTTGCTCAACCTATTCACACTTGGTCGCTGACCAATACCATACTACGAGGCCACTGCCTAAAATCATGGTCATCAGTCGTGATCTGATATTACTGCGGTAATAATTGTCACAATTTTGGGAGCGTGCCAGATATTACACTCCATTTAAAGTCTGCCAGTTGTGTGTTGTTCAACCTATTCACACTTGGTCGCTGACCAATATCATACTACAAGGCCACTGCCTAAAACAGTGGTCATCAGATGTGATCTGATATTACTGGAATAATAATCGTGACATTTTTGGGAGCTTACCAAATATTACACTCCATTTAAAGTCTGTCAGTTGTGCGTTGTTCAACCTATTCACACTTGGTTGCTGACCAATACCATACTAATAGGCCAATGCCTAAACCGTGGTCATTAGACGTGATCCAATATTATTGCGGTAATAAACGTGACATTTTTGGGAATGTGCCAAATATTACACTCCATTTGAAGTCAGCCAGTTGTGTGTTGTTCATGCTATTCACATTTGGTTGCTGACCAATAGCATAATACAAGGCCACTGCCTAAAATCGTGGTTATCAGACTTGATGTGATATTACTGCGGTAAAAATCGTGACATTTTTGGGAGCGTGTCAAATATTACACTACATTTAAAGTCAGCTAGTTGTGTGTTGTTCAACCTATTCATTTGTTCGCTGACCAATATCATACTACAAGGTCACTGCCTAAAACCGTGGTCATCAGAAGTGATCAGATATTACTGAGGTAATAATTGTCACATTTTTGGGAACGTGCCAAATATTCCACTCCGTTTAAAGTCTGTCAGATGTGTGTTGTTCAACCTATTCACATTTGGTCGCTGAATATTACCATACTACAAGGCCACTGCCTAAAACTGTGGTCATCACACATGATCCAATATTACGTCGGTAATAATCCTGACTTTTTGGGAAGTGTACAAAATATTATACTCCATTTAAAATGGTGACATGCATAGCAAGGATAGCAGTGCAAAGGGGGAGGGCGATGTAGCACAACAACAGGCAGGAACAAGCAATGGGTTGGCCATAGACACAAGGTGGGCAATTGTTCCCCGGAACACCAAAACGAGGGAATTTTTCAGTCTAGCTGTAAGGTCTTCCTGAGTCTGGCTTTTTTTTAAAGATTGTCCAGTTAACCCCAAAAAGGTAATTTGCATCATCTGCCATGCCAGCATCATCAGGGGCAGCAAAACTACTAGCCTTACCACCACCAGCATGCACAGGCACATGACAGCAAAGCACCCGACTATTTGGACCGAATGCCAGGGTCCAGAAACAGAGCCTGCGGGTGACACCACTGCCTATTTCGCTGTTGTACATGCACACCAATCCCCTGTCCATGGCGCAGGTGAAGATGACTCCCGCCCTGCACCTGTCATTTCACACTTGCAACCACCACCATCAGAAACCACGTCGACGTCCTTGTCCCAGCACAGCGTTCAGTTGTCCCTACCCCAGTCCTTTGAACACAAGTGAAAATACGCAGCCAATCACCCACAGTCCACCGCACTAAACTGACACATTTCTTGAATGCTTGCATCATAAATGTTGCCTTTTAGGCTCGTGGAGACGGAATCTTTTCTCAACCTCATGGCGGCGGCCGTCCCTCGGTACTCGGTTCCCAGCTGCCACTATTTCTTTCGGTGTGCCATCCCCGGCTTTCACAAGCACATGTCCCATTAACAACACAGTTACTGGGAAGGTCCACCGAACCACGGACATGTGGACAAGTGCTTATGGCCAGGGATGGTACATCTCATTGGCGGCACACTGGGTTAATAGAGTGGAAGCCGGGACCCAGTCGGACCTTGGGACAGAACATGTCCTGCCAACGCCAAGGATTACAGGCCCTGGGTCAATCAGGGTTGCCCCCACATTCTGCCCCCTGCACCTTCTCTTCCTCTTCAGCCTCCATCTCCAAAATTACCACATCAGTAGCTGGAAGCACTGCAGCACTGCAGCACTGCCTCGTCCAAGCGGCAACAGGCACTGCTGAAGCTAATATGCTTAGAGGACAAACCGCACACTGCTGCAGAGTTGTTGACAGCTGTAACAGTGCATGCAGATCTGTGGCTGTCACAGCTAAACCTAGGCCAGGCATGGTCGTGTGCTACAATGGCCGGAACCTGGTGGCGGCTCTGAGGCTAGTCATTACTTGTATTCGTGTTCCTCTTGAATATTAATTTTGTGGTTTGTTAGATTGCTGTTTTCATATTGTGGACATTATTGAGTGGTTATATTGAGAAACTCCTTCTGTTTTGTAGGATTTATTATCCTTATAACTGTCCCCCTGAGTTGGTTGAAGAACTTCCCACCAAACTGCAAGAAGTTGTGATGGAGAATAAATTCCTAAAGTGAACTTAAATAGTTACTCACAGCCAATGTTGTGAGGTAGAGAGCTGTATGATGCCTCCACATAAAGGCTTGCCAATAATGTCACAGATAAAGAGCGTCTGATATAGGAGGGATAGCACAGGAATATTAATATAGAATCAATATAAGGTGGCGAAAATAAGTATTTGATACACTGCCGATTTTGCAAGTTTTCCCACCTACAAAGAACAGAGAGGTCTGTAATTTTTATCATAGATACACTTCAACTGTGACAGACAGAATCTAAAAAAAATCCAGAAAATCACATTGTATGATTTTTACAAAAATAATTTGCATTTTATTCCATTAAATAAGTACTTGATGCAATAAAAAACTTAATATTTGTAATATTTGGTACAGAAACCTTTGTTTGCAACTACAGAGGTAAGATGTTTCCTGTAGTTCTTAATCAAGGTTGCACACACTGCAGCAGGGATTTCGGCCCACTGCTACATATGGATCTTTTCCAGATCTTTCAGGTTTCGGGGCTGTTTCTTAGCAATATTGAGTTTCAGCTCCCTCCAAAGATTTACTATTGGGTTTAGATCTGGAGATTAGTCAGGGCACTCCAGGACCTTGAAATGCTTCTTACGGAGCCATTCCTTAGTTGCCCTGGCTGTGTGTTTTGGGTCATTGTCATGCTGGAAGATCCACCCACGACCCATTTTCAATGCGCTTACTGAGGGATGGAGGTGTTTTTTCAAAATCTCACGATGTATGACCCCACCGATCCTCCCTTTAATACAGTGCAGTCATTCTGTCCCCTTTGCAGAAGAGCATCCCCAAAGTATGATGTTTCTCCCACCATGCTTCATGTTTGGGCCTGGACATGTGCTGGCATAAGCAGGGGGACCTTGTGTGCCTTGCAGGATTTTAATCCATGACTGAGTATTGTGTTACAAATGATAATGTTTGAGACTGTGGTCCCAGCTCTCTTCAGGTCATTGACAAGGTTCTTCTGCGTAGTTCTGGGCTGATTCCTGACCTTTCTCAGAATCATCCTTACCCCACGAGGCGAGATCCTGCATAGAGTCCCAGACTGAGGAAGATTGACAGCCATCTTGTGTTTCTTCCATTTTCTAATAATTGCACCAACAGCTGTTGCCTTCTCACCAAGCTGCTTGGCTATTGTCCTGTAGCCCATCCCAGCCTTGTGTAGGTCAACAATTTTGTCCCTGGTGTCCTTAGACAGATCTTTGGCTTTGGCCATAGTGGAGAGGTTGGAGTGTGATTGATTATGGGACAGGTGTCTTTTATACAGGTAACGAGTTCAAACAGTTGCAATTAATACAGGTAATGAGTACAGAATAGGAGGGCTTCTTAAAGAAAAACTAACAGGTCTGTGAGAGCCAGAACTCTTGCTGGTTGGTAGGTGATTAAATACTTATTTCATGCAATAAAATGCAACTTTATTATTTAAAAATCATACAATGCGATTTTCTGTTTTTTACTTTTAGATTCTGTTTCTCACAGTTAAAGTGTACCTATGATAAAAATTACAGACCTCTCCATTTTATGTAGGTTTGAAAACTTGCAAAATCGGCAGTGTATCAGTTACTAATATCCTGTGTTAAACTCCGTATGCTTAAGGTAATAGGGATTCCTTTGAGTGGGGTAACCCCCTTATGACTCTTTTGCAAACAATAGAAAGTTGTTATTCGAGGATGGTTAAGATAGAGAAATATCCACTCAGTTTTGTCAATCAGTCCATCCCTCAAAGCTCCTTGTAACATCTCTCCCAATTCTCTCAGGAAAATTGTAGTAGGATCCTGATCAAATTTCTTTTACCATTCAGAATTGCTCAGTAAAATGCTTGATTCCTACCTCACTGCTAGAGTAAAGCGGTTACCAATGTGATGCTCTATAGTTGTAATGAGGTATGGAGTGGAGGAAATATTCAACCACTTGCCTCTACTATGCCTTGAAAAAGTATTCTTACCTCGTGAACTTTTCCACATTTTTTCACATTATATCCACAAACTTAACCCTTTCACCCACGAGCCTGTTTTCACCTTAATGACCAGGTCAATTTTTTCAATTCTGACCATTGTCACTTTATGAGGTAATAACTCTGGAATGCTTCAATGGATCCCACTGATTCTGAGAATGTTTTTTCATGACATATTGAAATTCATGATCGTGGTAAAATGTATTCTATTTATTTGTGAAAAAATCGGAAATTTGACAAAAATTTAGCAAATTTAGCAATTTTCAAAATTTTAATTTTTATGCCCTTAAATCAGAGAGTTATGTCTCACAAAGTAGTTAATAAATAACATTGCCCACATGTCTAATTTACATCAGCACAATTTTTGAAACATCATTTTTTTTGCTGGGAAGTTGGAAGGGTTAATAGCTGACCAGCAATTTCTCATTTTTCAAACAAAATTTACAAAACCATATTTTTTAGGGAACACATCACATTTGCAGTGACTTTGAGGGGCCTATATGACATAAATGCCCAAAGTGACACCATTCTAATAACTGCACCCATAAAGGGTGCTCAAAACTACATTCAAAAAGTTTATTAACCCTTCAGGTGCTACACAGGAATTATTGGAATGTGAAAGGAAAGAATGAACATTTACCTCTTTTTCACAAAAATGTAACTTTATACCCATTTTTTTTATTTTCACAAGGGTAACAGGAGAAAATGCACTATTCAATTTGTTGTGCAATTTCTCCTGAGTATGCTGATACTCAATATGTGGAGGAAAACTACTAGTGTTGAGCGAGTATGTTCTGTTCCGAGTATGCTCGGGCCGAGCTCCGAGTATTTATAGCTGCTCGGTGATATGTTTGAATCGCTCCCATGTGCATGATTTGCAACTGTTTGACAGCTTTAGTACTTGTGAGGAATGTGTAAGAAATAGACATTCCTCACATGTAATAAAGCTGTCAAACAGTTGCAAATCATGCACACGGGAGCAATTCAAACATATCACCAAACAGCTGTAAATACTCGGAGCTCGGCCCGAGCATACTCGGCGAAAGGGTTAATAGAACATACTCACTCAACACTAAAAACTACTGTTTGGGCACACGGGCAGTGCTCAGAAGTGAAAAAGCGTCATTTGACTTTTTGAATGCAAAATTTGCTGTAATCATTAGTGGATGCCCTTGATGTGCCTAAAGAGTAGAACTCCCCCCCCCCCCCCAAGTACAAGCTAACAGGTACTGTCTCTTGTAGGGTGTAGCGTTGAAGTTAATTTAATAATTACTATGATGTCACCATAATTTTATTTTTGCTTCATAATAATAAGAAATTACTTTAAACTTACAGCTTTTTTTCAGTGCCTGCTTAATATCATTGTTTCGTAAACTATAGATCACAGGATTGATCATATGGGTGATAACAGAGTAAATCAGCGATATAATTTTGTTGAAGTTGAAAGTATTCGTCCTTGGCCTGATATATGTGAAGATTGTGGTGCCATAAAATATAGTTACAATTATAAGATGAGAAGCACATGTAGAAAAAGACTTTTTACGATCATCAGCAGTTGTGATCTTCAGTATGGTCAAAATTATTTTTATATAAGAAATCATGGTCAACAAGAAGGAGGTTAGTAAAACAACTGACCCCAAAACAAAATTGATGATTTCGATGCTGTTGATATTTTGACACGCAAGATCTAGTAATGGTACTGAGTCACAGAAGAAATGATTTATAACGTTCGAGCGGCAGAAAGGGAGACTAAATACAAAACTAGTTGGAATAAGTGGTGAAAATAAACCAGCTAACCAGCAACCTCCAGCTAGTTTAATGCAGACTTTTCTATTCATGATTCCATTATAATGAAGAGGATTACAGATAGCAAGATATCGGTCATATGCCATAGAAGTCAACAAGAAGCATTCTGTGCTACCTAAAACGAAGAAAATGTACAACTGGGAGAAACATGCATTGAAGGAGATTGTTTTTTTACTTGACAACAGGTTGTCGCAGAGTGCATCTTCTTATAGTCACCACTGTACTTACGAGAGCTTCAATCAGCAAGATATCTTGAGTAAACAGTATTTACTTCATACTGGTTAAACATGAGATACAATTCAGTGTCACACAGTCCGTGTGCTGCTGACATAACACATTCAGGAAAAAAAAGGAAACACAGGAAGTAAGAACAACCAACAATTGAGAGCTTTTCTCCCACCATAACAGCAAGCATATAACTTTACACACTATCGTCATCTGCTGTCTGGTTAGTATAAAGTCCTCCTTTCACTTATAATAAATTCTAATCTGTTGCATATGCCAACACCCTTTCTCAACAGTAAGGACTTATTCAATCAAACCCAACTTTTTTATTAGTCTCTGGTGTTTATCAGCATTCAACGCCTTCGTGAAGATGTCTGCTGTCATTTCTTCAGTAGGACAATACTCTAACTTCAAGACTCCTTGTTCCTGATGATCTCTCAAGAAATGATATTTCACATCAATATGCTTGATTCTTGTATTGACTCTTTCCATCTGAGTAAGAACAAGACATCCTTGATTGTCCTCTTTCAGTTTTGTTGGTTCCAACTGTGGTTGTCCTAATTCTGTCAACCATTGTCTTAACCACAGTACTTCTTGACTCTCATGTGCTGCGGCAACATATTCTGCTTCTGTTGAAGACAGTGTCACAATTAACTGTTTCTTACTTGTCCAACTTATTGGTCCACCTGAGAGAAAAAAAATATGTCCACTGGTAGATCTTCTGTCAGTTGGATCTCCAGCCCAATCTGCATCAACATATCCTGTTAAAATGCAATCATCACTTGTGGGTCATTTCAGCTTAACATTGCTAGTTCCTTTCAAATAACGCATTACTCTTTTCACGGCATTCCAATCAGCTTTATTTGGTTTTGATACCTTTCTACTCAGGATTCCTACTGCTGCTGCGATGTCTGGTCTTGTAACGGTCGCTAGATACAGTAGTTTTCCTATTGCTGTTCTGTATTATTCATTATTTGGTAGCATATTTTTTTCATCTCTTTGAGATAATTAGTTTCCATTGGAGACTTTACTGTTTTTGCATCCTTTAATCCAAATTTTTCTGTTATATCTTGAATCATGTGATTTTGATTCAGTAGGAAACTTCCGTCTTCTTCTCTTTCTACCTGTATTCTTAGGTACTGTTTTACATTTCCCAAGTCTTTGATTTCGAAATGTTGCTTCAGGAATTTTAGAATGTTTTCTTTATCCCTTTCTTGTTTAAAACAAATCAAAATGTTGTCTACATATATGAGTACATAAATCCATCTATTAATCAGCCTTTTTGTGTACATGCATGGATCAGCTTTGCTTCTTTGAAATTTTTCATTTGTAAGTACTGCCGTGATTTTGTCATTCCACGCTTTAGCTGCTTGCTTTAAACCATATATGCTTTTCTGTAGTTTGCAAACTTTGTGTTAGGCGCCGGGTGCTTGCTGGATCAGAAATGGGTTCTGAATCATCAGTGGATTCTGTGGTCTCTCATTCTGGTTCAGCCAGGGATGATGCTGCTCAGCATTACCATCGGTCCCAACGTCTAGCCAATGCACGAGAGGTACGAGTGGTATCTTGTGTTTTTGTGCCTAGCAACATGAAGCACAGGTTGCGGAGAGAGACTAGGCCACCGCAGCCTAAGTCTAAAATGCATCGCACTGAGCATGCCCGTGACATGGCGCAACGTGATTGGTGGTTCAGGAACCAGCTGACCCGGTGACCTGGCACCGCCTGATTGGTCACAGGCGACGTCACCAATGGTGCGACAGTGGGGCAGGGCTTAGTTTTTAAAGGTCCGCCCACAAACATGGTGGCGCGCTCAGATCATTTGAGCTAGTTGCTTGGTTGTGCACGCATCTCTCTTGAGCTCCTCTAAGAGCCATATTGAGCGGGTCGGCTCAGTCTGGTAGCATGCCGGCTGAGTGCATGAGTACCTGGCGGAAATCACTCCCGCACACTAGCGTCGTCTCCTATAGCGTAGCGCCTGTACCATAGACAGGGCTACTGCTCCTAGTCCGGTCACATGTCTCCCTGCGGTTCTTGGAGATAGTGTGAACCCCGGAGTCGGTTGCTTTCCTATTTAATAAAGTGTTTGCAACCGTCCCCCTAACAGTATTTGAGCGCCAGGGTCTTGCCGAACATGGCCGACAACCAGCAGCTGCAGCGTTATATACAGCAACTGGAGAACAGACTCAAGTCTCTGGAACAAACGGTCCCGGTTGCTGATACCACTGCACTAGCTACCCAGGCGGCTTCTCTAGCAGCCAACATGATAAACTCGGCTGCCACCGCTGCAAGTGCTCCATTACCCCGCTTTGCTCTCCCGGAGAAATTTTCTGGGGATAGTAAATTTTGCAGGGGTTTTATAAATTTATGCTCCATTCATTTGGAGTTGATGGAGGCACGATTTCCTTCCGAGAGAGCCAAAGTGGGTTATGTTATCTCGTTGCTCTCCCACAGGGCTCTGGAGTGGGCTACTCCACTGTGGGAGTGGAATGACCCGGTTGTGGCTAATGCAGGTCTTTTTCTTAAGACCTTAAAAAGCGTCTTTCTGGGGCCTCAGGTCACGCATGATACGGCTCTTAAGCTGCTTGCGTTGACCCATGGTTCGGTCACCGCCAGCCACTATGCCATTCAGTTCAGAACCTTCGCGGCTGAACTGGATTGGCCGGAGCGGTCGCTGATCCCGGTGTTTTGGAGGGGGCTGGCTGGGCACATTAAAGATGCTCTAGCTACCAGAGAGATTCCAACCTCTTTGGAAGAGTTAATTACACTTGCTAACCGAATTGATCTGCGTCATGCAGAACGCAAGTTAGAGCTGGAGTTTTCCAGACCTCGGTTTTGGTTGGCACCCGCTTTCTCTAGGCCTATCTCCAAACCCGTGGTTTCCAATCCGGAGCCTGAGTGAGGCTATGGACATTTCCCGGACTAAGTCTAAGTCCCCTCGTTCCAGACTCACACATCCCCTGGAGTACCCCGTTAATAAGGTCTCCAAGCAGTCGGAAAACGAGAGTGTCTAACCGCCGTTGGAGGGGGTGTGTTAGATTCAGGGGTCTCGTCCTCCAAATTACTTTATGAGGTGACGTTGTCCTTCGGAACAACCGTGGTCACAGCCAAGGCGTGGGTGGATTCTGGAGCTGATGGCAACTTTTTGTCTGCAGCATTTGCCCAGAGATATGCCATTCCTATGGGCTTACTGCCTAGGCCAATGAACATCAGGGTGGTCAATGGGTCCCTGCTGGATACACAAATTACCCACCAGTCTGTTACTCTCACCCTGTCGTTTCCTCAGGGTCACTGGGAGG
This sequence comes from Phyllobates terribilis, assembly GCF_046119375.1. NCBI lineage: Eukaryota > Metazoa > Chordata > Amphibia > Anura > Dendrobatidae > Phyllobates > Phyllobates terribilis. Next base: position 257,403,289 of record NW_027362761.1, read on the forward strand.
TTATCTCCTTCCTTATTATCCCCGGGGGATTAGATGAGGTGTTATTGGGCCTTCCTTGGCTACGCCATCACTCTCCACACATTGACTGGTGTACAGGGAGAATTTGGTCCTGGGGTAAAGACTGTGTGCCCCAGTGTATGGTTACAGCTGCTCGAGGAGCAGTCTCTGAGCCTCCTTCCGACTTGTCCGCTCTGCCTGTGCAATACCGGAGCTTTGCGGATGTCTTTTCTAAAAAGGCTGCTGAGACTTTACCTCCCCACTGACCGCATGACGGCCCTATTGACCTGGTCCCCAGTACTGAGCCTCCTCGCGGTAGGGTCTACCCTCTGTCTGTACCCGAGACCCAGGACATGTTTGATTATATCAAATAGAATCTGGCTCGGGGGTTTATCAGATAATCGGTCTCTCCTGCGGGAGCGGGGTTTTTCTTCGTTCAGAAAAAAGGGGGTGATTTGCGTCCCTGCATTGATTACAGAGGATTAAATGCCATCACCATCAAGAATAAATATCCTCTGCCCCTTATTTCTGAGCTGTTTGACAGGTTGCGAGGGGCTCATATTTTCACTAAACTGGACCTGCGAGGGGCATATAATCTGGTGCGAAGCCGTGAGGGCGACGAGTGGAAAACAGCCTTTAACACTCGTGATGGCCATTACGAGTATCTCGTCATGCCTTTCGGATTATGCAATGCCCCCGCGTTTTTTCAAGATTTTGTCAACGATATCTTTCAGGATTTGCTGCTATCTTCCGTGGTAGTCTATCTTGATGATATTCTTATTTTTTCCCCGGACCTCTCCACACACCGAGAGGATGTTCGCAGGGTTTTCGAGTGATTGCGAGCAAATTCCTTGTACTGTAAGCTGGAGAAGTGTCAAATTGAACGAGAGTCATTACCGTTCCTGGGCTACATCATTTCCAGTAAGGGATTGGCTATGGATCCACAAAAGTTGGTGGCGGTACAGAACTGGCAGGAGCCCCATTCTCTTAAAGCGGTACAACGCTTCATGGGCTTTATTAACTACTACCGGCAGTTCATACCACATTTTTCCACCCTGGTGGCTCCCTTAGCCGCTTTAACCTGAAAGGGTGCCAATACCAAGGACTGGTCTCTGGAGATATCCGAGGCTTTCCGGGAGATTAAATCCTACTTTGCTAGAGCTCCCATTCTCCATCGCCCGGATGTGGACAAGCCATTCTTCCTGGAGGTTGATGCCTCTTCTGTCGGAGCAGGAGCGGTTCTCTCCCAAAAGAATGAACAGGGTCGGACAAGACCATGCTTTTTCTTCTCCAAGACCTTCTCTCCAGCAGAGAGGAATTATACTATTGGTGACAAAGAATTGCTGGCCATTAAAATGGTTATTTCAGAATGGAGGTACCTCTTGGAGGGAGCTAAGCATCCGTTCGTGGTATATTCCGATCACAAAAATCTGTTATACCTACAGACGGCGCAGCGACTTATCCCGAGGCAGGCCAGGTGGTCTCTTTTCTTTTCTCGGTTCAATTTCTCCATCCATTTCTTAAAAGGAGAGAAGAACCCTCGGGCGGACGCTTTGTCCCGGTCCAGGGATATGGCTGAGGATGAGGACGAGCCAAGGCTCATTGTTCCGCCAGAGTGTATGTGGACGCTTGCTCCAGTGTCCCTGAACCAGGTTCCTCCCGGGAGGACGTTTGTTCCACCAAATTTACAGAATGAGGTACTGTCCTGGGCACATGCCTCTAAGATCGGAGGTCATTTTGGGGTCAAGCGTACCACAGAGCTTCTCCAACGCTCATATTGGTGGCCTCGGCTATCCCAGGATGTTAAGGAGTATGTCCAAGCATGTGTCTCCTGTGCGAGAAATAAACCATCCCGTCAGAAGCCGGCTGGTCTTCTTCATCCGTTACCCGTGGCGGATAGACCTTGGGAGCTGGTTGGGATGGATTTTATTGAGGAGTTGCCTAAGTCCCGGGGAAACACGACTATATGGGTGGTGTCTGACCATTTCTCTAAGATGGTTCACCTGGTCCCTCTGCCTAGGGTTCCTTCCTCCCGGGTTCTGGCATCACTGTTCATTCGTCACGTTTTCCGTCTCCACGGGATGCCTGATACGATTGTCTGTGATCGGGGACCACAGTTTTCCTCCCGGTTTTGGAGAGAATTGTGTAATTTGCTCGACATTGAACTAAATCTTTCCACTGCTTATCACCCAGAGACCAATGGTCTGGTGGAACGCACTAACCAGACGCTGGTGACATACTTGCGCCATTTCGTTTCGGCCAACCAGAATGACTGGTCGATATTGCTTCCCTGGGCAGAGTTTACCTTAAACAACGCAGTGGCGGATTCCACGGGTCAGACTCCGTTTCTCCTAAATAATGGCCAACATCTGCGAGTCCCGGTTCCTATGCCGGTTTCCTCTGTGAAACCTGGGGTCAGAGATTGGGCTCAGGAGGCGCGGGAGGTTTGGGATCATACTCAGGAAGCTATTTTGGCTTCCAAGAATCGGATGAGAGAGTCGGCTGACGCTCATCGCCGTCCAGCCCCCGTATTCTCCCCGGGCGACAGAGTGTGGCTCGCGGCTCGCAACATTAGGGTACGCGGGGAATCCGCTAAGTTTGCTCCCCGTTTTATTGGTCCTTTCAGAATCCTGGCCCAAATAAACCCCGTAGTGTACCGGTTACAATTACCTCGACATATGAGGATTCACGACACCTTTCATGTGTCGCTTCTCATGCCGGTTCGTCTGACCAAATTTTCGGAACCCCAATCTGCTCCAGACACCAGGGGTGATGATTTTGAGGTACAGGCGATTGTGGGGTCTAAGATAGTTTGGGGGAAAAATTTTTACCTCGTACACTGGAGAGGTCATGGATCTGAGGATCGCTCCGGGGAGCCTGTGGACCACATTCATGCCCCCCCTGCTCATTGAGGAATATGAGCGGCAAGTGGAGGGGGAGGTTAGAAGGGGGGATAATGTTAGGAGCCGGGCACTTGCTGGATTAGAAATGGGTTCTGAATCATCAGTGGATTCTGTGGTCTTCTGTTCTGGTTCAGCCAGGGCTAATGCTGCTCAGCATCACCGTCGGTCCCAACGCCTAGCCAATGCACGAGAGGTACAAGTGGTATCTTGTGTATTTGTGCCTAGCAACATGAAGCACAGGTTGCGGAGAGAGACTAGGCCACCGCAGCTTAAGTCTAAAATGCATCGCACTAAGCATGCCCGTGACATGGCGCACCGTAATTGGTGGTTCAGTAACCAGCTGACCCGGTGACCTGGCACTGCCTGATTGGTCACAGGCGACGTCACCAATCGTGCAACAGTGGGGCAGGGCTTAGTTTTTAAAAGGTCTGCCCACAAACATGGTGGCGCGCTCAGATCATTTGAGCTAGTTGTTTGGTTGTGCACGCATCTCTCCTGAGCTCCTCTAAGAGCCATATTGAGCGGGTCGGCTCAGTCTGGTAGCACGCCGGCTGAGTTCACGAGTACCTGGCGGAAATCACTCCCGCACACTAGCGTCATCTCCTATAGCATAGCGCCTGTACCGTAGACAGGGCTACTGCTCCTAGTCCAGTCACACGTCTCCCTGCGATTCTTGGAGATAGTGTGAACCGCTTTAGCGCCAATCCCCATAGCGTAGCGCCTGTATCAAAGACAGGGCTACTGCTGTTCCCACGGTTGCACGTCTCCCTGCGGTTCTTGGAGATTGTGTGAACCGTCTTACCCTTCCGTGTGCTTTAACACGAAGGGCTAAGATTGTTGTTAGGTGCGTCGCCGGTCGCTCTCCCTCCATGCAGTTAACGGAGATAGAGCGTACCGCTATACCCTGTCCGGTGTGAAGTTAACACGGAAGGGGTATCTTTAGTTGGTTGTCTTCCCTTCTCACTCGGGAAGAGTTCGGCAGCAGTCCACAAGGCTGCATCGCGGACCCCGGGGTCGGTTGCGTTCCTATTTAATAAAGTGTTTGCAACCGTCCCCCTAACACTTTGTTTGGATTTCTTTCATCTTTGAATTCTGGAGGTTGTTCCATGTAAATGTCTTCTGTTAAATCCCCATTCAAAAAAGCTGTCTTTACATCCAGATGTCTCAGTTCCATCTGTTTCATTGCTGCAACTGTAAGTAAAGTTCTTATTGTAGTGTGTTTGACAACTGGAGCAAATGTCTCATCATAGTCTTCTCCATATTTTTGAGAATACCCTTTAGCTACGAGTCTTGCTCGGTATCTTTCAGCTGTGCCATCTGTTTGGTATTTTACTTTAAAAATCCATTTACATCCTATGGCTTTTCTTCCTTCTGGCAAATCTGTTAGTGTCCATGTATTTGAATCATGCATGGATTTAATTTCTGTTTCTGTTGCTTCTATCCATTTATTAGCTTCTTCTTCAGGAAGTTTAGATATGTCTTACCAAGAGGTAGGCTCATAGATTTTTCTTATGCTTGTCTTGTATGAGAGACGTTTTGGTGGTTTTCCATTGTTCTCTCTCATTGAACGTCTTGGTTCTGTGTCTGTTTGTAGTTGTGATTCTTCACTTTCAGTATTTTGTTCTTCATTAATTTCTACTTCTTTCTCATCAGATATTTCTTCAGTTATGTCACTATTGTTTTTCTCATTTTTTGTTTCAACTGAAATCATAATGTCTTCATTTAAATTTTCAATGAATGTCACACTGTTACTCACCGTAACTCTGTCTGTTTTGGGATCTAGGATTCTATGTCCTTTGCAATTTTCACTATATCCAACGAATATTCCTTCCATGCATCTGTTTTGAAGTTTGGAACGTTTTTCTGTTGGAATGAATATAAAAACTTTACATCCAAAAACTTTTAAATGATTGACACTTGGTTTCATACCTTGCCACAGTTCATATGGAGTTTTCGTCAGTTTTCTGGAAAAAAATCGGTTCTGCAAATATGTAGCTGTCATTGCTGCCTCACCCCAATATTTCTCTGGTAGTTTAGAATCCGTCAGCATACATGTTATCATTTCTGTTAGAGTTCTGTTTTTCCTTTCTGCTACTCCATTTTGTTCAGGTGTGTATGGAACAGTTTTCTGGTGTTCTATTCCATTTTGTCTTAAGTATTCTTCTATTCTGTGACCTGTAAATTCACCTCCATTATCACTTCTGATGACAATTGGCTTCCTTTGAAATTTGTTACTTGATCTTGTTACATAGTCTACAAGTTTATCAAAAACTTCACTTTTGTTTTTAATTAAGTATGTGACTGTGTATCTTGAGTAGTCGTCTATAAAAGTCAACATGTATCTATTGCCTCCTGATGTAGTCACTTTCATCGGTCCACATACGTCAGTATGCACCAAATCAAGTGGTCTTTTACTTTTCATCTCACTTTCTTTTGGAATAGATATCCTTGTGGCTTTGGATTTTATACAACATTCACATCTTACGGTAATTGAGCAATCTGATATCTTTAAATCTTTTGTCAGTTCTTTTCTCTGTAGCTCCCTTATACTGTCAGGGTGTCTATGTCCTAGACGTCTATGTCACATGTGAATACAGTTTTTGTGATCATGTGTACATACCTTCATCTGTTCCTTTGGTGTGTCAAAATGATATAATTGTTCATCTGCCTTGACTTTGATGATCACCTTGTTTCCTGCAATAATTGCACACTCATTGTCTTTGAATTTTACTGTAAGTCCTTTTGCTGTTAAACGTTTCACAGATAATAATCCGCCTTCCAATTTTGGAACATACAACACATCCTGTACAAGTATCTTTGAATCTTGTCCTAACTTGTTTGAACAATTTAGCATACCTTGTCCGATACCTTCTGCGGTTATTTTACTTCCATCTGCAAGATAAATGGCTTCTTTCTTATCTAAATCAAGATCAGTAAAGAAATTCTTGTCACTTGTCATATGACTCGTTGCTCCTGAATCAATAAACCAACCAAGTGATGATTTTTTGACTGTTACTTTAAATGTGCCATTCCAATTATTCTCACATGAATCGGAAATTGTGTTTTTTACTTTCTGTGTATGCTTTTTATGTTGTAATTTTTGTTGTTCTGCTTTCCATAAGGTACAGTCTTTCTTTAAATGACCTTTTTTCTTACATCTGAAGCATTCTCTTGTCTCTTTGTTATAGGGTTTTTTAAACTCTGTAGCTTTAAGAGCATTTTCACTGTACTTTTCAGTAAAAGAATCATTTCTTTGTTCTTTTCTTCTCTGATATTCATCTATTGGAAGCGGAACAAACAGTACAATCCCCTTCAACTGCTCCCGTGCACCTTCACCGTGGCTCTAGAGCATTCCCGCCCTTGTCCTCTTGCCCACAAATCGAAATCTTCGTTAAATTAGTACGGGAAGATTTTTCCAAATTGGATACTAAGATCCATTCCGATAATTTATCGTTACCCCTACGCCGTGCGATTAAAGAACTACAAGGTATGAAAAATATAGTAATTAAAAGAGCAGATAAGGGCGGGAATGTGGTTATTTGGCCGGTGGAAATGTATGAGGCGGAGGCCTTTAAACAACTTTACGAGGCAGACAAATATAGAAGACTTGAAAACATTCCATTGAATGCATTTCGTAAAGAACTGATGGATCTGATCGACGACGGATTGGAATCTAATGTGATTACATCGAAAATGGCGGAGGCATTAATACCAGATTTTCCAATCAATCCTACCTTTTATCTTTTGCCTAAGGTCCACAAGGACCCCCGTTGCCCTCCCGGTAGACCTATTGTATCGGGGGTGGGGGGTCTTTGTGGACCCGCCTGTAGCTTTATTGACTTCTACCTACAGCAGTGTGTTGAGACCCTCCCTTCCTTCATTAGGGATACTACTGACATCCTTAGAAGGCTTGATGGTGTTATGATGGAGGATGATATGTGGCTGGTCACCTGCGACGTGGAGTCCCTTTACACGTCTATACGGCATGACCAGGGAATACAAGCTGCAAAATTTTTTCTTAACATGACAAACCTGGATCCTGAACTTATTGGATTTATACTAAATCTATTAAAATTTATTCTTACACACAATTATTTTTTGTTTAAGGACCGCCCCTTCCTACAGCTCCAGGGCACTGCAATGGGGGCGGCTTGTGCGCCCTCATATGCAAATTTGTTCCTGGGCCTGTGGGAGAGGGATACGGTCCTTAATACCCCAGGTAATGATGCAGTGGTTCTCTGGTCACGCTATATAGACGACGTGCTATTTATTTGGCAGGGCTCCACGTCGCAGTTGGAGATGTTTCTTAATAGCCTTAATAATAACGAATGTAATATCAAATTGACCTGGAAATATAGTCAACAACAAATCGACTTTCTGGACTTGCTGATTTCCAGAAACTCAGACAACACGCTTGGCACAGACATCTTCCGTAAAGCCACATCAACCAATTCACTACTTAATTTCTCCTCATCTCACCATCCTAAGCTTAAGAGCTCCATTCCTATCGGCCAGTTCTTAAGGGCACGAAGGATCTGTTCAAGTGAAGATAGGTTTATAAAACAAGCTAATGAACTGACCAGAAGATTTCATAATAGAGGTTATAGACAACATGATATTCAGAGGGGACTGTCTAGAGCAATAAATACCACTAGACATACCCTTCTAAGCGCACCTTTAAGATCCTATAATAAACAGAGATCTGACCAATCTAATGTGAGCCCGAGATTTATCTCAACGTTCAATGCTAATTGGAGGGGAGTCAAGGATATCCTATGTAAACACTGGCCTATCCTCCTGACAGATAGGGATTTATGTAACAATTTGACACCTCAGCCACTCATTACCTGGCGTAGATCACAAACATTGGGAAATTTACTATCAAAGAGTCACTATATACCCCCCGGCAATCGTTTCATTTTTGGCAGCAGAGGCCCACCATGGGGTAGTTTCCCTTGCAGCAGATGTTCTGTTTGTAAATACATCCCAAAAACATTAGAATTTGAGAACTCTAGGCACGATAAGTTCTTTAAAATAGTACATCATACATCATGCGATACCGTAGCAGTGATTTACCACCTCACCTGCCCCTGTGGATTGATTTACGTGGATATGACCACAAGGTTATTCAAAACCCGTATTCAAGAACACATTCGCGATATTAAAAATGCGATCACATGTCAAGAACCCGGGTTACTTAAAACCATTCCTAAGCATTATTATGAAGCCCACCAATGCAATCCCAGGGGCATGAGAGTTTGTGGTATTGACCACATCTCGCTCGGTATCAGAGGAGGCAATGTTAAGCAGAAACTGCTGCAAAAAGAAACACGTTGGATTACAGTGTTGGATACACTTGCCCCCAAGGGTCTCAATGAATACGTTAGCTTCAAGTCCTTTCTGGCTTAGATAGGCTGTGTACTTATATTTTAATAGCTGTTCACTTTTTAACTGTTTTATCTGCCTCGTCTTAGGTATATGACTCACGTGACGTTGTTCTTTCTGACTGATGGTGGAATGCCATGCCTAATTCCCATAATCACCAATATGGACTTCATTCGTTATACTTTACATCTTAAATCTATTGATTTGGACCTTATTCTTCCGGCTGTAAGAAAATACTCCGAACGAAGAAAATAACATTCTCTACTATGAACCGGAATAGCGATACTATGTGACACATCGAGTATATCTCATATCTATCGACTCGGACCTTCTCTTGGCCCTAAGTAAATATTCCGGATGAAGAAATTAACATCTCCTGTTGAGAACTGGAATAGTGTTATTACGTGCTGTATTGAATACCTATGCCACGTTTGTATGGTTATACGTACATACATGTATGTTAATATTGGTGTGCATGTGTATGTACATTCATATACAGGATCGATATTTTTATATATATAGTCGATGCGATACATTTATGCACAAATGCCCTGTATATCATTAGTATACCACGTATACACTACTTTGAGGATTATAGCTGCTTATACGTATACATATATTGATAATTGAGCACCTTTATCCTCTATTTGGTATGTCCACATATGGCTAATTGTCTATTTTTATTATCATTATTGTTAACTTTTTATGTTAACAGTATTAGTTATTTATATTCATATGACTCCACCTGATACCAGCTGGGCATACCTTAGATTATTATGGGGATATATGATTACTAACGAGCAGGCTTCTTTATATATTCTGACACTTTCTTTATATATGTTTTGACACTTTCTCTCTTGATGCTGCCTGCTGCGGCTCATGGGCGTCCCAGGCACCTCTGGACTGGCCACCCACCTGTTGTCCGGTTGTATGCCCCTGTTTGCTGCAGCGGTCGGTATCTAATCCTCCTCCTTGTTGCATCTGATCCGGTGCATCATTAGTATCTGGGACGGGCCTGGGTTGCCATGACAGCGGGCCGGTTGTTATTACTTCCGCCCTGCACTGCATGACGTGCTCGGGGCCCGCCCGGCTGCCTGGAGAGGGTGTGGCATCGGGACTCACTCGATGCCCATTGGTCGGGTTTCACGTTGAGTCATATATATAGACCTACCTACACATCACAAAGCCACGCCTCCTGACGAAGCTATCAAGGCGAAACGCGCGTCGAGGCGCGCTATCAGCTCCCTGTCAGCTGTGCCTGCACACCGCACCTTCAACATGTCTCTAGGTAATGTTGTTTGCATTTATACCTAGTATTTTCTATAACCCTTAAGACACTTACATATTTATATAGTGTTACTTTAGGGGTTATTAACTTTCTGGCTACCTAAATGTATCAAGGAGCTCTGGTATATACCGCTGATTCGTGTTTGTTTATATGCCAGGTGCCTAGTTGCTACCATTGATGATATTAGAATATCACTGCAGCCCTATTCTATACCACTGCTCTGACTTCTATAATATTGACCATTTTACTAAGTAGTATTATATGATATCTGTAGCACTTGATCTTAGTCAGTCTATATGTACATGCCTTATACATGTTTGGTTGGTGTTTGGGGCAGCTTATAGGGATATTGTTTCCTTCTTCTGCTTATATTCATCTACCACATCCAGTTATGCCTCTTATGGAAACCACTTTTTACTAGTTGTAATTTTATATTCTGATATTTGTCCTATTCTAGATTTAATAAATTGTATAACTATTTAATGGCTTTTTTCTCTGGCTGTCTTTTCTCGGGATTGGGTATCCATCATTTGGTTGCTGGTTATTTTCCCATATAATCCCCCTCTTTCTTGGTTTTATGTTTTCATTAAGGGAAACATTTCAATAGGTTTTGTATTCATCTATTAGTCTTGTTTTCACAAAATCTAATGTAATGTCAGTTTCTGGTCTCGTCTCAAGGGCATTTATCAAGGCTGTATACGAATCTGGTAAACTGCACAATAATATAGCTGCTACATGACTATCTTTAATGTCTTCACCAATAGATCTTAGCTGTGATATAACTTCCATCATTGAGAATATGTGCTTCTGCATGTCGTCATTTGCACTCAATCTCACACTGTAAAGCTTTCTTAATAAAAATAACTTGTGATTCAAGCTAGGTCTTTCATACAGTTTTCTTAATTCTTCCCACATTCCTTTAGCTGTTTCTTCATTTCTTATATGTATTAATTGAGCATCATCCACTAATAAGCTAATGGTGGCTCTCGCTTGTCTATTCTTCTTATCCCATGTCTGATTATCTTGATCTGGTCTTTCTGTAACAATTACTTCCCATAAATCATCCTTAGATAACAACATCTCTACTTTGAATTTCCATAACTGATCATTTTCACTATTCAGTTTAGCTACTGTGAATTTCAGTTCTGTGTTACTCATCATCTTTATATAGTCTTACTTGTTTATAGAGTTGTACTGAAAATATTCTCCTGTTTTTTCTTCTTGCTGATAGTTCCTGTATGTCCTGTCTGTGTTGAATTCTCTGTAATTATATCCAGCTCCTGGGATCATGAATTCCACTGTCACTCTGTATCTGGATTTATTTCCTTCTGTTTACAGAGCTTATCTGTGTTCTCCGTTATCTGGGGTTATAAACCAGGATCCTCTTGTAGTGCGGGCCTGTAGTGTCTGGGCTTTAGTGTCTGGGTTCCGGCCTGGGCCCATAACCTGTCGCAGAGTGCATCTTCTTATAGTCACCACTGTACTTACGAGAGCTTCAATCAGCAAGATATCTTGAGTAAACAGTATTTATTTCATACTGGTTAAACATGAGATACAATTCAGTGTCACAAAGTCCGTGTGCTGCTGACATAACACATTCAAGAAAAAAAAAGAAACACAGGAAGTAAGAACAACCAACAAATGAGAGCTTTTCTCCCACCATAACAGCAAGCATATAACTTTACACACTATCGCCATCTGCTGTCTGGTTAGTATAAAGTCCTCCTTTCACTTATAAGTTCTAATCTGTTGCATATGCCAACACAGGTTAGACAACATATTAGGAACAGTGACAGTGACGTAACTTATCTCTAAAACTGAGAGGTTAGTGAGATAAAAATACATAGGAGTATGAAGATGATAATCCAAGTGGATGACCACAATCATAACGGCATGCTGTGTGAATGTCAGGATATACATCACCAAGAAAATAATAAATAAAGCCAACTGGATCTCCTTGACATCAGAAAATCCAAGAATGATGAACTCTTTCACTCTTGTGCAGTTTGCTGCGTTCATTATATCTGATTGGTAAAGAAAAAATACGTTCAACAAATTTCCAAAGTTCAAAAATGCACAATATATCTAGCGAATACTTTCAAACTTTATAGGGCACCAAGCACCTTATGTAATTAAATGGCCACATACAGTAATTATTCACAAAAAGCTGGAATGGATCACAATATGGATTTAAAGAGGATATTCAAGATAAGAAAAAGGGTCTGCTTCATTTCCAGTAACAGTGGCTCTCTTGTCCATGGGTTGCATATGGTTTTGCAGTTAAAGCTTCATTTGCTTAAAGGGTTATTCGTATCTTATAAATTAATTGCATATGTCATATGAATGGACGGGCTGCAGCCAGTGTTCCCTCCTAGCTGTGCTCACTGCAAAGGAAACGGTTAAAACAACATACTAATGAGGAACTATGAGCCCAACAGCATCTCTACCTATCAAGGAACCATAAGTGCACCACTTAAAAGAAACTGTGGTCGCAGCACTGATTTAGTGCATAGTTCTCATGTAAGTTTGCACTGCACAGTAGTATTCCCGGCCATTTGGTTGTGGGCACTTTTTATAGAATGTGAAAAACTCTAACTTTTTGCTCAAACAACCCTCTTTTTGTGCTTTATATGCACGTTCACCTAGTTTGTAGTGATTTTCTATAATAAATGCATATGTATGTGCCCATTGTGTTTGCATATTTAATTTTAGATAACTGCAGGTTTAGCCACTTAGTGACGGAGCTAATTTTGCCCGTAATGACCAGGCCAAATTGTAAAAAAACTGACCAGTGTCACTTTATGAGGTAATAACTCTGGAGCGCTTCAACGGATCCCACTGATTCTGAGAATGCTTTTTCGTGACATATTGTACTTCATGATAGTGATAAATTTTGGTCAATATGATTTGCGTATATTTATGAAAATATAAAAAATTTGACAAAAAATTGGAAAATGTAGCAATTTTCAAACTTTAAATTTTTATGCCCTTAAATAAGATAGTTATACCACACAAAATAGTTAATAAATAACGTTTAACACATGTCTACTTTACATCTGCATCATATTTGAAAGTTAGAGGGGTTAAAACTTAAGCAGCAATTTCTAGTTTTTTTCAACAAATTTACAAAACTCATTTCTTCAGGGTCCCATTCAGATTTAAATGGACTTTGAGGAGATTATATATTGGAAGCTCCCCAAAAGTGATTCTAAAAACCACACCCCTCAAATATTTCAAAAATTTTGTTGGGAATATTTTAACGCTTCAGTTGCTACACAGGAATAAATGTAATAAAAAATAAATACATTTAAATTTTACCTAAAAAATCTTGCTTCAGCCCAAAATGTCTCACATTTGCAAGAGGTAACACCAAAAACTGGACACCACAGTTTGTTACCCACTTTCTTACGAGTGCGGCGATAGCCCACATGTAGTCAAAAAGTTGTGTTTGTACAAACGGCAGAGCTCGGAGCAGAAGAGCAATATTTGAATTTTGGAACAAAATTTTTTCTGAAAGAGATGGCTGGCACCTTGCTGCATTTGCAGGGCTCCTAAAGAAACCCCCTACAAATGACTTGATTTTGGAAACTACACTCCTCAAGGATTTTATCCATGGGTATAGTGAGCATTTTGAACCCAAAGGTACTATGCAGAATTTGATAACATTAGGTCCTCATGTTGAATGTCATCATTATTGTTGAGTGCAAGTGCTCGCTACTCGATTTTACATTGGGTGTTCGGGTATGCACCGAGTATCGCGGGTGCTCGAGTGACATGCTTGAGTCCCGGCCCCATATGTTTTGCAGCTTTTAGACACCCAAAAAAAATGCGGAGATTGCCCGTGTATGGCAGGAAATCCCTGCATGTTTTTTTTTTGCTTGTCTAAAAGCTGCAAAACATGTGGAAGGGGACTCGACCATGTCACTAAAGCAACCACGATACTTGGGAGTGCTATAGTGGTGGCCAAAAGTATTGGCACTCCTGCAATTCTGTCAGATAATACTCAGTTTCTTCCTGAAAACAATTGCAATCACAAATTCTTTGGTATTATTATCTTCATTTAATTTGTCTTCATTGAAAAAACACAAAAAAAATTGTCCTAAAGCCAAATTGGATATAATTCCACACCAAACCTAAAAAAGGGGGTGGACAAAAGTATTGGCACTGTTTGAAAAATCATGTGATGCTTCTCTAATTCGTGTAATTAACAGCATCTGTAACTTACCTGTGACACCTAAAAGGTGTTGGCAATAACTAAATCACACTTGCAGCCAGTTAACATGGATTAAAGTTGACTCAACCTCTGTCCTGTGTCCTTGTGTGCACCACATTGAGCATGGAGAAAAGAAAGAAGACCAAAGAACTGTCTGAAGACTTGAGAAACCAAATTGTGAGGAAGCATGAGCAATCTCAAGGCTACAAGGCCATCTCCAAAGACCTGAATGTTCCTGTGTCTTCCGTGCGCAGTGTCATCAAGAAGTTTAACGCCCATGGCACTGTGGCTAACCTCCCTAGATGTGGACGGAAAAGAAAAATTGACGAGAGATTTCAACGCAAGATTGTGCGGATGGTGAATAAAGAACCTCGCCTAACATCCAAACAAGTTCAAGCTGCCCTGCAGTCCGATGGTACAACGGTGTCAACCCGTACTATCGTCGGTGTCTGAATGAAAAGGGACTGTATGGTAGGATACCCAGGAAGACCCAACTTCTTACCCCGAGACATAAAAAAGCCAGGCTGGAGTTTGCCAAAACTTACCTGAGAAAGCCTAAAATGTTTTGGAAGAATGTTCTCTGGTCAGATGAGACAAAAGTAGAGCTTTTTGGGAAAAAGCATCAACATAGAGTGTACAGGAAAAAAAAGAGGCATTCAAAGAAAAGAACACGGTCCCTACATTCAAACATGGCGGAGGTTCCCTGATGTTTTGAGGTTGCTTTGCTGCCTCTGGCACTGGACTGCTTGACCGTGTGCATGGCATTATGAAGTCTGAAGACTACCAACAAATATTGCAGCATAATGTAGGGCCCAGTGTGAGAAAGCTGGGTCTCCCTCAGAGGTCATGGGTCTTCCAGCAGAACAATGACCCAAAACACACTTCCAAAAGCACTATAAAATGGTTTGAGAGAAAGCACTGGAGACTTCTAAGGTGGCCAGCAATGAATCCAGACCTGAATCCCATAGAACACCTGTGGAGAGATCTCAAAATGGCAGTTTGGGGAAGGCACCCTTCAAATATCAGGGACCTGGAGCAGTTTGCCAAAGAAGAATGGTCTACAATTCCAGCAGAGCATTGTAAGAAACTCATTGATGGTTACCAGAAGCGGTTGTTCGCAGTTATTTTGGCTAAAGGTTGTGCAACCAAGTATTAGGCTGAGGATGCCAATACTTTTGTCTGGCCCATTTTTGGAGTTTTGTGTGAAATGATCAATAATTTGATTTTTGCTTCATTCTCTTTTGTGTTTTTCCTTGCAAGCAAATTAAATGAAGATAATAATACCAAAGAATTTGTGATTGCAATCATTTTCAGGAAGAAACTCAGTATTATCTGACAGAATTGAGGGGTGCCAATACTTTTGGCCACCACTGTATACCCTTATCAGCCACCATTTTAATGCTTATTGGCGGTCGATAAGGGGATAAATATTATTTCATATTTTCTCCATACATTTGTTTGCTATTAGCAAAGCTTTATTTTCTTGCATTTATAAATTAATAAATGATGCATTTGAGAACTTTTTAGTTTACTTTAAATAGCATTTTGTAAATCTGTTTTAGCCCCTTACTGACATGTGAAACAATAGTATGTCACAGGTTGGGTCTCTATGTATGGTGCGGGCAAAGGAGCTGAACTCACACCACTTTAACAAGTTGGTGACTGTTTTACATAGCTAACATCATTCTATAACAGCAGCAGGTGAAGTTTGCTCCATTTAACTGCACCTGTGAGTCTCTACCAGCGGCATTTAAATAGTGCGATCAGCAGTGCGCTCAACTTGATTATGGAGAACTGATTGGTTACCATGGCCTGTTGAAGACCCCTGTAACTGCTATCTTAGTCCATCTGTGAAGCTCAGCCATATGAGAACCCCATTTTCACTTTCTATGTACCATTACTAGTGTTGAGCGAACATGCTCGACACTGCTCGGTACTCGCCCGAGCATCACGCTACTCAGGATGTTCGGCGAGCACCGAGCATTTCCGGGTTACTCGGGCAGGAGCTCGGGTCTCCGCCCTGCATGTTTGGCGCTCTTTACAGAGCCAATGAACATGCAGAGATTGCCAGCCAGTCACTGTAATGCTGCAGCCATGTTGGTTGTGGGCATTACAGTGATTGGCTGGCCGCACAGCGTCACCTCGAGTATTTAAAACGGGGCGCCGCCATCTTGGACACAGTCGCTCCGGATTACACAGTGTAGGGACAGCGCTGCTGATTTAGGGAGAGATATAAACTGCGAAATAGTTAGTGTAGGGTGTGTAAAGGCTGCCAGAACAAACAAACAGTCCTTTTCAGGACTAATATCCATCCCAGATACCAGGCAGGCAGGCTGTATAGGAGACACAGTGGTTATACCAGCAAACGCTGCATTACAGTCCTGTGTGCTCCTGTTGCTTAAATTGCTGGACTTAGCACCAGGTGTCGGGGGCCAGGAAAAATCCTTTTTTTTTCATCTAAATCCTCCTTTTTTTTTCCTCCTTCACACTGTACAAATACCCGTCTTATTAACCTTTTGGTGTGTCCCCCCCCCCCCAAAAAAAAGCATGTCTCTGATTTTTCAGACACAAATATAACTGTTGAAAATAATCTGGTGTAGGCTAGAGAAACAGAAGTGTTGTTTTGCACTTCCACGGTTCAAACCTCTGTATTATCCATTTTGGGCCATTTGTATCTAAAAAAAAAACAGTTTGAGTGTGTCGCTCACTGTTCAGCCGCAAATATCTCTATTTAAAAAAGTGTGGTATACCCCAGTAAACAATAACTGTGGTTTTGCCATCCCACGGTAAAAAATCTCTATTATTCAGGTTTTGGTAGTTTTTTCCGTAAATAAAAACAGTAGTGTCTCCTGACTGTTGTGACACAAAAATATATCTGTTGAAAATAATCTTGTGTAGGCCCAACATCCCAGTGTGGTTTCGCAGTTCCACGGGTCAAATCGCTGTACTATCCAGTTTTGGACCTTTGGTATCTAAAAAAAAAGCAGTTTGAGTGTGTCGCTCACTGTTCAGCCGCAAATATCTCTATTTAAAAAAGTGTGGTATACCCCAGTAAACAATAACTGTGGTTTTGCCATCCCACGGTAAAAATCTCTATTATTCAGCTTTTGGTAGTTTTTTCCGTAAAGAAAAACAGTAGTGTCTCCTGACTGTTGTGACACAAAAATATATCTGTTGAAAATAGTCTTGTGTAGGCCCGACATCCCAGTGTGGTTTCGCAGTTCCACGGGTCAAATCGCTGTACTATGCAGTTTTTGGCCTTTGGTATTTAAAAAAAAAGCAGTTTGAGTGTGTCGCTCACTGTTCAGCCGCAAATATCTCTATTTAAAAAAGTGTGGTATACCCCAGTAAACAATAACTGTGGTTTTGCCATCCCACGGTAAAAAATCTCTATTATTCAGCTTTTGGTAGTTTTTTCCGTAAAGAAAAACAGTAGTGTCTCCTGACTGTTGTGACACAAAAATATATCTGTTGAAAATAGTCTTGTGTAGGCCCGACATCCCAGTGTGGTTTCGCAGTTCCACGGGTCAAATCGCTGTACTATCCAGTTTTTGGCCTTTGGTATCTAAAAAAAAAGCAGTTTGAGTGTGTTGCTCACTGTTCAGCCGCAAATATCTCTATTTAAAAAAGTGTGGTATACCCCAGTAAACAATAACTGTGGTTTTGCCATCCCACGGTAAAAAATCTCTATTGTTCAGCTTTTGGTAGTTTTTTCCGTAAAGAAAAACAGTAGTGTCTCCTGACTGTTGTGACACAAAAATATATCTGTTGAAAATAGTCTTGTGTAGGCCCGACATCCTAGTGTGGTTTCGCAGTTCCACGGGTCAAATCTATGTACTATCCAGTTTTGGGCCTTTGGTATCTAAATAAAAAGCAGTTTGAGTGTGTCGCTCACTGTTCAGCCGCAAATATCTCTATTTAAAAAAGTGTGGTATACCCCAGTAAACAATAACTGTGGTTTTCCTCTTCCACAGTTCTAATCTACTCTTTATTACCCTTTTTCCATTGATAGTGCAAGTGTAAGCTATTTTACTTCATTTACAATGGTCAAGGCGCGTGGCAAGGGGCGTGGAAGTGGACGTTCTGGTGTTGGATCGTGCAGAGGACAGGGCCGTGGCCAAGGTGAAAATGTGCCACAACCAACAGCCACATCTTCTCGCTCCCACCTCTTGACCGAATTACTAGGGAAGCACAGAACAACACCAGTATTGAGAACTGATCATTGTGAACAGGTTATTAATTGGATAGCAGATAATACTTCCAGTTACCTGGGCACCACCACCTCCGGTCTGTCTTCCACACGGTCAACTCTTAGTAGCCGTGAGTCTCGACCGCATACTCCTCCTCACCCTGATGCTCCTTCCTCCCACCATGCCGAGTGTCGTCAGAAGGCAAGTGATCCCACACTTGGACACTCTGAAGAGCTGTTCACTGGTCCATTTCCATATTTCCAAGTCGACGTTGGCAATCTATCACAAGAGGTGGACGATGACGAGACACAATTGCCAGGAAGTGAGGAGGAGGATCATGGTGCGCAAGTGGAAGAGGAGGAGGTGGTGGATCATCTAGTAACTGACCCAACGTGGAAGGAGGACATGCAGAGTGAGGCCAGCAGCACACAGGGGGAGGGAGGCAGAGTACCCCAACAGGCAGGAAGAAGCAGTGTGGTGGCCGCAGACAGAAGGCAGGCAATCGTTCCCCGTAACACCAACACGAGGGACGTTGCCAGTACAAGCGGTAGGTCTTCCAGAGTCTGGAATTTTTTTAAAGACTCTGCTGATAACCCCAAAAAGGCCATATGTTCCACTTGCCATGCCAGCATCAGCAGGGGTGACAAAACTACCAGCCTGACCACCACCAGCATGATCAGGCACATGGCAGTAAAGCACCCGACTTTGTGGGGCGAAACCCAGGGTCCATGACCAGTGTCAGCGGGTGTCACCACTGCTTCTTCCACTGTTGTGCGTGCAATAGAACCCCCTGTTGTGTGTGCAAGGCAATCCCCTGTCCATACTGCATGTAAAGATGCCCCCTCCTCTCAGTCTTCACTTGTTATGGCAGTTTCTCAAGAAACAGCATCAAAGTCCACGTCCACGTCCCACCGCAGCGTTCAATTGTCCATATCCCAGACCTTTGAACGAAAGCGGAAATTCGCAGCTAACACCCCACAGGCGTCCTAAATTCGCACATTTCACGACTGCTTGCGTTGGAAATGCTGCCTTTTAGGCTGGTGGAGACGGAATCCTTCCGCAATCTTATGGCGGTGGCCGTCCCTCGGTACTCGGTCCCCAGCCAACACTATTTTGCCCGGTGTGCCATCCCCGCACTACAGAAGCACGTGTCCGAAAGCATCTGCCGTGCCCTCAACAACGCAGTTACTGGGAGAGTCCACCTGACAATGGACACGTGGACAAGTGCTTGTGGCCACGGACGGTACATCTCTCTGACGGCACACTGGGTAAACATAGTGGAAGCCGGGACCCAGTCGGACCTTGGGATGGAACACATCCTCCCCACACTGAGGATTGCGGGCCCTATGTCAGTCAGAGTTGCCCCCACAGTGTACAGCTCCTGCGCATCCTCCTCCTCCTCCTCCTCCTCATGTTCAGCCTGCATCTCAGATATCACCACATCAGTTACAAGCTGGAAGCATTGCAGTACTGCCTCCGCCAAGCGGCAACAGGCTGTGCTGAAACTCATAAGCTTAGGTGATAAACCTCACACTGCTTGTGAGTTGTGGACAGCTGTGAAAGAGCAGGCAGATCTGTGGGTGAGACCGCTGAACCTACATCCCGGCATGGTCGTGTGTGACAATGGCCGTAACCTGGTGGCGGCTCTGAGGCGAGGTGAGATCACACACGTACCATGCCTGGCTCATGTGCTTAACCTCGTGGTTCAGCGGTTTCTTAAATCGTACCCCGAGTTGCCAGATCTGCTCGTGAAAGTACGCCGCCTGTCAGCTCATTTTCGCAAGTCGGCTACAGCTTCCGCCGCCCTTGCTGTGTTGCAGCAGCGTTTGCAGCTTCCGGCACACCGACTGGTGTGTGATGTCCCCACACATTGGAACTCTACCCTCCACATGTTGCAAAGGATTTGTGAGCAGAAGAGAGCAGTTGTGGAGTACCAGCTGCAACAAGGTCGTCGATATTCAGGTCAGACTCCACACATAAGACCTCAGGAGTGGACCTGGATGTCTGACATATGTACCATCCTGACAAACTTTGAGGAGGCCACCAAGATGGTGAGTGGCGATGACGCCATCATTAGTGTCAGCATCCTACTTGTCTGTCTTTTGCAACGCTCTCTGCAGAGAATTAAAGAGGAGGCATTGCAGCCAGAGTATGATGAGATGGATCAAGAAGCCGTAACGGGCGATTACACACAGCCCAGCCTCATCTCATCCCAACGTGCATTGGGGAACAATGAGGGAGAGGAGGAGGAGGAAGAGGAGTAAGAACAGGAGCTGCTATCATGCGTTGTAGACTGTAGTACCTGTACAAGTGTCATACCGTCGGTTCAGCGTGGGTGGCCTGAGGACAGGGGGGAGGAGGAAGAGGAGGAGGAGGAGGAGAGCATGGTCAGTCGTCATCTTGGTGAGGACACGGAAATTTTGCCCGTTACCAGTCTGGCACGCATGGCTGACTTTATGTTACGCTGCCTTAACCGTGACCCTCGCGTTGTCAAAATGTTGGGTGACAGTCATTACTGGTTGGTGACACTTGTAGACCCCCGCTACAAGGAGAACTTTAACTCTCTTATTCCTGAGGTGGAGAGGTCTACAAAAATGGGGCAGTACCAGAAGGCCCTTGCTGCAGAAGTCTTAAAAAAATTCCCATCTGAACACGCTAGCGCCAGAGGTCACAGTTCGTTGCCCAACCAAGGCGTACAGGCGAGAGAGATGCAACTCCAATCCAGCAGAGGCAGGGGAACACTGTCAACGTTCTGGGACAGTTTTCTGACACCCGCCCAGATTACAGGCCCTGAGGCGCGGGGTACTCTCACAAGGAGTGGAAAGTTTCAAAAGATGGTGAGGGAGTACCTTGCCGACCGTACCAGCGTCCTCCGTGATTCCTCTGTGCCTTTTAATTATTGGGTAGCCAAGCTGGACACTTGGAATGAACTCGCTCTGTACGCCTTGGAGGTCCTGGCCTGCTCTGCCGCTAGCGTGTTATCGGAGCGTGTTTTTAATGCCGCTGGGCGAATTATAACTGATAAGCGCACTCGCCTGTCAACTGACAATGCTGACAAGCTGACCCTTATCAAAATGAACAAGGGCTGGATTGGGCCAGACTTCTCATCACCACCAAATGACAGCAGAGTAACATAAAGTGAAATCCATTGTGTTATTTCGGGAGGTGTATTCACATGCACTGCTTCACACCCACACATGGGTATACGCTTCCTCGTTTCGGCTGTTTTATCTTCTTCTCCTTATCCTCAGCCTCAACCACCACTATACCACCAGGGTGCCAGCATTGCAAGTTCCTCCGTCCTTATTTTTGGCAGCTTTTGCTTGCAGGGCATAAGCAAATACTATGGCACACCCACTCCCCAATAATGGGACTTATGTTTGTAATATGCTGTACTGCCTGGCTCTTGTAAGGGGCATTGCAATTTGCTCCGTACTAATTGTTGGCAGCTTTTGCTTGCAAGGCATAAGCAAATACTATGGGACACCCACTCCCCAATAATGGGACTTATGTTTGTAATATGCTGTACTGCATGGCTCTTGTAAGGGGCATTGCAAGTTGCTCCGTCCTAATTTGTGGCAGCTTTTGCTTGCAAGGCATAAGCAAATACTATGGGAGACCCACTCCCCAATAATGGGACTTATGTTTGTAATATGCTGTACTGCATGGCTCTTGTAAGGGGCATTGCAAGTTGCTCCGTCCTAATTTTTGGCAGCTTTTGCTTGCAAGGCATAAGCAAATACTATGGCACACCCACTCCCCAATAATGGGACTTATGTTTGTAATATGCTGTACTGCCTGGCTCTTGTAAGGGGCATTGCAAGTTGCTCCATCCTAATTTTTGGCAGCTTTTGCTTGCAAGGCATAAGCAAATACTATGGGACACCCACTCCCCAATAATGGGACTTATGTTTGTAATATGCTGTACTGCATGGCTCTTGTAAGGGGCATTGCAAGTTGCTCCGTCCTAATTTTTGGCAGCTTTTGCTTGGAAAGCATAGGCAAATACTATGAGACACCCACTCCCCAATAATGGGACTTATGTTTGTAATATGCTGTACTGCATGGCTCTTGTAAGGGGTATTGCAAGTTGCTCCATCCTAATTTTTGGCAGCTTTTGCTTGCAAGGCATAAGCAAATACTATGGGACACCCACTCCCCAATAATGGGACTTATGTTTGTAATATGCTGTACTGCATGGCTCTTGTAAGGGGCATTGCAAGTTGCTCCGTCCTAATTTTTGGCAGCTTTTGCTTGCAAGGCATAAGCAAATACTATGGGACACCCACTCCCCAATAATGGGACTTATGTTTGTAATATCCTGTACTGCCTGGCTCTTGTAAGGGGCATTGCAAGTTGCTCCGTCCTAATTTTTGGCAGCTTTTGCTTGCAAGGCATAAGCAAATACTATGGGACACCCACTCCCCAATAATGGGACATATGTTTGTAATATGCTGTACTGCATGGCTCTTGTAAGGGGCATTGCAAGTTGCTCCGTCCTAATTTTTGGCAGCTTTTGCTTGGAAAGCATAAGCAAATACTATGAGACACCCACTCCCCAATAATGGGACTTATGTTTGTAATATGCTGTACTGCATGGCTCTTGTAAGGGGCATTGCAAGTTGCTCCGTCCTAATTTTTGGCAGCTTTTGCTTGCAAGGCATAAGCAAATACTATGGGACACCCACTCCCCAATAATGGGACTTATGTTTGTAATATGCTGTACTGCATGGTCTTGTAAGGGACATTGCAAGTTGCTCCGTCCTAATTTTTGGCAGCTTTTGCTTGGAAAGCATAAGCAAATACTATGGGAGACCCACTCCCCAATAATGGGACTTATGTTTGTAATATGCTGTACTGCATGGCTCTTGTAAGGGGCATTGCAAGTTGCTCCGTCCTAATTTTTGGCAGCTTTTGCTTGCAAGGCATAAGCAAATACTATGGGAGACCCACTCCCCAATAATGGGACTTATGTTTGTAATATGCTGTACTGCATGGCTCTTGTAAGGGGCATTGCAAGTTGCTCCGTCCTAATTTTTGGCAGCTTTTGCTTGCAAGGCATAAGCAAATACTATGGGAGACCCACTCCCCAATAATGGGACTTATGTTTGTAATATGCTGTACTGCATGGCTCTTGTAAGGGGCATTGCAAGTTGCTCCGTCCTAATTTTTGGCAGCTTTTGCTTGCAAGGCATAAGCAAATACTATGGGACACCCACTCCCCAATAATGGGACTTATGTTTGTAATATGCTGTACTGCATGTGACGCAGCCCCTGGGCCGTGTGTACACGTGTGTGGGATACCCGGTGCCGGGTCTCTGGGGTCTGTAGTCTCCGTGGCGGTGACCCGGTCCCGTGGCTCAGGCTAGTCAAACCAGTGGCAGTCTTTCTTAGGTTTTGAGGTTAATTGTCCGACTGCGCCACCCATGGATTGCGGTCAGGGAGTACCACCGCTGCGAGGCAGACCGCTGAGGCTGGTGTTGTGTGTGCAGCAGAGAATGGGATAACTGCCCTGAGTATAGCCTCAGGGCAGTGAGTGTGGATGATGGGGGTGATGGTGCACGAGCGCAGCAGGAATGACTCAGAGTCTTTGCAGTGCAGTTCAGGGTCTTTACTGATGATTATAAGGTAGACCCTCCCGGGAGTACTGGCTAGCATAAGAGGCCTGGTCAGTCTGTGAGCAAGCAGGAGTTCCCCTGGCCAGGTGGAGTTGTAGGCCTCCCCGTCTGTCTGCACTCTTCCTGGCTACCTTGCTGTAAGCGGGTAGAAGTAGCCCACGTCCCTGAGTGTACCGTGTAGTGCTCACCCGTATGGCTGGTGACTTGGGGCCTTCTGTTAGCCTCCGCTCCACGACGGCGGTGCTGGTCCCTTGCTTGTGACTGAGCCTCCGGGCTTCTATGGCCAGAGGACCTGAAATCCCCTGCCGGCTGGTTTCTGCTGCTGGATATATAAGTCCTCACAGCCTCGGACTCCTGTGTCCGGTTCCTATTGTCTTCTGCCAGGGCGAGCTCTGCTCAGCTTCCAGCCCCTGGTCTTTAGCTCCTAGCTCCTACAGAGCTCCTTGCTGTTACTTTCCCTTGCTCTCACTCTGACTCTGACTGTTCTCTGTTCTCTGACTCACTCAACCCCGCCCCAGATCCAGTTTATAAGGGCAGAATTCTCCCCTCCCAGGACTGGGGCAGGAGGATGTTGCATGTTTAAGGGATCCTGACCAGGAAACCTCCCACTTGCTCTCCGACGTAATATCTCTATTACTGTGGTGACCAGACCCCTGGGGTGCCACACATGGCTCTTGTAAGGGGCATTGCAGTTCCTCATAATTTTTGGAAAGCCTTCCATTCACTGCTTAGGCCAACAGTGCACAGGAGACCCAGTTGCTATAAATCGAAAAAAAAGGTTTAGTTAACGCCCTCTGACCTCCATGTCATTTCCAAGGGGCATTGGAGTGCCTTAAAATTTTTGGTAGGCATTGCACTCACTGTATGCCCTATAACTGTGTAGCCGAACCGCTCCTTTTGTTACAGAAACATATCCTACAAGACATATCTGGTTGACTAGCCTGATATTGATGTGAATGGTCCCTGTTCCTCCTGCTCTTTCTCCTTTGCCACTACCTCATCCATCATTTATCACCTGAAGCTTTGTTTTAATGGGAGTCATAGAACTTGGATAGTAGCAGGAAAACATCAAGCAATCCTCGGAGGAGGTAGGATATGCGCCAAAACGCTGACCACCTCAGGCCTAGCCGCTACTACATACATGCGCTTGCATTACAACAAAACAAAGCATATGCTAACTTCTATCATCCTCATCATGCTCCTCACCTTCGCACTCTCAACTCCCCTGATGGAGAAGCCAGGGCCCACCGGAGGAGTCTGATAGTCCGGTGGGCTCGGCCAATGCTGCCCTAAAGCAGGCCAGGCTAAGAAAAGTGTGGGAAAGGTTACCGGGACAAATAGGGGTGGCTGGGGACCGAGTATGGACACCCGGCCACCCCCTGGAGGCTGGGGAGCAAGCGGGGACACCCGGCCACCAGGCGGCTGGGGACTGAGTATGGATACCACGCCGCCGACACAGCCATGGCGTGGTGGCCAGATTCCGCCTCCACATGCCTAAAGGCCCAATTTAAAGTGCAAGCAAGCAAGCAGTATGGTATTGCAGCCTGGGGGTGGGTGGGTAGCAGGCTGCATACTTGCGCTTGCATTGCAAGGAATGGGAGAGGTACAATTGAACACTGCCCTGGGACAAGGACTTGAATGGGGATAGTTGCAAGTCTGCAATGACAGGTGCAAGGTGGGAGGCATCTTCGCATGTACCATGAACAGGGGTTTGGCATGCACACACTACAGCGGAATAGGCTCTCCTTCCCACTAAATGCACTGGGGAGGGCACAGGTAATGTTTTGGTATACGCGCTTAATCTTATGTATAAGGCACACCAGGACAAATATGGGCGGCTGGGGACTGAGTATGGATACCTCGCTGCCGAAGCAGCCATGAGGTAGTGGCCAGCTTCGGCCTCCTCCAAACTAAAAGGCCCCATTTCAAGTGCAAGCTAGCAGTATGGAATTGCAGTCTGGGGGTGGGTGGGTGGCAGGCTGCACACTTACACTTGCATTAAAAGAAAACATAGCAGATGCTAACTTCTGTCATCATCATCATGCTCCTTACCTTGGCACTCTCAACTCCACCGATGGAGAAGTCAGGCCCACCGGAGGAGTCTGGTTCTCTGGTGGGCTCGTCCAATGCTGCCTAAAGCAGGCCGGGCTAAGAAAAGTGTGTGGGGGGATGTTCCAAGGAGAAATAGGGGCGGCTGGGGACCGTTTATGGACACCCGGCTGCCCCCAGGCGGCTGGGGACCGTGTGTGGACACCCGGCCGCGGGGCGGCTGGGGACCGAGTATGGACATCCGGCCGCCGGGCAGCTGGGGACTGAGTATGGATTCCAGGCCGCCAACACAGCCATGACGTGGTGGCCAGATTCCGCCTCCATATGCCTAAAAGTCCCAATTTCAAGTTCAAGCAAACAAGCAGTATGGTATTGCAGCCTGGGGGTGGGTGGGTGGCAGGCTGCATACTTGCGCTTGTATTGCAAGGAATGGGGGAGGTACAATTGAACACTGCCCTGGGACTAGAACTTGCATGGGGATAGTTGCAAGTCTGCATCTTCTGATGCGGCAAGGATCACTTATGATGGGCACACTTTTAGACAGTGACCTGGGAGTCAGAGATGCTTCCAGGGGTCTTCCCCATGCTGTTCCCATGTCTTTTCAGCACTTTATGCATGTGTCACACAGCACATGGCCAGATAAGGTTGTAAAATGTTAAAATGACATTTCCCAGTGAATGCATTTGTCATAGTTGAAAGCAATACAAAAGTGCAGAAACGCATAAAAAATGCTACTTGTGAACATAGCCAAAGGTGTGGAGGAGTATTTTTGTTTTTGGTCATTTATTTTAACTTATACACAAGTCTTTTCCCTGGAAAGGATGTTCCTTAACATATTTCACAGGAAAAAAGTTTCACTTTCGTTTTTGAACGTTTTATTGTGAGCCCGTAAAAGTGGCTTAATACCTCTGACCACGTTGTTGACAGCAGTGACCTGGGGGTCAGAAATGCTTCCTGGGGCGATCCCCATGCTGTCCCCATGTCATTTGAGCACTGTCACTATCGTTTTGGGCACTTGTTAGGCTTTTAAAAGACTGCCGGGGGTGCCACCGCAAAAATGCTCGAGTCTCCCATAGACTAACATTGGGCTCGTTGCTCGGGTCGAGCACCCGAGTATCACGTCAAGCTCGGCCCGAGCTTCGAGCACCCGAGCATTTTAATGCTCGCTCAACACTAATTATGAACAGTTAAGCAAGTTGAAGATGAAATGATCTCTAAAATGGCTGAAGTTAAAGATGACAAATTTACTTTGTTTGTTAGGCAAAAAAAAAAAATATAGTCATTTTTTACATTTTAAAAATTACAAAGAGGAAAATGGGCTGATGCAAAAGGTTTGGCACCCTGCATGGTTAGCACCTAGTAACACCCCCTTTTGCAGATATTACAGCTTACAAACACTTTTTGTAGCCAAACAATAGTCTTTCAATTCTTGTTTGAAGGATTTTCATCCATTCTTCCTTGGAAAATTTTAAAGGTTCTGTGAGATTTCTGGGTCACCTTGCATGCAATGCTGTTTTGAGGTCTATCCACAGATGTTCAGATCAGGGAACTGTGAGGGCCAATGTAAATTCTTCAGCTTGCGACTCTTGAGGTAGTCTATTGTGGATTTTGACTTGTGTTTAGGATTATTATCCATTTGTAGAAGCCATCCTCTTTTCAGCTTCAGCTTTTTTACAGATGGTGCTATGTTTGCATCAAGAATTTGTTGAAATTTCATTAAATTCATTCTTCCCTCTACCCGTGAAATGTTCCCTCATGCCATTGGCTGCAACACAACCCCAAAGCATGATTGATCCACCCCCATGCTTAATGGTTGGAAAGAAGTTATTTTCCTGAAATTCTGTGCCCTTTTTTCTCCACACATACCTTTGATCATTGTGGCCAAAGAGTTCTATTTTAACCTCATCGGTCTTCAGGACTTGTATCCACAATGCATCAGGCTTGTTAAAATGTTCTTTTGCATACTTCTGATGCTGAATTTTATAGTGAGGACTCAGGAGAGGTTTTCTTCTGGTGGCGCTTCCATGAAGGCAATATTTGTGCAGGTGTCTCTGAACAATGTACCACGACTCCAGAGTCAGTTAAATCTTTCTGAACATATTTTGCAGTCAAGCAGGGGTTCTGATTTGCCTCTAGCAATCCTACCAGCATCTCTCACTGAAATTTTGCTTGGTCTTCCAGACCTAATCTTGACCTCCACTGTTCCTGCTAACTGCCATTTCTTAATTACATTTCAAACTGAGGAAAGGGCAACTTGAAAACGCTTTGCTATCTTCTTATGGCTTTTTCCTGCTTTGTGGGTCTCCATCATTTTCATTTTCAGAGTGCTAGGGAGCTGCTTAGAAGAACTCATGGCTGCAGTTTTTTGGCACAAGATTAGAGGAGGCTGGGTTTTTATAAAGCTGGGAAATTTGCACCACCTAGCCTTTTCTAATGATGATATTGAACAAGGCATAACCCTAGCAGGATAATTAAGGTCTGAAACCTTGGTCAAAATTATTTAAACACACAAATCTCCAAGGGTGCCCACAATTTTGCATAGGCCATTTTCCTTTTAGTAAGAAAATGACAATATACATACATATATACAGCATAGACCAAAAGTTTGGACACACCTTCTCATTTAAAGATTTTTCTGTATTTTCATGACTTTGAAAATTGTACATTCACACTGAAGGCATCAAAACTATGAATTAACACATGTGAATTATATACTTAAGAAAAAAGTGTGAATGTACAATTTTCAAAGTCATGAAAATACAGAAAAATCTTTAAATGAGAAGGTGTGTCCAAACTTTTGGTCTGTACTGTATATATTTGCCTAAAATACAAAGGAAATGTGTCATCTTTAACTTAAGCCCCTTTAGAGATCTTTTAATCTTCAACTTGCTTATCTGTTCACAATAACAGTGTTTTGACCAGGGGTCCCCAAAATTTTACATGCCATTGAAGGTTAGCTTAATTTTCTATAATAGATTTGAGCTTCGCAATTCAGTTTTCTAGGTTACACTGCTACAAATAACACATTATGGTTGTACTTGGTGGGTAGTGAATGACAATAGAACAAAGGATGGATGGATTAAATACTGGTACAATGCATATTTGGGAACTAAATCTCGTGAATTTGTAGTTACTAGTGATGAGTGAGCATACTCGCAAGTACCCGGTACTCGCCCGAGCATCTCAGTACTCGAGATGCTCGGAGCTCGCCGAGTACTTGCGAGATGCTTGGGCGGATGCTTGGGTCCCCTCCCTGCATGTTTAGCGCTCTTTAGAGCGCCAATCAACATGCAGGGATTGCCTGCCACTCACTGTAATGCAGCAGCCATGTTGGTTGTGGCATTACAGTAATTGGCTGGCCGCACAGCATCATCAGGTCTATATCAGACCTGGCGCCGCTGTGCTTGTCAGTCTACTCCGCAATCAGGCAGTGTAGGGAGAGGTGCTGCTGAGCTAGGGAGAGATTTGGTTGTGTATTAGGTAGTGTAAGGAGAAAACAAGTACATTACACATATCCATCTCAACAAGCAGTCCTTCTGAGGACTAATCCATCTGCAGAGATATCAGGCAGGCAGTTTATATAGGCAGGCAGGCAGTGTATATAGCAGACTGCAGTGCATATAGCACAAGAGGCTTCATTCCAATTCTGCCTTCTGCTGCTGTTAGATATTTCTAGACAAAGGCCCAAGTCTCAGGGCCAGGAATAATTTTTTTGGGATCTTAATCCTCATTAATCATTATTTGCTTATAAAGCAATCCAGAGAACACAGTTTTTCTGTGCCATTTGCTTGTTGGCACTGCAGAATACAGCCAGGTCCTTCCCATATTACAGCGCTAAAAATCCAGCTATTTAAAACTGTGGTTTGTCCATCACACGGATCACATATAATTGTGCTGAAAATACTGACATTTTTGGCCTCAATTCAAATTTTTTTTCAGTGTGTCAGCAAAGTTTTTGACACCGGTTTGCTGTTCAAAATAGTTACCTACAGGCCAGGTATTTAAAACTATGGTTTGTCCGTCACACGGATCACATATATGTTTTCTGAAAATTCTGCCATTTCTGGCCTCCATTCTAATTTTTTTCAGTGTGTCAGCAAAGTTTTTGACACCGGTTTGCTGTTCAAAATAGTTACCTACAGGCCAGGTATTTAAAACTGATTACATATAACTTCGCTCCAAATTCAGCCATTTGTAGTGAGCGTGGAAGATATTGTCCTCCATTTAAAATGGACAAGGCGCGTGGCAAGGGACGGGGAGCTGGACGTGATGGTGATGGTGCATGCAGAGGTTGAGGCCGTGGGCAAGCTGAATTGTGCCACAACAAACACCCACATCTTCTCGCCCGACCTTCCTGTCCCAATTCATAGGGGACCGCAGCACACGACTATTGAACCCAGAGCAGTGTCAAAAGGTTGTTGGTTGGATAGCGCATAATGCTTCCAGTCACTTAGCCACCACCACCACCACCCTGTCTTCCACACTTTCAAGTCTCAGTAGCCGTGAGTCTGGACTGCATATTCCTCAACCTGATCCTCCTTCCTCCCACCATGCCGAGTGGCCGGAGACAACTGATCCCACACTTGGACACTCTGGAGAGCTGTTCAGTTTTTCATTTATAGATTCAGGCCTCTTGCCCAGTCCACTTGAAGCAGGGCAAAAGGGGAATGCATGTAGCGATGCCCAAATATTTGAGCAGCCACGGTCACACGAAGGCGACGGTGGGAAAGTGTCACAAGAGGTGGACGATGATGAGACCCAATTGCCAGAAAGTCAGGAGGAGGACCAGGGTGTGGAAGTAGAAGATGAGGTGGTGGATGATATAGTAACTGACCCAACCTGGCAGGAGGACATGCAGAGCGAGGAGAGGAGCACACAGGGGAAAAGAGGCAGAGCACCCCAACAGGCAGGAAGAAGCAGTGTGGTGGCCGCAGACAGAAGGCGGGCAACTGCTTCCCATAACACCAACACGACGGAAGTTGCCAGTACAACTGTTAGGTCTTCCCGAGTCTGGCTGTTTTTAAAGACTCTGCCGATAAACCCAAAAAGTCCATTTGCACCACCTGCCTGGCCAGCATCAGCAGGGGTGGCAAAACGACCAGCCTGACCACCACCAGCATGATCAGGCACATGGCAGCAGAGCACCCGACTTTGTGGGCCGAACCCCAGGGTCCCGGAACAGTGTGTGCGGCTGGCACCACTGCTTCTTCCGCTGTTGTGCATGCAAGTCAATCCCCTGTCCATGGTGCATGCGAAGATGCCTCCTGCCCTGCACCTGTCGTTGCACATTCTCAAATAGCAGCTGTTATGTTCTGCAACTAAGAACTAAGGAATAGAAGGGAAAAGCTGTCCCTGCACTGAGACTCTGCTAAAACCCTACGCTGGGGTGGGTGCCCTATTCCTTGTGAATAGCCCCACCGACGATCCTGCACTGAACTCAAACGAAGACCTGAAGGTAGGGGAAAGGGTGTCCCTAAAATATCTAAGGACTGGGAGCCAAAACAGGAGACCTCCTAACAGAAAAGTTAGTTGCAGAAACGAAGATTAAAGGGAACAAAACTGGTGGAACAAGAAGTCCCAGGATAACAATTATCCTAAGCACAAAGAACTAACAAGGCAACTAAGCCAGAGCACAAGTGTAACAACACTGATGTCCAGCAAGAAATGGGAGACAGGTGCTGAGTAGTGATGAGCGAGCATGCTCGCTACTGCTCGGTGCTCTCCCGAGCATCTCACTGCTCGAGATTCTCGGTGCGCGCCGAGTATTTCTGGGTTGCTCGAGCAGGAACTCGGGTCCCCTCCCTGCATTTTTGGCACTCTTTAGAGAGTCAATGAACATGCAGGGATTGCCTGCCATGCACTGTAATGCCAGAGCCATGTTGGTTGTGGGCATTACAGTGATTGGCTGACCGCACAGCGTCATCAGGTCTATATCAGACCTGGCGCCGCCATGCTCGTCACAGTCACTCCGGAATCAGACAGTGTAGGGAAAGGTGCTGCTGCATCAGGGAGAGATTTGCTTATGTATTATGTAGTGTAGGGAGAAAAAACGTACATTATACATATCCATCTTAACAAACAGTCTTTCTGAGGACTAATCCATCTGCAGAGATATCAGGCAGGCAGGGTGTATAGGCAGGCAGTGTATATAGCAGACTGCAGTGCATATAGCACAAGAGGCTCCATTCCAATTCTGCCTTCTGCTGCTGTTAGATATTTCTAGACAAAGGCCCAGGTCTCAGGGGCCAGTAATACTTTTTATTGGATCTTAATCCTCATTATTTTCTTAAAAAGCAATCCAGAGAACACCGTTTTTCTTCACCACTTGCTTGTTGGCACTGCAGAATACAGCCAGGTCCTTTCCATAATACAGTGCTAGAAATCCAGCTATTTAAAACTGTGTTTTCTGTGTCAAAGGGATCACATATACGTTGTCAGAAAATACTGCCATTTCTGGCCTCCATTAAAAATTTCCTTTAGTGTGTCAGTGAAGCAATTCACAGCAGTTTGCTGTTCAAACTACTTACCTACAGGCCAGGTATTTAAAACTCTATTTTCTCCGTCACACGGATCACATATACGTTGTCAGAAAATACTGCCATTTCTGTCCTCCATTAAAAATTTCTTTCAGTGTGTCAGTGAAGCAATTCACAGCAGTTTGCTGTTCAAACTACTTACCTATGGGCCAGGTATTTAAAACTCTGTTTTCTCCGTCATACGGATCACATACAAGTTCGCTCCAAACTCAGTCATTTGTAGTTAGCGTGGAAGATACTGTCCTCCATTTAAAATGGGCAAGGCATGTGGCAAGGGACCGGGAACTGGACGTGATGGTAATGGTGCATGCAGAGGCTGAGGACAAGGCCATGGGCAAGCCGAAATTGTGCCACAACAAACACCCACATCTTCTCAACTGATCTTCCTGTCCCAATTTCTAGGGGACCGCAGCACACCACTATTGAACCCAGAGCAGTGTCAAAAGGTTGTTGGTTGGATAGCGGATAATGCTTCCAGTCACTTTGCCACCACCACCACCAACACCCTGTCTTCCACACGGTCAAGTCTCAGTAACCGTGAGTCTGGACCGCATATTGCTCACCCTGATCCTCCTTCCTCCCACCATGCCGAGTACCCAGAGACAACTGATCCCACACTTGGACACTCTGAAGAACTGTTCACTTTTCCATTTATAGATCCGGGCCTCTCACCCGGTCCACTTGAAGCGGGGCAAGAGGAGATCGAGTGTAGCGGTGTCCAAATATTTGAGCAGCCACGGTCACACGAAGGCGACGGTGGGAAAGTGTCACAAGAAGTGGACGATGACGAGACTCAATTGCCAGAAAGGCAGGAGGAGGACCAGGGTGCGGAAGTCGAAGACGAGGTGGTGGATGATATAGTAACTGACCCAACCTGGCAGGAGGACATGCAGAGTGAGGACAGCAGCACACAGGGGAAGGGAGGCAGAGCACCCCAACAGGCAGGAAGAAGCAGTGTGGTGGCCGCAGACATAACACCAACACAAAGGAAGTTGCCAGCACAACTGTTATGTCTTCCCCAGTCTGGTTGTTTTTTAAAGACTCTGCCGATAACCCCAAAAAGGCCATTTCCACCACCTGCCTGGCCAGCATCAGCAGGGGTGGCAAAACGACCAGCCTTACCACCACCAGCAAGATCAGGCACATGGCAGCAAAGCACCAGACTTTGTGGGCCGAACCCCAGGGTCCAGGAACAGTGTCTGCGGGTGGCACCACTGCTTCTTCCGCTGTTGTGCATGCAAGACAATCTCCTGTCCATGGTGCATGCGAAGATGCCTCCTGCCATGCACCTGTCATTGCACACACTCAAGTAGCAGCATCAGGAAGCACGTCCATGTCCTTGAACCAGTGCAGTGTTCAGTTGTTCATACCCCAGTCCTTGGAACGCAAGAGCAAATATTCAGCCAACGCCCCTCAGGCCACACTACTAAATTCTCACATTTCACGACTGCTTGCGCTCGAAATGTTGGCTTTTAGGCTCAAGGAGACGGAAGCATTCCGCAACCTGATGGCGGCGGCAGTCCCTTGGTACTCAGTCCCCAGCCGCCACTATTTCTCCTGGTGTGCCGTCCCCGCATTAGACAAGCACCTGTCCCAAAACATTAGCCATGCCCTCAACAACGCAGTTACCGGTAAAGTCCACCTAACCACGGACATGTGGACAAGTGCTTGTGGGCAGGGATAGTACATCTCGCTGACGGCACACTGGGTTAACATAGTGGAAGGTGGGACCCAGTCGGACCTTGGGACGGAACACGTCCTTCCGAAGCCAAGGATTGCGGGCCCTAGCTCAATCAGGGTTGCCCCCACAGTCTACAGCTCCTGCACCTCCTCCTCCTACTCTTCAGCCTCCATCTCCGAAATGACCACATCAGTCACAAGCTGGAAGCACTGCAGCACTGCCTCGGCCAAGCGGCAACAGGCTGTGCTGTAGCTAATATGCTTATGTGACAAACCACACAATGCTGAAGAGTTGAGGACAGCTCTGAAAGAGCAGGAGGATCTGTGGCTCACACCGCTGAACCTACAGCCAGGCATGGTCGTGTGTGACAATGGCCGGAACCTGGTGGCAGCTCTGAGGCGAGGCGAGCTCACACACGTACCATGACTGGCCCATGTGCTTAATCTCGTGGTTCAGCGGTTTCTCAAATCCTACCCGGAGCTGCCGGATCCGCTTGTTAAAGTACGCCGCCTGTGTGCCCATTTCAGAAAGTCAGCTACAGCTTCTGCCGCCCTTGCAGTGTTTCAGCAGTGTTTGCAGCTTCCTGCTCACAGACTGGTGTGTGATGTCCCCACGTGTTGGAACTCTGCACTGCAGATGTTGGGATGGATTTGTGAGCAGAAGAGGGCAGTTGTTGAGTACCAGCATCAACAAGGCTGTCGGTATTTAGTTCAGACTCCACACATAAGACTTCAGGAGTGGACATGGATGTCAGACATATGTACCATCCTCCAAAGCTTGGACGCCATAATTAGCGTCACCATCCCGCTTCTCTGTCTTCTGAAATGCTCTCTGCTCACAATCAAAGAGGATGCATTGCAGGCGGAGCACGATGAGATGGAGCAAGGAACCATACAGGGTGATTACACACAGCCAAGCCTCATCTCATCCCAACGTGGATTGGGTGACAATGAGGAAGACGAGGAGGAGGAGGAAGGACAGGAGCTAGTTTCATGCACTATAGACGGTACTACCTGTACAGCTGTCATACCGCCTGTTCAGCGTGGATGGCCAGAGGACAGAGAGGAGGAGGAGGAGGGGAGCATGGCCATTCATCCTCTTGGTGAGGACACGGAAGTCTTGCCTGTTAGTAGTCTGCAAAGATGTGAATTAGAGCAGAGTTTAGAGTTGCACAGTCTAAATATATATATCAGACAAAATAAGTATGGACCGTCCATGCTACAACCCACTCGCTAGATATATATATAGATGGCCAATCGTTGAAAAACTATAAATAAAGGAGTGCCGAAGCAGAAAACAACGATCACATGGCCATAATGTGAAAAATGTGTATAAACTTTATTGAAAAATTCTTTACATACAAAGTAGAAAATGGAGCAAAATGTCCAGGGAGACAAATGAGTACCAAATCAACATACAAATCGTTAAAACATAAGTAAAAACAGGCAGGCAGCATAAGAAATGCAGGAATCTCGTCTCACGACTACCATACTCCCCATTATCATATGCTTAGGAGACTCTAGCAAATATGAAGGGACACCATGGCGAAACATCAATATATATTATAAATAGCCATGTCCCAGGGGTAAGCATCCCTATCCTCACATAATCAAAAGGTCATGCATAATTACCTAGGTGGGAGACGGAGAGCCTGCACGATGCGTGCTTCCCTGACGCGCGTTTCGGCGCTATTGCGTCAGGGAAGGCAATAGCGCCGAAACGCGCGTCGGGGAAGCACGCATCGTGCAGGCTCTCCGTCTCCCACCTAGGTAATTATGCATGACCTTTTGATTATGTGAGGATAGGGATGTTTACCCCTGGGACATGGCTATTTATAATATATATTGATGTTTCGCCATGGTGTCCCTTCATATTTGCTAGAGTCTCCTAAGCATATGATAATGGGGAGTATGGTAGTCGTGAGACGAGATTCCTGCATTTCTTATGCTGCCTGCCTGTTTTTACTTATGTTTTAACGATTTGTATGTTGATTTGGTACTCATTTGTCTCCCTGGACATTTTGCTCCATTTTCTACTTTGTATGTAAAGAATTTTTCAATAAAGTTTATACACATTTTTCACATTATGGCCATGTGATCGTTGTTTTCTGCTTCGGCACTGTTAGTAGTCTGGCACGCATGGCTGAGTTTATGTTACGCTGCCTTTCCCATGACCCTCGAGTTTTCAAAATTTTGGGTGACAGTCATGACTGGTTGGTGACACTTCTAGACCCACGTTACAAGGATAACTTTATATCTCTTATTCCTGAGGCGGATAGGTCTGCAAAAATGGGGCTGTACCAGAAGGCCCTTGTTGCGAAACTATTAAAAAAATTTCCATCTGAAAACGCTGGCGGCAGAGGGCACACTTTGTTGGACAACCAAGGAGTACAGGCGAGAGAGACACAACTTCAATCCAGCAGAGGCAGGGGAACAATGTCAAAGTTCTGGGAGAATTTTCTCAGACCCTCCTATCGCACAGGCCCTGAGGCGCGGGGTACTCTCACAAGGAGTGCAAAGTTTGAGAAGATGCTGAGGGAGTACCTTGCCGACCGTACCAACATCCTCCGTGATTCCGCTGTGCCTTATAATTATTGGGTATCCAAGCTAGATACATGGAATGAACTGGCTCTCTATGCCTTGGAGGTCCTGGCCTGCCCTGCCGCCAGCGTTTTATCAGAGCGGGTTTTTAGTGCCGCTGGGGGAATTATAAGTGATAAGCGCATCCGCCTGTCAACTGAAAATGCTGACAGGCTGACTCTTATAAAAATGAGCAAGGGCTGGATTGGGCCAGACTTCTCAACACCACCAGATGAGAGCATCGA
Organism: Phyllobates terribilis; assembly: GCF_046119375.1. Lineage (NCBI taxonomy): Eukaryota > Metazoa > Chordata > Amphibia > Anura > Dendrobatidae > Phyllobates > Phyllobates terribilis. The sequence continues at coordinate 257,439,973 of NW_027362761.1, forward strand.
ACATAAACTGAAATGCAGTGTCTTTTTTTGGGAGGTGTATTCCCATGCACCTTTTCACACCCACACATGGGTATACGCTTCCTGATTTCCTGAGTTGGGCTATTTGCTCTTGTCCTTCTACTTCTCCTCATCCTCCACCACCATAACACCAGGGTGACCGTGGTCCGTGATGCAGCACCCACATAATTCTTTTAAAGGGTGTTTATGATGCCCGTTAAAAAAAAATTATACAGTATGTTCATTTATACCCCCCAGGGGTAAATGTTTGTCAGCCCATACACTTAGTGCATGGGCATTACAAGTATAGGAGACCCACTCCTTTCCAATGGGAACATTTTTTTATGAGGCCCTCCTCCACGTCTCTTCCAAGGGGCATTGGAGTGCCTCCCAATTTTTGGCAGTCCTTGCATTCACTGCATAGGCAAACACAATGGGAGACCCACTTACTAATAATGGGAACATTTTTTTTGAGGAGGCCCTCCTCTACGTCTCTTCCAAGGGGCATTGGAGTGCCTCCAAATTTTTGGCAACCCTTGCATTCACTGCATAGGCAAACATAATGGGAGACTCACTTCCTAATACTGGGAACATTGTTTTCAGGAGGCCCTCTGACTCCACGTCTCTTCCAAGGGGCATTGGAGTGCCTCCAAATTTATGGCAACCCTTGCATTCACTGCATAGGCAAACACAATGGGAGACCCACTTCCTAATAATGGGAACATTGTTTTCAGGAGGCCCTCTGACCTCCACATCTCTTCCAAGGGGCATTGGAGTGCCTCCAAATTTTAGGCAACTCTTGCATTCACTGCATAGGCAAACACAATGGGAGACCTACTTCCTAAAAATGGGAACATTGTTTTCAGGAGGCCCTCCTCTAAGTCTCCTCAAAGGGGTATTGCGGTGCATCCAAATTTTCAAAGTGGTATTGGGGTGCGTCCAAATTTTGGGCAGCCCTGTCACTCACTGCATACGCAATAACAGTATAGGAGACCCACTCTTTAGTAATGGGAACAATAAAACATAGCCGGCTGATGGCTATCTAAGAATAGCGAGGTCTGAAAGCTGGCCCTTTAAGGATAGTAAAGGCCGCCTGATGGCCCTATAAAAATAGGCTTTGTGACTTTCAGAGTCCCTCCTTCATAAATGAAACACGATGTGTCTGATAATATCTCACACACCACATGGCCAGATAAGGTTGTAAAATGTTAAAATGACATTTCCTGGTGAATAGTGTTGAGCCACCCCCGTAATGTTCGAGTTCGGTTCGGTTCGTCGAACACCCGTGTGTTCGCCGAACTGTTCGTCGAACTGTTCGTCGAACACCTTCGAACACCGTTAAAACCAATGGCAGGCAAACAAAAACACATAGAAACACATAGAAAACACCTTCAAAGGTGTCCAAAAGCTGACAAACTGCTCAGAAGACATAACTAACACATGGAAAAGTGACAAGTACATATAGTCATGCGAAAATAAAAGAGGTGGAGGAGTAAAAGGAGGGGGAGACACAGATATAGGCATGTCATGCCCTTCTAAAATCCAAAAAGTGAGAAGCCGACACGGCCAGTCCGCTCCTGCCCGTGCCACCTCCGTGTCGCCGGGTTTGTGCCAGAGCCGCGGTGAACCCTGACGGCCAGCCCCCCTCTCCCAATACTGGTGCCTGTCCGCTGGTGGGTCGAGCGAGCCCCCCTGTGGTGGAGGCAGCTCTAAGCTTTTTAATTTAAATTGTCTCTCTAATTTGAATGAATACACTTTAAATCCATTTACAAGGATCTATTGGAGGGCAAGTCTCATGCCAGCAGCCGCGGTAATTCCAGCTCCAGTAGCGTCCACTAAAGCTGCTGCAGTTAAAAAGCTTTTATAAGGATCGAGCTCGGCTGTCCACCGCAAGGCATCCTACTGCCAGTCCCAGCCCCTATGCCTTGGGGTGCCTCCTGATGCTCTTCACTAAGTATCCCATGGTCCCGAAGCATTTCCTTTGAAAAAATTAAGTGTCTAAACTACAGGTGGTGCAGCTTGCTTAACAGCCGGGATAATCCGCTCACTAGCAGACACTGCTACTAGGCACAAAGTATTTCCTGGGCTAGATGCAGTTAAAAATTTGTAATTAGATACTCTCGTTGGATGCTGAGAAAGCATTCCATAGAGTCTCCTGGCACGCCATATATGATTCTCTTAAAAAGCTTGGGGTAGGGGTCTAGGGGACCCTTTTATAGCCAAAATCACGGCCCTGTATCACAATACGTCACCTAGGCTGAAGATAAATGGAACTGTAGCACCCTGAGGGCTCGGTTGCTACAGACGTATTGCACCTCACCCAGAGGTGTGATATCTCACTCTCAGGTAAGGATGGAGTGTGGATCAGGACCCGACACCTGCATGCATTACACCACATTGCCGTGGGGCAGGGCGACCAATATGCCCCTGAGATGGGCACGACAGTCCCTGTCCCTGGCTGGAGTGGGGGGAGGGAACACTGAGGAAGGGGAACCCTGTAGTGCAGGAGCAGGGAGGAAGCAGTTCCTGGGTGCATTGAGAAGGGAGTATAAAAGGTGGGCACCATCTTAGTTCAGTGCAGAGAAGTCTGAGCAGAAGTGGCAGGGAGCAGGGGCTCTGCATGAGCTCTGCTCCGGAGGCGGGCCTAGTAACAGAGGCCCAGGCCTGGAAGAGGGAGAAGGAAGGAAGAGGAGCGGAGAAGGCTCCAGGAACGAGGAATGAAGGGATCCCAGGGGTGCGGACGGGCGAGTCGCCACCGCACGCCCGAATCCACCTGCGTGGAGGGGTCAGGCCAAAGGGGGAGACCGGTCCCCGAACTAGTGGAGGCAGGAAACGACCCTCAGCTAGAAACCGGAGGCTCTGACATTTTATGTGGCGCAGCCCCTCGCTACACCCGCTAGGAAGGCACCACATAGGGTCAGGGAAACTGGCGCCAAGTTTACCAAGAGGAGGCCCGAGGCAGCCGGACAGAAGTGTTGGTAAGAAAGGCCAGACAAAGGACACACAAAGGGGGTCCTGTGAAGTGCTCCAAAGTTATCTGGGAGTTGTCTGAGCCCCTCACCTGGTGAGCACAGTACGACGTGGGCAGCCGTTACCTGCAGACGTGGTCTGGATAATAAGAACTGTGAGTAAAGGCCCTGAACTGCATCACTGACTCCGTGTCGTTACTGCTGCTGCCCTGCACCATCACCCCCATCCTCCGCATACACTGCCCTGAGGCTATACTCCTCCCGTGGGGAGTTATGCTACGCTCTGCTGCACCCACAACACCAGCCTCAGTGGTCTGCCCTGTAGCGGCGGTTCACTCTGACCGCAATCCACGGGTGGCGTAGTCGGACATTTAAACATGAAAACCACATAAATAGTTCCGCCACTGGTTTGACCGCCCTGAGCCACGGAACTGGGTCGCCGCCACGAAGACTACAACCACCAGCATCCACCAAAAAGGGTCCGGCTCCGGGTGTCCCAAGGCCCAGGGGGTGCGTCAGAACATTTTCATCACCTTTCACAATCACCAATGGGACAAGGCAGTGATGTCCTCTGTCCCCTCTCTTATACATCCTAGTGACGGAGCACCTGCTCTCATCAATTCGCCATAACCCCAATATTAGGTGGATTGAGGTGGGAGGCACTGAGTACAAGTGCTCTCTATTTGCTGATGATGTCCTAGTATATATCACTCAATCACATATATCCATCCATGCTGTTATGGCTGAAATAGATCACTTTGTTACATGGTAAAATTTTAAAATCAATGCAGCGAAGTCTGAGGCCCTCGATGTCTCCCTCCCCAAATCCATATAGGATTCCATCCAGTCCAACTTTCCCTTTGCCTGGCCCTCACAGGGTATCAAATACTTAGGAATTCCTATTCATAGAGACCTCTCCCATCTATGTTATCTTAATTTTGGGCCCTTTATTGAACAACTCCATACAGACCACGGTTGGCAAGTTAGAACTGTAAGATTCACTACGTGAACCACTGGTGTTTTGTGGAAAAGCACATGTACACTGCGTTCCAAATTATTATACAAAAAGTGTTTAGGAGTGATAAGGGAAGAATTTGTTTGTTTGTCAGTTAAACTCATTGATGGTGATGTGTGTCAGGGCTCTTTATATCACTGTAAGCAATTGCAGACACCTGTGCTAATTAGTTTGGCAGGTGTGTCCAATGAAAGGCAAGACTACTTAAGAAGGCTCTCTCACATTATTAAGCAGCCTACATTTTCTGCCAAAATGGGAAAGAAAAAGGATGTGTCGGCTGCTGAGAAGCAACAAATTGTGGAGTGTTTAGGTCAAGGCATGACTACAATCAACATTGTGCGATGATCAGGATGAAGTGTCTTGGCAATCAAGAAGTATGTAGCTGATTCACAGTACACACGTGTGCGTGCTGATAAGGGCAAATTGAGGACTCTTTCCTACAGGCAATTACGTCAGGTTGAAAGAGCAGCGGCAAAAAAGCCTTGTCATAGCAGCAGACAAGTTTTTGAAGCTGCTTGTGCCTCCAACGTCCCCCGAACAACAAGATGTAGGGTCCTTCAGAGGTTTGCAGCTGTGCATGCGCCATCCTGTCGACCTCCTCTATCCACTTCACACAAGCAGAAACGGCTCCAGTGGGCCAAACATTACATGAAGACTGATTTCAAAACTGTTTTGTTCACGGATGAGTGCCGTGCAGCGCTCGATGGTCCAGATGGATGGAGTGGAGGATGGCAGGTTGATGGACACCCCACGCAAACACGGCTACAGCGCCAACAAGGAGGAGGTGGAGTAATGTTTTGGGCTGGAATCATGGGGAGAGAGATTGTCGGCCCCTTTAGGATCCCTGAAGGCGCTAAAGATGAACTCCATAATGTATGTGGATTTTCTCAAACAGCACTTCCTGCCATGGTTCAAGAAGAAGAACCGTGTATTTCACAGCAAGATCATTTTTCTGCATGATAATGCACCATCTCATGCTGCACATAAAACATCTGCATCTCTGGCTGATATGGGCATAAAAGGGGACAAACTTATGGTGTGACCCCCATGCTCCCCTGACCTCTACCCCATTCAGAACCTTTGGAGCATCATTAAAAGGAGTGTCTATGATGGCGGGAGGCAGTTCACATCTAAGCAACAGCTCTGGGAGGGTATTCTGTCCTCATGCAAAACAATTGAAGCAGAAACCATCCAAAACCTGACAAATTCAATGGACGAGAGAGTTCAGAAGCTCCTTTCGAACAAGGGGTCCTATGTGAAAATGTAACATCACCTAGAATAAAGTTTTGAGTTGAAAACTGTTTGATTTCAGTTTCTAACAACCTGCTAATGCTTATAATTTCAAAAATGACCATTTTTTGGGTCTTTATTAAAATGAAAAGGTTGATCGAAAAGTTTGGGGGATCTAAGAGTGTGGCAACCCAGTAGTCATGATTACTTCGAATTCTGACAATATGAGGGTCATGCTGCAGGTAGTGCAGCAAGAAGGCACTTATGTGCCTTGCGCATCTCGGAGCCCCAAAATTATTTTCCGGGCTAGATGCAGCTAAAAATTATTTTTAATTTTAAATCTGGTGAAGCTTTAGTATAGATGGCCTAATAGGATCAGTGCTGCACACTGCTACAAAGCCCAAATTATTTTCCAGTCAAGATACAGATAAACATGATTAGTAATTTGAAAGCTTAAAACGGTTGGTAGGGTGATTTTAACCAATCATCAAGCTTTTACTCTCCCCAGGATGACACAGGGGTAGAAAAGTCGTTTCGGATCCATGATTTGTTCATCTTTATGAACGTGAGTCTGTCTACATTATCAGTGGAGAGCCGCGTGCGCTTATCTGTCAGCACACCACCAGCAGCGCTGAACACACGTTCAGACAGAACGCTGGCTGCGGGGCATGACAAGATCTCCAAGGCGTAAGTGGCTATCTCCGGCCATTTATCCAGATCGGAAGCCCAAAAAGAGCAAGGGTCCAGTGACACAGTCGTGGCTTCAATGTTTACTTGGAGATACTCCTGTACCATCGTCTCTAGGCGTTGACTATGTGTCAGACGTCTTGTCTCCTGTGGCCTTGCAAAGGATGGGCTAAAAAAGTGGTGAAATGATTCCGCAAAATTGATGTTACCAGCAGATACTGTGGTTCTGTTACGGTTTGAGTGCTGAACACTTGACGGTCCCACGGTTGGCAAGTTGGAACTGTGAGATATTTGTGCGAAAATTGGCTTGAAATTAACAAGGTATAGCGCACACAGCAACAGCGGTGGCGTCTAACACGCAGCTGCAGCAGTGAGAAAATGGTGGCGACGGGGAAAATGGCTTGGTCTTATGGGGCAAGGACATGTGACATACACTGCCAATGACACATGCCCTTGCTTGTGTGAAAAAAAGCACTTCGCTCCGTGTGTGCGCTGCTGATAGGCTGACAGATTGCACCTCCCCACTGCAAATGCGGGAAAGAGAAAAAAAAATGGAGATCTTCATTGTTCCTGCAGAGATCCATCCCCTGCCCCTCCCCCCACCCCGCTGTACACTCAAACTGCGTATTAACATTAATTTTCATCATTACTGAGAAAAAATCCAGTTATGATTTTGGTGCACGAACAGTTATCGAACATAACCTCGAACAGCCGAATTTTTCTCAAATTGTTCGTGTTCGCCGAACGGCTCGAACACCGCCCAAAACAGCTCGAATTTGAGATTGGCGAACAGTTCGAGTAGAACAACGCTCATCTCTACTGGTGAATTCATTTGTCACGGTTGAAAGCAATGCAAAAGTGCAAAAATGCATCAAAAACGCTATGAGTTAACATAGCCCAAGGTGTGGAGGAGAATTTTTGTTTTTGGTTATTTATTTTGCTTTATATACAAGTCATTACCCTGGAAAGGATGTTCCTTAACATATTTCCCAGGAAAATCAATTTTGGTTTAGTTTTTGTATGTTTTATTGTGAGTCCGTAAAAATGACGTAATACCTCTGACAACGTTGTTGACAGAAGTAACCTGGGAGTCAGAAATGCTTCCAGGGGCCTTCCTCATGCTGTTCCCATGTCATTTGAGCACTGTTCCCATCGATTTGGGTAATTTTTAGGCCCTCTGCAGACCGCCGGGGGGAGCCGCCTGAAAAATGCTTGAGTGTCCCATAGACTTACATTGGGCTCGTTGCTCGGGTCGATCACCCGAGTATTCCAATGTGCTCGACCCGAGCATCGAGCACCCGAGCATTTTAGTGCTGGCCCATCACTAGTTGTTACGCCAGATAATTAATGGTGCCGATTTGGTTTCATTACGGTTGTTTTTGTACTCTCAACTACATTCTAAAATTACAATACAATTCAACCAAATTTATTTTACTATCCACATGCTGTGAGATAGTTCAGATTACTGGATAATATTAAACAGGAAAAAAACTGCGAAAATGATATAATGTTGATTAAGTACTCCATTTCTGTTTTCAGGCATAATATTTTTTTCTGTTCTGTTCCCTAGTTTCGGCCTATTCTTCATTTCTATTCAACTTTGAAAAATGTTTGTGAGTCACATATTTTTTGGGGCGGTGCACAAGCAGATCAATAGTCTGGCTTTCATCAGGATCTTACTACGCATGCTGACGCAAGATCTCATGTGGGGGACACAATAGTTACTTGTCAGTCACTGATAGGAGGCAGGCGGGAAAACAGGGAGAGAGGCCATAGAGATGTAAGCGCAGTACCAGCCCTGCTTCGCTTGTAGCTCATTTGCATAAAAATTTACCAAAGGATTTCTCAAAAATGTAAGCAAAGATTTCTAAAACAAATGTATGTATTCAATCAACATTACAACAATTTTACAAACATGACATTAGCTTGGGTTGTATAAACCTGCTGACAGGTTTCATTTAAACTTTTTCTGAGCCTACAGACCTTGACTGAGCAATAAGGCTTTTTGGTTCATTTTGGTTCTGAAGATTTCTTTTTAATTGCTGTTTTGGATTTAAATAGACTCTAAACCCCAAATATGAATCTAATAGTAACATAGGGGATTCCATCTATTGTTCAGAGATCCAACAGTCACTCTTTTTGCTGCTGCTACTAATTCAGCTTTTTGTCTCTTTCTAACTTATCATTTTTAAGCCAATTCCAAAACTTATCAAGAATGTTTTAATAAATAAATTACATAATACTCATTTCTTTCCTCACATTTTACCACTAGTAACTCCAAGATAGCCTATCTCTTCTTGCAAATCTAACTTTTGCCAGGAATACTCTTTTGGTTGAGCTGAATTATCATTTAATGTAACACTAGTCAGTGTTTTGTCATCAATTTAAGCAAAGTTTTGGAGAAATTGGTCTGCTTCTGGCTCTGCTATTCTCCACCTAAAATATCCTCTTTTGTGAGATAGTATAATCTTATTTTCCCTGTTTTGGGAACAGATTCCTGTCGTAACTAGTGTTGAGCATTCCGATACTGAAATATCGGGTATCGGCCGATATTCGCGGTATCGGAATTCCGATACTTAATTCCGATACTTTTACAATATCGAATATCGGAATCGGAAGTTCCCATAATGCCTGCGCTCTGCAGTGTCTCTGAAGGATGACAAGCTGGATGGCAGCGCGATCCAGCCTGTCATCAGAATGCCATCCCAGCGTGGGAGAATTCTCCTGATTGTTTAAAAGCCGGCGGGCGGTAAAAAGCCGCCGGCTTTTAAACAATCACACAGCCCCATAGTGCTTCCCCGCAGCCTCCCACCCCGATCCTCCGCTCCCCCCATCCTGATCGTAAGTTAGGACCGGGCGGGGAGCACAGCACCAAGGAGCGGGGAGCGAAGGACCCGGACGGGGAAGCCGGCAGTGAAAAGACTTCACCGCCGGCTTTCCCGTTCTGTGCTGCGCTTTCCCGCTGGTTATTTCAAATGAACAGCTGAGGTATCAGGTGATGCTGATCAGCTGTTCATTTGAAGTCGCCGCGGTGCCCTCAGAGGGTTCATGTGAGTTCATGCTTGACTGCATTGCATGAACTCACATGAACTTTCCCACGGCCGCACAGGTCAGCCTCACCTCCCAGACCGGTCATGATTGGTGTGTGTGGGTGTCTGTGCGATGTGTGCGGGTGTGCGTGGTGTCTGTGCGATGTCTGCGGGTGTGTGCGGTGTCTGTGCGATGTCTGCGGGTGTGTGCGGGGTGTCTGTGCGATGTCTGTGGGTGTGTGCGGGTGTGCGCGGTGTCTGTGCGGGTGTGCGCGGTGTCTGTGCGATGTCTGCGGGTGTGCGCGGTGTCTGTGCGGGTGTGCGCGGTGTCTGTGCGATGTCTGCGGGTGTGCGTGGTGTCTGGGCGATGTCTGCGGGTGTGCGCGGTGTCTGTGCGGGTGTGCGCGGTGTCTGTGCGATGTTGGTGGGTGTGTGCGGGTGTGCCCGGTGTCTGTGCGATGTCTGCGGGTGTGTGCTTGCAGGCAGACATAGGCCGTTGTGACACTACTACTCCCATCGGCCTATGTCTGTCCCCCGTCCACTCGTGCCAGCAGGATCAGCTCGATGGGAGCAGTAGTTCCCATCAGCCTGATCCTGCTATTTAAATTGCCCTACTGTGTCCCCAATAAATTTTAAATACATGTCATTGGTGGCCAGTGGTTACCTACAATAAATTAGTTCATACATTACCTGTCCCCGCCGATTGCCACCTAAAATAAAGTAAAAAATAAAAAACTACACCTATACTCACCTAGACACCTAATTCACCGAAGCTATCGATCTCCTGTAATAAAATATAAAATAATAAACCACAACCTTATCCTTACCCCTTTGTAGTAGTCCACGAGTGTCCCACGAAGATCTCCAGTTTAGAGCAGCCACATAGAATGTGACCGCTCTGAACCGCTGCCGCCGCTAGAATGATGGGGCCGTAAAGCAGCCCCGTCATTGCATAAGCGGGTTCGCCGGAGTTCAGGCAGCGCTGCTCCGGTCAGCTCCTTTACGGCCCTGCTGTATCGTGAGAAATTCCCACGGTACAGCAGTGCCGTAAAGGAGGTCTCCGGAGCTGCGCTGCCTGAATGCACTCCGGTGACCTCAGTCAGTGGCTCCCGCTGCCGGGAGCGGACGTGTTCCCGGCAGCGTGAGCTTACAGCAGCCATGCACAGATGTCACCATCTCCAGATGTGACAGCTGTGCATGGGATATCAGCGCAGGAACGTGGACAGGTAACTATTTTTTTTTAGTAAACTAAGAATTAAATAAAATGGTGTGTTTTATTTCAAATAAATTATTTTTTTCTGGGTGTAGTGTGTGTTTTTTCTTTTTAACACATTGTAGGTTAGTAATGGGGGTGTCTTATAGACGCCCATCATTACTAACCTGGGCTTCATGGCAGCTGGCGCTGACATGAACCCCAGCACTATTACCCCCTGCCACCGCACCAGGGCAGCGTGGAAGAGCGAGGCTAAGTGCCAGAATTGGCGCATCCTATGGATGCGCCATTCCTGGGGCGGCTGGTGGCTGGTGTTTCTAGCCTGGGAGGGGGCCAATATTCATGGCACCCTTCCTGGACTATTAATATCAGCCCCCAGCTGTCTGCCTAGCCTTTGCTAGCTATTAAAATAGGGGGGACCCCACGTCATTTTTTTTGGGTCCCCCATTTTAATAGCTAGTAAAGGCTAGGTATTCAGCTGGGGGCTGATATTAGTAGCCTGGGAAGCTCCGTGCGTATTACCACCTTCCCAGGCTTCAAACATCTGCCCTAGCCGTCTGCTTAACCTCCGCTAGAGACTAAAATTATGGGGGATCCCACGCCAATTTTTTTTTAAATAAATCCTTTATTTTAACACTAAATTACATTTGAGGAGTTAATAAAGATGCAGTCCCTAAATTATTATTTATTTTTTAATTAATTTTTCCCAAAAATTTTGACGTGGGCTTTGCCATATTTTTGTATGCCAGCCAGGTACAGCATCCAGCTTCTATGAACGCGCCATTTTCCGGGGTGGCTGTGGACTGCAATTTGCAGCGTGGGGGGGGGGCCCCAGAAAGCTTGGGTCTCCCTGCGCTGCAGATTCCATCCCCCAGCTGCCTAGTTGTGCCTGGCTGGACATAAAAATAGGGAGAAGCCCCACGTATTTTTTTTTTTAATTATTTCATGAAATTCATGAAATAATTTAAAAAAAATTGATGTGGGTCTTCGCCCTATATTTGTGTCCAGCCAGGTACAGCAGGCAGGAACGGGCAGCCCCCAACCACCAGCTACCTATTTGTACCTGGTTGGACACAACAATATAGGGAAGCCCTTTTTTTCTTAATTATTTCATGAATTTCATGAAATAATTAAAAAAAAAAATACGTGGAGCTTCGCCCTATTTTTGTGTCCAGCCAGGTACAACTAGGCAGCTGGGGACTGGAATCCGCAGCGCAGGGAGGCCCAAGCTTTCTGGGCCCCACCCACTGCAAATTGCAGTCCGCAGCCGCCCCGGAAAATGGCGCGTTCATAGAAGCGCCATCTTCTGGTGCTGTATCCAGCTCATCCAGGGCCCTGGTGCGGTGGCTCACTGGGTAATAAAGGGGTTAGGGCCAGCTTGGCATTATCAGCTGGCCCTAAGCCCGAAATTCATGGGGTCACGCCAATATTAGACATGACCACCATGAATTTCTAGTAAAGTATTTAAAAAAAACACAACACCCAGAAAAAAGTCCTTTAATTGAAATAAACACACAATTCTTTATTGTTCTAAATTAAACCATACTCACCATCACGCCCATTCCAGCTGAAGCCAACGATCTCCTGCAATAAAAGAAAAATAATAAAGCAACCTCATCCTTACCTTTCCATGGTTCCCAGGACAGCTTCAGCTCTGCTACATCGAGATGACAGGCTGGACCTGCAGAATGCTGCCATCCAGCCTGTCATCCCGCGGACACTGAGAAGCGCAGGCATGCTTGCACTCCTCAGTGTCTGGCTGTGACGGCATAAAGATGAGCCGAGGTCATGTCCAATGAACTCAGCTCACCTCATGCACGTCACTGACAGCATGGGAGAATTCTCACGCTGAAGCGCTGAGTGCAGGAGAATTTTCCCACGCTGTCAGTGACGTGCATGAGGTGAGCCGAGTTCATTGGGCATGAACTCGGCTCATCTTTATGCCGTCACAGAGAGACACTGAGGAGCGCAAGAATGCCTGCGCTTCTCAGTGTCTGCGGGATGACAGGCTGGATGGCAGCTTTCTGCTGCGGTCCAGCCTGTCATCTCGATGTAGCAGAGCTGAAGCTGTCCTGGGAACCATGGAAAGGTAAGGATGATGTTGTTTTATTATTTTACTTTTATTGCAGGAGATCGTTGGCTTCAGCTGGAATGGGCGTGACGGTAAGTATGGTTTAATTTAGAACAATAAAGAATTGTGTGTTTATTTCAATTAAAGGACTTTATTCTGGGTGTCTGTGTTTTTTTTTAACTTTGACTATGGGGTTAGTAATGGGGGTGTCTTATAGACGCCTCTCCATTACTAACCTGGGCTTGATGTCAGCTGGCATTATAAGCTGACATCAACCCCAGCCCTACTACCCCACTGCCACCGCTACAGGGCAGTGGGAAGAGCGAGGCTAAGTGCCAGAATTGTCGCATCCTATGGATGCGCCTTCTCTGGGGCGGCTGACGGCTGGTGTTTCTAGCCTGGGAGGGGGCCAATATTCATGGTACCCTTCCTGGGCTATTAATATCAGCCCCCAGCTGTCTGCCTAGCCTTTGCTAGCTATTAAATTAGGGGGGACCCCACGTCATTTTTTTTGGGGGGTCTCCCATTTTAATAGCTAGTAAAGGCTAGGTATTCAGCTGGGGGCTGATATTAGTAGCCTGGGAAGCTCCGTGGGTATTACCCCCTTCCCAGGCTTCAAACATCTGCCCCAGCTGTCTGCTTAACCTCCGCTAGAGCCTAAAATTAAGGGGAACCCCACGCCAATTTTTTTTTTAATAAATCCTTTATTTTAACACTAAATGACAAGTACAGTAATCAACACTGTCACTGTACTTCATATATATGTGACTGACATGTTTCTATCTATCTAATCTATGTGTGAAGTTCTATTCTTTCTGCTCTAAATTGTCGGGTACCGCTGCTGAATTGCCGGCCGGCTTTTTTAAAGAGACGGTGCATGAAAACACTATTATTTTTTTAAATAAATTCTTTACACTAAATGACAAGTACAGTAAGCAACACTGTCACTGTACTTCATATATATGTGACTGACATGTTTCTATCTATCTAATCTATGTGTGAAGCTCTATTCTGTCTGTTATAAATTGTCGGGTAGCGATGCTGAATTGCCGGCCCGCTTTTTTAAAGAGACGGTGCATGAAAACACTATTATTTTTTTAAATAAATCCTTTACACTAAATGACAAGTACAGTAAGCAACACTGTCACTGTACTTCATATATATGTGACTGACATGTTTCTATCTATCTAATCTATGTGTGAAGCTCTATTCTGTCTGTTATAAATTGTCGGGTACCGCTGCTGAATTGCCGGCCGGCTTTTTTAAAGAGACGGTGCATGAAAACACTATTATTTTTTTAAATAAATCCTTTACACTAAATGACAAGTACAGTAAGCAACACTGTCACTGTACTTTATATATATGTGACTGACATGTTTCTATCTATCTAATCTATGTGTGAAGCTCTATTCTGTCTGTTATAAATTGTCGGGTACCGCTGCTGAATTGCCGGCCGGCTTTTTTAAAGAGACGGTGCATGAAAACACTATTATTTTTTTAAATAAATCCTTTACACTAAATGACAAGTACAGTAAGCAACACTGTCACTGTACTTCATATATATGTGACTGACATGTTTCTATCTATCTAATCTATGTGTGAAGCTCTATTCTTTCTGTTGTAAATTGTCGGGTACCGGTGTATGCGCTGATGAATTGCCGGCTTTTCGCGTAATACATTCTACATTATTCTTAGTTGTTTTACTTCATGTAGAATTAACCTACAAGGAAAGAAAGGGTTTATTTTCAGTCCGATATTTGTGTCCCATTGACTTGCATTGGTTTCCGGTATCGGAATCGGCGATATCCAATACTTTTTGGGTATCGGTCCGATCCAATCCGATACGATATTTCCTGATATCGGAAGGTATCGCTCAACACTAGTCGTGACGCGCCCCCTGGGCCATGTTCAAGGGATACCCGGAGCCGGATTTGGATAGGGTTAGTAGTCCTTGTGGCGGTGACCCGGTCCGTGCCCAGGGTGTCAGACTAAGTGGCGGTGTATTAGCAGTAGATGTTGGACGACTACGCCACCCGTTGAATGCAGCTATGGAGCTGCCGCTGCAGGGCAGACCGCTGAGGCCGGTGGAAGGGTTGTGCAGCGTGGATGGGATAACCCCCAACGGGAGGGGTATGGCCTCAGGGCAGCCGACGTGGATGATGGGGGTAGCAGGAACCACTAAGAGACGATGCGGTGTAGTTCAGGGTCTTTACTGGTGACAAAGATAGACCCTCCCGGAGTACTGGCTAGCGATTGGGGCCTGGTCAGTCCTTGAGCAGATGGGATCTCCCCTGGCCAGGCGGAGTTGTAGGCCTCCCCAACTAATTGTACTCTTCTGGCTACCTTGCTAGAGGCGGGTAAAAGTAGCCCACGTCCCTGAGTGTACCGTGTGGTGCTCACCCGTATGGCCGGTGACTCGGGGCCTTCTAGTGGCTTCCGCTCCACGACGGCGGTGCTGGTCCCACGCGTGTGACCGTGCCTTCGGGTTTCTTGGCCAGAGGACCTGAAATCCCCTGCCGGTCGGTTTCTGCTGCTGGGTAAGGATTAGTCCCCACAGCCTCGGACTCCGGGTCCGGTGGTAACTCTTCAATCAGGGCGAGCTCTTCAGCTGCCAGCCCCTGATTCCTTGTAGCACTGCTCCCACTGAGCTCCTGATCTTTCTTTCCTATAGCTGCTCCTCTTCTTAACTCTACTCTTCTTAACTAACTAACCCTGCCTCAGCCCCAGTTTTATATAGGGGAAGTTCTTCCCCTCCCAGGACTGGGCAGGAGGTGTGGCATGCATAGGATTCCTGACCAAGAGACCTCCCACCTGCTCTCAGACGTAATATCTCTATCACTGTGGCAACCAGACCCCTGGGGTGTCACATTCCCCCCTAGTGAAATTTAGTACTCCGGGACTAAACATATTTTTGTAACATAACAAGTAAAAACAGAAACAGTACAATAAAGAAAAAAACACATTAGGATGGTCACGGCATGTCCGCAACCGGGTGCAGTCTTTGAAGAAAACAAAGGTGTCCATTTCACCAAAACAGGGAGACGTAACCAGACGTGCCCCGAGTCCTTATCAGTCTTTTAGTCCATTCCTGGGTTACGCTCCAACATATGTACAAAGGATTCCCGGTAAATCCACCAAAGACTCCTACAAATAACTAGAAACACAAAATTATACACAAGCAACAATAAACAGGTAAACATTAATAAAATAGCTTGAACATTTAGATCCTCCACCGTATGGGCAACTGGCCTCTAGTGACCCTAGTGGACCTACGGAGCTGGCTGACTGGTCCTGAGCTACAGGGTATAGGAGCTGTCAAGGGTAAACTGGGCAGCCGTCTACGGACTCTTTGGCTCACTAGGGGTATGGCAGGCCCACTATAAGCAGAGGGTTGATTCTCCTGGTCTGCTTGTGTGGGGTCTTCTGCCTCCTGGACCGGCTGTTCTTCCAGCTCTACCTGTGTCTCCGTAGGCACTTGGGATGCTGGTTGGAGGAACGTGAGGATGGGTACCACAACAGCACCATTGACTTGAGTCCAAGACCGAGGGAAGTCTCCGAGCACAGTACTAACCATATCTTCCCTTTCCTCTACGGGTCGAGGGTCTTCTTGTACCTCTTCAGGGTTCCGTAGCTGTTCAGGACACTTCTTCAGGTGATCCCGGGATACAATGGCTGTGGTTTCCCCTCCGTCTTTACTGATTGTACAGATCTTTGGGTTGTCGTGTCTTGAGGGCAGTACGGTGTACGGGTCCTTCTCCCACTGGTCGTCCAACTTGTGGAGCCGTCTTTTCCTCTTCAAGACCTGCTCTCCGGGCACCAGGGGAACAGCGGGAGCATACTGGTTGTAAGTTTTCTCTTGTCTTTCCCTAGCTTGACAGAGACTTCGCTCCACGCTCTCCTGTACTTTCCGGTACTGCTGCTGCCTCTCTGTGTCCCAGTCTGCTTCTGGTGAAGTGTCCTCGGGTGTCAGGACTCCCATCTCCAGATCAACAGGAAGCTTACCAGGTCTTGCCCTCATTAGGTAAGCCGGGGTACAGTTGGTGGAACCTACAGGGATGTGGTTGTATAGGTCCACCAGGTCGGGCAGCTTTTCAGGCCACAGACTACGTTCTTCCAGGGGCAATGTTTTCAGAAGATCTATCACCACCTGGTTCATTTTCTCACAAAGTCCATTAGTTTGCGGGTGATAGGGTGTTGTTCTAATCTTCCGGCAGCCATACAGGGTGCAGAACTCCTGGAAGACTTCCGCTTCAAAGGCAGGCCCCTGGTCCGTCAGCACCTGCTCCGGGTATCCATGCGGACGGCAGAAGTGCTGCTGGAAGGCTCTAGCTGCTGTTTGAGCTGTTAAGTCCTTAACGGGGACGACAACCAAGAACCGGGAGTAGTGATCCACGATGGTCAATGCGTAGACGTAGCCACTTCTGCTTGGGGTCAGTTTTACATGATCCAAGGCTACCAGTTCCAACGGCTGTCTGGTGATGATGGACTGCAGGGGAGTCTTCTGGCTGGCACGGTCCCTCCTTCTTAGGTTGCATGGGCCACAGTCTCTGCACCACCTCTCGATGGTTCCTCTCATGCCTACCCAATGGAACCGCCTGCGCAGCAGGAACTCCAGCTTCTTCCATCCGAAGTGCCCAGCTCCGTCGTGGTATGCCTCCATCACCATAGCTGCGTCTCTTCTTGGCACCACTACTTGCCAGATTAGTTCATGCGTCCGGGAGTTAACCATTCTGCGGCACAACTTCCCCTTGTAAAGGAACAGTCGACTCTTCTCAGCCCACAGTTGCTTGGCTTCCTCCGGAGCGTCTGGGTCAAGGCGTGCATCTGGCCAAGTCAGCATCTCCTTTACCAGTCGGACGGCAGGGTCACTGTCTTGCGTCTCCGCCCAGTTGTAATGAGGTAATGGGTTGAACGTAGCGGATTGCTTACTCCTTACACGGTGGGAATACTGGATAGTCCCATGTCGGTGGAACGCGGGGAGTTCAACTTCTTCCAGTTCCTCTGAATCTTCCCCTACGTCCGGTAGGTTCGGCATCCTGGACAGGGCGTCCGCGTTGGTATTGGAGCGTCCTGCCCGGTATTTGATTGTAAACTCATAGTTGGACAAGCGGGCCATCCATCTCTGCTCTAGGGCACCGAGTCTTGCAGTGCCCAGGTGTGTCAACGGGTTGTTATCCGTGTACACGGTGAACCGGGAAGCAGCGAGGTAGTGCTTAAAGCGTTCGGTGACTGCCCACACCACTGCCAGGAACTCTAGCTTAAATGAGCTGTAATTCTCAGGGTTTCTTTCGGTGGGTCGCAGTTTTCGGCTGGCGTAAGCAATTACCCGTTCCTTCCCCTGCTGGATCTGGGACAGTACGGCTCCTAGCCCGATGTTACTGGCGTCGGTGTAGAGGATAAAGGGCTGGCTATAATCAGGGTACGCCAGGATTTCATCCCCCGTGAGGGCCATCTTCAGCTGGCGGAAGGACTCTTCTTCCAGCTTCTCCCATCTGAAGGGTGGCTACTGGTTCTTGGCCTTCCTGGACTGGCCTATCAGGAGGTCCTGCATAGGAGCTGCCTTTTTGGTGAAACCGGGAATGAACCTTCGGTAGTAGCCTACCAACCCGAGGAACTGCCTCACTTCCTTTACGCTGGAGGGGCTTGGCCATTCCTTAATTGCGGTGATCTTATCAGGGTCGGGAGCCACTCCGTCAGCACTCACCACGTGTCCCAGGTACTGCACCTTTGGCTTCAGGAGGTGACACTTGGAGGGTTTCACCTTTAGGCCGTAACTTGCCAGAGCTTCGAACACTTCCGCCAGGTGTTTCAGATGGTCCTCGTAGGTCTTGGAATAGATGATGACATCGTCCAGGTATAACAGGACCGTCTCAAAGTTTTGGTGTCCCAGACAGCATTCCATCAATCGCTGCAAGGTTCCTGGTGCGTTGCAGAGTCCGAACGGCAAGCAGGTAAACTCGCTAAGTCCCATCGGGGTGGTGAATGCGGTCTTCTCCCGGTCCGCCTCTGCTACAGGAACCTGCCAGTACCCGCTAGTGAGATCCAAGGTGGAGAAGAAGTTAGCAGATTTTAAAGCAGCCAAAGACTCCTCTATTCTTGGTAAGGGGTACGCATCTTTGTGTGTGATACGGTTAATTTTCCGGTAATCTACACACATTCTCATGGTGTTGTCTTTCTTTTTGACCAAGACTAGTGGAGCTGCCCAGGGGCTACAGCTATCCCTGATTACCCCAGCCTCCTTCATGTCTCTAAGCATCCCCTTGGCGTGTTGGTAGTGTGCAGGGGGTACGGGTCGATACCTCTCTTTTATGGGAGGATGGTCTCCCGTGGGGATGTGGTGTTCTACCCCCTTGGCTCGCCCAAAGTCTAACGGGTGTTTACTAAACACTCTCTCGTACTCTCGAACCACCCGGTAGACTCCCTGTTTCTGGTGGGAGGGAGTGGAGTCAGTACCCAAATGTAGTTGCTGACACCAATCCTCCATTATTTTCGTAGAGCCGTTACCTTCCTCCGGGTGAGATGGAGGCAAGGGTTCCACAGACTGTATAGAATTTTGGTTGATGGTATACAATTTGGCTAGCGTAGCATACCGGGGCAGGTACACTTCCCTTTTCCCGATGTTTATTATGCGAACGGGCACCCTCCCATGGCGTACATCAACCACCCCCCGTGCTGTCAAAATGGTGGGCCTACTGTCTGAGTAGACGGGTTCTACCATTGCTTGGTAGTCTCTACCTCTTAGACCAATAGCTGCCCGGCACCAAATCATCATTTCACTTTTTGGGGGCATGGCAATAGGGAAAGGGTCACACATTCTCACGCTTCCAATCTCACCACCGGAGAGTTCCACCTGTTGCCGTCGCATCAGTGCCGGATCTCTTTTTGGAGCACTCGTTGCTGGCCGGAGCTGGCGTTCTTGGCAACCTGCTGTAAAATGAAAATCACCTCTGCAAGACAATTTTCAATCACATTAGTTCCTAGAGTTATCTTTGGGTGACTCTCGCGCTTGTCAATGTCTACAATGATCAGTCCCTGTGCTGCCAGTTCGACTCTACCGATTTTAATGGTCATTTCCTTAAATCCGATCTGTGGCACGGGCTGACCATTACTGGCGATGATACTCAAGTCGTCGTCTGGATAGCGGGTTATATCCGAGTCATTCCAGTACTGCTTGAAGAGCACGTACGGGATGGTGGTGACCTGTGACCCGGTGTCAAGTAGGGCACTCATAGGAATGCCATCCAGTACCACAGGCAAGACTGGACGTCCTCCCACATATTTGTCACGCCAGTTCGATGGGCCTGGTGATCTTATTCCTGGGGGTTGGCCCTCTACCCCAGGTTGTGCCAGTTTAAAGGACAGTACCTTGCCATATGTCCGGGTTGATTGCAGCGGCGGCAGATGGGTTGTCCGTCCTCGTTGTATCGGTCGCTGGGTCTTCCTCTGGCCGGTGGGGTCCTCCTTGGTCGACGCCACGGGATGTCCTCCGGTCCAGATGCCAGCTGGATCTTCCCTGGAGCAGAAACCTGTAAAGACTGCACAGTTCGGGTTAGCGCAGCAACGCTTTTAGCTAGCTCTTGGACCTGATGGTGCAGGTCTGGAGCCGGGTTATTGTTCAAAGCCTGCGCATCAGCCCCCACAGGCCCTGCCGACAAGGGCGCCGCCTCCTGGTGGTAAGTGGTAGTAGGGCGCCTGTGGGTCACAACGCCACCCGGTGACGGTTCTCGGAGCACCCGGATGGCTCTGTCCTTGAACTGTGCAAAGTCCAGATGAGGATCCTGTAAGGCCATTGCCCGCAACTGGGTTCGGTGGGCATTGCAATATAGTCCCTCTATAAATTGTTCAGTCAACAGCCTGTCCTCGTTTCCCACGCCGTCAGGGTCGGTCTGCTTAATGGCTCTCAGGGCCTCTTGTAGGTTTAGTGCATAGTCCCTTATACTCTCATGTGCTCGCTGCTTGCACCCGTAGAATCTAAGCTTAATCTCGGCTGAGGTGCGGGTATCAAAGGTGTCCTTCAGCCGGGTTAATATCCCTGCGACAGTCCTCCTCCCAGGTGGCCAGGACTTTACCTCCCTTTGGGCTGCCCCGGTTAGTTGGGCCACCAGGATGCTCACTTTTTGCTCTTCTGTGAGGGGGTACACCTGGAAGAGGCTATCCAGCTTTTCTTTAAAGTCATTCAGGGTATGTGACTCCCCTGAGTACTGGGGTAGCCAGGCTGCTCCCGGGATATAGGGCATGGTGAAAGGCATGACTGCAGCAGCGGTGGCGCTGGCGGGGGTTGAGGCAGTGAAGCTCTCCTCCGTATCCGACATCTTTCTCCCCCCCTAGTGGACCGTGGCCTACCTTGCGATGATCCTCTTCCGTAGGCCGCGGCTCCGCAGTGGATCGTCAGGGTCGAGGACCTTCCGTCGCGCTCCTGTGACGTCGGCGTCTGCTGGGCTCCTTCCAGGACCTTACGCAACGTCCGGACGTGAGGCGGGGCTTCAGTTCTCGCGCGCTTTCGGAGTCCACGCCCCTCTTCTTCCCGCGCGGCGTCTTCAAGATGGCGTCCAACGGC
The DNA here is from genome assembly GCF_046119375.1 of Phyllobates terribilis. Taxonomy (NCBI): domain Eukaryota; kingdom Metazoa; phylum Chordata; class Amphibia; order Anura; family Dendrobatidae; genus Phyllobates; species Phyllobates terribilis. Next base: position 257,460,741 of record NW_027362761.1, read on the forward strand.
GGGAAAACTCCACGGATGGCGGGAAGAAGGCAGAAGATGGCGCCGGATGGCGGGAAAACTTCCACGGATGGCGGGAATCTTCACCACTGGTAAGTTTGAACAGTCTTTTTCAGGCACGCAGTACCCGGTGGTTGCGGGCACGAAATCCTGCCGACTACGCCAAAAGTTGACGCGCTCCCTGGGCCATGTTCAAGGGATACCCGGAGCCGGATCTGGATAGGGGTAGTAGTCCTTGTGGCGGTGACCCGGTCCGTGCCCAGGGTGTCAGACTAAGTGGCGGTGTATTAGCAGTAGATGTTGGACGACTACGCCACCCGTTGAATGCAGCTATGGAGCTGCCGCTGCAGGGCAGACCGCTGAGGCCGGTGGAAGGGTTGTGCAGCGTGGATGGGATAACCCCCAACGGGAGGGGTATGGCCTCAGGGCAGCCGACATGGATGATGGGGGTAGCAGGAACCACTCAGAGACGATGCGGTGTAGTTCAGGGTCTTTACTGGTGACAAAGATAGACCCTCCCGGAGTACTGGCTAGCGATTGGGGCCTGGTCAGTCCTTGAGCAGATGGGATCTCCCCTGGCCAGGCGGAGTTGTAGGCCTCCCCAACTAATTGTACTCTTCTGGCTACCTTGCTAGAGGCGGGTAAAAGTAGCCCACGTCCCTGAGTGTACCGTGTGGTGCTCACCCGTATGGCCGGTGACTCGGGGCCTTCTAGTGGCTTCCGCTCCACGACGGCGGTGCTGGTCCCACGCGTGTGACCGTGCCTTCGGGTTTCTTGGCCAGAGGACCTGAAATCCCCTGCCGGTCGGTTTCTGCTGCTGGGTAAGGATTAGTCCCCACAGCCTCGGACTCCGGGTCCGGTGGTAACTCTTCAATCAGGGCGAGCTCTTCAGCTGCCAGCCCCTGATTCCTTGTAGCACTGCTCCCACTGAGCTCCTGATCTTTCTTTCCTATAGCTGCTCCTCTTCTTAACTCTACTCTTCTTAACTAACTAACCCTGCCTCAGCCCCAGTTTTATATAGGGGAAGTTCTTCCCCTCCCAGGACTGGGCAGGAGGTGTGGCATGCATAGGATTCCTGACCAAGAGACCTCCCACCTGCTCTCAGACGTAATATCTCTATCACTGTGGCAACCAGACCCCTGGGGTGTCACAGTCGTAACCCATGTTTATACACAGGCGGCGTACACAGAAGAAGTCATAGCTTTTTTTTAGAAGCGATAGTTCAAAATTGATTCCTGTTTTGAGAGTAGCAACAGGTTTGTTGTTTGGAAAATGGAGTAACAATAGCTTCTAACAACCCTTCCAAAAATTATCGCTTTTTGGGGAGCAGCAATAGGTTTGCTGTTTGGAAAGTGAAAAAACAATGGCTTTATAAAAAGCCATCCAAAAAAATTCCCTCATTTGGGCTCAGCAACAGTTTAATGTTTGGAAAATAAAGAAACAGGAGCTTCTTAACAAGCCATTCAAAGCTATGTCTGTTTGGGAGCCACAACAGCCTTGCTATTTGAAAAATAAAGAAGCAATAGCTTATTCAAAAACTATGCAAAATTTTTCCATTTTTGAGTGCAGTTTTTAGTATAGTTATGTGTGGTTCTCTTTTAGCAGTGGCAGCAACCTCACAGTATAGAATATGATGGGATAAGGCAAGGAGATGTTAAGGTTTATAGTGCAAACACATGCAGCACCAGCAACAGCACAATATAAATGTAATATGATTGATAGAAGATATGTGGCTGTCTATTGACACTGGCTGTGGAAGCAACAATAACCGCAAAGTGATGAAGATGATGGGACAAGCAAGGAGATATCTATCTATGTGGGGCCAGTCCTTACTGCCCCAGCAGCAGCACAGTATAAATATACCATAATGGTCAGACAGGAGATGTTTGGTTGTGAGGGTCATTAGTGCTAAACAGAAACTGTTGCAGAACAGTATAGAACATAATGGAAAGGCAGGCAAATGTTACAGCCAATCTAAGCATTGGTAGGTGAATGAAAATTGGCACTGATACGTTACTGATTAGTTTTGACAATCTTAAGATTGTATCATATAGAAGGGTAATCTGGTTGGTTTAGGTGTGACAAAGCCACCTACTGTGCTGAATACCCTCTGTGACAGAATACTGAAAGCAGGACAAGCCTGTACAACATGGTAAACCATGCTAAATTTTGACATTGGTCTAATCTGCAGACACAGAATCCATGGGATCAAGGCTCAGAATATCTTCTGGAATATGTACACAGTCCGGGTATGAATGAACTTGGCTATTCAGGTGGTGTGTCTTTGCTTGTTGATATGTGTCAGGTTGGCAAAGCGGCTGATCAAACATCTGGTCCATTATGTCATATATATTGTAATTTGTGCTGCGCCACTTGCATCATAGTGCATCACAGACATTGGTGCGTTGGCTCTTGCGGAAGTAAAGAAAGGTCCTTTGGTCAGACATGCAATCAGAAGGTGGCTACTCCGCAAAAGCCAAGCAGGGAACATAGCTTATTCTGGCAATGTGCCACAAAAATTTCCTCATTTTGTGCATCTTTCCATTATCATCAGCACTACTAGTGAGCCCTGTTGATTCTCTCTTCACAACTTGTTTTAACGGTTGACCGTCATGGTCAGCGTTGTCGGTATCATCAGTTTCACACTGACTGTCAGCCTTATTCCCTGCCTGTATAACCAAGAACTGGATAAAAAAAAACTATACTACCATAAATAAATAATAATACACTTTGATAGAGTTCCAAAAATCAGTTATGAACCTATAAATAACTCATCAAGATTTATCCTGGGTAGAAAGATGTGGAGGAAAAAGTGGCCTTTCCAAACACATCACTGTTGTGTACAACAAGAACTTTGATTCCATAACAGTTACACCTGTAGAGCAAATTCCACCACTCACCAAGAACAGAAAATCGGTCTTCAATACGAAAGAATCCTACTGGATCTATAGACTGGGCAGTCTGTATCCAGATGGATTAAACCAGACAGTTGAGACAGTATAAGAGATATGTAGCTAGCTGAATAACACAACTTTTTCCATGGCAATTAACATCATGATACTTTTAGTAAAGTCCTGTATCAGAAATAGGGACCAGGGGCATCTTTCTGGCAATCCCCAATATCTCTCAAATACATCATGTGTCTTTGACTAGTTTGTCTCAATTGACCTCTTTCTCATATAATCTGTTCATATGTGCAAATCATTCCATCTGAGAATTAACATTTTCATTGTTGTGGCAAGTAACATCAATACACGGATCATTGGTTTTCATCCCCCCCTACAATTTACCCATTTACATTCAATTCATCACCAGCACATACATATATTTTAATCAATATAGATCCAAAATTCATGAGACAATCGAAATTATACCATCAAATCACTTTACTTCATTTTTATTAACACATGCCCCAATTATTATCCAGCAGATGCTAAAGCATCATATTATATCCGAGATACAATCCATATGTATGTATATATGTACATATATATATATATATATGTGTGTGTGTATGTGTGTATATATGTATATATATATGTGTGTGGGGGGATCAACCCAAAGAAAAAATATAAGCAATTTGACACATCAAACTACAATTTGTATCACAATAGCATTCACCGCTCCGGTTCGGGGCCGCTCCGTGGACTGCGGCGGAGGGGTGAGACTACAGGAGTGAGCATGCATCTATGTGTCGGTCTGGGATTTTTTTTTATTGTTTTTTTTTCCCCAAAAATGTTTTTTTTTTTTTTTTTTGCTGCCCATCACATCAATCCAATGCCTCTCTAAATAAATTTTTAGATTTCTTGTAGGAACTCTACACAGTAGATAATTATAGACATTTGGTTAACATAGGCTTCCAGCTCACATTTGGGTGATGATTTTTAAAATTTGAGCAATGACACTATTGGTAAGAAATATATGTATACAAAAGTCCACCTATATTAATCAATTAGACTCCAGATTCCACAACAGAGAGAAAGAGTAGATTTGAGTTGGGTGTTACCTCTGAGGGTGACCCCACCCACAAGTAAAGATGCTGGGTATAAAAGTTCAGTCAAACCTAAGGTCTCATACATATCTGATGAAGGCTCTATGAGCAGAAACTCGTTGTGTGATCCTTTTTAAAGACGCCCTTCTCCCTTCCCTTTTTTGTACATCCATGTCCCTTATGTGTATTCACGGTTTTATGATTTTTTAATAAACCTACAAATATGAATCCCCTTTGGAATATCCTCCATGTGATTGCACCACATTTGGAAGATTCAACAATTTTTTGGTTACTCTTTCTTCCACGGGAGCACCTCCAAAATCCATTTGTCTCAACAAGATTTATGATAATGAAAAATACTAAAAATATTTATACAAAAAATAAATATAAAATACAGTTATGGCCAAAAGTGCTGGCACCCTTGAAATTGTTCCAAAAAATAAAGTTATTCTCCCAGAAAATTATTGCAATTACACATGTTTTGTTATACACATGTTTATTTCCTTTGTGTGTATTGGAACAGCACAGAAGAAAAAAAAGACATATTGGACATCATTTCAAATAAATCAACTTCTCCCCTATTTATCTGGTTTTAGGTGTGATTTTTATATTGACCACACCTGTTACTTGTCACCAGTGACTTTGAAAAGAGCATCACATGCTAGAAACAATGTAATTTAAGCACAATTTTGGAAAGGTGCCAACATTTTTGCCTGGCCCATTTTTGGAGTTTTGTGTGAAATTATGTCCAATTTGCCTTTTTTACTCTGTTTCTTTGTGTTGTTTCAATATACACAAAGGAAATAAACAGGTGTAAAACAAAGCACATGTAATTGAAATAGTTTTCTGGGAGAAATACTTCATTTTCTGTAACAATTTCAATGGTGACAAAATTTTCAGCCATGATTGTATAAAAACACCCCATAAAACCCAGAAAAAAAGGACAGTGTGGTCAGAGGTGAATCACATTATTAAAACCAAATATGAAATGAATAATAAAACGTAATGTCTTTATAAAGAAAAACAAGAGGGAGAGGGGAGAAAATCCCTGCACAGAATAATAAATATTCAGGGAATCAAAGATATGATTGACTAGAAGAAAATATAAACACTTTGTTTCAGACAATATAATCCAAATAACAATTAATACCACAATGGAAACCACTGATTATATTAAAGTGCAGTAGTGCAGGGACCCCTTACCCACCAGCAGACCCAATAGTCAATGTACCAAAGTAACAGACCACACTGCTCCCCCACCCCGATGCGTGTTTTGCGTTAGCTTCATCAGGTGACACTGGGCACCGCAAAACACGTCTGCAAATTGACATTCTGGTTTTGCTTTTATCGTAAGTCATATGTCAAAGCTTGTTAAAGGGTTAATATTGACTTTTAAGTCCTCTTCCTCTCTGAAGGGACAATTTGCATATTTAATTTCCCAGAGGAAAATTGCATGATTTATAAGTCTTAAAAATAATTAAAATAAAAATGATTAAATAAAATGTGCACACATATTTGTGTTCTAATAACTAGTGATGAGCGAGCACTAAAATGCTCGAAGCTCGAGTCGAGCACATTGGAATGCTCGGGTGATCAACCCGAGCAATGAGCCCAATGTAAGTCTATGGGAAACTCGAGCATTTTTCTGGCAGTCCCCACCGGCGGTCTGCAGAAGGTCAAAAATTGCCCAAATCGATGGGAACAGTGCTCAATTAAACATCAGGCAGGCAGAATATATAGGCAGACAGGCAGGCAGGGTATATAGGAGGGTGCATGAAAAACATAGCAGGGCAATTGGAACACACTAGTGCCCTCCGATTTTCTTGCACCTGTCTCTTTAAAAAAGCCAGCCGGCAATTCATCAGTGGCATACACCGGTACCTGACAATTTAGAACAGAAAGAATAGAGCATCACACATAGATTAGATAGATAGAAACATGTCAGTCACATATATAATAAGTACAGTGACAGTGTTGGTTACTGTACTTGTCATTTAGTGTTAAAATAAAGGATTTATTAAATAAAAAATTGGCGTGGGGTTCCCCATAATTTTAGTCTCTAGCGGAGGTTAAGCAGACGGCTGGGGCAGATGTTTGAAGCCTGGGAAGGGGGTAATACCCACAGAGCTTCCCTGGCTACTAATATCAGCCCCCAGCTGAATACCTAGCCTTTACTAGCTATTAAAATGGGGGACCCCCCCAAAAAATGACGTGGGGTCCCCCCTATTTTAATAGCTAGCAAAGGCTAGGCAGACAGCTGGGGGCTGATATTAATAACCCAGGAAGGGTGCCATGAATATTGGCCCCCTCCCAGGCTAGAAACACCAGCTGTCAGCCACCCCAGAAATGGTGCATTCATAGGATGCGCCAATTCTGGCACTTAGCCTCGCTCTTTCCACTGCCCTGTAGCGGTGGCAGTGGGGTAATAGGGTTGGGGTTGATGTCAGCTTATAATGCCAGCTGACATCAAGCCCAGGTTAGTAATGGAAAGGCATCTATAAGACACCCCCATTACTAACCCCATAGTGAAAGTGAAAAAAAAACACAAACAGAATAAAGTCCTTTAATTGAAATAAAGACACAATTCTTTATTGTTCTAAATTAAACTCTACTTACCGTCATGCCCTTTCCAGCTGAAGCCAACGATCTCCTGCAATAAAAGTAAAATAATAAACCAACCTCATCCTTACCTTTCCATGGTTCCCAGGACAGCTTCAGCTCTGCTACATTGACATGACAGGCTGGATCACAGCAGAACGCTGCCATCCAGCTTGCCATGCCGCAGACACTGAGAAGCTCCTCAGTGAAGCTCTTCAGTGTCTGGCTGTGACGGCATCCAGATGAGCCGAGTTCATGTCCAATGAACTCAGCTCATATCATGCACGTTACTGACAGCGTGGGAGAATTCTCCTGTACATGCAGTGCCGGCAAATGACGTCACCGCTTGACCAGGAGAATTCTCCCACGCTGGGATTGCATTGAGATGGCAGGCTGGATGGTAGCAGAACGCTGCCATCCAGCTTGTCATGCTTCAGAGACACTGCAGAGCGCAAGCATGCCAGTGCTTCGCAGTGTCTCTGAAGGATGACATGCTGTATGACAGCATTCTGCTACCATCCAGCCTGCCATCTCAATGCAGTCCCAGAGTGGGAGAATTCTCCTGCTCAAGTGGTGACGTCATTTGCCGGCACCGCATGCGCAGGAGAATTCTCCCATGCTGTCAGTGACGTGCATGAGGTGAGCTGAGTTCATTGGACATGAACTCGGCTCATCTGGATGCCATCACAGCCAGACACTGAGGAGCTTCACTGAGGAGCTTCTCAGTGTCTGTGGCATGGTAAGCTGGATGACAGCGTTCTGCTGCGATCCAGCCTGTCATGTCAATGTAGCAGAGCTGAAGTCGTCCTGGGAACCATGAAAAGGTACTAACCTGGGCTTGATGTCAGCTGGCATCATAAGCTGACATCAGCCCCAACCCTGTTACCCCACTGCCACCACTACAGGGCAGTGGGAAGAGCGAGGCTAAGTGCCAGAAGTGGTGCATCCAAGAATGCGCCATTTCTGGGGCAGCTGATGGCTGGTGTTTCTAGCCTGGGAGGGGGCCAATATTCATGGCACCCTTCCTGGGCTATTAATATCAGCCCCCAGCCTTTGCTAGCTATTAAAATAGGGGGGACCCCACGTCATTTTTTTTTGGGTCCCCCATTTTAATAGCTAGTAAAGGCTAGGTATTCAGCTGGGGGCTGATATTAGTAGCCTGGGAATCTCCGTGGGTATTACCCCCTTCCCAGGCTTCAAACATCTGCCCCAGTCGTCTGCTTAACCTCCGCTGGAGACTAAAATTACGGGGAACCCCACGCCAATTTTTTTTTTAATAAATCCTTTATTTTAACACTAAATGACAAGTACAGTAACCAACACTGTCACTGTACTTATTATATATGTGACTGACATGTTTCTATCTATCTAATCTATGTGTGATGCTCTAATCTTTCTGTTCTAAATTGTCGGGTACCGGTGTATGCCTCTGATGAATTGCCGGCTTTTTATGTTTCACTATGAGCACTGTTCCCATCGATTTGGGCAATCACTGTAATGCCACAACCACCATGGCTGTGACATTACAGTGAGTGGCAGACAATCCCTGCATGATTGGTGCTCTAAATAGCGCCAAACATGCAGGACGGGGACCCGAGCTCCCGCCCGAGCATCGCGCAAGTACTCGGCGAGCTTCGAGCACTGAGATGCTCGGGCAAGTACCGAGCAGTGGAGAGCATGCTCGCTCATCACTACTAATAACATCTACAAATGTGCAAGTGGTAGACTATGTTACTACAGAAAAACAATTATGAAATGTACCTTTTTATATTCAGAAAGTACAAATAGAGAGATCAGGAAATTATTAATTAAATCACAAACACTAAATCTGCTCAAAATATTTTCAATTTTTTCTTCTGGTAAATGAATATACATATGGACCATTTCCTTATCTTTTAACTGGCCTTAAATTAACATAGTGTTATTGTGTTGGTTATATAGGGTTGTTATGTTGGTTATTTCAGTATAGCGGAAATTCCGTGACAATAGAATAAGAGATGTAAACGTTTAAACTTTCAGTAATGAGACTAATTAATGCCAACCTCCAACATCTAAGTGTATTTTGAAAACTTTCATCTCCCATCCCTTAACAATCAGTAACTCGAAAACCTTAACTTTGATGATGTCTGAAGTGCTATTTGTATTCTTAAATCAGTTTAAATGGAATCTGTCAGCAGTTTTTTTTTATACCTCATCTTATAGCAATGTAATGTAGGCAAAGAGAAGCTGAATCCAATGATATATCACTTAGATTACTGGGTGCAGCAATTCTGACACAATCAGAACTTTAAGAATTGGAATGAAGCAGAACTGAGAAAACTAACCCCGCTGTCCATATACAAAATCCATAGGCAGTGAGGTGCTTATTATAGGGACTAATGTAGTCCAGCAATGTTAATCTCTTAGTGATAAATTCTTCATAGATAGTAAAAAACAGCGCGCACTTTGACAAGTGACACATCCCTGAATTCTGTGTTTCAGCATCTATCTCTTGCTGTCTTTACATAGCAAAAACCTGCAGACTGATTCCTTTTAAGCTCCAGATCCTAATGGTTTTGTCCGCAAATATTTTATGACAGTTTGTATTGAACTGTACCCATACTTATGCTTTGTCTTAAAGGGAACGTGTTAACAGGATTTAGCACTATAAAGGTATGGCCATAATGGCACTATTACACTGATTAAATTGATAACTTTGTCAATGGAATCCGACCAGTGGGTTTTTCTTAATTATGGTTTTAAGTTTTGTTATGATGGCGTTTTCTGTGCATTGGGATGGGCCTAGGGGGGAGGGTTTGATATTCTTCTGCCCTCCTGTGTTTCTACAGGTCATGATTAATCAGTGAACTGCCTACGTTTTGAATTGAGATCTCGGTTCAAATCTCAATTTGCGCATGCGCCATGACTCCGGCGCTATTTTATTGAAGACCAGTCATGGAATCTCACATTGCGCACTTAATGACTAAGCATATGCTCCATCTCTCTACTTATTGATTATAGGACTTCTAGAAAAAGCCAAGATGTTCTTGGCTATCTAAAGCAGTCCTATAAACAGTACAGTTGGGTAAAAAGATTTGCATAACCTGAGTCCAGCTGCAACATTGTTAGTACGTGGAAGCCAGACCAGAGCCTTAAAAACCTCCTCTTACCTGCTAGCATCCCCAGTGTCTTTTCTGATTATTAGGCCCAGTACTTTGTCTTGCATTCATTATGCTGCAATGATGACCTTGCGCTAGGCCAACTATTCAGAAGAGGCTCAGAGAAGACTGACAGGTAGGAGGAGCTTTACAGAGCTCTGGTCAGGTAGCCATGGCCTACAGACATGGTTGTGGGACTGGGGTCCTGCTCATGTTTTTACTCAACTCTCATAGACAATGAATAAAGCAAAGGTAAGAAATTGGAACTACAATTCTATTTGAAAGTGGCATTTCGTCACAGTGTCAACCTGTAAGTTGCAGTGACATGCAAGTGATAGTTTATCCAGCAGGTTTGAATTTCATTGTTGGGGCCATTTGCATGTTGAGAAGCAATCACATTTTCTTTCATTATGTTGCAATGTACCATTGTTGTCCTGTGGTTTTTGAATATGTATTGTGGCCAAAGTCACAATTTAGCCCAATCTATTTAGAAAAAGAAAGAAATGGAGATATTTAATTTTAAAAATTTCAAGCATATCACAAAGTCTGTATTACAGAACAACGTAAGTGCTGGTGGTAAATCAATCCTTCAAAGGTGGAATCTCATCTATTCTTATAACCTTTATTACAAAACTCATTATTATTACCCTTCACACCTACTGCTAACATAAAGTAACAGCTCCCCACAATACGCAATGATATAACAAATTCTCTCATCTTTATCAGAATAAACAATTCCACAAAAGTAAAAAAAAACAGCATTGTGTCTGTAACTAGCAACATCTGAAAACTCTAATCCATTTGCACACAAGTGGTTCTCTATTCAGCCTCTATTCAGATTCAGTATTTCACACATTTTTAGATTTTTTAGGCTTTCAAAAATACCTCAAAATTTGGTCCTCCTACCATAAACCATAAACTTTCTTGAGATCCCTCTTGATGTTCTGTACATTATTACCTTACTATTAGGGATGAGCGAACCCGAACTGTAAAGAACGTAAGTGCTGGTGGTAAATCAATTCTTCAAAGATAGAATCTCATATATTCTTACAACCTTTATTAAAAACACATTAATGTTATCCTTTTCACCTACTACTACTTACTACTAGTATAAGGTAATAGCCACCACAATAAGCAATGATATAACAAATTCCCTTATCTTGAACAGGAAAAACAATTCCACAAAAGTTCAAAAGACCAGCATTGTGTCTGTAACTAGTAACTCCTGAAAACTGTAACCCATTTGCACACAAGCGGCTATCATTTCATAAAAAAGCCTCGATTCAGATTCAATATTTAACACATTTTGAGATTTTTCACAAATATCTCCAAATTAGGTTGTCCTGATAAACAAACTATGAACTTTCTTGATATCCATCTTGATGTTCTGTAAGTGTAAATACTTTTATGCCAAAAATGACAAAAGTATTCTCGGAGTGATACCTTTATTGCCTAACCAGAAAAAAAAATATATATATGCAAGCGTTCAGAGCACAGAGGCTCCTTCATCAGGCAAGATTACAAATGAATTCATAAGACAAAAGGCACGACATTTGAGAGATGTTACAAGACATTTGTTCATGAAGTGTAAGTTGTAATGCGTCCTACTGATAAGTTAGGGAGATCAAATTAGTTTCTTTTTTGTTGCAAAATGAGAGGCCTTGGGAATGCTTAATTATCTGGAGGTGTGAATTGTGTCCATGTAGTGAGTAGTGTTGAGCCACCCCCGTAGTGTTCGAGTTCGGTTCTGTTCGTCCAACACCCATGTGTTCGCCGAACTGTTCGTCGAACACCTTCGAACACCATTAAAACCAATGGCAGGCAAACAAAAACACATAGAAGCAAATAGAAAACACCTTCAAAGGTGTCCAAAAGCTGACAAACTGCTCAGAAGACACAACTAACACATGGAAAAGTGACAAGTACATATAGTCATGCGAAAAGAAAAGAGGTGGAGGAGTAAAAGGAGGGGGAGACACAGATATAGGCATGTCATGCCCTTCTAAAATCCAAAAAGTGAGAAGCCGACACGGCCAGTCCGCTCCTGCCCGTGCCACCTCCGTGTCGCCGGGTTTGTGCCAGAGCCGCGGTGAACCCTGACGGCCAGCCCCCCTCTCCCAATACTGGTGCCTGTCCGCTGGTGGGTCGAGCGAGCCCCCCTGTGGTGGAGGCAGCTCTAAGCTTTTTAATTTAAATTGTCTCTCTAATTTGAATGAATACACTTTAAATCCATTTACAAGGATCTATTGGAGGGCAAGTCTCATGCCAGCAGCCGCGTAATTCCAGCTCCAGTAGCGTCCACTAAAGCTGCTGCAGTTAAAAAGCTTTTATAAGGATCGAGCTCGGCTGTCCACCGCAAGGCATCCTACTGCCAGTCCCAGCCCCTATGTCTTGGGGTGCCTCCTGATGCTCCTCACGGAGTATCCCGTGGTCCCGAAGCATTTCCTTTGAAAAGATTAAGTGTCCAAACTACAGGTGGTGTAGCTTGCTTAACAGCCGGGATAATCCGCTGACTAGCAGACACTGCTACTAGGCACAAAGTATTTCCTGGGCTAGATGCAGTTAAAAATTTGTAATTAGATACTCTCGTTGGATGCTGAGAAAGCATTCCATAGAGTCTCCTGGCACGCCATATATGATTCTCTTAAAAAGCTTGGGGTAGGGGTCTAGGGGACCCTTTTATAGCCAAAATCACGGCCCTGTATCGCAATACGTCACCTAGGCTGAAGATAAATGGAACTGTAGCACCCTGAGGGCTCGGTTGCTACAGAGGTATTGCACCTCACCCAGAGGTGTGATATCTCACTCTCAGGTAAGGATGGAGTGTGGATCAGGACCCGACACCTGCATGCATTACACCACATTGCCGTGGGGCAGGGCGACCAATATGCCCCTGAGATGGGCACAACAGTCCCTGTCCCTGGCTGGAGTGGGGGGAGGGAACACTGAGGAAGGGGAACCCTGTAGTGCAGGAGCAGGGAGGAAGCAGTTCCTGGGTGCATTGAGAAGGAAGTATAAAAGGTGGGCACCATCTTAGTTCAGTGCAGAGAAGTCTGAGCAGAAGTGACAGGGAGCAGGGGCTCTGCATGTGCTCTGCTCCGGAGGCGGGCCTAGTAACAGAGGCCCAGGCCTGGAAGAGGGAGAAGGAAGGAAGAGGAGCGGAGAAGGCTCCAGGAATGAGGAACGAAGGGATCCCAGGGGTGCGGACGGGTGAGTCGCCACCGCACGCCCGAATCCACCTGCGTGGAGGGGTCAGGCCAAAGGGGGAGACCGGTCCCCGAAACTAGTGGAGGCAGGAAACGACCCTCTGCTAGAAACCGGAGGCTGTGACATTTTATGTGGCGCAGCCCCTCGCTACACCCGCTAGGAAGGCACCACATAGGGTCAGGGAAACTGGCGCCAAGTTTACCAAGAGGAGGCCCGAGGCAGCCGGACAGAAGGGTTGGTAAGAAAGGCCAGACAAAGGACACACAAAGGGGGTCCTGTGAAGCGCTCCAAAGTTATCTGGGAGTTGTCTGAGCCCCTCACCTGGTAAGCACAGTATGACGTGGGCAGCCGTTACCTGCAGACGTGGTCTGGATAATAAGAACTGTGAGTAAAGGCCCTGGACTGCATCACTGACTCCGTGTCGTTACTGCTGCTGCCCTGCACCATCACCCCCATCCTCCGCATACACTGCCCTAAGGCTATACTCCTCCCGTGGGGAGTTATGCTACGCTCTGCTGCACCCACAACACCAGCCTCAGCGGTCTGCCCTGCAGCGGCGGTTCACTCTGACCGCAATCCACGGGTGGCGTAGTCGGACATTTAAACATCAAAACCACATAAATAGTTCCGCCACTGGTTTGACCGCCCTGAGCCACGGAACCGGGTCGCCGCCACGGAGACTACAACCACCAGCATCCACCAAAAAGGGTCCGGCTCCGGGTGTCCCAAGGCCCAGGGGGTGCATCAGAACATTTTCATCACCTTTCACAATCACCAATGGGACAAGGCAGGGATGTCCTCTGTCCCCTCTCTTATACATCCTAGTGATGGAGCACCTGCTCTCATCAATTCGCCATAACCCCAATATTAGGTGGATTGAGGTGGGAGGCACCAAGTACAAGTTCTCTCTATTTGCTGATGATGTCCTAGTATATATCACTCAATCACATATATCCATCCCTGCTGTTATGGCTGAAATAGATCACTTTGTTACATGGTCAAATTTTAAAATCAATGCAGCGAAGTCTGAGGCCCTCGATGTCTCCCTCCCCAAATCCATACAGGATTCCATCCAGTCCAACTTTCCCTTTGCCTGGCCCTTACAGGGTATCAAATACTTAGGAATTCCTATTCATAGAGACCTCTCCCATCTATGTTATCTTAATTTTGGGCCCTTTATTGAACAACTCCATACAGACCATGGTTGGCAAGTTAGAACTGTAAGATTCACTACGTGAACCACTGGTGTTTGATGGAAAAGCACATGTACACTGCGTTCCAAATTATTATGCAAAAAGTGTTTAGGAGTGATAAGGGAAGAATTTGTTTGTTTGTCAGTTAAACTCATTGATGGTGATGTGTGTCAGGGCTCTTTATATCACTGTAAGCAATTGCAGACACCTGTGCTAATTAGTTTGGCAGGTGTGTCCAATGAAAGGCAAGACTACTTAAGTCCCACATTATTAAGCAACCTACATTTTCTGCCAAAATGGGAAAGAAAAAGGATGTGTCGGCTGCTGAGAAGCAACAAATTGTGGAGTGTTTAGGTCAAGGCATGACTACAATCAACATTGTGCGATGATCAGGATGAAGTGTCTTGGCAATCAAGAAGTATGTAGCTGATTCACAGTACACACGTGTGCGTGCTGATAAGGGCAAATTGAGGACTCTTTCCTACAGGCAATTGCGTCAGGTTAAAAGAGCAGCGGCAAAAAGCCTTGTCATAGCAGCAGACAAGTTTTTGAAGCTGCTGGTGCCTCCACCGTCCCCCGAACAACAAGATGCAGGGTCCTTCAGAGGTTTGCAGCTGTGCATACGCCATCCTGTCGACCTCCTCTATCCACTTCACACAAGCAGAAACGGCTCCAGTGGGCCAAACATTACATGAAGACTGATTTCAAAACTGTTTTGTTCACGGATGAGTGCCGTGCAACGCTCGATGGTCTAGATGGATGGCGTGGAGGATGGCTGGTTGATGGACACCCCACGCAAACACGGCTACAGCGCCAACAAGGAGTAGGTGGAGTAATGTTTTGGGCAGGAATCATGGGGAGAGAGATTGTCGGCCCCTTTAGGATGCCTGAAGGTGTAAAGATGAACTCCATAATGTATGTGGAGTTTCTCAAACAGCACTTCCTGCCATGGTTCAAGAAGAAGAACCGTGTATTCCACAGCAAGATCATTTTTATGCATGATAATGCACCATCTCATGCTGCACATAAAACATCTGCATCTCTGGCTGATATGGGCATAAAAGGGGACAAACTTATGGTGTGAGCCCCCATGCTCCCCTGACCTCTACCCCATTCAGAACCTCTGGAGCATCATCCAAAGGAGTGTCTATGATGGCGGGAGGCAGTTCACATCTAAGCAACAGCTCTGGGAGGGTATTCTGTCCTCATGCAAAACAATTGAAGCAGAAACCATCCAAAACCTGACAAATTCAATGGACGAGAGAGTTCAGAAGCTCCTTTCGAACAAGGGGTCCTATGTGAAAATGTAACATCACCTAGAATAAAGTTTTGAGTTGAAAACTGTTTGATTTCAGTTTCTAATAACCTGCTAATGCTTATAATTTCAAAAATGACCATTTTTTTTGGTCTTTATTAAAATGAAAAAGGTTGATCGAAAAGTTTGGGGGATCTAAGAGTGTGGCAACCCAGTAGTCAGGATTACTTCGAATTCTGACAATATGAGGGTCATGTTGCAGGTAGTGCAGCAAGAAGGCACTTATGTGTCTTGCGCATCTCGGAGCCCCAAAATTATTTTCCGGGCTAGATGCAGCTAAAAATTATTAATAATTTTAAATCTGGTGGAGCTTAGTATAGATGGCCTAATAGAATCAGTGCTGCACACTGCTACAAAGCCCAAATTATTTTCCAGCCAAGGTACAGATAAACATGATTAGTAATTTTAAATCTGGTGGAGCTTAGTATAGATGGCCTAATAGAATCAGTACTGCACACTGCTACAAAGCCCAAATTATTTTCCAGCCAAGATACAGATAAACATGATTAGTAATTTTAAATCTGGTGGAGCTTATTATAGATGGCCTAATAGAATCAGTGCTGCACACTGCTACAAAGCCCAAATTATTTTCCAGCCAAGATACAAATAAACATGATTAGTAATTTGAAAGCTTAAAACGGTTGGTGAGGTGATTTTAACCAATCATCAAGCTTTTACTCTCCCCAGGATGACACAGGGGTAGAAAAGTCGTTTCGGATCCATGATTTGTTCATCTTTATGAACGTGAGTCTGTCTACATTATCAGTGGAGAGCCGCGTGCGCTTATCTGTCAGCACACCACCAGAAGCGCTGAACACGCGTAAAGACAGAACGCTGGCTGCGGGGCATGACAAGTTCTCCAAGGCGTAAGTGGCTAGGTCCGGCCATTTATCCAGATTGGAAGCCCAAAAAGAGCAAGGGTCCAGTGACACAGTCATGGCTTCAATGTTTACTTGGAGATACTCCTGTACCATCGTCTCTAGGCGTTGACTATGTGTCAGACTTCTTGTCTCCTGTGGCCTTGCAAAGGATGGGCTAAAAAGTGGTGAAATGATTCCGCAAAATTGATGTTACCAGCAGATACTGTGTTTCTGTTACGGTTTGAGTGCTGAACACTCGACGGTCCCACGGTTGGCAAGTTGGAACTGTGAGATTCACTACGTGCACCACTGGTGTTTTGTGGAAAAGCACATGTAAGATTCTGCAACAGTCTCTGCTGATACTCCTGCATGCGTGCATCCCTTTCTATGGCAGGAATAATTTCTGCAAATTTACTTTTGTACCGGGGATCTAACAGTGTGGCAACCCAGTAGTCAGGATTATTTCTAATTCTCACAATTCGAGGGTCATGTTGCAGGTAGTGCAGCAAGAAGGCACTCATGTGTGTTGCGCATTCAGGAGCACCAAGACCCTGTTGTGTTGGTGGCGAGGTAACAATCATGCTTCCTTCCTCTGTCCTCTCCCCCCAACCTCGCACAACAGAAATGTGATCAAGGTCTCCCTCATCTGATGAGTCTTCCATCAGTTCGTCCTCCACTTCATCCTGGGCTCCTGCACCTTCCTCACTAGTTTGGCTGCTACCATGCGCCCTGGTAAAACCATCTCCCCCCACCCTCACATGCCTGCTGCCTTGGTGCTGCCGACCGTCTGGACCTTGCAGATGTTAGCCCTTCCGCATACAACTCCTCCTCCTCTACTTCCTCCACCTCCTCTTGTACCACCACCTGACTCCGAATTCTGTTTAACATGTGCTCCAGCATGTAAATCACCGGAATAGTCATGCTGATAATGGCATCGTCAGCACTAAACATCTTCGTCGCCATTTCAAAACTGTGCAGAAGGGTGCATAGGTCCCTGATCTGAGACCACTCCTCCAGCGTGATTTTCCCCACCTCTGGTTCTCGTTGGCCCAGGCTATACGTCAGAACGTATTGCACCAGGGCTTGTCGGTGCTGCCACAGTCGCTGCAACATGTGCAGAGTTGAATTCCACCGGGTAGGCACATCGCATTTTAGCCGGTGAAGTGGCAGGCCCAACGACTTCTGTAGAGATGTAAGTCGCTGAGCTGCGGGATGCGAACGGCGGAAGTGAGCACACAGCGACCGTGCCCTCTGCAGAAGGCCATCTAGTCCGGGATAGTGGGCTAAAAATTGCTGGACAACCAGGTTCAACACGTGAGCCATACAAGGCACGTGTGTGACATTGCCCCGGCGAAGGGCCGCACCCAGGTTTGCAGCATTGTCGCACACGGCCTTCCCTGGTTTCAGGTCCAGTGGAGACAACCATTCATGAAATTGGTTCTCCAGAGCTGACCACAACTCCTCAGCTGTGTGACTCACATTTCCCAGACATTTCAAAGTAAAAACCGCCTGATGACGTTGAGCCCTACTGCCAGCATAGTAAGGAGGTGTGCAGGATCCCTTCTGCGCAGTTAGAAAGCTTGTGGCATGACCAGACAGGCTTTGGGTGCAGGTGGAGGACCGAGAGAAGGTTGAGGAGGCAGAAGCAGTGGAGGAACTATGAGATAAAGAGGATTGACGCACAACTCGTGGGGACGGCAAGACTTGGACAGCAGCCCCTTGTCCTGCTGTCACCATAGTTACCCAGTGCCCAGTCAGCGACATGGAACGCCCCTGTCCAAGTGTCTGTGGTGAAATGCACCCTGTCACACACAGAGTTTCTCAAAGAAGCGGGGATGTTGTGTGCGACATGCTGGTGGAGCGCAGGCACACCTTTCTTTGAGAAGTAGTGCCGACTGGGCATCTGGTACTGGGGCACTGCGACGGACATAAGGTCTCGAAAATCCTCTGTGTCCACCAGGCGGAAAGGCAGCATTTATGTAGCCAAGAGCTTACAGATGGTGAAATTCAACCTCTTAGCTTTCTCATGGCTAGGAGGAAATGGTCTTTTACTTGTCCACATCTGAGGGACCGAGGGCTGGCTATTGTGCTAAGACGGGGTTGATAAGGGTGTCCCCGGCAAACTGCCGGTCTGTGAGGAAGATGCAGGCGGACATGTTAGGTTGCCTTGATCCAAAGGTGGTGCTATCGATGTCGGACAGCGCTCAACACCAGCTGGTGTTACCACCTCCAAAGAAAATGATGACCTGCCAATCACGCTGGCTGTTGCGGGTAAAGAGGTGGCAGGTCTGCGCCCCAAAACAGGTGTGACTGCTGTCCCCCCAGTCACAGAGGATGAAGAGGCCGCGGATGCACAAGATATGGCAGACGGTGGTTGGCCCGGCCGGCTAGGCCGCATTGTAGCACAGTGAGCTTCCCACTGCAACTTATGCTTCATGTCCATGTGCCGGTTCATGCATGAAGTACTCAAACTATGTATTTTTTGGCCTCTACTTAGCTTTTGCTGACAAATGTTACAGATAACACGAGTTGGGTCATCTTTATCGATCTGAAAAAATGCCCAGGCTATGCAAGGCTTAGCACCCATGCGACCTGAAGAGCCACCACGACTTGTGGTGAGAGGCAGAGTTGTGTTTGAGGATGCAGTTGTTGACGTGCTTCCAGTACTACGTCTCTGTCCAGGAAGGCACAACCTGACCTCGTCGTCACTAGCATCCTCCTCCACCTCCTCTGCTGACCTCATCGACTGGCTGACTGTGGGTTGACAGTAAGTGGGATCTCCAACCTCATCATCATCACCCTGTGCGTTATCACACCCGTCGTCCTCAGAGCCAACCTGTTCCTGCCCTGACAAAAAACTAAAGTTGTCGCTCCAATCAGGTATTTGAGTCTCATCATCGTCTTCCTCATTGTCTCCACCAACAGGAGTTACAGTTTGGGAATGAGGGTCTACATTATGGTCAAAACCTTCTGCGTCTGGTCCTGGATCCGACTCCTAAAGATTCTGGGCATCAGTGCAGATCATTTCCTCGTCTGGATTCACAGAAGCGCTGGAGTCGACCTCTGATTCCCAGGCTATAGTATGAGTAAACAGCTCTGCAGACTCAACCATCTGTTCTACCTCATACTCAGACGGGCAGCTGGAGATTTGGGAGCTGTGAGGAAGCAAGTGCGATTGGGGTGACACCTTTGAGGACTGGAGTATTTGTGATGTTGAAGTTGATGTGGAGGAGAGCCCACTTAAAGGAACACTTGATATCCGTTGAAGCACCTGATGGAATTTGTAATGATTGGCGTGGCCGTAAGAAAGGGATCTTATCACATTGTCCGCTAAAAGAAGTAGACATTTTAGTTTGGCTGGAAGATGGTCTTTCTTCTGCAGATGTTACTGTTGCTTTTACACCTACCCCACGGACACAACCTTTTTTCCCCTTCCCAACACGCCTATTCCCCTTTCCACCAGCAGCAGGCCTTTTTCCACTCATTTTGGTGGTTAACTAATTCACAACTCTGGAGTTGTTTGCACAAAAAAACAATGGATGGGAACCGAGCAGAGCTGAGTGGCCAAACTGTGGTATTAGGCCAAAACTATTGGCTGGGTTAGATGCAGAAAAAAATTATATTCAATTTGCAACCTGATGGAGGTCAGTATAGATGGACTAATAGAACAAGTCCCACACACAGCTAGAAGCCCAAATATTTTTTCAGAGGTAGATGCAGAAAAAAATTATATTCAGTTTGCAACCTGATGGAGGTCAGTATAGATGGACTAATAGAACAAGTCCCACACACTGCTAGAAGGCCAAATATTTTTTCAGAGCTAGATGCAGAAAAAAATTATACTCAGTTTGCAACCTGATGGAGGTCAGTATAGATGGACTAAAAGAGAAAGTCCCACACACTGCTAGAAGGCCAAATATTTTTTCAGAGCTAGATGCAGACAAAAAATTATTTTGAATTTGCAACCTGATGGAGGTCAGTATAGATGGACTAATAGAGAAAGTCCCACACACTGCTAGAAGGCCAAATATTTTTTCAGAGCTAGATACAGACAAAACATTATTTTGAATTTGCAACGTGATGGAGGTCAGTATAGATGGACTAATAGAACAAGTCCCACACACTGCTAGAAGGCCAAATATTTTTTCAGAGCTAGATGCAGAAAAAAATTATATTCAATTTGCAACCTGATGGAGGTCAGTATAGATGGACTAATAGAATGATGCTATGCCCAAGAGATTTTTCTTCACTAGGTGCAGTAAAAAAATTGGTATTCTATACACAGGTGTTATATCTTGCAACACAGATTGGCTACTACACTGACTAACACACTCTGCAATAGGCCAAAAAGGATTAGCTTTGCTAGATTCAGCCAAATGCTGTGAAAAAAACTTGCACAGCACTGGCACAGACCTGCCTGGCAAAAACTGATAGGAACTGATGTAACCTAGTCCTGAAAAGGACTGCAATTACAATTAGTCTTTACTCCCAACCTATCTATTTAAGAGCACAGACCTGCCTGATAAAAGTCGTAGGAAATGCTGTAACCTAGTCCTTAAAAGGACTGCAATCACAACTATTCCCTACTCCCAAGCTGTCTGTATATTTGTGCGAAAATTGGCTTGAAATTAACAAGGTATAGCGCACACAGCAACAGCGGTGCCGTCTAACACGCAGCTGCAGCAGTGAGAAAATGGTGGCGATGGGGAAAATGGCTTGGTCTTATAGGGCAAGGACATGTGACATACACTGCCAATGACACATGCCCTTGCTTGTGTGAAAAAAAGCACTTCGCTCCGTGTGTGCGCTGCTGATAGGCTGACAGATTGCACCTCCCCACTGTAAATGCGGGAAAGAGAAAAAAAAATGGAGATCTTCATTATTCCTACAGAGATCCATCCCCTGCCCCTCCCCCCGCCCCGCTGTACACTCAAACTGCGTATTAACATTAATTTTCATCATTACTGAGAAAAAATCCAATTATGATTTTGGTGCACGAACAGTTATCGAACATAACCTCGAACAGCTGAATTTTTCTCAAATCGTTCGTGTTCGCCGACCGAACGGCTTGAACACCGCCCAAAACAGCTCGAATTTGAGATTGGCGAACAGTTCGAGTCGAACAACGCTCATCTCTAGTAGTGAGTCATAAACCCAGGTGTTATATTTAGTCCTTTTGTCAGTGAATTGAAAATCCTTATCAATTTGAATTCCCAAATTTTTCTTTTTCTGTTGCCCTTGAAGTGACCTTTTAGTATTAAAACTTTTAGATCTTTCATACAGTGTCCCCGGCCAGAGAAATGTTTTCCCACAGGTGTGTCCAGTTTATTCTTAATTGTGTGTCTGTGTAAATTCATTTTCGTTTGCAGTTTTTGCATCGTTTCTCCAATATAAATTCCTTCCGGGCACCTCGTACATTGTATATTGTACACCACATTGGAGGATGTACATGAAAATACATCCATGATTTTGTAGTCTTGATTTGTGCTTTGTATGCAGACTGTATTTGATGGTAATATGTGGGTACAAGTTTTGCATTTTTTGTTTTTACATGGGAATGTGCCCGTCACTGATGGTGATGAGAGGACACTTCTGACTAGGAGATTCCTTAAGTTAGGGGGCTGTTTGTAGGAGAGAAGTGGTAGTTCTGGGAATATTTCTTTCAGTTTGTGGTCTCTGTGGAATATGGGTTGGAGATCAGCACCAATTTTCCTTAGGATGTTCATGTGGGGGTGTGTCTGTAATTCAGGAGGTTACTTCTTGGTATTCTTGTAGCTCTGTGAATTTGTTCATCTATTACCAGTGGATGGTATCCTTGTTGTAGGAATGTATTCCTCAGTGATAGTAGCTGCAGTTTTCTGTCCTTGCTGTCTGAACAGATTCAAATGTACCTCAGAGCTTGATTGTAGATGATGGATTTTCTTGTGTGTCTTGGATGAAAGCTGTTCCATCTAAGATATGCCGGACGTCCTGTGGGCTTATGGTAAATTGATGTTTGCATGGTGTTGTCTTTGATGTATATGGTCATGTCCAGAAAATGTATTTGGAATTTTGAGATGACAAAAACTCCTCCTCTAGTTTAGCCATAAATAGGTTGGCATATTGTGGGGACATTTTGCTTCCCATGGCGCTACCCATACATTGTTGGTATAAATTGTTCCCAAAGGAGAAATAATTGTGATGGAGCACAAACCTGATGAATTGCAGAGTTGGTTCTGTGGCCAGATTGTTTTTTTGTAGGAAATATTTGCATGCTGCAATCCCATCCTCATGAGGAATGTTAGAGTAGAGAGATTCTACATCCATGGTGGCTAGTATTTTGTCCTCCGGAAGTGGGCCCAGGGCTGACAGTTTGCAGAGAATATCCGTGGTGTCCTGGATATAGCTGGGTGTGCGTCTCACCAAGGGTTTCAAAATGTTCTCCACCCAGCCTGAGAGATTTCCATTAATGTTACAATGCCTGAAATGATTGGCCTCCCAGGATTACCTTTTTTATGTATTTTAGGTAACATGTAGAAGGTACCTGTTTGGGGATTGTCTTGTATTAGTTCCAGTAGTGAGGATGAAGTAGAATCAAACCCATTGATGATATGTGTTATTTCCTCTGAGTATTTTTTGGTGGGATCTTCCTGAAGTGGAGTGTAGTATTTTATATCCAAGAGTTATCTGTGTGCTTCTTGGATGTAATCTGACATGTTCATAATTACTACAGCTCCTCCTTTGTCTGCTAGTTTGATGATGATATTGTTGTTGGCTTTAAAAGATTGTATGGCTTTTCTTTCCTCCATACTGATATTGTGTGGCACTTTGTGGTGCCTGTCCAAAATGTCAGATTTAACTTTTTTACGGAAACAGTCTATGTAGTGATCCAGAGATTGGTTATGCCCAGGTTGTGGGGTCCAGTTTGTCCTCTTTTTCTTTTTTGATGTGTTGTTCAGATTATCTTGTGGTGTGATATCTGTATGCTTGTGAAAGAATTCTTTAAACCGCAATCTTCAGAAGAATTCCTCAATATCACTACAAAACTGAGCCGTATCAAGTTGTTTTGTAGGACAGAATGTTAGTCCCTTTGATAAAACATTAATTTCTCCTGTGTTTGGCTCATATTGTGAGAGGTTCACAACGGAGGACGGTGTATTAAAATGATTGTGTAAATTGGGCTTACCTTCAACTACATTGAGCAGAAACTTCACAGAAACTTTGCTACAGATCATCTGAGAGACTGCAAAATCACCTCATTGGATTTTTCTACAACAAGAAGAGGACTGAAGAGGACCATCCATGAGGAGATAACTTCTCTACAGGACCGAATACAAAGACCAGATTCATGTCTAATCAATACGCCGCTTCCGTAAATAGTTGGTATAGCAGGAGACTCTTGTGAATAAACATCTAGCTGACTTTAGTAAAATTTGTAATTAGTATAGTAACAAACATCATTGTTTCAGAACCAAGAGAAGACAACAATCAGGGTTATACAAATACTGGTCTGTCCTTCTTGACCCACCGCAGAAATACACATACATTCACAAGTCAACACAAACACAATAGTGTATTTCTCTTGGCTTAACAAATCTAACCGTCTGGCAGATTAAGATAATAAGTTGTTTCGTCACAGTAGTAGGGCCACAGTTAAAAATTTATTTTCTATAATTAAGTAGTAGGGTCTCTTAGACTGATAACTGCCATGCACTAAGTGCATGGGCTGAAAAATATTTACCCCTGGGGGTATGCTTATGTATGAAGTTAGAGAACTAAAAATAGTTCCTATGTGCATCATAAACACCCTTAAAAAAATTATGTGGGCATTGCATGATGGTCACCTTGGTGATATGGCGGTGGAGGATGAGGAGAATGAGAAGGAGGAGGGTGACATGAAATAGAAGAAATCCTAAGGCGTATATGTTACCCATGTCTGGGTGTGAAGGCTTGCATAGGAATAAACCCCCCCCAAAAAATACTGGATTTCAGTTTATGCTCGATGCTATCATCTGGTGGTGTTGAGAAGTCTGGCCCAACCCAGCCATTGTTCATTTTGATGAGAGTCAGCCTGCCAGCAATTTCAGTTGACAGGCGGATGCGCCTATCAGTTATATCAGTTATAATGCTCCTGGTGGCACTAAAAACCATCTCTTACAAAATGCTAGCGGCCATGACCTCCAAAGCGTACAGAGACAGTTCATGCCACATGTCCAGCTTGGATACTCAACAGTTGTAAGGCACAGAGAGTAATCATAGAGGACGCTGGTATGGTCGCTAAGGTAGTCCTTCAGCATCTTCCAAACTTTTCCCTCCTTGTCAGAGTACCCCATGTATCAAGGCCTGGGCGCTGGGAGGATCTGAGAAAACTGTCCCAGACCTTTGACAGCGTTCCCTTGCCTCTGTCGCATCTGGTTTGTATCTCATTCACCTGTACTCCTTGGTTGTCCAATTCCCATCTGTGACCTCTGCCGCCAGCCTTGTCAGATGGAAATTTTTTTTTATAATTCTTCACCAAGGGCCTGAACTGAATATTTCCAAAAATGATCTCCTTCTGTTGTCTCCCTCTACTAACCTACCTATACTTGACTTTTACTAACCTACCTATATCTGACTTTTACTAACCTACCTATACCTGACTTTGCAATTTCCTGTAAGGTGGTGCCACCATAACTCTCACTCAGCACGCGTGCCGTCTTAGAGTCATATGTGACACACAACTTTCCTTTATTCCCCATGGAAAATCACTCACTCACTCATGTCACCTGCACCTTAAAAACATCTCCAAAATCTGACCTTTTCTCACCTTTAATACTGCAAAAACTCTTACTGTCGCTCTTATTCACTACTGCAACTCTCTTTTAATCGGTCTCCCTGTAAACAGTCTCTCTCCTCTCTAATCCATTCTGAATGCAGGGTTGTATTTCTATCAAGCCGCTTTATCAACTCCTCTACCCTGTGCCAGTCATTGCACTGGTTAGGTTACCCAATCACTACAGAATACAATACAAACTCATCTCTCTCACCCCGTAAGATCTCTACAGTTATACACCATCCTATATCTCATCCCTTACTTCTGTCTATCACCCCTACTGTGCCATCCATTTTGCAACTGATCTAAAACTAACATCCTCCTTAATCCGAACCTCACACCTCCATCTCCAAGACTTCTCTAATGCTGTGCCAGTTTTTGTGAAATGCCCAAAATGCGTAAAATGCGAGGGTCATGGTAAAGGCAGTGGAACATAAAGGCAGCCATTTGTGCCAGACTGCCAACAGCCAAGACTTTCCTGTCCTCACCAAGAGAACAACTGTCCATGTTCTCCTACTCTTCCTCCTCTTCCTCCTCCTCCTAATTATCACCTAATCTGCATTGAGATGAGATGAAGCTGGGCTGTGTAGCATCACCCTGTATAGTTCCTTGTCTCATCGTGCTCCGTCTGCAGGGCGGAAGGTGTAGGTGAAATGGGCACACACGCGGTGTACTTTCACAAGCAGCTCAGGCAGATCTGGGTAGGTTTTGAGAAACCGCTGAACCACTAGATTGTGCACATGGGCCAGGAATGGTACATGTGCAAGCTTTCCTAGATTCAGAGCCGCCACCAGATTTCAGCCATTGTCACACACGGCCATGCCTGGCTGTAGGTTCAGCGGTGAGAGCCACAAATCTCTGTTCCAGCTTTCAATAATTCTGCAGTGGTGTGCGGTTTGTCACCTAAGCATACAGTCCTGCTCATTGTTATTGGCACCCATGAAGTTTAAGTACATAATCTGAAATATCTCCTGAATAAAATGAATCAAGTGGTGGAGATGGAGGCTGAAGAGGAGGAGGAGGTGCAGGAGCTGTAGAATGTGGGGGCAACCCTGATTGACCCAGGACCCGCAATCCTCTGCGTCAGGAGTATGTGTTCCATCCCAGGATCCGACTGTGTCCCAGCTTCCACAATATTAACCCAGTGTGTCATCAGTGAGATGTACCGTCCCTGGCCACAAGCAATTGTCCACGTGTGGTGGTTAGGTGGTCCTTCTCAGTAACTGCGTTGGTGAGGGTACGGGTAATGTTCTGGGACCCGTGCTTGTATAAGGCAGGGATGGAAACTGGGACAAATAGTGGTGGGTGGGGATCGAGTACCAAGGGACAGGCGCCGCCAAGAGGTTGCGGAAAGCTTCCACCTCAGGAGCCTAAAAGGCAACATTTCTCGTGCAGGCAGTCGAGAAATGTGTCAGTTTAGTATTGTGGCCTCTGGGTGGTTGGTTGCATATTTGCGCTTGCGTTCCAAGGACTGTGGTAGGGACAACTGAACGCTGCATTGGGACAAGGACGTGGATGTGGCTGCTGACGGAGATGGTTGCAAGTGTGCAACGACAGGTGCAGGGTGGGAGGCAACTTTGCCTGCATCATGGATGGAAGCTTGGCGTGTACGAACAAAAGGGGAAGAGGCATTGGTATCTCCAGCAAACACTGTTTTTCGACCCTGGCGTTCGGCCCATCGACTTCACCGTCCACTACCTCGTCTTACACTTCCGCACCCTGGTCCTCCTCCTGACATTCTGTCCATTGTGTCTCATCATCATCCACCTCTTGTGACAGTAATTGCACCTTCCCACTGTCACCTTCATGTGACAAAGGCTGCTGAAATATTTGGGCATCGATAGATGCGATCTTCTGTTGCAGCACTTGAAGCCAACCGAGCCAGAGGCCAGAATCAATAAATGGAAAGAGGAACAGAACATATCTTCACAGTGTTCAAGTGTGGGATCAGTTGTCTCCGGGCACTCGGCATGGTGGGAGGAAGGATGATCAGGGTGAGGAATATGCCGACTCCAAGTAAAAATCTCTCCCAGATCCGCACATCCCACAAACAAGAATCTGTAAAAACAATTGTGCATGCCCTCATCATTAGTGTTGAGCCACCCCTGTACTGTTCGAGTTCGGTTCGGTTCGTCGAACACCCGTATGTTCGACGAACTGTTCGTCGATCTGTTCGACGAACACCTTCGAACACCATTAAAACCAATGGCAGGCAAACAAAACATAAAACACATAGAAAACACCTTCAAAGGTGTCCAAAAGCTGACAAACTGCTCAGAAGACACAACTAACACATGGAAAAGTGACAAGTACATATAGTCATGCGAAAAGAAAAGAGGTGGAGGAGTAAAAGGAGGGGGAGACACAGATATAGGCATGTCATGCCCTTCTAAAACCAAAAAAGTGCGAAGCTGACACGGCCAGTCCGTTCCTGCCCGTGCCACATCCGTGTCGCCGGGTTTGTGCCAGAGCCGCAGTGGACCCTGATGGCCAGCCCCCCTCTCCCAATACTGGTGCCTGTCCGCTGGTGGGTCAAGCCCCCCCGCGGTGGGGGGGAGTAACATCTGCATAAGAAAGACCATCTTCCAGCCAAACTAAGATGTCTACTTCTTTTCGTGGACAATGTGATACGATCCCTTTCTTACGGACACGCCCATCGCTACAAATTCCAGATGAGGCACAAAAACAGCAGGTGCTTCAACGGATATCAAGTGCTCCTTCAAGTGGGCTCTCCTCCACCTCAACTTCAACATCATAAATACTCCAGTCCTCAGAGGTGTCACCCCAATCGCACTTGCTTCCTCACAGCTCCCAAGTCTCCAGCTGCCCGTCTGAGTATGGGGTAACACAGATGGTTGAGTCTGCACAGCTGTTTACTCATACTATAGCCTGGGAAACTCCCAGGTCTGCTCCAGAGCTTCTGTTAATCCAGACGAGGAAATGATCTGCACTGATGCCCAGAATCTTTATAAGTCGGATCCAGGACCAGATGAAGAAGGTTCTGAGCATAATGTAGACCCTCGTTCCCAAACTGTAACTCCTGTTGGTGGAGACAATGATGAAGACGATGATGATAATCAAATACCTGATTGGAGCGACAACTTGACTTTTCAGTTAGGGCAGGAAGAGGTTGGCTCTGAGGACGACGGGTGTGAGAACACACAGGGTGATGATGACGAGGTTGGAGATCCCACTTACTGTCAACCCACAGTCAGCCAGTCGATGAGGTCAGCAGAGGAGGTGGAGGAGGATGTGACTAGCCCAGGGGATGGGGATGACTCGGTACCCGGGCCTTTGCCTGGCCTTGGGGATGTCGGGTGGTCGGCTCCCGGGCCCGTACCCTGGGGTCACTCTTTAAAAGGGTGGATAATTGTTAATTTTATAAGAGTTCGTGACGCCACCTGTGGTATCTGGTGAGAAGCACCAGCGCTGCAGCAGTCCACTGAGGCCGGTGATAAGGCAGCTCGATGGTATAGCTCCCCACAGGTGGAGCTAGGCCTCAGGGCAGCGTATGCAGTGGGAATGCAGGACAGGCGAGACCCAGCTGGATCAGAGAAAGAACGGGAATGGACACGGTAGTCACTTCAGTACCTTTTACTGGTGGAAATTCAGGCACATCCCGGAGTACTGTAGGGTGAAGGGTGCATATCAGGATCCTCCCCAATGAGCGGGTGTAGGGCCTCCTGTTTCTTGCCTCTGTGTAGTAAGTTTCTGACCTGCCTGGAGCTAGGCCTAACTTTGTCTCTGTCCTGCGCTGGCTGACCTTGTGGTAGGGCCTTGTCTTGGAGTTCACGCTCCCAGTATGCGGGGCCTAAGCGTCTCCTGGCTCTGTTACGTATCAGCACCTTAGCGATCCTGGGACTTGTAGTTCTCCAGGGATTCCGGTTATGCCTTACTGGGTCATAGAGATCCCGGTAAGCTCGTATCCGGTGTCCGGTAAATGCTTCGGGGTGAGCTGGTTAAGCTCCTCTGCCCCTTATGTACTAACTTCCCACTCGCCTTCGGCCTACTCGGGCCCTCACTAGGCTATACACACTAACGGCAGCTTGCCCCGCTTCACCGATCTTATGGCGCCGGCACACTTTAAGCTCTAACTGGGCTCCTTGAATCTAGCCAGCAGGAGCCTCGTGCTCCACTGCTGAACTATTAACTGAGTTCTGTAGACTAGACTGAGCTCCACTGCAGACTGACCTCTCTTAGGCTTCTCTACTGCAGGAACTCTTCAGAGGAACTGAACTGCCTAGCTCCACCTTCCCTATTTATATCCCTAACGGGCTCCCTCTGCTGGTCTGAGGTGGAAGGTGGAGATGTGTGAATGTTTATGGGGGCCTCTTGTGGAGGATTCCATCAATGCACTCTTCTAGGATCTGTGATACCAAGCGCAGCAGGGCTTCACAGATGCTATTGACGACGAGGTTAGGTTGCGCCTTCCTGGACAGAGACGGAGTACTGGAAGCACGTCAACAACTGCATCCTCAACCACAACTCTGCCTCTCACCACAAGTCGTAGTAGCTCTTCAGGTCGCATGGGCTCTAAGCCTTGCATAGCCTGGGCATTTTTTCAGATCGATAAGGATGACCCAACTCGTGTTATCTGTAATATTTGTCACCAAAAGCTAAGTAGAGGCCAAAAAATCCACAGTTTGAGTACTTCATGCATGAACCGTCACATGGATATGAAGCATAAGTTGCAAGGGGAAGCTCACTGTGCTACAATGCGGCCTAGCGGGCCGGGCCAACCACCGTCTGCCCCATCTTGTGCATCCGCGGCCTCTTCATCCTCTGTGACTGGGGGGACAGCAGTCACACATGTTTTTGGACGCAGACCTGCCACCTCTTTACCCGCAACAGCCAGTGTGATTGGCAGGTCGTCAGTTCATTTGGAAGTGGAAACACCTGCTGGTGTTGAGCGCTCTCCGACATCGAGAGCACCACCTTTGGATCAAGGCAACCTAACATGTCCGCCTGCATCTTCCTCACAGACCGGCAGTTTGCCGGGGACACCCTACTCAACCCCGTCTAAGCACAACAGCCAGCCCTCGGTCCCTCAGATGTGGACAAGTAAAAGACTATTTCCTCCTAGCCATGACAAAGGTAAGAGGTTGAATTTCACCATCTGCAAGCTGTTGGCTACATAAATGCTGCCTTTCCGCCTGGTGGACACAGAGGATTTTCGAGACCTTATGTCCGTCGCAGTGCCCCAGTACCAAATGCCCAGTCGGCACTACTTCTCAAAGAAAGGTGTGCCTGCCCTCCACCAGCATGTCGCACACAACATCACCGCTTCTTTGAGAAACTCTGTGTGTGACAGGGTGCATTTCACCACAGACACTTGGACAAGTAGGCATGGACAGGTGCGTTACATGTCGCTGACTGGGCACTGGGTAACTGTGGTGACAGCAGGACAAGGGGCTGCTGTCCAAGTCTTACAGTCCCCACGAGTTGTGTGTCAATCCTCTTTATCTCGAAGTTCCTCCACTGCTTCTGCCTCCTCAACCTCCTCTCGATCCTCCACCTGCACCCAAAGCCTGTCTGGTAATGCCACCTGCTTTCTAACTGCGCAGAAGGAATCCTGCACACCTCCTTACTATGCTGGCAGCAGGGCTCAACGGCATCAGTGTTTACTTTGAAATGTCTGGGAAATGTGAGTCACACAGCTGAGGAGTTGTGGTCAGCTCTGGAGACCCAGTTTCATGAATGGTTGTCTCCACTGGACCTGCAACCAGGGAAGGCCGTGTGCGACAATGCTGCAAACCTGGGTGCGGCCCTTCGCCGGGGCAATGTCACACACGTGCCTTGTATGCCTCACGTGTTGAACCTGGTTGTCCAGCAATTTTTAGCGCACTATCCCGGACTAGATGGCCTTCTGCAGAGGTCACGGTCACTGTGCGCTCACTTCCGCCGTTCGCATCCCGCAGCTCAACGACTTACATCTCTACAGAAGTCATTGGGCCTGCCAGTTCACCGTCTGAAATGCGATGTGCCGACACGGTGGAATTTAGCTCTGCACATGTTGCAGCGACTGTGGCAGCAACCACAAGCCCTGGTGCAATACGTTCTGACGTATAGCCTGGGCCAACGAGATCCAGAGGTGATGCAAATGACGCTGCAGGAGTGGTCTCAGATCAGGGACCTATGAAGTTGACGCGCCCCCTGGGCCGTGGGGTACATGGAGCTGGGCAGGTAGACGCTGGGAGGTTGTAGTCACTGTGGCGGTGACCCGGTCCGTGACCCAGGGCGGTCAATCCAAGGGTAATTTGTATATATGGGTTTTATAATGTCCGACTGTGCCACCTGTGGAGTGCGGCCAAACTGGTCGCCGCTGCGGAACAGTCCTCTGAAGCTGGTGGTTTTGCAGCAAGGGTATTATTACTCCCCACAGGAAGAGTGTAGCTTCAGGGCAGTGTGGGTGGATGATCGTGGTTGTAGTGCAGGGAGTCAGTAATGAACACAGAGTCCGTGTGATGCAGTCCCAAGATCTTTACTCACAGTTGTTGCAGTCCAGATTACAGGTACCAGAGCAATCTCCCCCGTCGTGCTGAGCGTCCTCAGTGAGGGGCTCAGTCCACCCCCAGATAGCTCCGGAGTACTTAGTAGGACCCCCTTCTGTGTGTCCTTTCTCTGGCCTTCTCCCTGCACCTCACACCCAGTGACACTTCTATCCGGTATCCTCGGGCCTTGGCGGGCGACGTGTGTTCCGTCCCCTGGGTCCTATCTGGCTACCTTCTTATGAGACTGGTGTGGACTTTGGCCTGCAGTACATGAAATGCTGCAGCCTCCGGTTTCTAGTTGAGCCTTGCTGTTTCTCCGCTAGTTGAGGGACCGGTTCCCCTTATCTGGCCTGACCCCTCTACCTCCTGGTAGCAGCGGGCGTACGGGTGGCCTTCTTCACGGCCCGTACCCCTAGAGTTCCTTTGGTTCCTGGAGCCTTCCTGCTCTCACTCCTCTCTTCTCTCCTTCAGTCCTGGGCCTTCCAGGCTAGGCCCGCCTCCGGAGCAGAGCTCATGCAGAGCCTCTGCTCCTGTCACTTCTCCTCCTCTGACTGGCTTGCGCTTTCTAAGATGGCTTCCTATTTATACTCTCCCTGTCATGTGCTCCCCTAAGCTGCTCCCCAAAGCACCCACTACATAGGACCCTCCCGCCAGCTAGGGAACTGGGACTGTGCTCTCCCTTAGGAGCAATCTCGCCCTACCCCCACTGCGGGTATGTGTTGGATGCAGGTGTTAGGGTCCCGAGCCATACTCCTTCCTTACGTGAGGGTGAGATACCACACCTCTGGGTGAGATGCAGTAACTCTGTGGCGACTGATCCCTCAGGGGCGCCACACACCCTTCTGCACAGTTTTGAAATGGCGACGAAGATGTTTAGTGCTGACGACGATGCCATTATCAGCATGACTATCCCGGTGATTTACATGCTGGAGCACACGTTAAAAAGAATTCAGAGTCAGGTGGTGGGACAAGAGGAGGTGGAGGAAGTAGAGGAGGAGTCGTATGCGGAAGGGATAACATCTCTAAGGTCCAGACGGTCGGCAGCACCAAGGCGGCAGGCATGGGAGGGTGGGGGAGAGGGATTATCCAGGGTGCATGGTAGCAGCCAAACTGTTGAGGAAGGTGCAGGAGCCGAGGAAGAAGTGGAGGACGAACTGGCGATGAGCATGGAAGACTCATCAGATGAGGGAGACCTTGATCACATTTCTGTTGTGCGAGGTTGAGGGGAGAGGGCAGAGGAAGGAAGCATGATTCTTACCTCGCTACCAACACAACAAGGACTTGGTCCTCCTGGATGCGCAAGACTCATGAGTGCCTTCTTGCTGCACTACCTGCAACATGACCCTCAGATTGTCAGAATTCGAAGTAATCCCGACTACTGGGTTGCCACACTCTTAGATCCCCGGTACAAAAGTAAATTTGCCGAAATAATTCCTGCCATAGAAAGGGATTCACGCATGCAGGATTATCTGCAGACGCTGTTGCAGAATCTTACATGTGCTTTTCCACAAAACACCAGTGGTGCACGTAGTGAATCTCACAGTTTTAACTTGCCAACCGTGGGACTGTCGAGTCTTCATCACTCAAACCGTAACAGTAACACAGTATCTGCTGATAACAACAATTTTGTGGAATCGTTTCACCACTTTTTTAGACTTTGCAAGGCCACAGGAGACAAGAAGTCTGACACATAGTCAACACCTAGAGAGCATGGTACAGGAGTATCTCCAAGTGAACATCGAAGCCATGACTGTGTCACTGGACCCTTGCTCATTTTGGGATTCCAATCTGGAAAAATGTCCGGAGCTTGCCACTCACGCCTTGGAGATCTTGTCATGCCCTGCAGCCAGCGTTCTCTCTGAACGTGTGTGCTGGTGGTGTGCTGACAGATAAGCGCACGCGACTGTCCACTGAGAATGTAGACAAGATGAACAAATCATGGATTCGCAAGGACTTTTCTACCCCTGTGTCATCCTGGGGAGACTAAAAGCTTGAGGATTTGGTAAAATCACCTCACCAACCGTTTTAAGCAACTGTGGGTCAATTAATGCCACTTAACCCTAGAACGCATGACCATAAAAATCTACACTTTCACATACCTGGGGCCTTTTAGGCCCGTGTGCAAATAACATGGAATAACTCAAACTGAAATGACAAACAACTATGTACATGAAGAATACCTAGAGTTTCAAAATTCTAACTAAAGTAATCTTGCAGAAAATAGAAAACAATTAGCAGGGCGGGCCTGCGAGGCCCCAGGTATGCGTTCTAGGATTAAGTGGTGTCTGTGCCACAATTTTGGGAAAAAATGGAGACTCTTTTTGGAGTCCCCTTGCTGTGTCTTACGTGACGTTGGCATCTTCAATTCCAGGTGGGTTGGGTCGCCCCCCCCCCCCCTTTAACTGTAAGAAACTACATACACTATGGCTTGGGGTAACACAGATGGTAGAGTCTGAAGAGCTGTTTACTCAGAGGTCTGCTCCAAAGCTTCAGTGTCTGCTAGTCAGCGTAGAATTTTTAACTGCATCTAGACTAGGCAATACTTTGGGCGTAGTAGCCCAGCTGCGAAGCAAGCTGCACCGCCTGTGTATCTAATAAGAATTTTTAAATGCATCTAGCCTAGGCAGACTGTGGGGACCCCCAACCAAACCCAGACGCTCAGCCCCCCTACCGCCCCCCTTTCCTTGACAATACAATAATGTAACTCTTACAACTGGATGGGTGAGGATCGGTCACAGCTTTATTAACTCTTTATACTCATCCATTAGAAAGGCATTTTATTTCTAAAATAATTCAGCTTGTAGCAGCATGCCCTGGGTCTCCACTCCAGCAAGTTGGCCAACAAGTGTAACTCTCCAACATGTCCTTTCTATTTCTAGGCCACGGAGGATCCTGCATACTCGTATGCAGGACTCTGACCCCCACCCATCACTCTTAACGCTTGTTCCACTCCGTCCTGGAGTCCTGACAGGAATATGTCCAGTCCAATATCCATTAAGTGAACACCGTCGGGCCGTATGAGGCCTGCTTTATATCCTTCCAGTTGTCGGTGTCGTATCACTAAACCGCCTCTGTCTCTTCTAAATTTTGCCATCCGAATATTTATTACCCGCCTTGTCCGTTTGTTGGCCGTGATGTCTCGCGCACCATGCCATACCGCTATCGGCACAATCTCTGACCATACTATAGTTAGTTTTGTGAAAAATTCTCTGAAGCGCTCAGTGTCTAGTTTCATTATTGCCATTAGTTATGCGCTCTTGTGATGACCTAGTTTGTTTCCCCCGGCCTGTATAACTAAGATGACCAGACCTCTTGCCTCTCTCCCTACCTTGAGTACCTCCATTAGTACCTGTGGCCATAGCAGGCCTCTAATACCTCTCCAGTTGAAATATGTGTTATGAAACTCTAATTTCCTCCCGCCTGGGTGGACTTTCCCCCTTTTTTCTTCCCAATATATATATGAGTGGCCTATCACCCACACTGTTGGCTTAGAGTCACCTGTAAAAGAAACAAACCACGTTAGGATAACAAGTCTGGTCTTATGTATCCCGCCAAACACGTGGATCGCCATCTCCCTATCCTCTGAACTTCCGTTTCTGATAGTACTGCTCTTGCTGCTTCCGTGGCCGCGCCTATGCGGAATGAGTGTGTCCCGTAATCTTTGGGGTGGTTCCCTGCCGATGTTATGCATTTATTAAATATAGCTTGGAACTGGTATCTTGATAATGGCGTTCCATCAATGTGTGATAGGAAGAAATTACTTTGTGATCTGATGGTTATATATGTTTTTACTATTGTTACCCGACTCAGTGTACCGTTTGTGGGTTGTAGAAGTACCCAAGTGCCCCTGCCCGATGTAACCGTTTTCGATTGGCGTATGCGTAGACATATTGCATTATTGGCTATGACTACGTCCTGGTGTAATAAACCTCCACTGGTGGTAATTTTGGATTGAGGGACTAATTCGCTTATGCATAGCGCCCCGAAGAAGGTGATCGCAAATGCAGTAGACAGTAGTGTTGCTTCAAATTGTGAGTGTCATGTTAATGGTGTTAGGGATATGATGTGAGAAATCAGTTTTAGTGACACGGGATGGCACGTCAACACTCCTGACTTGGCTGACCCCTTTTCCACCCTTTTATGGATTGTCTGATGATGAATCATTGTCACATCTCCCCAATTCAGTAGTTGGAAGTGAAATGCTACTCCGGTCAGACACCGCTGCGCTGACGCCCCTGATATGCCCCTCATCATTAGCTGGTGGAGAAATTCTATGGTGACTTGTGATCTGGCTTGTTCACATTGGTCAACCCGCTTGCCTGCTACTAGTCATGTCCACTCTTCCCATGCCTTAGCGTATGCTTGCCACATCGACGGGGCAACTGACGCTCTGATTAATGGCATCAACTATTTGCCACTAGATCCCATAGGGAGTGTGGGCAACTGTTGCCCGATGGGTGGGCGTTGGGGAAGAGCTCTGTGAAAATCTGCCAATTGAATTGTGATAAAGTGTTAGCAGCAGCTTTAGACCCCTCAGCATCGTGGCTAGCGCAGACCCATACATTGTGTTTTAGGCACAGGAATGCTAGCCGGCGTAGTAGGCCTAGCACTGGGAGAGACGATGATGCCATCTTATTAATGCAGTGCTCTAGGCTGGTGTTTTTTGTTATGAAGCGTATATTTTTGTTAGCCAGGCGCGCGCCCCATATTTCTATTGCTACCACTATTGGGAAGAAAAATTATTTTCAGGGCTAGATGCAGCTAAAAATTATTATTAATTTGCAACATGGTGGAGGTTAGTATAGATGGACTAATAGACCAAGTCCCACACACTGCTACAAGCCCAAATATTTTTTAAGAGCTAGATGCAGATAAAAATTATTTTTAATTTGCAACCTGGTGGAGGTTAGTATAGATGGACTAATAGACCAAGTCCCACACACTGCTACAAGCCAAAATATTTTTTCAGAGCTAGATGCAGATAAATATTATTTTTAATTTGCAACCTGGAGGAGGTTAGTATAGATGGACTAATAGACCAAGTCCCACACACTGCTACAAGCCGAAATATTTTTTCAGAGCTAGATGCAGCTAAAAATTATTATTAATTTGCAACATGGTGAAGGTTAGTATAGATGGACTAATAGACCAAGTCCCACACACTGCTACAAGCCGAAATATTTTTTCAGAGCTAGATGCAGATAAAAATTATTTTTAATTTGCAACCTGGTGGAGGTTAGTATAGATGGACTAATAGAACAAGTCCCACACACTGCTACAAGCCTAAATATTTTTTCAGAGCTAGATGCAGAAAAAAATTATATTGAATTTGCAACCTGGTGGAGGTTAGTATAGATGGACTAATAGAACAAGTCTCACACACTGCTACAAGCCAAAATATTTTTTCAGAGCTAGATGCAGAAAAAAATTATATTGAATTTGCAACCTGGTGGAGGTTAGTATAGATGGACTAATAGAACAAGTCCCACACACTGCTACAAGCCAAAATATTTTTTCAGAGCTAGATGCAGAAAAAAATATATTGAATTTGCAACCTGGTGGAGGTTAGTATAGATGGACTAATAGAATGATGCTATGCCCAAAAGGTTTTACTTCACTAGGTGCAGTAAAAAAATTGGTATTCTATACACAGGTGGTGTAGCTTGCAACACAGATAGGCTACTCCACTGACTAACACACACTGCAAGAGGCCAAAAAGGATTTGCTTTGCTAGATTTAGCTAAATGCTGTGAAAAAAACGTGCACAGCACTAAAACAGACCTGCCTGGCAAAAAGTGATAGGAACTGATGTAACCTAGCCCTCAAAAGGACTGCAATTACAATTAGTCTTTACTCCCAACCTATCTATTTAAGAGCACAGACCTGCCTGATAAAAGTGATAGGAACTGATGTAACCTAGCCCTCAAAAGGACTGCAATTACAATTTAGTCTTTACTCCCAACCTATCTATTTAAGAGCACAGACCTGCTTGATAAAAGTCGTAGGAAATGATGTAACCTAGTCCTTAAAAGGACTGCAATCACAACTATTCTCTACTCCCAAGTTATCTGTAGATTTGTGCGAAAATTGGCTTGAAATTAACAAGGTATAATTGATCCCCCAACCACCCCCGTCCATATTAAATTGATCCCCCGACCACATTTAACTGATTGACCCCCCCAGCCCATAATCAATTGATCCCCCTTGTCCATATTTAATAGATTCCCCCTGTCCACTTTTACTGAGCCCCAGTCCCTATTTATTTGCCTTATCCCCATCCATATTTAATTAACCCCCTGTCCATAATTAATTGATTGATTCCCCAGTCCACAATTAATTATTTCCCCAGTCCATATTTATTGATCCCCAGTCCATAGTTAATTGACACACCGTCCATACTTAATTAATCCACCTGACCTACTTAGCTGATTTCCCCGTCCATACTTGATACTTAATTGATCCCCCGTCCATACTTAACTGATCCCCCGCCGATATCTAATTGATACACTTGCACATCCCTAATTGATCCCCGTCCATACACCTACATATAAATAATTGTGTTTTGTACTTGTATATATATACTGACTGTATCCCCATATTTAGAATGACGTCCATGTTGGCCAGAGCCGTGCAGTGTACATCTTGCGCAATGTATGCATTCCGTGAGCAACCGCTCGAGGATCCATACTGCTGCGAGAGATGTGAGCATATCGTGCACTTGGAAGCCCAAATTCTGGATCTAAGTGCTCAGATAGCGATACTGAGGCGCATCGACAACATGGAACGGAGTTTGCTGTTCACCGAGCAGACACTCAATGGGTCAATACTGGGGGTGGAGCATAGAGGGGAAGTGCAGGCTGAACAGGCAGGGAGCTGGATAACAGTTAGGAGGGATAGAGGGAAGAAGTATAGGAAGGCTGGTTCAGAACCGGCATTATTGGAGCACGACAGATCCTCTGACCGCCGGGGGAGTGTATGCTCCAGTAATGAGGGGGAGGGGGGAAGTGTAGGGCAGGCAAGACAGGTCCTGGTAGTGGGTGACTCTATTATTAGGGGGACAGACAGGGCAATCTGTCACAAAGACCGGGATCGCCGAACGGTGTGCTGCCTCCCTGGCGCTCGAGTCCGGCACATCGCGGATCGGGTTGACAGGTTACTGGGTCGGGCTGGCGAAGACCCAGCGGTCATGGTCCACATCGGCACCAATGACAAAGTGAGTGGTAGATGGAGGGTCCTTAAAAATGATTTCAGGGACCTAGGTAGGAAGCTTAGGGCAAGGACCTCCAAGGTATTTTTCTCAGAAATACTACCAATCCCGCGAGCCACACAGGAGCGCCAACGGGAAGTTAGGGAGGTGAATAAGTGGCTAAAGAGTTGGTGCAAGGCAGAAGGGTTTGGGTTCATGGAGAACTGGGCCGACTTCGCGGTCGGCTACAGGCTCTACCGTAGGGACGGGCTGCACCTCAATGGGGAGGGTGCAGCGGTGCTGGGGAAGAAGATGGCTAATAGGTTGGAGGAGTTTTTAAACTAGAGACGGGGGAGGGACCAAGGAAATAGGTGGGATGTGAGGCAAGCAAGGGGGAAGGGGAGAAGTGAATATAATGAGGGTGGAGAGGGGGGTGGGGATAGTACAGTTAGATCGTTAGAGAAGAATAGGATGCTAAATAACCCCAAAGTTTTATTTTGCATGCTGACCAACGCAAGAAGCCTGACCAATAAGGCGGTTGAGCTGCGGGCACTTATATCGGAGGAGAGGTATGACATCGTTGGTGTAACAGAGACTTGGCTAGACGATAGCTACGACTGGGCGGTAAATTTATTAGATTATAGTTTATTTAGAAGGGACCGGAAACAGGGGAAAGGCGGAGGAGTCTGCTTATATGTAAAGTCATGTCTAAAGCCCAGACTAAGGGAAGATATAGGAGAGGGAGAAGAGGGGGTCGAGTCCATGTGGGTAGAGATAGAGGGGGCAAAAAATAATAATAAAATATTACTGGGGGTCTGCTATAAGCCACCAAATATAACAGAGGAGAATGAGAATCTGCTATTAGGACAAATAGACAAAGTAGCAAAACATAATGAAGTGATTGTAATGGGGGATTTCAACTACCCGGATATTGACTGGGAAACAGAAACCTGTAGATCTCAGAAAGGAAAAAGGTTCTTGACAAATATTAAGGATAATTATCTCTCCCAACTAGTGCAGGAACCAACGAGAGGGAAGGCCGTGTTGGACTTAATATTGACTAATAGGCCTGATAGAATAACTGAGGTACAGATAGGGGGGCACCTAGGTAATAGCGATCATAATATTATCGACTTCAAAATGCCCTTCAGTAGGGTTATCAATAAGGGAACAACAAAAACATTAAACTTTAGGAGGGCGAAGTTTGATCAGCTGATAGAAAACCTTCAACTTATTGACTGGGACAAAGTACTTAATCAAAGGAATATGAATAGTAAATGGGAAACCTTCAAAAGAATTCTGAATACTCAGTGCGAGAGGTATATACCGTATGGGAATAAAAGGGCCAGAAATAAGAGGAAACCAATATGGTTGAACAAGAACGTAAAAGGGGCGTTAAATAGCAAAAAAGAGGCATTCAAGAGATTAAAACAGGAAAACAGTAAGGAGGCACTAAAGTGTTACAAGGAAAAAACGAGAACCTGTAAAAAACAAATAAAAATAGCGAAGGAGGAAACAGAGAAACGTATTGCTAGGGAAAGTAGATCAAATCCTAAACTGTTCTTTACGTATATAAATAGTAAAAGGATTAAATCGGATAATATTGGACCGATAAAAAGTGAGGAAGGCAAAATCATAGAGAAAGATGAGGATACAGCTAATCTATTAAATATTTTTTTTTCGACAACTTTCACAAAGGAAATAGAACTAACAGGAGAAATGAGAAGTGACAAGCTTAATCCTCCACTAAGTATGACAAATCTAACCCAAGCTGGGGTACAGAAACGCCTCAGTAACATTAAAATAAACAAATCACCAGGACCTGATGGCATACACCCACGGGTACTAAGGGAACTAAGTAATGTGATAGACAGACCGTTATATCTTATATTTAAGGACTCTGTTGAGACTGGGTCTGTACCACTTGATTGGCGACAGGCGAATGTAGTGCCAATATTCAAAAAGGGAGCAAAAAGTGACGCCGGAAACTATCGGCCGGTGAGTCTGACGTCCGTTGTGGGCAAATTTTTTGAAAGCTTCATTAAAGAGGCAATTACGGAGCATCTTGATGCTAATAATCTTTTAATCCCGAACCAACATGGATTCATGAGGAATCGCTCCTGCCAAACAAACCTGATTGACTTCTACGAGGAGGTTAGCTCTCGAGTAGATCAGGGGGAACCAGTGGATGTCGTGTATCTCGACTTCTCAAAAGCGTTCGATAGCGTGCCACATAATAGGTTGCTATACAAAATGATAATGATGGGGCTGGGGGAAAATGTTTGCAAGTGGGTAGCAAACTGGCTAAAGGATAGAAGGCAGAGGGTGGTTATAAATGGAATATACTCAGATTGGGTAAGCGTCACTAGTGGGGTACCACAGGGGTCTGTACTAGGTCCAATGTTATTTAATATCTTTATTAACGACATAGTCAACGGGATAAATAGTAAAATATCAATATTTGCAGATGACACAAAGTTATGTAAAACAATTAATACAAAAGAGGATAGTGCAGACCTACAGAGGGACTTGGATAAGCTGGGTAGGTGGAGCATTAAATGGCAAATGAGGTTTAATGAGGAGAAATGTAAGGTCATACATATGGGAAGGAAAAATGGAAGTCACCAGTACTCACTGAATGGGAAATCATTGGGGAATTCAGAGATGGAGAAGGACTTGGGCATCTTGATTGATAGCAAACTAAATTGGAGTGCCCAAAGTCAGGCCGCTGCTGTA
Organism: Phyllobates terribilis; assembly: GCF_046119375.1. Lineage (NCBI taxonomy): Eukaryota > Metazoa > Chordata > Amphibia > Anura > Dendrobatidae > Phyllobates > Phyllobates terribilis. The sequence goes on from NW_027362761.1 coordinate 257,502,243, forward strand.
AGGGCAAACAGGGTAATGGGATGTATCAGAAGAGGTATAGCTGCAAAGGATGAGAACATTGTTCTTCCACTGTACAAAGCACTGGTCAGACCACACTTGGAATACTGTGCTCAGTTATGGGCCCCAATATATAGAAAGGATATACATGAGCTTGAAAAGGTACAAAGGAGGGCAACAAAATTAATAAAGGGAATGGAGGGACTGCAATACCCAGAGAGGTTGGCAAAACTAGGACTATTCAGCCTGGAAAAGAGAAGGTTGAGGGGGGACATAATAAATGTGTACAAATATGTTAGGGGACAGTATAGAGATCTTGCCCGGGATTTGTTCAAAAGGAGGGATATTACAGTAACAAGAGGGCATTCACTAAGACTGGAAGAGAAAAGGTTTCAGCACCAGCATAGGAAGGGGTTCTTTACGGTAAGAGCAGTGAGAATATGGAATTCACTGAGTGAGGAGACGGTAATGTCGGATTCACTACACCAGTTCAAGCGGGGACTGGATGCATTTCTAGATACCAGGCAGATTTCAGCGTATACTTAAAAATACTATTTTATTTTATGTTGATACAGGGATTTATTCTGACTGCTGGTTTCAGAGTCGGGAGAGAATTTTTCCTCAGGTGAAGATTGGCTAAATCATTTGGGGTTTTTGCCCTCCTCTGGATCAACTTTAGCAATTACAGAACTAACAGGTCGAACTTGATGGACGCAAGTCTTTATTCGGCTTTACAAACTATGTTACTATAGCGCACACAGCAACAGCTGTGCCGTCTAACACGCAGCTGCAGCAGTGAGAAAATGGTGGCGACGGGGAAAATTGCTGGGTCTTATAGGGCAAGGACATGTGACATACACTGTCAATGACACATGCCCTTGCTTGTGTGAAAAAAAGCAGTTCGCTCCGTGTGTGCGCTGCTGACAGGCTGACAGATTGCACCTCCCCACTGTAAATGCGGGAAAGAGAAAAAAAATGGAGATCTTCATTATTTATGCAGAGATCCATCCCCTGCCCCTCCCCCCGCCCCACTGTACACTCAAACTGCATATTAACATTAATTTTCAGCATTGCTGAGAAAAAATCCAGTTATGATTTTGGTGCACGAACAGTTTTCGAACATAACCTCGAACAGCCGAATTTTTTTCAAATCGTTCGTGTTTGCCGAACGGCTCGAACACCGCCCAAAACAGATCGAATCTGAGATTGGCAAACAGTTCGATTCGAACACCGCTCATCTCTACTCATCATCTCCTGCCTTGACTACTGCAACCTCCTTCTCTGTGGCCTCCCTTCTAGCACTCTTGCACCATTCCAATATATCCTAAGCTCTGTTGACTGACTAATCCATCTGTCCCCCAACTATTCCCCGGCCTCTCCTCTCTGTTAATCCCTTCAATGGCTCCAAATTGCCCAGAGACTTCAGTTTAAAACCCTAACCTTGGCATGCAAAACCATCCACAACCTGTCTCCTCCATACATCTGTGACCTAGTCTCCTGGTACTTACCTGCATGCAACCTCCGATCCTCACAAGATTTCCTTCTCTACTCGCCCCTTATCTCCTCTTCCCACAATCGCATACAAGATTTCTCCCGTGCATCTCCCCTACTCTGGAACTCTCAACCCCAACATTTCTGACTCTCGCCTACCATGGAAACCTTCAAAAGGAACCTGAAACCTACCTCTTCCGACAAGCCTACAACCTGCAGTAACCACCGCTCCACCATACCGCTGCATGACCAGCTTTACCCTCACCTACTGTATTCTTATCCATCCCTTGTAGACTGTGAGCCCTCGCGGGCAGGGTCCTATCTCCTCCTGTACCAGTTGCCGTCACATTTTTGTTCAAGATTATAGTAATTGTTTTTGCTATGTATACCCTTGTTTCACATTCAAAGCACCATGGAATAAATGGCGCTATAATAATAATAATATTAATAATAATGTGGTCTAGACTCATGGATACTGAGTCAGGACCGTGTGGAAGACACGGTGGTGGTGACTGCAAACTGACTGGAAACATTGTCTATTTATCTGCTATCCAAGTAACAACCTTTTCACACTGGTCTGGCTTCAACAGTGGTATTCCACGGCCCCCTAGAAGGTGGGACAGGAAGCTAGATTGACATGATCTGGGTGCTTGTTATGCTCCCTCAGCAGGCACAGTTTCATCTTGCCCATGGCCTTGGCCTCTGCGTGCACCATCACCATCACCATTACGTCCACATCCCTTGACACGCGCCTTGCACATTTTAAATGGAGTTAAATATATTATATAAATATAATATTTGTCAATATCCATTTTGCTTTATATATAAGTCATTACTAGTGATGAGCAAGCACTAAAATGCTCTGGTACTCGTTGTTTGTGTCGAACAAATTGGAATGCTCGAGTGCTCGGTCCGAGTAACGAGCCCAAAGTAAGTCTATGGGAAACTCAAGCATTTTTCCGGCGGCTCCCCCCGGTGGTCTGCAGAGGGCCAAAGTATTGCCCAAATCGATGGAAACAGTGCTCAAATGACATGGGAACAGCATGGGGAAGACCCCTGGAAGCATTTCTGACTCCCAGGTCAATGCTGTCAACAATGTTGTTAGAGGTAATACGCCACTTTTACAGACTCACAATAACACATACAAAAACTAAACCAAAATGGATTTTCCTGGGAAATATGTTAAGGAACATTCTTTCCAGGGTAATGACTTGTATATAAGGCAAAATAAATATACAAAAACAAAAATTCTCCTCCACACCTTGGGCTATGTTCACACATAGCTTTGTTGATGTGTTGTTGCACTTTTGCATTGCTTTCAACCAAGACAAATGCATACACCAAGAACTGTCATTTTAACATTTTACAACCTCATCTGGCCATGTGGTGTGTGACACATCATCAGACACATCCTGTTTCATTTATGATGGAAGGACTCTGAAAGTCTCAAAGCCTATTTTTATAGAGCCATCAGGCGGCCCTTATTATTCTTAAAGGGTCAGCAGTCGGCCCTCGCTATTGTTAGAGAGCCATCAGCCGGCTATGCTTTGTTATTCCCATTATTAACGAGTGGGTCTCCTATGATATTCAGTTATTGCGCATGCAGTGAGTGCAACGAGTGCCAAAATTTAGGAAAAAACCCACTAACAATTTAAAGACACATAGAGCTGGGCCACAGTAACGAGTGCGACATGTTCCCATTAGAAAGGAAAGGGTCTGCTATACAGTTAAAGGGTATGCAGTGAGTCCAACGGCTGCCAAAATTTAGAAAAAAAACCCACTAACAATCTAAAGACACATAGAGCTGGGCCACAGTAACGAGTGCGACATGTTCCCATTAGAAAGGAGCGGGTCTGCTATTCAGTTAAAGGGTATACAGTGAGTCCAACGGCTGCCAACATTTAGGAAAAACCCCACTAACAATTTAAAGATACATAGAGGTGGACCTCAGTAAAGATATATTCCCATTAGAAAGGAGAGGGTCTCCCATACTGTTTGCCTATGCAGTAACTGCAATGGCTGCAAAAATTTGGAGGAGCTCCAATGCCCCTTGCAAGAGACGTAGAGGTCGGAGGGCCTCCTGAAAACAATGCTCCCATTATTAGGAAATGGGTCACCCATACTGTTTGCCTATGCAGTGAAGCAACGGCTGCCAAAAATTTGGAGGAACTCCAATGTCCCTTGCAAGAGACATAGATATGTTGATATGGTACATATGGTGGTGATATGGTGATGGAGGATGAGGATGCGGAGAAGGAGGAGGACAAGAGCAAATAGACAAAATCAGGACGCGTATACCCATGTCTGGGTATGAAGACAGAGGTGCATGGGAATAGAGTTAGACCTCCCAAAAAAAAAGACACTGTATTTGAGTTTATGTTACGCTGCTATCATTCGGTGGTGTTGAGAAATCTGGCCCAATCCAGCCCTTGTTCATTTTTATAAGAGACAGCCTGTCAGTATTTTCAGTTGACAGGCGGATGCGCCTACCGGTTATAATTCCACCAGCGGCACTAAAAACCCGCTCTGACAAAACGCTAGTGGCAGGGCAGTCCAGGACCTCCAAGGCGTAAAGAGCCAGTTCATGCCACGTGTCCAGCTTGGATACCCAATAATTATAAGGTACAAAGGAATCACGGAGGACATTGGTACAGTCGACAAGGTACTCCCTCACCATCTTCCAAAACTTTTCCCTCCTTGTGAGAGTACCCCATTCATCAGGGCTTGTGTGATGGGAGGGTCTGAGAAAACTGTCCCAGAACTTTGACAGTGTTCCTTTGCCTCTGCTGGATTGCATTTGTGTCCTTCTCGCCTGTACTCCTTGGTTGTCCAGCGAACTGTGACCTCTGCCGTCAGCATTTTCAGATGGGAATTTTTTTAATAATTCCGCAAAAAGGGCCTTCTCATACTGCATCATTTTATTAGGCATGTCTTGCAAGGGAATAAGAGACATAAAGTTCTCCCTGTAGCATGGATATAGAAGCGTCACCAACTTGTAATGACTGTCACCCAAAATTTGGACAACGCGAGGGTCACGGGAAAGGCAGGGTAAGACAAAGTCAGCCATGTGTGCCAGACTGCAAAGAGGAAAGACATCCGTGTCCTCACCAAGAGGACGACTGACCATGCTCTACTCCTCATCCTCCTCCTCCTCCCTGTCCTCAGGCCATCCACGGTGAACAGACGGTATGACAGTTGTGAAGGTGGTACCATCTATAGCACAGGGAACTAGCTCCTGTTCTTCCTCCTCCTCTTCCTCATTGTCACCCAATCCACGTTGGGATGAGATAAGGCTTTGCTGTGTGTGATCATCCTGTATTGTTCCTTGCTCGATCTCATCGTGCTCCGCCTGCAATGCATCCTCTTTGATTGTGAGCAGAGAGCATTTCAGAAGACAGAGAAGCGGGATAGTGACGCTAATTATGGCATCATCGCAGCTCACCATCTTGGTGGAGTCCTCAAAGTTTTGGAGGATGGTACATATATCTGACAACCATGTCCACTCCTGAGGTTTTATGTGTGGAGTATGACCTGAATACCGATGGCCTTGTTGATGCTGGAAGTCAACAACTGCCCTTTTCTGCTCACAAATCCTTTGCAACATCTGCAATGTAGAGTTCCAACGTGTGCGAACATCGCAGATCATTCAGTGAGCTGGAAGCTGCAAACGCTGCTGAAGCACAGCAAGGACGGCGGAATCTGTAGCTGACTTTCTAAAATGGGCACACAGGTGGCGTACTTTGACAAGCAGATCTGGCAGAGCCGGGTAGGATTTGAGAAACTTCTGAACCACAAGGTTAAGCACATGGGCCAAGCATGATATGTGTGTGAGCCGCCACCAGGTTCCGGCCATTGTCACACACGACCATGCCTGGCTGTAGGTTTAGCAGTGTCAGCCACAGATCTGCCTGCTCTTTCAGAGCTGTCCACAACTCTTCAACATTGTGTGGTTTGTCACCTAAACATATTAGCTTCAGCACAGCCTGTTGCCGCTTGGCCGAGACAGTGCTGCAGTTCTTCTAACTTGCGATTGATGTGGTCATTTTGGAGATGGAGGCTGAAGAGGAGGAGGTGCAGGAGCTGTAGAATGTGGGGGAAACCCTAATTGACCCAGGGCCTGCAGTCGTCGGCGTCGGGAGAACTTGTTCCGTTACAAGGTCCGACTGGGTCCCGGCTTTCACTATATTAACCCAGTGTGCAGTCAGTGAGATGAACCGCCCCTGCCCACAACACTTGTCCACGTGTCCGTGGTTAGGTGGACTTTCCCAGAAACTGCGTTGTTGAGGGCACGTCTAATGTTGTGGGACATGTGCTCGTGTAATGGAGGGACGGCACACCGGAAGAAGTAGTGGCGGCAAGGGTCCGAGTACCGAGGGCCTGCCGCCATCAGATTGCGGAAAGCTTCCGTCTCCATGAGCCTAAAAGGCAACATTTTGAGCGCAAGCATTCGCAAAATGTGTAAATTTAGTAGTGTGGCCTGTGGGGCATTGACTGCGTGTTTGCGCTTACATTCCAAGGACTGGGGTAGGGACAACTGAACACTGCGCTGGGACAAGGACGTGGACTTGCTTGCTGATGGTGCTAGTTGAGAGTATTCAACAACATGTGCAGCTCGGGAGGCATCTTGGCATGCACCATGGACAGGGGATTGGCGTGCACGCACAACATTGGAACAAGCAGTGGTGTCACCCACAGACACTGTTACTGGACCCTGGGGTTTGGACCACTTAGTCGGGTGCTTTGCTGCCATGTGCCTGATCGTGCGAGTGGTGGTCAGGCTGCTACTTTTGCTACCCCTGCTGATGCTGGCCAGGCAGGTGGTGCAAATGGCCTTTTTGGGGTTATCTGCAGAGTCTTTAAAAAATAACCAGACTCGGGAAGACCTAACAGTTGTACTGACAACTTCTGTTGTGTTGGCGTTACGAGTAACGCTTTCCTGACTTGTGTCTGCGGCCACCACACTGCTTCATCCTGCCTGTTGTGGTGCTACGCCTCCCTCCCCCTGTGTGCTGCTGTCCTCGCTCTGTATGTCCCCCTGCCAGGTTGGGTCAGTTACTATATAATCCACCACCTCTCGTCTTCCACTTCCGCACCCTGTTCCTCCTCCTGACTTTCTGGCAATTGCGTCTCATCATCATCATCCACCTCTTGAAACAGTAACTGCACTTTACCACCGTCACCTTTGTGTGACCGTGGCTGCTCCAATATTTGGGCATTGCTGCACGAGTTCTCCTCTTGACTCGCTTGAAGTTGGCCGGGCGAGAGGCCCGAATCTACAAATGGAAAAGTGAACAGCTATTCTGAGTGTCCAAGTGTGGAATAAGTTGTCTCCGGGCATAGTGGGAGAAAGGAGGATCAGGGTGAGGAATATGCAGTCCAGACTCACGGCTACTGAGAGTTGACCGTGTGGAAGACAGGGTGGTGGTGGCGGTGGCAAAGTGACTGGAAGCATTATCTGCTATCGAACCAACAACCTTTTGACACTGCTCTGTGTTCAATAGTGGTGTTCTGCGGTAACCTAGTAATTGGGACAGGAGGGTCGAGCGACAAGATGTGGGTGTTTGTTGTGCCACAATTTCAGCTTGCCACGGCCACGTCCTCGGCCTCTGCATGCACCATCACGTTCACTTCCCCGTCCTTTGCCACGCACCTTGCCTATTTTTAATGGAGGACAATATTTTCCACGTTCATGAGAAATGGCTGATTTTGGAACGCAGTTATATGTGATACGTTTGACAGAGAACAACAATTTCAATAGCAGGCCTGTAATTTTCTAATATTATTCTACACAGTGACCTAGTGTGAATAGCTTGACCGACACACTACAACAGAATGGAATTGGAAGAAATTTCTGATTTTGGAACAGTCTTATAGGTGATATGCCTGACAGAGAATCACGGTTTTAAATAGCAGGCATGTAATTTACTAATACAATTTTTCACAGACACCTAGTGTGAATATGCTGACCGACACACTGAACAGAATGGAAAAGGAGGCCAATATTTTCCACATTCAGTTTAAATTTCTGGATTTTTATAGCTGAAATATGGAGCAGATCTGGCTTTATTCTGCAGTGAGAACAAGCACATGGAGCAGTAAAATGGTGTACTCTGGATTGCTTTTTAAGCAAAAACACAGGATTAACATAAAAAAAAAATAGCTTTGGCCCTTGATATCTGGGGCTATGTCTACAAATATCTGTAATTAGTACAGCAGCAGCAGACAAGACGTTCAATTGACCCTCTTGTGCTGTATCATACACTGCAGTCTGCCACATACACTGCCTGCTTGCCGAGCACTGATTATATGCAGCTGGATAAGTCCTCAGAAGGACTGTTAGTTCAGATGGATATAGATATATCTTGTGGAATACCTATACTAACAGGACGTTCAATGGATCCTCTTGTGCTATATCATGCACTGCAGTTTGCCACATACCCTGTCTGCCTAACTCCTGCTATCACCACTTAATATATGCAGATGGATTAGTCCTCAGAAGGACTTTTAGCTCAGTTGGATATATATTTTGTGGAATACCTATGTTCTGTCTACTCATGAGCAGGTAAGGGAATGTTCATAGAGTTATTCTAGTTATGACCTGTAGAGGTCACCAGTTGTCTGTTTTTGTTGTTTAGAAGCTACACATCATCTAGTAATACTCTTATAGTCACAAGAGTCTGTCCCCTTTAAGAATAATGTATACAGAGGGACCGCCCCCCTCCTTCCTCAGGGAGAAAGTGTTCCTGTAATCAGTTTTCCTGGGCTTTCAGGGAGCAGATAAGATGTGTGTCTGGCTCTACACTTTCTACAACTTTTCCCTTGTCAGATGAAGAGCAAATACAGTTACATGTTTTGTGTGAAATACTGTAAACTGAAGTGTGTTGTGCTCTGAGATACACCATTTAGTTAATGCCTCTTGCACTGTACTCAGGTTGATGCATTCTGTATAGAATAGAGCCTGTGGCAGTGATCTACCTCAGTTACTCATGTTTACTGTAACCTGTATTATCACTATGTTAGTGTTAGTTTCTTTGATGTACCCAGTACTGACTGTTATCATTCTGTATTGTGTTATAGTTTTTACGACATTATCAAGTTCATACCATCACCATTAAATCAAGATTACAGAACGCTACAGTCTATTTAATTGAGTATGAATGAGGGTTAAGCTGTATGCTAAATCCCCCACAGCATCATACGTGGAGGAAGGCAGAACAACCTATACTAACTATAAAGAAGCAAATCTCTCCTTGATGCAGCAGCACCTCTCCCTACTCTGCTTGATTCTGGGGTAGACTGTGATGAGCATAGCGGCACCAGGTCTTACATAGACCAGATGACGCTACGCGGCCAGCCAATCACTGTAATGCCCACAACCAACATGGCTACGGCATTACAGTGAGTGGCAGGCAATCCCTGCATGTTGATTGGCTCTCTAAAGAGCGCCAAACATGCAGGATGGGGACCCGAGTTCCCACCCAAGCAACCCAGAAATACTCGCCGAGCTCGCCAAGCTTGTCGAGTACAGTGATGCTCGGGCGAGTACCGAGCAGTGGCGAGCACGTTCGCTCATCACTAGTCATTACCCTAGAAAGAATGTTCCTTAACATTTTTTACAGGAAAATCCATTTTGGCTTCGTTTTTGTATGTTTTATTGTCAGTCAAAATTGCCAAAATACACTGACAAATTTATTTGATGCAAATCATGTTATGTTCTGGGGTTTGTCTAAATCCAACAGCAAATTAAACTTAGACTGAAAAGAAATTAAAACAAATTAACACTTACATATCCCCATTCCTCAATTTGTCTGCAAAACTCCCCACTTGATTGTTCAAGTATGGTCTTCATTCACTGCCCACTGGTGTTCTTCCACCATGGGACCAATCTGATTTTCTGAAGTTATAGGAGCCACTAAGCCTTGTGATGTCATTACAGGCATTGGGTCACCTGAAGAAAAGTGACAGCCCGTGAATGAAGGCCAGACCAGAATGACCAAGCTGGGAGCTTCACAGTCAAGGACTGTGAAGCGAGTTTTCATTTTTATATATTCTTAACCTTTTCTCAGGCCTTTGGTATCAGACTAAATAGCAGCAACGATGGTGCCATTTTTTGGTTTTGAGCGAATAAAAAAAAAAAAATTGGGAATTTTGACAAAGACGAATTCAAATTTTTTGTGAAATCTGAGGTAAATTTGATTAGCTGCAAAGCAATTTACTCATCTCTACTCTACATGCACAGATCAATGTAAAACCTTTCAGAAAATGTCTGTAAGATGGCATTAAACTTCTGAGATTACAGTATACAGAATTTACATTTCTTCCTGCCAAACTGTCTACATTTTTGCTCTCATTGCACATTGCTTATCATAGCTTGGTTACATGTAAAGATGAAAATACTGTTGAAACAATTTTTTTGCCTTGATCTATAATGTAAACCAATATTTTCCCAACTTCTTCATTATCTCTACTTTTTTGGTGGTTTTCAACCTATTTAGCTGCATTTTAGAATCATAAGATGTTACATCCTCACATTAACTAAACACATATGGCCAAACAGTGGAAATCTCATAATTCACACCAAATATCTGATGTAATCCAAAGTGTCAACATAATTTCTAAAGATATAAATCCAATAAACAATGGAAGCAGGACACCCAAATCACTATAATAATCTTTATTAGTCCATAAAAAACAATAAATTTAAAAAATTGGATAGAAATAGGAGCGTGGAACAAGGACCCCACTCCCCCAGGTGACAACTGCATGAATGCCAAAAAAGCAAAAGTTTAAAATGAAGAGACATAAAGGTAAAATCACAAGATTAAGATTATATCCATGTAACTCAAAGTGTGCATATTTATGCTAAAACGTGGCATCAATATTGTGGAGTGATCCTACAAAGAACAGCATAGAGTAAACACATAAATGTCTCAAAATAGTAAGCAAAAGTCAAACAATGAAAGTTCAAATGCGAAACCACTCAAAATGGCAAGAAATAAGATGTATACCATCTTATTATTCCAATAGAAGTAGACAGAGTGGGGTCACACATTACACCACTGCTCCCATAGAATTGGATGGAGCTGGGTCACGCATTACACCACTGCTCCTACAGAAGGGGATGGAGCAGGATCACACATTACACCACAGCTGCATTAGAAAAGTGTGACCCTGGTGCAGTGGCAATCAGGGTAATGGCAGTTTGGGGTGATGACAGCTGTGAATTGTCAAAAATCACATCTTGCATCAAGCCCTGGTGTTAATAATGGAGAGGTGTCCATCAGACACCCCCATTACTAACCCACTAATGAAAAAAACACAAATAGAAAAATTATTTTTATGTGAAAAAACACTTCCTGATACTTACCCTGGTTCACCAATTTATTTTTGAAAAAACAAAACCCATGCAGGCCTGTCGTAGCCCAGGAAATCTGCTGTAGTCCACAAATAGAAACCTGAAAAAAATAAAATGAGAGAAATAAAGAGAAGGCTTTGTCCCTCATTCTCCAATTTATTAGAAAACAAAAAGTTACCATCCAGGTCCGACATAGTCCAGGTCCATCATAGCTCCCATCCTGGTACATAGCCCCCATCCTGGTTTATGCCCCCAACCTGGTATATGGCCCCATCCTGGTATATAGCCCCCATCCTGGTATATGGTCCCATCCTGGTATATGGCCCCCATCCTGGTATATGCCCCATCCTGGTATATGACCTCATCCTGGTATATGTTCCTCATTCTGGTATATGTTCCTCATCCTGGTATATGGCCCCATCTTGGTATGTGGCCCTATCCTGGTATATGGCCCCATCCTGGTATATATTCCTCAATCTGGTATATGGCCCCATCCTGGTATATTACCCCATCCTGGCATATGACCCTATTTTGGTATATGTCCTTATCCTAGTACATGGTTCCATCCTGATATATGTTCCTCCATCCTGGTATATGTCCCTCATATATTCAATGCGTAGAAAAAAAACAATAAGCGTTTGTACTCACCTTCCCTGCACTCCCACGCAGCGCTGCATCCAATTCTGTGTCAGTCTATTCAGAGAACAGCAATGTCATTATTTCCCTGCTGTGCTCTGAACAGTTCGGCGATGAGCAGTGATCACAACCTGGACTGTAAAATTGACGACAGACTGTGATCACCTCTTCCAGCAGCTGCAGATACTCACCTCACCCTGGGCCTCAGGTCCCCGGCACCTTCTTTCCCCGGCAGCTCCTGTCATAGTATGCACTTTGCAGTGTGCGTGATGTCAGGAGGGAAATAAAGCCCACACCAAACGCTGCAGGCTGCAACAAAATGGCCACGATCTCCTCACACAGCTGTGACCTGGACAGCCCAGGTGGAATGCCCAGGTCACAGCTGGAGGCAGGCGAAGCAGCCTCAATACACGAGATGCGGTCGGAGGGTGATCGCAGGTTCTTATGCCCAAGGGTTGTAGTACTTGAGGTGTGTAAGTGTCGCGCTCAGACACTTACACACCCCAAATGCAGTGGCTAAAGTAAAAATTAATAAATAAAAAACTATTAAAGTAGATTATTTAATTTTGTATAAAAAATAATTGATTATATAATCAATAATTATTAATACAAAAATAACAATTGTGGCACCTTCCTTATTAAAGACACTACGTATCAGACATTTCACAAACAAAAAAGCAGATTAGACCAGTGGCAAACATTTGCACAGTTTGCCATGTTGTACAATTTTGTCCAGTCTTAAGTATTCTGTCACAAAGGGTATTCAGCATGGTAGTGGCTTTGTCACACTCAAGCCAACCAGATTACTGTCCGCGAGTATGATACAACCTTACATTTGTCAAAACTAATCAATCATAGCTCAGTGACAATTTTCATTCACCTACCAATGCTTACATTGGCTGAAACATCTGCCTGCCTGTCTGTCCATTATGTTCTGTACTGTTCTGCATCCAGTAGTGCCAATGACCCTTACAACCAGACACTTACTGCCTGTCCATTATTGTATATTTACTGTACACTGTGCTGCTATTGGGTCTGCCAGGGCTGTCCCCACACAGACAGATATCTACTTGCTTGTCCCATCATCTGCAATACTTTGCGGTTGCCTCAGCCAGCACCCATAGACAGCCAAATATAAAAATGAGAAGATGTAGAGAGACAAAAAGCTGAATTAGAAGCAGGATGACAAAAGGTAGAAGCAGCGAAAAGCGTGACTGTTAAGGCCTCTGAACAGTAGAAGGAATCCACTCTGTTACTGTTAGAGTCATCTGAGGCTGTATAGAGGTTTAAAATCTAAGTGAATCCAAAACAGCAATTAAAAGAAAATCTTCACAAACAAACATGAACGAAGGAACCTTATTGCTTAGGCAAGGTCTGTAGACTCAGAACAAGTTTAAACGGAACCTGTCAGAAGGTTTATACAACCCAAGCTAATATCATATATGTAAAGTTATTGTAATGTTGATTGAATAAATACATTTGTTTTAGAAATCCTTGCTTCCATTTTTGAGAAATTCTTTGGAAAAATGTTAGGTAAATGAGCTGTAAGTGCAGGAGGGCTGGCACTGCTCTTACATATGGCCTCTCTCCCTATTTTACAGCCTGCCTCCTATCAGTGACTGACAAGTCACTATTGTGTCCCCCACCCCAGATCTTGGCAGGTGCCGTCATTCCCTGAGGCAGCATGCGTAGTAAGTAGAGATGAGAGGTGTTCGACTCAAACTGTTCGCCAATCTCAAATTCGAGCTGTTTTGGGCGGTGTTCGAGCCGTTCGGCGAACACGAACGATTTGAAAAAAATCCGGCTGTTCGAGGTTACGTTCGATAACTGTTCATGCACCAAAATCATAACTGGATTTTTTCTCGGTAATGCTGAAAATTAATGTTAATACGCAGTTTGAGTGTACTGCGGGGCGGGGGTAGGGGCAGGGGATGGATCTCTGCATAAATAATGAAGATCTCCATTTTTTTTTCTCTTTCCCGCATTTACAGTGGGGATGTGCAATCTGTCAGCCTATCAGCAGCGCACACACGGAGCAAACTGCTTTTTTTCACACAAGCAAGGGCATGTGTCATTGGCAGTGTATGTCACATTTCCTTGCCCTATAAGACCCAGCCATTTTCCCCGTCGCCACCATTTTCTCACTGCTGCAGCTGCGTGTTAGACGGCACCGCTGTTGCTGTGTGCGCTATACTTTGAGTGTTAATTTCAAGCCAATTTTCACACAAATCTACAGATAGCTTGAGAGTAGGGAATAGTTGTGATTGCAGTCCTTTTGAGGACTAGGTTACATCATTTCCTACGACTTTTATCAGGCAGGTCTGTGCTCTTAAATAGATAGGTTGGGAGTAGGGACTAATTGTAATTGCAGTCCTTTTGAGGGCTAGCTTACATCAGTTCCTATCACTTTTTGCCAGGCAGGTCTGTGCCAGGGCTGTGCAAGATTTTTTCACAGCATTTGGCAAAATCTAGCTAAGCAAATCCTTTTAGGCCTCTTGCAGTGTGTGTTAGTCAGTGGAGTAGCCTATCTGTGTTGCAAGCTACACCACCTGTGTATAGAATACAATATTTTTTACTGCACCTAGCCAAGTAAAACCTTTTGGACATAGCATCATTCTATTAGTCTATCTATACTAACCTCCACCAGGTTGCAAATTAAAAATAATTTTTATCTGCATCTAGCTCTGAAAAAAATATTTGGCTTGTAGCAGTGTGTGGGACTTGTTCTATTAGTCCATCTATACTAACCTCCACCAGGTTGCAAATTAAAAATATTTTTTATCTGCATCTAGCTCTGAAAAAATATTTGGGCTTGTAGCAGTGTGTGGGACTTGTTCTATTAGTCCATCTATACTAACCTCCACCAGGTTGCAAATTAAAAATAATTTTTATTTGCATCTAGCTCTGAAAAAATATTTGGGCTTGTAGCAGTGTGTGGGACTTGTTCTATTAGTCCATCTATACTAACCTCCACCAGGTTGCAAATTAAAAATAATTTTTATCTGCATCTAACTCTGAAAAAATATTTGGGCTTGTAGCAGTGTGTGGGACTTGTTCTATTAGTCCATCTATACTAACCTCCACCAGGTTGCAAATTAAAAATAATTTTTATCTGCATCTAGCTCTGAAAAACTATTTGGGCTTGTAGCAGTGTGTGGGACTTGTTCTATTAGTCCATCTATACTAACCTCCGCCGGCTAGCATTCCTGTGCCTAAAACACAATGTATGGGTCTGCGCTAGCCACGATGCTGAGGGGTCTAAAGCTGCTGCTAATGCTTTATCAAAATTCAATTGGCAGATTTTCACAGAGCTCCTCCCCAACGCCCACCCATCGGGCAACAGTTGCCCACCCTCCCTATGGGATCTACTGGCGAATAGTTGATGCCATTAATCAGAGCGTCAGTTGCCCTGTTGACGTGGCAAGCATACGGTAAGGCATGGGAAGAGTGGACACGACTAGTAGTAGGCAGACGGGTTGACCAATGTGAACAAGCCAGATCACAAGTCACCATAGAATTTCTCCACCAGCTAATAATGTGGGGCATATCAAGGGCGTCAGCGCAGCGGTGTCTGACCGGAGTAGCATTTCACTTCCAACTACTGAATTGGGGAGATGTGACAAAGAGATTCATCATCAGACAATCCATAAAAGGGTGGAAAAGGGGTCAGCCAAGTCAGGAGTGTAGAGGTCCCGTCCCGTGTCACTAAAGCTGATTTCTCACATCATATCCCTAACACAATTAACATGACACTCACAATTTGAAGCAACACTACTGTTTACTGCATTTGCGATCGCCTTCTTCGGGGCGCTATGCATAAGCGAATTAGTCCCTCAATCCAAAATTACCACCAGTGGAGGCTTATTACACCAGGACGTAGTCATAGCTAATAATGCAATACGTTTACGCATACGCCAATCGAAAATGGTTCCAGCGGGCAGGGGCACTTGGGTACTTCTACAACCCACAAACGGTACACTGAGTCGGGTAACAATAGTAAAAACATATATAACCATCAGATCACAAAGTAATTTCTTCCTATCACACATTGATGGAATGCCATTATCAAGATACCAGTTCCAAGCTATATTTAATAAATGCGTAACATCGGCAGGGAACCACCCCAAAGATTATGGGACACACTCATTCCACATAGGCGTGGCCACGGAAGCAGCAAGAGCAGGACTGTCAGAAACGGAAGTTTAGAGGATAGGGAGATGGCGATCCATGTGTTTGGCGAGATACATAAGACCGGACTTGTTATCCTAACGTGGTTTGTTTCTTTTACAGGTGACGCTAAGCCAACAGTGTGGGTGATAGGCCACTCGTATATATATTGGGCAGAAAAAAGGGCGAAAGTCCGCCCAGGTGGGAGGAAATTAGAGTTTCATAACACATATTTCAACTGGAGAGGAATTAGAGGCCTGCTATGGCCACAGGTACTAATGGAGGTAATCAAGGTAGGGAGAGAGGCAAGAGGTCCGGTCATCTTAGTTATACAAAAACCTGGCACTCAAATAGACTTGAAGATTTCTTTGAAGATTTTTATAAAAAATAATTGTTTAATGATAATGTAGTACAATAAGCAGACGTTTCGGTCCCACGGACCTTCATCGGTGTACAGAAGAAGTCTAGAAGAGATGAGCTGTGGGGTATAGTGATCAAGGGTGGCTATGATGGAGGGAGAACGCGGTGTCCACCGCTTGTTCAAGGCTATCTTGGGACCGAAACGTCTGCTTATTGTACTACATTATCATTAAACAATTATTTTTTATAAAAATCTTCAAAGAAATCTTCAAGTCTATTTGAGTGCCAGGTTTTTGGT
This sequence comes from Phyllobates terribilis, assembly GCF_046119375.1. Classification (NCBI taxonomy): domain Eukaryota; kingdom Metazoa; phylum Chordata; class Amphibia; order Anura; family Dendrobatidae; genus Phyllobates; species Phyllobates terribilis. The sequence continues at coordinate 257,518,547 of NW_027362761.1, forward strand.
TTAATATTACGTCGGGCTTGCAACCCTACCTGAGCACCTCACTACTCCAGGAGTGCGGTAGTTTCTCTATTTTGCATCTTAGTTATACAGGCCAGGGGAAACGACCTAGGTCATCACAAGAGCGCATAACTAATGGCAATAATGAAACTAGACACTGAGCGCTTCAGAGAATTTTTCACAAAACTAACTATAGTATGGTCAGAGATTGTGCCGATAGCGGTATGGCAACTAGTGTTGAGCCACCCCCGTAGTGTTCGAGTTCAGTTCGGTTCGTCGAACACCCGTGTGTTCGCCGAACTGTTCGTCGAACACCTTCGAACACCGTTAAAAACAATGGCAGGCAAACAAAAACACATAGAAACACATAGAAAACACCTTCAAAGGTGTCCAAAAGCTGACAAACTGCTCAGAAGACATAACTAACACATGGAAAAGTGACAAGTACATATAGTCATGCGAAAATAAAAGAGGTGGAGGAGTAAAAGGAGGGGGAGACACAGATATAGGCATGTCATGCCCTTCTAAAATCCAAAAAGTGAGAAGCCGACACGGCCAGTCCGCTCCTGCCCGTGCCACCTCCGTGTCGCCGGGTTTGTGCCAGAGCCGCGGTGAACCCTGACGGCCAGCCCCCCTCTCCCAATACTGGTGCCTGTCCGCTGGTGGGTCGAGCGAGCCCCCCTGTGGTGGAGGCAGCTCTAAGCTTTTTAATTTAAATTGTCTCTCTAATTTGAATGAATACACTTTAAATCCATTTACAAGGATCTATTGGAGGGCATGTCTCATGCCAGCAGCCGCGTAATTCCAGCTCCAGTAGCGTCCACTAAAGCTGCTGCAGTTAAAAAGCTTTTATAAGGATCGAGCTCAGCTGTCCACCGCAAGGCATCCTACTGCCAGTCCCAGCCCCTATGCCTTGGGGTGCCTCCTGATGCTCTTCACTAAGTATCCCATGGTCCCGAATCATTTCCTTTGAAAAAATTAAGTGTCTAAACTACAGGTGGTGTAGCTTGCTTAACAGCCGGGATAATCCGCTGACTAGCAGACACTGCTACTAGGCACAAAGTATTTCCTGGGCTAGATGCAGTTAAAAATTTGTAATTAGATACTCTCGTTGGATGCTGAGAAAGCATTCCATAGAGTCTCCTGGCACGCCATATATGATTCTCTTAAAAAGCTTGGGGCAGGGGTCTAGGGGACCCTTTTATAGCCAAAATCACGGCCCTGTATCGAAATACGTCACCTAGGCTGAAGATAAATGGAACTGTAGCACCCTGAGGGCTCGGTTGCTACAGACGTATTGCACCTCACCCAGAGGTGTGATATCTCACTCTCAGGTAAGGATGGAGTGTGGATCAGGACCCGACACCTGCATGCATTACACCACATTGCCGTGGGGCAGGGCGACCAATATGCCCCTGAGATGGGCACGACAGTCCCTGTCCCTGGCTGGAGTGGGGGGAGGGAACACTGAGGAAGGGGAACCCTGTAGTGTAGGAGCAGGGAGGAAGCAGTTCCTGGGTGCATTGAGAAGGGAGTATAAAAGGTGGGCACCATCTTAGTTCAGTGCAGAGAAGTCTGAGCAGAAGTGGCAGGGAGCAGGGGCTCTGCATGAGCTCTGCTCCGGAGGCGGGCCTAGTAACAGAGGCCCAGGCCTGGAAGAGGGAGAAGGAAGGAAGAGGAGCGGAGAAGGCTCCAGGAACGAGGAATGAAGGGATCCCAGGGGTGCGGACGGGCGAGTCGCCACCGCACGCCCGAATCCACCTGCGTGGAGGGGTCAGGCCAAAGGGGGAGACCGGTCCCCGAACTAGTGGAGGCAGGAAACGACCCTCAGCTAGAAACCGGAGGCTCTGACATTTTATGTGGCGCAGCCCCTCGCTACACCCGCTAGGAAGGCACCACATAGGGTCAGGGAAACTGGCGCCAAGTTTACCAAGAGGAGGCCCGAGGCAGCCGGACAGAAGTGTTGGTAAGAAAGGCCAGACAAAGGACACACAAAGGGGGTCCTGTGAAGTGCTCCAAAGTTATCTGGGAGTTGTCTGAGCCCCTCACCTGGTGAGCACAGTACGACGTGGGCAGCCGTTACCTGCAGACGTGGTCTGGATAATAAGAACTGTGAGTAAAGGCCCTGGACTGCATCACTGACTCCGTGTCGTTACTGCTGCTGCCCTGCACCATCACCCCCATCCTCCGCATACACTGCCCTGAGGCTATACTCCTCCCGTGGGGAGTTATGCTACGCTCTGCTGCACCCACAACACCAGCCTCAGCGGTCTGCCCTGGAGCGGCGGTTCACTCTGACCGCAATCCACGGGTGGCGTAGTCGGACATTTAAACATCAAAACCACATAAATAGTTCCGCCACTGGTTTGACCGCCCTGAGCCACGGAACCGGGTTGCTGCCACGGAGACTACAACCACCAGCATCCACCAAAAAGGGTCCGGCTCCGGGTGTCCCAAGGCCCAGGGGGCGCGTCAGAACATTTTCATCACCTTTCAGAATCACCAATGGGACAAGGCAGGGATGTTCTCTGTCCCCTCTCTTATACATCCTAGTGACGGAGCACCTGCTCTCATCAATTCGCCATAACCCCAATAATAGGTGGATTGAGGTGGGAGGCACCGAGTACAAGTGCTCTCTATTTGCTGATGATGTCCTAGTATATATCACTCAATCACATATATCCATCCCTGCTGTTATGGCTGAAATAGATCACTTTGTTACATGGTCAAATTTTAAAATCAATGCAGCGAAGTCTGAGGCCCTCGATGTCTCCCTCCCCAAATCCATATAGGATTCCATCCAGTCCAACTTTCCCTTTGCCTGTCCCTCACAGGGTATCAAATACTTAGGAATTCCTATTCATAGAGACCTCTCCCATCTATGTTATCTTAATTTTGGGCCCTTTATTGAACAACTCCATACAGACCACGGTTGGCAAGTTAGAACTGTAAGATTCACTACGTGAACCGCTGGTGTTTTGTGGAAAAGCACATGTACACTGCGTTCCAAATTATTATGCAAAAAGTGTTTAGGAGTGATAAGGGAAGAATTTGTTTGTTTGTCAGTTAAACTCATTGATGGTGATGTGTGTCAGGGCTCTTTATATCACTGTAAGCAATTGCAGACACCTGTGCTAATTAGTTTGGCAGGTGTGTCCAATGAAAGGCAAGACTACTTAAGAAGGCTCTCTCACATTATTAAGCAGCCTACATTTTCTGCCAAAATGGGAAAGAAAAAGGATGTGTCGGCTGCTGAGAAGCAACAAATTGTGGAGTGTTTAGGTCAAGGCATGACTACAATCAACATTGTGCGATGATCAGGATGAAGTGTCTTGGCAATCAAGAAGTATGTAGCTGATTCACAGTACACACGTGTGCGTGCTGATAAGGGCAAATTGAGGACTCTTTCCTACAGGCAATTATGTCAGGTTGAAAGAGCAGCGGCCAAAAAGCCTTGTCATAGCAGCAGACAAGTTTTTGAAGCTGCTTGTGCCTCCAACGTCCCCCGAACAACAAGATGCAGGGTCCTTCAGAGGTTTGCAGCTGTGCATACGCCATCCTGTCGACCTCCTCTATCCACTTCACACAAGCAGAAACGGCTCCAGTGGGCCAAACATTACATGAAGACTGATTTCAAAACAGTTTTGTTCACGGATGAGTGCCGTGCAGCGCTCGATGGTCCAGATGGATGGAGTGGAGCATGGCTGGTTGATGGACACCCCACGCAAACACGGCTACAGCGCCAACAAGGAGGAGGTGGAGTAATGTTTTGGGCTGGAATCATGGGGAGAGAGATTGTCGGCCCCTTTAGGATCCCTGAAGGCGCTAAAGATGAACTCCATAATGTATGTGGATTTTCTCAAACAGCACTTCCTGCCATGGTTCAAGAAGAAGAACCGTGTATTTCACAGCAAGATCATTTTTCTGCATGATAATGCACCATCTCATGCTGCACATAAAACATCTGCATCTCTGGCTGATATGGGCATAAAAGGGGACAAACTTATGGTGTGACCCCCATGCTCCCCTGACCTCTACCCCATTCAGAACCTTTGGAGCATCATTAAAAGGAGCGTCTATGATGGCGGGAGGCAGTTCACATCTAAGCAACTGCTCTGGGAGGGTATTCTGTCCTCATGCAAAACAATTGAAGCAGAAACCATCCAAAACCTGACAAATTCAATGGACGAGAGAGTTCAGAAGCTCCTTTCGAACAAGGGGTCCTATGTGAAAATGTAACATCACCTAGAATAAAGTTTTGAGTTGAAAACTGTTTGATTTCAGTTTCTAACAACCTGCTAATGCTTATAATTTCAAAAATGACCATTTTTTTGGTCTTTATTAAAATGAAAAGGTTGATCGAAAAGTTTGGGGGATCTAAGAGTGTGGCAACCCAGTAGTCATGATTACTTCGAATTCTGACAATATGAGGGTCATGCTGCAGGTAGTGCAGCAAGAAGGCACTTATGTGTCTTGCGCAGCTCGGAGCCCCAAAATTATTTTCCGGGCTAGATGCAGCTAAAAATTATTTTTAATTTTAAATCTGGTGAAGCTTTAGTATAGATGGCCTAATAGGATCAGTGCTGCACACTGCTACAAAGCCCAAATTATTTTCCAGTCAAGATACAGATAAACATGATTAGTAATTTGAAAGCTTAAAACGGTTGGTAGGGTGATTTTAACCAATCATCAAGCTTTTACTCTCCCCAGGATGACACAGGGGTAGAAAAGTCGTTTCGGATCCATGATTTGTTCATCTTTATGAACGTGAGTCTGTCTACATTATCAGTGGAGAGCCGCGTGCGCTTATCTGTCAGCACACCACCAGCAGCGCTGAACACACGTTCAGACAGAACGCTGGCTGCGGGGCATGACAAGATCTCCAAGGCGTAAGTGGCTAGCTCCGGCCATTTATCCAGATTGGAAGCCCAAAAAGAGCAAGGGTCCAGTGACACAGTCGTGGCTTCAATGTTTACTTGGAGATACTCCTGTACCATCGTCTCTAGGCGTTGACTATGTGTCAGACTTCTTGTCTCCTGTGGCCTTGCAAAGGATGGGCTAAAAAAGTGGTGAAATGATTCCGCAAAATTGATGTTACCAGCAGATACTGTGGTTCTGTTACGGTTTGAGTGCTGAACACTTGACGGTTCCACGGTTGGCAAGTTGGAACTGTGAGATTCACTACGTGCACCACTGGTATTTTGTGGAAAAGCACATGTAAGATTCTGCAACAGTCTCTGCTGATACTCCTGCATGCGTGCATTCCTTTCTATGGCAGGAATAATTTCTGCAAATTTACTTTTGTACCGGGGATCTAACAGTGTGGCAACCCAGTAGTCAGGATTATTTCTAATTCTCACAATTCGAGGGTCATGTTGCAGGTAGTGCAGCAAGAAGGCACTCATGTGTGTTGCGCATCCAGGAGCACCAAGTCCCTGTTGTGTTGGTGGCGAGGTAACAATCATGCTTCCTTCCTCTGTCCTCTCTCCCCAACCTCGCACAACAGAAATATGATCAAGGTCTCCCTCATCTGATGAGTCTTCCATCAGTTCGTCCTCCACTTCTTCCTGGGCTCCTGCACCTTCCTCACTAGTTTGGCTGCTACCATGCGCCCTGGTAAAACCATCTCCCCCACCCTCACATGCCTGCCGCCTTGGTGCTGCCGACCGTCTGGACCTTGCAGATGTTAGCCCTTCCGCATACAACTCCTCCTCCTCTACTTCCTCCACCTCCTCTTGTGCCACCACCTGACTCCGAATTCTGTTTAACATGTGCTCCAGCATGTAAATCACCGGAATAGTCATGCTGATAATGGCATCGTCAGCACTAAACATCTTCGTCGCCATTTCAAAACTGTGCAGAAAGGTGCATAGGTCCCTGATCTGAGACCACTCCTCCAGCGTGATTTGCCCCACCTCTGAATCTCGTTGGCCCAGGCTATACGTCAGAACGTATTGCACCAGGGCTTGTCGGTGCTGCCACAGTCGCTGCAACATGTGCAGAGTTGAATTCCACCGGGTAGGCACATCGCATTTTAGCCGGTGAAGTGGCAGGCCCAACGACTTCTGTAGAGATGTAAGTCGCTGAGCTGTGGGATGCGAACGGCGGAAGTGAGCACACAGCGACCGTGCCCTCTGCAGAAGGCCATCTAGTCTGGGATAGTGGGCTAAAAATTGCTGGACAACCAGGTTCAACACGTGAGCCATACAAGGCACGTGTGTGACATTGCCCCGGCGAAGGGCCGCACCCAGGTTTGCAGAATTGTCGCACACGGCCTTCCCTGGTTTCAGGTCCAGTGGAGACAACCATTCATGAAATTGGTTCTCCAGAGCTGACCACAACTCCTCAGCTGTGTGACTCACATTTCCCAGACATTTCAATGTAAAAACCGCCTGATGACGTTGAGCCCTACTGCCAGCATAGTAAGGAGGTGTGCAGGATCCCTTCTGCGCAGTTAGAAAGCTTGTGGCATGACCAGACAGGCTTTGGGTGCAGGTGGAAGACCGAGAGGAGGTTGAGGAGGCAGAAGCAGTGGAGGAACTTTGACATAAAGAGGATTGACGCACAACTCGTGGGGACGGCAAGACTTGGACAGCAGCCCCTTGTCCTGCTGTCACCATAGTTACCCAGTGCCCAGTCAGCGACATGTAACGCCCCTGTCCATGCCTACTCGTCCAAGTGTCTGTGGTGAAATGCACCCTGTCACACACAGAGTTTCTCAAAGAAGCGGTGATGTTGTGTGCGACATGCTGGTGGAGCGCAGGCACACCTTTCTTTGAGAAGTAGTGCCGACTGGGCATCTGGTACTGGGGCACTGCGACGGACATAAGGTCTCGAAAATCCTCTGTGTCCACCAGGCGGAAAGGCAGCATTTCTGTAGCCAAGAGCTTGCAGATGGTGAAATTCAACCTCTTAGCTTTCTCATGGCTAGGAGGAAATGGTCTTTTACTTGTCCACATCTGAGGGACCGAGGGCTGGCTATTGTGCTTAGACGGGGTTGATAAGGGTGTCCCCGGCAAACTGCCGGTCTGTGAGGAAGATGCAGGCGGACATGTTAGGTTGCCTTGATCCAAAGGTGGTGCTATCGATGTCGGACAGCGCTCAACACCAGCTGGTGTTCCCACCTCCAAAGAAAATGATGACCTGCCAATCACGCTGGCTGTTGCGGGTAAAGAGGTGGCAGGTCTGCGCCCCAAAACAGGTGTGACTGCTGTCCCCCCAGTCACAGAGGATGAAGAGGCCGCGGATGCACAAGATATGGCAGACGGTGGTTGGCCCGGCCGGCTAGGCCGCATTGTAGCACACTGAGCTTCCCACTGCAACTTATGCTTCATGTCCATGTGCCGGTTCATGCATGAAGTACTCAAACTATGTATTTTTTGGCCTCTACTTAGCTTTTGCTGACAAATGTTACAGATAACACGAGTTGGGTCATCTTTATCGATCTGAAAAAATGCCCAGGCTATGCAAGGCTTAGCACCCATGCGACCTGAAGAGCCACCACGACTTGTGGTGAGAGGCAGAGTTGTGTTTGAGGATGCAGTTGTTGACGTGCTTCCAGTACTACGTCTCTGTCCAGGAAGGCGCAACCTGACCTCGTCGTCACTAGCATCTTCCTCCACCTCCTCTGCTGACCTCATCTCTTGGCTGACTGTGGGTTGACAGTAAGTGGGATCTCCAACCTCATCATCATCACCCTGTGTGTTATCACACCCGTTGTCCTCAGAGCCAACCTGTTCCTGCCCTGACAAAAAACTAAAGTTGTCACTCCAATCAGGTATTTGAGTCTTATCATCGTCTTCCTCATTGTCTCCACCAACAGGAGTTACAGTTTGGGAATGAGGGTCTACATTATGGTCAGAACCTTCTGTGTCTGGTCCTGGATCCGACTCATAAAGATTCTGGGCATCAGTGCAGATCATTTCCTCGTCTGGATTCACAGAAGCGCTGGAGTCGACCTCTGATTCCCAGGCTATAGTATGAGTAAACAGCTCTGCAGACTCAACCATCTGTTCTACCTCATACTCAGACGGGCAGCTGGAGATTTGGGAGCTGTGAGGAAGCAAGTGCGATTTGGGTGACACCTTTGAGGACTGGAGTATTTGTGATGTTGAAGTTGATGTGGAGGAGAGCCCACTTAAAGGAGCACTTGATATCCGTTGAAGCACCTGCTGTTTTTGTGCCTCATCTGGAATTTGTAGCGATTGGCGTGGCCGTAAGAAAGGGATCTTATCACATTGTCCGCTAAAAGAAGTAGACATTTTAGTTTGGCTGGAAGATGGTCTTTCTTCTGCAGATGTTACTGTTGCTTTAACACCTACCCCACGGACACAACCTTTTTTCCCCTTCCCAACACGCCTATTCCCCTTTCCACCAGCAGCAGGCCTTTTTCCACTCATTTTGGTGGTTAACTAATTCACAACTCTGGAGTTGTTTGCACAAAAAAACAATGGATGGTAACCGAGCAGAGCTGAGTGGCCAAACTGTGGAATTAGGCCAAAACTAGTGGCTGGGTTAGATGCAGAAAAAAATTATATTCAATTTGCAACCTGATGGAGGTCAGTATAGATGGACTAATACAACAAGTCCCACACACAGCTAGAAGCCCAATATTTTTTCAGAGGTAGATGCAGAAAAAAATATATTCAGTTTGCAACCTGATGGAGGTCAGTATAGGTGGACTAATAGAACAAGTCCCACACACTGCTAGAAGGCCAAATATTTTTTCAGAGCTAGATGCAGAAAAAAATTATATTCAGTTTGCAACCTGATGGAGGTCAGTAGAGATGGATTAATAGAACAAGACCCACACACAGCTAGAAGCCCAATATTTTTTCAGAGGTAGATGCAGAAAAAAATATATTCAGTTTGCAACCTGATGGAGGTCAGTATAGATGGACTAATACAACAAGTCCCACACACAGCTAGAAGCCCAATATTTTTTCAGAGGTAGATGCAGAAAAAAATATATTCAGTTTGCAACCTGATGGAGGTCAGTATAGGTGGACTAATAGAACAAGTCCCACACACTGCTAGAAGGCCAAATATTTTTTCAGAGCTAGATGCAGAAAAAAATTATATTCAGTTTGCAACCTGATGGAGGTCAGTATAGATGGATTAATAGAACAAGACCCACACACAGCTAGAAGCCCAATATTTTTTCAGAGCTAGATGCAGAAAAAAATTATATTCAGTTTGCAACCTGATGGAGGTCAGTATAGATGGATTAATAGAACGAGACCCACACACAGCTAGAAGCCCAATATTTTTTCAGAGCTAGATGCAGAAAAAAATTATATTCAGTTTGCAACCTTATGGAGGTCAGTATAGATGGATTAATAGAACAAGACCCACACACAGCTAGAAGCCCAATATTTTTTCAGAGCTAGATGCAGAAAAAAATTATATTCAGTTTGCAACCTGATGGAGGTCAGTATAGATGGATTAATAGAACAAGACCCACACACAGCTAGAAGCCCCATATTTTTTCAGAGGTAGATGCAGAAAAAAATATATTCAGTTTGCAACCTGATGGAGGTCAGTATAGATGGACTAATACAACAAGTCCCACACACAGCTAGAAGCCCAATATTTTTTCAGAGGTAGATGCAGAAAAAAATATATTCAGTTTGCAACCTGATGGAGGTCAGTATAGGTGGACTAATAGAACAAGTCCCACACACTGCTAGAAGGCCAAATATTTTTTCAGAGCTAGATGCAGAAAAAAATTATATTCAGTTTGCAACCTGATGGAGGTCAGTATAGATGGATTAATAGAACAAGACCCACACACAGCTAGAAGCCCAATATTTTTTCAGAGCTAGATGCAGAAAAAAATTATATTCAGTTTGCAACCTGATGGAGGACAGTATAGATGGACTAATACAACAAGTCCCACACACAGCTAGAAGCCCAATATTTTTTCAGAGGTAGATGCAGAAAAAAATATATTCAGTTTGCAACCTGATGGAGGTCAGTATAGGTGGACTAATAGAACAAGTCCCACACACTGCTAGAAGGCCAAATATTTTTTCAGAGCTAGATGCAGAAAAAAATTATATTCAGTTTGCAACCTGATGGAGGTCAGTATAGATGGATTAATAGAACAAGACCCACACACAGCTAGAAGCCCAATATTTTTTCAGAGCTAGATGCAGAAAAAAATTATATTCAGTTTGCAACCTGATGGAGGTCAGTATAGATGGATTAATAGAACAAGACCCACACACAGCTAGAATCCCAATATTTTTTCAGAGCTAGATGCAGAAAAAAATTATATTCAGTTTGCAACCTGATGGAGGTCAGTATAGATGGATTAATAGAACAAGACCCACACACAGCTAGAAGCCCAATATTTTTTCAGAGGTAGATGCAGAAAAAAATATATTCAGTTTGCAACCTGATGGAGGTCAGTATAGATGGACTAATACAACAAGTCCCACACACAGCTAGAAGCCCAAATATTTTTTCAGAGGTAGATGCAGAAAAAAATATATTCAGTTTGCAACCTGATGGAGGTCAGTATAGGTGGACTAATAGAACAAGTCCCACACACTGCTAGAAGGCCAAATATTTTTTCAGAGCTAGATGCAGAAAAAAATTATATTCAGTTTGCAACCTGATGGAGGTCAGTATAGATGGATTAATAGAACAAGACCCACACACAGCTAGAAGCCCAATATTTTTTCAGAGCTAGATGCAGAAAAAAATTATATTCAGTTTGCAACCTGATGGAGGTCAGTATAGATGGATTAATAGAACAAGACCCACACACAGCTAGAAGCCCAATATTTTTTCAGAGCTAGATGCAGAAAAAAATTAGATTCAGTTTGCAACCTGATGGAGGTCAGTATAGATGGACTAATAGAATGATGCTATGCCCAAAAGATTTTACTTCACTAGGTGCAGTAAAAAAATTGGTATTCTATACACAGGTGGTATATCTTGCAACACAGATAGGCTACTCCACTGACTCACACACTCTGCAATAGGCCAAAAAGGATTAGCTTTGCTAGATTCAGCCAAAGGCTGTGAAAAAAACTTGCACAGCACTGGCACAGACCTGCCTGGCAAAAACTGATAGGAACTGATGTAACCTAGTCCTGAAAAGGACTTCAATTACAATTAGTCTTTACTCCCACAACCTATCTATTTAAGAGCACAGACCTGCCTGATAAAAGTCATAGGAAATGCTGTAACCTAGTCCTTAAAAGGACTGCAATCACAACTATTCCCTACTCCCAAGCTATCTGTATATTTGTGCGAAAATTGGCTTGAAATTAACAAGGTATAGCGCACACAGCAACAGCGGTGCCGTCTAACACGCAGCTGCAGCAGTGAGAAAATGGTGGCGACGGGGAAAATGGCTTGGTCTTATAGGGCAAGGACATGTGACATACACTGCCAATGACACATGCCCTTGCTTGTGTGAAAAAAAGCACTTCGCTCCGTGTGTGCGCTGCTGATAGGATGACAGATTGCACCTCCCCACTGTAAATGCGGGAAAGAGAAAAAAAAATGGAGATTTTCATTGTTCCTGCAGAGATCCATCCCCAGCCCCTCCCCCCACCCCGCTGTACACTCAAACTGCGTATTAACATTAATTTTCATCATTACTGAGAAAAAATCCAGTTATGATTTTGGTGCACGAACAGTTATCGAACATAACCTCGAACAGCCGAATTTTTCTCAAATTGTTCGTGTTCGCCGAACGGCTCGAACACCGCCCAAAACAGCTCGAATTTGAGATTGGCGAACAGTTCGAGTAGAACAACGCTCATCTCTAATGGCAAGGTGCGCGAGACATCACGGCCATCGAATGGACAAGGCGGGTAATAAATAATCGGATGGCAAAATTTAGAAGAGACAGAGGCGGTGTAGTGATACAACACCAACAACTGGAACGAGATAAAGCAGGCCTCATACGGCCCGACGGTGTTCACTTAATGGATATTGGACTGGACATATTCCTGTCAGGACTCCAGGACGGAGTGGAAGAAGCCTTAAGATTGATGGATGGGGGTCAGAGTCCTGCATACGAGTACGCAGGATCCTCCGTGGCCTGGAAATAGAAAGGACATGTTGGAGAGTTACACTTGTTGGCCAACTTGCCGGTGTGGAGACCCAGGGCATGCTGCAACAAGCTGAATTATTTTAGAAATAAAATGCCTTTCTAATGGATGAGTATAAAGAGTTAATAAAGCTGTGACCAATCCTCACCCATCCAGTTGTAAGAGTTACATTATTGTATTGTCAAAGAAAGGGGGGCAGTAGGGGGGCTGAGCGTCTGGGTTTGGTTGGGGGTCCCCACAGTCTGCCTAGGCTTGATGCATTTAAAAATTCTTATTAGATACACAGGCGGTGCAGCTTGCTTCGCAGCTGGGCTACTACGCCCAAAGTATTGCCTAGGCTAGATGCAGTTAAAAATTCTACGCTGACTAGCAGACACTGAAGCTTTGGGGCAGACCTCTGAGTAAACAACTCTTCAGACTCTACCATCTGTGTTAACCCAAGCCATAGTGTATGTAGTTTCTTACAGTTAAAAGGGGGGGGGCGACCCAACCCACCTGGAATTGACGATGCCAACATCACATAAAACACAGCAAGGGGACTCCAAAAAGAGTCTCCATTTTTTCAAAATATTGTGGCACAGACACCACTTAAGTGGCATCAATTGCCCCAGAGTTGCTTAAAACGGTTGGTGAGGTGATTTTTCCAAATCCTCAAGCTTTTAGTCTCCCCAGGATGACACAGGGGTAGAAAAGTCCTTGCGGATCCATGATTTGTTCATCTTTATGAACGTGAGTCTGTCTACATTCTCAGTGGACAGCCGCGTGCGCTTATCTGTCAGCAGACCACCAGCAGCGCTGAACACACGTTCAGAGAGAACGCTGGCTGCAGGGCATGACAAGATCTCCAAGGCGTGAGTGGCGAGCTCCGGCCATTTTTCCAGATTGGAATCCCAAAATGAGCAAGGGTCCAGTGACACAGTCATGGCTTTGATGTTCACTTGGAGATACTCCTGTACCATCCTCTCTAGGCGTTGACTATGTGTTAGACTTCTTGTCTCCTGTGGCCTTGCAAAGGATGGTCTAAAAAAGTGGTGAAACGATTCCACAAAATTGCTGTTACCAGCAGATACTGTGTTACTGTTACGGTTTGAGTGATGAAGACTCGACAGTCCCACGGTTTGCAAGTTAGAACTGTGAGATTCACTACGTGCACCACTGGTGTTTTGTGGAAAAGCACATGTAAGATTCTGCAACAGCCTCTGCTGATACTCCTGCATGCGTGAATCCCTTTCTATGGCAGGAATTATTTCGGCAAATTTACTTTTGTACCGGGGATCTAAGAGTGTGGCAACCCAGTGGTCGGGATTATTTCGAATTCTGACAATCCAAGGGTCATGTTGCAGGTAGTGCAGCAAGAAGGCACTCATGTGTATTGTGCATCCAGGAGGACCAAGTCCTTGTTGTGTTGGTAGCGAGGTAAGAATCATGCTTCCTTCCTCTGCCCTCTCCCCCCAACCTCACACAACAGAAATGTGATCAAGGTCTCCCTCATCTGATGAGTCTTACATGCCCATCGCCAGTTCGTCCTCCACTTCTTCCTCGGCTCCTGCACCTTCCTCAACAGTTTGGCTGCTACCATGCGCCCTCGTTAATCCCTCTCCCCCACCCTTCCATGCCTGCCGCCTTGGTGCTGCCGACCGTCTGGAACTTGGAGCTGTTATCCCTTCCGCATACGACTCCTCCTCTACTTCCTCCACCTCCTCTTGTCCCACCACCTGACTCTGAATTCTGTTTAACGTGTGCTCCAGCATGTGAATCAACGGAATAGTCATGCTGATAATGGCATCGTCAGCACTAAACATCTTCGTCGCCATTTCAAAACTGTGCAGAAGGGTGTGTGGCGCCCCTGAGGATTCAGTCGCCACAGAGGTACTGCATCTCAACCAGAGGTGTGGTATCTCACCCTCAGGTAAGGAAGTAGTATGGCTCGGGACCCTAACACCTGCATCCAACACATACCCGCAGTGGGGGTAGGGCGAGATTGCTCCTAAGGGAGAGCACAGTCCCTGGTCCCTAGCTGGCGGGAGGGTCCTATGTAGTGGGTGTGGGTGGAGAAAGCAGCTTAGGGGAGCACATGACAGGGAGAGTATAAATAGGAAGCCATCTTAGAAAGAGCAAGCCTGTCAGAGGAGGAGAAGTGACAGGAGCAGAGGCTCTGCATGAGCTCAGCTACGGAGGCGGGCCTAGCCTGGGAGGCCGTTGACTGAAGGAGAGAAGAGAGGAGTGGGAGCAGGAAGGCTCCAGGAACCGAAGGGACCCTAGGGGTACGGGCCATGCAGAAGGCCACCCGTACGCCCGCTGCTACCAGGAGGTAGAGGGGTCAGGCCAGATAAGGGGAACCGGTCCCTCAACTAGCGGAGAAACAGCAAGGCTCAACTAGAAACCGGTGGCTGCAGCATTTCAAGTACTGCAGGCCAAAGTCCACACCAGTCTCACTAAGAAAGTAGCCACATAGGACCCAGGGGACGGAACACATGTTGCCCGCCAAGGCCCGAGGATACCGGATAGAAGTGTCATTGGGTGTGAGGTGCAGGGAGAAGGCCAGAGAAAGGACACACAGAAGGGGGTCCTGCTAAGTACTCCGGAGCTATCTGGGGGTGGACTGAGCCCCTCACTGAGTATGCACAGCACGACGGGGGAGATTGCTCTGGTACCTGTAATCTGGACTGCAACAACTGTGAGTAAAGATCTTGGGACTGCATCACACGGACTCTGTGTTCATTTCTGACTCCTTGCACTACAACCACCATCATCCACCCACACTGCCCTGTAGCTACACTCTTCCTGTGGGGAGTAATAATACCATTGCTGCAAAACCATCAGCTTCAGAGGACTGTTCCGCAGCGGCGGCCCCTTTGGCCGCACTGCACAGGTGGCGTAGTTGGACATTATAAAACCCATATATACAAATTACCCTTGGATTGACCGCCCTGGGTCACGGACCGGGTCACCGCCACAGTGACTACAACCCCCAGCGTCTACCGGCCTGGCTTCGGGTACCCCACGGCCCAGGGGGCGCGTCAACTTCATTGGTCCCTGATCTTAGACCACTCCTGCAGCGTGATTTGCCCCACCTCTGGACCTCGTTGGCCCAGGCTATACGTCAGAACGTATTGCACCAGGGCTTGTCGGTGCTGCCACAGTCGCTGCAACATGTGCAGAGTTGAATTCCACCATGTCGGCACATCGCATTTCAGCCGGGAACTGACAGTCCCAACGACTTCTGTAGAGATGTAAGTAGTTGAGCTGCGGGGTGCGAACGGCGGAAGTGAGCACACAGCGACCGTGCCCTCTGCAGAAGGCCATCTAGTCTGGGAGAGTGGGCTAAAAATTGCTGGACAGCCAGGTTCAACACGTGAGCCATACAAGGCACGTGTGTGACATTGCCCCGGCGAAGGGCCACACCCAGGTTTGCAGCATTGTCGCACACGGCCTTCCCTGGTTGCAGGTCTAGTGGAGACAACCATTCATGAAACTGGGTCTCCAGAGCTGACCACAACTTCTCAGCTGTGTGACTCACATTTCCCAGACATTTCAAAGTAAACACCGCCTGATGCCGTTGAGCCCTGCTGCCAGCATAGTAAGGAGGTGTGCAGGATTCCTTCTGCGCAGTTAGAAAGCGGGTGGCATTACCAGACAGGCTTTGGGTGCAGGTGGAGGACCGAGAGGAGGTTGAGGAGGCAGAAGCAGTGGAGGAACTTCTAGATAAAGTGGATTGATGTACAACTCGTGGGGACGGCAAGACTTGGACAGCAGCCCCTTGTCCTGCTGTCACCATAGTTACCCAGTGCCCAGTCAGCGACATGTAACGCCCCTGTCCATGCCTACTCGCCCAAGTGTCTGTGGTGAAATGCACCCTGTCACACACAGAGTTTCTCAAAGAAGCGATGATGTTGTGTGCGACATGCTGGTGGAGCGCAGGCACACCTTTCTTTGAGAAATAGTGCCGACTGGGCATCTGGTACTGTGGCACTGCGAAGGACATAAGGTCTCGAAAATCCTCTGTGTCCACCAGGTGGAAAGGCAGAATTTCTCTAGCCAACAGCTTGCAGATGGTGAAATTCAACCTCTTAGCTTTGTCATGGCTAGGAGGAAATGGTCTTTTACTTGTCCACATCTGAGGGACCGAGGGCTGGCTGTTGTGCTTAGACGGGGTTGAGTAGGGTGTCCCCGGCAAACTTGCCGGTCTGTGAGGAAGATGCAGGTGGAAAAGTTAGGTTGCCTTGATCCAAAGGTGGTGCTCTCGATGTCGGAGAGCGCTCAACACCAGCTGGTGTTTCCACTTCCAAATGAAATGATGACCTGCCAATCACACTGGCTGTTGCGGGTAAAGAGGTGGCAGGCCTGCGTCCAAAAACATGTGTGACTGCTGTCCCCCCAGTCACAGAGGATGAAGAGGCCGCGGATGCACAAGATGGGGCAGACGGTGGTTGGCCCGGCCTGCTAGGCCGCATTGCAGCACAGTGAGCTTCCCACTGCAACTTATGCTTCATATCCATGTGACGGTTCATGCATGAAGTACTCAAACTATGGATTTTTTGGCCTCTACTTAGCTTTTGGTGACAAATATTACAGATAACACGAGTTGGGTCATCCTTATCGATCTGAAAAAATGCCCAGGCTATGCAAGGCTTAGAGCCCATGCGACCTGAAGAGACACTACGACTTGTGGTCAGAGGCAGAGTTGTGGTTGAGGATGCAGTTGTTGACGTGCTTCCATTACTCCGTCTCTGTCCAGGAAGGCCCAACCTAACCTTGTCATCAATAGCATCTGTGACGCCCAGCTGCGCTTGGTATCACAGATCCTAGAAGAGTGCATTGATGGAATCCTCCACAAGAGGCCCTCATAAACATTCACACATCTCCACCTTCCACCACAGACCAGCAGAGGGAGCCCGTTAGGGATATAAATAGGGAAGGTGGAGCTAGGCAGTTCAGTTCCTCTGAAGAGTTCCTGCAGTAGAGAAGCCTAAGAGAGGTCAGTCTGCAGTGGAGCTCAGTCTAGTCTAGAGAACTCTGTTAATAGTTCAGCAGTGGAGCACGAAGCTCCTGTTAGCTAGATTCAGGGAGCCCAGTTAGAGCTAAAGGTGTGCCGGCGCCATAAGATCGGTGAAGCGTGGCAAGCTGCCGTTAGTGTGTATAGCCTAGTGAGGGCCTGAGTAGGCCGAAGGCTAGTGGAGAGTTAGTACATAGGGGGCAGAGGAGCTTAACCAGCTCACCCCGAAGCATTTACCGGACACCGGATCCGAGCTTACCGGGATCTCTATGACTCAGTAAGGCATAACCGGAATCCCTGGAGAACTACAAGTCCCAGGATCGCTAAGGTGCTGATACGTAACAGAGCCATGAGACGCTTAGGCCCCGCATACTGGGAGCGTGAACTCCAAGACAAGGCCCTACCACAAGGTCAGCCAGCGCAGGACAGAGACAAAGTTAGGCCTAGCTCCAGCAGGTCAGAAACTTACTACGCAGATGCAAGAAACAGGAGGCCCTACACCCGCTCATTGGGGAGGATCCTGATATGTACCCTTCACCCTACAGTGCTCATGGATGTGCCTGAATTTCCACCAGTAAAAGGTACTGAAGTGACTACCGTGTCCGTTCCCGTTCTTGCTCTGATCCAGCTGGGTCTCGCCTGTCCTGCATTCCCCCTGCATACGCTGCCCTGAGGCCTAGCTCCACCTATGGGGATCTATACCATCGAGCTGCCTTATCACCGGCCTCAGTGGACTGCTGCAGCGCTGGTGCTCTCACCAGATACCACAGTGGCATCACGAACTCTTATAAAATTAACAATTACCCACCCTTTTATAGAGTGACCCCAGGGTACGGGCCCGGGAGCCGACCACCGCGACATCCCAAAGGCCAGGCAAAGGCCCGGGTACCGAGTCATCCCCATCCCCTGGGCTAGTCACATCCTCCTCCACCTCCTCTGCTGACCTCATCGACTGGCTGACTGTGGGTTGACAGTAAGTGGGATCTCCAACCTCGTCATCATCACCCTGTGTGTTCTCACACCCATCGTCCTCAGAGCCAACCTCTTCCTGCCCTGACCGAAAAGTCAAGTTGTCGCTCCAATCAGGTGTTTGAGTCTCATCATCGTCTTCTTCATCGTCTCCACCAACAGTTTGGGAACGACGGTCTACATTATGCTCAGAACCTTCTTCATCTGGTCCTGGATCCAACTCATAAAGATTCTGGGCATCAGTGCAGATCATTTCCTCATCTGGATTAACAGAAGCTCTGGAGAAGACCTCCGTTTCCCAGGCTATAGAATGAGTAAACAGCTGTGCAGACTCAACCATCTGTGTTACCCTATACTCAGACGGGCAGCTGGAGACTTGGGAGCTGTGAGGAAGCAAGTGCGATTGGGGTGACACCTCTGAGGACTGGAGTATTTGTGATGTTGAAGTTGAGGTGGAGGAGAGCCCACTAAAAGGAGCACTTGATATCCGTTGAAGCACCTGCTGTTTTTGTGCCTCATCTGGAATTTGTAGCGATGGGTGTGTCCATAATAAAGGGATCGTATCACATTGTCCACGAAAAGAAGTAGACATCTTAGTTTGGCTGGAAGATATTCTTTCTTCTGCAGATGTTACTCCCCCCCACTGCGGGGGGGGGCTCGACCCACCAGCGGACAGGCGCCAGTATTGGGAGAGGGGGGCTGGCCATCAGGGTTCACCGCGGCTCAGGCACAAACCCGGCGACACGGAGGTCGCACGGGCAGGAACGGACTGGCCATGTCGGCTTGGCACTCCAGCGTAGTCCCTCTGCCCACTCGCGCCCGTAACCTCAAAGGGATGCGCAAGCGGATTTTCTTCCCAGGGCTGTTCCCCACCCAGCAGGAACGTGGGGGAGCTCAGGTCGGCCTTCCACTGTACTCCCTTACCTCCCTCGCCCTCTTTCCTTCTTCCGTTCTCCATCTAACCCCTCGGCTCTGTGGTGTCTGCTCTCCCTCCAGCTCTCTCCTTCTCACAGGTGGACTACCGCATGTATTCACACTGTGGCGAATCTTTTGGGCCCAGGCATAAGAAGTTGTCAAGGTAATGGATAATATGTGCCCCCTTAGAAATGTCCATTACAATCCATTCGAGGAAGCAACTAAACGCCTCAAATAGTGAGCAGGATCTGGAGCACCCCATGAGCAAACAGTGATCTAGTATGCTCCTTCCCAGAAGCAGCCCAATAGGTGGACACTACTCGGAGACACAGGTAGTAAGTAACCGGAACGCCGCATTAATGTCTGTTTTGGCCATTAGGGTGACCCTTCCCAACTTCTTGATCCACCTGATTGCCTTGCCAAAGGATGTACAGTATATACTACTGTACTTGGTTCCGCGTCGATGTTGTCGTTTACTGACCTGCCCCTTGGATATAACAAATGGTGGATTAGTCCGAATGTATTGGGTTCCGTTTTTGGCACAACTCACAACGGGGATACCACTACGTCTTGTAAGGAAAGTTTTCTGAATGGAACCGCCATTCTACCTAAAGATATTTCTTTTTTTAATTTTCTTGTCACGACGACTGGGTGTTGGTAGGCTGATTTTAGATTTTTACTCCAGCCTTTCTTGATTTTAGAAGGTCATGACATGCCTATATCTGTGTCTCCCCCTCCTTTTACTCCTCCACCTCTTTTCTTTTTGCATGACTATATGTACTTGTCACTTTTCCATGTGTTAGTTGTGTCTTCTGAGCAGTTTGTCAGCTTTTGGACACCTTTGAAGTGTTTTCTATGTGTTTTCTATGTGTTTCTATGTGTTTTTGTTTGCCTGCCATTGGTTTTAACGGTGTTCGAAGGTGTTCGACGAACAGTTCGGCGAACATACGGGTGTTCGACGAACCGAACCGAACTCGAACACTACGGGGGTGGCTCAACACTAGTAGTAAGATCCTGATGAGATTGTGAGACTATCGATCTGCTCGAGCACCGCCCCAGGAATTATGTGACTCACAAACATTTTTCAAAATTGAAGAGAATGAAGAATAGGCGGAAACTAGGGAACAGAACAGAAAAAAATATTATGCCTGAGAACATAGAAATGGGGTTCTTAATCAACTGCATTATATATTTTTCACAGCAGGTTTTTTTCCTGATTATTTTCATCCAATAATCTGAACTATCTCACAGCATGTGATAGTAAAATAAATTTGGTTCAATTGTATTGTAATTTTAGAATGTAGTTGAGAGCACAAAAGCAACCTTAATGAAACCAAATCAGCACCATTAATTATCTGGCGTATCTCCAAATTTAGGAGATTTAGTTCCCAAATGTGCATTGTACTAGTATATAAACCATCCATCCTTTGTTCTGTTGTCATTCACTGGCCACCAAGTCCAATAATTTATTATTTGTAGCAGTTAGTAGGCATACACCTAGAAAAGGTAATTGTGAAGCTCAAGTTTATTATAGAAGATTGTACTGTACAGCAACCTCAAGTTAACCTATGTTGTAGGTGCATTATTCTCCTGTTATACTGTAACCTCTCTATTAATAATAATAATAATAATTTTTATTTTTATAGCGCCAACATATTCCGCAGCACTTTACAATGTTAGGGGGACTTACACAGACAATACAGAATAAGGATATCTCAATCAATCTCTATTAATCTTGCCTCTACTCCATATGCCACTAATTTCACTATAGTATTACTACAGATGCTAAAAATGTACAAGTCATTTTACCATTGTTACTGATGTCTGTAAATCTATAGATTTTATAATTTAATTATTTTTTTTAAAAAAAGTTTAATTTGTGAAACATGACGTTATCTGCAATAGAAATATTATGGCAAAAAAACTAAAACAAAATTAAAATTTTTATCTTTCTGCCAGTGTACTTTACATCTCTATATCTATCTATTTAATCTATCTTTATCTTCTATCTGTCTGAAGACGTGTGCTAACTTTTGAACGGTTTTTAATTGGGCTGTTCAGATGATCGATTTTTCCCTCGGCCTGATTGTCCGTGAGTAACAAATCGCAGCATGAACTATTTTCTTGCATATATCAGATGAGACTCACCCATTCAGTCTCTAGATGCATTAAAAAAACGGATCCCACACAGAACATCCGTGTAGCATCAGATTTTTGCTGATACATTTCTATTATAAACCTGTTAAACTATATTTCATTATATACATTTTTTTATTTATTTGTAGAAAAACGGATTTCACACGGAAATTACACCAATGTCACGCGGATGTAAAAAAGAGCCACACCATTAGCACATTGATGAAAATTAGAGGAAAGTCGTCTGAGCTTTCTGGATGAAAATATGATGATTTTTCATAAGCTCGTCTGCAGCCGGCCTAACACCTTCTTCATGCATCTTTTTTTGTCACTAATTGGGTCAGTGGGATTTTGTTCTCCAAACATTATCTAGTAGTTGGTATGCTTTCTTTTTACATTTTTTAAATAATCACTCTATAGGACTTTAATCCCTTCTTGAAGTGCGATTTTCCATTTTTGAGTTTTTGTTATCTTCCTCCCGTTTGTCCAAGAGCCAGACTTTTTAATTTTCAGAAAACATAACCGTATGAGGGCTTGTTTGTGCAGAATGAGAGTTTTGAATGATACATTCAATTTTTTTAAATTTAACTTGCTGGAAAATGGTTAAAAAAGTTTATGAAATTGTCAACCCCTCTCCCCCCGCAAATCTATAATTGTTTTTTTAGAGTTTTGTGTTTAGAGCATTCATTGTATTGTAAAATTACCCTAAAGTATGAATCTTCAGGTGAGCACAATTACGGCGATCCCATATCGGTATTTTTTTTTATTTAAGGGATGAAATTTTGGGGGGAAATTTATAAAAAAAAGGGCTTGTTTTGCCATTTTCTGAGACCTGCAACATTTTCATTTTTCCCTTGACAGAACTGTGTGAAGGGCTTGTTTTTTGCATGGCAAAATTGATATCTTTATTGAAGCAATTTTGGGTTAGATAAAATATTTTGATTGTTTCTTATTGCATGTTTGGTGCAGTTGTCGCAACCAAAAAAACACATTTTTGGCTTATTGTTTTTTTTCTCTTTACAGTGTTTAACATTTAAGTTAAGTAATTTTATATTTTAATAACTCGAAATTTTGCAGTTGCAGCAATACCATATATATTTTTTTTTCATTTTTTTTAAAAGGGGTGATTTAAATTTTTTTATACACATTTTATACATATTTTTCAAACTTTTTTTTTTTTAAAATGTTGCTTTCCTTTTATGAGACTTATAAAGTTACACAGTTACAAAGGTTGAAAAAAAGACCTAGGCCCATCAAGTTCAACCTTTCTCCACCAGTTATGCATTTTGTCTCTAAATTATCCACAATGTTATATGTACTAAGGAAATCATCCATCTCTTTTTTAAAAGCTGTTATAGAGCCTGCCATTACTACCTCTTGTGGCATGGCATTTCACAGCCTAACTTAAACCTATGATCTTTCGATCACTTATACTATGTACTGCATTACCACAGAATTGGTAATGGAACATAGAAAGTGAAAATGTGGTTCTCCTATGGCTGATCTTCTCAGAAGGACTAAAAAGGCATTTACAGGGGTCTTCAGCAGGCCATGGTAACCAATCAGTTCTCCATAATCAAGTGGAGAGCACTGCCGATCACACTATTTAAATGCCGCTGGTAGGGACTGACAGCTGGATTTAAATGGAGCAAACATCACCTGCTGCGGTTACCGAATGATGTCAGTTACAGTATGTAAAACAGCCAGGAACTTCTTAAAGTGGTGCAAGCTCAGCTCCTGAGCCCACTTCATACATTGAGACCTGAACGTGCATATAAAGAAAAAGAAGTGGATGTTTGTGCAAAAGTTAGAGTTTTTCACATTCTATAAAAACTGCCCACAGCCAAATGGCGGGGAATACTATTGTGCAGTGCAATCTTACATGAGGACTTAGCACTAAATCAGTGTTGCGACCTCAGTTTCTTTTAAGTGGTGCATTTATGGTTCCACGATCGGTAGAGATGCTGTTGGGCTCATAGTTCCTCATTAGTATATTGTTTTAACTGTTTCCTTTGCAGTGAACACAGTTAAGAGGGAACTCTGGCTGTGGCCTGTAAATTAATAGGACATATGCAATTATTTTATAATATATGAATAACACTTTAAGTAAATGCAGGTTTAACTACAATACCATACACAACCCATGGACAAGAGAGCCATGGCTTCTGAAAAAGAAGCAGACCCTTTTTCTTATCTTGGATATCTTCTTTAAATCCATGTTGTGATCCATTCCAGCTTTTTGTGAACATCTACTTTATATTATTGTTTAATTACATAAGGTGCATGGTGCCCTATAAAGGTTGAAAGTATTCGCTAGATATATTGTGTATTTTTGAACTTTGGAAATTTGTTGAACTGATTTTTCTTTACCAACCAGATATAATGAATGCAGCAAACTACACAAGAGTGAAAGAGTTCATCATTCTTGGATTTTCTGATGTCAAGGAGATCCAGTTGGCTTTATTTATTATTTTCTTGGTGATGTATATCCTGACATTCACACAGCATGCCGTTATTATTGTGGTCATCCACTTGGATTATCATCTTCATACTCCTATGTATTTTTATCTCACTAACCTCTCATTTTTAGAGATAAGTTACGTCACTGTCACTGTTCCTAATATGTTGTCTAACTTGTTGTCAAGTAAAAAAACAATCTCCGTCAATGCATGTTTCTCCCAGTTGTACATTTTCTTCGTTTTAGGTAGCACAGAATGCTTCTTGTTGACTACTATGGCATATGACCGATATCTTGCTATCTGTAATCCTCTTCATTATAATGGAATCATGAATAGAAAAGTCTGCCTTAAACTAGCTGGAGGTTGCTGGTTAGCTGGTTTATTTTCACCATTTATTCCAACTAATTTTGTATTTCGTCTCCCTTTCTGCCGCTCGAACGTTATAAATCATTTCTTCTGTGACTCAGTCCCATTACTAGATCTTGCGTGTCAAAATATCAACAGCATCGAAATCATCAATTTTGTTTTGGGGTCAATTATTTTACTAACCTCCTTGTTGTTGACCATGATTTCTTATGAAAACATAATTTTGACCATACTGAAGATCACAACTGCTGATGGTCGTAAAAAGTTTTTTTCTACATGTGCTTCTCATCTTATAATTGTAACTATATTTTATGGCACCACAATCTTCACATATGTCAGGCCTAGGACGAATGCTTTCAACTTCAACAAAATTATATAGCTGATTTACTCTGTTATCACCCCTATGATCAATCCTATGATCTATAGTTTACGAAACAATGATATTAAGCAGGCACTGAAAAAAGCTGTAAGTTTTAAGTAATTTTTAATTATTCTGAGGTAAAGATAAAAATATGGTAGCATCATAGTAATAATTAAATTGGCTTCTACACTAAGACCCTACACACTACACCCTACTACAGACTTGTTTCTACTTCCTTCTATTTGGAAGAGTGAAGGATAGCGTAAGGCTAAGTGCACACGATGCAGAAATGCTCTGGGTTTTTCCTCAGCGTTTCTGCATCTCCCTGGCAGAAAAAATGCATGTGGATTTTACATGCGTTTTTCCTGCCAGGGACAAGCGTAAGTGAAGCGTTTTGATCTTGCGTTTTCGCATGCGGGTTGTCAAGTGCTTTCCAAGTGATTTTAGCATCACTTGGAAAGTGCTTGACAACTTGATCACACTATATAAATCCATGCAGCCGGCAGTGACTAAATGACGTCATGGCAGGTCCTTTTAGACCATCGCGAGCTGCCGGGGAACCGGGACGTACCACTATGGACGCATACTGGGCACACAGCCTAACTGTTTTTTTTCACCATTTATCTTTAGCTAGCTGATATCTTGGGATTTCCTTCCTTTCCCTCTTTCTACAGTAACTAGGGGATAACAATGAAGGCTATTCTGAGCTGTGGACTTTCCCTTCCACTGGACCTCAAGCATTAGTCTTGGGCTGCCTGTATAACATGTATATGCTTGCTTTCTTAGTACAAGAAAAAAATATCTTTGTACCGTGTTAGACAGTAGACAGAAAATATAAAAATTTATGACTCCTCAATAGTTGATGCCTTTTAATGGCTAACTGAAAAGATGGTAACAAGTAGCAAGCTTTCGAGACTATTCAGATCTCTTCATCAGGCATAGAATAACACAAAATCTGAACAGTCACATATTTATACACAACAGAACATGGAATAGTGCAGTAAATAAGACAAGTGACTTGAAGAACTATAAATATGTGTAGAGGAGTGTGGTGCAGCGGCATTGCTATAATGATCTAGTATGTCTGTTTATGCTATTTCCTCCCCCTCAGATGACTGGTCACATGACTGTGACATCACACAGGTCCTTTTGCACAACGGAAGGTCTGGACACGTGACTGTGAGATAAGCACAGGTCCTGTGGCTGTTTCTATAGGATATAAAAACCCTGGTAATTTGAGACAGGTGGGTGCAGTGGTGCAAGGGGTGTGATAGGCGTGAGGCCTGTTCCCCGTGTGTGTGGCACCGTGTGAGGCCTGGTGAGGCCTGATGAAGCTTGGTGGACTCCTGGAGGGTGAAGCCTGGGTCCTGTGACTGGACGCCAGTAAGCCTTGGAGGGCTAGAGGCTAGAGACCCCCATCTGGGAACCAAAAGGCCTGAAGCAGCCATAAGCCGGCAAAAGGTAAAAACACTGCTGATATGGGCATTGCTTTATTATACCTTGCTGAAGGCTGGACCTGGAACCAAGAGTGCCTGTCTGGCACTTGGGGCTCGTTTGACATTATACGTGTAATATGCGAGTGAGCACTAAGATGGACTGTATGATCAGCAGTTTATGATGAGATAATAAACTGTTGGACTGTGAAACACCGCAAAGTCGTGGCTGGTGTGCTTTTGTTGATGCGCGGCAGCGAGTATCCCCCAGGATGATGACTAGCGCTGCCTTACAAGGAGAAACAGTTATTTCATGGATCTTTGTCTTTTTACATCAATGTGCTCCTCAGAACTTGTTGGGCTATCACAATTCCCAGACCAGACCTCAGAGATCAAGAAAAAACTTTCACACCCCTTATCTATGAACTGCCCCAGTTTTTACTGCCACAGCTGTTTCTTCCTGTACCATATTTATAGTTCTGCTTCCCGTCACTCATTTTATTTATTGCACTATTCCCATGTCTTGTTGTGTATAAATATGTGACTCTTCAAATTTTGTGTTATACTACGCCTGATGAAGAGACCTGAGTAGTCTTGAAAGCTTGCTATTTGTTACCATCATTTTAGTTAGCCATTAAAAATTATCAACTACTGAGGACTCTCAAATTTTAATACTTTGCTTTTTTTGTAGTTACTAAGCTAGTAGTAAAGTGTTGTTATTTTTTTTTATAAAACTATACAGCAAACACAGATTGTTTTCGTTAAACAGGAAGTGAAGTGTAATTTGTTCATTCAATCATTCATGCAATAGATGGTTTCATAGTTTTTAAGGTTGAAGGTAGGCACAAGTCCATCGAGTTCAATCTATAGCCTAACATATTGATCCAGAGAGAGACAAAAACCCCATGAGGCTGATGCTAGTTGCTCCATATTAGGAGGGAAAATTTTTCCCAAATCCATACGGTAATCAGACTAATTTCTTGGCTCAACATCCTATCACAGAATCTTGTATCCTTAACCTGTAATATTATATTTTTCAAGAAAGGCATCTAGGCCCTCCTTGAGCTTTTGTAGAGCATGAACCATTACAGCATCATGTGGCAGAGAGTTCAATGGTCTCACTGCTCTTACAGTAAAGATTTACAGTCTATGATTCTGATTAACCTGGCCAGGAGATGTGATATGATCAGACCAGGTCTCTGCATGGTCAGACACGGCCAATGTACAGGACATAGCAGGGGCACATTTATAAGATTATCTCAGCATAGGAACATTATTTTTTTAACACATCCAATTGTGAAATTTATTTTTATTCCAAATCTATTGATTAAAATGTAATTTGTTTGTGGGACAACTCCATTAAACTTTAATTGCCATTTCTAGATGTAACATCCTTGAACATACAGCACATAACCAAATGCAACAACACACAGAAATCTTGATTCTTATTTTGTTAACTATGTTAAATAACTTGTGGCGTGTTTAGTTCCAGGTTACAGTTTTCTATATCAATGTTTTTCTGCTTCATGGTATTGTCAATGTGTGTTAGGGTAAAGAATGCTAAATCTGTTCATTCTATACTATGCAAGATCACTTACTGTATGAGCAAAGAAAGTTCAAGTTCTCTTTGGGCATCCCGTTTGGATTTACATTTCTTCATTGACCATCCAATGTAATAAAATGGTCACCATCACCAGCACTAGAGATGAGAGAACTTGTTCAGAAAACATTCGCCTCAAAGGCGGCACGAACATTGCACATTCAGATTTGGGTTTGGACCCCGAGCATTTATCTCAAAAACGGCAAAAATAGGACAAAGTTCGGTAAATGATTGCGTTTCCACTAATGTTTTTATTCGGACTTTGGCTAGGATAGTGGTGCTGTATGATGAGCAGGGGGGGCGTGTTTTATGAGGGGGGCATTGGGGAGAGGTCAGAAGAGCGGCGGACTGTTATTCTTATTTTTTTTTTCTTAATTTAATGTGTGGAGATTCCGACAGCCAATCAGGGCGCAGAAACCATCCACAAGGTCCAGAAACAAGGGCTTGCGTCATTGGCAGCCAAAGTCACATGTCCCTCTCCATATAAAGAGCTGACATGTTGTTTTGACACCATTTTGTCAGTGTAACAGCACAGAGAGGCTGCTCCTGCTGCTGCTACAGGATAGTCAGATAGTTATCTAGGCAGTTGATTGTCAGTCAGCTAGTTCAGATAGATAGGATCCTGTATTTCTGTGAAATCGACCTTCCAGCAGATCAATCCTTTTCCCTAATTGTGCAGTCCAGAGACACCAGGCCACATTTCAACATATAACTCTTTTGCGCTGCTAATATTGTGCTCCAGCCAGCAGTCCACATTACAGAATCTAAATTCTTTGTGCTAATAGTATGGTTCAGAAACAAGGCCACATTTCAGCATATAATTATTTTGTGCTCATATTTTTGCTCCAGCTATGAGTCCACATTTTAGAATCTAAGTTATTTCTGCTAATAGCATGCTCCAGAAACCAGGGCACATTTCAGCATATAAATATTTTGTGCTGCTAATATTGTGCTCCAGTCAGGAGTCCACATTTCAGAATATAAATTCTTTGTGCTAATAACGTGCTCAAGCCACACTATCTCAGCAAATAAATACTGATTTGCTAATTTAATGACAGGTGACTGACAGGTCTGGGCCTAGGGTTGTGAAACAACTGGTTAAAAGAGGGGAAGGGTACATCCAACATGAGTGGGAAAAAGCGAGACCGCGGTGCAAGGGGGAATAGGCTTGGTGTTAAAGGTGTATGTGGGGTTGATGGTAATGTTACTGAAAGCTCTATTGAACAAACACCGTGTTGTCCTATCCAAAGACAGCTGACAACTTCTCTTACTAGACGGGTTACTCCACTCCCTTTGTTTGGCAGCCGCACCTTGTAGATGAGGGACAGAGAGAGCATGTGCTCGAGTGGAAGGCAAGCGCTGTATCAAGTGGCCTCTCCTCCTCTTCCTCCACCTTAACATCACACACAGTACAATCCTCAGAGGTGGCACCCCAATTATCCCTGTTTCCCCCCTCGTCACAACTCTCCAACTGCCCAACTGACTGTGGGGAACCACATATGGGTGAGTCTGCAGAGCTGTTCACACATTCTATTCCATGGGCATCAAAGGTCTGCTCCAAAGATTCACTAACTCAAGAGGAAGAAAGAATCTGCACTGATGGCCAAAATTTTTTTAGTTTAATCCGGCACCAAATGAAGTAAGATCCGAGCAGAATCAAAACCCTTGTCACCAAATGTTAACCCCCTGGGGTTGAGGTGATCCTGTTGAGACTCAGATACCTGAGGCGCAAGCACGCAGACTGTACTGTGCTGTCAGAGCAGGAAGATGAGGAAGGTGACTCTCAGGGCGGGGAGTGAGAGAAGAAAGGATGATGGTGAGGTTGTAGATCTCACTTGGAGTGAACCCAGTAACATGCAGCTGAGTAGCTCAGCAGAGGAGGTGGAGGAGGAGGAAGACTAGGAGGTTAAATTGTGGCCTACCGCACAGACATGGAGTGATGCAACCATGACAAGCAATACATCCTCAGCCACAACTGTGGCTGTGGCTAGCAGCGGTCGAAGGTCTGCAATTTGCAGGGATGGCAAGGGTTGCCATTTTTGAGACCGCAAAGGATGACCCAACTTACGATATCTGCCAACTTTGTAAAAAAACGACTCAGTAGCGGCAAAAATTGCAATAATTTGACTACTACATGCATGATCCGGCACATGCGCGATGAACATGCATTAGTCTGGCAATCTCACTGCGCTAAAATGTGGCTTAGCGGGCCTTGCTGATAGGGATGAGCGAATGTCTCAATATTCGATTCGGATTACGATCGCCGAATTTACGATATTTGCCGATTTATTTGTCGAATGTTCGACGAACGTTACCAAACGCCATAGGATTCAATGGGAGGACAAAAAAACGCATACGCAACACCTTAAAACCGGCCCAAAAGCTGCAAAAACACATCAAATTAGGGGTAGACACCTGGAAAGTGCCATCAATTGACCCAGATTACAATTACTATAATTATAACTATTACAGCGACATTTATTCCGTGGCGCGTTACATGTCAAAAGGGGTCACCGATAGGTACAAGAGGAGAGAGGACCCTGTCCGCCAGGGCACACAAACAATCTACAAGGGATAGGTGAGGATACAGTAGGTCAGAGTACAGCAAGTCATGCAACGGAATGCTGGAGCGAGGGTTACCGCAGATTGTTTGCTTCTCACAAGAAGTGGGTCTTCAGCTTCCTTTTCAAGGTTTCCATGATAGGCGACAGTCTGATGTGTTGGGGTATAGCATTATCACAGTAGGGGAGATGCAAGGGACAAATCTGTTAAGAGCCTAAATCACATTAAGCTTCCAGGAGCTGACAACTGAGCAGATTAACCCCTGCACAGATTAATATAAAGGCGTAAGGCTTATTTTTAATGACTGCAGGAGTGGGAGGAATCAGACGCTGCCGTCTTCTGGCTCCTCTCTGTCATGGTAAACCTGTGACACCTTGCAAGCTTCAACACAATGTTCACAAGGTAGACAGCAGCAGTGGTCGGTCTCCTAGACAACGAGCTAACTCCTTTATGATGATAATAGACAACATATGCAAGTAGTTTGTAAGTTCTCCCCGGATTTACGGGGGTTTCCTTCAGGTTCTCCGGTTACCTCCTCAATAAAAAAGCAGCCATACAGGAGTATTCACAAATCAAA
Source organism: Phyllobates terribilis (assembly GCF_046119375.1). Lineage (NCBI taxonomy): Eukaryota > Metazoa > Chordata > Amphibia > Anura > Dendrobatidae > Phyllobates > Phyllobates terribilis. Next base: position 257,548,989 of record NW_027362761.1, read on the forward strand.
AAATGACCACAAATGCGGGACCGAGGGCTGGTTATGGTGCTGAGAGAGGGCGGAGTATGGTGAAACGGACAAACTGCTGGACTGTGAGTGAGGTGCAGGGGGACATGGTGGATTGAGAGACGTGTGGTGTGCTTCGTGAAACAAACACAGCATGCATGTCTGCTTCCGTTACTGCTGACGGGCTCACACTCAGCCTGACTGGGGCAGGTAGAGAAGCAGAGGTTCTGCAGTGGGAGACCTGCGTGCCAATACTTGGCATGGTAACAGAGGAGGAGGAAGAAGCAGCGGATGCGGTTGATGGGGCAGCTCATGGTTGTTGAGGTCCGAATTTCATTGCAGTGAGATTGCCAGAGTAACGCATGTTGATTGCACATGTGAAGGTTCGTGCATGTAGTAGTCAAATTATTGCACTTTTTCCCTCTACAGAGTTTTTTATCGCAAAGTATTTTTGGCTCATCCTTTGCAGTCTCAATAATGGCCTAGGCTAGGCAACCCTTGCCACCCCTGAGAGCTGCAGACCAGTGACTGCTGCTGGTCACTGGCACAGTTGTGGCTAAGGATGTAGTGCTCCTCGTGCTTGCATCACTCAGTGTCTGCGCCATAAGACGCAACGTAACCTCCTCGTCTTCCTCCTCCACCTCCTCAGATGAGCTACTCAGCTGCGTGCCTCTGGGTTCACACCAAGTTGGATGTGAAACCTCATCATCATCCAATGTGATATCCCATTCCTCGCCCTCAGAGTTACCCTCCTCTTCTTCTTGCCCCGACAACACAGTACAGTTGAGGGTCAGGAAGCTGCTCGGACTCAACCCTTTTTTTCCCCCTGTATGGAGAAGAATATCTGTCTCAAACAATTTTAAGCTGAGATGCAGTCTGCTTTGTATACCCACGTTGAGTTTATCAGGTCTGTGTACCCCTGTGTGAATATCTGCACCAAAAAATTATTTTCACTAGAGTATAACTATTGTAAAGGAGACCAAAACCTCTTCCATTGCAGCCAACCCAGCACATGGAGACCCAATCAAGAGTGTTCACATTTCCCTAAATTAGGGCCTAAAACCACCAAAGTGGCATCAATTTCACTAGAGTATAAGTAGATAATGGGGACCGACACCTCTTCCACTACAACCAGCCCAATAGATGGAGACCCAATCAGGATTCCTGACATTTCCAAAAATTAGGACCTAAAACTTGCAACCGCAGCAAGAGCAGGCACACAAGCCTGCAATTCCGCAAGATCAATGCAGCACACTAAAAACTACAACATCGCCTACTCTGTATAGTCTGCAACTGGGGTGCAAAAGTCCTTTGAGATCCATGTCTTGTTCATCTTGATGAAAGTTAGGCAGTCAACACTTTCATGGGACAGCCAGGTGCGCTAATCCGTCAGGATACCACCAGCAGCTCTGAACACACGTTCTGAGAGAACGCTGGCTACCGGGCATGATAATACCTCCAAGGCATGACAGGCAAGCTCAGGCCATTCATCCATTTTTGAAGACCAAAATGTAAAAGGGTCAAAACCCAAACTGATGGTATTCATATTAAGCTCTAGATAGTCCTCCACCATCCTCTCCAGTCGTTCTCCATGTGCCAGACTTGTACTCTGTTGTGCTGGTTGTAGGGCGGCGGTGTTCACACCGTGCAGTAACTGAGGCAGTGACCCAAGCAAGTCCAACATAAACAGCTTTATTCAGCAACTCACGGGTAAACAGGACAGTCCTCCCGTTCGCAGCCGGGTTACCACTAGTCTGTAAACAACGGTTGCCGGGGGCAATGGCCGTGCCAGGCCGTTGAGAGCCTGACAGGTGCAGGGCCTTCGCAGGCAGGGGTTCAGCCACACTCAATCCTGCTGAGCTTCCCTGCTGTGCTCCTAGCAGGTTCCAACATAGAACAACACTAATCCTTAGTGCAGGGATTTTAAAGGACCTGTGGCAAGAGCCACTGGAAAACCCGGGTTGAGGGAGGAGACCGCCCCACTGCCTCCTGTGACCTCCTCCAAGAAATGAAGGCCCTGCTGGGTTTTACTTAATCTGCCTTAGCCAGGTAGTCTGACCAGGTCATTGCTCACATTCATTCCTGCATTGCAGCCGCAGCTGTGTCTGTGACTGCAATGCACTCCAATAGATTTAATAGGTCTCTGTACACATTCTGGGGGATATATAATGTCCCTCATATACGATCCCGGTTACTGCCTCACATATCCCCCCCTCTGTTCAAACTTGTAAGGTTGAACATTTGCCACCATACAGGGTGCCCGGGACAGGGCATCCGCGTTTGCTTGCAACTTCCCAGGGCGATGTTCTACAGAGAAACTGAAATTTTGCAGTGACAGGAACCACCTGGTGACTCGCGCATTCCTCTCCTTGGCATTCCTCATCCATACCAAGGGTGAGTGGTCCATCACCAAGCGGAACTGACGCCCGAGTAAATAATAACGTAGTGATTCCAAGGCCCACTGAATAGCCAAACACTCCTTCTCTACCACGCTATAGTTTTTCTCTGCCGGGACAAGTTTTCTACTCAAGTAGGTGACCGGGTGCTCTTCACCATTCACTTTTTGTGACAATACCGCCCCTAGGCCTACCTCCGAGGAATCTGTCTGTACAATGAAGGTTTCCTTGAAGTTGGGGCTGATGAGGACCGGCTGTCCACAAAGAGCCAACTTCATGGACTGAAAAGCTTCTTCTGCCTGAGGGTTCCACTGAATCATTACCGATTTTTTCCCTTTCAAGATATCAGTCAGGGCCGCCGTTCGCCCAGCAAAATTAGGTATAAACCGGCGGTAATACCCCAGGATGAAAAGGAACGCCCTCACCTGTTTTGTACTTGACGGTTTAGGCCAGTTTTTTATGGCCTCAACTTTATTTATTTGGGGCTTGATAGCTCCTCGGCCTATCACATACCCCAAATATCGGGCTTCCTCTAGCCCTATCGCACATTTTTGGGGGTTTTCCGTTAACCCCGCAGCTCTGAGAGAATCCAGCACCGCTTGTACCTGTGAAAGGTGCATATGCCAGTCGGTGCTAAAGATGATGATATCATCTAGATACGCGGACGCGTACTCCTGATGAGGCTTGAGCACTATGTCCATCAACCTCTCGAATGTAGCCGGGGCCCCATGTAACCCAAAAGGTAAGACCACATAGTGGTATAGACCCTCCGGAGTTACGAAGGCGGTCTTTTCCTTCACCGAATCTGTGAGAGGTACCTGCCAGTAACCCTTGGTGAGATCGAGCGTGGTAAAGTACTGGGCCTTCCCCAGTCTCTCAATCAGCTCGTCCACCCTGGGCATTGGATAAAGGTCAAACTTTGACACTTCATTAAATTTACGGAAATCGTTACAGAAGCGTAATGATCCGTCTGGTTTTGGAATCAGTACGATGGGGCTAGGCCACTCACTTCTTGATTCCTCTATGACGCCTAACTGAAGCATTTGTTTTACCTCAGCCGTGATGGCTTGCCTCCGGGCTTCGGGTACCCGGTACGGTCTTATTCGCACCCTTACCCCAGGTTCGGTGACAATGTCATGTTGGATAACTGTAGTCCTACCTGGTAGCTCTGAGAACACGTCAGTATTGTGCTGCACCAGCGAGCGAGCCTCCCGTCGCTGCTGTTTAGTGAGGGCATCACTTATCCTGACCTCCCCCTCGGACGCTTCCCTGGCTGAAGGTAGAGAACTCTCTGGTGATATGCCCGGGGTGACGTCTGTAACTAAACACTCTCGATCTTTCCAAGGCTTTAGCAGGTTTACATGGTAAAGCTGCTCAGATTTCCTCCTTCCGGGCTGATACACCCGGTAATTTACCTCCCCCACTTTTTCTCGAATCTCATATGGCCCTTGCCACTTGGCCATGAGCTTACTCTCGGCTGTGGGTACCAGTACTAACACCCGATCGCCCTTGTTAAAAGACCTGACTCTGGCTCTTTTATTATATGTGCGCCTCTGGGCTGCCTGGGCATCTAACAGATGTTCTTTCACGATGGGCATGACCGCTGCGATCCGGTCCTGCATACTAGCCACATGTTCAATTATACTCCTATGTGGAGTCGGCTCTTGTTCCCATGTCTCTTTGGCTACGTCCAACAGACTCCTAGGGTGTCTGCCGTACAATAACTCAAAGGGAGAGAATCCTGTGGAAGCCTGGGGTACCTCACGGATGGCTAACATCAAATAGGGTAGCAACATGTCCCAATCCCTTCCGTCCTTAGAAACCACCTTTTTTAACAAGGACTTGAGGGTTTTATTGAACTGTTCTACTAGCCCGTCTGTTTGAGGGTGGTACACCGAGGTGCGCAATTGTTTAATTTTTAGCAATTTGCACAGTTCCCTTGTCACTTTGGACATAAAAGGGGTCCCCTGATCCGTCAGGATCTCCTTAGGTAGTCCAAGGTGACAGAACATGCAAACAGCTCCCGTGCAATCAGTTTTGCCGAGGTGTCACGTAGTGGTATAGCCTCCGGGTACCGGGTGGCATAGTCGATGACCACCAGTATATGTTGGTGGCCACGGGCGGATTTTACAATGGGCCCTACCAAATCCATTGCAATCCGTTCAAAAGGTACCTCTATCACTGGCAGGGGTACCAATGGGCTACGGAAACTTCCGGTGGGTGAGGTCAACTGACATTCGGGGCAGGATTCGCAGTACCTTTTGACCTCCGCGTAAACCCCAGTCCAAAAGAACCGCTGCAAGATACGTTCTTGCGTTTTTTTTTCCCCTAAGTGTCCACCCAGCAAGTGTGTGTGTGGCAAATCTAGAACCACCCGACTGTATGACTGAGGTACTACCAACTGTTCCACGACCATGTCCTTATCTATATATCCTATAGAGCATCTCTCCGTTGACTACCATGCTTGGAAATACAGTATCTGCATTGGGCTGTTGGGCCACGCCGTTTACCTCTACCACCCTTTCCCGCGCCTGAGTCAGAGTGGGATCCTGTAGCTGAGCCGTCCCAAACGTGTCCCGGGACACTTTCAGCTCGGGGATCGATGGGGTCTCCTCGACATCTCCTGCCAGCACCTCTAAGGGAAACCTATCGGGGTCACACTCTGTCCCTAGGTTGGACACCCCTACGGCAGGTTCGTCGGGTACAGCGTCTGTAATACATTTTACCGGGGGAGAGTGGATTTTGCTTTTCAACAGAGTCCAGAACAGGGGCAAGTCTCTTCCCAACACAGTCCCGTAGGGAAGAGTTTTTACCACACCCACCACGTTTTATGTCTACACATGGCGTGGACAAAACTACCTCCGCAGTTGGGTACTCTCGGAGGTCCCCATGGATACACACAACCCCGACTGGCCTTCCACTGGAGTTGTCTCCTGCCACCAGCGACCCATGTACTAGAGTCACAAGGCTCCCTGAGTCCAGGAGGGCCTCCGTGGGGTACCCATTAACCAGTACCTGGCATAGTTGGAGTTCACTGTCCTGGGGGTCGGCGCTCGCTGTGCAGACTGTCTGGGCATACATTGAAACCCAGCGGCTATATCCGCAGTCCATGGGTTCCGTAGTCAGGGGACAATTAGCAACCACATGTCCCGGCCCCTGACACCGCCAGCACCTAAGGGTGGAGGTACTGTTAGGTCTTATGACAGTTTGGGAGAGAATCGGTCTCCTGCCACTCTCACTCCGAGGTTCCCCTTCAGCACGGGTACGGTGCTGACTTTCCCCAGCAGAGGGACGTGACCCCTTTCCCGTCTCCTGGGTTGGCAGGGATCGACGTGACAGCCGCGAGGGGGCAGAGTCCCGGATAAAGTCCTGAGTGGCCGAGTAGCGCTCGATCAGGCTGACCACCTGGTCGAGTGTGCCGGGGTCCCCTTGCCCCACCCAACATTGGATAGTGGCTGGCAGAGTCCTCACCAGCCGGTCAACCACCACCCTCTCCACCATCTGGGCTGGAGACAAAGTCTCAGGCTGGAGCCACCTCTTTACCAGCTGCAGCAGGTCATAAGCCTGAGACCGGGCGGGTCGGGTCTCCACATAGGCCCACGAAAACACACGCTGAGCCCTCACATATGTATTAACCCCCAGCCGGGCAAGGATCTCACCTTTGAGCCTCTGGTAATCCAGGGCGTCCTCTCGACTTAGATCGAAGTAGGCCTTTTGGGCATCGCCGACCAGAAACGGAGCCAACACTTCTGCCCACTGGCCGGTCGGTAGGTTTTCCCGCTCCGCTCTGCACTCATAAATGGTAAGGAAGGCTTCCACGTCGTCCTCCGGTCCCATCTTCCTCAATGCTGAGCGAACCTTGTCCCGGGCCTCTCGACGTTCCGGGGCTGAAGCAGTCGGTGTCTCCTGCAGGGCAGCAATCTGTTGCAGTAGCAGTTCATTTGTTTTTTGCTGCTGCTAGTACAATAGCTGTTGCTGCTGATTACGCTGCTGCTCCCGCTCCTGCTGTTGCCGCTGGAGACTCTGTTGCTCCTCTTGCTGTTGCCGCTGAGACTGCAGCAGCTGCTGCTGGGCGAGTGTCAGCTGCTTTAATAGTTCGTCCATTTTGTCCACAGGGTGGAACTGAAAGGTGGCAGGCCGGATTGTGGTCATGCAGCTGCCGGTGGGGTATGCCTCAGTCACAATGCCCGCATTCTCCACCAAGCTGTAGGGCGGCGGTGTTCACACCGTGCTGCAACTGAGGCAGTGACCCAAGCAAGTCCAACATAAACAGCTTTATTCAGCAACTCACGGGTAAACAGGACAGCCGGGTTACCACAAGTCTGTAAACAACGGTTGCCGGGGGCAATGGCCGCGCCGGGCCGTTCAGAGTCTGACAGGTGCAGAGCCTTCCCAGGCAGGGGTTCAGTCACACTCAATCCTGCTGAGCTTCCCTGCTGTGCTCCTAGCAGGTTCCAACATAGAACAACACTAATCCTTAGTGCAGGGATTTTAAAGGACCTGTGGCAAGAGTCACTGTAAAACCCGGGTTGGAGGGAGGAGGCTGCCCCACTCCTTCCTGTGACCTCCTCCAAGAAATGAAGGCCCTGCCGGGTTTTACTTAATCTGCCTTAGCCAGGTAGTCTGACCAGGTCATTGCTCACATTCATTCCTGCATTGCAGCCGCAGGTGTGTCTGTGACTGCAATGCACTCCAATGGATTTAATAGGTCTCTGTACACATTCTGGGGGATATATAACGTCCCTCGTATACGATCCTGGTCACTGCCTCACATGGTGCACAAGCTGGTCTAAAAAATGTGTGAAAGGACTCACAGAAATTGGTTCTGCCACTTTCTCTGATGCTGCTGCTAATGTTTTGGCATTGATGAACTGACGTGCCAGAGGTTGAAAGGCTACTGCTGCGATGCACACTGCGTGCCTCACTCCTATCTTGGGGAAAAGCCCTATTAAGGTTGCTTAAAAGCTTGTTTCGATACTCCAACGTTAGCATGTCCCTTTCCAGGGCGGGAAGCATCTGGTAAAATTTACTGTTATAACGTGGATCTAGCAGAGTGGCAACCCAGTTGTCAGCATTATTTCGAACCATAATTATACGGGGATCATGTTGCAGAAAGTGCAGCAAGAAGGCACTCATATGTCGGACTCTTCCAGGTGGTCCAAAGCCAGACTCTATTGTTGGATGCGTAACACTGATGCATGTTTCCTCTTGGTCCAAAGCCAGACTCTATTGTTGGATGCGTAACACTGATGCATGTTTCCTCTGTCCCCTCCTGCCAACCATGTTAAACAGAGAGGGGATGATTATCCTCTTCATCCGCTGACTGTTGCTCGCCCATCACCTCTTCCTCCTCCATTTGTTCCTCGGCTCTTGCACCTTCACTAACAGTATGTCTGGTATCACCAAACCCCCTCGATCGCAGGAAGCCACCATCACTTGGCCTGCGTGATAACAGTCTGGAACTTTGAGACATTCTTATCCCTTCCTCATCCTCCTCTTCTTCTGGGACAACCAACACCTGCTGCACGCTATTAAAAGTCTTCTCCACCATGTAGATGGCTGGAAGAGTGATGCTGATAATGGCATTGTCAGCGCTAACTAGTTTAGTAGCCATTTCAAAACTGTGCAGAAAGGTGTAGAGGTCCTTAATCTGTTCCCACTCCGTAAACGTGATATGCCCCACGTCCGTACTGCATTGGCTTAGGCTATTCGACATTACATACTGCGTCAGGGCTCGTTGCTGCTGTCACAGACGCTGCAACATGTGCAGAGTGGAATTCCACCACGTCGGCACATCGCATATCAACCTGTTAACTGGCATGGAGAAAGAACTCTGTATCGATGCAAGTCGATGACATGAGGCATGCGAACGGCGGAAGTGAGCACACAGCTTCTGTACTTTCTGAAGCAGCTCATCCATGCCTGGATAGTGGCTAAGAAATCGCTGTACCACCAGGTTGAAAACGTGAGCCATGCAAGGCACGTGTGTGAGTTCGCCTCTGCGTGGGGCCGCCAACTGGTTCACACCATTATCGCACATGGCCTTCCCTGGCTCCAGGTTCAGTGGAGACAGCCATTGCTGAAACTGAGCCTGGAGAGCTGTCCACAACTCTTCAGCTGTATGACTGTGATCTCCAAGGCATATTAATTTTAAGACTGCCTGGTTACGGTGAGCCCTGGCTGCGCAGTACGGAGGTGGTGTGGATTCCCTCTGCACTGTTGAAATGCGTATCTCATTAAGGCATTGGTTGATTGCACAGGTGGAGGCCCTAGAGGAGGTGGAGGATGCAGAAGCAGCGGAGGAAGTGGGAAATACAGATGTTTCTTCTGCAAGCCTTGGGGATTCCAAGATTTGTGGAGCATCCCCTTCCCTGTCTGTCTCCACAGCCAAAAGAGTCACCCAGTGCCCAGTCAGCAAGATGTAACACCCTTGGCCATGCTTACTCGTCCAGGTGTCTGTGGTGAAATGCTCCCTGGCAGATATAGATTTAGTCAATGAATGGGTGATGTCTGTGACATGCTGGTGTAGTGCAGGCACAGCTTTCTTAGAGAAGTAATGGCAACTGTGCAACTGGTACTGGGGGACTGCAACAGCCATCAGTTTTTGGAAACCGTCTGTGTCTACCAGGCGGAAACGCAGCATTTCCATGGCCAACAGATTTGAGATGGTGGAGTTCAACCTCTTAGCTTTGTCATGTGTTAAGCGTTTGCTGGATTCGAAACTGGTCCAAAACCTTCTGTGGTCTCCCATTTCAGTCCAGCTGTGGCTGATGCTGCTCAGCATCGTCATCAGTCCCAACACGTAGCTGGTCCACAAGACGTACAGGTTGTCTCTTGGGTCTTTGTTCCTAGCAACATGAAGGATAGGTTGCGGAGGGAGACAGGGCTGCTGATGCCTAAGTCCAGGATTCTCTGTACTGAGCATGCCCGTGACATAGCGAACCGTGATTGGTGGTTTGGGAGTCAGCTGATCCGGTGACCTGGCACCGCCTGATTGGTCGCGGGTGACGTCACCAATGGTGCAATGGTGGGCAGGGCTTAATCTTTAAAAAGCCCGCCCACAAACATGGCGGCGCACTCTGATCATTGAGCTGTGATGGTGTTGTGTGGACGCTTGGTCTCTTGGGCTCCACGTGTGCTTTAGTTTCTGGCAGGCAGGTTTAGTGGAAATAGGCAGGCTAGATGAAATAGGCAGGTAGCTTCATCTGACAGTCTGGCTCTGACAAAGGGGTCACTTTACACCCCGAGCAGTCTGCAGACACCCTATTCCCGGTACCACCTGTAAGCCACGTGGAGAGATACTCCTCAGTCCGGTCACACACGCATCCTAGCGCCAACTGTGTAGTCCCTGTGCTGCAACAGGACTACAGATTCATTATTTATCACACATCTCTCGCGCAGTTAACAGAGATAGTGCGAATCCCTATTCCCTTTCCGGTGTGCTGTAACACGACGGGGATTGTTATTTAAGTTGGTTGTTTTACCTTCTCACCCGGAAGGTGTTCGGTCGCAGTCCACCAGGCTGCATCGCGGACCCCGAGTTCAGTTGCTTTCCATTATTTAATAAAGTTGTTTGCAACCGTCCCCTTAACAGTCATGTGTAGGATGAAGCAAACTTTTACGTGACCACAAATGCAGGACCTAGGGCTGGCTGCAGAGCTGAGAGAGGACGGAGTACGGTGAAAAGGACAAATTGCTGGACTGTGAGTGAGGTGCAGATGTTACGGTGGATTGAGAAACGTGTGGTGTGCTCGGTGAAACAAACACAGCAGGCATGTCAGCTTCCGTTACAGCTGACAGGCTGACTGGAGCGGGTAGTCAGTGAGATTCCCAGCGTAACGCATGTTGTGTTCGCATGTGAAGGTTCATTAATATAGTAGTCAAATTATTGCACTTTTTCCCTCTACTGAGTCTTTTCTTGCAAAGTTTGCAGATAATGTGAGTTGGCTCATCCTTTGCGGTCTCAAAAAATGCCCAGGCTAGGCAACCTTTGCCACCCCTGCGAGCTGCAGACCCGCAAACGCTGCTGGCCACAGCCACAGTTGTGGCTAAGGATGCAGTGCTCCTCGTGCTTGCATCACTCCATGTCTGCACCGTAGACCTACTCAGATGACCTACTCTGAGTTCACACCAAGTAGGATCTTCAACCTCTTCATCATCTAATATGTTATCCCATTCCTCGCCCTCAGAGTGACCCTTCTCCTCTTGTTGCCCTGACAGTACAGTACAGTCCGCATGAGCCTCAGGTATCTGAGTCTCTTCAGGATCACCTCCCTCCCTGGTGGTTAACATCTGGTGACAAGGTTCAGGAACCTGCTCGGATCCTACTGCGTCGTGCCCCGAATCCAACATAATAAAATTTTGGGCATCGCTGCAGATGCTTTCCTCCTCTTCTTGACTCTGTGAATGTTTGGAGTACACTTCTGATGCCCATGGTATAGAATGGATGAACAGTTCTACAGACTCGCCCATCTGTGGTTCGCTACAGTCAGTTGGGTGATTGGACAGTTGTGACAAGGGGGGAAGCAAGGGTAATTGGGGTGCCACCTTTGTGGACTGTACTGTGTGTGATGTTGAGGTGGAGGAAGAAGAGGAGAGGCCACTTGAAGCAGCATTTTCCATCCACCCGAGCACCTGCTCTTTCTGGCCCTTATCAACAAGGCGTATTGCTGTGCGGCTGCCAAAGAAAAGGAGTGGAGTAGCCCGTCCAGTAACAGAAAATGTCAGTTGTTTTTGGATAGGATATGACGGTGTTGGTTCACTAGTGCTTTCACCAACATTACCACCTACCCCACGTATACCTTGAACACCAAGCCTATTCCCCCTTCCACCACAACCTCTCTTTTTCCCACTCATGTTGCTCAGATACTGTAGTAGGAGCACGCTATTAGCAAAACAAAAATAGATTTTTTCCTCTGCAACAGCTCTGCACACACCTGAATTTCAGCGGCACTAAATGACAAGGTAAGATATGGCTTGAGGTATAATGTTACTAACCAAATTAAGTATTTTTTTTTACTGTGGATGATGCCTATATAACATAGGAGATATTCTACAAACTATTTCAAACTGAGCTGTCCCTGCTGTATAACGTTAGGAACCAAACAAAGTATTTTTTTTTACTGTGGATGAGGCCTGTATAACATGGGAGATATTCTCCAAACAATTTCAAACTGAGATGTCCCTGCTGTATAACGTTAGGAACCACAGTATTTTTTTACTGTGGATGATGCCTATATAACATAGGAGATATTCTCCAAACTATTTCAAACTGAGATGTTCCTCCTGTATAATGTTAGAAACCGAACAAAGTATTTTTTAACTGTGGATGACACCTGTATAACATAGGAAATATTCTCCAAACTATTTCAAACTCAGATCTAGGCTGCTGTATAACATTAGCAACAGCAAAAAATAGATTTTTTTGACTCTGCACAAGCACTGAATACAGCTGAATTTCACCGCCACTAAAAGCACTAGGTGGCTTATAGCAGAGAGTAACATGTCTGCGACACAAAAAAATCTTTTGTGGACTGTGGTTAGCAAAAGAAAAAATCTATTTTTTTACTCTGAAAACAGTTGATTTTCACCGCCAATAAAAGCACTAGGTGGCTTATAGCAGAGTGTAATGGGTTTGCACAAAAAAAATCTTTGGTGGACTGTGGCTAGCAACAGAAAATATCTATTTTTTTTTACTCTGAAAACAGTTGAATTTCACCACCACTAAAAGCACTAGGTGGCTTATAGCAGAGTGTAACACATCTGCGACACCAAAAAAATCTTTGGTGGCTGTGACTAGCAACAGCAAAAAAATATTTGTTTTACTGTGCATAAAGCTGAAGTTCATCCACCAAAAAAATGACAAACTGGGCTAACACAGCTTTCACTATCATATTAGCAAATTAAAAAAAAGGTTTTTGCACTCTGCACTCAGAAGCTCTGTACTGACCAGCTCTGCAGATAGCTGAATTTCAACCCCACAAAAACAAAAAGTGACCAACAAGGGCATGCTTGCTTGATCACATTAACAAGTGCAAAAATAGATTGAAGGTCTGCATGGAGCACAGTACAACAAAGCACTGTTCTGAGCCATAGACCCTGCTCTTTCTGTGAGAATCTCAGTAATTGCACAAAACAAAAAAAAAAAGGCTGCAAGGTCAATTGAACAGGTACACAGCACAGGACTTATCTACACTATCTGACTTCCACAGAAGCGCCCATCTATCTAGCTAATATCTCTCATTACACAGGACAGAGCACACCGAGCAGCGTCTATCTCCTTCAGTGACATGCATAAAATGGCTCTGAAGGAACATAGCCGGTTTTTATATGGAGAGGACATGTGATTTCAGCAGCCAATTGCAGAAGCCCTTGTGTCTTGGACACTGTGGATGTTTCCTGCACTCTGATTGGCTAGCCGCACTTTCCTGACTAAAAGTTACCGCCTACAGGAAAAAAAAACAAAAACAAAACAGCATGCCGCTGATCAGACCTGTTCTTAGCTTTCACCAGCTCTCCCACTCATCTGCCACGTCTCCCCACTCATCATACGCAAGCACAATGCTAGTGAAACTGTAAAAAACGCAGTAGTTGCCCCACAATCATGTAACCACATAAATTTGCCGAACATTACCGATTTTCCCGAATTTAACAAATTTTACTCGTTTTTCCGATCATAAATCCGAATGTGCCACATTCGTGTCGAACTTAACATTTGAGATCGGAATTCGAACATATTCACTCATCACTACTCGCCAACCACCCATCAACCGCATCTGCTGCTTCTTCCTCCTCCTTCACCGTGGCAAGTGTTCTTACACAGGTCTCCGGCCGCGGAACCTCCACTTGTTTACCCGCTACTGTCAGACTGAGTGAGAACCTGTCAGCTGTTACGGAAGAGGACATGCCTGCTGTATTTGTTTCACCAAGCACACCACATCTTTCTCAATCCACTATAACATCTCCGCCTGCACCTCACTCACAGTCCAGGAGTTTGTCGTGTTCACCCTACTCCACCCACTCTCAGCAAAGTAGCCAGCCTTCGATCTGGCAGTTGTGGTCACTAGTGAGGAGCGAACATGCTCGCTCGAGCATCTCATTGCTAGAGATGTTCGGCGCTCTCTGAGTATTTCCGAGGTTGCTCGGCGGGAGCTCGGGTCCCCTCCCTGCATGTTTGGCGCTCTTTAGAGAGCCAATGAACATGCAGGGATTGCCTGCCACTCACTGTAATGCCGCACCCATGTTGGTTGTGGGCATTACAGTGATTGGCTGGCCGCACAGAGTCATCAGGTCTATATCAGACCTGGCGCCGCTGTGCTCGTCACAGTCACTCCGGAATCAGACAGTGTAGGGAGAGGTGCTGCTGAGCTAGGGAGAGATTTGCTTGCTTCTAGTTAGTGTAGGTATACCAAACTATATTAGAGACACATATTCATCTCAACAAACAGTCCTTCTGAGCACTAATCCATCCGCAGAGATATCAGGCAGGCAGTGTATATAGGCAGGCAGGCAGTGTATATAGCAGACTGCAGTGCATATAGCACAAGAGGCTCCATTCCAGCTTTGTCTGCTGTTGCTGCTGCTGTTAGATATTTCTTGAAATAGTAACATAGTAACATAGTTTTTAAGGTTGAAGGAAGACTAAGTCCATCTAGTTCAACCCATAGCCTAACATGTTGATCCAGAGGAAGGCAAAAAAACAACATGTGGCAAACACTAAGCTCCACATTCGGGAAAAAAATTCCTTCCCGACTCCATACGACAGACTACTTCCCTGGATCAACGCCCTATCAAGGAATCTAGTATATATAACCTGTAATATTATACTTTTCAAGAAAGGCATCCATGCCCTTCTTAAATTTTAATAGTGAATCACTCATTACAACATCATGCGGCAGATAGTTCCATAGTCTCACTGCTCTTACAGTAAAGAATCCCCATCTGTGATTATGATTAAACCTTCTTTCCTCCAGACGTAGAAGATGCCCCTTTGTCCCCGTCTCTGGCCTCAGAGTAAAAAGATCAGTAGACAGGTCTTTGTACAGTCCTCTCATATACTTGTCCATAGTAATAAGATCACCCCTAAGGCTATGTGCCCATGATGTAGAAATGCTCAGGATTTTTTCCTGAGCGTTTCTGCATCTCCCTGGCAGAAAAAAACGCATGCAGATTGTACATGCGTTTTCCTGCCAGGGACATGCGGAAGTGAAGCGTTCTTCACTTGCATTTCCGCATGCGGGTTGACAAGTGCTTTCCAAGCGATTTTAGCATCACTTGGAAAGTGCTTGTCAACTTGGTCACACTATATAAATCCATGCAAAAGGCATGGATTTATATAGTGTGACCGAGAGAATGTCAAAAAATAAAAAAATAAATGTATACTTACCCTCCGATGGCCCGCGCTGTCTTGCTTCGCTTGGTCCCGGCTGCCGTCAGCTGTACACTGAAGGACCTGCCGACGTCAGCATCGCGTGACCCGTCACATGACTCTGACGTCAGCGCAGGTCCTTCATTCCATCGCGAACTGCAGCCAAGCAAGGAGGAGCGCACCGCGGGCCGCCAGAAGGTAAGTATATATTTATTTTTTATTTTATTCTTTTTTTTTACAGTTTTCAATGGTACCCAGGTCCGGAGGAGAGTCTCCTGTCCTCCACACCCGGGTACCATCCGCACATTAGAACGCGCCCATTACGCAAGTACAGATGCAGTCTTGCGGAATTGGCACGTTCTAATGCAAGTCAATGGCGGCGAAAATGCAGCACTTCCGCAAAATAATTGGTATTGCTGCGTTTTTTTCTGCAATGATAATCCGCAGCGGAAATTTCCGCAACATGCGGATTATCATTGGGGCACATGGCAGGACTTCTACCATGCGTTTTTTAAGAGTTTCTGCAGCATTTTTGCCGCTGCGGAAATGCTTAAAAAACGCATCGTGGGCACACAGCCTAAGCCTTCGTTTTTCCACAGTAAATAACCCCAAGTGTAATAACCTGTCTTGGTATTGCAGACCCCCCAGTCCTCTAATAACCTTGGTCGCTCTTCTCTGCACCCGCTCTAGTTCAGCTATGTCTTTCTTATACACTGGAGACCAGAACTGTACACAGTATTCTAAGTGTGGTCTCAGTAATGACTTGTATAGAGGTAAAATTATGTTTTCCTCATGAGCATCTATGCCTCTTTTAATGCATCCCATTATTTTATTTGCCTTTGTAGCAGCTGCCTGACACTGGCCACTAAACGTGAGCTTGTCGTCCACCAATACACCCAGGTCTTTTTCAGTGACAGTTTTGCCCAGTGTTTTACAATTAAGCATATAATTATACATTTTATTTCCTCTGCCCAAGTGCATTACCTTACATTTATCCCCATTAAAGCTCATTTGCGATTTATCAGCGCAAGCTTCTAGTTTACATAGATGCTCCTGTAATATAAAATTGTCCTCCTCTGTATTGATTACCCTGCAGAGTTTAGTGTCATCTGCAAATATTGAAAAATTACTCTGTATGCCCCCTACAAGGTCATTAATAAATATGTTAAAAAGAAGGGGGCCCAATACTGACCCCTGTGGTACCCCACTGTTAACTGAGACCCAGTCTGAGTGTTTTCCATTAATAACCACCCTCTGTTTCCTATCACTGAGCCAATTCTTAACCCACATACATATATTTTCCCCTGTCCCCATTGTTCTAATTTTATGTATCAACCTTTTGTGTGAAACCGTATCAAAAGGTTTTGAAAAGTCCATATACACAACATTCACTGCATTTCTGTGGTCCAGTCCGGAACTTGCCTCCTCATAAAAACTGATCAGATTAGTTTGACAGGAACGGTCCCTCGTAAAGCCATGTTGATATTGGGTCATGAGGTTATTCTTCTTCAGATACTCTATGTATAGCATCTATTAGGAAACCCTCCAGGATTTTACCCACAGTAGAGGTTAAGCTTACTGGCTTATAATTTCCAAGTTCAGTTTTTGTCCGCTTTTTGAATATTGGCACCACATTTGCTATACGCCAGTCCTGTGGTACAGACCCTGTTATTATGGAATCTTTAAAGATTAAAAATAATGATCTATCTATGACGTTACTTAATTCCTGCAGTACTCGCGGGTGTATCCCATCTGGGCCCGGGGATTTGTCAACTTTAGTGATTTTTAGACACTGCCGTACTTCCTGCTGGGTTAAGCAAGTGACATTTAATGGAGAATTTTTGTTATCACTAATCATGTTTTCTGTCATGCGATTTTCTTGTGTAAATACAGTTGAAAAAAAATCATTTAGCATATTGGCTTTTTCCTCATCCTCATCCACCATTTCACCCAGACTATTTTTAAGGGGGCCAACACTATCATTTTTTAGTTTCTTACTATTTATGTAGTTAAATAATATTTTGGGATTATTTTTACTTTCTCTGGCAATGAGTCTCTCTGTCTCAATCTTTGCTGCCTTGATTTGGTTTTTACAGAATTTATTTAATTTTCTATATTTATTTAATGCCTCATCACTACCTACTTGCTTTAGTTCTCTAAATGCTTTCTTTTTGTCACTTATTGCGCCCCTTACATCTCTATTTAGCCATAGTGGTTTTCTCCTATTTCTAGCATGTTTATTCCCATAGGGTATATATTGTACACAGGTCCTATTCAGGATGCTAATAAATGTCTCCCATTTGCTTTGTGTAGCTTTATGTCTCAGGATATCGTCACAGTTTATTGCACTAAGATCATCTCTCAACCGTTGGAAATTTGCCTTCCTGAAGTTTAGTGTCCTTGTAACCTCTCTACTACACATCTTATTAAAGGTTACATGAAAACGTATTATTTTGTGATCACTATTACCCAAGTGACCCCCAACTCATATATTTGATATACGGTCTGGCCTATTGGTTAATATTAGGTCTAGCAGTGCCCCCCTTCTTGTTGGGTCCTAAACCAGTTGTGAAAGGTAATTGTCTCTCATAGTTGTCAAAAACCTATTACCTTTGCTTGAACTACAGGTTTCTGTCCCCCAATGTATTTCAGGGTAGTTGAAGTCCCCCATAATAATGACTTCTCCTTGAGTCACTGATTCATCTATTTGCTTTACGAGGATATTCTCCGCTGCTTCCATTATTTTTGGAGACTTATAACAAACCCCTATCAGTAATTTATTATTTTTTCCCCCTCCACTTATCTCCACCCACAGGGCCCAGGTCTCAGGGACCAGGAATAATTTCTTTTGGGATCTTAATCCTCATTATTTGCTTAAAAAGCAATCCAGAGATCACCGTTTTTCCACGCCATTTGCTTGTTGGCACTACAGAATACAGCCAGCTATTGACACCAGTTTGCTGTTCAAAATGGTTACCTACAGGCCAGCTATTTAAAACTGTGTTTTCTCCGTCACACGGATCACATATACTTTTTCAGAAATATTGCCATTTCTGGCCTCCATTAAAAAATTGTTTTAGTGTGTCAGTGAAGCTATTGACACCAGTTAGCTGTTCAAACTACTTACCTACAGGCCAGGTATTTAAAACTGTGTTTTCTCCGACACACAGATCACATATAAGTTCGCTCCAAATTCAGCCATTTGTAGTGAGCGTGGAATATATTTACTGCATTTATTATGGGCAAGGCACGTAGCAAGGGACAGGGAACTGGACGTGATGCTGATGGTGATGGTGCATGCAGAGGTCGAGGCCGTGGGCAAGCTTAAATTGTGCCACCACAACCACCCACATCTTCTCGCTCAATCTTCCTGTCCCAATTAATAGGGGACAGTAGAGCACCATTATTGAACACAGAGCAGTGTGAAAAGGTTATTGGTTGGATGGCAGATAATGCTTCCAGTCACTTAGCCACCACCACCACCACCCTGTCTTCCACACGGTCAAGTCTCAGTAGCCGTGAGTCTGGACCGCATATTCCTCACCCTGAGCATCCTTCCTCCCACCATGCCGAGTGCCCAGAGACAACTGATTCCACACTTGGACACTCTGAAGAGCTATTCACTTTTCCATTTATAAATTCGGGCCTCTCGCCCCGTCCACTTGAAGCGGGGCAAGAGGAGATCGCATGTAGCAATGCCAAAATATTTGCGCAGCCACGGTCACATGAAGGCGACGGTGGGAAAGTATCATAAGAGGTGGACGATGATGAGACACAATTGCCAGAAAGTCAGGAGGAGGACCAGGGTGCGCAAGTGGAAGACGAGGTGGTGGATGATATAGTAACTGAACCAACCTGGCAGGAGGACATGCAGAGCGAGGAGAGCAGCACACACAGGGGGAGGGAGGCAGAGCACTACAACAAGCAGGAAGAAGCAGTGTGGTGGCCGCAGACAGAAGGCAGGCAACCATTCCCCGTAACACCAACACGAAGGAAGTTGCCAGTACAACTGTTAGGTCTTCCCGAGTCTGGTTGTTTTTTAAAGATCTGCCAATAACCCCAAAAAGGCCATTTTCACCACCTGCCAGGCCAGCATCATCAGGGGTGGCAAAACTACCAGCCTGACCACCACCAGCATGATTAGGTACTGTACATGGCAGCAAAGCACCAGACTTTGTGGACTGAACCCCAGGATCCAGGAACAGTGTCTGCGGGTGGCACCACTGCTTCTTCCGCTGGTGTGCATGCAAGACAATCCCCTGTCCATGGTGCATGCGAAGATGCCTCCTGCCCTGCACCTGTCATTGCACACTCTCAAGTAGCAGCATCAGGAAGCACGTCCACGTTCTTGTCCCGGCGCAGTGTTCAGTTGTCCATACCCCAGTCCTTGGAACGGAGGTGCAAATACGTAGCCAACGCTCCACAGGCCACACTACTAAATTCCCACATTTCGCGACTGTTGGCGCTTGAAATGTTACCTTTTAGGCTCGTGGAGATGGAAGCATTCCGCAACCTGGTGGTGGTGAACGTTCCTTGGTACTCAGTCCCCAGCTGCCACTATTTCTCCCGGTGTGCGGTCCCCGCATTACACAAGCACGTGTCCCAAAACATTAGCCGTGCCCTCAACAATGCAGTTACTGGGAAAGTCCACCTAACCATGGACACATGGACAAGTGCTTGTGGCAGGGATGGTACATCTCGCTCACGGCACACTGGGTTAACATAGTGGAAGCCAGGACCCAGTCGGACCTTGGGACAGAACACGTTCTCCCGAGGCCAAGGATCGCAGGCCTTAGGTCAATCAGGGTTGCCCCCACTGTCTACAGCACCTCATCCTCCTCAGCCTTCTCCTCCTCTTCAGCCTTCATCTCCAAAATGACCACATCAGTCACAAGCTGGAAGCACTGCAGTACTGCCTCGACCAAGCGGCAACAGGCTGTGCTGAAGCTAATATGCTTAGGTGACAAACCGCACAGTGGTGAAGTGGTTGTGGACAGCTCTGAAAGAGCAGGCAGATCTGTGGCTCACACCGCTGACCCTACAGCCAAGCATGGTCGTGTGTGACAATGGCCGGAACCTGGTGGTGACTCTGAGGCAAGGCGAGCTCACACACGTACCATGCCTGGCCCATGTGCTTAACCTCATGGTTCAGCGGTTTCTCAAATTCTACCCAGATCTGCCGTATCTGCTTGTTAAAGTATGCCTCCTGTGTGCCCATTTTGGAAAGTCACCTACAGCTTCCGCCACCCTTGCCGTGTTTCAGCAGCGTTTGTGGCTTCCGGCTCACAGACTGGTGTGTGATGTCCCCACGCGTTGGAACTCTACACTGCAGATGTTGGGAAGGATTTGTGAGCAGAAAAGGGCAGTTGTTGCGTACCAACATCAACAAGGCTGTCGGAATTCAGTTCAGACTCCACACATAAGACTTCAGGAGTGGACATGGATGTCAGACATATGTACCATCCTCCAAAACTTTGAGGACACCACCAAGGTGGTGAGCGGCGATGACGCCATAATTAGCGTCACCATCCCGCATTTCTGTCTTCTGAAATGCTCTCTGCTCACAATCAAAGAGGATGCATTGCAGGCGGAGCACAATGAGATGGAGCAAGGAACCATACAGGGTGGTTACACACAGCTCAGCCTCATCTCATCCCAACGTGGATTGGGTGACAATGAGGAAAAGGAGGAGGAGGAAGACTAGGAGCAAGTTTCATGCGCTATAGACGGTACTACCTTCCCAACTGTCATACCGTCTGTTCAGCGTCGATGGTGTGAGGACAGAGAGGAGGAGGACATGGTCACTCGTCCTCTTGGCGAGGACATGGAAGTCTTGCCTGTTAGCAGTCTTGCACACATGGCTGAGTTTATGTTACGCTGCCTTTCCCATGACCTTCGCGTTCTCAAAATTTTGGGTGACAGTCATCACTTGCTGGTGACACTTCTAGACCCACACTACAAGGAGAACTTTATATCTCTTATTCCTGAGGTGGACAGGTCTACGAAAATGGCGCATTACCAAAAGGCCCTTGTTGCGGAACTATTAAAGAAGTTCCCATCTGAACACTGGCGGCAGAGGTCACAGTTGGACAGCCAAGGACTACAGACGAGAGAGATACAACTCCTATCCAGCAATGGCAGGGAAACACTGTAAAAGTTCTGGGAGAATTTTCTCAGCCCCTCCAATCGCACAGGCCCTGAGATGAGGGGTACTCTTAAAAGGAGTGCAAAGTTTGGGAAGATGCTGAAGGAGTACCTTGCCGACCGTACCAATGTCCTTCGTGATTCCTCTGTGCCTTATAATTGTTGGGTATCCAAGCTGGATACGTGGAATGAACTGGCTCTCTACTCCTTGGAGGTACTGGCCTGCCCTGCCCCTAGCGTTTTATCAGAGCGAGTTTTTAGTGCTGCTGGTGGAATTATAACTGATAAGCGCATCCGCCTGTCAACTGATAATGCTGACAGGCTGACTCTTATAAAAATGAGCAAGGGCTGGATTGGGCCAGACTTCTCAACACCACCGAATGATAGCAGCAAAACATAAATTCAAATCCAGTGTCTTTTTTTAGGAGGTGTATTCCCATGCACCTTTTCACACTCACACATGAGTATACGCTTCCTGATTTTGGTTATTTGCTCTTGTCCTCCTCCTTCTCCTTATCCTCTTCCTCCACCACCATATCACCAGGGTGACCGTGGTCCATGATGCAACACCCACATAATTTTTTAAAGGGTGTTTATGATGCCCGTAAAAAAAATTTTTTATACAGTATGTTTATGTATACCCCACAGGGGTAAATGTTTGTCAGCCCATAAACTTAGTGCATGGGCATTACAAGTATAGGAGGCCCGCTCCTTTCTAATGGGAACATTTTTTTATGAGGCCCTCCTCCACGTCTCTTCCAAGGGGCATTGGAGTGCCTCCCAATATTTGGCAGCCCTTGCATTCACTGCATAGGCCAACACTATGGGAGACCCACTTCCAAATAATGGGAACATTGTTTTTAGGAGGCTCTCCGACCTCTACGTCTCTTCCAAGGGGCATTGGAGTGCCTCCCAATTTTTGGCAGCCCTTGCATTCACTGCATAGGCCAAAACTATGGGAGACCCACTTCCTAATAATGGGAACATTGTTTTTAGGAGGCTCTCAGACCTCTACATCTCTTGCAAGGGGCATTGGAGTTCCTCCAAATTTTTGGCAGTCGTTGCTTCACTGCATAGGCAAACAGTATGGGAGACCCTCTCCTTTCTAATGGGATTTTGTCATTACTGTGGCCCTGCTCTATGTGTCTTTAAATTGTTATTGGGGTTTTTCCCAAATTTTAGCAGGCCTTGCAGTCACAGCATGGGCATTACTACTATAGGAGACCCGCTCCTTTATAATGGGAACATTTTTTTTTGCTGAGAGCCTCCTCTATGTCTCTTCAAAGGAGTATTGGGTTGCGTTAAATTTTTGGCAGCCTTTGCAGTCACTGCAAATGCAATAACAGTATAGGAGACCCACTCGTTAATAATGGGAACAGCAAAACATAGCCGGCTGATGGCTCTCTAACAATAGCAAGGGCCGACTGCTGGCCCTTTAAGAGTAGTAAGGGCCGCCTGATGGCCCTATAAAAATAGTCTTTGTGACTTTCAGAGTCCCTCCATCATAAATGAAACAAGATGTGTATGATTATGTGTCACACTCCACATGGCCAGATAAGGTTGTAAAATGTTAAAATGACATTTCCCGGTGAATGCATTTGACTTAAAAAATAACGTAAAAAATAAAAAAACAGTAGGATTTTTCTTTAGCATAAAAAACAGAGTTGCCAATGTAACCTCAATGTAATCACATTGTTCAGCTCCTGTACCTCCTCCTCCATCTCCGAAATGACCACATCAGTCACAAGCTGAACGCACTGCAGCACTGCCTTGGCCAAGGGGCAACAGGCTGTGCTAAAGATAACATGCTTAATGCTTAGGTGACAAACTGCCCAGCACTGCAGAGTTGTTGTAAGCTGTAACACAGCAGCCTGATCTGTGGCTCTCACCGCTGAACATACAGCTAGGCATGGTCGTGTGTGACAATGGGCGGAACCTAGTGACAGAGAAATGACAGCCGGAGTAGATGTGGTTTCCCTCTATGCCAGTCCTTTCACCGAGCTAAAGAATATGGTTGTGGTGAAATAAAACTCCCACTGAGAAGCAGTTTCAAACTGAAAAACATTGGGCCCACCAGAGGATTTGATTCTGAGGGCTCACCTTTCTCCCCCGCTCAAGAGCCCCATAGCTGCTGCAAAGTTTGCGCTATCATGAACTCTCCTGATGGAGAAGCCAGGGCCCACCCGAGGACTCTCTGGTGGGACTATCCAACCCTGCCTAGAAGCAGTCCTGGCTAAGAAAAGTGTGTGGAAATGTTCCCGGCCACTCTATGGATCCTTTTATACATACAAAATCCTTGCTGATGTTGTCCTTCCTGGGATTTGAACCCAGGATCCCAGTGCCCCAAGGCTTCAGTGCTAACCACTGAGCCAATGTGCTGCCGTTCACTCTGTGATATCTAACAGGCTGGAGAAACTTGCACCTACTGCCACTCTATCTTCAGCTCCTTTATGAGAAACTAATACATTTGGGCAGCCACTCTACCAAATAGAATTCCTGAGAAAGAAATTGGGGATGGCTTCTCTGCTGGTACTCGGGGCAGTGCTAATACCATGGCGTTGTACCATAGTTCACTGGAAATATTACAGGCTGGTAGGAAGCAAGCAGATTCCCATAGAAAAGTACCAGCAGTATTGTTCAGGGACCCGTGCTTGTGGAAGGCAGAGACGATACCGGGAGAAATAGTTGCGGCTGGGGACCTAGTATGGACACCCGGCCGCCGCCGCCATGAGGTTGTGAAAAGCTTCCACCTCCACGAGCCTAAAAGGCCACATTTCAAGTGCAAGCAGGTTTAGAGGACTTCCTGGGAGAAATGACAGCTGGAGTAGATACGGTTTCCCAAAAGTCAGTCCTTTCACCAAGCTAAAAAATATGGCTGTGGTGAAATGCAACTCACCGACAAGCTGTGGACTGGCTCCATACCGCCCCTGGCCACATTCACTTGTCCACGTGTTTGTGGTTAGGTGGTCCTTCCCAGTAAGTAAACTGGGGAGGGCACGGATAATGTTGTAGGATCCGTGCTTGTGGAAGGTTTCGTTTTTGTATGTTTTATTGTGAGTCTGTAAAAGTGGCGTAATACCTCTGACAATATTGTTGACAGCAGTGACCTGGGAGTCAGAAATGCTTCCAGGGGTCTTCTCCATGCTGTTCCTATGTAATTTAAGCACTGTTCCCATCCATTTGGGCAATTTTTAGGCCCTCTGCAAACCTCGGGGGGGGAGCTGCCTGAAAAATGCTTGAGTTTCCCATAGACTTACATTGGGCTTGTTGCTTGGGTCGAGCACATAAGTATTCCAATGTTCTCGATCCGAGCATCGAGCACCCGAACAGTTTAGTGCTCGTCCATCACTAATCATCACAACTTCACCTCGGCACTGTGAACTCTCCTGAAGGAGAAGCCATGCCCACCGGAGGAGTCTCCGGTTCTCTGGTGGGCCGATCCAACCCTTCCGAGAAGCAGCCCTAGCAAAGAAAAGTCTGAGGGAAGGTTCCTGGACACTTCATGGCTGCTATTTTACTGTGGACTGGCTCCAGCAAGCTATAAGATTGCAATCTGTGATCCCTTCACTGCCTCTCCATTGGCCAGAGACTTCAGTTCAAAACCGTAATCATGACATGCAAAACCATCCACAACCTGTCCGCGACCTAGTCTCCCGATACATACCTGCAAGCAACCTGCGATCCTCACAAGATCTCCTTCTCTACTCCCATCTTCTCTCCTCTTCCCACAATCGCATAAAAGATTTTTCCCGTGCATCCCTTCTACTCTTGAACTATGTACCCCAACATATCAGACTCTTGCCTAATGTTGAAACCTTTAAATGTAAGCAGAAGACCCACCTCTTCCGACAAGCCTACAACCTGCAGTAACCCTCGCTCCACCATACCGCTGCACAACCAGCTGTACCCTCCCCTACTGTATCCTCACCCATACCTTATAGACTGTTTGTGAGCCCTCACGGGCATGGTCCTCTCTACATGTGAAAAAAAGTCACTGACTGGTACAAGAGCAAAGTGCAATGGAATAAATGGCACTATAATAATAAATAACAATAATTATACTACTTGAACTCTGGGTCAATTGATGGCACTTTCCTGGTGACTGCCCCTAAATTGATGTATTTTGGCAGCTTTTGGTCCCGTTTGAAGGTGAATTCAATGGGTGTTTGGCACCCATTGAATTCAATGGCGTTTGGCAATGTTCAGCGAATATTCGACAATTAGATTGGCGAATATTGCAAGAACAGCGATTGTAATCCGAAACGAATATTGAAATATTTGCTCATCTCTAATCAGAAACACCCTTAAAAAAATTATGTTGGTGTTGAATCACTGTCTCCCTAGTGATATGGTGGTGGAGGATGAGGAGAAGGAGGAGGGTGACATAAAATAGAACAATTCCTGAAGGATATACCCATTTCTGGGTGTGAAGGGTGCATGGGAATAGACCCCCCCAAAAAATAACCATTGGATTTGAGTTTATGTTTGATGCTATCATCTGGTGGTGTTGAGAAGTCTGGCCCAATTCAGCCCATGTTCATTTTTATAAGAGACAGCCTGTCAGCATTTTCAGTTGACAGTGGGATGCGTCTATCAGTTGTATCAGTTGTAATGCCCACGGCGGCACTAAAAACTATCTCTGACAAAGCGCTAGCGGCCAGGACCTCCAAGTTGTAGAACGACAGCTCATGCCATATGTCCAGCTTGCATCTTCCAAAACTTTTCCCTACATGTCAGAGCACCCCATGTATTAGGGCCTGGGCGCTGGGAGGGTCTGAGAAAACTGTCCCAGACCTTTGACAGCGTTCTCCTGCCTCTGCCGCATCTGGTTTGTGTCTTACTTGCTTGTACTCCTTGGTTGTCTAGTGAACTGTCTGACTGAGACCTCTGCCGTCAGCGTTGTCAGATGGGAATTTTTTTTTTGTTATAATTCTTCAACAAGAGCCTGAACTTAATATCTCCAAAAATGAACTCCTTCGGTTTCCTACCTCTACTAACCTACCTATACCTGACTGTGCATTTTCCTTTAGGTGCTGCCACCATAACTCCCACTCGACACTCCTGCTATCTTGGAGTCATATTTGACACACAACTTTCCTTTCTTCAATGTGGAAAATCACCCACTCGCTCATATCATCTTAAAAACTTTTCCAGAAGTCGACCTTTTCTCACCTTTGATACTGCAAAAACTCTTACTGTCACTCTTAATCACTAGTGCAAATCTCTTCCAATCGGTCTCCCTCTAAACAAACTGTCTCCTCCAATCCCTTCTGAATGCAGCAGCCAAGGTCATATTTCTATCAAGCCCCTTCACCGACGCCTCTACCCTGTGCAAGTCATTGCACGGGTTATGTTAAACAATCACTACAGAATACACTACGAACTCATCTCTCTCACCCACCAAGCTGTCCACAGTTCTGCACCGGCCTATATATATTCCCTCATTTCTGTGTATCACCCCTCCTGTGCCCTCTGTTCTGCAACTGATCTAAGACTGACATCCTCCTTAATCAGAACCTCACACTTCCGTCTCCTGTGCCATGTCAGTTTTCTGTAATGCTCAAAATGTGTACAACGAGATGGTCATGGCAAAGGCAAGGGAACATAAAGTCGACCTTGTGTGCCAGACTGCCAACAGTCAAGACTTCCCTGTTCTCACCAAGAGTACGGCTGTCTATGTTCTCTTCCTCCTCCGCCTCCTCATTATCACCCAATCCACGTTGAGATGAGATGAAGCTGGGCTGGGTAGCATCACCCTGTATAGTTCCTTGCTCCGCCTGAAATACCTCCTCTTTAATTTTGAGCAGCGAGTGTTTCAGGAGACAGAGAAGCGGGATGGTGTCGCAAATTATGGCACCATCTCCACTCACCATCTTGGTGAAGTCCTCAAAGTTTTGAAGGAGGGCACAGATGTCAGACATCCATGCCCACTCATAAGCTCTTATGTGTGAAGGATGACCTGAATGCCGAAGGACGTGTTGAAGCTGGTACTCAACAACTGTGCTTTGCTGCTCAAAATCATTCCAAACATCTGCAACGTTGATTTCAAACGCATATTCACATTGCACACCAGTCGGTGAGCTGGAAGCTGCAAACACTGCTGAAGCACTGCCAGGGCGGCAGAAGCTGTAGCTGTCTTTCTGAAATGGGCACACACGCAGCATACTTTCACAAGCCACTCTGGCAGATATGCGTACATTTTGAGAAACTGCAGAACCACTAAGTTGAGCACATGGGCCAGGCATGGTACATGTGCGAGCTTGTCTAGCTTCAGAGCCGCTACCACGTTCTCTGATACAGCTTTCAACAACTCTGCAATAATGTGCGGTTTGTCGCCTAAGCATACAGTCCTGCTTATTGTTATTGGCACACACGAAGTTTAAGTAAATAATCTGGAATATATCCTGAAAAAATAAGTCAAGTGGTGGAGATGGAGGCTGAAGAGGAGGAGGAGGTGGTGGTGCAGGAGCTATAGAATGTAGAGGCAACCCTGAGTGACCCAGGGCCCGCAATCCTCTGCGTTGGGAGGACGTGATCCATCCCAGAGTCCCATTGGGTTACAGCTTCCACAATATTAACGCAGTGGAATACATCAGTGAGATGAACCGTCCCTGGCCACATTCACTTGTCCACGTGTTTGTGGTAAGGCGCTCCTTCCCCATAAGTGCACTTGGGAGGGCACGGGTAATGTTCTGGAACCTGCGCTTGTGGAAGGCGGAGACTATACTGGGAGGAATAGTGGTGGCTGGGTACCGAGTATGGACACCCGGCCACCGCCATGAGGTTGTGGAAAGCTTACTCCTCCATGAGCCTAAAAGGCAACATTTCAAGTGCAAGCAGTTCAGAAATGTGGCAGTTTAGTATTGTGGCCTGCTGCATACTTGCGTTTGCATACCAAGTAACAGAAAACTAAGGAGATGGATGGCCTTATCACCATCACAACCTGCAAGGTTTGCGCTATGCACTCTCCTGATGGAGAAGCCAGTTCCCACCGGAGGATTCTCCGATTCTCTGGTGGGCCCGTCCAACCCTGCCGAGAAGCAGTCCTGGCTAAGAAAAGTGTTTGGGAAGGTTCCCGGACACTCTATGGCTGTTTTTTTTTTACTGTGGACTGGCTCCGTACCTTCCCTGGCCACATTCACTTGTCCACGTGTTTGTGGTTAGGTGGTCCTTCCCAGTAAGTTTACTGGGGAAGGCACGGGTAATGTTCTGGGACCCGCGCTTGTGGAAGTCAGAGACGATACCGTAAGAAATAGTGGTGGCTGGGGACCAAGTATGGACACCCGGCCGCCACCACCATGAGGTTGTGGAAAGCTTCCGCCTCCACGAGCCTTAAAGACAACATTTCTAGTGCAAGCAGTCTAGAAATGTGACAGTTTAGTATTGCGGCCTGTGAGTGGGTGGCTGGCTGCATACTTGTGACGCGCCCCATGGGCCATGGGGTACTTGGTTGCCGGGCCGGTCGATGCTGGGGGATGTCACAGTGGCGGTGA
Source organism: Phyllobates terribilis (assembly GCF_046119375.1). Classification (NCBI taxonomy): domain Eukaryota; kingdom Metazoa; phylum Chordata; class Amphibia; order Anura; family Dendrobatidae; genus Phyllobates; species Phyllobates terribilis. Next base: position 257,577,386 of record NW_027362761.1, read on the forward strand.
CCCGGTCCGTGACCCAGGTCAGTCAATAAAAGGGGATATAAAGAAAAGGGAATATCGTTTTTATATAATGTTTGTGACGCCACCTGTGGTATGCGGCTATATGGAGCCACCGCTGCGGTGCAGATCCTCTGGAGCTGATGATGACGCAGCAGAGTTGGTTCAGATCTCCACAGGCAGAGCTTAGCTCCAGGGCAGGAAATGGTGACATTATTGATGTTGCTGGCGCAGTTAATAATCAGTCCACAACTTAATGGTGGTTTCCTCTTATGTTTACTTGCGGTGGTTAGGCAGACCAGGGCACGGGTACTAGCAGGTAGTAGAGGTCCGGGCGGCCTGGAAGCAAGTTGGGAATCCACCTCGGCAGGTGAAGTTGGAGACCTTCCCTTTGTGCTAATCTCTTTGGCCCTGCTGCTTATAGCTGTGCTGTGGCCCTCGTCCCTCAGTAAAATGTCTTTGTGCTCATCCGTATGGCAAGCAGCTCGGGCCTTCCTGGAGTGTCGCTCCCATGTGGCGGTGCTGGGCCCTATGTGCTGTGCAGCCTCCGGGTGTCTGGTGGGGCCAGGAGACCTGCAGTCTCCTGACCTCCGGTTTCTGCTGCTGAGCCTTCAGTGCCCCACAACCTTGGACTCCAGTGTCCGGTTCTTCTGCGCTCCTCTCTGGGGTGAGCTTATTCACAGCTCCACTCCCCAGGTCTTTCCTCGTTGCTATCCTTTATTCAACTCCTCTCACTAAGTCTAACTAACCCCGCCTACAGATTCCAGTTGCTAAGGGGAGGAGCTCCCCTTGCTGGTGTGGAGCCAGGAAAGTGTTGCATGCTAGTATACCTGACTAGGAGACCCCTGCTTGCTTCCAGGCATGGGATAACCTCTTGTGAGGGAGGAAATGCCACTGTGGAAACCGGACCCCTGGCGTGCCACACTTGCACTTGCATTCCAAGGACTGTGATAGAGACTACTGAACGCTGCGAATGGACAAGGACGTGGCCGGTGATGGTTGCAAGTCTGCAACGACAGGTGCAGGGCGGGAGGCATCTTTGCATGCGTCATCGACAGGGGATTGGCGTGCATGCACAACAGTGGAAAAGGCAGTGGTGTCACCTGCAGACACTGTTGCTGGACCTTGGTGTTCGGCCCAGCTAGTTGGGTGCTTTGCTGTCATGTGCCTGAGCATGCTGGTGGTGGTCAGGCTGGTAGTTTTGGTGCTCTTGCTGATGCTGGCCTGGCAGATGTTGCATATGGCCTTTTTGGGGTTATCTGAACAGTCTTTTAAAAAGAACCAGACCCGGGAAGACCTAACAGTTGTACTGGCAACTTCCGTCTTGTTGGTGTTCCGGGGAGCAGTTGCCCGCCTTGTGTCTGTGGCCACTACACTGTTTGTTCCTGCCTGTTGTGGTGCTATGCCTCCCTCCCCCTGTGTTCTGCTGTCGTTGCTCTACATGTCCCCTTGCCAGGTTGGGTCAGTGACTTCATCGTCCACCGCTTGCATTTCTCTTATCAATCCTAAACTCTGTTGCCCGACTAATCCACCCGTCCCCTCGCTATTCCCTGGCCTCTTCTCTCTATCAATCCCTTCACTGGTTCCCCATTGCCCAGAGACTCCAGTTCAAAACCCTAACTTTGGCATGCAAAGCCATCCACAACCTGCTTTCTCTATACATCTGTGACCTAGTCTCCCAGTACTTACCTGCACGCAACCTCCGATCCTCACAAGATCTCCTTCTCTACTGCCCTCTTATCTCCTCTTCCCACAATCGCATAAAAGATTTCTCCCGTGCATCCCCCCTTCTCTGGAACTCTCTACCCCACCATTTCTGACTCTTGCCTACTGTTGAAACCTTCAATAAGCACCTGAAGACCCACCTCTTGCGACATGCGCACACCCTGCAGTAACCCTTGCTCCACCATACCGCTGCATGACCAGCTTCATCCTTACCTTCAGTATCCTCACCCATCCCTTGTAGACTGTGAGCCCTCGCGGGCAGGGTCCTCTTCTCTCCTGTACCAGTCGCTGTCACATTTTTGTTCAAAATTATTGTAATTGTTTTTGCGATGTATACTCCTTTTTCACATGTAAAGCGCCATGGAATAAATGGCGATTAAGTAATAATAATTATGTGGTCCAGACACACATCTACTGAGACTGGACCATGTGGAACACAGGGTGGTGGTGGTGGCAAACTGACTGGAAGTTTTATTTGCTATCCAACCAACAACCTTTTCACACTGCTCTGGCTTCAATAGTGGTGATCCACGGCCCCCTAGAAATTGGGATAGGAAGGTAGTTCGACATGACGTGGGTGGTTGTTGTGCTCCCTCAGCAGGCACAGTTTCATCTTGCCCACGGCCTCTGATTGCACTATCACCTTCACCATAACGTCCACTTCCCCGTCCCTTGACCTTTCGCAACTGGTTCAGGACCCAACAAGAAGGGGAGCACTGCTAGACCTAATATTAACCAAAAGGCCAGACCGCATATCAAATATACGAGTTTGGGGTCACTTGGGTAATAGTGATCACAAATTAATAAGTTTTCATGTATCCTTTAATAAGATGTGTAGTAGAGGTGTCACAAGGACACTAAACTTCAGGAAGGCAAATTTCCAAGGTTGAGAGTTGATCTTAGTGAATTAAACTGGGACGATATCCTGAGACATAAAACTACACAAAGCAAATGGGAGACGTTTATTAGCATCCTGAATAGGACCTGTGCACAATATATACCCTATGGGAATAAACATGCTAGAAATAGGAGAAAACCACTATGGCTAAATAGAGCTGTAAGGGGCGCAATTAGTGCCAAAAAGAAAGCCTTTAGAGAACTAAAGCAAGTAGGTAGTGATGAGGCATTAAATAAATACAGAAAATTAAATAAATTCTGTAAAAACCAAATCAAGGCAGCAAAGATTGAGACAGAGAGACTCATTGCCAGAGAAAGTAAAAATAATCCCAAAATATTCTTTAACTACATAAATAGTAAAAAGCTAAAAAATGATAGTGTTGGCCCCCTTAAAAATAGTCTGGTTGAAATGGTGGATGAGGATGAGGAAAAAGCCAGTATGCTAAATGATTTTTTGTCAACAGCATTTACACAAGAAAATCGCATGACAGAAATCATTATCAGTGATGACAAAAATTCTCCATTAAATATCACTTGCTTAACCCAGCAGGAAGTACGGCGGCGTCTAATAATCACTAAAGTTGACAAATCTCCGGGCCTGGATGGGATACACCCGCGAGTACTGCAGGAATTAAGTAACGTCATAGATAGATCATTATTTTTAATCTTTAAAGATTCCATAATAACAGGGTCTGTACCACAGGACTGTCGTATAGCAAATGTGGTGCCAATATTCACAAAGAGGACAAAAACCGAACTTGGAAATTATAGGCCAGTAAGCTTAACCTCTGCTGTGGGTAAAATCCTGGAGGGTTTCCTAAGAGATGCTATACTAGAGTATCTGAAGAGGAATAACCTCATGACCCAGTATCAACATGGGTTTACGAGGGACCATTCCTGTCAAACTAATCTGATTAGCTTTTATGAGGAGGTAAGTTCTGGACTGGACCAAGGAAATGCAGTGGATGTCATGTATATGGACTTTTCAAAAGCTTTTGATACAGTTTCACACAAAAGGTTAATACATAAAATGAGAACAATGGGGATAGGGGAAAAAATATGTATGTAGGTTAAGAACTGGCTCAGTGATAATAAACAAAGGGTGGTTATTAATGGAACACACTCAGACTGGGTCACAGTTAACAGTGGGGTACATATTTATTAATGACCTTGTAGGGGGCATACAGAGTAGTATTTCAATATTTGCAGATGACACTAAACTCTGCAGGGTAATCAATACAGAGGAGGACAATTTTATATTACAGGAGGATCTATGTAAACTAGATGCTTGGGCTCATAAATGGCAAATGAGCTTTAATGGGGATAAATGTAAGGTAATGCACTTGGGCAGAGGAAATAAAATGTATAATTATATGCTTAATTGTAAAACACTGGGCAAAACTGTCACTGAAAAAGACCTGGGTGTATTGGTGGATGACAAGCTCACGTTTGGTGGCCAGTGTCAGGCAGCTGCTGTAAAGGCAAATAAAATAATGGGATGCATTAAAAGAGGCATAGATGCTCATGAGGAGAACATAATTTTACCTCTATACAAGTCACTAGTGCGACCACACTTAGAATACTGTGTACAGTTCTGGTCTCCGGTGTATAAGAAAGACATAGCTGAACTAGAGCGAGTGCAGAGAAGAGCGACCAAGATTATTAAAGGACTGGGGGGTCTGCAATACCAAGACAGGTTATTACACTTGGGGTTATTTAGTTTGGAAAAACGAAGGCTTAGTCGTGATCTTATTACTATGTACAGGTGACGCGCCCCCTGGACAATGGGGTACCCGGTGCTGGGCCAGTAGATGCTGGGGAATGTCACAGTGGCGGTGACCCGGTCCGTGTCCCAGGGCGGTCATTCAATAGGGGAATATTTACAGGGGATTTATGTACAAAGTTCGTGACGCCACCTGTGGTATGTGGCTTATGGAGCCGCCGCTGCGGAGCAGGTCCTCTGGAGCTGGTATTACTGCAGCAGGGATGGTGTGGCTCTCCACAGGTAGAGCTTAGCTCCAGGGCAGTGTAGATGTTATGGGTTGTGCTGGGCGTTTTAGTGCAGGGGTTGATGGCGCAGCAATAAATCACAGAGACAAGGAAGTGCAGTCTTCAGGGTCTTTACTCACGGTTGTTGCAGTCCAAGTTACAAGTACCACAGTAACTTCGCTCGTCGTGCTGCGCTTACTCAGGGAGGTGTTCAGTCCACCCTCAGATATCTCCGGAGTACTTAGCAGGACCCCCTTCTGTATCCTCTCTCTGGCCGTCTCCCTGCACCTCATACCAAGTGTCCCAATCCGGTACCTGTGGGCCTTGTCGGGCGATGTCTGTTCCGTCCCCTGGGTCCTCTATAGCTACCTTCTTGGTGAGACTGATATGGACTGCTGGCTGCAGGACTTGAAATACTGCAGCCTCCGGTTTCTAGTTGAGTCATAAAGTTCTCTGCTAGTTGAGGGACCGGTCCCATTTGTGTGGCCTGACCCCTCCACCTCCCGGTAGATTCGGGCATACGAGTGGCTTCCAGCACTGCCCGTACCCCTGGGGTCCCTTCTTCTGTTCCTGGAGCCCTTCTTGCTCCCTCTCCTCTTTCTTCAGTCCTGGGCTTCTCCTCAGGCCCTCTGCCTGAGCAGAGCTCCTGCAGAGCCCTGCTCCACTCCTCTCACTGTAGACTGTTCTCTCTCTCTCTTCACTGTTCTGATCTCACTTTCTAAGATGGCTTCCCTATTTATACCTTTCTTCTCATGTGCTCCCCTAAGCTACTTCCTCCACCCACACCCACTACATAGCTCCTGCCCCCCAGCTAGGGACCCGGGACTGTGTTCTCCCTTAGGAGCAATCTCGCCCTACCCCCACTGCAGGTATGTGTTGGATGCAGGTGTTAGGGTCCTGAGCAGTACTCCTTCCTTACCTGAGAGTGAGATACCACACCTCTGGTTGAGATGCAGTACCTCTGTGGCGACCGAACCCTCAGGGGCGCCACACAAGTATATGAGGGGACAGTACAAAGACCTTTCTACTGAACTTTTTACTCTGAGGCCTGAGATGGGGACAAGGGGGCATCTTCTACATCTGGAGGAAAGAAGGTTTAATCATAATCACAGATGCGGTTTCTTTACTGTAAGAGCAGTGAGACTATGGAACTCTCTGACGCATGATGTTGTCATGAGTGAATCACTATTAAAATTTAAGAAGGGCATGGATGCCTTTCTTGAAAAGTATAATATTACAGGTTATAAATACTAGATTCCTTGATAGAGCATTGATCCAGGGAACTAGTCTGATTGTCGCATGGAGTCGGGAAGGAATTTTTTGATAAACTTAAAATAGCTTTTCTTACTACCGTGGTATATAAAGCAGGCTACATCTCAGCTTAAAATTCTTTGGTGCAAATATTGTTCTCCATACAGGGGAAAAAAAATAGGGTTCACGCTGCTTCCTGATCCTTGTCAGGAGATGTTAAGTTAACCCCCGGGGGAAGGGGTGATCCTAATGAGACTTAGATACCTGAGGGTCATGTGAACTGTACTGTACTGTCAGGGCAAGAAGATGAGGAGGGTGACTCTCAGGTCAAGAAATGGTGTAACACATTGGATGATGATGAGGTTGTAGATCCCACTTGGTGTGAACCCAGAGGCACACAGCTGAGTAGCTCATCTCAGGAGGTAGAGGAGGAAGACAAAAAGGTGATGCAACCGCGACGAGCACTACAAGCTTAACCACATCCGTGGCAGTGACCAGCACAGGATGCGGGTCTGCAGCTTGCACGGGCGGCAAGGATTTTCTAGCCTGAGTCTTTTTTGACATCACAAAGGATCAGCAAACTCACGTTATCTGGCAACTTTGCAAGAAAAAACTCAGTAGAGGGAAAAAGGGCAATAATTTGACACTACATGCATGAACCTTCACATGCGCAACCAATATGACCAATATGCGTTACTCTAGCAGTCTTACTGCAATAAAATACAGACCTCAACAACCATCAGCCTCCTCATCAACCGCATCTGCCTCTTCATCCTCTTCCTTTATTACCATGTCAAGTATTGTCACGCAGATCTCCCACTGCAGAACCTCCCGTTCTTTACCCACTCCAGTCAGACTGAGTGAGAGCCCGTCAGCTGTAACGGAAGTGGACATGCCTGCTGCTTTTGACCGATATCAGAAAACGAGCACACCACAACTTTATCAATCCATCATAACATCTCCGCCTGCATTTCACTTACAGTCCAGCAGTTTGTCCGTTTCACCGTACTCTGCCCTCTCTCAGCACAGCACCAGCCCCCGGTCCCATAGTTGTGATTACGTAAAAAATGGTTTCCTCCTATACATGACAAAGCTAAGAGGTTGAACTCCTCCATCTCCAATCTGTTGGCTACGGAAATGGTGGTGTCAGGCCCTAATTTTTTGAACTGTGAACACTTCTGGTTGGGTCTCCATCTGCTCGGTTGGCTGTAGTGGAAGAGTTGTCGGTCCCCATTATACTAGTTCTACTGTAGTGAAATTAGTTCTTTGGTGCAGATATTGTTGTCACAGGAGTACACATGATATAATCAAAATAGGTTTTCTTACTACCGTGGTATATAAAGCAGGCTACATTTCATCTTTTAATTGTTTGGTGCTGATATTGTTCTCCACACAGGGGTACACATTAGTGATGAGCGAGCACTAAATGTGCTCATCTTAGTGGCTCAGTGGTTTCTCAAAACCTACCCAGATCTGCCAGAAAGTGAAAAGTGAAAAATATGCCGCATGTGTGCCCATTTCAGAAAGTGAGCTGCAACTTCCGCCACCCTGGCAATGCTTCAGCAGCGTTTGCAGCTTCTGACTCACTGACTGGTGTGTGATGTGACCACACGTTGTAAATCAACGTTGCAGATGTTGGGAAGGCTTTGTGAGCATTAGAGGGCAGTTGTTAAGTACCAGCTTCAACACGCCCGTTGGAACTCAGGTTAGCCTCTGCACATAAGAGCTGATGAGTGGGCAAGGATGTCTGACATCTGTACCGTCCTCCAAAACTTTGAGGACTCCACCAAGATGGTGAGCGGCGATGACGCCATAATTAGCGTCACCATCCCACTTCTCTGTCTACTGAAATGCTCGCTGCTCACAATCAAAGAGGAGGCATTGCAGGCAGAGCAAGGAACTATACAGGGTGATGCTACACAGCCTAGCCTCATCTCAACGCGGATTGGTTGATAATGAGGAAGAGGAGGAGAATATGGACAGTCATCCTCTTGGTGAATATTCCAAACCGAATATTGAAACATTCGCTCAACTCTAATAGAGTGCTGAACTTTCTAATCAGTGGAATTCAGTTTGAATATTTTAAATTTAATAATAAAATATAATTTTTTAAACATTTTTCTTTCCTCTTTTATCAGTGATATCATCATAGGTGGCAAATGATACATCATTATGCCCTATTGCTGGTTGAAATCGTAACATCTGTGCCAGTTCCTGTGCCCTCTCTTTTGGCTTTGGTTGCTGGGCTGTGCAGCGCCTTTACTGAGGGCTACATATGACAGCTACAGTCCTGATTTATTCCTGCTACATTTGGTGCAGCTAAATCAGCAAGTTATGGGGTTAAATCTTGTCTGGTTGAGAATGCTCCTTCCTGAGAGCTCTTGATGGGGCTGTCTGCTATTTAAATCCCTGAATCTCTGACTTTCACTGATAGTAAATAAGTTACATTTACCTGATGTATAATAAGTAGCATAATTAGAGTCCTATAGGCCCCTGTGCAAGGTTTGGACCTGCACCCCCCCAGGATGAGTTGTATGGGCCTATGTGGCATTCTAAATCCTATAAGAACATACAAGTTGCACCTCCTCGCCCATTATGTAGTAATGTCCCCCATCTCGAGCTCATTCCTGGTATATATGTCCCTCATCCGGGGCCCATTCTAGTATATATGTCTCCCATTCTGGTATATATGTTCCCCTTCCTGGTCTCACCCTGGTATATATATCCCCCATCCTGGTATATATGTCCCTTTCCTGGGCCCCATCCTGGTATGTATATCCCCCATCCTGATATGTATCCCCCATTCTGCCACTATTCTTTAATGAATAGAAAAAAATAAATTATTCTACTCACCTTCCCTTCGCTCCCCCACCACGAGGCGTACTCTTCTGAAGCTGGCAGCTGACTTCAGTGTGCAAGCGACGGGAGCGCATGACGTCACTGCCACGTGCCCCCAGTCATGTGAACGCCGACATCAGCTGCTTGCCGACACCGGTTTATGCAATAATCTTCCTTATTATTATTGGAGAAGTGCAGATTGTACGTTCAGATTGAAGGCAGCAACACTGTGAAGTAACACATATGGGAACAAAGAGTAAATATAAACATATGTGAAGCAAACTAGAATAAGTGTTAAAAATAAGATTCCTCATAGTATTCCCCTTTTACTCTGACAGCTTTATACACCCCTGGCACACCTACCTGGCCATGCAATAAGTTCCTTGTTCTTATTGGAATGTGCACATTCAATGTGTAGATTCAGAATCAAGGCAAAAAAAAGGATGAAGGAACACTTATAGAAACAAGGAGTAATGCAACTCACGTGAAACAAACCAGAATATCTTAAACCTTAGATTCCCTAAAGTTTCTTTCTTCAACTCAGATGACAGCTTTACAAACCGTTGACATTCTCGCAAGCAGCTTCATCAGATAATCACCTCAATTGGCTTTCCAACAGTCTTGAAGGTATTAATTTGTACACTTCAGGTCAGACAATATGTTAAAATTATGAAAAAAAAAAAATAAAGAATATGGGGAAATCTAAAAGTGATGCTGCAACAGTCCAGGTAACAGGATAATATCACAAGTTAATTCAATAAAAATACACAAAGTATTTCTACATGGAACTAATGCCTTATTCAAGCAAGCATATCACACAAACATAAAAAGATCTATAAATAGGAGAAAAAATGAATTACAAGTTGTTAGAACAAAATTTCATACAGGCTTAAAGGGAATGTCCTATCAAAAATGTTTTTTTTTCCAACACTTGAAAAAATGTAAAGTATTAATATTTTTATTTTTTAAAATATTAACAACTTTTTCATGGTAGAAAATATGACAAACTATTTAAAAAGTGTTGATATTTTCCACTTTTAAACACTAAGGGGAGCAGATGCTGAAATTTGCCATGAAAACCTAGTGTAGTGCGTGCTTACAATACGACAGCCGTAAAAGTGGGCAGGATCTGCTCACTTATGTGTGATCTCACTCCTCCCCACCCCTTCTGGGCACTGGTAATAGATACGTGAAGTATCACAGGATGGGATTAGATACAGGGCTCAGTGTAGTGCATCATAAATGATGGGATTAGATATAGGGCTCAGCAGAGGGTATCACACAGGATGAGATTAGATACGCAGAGTGCATCACGTGCTGGGATTAGATATACGCATCTCTGGGCTGCATCACACATGATGGTATTAGATGAGCAGCTCTGCGGACTGTGTCACACATGATAGGCATTAGATATGTGGCTCTGCGGGCTGTATCACACATGGTGGGTATTAGATACACTCCACTGCGGGCTGTATCACACATGATGGGATTAGATACATGACACTGCGGCTCTGCGTCTGCATCACAAATGATGGGATTAGATATGCGGCTCTGAGGGTTGTATCACAATTGATGGGCATTAGATACACGACACTGAGGTCTGTATCACACATGATGGGATTGGATATACAGCTCTGAGAGTTGTATCACACCTGATGAAATTAGATAAGCAGCTCTGAGGGTTGTATCACACATAATGAGATTAGATACATGGCTCTGATATGTCAGTGTAAAGCCTCCTTCAGATGTCTAACGCAGGGACCTCTGAATGAGGTTTACATTGACATAGAAGAGCTCATCCAGTGCTCAGAGCACAGTAACGTGATGATTGCTCTGCTGTACTCTGAACACTGTGGTGACAGCGGCAGTGAGAGCCGGCTGCCAACATGATACTGTACTACTACTCCCAAGCTACCCAGCTGTTCTCACCACTGGAGAAGTCTCCACCATACGCAGAGTACTCACCACTCAGAGCAGCGCTGCAGCAGAGACTTTTCTAGAAGTGAGAACTGCATGGTAGCCTAACAACAGTACAATGTCAGGCTGCTGATTAATGCTCTGATACTCAACGTTCCCCATATCCCAGCATCTCCTGTCACCGCTGAACACTGTGAGTGGTGACAGCAGGAAATTGTAGATGACAGGGCCGCTGTGAGCTACAAAAAAATGGCGCTTGACTCCCCCCACAGCTGTGACCTGAACATCCCAGGGGTACACCCAGTTCACAGATGGAGGCTGCCACAGTGTAGGAGATGTGGTCAGATACCAATTACAGTCTCCTATGACCAGGGTCTGTCATATTTGCAGTGTGTAATTGTCGTGCTCAGTAACTTACACACTAGGAAATGAAAATAGTGGCTCACAGTGGCTGCAGAAAACAGTAATAAATAAAAAAAACTTCTAAAATACGACATTTCATTTTGGATTGAAAATAATTGTTTATATAATCAATAATTATTAATACAAAAATAAAAAGCACTGTACATTCCCTTCAAACACTTTTAACCTCTTAAGGTTAACCTCCTTCGTCTGTCTACCACCCTACCCGTGCCCTCCATTTTGCTATTGACCTAAGACTAACATCCACAATAATCCGAACCTCCCACTTCCTTCTTCAAGACTTCTCGCGAGCTGCGTTAATTTTTTGGAATGCACTACCCAGGACAATTTGATTAATCCCCAATATCAACAGTTTTAAGCGTGCCCTAAAAACACATTTCTGTAGACTGGCCTATCGCCTCACCACAGTTATCTAACTAAGCCCGGTTTTGCCCATAGAAAACGTTCTTCAAAATCAGGACCCTCATATCATCTGTTCACCCACCCTCCATGCACTATATAGCCATTCACTTTTCGTGTCTCCCCTATTTCCTCACAGATTTGTAAGCTTGCGAGCAGGGCTCTCGCTGTTTTTGGTATCAGTTGATTTATGTGTTATTCTCTAATTTCTTTAGTGTCTGTACATGTCCCCTCTAAAATGTAAAGTACTGCGGAATGTGTTGGCTCTATAGAAATAAAATTATTATTATTACTATTATTAAGACCTGTACAGTTAAGATACAGTCCATTTTTATAGCTGCTTGCGGACCACTGACAGAAACATGTTCTATCTATCTATCTATCTATCTATCTATCTATCTATCTATCTATCTATCTATCTATCATGCTATATGTATCCACATTTTAACATATTTTCAACACTAATCTACTTTGCAAAGGTAACTTGAGAACAGCAGTCTACATAACGGCATTGTGTAAAAAAAAATATTTCCTAGAGTTTAATTATTCTCTTTGGTATGCATGATGTTAAGTAAAACTATTAGCTATTAAAAAGATAAATGTAATCTAATTAATCCTTTGAGAGTTATGCTCCAGGTCTAGAAAATATAAATTTCTTCTCATGGGCATTCATGTAATTGTCTGGTCCTACAAAGATCCTTAACACAAAGTATCCTAGAGAGTAAATGACATCCCATTCTAAAAATACTATGCGCAGTGCCAATATTTCATTTACTTTGTAATATAAAATTAAGTTATTCTTTACTTTTAACATTTACATTTGATCAGTACAATATCTAAATCTATGTACAACTTTATAGATTTCTATATCTATAAAGATAAAAGTGAAATTACAATTTTATTAGAAGTAAATAATATTCTATTTTAGCTTTGCATCTTTTTAAGATAAACTGCTTGTACACACAGTTCACTTGTTCATGACAAACTAGGATTGTGAACAACTTGAAAGACATCACTCCTTACTTTTAAAAACAGTGCCATAACTGTTCATGGGCCATGTGGGATATTGCAGCTCATCTTTAAAATTAATAGGAGTGGGTTGTAATACCACACAAAACCCATGGACTGGTGACAGAGGTTCAGCTTTGTGGGGGTGGGTGAAACATCTGAGTGGGCCCCTAACCAGGTATCCCTGACTACAAGTGATGAGCGAGCACTAAAATTCTCGGGTACTCGTTGTTCGAGTCGAGCAAATTGGAATGCTCTAGTGTTCGGTCCGAGTAATAATAATAATCTTTATTTATATAGCGCCAACATATTCCGCTTTACAATTCAGAGGTTCATATATGACGACCTTGCTTGTAAGAGCTTACAATCTACAATGAGGTGGGGGTGACACAAAGTACAGGGGCTTATTTACTTTGATGGTCCAGCCATCTTGAGGGGATGAGGGATAGATAAAGGCTGCATGAGCTCATCACCAGCCAATATCTGTAGTGCTTTTGGGTGCGGTGGAGTTTGGTGGAGACTTATGTTTGGAGAAATAATGAATGGGCTATAAAAATATAAAAAGGACTTTGATTAGGGAATGTGATAGGCTGTCCTAAACAGGTGTGTTTTTAGGGAGCGCCTAAAGTTGTGGTTCATCCTAATTTCTTGGGGTAGAGCATTCCAAAGAGTAGGTGAAGCTTGGGAGAAGTCTTGGAGCCAGGAGTGGGAGGTACGGATTAGTGCGGATGTTAGTCGAAAGTCGCTTGCGGAGTGTAGAGAACGGGTAGGCCGATAAACAGAAATAAGGGAAGAGATGTAGGGAGGTGCCGCACTGTGGAGAGCTTTGTGAGTGAAAACAAGCAGTTTAAATTGGATCCTGTAATTCATGGGCAGCCAGTGCAATGACTGGCAAAGAGCGGAAGGGTCTGAGTAACGATTAGTCAGATAGATAACCCTGGCTGCAGCATTAAGGATGGACTGGAGAGGGAAAAGTCGAGTGAGGGGGAGGCGAATTAATAGAGAGTTACAGTAGTCAAGGTGGGAGTGGATCAGGGCAACATTGAGGGTTTTTGTTGTTTCCAAGGTGAGAAAGGGGCGGATTCTAGAGATGTTCTTCAGATGCAAGCGACAAGAGTGGGCAAGAGATTGTATATGGGAGGTGAAGGAAAGATTGGTGTCAAACGCAACGCCCAGACAGCACGCCTGCTGGCTCGGCGTTTTTGTGGTGCCACACATGGAGAGGGAGATGTTAGACTTTGGGAGGTGAGTAGATGGCGGGAGCAGAAGAAGTTCAGTTTTGGAAAGGTTGAGTTTCAGATAGAGAGCGGACATGATGTTGGAAACTGCGGCCAGGCAGTCACTGGTATTCTGTAGTACAGTGGGGGTAAGGTCAGGGGATGAGGTATATAGTTGTGTGTCTTCAGCATAAAAATGGTGCTGAAAGCCAAAGTTGCTGATGGTCTGTCCAATTTGGGCTGTGTAGAAAGAGAAGAGAAGAGGGCCAAGGACTGACCTCTGAGGAACCCCAATAGTAAGAGGAAGGGGGAAAGAAGTGGAGCCAGCGAACGATACACTGAAAGAGCGGTCAGATAGGTAGGAAGAGAACCAGGAGAGAGCAGTGTCCTTTATGCCGATTGAGTGGAGCATAGAGAGTAGGAGGTGGTGGTCAATGGTGTCGAAAGCTGCAGAGAGGTCAAGAAGAATGAGCAGAGAGTAGTCATCATTACATTTTGCTGTCAGGTCACTGGTTACTTTGATGAGTGCTGTTTCTGTAGAATGTAAGGGGCAGAAGCCAGATTGTGATGGGTCTAGAAGAGAGTGAATGGAGAGGGAACGCATAAGGCAGGAGTAGTCCAGGCGCTCCAAGAGTTTAGAGATGAAGGGGAGATTGGAGATTGGTCTGTAGATGTTTGTGCAATAAGGGTCAAGGGAGGGATTTTTTAATAGTGGAGTAATGATGGAGTGTTTGAAGGAAGAGGGGAAGATACCAGAAGAGAGGGAGAGGTTGAAGATTTTAGCTAGGTTAGGGTTAGTAGTGACAACTGAAGAGAGAGACTGGAGTAGATGTGAGGAAATGGGGTCAGTGGTGCATGTAGTGGGATGAGAAGAAGAGAGGAGCCTCGAGACTGCTTCTTCTGTGACTGGGTCAAATGTGGAGAGTGATCCAGAGGAGATGTGGGGAGGGATGGGAGTCATGGCACTTGGTGGCTGGGAGCTGATTTCCTGATGGATGGTGTCTATTTTCTCTGTGAAGTAGGAGGCCAAGTCCTCAGCACAAATGTCCATGATGGGGGCCTGCGCTTTAAGACTGAGGAGGAAGTGAAAGGTGTCGAAGAGTTTTTTGGGATTGTTGGACAGTGAGGAGATCAGGATGGTAAAGTAGGACTGTTTGGCGAGGTGAAGGGCAGAGTTATAGGTTTTTAACATAAATTTATAGTGGATAAAGTTTTCTAGTTTGCGAGTTTTCCTCCATAAGTCGGAGAAGTAGGGTTTGTGGTGTTAACCAGAGCTGTTTTACTTTGTGTTTAGCGGTTCTGAGGGTGAGGGGCATTACTTTGTCCAGGGTGCTTCTGAGAGTTTCATTGTAGTGATTTACAGCCAGATCAGTACAGGAAAAAGAGGAGATTGGGGACAGTGATGAGTGAAGAGAGTCTGTAAGTGTATGAGGGTTAATGGCTTGTAGATTTCTGAATGTGTGATAGGAAGGATTGTGCTAGGGCAAGCGAGGATTTGTGAGCGTGAAGGAGAGAATGTTATGATCAGAGAGGGGAAGAGGGGAGTTATCTAGGTAGGGGATTGAACAAAGCCGGACAAAGGCCAGATCAAGGGTGTTCCCATCTTTGTGTATCTCAGAGGTTGAAAGCTGTGAGAGGCCAAGAGAAGTGGCTATAGATAGATGGGATACGGATGAGGAGGTGGGGCGGTTTATGGGGATGTTGAAGTCTCCCAGGATAAGGGTTAGTAAATCTGAGGACACACGATCCCCAGCCGCCCCTATTTCTCCTGTCACCTTCCCACACACTTTTCTTAGTCTGGCCTGCTTTAGGGCAGCATTAGACGAGCCCACCAGAGAACCAGACTCCTCCGGTGGGCCCTGGCTTCTCCATCAGGTGAGTTGAGAGTGCCAAGGTGAGGAGCATGATGATGATGATAGAAGTTAGCATCTGCTCTGTTTTCTTGGAATGCAAGCGTAAGTGTGCAGCCTGCCACCCACCCTCCCCCAGGCTGCAATACCATACTGCTAGCTTGCACTTGAAATGGGGCCTTTTAGTTTGGAGGAGGCCGAAGCTGGCCACTACCTCTTGGCTAAGTCTGCGGCGATGTCTCCATACTCTGTCCCCAGCCGCCACTATTTGTCCCAGGAACCTTCCCCACACTTTTCTTAGCCTGGCCTGCTTTAGGGCAGCTTTGGACGAGCCCACCAGACAACCAGAGACTCCTCCGGTGGGCCTTGGCTTCTCCATCAGAGGAGTTGAGAGTGCCAAGGTGAGGAGCATGATGATGATGATAGAAGCTAGCATCTGCTTTGTTTTCTTGGAATGCAAGTGTAAGTGTGCAGCCTGCCACCCACCCACCCCCAGGCTGCAATACCATACTGCTAGCTTGCACTTGAAATGGGGCCTTTTAGTTTGGAGGAGGCCGAAGCTGGCCACTACCTCATGGCTGCTTCAGCAGCGAGGTATCCATACTCAGTACCCAGCCGCCCGGCGGCCGGGTGTCCACGCTCGGTCCCCAGCCGCCAGGGGGCGGCCGGGTGTCCATACTCGGTCCCTAGCCGCCCCGTGGCCGGGTGTCCAAACACGGTCCCCAGCCGCCCCTATTTCTCCTGTCACCTTCCCACACACTTTTCTTAGCCTGGCCTGCTTTAGGGCAGCATTAGACGAGCCCACCAGAGAACCAGACTCCTCCCGTGGGCCCTGGCTTCTCCATCAGGGGAGTTGAGAGTGCCAAGGTGAGGAGCATGATGATGATGATAGAAATTAGCATCTGCTTTGTTTTCTTGGAATGCAAGCGTAAGTGTGCAGCCTGCCACCCACCCACCCCCAGGCTGCAATACCATACTGCTAGCTTGCACTTGAAATGGGGCCTTTTAGTTTGGAGGAGGCCGAAGCTGGTAACTACCTCATGGCTGCGTCGGCGGCGAGGTCTCCATACTCAGTCCCCAGCCACCACTATTTGTCCCGGGAACCTTCCCCACACTTTTCTTAGCCTGGCCTCCTTTAGGGCAGCATTGGACGAGTGCAACAGACAACCAGAGACTCCTCCGGTGGGCACTGGCTTCTCCATCAGAGGAGTTGAGAGTGCCAAGGTGAGGAGCATGATGATGATAGAAGTTAGCATCTGCTTTGTTTTCTTGGAATGCAAGCGCATGTATGTAGTAGCGGCTAGTCCTGAGGTGGTCAGCGTTTTGGCGCATATCCTTCCTCCTCCGAGGATTGCTGGATGATTTCCTGCTACTATCCCAGTTCTATGACTCCGGTTAAAACAAAGCTTCAGGTGATAAATGATGGATGAGGTGGTGGCAAAGGAGAAAGAGCAGGAGGAACAGGGACCATTCACATCAATATCAGGCCAGTCAACCACATACAGTATGTGTTGTAGGATATGTTTCTGTAACAAAAGGAGCATTTCGGCTACAAAGTTATAGGGCATACAGTGAGTGCAATGCCTACCAAAAATTTCAAGGCACTCCAATGCCCCATGGAAATGACATGGAGGTCAGAGGGCCTTAACTAAACCGTTTTTTCCATTTATAGCAACTGGGTCTCCTGTACACTGTTGGCCTAAGCAGTGAATAGAAGGCTTTCCAAAAATTATGAGGAACTGCAATGCCCCTTGAAACAGACGTGGATTACAGCGTACTAAAAACCTTCTACCCATTATTGTGGAGTGGGTCTCCCTTAGTTTTCGCCTTTGCATTGAAAAGCAAAAGCTTACTAAAATTAGGAGGAAATGCAATGCATTTTGGAAGAGTCGTGGAGGTTAGTGATAATTAAAAACAACATTTCAATGCCCCTTGGAAGAGCTGTGGAGTTCAGAGTGGTTTAAGAAGACGCTTTTAATGCCCCTTTGAAGAGACGTGGAGGTCACAGTAGCTTAACAAGATGGTTTTAATGCCCCTTGGAAAAGTGGTGGAAGTCACAGTACCTTAACAAGGCGGTTTTAATGCCCCTTGGAAATGTGGTGGAGGTCACAGTAGCTTAACAAGACGGTTTTAATGCCCCTCGAAAGACGTGGAGGTCACAGTAGCTTAACAAGACGGTTTTAATGCCCCTCGGAAGAGACGTGGAGGTCACAGTAGCTTAACAAGACGGTTTTAATGCCCCCCGGAAGAGACGTGGAGGTCACAGTAGCTTAAAAAGACGGTTTTAATGCCCCTCAGAAGAGACGTGGAGGTCCTAGTAGCTTAACAAGACGGTTTGAATGCCCCTTGGTAGGGACGTGGAGGTCCCAGTAGCTTAACAAGACGGTTTTAATGCCCCTTACAAGAGCCATACAGTACAGCATCTTAAAAACATTATTCCCATCATTGGTGAGTGGGTCTCCCATAGTCTTTGCTTATGACTTCCAAGCAAAAGCTGCCAAAAAATAGGACAGAGGAAATTGCAATGCCCCTTACAACAGCCATGCAGTACAGCATATTTTAAACATTATTCCCATTATTGGGGAGTGGGTCTCCCATTGTCTTTGCTTATGCCTTCCAAGCAAAATCTGCCAAAAATTAGGACGGAGGATCTTGCAATGCCCCTCACAAGAGCCATGCAGTACATGATATTACAAACATTATTCCCATTATTGGGGAGTGGGTCTCCCATAGTCTTTGCTTATACCTTCCAAGCAAAAGCTGCCAAAAATTAGGAGGTAATGCAATGCCCGTTCGAAGAGTCGTGGAGGTTAGAGTTAATTAAAAACAACATTTCAATGCCCATTGGAAGAGCTGTGGAGTTCAGAGTGGTTTAACAAGACGCTTTTAATGCCCCTCGGAAGAGACGTGGAGGTCGCAGTAGCTTAATAAGACGGTTTTAATGCCCCTCAGAAGATACGCGGAGGTCGCAGTAGCTTAGCAAGACGGTTTTAATGCCCCTTGGAAAAGTGGTGGAGGTCGCAGTAGCTTAACAAGACAGTTTAATGCCCCTTGGAAAAGTGGTGGAGGTCTCAGTAGCTTAACAAGACATTTTTAATGCCCCTTGGAAAAGTGGTGGAGGTCGCAGTAGCTTAACAAGATGGTTTTAATGCCCCTTGGAAAAGTGGTGGAGGTCACAGTAGCTGAACAAGACGGTTTTAATGCCCCTTGGAAAAGTGGTGGAGGTCACAGTAGCTTAACAAGATGGTTTCAATGCCCCTCGAAAGAGACGTGAAGGTCACAGTAGCTTAACAAGATGGTTTTAATGCCCCTCGATAGAGACGTGGAGGTCACAGTAGCTTAACAAGATGGTTTTAATGCCCCTTGGAAAAGTGGTGGAAGTCACAGTAGCTTAACAAGGCGGTTTTAATGCCCCTTGGAAATGTGGTGGAGGTCACAGTAGCTTAACAAGACGGTTTTAATGCCCCTCGAAAGACGTGGAGGTCACAGTAGCTTAACAAGACGGTTTTAATGCCCCTCGGAAGAGACGTGGAGGTCACAGTAGCTTAACAAGACGGTTTTAATGCCCCCCGGAAGGGACGTGGAGGTCACAGTAGCTTAAAAAGACGGTTTTAATGCCCCTCAGAAGAGACGTGGAGGTCCTAGTAGCTTAACAAGACGGTTTGAATGCCCCTTGGTAGGGACGTGGAGGTCCCAGTAGCTTAACAAGACGGTTTTAATGCCCCTTACAAGAGCCATACAGTACAGCATCTTAAAAACATTATTCCCATCATTGGTGAGTGGGTCTCCCATAGTCTTTGCTTATGACTTCCAAGCAAAAGCTGCCAAAAAATAGGACGGAGGAACTTGCAATGCCCCTTACAACAGCCATGCAGTACAGCATATTTTAAACATTATTCCCATTATTGGGGAGTGGGTCTCCCATTGTCTTTGCTTATGCCTTCCAAGCAAAATCTGCCAAAAATTAGGACGGAGGATTTTGCAATGCCCCTCACAAGAGCCATGCAGTACATGATATTACAAACATTATTCCCATTATTGGGGAGTGGGTCTCCCATAGTCTTTGCTTATGCCTGCCAAGCAAAAGCTGCCAAAAATTAGGAGGTAATGCAATGCCCGTTCGAAGAGTCGTGGAGGTTAGAGTTAATTAAAAACAACATTTCAATGCCCATTGGAAGAGCTGTGGAGTTCAGAGTGGTTTAACAAGACGCTTTTAATGCCCCTCGGAAGGGACGTGGAGGTCGCAGTAGCTTAATAAGATGGTTTTAATGCCCCTCGGAAGAGACGCGGAGGTCGCAGTAGCTTAGCAAGACGGTTTTAATGCCCCTTGGAAAAGTGGTGGAGGTCGCAGTAGCTTAACAAGACAGTTTAATGCCCCTTGGAAAAGTGGTGGAGGTCTCAGTAGCTTAACAAGACAGTTTAATGCCCCTTGGAAAAGTGGTGGAGGTCGCAGTAGCTTAACAAGATGGTTTTAACGCCCCTTGGAAAAGTGGTGGAGGTCACAGTAGCTGAACAAGACGGTTTTAATGCCCCTTGGAAAAGTGGTGGAGGTCACAGTAGCTTAACAAGATAGTTTCAATGCCCCTCGAAAGAAACGTGAAGGTCACAGTAGCTTAACAAGATGGTTTTAATGCCCCTCGATAGAGACGTGGAGGTCCCAGTAGCTTAACAAGATGGTATTAATGCCCATTGGAAAAGTGGTGGAGGTCACAGATGCTTAACAAGATGGTTTTAATGCCCCTCGATAGAGACGTGGAGGTCACAGTAGCTTAACAAGACGGTTTTAATGCCCCTCGGAAGCGACGTTGAGGTCACAGAAGCTTAACAAGACTGTTTTAATGCCCCTCGGAAGAGACGTGGTGGTCCCAGTAGCTTAACAAGACGGTTTTAATGCCCCTTGTAAAAGTGGTGGAGGTCACAGTAGCTTAACAAGACGGTTTTAATGCCCCTTGGAAAAGTGGTTGAGGTCACAGTAGCTTAACCAGACGGTTTTAATGCCCCTCGAAAGAGACGTGGAGGTCACAGTAGCTTAACAAGATGGTTTTAATGCCCCTCGGAAGAGACGTGGAGGTCACAGTAGCTTAACAAGACGGTTTTAATGCCCCTCGGAAAAGACCTGGAGGTCCCAGTAGCTTAACAAGACGGTTTTAATGCCCCTTGGAAAAGTGGTGGAGGTCACAGTAGCTTAAAAAGACGGTTTTAATGCCCCTCAGAAGAGGCGTGGAAGTCCCAGTAGCTTAACAAGACGGTTTTAATGCCCCTTGGAAAAGTGGTGGAGTTCACAGTAGCTTAACAAGACGTCTTTAATGCCTCTCGAAAGAGACGTGGAGGTCACAGTAGCTTAAAAATACATTTTTAATGCCCCTCGGAAGAGACTTGGAGGTCCCAGTAGCTTAACAAGACGGTTTTAATGCCCCTTGGAAAAGTGGTGGAGATCTCAGTAGCTTAACAAGATGGTTTTAATGCCCCTTGGAATAGTGGTGGAGGTCACAGTAGCTTAACAAGATGGTTTTAATGCTCCTTGGAAAAGTGGTGGATATCGCAGTAGCTTAACAAGACAGTTTAATGCCCCTTGGAAAAGTGGTGGAGGTCTCATTAGCTTAACAAGACGGTTTTATTGCCCCTTGGAAAAGTGGTGGAGGTCGCAGTAGCTTAACAAGACGGTTTTAATGCCCCTTGGAAAAGAGTTGGAGGTCACAGTAGCTTAACAAGACGGCTTTAAAGCCCCTCGAAAGAGACGTGGAGGTCACAGTAGCTTAACAAAATGGTTTTAATGCCCCTCGAAAGAGACTTGGAAGTCCCAGTAGCTTAACAAGAAGGTTTTAATGCCCCTTGGAAAAGTGGTGGAGATTGCAGTAGCTTAACAAGACGGTTTTAATGCCCCTTGGAACAGTGGTGGATGTCACAGTAGCTTAACAAGACGGTTTTAATGCCCCTTGGAAAAGTGGTGGAGGTCGCAGTAGCTTAACAAGACTGTTTTAATGCCCCTTACAAGAGCCATACAGAACAGCATCTTAAAAATATTATTCCCATTATTGGGGAGTGGGTCTTCCACAGACTTTGCTTTTGCCTTCCAAGCAAAAGCTGACAAAAATAAGGACGGAGGAACTTTCAATAATGGCAACACGGACCACGGTCACCCTGGTGGTATAGTCGTGGTGGAGGCTGAGGATAAGGAGAAGAGCAAAAAGCAGCCGAAATGAGGAAGCGTATACCCATGTAAGGCTGTGAAGCGGTACATGTGAATACACCTCCCGAAATAACACAGTGGATTTGACTTTATGTTACTCTGCTGTCATTTGGTGGTGATGAGAAGTCTGGCCCAATCCAGCCCTTGTTCATTTTGATAAGGGTCAGCTTGTCAGCATTGTCAGTTGACAGGCGAGTGCGCTTATCAGTTATAATTCCCCCAGCGGCACTAAAAACACGCTCCGATAACACGCTAGCGGCAGGGCAGGCCAGGACCTCCAAGGCGTACAGAGCGAGTTCATTCCAAGTGTCCAGCTTGGATACCCAATAATTAAAAGGCACAGAGGAATCACGGAGGATGCTGGTACGGTCGGCAAGGTACTCCCTCACTACCTTTTGAAACTTTCCACTCCTTGTGAGAGTACCCCGCGCCTCAGGAAGGGTGTGAGAAAACCATCCCAGAACGTTGACAGTGTTCCCCTGCCTCTGCTGGATTGAAGTTGCATCTCTCTCGCATGTACGCCTTGGTTCGGCAACGAACTGTGACCTCTGCCGCTAACGTGTTCAGATTGGAATTTTTTTAACAGTTCTGCAGCAAGGGCCTTCTGGTACTACCCCATTTTTGTAGAACTCTCCACCTCAGTAATAAGCGAGTGAAAGTTCTCCTTGTAGCGGGGGTCTAAAAGTGTCACCAACCAGTAATGACTGTCACCCAACATTTTGACAATGCGAGGGTCACGGTTAAGGCAGCGTAACATAAAGTCAGCCATGCGTGCCAGACTGGTAACGGGCAAGACTTCCGTGTCCTCACCAAGATGACGACTGACCATGCTCTCCTCCTCCTCCTCCTCCCCCTTGTCCTCAGGCCACCCATGCTGAACCGACGGTATGACAGTTGTACAGGTACTACCGTCTACAGCGCATTATACAAGCTCCTGTTCTTCCTCCTCCTCCTATCCCTCATTGTCCCCCAATGCACTTTGGGATGAGATGAGGCTGGGCTGTGTGTAATTGACCGCTATGGCTTCTTCATCCATCTCATCATACTCTGGCTGCAATGCCTCCTCTTTAATTCTCTGCAGAGAGAGTTGCAAAAGACAGACAAGTGGAATGCTGACGCTAATGATGGCGTCATTGCCACTCACCATCTTGGTGGACTCCTCAAAGTTTGTCAAGATGGTACATATGTCAGACATCCAGGTCCACTCCTGAGGTCTTATGTGTGGAGTCTGACCTGAATATCGACAGCCGTGTTGCAGCTGGTACTCCACAACTGCTCTCTTCTGCTCACAAATCCTTTGCAACATGTGGAGGGTAGAGTTCCAACATGTGGGGACATCACACACCAGTCCGTGTGACGGAAGCTGCAAATGCTGCTGCAACACAGCAAGGGCGGCGAAAGCTGTAGTCGACTTGTGAAAATGAGCTGACAGGCGGCATACTTTGACGAGCAGATTTGGCAACTCGGGGTACGATTTAAGAAACCGCTGAACCACGAGGTTAAGCACATGAGCCAGGCATGGTAAGTGTGTGATCTCGCCTCGCCTCAGAGCCGCCACCAGGTTACAGCCATTGTCACACACGACCATGCCTGGATGTAGGTTCAGCGGTTTAAGCCACAGATCTGCCTGCTCTTTCACAGCTGTCCACAACTCACAAGCGGTGTGAGGCTTCTCACCTAAGCTTATGAGTTTCAGCACAGCCTGTTGCCGCTTGGCTGAGGCAGTACTGCAGTGCTTCCAGCTTGTAACTGATGTGGTGATATCTGAGATGGAGGCTGAACATGAGGAGGAGGAGGAGGATGATGCGCAGGAGCTGTACACTGTGGGGGCAACTCTGACTGACATAGGGCCCGCAATCTTCTGTGTGGGGAGGATGTGTTCCGTCCCAAGGTCTGACTGGGTCCCGGCTTCCACTATGTGTACCCAGTGTGCCGTCAGGGAGATGTACCATCCCTGGCCACAAGCACTTGTCCACGTGTCCGTTGTCAGGTGGACTCTCCCAGTAACTGCGTTGTTGCGGACACGTCAGATGTTTTGGGACACGTGCTTGTGTAGTGTGGGGATGGCACACCGGGCAAAATAGTGTCGGCTGGGGACCGAATACCGAGGGACGGCCACCGCCATAAAGTTGCGGAAGGATTCCATCTCCACCAGCCTAAAAGGCAGCATTTCCAACGCAAGCAGTCGTGAAATGTGCGAATTTAGGACTGTGGCCTTTGAGGCATTGGCTGTGAATTTGCGCTTTCATTCAAAGGTCTGGGATATGGACAATTGAACGCTGCGGTGGGACGTGGACGTTGATGCTGTTTCTTAAGAAACTGCCATAACAAGTGAAGACTGAGAGGAGGGGGCATCTTTGCATGCAATATGGACAGGGGATTGCCTTGCACGCACAACAGGGGGTTCTATTGCACGCACAACAGCGGAAGAAGCAGTGGAGACACCCGCTGACACTGATCGTGGACCCTTGGGTTCGCTCCACAAAGTCGGGTGCTTTGCTGACATGTGCCTGATCATGCTGGTGGTGGTCAGGCTGGTAGTTTTGTCACCCCTGCTGATGCTGGCATGGCAGGTGGTACAAATGGCCTTTTTGGGGTTATCAGCAGAGTCTTTAAAAAAATTCCAGACTCTGGAAGACCTACAGGTTGTACTGGCAACGTCCCTCGTGTTGGTGTTATGGGGAACTGTTGCCTGCCTTCTGTGTGCGGCCACCACACTGCTTCTTCCTGCCTGTTGGGGTACTCTGCCTCCCTCACCCTGTGTGCTGCTGGCCTCGCTCTGCATGTCCTCCTGCCATGTTGGGTCAGTTACTAGATCATCCACCACCTTCTCCTCTTCCACTTGTGCACCACGATCCTCCTCCTCACTTCCTGGCAATTGTGTCTCGTCATCGTCCACCTCTTGTGACAAATTGCCAGCGTCGACTTCCTCTGGCCGTGGCTGTTCAAATATTTGGGCATCGCTACATGGGATCTCCTCTTCCACCACTTCAAGCGGAGCAGGCGAGGTGCACAAATATAGAAATGGACCAGTGAACAGCTCTTCAGAGTGTCCAAGTGTGGGATCAGTTGCTCTCTGATGACACTCGGCATAGTGGGAGAAAGGAGCATCAGGGTGAGGAGGAGTATGCGGTCGAGACTCACGGCTACTAAGATTTGACCGTGTGGAAGACAGACCGGAGGTGGTGGTGCCCAGGTACCTGGAAGTATTATCTGCTATCCAATAATAACCTGTTCACACTGATCAGTTCACAATACTGGTGTTGTTCTGTGCTTCCCTAGTAATTCGGTCAAGAAGTGGGAGAGAGAAGATGTGGCTGTTGGTTGTGGCACATTTTCACCTTGGCCACGGCCCCGTCCTCTGCACGCACCATCACCAGAACTTCCAGTTCCACGTCCCTTGCCACGCGCCATTTCCATTGTAAATGAAGTAAAATAGCTTACACTCGCACTATCAATGGCAAAAGGGTAATAAAAAGTAGATTAGAACCGTGGAAGAGGAAAATCACAGTTCTATTTCTCTCGCCTACACCCAACTGTTTTAAACAAAACAGGGAGGAACTATTACTGTTTTTCTTTACGGAAAAAATAACAAAAGCTGGATAATAGAGATTTTTTACAGTGGAACAGCAAAACCACAGTTATAATTTACTAGTGTATACCAGACTTTTTTAAATATATATATTTGCGGCTGAACAGTGAGCGACACACTCAAACTGGTTTTTTTTAGATACAAATGGCCCAAAAGTGGATAATACAGAGGTTTGAACCGTGGAACTGCAAAACCACACTTCTGTTTCTCTGGCCTACACCAGACTATTTTCAACAGATATATTTGTGTCTGAACTGTCATAGACACCCTTTTTTTTTTTTCTTTTTTGGGGGTGGGGGGACACCAAAAGGTTAATAAGATGGGTATTTTTACAGTGTGGAGGAGGAAAAAAAAAAGAGGATTTAGATGAAAAAAAAAGGATTTTTCCTGGCCCCCGAGACCTGGAGCTAAGTCCAGCAATTTCAGCAACAGGAGCACACAGGACTGTAATGCAGCGTTTGCTGGTATAACCACTGCATCTCCAATACAGCCTACCTGCCTGATATCTGGGATGGATATTAGTCCTGAGAAGGACTGTTTGTTTGATCTGGCAGCCTTTACAGACCCTACACAAACTATTTCGCAGTATATATCTCTCCCTCTGTTCCCATTAGAAATGAGAGGGTCTGCTATACAGTTATATGGTATGCAGTGAGTCCAACGGATGTCAAAATTTAGGAAAAAAACCCACTAACAATTTAAAGACTCATAGAGCTGGGCCACAGTAATGAGTATGATATGTTCCCATTACATAGCAGAGGGTCTGCTATACAATTATAGGGTATTTCCAATATTATAACCCTTACATAATTACATTGGTGTCTGTAGGAGAAGGTACTTCCCACAGATCCCAAGGAGAGCCGACTCATACTTAGCATAATAAATGAGGAAAAAGAGTTTTATCGGCACATAATTGTTTTTATTACATCATTTAATAAATATACTTTGTTACATACAAAAAGTAGAAAAGTGGAGGTGCATAGAAAATGGCAGCAAACGACCACTGATATCATGAATTCCTTACACAAAGGTTTAAGCTCATAATCTAGATTGGAGATAAAAGGAGTAAAATATAGCCAGGTCTACACTAATGTGGCAGTACAACAGGTCAATCCAGGAATGAATATATAGAGTAGCAATAGTAGGAATAAGTAATTTTAGACCAGGACTAGCATGTTAACCATATATTATCAGTTCATAGTGCAAAGGGCTATCTTTAGTGATCATTAAAGTTCATTACTTGAGCTTACCAAGTGATCAGTGGGACATCAGTGGAAAGGCAGATGCAAAGGTGTACCCCGACGCGCGTTTCGCGACCACCAGGGGTCGCTTCCTCAGAGGGAATGAAGGGGAATAGAGGAGCGGGTCTTTTAAACTAGGCTATGCAGTGAGTCCAACGGCTGCTAAAATTTAGGAAAAACCCCACTAACAATTTAAAGACACATAGACCTGGGCCACAGTAACGACATGTTCCCATTAGAAAGGAGAGGGTCTGCTATTCAGTTATAGTGTATGCCATATTCTCATTAGAAAGGAGAGGGTATCCCATACTGTTTGCCTATGCAGTGACTGCAATGGCTGTCAAAAATTTGGAGGAACTTCAGTGCCCCTTGAAAGAGATGTACAGGTCGGAGGGCCTCCTGAAAATAATGTTCCATTATTATGAAGTGGGTCTCCCATACTGTTTGTCTATGCAGTGAAGCAATGGCTGCCAAAAATTTGGAGGAACTCCAATGTCCCTTGCAAGAGACGTAGATATGTTGATATGGTACATATGGTGGTGATATGGTGGTGGAGGATGAGGATGCAGAGAAGGAGGAGGACAAGAGCAAATAGACAAAATCAGGAAGCATAGACCCATGTCTGGGTGTGAAGATTGAGGTGCATGGGAATAGATTTAGACCTCCCAAAAAAAAGACATTTGAGTTTATGTTACGCTGCTATCATTCGGTGGTGTTGAGAAGTCTGGCCCAATCCAGCCCTTCACTTTTATAAGAGTCAGCCTGTCAGTATTTTCAGTTATAATTTCACCAGTGGCACTATGTACCCGCTCTGACGAAACGCTAGCGGCAGGGCAGGCCCGGTTCTCCAAGGCGTAGAGAGCTAGTTTATGCCACGTGTCCAGCTTGGTTACCCAATAATTATAAGGCACAGAGGAATCAAGGAGGATGTTGGTACGGTCGGCAAGGTACTCCCTCAGCATCTTCCCAAACTTGTCCCTCTTTGTGAGAGTACCCGGCGCATCAGGGCTTGTGCGATGGGATGGTCTGAGAAAACTGTCCCAGAACTTTGACAGTGTTCCTCTGCTGAATTGCATTTGTTTCTCTCTTGTCTGTACTCTTTGGTTTTCCATCGAACTGTGACCTCTGCCGCCAGCACTGCCGTCAGCACTTTTTTTTTAATAATTCCACAACAAGGGCCTTCTCGTACTGCCCCATTTTATTAGGCCTGTCATGCGCAGGAATAAAAGATAGAAAGTTCTCCTTGTAGTGTGGGTCTAGAAGTGTCAACAATCAATAATGTTTGTCATCCAAAATTTGAACAACTCGAGGGTCACGGGAAAGGCAGCGTAACATAAACTCAGCCATGTGTGCCAGACTGCAAAGAGGCAAGACTTCCATATCCTCACCAAGAGGATGACTGATCATGCTCTCTTCCTCATCCTCCTCCTCTTCCTTCTCCTCCCTGTCCTCAGGCCATCCACGCTGAACGGACGGTATGACAGTTGTGCAGGTAGTACCGTCTATAGCGCAGTAAACTAGCTCCTGTTCTTCCTCCTCCTCATTGTCACCCATTCCATATTGGGATGAGATGAGGCTGGGCTGTGTGAAATCACCCTATATGGTTCCTCGCTCCATCTCATCGTGCTCTACTTGCAATGAATCCTCTTTACAGTAATTGTGAGCAGAGAGTGTTTCAGAAGAAAGAGAAGCCGGATGGTGACGCTAATTATGGCGTCATCGTCGCACACCATCTTGATGGAGTCCTCGAAGCTTCGGAGGATGGTACATATGTCTGACATCCATGTCCACTCCTAAGGTTTTATATGTGGAGTCTGACCTCAATACCGACGGCCTTGTTGATGCTGGTACTCAACAAGTGCCTTCTTTTGCTCACAAATTCTTCCCAACATCTGCAATGTAAAGTTCCAATGCGTGGGGACATCGCATATCAGTCGGTGAGCTGGAAGCTGCAAATGCTGCTGAAGCACAGCAAGGGTGGCGGAAGCTGTAGCTGACTTTCTAAAATGGGCACACAGGTGGTGTACTTTGACGAGCAGGTCTGGCAGATCCAGGTAGGTTTTGAGAAACCACTGTACCATGAGTTTAAGCACATGGGCCAGGCATGGTACATGTGTGAGCTTGCCTCGCTTCAGAGCCGCCACCAGGTTCCTGCCATTGTCACACACGACCATGCCTGGCTGTAGGGTCAGCAGTGTCAGCCACAGATATGCCTGCTCTTTCAGAGCTGTTCACAACTCTTCAGCATTGTGCGGTTTTTCACCTAAGCATATTAGCTTTAGCACAGCCTGTTGCCGCTTGGCTGAGGCAGTGCTGCAGTGCTTCCAGATTGTGACTGATGTGGTCATTTCGGAGATGGAGGCTGAAGAGGAGGAGGAGGAGGAGGTGCAGGAGCTGTAGAATATGGGGGCAACCCGGAATTACCCAGGGCTCGCAATCCTCGGCATCGGGAGTACATGTTCCATCCCAAGGTCAGACTGTATCCCGGCTTCCACTATACTAATCCAGTGTGCCGTCAGCGAAATGTACCGTCCCTGCCCACAAGCACATGGCCACGTGTACGTGGTTAGGTGGACTTTCCCTGTAACTGCATTGTTGAGGGCATGTCTAATGTTGTGGGACACGTGCTTGTGTAATGCGGGGACGGCACACCGGGAGAAATAGTGGCGGCTGGGGACCGAGTACCGAGGGATGGCCGCCGCCATCAGGTGGCAGAAAGCTACCGTCTCCACCAGCCTAAAAGGCAACATTTCAAGCACAAGCATTCACGAATGTGTGAATTTAGTAGTGTGGCCTGTGGGGTGTTGGCTGCGTATTTGCGCTTGCGTTCCAAGGACTGGGGTAGAGACAACTGAACGCTGCGCTGGGACAAGGATGTGGACGTGCTTTCTGATGGGGCTAGTTGAGAGTGATCAACAAAACGTGCAGGGCATCTTGGCATGCGCTATGGACAGGGGATTGGCGTACACACAAAAACGGAACAAGCAGTGGTGTCACCTGCAGACACTGTTGCTGGACCCTGTGGTTCGGCCCACTTAGTCGGGTGCTTTGCTGCCATGTGCCTGATCATGCTAGTGGTGGTCAGGCTGCTCGTTTTGCTACCCCTGCTGATGCTGGCCTGGCAGGTGGTGCAAATGGCCTTTTGGGGGTTATTGGCAGAGTTTTTAAAAAATAACCAGACTCGGGAAGACCTAACAGTCGTACAGGCAACTTCCGTTGTGTTACGAAGAACGCTTTCCTGCCTTGTGTCTGCGGCCACCACACTGCTTCTTCCTGCCTGTTGTGGTGCTACTAGTGTTGAGCATTCCGATACTGAAATATCGGGTATCGGCCGATATTCGCGGTATCAGAATTCCGATACTTAATTCCGATACTTTTGCAATATCGTATACCGGAATCGGAAGTTCCCATAATGCAATGAGCCATTTTCATTTTATTCAGCCAATGAGGATCCTAAGAAGTGTGGGCACATCCTGTTAGGCATGTAGGCATCTTAACTAATGGCATGGCTGTGATTGGCTGCTGAAATGATGTCATGATGCACAATAAAAGCCGCCGCCGCCATTTTGAGCTCACTCTGCTGTGAATTCAGTTAGGGATAGGACGCTGTTGTTCTGAGGGACAGTTTTAGCTACCTATTTGGTCTATTCTGCTTTACCCAAGCTACTTTATAAATCGCTGTGCCTTGCAGTGCTAGTGCACAGTTCTCTGTGCTGTTCACCGCTTTCTGCAAGGTCTCTGTGTGTGAGTGCAGCTCACCCTGTAGTGTGTGCTTCAACCACGTCTGGTTGTAGTGCACTCAGTGTGTGTCACTGCCTCATACATTGTCCTTTTTTGCCAATTCATAATTTTTCCTGATATCTCCTATTAGTGTGGTGGTTCCATCCGTATTCAGCTAAATTGGTTCCAAACACACTATATAGGAGTAGATAGAGAAATTTTTTTGGTCTTGCAGCGCTAGTGCACAGTGCTCTGCATCTGTACTGTTCACCGCTGTCTGCAAGGTCGGGTGTGTGAGTGCAGCTCACCCTGTAGTGTGTGCTTCAACCACGTCTGGTTGTAGTGGACTCAGTGTGTGTCACTGCCTCATACATTGTCCTTTTTTGCCAATTCATAATTTTTCCTGATATCTCCTATTAGTGTGGTGGTTCCATCCGTATTCAGCTAAATTGGTTCCAAACACACTATATAGGAGTAGATAGAGAAATTTTTTTGGTCTTGCAGCGCTAGTGCACAGTGCTCTGCATCTGTACTGTTCACCGCTGTCTGCAAGGTCTGGTGTGTGAGTGCAGCTCACCCTGTAGTGTGTGCTTCAACCACGTCTGGTTGTAGTGCACTCAGTGTGTGTCACTGCCTCATACATTGTCCTTTTTTGCCAATTCATAATTTTTCCTGATTTCTCCTATTAGTGTGGTGGTTCCATCCGTATTCAGCTAAATTGGTTCCAAACACACTATATAGGAGTAGCTAGAGGAGCCTTTCTGCAGCATTGGGCCCTGCAGCCCCAGCCAGATTAGTATTAGCCTATTTTTTGTAGCCTCATCTATTGCATTGTAGGTTACCTTCCTACATTGTAATAGCTACAAAAAGTTTGTGATACTATCGTTATTACATCTTTAGGCACATCCAGTGTCTTTTTGTGACAAAAAAAACCTAAATAAAGTTCACCAAACACTCCACTTTACAGTTGTGTAGGCCACATTAGCTCATATTAAAGTCTAGTCCACACTTTATAAAATTAGTGTTTCTTATACCTGTTAGCAGCTGTTCAGGAATAAGCACACTAAGCCCTTAGTACTTTTCTGCCTATCTTTATCAGTCTACCAAGATGAAGAAGGCAGGGAGTAAGGCATGTGGTCGTGGGCGTGGGCGTGGAGTTTCTGCAGGGAGAGGACGTGAGGATTCTGTGCCTGCAGGGAGAGGACGTGGGGATTCTGTGCCTGCTGCGGGCACCAGTGACTCAGCATCCCCCAGTTTTACCAGGGAACAGTCCTTTATGCGCAGCTTTGTAGGTGCTAGCCGTACCCCACTGCTGCAGGAGGACCAAATTGAAGCCGTTGTCGGATGGATGGCAGCTAATGCATCGATTTCAATTAGTTCCAGATCCTCTCAGGTCCTGAGCACTGAAGAGCACCCATCTGTCTCTTCACCACCTGCCAAATTGCCCAGGCAGTCAGAGAGCCCTGGACAGGAGCCATCTCTACTTCTGTTCTCTGAATCTCTTGGCTTGGAAAGAGGGCGCCAGCCAAGCAGAATTCGAGAATTTGAAGAAGAGGTAGTATGCAGTGATGCACAACCGTTTTGTCTCTCTGAATCTGAAGAGGCGGGTGGGCCAGTGCCTATGGTCAGCAGCACACCTCAGTACGCATCTGATGATGAGACTCAGGTGCCACTTTCTGGTGCGTACTGTGCTGTCGAGACTACCCAGGAGAAGCAGTTGTTTGAAGAAGGTGGTGTAGATGATGAGGTCCTTGACCCATCATGGCGTGAGGGACAGAAAGGTGGTGGGAGCAGCTCTGAGGAAGAGATTCCCCGAACAGCCCAAAAAGGAGGGAGAGGGAGGGGGCAGACTTGGTTGCCTGTAGCCTCCACTTCGGCACCTATTAGGAGCATGGCTCTTCCAAAATCCAAAGCGGGCGCTCCCAAGACTTGCAGTGCCTGGTCCTTTTTTGACACAGTTGCAGATGACATTTGCTTTGTCAAATGCAAGCTGTGTAATCAGAAGGTGAAAAGAGGGAAAAGTGTCAGCAACCTCAATACCACAAATATGTGGAAACATGTGCGGACCAAGCACGTGGTGGAGTTACAAAAACACACTGAAGACCTAGGCCAACCTACAGCGCCACCTACCACCTCTTCAGCTCGTGTTGTAGCCTCTTCCTCCAGCTCACACACAGCTGGTTCGGCTTCCTCACAGGATCGCCATGGAAGAATCTCTGGCACTGTTGTACAGAGACACAGTGTAATTCCACCCACAGCACCACTTTCCCAGTCATCCTCACACTCCCAGGCCAGTCTACAGCCATCTTTAGCACAGGCATGGGAGAAAAGGCGCCCATACTCGGCAAACCACCCCCGAGCACAAGCTCTGAATGCTGGCATTGCTAAACTACTGGCCCTTGAAATGCTATCATTCAGGCTGGTGGAGACTGACACATTCCGTAACTTTATGGCATTGGCAGTCCCACAATACAACGTGCCCAGCCGCTTTTATTTCAGCAGGCAAGCCGTCCCTGCCCTGCAACATCATGTGGAGGGAAAAATTAAACATGCGCTACAAAACGCCGTCAGTAGCAAGGTCCACCTGACCACCGATGCGTGGACCAGTAAGCATGGACAGGGACGATACCTTTCCCTCACTGCCCATTGGGTAAATGTTGTGGAGCCGGGTACAGATCTTGAGAGTGGCGCTGTACGTGTTCTGCCAACTCCAAAGATTGCAGGAATCCAGTCTGTACACATTGACTCCTCCTCATACTCCAGTTCCTCTGAATCAGCGATGCAGGAGCCATCACGGTCTACCTCCACATCGACCCGTGAACGGTTACCTGTTATGGTGACCAATATGAGCACAGCCGTGGCCAAACGTCAACAGGACGTATTAAAATTAATTTCTTTGGGGAATCGAAGCCACACAGCGCAGGAGCTCTGGAATGCCATCAAGCAGCAGAGCGACGTGTGGTTTGTGCCAGCGAATCTCCAGCCAGGCATGGTAGTGTGTGACAATGGCCGAAATTTGGTGGCAGCTCTGGGCCTAGGCAACCTCACTCACATCCCATGTCTGGCATATGTGCTCAACTTGGTCGTGCAGAGTTTTTTGAGGGACTATCCGGATCTTGATGCACTGCTTCACAAGGTCCGCATAGAGTGCGCTCACTTGCGGCGTTCCAGCAATGCAAGATCACGCATTGCAGCTCTGCAGCGCCGATTACGTCTTCCGGAACATCGCATCATATGTGACCTACCCACCAGGTGGAATTCAACGTTACATATGTTGGAGAGGTTGTGTGAGCAGCAGGCAGCAGTAATGGAGTACCAGCTGCAGCAGGCGCAAACAAGTCGCAGTGCGCGCCGTTCACACTTCACCACCACTGAGTGGGCCTCTATGAAGGACATTTGCCACGTTTTGCGTGCCTTCGATTATTCCACGCGGATGGCGAGTGCAGATGATGCACTAGTCAGCATGACTATCCCCCTTATCTGCCTGCTTGAAAAAACACTGCAAGCACTAAGGGACGAGGTTTTGGAAGAGGTGGAGGATGAGGAGTCACAAATGCCATCTGCTTCTCTACAGTCTGCGCAACGTGGTTCCTCACAAAGGCCTAGGCAGGGGACACTTTGTGAGGAGGATGAGGAGGAGTCAATGGATGAGGAAGACATCTGTCCAGAGGAGGGAGGTACACAATGCTCTAGTAGTCAGTATCTAGAGCGAGGGTGGGGTGATGCAGAGCAGGCAGAGATCACGCCTCAAGCAGGGGACAGCGTTTCTTGGCCAGTTGGCAGTCTGCAGCACATGGTTGATTTCATGCTGCAGTGCCTGAGAAACGACCGCCGCATCACCCACATTCTCAACATGGCTGATTATTGGGTGTCCACCCTCCTAGATCCTCGCTACCGGGACAACTTACAAAGCCTCATAACACCGTTGAACCGGGAGCGTAAAATGCGGGAGTACCAAGACACACTGGTGCATTCCATCATGTTATCCATTCCAACCGAGAGCAGTGCTGCTAGTGCTTTACAAAGCAGCTCAGTGCGTCGAGGCAGTGGAGGAAGCTCTGCACAAAGAGGGAGCAGAAGCAGCGCCTCAGCACAAGGCAAGACCAGTATGGCCGAAATGTGGCAAAGTTTTGTGTCCCCGCCGCCACAAATGTCTACACCATCACAGACGGCTCCAGTCAGCAGGAGGCAACGTTTCCGTCAGATGGTGACAGACTACATGTCTTGCCCTCTTAGTGTACTCCCAGACGGCTCTTCTCCCTTCAAGTTTTGGGTCTGTAAGCTGGATACATGGCCAGAGCTTAGTCAGTATGCATTGGAGGTGTTAGCTTGCCCTGCTGCTAGTGTATTATCGGAACGCGTCTTTAGTGCCGCAGGTGGTGTACTAACAGACCGTCGCATGCGACTATCCTCTGATAACGTTGACCGGCTTACTTTTCTCAAAATGAACAAGGCCTGGATCTCTCATGAATTTGCCAGTCCTCTTCCAGAATAAATAATTGGTTGGCAACAGTATCCAGGTCTCCTGTTCTGTTCATGTTTCTACCACCTGAACTGTAATCCCTGAGCTCCAACACCGCCAGTTGGTGCTCGGAAGTGCCGTCTGCACAGTCAACACTTTCTGCCGTGTCATTGGGGTTCAGTAACGTCAGCTGTTCCCCTACTGTGCGGACGGCAATTTCTCCTGCTCTGTCCACATCCACTGTACTACTGATTTAAAACCTCCTCCAAATACACCTCTGGCTCCTCTGTTTTCAGTATTATCCCTGAGCTCCAACACCGCCAGTTGGCGCTCGGAAGTGCCGTCTGCACAGTCAACACTTGCTGCCATGTTATTGGGGTTCAGTAACGTCAGCTGTTCCCCTGCTGTGCGGACGGCAATTTCTCCTGCTCTGTCCACATTCTCACTACTACAGATTTTAAAGTTGCTCCAATTACACCTCTGGCTCCTCTGTTTTCAGTATTATCCCTGAGCTCCAACACCGCCAGTTGGTGCTCGGAAGTGCCGTCTGCACAGTCAACACTTGCTGCCGTGTTATTGGGGTTCAGTAACGTCAGCTGTTCCCCTGCTGTGCGGACGTCAATTTATCCTGCTCTGTCCACATCCACTGTACTACTGATTTAAAACCTCCTCCAAATACACCTCTGGCTCCTCTGTTTTCAGTATTATCCCTGAGCTCCAACACCGCCAGTTGGCGCTCGGAAGTGCCGTCTGCACAGTCAACACTTGCTGCCATGTTATTGGGGTTCAGTAACGTCAGCTGTTCCCCTGCTGTGCGGACGGCAATTTCTCCTGCTCTGTCCACATTCTCACTACTACAGATTTTAAAGTTGCTCCAATTACACCTCTGGCTCCTCTGTTTTCAGTAATATCCCTGAGCTCCAACACCGCCAGTTGGCGCTCGGAAGTGCCGTCTGCACAGTCAACACTTGCTGCCGTGTTATTGGGGTTCAGTAACGTCAGCTGTTCCCCTGCTGTGCGGACGGCAATTTCTCCTGCTCTGTCCACATCCACTGTACTACTGATTTAAAACCTCCTCCAAATACACCTCTGGCTCCTCTGTTTTCAGTATTATCCCTGAGCTCCAACACCGCCAGTTGGCGCTCGGAAGTGCCGTCTGCACAGTCAACACTTGCTGCCATGTTATTGGGGTTCAGTAACGTCAGCTGTTCCCCTGCTGTGCGGATGGCAATTTCTCCTGCTCTGTCCACATTCTCACTACTACAGATTTTAAAGTTGCTCCAATTACACCTCTAGCTCCTCTGTTTTCAGTATTATCCCTGAGCTCCAACACCGCCAGTTGGTGCTCGGAAGTGCCGTCTGCACAGTCAACACTTGCTGCCGTGTTATTGGGGTTCAGTAACGTCAGCTGTTCCCCTGCTGTGCGGATGGCAATTTCTCCTGCTCTGTCCACATCCACTGTACTACTGATTTAAAACCTCCTCCAAATACACCTCTGGCTCCTCTGTTTTCAGTATTATCCCTGAGCTCCAACACCGCCAGTTGGCGCTCGGAAGTGCCGTCTGCACAGTCAACACTTGCTGCCATGTTATTGGGGTTCAGTAACGTCAGCTGTTCCACTGCTGTACGGACGGCAATTTCTCCTGCTCTGTCCACATTCTAACTACTACAGATTTTAAAGTTGCTCCAATTACACCTCTGGCTCCTCTGTTTTCAGTATTATCCCTGAGCTCCAACACCGCCAGTTGGCGCTCGGAAGTGCCGTCTGCACAGTCAACACTTGCTGCCGTGTCATTGGGGTTCAGTAATGTCAGCTGTTCCCCTGCTGTGCGGACGGCAATTTCTCCTGCTCTGTCCACATTCTCACTACTACAGATTTTAAAGTTGCTCCAATTACACCTCTGGCTCCTCTGTTTTCAGTATTATCCCTGAGCTCCAACACTGCCAGTTGGCGCTCGGAAGTGCCGTCTGCACAGTCAACACTTGCTGCCGTGTTATTGGGGTTCAGTAACGTCAGCTGTTCCCCTGCTGTGCGGACGGCAATTTCTCCTGCTCTGTCCACATCCACTGTACTACTGATTTAAAACCTCCTCCAAATACACCTCTGGCTCCTCTGTTTTCAGTATTATCCCTGAGCTCCAACACGGCCAGTTGGCGCTCGGAAGTGCCGTTTGCACAGTCAACACTTGCTGCCGTGTTATTGGGGTTCAGTAACGTCAGCTGTTCTCCTGCTGTGCGGACGGCAATTTCTCCTGCTCTGTCCACATTCTTACTACTACAGATTTTAAAGTTGCTCCAATTACACCTCTGGCTCCTCTGTTTTCAGTATTATCCCTGAGCTCCAACACTGCCAGTTGGCGCTCGGAAGTGCCGTCTGCACAGTCAACACTTGCTGCCGTGTTATTGGGGTTCAGTAACGTCAGCTGTTCCCCTGCTGTGCGGACGGCAATTTCTCCTGCTCTGTCCACATCCACTGTACTACTGATTTAAAACCTCCTCCAAATACACCTCTGGCTCCTCTGTTTTCAGTATTATCCCTGAGCTCCAACACGGCCAGTTGGCGCTCGGAAGTGCCGTTTGCACAGTCAACACTTGCTGCCGTGTTATTGGGGTTCAGTAACGTCAGCTGTTCTCCTGCTGTGCGGACGGCAATTTCTCCTGCTCTGTCCACATTCTTACTACTACAGATTTTAAAGTTGCTCCAATTACACCTCTGGCTCCTCTGTTTTTAGTATTTACCCTGGGCTCCAATACCGCTAGTTGCTGCTCAGAAGTGCCGTCTGCAGAGTCAACGCTTGCTCCAGTGTTATTGGGGCTCAGTAACGTCAGCTGTTCCCCTGCTGTGTGTCCGGCAAATTCTCCTGCTTTGTCCACATCCACTGTACTACTGATTTAAAACTTGCTCCAATTACACCTCTGGCTCCACTCTGTTTTTAGTATTTACCCTGGGTTCCAGCACCGCCAGCTGGTTCTCGGTAGTTCCATTTGCTCTTGTACCTTCTACTACCCATCCGGGTTCCAGTACCGTCAGCTGGTTCTCGGCAGTGTCTTTGGCACGGGTACTCCCTCCTGCCCAGCCTGTTTCCAGCATGCCAGCTGTTTCCGGGTAGTGTCAACGTCATTTTGCCTCCAATGCGTTGTCCTGTCGTGTTGCGGTCGGGTTAGCCGACTCTATGGTGCCTGCAGTTTAGGTGACTCCTATGTTGGCTGCGGGATCTGGCAATGAGGGCTGGTTCCATAGTGCCAATAGGACAAGCACCCCCTGTAGGACTGTGGGTTTTGGTAACTGCGGCCGGCTCGCGGCCTTGAACTTTTTTTTACATGGTTACCTTCTGCTACCCATCCGGGTTCCAGTACCGTCAGCTGGTTCTCGGCAGTGCCTTTGGATTAGGTGCCTCCTTCTCGGTATCCAAGTTCCACCAACGTCTGCTGGTCCTTGGTAGTGCTTTCTGGAACAGGTACCTCCTGCTTAGTAACCGAGTTCCAGTACCATCAGCTGGTCTTCGGCAGTTCCATTGGCTCTTGTACCTTCTACTACCCATCCGGGTTCCAGTACCGTCAGCTGGTTCTCGGCAGTGTCTTTGGCACGGGTACTCCCTCCTGCCCAGCCTGGTTCCAGAACGCCAGCTGTTTCCGGGTAGTGTCAACGTCACTTTGCCTCCAATGCGTTGTCCTGTCGTGTTGCGGTCGGGTTAGCCGACTCTATGGTGCCTGCAGTTTAGGTGACTCCTATGTGGGCTGCTGGATCTGGCAATGAAGGCTGGTTCCATATTGCCAATAGGACAAGCACCCCCTGTAGGACTGTGGGTTTTGGTAACTGCGGCCGGTTCGCGGCCTTGAACTTTTTTTTACATGGATACCTTCTGCTACCCATCCGGGTTCCAGTACCGTCAGCTGGTTCTCGGCAGTGCCTTTGGATTAGGTGCCTCCTTCTCGGTATCCAAGTTCCACCAACGTCTGCTGGTCCTTGGTAGTGCTTTCTGGCACAGGTACCTCCTGCTTAGTAACCGAGTTCCAGTACCGTCAGCTGGTCTTCGGCAGTTCCATTGGCTCTTGTACCTTCTACTACCCATCCGGGTTCCAGTACCGTCAGCTGGTTCTCGGCAGTGTCTTTGGCACGGGTACTCCCTCCTGCCCAGCCTGGTTCCAGCACGCCAGCTGTTTCCGGTTAGTGTCAACGTCACTTTGCCTCCAATGCGTTGTCCTGTCGTGTTGCGGTCGGGTTAGCCGACTCTATGTTGCCTGCAGTTTAGGTGACTCCTATGTGGGCTGCGGGATCTGGCAATGAAGGCTGGTTCCATAGTGCCAATAGGACAAGCACCCCCTGTAGGACTGTGGGTTTTGGTAACTGCGGCCGGCTCGCGGCCTTGAACTTTTTTTTACATGGGTACCTTCTGCTACTCATCCGGGTTCCAGTACCGTCAGCTGGTTCTCGGCAGTGCCTTTGGATTAGGTGCCTCCTTCTCGGTATCCAAGTTCCACCAACGTCTGCTGGTCCTTGGTAGTGCTTTCTGGCACAGGTACCTCCTGCTTAGTAACGGAGTTCCAGTACCGTCAGCTGGTCTTCGGCAGTTCCATTGGCTCTTGTACCTTCTACTACCCATCCGGGTTCCAGTACCGTCA
This sequence comes from Phyllobates terribilis, assembly GCF_046119375.1. Lineage (NCBI taxonomy): Eukaryota > Metazoa > Chordata > Amphibia > Anura > Dendrobatidae > Phyllobates > Phyllobates terribilis. Next base: position 257,616,722 of record NW_027362761.1, read on the forward strand.
GCTGGTTCTCGGCAGTGTCTTTGGCACGGGTACTCCCTCCTGCCCAGCCTGGTTCCAGCACGCCAGCTGTTTCCGGGTAGTGTCAACGTCACTTTGCCTCCAATGCGTTGTCCTGTCGTGTTGCGGTCGGGTTAGCCGACTCTATGGTGCCTGCAGTTTAGGTGACTCCTATGTGGACTGCGGGATCTGGCAATGAAGGCTGGTTCCATAGTGCCAATAGGACAAGCACCCCCTGTAGGACTGTGGGTTTTGGTAACTGCGGGCGGCTCGCGGCCTTGAACTTTTTTTTACATGGGTACCTTCTGCTACCCATCCGGGTTCCAGTACCGTCAGCTGGTTCTCGGCAGTGCCTTTGGATTAGGTGCCTCCTTCTCGGTATCCAAGTTCCACCAACGTCTGCTGGTCCTTGGTAGTGCTTTCTGGCACAGGTACCTCCTGCTTAGTAACCGAGTTCCAGTACCGTCAGCTGGTCTTCGGCAGTTCCATTGGCTCTTGTACCTTCTACTACCCATCCGGGTTCCAGTACCGTCTGCTGGTTCTCGGCAGTGTCTTTGGCACGGGTACTCCCTCCTGCCCAGCCTGGTTCCAGCATGCCAGCTCTTTCCTGGTAGTGTCAACGTCACTTTGCCTCCAATGCGTTGTCCTGTCGTTTTGTGGTCGGGTTAGCCGACTCTATGGTGCCTGCAGTTTAGGTGACTCCTATGTGGGCTGCGGGATCTGGCAATGAAGGCTGGTTCCATAGTGCCAATAGGACAAATACCCCCTGTAGGACTGTGGGTTTTGGTAACTGCGGCCGGCTCGCGGCCTTGAACTTTTTTTTACATGGGTACCTTCTGCTACCCATCCGGGTTCCAGTACCGTCAGCTGGTTCTCGGCAGTGCCTTTGGATTAGGTGCCTCCTTCTCGGTATCCAAGTTCCACCAACGTCTGCTGGTCCTTGGTAGTGCTTTCTGGCACAGGTACCTCCTGCTTAGTAACCGAGTTCCAGTACCGTCAGCTGGTCTTCAGCAGTTCCATTGGCTCTTGTACCTTCTGCTACCCATCCGGGTTCCAGTACCGTCAGCTGGTCCTCGGTAGTTCCATTTGCTCTTGTACCTTCTACTACCCATCCGGGTTCCAGTACCGTCAGCTGGTTCTCGGCAGTGTCTTTGGCACGGGTACTCCCTCCTGCCCAGCCTGGTTCCAGCACGCCAGCTGTTTCCGGGTAGTGTCAACGTCACTTTGCCTCCAATGCGTTGTCCTGTCGTGTTGCGGTCGGGTTAGCCGACTCTATGGTGCCTGCAGTTTAGGTGACTCCTATGTGGGCTGCGGAATCTGGCAATGAAGGCTGGTTCCATAGTGCCAATAGGACAAGCACCCCCTGTAGGACTGTGGGTTTTGGTAACTGCGGCCGGCTCGCGGCCTTGAACTTTTTTTTACATGGGTACTTTCTGCTACCCATCCGGGTTCCAGTACCGTCAGCTGGTTCTCGGCAGTGCCTTTGGATTAGGTGCCTCCTTCTCGGTATCCAAGTTCCAAAAACGTCTGCTGGTCCTTGGTAGTGCTTTCTGGCACAGGTACCTCCTGCTTAGTAACCGAGTTCCAGTACCGTCAGCTGGTCTTCGGCAGTTCCATTCGCTCTTGTACCTTCTGCTACCCATCCGGGTTCCAGTACCGTCAGCTGGTCCTCGGTAGTTCCATTTGCTCTTGTACCTTCTACTACCCATCCGGGTTCCAGTACCGTCAGCTGGTCCTCGGTAGTTCCATTTGCTCTTGTACCTTCTACTACCCATCCGGGTTCCAGTACTGTCAGCTGGTCCTCGGTAGTTCCTCAGCTTTCTTGTACCTTCTGCTACATTTCCAAGTTCAAGCTTTTTGAAATGGTTCTTGGTAATCACTCTGGATCTCCCTGACGAGGACCCTGAAGACGAGGACCCTGAAGACCAACCCTAAGAAGACGAGGACCCCGAAGACGACGACCCTGAAGACGAGGACCCTGAAGACCATCCCGAAGAAGACGAGGACCCTGAAGACCACCCCGAAGAAGACGAGGACCCTGAAGACCACCCCGAAGAAGACGAGGACCCTGAAGACCACCCCAAAGAAGACGAGGACCCCGAAGACGAGGACCCAGAAGACCAACCCGAAGAAGACGAGGACCCCGAAGACGAGGACCCCCGAAGACAACGACCCTGAAGACCACCCCGAAGAAGACCAAGAAGATGACCCTGAAGAAGTTGACCAAGAGGACAAAGAAGAGAAGACAAGCACCAAGATACAGAAGAACAAGAAACAGAAAACCAAGAAGCAGAAATACAAGAAGCTGCAGAACAAAAAGCAGAAGAACATTAAGCATAAGACTAAAAATCAGAGCAAAAGATAATATCTAAATTATAAGCAGAAGATGACTAAGCAGTGTATGGGGGTGAGTCCGTTCCTCCTCGTGGTGCCCCTGGAAAAGACCTGCTGCTGCAGGCCAAACTGAACGCGGACAAATCCTGTTGTAAATCTTTTGTGACGGGCAGAACGAAAGGTGTAATGTCCAACCTTTTATAGATAACAACTACAGGAATACCTGTCACAAATAAGAATATGATGAAGAAGAAGAATATGAAGAAGATGAAGAAGTAGAATATGAAGAATGAAAAAAAAAGAATAATACGAAGAAGGTGAAGAAGAAGAAGATGAAGAAGGGGAAGAAGAATTGGATGAAAAAGATGCTGAGGATGATGAAGGAGAAAGTGTGGGAGAAGTAAAAAAGAAGGTGAAGAGCATGGAAGTAGTGAAACATAAATATCTGACAAAATATAAAAATACTTAACATAGTCAATATTTCCGTAACTCAGAACGTCTTAAAAAAAATATTAATTCCTGCTATTCCATTTGATTGGGCTAAACCTCTATGCCTTTATTGTCTCCCCCACCTCCCCCAATACATTCTACATTATTCTTAGTTGTTTTCCTTCATGTAGAATTAACCTACAAGGAAAGAAAGGGTTTATTTTCATTCCGATATTTCTGTCCCATTGACTTGCATTGGTTTCCGGTATCGGAATCGGCGATATCCGATACTTTTTCGGTATCGGTCCGATCCAATCCGATCCGATATTTCCCGATATCGGAAGGTATCGCTCAACACTAGGTGCTACGCCTCCCTCCCCCTGTGTGCTGCTGTCCTCACTCTGTATGTCCCCCTGCCAGGTTGAGTCAGTAACTATATCATCCACCACCTCGTCTTCCACTTTCACACCCTGGTCCACCTGCTGACTTTCTGGCAATTATGCCTCATCATCATCATCCACGTCTTGCGACAGTAATTGTACTTTCCCACCGTTGCCTTCGTGTGACCGTGGCTGCTCCAATATTTGGACATCGCTACACGCGTTCTCCTATTGACTCACTTGCAGCTGGCTGGGCGAGAGGCCCGAATCTACAAATGGAAAAGTGAACAGCTCTTCTGAGTGTCCAAGTGTGGGATCAGTTTTCTCCGGGCACTTGGCATGGTGGGAGAAAGGAGGATCAGGGTGAGGAATATGCGGTCCATTCTCACGACTACTTAGACTTGACCGTGTGGAAGACAGGGTGGTGGTGGTGGTGGCAAAGTGACTGGAAGCATCATCTGCTATCCAACCAACAACCTTTTGACACTGCTCTGTGTTCAAAAGTGGTGTTCTGCTGTCCAATAGTAATTGGGACAGGAAGGTCGAGCAACAAGATATGGGTGTTTGTTGTGGCACAATTTCAGCTTGCCCCTGGCCATGTCTTCGGCCTCAGCCTCTGTATGCACCATCATGTCCACTTCCCCGTCCCTTGCCACGCACCTTGCCCATTTTTAATGGAGGACAATATTTTCCACGTTCACAAGAAATGGCTGATTTTCGAACGCAGTTATATGTGATACATCTGACAGAGAACCACAATTTTAAATAGCAGGTCTGTAATTTACTAATATTATTCTACACAGACACATAGTGTGAATAGCTTGACTGACACACTGCAACAGAATGGAAATGGAAGAAATTTCTGATTTTGGAACAGTCTTATAGGTGATATGTCTAACAGAGAACCACGGTTTTAAATAGCAAGCCTGTAATTTACTAATGCTATTCTACACAGAGACCTTGTGTGAATATCTTGACTGACACACTGCATCGAAATGAAAATGGAAGAAATGGCTGATTTTGGAACAGTCTTATAGGTGATATGTCTAACAGAGAACCACGGTTTTAAATAGCAGGCCTGTAATTTACTAATACTATTCTTCACAGACACCTAGTGTGAATAGCTTGACCGACACACTCCAACAGAATGGAAAAGGAGGCCAATATTTTTCACGTTCAGTTTACATTTCTGGATTTTTATTGCTGAAATATGGAACAGATCTGGCTTTATTCTGCAGTGAGAACAAGCAAATGGAGCAGAAAAATTGTGTACTCTGGATTGCTTTTTAAGCAAATAACTAGGATTAAGATAAAAAAATAGCTTTGGCCCCTGATATCTGGGGCTATGTCTACAAGTATCTGTAATTATTACAGCAGCAGACAGGACGTTCAATGGACCCACTTGTGCTGTATCATACACTGCAGTCTGCCACATACACTGCTGGCCTGCCTAGCACTGATTATATGCAGCTGGATTAGTCCTCAGAAGGACTGTTAGTTCAGATGGATATATATATATATGTATATATATATATATATATATATATATATATGTTGTGGAATACCTATACTAACAGGATGTTCAATGGACCCTCTTGTGCTGTATCATGCACTGCAGTTTGCCACATACCCTGCCTGCCTAACTCCTGCTATCACCACTTAATATATGCAGCTGGATTAGTCCTCATAAGGAATGTTAGTTCAGTTGGATATATATGTATATATGTTGTGGAATACCTATACTAACTATAAAGAAGAAAATCTCTCCCTAGCTCAGCAGCACCTCTCCCTACTCTGCCTGATTCCGGGGTAGACTGTGACGAGCATAACGGCGCCAGGTCTTATATAGACCTGATGACATAGTGCGGCCAGCCAATCACTGTAATGCCCACAACCAACATGGCTTCGACATTACAGTGCGTGGCAGGCAATCCCTGCATGTTCATTGGTTCTCTAAAGGGCACAAAATATTCAGGGAGGGGACCCGAGTTCCCGCCCGAGCAACCCGGAAATACTCACCGAGCTTGTCGAGCACAGAGATGCTCGGGTGAGTACCGAACAGTGGCGAGCACGTTCGCTCATCACTAGTCATTACCCTAGAAAGAATTTTCCTTATCATTTTTTACAGGAATATCCATTTTGGCTTCTTTTTTGTATGTTTTATTGTCAGTCAAAAGTGGCATAACACTCTGACAAATTTATTTGATGCAAATCACGTTATGTTCTGGGGTTTGTCTTTATCCAACAGCAAATTAAACTTAGACTGAAAATAAATTAAAACAAATTAACACTTACATATCCCCATTCCTCAATTTGTCTGCAAAACTCCCCACTTGATTGTTCAAGTATGGTCTTCATACACTGCCCACTGGTGTTCTACCACCATGGGACCAATCTGGTTTTCTGAAGACATAGGAGCCACTAAGCCTTGTGATGTCTTCACAAGCATTGGGTCACCTGAAGAAAAGTGACAGCCCGTGAATGAAGGCCAGACCAGAATGGACTGTGAATCGAGTTTTCAGTTTTATATATTTTTAACCTTATCCCAGGCCTTTGATATCAGACTAAATAGCAGCAATGTGGGTGCCATTTTTTGGTTTTGAGCAAATTAAATAAAAAAAAAATTTGGAATTTTGACGAATTCAATTTTTTTGTGAAATTTGAGGTAAATTTGATTTCCTGCAAAGCAAATTACTCATTTCTACTCTACATGCATAGATCAATGTAAAACCTTTCAGAAAACGTTTCTTAGATGGCATTAAACTTCTGAGATTACAGTATGCAGAATTTAAATTTCTTCCTGCCAAACTGTCTACATTTTTGCTCTCATTGCACATTGCTTCTCATAGCTTGGTTACATGTAAAGATGAAAATACTGTTGAAACAATTTTTTTGCCTTGATCTATAATGTAAACCAATATTTTCCCAACTCCTACATTTTCTCTACTTTTTTGGTGGTTTTCAACCTAATTCGCTGCATTTTGGAATCATAAGATGTTACATCCTCACATTAACTAAACACTAGTGTTGAGCGAGCGTGCTCGACACTGCTCGGTACTCGCCCGAGCATTTCACTACTCGGGATGTTCGGCGAGCACCGAGCATTTTCGGGTTACTCGGGCGGGAGCTCGAGTCTCCGCCCTGCATGTTTGGCGCTCTTTACAGAGCCAATGAACATGCAGGGATTGCCAGCCAGTCACTGTAATGCCACAGCCATGTTGGTTGTGGGCATTACAGTGATTGGCTGGCCGCACAGCATCACCTCGAGTATTTAAAACCGGGCGCCGCCATCTTGGACACAGTCGCTCCGGATCAGACAATGTAGGGAGAGTGCTGCTGAGCTAGGGAGAGATTTATACTGTGAAATAGGTAGTGTAGGGTCTCTAAAGCCTGCAAAATCAAACAAACAGTTCTTCTGAGGACTAATATCCATCCCAGATATCAGGCAGGCAGGCAGGCTGTATAGGAGACACAGTGGTTATACCAACAAACACTGCATTACAGTCCTGTGTGCAGCTGCTGCTCAAATTGCTAGACTTAGCCCCAGGTCTCAAGGGCCAGGAAAAATCCTTTTTTTTTCACCTAAATGCTCTTTTTTTTAATTTTTCCTCAGTCAGACTGTACAAATACCCGTCTTATTAACCTTTTGGTATCCCCCCCCCCCCCCAAAAAAAAAAAAATTGAGTGTGTCTGTGAGTGTTCAGACACAAATATATCTGTTTAAAAGAGTCTGTTTCGGCCAGATAACTAGAACTGTGGTTTTGCAGTTCGACGGTTCAAATCTCTGTATTATCCACTTTTTTTGCATTTTTTCCATAAAAAAAAACAGTTTGAGTGTCTTGCTGACTGTTCAGACACAAATATATCTGTTTAAAAGATTCTGGGGTAGGCCAGAGAACTAGAACTGTGGTTTTCCTCTTCCACGGTTCAAATCTGGTTGTAATCCACCTTTTTGCCTTATTACATAAAAAGAAACAGTTTAAGTGTCTCACTGACTGTTCAGACATAAATATATCTGTTTATAAGATTCTGGTGTAGGCCAGAGATATAGATCTGTGGTTTTCCTCTTCCATGGTTCAAATCTGGTTGTTATCCACCTTTTTGCCTTTTTTCCATAAAAAAAAACAGTTTGAGTGTCTTGTTGACTGTTCAGACACAAATATATCTGTTTATAAGATTCTGGTTTAGGCCAGAGAAATAGAACTGTGGTTTTCATCTACCACGGTTCTAATCTAATTTTTATTACCCTTTTGCCATTGATAGTGCGAGTGTAAGCTATTTTACTTCATTTACAATGGGCAACGTGCGTGGCAAGGGACGTGGAACTGGACGTTCTGGTGATGGTGCGAGCAGAGGACGGGGCCGTGGCCAAGGTGAAAATGTGCCACAACCAACAGCCACATCTTCTCGCTTCCAGTTCTTGACTGAATTAATAGGGAAGCACCCTACAACACCACTATTGCGAACTGATCAGTGTGAACAGGTTATTAATTGGATAGCAGATAATACTTCCAGTTACCTGGGCACCACCACCTCCGGTCTGTCTTCCACATGGTCAAGTCTTAGTAGCCGTGAATCTCGACCGTATACTCCTCCTCACCCTGATGCTCCTTCCTCCCACCATGCCGAGTGTCATCAGACAGCAACTGATCCCACAGTTGAACACTCTGAAGAGCTGTTCACTGGTCCATTTCCATATTTGGGCCCCTCGCCTGCTCCGCTTGAAGTGGTGGAAGAGGTGATCCCATGTAGCGATGACCAAATATTTGAACAGCCACGGCCACAGGAAGGCGATGCTGGCAATTTGTCACAAGAGGTGGACGATGACGAGACACAATTGCCACGAACTGAGGAGGAGGACCGTGGTAACTGACCCAACGTGGCAGGAGGACATGCAGAGCGAGGCCAGCAGCACACAGGGGCAGGGAGGCAGAGTACCCCAACAGGCAGGGAGAAGCAGTGTGGTGGCCGCAGACAGAAGGCGGGCAACTGTTCCCCGTAACACCAACACGAGGGACGTTGCCATTCCAACTGGTAGGTCTTCCAGATTCTGGAATTTATTTAAAGACTCTGCTGATAACCCCAAAAAGGCCATTTGTACCACCTGCCAGGCCAGCATCAGCAGGGGTGACAAAACTACCAGACTGACCACCACCAACATGATCAAGCACATGTCAGCGAAGCACCCGACTTTGTGGGGTGAACCCCAGGGTCCACGACCAGTGTCAGCAGGTGTCAAAAGCGTGTAAGAGAACCCCCTGTTGTGCGTGCAAGGCAATCCCCTGTCCATACTGCATGCAAAGATGCCCCCTCCTCTCAGTCTTTACTTGATAGGGCAGTTTCTCAAGAAACAGCATCAACGTCCACGTCCACGTCCCACCGCAGCGTTCAATTGTCCATATCCCAGACCTTTGAACAAAAGCGCAAATTCGCAGCCAACGCCCCACAGGCCACAGTCCTAAATTCGCACAATTCACGACTGCTTGCATTGGAAATGCTGCCTTTTAGGCTGGAGGAGACGGAATCCTTCCACAACCTTATGGCGGTGGCCGTCCCTCGATACTCGGTCCCCAGCCGACACTATTTTGCCCAGTGTGCCATCCCCGCACTACACAAGCACGTGTCCCAAAACATCTGCCGTGCCCGCAACAACGCAGCTACTGGGAGAGTCCACCTGACAATGACACGTGGACAAGTGCATGTGACCAGGGACTGTACATCTCCCTGACGGCACACTGGGTAAACATAGTGGAAGCCGGGACCCAGTCGAATCTTGGGACGGAACACATCCTCCCCACACCGAGGATTGTGGGCCCTATGTCAGTCAGAGTTGCCCCCACAGTGTACAGCTCCTGCGCATCATCCCCCTCCTCATGTTCAGCCTCCATCTCAGATATCACCACATCAGTTACAAGTTGGAAGCACTGCAGTACTGCCTCAGCCAAGCAGCAACAGGCTGTGCTAAAACTCATAAGCTTAGGTGATAAACCTCACACTGCTAGTGAGTTGTGGACAGCTGTGAAAGAGCAGGCAGATCTGTGGCTGAGACCACTGAACCTACATCCAGGCATGGTCGTGTGTAACAATGGCCGTAACCTGGTGGCGGCTCTGAGGCAAGATCACACACATACCATGCCTGGCTCATGTGCTTAACCTCGTGGTTCAGCGGTTTCTTAAATCGTACCCCGGGTTGCCAGATCTGCTCGTCAAAGTACGCCACCTGTCAGCTCATTTTCGGAAGTCGGCTACAGCTTCCGCCGCCCTTGCAGTGTTGCAGCAGCATTTGCAGCTTCCAGCACACCAACTGGTGTGTGATGTCCCCACACGTTGGAACTCTACCCTCCACATGTTGCAAAGGATTTGTGAGCAGAAGAGAGCAGTTGTGGAGTACCAGCTGCAACAAGGCCGTCAATATTCACGTCAGACTCCACACATAAGACCTCAGGAGTGGACCTGGATGTCTGACATATGTACCATCCTGACAAACTTTGAGGAGTTCACCAAGATAGTGAGTGGCGATGATGCCATCATAAGCATCAGCATCCCACCTGTCTGTCTTTTGCAACGCTCTCTGCAGAGAATTAAAGAGGAGGCATTGCAGCCAGAGTATGAGGAGATGGATCAAGAAGCCATAGCGGGCGATTACACACAGCCCAGCCTCATCTAATCCCAATGTGCATTGGTGGACAATGAGGGAGAGGAGGAGGAGGAGGAGGAAGAACAGGAGCTGGTATAATGAGCTGTAGACAGTAGTACCTGTACAACTGTCATACCGTTGGTTCAGCAGTGGTGGCCTGAGGACAGGGGGGGAGGAGGAGTTACCAGTCTGGCACGCATGGCTGACTTTGTCACGCTGCCTTAACCGTGACCCTTGCGTCGTCAAATAGTTGGGTGACCGTCATTACTGGTTGGTTGCACTTTTAGACCCCCGCTACAAGGAGAACTTTCACTCTCTTATTCCTGAGGTGGAGAGGTCTACAAAAATGTGTCAGTACCAGAAGGCCCTTGCTGCAGAACTGTTAAAAAAAAATCCCATGTGAACACGCTAGCGGCAGAGGTCACAGTTTGTTGCCCAACCAAGGCGTTCAGGTGAGAAAGACGCAACTCCAATCCAGCAGAGGCAGGGGAACACTGGGACAGTTTTCTGAGACCCGCCCAGCTTACAGGCTCTGAGGCGCGGGGTACTCTCAGAAGGAGTGGAAAGTTTCAAAAGATGGTGAGGGAGTACCTTGCCGACCGTACCAGCATCCTCCGTGATTCCTCTGTGCATTTTAATTATTGGGTATCCAAACTGGACACTTGAAATGAACTCGCTCTGTATGCCTTGGAGGTCCTGGCCTGCCCTGCCGCTAGCGTGTTATCGGAGCGTGTTTTTAGTGCCGCTGGGGGAATTATAACTGATAAGCGCAATCGCCTGTCAACTGACAATGCTGACAAGCTGACCCTTATCAAAATGAACAAGGGCTGGATTGGGCCAGACTGTTAGAACTCTCCTGTTAGTTTTTTTTAGTTTGCTGGTCACATGACCATTTTTGCCTATTTAATCCGGCTCCGCCCTACTGGTCTTGCTGGACTTCATTGTATTTACTACTCTTGAGCTAGCTTGGTGCTCTGTTGCCGTTCTCTGTTAGTTTTGCTAGGTCTTCTGACCTCTATGCTTTTTGTTGTGTGTTTGTCTTTGACTGCTACTATTTCTGCTAGGAGGTGTCCAACTTATCCCAGTCCCTAGTTCTTGTAGGGATCCCTCCCTCACATCGATAGGTCTTCGTTCAGACTAGCCGAGGACTTTAGCGGGTCTGATCGCAGGATCAGGTTCCCCGTTACATCGTAGGGATCTAGTTTAGTTCTATTGTAGGGACACTTCTCCTGTCTTTCCTTAGTCCCTGTAGCAGATCATAAAACAGACTTCTCATCACCACCAAATGACAGCAGAGTAACATAAAGTCAAATCCACTGTGTTATTTCGGGAGTTGTATTCCCATGCACCGCTTCACACCCACACATGGGTATACGCTTCCTCTTTTCGGCTGTTTTTTGCTCTTCTCCTTATCCTCAGCCTCCACCACCACTATACCACTAGGGTGACTGTGGTCCGTGTTGCCAGCATTGCAAGTTCCTCCATCCTAATTTTTGGCAGCTTTTGCTTGGTAGGCATAGGCAAAGACTAAGGGAGACCCACTCCCCAATAATTGGAATAATGTTTTTAATATGCTGTACTGCATGGCTCTTGTAAGAGGCATTGCAAGTTCCTTCGTCATAATTTTTGGCAGCTTTTGCCTGGAAGGAATAGGCAAAGACTATGGGAGACCCACTCCCCAATAATGGGAATAATGTTTTTAATATACTGTACTGCATGGCTCTTGTAAGGGGCATTGCAAGTTCCTCTGTCCTAATTTTTAGCAGCTTTTGCTTGGAAGGCATAGGCAAAGACTATGGGTGACCCACTCCCCAATAATGGGAATAATGTTTTTAATATGCTGTACTGCATGGCTCTTGTAAGGGGCATTAAAATCATCTTGTTAAGCTACTGTGACTTCCACGTCTCTTCCAAGGGTCACTTGATATCGTCTTTTTATTCCACTGGGACCTCCATGTCTCTTCCAAGGGGCATTAAAACCATCTTGTTAAGCTACTGTGACCTCCATGTCTCTTCCAAGGGGCATTAAAGTCGTCTTGTTAAACCACTCTGAACTCCACGTCTCTTCCAAGGGGCATTAAAACCATCTTGTTAAGCTACTGTGACCTCCACGTCTCTTCCAAGGGGCATTAAAACCTTCTTGTTAAACCACTCTGAACTCCACGTCTCTTCCAAGAGGCATTAAAATTTTCTTGTTAAGCTACTGTGACCTCCACGTCTCTTCCAAGGGTCATTGATATTGCTTTTTTATTCCACTGCGACCTCCACCACTCTTCCAAGGGGCATTGATAATGTCTTTTTATTCCACTGTAACCTCCACCACTCTTCCAAGGGGCATTGATATTGTCTTTTTATTCCACTGGGACCTCCACGTCTCTTCCAAGGGGCATTAAAACTGTCTTGTTAAAGCACTCTGAACTTCACGTCTCTTCCAAGGGGCATTAAAACCGTCTTGTTAAACTACTCTGAACTCCACGTCTCTTCCAAGGGGCATTAAAATTGTCTTGTTAAGCTACTGTGACCTCAACGTCTCTTCCAAGGGTCATTGATATTGTCTTTTTATTCCACTGCGACCTCCACCACTCTTCCAAGGGGCATTGATATTGTCTTTTTATTCCACTGTAACCTCCACCACTCTCCCAAGGGGCATTGATATTGTCTTTTTATTCCATTGGGACCTCCACCACTCTTCCAAGGGGCATTGATATTGTGCTTTTATTCCACTGGTACCTCCACGTCTCTTCCAAGGGGCATTAAAACCGTCTTGTTAAACCACTCTGAACTCCACAGCTCTTCCAAGGGGCATTGAAATGTTGTTTTTAATTACCTCTAACCTCCACGACTCTTCCAACTGGCATTGCATTTCCTCCTAATTTTAGTCATCTTTTGCTTTTCAATTCATAGGCGAACACTAAGGGAGACCCACTCCCCAATAATAGGTAGAAGGTTTTTAGTAGTGTTGAGCCACCCCCATAGTGTTCGAGTTCGGTTCGGTTTGTCGAACACCCGTATGTTCGCCGAACTGTTCGTCGAACTGTTCGTCGAACACCTTCGAACACCGTTAAAACCAATGGCAGGCAAACAAAAACACATAAAACACATAGAAAACACCTTCAAAGGTGTCCAAAACCTGACAAACTGCTCAGAAGACACAACTAACACATGGAAAAGTGACAAGTACATATAGTCATGTGAAAAGAAATGAGGTGGAGGAGTAAAAGGAGGGGGAGACACAGATATAGGCATGTCATGCCCTTCTAAAACCAAAAAAGTGCGAAGCCGACACGGCCAGTCCGTTCCTGCCCGTGCGACCTCCGTGTCGCCGGGTTTGTGCCAGAGCCGCGGTGGACCCTGACAGCCAGCCCCCTTCTCCCAATACTGGTGCCTGTCTGCTGGTGGGTCGAGCCCCCCCGCGGTTGGGGGGGAGTAACATCTGCAGAAGAAAGACCATCTTCCAGCCAAACTAAGATGTCTACTTCTTTTTGTGGACAATGTGATACGATCCCTTTCTTACGGACACGCCCATCGCTACAAATTCCAGATGAGGCACAAAAACAGCAGGTGCTTCAACGGATATCAAGTGCTCCTTCAAGTGGGCTCTCCTCCACCTCAACTTCAACATCACAAATACTCCAGTCCTCAGAGGTGTCACCCCAATCGCACTTGCTTCCTCACAGATGGTTGAGTCTGCACAGCTGTTTACTCATACTATAGCCTGGGAAACGGAGGTCTGCTCAGAACTTCTGTTAATCCAGACAAGGAAATGATCTGCACTGATGCCCAGAATCTTTATAAGTCAGATCCAGGACCAGATGAAGAAGGATCTGAGCATAATGTAGACCCTCGTTCCCAAACTGTAACTCCTGTTGGTGGAGACAATGATGAAGACGATGATGAGACTCAAATACCTGATTGGAGCAACAACTTGACTTTTCGGTCAGGGCAGGAAGAGGTTGGCTCTGAGGACGACGGGTGTGAGAACACACAGGGTGATGATGACGAGGTTGGAGATCCCACTTACTGTCAACCCACAGTCAGCCAGTCGATGAGGTCAGCAGAGGAGGTGGAGGAGGATGTGACTAGCCCAGGGGATGGGGATGACTCGGTACCCGGGCCTTTGCCTGGCCTTGGGGATGTCGCGGTGGTCGGCTCCCTGGCCCGTACCCTGGGGTCACTCTTTAAAAGGGTGGATAATTGTTAATTTTATAAGAGTTCGTGATGCCACCTGTGGTATCTGGTGAGAAGCACCAGCGCTGCAGCAGTCCACTGAGGCCGGTGATAAGGCAGCTCGATGGTGTAGCTCCCCACAGGTGAAGCTAGGTCTCAGGGCAGCGTATGCAGGGGGAATGCAGGACAGGCGAGACCCAGCTGAGTCAGAGCAAGAACGTGAACGGACACGCTAGTCACTTCAGTACCTTTTACTGGTGGAAATTCAGGCACATCCCGGAGCACTGTAGGGTGAAGAGTGCATATCAGGATCCTCCCCAATGAGCGGGTGTAGGGCCTCCTGTTTCTTGCCTCTGCGTAGTAAGTTTCTGACCTGCCTGGAGCTAGGCCTAACTTTGTCTCTGTCCTGCGTTGGCTAACCTTGTGGTAGGGCCTTCTCTTGGAGTTCACGCTCCCAGTATGCGGGGCCTAAGTGTCTCCTGGCTCTGTTACGTATCAGCACCTTAGTGATCCTGGGACTTGTAGTTCTCCAGGGATTCCGGTTATGCCTTACTGGGTCATAGAGATCCCGGTAAGCTCGGATCCGGTGTCCAGTAAATGCTTCGGGGTGAGCTGGTTAAGCTCCTCTGCCCCTTATGTACTTACTCGCCACTCGCCTTCGGCCTACTCGGGCCCTCACTAGGCAGTACACACTAACGGCAGCTTGCCGCGCTTTACCGATCTTATGGCGCTGGCACACCTTAAGCTTTATCTGGGCTCCTTGAATCTAGCTAGCAGGAGCCTCGTGCTCCACTGCTGAACTATTAACTGAGTTCTCTAGACTAGACTGAGCTCCACTGCAGACTGACCTCTCTTAGGCTTCTCTACTGCAGGAACTCTTCAGAGGAACTGAACTGCCTAGCTCCACCTTCCCTATTTATATCCCTAATGGGCTCTCTCTGCTGGTCTGAGGTGGAAGGTGGAGATGTGTGAATGTTTATGGGGGCCTCTTCTGGAGGATTCCATCAAAGCACTCTTCTAGGATCTGTGATACCAAGCGCAGCGGGGCGTCACAGATGCTATTGACGATGAGGTTAGGTTGCGCCTTCCTGGACAGAGACCGAGTACTGGAAGCATGTCAACAACTGCATCCTCAACCACAACTCTGCCTCTGACCACAAGTCGTAGTGGCTCTTCAGGTCGCATGGGCTCTAAGCCTTGCATAGCCTGGGCATTTTTTCAGATCGATAAGGATGACCCAACTCGTGTTATCTGTAATATTTGTCAACAAAAGCTAAGTAGAGGCCAAAAAATCCATAGTTTGAGTACTTCATGCATGTACCGTCACATGGATATGAAGCATAAGTTGCAGTGGGAAGCTCACTGTGCTACAATGCGGCCTAGTGGGCTGGGCCAACCACCGTCTGCCCCATCTTGTGCATCCGCAGCCTCTTCATCCTCTGTGACTGGGGGGACAGCAGTCACACATGGTTTTGGACGCAGACCTGCAACCTCTTTACCCGCAACAGCCAGTGTGATTGGCAGGTCGTCAGTTCATTGGGAAGTGGAAACACCTGCTGGTGTTGAGCGCTCTCCGACATCGAGAGCACCACCTTTGGATCAAGGCAACCTAACATGTCCACCTGCATCTTCCTCACAGACCGGCAGTTTGCCGGGGACACCCTACTCAACCCCGTCTAAGCACAACAGCCAGCCCTCGGTCCCTCAGATGTGGAAAAGTAAAAGACCATTTCCTCCTAGCCATGACAAAGCTAAGAGGTTGAATTTCCTCATCTGCAAGCTGTTGGCTACAGAAATGCTGCCTTTCCGCCTGGAGGACACAGAGGATTTTTGAGACCTTATGTCCGTCGCAGTGCCGCAGTACAAGATGCCCAGTCGGCACTAGAGATGAGCGTTGTTCTACTTGAACTGTTCGCCAATCTCAAATTCGAGCTGTTTTGGGCAGTGTTCGAGCCGTTCGGCGAACACGAACAATTTGAGAAAAATTCGGCTGTTCGAGGTTATGTTCGATAACTGTTCGTGCACCAAAATCATAACTGGATTTTTTCTCAGTAATGATGAAAATTAATGTTAATACGCAGTTTGAGTGTACAGCGGGGTGGGGGGAGGGGCAGGGGATGGATCTCTGCAGGAACAATGAAGATCTCCATTTTTTTTTTCTCTTTCCCGCATTTACAGTGGGGAGGTGCAATCTGTCAGCCTATCAGCAGCGCACACACGGAGCGAAGTGCTTTTTTTCACACAAGCAAGGGCATGTGTCATTGGCAGTGTATGTCACATGTCCTTGCCCTATAAGACCAAGCCATTTTCCCCGTCGCCACCATTTTCTCACTGCTGCAGCTGCGTGTTAGACGGCACCGCTGCTGCTGTGTGCGCTATACCTTGTTAATTTCAAGCCAATTTTCGCACAAATCTACAGATAGCTTGGGAGTAGGGAATAGTTGTGATTGCAGTCCTTTTAAAGACTAGGTTACAGCATTTCCTACGACTTTTATCAGGCAGGTCTGTGCTCTTAAATAGATAGATTGTGGGAGTAAAGACTAATTGTAATTGGAGTCCTTTTCAGGACTAGGTTACATCAGTTCCTATCAGTTTTTGCCAGGCAGGTCTGTGCCAGTGCTGTGCAAGTTTTTTTCACAGCATTTGGCTGAATCTAGCAAAGCTAATCCTTTTTGGCCTATTGCAGAGTGTGTTAGTCAGTGGAGTAGCCTATCTGTGTTGCAAGATATACCACCTCTGTATAGAATACCAATTTTTTTACTGCACCTAGTGAAGTAAAATCTTTTGGGCATAGCATCATTCTATTAGTCCATCTATACTGACCTCCATCAGGTTGCAAATTGAATATAATTTTTTTCTGCATCTAGCTCTGAAAAAATATTGGGCTTCTAGCTGTGTGTGGGACTTGTTGTATTAGTCCATCTATACTGACCTCCATCAGGTTGCAAACTGCATATATTTTTTTCTTCATCTACCTCTGAAAAAATATTGGGCTTCTAGCTGTGTGTGGGATTTGTTCTATTAATCCATCTATACAGACCTCCATCAGGTTGCAAACTGAATATATTTTTTTCTGCATCTACCTCTGAAAAAATATTGGGCTTCTAGCTGTGTGTGGGACTTGTTGTATTAGTCCATCTATACTGACCTCCATCAGGTTGCAAACTGAATATATTTTTTTCTGCATCTACCTCTGAAAAAATATTGGGCTTCTAGCTGTGTGTGGGACTTGTTGTATTAGTCCATCTATACAGACCTCCATCAGGTTGCAAACTGAATATATTTTTTTCTGCATCTACCTCTGAAAAAATATTGGGCTTCTAGCTGTGTGTGGGACTTGTTGTATTAGTCCATCTATACTGACCTCCATCAGGTTGCAAACTGAATATATTTTTTTCTGCATCTACCTCTGAAAAAATATTGGGCTTCTAGCTGTGTGTGGGACTTGTTCTATTAATCCATCTATACAGACCTCCATCAGGTTGCAAACTGAATATATTTTTTTCTGCATCTACCTCTGAAAAAATATTGGGCTTCTAGCTGTGTGTGGGACTTGTTCTATTAATCCATCTATACAGACCTCCATCAGGTTGCAAACTGAATATATTTTTTTCTGCATCTACCTCTGAAAAAATATTGGGCTTCTAGCTGTGTGTGGGACTTGTTGTATTAGTCCATCTATACTGACCTCCATCAGGTTGCAAACTGAATATATTTTTTTCTGCATCTACCTCTGAAAAAATATTGGGCTTCTAGCTGTGTGTGGGACTTGTTCTATTAATCCATCTATACAGACCTCCATCAGGTTGCGAACTGAATATATTTTTTTCTGCATCTACCTCTGAAAAAATATTGGGCTTCTAGCTGTGTGTGGGACTTGTTGTATTAGTCCATCTATACTGACCTCCATCAGGTTGCAAACTGAATATATTTTTTTCTGCATCTACCTCTGAAAAAATATTGGGCTTCTAGCTGTGTGTGGGACTTGTTCTATTAATCCATCTATACAGACCTCCATCAGGTTGCAAACTGAATATATTTTTTTCTGCATCTACCTCTGAAAAAATATTGGGCTTCTAGCTGTGTGTGGGACTTGTTGTATTAGTCCATCTATACTGACCTCCATCAGGTTGCAAACTGAATATATTTTTTTCTGCATCTACCTCTGAAAAAATATTGGGCTTCTAGCTGTGTGTGGGACTTGTTCTATTAATCCATCTATACAGACCTCCATCAGGTTGCAAACTGAATATATTTTTTTCTGCATCTAGCTCTGAAAAAATATTTGGCCTTCTAGCAGTGTGTGGGACTTTCTCTATTAGTCCATCTATACTGACCTCCATCAGGTTGCAAATTGAATATCATTTTTTTCTGCATCTAACCCAGCCAATAGTTTTGGCCTAATACCACAGTTTGGCCACTCAGCTCTGCTCGGTTCCCATCCATTGTTTTTTTGTGCAAACAACTCCAGAGTTGTTAATTAGTTAACCACCAAAATGAGTGGAAAAAGGCCTGCTGCTGGTGGAAAGGGGAATAGGTGTGTTGGGAAGGGGAAAAAAGGTTGTGTCCGTGGGGTAGGTGTTAAAGCAACAGTAACATCTGCAGAAGAAAGACCATCTTCCAGCCAAACTAAAATGTCTACTTCTTTTAGCGGACAATGTGATAAGATCCCTTTCTTACGGCCACGCCAATCGCTACAAATTCCAGATGAGGCACAAAAACAGCAGGTGCTTCAACGGATATCAAGTGCTCCTTTAAGTGGGCTCTCCTCCACATCAACTTCAACATCACAAATACTTCAGTCCTCAAAGGTGTCACCCCAATCGCACTTGCTTCCTCACAGCTCCCAAATCTCCAGCTGCCCGTCTGAGTATGAGGTAGAACAGATGGTTGAGTCTGCAGAGCTGTTTACTCATACTATAGCCTGGGAATCAGAGGTCGACTCCAGCGCTTCTGTGAATCCAGACGAGGAAATGATCTGCACTGATGCCCAGAATCTTTATGAGTCGGATCCAGGACCAGACGCAGAAGGTTCTGACCATAATGTAGACCCTCATTCCCAAACTGTAACTCCTGTTGGTGGAGACAATGAGGAAGACGATGATAAGACTCAAATACCTGATTGGAGCGACAACTTTAGTTTTTTGTCAGGGCAGGAACAGGTTGGCTCTGAGGACGACGGGTGTGATAACGCACAGGGTGATGATGATGAGGTTGGAGATCCCACTTACTGTCAACCCACAGTCAGCCAAGAGATGAGGTCAGCAGAGGAGGTGGAGGAAGATGCTAGTGACGACGAGGTCAGGTTGCGCCTTCCTGGACAGAGACGTAGTACTGGAAGCACGTCAACAACTGCATCCTCAAACACAACTCTGCCTCTCACCACAAGTCGTGGTGGCTCTTCAGGTCGCATGGGTGCTAAGCCTTGCATAGCCTGGGCATTTTTTCAGATCGATAAAGATGACCCAACTCGTGTTATCTGTAACATTTGTCAGCAAAAGCTAAGTAGAGGCCAAAAAATACATAGTTTGAGTACTTCATGCATGAACCGGCACATGGACATGAAGCATAAGTTGCAGTGGGAAGCTCAGTGTGCTACAATGCGGCCTAGCCGGCCGGGCCAACCACCGTCTGCCATATCTTGTGCATCCGCGGCCTCTTCATCCTCTGTGACTGGGGGGACAGCAGTCACACCTGTTTTGGGGCGCAGACCTGC
This sequence comes from Phyllobates terribilis, assembly GCF_046119375.1. NCBI lineage: Eukaryota > Metazoa > Chordata > Amphibia > Anura > Dendrobatidae > Phyllobates > Phyllobates terribilis. Next base: position 257,636,382 of record NW_027362761.1, read on the forward strand.
CACCTCTTTACCCGCAACAGCCAGCGTGATTGGCAGGTCATCATTTTCTTTGGAGGTGGTAACACCAGCTGGTGTTGAGCGCTGTCCGACATCGATAGCACCACCTTTGGATCAAGGCAACCTAACATGTCCGCCTGCATCTTCCTCACAGACCGGCAGTTTGCCGGGGACACCCTTATCAACCCCGTCTAAGCACAATAGCCAGCCCTCGGTCCCTCAGATGTGGACAAGTAAAAGACCATTTCCTCCTAGCCATGAGAAAGCTAAGAGGTTGAATTTCACCATCTGCAAGTTCTTGGCTACAGAAATGCTGCCTTTCCGCCTGGTGGACACAGAGGATTTTCGAGACCTTATGTCCGTCGCAGTGCCCCAGTACCAGATGCCCAGTCGGCACTACTTCTCAAAGAAAGGTGTGCCTGCGCTCCACCAGCATGTCGCACACAACATCACCGCTTCTTTGAGAAACTCTGTGTGTGACAGGGTGCATTTCACCACAGACACTTGGACGAGTAGGCATGGACAGCGGCGTTACATGTCGCTGACTTGGCACTGGGTAACTATGGTGACAGCAGGACAAGGGGCTGCTGTCCAAGTCTTGCCGTCCCCACGAGTTGTGCGTCAATCCTTTTTATGTCAAAGTTCCTCCACTGCTTCTGCCTCCTCAACCTCCTCTCGGTCTTCCACCTGCACCCAAAGCCTGTCTGGTCATGCCACAAGCTTTCTAACTGCGCAGAAGGGATCCTGCACACCTCCTTACTATGCTGGCAGTAGGGCTCAACGTCATCAGGCGGTTTTTACATTGAAATGTCTGGGAAATGTGAGTCACACAGCTGAGGAGTTGTGGTCAGCTCTGGAGAACCAATTTCATGAATGGTTGTCTCCACTGGACCTGAAACCAGGGAAGGCCGTGTGCGACAATGCTGCAAACCTGGGTGCGGCCCTTCGCCGGGGCAATGTCACACACGTGCCTTGTATGGCTCACGTGTTGAACCTGGTTGTCCAGCAAATTTTAGCCCACTATCCCAGACTAGATGGCCTTCTGCAGAGGGCACGGTCGCTGTGTGCTCACTTTCGCCGTTCGCATCCCGCAGCTCAGCGACTTACATCTCTACAGAAGTCGTTGGGCCTGCCACTTCACCGGCTAAAATGCGATGTGCCTACCCGGTGGAATTCAACTCTGCACATGTTGCAGCGACTGTGGCAGCACCGACAAGCCCTGGTGCAATACGTTCTGACGTATAGCCTGGGCCAACGAGATCCAGAGGTGGGGCAAATCACGCTGGAGGAGTGGTCTCAGATCAGGGACCTATGCACCCTTCTGCACAGTTTTGAAATGGCGACGAAGATGTTTAGTGCTGACGATGCCATTATCAGCATGACTATTCCGGTGATTTACATGCTGGAGCACATGTTAAACAGAATTCGGAGTCAGATGGTGGCACAAGAGGAGGTGGAGGAAGTAGAGGAGGAGGAGTTGTATGCGGAAGGGCTAACATCTGCAAGGTCCAGACGGTCGGCAGCACCAAGGCGGCAGGCATGTGAGGGTGGGGGAGATGGTTTTACCAGGGCGCATGGTAGCAGCCAAACTAGTGAGGAAGGTGCAGGAGCCCAGGAAGAAGTGGAGGACGAACTGATGGAAGACTCATCAGATGAGGGAGACCTTGATCACATTTCTGTTGTGCGAGGTTGGGGGGAGAGGACAGAGGAAGGAAGCATGATTGTTACCTCGCCACCAACACAACAGGGACTTGGTGCTCCTGGATGCGCAACACACATGAGTGCGTTCTTGCTGCACTACCTGCAACATGACCCTCGAATTGTGAGAATTAGAAATAATCCTGACTACTGGGTTGCCACACTGTTAGATCCCCGGTACAAAAGTAAATTTGCAGAAATTATTCCTGCCATAGAAAGGGATGCATGCATGCAGGAGTATCAGCAGAGACTGTTGCAGAATCTTACATGTGCTTTTCCACAAAATACCAGTGGTGCACGTAGTGAATCTCACAGTTCCAACTTGCCAACCGTGGGACCGTCAAGTGTTCAGCACTCAAACCGTAACAGAACCACAGTATCTGCTGGTAACATCAATTTTGCGGAATCATTTCACCACTTTTTTAGCCCATCCTTTGCAAGGCCACAGGAGACAAGAAGTCTGACACATAGTCAACGCCTAGAGACGATGGTACAGGAGTATCTCCAAGTAAACATTGAAGCCACGACTGTGTCACTGGACCCTTGCTCTTTTTGGGCTTCCAATCTGGATAAATGGCCGGAGCTAGCCACTTACGCCTTGGAGATCTTGTCATGCCCCGCAGCCAGCGTTCTGTCTGAACGTGTGTTCAGCGCTGCTGGTGGTGTGCTGACAGATAAGTGCACGCGGCTCTCCACTGATAATGTAGACAGACTCACGTTCATAAAGATGAACAAATCATGGATCCGAAACGACTTTTCTACCCCTGTGTCATCCTGGGGAGAGTAAAAGCTTGATGATTGGTTAAAATCACCCTACCAACCGTTTTAAGCTTTCAAAGTGAGGGGCTCAGTCCACCCCCAGATAGCTCCGGAGTAATTAGCAGGACCCGCTTCTGTGTGTCCTTTCTCTGGCCTTCTCCCTGCACCTCACACCCAGTGACACTTCTATCCAGTATCCTCGGGCCTTGGCGGGCGACGTGTGTTCCGTCCCCTGGGTCCTATGTGGCTACCTTCTTAGTGAGACTGGTGTGGACTTTGGCCTGCAGTACATGAAATGCTGCAGCCTCCGGTTTCTAGTTGAGCCTTGCTGTTTCTCCGCTAGTTGAGGGACCGGTTCCCCTTATCTGGCCTGACCCCTCTACCTCCTGGTAGCAGCGGGAGTACGGGTGGCCTTCTGCACGGCCCGTACCCCTAGGGTCCCTTCGGTTCCTGGAGCCTTCCTGCTCCCACTCCTCTCTACTCTCCTTCAGTCCTGGGCCTCCCAGGCTAGGCCCACCTCCGGAGCAGAGCTCATGCAGAGCCTCTGCTCCTGTCACTTTTCCTCCTCTGACTGGCTTGCTCTTTCTAAGATGGCTTCCTATTTATACTCTCCCTGTCATGTGCTCATCTAAGCTGCTCCCCTAAGCACCCACTACATAGGACCCTCCCGCCAGCTAGGGACCTGGGACTGTGCTCTCCCTTAGAAGCAATCTCGCCCTACCCCCACTGCGGGTTTGTGTTGGATGCAAGTGTTAGGGTCCCGAGCCATATGCCTTCCTTACCTGAGGGTGAGATACCACACCTCTGGGTGAGATGCAGTAACTCTGTGGCGACTGAACCCTCAGGGGCGCCACACACCCTCTGCACAGTTTTGAAATGGCGACGAAGATGTTTAGAGCTGACGACGATGCCATTATCAGCATGACTATTCCGGTGATTTACATGCTGGAGCACACATTAAACAGAATTCAGAGTCAGGTGGTGGGACAAGAGGAGGTGGTGGAAGTAGAGGAGGAGTCGTATGAGGAAGCGATAACATCTCCAAGGTCCAGACGGTCGGCAGCACCAAGGCGGCAGGCATGGGAGGGTGGGGGAGAGGGAGTAACCAGGGCGCATGGTAGCAGCCAAACTGTTGAGGAAGGTGCAGGAGCCAAGGAAGAAGTGGGGGACGAACTGGCGATGGGCATGGAAGACTCATCAGATGAGGGAGACCTTGATCACATTTCTGTTGTGCGAGGTTGGGGGGAGAGGGCAGAGGAAGGAAGCATGATTTTTACCTCGCTACCAACACAACAAGGACTTGGTCCTCCTGTATGCGCAAGACACATGAGTGCCTTCATGCTGCACTACCTGCAACATGACCCTCGGATTGTCAGAATTCGAAGTAATCCTGACTACTGGGTTGCCACACTCGTAGATCCCCGGTACAAAAGTAAATTTGCCGAAATAATTCCTGCCATAAAAAGGGATTTACGCATGCAGGAGTATCTGCAGACGCTGTTGCAGAATCTTACATGTGCTTTTCCACAAAACACCAGTGGTGCACGTAGTGAATCTCACAGTTCTAACTTGCCAACCATGGGACTGTCGAGTCTTCATCACTCAAACCGCAACAGTAACACAGTATCTGCTGGTAACAGCAATTTTGTGGAATCGTTTCACCACTTTTTTAGACCATCCTTTGCAAGGCCACAGGAGACAAGAAGTCTGACACATAGTCAACGCCTAGAGAGGATGGTAGAGGAGTATCTCCAAGTGAACATCGAAGCCAAGACTGTGTCACTGGACCCTTGCTCATTTTGGGATTCCAATCTGGAAAAATGGCCGGAGCTCGCCACTCACGCCTTGGAGATCTTGTCATGCCCTGCAGCCAGCGTTCTCTCTGAACGTGTGTTCAGCGCTGCTGGTGGTGTGCTGACAGATAAGCTCACGCGGCTCTCCACTGAGAATGTAGACAGACTCACGTTCATAAAGATGAACAAATCATGGATTCGCAAGGACTTTTCTACCCCTGTGTCATCCTGGGGAGACTAAAAGCTTGAGGATTTGGTAAAATCACCTCACCAACCGTTTTAAGCAACTGTGGGGCAATTGATGCCACTTAACCCTAGAATGCATGGCCATAAAAATCTACACTTTCACATACCTGGGGCCTTTTAGGCCCGTGTGCAAATAACATGGAATAACTCAAACTCAAATGACAAACAACTATATACATGAAGAATACCTAGAGTTTCAAAATTCTAACTAAAGTAATCTTGCAGAAAATAGAAAACAATTAACAGGGTGGGCCTGCGAGGCCCCAGGTATGCGTTCTAGGGTTAAGTGGTGTCTGTGCCACAATTTTGGGGAAAAATGGAGACTCTTTTTGGAGTCCCCTTGCTGTGTCTTACGTGACGTTGGCATCGTCAATTCCAGGTGGGTTGGGTCGCCCCCCCCCCTTTTAACTGTAAGAAACTACATACACTATGGCTTGGGGTAACACAGATGGTTGAGTCTGAAGAGCTGTTTACTCAGAGGTCTGCTTCAAAGCTTCAGTGTCTGCTAGTCAGCGTAGAATTTTTAACTGCATCTAGCCTAGGCAATACTTTTGGCGTAGTAGCCCAGCTGCGAAGCAAGCTGCACCGCCTGTGTATCTAATAAGAATTTTTAAATGCATCTAGCCTAGGCTGACTGTGGGGACCCCCAACCAAACCCAGATGCTTAGCCCCCCTACCGCCCCCCTTTCCTTGACAATACAATAATGTAACTCTTACAACTAGATGGGTGAGGTTCGGTCACAGCTTTATTAACTCTTTAAACTTATTCCATTAGAAAGGCATTTTATTTCTAAAATAATTCAGCTTGTTGCAGCATGCCCTGGGTCTCCACTCCAGCAAGTTGGCCAACAAGTGTAACTCTCCAACATGTCCTTTCTATTTCCAGGCCACGGAGGATCCTGCGTACTCGTATGCCGGACTCTGACCCCCACCCTTCACTCTTAACGCTTGTTCCACTCCGTCCTGGAGTCCTGACAGGAATATGTCCAGTCCAATATCCATTAAGTGAACACCGTCAGGCCGTATGAGGCCTGGTTTATCTCCTTCCAGTTGTCGGTGTCGTATCACTACACCGCCTCTGTCTCTTCTAAATTTTGCCATCCGAATATTTATTACCCGCCTTGTCCGTTCGATGGCCGTGATGTCTCGCGCACCTTGCCATACCGCTATCGGCACAATCTCTGACCATACTATAGCTAGTTTTGTGAAAAATTCTCTGAAGCGTTCAGTGTCTAGTTTCATTATTGCCATTAGTCATGCGCTCTTGTGATGACCTAGGTTGTTTCCCGCGGCCTGTATAACTAAGATGACCAGACCTCTTGCCTCTCTCCTTACCTTGATTACCTCCATTAGTACCTGTGGCCATAGCAGGCCTCTAATACCTCTCCAGGTGAAATATGTGTTATGAAACTCTAATTTCCTCCCGCCTGGGCGGACTTTCGCCCTTTTTTCTGCCCAATATATATACGAGTGGCCTATCACCCACACTGTTGGCTTAGCATCACCTGTAAAAGAAACAAACCACGTTAGGATAACAAGTCTGGTCTTATGTATCTCGCCAAACACGTGGATCGCCATCTCCCTATCCTCTGAACTTCGTTTCTGACAGTCCTGCTCTTGCTGCTTCCGTGGCCGCGCCTATGCGGAATGAGTGTGTCCCGTAATCTTTGGGGTGGTTCCCTGCCGATGTTATGCATTTATTAAATATAGCTTGGAACTGGTATCTTGATAATGGCGTTCCATCAATGTGTGATAGGAAGAAATTACTTTGTGATCTGATGGTTAGATATGTTTTTACTATTGTTACCCGACTCAGTGTACCGTTTGTGGGTTGTAGAATTACCCAAGTGCCCCTGCTCGCTGGAACCGTTTTCGATTGGCGTATGCGTAGACTTATTGCATTATTGGCTATGACTAAGTCCTGGTGTAATAAGCCTCCACTGGTGGTAATTTTGGATTGAGGGACTAATTCGCTTATGCATAGAGCCCCGAAGAAGGCGATCACAAATGCAGTAGACAGTAGTGTTGCTTCAAATTGTGAGTGTCATGTTAATGGTGTTAGGGATATGATGTGAGAAATCAGTTTTAGTGACACTGGACGGGACGTCAACACTCCTGACTTGGCTGACCCCTTTTCCACCCTTTAATGGATTGTCTGATGATGAATCTTTGTCTCATCTCCCCAATTCAGTAGTTGGAAGTGAAATGCTACTCCGGTCAGACACCGCTGCGCTGACGCCCCTGATATGCCCCTCATCATTAGCTGGTGGAGAAATTCTATGGTGACTTGTGATCTGGCTTGTTCACATTTGTCAACCCGTCTGCCTGCTACTAGTCATGCCCACTCTTCCCATGCCTTACCGTATGCTTGCCACGTCGACGGGGCAACTGACGCTCTGATTAATGGCATCAACTATTCGCCACTAGATCCCATAGGGAGGGTGGGCAACTGTTGCCCGATGGGTGGGCGTTAGGGAAGAGCTCTGTGAAAATCTGCCAATTGAATTGTTATAAAGCGTTAGCAGCAGCTTTAGACCCCTCAGCATAGTGGCTAGCACGGACCCATACATTGTGTTTTAGGCACCGGAATGCTAGCCGGCATAGTAGGCCTAGCACTGGGAGAGACGATGATGCCATCTTATTAATGCAATGCGCTAGGCATTTTTTGTTATGAAGCGTATATTTTTGTTAGCCAGGCGCGCGCCCCATATTTCTATTGCTACCACTATTGGGAAGAAAAATTATTTTCAGGGCTAGATGCAGCTAAAAATTATTATTAATTTCAAAGCTGGTGGAGCTTGGTATACATGGCCTAATACAATGAGTACCACACACTGCTACAAGCCCAAATATTTTTTCAGAGCTAGATGCAGATAAAAATTATTTTTAATTTGCAACCTGGTGGAGGTTAGTATAGATGGACTAATAGACCAAGTCCCACACACTGCTAGAAGCCTAACTATTTTTTCAGAGCTAGATGCAGAAAAAAATTATATTGAATTTGCAACCTGATGGAGGTCAGTATAGATGGACTAATAGAACAAGTCCCACACACGGCTAGAAGCTGAAATATTTTTTCAGAGCTAGATGCAGAAAAAAATTATATTGAATTTGCAACCTGATGGAGGTCAGTATAGATGGACTAATAGAACAAGTCCCACACACTGCTAGAAGCTGAAATATTTTTTCAGAGCTAGATGCAGAAAAAACTTATATTGAATTTGTAACCTGATGGAGGTCAGTATAGATGGACTAATAGAACAAGTCCCACACACTGCTAGAAGCCTAAATATTTTTTCTGAGCTAGATGCAGAAAAAAATTATATTGAATTTGCAACCTGGTGGAGGTTAGTATAGATGGACTAATAGAATGATGCTATGCCCAAAAGGTTTAACTTCACTAGGTGCAGTAAAAAAAATTGTATTCTATACACAGGTGGTGTAGCTTGCAACACAGATAGGCTACTCCACTGACTAACACACTCTGCAATAGGCCAAAAAGGATTTGCTTTGCTAGATTTAGCCAAATGCTGTGAAAAAAAACTTGCACAACACTGGCACAGACCTGCCTGGCAAAAAGTGATAGGAACTGACGTAACCTAGCCCTAAAAGGACTGCAATTACAATTAGTCCCTACTCCCAACCTATCTATTTAAGAGCACAGACCTGCCTGATAAAAGTCGTATGAAATGATGTAACCTAGTCCTTAAAAGTACTGCAATCACAACTCTTCCCTACTCCCAAGCTATCTGTAGATTTGTGTGAAAATTTGCTTGAAATTAACAAAGTATAGCGCACACAGCAACAGCGGTGCCGTCTAACATGCCGCTGCAGCAGTGAGAAAATGGTGGCGACGGGGAAAATGGCTGGGTCTTATAGGGCAAGGACATGTGACATACACTGCCAATGACACATGCCCTTGCTTGTGTGAAAAAAAGCAGTTCGCTCCATGTGTGCGGTGCTGATAGGCTGACAGACTGCACCTCCCCACTGTAAATGCGGGAAAGAGAAAAAAAAATGGAGATCTTCATTATTCCTGCAGAGATCCATCCCCTGCCCCTCCCCCCGCCCCGCTGAACACTCAAACTGCGTATTAACATTAATTTTCAGCATTACTGAGAAAAAATCCAGTTATGATTTTGGTGCACGAACAGTTATCGAACATAACCTCGAACAGCCGAATTTTTTTCAAATCGTTCGTGTTCGCCGAACGGCTCGAACACCGCCCAAAACAGCTCGAATTTGAGATTGGTGAACAGTTCGAGTCGAACACCGCTCATCTCTAGTTTTTAGTATACTGTAATCCACGTCTGTTTCAAGGGGCATTGCAGTTCCTCATAATTTTTGGAAAGCCTTCCATACACTGCTTAGGCCAACAGTGCACAGGAGACACAGTTGCTATAAATGGAAAAAACGATTTAGTTAAGGCCCTCTGACCTCCATGTCGCTTCCAAGGGGCATTGCAGTGCCTCAAAATTTTTGGTAGGCATTGCACTCACTGTATGCCCTATAACTGTGTGGCCGAACCGCTCCTTTTGGTACAGAAACATATCCTACAAGACATGTGTGGTTGACTGGCCTGATATTGATGTGAATGGTCCCTGTTCCTCCTGCTCTTTCTCCTTTACCACCTCCTCATCCATCATTCATCACCTGAAGCTTTGTTTTAACGGGAGTCATAGAACTGGGATAGTAGCAGGAAAACATCCAGCAATCCTCGGAGGAGGTAGGATATGAGCCAAAACGCTGACCACCTCAGGCCTAGCCGCTACTACATACATGCGCTTGCATTCCAAGGAACAGAAAGCTAAGGAGATGGATGGCCTCATGATCATGAATAAATTATTCGTTGTGTAGGAGGCCGACCACTGCTGCTGTCTAACTTCTGAACTTTGTGTTAAAGCCTGATTGACCCAGGACCCGCAATCCTCTATGTCTGTAGGACGTGTTGCATCCCAGTGTCCAACTGTGTCCCGGCTTCCACAATATTAACCCAGTGTGAAGGCGTCAGTGAGATGGACCATCCCTGGCCACATTCACTATTCCACGTGTTTGTGGTTAGGCTGACCTTCCCACTAAATGCACTGGGGAGGGCACAGGTAATGTTTTGGTATGCGCGCTTGTGTATAAGGCTCACCGGGACAAATGGGGGCGGCTGAGGACCGAGTGTGGACACCTGGCCGCCGGGCGGCTGGGGACTGAGTTTGGATACCAGTCCGCCGACACAGCCATGACATGGTGGCCTGCGTCTGCCTCCACAAGCTTAATAGGCCTCATTTCAAGTGCAAGCAAGCTAGCAGTATAGTGTTGCAGCCTGTGGGTGGGTGGCAGGCTGCACACTTACGCTTGCATTCCAAGAAAACAAAGCAGATGCTAACTTCTATCATCATCATCATGCTCCTCACCTTGGCACTCTCAACTCCTCTGATGGAGAAGCCAGGGCCCCCCGGTGGAGTCTGGTTGTCTGGTGGGCTCGTCCAATGCTGCCTTAAAGCAGGCCAGGCTAAGAAAAGTGTGGGGGAAGTTTACCGGGACAAATAGTGGCGTCTGGGGACTGAGTATGGAGACCTCGTTGCTGAAGCAGCCATGAGGTAGTGGCCAGCTTTGGCATCCTCCAAACTAAAAGGCCCCATTTCAAGTGCAAGCTAGTAGTATGGTATTGCAGCCTGGGGGTGAGTGGGTGGTAGGCTGCACACTTACGCTTGCATTCCAAGAAAACAAAGCAGATGCTAACTTCTATCATCATCATCATGCTCCTCACCTTGGTACTCTGAACTCCCCTGATGGAGAAGCTAGGGCCCACTGAAGGAGTCTTTGGTTGTCTGGTGGGCTCGTCCAATGCTGCCCTAAAGCAGGCCAGGCTAAGAAAAGTGTGGGGAAGGTTCCCGGGACAACTAGTGGTGGCTGGGGACTAAGTAGTTCCCATGTCTTTTCAGCGCTGGATGCATGTGTCACACAGCACATGGCCAGATAAGATTGTAAAATGTTAAAATGACATTTCCTGGTGAATGCATTTGTCACGGTTGAAAGCAATACAAAAGTGCAAAAACGCATAAAAAATGCTACTTGTGAACATAGCCCAAGGTGTGGAGGAGTATTTTTGTTTTTGGTTATTTATTTTACCTTATACACAAGTCTTTACCCAGGAAAGGATGTTCCTTAACATATTTTACAGGAAAACAGTTTCAGTTTAGTTTTTGAACATTTTATTGTGAGTCCGTAAAAGTGGCTTAATACCTCTGACCACATTGTTGACAGCAGTGACTTGGGGGTCAGAAATACTTCCTGGGGAGATCCCCATGCTGTCCCCATGTCATTTGAGCACTGTCACTATTGTTTTGGGCACTTTTTAGGCTTTCTACAGACTGCCGGGGGTGCCACCGCACTAACATGCTCGGGTGCTCGAAACTCGGGCCGAGCTCACCGTGATACTCGGGTGCTTGACTTGAGCAATGAGCCCAATGTTAGTCTATGGGAGACCCGAGCATTTTTGCGGCGGCACCCCCGACAGTCTGTAGAAAGCCTAAAAAGTGCCCAAAACGATAGTGACAGTGTTCAAATGACATGGGGACAGCATGGGGATCGCCCCAGGAAGCATTTCTGACCCCCAGGGCACTGCTGTCAACAACGTGGTCAGAGGTATTAAACCACTTTTACGGGCTCACAATAAAACGTTCAAAAAGGAAACTGAAACGGTTTTCCTGTGAAATATGTTAAGGAACTTCCTTTCCAGGGTAAAGACTTGTGTATAAGGTAAAATAAATAACTCAAAACAAAAATACTCCTCCACACCTTGGGCTATGTTCACAAGTAGCATTTTTTATGCGTTTTTGCACTTTTGTATTGCTTTCAACCATGACAAATGCATTCACCGGGAAATGTTATTTTAACATTTTACAATCTTATCTGGCTATGTGCTGTGTGACACATGCATCCAGTGCTGAAAAGACATGGGAACAGCATGGGGAAGACACCTGGAAGCATCTCTGACACCCAGGTCACTGCCTAAAAGTGTGCCCATCAGAAGTGATCCTTGCCGCATCAGAAGATGCAGACCTGCAACTATCCCCGTGCAAGTCCTTGTCCCAGGGCAGTGTTCAATTGTACCTATCCCATTCCTTGCAATGCAAGCGCAAGTATGCAGACTGCCACCCACCCACCCCCAGGCTGCAATACCATACTTCTAGCTTGCACTTGAAATGGGGCCTTTTAGTTTGGAGGAGGCCGAAGCTGGCCACTAACCCATGGCGGCTTCGGCAGCGAGGTATCCATACTCTGTCCCCAGCCGCCCGGCGGCTGGGTGTCCATGCTCGGTCCCCAGTCGCCAGGGGGCGGCCGGGTGTCCACACTCAGTCCACAGCCGCCCCGCAGCCGGGTGTCCACACACGGTCCCCAGCCGCCCCTATTTCTCCTGTCAACTTCCCCCACACTTTTCTTAGCCTGGCCTGCTTTAGGGCAGCTTTGGACGAGCCCACCAGAGAACCAGACTCCTCCGGTGGGCCCTGGCTTCTCCATCAGGGGAGTTGAGAGTGCCAAGGTGAGGAGCATGAGGATGATGATAGAAGTTAGCATCTGCTTTGTTTTTTTGGAATGCAAGCGTAAGTGTGCAACCTGCCAACCAGGCTGCAATACCATACTGCTAGCTTGCTTGCACTTGAAATTGGGCCTTTTAGGCATGTGGAGGCAGACGCCGGCCACCATGTCATGGCTGCGCAGGCGGCCTGGTATCCATACTAAGTCCTCAGCTGCCCCGTGGCCGGGTGTCCACGCTCGGTCCCCAGCCACCAGGGGGCGGCCGGGTGTCCATACACGGTCCCCAGCCGCCCCGCGGCCGGGTGTCCACACACGGTCCCCAGCCGCCCCACGGCCGGGTGTCCACACACGGTCCCCAGCCGCTTGGCGGCTGCCGAGTATCCATAAAGGGTCCCCAGCCGCCCCTATTTCTCCTTGGAACATCCCCCCACACACTTTTTTTAGCCCGGCCTGCTTTAGGGCAGCATTGGACGAGCCCACCAGAGAACCAGACTCCTCCGGTGGGACCTGGCTTCTCCACCGGGGAGTTGAGAGTGCCAAGGTGAGGAGCATGATGATGATGATAGAAGTTAGCATCTGCTTTGTTTTCTTGGAATGCAAGCGCATGTATGTAGTAGCGGCTAGGCCTGAGGTGGTCAGCGTTTTGGCGCATATCCCACCTCCTCCGAGGATTGCTGGATGTTTTCCTGCTACTATCCCAGTTCTATGTCTCCCTTTAAAACAAAGCTTCAGGTGATGAATGATGGATGAGGTGGTGGCAAAGGAGAAAGAGCAGGAGGAACAGGGACTATTCAAATCAATATCAGGCCAGTCAACCACACATGTCTTGTAGGATATGTTTCTGTACCAAAAGGAGCGGTTCGGCTACACAGTTATAGGGCATAAAGTGAGTGCAATGCCTACCAAAAATTTCAAGGCACTCCAATGCCCCTTGGAAGTGACATGGAGGTCAGAGGGTCTTAACTAAACCTTTTTTTCCATTTATAGCAACTGTGTCTCCTGTGCACTGTTGGTCTAAGTAGTGAATGGAAGGCTTTCCAAAAATTAAGAGGAACTGCAATGCCCCTTGAAACAGACGTGGATTACAGCATACTAAAACCTTTCTACCCATTATTGGGGAGTGGGTCTCCCTTAGTGTTCGCCTTTGCATTGAAAAGCAAAAGCTGACTAAAATTAGGAGGAAATGCAATGCCCGTTGGAAAAGTAGTGGAGGTTAGAGGTAATTAAAAACAACATTACAATGCCCCTTGGAAGAGCTTTGGAGTTCAGAGTGGTTTAACAAGACGGTTTTAATGCCCCTTGGAAGAGACGTGGAGGTTGCAGTAACTTAACAAGACGATTTTAATGCCCCTTGGAAGAATGGTGGAAGTCGCAGTGGAATAAAAAGACAATATCAAAGCCCCTTGGAAAAGTGGTGGAGGTCGCAGTAGCTTAACAAGACGGTTTTAATGCCCCGTGGAAGAGACGCGGAGGTCGCAGTAGCTTAACAAGACGGTTTTAATGCCCCTTGGAAGAGTGGTGGAGGTCGCAGTAGCTTAACAAGATGCTTTTAATGCCCCATGGAAGAGTGGTGGAGGTCGCAGTGGAATAAAAAGACAATATCAATGCCCCTTGAAAAAGTGGTGGAGGTCGCAGTAGCTTAACAAGAAGGTTTTAATGCCACTTGGAAGAGTGTTGGAGGTCACATTGGAATAAAAAGACAATATCAGTGACCCTTGGAAAAGATGAGGAGGTCACAGTAGCTTAGCAAGACGATTTTAATGCCCCTTGGAAGAGACGTGGAGTTCAGAGTGGTTTAACAAGATGGTTTTAATGCCCCTTGGAAGAGACGTGGAGGTCGCAGTAGCTTAACAAGACGGTTTTAATGCCCCTTGGAAGAGTGGTGGAGGTCGCAGTAGCTTAACAAGATGGTTTTAATGCCCCTTGGAAAAGTGGTGGAGGTCGCAGTAGCTTAACAAGAGGTTTTAATGCCCCTTGGAAGAGTGGTGAAGATCACAGTGTAAAAAAAAGACAATATCAATGCCCCTTGGAAGAGTGGTGGAGGTCGCAGTGGAATAAAAAGACAATATCAATGCCTCTTGGAAGAGTGGTGGAGGTCGCAGTATCTTAACAAGATGGTTTTAATGCCCCTTGGAAGAGACGTGGAGGCCGTAGTAGCTTAACAAGATGGTTTTAATGACCCCTTGGAAAAGTGGTGGAGGTTGCAGTGGCTTAACAGGACGGTTTTAATGCCCCTTGGAAAAGTGTTGGAGGTCCCAGTAGTCTAACAAGACGGTTTTAATGCCCCTTGGAAGAGTGGTGGAGGTCGCAGAGGAAAAAAAAACAATATCAATGCCTCCTGGAAGAGTGGTGGAGGTCGCAGTGGAATAAAAAGACAATATCAATGCCCCTTGGAATAGTGGTGTAGGTCGCAGTAGCTTAACAAGATGGTTTTAATGCCCCTTGGAAAAGTGGTGGAGGTCGCAGTAGCTTAACAAGACGGTTTTAATGCCCCTTGGAAGAGTGGTGGAGGTTGCAGTGGAATAAAAAGACAATATCAATGCCCTTTGGAAGAGTGGTGGAGGTTGCAGTAGCTTAACAAGACAGTTTTAATGCCCCCTGGAAAAGAGGTAGAGATGGCAGTAGCTTAACAAGACGGTTTTAATGTTCCTTGGTAGAGATGTAGAGGTCGCAGTAGCTTAACAAGACCTTTTTGAATGCCCCTTGGAAAAGTGGTGGAGTTCGCAGTAGCTTAACAAGACGGTCTTAATTCCCCTTGGAAGAGACGTGGAGGTCGCAGTAGCTTAGGAAGACAGTTTCAATGCCCCTTGGAAAGGTGTTGGAGGTCTAAGTATCTTAACAAGATGGTTTTAATGCCCCTTGGAAGAGACGTAGAGGTCACAGTAGCTTAACAAGACGGTATTAATGCCCCTTGGAAGAGTGTTGGAAGTCGCAGTGGAATAAAAAGACAATATCAATGCCCCTTGGAAGAGTGGTGGAGGTCGCAGTGGACAAAAAAGACAATATCAATGCACCTTGGAAGAGTGGTGGAGGTCGCAGTAGCTTATCAAGACTGTTTTAATGCCCCTTGGAAAAGTGGTGGAGGTCGCAGTAGCTTAACAATATGGTTTTAATGCCCCTTGGAAGAGACGTGGAGGTCGCAGTAGCTTAACAAGACGGTTTTAATGCCCCTTGGAAAAGTGGTGGAGGTCGCAGTAGCTTAACAAGACGGTTTTAATGCCCCTTGGAAGAGTGGTGGAGGTCGCAGTGGAATAAAAAGACAATATCAATGCCCCTTGGAAGAGTGGTGGAGGTCGCAGTAGCTTAACAAGACGGTTTTAATGTCCCTTGGAAGAGTGGTGGAGGTCGCAGTGGAATAAAAAGACAATATCAATGCCCCTTGGAAAAGTGGTAGAGGTCGCAGTAGCTTAATAAGACAGTTTTAATGCCCCTTGCAAGAGTGGTGGAGGTCACAGTAGCTTAAAAAGACGGTTTTAATGCCCCTTGGAAAAGAGGTGGAGGTCGCAGTAGCTTAACAAGATGGTTTTAATGCCCCTTGGAAGAGTGGTGGAGGTTGCAGTGGAATAAAAAGACAATATCAATGCCCCTTGGAAGAGTGGTGGAGGTCGCAGTAGCTTAACAAGGCGGTTTTAATGCCCCTTGCAAAAGTGGTGGAGGTCGCAGTAGCTTAACAAGATGGTTTTAATGCCACTTGGAAGAATGTTGGAGATCGCAGTGGAATAAAAAGACAATATCAATGCCCCTTGGAATAGTATTAGAGGTCGCAGTAGTTTAACAAGACAGTTTTAATGCCCCTTGGAAGAGACGTGGAGGTCGCAGTAGCTTAACAAAATGGTTTTAATGACCCTTGGAAGAGACGTGGAGTTCAAAGTAGCTTAACAAGACGGTTTTAATGCCCCTTGCAAGAGCCATGCAGTACAGCATATTAAAAACATTATTCCCATTATTGGGGAGTGGGTCTCCCATAGTCTTTGCCTATGGCTTCCAAGCAAAAGCTGCCAAAAATTAGGACGGAGGAACTATCAATGCTCGAAGACAAGAGCCATGCAGTATAGCATATTAAAAAGATTATTCCCATTATTGGGGAGTGGGTCTGCCATAGTCTTTGCCTATGCCTTTCAAGCAAAAGCTGCCAAAAATTAGGACGGAGGAACTTGCAATGCTGGCAACACGAACCACGGTCACCCTGGTTGTATAGTGGTGGTGGAGGCTGAGGATAAGGAGAAGAGCAAAATACAGCCAAAATGAGGAAGCGTATACCCATGTGTGGGTGTGAAGCCGTGCATGGGAATACACCTCCCGAAATAGCACAGTGGATTTGACTTTATGTTACTCTGCTATCATTTGGTGGTGATGAGAAGTCTGGCCCAATCCAGCCCTTGTTCATGTTGATAAGGGTCAGCTTGTCAGCATTGTCAGTTGACAGGCGAGCGAGCTTATCAGTTATAATTCCCCCAGCGGCACTAAAAACAGGCTCCGATAACACGCTAGCAGCAGGGCAGGCCAGGACCTCCAAGGCGTACAGAGCGAGTTCATTCTAAGTGTCCAGCTTGGATACCCAATAATTAAAAGGCACAGAGTAATCACGGAGGACGCTGGTACGGTCGGCAAGGTACTCCCTCACCATCTTTTGAAACTTTCCACTCCTTGTGAGAGTACCCCACGCCTCAGGGCCTATAAGCTGGGCGGGTCTCAGAAAACTGTCCCAGAATGTTGACAGTGTTCCCCTGCCTCTGCTGGATTGGAGTTGCGTCTCTCTCGCCTGTACGCCTTGGTTGGTCAACGAACTGTGACCTCTGCCGCTAGCGTGTTAAGATGGGAATTTTTTTAACAGTTCTGCAGTAAGGGCCTTCTGGTACTGCCACATTTTTGTAGACCTCTCCACCTCAGGAATAAGAGAGTGAAAGTTCTCCTTGTAGCGGGGGTCTAAAAGTGTCACCAACCAGTAATGACTGTCACTCAACATTTTGACAACGTGATGGTCATGGTTAAGGCAGCGTAACATAAAGTCAGCCATGCGTGACAGACTGGTAACGGCAAGACTTCCGTGTCCTCACCAAGATGACGACTGACCATGCTCTCCTCCTCCTCCTCCGACCCCCTGTCCTCAGGCCACCCACTCTGATCCGACTGTATGACAGTTGTACAGGTACTACCGTCTACAGCGCATGATACCAGCTCCTGTTCTTCCTCCTCCTCCTCCTCTCCCTCATTGTCCCCCAATGCACATTGGGATGAGATGAGGCTGGGCTGTGTCTAATCACCCATTATGGCTTCTTGATCCATCTCATCATACTCTGGCTGCAATGCCTCCTCTTTAATTCTCTGCAGAGAGCGTTGCAAAAGACAGACAAGTGGATGCTGACGCTAATGATGGCGTCATCGCCACTCACCATCTTGGTGGACTCCTCAAAGTTTGTCAGGATGGTACATATGTCAGACATCCAGGTCCACTCCTGAGGTCTTATGTGTGGAGTCTGACGTGAATATCGACAGCCTTGTTGCAGCTGGTACTCCACAACTGCTCTCTTCTGCTCACAAATCCTTTGCAACATGTGGAGGGTAGAGTTCAAACGTGTGGGGACATCACACACCAGTTGGTGTGCCGGAAGCTGCAAGCGCTGCTGCAACACAGCAAGGGCAGCGGAAGCTGTAGCCGATTTCTGAAAATGAGCTGACAGGCGGCGTACTTTTATGAGCAGATCTGGCAACTCGGGGTACGATTTAAGAAACCGCTGAACCATGAGGTTAAGCACATGAGCCAGGCATGGTACGTGTGTGATCTCGCCTCGCCTCAGCGCCGCCAACAGGTTACGGTCATGGTCACACACGACCATGCCTGGATGTAGGTTCAGTGGTCTCAGCCATAGATCTGCCTGTTCTTTCATAGCTGTTAAACCTCTCACTGCTTGTGAGCTGTGATCACCTAAGCTTATGAGTTTCAGCACAGCCTGTTGCCGCTTGGCTGAGGCAGTACTGCAGTGCTTCCAGCTTGTAACTGATGTGGTGATATCTGAGATGGAGGCTGAACATGAGGAGGAGGAGGAGGAGGATGATGCGCAGGAGCTATACACTGTGGGGGCAACTCTAACTGACATAGGGCCCGCAATCCTCGGTGTCGGGAGTCTGTGTTCCGTCCCAAGGTCCGATTGGGTCCCGGCTTCCACTATGTTTACCCAGTGTGCCGTCAAGGAGATGTACAGTCACTGGCCACAAGCACTTGTCCACGTGTCCATTGTCAGGTGGACTCTCCCAGTAACTGCGTTGTTGAGGGCACGGCAGATGTTTTGGGACACGTGCTTGTGTAGTGCGGGGATGGCACACCTGGCAAAATAGTGTCGGCTGGGGACCGAGTACCGAGGGACGGCCACCACCATAAGGTTGCGGAAGGATTCCGTCTCCACCAGCCTAAAAGGCAGCATTTCCAACGCAAGCAATCGTGAAATGTGCAAATTTAGGACTGTGGCCTGTGGGGCGTTGGCTGCGAATTTGCGCTTTCGTTCAAAGGTCTGGGACATGGACAATTGAACACTGTGGTGGGACGTGTACGTGGACGTTGATGCTGTTTCTTGAGAAACTGCCATAACAAGTGAAGACTGAGAGGAGGGGGCATCTTTGCATGCAGTATGGACAGAGGATTCCCTTGCACGCACAACAGGGGGTTCTATTTCACGCACAACAGCGGAAGAAGCAGTGGTGACACACGCTGACACTGGTCCTGGACCCTGGGATTCGCCCCACAAAGTCGGGTGCTTTGCTGCCATGTGCCTGATCATGCTGGTGGTGGTCAGGCTGGTAGTTTTGTCACCCCTGCTGATGCTGGCATGGCAGGTGGTACAAATGGCCTTTTTGGGGTTATCAGCAGAGTCTTTAAAAAAATTCCAGACTCTGGAAGACCTACTGGTTGTACTGGCAACGTCCCTCATGTTGGTGTTACAGGGAACTGTTGCCCGCCTTCTGTGTGTGGCCACCACACTGCTTCTTCCTGCCTGTTGGGCTACTCTGCCTCCCTCCCCCTGTGTGCTGCTGGCCTCGCTCTGCGTGTCCTCCTGCCACGTTGGGTCAGTTACTAGATCATCCACCACCTCCTCCTCTTCCACTTGCGCACCACGATCCTCCTCCTCACTTCGCGGCAATTGTGTCTCGTCATCGTCCACCTCTTGTGACAAATTGCCAGCGTCGACTACCTCTGGCCGTGGCTGTTCAAATATTTGGGCATCGCAACATGGGATCTCCTCTTCTACCACTTCAAGCGGAGCAGGCGAGGGGCACAAATATGAAAATGGACCAGTGAACAGCTCATCAGAGTGTCCAAGTGTGGGATCAGTTGCTGTCTGACGACACTCGGCATGGTGGGAGGAAGGAGAATCAGGGTGAGGAGGAGTATGCAGTCGAGATTCACGGCTTCTAAAACTTGACCGTGTGGAAGAGAGACCGGAGGTGGTGGTGCCCAGGTAACTGGAAGTACTATCTGCTAACCAATTAATAACCTGTTCACACTGATCAGTTCACAATACTGGTGTTATAGTGTGCTTCCCTAGTAATTCGGTCAAGAAGTGGGAGCGAGAAGATGTGGCTGTTGGTTTTGGCACATTTTCACCTTGTCCATGGCCCCGTCCTCTACACGCATCATCACCAGAACGTCCAGTTCCACGTCCCTTGCCACGCGCCTTGCCCATTGTAAATGAAGTAAAATAGCTTACACTCGCACTATCAATGGAAAAAGGGTAATAAAAAGGAGATTAGAGCCATGGAAGAGGAAAACTACAGTTCTATTTGTCTGGCCTACACCAGAATCTTTTAAACGGATATATTTGTGTCTGAACAGTCAGTGAGACACTATTACAGTTTTTTTTTTATGGCAAAAAAATGCCAAAAGCAAGATAATACAGAGATATGACCTGTGGAACTGCAAAACCACAGTTATAGTTATGTGGCATACACCAGACTCTTTTAAACAGATATATTGGTGCCTGACCAGTCAGGGAGACACTATTACTGTTTTTTTTTAAGGCAAAAAATGCCAAAAGCAGAATAATACAGAGATTTGACCCGTGGAACTGCAAAACCACAGTTATAGTTATGTGGCGTACACCGGACTCTTTTAAACAGATATATTGGTGTCTGACCAGTCAGGGAGACACTATTACAGTGTTATTTTACGGCAAACAATGTCAAAAACAGGATAATACAGAGATTTGACCCGTGGAACTGCAAAACCACAGTTATAGTTATGTGGCATACACCAGACTCTTTTAAACAGATATATTGGTGTCTGACCAGTCAGGGAGACACTATTACAGTTTTATTTATGGCAATAAATGCCAAAAGCAGGATAATACAGAGATTTGACCCGTGGAACTGCAAAACCACAGTTATAGTTATTTGGCGTACACCAGACTCTTTTAAACAGATATATTGGAGTCTGATCAGTCAGGGAGACACTAGTACAGTTTTTTTTACGGCAAAAAATGCCCAAAACAGGATAATACAGAGATTTGACCCGTGGAACTGCAAAACCACAGTTCTATTTTTCTGGCCTACACCAGACTGTTTTAAACAGATATATTGGTGTCTGAACAGTCAGGGAGACACTATTACTGTTTTTTTTTTAAGGCAAAAAATGCCAAAAGCAGAATAATACAGAGATTTGACCCGTGGAACTGCAAAACCACAGTTATAGTTATGTGGCGTACACCGGACTCTTTTAAACAGATATATTGGTGTCTGACCAGTCAGGGAGACACTATTACAGTGTTATTTTACGGCAAACAATGTCAAAAACAGGATAATACAGAGATTTGACCCGTGGAACTGCAAAACCACAGTTATAGTTATGCGGCGTACACCAGACTCTTTTAAACAGATATATTGGTGTCTGAACAGTGAGGGAGACACTATTACAGTTTTTTTTACGGTAAAAAATGCCAAAAACAGGATAATACAGAGATTTGACCCGTGGAACTGCAAAACCACAGTTCTATTTTTCCAGCCTACACCAGACTCTTTTAAACAGATATATTGGTGTCTGACCAGTAAGGGAGATACTATTACAGTTTTTTTTACGGCAAAAAATGCCAAGAGCAGGATAATACAGAGATTTGACCCGTGGAACTGCAAAACCACAGTTATAGTTATATGGCATACACCAGAATCTTTTAAACAGATATATTCGTGTCTGACCAGTCAGGGAGACACTATTACATTTTTTTTTTACAGCAAAAAATGCCAAAAACAGGATAATACAGAGATTTGACCCGTGGAACTGCAAAACCACAGTTCTATTTTTCCAGCCTACACCAGACTCTTTTAAACAGATATATTGGTGTCTGACCAGTAAGGGAGATACTATTACAGTTTTTTTTACGGCAAAAAATGCCAAAAGCAGGATAATACAGAGATTTGACCCGTGGAACTGCAAAACCACAGTTATAGTTATATGGCATACACCAGAATCTTTTAAACAGATATATTCGTGTCTGACCAGTCAGGGAGACACTATTACATTTTTTTTTTACAGCAAAAAATGCCAAAAACAGGATAATACAGAGATTTGACCCGTGAAACTGCAAAACCACAGTTCTATTTTTCTGACCTACACCAGACTCTTTTAAACAGATATATTGGTGTCTGAACAGTTAGGGAGACACTTTCTGGGTTTTTTTACGGCAAAAAATGCAAAAAGCAGGATAATACAGAGATTTGACCCGTGAAACTGCAAAACCACAGTTCTATTTTTCTGGCCTACACCAGACTCTTTTAAACAGATATATTGGTGTCTGAACAGTCACAGACACACTCAATTTTTTTTGGGGGGGGGAATAAATACCAAAAGGTTAATAAGACGCGTATTTGGACAGTATAACTGAGGAAAAAAAAATACAGGATTTAGATGAAAAAAAAAAAAAAATTTCCTGGCCCCTGAGACCGGGGTGATAAGTCTAGCAATTTGACCAACAGAAGCACACAGGACTGTAATGCAGCATTTGCTGGTATAACCACTGCATCTCCTATACAGCCTGCCTGCCTGCCTGATATCTGGGATTGATATTAGTCCTGAGAAGGACTGTTTATTTGATTTGGCAGGCTTTAGAGACCCTACGCTACCTATTTCGCATTATATATCTCTCCCTAACTCAGCAGCACTGACCGTACACTGGCTAATCCGGAGCGACTGTGTCCAAGATGGCGGTGCCCGGTTTTAAATACTCGAGGTGACGCTGTGCGGCCAGCCAATCACTGTAATGCCCACAAACAACATGGCTGCGGCATTACAGTGACTGGCTGGCAATCCCTGCATGTTCATTGGCTCTGTAAAGAGCGCCAAACGTGCAGGGCGGAGACCCGAGTTCCCGCCCGAGTAACCCGGAAATGCTCAGTGCTCGCCGAACATCCCGAGTAGCGTGATCCTCGGGCGAGCACCGAGCAGTGTCGAGCATGCTCGCTCAACACTATCGCTGACATGATGAATGACGCGCCCCCTGGGCCATATTCTTTAGTGGGAATATCCGGAGCCGGATCAGATGGGAGTTGTAGTCTTCCGAGTGGCTGTGACCCGGTCCGTGCCCAGGGTGTCAAACTCAGTTGTATGTGGCAGTCCTACAGATGTTATTAAGTTCTTTATTGTCGACTACGCCACCCGTTGTATTGCGGTCACTATGGCCGCCGCTGCAGCAGGGTCCGCTGAGGCTGATGGTGTAGGTGCAGCTTTTGGTAGTATAACCCCCAACGGGTGGGGTATAGCCTCAGGGGGTCAGGTGCAGAGGATGGGGGTTGTGGTGGTGCAGCATAGATGTTAAAGGAAGACAGAGTCGGGTTGTGCAGTTTAGGGTATTTACTCACTGCTGATGTTCCGGTCACTCCAGCTTCAAGTGACCTCCCGAGCCGTGCTGCATCCACCAGGTCCTGGATCCAGCCAACCCCCAAGCGAGTCCGGAGCGTGACCCTGAGCTCTCCTTCTGTCCTTTCTCTGGCCGTCCCCACTATTGATCCACCCAGGTCCAGCTCCCTCGGGCCTTCTGTTGGGAGACCCTTGGCCTTGGGTTCCCTGACCCTCCACGTGGTATGCCTTCGGGGTGGATGTGGTGGGTGGCCGTGGCAGACGCTGCCCACGGCCTCCGGTCTCTGGCTAGGGTGTGTTTTTGCCCCCACCAGCTTGGGTTCCGGTACCCTAATGCCAACTCTTCACCCGATGATGGACTTTGGGTTCTCAGAGTCCTTTTCTTTCACCCCCTCTGGGTCTTTCTTCCTTTCTCCTCTCTCTCTCTCTCTGGGGCTGCTCTGCTCCTCTTCCTGACTCTGACAGACTGACCCTGTTCTTTGATGGTGCCCACCTTATATACACCCTCTATGTGTGAGCTCAGGTGACCAGCACCCAATGAGCTCCTATCTTTACCCAGGCTGCTCCCCCTATCTGCCCCTACACTACTTGGGATGTACCACCCCCCTCCCACTCCAGCCAGGAACAGACTCGGTCGTACCTGCACATTTCTAAGTGGGAGTACCGTCGGTCTGCTCCTCGGAAATGGGATGTGTGTAGTGCATGCAGCCTACCGAGCTCAGGTCCACACTCCATCCTTACCCGGGAGTGGAATATCACACCTCTGGGTTGAGGTGCAATACCCCTGTAGCAGCCGAATCCTCAGGGTGCTACATTCCCCCCTGGTAAATCACAGCACGTCCTCGGGCTGTAAGACATAACACCAAAAACATACAAATTTTTGCATAAACATATAAAACATATAAAACAACATATATTAGCAGCATAACTCTTCATATAAAACATTCTCGTCGCCTCTGGCTCCTCCTCCGGTCACTGTGCAACGTGTGACCGGGTAAAGTGCGACAGTCTCTCTAGACAAATGGTTTTCCTATAAAACCGGTAGGGGGCGCTTTAGGACGCGCAACTATTTACAGGGGATATGGCCGCTCTCAGTCCTCGGCCAGGTATTGGGGAGGAATGGGATGACCGCTCTCAGTCCTCGGTCAGTGGGGTTAAGGGAAATACGGGTAACAGTTCACACATGCTGGTCCCAACGGGGACTATATTATCAGCAGTTCACTGTGCCCCGACGGGCAACTATATACAGCTTGTACTCTGCTGTACTTAACGACGGCGTCCTCCTGCTCTTTCTTGTTGGTTGGTTTCAGTGTCAGACCCGTTCGGGCACGTATGCTGGGCAAACAGGTCCTCTCCCAGATGCGGCACTCTTGGTCTTATGGGCGCAGTGGTGTTAGCGCCCGGGTTGCCCGGGCCTTGCGGCCAGGCCTGGGGTATCTGGAAGGTAAAGGGCACCGTAAGGACGGCGGCGCCCTGGGCTACTTGGCCCTGCGACCAGGCCGGGGGCTCCGCGGAGGTAGGGGGCGCTGTTGGTATTGCGGCGCCCGGGGGTACTAGGCCTTGCGACCAGGCTGGTGGTACTTCCTGCTTGGTCACGCTCGGGGTCGAGGCGTGTGACGTCACAGGGGTCGCGGCTCCCGTTTGAGGCCTAGTCTGCGGCGGTGACGTTGCAGCGACGGGCACGGCAGGATAGACTTCGGGCTCTGCGACGGGGAGCTGGGGCAGGTACGCGGTTTCCCGGTTTGGGGTATAGACGTCCCCTTTACCTGCCTCCACTCGTTCGGCTCCCTTCTCGGCGCCGTCTCCGGCCTTCAGTCCTCCCGCGCCATCCTCAGAGGCGGTCTGTCTCCTCGTCTTGGGTGGCGTGCTCCGCTGACAGGTCTCGGTCTGCTGGGCCATCTCACGGCTCCACTCCGCCAACGTCTCTCGCTGCACCCGGGCCATCCTCCTTGCGAGGCCCTCCAGAGCGGTCTGTGCACACTCCCGGTCTCGGGGAAGCTGTGCTAGGACCTCCACTAGGCCTAGTGGGGTCGTTGTTTCCAGCAGGCTCCTGACCAACGGGTCGGTGCTGCTCTGCTCTCCTTCAGTTGTCTCCAGCAGGCTCCTGACCAACGGGCCGGTGCTGCTCTGCTCTCCCTCTTCTGTTGTCTCCAGCAGGCTCCTGGCCAGCGGGCCGGTGCTGCTCTGCTTTCTCGCCATCTCCGGGTAAGCTCCTCCGAAACTCTTCTCCAGGCTTCTTGCCTCCGGGTGCGCTCGCTCCAGACTGCTCCAAGCGACACCCATCTTTGTTCTCTCCTTCTCAGTCCTCCCACTTCGAGGGCGGTCCCGGGGCCACTTGGTGATTGTCAGCTCCAGGGGCAGTTCTTTCACGCTGACAGACACCTCTAGCATCACAGTCTCTGTTGGTGGGGGCGGTTTCCACTTTTGGCGCCATTTTCGGTCCTGGCCCACGATGGGAGGTGGCCTCTTGCCATCCTCTGGCACGCCCATAATGGCGTCCGCTCTGACAAGGCGGGAAACCTTTGGAAATGGCGGGAATCGTCTCCCAGTGGCGGGAAACTCTGCAGATGGCGGGAAAAAGCTGTTAATGGCGGACAACCGGCGGGAATCGACCTGTGATGGAGTCCGATGGCGGGGACCCTCCGGAACCGGCAGGAGACTTCTTTTTGAGGTAAACTTGTTCTTTTCTTCAGGCACGCAGTACCCGGTTGTTGTGGGCACGTAATCCTGCCGACTACGCCAAAATTGACGCGCCCCCTGGGCCATATTCTTTAGTGGGAATATCCGGAGCCGGATCAGTTGGGAGTTGTAGTCTTCCGAGTGGCTGTGACCCGGTCCGTGCCCAGGGTGTCAAACTCAGTTGTATGTGGCAGTCCTACAGATGTTATTAAGTTCTTTATTGTCGACTACGCCACCCGTTGTATTGCGGTCACTATGGCCGCCGCTGCAGCAGGGTCCGCTGAGGCTGATGGTGTAGGTGCAGCTTTTGGTAGTATAACCCCCAACGGGTGGGGTATAGCCTCAGGGGGTCAGGTGCAGAGGATGGGGGTTGTGGTGGTGCAGCATAGATGTTAAAGGAAGACAGAGTCGGGTTGTGCAGTTTAGGGTATTTACTCACTGCTGATGTTCCGGTCACTCCAGCTTCAAGTGACCTCCCGAGCCGTGCTGCATCCACCAGGTCCTGGATCCAGCCAACCCCCAAGCGAGTCCGGAGCGTGACCCTGAGCTCTCCTTCTGTCCTTTCTCTGGCCGTCCCCACTATTGATCCACCCAGGTCCAGCTCCCTCGGGCCTTCTGTTGGGAGACCCTTGGCCTTGGGTTCCCTGACCCTCCACGTGGTATGCCTTCGGGGTGGATGTGGTGGGTGGCCGTGGCAGACGCTGCCCACGGCCTCCGGTCTCTGGCTAGGGTGTGTTTTTGCCCCCACCAGCTTGGGTTCCGGTACCCTAATGCCAACTCTTCACCCGATGATGGACTTTGGGTTCTCAGAGTCCTTTTCTTTCACCCCCTCTGGGTCTTTCTTCCTTTCTCCTCTCTCTCTCTCTCTGGGGCTGCTCTGCTCCTCTTCCTGACTCTGACAGACTGACCCTGTTCTTTGATGGTGCCCACCTTATATACACCCTCTATGTGTGAGCTCAGGTGACCAGCACCCAATGAGCTCCTATCTTTACCCAGGCTGCTCCCCCTATCTGCCCCTACACTACTTGGGATGTACCACCCCCCTCCCACTCCAGCCAGGAACAGACTCGGTCGTACCTGCACATTTCTAAGTGGGAGTACCGTCGGTCTGCTCCTCGGAAATGGGATGTGTGTAGTGCATGCAGCCTACCGAGCTCAGGTCCACACTCCATCCTTACCCGGGAGTGGAATATCACACCTCTGGGTTGAGGTGCAATACCCCTGTAGCAGCCGAATCCTCAGGGTGCTACATGAACACAAGGAGGAAAAGGTGTAAAAAAAACAACAAACATTTATCAAAAGACAGCATACGCACTTGAGAAGCTTTTACGTTTGCTGTCTTTTAATAAATAATCATTGTTTTCCTACACCTTCTCATCCTTATCTTTATCGTGATAGTGAGCACCACAAGTTTTTAGTTTTATTTTTTTTTACCTTGCAATTGTTTTATTGAGCCGTTCTGTCAGCTTCAGCTGGTGGAGCAGCAATCTATATGAGGAATACTACTACTCTCATGAAAGTTGTGCCTGACCTGCACAAGTCCACCTGGTGAGTAAATTCCATTTTCTCTTTCCTGTTTCTTATCACCATGACTTCACTTTGGAGTGCCCCTTTTTTGTCTTAATTTTACCACATAATGTACTGGAAAACAGGAAAAAATATTCAAGTGGAGAGAAATTGTGACAAAAACACAATTCTGACATTGTTTTTTGGGAATTGTTTTTAAGGGGTATATTTTGTGGTTAAAATTACCTTGCAATATGATTTTGCTCATCAGTACGATTATGTTGATATCAAACATGTCCAGTGTTTTTAATATTTTGTGAAGAAAAAAAATACAAGTTTTTTTTAAAAAATTGGTGGGGGGGGTGTATCACCATTTTCTGAGACCTGTAATGTTTTCTTTTTTCGGTCGATGAAGCTGTGTGTTGGGTTATTTTTTAAAGTGCAATACAATGGGATAAATATGAAATTTTGATCGTATGTTACAACATTTTTGTGGTATTGCAGAGACCAAAAAAACTTAATTTTGGTGGTTTTGAATTTTTTCCATTTACAGTGTTTACCAATCAAAATAATCATTTTTATATCCTTATTATTGAGACATTTCTGAAGGCGGCGATACCAGACGTGTATATTTTTAATTTTCTTTATTACCTTTATATTTATTCTACTTTTCACTGTACTTGTTAGTCCCCTTAGGTGACTTGAACTTCCGATCATCTGATCGCTTGTGACATACTGTGTTAGGGCTTGTTGCTGCTGCCACAGTCGGTGCAACATGCGCAGAGTTCAATTACACCATGGCGCAACATCGCATATCAACCGGTTAACTGGTAGGCCGAAAGATCTTTATAGCAATGCAAGTCGATGACCCACGGGTTGCGAATGGCGGAAGTGAGCACACAGCGATCATGGTTTTTACAGCAGAGCATCCAGGCCAAGATAGTGGTGGAGAAATTGCTGTACCATCAGGTTGAGGATGTGAGCCATGTAAGGCACATGTGTGAGGTTGCCCCAGAGTATGGCCGCCTTCAGGTTCAGTGGAGTCAGCCATTGCTCAAACTCGGCCTGCATAGCTGTCCACAACTCTTGAGCTGTGTGACTGTGATCATTAAGGCATATTAATTTAAACACTACCTGATTGCAAGTGAGCCCTTGTTGCGCAGTATGGAGGTGTTGGGGATTCTCTCTGCACTTTTGGAACGCATGTCTCATTAAGGGAAAGGTGGAGGGCATAAGTGGAGGCCCCAGAGGAGGTGAAGGAGACAGAAGCAGTGGAGGAAGTGTTAGACACAGAGGTTTGCCACGCAAGCCTTGGGGATTTCAAGACTAGGTGTATAGTGGTTTAGTTCTTCATCCCCTGGTATGTAGTGGTTTAGTTCTCCAACCCTAGCTGTTTAGTACTTTCGTTCTTCAACCCCTGTTGTCTATTAATTTAGTTCTCCATCTTCTGGTGTTTAGTAGTTTAGTTCTCCAAACCCTGTTGTCTAATAGTTTAGTTCTCCATCTTGAACCCTATTTGTTTAGTAGTTTACTTTTCAATACCCTGTTGTCTAGTACTTTAGTTATCCATCTTCTGATGTGTAGTGGTTTAGTTCTCCATCCCCAAGCGCCCTGCAAGCTTTGTGGATTCCAAGACTTGTGGAGCAGCCCATTCCTCACCCATCCCTTGTAGATTGTGAGCCCTCATGGGCAGGGTCCTCTCTCCTTCTGTACCAGTCGGTGACTCTTTTTTTGTTCAAAATTATTATACTTGTTGTTTGCTATGTATACCCCTTTTCACATGTAAAACTCCATGGAATAAGTGGCGCTATAATAATAATAAATAATAATAATAATTATACTATTTGACTGTGGGTCAATTAATGCCACTTGTCCTGGTGTCTGCCCCTATTTGAGCTATTTTGGCAGCTTTTGGGCCACTTTGAAGATGTTGTGTATGAGTTTGGTTATGCTTCCCATTATTGAATGCAATAGGATTCACATATGTTAGACGAACTGTTCGGCGAACAAATAGAGCAAATAGTTCGCCGATCTGAAATGAATCCAACCTTTAAAGGTTCGCTCATCTCTAGTGTGGAGCAGCTGGGTCAAGAATTGAAGAGAGGAATGATTTCTGCATGGACAAGACACTTACTGTTTCTAGATAATGCAGAGAAAAGAGAACAAGTAGCTGAGTAGAAAGGCAAAATTAGCAATTGTAAGTGCACAGTGCTATATAATATGATGATTGCAATATAGTAAGAGGATGAAAACTTTTATGGGAGTGCTTCTTTAATGCCACTGTCAGAGTTTGACAGTGGCATTTAACCGATTGAAATAGGAACAGAGAAAACACTGTGGTACCCACCCCGTGGCTAAAAAGATATTCCTTTATTACATACCGGGACAGACAAAAAAAAGAGCGACGGCCATTTCATCCTGCCAAGAGCTTCATCCAGGCTCTATTATCAGCTCCACCCAACCCCCATTATACCCTGTTTTGCCAGGTGGATGGAGACATATAAAAGCAATTACATAGTAACACACAATTTACATAAATAAATAAGCTCTCTTTCGGGGGATTGAATCCCAGCTTCCCACATGGCAGGTTGGGAAACTCTCCGCTAAACTAACAGAAATCACAAATGTATTACAAATATAATGTTTTCGTGTAGTTTTTAGAAAGGGACTTGGATTGTTTCTATCATTTAACCCTAATGGTCCTAAAGCTTCCATTCTTAGAATTAGTTTTGCTTTGTTTCATAATAATAAAATATGTCTATCTCCCCAGATGGTAGGGGCTATCATAGGAATCCATTGGCGACCAGCTATCATGTCATGGGCGCCCTCCATGCCAGCATGTTGTTAATGACACTGTCAGAGTTTGATAGATTGTATCACCCACAATTGTTAGAGGCAGGTCCTGGCGCTAGCACACAGCCATTTCCTGCTGGGTATGGGTCGAGCTCATCCTGTGAGCCCGCTCCCTACACTTGCTGCCAACTTGCGCCGGCGCATGTCGTGAAAGTGTGAAACAGTAAGTCTTTTTTTATTTTTCCTCTTTCATACCTTGGCAGGTTGTTATTTTATGTGGGGAATTTTTTTTATATTTTTGTTGCCGTTTGGGACTACATTTGAATATATAAAAAACAAGAGGAACACACTTCGCAATAAAGTCCAATTGATCAATAAAAAAATAGTGTTTTATTAATTCTCATAAGAAAGGGGATAGATAAACACAAGGGTAAATAAAAACATTGTGGTAGAGGGGCACCAGAGAGGAGTGTGATTTACAATGATTGACAAAATATGCAAAATAAAGCCATAAAATACAAAATAAAGACATAGAATGTCAAGTATCCATCAATGTAAGCTGCTCTATAATAAATGCAAAGATTAATTGAATGTATTATTTACTAAAGTGCAAGTGCCTAGGAGCGTATCAAAACAACACTATGAACTATATGGTCTCGTCTATATGTTAATGCCAATGGCCAAATCACATAGAATAGTGTTAGATTTAAATAGACACAAGAAAAGTGTGTACCAATGAAGCTCCAAAGAGAGATATTATAAACAGGCAGGTCACTATTCCATACTTTGGGACCAGTAATCATGTCACAGAGTGACAAATATCTGAAAGACCCCAAACTGGTAGCCAAAACTTTGATGTATGTAACAAATAACAAATACTCATGTACACTATAGATGCTAGCACACTCCTCAATTGTGCACACCCCGACGTGCGTTTCGTCATAGCTGCTTTCATCAGGGGGTGTTTTCTATTTAATGTTTACTTCTTTGGTCCATAATATTGTTACATTGGTCCGCTACTGGGTTGAGATATAAGATTTTTTGATACATTATACACCCACTTATTCTCTTGCCGTTTTTACTATTTAAATATATAAGTATGATATTTTACACTGAAACTTGGTTTTGACATTACCTAATAGGCCATCATATCTAGCATATTTCAAGACTATTTATTGGCCTTCGATTTCAATATCAATCATTGGAACCCTGTGATCGGGTCTGGGTGGTGTAATGAGGTGAATGAGGGAGTTCGCTCCTTCTCTCAACAATCTGACCATCTGAATGCAATGTTTCCTATTGACCAAAACTTCTAGAGGGTTTAACATTTGCACTAACACAGACTTTTGTGGCAGGAGCTTGGCTGTCATTTAAGCTGAGCTCCTGTAGTGACCTCAATACTTGACACAGTTCATGCGCCCAACTAAAATTACCAGAACTACCCAATTCATTAATTTCCAGGAAGACCTTCCTGTACAGGAATTGCTGGTACATCTTAAATTGGGAACTGGTTAAAGTTGTGATATGACTTCATAAAAAACAACCAAATCATAGCTAGGTCACAAACAACTTTTGCACACTGCTTATATTGCGGAAGAGTAATAGTAAACCATATGTGCAGTGTTATGAAAAATCCAGTAAGATTTATGGATTTTTTGCAAAAGTCATGTAATGGTTGCATTTTGTCTTAAGGCACAATGAAATTATACTGACAATTATTAGATGCCACGTTGCATTACAAAATAGCAATCTTTATGTTACATGACCAAAGTGTAGCCATACTCTAATGATATGTTTGACTGATGTGTCTGTCAAATAATCAGATAAAATGAAAAGTTGCACCTTATGGTATAGAACGCACTTGTTTAATGATATCATGCACAGCATTTTGTACTTGATCATTCCTCAGAGTAAAGATGAAAGGATTGATAACTGGAATAATAAAACTCATCATAGCACTCACTACCTTATTGACCTCCAACGAGTGACCATGTCTTGGAGTGACATACATAAATATGCTACATGCATAAGCAATAATCATGATTGTGAAATGTGATGTACAAGTGGAGAAAGTTTTTTTCCGTCCAGTTACTGATGGAATGCGAAGCACAGTCATTAGAATGAAGGTATATGTGATCGTAACAAAGATCAAAGAACCTATAATCACTAATGAAAAAAGGCAAAAGTCAATCATCTGAAGTAGAATTGTGTCTGCACAAACCAGTTGAATCAATGGCACTGAATCACAGAAAAAGTGATTAATTATATTTGGGCCACAATAGGGCAATTGAGCTTTGAAAATTGATGGTATGCTAACAGATAGAAATCCACCTAACCAAGAAAGAGCTACTAAAAGACCACATCTAAATCTCCTCATAATTATGATGTAGTGAAGAGGATTACAAACTGCTATATACCGGTCATAAGACATCATAGCAATAAGTATCAAATCTGCAGTCCCCAGAACAAAAAAACAATAGCTTTGTACCATACAGCCTGCATATGAGATGCTCTTCCTTTTAGACAATAAGTGAATTAGAACTTTTGGTGTAATGATGCAAGAAAGGAACATTTCCATGAAGGCATAGTTGGCAAGGAAAAAATACATAGGAGTATGAAGTCGACTGCTTCTCCAAACTAGCAATATGATGAGACAATTCCCAAATATAGTGACAATGTACAGAAAAAGTAAAAAACAAAATAGCAGTATCTCAAATTCCAGCTTGTCTGGAAATCCCACTAAAATAAACTCCGATACCTGAGAATAGTTACTTTTCAAATTGAAATTTTGTTCATGCTTTCTTATTTCCAGGTCAGATGTTTCTGGTTGAACAAAATACATTCCCAAAGAGATAAGTGTGGAAATGTTTACTCTATTATTTACAAATTTTAATATATGGATGTGTGCCAAATGGCAAACTACACTTTAATGGTATGTGCACACGTTAAATACAGTGGGTACGGAAAGTATTCAGACCCCTTTAAATTTTTCACTCTTTGTTTCATTGCAGCCATTTGGTAAATTCTAAAAAGTTCATTTTTTTCTCATTAAGCGGTTTAGGACCGCCCACTGTACATAAACGTCGGCGCAGCCCGGGCTCTGTGCAGCGCCGACGTTTAAAAACGGTGGGTGGTCCTGCAGCGCTCAGGACCCCCAGGGTCCTGCTAGCGCTGCGGTACCGGTTCAGAGCGATAGCTCTGACATGTGGCATCATGGGGACCTGAATGGATCAGGTCCCCATGATGTTAACCTGTTCCTATCTTCTAGATGCCGCGATCCATAGCGATCGCGGCATTTAAAAGATAGTAACAGCTGGTGGTCGGCGATCGGGACCCCCCACATACCTCAGGAGCGGCGGGGATCCCGGTGCTGTGACCTCTGACATCATCGAGACCTGATTGGCTCAGGTCTCGATGATGTCAGCGTCACACCAGCCAATCAGAGAGATCACCAGGGAAGTTTGTTTTAGCAACAAACTTTCCCGGGCGATCTGCCTGATAAATACACTGTTTCTCCTCCGATCTCAGTGAGAGAGCAGAGGAGAAACAGTGTGACAAGAGCTGTGTCAGCCTTGCCACTGTGAAAGTAAAAAAAAAAAAATTAAAAAGAAAGTAAGAGTTAGGGTTAGTCAGTCCTGTCAGATCTATCAGTCAGTCAGTCCTGTCAGATCTATCAGTCAGTCAGTCCTGTCAGATCAGTCAGTCAGTCAGTCCTGTCAGATCAGTCAGTCAGTCAGTCCTGTCAGATCAGTCAGTCCTGTCAGATCTGTCAGTCAGTCAGTCAGTCCTGTCAGATCAGTCAGTCCTGTCAGATCAGTCCTGTCAGATCTGTCAGTCAGTCAGTCCTGTCAGATCAGTCAGTCAGTCCTGTCAGATCAGTCAGTCAGTCCTGTCAGATCAGTCAGTCCTGTCAGGTCAGTCAGTCCTGTCAGATCAGTCCGTCCTGTCAGGTCAGTCAGTCCTGTCAGATCAGTCCGGTCAGTCCAGTCCGGTCAGTCCAGTCCGGTCAGTCCCGTCCGGTCAGTCCCGTCCGGTCAGTCCAGTCAAAAAATCTAAAAATAAAATGGCCCGTCAGACTTATACTGCAGAAGAGGTGTATGCCCTGCTGTGTTCTGACACTGATGACAGCGCAATCTCAGATGGAGATGTGGATTTTGAGGGCTTTAGTAGCGGCGACACTGAGAGCTCAGAAATGAGCAGTGATTCTGTTCCATCCTCAAGCCCAAGGACCAGTACAGCAATAGGTGCAAATAGCGCTACTGGAGAAACGTCTCCAAATCAGGGAACACTGCCCAGTACAAGCGCTGTCCCTGCTACTAGTGAATTGGCGCACCCCAGTGTACAAGGGGCTTTGCCACATGATCTAGCATTTCCCAGATGGGAGGCTTCGGATTCGGCTGCTCCATTCAGCCCTGATTTCAACGCCACTCCTGGTATAAATGTGGAGGTGGAAGATTTTGGACCAATTCATTTTTTTAATTTGTTTTTTACAGACAGCTTGCTAGAGCATATTGTCGTGCAAACAAATTTATATGCATCCCAATTCATAAGCCAGAATCCCGATCTTACTATGCTAGGGCAAATTTATGGACACCAACTAATGTCCCGGAAATAAAAAATTTTTTAGGACTTACATTTGCCATGGGGCTTGTTAAAAAACCGAGCATTCGATCCTACTGGTCCAACCACCCTGTTCAAGCCACCCCTATGTTTTCAGTCATTCTGCCTAGGACCCGTTATGAAATGCTCATGCGGTTTTGGCATTTTAATGACAATAGTCAATGCCTGCCCAGAAATGCCCCAGAACATGACAGGTTATATAAAATTAGACCCATCATTGAAAATTTGTCAGAAAAATTCTTAAGCCTCTACACCCCAACACAAAATATTTCTATAGATGAGTCCCTTGTAAAATTCAAAGGAAGACTGCACCTCAAGCAATTTATCCCATCTAAAAGGGCAAGGTTTGGAATAAAGATCTATAAAATGTGCGAAAGTTCAACCGGATACACATCCGCTTTCCGCATATATGAGGGGAAAGATAGCCAGCTAAACCCACCAGGATGCCTTACTTATCTGGGGACATCTGCAAAAATTGTTTGGGAGCTGATAAGTCCATTTTTTCAAAAAGGCTACAATCTATATGTGGACAATTATTACACCAGCATACCCCTATTTAAAAGTCTGGTTGAACATAACATCGGGGCTTGTGGGACCATCCGTAAAAACCGTCAGGGGTTTCCACAACCATTGGTCAACCAAAAGTTCCAAAAGGGGCAGTCAGGGGCTGTACGCAACGGAGAGCTGCTTGCCCTGAAATATAGGGATAAGAGGGATATTTTTGTCCTCAGCTCGATCCACACAGATGCTACAAGGGCCACTGTAGAACTAGGATCCACCACTCCGAAGCAAAAACCTGTGTCAGTCATTGACTACAACAAACACATGGGGGGTGTGGACCTTGCAGTCCAGGTTCTACAGCCATACCAGGTATCAAGAAAGTCCTATACCTGGTATAAAAAGTTGGTTATTTATTTGTTTCAGGTGGCCACATACAATTCTTTTGTGTTGTACAAAAAAGCAGGAAATTCAGATCCTTTTCTTGATTATCAAGAAAAGGTCATTGAAAATCTTGTCTTTCAAAGTGTTAGCCCCGCTCATCCATTAGAATCTGAGGATGTGAAAAGACTCACTGAGCGACATTTTATTGCACTTATTCCAGCAACGGAAACAAGAAGGAACCCCCAGAAAAGATGTCGTGTATGTACTAAGAGAGGAATGAGGCGTGATACCCGCTACTATTGCCCACAATGCCCATCATTGCCAGCCTTATGCGTCACTGACTGCTTTAAAATCTACCACACAGAACCACGTTTTTAAACTGTGAAAATGTATCCCAATTTGTCATTCAAACATTTGGTTCATTTAGTGAATGACATATTCGAGTAGAGCTCACTTAATTTCCAGGGGGGGTTCTCCAGAATCTAAACCTTCCATTGCGTGCTTGTTTCTGGAAATCATCCATCGAGTTAAAATGGTCACTAAACCCATAGATGAATTCCCAGAGGGGTGTCATTTCCAAAATGGGGTCACTTCAGGGGGGATTCTTTAGCTCTGGTACTCTGAAAAGTGCCAGAACAGCATAATCCCCCCTGAAGTGACCCCATTATGGAAATGACACCTCTGTGGGAATTCATCTATGGGTTTAGTGACCATTTACCTATCTACTTATTTTCCCACCACTAGATTAATTGATACAGAGGAGTAGATTGTAAAATTCGGTCACTTGTTGTGGGTTTCCTCTGTTTAGGCACCTTAGGGGCTCTCCAAATGCAACATGACGTCCGCTATCCATTCCAGTCAAATTTCCATTCCAAAAGTCAAATGGCGCTCCTTACCTTCCGAGCCATGCCGTGCGCCCAAACAGTGGCTTTGCACAACATATGGGGTATCAGCGTGCTCAGGAGAAATTGCATAACACATTTTGGGGTCCATTTTTTCTGGCTGCCCTTGTGAAAATTAAAAATTTGAGGCTAAAGTAGCAGTTTTGTGTTAAAAATGTGTTTTTTTATTTTCACCCTTCAACATTATAAAATTCTGTGAAGCCCCTGGGGGCTCAAGGTGCTCACCACACATCTAGATAAGTTCCTTGAGGGGTCTAGTTTCCAAAATGGGGTTACTTGTTGGGGGTTTCCTCTGTTTAGGCACCTCAGGGGCTCTCCAAATGCAACATGGCGTCCGCTATCGATTCCAGTCAAATTTCCATTCCAAAAGTCAAATGGCGCTCCTTACCTTCCGAGCTATGCCGTGCGCCCAAACAGTGGCTTTGCACCACATATGGGGTATCAGCGTGCTCAGGAGAAATTGCACAACACATTTTGGGGTCCATTTTTTCTGGCTGCCCTTGTGAAAATTAAAAATTTGAGGCTAAAGTAGCAGTTTTGTGTTAAAAATGTGTTTTTTTATTTTCACCCTTCAACATTATAAAATTGTGTGAAGCCCCTGGGGGTTCAAGGTGCTCACCACACATCTAGATAAGTTCCTTGAGGGGTCTAGTTTCCAAATTGGGTGACTTGTTGGGGGTTTCCTCTGTTTAGGCACCTCAGGGGCTCTCCAAATGCAACATGGCGTCCGCTATCGATTCCAGTCAAATTTCCATTCCAAAAGTCAAATGGCGCTCCTTACCTTCCGAGCTATGCCGTGCGCCCAAACAGTGGCTTTGCACCACATATGGGGTATCAGCGTGCTCAGGAGAAATTGCAAAACACATTTTGGGGTCCATTTTTTCTGGCTGCCCTTGTGAAAATTAAAAATTTGAGGCTAAAGTAGCAGTTTTGTGTTAAAAATGTGTTTTTTTATTTTCACCCTTCAACATTATAAAATTCTGTGAAGCCCCTGGGGGTTCAAGGTGCTCACCACACATCTAGATAAGTTCCTTGAGGGGTCTAGTTTCCAAAATGGGGTGACTTGTTGGGGGTTTCCTCTGTTTAGGCACCTCAGGGGCTCTCCAAATGCAACATGGCGTCCGCTATCGATTCCAGTCAAATTTCCATTCCAAAAGTCAAATGGCGCTCCTTACCTTCCGAGCCATGCCGTGCGCCCAAACAGTGGCTTTGCACCACATATGGGGTATCAGCGTGCTCAGGAGAAATTGCACAACATATTTTGGGGTCCATTTTTTCTGGCTGCCCTTGTGAAAATTAAAAATTTGAGGCTAAAGTAGCAGTTTTGTGAAAAAAAGTTAAATGTTCATTGTTTTCTTCCACATTCCAAAAATTCCTGTGAAGCACCTGAAGGGTTAATAAACTTCTTGAATGTGGTTTTGAGCACCTTGAGGGGTGCAGTTTTTAGAATGGTATCACTTTTGGGTATTTTCTGTCATAAAGGCTCCTCAAAGTCACTTCAAATAAGATGTGGTCCCTAAAAAAATGTTTTTGTAAATTTTGTTGTAAAAATGAGAAATCGCTGGTCAACTTTTAACCCTTATAGCTTCCTAACAGAAAAAAATGTTGGTTCCAAAATTGTGCTGATGTGAAGTAGACATGTGAGAAATGTTATTCATTAACTATTTTGTGTGATATATCTCTCTGATTAAAGGGCATGAAAATTCAAAGTTTGAAAATTGCAAAATTTTCAAAATTTTTGCCAAATTTCCGATTTTTTCACAAATAAACGCAAGTGGTATCGAAGAAATTTTACCACTATCATGAAGTACAATATGTCACAAAAAAACATTCTCAGAATCAGGGGGATCCGTTGAAGCATTCCAGAGTAATTACCTCATAAAGTGACAGGGGTCAGAGTTGAAAAAATTGGCCCGGTCATGAAGGCAAAAACAGGCTCTGGCGCGAAGTGGTTAAAGTACACTCTGCACCCCATCTTGACTGAAAAAAAACAGAAATGTAGAAATTTTTGCAAATTTATTAAAAAAGAAAAACTGAAATATCACATGGTCATAAGTATTCAGACCTTTTGCTCAGTATTGAGTAGAAGCACCCTTTTGAGCTAGTACAGCCATGAGTCTTCCTGGGAATGATGCAACGAGTTTTTCACACCTGGATTTGGGGATCCTCTTCCAATCTTTCTTGCAGATCCTCTCCAGTTCCGTCAGGTTGAATGGTGAACGTTGGTGGACAGCCATTTTCAGGTCTCTCCAGAGATGCTCAACTGTGTTTAGGTTAGGGCTATGGCTGGGCCAGTCAAGAATGGTCACAGAGTTGTTCTGAAGCCACTCCTTTGTTATTTTAGCTGTGTGCTTAGGGTCATTGTCTTGTTGGAAGATGAACATTCGGCCAAGTCTGAGGTCCAGAGCACTCTGGAAGAGGTTTTCATCCAGGATATCTCTGTACTTGGCTGCATTCATGTTTCCTTCAATTGCAACCAGTCATCCTATCCCTGCAGCTGAAAAACAGTCCCATAGCATGATGCTGTTACCACCATGTTTCACTGTTGGGATTGTATTGGGCAGGTGATGAGCAGTGCCTGATTTTCTCCACACAAACCGCTTAGAATTATCACCAAAAAGTTCTATCTTCGTCTCATCAGACCAGAGCATCTTATTTCTCATAGTCTGGGAGTCCTTCATGTGTTTTTGAGCAAACTCTATGTGGGCTTTCATATGTCTTGCACTGAGGAGATGCTTATGTTGGGACATTCTGCCATAAAGGCCCGACTGGTGGAGGGCTGCAGTGATAGTTGATTTTGTGGAACTTTCTCCCATCTCCCTACTGCATCTCTGGAGCTCAGCCACAGTGATCTTGGGGTTCTTCTTTACCTCTCTCACCAAGGCTCTTCTCCCACGATTGCTCAGTTTGGCTGGACTGCCAGGTCTAGGAAGATTTCTGGTCGTCCCAATCATCATTTTTTTAGAACCTTGGCCAGATCTGTGCCTTGCCACAATTCTGTCTCTGAGCTCCTTGGGCAGTTCCTTTGAGCTCATGATTCTCATTTGGTCTGACATGCACTGTGAGCTGTGAGGTCTTATATAGACAGGTGTGTGCCTTTCCAAATCAAGTCCAATCAGTTTAATTAAACACAGCTGGACTCCAATGAAGGAGTAGAACCATCTCAAAGAGGATCACAATGAAATGGACAGCATGTGACTTAAATATGAGTGTCTGAGCAAAGGGTCTGAATACTTATGACCATGTAATATTTCAGTTTTTCTTTTTTAATAAATTTGCAAAAATGTGTACGTTTCTGTTTTTTTCAGTCAAGATGGGGTGCAGAGTGTACTTTAATGAGAAAATAAAATTAACATTTTAGAATTTACCAAATGGCAGCTTTGAAAAAAGAGTGAAAAATGTAAAGGGATCTGAATACTTTCCATACCCACTGTATTTGGTGCAGAAATTTCTGCACCAT
Organism: Phyllobates terribilis; assembly: GCF_046119375.1. Classification (NCBI taxonomy): domain Eukaryota; kingdom Metazoa; phylum Chordata; class Amphibia; order Anura; family Dendrobatidae; genus Phyllobates; species Phyllobates terribilis. The sequence continues at coordinate 257,676,090 of NW_027362761.1, forward strand.
TTTTGCCTCTATTGGAAGGAAAAATGCAGTGTAAAATATACACATTTTTTTACATGCATTTTTGGTGCAGATTTTCGCCCACCCATTAATATGGGTGAAATCTGCAGCAAAAATGCTGAAAGAATTAACATGCTAAATATTTAAAGGGAACCTCTCAGCAGGATTGTACTAAGTAAACTACAGGCAGTGTCAGGTTGGAGTCGTTATACTGATTAAAATGATACCTGGGTTGATGAAATCCGTCTTGCGGCTGTTCCTTAATCTTTATTTGCAGTTTGGAGTTAATTAGATTCTCGTGCTCTGGGGTAGCCTGTGGGCAGGGCATTCATTGGTGCTCTGTTTTCATATTCATCATTGTGGCTTAAATGACAGGTCACTGATCCTTCAGTGTCCTGTCTCCTAATTTAAATACTGCTCTTGCACAGTTTATATTGTGATATTTGAATTTTCTTTTTAACTGTAGCTAAATGGCGCTGGTGCCCGTGCATGCACAGTAGCAGCTATCGTTTGCCAATAGATGCTACTGTGCACACGCTGTGGCCATTTTGCTGGAGCTAAAACATTTTTTTGCTCCACCAAAATGGCACAATTTGTTTCAAAGACAACAATATGAAGTGCACAAGAGCAGTCTTTAAAATAGGAGGCAGGTCACTGAAAGATCAGTGAGCTGTCATTTAAGCCACAATGATGAATATGAGAACAGAGCACCAAAGAAAGACCTGCCAACAGGCCGCCCTGGAGAAGAGAATCTAATTAACTCCAAACTGCAAATAAAGATTACACAAGAACCACAGGGTGGATTTCATCAACTCAGGTATCATTTTAATCAGTGTAACGGCACCAACCTGACAGTGTATGTAGTTTACTTATCACAATCATGCTGATAGGTTCGCTTTAAATCTCCAAATCTGCAAGTCAAAAATAAGCAATGTGGGCATGAAGCTTCAGGATTCTCATTCATTTTGCTGCCATAAGGAAACCCTTCAGGTTTTGTGACAAAACTGCACAGAAGAAAATGTGACAAAATGCAACAAAAACGCAACATGTCCACACAGCCTAGGTAACATAGCCCTACTAATTTACTACATTGATCAGATTTATTTAGCAGTGTACTCCATTGCCTTACAGTAGGACTTGTCTGATGACACAAATTCTGAAAACATCATTTTTTATTTACAAACCTACAATGCAGACTAGCTACTAGTCAGTGGATATAACTCTCCCCAAATTAATTGCAATTCCCATATAATAAATGCATACACCACTCTTGTTTAAAACAAGTTCACTTTAGTAATGCACAAATGCAACACAGACAATAATATACTAGACACACAGATAAATATAGAATGTGGTACCTGAAAACAGAATGATGCTTACCCACCTTTACCCTTGAAGGGTAAGCATCATTCTGTGGCACGGTAGCTCATGTTATGCTGTCTTTTTGGGATAGAAAAGCATCATTCTGTGGTCAGATGCTGGATTTAGTACTGACTTTTGTGGCGTATATGCATCATTCTGAGGCCATCTACCTCGTACTATGCTATCCATCAGAGAGTGGGCTGACATTTTGTGTGGCCACACGGGCTTCCCCATGAAGGCCTGCAGCTATGACATCTTATGGATTATCATACCTTGTACAGTGGCGGGAGTCAGTATCTGAGCCATCATAGATCATCGATTTCCAGTAGAGTACAGTTTGTACTGCCGAGTCATTTTGCATCTCCAGAATCACTGAGTAAGTCTTCCTCTTCTGTAGTGTGTAAGCTCTTATGGTCAGCAGGTCCTCTCTCTCTATTTCGCCTCTACAGTGGGGTTTTCTCTCTTCGTCTCTCTCTCATGAAAAGTGTAAGCTCTAATGGTATGCGGGGACCTCTCTTTCTCTCTCCTGTAAAGTGTAAGCTCTTGTGCTTAGAGGGGACTTCTCTTTCTCTCTCTCTCTCTCTCTCTCTCTCTCCCTCTCTATCTCCTTTAAAGTATTAGCTCTTATAGTCAGTTGGGTCCTCTCTCTGCTGTAAAGTGTAAGCTTTTATGTTTAGCAGGGTCCTCTCTCTCTGTCCTGTAAAGTGTAAGCTCTTATGATCAGTTGGGTCCTCTCTGTTTTGTAAACTGTAAGCTTTTATGGTTAGCAGAGTCCTCTCTCTGTCCTGTAAAGTATAAGCTCTTATGGTCAGTGGGGTCCTCTCTCGCGCTATCTTTTTTTTCTGCTCGACAATAGTTCAGAGACACAAAACATGTTTTGTTTAATCCAAAAACGTCTATTTATGGACAAAGGGAAGTAATATCTGAATGCCATGCTACAGTATATATATAATTCAAATTTTAAAGAATTATTCTTTTCCACAGAAAACCAATGTAAAAATGTAAGAAACAATGTAACTATGTAAAAAAAATTTGCTAACACACAACATAAAGTGTGAAAATTCTCCTAATTAAAAGAAAGTAATCTTCAGAAGAATTTTTTTAAAATGCAAACCATTGAAAATATAATACATAACTGTCAGCAACATGAGACATTGTAACTGTACAGTGAAAACCTGGATTATCAGAAAGACTATTTATGTACTTTATAAATGGCTTTATATATGGCTGTGTAATAGCTAATTCCTTAAGGTGATAAGTCTCTGAAGCCAACATATTGTTACCTACTGATAATATCAGAATAATATTGTTGTCTAACTTAGATGCATTTCATAAGTAAAGTCATCATAATGGATAAAAAGAGCACAAAACATGCTAAGTACAATTTCCACTCCAGCCGACTCTCTATTTATCTATCTATCTATCTATCTATCTATCTATCTATCTATCTATCTATCTATCTATCTATCTATCTATCTAATCCAAAGATTCAGCACCTACTGGTAGAAACCTGGAGTATTGCATCATAGTCAGATACCCCATTTATATATACAGTATAGGCCAAAAGTTTGGACACACCTCATTTAAAGATTTTTCTTTATTTTCATGACTATGAAAATTGTACATTCACACTGAAGGCATCAAAACTATGAATTAACACATGTGGAATTATATACTTAACAAAAAAGTGTGAAACAACTGAAAATATGTCTTATATTCTAGGTTCTTCAAAGTAGCCACCTTTTGCTTTGATGACTGCTTTGCACACTCTTGGCATTGTCTTGATGAGCTTCAAGAGGTAGTCATCGGAAATGGTTTTCACTTCACAGGTGTGCCCTGTCAGGTTTAATAAGTGGGATTTCTTGCCTTATAAATGGGGTTGGGACCATCAGTTGTGTTGTGCTGAAGTCTGGTGGATACACAGCTGATAGTCCTACTGAATAGACTGTTGACTGCTTTTTTCTTGCCATAATACAAATTCTAAGTAAAGAAAAACAAGTGGTTTCCTAGCAGCTATTTTACCATGAAGGCCTGCTGCACAAAGTCTCCTCTTAACAGTTGTTGTAGAGATGTGTCTGCTGCTTGAACTCTGTGTGGCATTGACCTGGTCTCTAATCTGAGCTGCTGTTAACCTGCGATTTCTGAGGCTGGTGATTCGGATAAACTTATCCTCAGAAACAGAGGTGACTCTTGGTCTTCCTTTCCTGGGGCGGTCCTCATGTGAGCCAGTTTCTTTGTAGCGCTTGATGGTTTTTGCAACTGCACTTGGGGACACTTTCAAAGTTTTCCCAATTTTTCACACTGACTGACCTTCATTTCTTAAAGTAATGATGGCCACTCGTTTTTCTTCACTTAGCTGCTTTTTTCTTGCCATAATACAAATTCTAACAGTCTATTCAGTAGGACTATCAGCTAAGTATCCACCTGACTTCTGCACAACACAACTAATGGTCCCTACTCCATTTATAAGGCAAGAAATCCCACTTATTAAACCTGACAGGGCACACCTGTGAAGTGAAAACCATTTCCGGTGACTACCTCTTGAAGCTCATCAAGAGAATGCCAAGAGTGTGCAAAGCAGTCATCAAAGCAAAAGGTGGCTACTTTGAAGAACCTAGAATATAAGACATATTTTCAGTTGTTTCACACTTTTTTGTTAAGTATATAATTCAATATGTGTTAATTCATAGTTTTGATGCCTTCAGTGTGAATGTACAATTTTCATAGTCATGAAAATACAGAAAAATCTTTAAAGGAGAAGGTGTGTCCAAACTTTTGGTCTGTACTGTATATATACATGTTTTTTTGCACACTTGTTTGTTGTAGTACTACAATATTAGACCCTTATACACCACCCATATGTAGCGGCCTATTGCAGGTGCTCACTTTTGGACTCAAAACTAACAAGATGTTTTTGTCCCGTTTATATTTTGGAAGGTACTGACGTGAAAATTTTTTTAAAATCTTTTATATACGGACACAGTTTATGTCATCAATACTAGTGATGAGCGAATATGTTCGAGATTCGATCTCCAAACTTAAGTTCGACATGAATGTGGCACATTCGGATTCGTGATCGGAAAGGCGAGCAAAATTAGTTAAATTCGGTAAAATTGGTAACGTTCCATCGTTATGTGATTGCGTGGCAACTACAGCGTTTTTTACAGTTTTGCTAGCATAGTGCTTATGTATAATGAGCGGGGAGACGTGGCAGATGAGTCGAGGAGCTGATGATAGCTCAGAACAGGTCAGATCAGCGGGGCGCTGTTTTTTTTTTCCTGTAGGCGGTAACTTTAAGTCAGGAAAGCGCAGCTAGCCAATCAGAGCGCAGGAAGCATCCACAGTGTCCTAGACACAAGGGCTTCTGCAATTGGCTACTAAAATCACATGTCCTCTCTATATAAAAACTGGCCATGTTCCCTCAGCGCCATTTTATGCATGTCACTGCTGGAAACAGACGCTGCTCCTGTACCCAGCTCCTGTGTAATGAGAGATATTAGCTAGATAGATGGGCACATCAGTGGAAGTCAGATAGTGTAAATAAGTCCTGTGCTGTGTACTTGTTCAATCGACCTTGCAGCCTTTTTTTTGTTTTTGTGCAATTACTGAGATTCTGATTGAAAGAGCAGGGCCTATGGCATAGAACAGTGTTGTGCACCGGTTGTACTGTCTGTGCTCCATGTAGACCTTCAATCTATTTTTGCACTTGCTATTGTGATTAAGCAAGCAAGCAAGCCCTTGTAGGCCACTTTTTGATTTTGTGGGGTTGAAATTCAGCTATCTGCAGAGCTTGTCAGCGCAGAGCTTCTGAGTGTAGAGCACATAAAACTTTTTTTTTCATTTGCTAATGTGATAGTGCAAGCTGTGTTAGCCCAGTTTGTCATTTTTTTGTGGGAGAAATTCAGCTGTTTTCAGAGTAAAAAAATAGTTTTTTTCTGTTGCTAGCCACAGTCCACCGAAGATTTTTTGGTGTCACAAACATGATACACTTTGCTAAAAGCCGCATAAATTCAGCTGTATGCAGAGCTTATGCAGAGTAAATAAATCTATATTTTACTGTGACTAACGTGATACAGCAGGATAGATCTGAGTTTGAAATATCCTGGAGCCTATCTTCTATGTTATACAAGCCTCATCCACAGTCAAAAAAATACTTTCTTCGATTCCTAACGTTATACTGCAGGGGATATCTCAGTTTGAATTAGTTTGGCGAATATCCCATATGTTATACAGGCCTCATCCACAATAAAAAAATACTTTCTTCTGTTACTAATGTCATACACTAGGGGACATCTCAGGGTGCCAAGTGGGTGGTTCATTGCAATCGAGGGGGGTTGGCGATACCAGAAAAACTGTTAGTGAAGGCGTTAGTAAAGGCGAGGAACAAATGGAAGAGAAAGAGGTGATGGGCGAGCCACAGTCAGAACATGAAAAGGATAATCATCCCCTTTCTGTTCGTGTTTGGTGGGAGGGGACGGAGGAAAGAAGCATCAGAATTACCCAGCCACCTACACAGCATGGGCTTGAACCTCAGGAAAGAGGCCGACATATGAGTGCGTTCTTGCTGCACTATCTGCAACATGATCCCCGTATAGTTATGATTCAAAATAGTGCTGACGCCTGGGTTGCCACTCTGTTAGATCCACGTTATAAGAGTAAATTTTGCCAGATGCGTCCCACCCTGGAAAGGGACCCGCAAATGCTGGAGTTTCGAAACACGCTTTTACACAACCTTAAGATAGTTTTTCCCAAGCCAGCAGTGAGGCACACAGAGTTCATCTCAGCTCTACACTTCCAACCTCCGGCACGTCAATTCGTCAACGCCAAAATATTAGTAGCAGCAGTAGTGTAAGTGGCAGAAGCAATTTCTTTGAGTCCTTTCACACATTTATTTAGACCAGCTCGTGCACCTGCACAACAGAGTACAAGTCTGACATGTGGTGAACCACTGGAGAGGATGGTGCACTCCTGATTGAGTCTCCATCTACTGGGTTGACTTTAGGGGAAGATGTGTCATACCTAATTTTATAATTTCTACTGTACTGAAATTGATGCCACTTTGCTGGTGTTTGCCACTAATTTTTGGAAATGTGAAGAATCCTGATTAGGTCTCCATCTATTGGGTTTGGCTGTAGTGGAAGAGGTTTCTGTCTCCATTAAACTACTTCTACTCTGGTGAAATTGATGACACTTTGGTGGTGTCAGGTCCTAATTTAGGTAAATGTAAACACTTCTGATTAAGTCTCCATCTACTGGGTGGGCTTTAGGGGAAGACATGTCGTTCTTAATTCTACAATTTCTACTGTAGTGAAATTGATGCTACTTTTCTGTTCTCTGCCACTAATGTTTAGAAATGTGGGGAATTCTGAATGCGTCTCCATCTATTGGGTTTGGCTGTAGTGTAAGAGGTTTCTGTCTCCGTTAGGCTGAGTGAGAGCCCGTCAGCTGTAACAGAAGCTGACATGCCTGCTGTGTTTGTTTCACTGAGCACACCACATGTTTCTCAATCCACCATAACATCTCCACCTGCACCTCACTCACTATCTAGCAGTTTGTCCTTTTCACCGTACTCCGCCCTTTCTTAGCACTGCAGCCAGCTCTCTGTCCCTCAGTTGTGGTCACGTAAAAGATTGTTTACTCTTAAACATGACAAAGCTAAGAGGTTGAACTCCACCATCTCCAATCTGTAGGCCACGGAAATGGTGGTCTTAGGCCCTAATTTTTTTAAATGTGAACAGTTCTGATTGTGTCTCCATCTGCTGGGTTGGCTGTAGTGGAAGCAGTGTCGATCCCCATTCTACTACTTAAACTCTAGTGAAATTGATGCCACTTTGGTGGTGTTAGGCCCTAATTTCGGGAAATGTAAACACTTCTGATTGAGTCTCCATCTACTGGGTTGGCTTTAGTGGAAGAGATGTCGTTCCTAATTCTACAATTTCTACTGTAGTGAAATTGATGCCACTTTGCTGGTGTCTGCCATTAATTTTTGGAAATGTGGGGAATCCTGACTGGGTCTCCATTTATTGGGTTGGCTGTAGTGGAAGCGGTGTTGGTCCCCATTAAACTACTTCTACTCTGGTGAAATTGATGCCACTTTGCTAGTGTCTGACACTAATTTTTGGAAATGTGGAGAATCCTGATTGGGGCTCTATCTATTGGGTTGACTGTTGTTAAGGGGACGGTTGCAACAACTTTATTAAAATGGAAAGCAACCGAACCCGGGGTCCGCAATGCAGCCTAGAAGACTGCAGCTGAACACCCACAGGGATAGAATGTAAAACAACCAACTTAAAGTATAGATCCCTCCAGTGTTACTACACACCGGGATGGGAAAGGATTCACACTATCTCCGTTAACTGCACGGGAGATGTGCGACAAATAACGTAGCCGTAGCTCTGTTGACTGCACAGAGACTACGCCGCAGGTGCTAGGAAGTGTGTGTGACTCACGCCGGAGTGTACATGCTCCCAGCCGGTGTGTGACCGGCCTGCGGAGTAACTCCCCAAGTGGCTAACAGGCGGTGCCAGGGATATGGAACCCACAGTCTGCTCGGGGTGTATAGCAACCCCCTTGCTGGAGCCAGACTGCCAAACAGGAACTACCTGCTTAAGCACATCTAAGCCTGCCTAAGCGACCTGTGCTAATCAGCCGAGCGAACTCTGGCATCGGCAGGTCACGGAGAGAGTAGCTAGGGAGCATGTGGAGTCTGCCTAAGCCACCTGTGCTAATCAGCCGAGCGAACTCTGGCATCGGCAGGTCACGGAGAGAGCAGCTAGGGAGCACGTGGAGCCCAAACAGACAAGCATCCACACAAGAACACAACCTAAACGGAATGATCAGAGCGCACTGCTATGCTTGTGGTCGGGCTATTTAAAGGCTAAGCCCTGCCCACAGTCACATTATTGGTCGCACTACTGATGACATCACCCGCGGCCAATCAGACGATACCGGGTCACCGAATCAGCTGATACCAAACCACCAATCATGGTCCGCCATGTCACAGGCATGCTCAGTGCAGTGCACTCTGGACTTTGGCTGTAGCAGCCCTGATCCCCTCCGCAACCTATGCTTAACACTACTAGGAACAAAGACCCAAGAGACAGCTTGTACATCTCGTGCCCTAGCTAGGCTGAGCAGCATCTGCCCCAGTTGGACCAGAATGGGAGACCACAGAATCCACTGATGATTCTGACCCAATTTCAGATCCAGCCAACACCTAACATTATCCCCCCTTCTAACATCCCCTTCCACTTGACGCTCATATTCCTCAATGAGCAGAGGAGCATGAATGTGGTCCACAGGTTCCCAGGAGCGATCCTCAGATCCATGACCCCTCCAGTGTACCAGATAATATTTTTCCCACAAACCATCTTAAACCCCACAATCGCCTGTACCTCGAGATCATCACCCCTGGTGTCTGAAGCAGGTTGGGATTCAGAGAATTTTGTCAGGCAAACGAGCTTAAGGAGCGACACAAGAAAAGTGTCGTGAATCTTCAGGTGTTGTAGTAACTGTAAACGGTACACTACGGGGTTTACTTGGGCCAAAATTTGAAAAGGGCCAATAAAACGGGTGGCAAACTTAGCAGATTCCCCGTGTCCTCTGATATTGCGAGCTGCGAGCCACACCCTGTCGCCCGGAGAGAATACGGGGGCTGGACGGCGATGAGTGTCAGCCGACTCTGTCAACCGATTCTTGGAAGCCAATATAGTATCCTGGGTATGGTCCCAAACCTCCCGCGCCTCCAGAGCCCAATCTCTGACCCCAGGTTCCACAGAGGAAGCTGGCATAGGAACCGGGACGTGCGGATGTTGGCCATTATTCAGAAGAAACGGAGTCTGACCTGTGGAGTCCGCCACTGCATTGTTTAGAGCAAACTCTGCCCAAGGAAGCAATATCGCCCAATCATTATGATTGGCAAAAACGAAATGGCGCAAGTACAGTACAGACCAAAAGTTTGGATACACCTTCTCATTTAAAGATTTTTCTGTATTTTCATGAGTATGAAAATTGTACACTCACACTGAAGGCATCAAAACTATGAATTAACACATGTGGAATTATATACTTAACAAAAAAAGTGTGAAACAACTGAAAATATGTCTTACGTTCTAGGTTCTTCAAAGTAGCCACCTTTTGCTTTGATGACTGCTTTGCACACTCTTGGTATTCTCTTGATGTGCTTCAAGAGGTAGTCACCAGAAATGGTCTTCCAACAATCTTGAAGGAGTTCCCAGAGATGCTTAGCACTTGCTGGCCCTTTTGCCTTCACTCTGCGGTCCAGCTCACCCCAAACCATCTCGATTGGGTTCAGGTCTGGTGACTGTGGAGGCCAGGTCACCTGGCCTAGCACCCCATCACTCTCCTTCTTGGTCAAATAGCCCTTACACAGCCTGGAGGTGTGTTTGGGGTCATTGTCCTGTTGAAAAATAAATGATGGTCCAACTAAACGCAAACCGGATGGAATAGCATGCCGCTGCAAGATGCTGTGGTAGCCATTCTGGTTTAGTATACCTTCAATTTTGAATAAATCCCCAACAGTGTCACCAGCAAAGCACCCCCACACCATCACACCTCCTCCTCCATGCTTCACGGTGGGAACCAGGCATGTAGAGTCCATCCGTTCACCTTTTCTGCATCGCACAAAAACACGGTGGTTGGAACCAAAGATCTCAAATTTGGACTCAACAGACCAAAGCACAGATTTCCCCTGGTCTAATGTCTATTCCTTGTGTTTTTTGCCCAAACAAGTCTCTTCTGCTTGTTGCCTGTCCTTAGCAATGGTTTCCTAGCAGCTATTTTACCATGAAGGCCAACTGCACAAAGTCTCCTCTGAACAGTTGTTGTAGAGATGTGTCTGCTGCTAGAACTCTGTGGGGCATTGACCTGGTCTCTAATCTGAGCTGCTGTTAACCTGTGATTTCTGAGGCTGGTGACTCGGATAAACTTATCCTCAGAAACAGAGGTGACTCTTGGTCTTCCTTTCCTGGGGCGGTCCTCATGTGAGCCAGTTTCTTTGTAGCGCTTGATGGTTTTTGCAACTGCACTTGGGGACACTTTCAAAGTTTTCCCAATTTTTCGCACTGATTGACCTTCATTTCTTAAAGTAATGATGGCCACATGTTTTTCTTTACTTAGCTGCTTTTTTCTTGCCGTAATACAAATTCTAACAGTCTATTCAGTAGGACTATCAGCTAAGTATCCACCTGACTTCTGCACAACACAACTGATGGTCCCAACCCCATTTATAAGGCAAGAAATGCCACTTATTAAACCTGACAGGGCACACCTGTGAAGTGAAAACCATTTCCGGTGACTACCTCATCAAAGCAAAAGGTGGCTTTGAAGAACCTAGAATATAAGACATATTTTCAGTAGTTTCACACTTTTTTGTTAAGTATATAATTCCACATGTGTTAATTCATAGTTTTGATGCTTTCAGTGTGAATGTACAATTTTCAAAGTCATGAAAATACAGAAAAATCTTTAAATGAGAAGGTGTGTCCAAACTTTTGGTCAGTACTGCATGTCACAAGCGTCTGGTTAGTGCGTTCCACCAGACCATTGGTCTCCGAGTGATAGGCCGCAGAAAGATTCAGTTCAATGCTAAGAAAATTACACAATTCTCTCCCGAACCGGGAGGTAAACTGTAGACCCCGATCACAGACAATCCTATAAGTCATTCCGTGGAGATGGAAAACGTGACGAATGAACAGTGATGCCAGAACCCAGGAAGAAGGAACCCTAGGAAGAGGAACCAGGTGAACCATCTTAGAAAAATGGTCAGAAACCACCCATATTGTCGTGTTTCCCCAGAACTTAGTTAACTCGACAACGAAATCCATCCCAACCAGCTCCCAAGGTCTATCCGCCACGGGTAACAGATGAAGAAGACCAGCCGGCCTCTGACCGGACGGTTTATTTCTCGCACAGGAAACACACGCTTGAACATATTCCTTAACATCCTGGGGCAACTGAGGCCACCAATACGACCGTTGGAGAAACTCCGTGGTACGTTTGACCCCAAAATGACCTCCGATCTTAGAGGCATGTGCCCAGGAGAGCACCTCATTTTGTAGATTAGGAGAAACGAACGTCCTCCCAGGAGGAACCTGATTTAGGGACACTGAAGCCACCGTCCGCATACTCTCCAGAGGAACGATAAGCCTGGGCTCGTCCTCGTCCTCAGCCGTATCCATAGATCGGGACAAAGCATCCGCCCAAGGGTTCTTCTCCCCTTTTAGAAAGTGAATGGAAAAATTGAATTGGGAAAAGAAAAGGGACCACCAGGCCTGCCTCGAGTTAAGACGCTGCGCCGTCTGTAGGTACGAGAGATTCTTATGATCGGAATATACCACAAAAGGGTGTTTAGCTCCCTCCAAGAGGTACCTCCACTCCGAAAAAGCCATCTTAATAGCAAGTAATTCTTTGTTCCCAATCGTGTAATTCCTCTCTGCTGGAGAGAAGGTCTTGGAGAAGAAAAAACATGGTCTTCTCTGACCCTGTTTGTTCTTTTGAGAGAGAACCACTCCTGCTCCTACAGAGGAAGCGTCAACCTCCAGGAAGAATGATCTGTCGACATCCAGGCGATGAGAATGGGAGCTCTAGAAAAATAGGATTTAATCTCCTGGAACGCCTCGGATGGCTCCTTAGACCAATTCTTGGGATTGGCACCCTTCCTGGTTAAAGCGGACAAAGGAGCCACCTGTGTTGAAAAAAGTTGTATGAACTGCCGGTAGTAGTTGACAAACCCCATGAAGCGTTGCACCGCCTTAAGGGAATGGGGCTTCTGCCAGTTCTGTACCGCCACCAACTTTTGTGGGTCCATGGCCAATCCCTTACTGGATACGATGTTGTGACGCCCAGCTGCGCTTGGTATCAGAGATCCTAGAAGAGTGCATTGATGGATTCCTCCACAAGAGGCCCCCATAAACATTCACACTTCTCCACCTTCCACCTCAGACCAGCAGAGGGAGGCCGTTAGGGACATAAATAGGGAAGGTGGAGCTAGGCAGTTCAGTCTGGTTCAGCAGTTTCTCTGAGAATAGTTACCTCAGAGGACAGAGCCTGTTCCAGCTCCTGCAGTTGCTAGCCTGCAGTGGAGCTCATCCAGACTAAGTCTCAGGTGTAGCTCAGAATAGTGAGCTTAAGGTGTTCAGGCGCCATAAGATCGGTGAAGCGCGGCAAGCTGCCGTTAGTGTGAGTAGCCTAGTGAGGGCCCGAGCATGGCCGAAGGTGAGTGGAAAGTAGCAGTGGGGGCAGAGGAGCTTACCCAGCTCACCCGAAACATATACCAGACACCGGGTCCGAGCTTACCGGGATCTCTACGACCCAGTAAGGTATAACCGGAATCCCTGGAGAACTACAGGTCCCAGGTTCACCAGAGAGCTGATACGTAACAGAGCCAGGAGACACATAGGCCCCGTAAGCTGGGAGCGTGCACTCCAAGAGAAGGCCCTACCACAACGTCAGCCGGTGCAGGACAGAGATAAAGTTAGGCCTAGCTTCAGGCAGGTCAGAAACTTACTACGCAGAGGCAAGAAACAGGACGCCCTACACCCGCTCATTGGGGAGGATCCTGATATGCACCCTTCACCCTACAGTGCTCCGGGACGTGCCTGAATTTCCATCAGTAAAAGGCACTGAAGTGACTATTGTGTCTGTCCCTGTTCTTGCTCTGACCCGGCTGGGTCTCCCCCGTCCTGCATCCCCCTCTCCGTACGCTGCCCTGAGGCCCAGCTCCACCTGTGGGGAGCTATACCATCGAGCTGCCTTATCACCGGCCTCAGTGGACTGCCGGAGCGCTGGTGATTCTCACCAGAAACCACAGGTGGCGTCACGAACTTTCATAAACTTAACAAACAATCCCCTTTTCAAAGCTGACCCCAGTGTACGGGCCCGGGAGCCGACCACCGCGACATCCCCAAGGCCAGGCAAAGGCCTGGGTACCGAGTCATCCCCATCCCCTGGGCTTGTCATTTTCCCTGGCGTCACGAACAGGATCACGTGCCCGCTGCAATGATGGAGTGTTATGCCCGTTGCCACCGGGTACTGTGCACCTTTAATTAAAAAACTGTGTATGTTAAACTGTGGTGAAGATTGCCGCCATTGTTGGGCCGCCGAGCGAGAAGAAGGGCGTAACCGTGGGAAACTGAGGGGCGTACCTGCCAAAGCGCGCGAAGCCCCGGTCACGCCCCACGCCTCGACGTCAAACCAGGAAGCGCCAGGTAGGACGCAAGCGACGCAAGGTCCTGAAGACGACCGTCACCTGTGGAGCTGCGGCCTACCGGAAGAAAAGAAAAAAAGGTAGGCCACGGTTCGCTAGGGGGGCGCCAGAATGTCCGAGGAACAGCACGACGCCGGAATACCGGTTAACGGCCCTGATGTTCAACCTGCGCCCGACGCCAGGCAGGCCGAGGCGGCCGCTCCACCAGCAGCGCCTGTAACCCCTGTCATTCCCATAACTTTACCATACATTCCTGGAGCAAAGTGGCTCCCCCAGTACAACGGCAAACCAGATACCCTGTCTGGATTCAAACGGAAGATATGTGGCATCCTGGACATGTACTCTATGACAGGCAAGCAGAGGGCCGCTGTTGTATTGGGACAACTGACTGGTGCTGTGGAACGGGAAGTAGAAACATGGTCAGCCGCAGACCAGGAGTCAGTGTCCGCAATCTTTAAAAAGCTACAGAATGTTTTTGAGGATCATACTGAGGCGGACCTCCGGATGAGGTTCTACAACTGTTTTCAACAGCCGGAGGACAATGTTTGGGACTATGCCTGGCGTCTACAAGGGGCCCTGCGGGCTCTGAAACAGGTTAGTCCGACCAGCATCGAAAATAAAAACAAAATGCTGAAGGAACAGTTTGTCCGGGGACTGAGGTTTCCAGAGGAGAGCAGAACTGTGCGTTGGTGGTCCTTAGATCATCCAGATGCCACCTTTGACAATCTTAAGGACATGGCTATAAAAGGACTGTAGCCCCTGGAGACAAATGCCATCCAATGTTACCAGGGTGGGGCTACCCCAGTGTCTGCTACACCCACCTTTTCCCCAGTGGCTGCTGAAGCCAAGGTTCCAGCAACGTCCCCTAGAGAGCTGGACAGTCTGCGCTCTGAAGTGCGCCAGTTGAGCAAAACTCTGACCACTGTGCTGAGTGCTCTGCAGCTGCGGACGGAGCCCGAGGAAGGAGGGAAAATCCTGTTAGCCGATAGCCCTGAGGATGTCCCCTGGATGCGAAGGAGGAGGAGAACAACACCACCCTCTACGAGGATCAGTGACCAGCGCCGTCCACAGTAGGACCCTACCTGCTACCACTCTCAAGACCGGACACACCGCCCAGAATTGTCCTTTAAACGAGAAAACTCTGGGGCTGAGGCCCGACACCCAGGAGTAAACTCCCCAGGCCCATCAGACTGGTACAACAGGTTTGTCGGAGGAAGACCTTTCCTGTCAATTGTGCTGGATGGCATCCCGACGCATGCTCTGCTGGACACAGGATCTCAGGTAACCATAATGCCTGATGTCCTCTACAAGAGGTTCTGGTCCATGGATGACCTACGTCCGCCAGCTCCAAATCTTTCTGTTTATGCCTCAAACGGACTCCCCCTTAACCTAATCGGGGTTAAGAATGTGACTGTAAAGGTGGGGAGAGTGGAGCTGAAGGACCAGGGACTAATTGTAGTAGAGACTAATCCTGATGACACCAATCCGTATATGGTACTAGGCACTAATATTGTTGGTAACTGTTTGGGAGAAGTTGTGTTCTTGCTCCAACAGATAGCTGACACTGCCAGACCAGGACAGAGGAGGGCGCTGCAGAAGGAGATCCAAGTCCTGATGTACCAACAGCAAGTAAGGTTAACAGATGGTGAAATCGGTAATGTGCGGGTGATGGACCCCATACCCATTGTGATCCCCCCAATGAGTGAAATGCTTATCTGGTGTAGAGCTGCTATAGGTTTTAGAGGACAGAGCTACCAGGCGGTAGTAGAACCCCTTTGCTCCGAGCACAGACCCATGCTCTTAACCGCCAGAGGAGTGGTAGATGTACGCAATGGGAGGGTGCCCGTCCATCTCCTCAACTGTGGGGAAGATGAGGTCAGATTGCCACGTTATGCCACTGTTGCCAAATTACATGCTGTAAATAAAAACTGCATTCACAAAGCGTAGTCATTAACCTCACCAGACGAAGTGGAGGATGATGACCCTGCAACCCAGGTGGAGGATTGGTGTCAACTGCTCCATGTTGGGACAGACACCACTCCTGCCCATCAGAAACAGGGTGTACACCGGGTAGTTCAAGAATACGCGCAGGTGTTCAGTAAACATCCACTTGACTTCGGGAGGATTAAGGGGGTTCAACATCATATCCCCACAGGTGACCATTCACCCATCAAAGAACGTTACAGGCCTATACCACCAGCACACTACCAGAAGGCTAAGGAAATGTTGCACGACATGAGAAAGGCGGGGGTAATAAGGGATAGTTGTAGTCCCTGGGAAGCTCCCCTAGTGCTAGTTAGGAAAAAGGACGGGAGCATGAGAATGTGTGTAGATTACCGACAAGTAAATCGCATTACACATAAAGATGCATACCCTTTACCATGCATAGAGGAGTCCCTAGCTGCCTTAAAGTCTGCAAATTACTTTTCCACCCTTGACCTCACTAGTGGGTACTGACAAGTAGCTGTGGCTGAGGAGGATCGGGAGAAGACGGCCTTCACTACCCCGATGGGACTCTGCGAGTTCAACAGTATGCCGTTTGGACTCTGCAATGCCCCCGGAACGTTCCAGAGATTAATGGAGTGCTGCCTGGGACACCGCAACTTCGAGACTGTGTTACTATACCTGGATGATGTGATAGTGTACTCCAAAACGTATGAGGACCACTTGAAGCACCAGGCAGAGGTATTTGAGTCACTGTCCCGGAACGGGATAAACTTGAAGCCCTCAAAGTGCCACCTGCTCAAGAGAAAGGTACAGTACCTGGGGCACATTGTCAGTCCGGAAGGGGTAGCACCAGACCCGGAGAAGATCACTGCCATCCAGAAGTGGCCGGAGCCGAAGAACCTCAAAGAGGTGCGTCAGTTCTTGGGACTAGTAGGATACTACCGGAGGTTTGTAAAAGACTACACCAAGAAAGCAGCTCCTCTGCAAGACCTCCTGGTAGGACAGTCCCCCAAAGGCAGAAATTCCCCTTTCCACTGGGGTAAGGAGCAAGCCGAGTCGTTTCAGGAGATGAAGGAGATCCTGACGGGTGATGAGATCCTAGCTTACCCTGACTACAGCCAACCATTCCTGCTGTATACTGATGCCAGCAACGAAGGACTGGGAGCTGTCTTAAGTCAGAAGCAGAATGGCCAAGAGAAAGTGATCGCATACGCAAGCAGGAAGCTCCGCCCGACTGAGAGGAACCTAGAGAACTATAGCAGTTTCATGTTGGAGTTCCTGGCCTTGGTCTGGGCCATCACTGAAAGGTTCAAGCACTACCTAGCCTCCAGTAAGTTCACTGCCTTCACTGATAACAACCCCTTGACCCATCTTGAAACAGCTAAGCTAGGAGAACTGAAACAACGATGGATGGCTCGGCTGTCAAACTACCAATTTACAATTAAATTCCCGGGCGGGTAGCAAGAACGCCAACGCCCTGTCCAGGATGCCTCACCAGTCAGACACAGAAGAAGAAGTGGATGACCTGGAAGAGATTGAGCTACCTGCCTTTCACCAGAATGGGATGATCCACGAGCAACGAGCCTCCAGGAGGCAGTGTGGAAAGACGTTAAACCCCCTGCCTCACCACAGCTGGAAAGAGACCCAGGACAGTGACCCGGTTGTCAGCCGCATCAAGGAGCTGATAACCCAAGAAGGTTCCTCCCTGGAACAAGAAGCGTCTCCACAAGCAAAGCAGCTGTGGAACGAGAGAAGCCGGCTGTTTATCTACCGTGAGAAGCTGTGCCGGAGGTACGTCAATCCAAAAACCCATGAGATGGTATGGCAGATAGTGGTCCCCAAGACAGACATCCAAATGGTGCTGGAGGCCTACCACGATCAGGCGGGGCACTTTGGCTGGAAAAAGCTAGAGACCCTGCTGAAGTGTCGATTCTACTGGGTAGGAATGCGCAGCTCCATTGAGCGGTGGTGCCGGGACTGTGGACCCTGTGGCCTTAGAAGAAAAGACTACAGCAGCCAGAAGGCACCCCTGCAACCCATCAAGACGACTCGACCCCTGGAGATCGTGGCCCTGGACCATGTCAAGCTGTCCCCCAGCAGGTCAGGGTACTCTTATGCTCTGACCATGGTGGATCACTACTCACGTTTCCTGGTGGTCGTCCCCGTCAAAGACCTGACGGCAGAGACAGCAGCAAAGACGTTTCAAGCGTATTTCTGAAGACCCCATGGTTATCCTGAGCAGGTGCTGACGGACCAAGGCCCAGCATTTGAGGCTGAGTTGTTCAAGGAATTCTGCTATCTATACGGGTGTAAGAAGATAAGAACTACACCGTACCACCCACAAACCAATGGTCTCTGTGAGAAGATGAATAACATCATCATCGACCTGCTAAAGACCATACCACTTGAGGAGAGAAATCAGTGGCCAGACCTACTACCTGACCTAGTAGATCTGTACAATCACATACCAGTAAGTTCCACCAACTGTACTCCGGCATATCTCATGCGAGCAAGGCCAGGAAAGCTGCCCATGGACCTGGAGCTTGGTGTTGTAGAACCAGAAGCGGATGTGACCACTGAGGACTGGTACATGGCAAGACAGGAGCAGTACAGAAGAGTACAAGCCTGTGTCGAGGACAGTCTCACTAGGGTGAGAGAAAAGCAGGAGGCGAACTACAACAAAAATGCGCCCGGAGAACCCTTCACACCTGGTGAAGTAGTATTGAATAGGAAAAGACGAAATCACAAACTCGATGACCAGTGGGAGAGAGAACCCTACACTGTGTTGCAGTCAAGGTTTGATAATAAGAAGACCTGCTTAATCAGTCGAGATGGAGGAAGAACGTCTGCAACAGTGTCCAGGGACCACCTAAAGTTGTGTCCAGACTTACTGAAACCCCAAGAAGAAGTGTGACGCACCCCCTGGGCCATGTGCAAGGGATACCCGGAGCCGGATCTCGATGGGGGTAGTAGTCCTTGTGGCGGTGACCCGGTCCGTGCCCAGGGTGTCAAACTAAGTGGCAGTCTATGGCAGTAGATGTTAATTTGATCGACTACGCCACCCGTTGAGTGCGGCTTTGAAGCCGCCGCTGCAGAGCAGTCCGCTGAGGCCGGTGGTATATGTGCAGCAGTGATGGTATAACCCCCAACGGGAGGGGTATGGCCTCAGGGCAGCAGGTGTGGATGATGGGTGTAGTTATGTTGTAGAAAGGAGAGGCAGAGACGTGAGATGCAGTTTCAGGGGTTTTACTCACAAGTGTTCTCTCAGTCACTCTGGCCTTGAGTGACCACGCGAGCCGTGCTGCGTCCACCAGGTCCTGGACTCGGCTAACCCCCAGGCAGTTCTGGAGCATGGCCCTGAGCTCCCTTCTCCCTCTCTTTCTCCTGGCCGTTCCCACCAGGGATCCACCTTTGGCCGGCTCCCTCGGGTCTCTTAGTGGTCAAACCTCCTCTGGGCTCCCTGACCCTATGCTTGGTGTGCCTTTCTGGTGGATTTGGTGAGGGTCGTGGCAAATCTTGACCACGACCTCCGGTTCCTGGCTGAGGATAAGTGGCCTCCACCAGTTCGGGTTCCGGTACCCGTGTCCGCCAACCCTTCACCCTTTCTGGTCTGTTTCTGGGCTCTTGGGGATCCCTCTGTCTTTCTCTCTGGGTCCTTCTTACTCCTTTCTCTGCAGGCCTTGCTCTGGAGCTGGGCCCAGCCGGAGCCACAGCTCCCTGTCAGCCCTCCTGGCTGAACTCTTCTCCTCTTCTCCTCCTGCCTGATCTGAACCCTGATCTAAGATGGTGCCCACCTTATATACTCCCTCTATGTGTGAGCCCAGGTGACTAGCACCCAATGAGCTCCTAGCTTTACCCAGACTACTCCCCCTATCTGCCCCTACACTACTGGGATGTTCCACCCCCCTCCCACTCCAGCCAGGGACAGACGCTGTCGTACCTGCACATATACTGGTGGGAATACCGTTGTTCTGTCCCCCGGAAATGGGATGTATGTAGTGCATGCAGCCTACTGAGCTCAGTTCCACACTCCATCCTTACCCGGGAGTGGAATACCACACCTCTGGAGTGAGGTGCAATACCCCTGTAGCAGCCGAGTCCTCAGGGTGCTACAAGTGCCTCTCACTGTACCGGAGGAACCTGAAGCACCAGTAATACATACTGATTTGGGAGACTTCCCGGCAGATTGGCCTCAAATAGGAGGAGCAGTAATCATTCCAACACTCCACTTCTTCGAACAGCCAGAAAACCCTCCACAGCAAGTTGAACCTGTAAGTGCTGCAGAAGAGCCTAGTGCTGCAGAACATAGTAACATAGTAACATAGTTTGTAAAGCCGAATAAAGACTTGCGTCCATCAAGTTCGACCTGTTAGTTCTGTAATTGCTAAAGTTGATCCAGAGGAGGGCAAAAACCCCAAATGATTTGGCCAGTCTTCACCTGAGGAAAAATTCCCTCCCGACTCTGAAACCAGCAGTCAGAATAAATCCCTGAATCAACCTACTATTTTATTTTATTTTTAAGTATATGCTGAAATCTGCCTGGTATCTAGAAATGCATCCAGTCCCCGCTTGAACTGGTGTAGTGAATCCGACATTACCGTCTCCTCACTCAGTGAATTCCATATTCTCACTGCTCTTACCGTAAAGAACCCCTTCCTATGCTGGTGCTGAAACCTTTTCTCTTCCAGTCTTAGTGAATGCCCTCTTGTTACCGTAATATCCCTCCTTTTGAACAAATCCCGGGCAAGATCTCTATACTGTCCCCTAACATATTTGTACACATTTATTATGTCCCCCCTCAACCTTCTCTTTTCCAGGCTGAATAGTTCTAGTTTTGCCAACCTCTCTGGGTATTGCAGTCCCTCCATTCCCTTTATTAATTTTGTTGCCCTCCTTTGTACCTTTTCAAGCTCATTTATATCCTTTCTATATATTGGGGCCCATAACTGAGCACAGTATTCCAAGTGTGGTCTGACCAGTGCTTTGTACAGTGGAAGAACAATGTTCTCATCCTTTGCAGCTATACCTCTTCTGATACATCCCATTACCCTGTTTGCCCTTACAGCAGCGGCCTGACTTTGGGCACTCCAATTTAGTTTGCTATCAATCAAGATGCCCAAGTCCTTCTCCATCTCTGAATTCCCCAATGATTTCCCATTCAGTGAGTACTGGTGACTTCCATTTTTCCTTCCCATATGTATGACCTTACATTTCTCCTCGTTAAACCTCATTTGCCATTTAATGCTCCACCTACCCAGCTTATCCAAATCCCTCTGTAGGTCTGCACTGTCCTCTTTTGTATTAATTGTTTTACATAACTTTGTGTCATCTGCAAATATTGATATTTTACTATTTATCCCGTTGACTATGTCGTTAATAAAGATATTAAATAACATTGGGCCTAGTACAGACCCCTGTGGTACCCCACTAGTGACGCTTACCCAATCTGAGTATATTCCATTTATAACCACCCTCTGCCTTCTATCCTTTAACCAGTTAGCTACCCACTTGCAGACATTTTCCCCCAGCCCCATCATTCTCATTTTGTATACGAACCTATTATGTGGCACGCTATCGAACGCTTTTGAGAAGTCGAGATACACGACATCCACTGGTTCCCCCTGATCTACTCGAGAGCTAACCTCCTCGTAGAAGTCAATCAGGTTTGTTTGGCAGGAGCGATTCCTCATGAATCCATGTTGGTTTGGGATTAAAAGATTATTAGCATCAAGATGCTCCGTAATTGCCTCTTTAATGAAGCTTTCAAAAATTTTGCCCACAACGGACGTCAGACTCACCGGCCGATAGTTTCCGGCGTCACTTTTCGCTCCCTTTTTGAATATTGGCACTACATTCGCCTGTCGCCAATCAAGTGGCACAGACCCAGTCTCAACAGAGTCCTTAAATATAAGATATAACGGTCTGTCTATCACATTACTTAGTTCCCTTAGTACCCGTGGGTGTATGCCATCAGGTCCTGGTGATTTGTTTATTTTAATGTTACTGAGGCGCTTCTGTACCCCAGCTTGGGTTAGATTTGTCATACTTAGTGGAGGATTAAGTTTGTCACTTCTCATTTCTCCTGTTAGTTCGATTTCCTTTGTGAAAGTTGTCGAAAAAAAATTATTTAATAGATTAGCTTTATCCTCATCTTTCTCTATGATTTTGCCTTCCTCACTTTTTATTGGTCCAATATTATCCGATTTAATCCTTTTACTATTTATATACGTAAAGAACAGTTTGGGATTTGATCTACTTTCCCTAGCAATACGTCTCTCTGTTTCCTCCTTCGCTATTTTTATTTGTTTTTTACAGGTTCTCGTTTTTTCCTTGTAACACATTAGTGCCTCCTTACTGTTTTCCTGTTTTAATCTCTTGAATGCCTCATTTTTGCTATTTAACGCCCCTTTTACGTTCTTGTTCAACCATATTGGTTTTCTCTTATTTCTGGCCCTTTTATTCCCATACGGTATATACCTCTCGCACTGAGTATTCAGAATTCTTTTGAAGGTTTCCCATTTACTATTCGTATTCCTTTGATTAAGAACTTTGTCCCAGTCAATAAGTTGAAGGCTTTCTTTCAGCTGATCAAACTTCGCCCTCCTAAAGTTTAATGTTTTTGTTGTTCCCTTATTGATAACCCTACTGAAGGGCATTTTGAAGTCGATAATATTATGGTCGCTATTACCTTGGTGCCTCCCTATCTGTACCTCAGTTATTCTATCAGGCCTATTAGTCAATATTAAGTCCAACACGGCCTTCCCTCTCGTTGGTTCCTGCACTAGTTGGGAGAGATAATTATCCTTAATATTTGTCAAGAACCTTTTTCCTTTCTGAGATCTACAGGTTTCTGTTTCCCAGTCAATATCCGGGTAGTTGAAATCCCCCATTACAATCACTTCATTATGTTTTGCTACTTTGTCTATTTGTCCTAAGAGCAGATTCTCATTCTCCTCTGTTATATTTGGTGGCTTATAGCAGACCCCCAGTAATATTTTATTATTATTTTTAGTTCCCTCTATCTCTACCCACATGGACTCGACCCCCTCTTCTCCCTTTCCTATATCTTCCCTTAGTCTGGGTTTTAGACATGACTTTACATATAAGCAGACTCCTCCGCCTTTCCCCTGTTTCCGGTCCCTTCTAAATAAACTATAATCTAATAAATTTACCGCCCAGTCGTAGCTATCGTCTAGCCAAGTCTCTGTTATACCTACGATGTCATACCTCTCCTCCGATATAAGCGCCTGCAGCTCATCCGCCTTATTGGTCAGGCTTCTTGCGTTGGTCAGCATGCAAGATAAAACTTTGGGGTTATTTAGCATCCTATTCTTCTCTAACGATCTAACTGTACTATCCCCACCCCCCTCTCCACCCTCATTATATTCACTTTTCCCCTTCCCCCTTGCTTGCCTCACATCCCACCTATTTCCTTGGTTCCCCCCCCCCCGTCTCTAGTTTAAAAACTCCTCCAACCTATTAGCCATCTTCTTCCCCAGCACCGCTGCACCCTCCCCATTGAGGTGCAGCCCGTCCCTACGGTAGAGCCTGTAGCCGACCGCGAAGTCGGCCCAGTTCTCCATGAACCCAAACCCTTCTGCCTTGCACCAACTCTTTAGCCACTTATTCACCTCCCTAACTTGCCGTTGGCACTCCTGTGTGGCTCGCGGGATGTCACGGGTGTGTTGCCACGAAGATCGTCACGAGTACACAGCCTGACTTCTCGCAGCTGACTTGTTGGTGCTTTGTGTTTTCTCGGCAGTGTAGGAGTTAATTCTCTCTCTCTCTGGGCTAGCTGAGGTCCAGCCTCGCCCAGCTGCAATCAATGCTTCTTTAGTGAGACTCCTTTATATTCCTGCAGGTCTGTTTGGGAGGTGTCGGTGAAAGCTTTTCATTCAGACTTACAGAGCGGATCGTGGTGTTTGGAGTTGCTGAGATAAGTGTATTTGGAAGTGTGTTTTCCCTTTCCTCGCTTTATCATTTATCTCCTTTCCCATTGGTGTTCCCTATGTTGTAGTTGTTTAGAAGTTGTATGCAAGGTGGTTTTGGTTTTTCCCTTGTACTGTCTCGTTCGTCTAAATACTGTGTGTGGGCATATTATTTCTGGTTCCCTATTGTTGTGATCGGGGTCCTTCTCAGGACTAGATTACTTAGGTGCAGGGATCCTCAGAAGGTAGGGGTTATGCTGGCGGCCTGGACCTCTGTACCTTTAACAGTACCTCCAGGATGAGGGATTAGTCAGGGTCCCAGCTTAGGGTCAGCTTAGGCCCCCTACCTCCAGTATTCTGTGACAGTGTGACATTTTCACCGACCATCTTAGTTTTTCTCCAGCTACCATGGATCCAGTAGCCGGTCTAGCTCGGCAGTTGCAGAGTTTGTCCATGGGGCTGGCGGACGTTAGGTCCAAGGTTTTGCATCCTCTGGAGCAAGCCGGACCAGAACCTAAAGTAGCTCTCCCTGACAGGTTCACTGGGGGGCGGGACAAGTTTTTTGTTTTCCGGGAGGCATGCAAATTGTACTTTCGGCTGCGGCCTCGGTCATCGGGCAGTGAAGAACAAAGGGTGGGAATTGTCATCTCGCTCCTACAAGGGGACCCACAATCTTGGGCGTTCTCTCTTCCCCCAAGCTCCCCGGTTCTCCAGTCAGTGGATAGGTTTTTCGCTGCTCTGGGACTCGTATATGATGACCCAGATCGGATCTCCCTTGCTGAGTCTAAGTTACGTAGGATTCAGCAGGGAGATCGTCCGGCGGAGGAATTCTGTTCGGAGTTCCGTAGGTGGGCCACGGACACCCAGTGGAATGACCCGGCTCTTAGGAGCCAGTTTTGTCATGGTTTATCCGACAAATTACAGGATGTGTTGGCACAGTATGACTCTCCCGCGTCACTGGAAGCCGCTATGGCCCTTGCTATTCGCGTTGACAGACGGCTTCGGGAGAGGTGCGGGATAACTCTACCCCCTGTAATGTCTCCACCTCCTACAAGGTCCCCTCATATGGTGGTTCCCCTGGTCAGTCCGGAGGAGCCTATGCAATTAGGAGGGACATCATTTCGGGGAAGGGGACCGGTGGTGCGCCATAAGACAGGAAGGTGTTTTCTCTGCGGGAAAAAGGGACATTTTATTGGGGGGTGTCCATCCCGTCCCTTGCAGAGTAAAGAGTCGTCGAAAAAACTGTTGATCCCAGGTTGTGTGGTGGACGGCAATCTGGGAGTAGGTATTTCGTCCCTAGGTTCGTCTCAGTTTCTCGTACCGGCGGAGGTGGTGGTGGGTACGAGAACTGAGAGGATATCTGTTCTTCTGGATAGTGGGGCCGGGGCTAATCTGGTTGATGCTCGGTTTGCCCGGGTTCAAGGTATGCGATTGAGTGAGTTGGCTAAACCCATCCCCATATTCTCGATCGATGCCAGACCTCTCGGTCAGGGAAGTTTTTTGCAAGCTGTGCATGGCGTAAAACTTCAAGTGGGGGCAATACATAAAGAACTGTTGTCTTGCTACGTGTTGGAGGGTCTTCCCACTCCTATAGTGTTGGGCCTTCCTTGGTTAGCTAAGCATAACCCGGTTATTAATTGGCAAACCAGAGAGATAAGCCAATGGAGTAAATTCTGTAATAAAAACTGCATGAACACGGTCATCGGTGCGGTTACTCCTTGGGTCTTACCTCCATTTCTGGCGGACTTTGAGGATGTATTCTCGGAGAATGGGTGTCAGGAACTACCTCCTCATCGCGTGTATGACTGTTCTGTAAAACTGCTCCCTGAGGCCAAGTTACCTAAAGCTAGGTTGTATAACCTTTCTGGTCCTGAGAGGCAGGCCATGAAGGATTATATTTCTGAAAGTCTGGCTAAGGGGCATATTAGACCTTCATCTTCTCCGGTGGCCGCGGGGTTCTTCTTTGTTAAGAAGAAAGATGGAGGCCTACGCCCTTGCCTGGATTTCCGTGAACTTAATCGGATTACGGTCCGAGATCCGTATCCGCTCCCACTTATTCCCGATCTCTTTAATCAGATCGTGGGCGCCAAATGGTTCTCTAAGTTGGATCTCAGGGGGGCGTACAATCTGATTAGGATGAAGGAGGGGGATGAGTGGAAGACGGCTTTTAACACTCCGGAGGGGCATTATGAGAACCTTGTCATGCCATTCGGTCTGACTAATGCCCCGGCGGTGTTTCAACACTTTGTTAATGATATTTTTCGCCACCTGGTGGGACAGTTTGTTGTCATATATCTGGATGATATCTTAATTTACTCGCCGGATCTGGTGTCTCATCAGGAGCACGTTAGACAGGTGTTACAGATCTTGCGGGATAATAAACTGTATGCCAAGTGGGAAAAGTGTGTGTTCGCCGTACAGGAACTCCAGTTTTTAGGCTTCCTGGTTTCAGCGTCCGGTTTTCGTATGGACCCTGGGAAAGTGCGGGCAGTTCTTGAGTGGGATCGGCCGGAGAATCTTAAGGCACTACAACGTTTCCTGGGGTTTGCTAACTATTACCGGAAGTTCATTCGTAATTTCTCGTCCATGGTTAAGCCTCTCACAGACATGACTAAAAAGGGGACGGATTTTTCTAGGTGGTCTGACAAGGCTTGTCAAGCATTCTCCTCCTTGAAAAAATGTTTTGCCTCGGCACCCATACTCATTCAACCTGATGCGTCTCAGCCATTCTTTGTAGAGGTAGACGCTTCCGAGGTAGGGGTGGGAGCAGTATTGTCACAGGGTTCGTCCCCTGGTAAGTGGCATCCGTGCGCCTTTTTCTCTAAAAAATTGTCGTCCGCTGAGAGGAATTACGATGTCGGCAATAGGGAACTCTTGGCCATTAAGTTAGCTTTTGAGGAGTGGCGCCATTTTTTGGAGGGGGCAGTTCATCCGGTCACCGTCATCACCGATCACAAGAACCTGCTATATCTGGAGTCCGCTAAACGTCTGAATCCCAGACAAGCTAGGTGGTCATTGTTTTTTACCAGGTTTAATTTCGTCGTTACATATCGTCCTGGGTCTAAAAATGTAAAGGCGGATGCCTTATCTCGTAGTTTCCCTGGGGCCGGGAATACGGACGACCCGATTCCTATTCTTCAGGAGGGGGTGGTGGTTTCGGCAGTATGCTCTGAGCTGGAGGAGGAGATATTGGAGGCTCAGGGAGACGCCCCTGTTGGACCTCCGGGGAGACTGTTCGTTCCAGATCAGTTGCGACAAAAGGTGATCGAGGCACACCATAACTCAGTTTTTGCAGGACACCCGGGGAGTAAAGCAACTGTGGATCTCCTCTCGCGTCGGTTTTGGTGGCCTAACTTACATAAAGAGGTGGTAACTTTTGTCGCGTCCTGTGGGGTTTGTGCGCGCTCTAAGACCTCACATACCCGTCCGTCTGGGTCCCTCTTACCTTTGAAGATCCCGGAGCGTCCTTGGACTCATCTGTCTATGGACTTTATTACTGACCTCCCTCCGTCTTCGGGTAAAACGGTCATACTCGTTGTAGTGGACAGGTTCAGCAAGATGGCACATTTTATCGCTCTTCCGGCTCTCCCTAATGCTAAAACTCTTGCGCAGGTGTTCATTGGGGAGATTGTGAGGCTTCACGGGGTACCCTCCGAGGTGGTGTCTGATCGGGGGTCTCAGTTTGTGTCCAAGTTCTGGAAGGCGTTTTGTGCACGGCGGGGGATGCATTTGTCATTCTCGTCGGCTTTTCATCCTCAGACCAATGGTCAGACGGAACGTATGAACCAGAGCTTGGAGACATATCTTCGGTGTTTTGTGTCAGAGAACCAGGAGGACTGGGCTTCTTTCCTACCTCTGGCAGAGTTTGCTCTCAATAATAGGCGGAGCGAGTCCACTGGTAAGTCCCCGTTTTTTGGGGCATATGGTTTTCACCCCCAGTTTTGTACTTTCAGTAGGGGGGGCTCTTCGGGGGTTCCGGAGGAGGAACGATTTTCCTCATCTCTCGCTTCAGTATGGAGAGGGGTGCTGAAGAATCTGAATACTATGGGGAACCGATACAAACGTATGGCTGATAGGAGGAGAGTGTCTGGTCCGGACCTAAGTGTGAACGATCAGGTATGGTTGTCTACCAGGAATATTAAACTTAAGGTTCCCTCCTGGAAACTGGGTCCCAGGTTCATCGGGCCGTACAGAATCAGTTCTGTTATTAATCCGGTGGCATTCCGTCTTGACCTCCCCCCTACGTTTAAAATTCACAACGTGTTTCACAGATCATTGCTTAAGAGGTATGTGGCGCCGGTGGTACCGTCACCTTTACCTCCCCCTCCTGTGGTTGTCAATGGTAACTTGGAGTTCCAGGTATCGAGGGTCATTGATTCACGCTTTAATCGCCGGTCCCTTCAGTACTTGGTTCATTGGAAGGGGTATGGTCCTGAGGAGAGGATGTGGGTTCCTGCGTCGGATATTAACGCAGACCGATTAGTTCGGGCCTTCCACACGACTCACCCGGATAAACCTGGCCCTGAGGGTCCAGAGGCCCCTCGTAGAAGGGGGGGTACTGTCACGGGTGTGTTGCCACGAAGATCGTCACGAGTACACAGCCTGACTTCTCGCAGCTGACTTGTTGGTGCTTTGTGTTTTCTCGGCAGTGTAGGAGTTAATTCTCTCTCTCTCTGGGCTAGCTGAGGTCCAGCCTCGCCCAGCTGCAATCAATGCTTCTTTAGTGAGACTCCTTTATATTCCTGCAGGTCTGTTTGGGAGGTGTCGGTGAAAGCTTTTCATTCAGACTTACAGAGCGGATCGTGGTGTTTGGAGTTGCTGAGATAAGTGTATTTGGAAGTGTGTTTTCCCTTTCCTCGCTTTATCATTTATCTCCTTTCCCATTGGTGTTCCCTATGTTGTAGTTGTTTAGAAGTTGTATGCAAGGTGGTTTTGGTTTTTCCCTTGTACTGTCTCGTTCGTCTAAATACTGTGTGTGGGCATATTATTTCTGGTTCCCTATTGTTGTGATCGGGGTCCTTCTCAGGACTAGATTACTTAGGTGCAGGGATCCTCAGAAGGTAGGGGTTACGCTGGCGGCCTGGACCTCTGTACCTTTAACAGTACCTCCAGGATGAGGGATTAGTCAGGGTCCCAGCTTAGGGTCAGCTTAGGCCCCCTACCTCCAGTATTCTGTGACAGTGTGACACGGGATTGGTAGTATTTCTGAGAAAACTACCTTGGAGGTCCTTGCCCTAAGCTTCCTACCTAGGTCCCTGAAATCATTTTTAAGGACCCTCCATCTACCACTCACTTTGTAATTGCTGCCGATGTGGACCATGACTGCTGGGTCTTCGCCAGCCCCACCCAGTAACCTGTCAACCCGATCCGCGATGTGCCGGACTCGAGCGCCAGGGAGGCAGCACACCGTTCGGCGATCCCGGTCTTTGTGACAGATTGCCCTGTCTGTCCCCCTAATAATAGAGTCACCCACTACCAGAACCTGTCTTGCCTGCCCTACACTTCCCCCCTCCCCCTCATTACTGGAGCATACACTCCCCCGGCGGTCAGAGCATCTGTCGTGCTCCAATAATGCCGGTTCTGAACCAGCCTTCCTATACTTCTTCCCTCTATCCCTCCTAACTGCTATCCAGCTCCCTGCCTGTTCAGCCTGCACTTCCCCTCTATGCTCCACCCCCAGTATTGACCCATTGAGTGTCTGCTCGGTGAGCAGCAAACTCCGTTCCATGTTGTCGATGCTCCTCAGTACCGCTATCTGAGCACTTAGATCCAGAATTTGGGCTTCCAAGTGCATGATATGCTCACATCTCTCGCAGCAGTATGGATCCTCGAGCGGTTGCTCATGGAATGCATACATTGCGCAAGATGTACACTGCACGGCTCTGGCCAAAATGGACGTCATTCTAAATATGGGGATACAGTCAGTATATATATACAAGTACAAAACACAATTATTTATATATAGGTGTATGGACGGGGATCAATTAGGGATGTGAAAGTGTATCAATTAGATATCGGCGGGTGATCAGTTAAGTATCAAGTATGGACGGGGGAATCAGATAAGTAGGTCAGGTGGATTAATTAAGTAAAAAGTAAAGTAAAGAAAGAATGAAATACAGTCAGCAATTCAGTCCTAAGTAGTGTTGAGCATTCCGATACTGAAATATCGGGTATCGGCCGATATTCGCGGTATCGGAATTCCGATACTTAATTCCGATACTATTGCAATATCGTATACCGGAATCGGAAGTTCCCATAATGCAATGAGACATTTTCATTTTATTCAGCCAATGAGGATCCTAAGAAGTGTGGGCACATCCTGTTAGGCATGTAGGCATCTTAACTAATGGCATGGCTGTGATTGGCTGCTGAAATGATGTCATGATGCACTATAAAAGCCACCGCCGCCATTTTGAGCTCACTCTGCTGTGAATTCAGTTAGGGATAGGACGCTGTTGTTCTGAGGGACAGTTTTAGCTACCTATTTGCTCTATACTGCTTTACCCAAGCTACTTTCTAAATCACTGTGCCTTGCAGTGCTAGTGCACAGTTCCCTGTGCTGTTCACCGCTATCTGCAAGGTCTGTGTGTGTGAGTGCAGCTCACCCTGTAGTGTGTGCTTCAGCCAAGTCTGGTTGTAGTGCACTCAGTGTGTGTCACTGCCTCATACATTGTCCTTTTTTGCCAATTCATAATTTTTCCTGATATCTCCTATTAGTGTGGTGGTTCCATCTGTATTCAGCTAAATTGGTTCCAAACACACTATATAGGAGTAGATAGAGAAATTTTTTTCCGTCTTGCAGCACTAGTGCACAGTGCTCTGCATCTGTACTGTTCACCGCTGTCTGCAAGGTCTGGTGTGTGAGTGCAGCTCACCCTGTAGTGTGTGCTTCAACCCCGTCTGGTTGTAGTGCACTCAGTGTGTGTCACTGCCTCATACATTGTCCTTTATTGCCAATTCATAATTTTTCCTGATATCTCCTATTAGTGTGGTGGTTCCATCTGTATTCAGCTAAATTGGTTCCAAACACACTATATAGGAGTAGATAGAGAATTTTTTTTCCGTCTTGCAGCACTAGTGCACAGTGCTCTGCATCTGTACTGTTCACCGCTGTCTGCAAGGTCTGGTGTGTGAGTGCAGCTCACCCTGTAGTGTGTGCTTCAACCCCGTCTGGTTGTAGTGCACTCAGTGTGTGTCACTGCCTCATACATTGTCCTTTATTGCCAATTCATAATTTTTCCTGATATCTCCTATTAGTGTGGTGGTTCCATCCATATTCAGCTAAATTGATTCCAAACACACTATATAGGAGTAGATAGAGGAGCCTTTCTGCAGCATTGGGCCCTGCAGCCCCAGCCAGATTAGTATTAGCCTATTTTTTGCAGCCTCATCTATTGCATTGTAGGTTACCTTCCTACATTGTAATAGCTACAAAAAGTTTGTGATACTATCGTTATTACATCTTTAGGCACATCCAGTGTCTTTTTGTGACAAAAAAAACCTAAATAAAGTTCACCAAACACTCCACTTTACAGTTGTGTAGGCCACATTAGCTCATATTAAAGTCTAGTCCACACTTTATAAAATTAGTGTTTCTTATACCTGTTAGCAGCTGTTCAGGAATAAGCACACTAAGCCCTTAGTACTTTTCTGCCTATCTTTATCAGTCTACCAAGATGAAGAAGGCAGGGAGTAAGGCATGTGGTCGTGGTCGTGGGCGTGGGCGTGGAGTTTCTGCAGGGAGAGGACGTGAGGATTCTGTGCCTGCAGGGAGAGGACGTGGGGATTCTGTGCCTGCTGCGGGCACCAGTGACTCAGCATCCCCCAGTTTTACCAGGGAACAGTCCTTTATGCGCAGCTTTGTAGGAGCTAGCCGTACCCCACTGCTGCGCGAGGACCAAATTGAAGCCGTTGTCGGATGGATGGCAGCTAACGCATCGACTTCAATTAGTTCCAGATCCTCTCAGGTCCTGAGCACTGAAGAGCACCCATCTGTCTCTTCACCACCTGCCAAATTGCCCAGGCAGTCAGAGAGCCCTGGACAGGAGCCATCTCTACTTCTGTTCTCTGAATCTCTTGGCTTGGAAAGAGGGGGCCAGCCAAGCAGAATTCGAGAATTTGAAGAAGAGGTAGTATGCAGTGATGCGCAACCGTTTTGTCTCTCTGAATCTGAAGAGGCGGGTGGGCCAGTGCCTATGGTCAGCAGCACACCTCAGTACGCATCTGATGATGAGACTCAGGTGCCACTTTCTGGTGCGTACTGTGCTGTCGAGACTACCCAGGAGAAGCAGTTGTTTGAAGAGGGTGGTGTAGATGATGAGGTCCTTGACCCATCATGGCGTGAGGGACAGGAAGGTGGTGGGAGCAGCTCTGAGGAAGAGATTCCCCGAACGGCCCAAAAAGGAGGGAGAGGGAGGGGGCAGACTTGGTTGCCTGTAGCCTCCACTTCGGCACCCATTAGGAGCATGGCTCTTCCAAAATCCAAAGCGGGCGCTCCCAAGACTTGCAGTGCCTGGTCCTTTTTTGACACAGTTGCAGATGACATTTGCTTTGTCAAATGCAAGCTGTGTAATCAGAAGGTGAAAAGAGGGAAAAGTGTCAGCAACCTCAATACCACAAATATGTGGAAACATGTGCGGACCAAGCACGTGGTGGAGTTACACAAACACACTGAAGACCTAGGCCAACCTACAGCGCCACCTACCACCTCTTCAGCTCGTGTTGTAGCCTCTTCCTCCAGCTCACACACAGCTGGTTCGGCTTCCTCACAGGATCGCCATGGAAGAATCTCTGGCACTGTTGTACAGAGACACAGTGTAATTCCACCCACAGCACCACTTTCCCAGTCATCCTCACACTCCCAGGCCAGTCTACAGCCATCGTTAGCACAGGCATGGGAGAAAAGGCGCCCATACTCGGCAAACCACCCCCGAGCACAGGCTCTGAATGCTGGCATTGCTAAACTACTGGCCCTTGAAATGCTATCATTCAGGCTGGTGGAGACTGACACATTCCGTAACTTTATGGCATTGGCAGTCCCACAATACAACGTGCCCAGCCGCTTTTATTTCAGCAGGCAAGCCGTCCCTGCCCTGCAACATCATGTGGAGGGAAAAATTAAACATGCGCTACAAAACGCCGTCAGTAGCAAGGTCCACCTGACCACTGATGCGTGGACCAGTAAGCATGGACAGGGACGATACCTTTCCCTCACTGCCCATTGGGTAAATGTTGTGGAGCCGGGTACAGATCTTGAGAGTGGCGCTGTACGTGTTCTGCCAACTCCAAGGATTGCAGGAATCCAGTCTGTACACATTGACTCCTCCTCATACTCCAGTTCCTCTGAATCAGCGCTGCAGGAGCCGTCACGGTCTACCTCCACATCGACCCGTGAACGGTTACCTGTTATGATGACCGATATGAGCACAGCCGTGGCCAAACGTCAACAGGCCGTATTAAAATTAATTTCTTTGGGGAATCGAAGCCACACAGCGCAGGAGCTCTGGAATGCCATCAAGCAGCAGAGTGACGTGTGGTTTGTGCCAGCGAATCTCCAGCCAGGCATGGTAGTGTGTGACAATGGCCGAAATCTGGTGGCAGCTCTGGGCCTAGGCAACCTCACTCACATCCCATGTCTGGCACATGTGCTCAACTTGGTCGTGCAGAGTTTTTTGAGGGACTATCCGGATCTTGATGCACTGCTTCACAAGGTCCGCATAGAGTGCGCTCACTTGCGGCGTTCCAGCAATGCAAGATCACGCATTGCAGCTCTGCAGCGCCGATTATGTCTTCCGGAACATCGCATCATATGTGACCTACCCACCAGGTGGAATTCAACGTTACATATGTTGGAGAGGTTGTGTGAGCAGCAGGCAGCAGTAATGGAGTACCAGCTGCAGCAGGCGCAAACAAGTCGCAGTGCGCGCCGTTCACACTTCACCACCACTGAGTGGGCCTCTATGAAGGACATTTGCCACGTTTTGCGTGCCTTCGATTATTCCACGCGGATGGCGAGTGCAGATGATGCACTAGTCAGCATGACTATCCCCCTTATCTGCCTGCTTGAAAAAACACTGCAAGCACTAAGGGACGAGGTTTTGGAAGAGGTGGAGGATGAGGAGTCACAAATGCCATCTGCTTCTCTACAGTCTGCGCAACGTGGTTCCTCACAAAGGCCTAGGCAGGGGACACTTTGTGAGGAGGATGAGGAGGAGTCAATGGATGAGGAAGACATCTGTCCAGAGGAGGGAGGTACACAATGCTCTAGTAGTCAGTATCTAGAGCGAGGGTGGGGTGATGCAGAGCAGGCAGAGATCACGCCTCAAGCAGGGGACAGCGTTTCTTGGCCAGTTGGCAGTCTGCAGCACATGGTTGATTTCATGCTGCAGTGCCTCAGAAACGACCGCCGCATCGCCCACATTCTCAACACGGCTGATTATTGGGTGTCCACCCTCCTAGATCCTCGCTACCGGGACAACTTACAAAGCCTCATAACACCATTGAACCGGGAGCGTAAAATGCGGGAGTACCAAGACGCACTGGTGCATTCCATCATGTTCTCCATTCCAACCGAGAGCAGTGCTGCTAGTGCTTTACAAAGCAGCTCAGTGCGTCGAGGCAGTGGAGGAAGCTCTGCACAAAGAGGGAGCAGAAGCAGCGCCTCAGCACAAGGCAAGAC
The DNA here is from genome assembly GCF_046119375.1 of Phyllobates terribilis. Taxonomy (NCBI): domain Eukaryota; kingdom Metazoa; phylum Chordata; class Amphibia; order Anura; family Dendrobatidae; genus Phyllobates; species Phyllobates terribilis. The sequence continues at coordinate 257,710,228 of NW_027362761.1, forward strand.
CAGTATGGCCGAAATGTGGCAAAGTTTTGTGTCCCCGCCGCCACAAATGTCTACACCATCACAGACAGCTCCAGTCAGCAGGAGGCAACGTTTCCGTCAGATGGTGACAGACTACATGTCTTGCCCTCTTAGTGTACTCCCAGACGGCTCTTCTCCCTTCAAGTTTTGGGTCTGTAAGCTGGATACATGGCCAGAGCTTAGTCAGTATGCACTGGAGGTGCTAGCTTGCCCTGCTGCTAGTGTATTATCGGAACGCGTCTTTAGTGCCGCAGGTGGTGTACTAACAGACCGTCGCATGCGACTATCCTCCGATAACGTTGACCGGCTTACTTTTCTCAAAATGAACAAGGCCTGGATCTCTCATGAATTTGCCAGTCCTCTTCCAGAATAAATAATTGGTTGGCAACAGTATCCAGGTCTCCTGTTCTGTTCATGTTTCTACCACCTGAACTGTAATCCCTGAGCTCCAACACCGCCAGTTGGCGCTCGGAAGTGCCGTCTGCACAGTCAACACTTGCTGCCGTGTTATTGGGGTTCAGTAACGTCAGCTGTTCTCCTGCTGTGCGGACGGCAATTTCTCCTGATTTGTCCACATCCACTGTACTACACATTTTAAAGTTGCTCCAATTACTCCTCTGGCTCCTCTGTTTTCATTCTTATCCCTGGGCTCCAGCACCGCCAGTTGGCGCTCGGAAGTGCTGTCTGCACAGTCAACACTTGCTACCATGTTATTGGGGTTCAGTAACGTCAGCTGTTCCCCTGCTGTGCGGACGGCAAATTCTCCTGCTCTGTCCACATTCTCACTACTACAGATTTTAAAGTTGCTCCAATTACACCTCTGGCTCCTCTGTTTTCATTCTTATCCCTGGGCTCCAGCACCGCCAGTTGGCGCTCGGAAGTGCCGTCTGCACAGTCAACACTTGCTGCGGTGTTATTGGGGTTCGGTAACGTCAGCTGTTCCCCTGCTGTGTTCACGGCAATTTCTCCTGCTCTGTCCATATTCACTGTGCTACTTATTTAAAACTTGCTCCAATTACACCTCTGGCTCCTCCGTTTTTAGTATTTACCCTGGGCTCCAATACCGCTAGTTGCTGCTCAGAAGTGCCGTCTGCACAGTCAACGCTTGCTCCAGTGTTATTGGGATTCAGTAACGTCAGCTGATCCCCAGCTGTGTGTCCGGCAAATTCTCCTGCTTTGTCCACATCCACTGTAGTACGGATTTAAAACCTCCTCCAAATACACCTCTGGCTCTTCTGTTTTTAGTATTTACCCTGGGCTCCAGCACCGCCAGCTGGTTCTCGGCAGTTCCATTGGCTCTTGTACCTTCTGCTACCCATCCGGGTTCCAGTACCGTCAGCTGGTTCTCGGCAGTGTCTTTGGCACGGGTACTCCCTCCTGCCCAGCCTGGTTCCAGCACGCCAGCTGTTTCCGGGTAGTGTCAACGTCACTTTGCCTCCAATGCGTTGTCCTGTCGTGTTGCGGTCGGGTTAGCCGACTCTATGGTGCCTGCAGTTTAGGTGACTCCTATGTGGGCTGCGGGATCTGGCAATGAAGGCTGGTTCCATAGTGCCAATAGGACAAGCACCCTCTGTAGGACTGTGGGTTTTGGTAACTGCGGCCGGCTCGCGGCCTTGAACTTTTTTTTTACATGGGTACCTTCTGCTACCCATCCGGGTTCCAGTACCGTCAGCTGGTTCTCGGCAGTGCCTTTGGATTAGGTGCCTCCTTCCCGGTATCCAAGTTCCACCAACGTCTGCTGGTCCTTGGTAGTGCTTTCTGGCACAGGTACCTCCTGCTTAGTAACCGAGTTCCAGTAACATCAGCTGGTCCTCGGTAGTTCCATTGGCTCTTGTACCTTCTGCTACCCATCCGGGTTCCAGTACCGTCAGCTGGTCCTCGGTAGTTCCATTTGCTCTTGTATCTTCTGCTACCCATCCGGGTTCCAGTACCGTCAGCTGGTTCTCGGCAGTGTCTTTGGCACGGGTACTCCCTCCTGCCCAGCCTGGTTCCAGCACGCCAGCTGTTTCCGGGTAGTGTCAACGTCACTTTGCCTCCAATGCGTTGTCCTGTCGTGTTGCGGTCGGGTTAGCCGACTCTATGGTGCCTGCAGTTTAGGTGACTCCTATGTGGGCTGCGGGATCTGGCAATGAAGGCTGGTTCCATAGTGCCAATAGGACAAGCACCCTCTGTAGGACTGTGGGTTTTGGTAACTGCGGCCGGCTCGCGGCCTTGAACTTTTTTTTTACATGGGTACCTTCTGCTACCCATCCGGGTTCCAGTACCGTCAGCTGGTTCTCGGCAGTGCCTTTGGATTAGGTGCCTCCTTCTCGGTATCCAAGTTCCACCAACGTCTGCTGGTCCTTGGTAGTGCTTTCTGGCACAGGTACCTCCTGCTTAGTAACCGAGTTCCAGTAACATCAGCTGGTCCTCGGTAGTTCCATTGGCTCTTGTACCTTCTGCTACCCATCCGGGTTCCAGTACCGTCAGCTGGTCCTCGGTAGTTCCATTTGCTCTTGTATCTTCTGCTACCCATCCGGGTTCCAGTACCGTCAGCTGGTTCTCGGCAGTGTCTTTGGCACGGGTACTCCCTCCTGCCCAGCCTGGTTCCAGCACGCCAGCTGTTTCCGGGTAGTGTCAACGTCACTTTGCCTCCAATGCGTTGTCCTGTCGTGTTGCGGTCGGGTTAGCCGACTCTATGGTGCCTGCAGTTTAGGTGACTCCTATGTGGGCTGCGGGATCTGGCAATGAAGGCTGGTTCCATAGTGCCAATAGGACAAGCACCCTCTGTAGGACTGTGGGTTTTGGTAACTGCGGCCGGCTCGCGGCCTTGAACTTTTTTTTTACATGGGTACCTTCTGCTACCCATCCGGGTTCCAGTACCGTCAGCTGGTTCTCGGCAGTGCCTTTGGATTAGGTGCCTCCTTCTCGGTATCCAAGTTCCACCAACGTCTGCTGGTCCTTGGTAGTGCTTTCTGGCACAGGTACCTCCTGCTTAGTAACCGAGTTCCAGTAACATCAGCTGGTCCTCGGTAGTTCCATTGGCTCTTGTACCTTCTGCTATACATCCGGGTTCCAGTACCGTCAGCTGGTCCTCGGTAGTTCCTCAGCTTTCTTGTACCTTCTGCTACATTTCCAAGTTCAAGCTTTTTGAAATGGTTCTTGGTAATCACTCTGGATCTCCCTGACGAGGACCCTGAAGACGAGGACCCTGAAGACCAACCCTAAGAAGACGAGGACCCCGAAGACAATGACCCTGAAGACGAGGACCCTGAAGACCACCCCGAAGAAGACGAGGACCCTGAAGACCACCCCGAAGAAGACGAGGACCCTGAAGACCACCCCGAAGAAGACGAGGACCCCGAAGACGAGGACCCAGAAGACCAACCCGAAGAAGACGAGGACCCCGAAGACGAGGACCCCCGAAGACGACGACCCTGAAGACCACCCCGAAGAAGACCAAGAAGATGACCCTGAAGAAGTTGACCAAGAAGACAAAGAAGAGAAGACAAGCACCAAGATACAGAAAAACAAGAGACAGAAAACCAAGAAGCAGAAATACAAGAAGCTGCAGAACAAAAAGCGGAAGAACATTAAGCATAAGACTAAAAATCAGAGCAAAAGATAATATCTAAATTATAAGCAGAAGATGACTAAGCAGTGTATGGGGGTGAGTCCGTTCCTCCTCGTGGTGCCCCTGGAAAAGACCTGCTGCTGCAGGCCAAACTGAACGCGGACAAATCCTGTTGTAAATCTTTTGTGACGGGCAGAACGAAAGGTGTAATGTCCAACCTTTTATAGATAACAACTACAGGAATGCCTGTCACAAATAAGAATATGATGAAGAAGAAGAATATGAAGAAGATGAAGAAGTAGAATATGAAGAATGTAAAAAAAAGAATAATACGAAGAAGGTGAAGAAGAAGAAGGTGAAGAAGAAGTGGATGAAAAAGATGCTGAGGATGATGAAGGAGAAAGTGTGGGAGAAGTAAAAAAGAAGGTGAAGAGCATGGAAGTAGTGAAACATAAATATCTGACAAAATATAAAAATACTTAACATAGTTAATATTTCCGTAACTCAGAACATAATAAAAAAATATTAATTCCTGCTATTCCATTTGACTGGGCTAAACCTCTATGCCTTTATTGTCTCCCCCACCTCCCCCAATACATTCTACATTATTCTTAGTTGTTTTCCTTCATGTAGAAATAACCTACAAGGAAAGAAAGGGTTTATTTTAATTCCGATATTTATGTCCCATTGACTTGCATTGGTTTCCGGTATCGGAATCGGCGATATCCGATACTTTTTCGGTATCGGTCCGATCCAATCCGATCCGATATTTCCCGATATCGGAAGGTATCGCTCAACACTAGTCCTAAGTCCTCCCTTCCAAACTCCCTGAATCCACTTCGTTCGCACTTATGCTCCGGACACACGCAGCTCGTTCACACTCGCAAACTAAGAGATTTAAAGAGTTTTTTTTTTTTTTTTTTTTCTTCCTTTTCCAGCAATGTACCCTTCACCTCAATGCACTTCCAAAGGACTTGATGTCCAACCAGCTGCCCCTTATAAACCCTTAATTATGACCCCTTCCCCTTAATTAACCCCTTGTGAGTAAATCTACACCTCAGGATTTTAGTGCAATGTAGTTAACCCTTAAATACACAGGTAGTAAACTAAGAAACTAAAACTGTAGTGAGAAAATAGGTTTTAAAATGCCCAATAAATCTAAACAGGTAGAAAAGCACTCAGCAGGTCACAATGCAGCACTCACCGCAATTCACACAGGTATTTTCTGCAGGATTCCCAAATACCTCTTCACTGAAAAACAAGTCACACACTTACTTTCGTTCGCACTTACGCTCCGGACACACGCAGCTCGTTCAAACTCGCAAACTAAGAGATTTAAAGAGTTTTTTTTTTTTTTCTTCCTTTTCCAGCAATGTACCCTTCACCTCAATGCACTTCCAAAAAAAAAAGGTAGCTCAAGAGGTATCCCCGGATGAAGGATCCCCGTTAGGAGCAGAGCAAGAGGGCCCAGCCAATGGTGAACTTGCCAGTCCCAGAGAGAGGTTAAGGCAGTTTTACAGCTTAGTCACACGTAGAACTGGTAGGGTAACTGACAATACAGACTCTGTTACCACACAAACCACTGCACTGCGCAGATCAACACGTAGCACGCGAGGCCAACCCCCTGCCAGATATACGCAGTAAAATAGTTAAACTTCTGACAAATGTAGATAGTTACCCTTGGGGTATTGTGTATTATTGTACTGAATTATTGTGTATTTTCATGCATATGTATTTTACTTTGTGTTTTACCCAATGACTTCCTTCCTTGTTTATCTAAGAACTTCGTGGCTGAGGACTGTGTGCAGCCCAAAAACTATTTATTGTATATAATTGCGCTCCTTGGAGTGCTCCCTTTAGGTGACCTCAGAAGGAAAACCTGTCTGGAGTGGCTCTCTAGGAGGTCCAACTCGGGATCTTCATGCCCTGCAGCCACCCCAGGGCCTACGTTGAGGGTTTGGGACAGGGCCCTCAAACCACCAAGTACTCTACCCTGTGAGATGGGCATCCTGCCTGGGAACCTCACCATAAGAGACTTGCACTCTGAGGACTCTTTGTATATGTTTATATTATTATGTAACGTTTAAGCTTGGTGCCTCCCATAAAGGGAAGATTGTTCATGTTTCCTATTGTTTTATAAAATGTACTTCAGCCCGGGAGTGCTGAGCTTTGCTAGGGGGGAATGTGACGCCCAGCTGTGCTTGATATCACAGATCCTAGAAGAGTGCATTGATGGATTCCTCCACAAGAGGCCCCCATAAACATTCACACATCTCCACCTTCCACCTCAGACCAGCAGAGGGAGCCCGTTAGGGATAGAAATAGGGAAGGTGGAGCTAGGCAGTTCAGTCTGGTTCAGCAGTTTCTCTGAGAATAGTTACCTCAGAGGACAGAGCCTGTTCCAGCTCCTGCAGTTGCTAGCCTGCAGTGGAGCTCATCCAGACTAAGACTCAGTTGTAGCTCAGAATAGTGAGCTTAAGGTGTGCCGGCGCCATAAGATCGGTGAAGCGCGGCAAGCTGCCGTTAGTGTGAGTAGCCTAGTGAGGGCCCGAGCCTGCCCGAAGGTGAATGGAAAGTGAGTAGCAGTGGGGGCAGAGGAGCTTACCCAGATCACCCCGAAACATATACCGGACACCGGGTCCGAGCTCACCGGGATCCCTACGACCCAGTAAGGTATAACCGGAATCCCTGGAGAACTACAGGTTCCAGGTTCACCAGAAAGCTGATACGTAACAGAGCCAGGAGACACATAGGCCCCGTAAGCTGGGAGCATGCACTCCAAGAGAAGGCCCTACCACAACGTCAGCCGGTGCAGGACAGAGATAAAGTTAGGCCTAGCTTCAGGCAGGTCAGAAACTTACTACGCAGAGGCAAGAAACAGGAGGCCCTACACCCGCTCATTGGGGACGATCCTGATATGCACCCTTCACCCTACAGTGCTCCGGGACGTGCCTGAATTTCCATCAGTAAAAGGTACTGAAGTGACTATCGTGTCTGTCACCCGTTCTTGCTCTGACCCGGCTGGGTCTCACCCGTCCTGCATCCCCCTCTCCGTACGCTGCCCTAAGGCCCAGCTCCACCTGTGGGGAGCTATACCATCGAGCTGCCTTATCACCGGCCTCAGTGGACTGCCGGAGCGCTGGTGATTCTCACCAGAAACCACAGGTGGCGTCACGAACTTTCATAAACTTAACAAACAATCCCCTTTTCAAAGCTGACCCCAGGGTACGGGCCCGGGAGCCGAAAACCGCGACATCCCCAAGGCCAGGCAAAGGCCCGGGTACCAAGTCATCCCCATCCCCTGGGCTTGTCACTGTAACCCAGGAACGGTAGAAGCTCCCATTTGAACTGGCATTTCTCCAGCTTACAATACAGAGAATTCACACGCAAGCATTTGAAAACTCTGCGAACATCCTCTCTGTGTGTGGAGAGGTCCGGGGAAAATATAAGAATGTCATCAAGATAGACTACCACGGATGATAGCAGCAAATCTCAAAAGATATCGTTGACAAAATCCTGAAAAACAGGGGGGGCATTGCATAACCCCAAGGGCATGATGAGGTACTCATAATGACCATCACGAGTGTTAAAAGCTGTTTTCCACTCGTCACCCTCACAGATTCGCACGAGATGATATGCCCCTCGCAGGTCCAATTTTGTGAAGATGTTAGCCCCTCACAACCTGTCAAACAGTTCAGAAATAAGGGGCAGAGGGTATTTATTTTTGATGGTGATGGCATTTATTCCTCTGTAAACAATACAGGGACGTAAATCACCCTCATAGTTACATAGTTACATAGTTACACAGTTTATAAGGCCGAAAAAAGACAAGCGTCCATCCAGTTCAGCCTATTTCTTGTGCACTGCAGCTATTCCGCAGCGTTGATCCAGGGGAAGGCAAAAAAAACCCTTGCGGTATAGGCCAATTTACATCATTGAGGAAAAATTCACTTCCCGACACCAATCTGGCAGTCAGATTAAATCCCTGGATTAATTAACTAAGCATAAGATGTAATTTTATTGTTCTCAAGAAAGGCGTCCAGGCCTCTCTTGAACTCTTTAAGTGAGTTGGACATCACCACTTCCTCCTCTTTATTCTGGACAAAGAAAAACCCCGCTCCAGCAGGAGAGACCGATTTTCTGATAAACCCCCGGGCCAGGTTCTCTTTGATATAATCTGACATGGCTTGGGTCTCGAGGACAGACAGAGGATAATCCCTACCGCGAGGAGGCTCCATGCCGGGGACCAAATCAATAGGACAGTCATACGGTCGGTGGAGAGGTAAAGACTCAGCAGCCTTTTTGGAGAAGACATCCGCAAAACTCTGATATTGCACAGGAAGAGCGGCCAAGTCGGTAGAAGGCTACCCTCCGGGCGGCTGGAACCATACACTGAGAAACACAATTCTCAACCCAGGAAGAAATTCTCCCCGTATTCCAGTCAATGTGTGGAGTGTGACAACGTAGCCATGGAAGACTCAATAGCACCTCATCCAATCCACCGGGAATAATAAGAAAGGAGATAACCTCCCGGTGACCCTGAGGAAACAACATGGTGAGGGGAACTGACTGGTGAGTGATTTACGTGTCCAGCAGTGAACCGTTGACTACCCTAATGTTCATTGGTTTTGGCAGTAACTCCATAGGAATGGCGTGCTTCAGGGCAAACGTTGATGACAAAAAATTGCCATTAGAGCCAGAATCCACCCACGCCTTGGCAGTAACCGTGGTTGTTCCGAAGAGCAACGTCACCTCATACAATAATTTGGAGGAAGAAGCCCCAGAATCTAACACACCTCCTCCAAAGGCAGTTAGACACACTCGTTTCCCGACCGCTCGGAACCCTTATTAATGGGATACTCCAAGAGATGTGCTGGTCGGAAACTAGGGGACCTAGACTTAGTCCGGGATATATCCATAGCTTCAGACTCCAGGTCGGGAGCCGCACATTTGGAAATAGGTCTAGAGAATGAAGGTGCCAACCGAAACCAAGGTCTGGAGACCTCCAGCTCTAACTTGCGTTCTGCATGACGCAAATCTATTCAGTTAGCGAGAGTTATTAACTCTTCCAGAGAGGTTGGAATCTCTCTGGTAGCTAGAGCATCTTTAATATACCCAGCCAGACCCTTCCAGAACACCGGGATTAGCGACAGCTCAGACCAATCCAATTCAGCCGCTAAGGTTCTGAACTGGATGGCATAGTGGCTGGAGGTGGCCAAACCCTGGACCAACTCAAGAAGCTTAAGAGCCGTATCATGCGTGACCTGAGGACCTAAGAAAACAATCTTTAGTGCTCTAAGAAAGAGACCCGCATTAGCCACTACCGTGTCATTCCGCTCCCACAGAGGGGTAGCCCACTCCAAAGCCCTGTGAGAAAGTAACGAGATGACAAAACCCACTTTGGCCGTTTCGGAGGGGAACTGTGCCTCCATCATCGCTAACTGAATGGAGCACAGATTAATAAAACCTCTGCAGGATCTGCTGTCGGCAGAAATTTTTTCCGGGAGAGCAAAACGGGGTAATGGGACAATAGCAGCTGGCGCAGCATTCACCGCAGCTGTGTTAACAAGATTAGTCGCCTGTGAAGCTGCCTGGGTAGCTATTGCAGTGAGATCAGCAACCGGGACAGTTTGTTCCAGAGTCCTAAGTCTGGCCTCAAGTTGTTGTATATAGCGCTGAAGTTGCTGGTTGTCAGCCATGTTCGGCTAGACACTAGCGCTCTGATACTGTTAAGGGGACGGTTGCAACAACTTTATTAAAATGGAAAGCAACCGAACCCGGGGTCCGCGATGCAGCCTAGAAGGCTGCGGCCGAACACCCACTGGGATAGAATGTAAATCAACCAACTTAAAGTATAGATCCCTCCAGTGTTACTACACACCGGGACGGGAAAGGATTCGCACTATCTCCGTTAACTGCAAGGGAGATGTGCGACAAATAACATAGCCGTAGCTCTGTTGACTGCACAGAGACTGCGCCGCAGGCGCTAGGAAGTGTGTGTGACTCACGCCGGAGGGTACGTGCTCCCAGCCTGTGTGTGACCGGCCTGCGGAGTAACTCCCCAAGTGGCTAACAGGCGGTGCCAGGGATACGGAACCCGCAGTCTGCTCGGGGTGTATAGCAACCCCCTTGCCAAAGCCAGACTGCCAAACGGGAACTACCTGCTTAAGCACATCTGAGCCTGCAAAAGCCACCTGTGCTAATCAGCCGAGCGAACTCTGGCATCGGCAGGTCACGGAGAAAGCAGCTAGGGAGCACGTGGAGCCCAAACAGACAAGTGTCCACACAAGAACACAACCTAAACGGAATGATCAGAGCGCACCGCCATGCTTGTGGTCGGGCTATTTAAAGACTAAGCCCTGCCCACAGTCGCATTATTGGTCGCACTACTGATGACATCACCCGCGGCCAATCAGACGGTACCAGGTCCCCGAATCAGCTCACACCAAACCACCAATCACGGTCCGCCATGTCACGGGCATGCTCAGTGCAGTGCACCCTGGATTTAGGCTGTAGCAGCTCTGTTCCCCTCCGCAACCTATGCTTAACACTACTAGGAACAAAGACCCAAGAGACAGCTTGTACATCTCATGCCCTAGCTAGGCGTGCTGAGCCGCATCTGCCCTGGCTGGACAGGAATGGGAGACCACAGAATTCAATGATGATTCTGACCCAATTTCAGATCCAGCCATCGCCTGACGCCTAACAACTGTAGTGGCAGAGCTTTCGTTCTCTATTAAGCTACTTCTATTCTGGTGAAATTGATGCTACTTTGCTGGTGTCTGCTACTAATTTTTGGAAATGTGGTGTAAGGCAGCGCTCAACATCATGCTGGGGGACACTCACTGCACCGGGTCAATTAAAGCACACCAGCCACGTTTTCTAGTATTTCACAATCCAGCAGTTTATTACTCTTCATAACTGCTTATTACCGAGTCCAACTGAGTGGCTCGCCGAAATATTACACATATAGTGTCCAGGAGCCTTTCAAGTGGCAGACAGGCCCACTTGGCTCCAGTTACAGCCTTCAGCAAAGTCACTTATATCAATGTCCATATAACGCAGTGTTTTACCTTTGACGGGTTTTTGCTGCTTCAGTCAGATTTGCTCTGACACCGCTGTGGCTTTACGGCTTACCAGATGGGGGTCTCCAGCCCTCGTACCTTCAAAGGCTACTGGTATGTTTTCACACCTAACATCCAGCCTCTGCCTTCCAGGACTCTTGTCTTCCAAGCCTCTTGCCCTTCAAGGCAACTGGCATCGCTTACACATAAGGATCCAGCCTCTGCCTTTCAGGCTTCACCAGGCTTCACTAGGCCTCACTAGGCCTCACACTCTAACGGTGTCCCACACAGGGAACAGGCCTCATGCCTTTCACACCCCTGTTTCAAAACTACCAGGGTTTCTATATATTCCAGTGCACACAGGACCTGTGCTGATGTCACAGTCATGTGATCAGTCACCTGAGTGGGAGGTACATGGTCAGCCAAGACACACCCTGGACCATTACAGTAATGCCGCAAGCCGCTGCATTACATTCAAACTTGTGGGTTTGAACACATAATATACACAATCACATTATAACCCACAGTTCACACCAAGACCATCTACTTGACAATTGCGTTGCTCAGCCCCTGGAACATTAATCATCGACATTAGCCCATTCCTTAGGGACCTACCATCCGTCATTGTCACCGACTTCGTCAAGTCACATTTCCGGGTTGTAACCTTGTCAGACCTCCCCCGCTCCCAGCGGTCAGTCATAACCTTGTCAGACCTCCCCCGCTCCCAGTGGTTGAAACAGCAGTGTGACTCACACGCCCTGGTATCTAAGGTCCCGTTAGACTCCGTACTGTCCCGTACTCTATTAGGTCGTTTGTATGGGCCTCTCAAACCTGAGTTACTGGAGGTCTCACTACCTCTAAACCCACGCCCACTAATCTCAGGACATCTTGAAAGGACCCTAACTTCAGCTGTAGCTGTTCTGTTATTTAGGGGGCCCTTTCTCTTTCTGGTCTCACAATTTCTAGATGGCTGCCATCTTCTGCTGCTCAGATGATATTGTCTTTCCACTCACAGTCTAGCGAGATTCAACTATTCTACCTCTCGCAGGTAGGTCACTCGATACTCCATCAGCATGTGTATATATGCAAGACTTTCTTCCGTTCCTACAGCGGAGAATGACACCATGCCGTCTTCATCTGGTATCCAGTCCTGACGATCACGTGGACTTCTTACTTTTATCACACCAGACTTCTTTACCATCATCTGCATGGCTCGGCCATTTCTCCCAATAAGCTTTCTTACCAGAGCCTGAGGCACCCGGATGACCTCTTCATGCAGACTTTGAGCTTTTCTCATAAGCTCCAGTTGCCTAACGACTAGTTCCGTCTTCAACTGGACAAACCGCTTTGTGCGAACACATCGCCAGTGCATGTCACTCAGGATAGCCACCCTCTTCACTGTGACTTCGGTTGTGGACAGGACCAGCAGCTGTTTAGCTTCTGAGGTTGAGTACACCTTACAGGCTCCCATGGCCTTCTTAAACTCTTCATGCACGGACTCATTGGTGTATTCTTCTCTCAAATCCTCGGGTACATCTATGAGGCACTTGTACCGAGAGGTTTCTGTCTCACCAGTGGTCTCCAAACGATCATCTAGCTCAGGTTTCAGGGGAAACTGACTTTCAGCTTCTTCACCCTGTATGCTTCCCTTGAGCTGACTTACAGCTACAAATTCAAGAATTTTCGTCTTGACCACTTCCATCTCATACTTATCTTCTGTTAACACACTCTTAGCTCTCCTCAGGTCCACCTTCTCATGGTATAAGGGAGAGAGTGCAACTTGTTTGCCCTTTTCCTTCTCCAAGGAGGCCTCGTTCACTGAGTGATACTTTGCTAGGTGACCTTTGAGCTCGAAAACTTCTTCCTCTAGCTCATCTACTCGCCTCTCAGCAGCCCATCTCTGAAGCTCTTCCTGCTTCAACTGCTCCTTTAACAGTAGAATTCTCTCAGACCTCTCTGTCTCCAATGCGCCCACTCGGCTCTCAACAGCCAGTCTCTCAAGCTTCTCTTGCTTCAAATGGGCTTGTAGCGACTCCTTTAGCTCCTTGATCTCGGCTCCTACATCCACCGAATCATCCGAGCTAGCATTATTCGATTAGGTATTTGTTGCATACCTCCCTTCTCCAGTGGCGAACTCCTGGCCCTGGTCTGTAGCTTCTCCGATAGACTCCTCCATCTTTGTCCGCTCAGCTTCCATCTTGCTGATTCTTTCCTTAAGGCACGTCTCTGCCCTCTGGAGATTATCACAGAACGTCTGCAGCTCCTTCACCTGAGCTTCCAGTCCTAGGGTCTTTCTGCGGAGATCATCATTTTCATCACGGGTGTCCTGCAGAGTGGTCTCAACCACTTGGCGCATGTGCTCTGCATCCGCCTTATCATCCTCTAGTTTTTCTTTAATCCTGAGGAGATCCTCATAGTCTCTCTTAATTTGTTGCAGTTCCCCACTGCGTTCACCATATTCCTTCTTGGATTCACACAGCTCCCGGTTGAACTGTTCTTCTACTTTCGTAGTGTCACCGTCAGCTATGTGGTCTGTGTCACTCCCCATGGTTTTGTGGACTAACAGGTCACCTCCCACTTTGACGTCAACCCCTTCTACTGGAGCTACCCCGTTATCAATGGTTAAATTGTCGCTTTTAGGCAGTACCTACCCACAAACTGTAACAAATTTTGGTTTTCTATACTCCATGCTCTTTTGAAAATGCGCCCCCTTTTGAGACTCCGCCCACTTTTGGACACCCACACCTGTAGGGGGATTTTTACAAAAAAAATCAGCAATAGTCTTAGGGCTCAGTTCACAACATCTCTTACCACCACCCCGGGCACTCTGGGACAATTCTGGCGCCCCCGGAGAGTTCACAGAATGGTCCACTGCCGCCATTCTATACAGTGCCCACAGCTCCTGCCATTCCTGCCTCACGCCTTTCACACCCCTGTTTCAAAACTACCAGGGTTTATATATATTCCAGTGCACACAGGACCTGTGCTGATGTCACAGTCTTGTGATCAGTCACCTGAGGTGGAGGTACATGGTCAGCCAAAACACACCCTGGACCATTACTGTAATGCTGCAAGCCATGCATTACAGTGGGGAATCCTGATAGGATCTCCATCTACTGGGTTGGCTGCAGGGGAAGAGGTGTCGTTCCCAATTCTACAATTTATATTGTACTGAATTCTATGCCACTTTGGTGGGTTTAGGCCCTAATTTTTTGAAATGTGCAGAATCCTGATTAGGTTTCTCTATCTATTGGGTTGGTTGCAGTGGAAGAGGTGTCATTCCAAATTCTACAATTTCTACTGTAGTGAAATTGATGCCAGTTTGCTAGTGTCTGCCATTAATTTTTGGAAATGTGGAGAATCCTGATTGGGTCTCCATCTATTGGGTTGGCTGTAGTGGAACCTTCCTGTTCTGCAGTCTAAGTTGTGTAAGGTTGCGTACCAGTCCTTGCTGCACTCCTGATACAGACTCTGCCTGCTGCACTCCTGATACAGACTCTGCCTGCTGCAATCTAATACAGATTCTGCCTGCTGCAATCTAATACAGACTCTGCCTGCTGCACTCTGATACAGACTCTGCCTGCTCCACTCCTGATACAGACTCTGCCTGCTGCACTCTGATACAGACTCTGCCTGCTGCACTCTGATACAGACTCAGCCTGCTACTACTGTAGAAATAGTGTAAATAAGACCCACATCTCTTCCAGTACAGCCAACCCAGGAGATGGAGACCTAACCATTAGTGTTCACATTGCCCTAAATGAGGGCCTAACACCACTGAAGTGGCATCAAGGTCATCAGACTTCAAGTAGTTTACCTGTCCCACTACAGCCAACCCAGGAGATGCAGACTCAATTGGAAGTGTTTACATTTAAAAAATAAGGCCTAAGACCACCGTTTCCGTGGCCAACAGATTGGAGATGGTGGAGTTCAACCTCTTAGCTTTGTCATGTGTAGGATGAAACAATCTTTTACGTGACCACAACAGCGGGATTGAGGGCTGGCTGCAGTGCTGAGATGGCAGAGTACGATGAAAGGGACAAACCGATAGACCGTGAGTGAGGTGCAGGCGCAGATGTTAAGGTAGATTGAGAAACGTGTGGTGTGCTCAGAGAAACAAACACAGCAGGCATGTCCGCTTTACTTACAGCTGACGGGCTGCAGCGGGTATACAGCTAGTTCTGTCGGACACCTGTGTGACACAACTTGGCACGGTAACAGAGGAGGAGGAGGAAGAAGCAGCAGAGGTGTTTGATGGGGCGGCTGATAGTTGTTTATTGAAAATAAATTTAGAGTTTATCATGTTTGTGTACCCATTTGGGGAGAATAATATTATTATTATTTATTATTATTATAGCGCCATTTATTCCGTGGCGCTTTACATGTGAAAAAGGGGTATACATAGCAAAAACAATTACAATAATCTTGAACACAATGTGACAGCGACTGGTACAGGAAGAGCGAGGACCCTGCCCGCAAGGGCTCACAATCTACAAGGGATGGGTGAGGATACAGTAGGTGAGGGTAGAGCTGGTTGTGGCGCGGTATGGTGGAGTGATGGTTAATGCAGGTTGTAGGCTTGTCGGAAGAGGTGGGTCTTCAAGCTCATTTTGAAGATTTCCACGGTCGACGAGAGTCTGATGTGTTGGGGTAGAGAGTTCCAGAGTAGGGGGGAAGCACAGGAGAAATCTTGTATGTGATAGTGGGAGGGGAAGATAAGAGGGGACTAGAGAAGGAGATCTTGTGAGGATCGGAGGTTGCGTGCGGGTATGTAACGGGAGACTAGGTCAGAGATATATGGAGGAGACAGGTTGTGAATGGCTTTGTATGCCATGGTTAGGGTTTTGAACTGGAGTCTCTGAGCAATGGGGAGCCAGTGAAGAGATTGACAGAGAGGAGAGGCTGGAGAATAGCTGGGGGACAGGTGGATTAGTCGGGCAGCAGAGTTTAGGACGGATTGGAGGGGTGTGAGAGTGTTGGAAGGGAGGCTACAGAGCAGGAGGTTACAGTAGTCGAGGCGGGAGATGATGACGGCATGCACTAGTGTTTTTGCAGATTCATGGTTGAGGAATGTGCGGATCCGGGAGATATTTTTGAGTTGGAGTCGGCAGGAAGTTCAAAGGGCTTGGATATGTGGATTGAAGGAGAGTTCAGAGTTCAGGGTTACCCCAAGGCAGGGAGCTTGAGGGACTGGGGAGAGTGGGCAGCAATTGACGTTGATAGATAGGTCAGTTGGGGGGGTTGAATGAGATGGCGGGAAGATGATGAATTCTGTTTTGTCCATGTTAAGTTTTAGAAATCTAGCAGAGAAGAAGGATGAAATAGCGGACAGACATTGTGGGATTTTAGTTAATTGAGAGCAGATATCGGGTCCAGGGAGGTAGATCTGTGAGTCATCAGCATAGAGGTGATAATGAAAACCATGAGACTCTATGAGCTGTCCCAGGCCTAATATCTGCATCAAATGCTCAATTTCACTACAGTATAACTATAGAAATGCATGGAGGCCAAAACCTCTTCCACTACAGTTAACCCAATGGATGGAGACCCATTCAGGATTCCCCACATTTCCAAAAATTAGCAGCAGACGCCAGCAAAGTGTAATCAATTTCACTGCAGTAGAAATAGTGTAAATGAGACCCACATCTCTTCCAGTTCAGACATCCCAGGAGATGGAGACTTAACTAGGAGTGTTTTCATTGCCCTAAATGAGGGCATAACAAACACCACCAAAGTGCCATCAATTTCACTAGAGTATAAGTATTGCAAAGGAGGCCAAAACCAGTTCCTCTACAGCCAACCCAATAGATGGAGACCCAATCATGATTCTCCACATTTCAAAAAATTAGTGTCAGACGCCAGCAAAGTGGCATCAATTTCACTACAGTAGAAATAGTGTAAATAAAACCCACACCTCTTCCAGTACAGCCAACCCAGGAGATGGAGACCTAACCAGGAGTATTCACATTGCCCTAAATGAGGGTCTAACACCACTGGAGTGGCATCAATGTCATCAGACTACAAGTAGTTTAACGCAGACCCAAACCAGTCTTACTACAGCCAACCCAATGGATGGAGACACAATCAGAATTCTCCACATTTCCCAAAATTAGGGCCTAAAACCTGCAGCAGCAGTAGCAAGAGCAGGCACAGAAGCCATATCACAGATTGCAATTTCAAGAGATCAATGCAGCACTCTCAAAACAACAACATTGCCTACTCTGTACAGTCTGTAATTGGGGTACAAACGTCCTTGGAGATCCATGACTTGTTCATCTTGATGAAAGTTAGGCAGTCTACACTTTCAGGGGACAGCCGGATGCGCTTATCCATCAAGACACTACCAGCAGCGATGAAGACATGTTCAGAGAGAACACTGGTTGCCGGGCATGGTAAAACCTCCAAGGCATGAGAGGCAAGCTGAGGCCATTCAACCATTTTTGAAGACTTAAATGTAAAAGGGTCCAAACCCTCCCTGATGGTATTGATATTGATCTCTAAATTAGTGTTGAGCCACCCCCGTAGTGTTCGAGTTCGGTTCAGTTCGTCGAACACCCGTATGTTCGTCGAACTGTTCGTCGAACACCTTCGAACACCGTTAAAACCAATGGCAGGCAAACAAAAACACATGGAAACACATAGAAAACACCTTCAAAGGTGTCCAAAAGCTGACAAACTGCTCAGAAGACACAACTAACACATGGAAAAGTGACAAGTACATATAGTCATGCGAAAAGAAAAGAGGTGGAGGAGTAAAAGGAGGGGGAGACACAGATATAGGCATGTCATGCCCTTCTAAAACCAAAAAAGTGCGAAGCCGACATGGCCAGTCCGTTCCTGCCCGTGCGACCTCCGTGTCGCCGGGTTTGTGCAAGAGCTGCGATGGACCCTGATGGCCAGCCCCCCTCTCCCAATACTGGTGCCTGTCCGCTGGTGGGTCGAGCAAGCCCCCCTGCGGTGGAGGCAGGTCTAAGATTTTAATTTAAATTGTCTCTCTAATTTGAATGAATACACTTTAAATCATTTTACAAAGATCTATTGGAGGGCAAATGTCATGCCAGCAGCCGTGTAATTCCAGCTCCAGTAGCGTCCACTAAAGCTGCTGCAGTTAAAAAGCTTTAATAAGGATCGAGCTCGGCGGTCCACCGCCTGGCCCTCACAGGGTATCAAATACTTAGGAACTCGTATTCATAGAGACCTCTCCCGTCTATGTTATCTTAATTTTGGGCCCTTTATTGAACAACTCCATACAGACCACGGTTGGCAAGTTAGAACTGTAAGATTCACTACGTGAACCACTGGTGTTTTGTGGAAAAGCACATGTACACTGTGTTCCAAATTATTATGCAAAAAGTGTTTAGGAGTGATAAAGGAAGAATTTTTTTGTTTGTCAGTTAAACTCATTGATGGTGATGTGTGTCAGGGCTCTTTATATCACTGTAAGCAATTGCAGACACCTGTGCTAATTAGTTTGGCAGGTGTGTCCAATGAAAGGCAAGACTACTTAAGAAGGCTTTCCCACATTATTAAGCAGCCTACATTTTCTGTCAAAATGGGAAAGAAAAAGGATGAGTCGGCTGCTGAGAAGCAACAAATTGTGGAGTGTTTAGGTCAAGGCATGACTGCAATCAACTTTGCCAAGACACTTCATCCTGATCATCGCACAATCAAGAAGTATGTAGCTGATTCCCAGTACACACGTGTGGGTGCTGATAAGGGAAAATTGAGGACTCTTTCCTACAGGCAATTACGTCAAGTTAAAAGAGCAGCGGCAAAAAAGCCTTGTCATTGCAGCAGACAAGTTTTTGAAGCTGCTGGTGCCTCAAACGTCCCCCGAACAACAAGATGCAAAGTCCTTCAGAGGTTTGCAGCTGTGCGTAAGCCATCCTGTCGACCTCCTCTATCCACTGCACACAAGCAGAAACGGCTCCAGTGGGCCAAACAATACATGAAGACTGACTTCAAAACTGTTTTGTTCACCGATGAGTGCCGTGCAACGCTCGATGGTCCAGATGGATGGAGTGGAGGATGGCTGGTTGATGGACACCCAGTGCAAACACGGCTACGGCGCCAACAAGGAGGAGGTGGAGTAATGTTTTGGGCTGGAATCATGGGGAGAGAGATTGTCGGCCCCTTTAGGATCCCTGAAGGGGTAAAGATGAACTCCATAATGTATATGGAGTTTCTCAAACAGCATTTCCTGCCATAGTTCAAGAAGAAGAACCGTGTATTCCGCAGCAAGATCATTTTCATGCATGATAATGCACCGTCTCATGCTGCACATAACACATCTGCATCTCTGGCTGATATGGGCATAAAAGGGGACAAACTTATGGTGTGACCTCCATGCTCCCCTGACCTCAACCCCATTCAGAACCTCTGGAGCATCATCAAAAGGAGTGTCTATGATGGCGGGAGGCAGTTCACATCTAAGCAACAGCTCTGGGAGGGTATTCTGTCCTCATGCAAAACAATTGAAGCAGAAACCATCCAAAACCTGACAAATTCAATGGACGAGAGAGTTGAGAAGCTCCTTTCGAACAAGGGGTCCTATGTGCAAATGTAACATCACCTAGAATAAAGTTTTGAGTTGAAAACTGTTTGATTTCAGTTTCTAATAACCTGCTAATGCTTATAATTTCAAAAATGACCATTTTTTTGTTCTTTATTAAAATGAAAAGGTTGATCGAAGAGTGTGGGGGATCTAAGAGTGTGGCAACCCAGTAGTCAGGATTACTTTGAATTCTGACAATCTAAGGGTCATGTTGCAGGTAGTGCAGCAAGAAGGCACTCATGTGTCTTGCGCATCTAGGAGCCCCAAAATTATTTTCCGGGCTAGATGCAGCTAAAAATTATTATTAATTTAAAAGCTTGTGGAGCTTAGTATAGATGGCCTAATAGAATCAGTACTGCAAACTGCTACAAAGCCCAAATTATTTTCCAGCCAAGATACAGATAAACATGATTAGTAATTTTAAATCTGGTGGAGTTTAGTATAGATGGCCTAATAGAATTAGTACTGCACACTGCTACAAAGCCAAAATTATTTTCCAGCCAAAATACAGATAAACATGATTAGTAATTTTAAATCTGGTGGAGTTTAGTATAGATGGCCTAATAGAATCAGTACTGCACACTGCTACAAGGCCCAAATTAATTTCCAGCCAAGATACAGATAAACATGATTAGTAATTTTAAAGCTTAAAACGGTTGGTGAGGTGATTTTAACAAATCATCAAGCTTTTACTCTCCCCAGGATGACACAGGGGTAGAAAAGTCGTTTTGGATCCATGATTTGTTCATCTTTATGAACGTGAGTCTGTCTACATTTTTCAGTGGAGAGCCGCATGCGCTTATCTGTCAGCACACCACCAGCAGCGCTGAACACACGTTCAGACAGAACGCTGGCTGCGGGGCATGACAAGATCTCCAAGGCATAAGTGGCGAGCTCCGGCCATTTATCCAGATTGGAAGCCCAAAAAGAGCAAGGGTCCAGTGACATAGTCATGGCTTCAATGTTTACTTGGAGATACTCCTGTACCATAGTCTCTAGGCGTTGACTATGTGTCAGACTTCTTGTCTCCTGAGGCCTTGCAAAGGATGGGCTAAAAAAGTGGTGAAATGATTCCGCAAAATTGATGTTACCAGCAGATACTGTGTTTCTGTTACGTTTTGAGAGCTGAACACTCGACGGTCCCACGGTTGGCAAGTTGGAACTGTGAGATTCACTACGTGCACCACTAGTGTTTTGGGGAAAAGCACATGTAAGATTCTGCAACATTCTCTGCTGATAATCCTGCATGCGTGCATCTCTTTCTATGGCAGCAATAATTTCTGCAAATTTACTTTTGTACCGGGGAACTAACAGTGTGGCAACCCAGTAGTCAGGATTATTTCTAATTCTCACAATTCGAGGGTCACGTTGCAGGTAGTGCAGCAAGAAGGCACTCATGTGTCTTGCGCATCCAGGAGCACCAAATCCCTGCTGTGTTGGTGGCGAGGTAACAGTCATGCTTCCTTCCTCTGCCCTCTCCACCCAACCTCGCACAACAGAAATGTGATCAAGTGTAATGCACACGCCCGGGCTAAGCGGCGTGTGCGTGTGATTCCACTGGACCGTGCCGGAGAGTGATTGCCTGGAGGGGCGTAACTAGGTATTCACCCGATCCGACCAGGGTCGCACGATGGCATACGACGCCAGTGCACCAAGGAGGAACCGAGCAGAGGGACCAGGTGCTACTCCAGGACAGACCCCGGACACGGCTGTTGACCCACACAGGGGAACACAGGAACAGACTGGTTAGGCTGGCGCACTGACTGGTGGGTATAGGCAGGCACGACTGGAATGCAGGCAGGCGGGTATGCAGGCAAGCACAGCTAGAGTGCAGACAGGGAGGCACTAGCAGGTAGGAACACAGGCGGGATAGGACCCAGTACACACTGGGACTCAGGAACAATACAGGCAGAGGGGTACAGGCAAGCACAGCTAGAGTGCAGACAAGGAGGCACTAGCAGGTAGGGACACTGGCGGGATAGGACCCAGTACACACTGGGACTCAGGAACAGAACCACAGATGTGGCGGACAAACACAGCAGAGTGAGGCCGCCCAGAGAGGTGAGCGAGAACAGGGCAGGACAAGACCGCCTGGAGCGGTGAGCAAGAGCAGAGCAGGACAAGGCCGCCAGGAGCGGTGAGCAAAGGGTCAGAGCTGAGCGAGACTGCCGGAGCAGTGAGCAAGAGTAAAGCAGGACGAGACCGCCTGGAGCGGTGAGCAAGAGAGGAGCAAGACTGCCGGAGCAGTGAGCAAAAGGATAAGAGCGGAGCAAGACTGCCGGAGCAGTGAGCAAAAGGGTCAGAGCGGAGCAAGGCTGCCGGAGCAGCGAGCAAAGGAGTCAGAGTAGGCTAGAACCGCCGGAGCGGTAAGCAAAGGAGTCAGAGCAGGCTAGAACCGCCGGAGCGGTGAGCAAAGGAGTCAGAGCAGGCTAGAACCGCCGGAGCGGTGAGCAAAGGAGTCAGAGCAGGCTAGAACCGCCGGAGCGGTGAGCAAAGGAGTCAGAGCAGGCTAGAACCGCCGGAGCGGTGAGCAAAGGAGTCAGAGCAGGCTAGAACCGCCGGAGCGGTGAGCAAATGAGTCAGAGCAGGCTAGAACCGCCGGAGCGGTGAGCAAAGGAGTCAGAGCAGGCTAGAACCGCCGGAGCGGTGAGCAGAGGAGTCAGAGCAGGCTAGAACCGCCGGAGCGGTGAGCAAACGAGTCAGAGCAGGCTAGGCTGAGCAGGGGGGACAGGGCTCTGTTCACACGGAATAGACAGGAAGGGAAAGGCAGAGCCAGATACCCACAGGGTACTTGCAGTGAAGTAGGGAGTGGACCACAAACTCACAAACGGGAGTACAGAGACAACAAGCAGGAGTTAGGTACGAGTTCAGACTCTGCAGAAAAAGGAAGGGAACGGACATAGAGGCAAAACAGGTAAAGGATAGGAGAGAGTTCAGACTGGAACTGAGTGTACGGAGGAGACCGACACTGCAGCGGAATACAGGAGCGGGTCTGGGAATACGGCCCCCAGAGAGGCAGGACGAACAGGCAAGGAGCGTGTTCAGACAGGACAGACAAGATACAGGAGCGGGTCTAGGTAATCGGCCCCTAGAAGGCGGGAGGAACAGGCTAGGAGCGTGTTCAGACAGGTCAGACAAGATACAGGAGCGGGTCTAGGTAATCGGCCCCTAGAAGGCAGGAGGAACAGGCTAGGAGCGTGTTCAGACAGGCCTGGAAATACTGCCTCCAGGATAGGCAGACAAGAGAACACAGAACAGGACCTGGCACCTTCAGAGTGCAAGCACACACTGAATGAAACACTATGCTCAGGCAGGGATTGATTGGAGCAGCTGAGCTATATACCAGGTGACAGACAGCAATAGGCTGAGGACGAACAAGGGGTGTGCCCACAGCAGGTACAAAAAGCAGGAAGTGATCGGGCACCGCCCTTAAGCAGCAGAAACAGACACAAACAGACAGCATGGAGGGAAGCCAGAGAGACATTCTGGACTGGAGTTCAAGTGCGCGCTCTTGCACAGTGGGAGATGGACCACCATGCAAGGACGCCACCAGGTATGTTACATCAAAGTCTCCCTCATCTGATGAGTCTTCCATCAGTTCGTCATCCACTTCTTCCTGGGCTCCTGCACCTTCCTCACTAGTTTGGCTGCTACCATGCACCCTGGTAAAACCATCTCCCCCACCCTCACATGCCTGCCGCCTTGGTGCTGCCGACCGTCTGGACCTTGCCGATGTTAGCCCTTCCGCATACAACTCCTCCTCCTTTACTTCCTCCACCTCCTCTTGTGCCACAACCTGACTCCGAATTCTGTACAACATGTGCTCCAGCATGTAAATCACCGGAATAGTCATGCTGATAATGGCATCGTCAGCACTAAACATCATCGTCGCCATTTCAAAACTGTGCAGAAGGGTGCATAGGTCCCTGATCTGAGACCACTCCTCCAGCGTGATTTGCCCCACCTCTGGATCTCGTTGGCCCAGGCTATAGGTCACAACGTATTGCACCAGGGCTTGTCGGTGCTGCCACAGTCGCTGCAACATGTGCTGAGTTTAATTCCACCAGGTAGGCAAATCGCATTTTAGCCGATGAACTGGCAGGTCCAACAACTTCTGTAGAGATGTAAGTCGCTGAGCTGCGGGATGCGAACGGTGGAAGTGAGCACACAGCAACCGTGCCCTCTGCAGAAGGCCATCTAGTCCGGGATAGTGGGCTAAAAATTGCTGGACAACCAGGTTCAACACGTGAGCCATACAAGGCACGTGTGTGACATTGCCCCGGCGAAGGGCCGCACCCAGGTTTGCAGCATTGTCGCACACGGCCTTCCCTGGTTTCAGGTCCAGTGGAGACAACCATTCATGAAACTGGGTCTCCAGAGCTGACCACAACTCCTCAGCTGTGTGACTCACATTTCCCAGACATTTCAAAGTAAAAACCGCCTGATGACGTTGAGCCCTGCTGCCAGCATAGTAAGGAGGTGTGCAGGATCCCTTCTGCACAGTTAGAAAGCTTGTGGCATGACCAGACAGGCTTTGGGTGCAGGTGGAGGACCGAGAGGAGGTTTAGGAGGTAGAAGCAGTGGAGGAACTTTGAGATAAAGAGGATTGACGCACAACTCGTGGGGACGGCAAGACTTGGACAGCAGCTTCTTGTCCTGCTGTCACCATAGTTGCCCAGTGCCCAGTCAGCGACATGTAACGCCTCTGTCCATGCCTACTCGTCCAAGTGTCTGTGGTGAAATGCACCCTGTCACACACAGAGTTTCTCAAAGAAGCGGTGATGTTGTGTGCGACATGCTGGTGGAGCGCAGGCACACCTTTCTTTGAGAAGTAGTGCCGACTGGGCATCTGGTACTGGGGCACTGCGACGGACATAAGGTCTCGAAAATCCTCTGTGTCCACCAGGCGGAAAGGCAGCATTTCTGTAGCCAAGAGCTTGCAGATGGTGAAATTCAAACTCTTAGCTTTCTCACGGCTAGGAGGAAATGGTCTTTTACTTGTCCACATCTGAGGGACCGAGGGCTGGCTGTTGTGCTTAGACGGGGTTGAGAAGGGTGTCCCCGGCAAACTGCCGGTCTGTGAGGAAGATGCAGTCGGACATGTTAGGTTGCCTTGATCCAAAGGTGGTGCTATCGATGTCGGACAGCGCTGAACACTAGCTGGTGTTTCCTCCTCCAAAGAAAATGATAACCTGCCAATCACGCTGGCTTTTGCGGGTAAAGAGGTGGCAGGTCTGCATCCCAAAACCGGTGTGACTGCAGTCCCCCCAGTCACAGAGGATGAAGAGGCCGCGGATGCAGAAGATGTGGTAGACGGTGGTTGGCCCGGCCGGCTAGGCCGCATTGTAGCACAGTGAGCTTCCCACTGCAACTTATGCTTCATATCCATGTGCCGGTTCATGCATGAAGTACGCAAACTATGTATTTTTTGGCCTCTACTTAGCTTTTGCTGACAAATGTTACAGATAACACGAGTTGGGTCATCTTTATCGATCTGAAAAAATGCCCAGGCTATGCAAGGCTTAGCACCCATGCGACCTGAAGAGCCACCACGACTTGTGGTCAGAGGCAGAGTTGTGTTTGAGGATGCAGTTGTTGACGTGCTTCCAGTACTATGTCTCTGTCCTGGAAGGCGCAACCTGACCTCGTCGTCACTAGCATCCTCCTCCACCTCCTCTGCTGACCTCATCGACTGGCTGACTGTGGGTTGACAGTAAGTGGGATCTCCAACCTCGTCATCATTACCCTGTCGTCCTCAGAGCCAACCTCTTCCTGCCCTGACAAAAAGCTTAAGTTGTCGCTCCAATCAGGTATTTGAGTCTCATCATCGTCTTCCTCATTGTCTCCACCAACAGGAGTTACAGTTTGGGAACGAGGGTCTACATTATGGTCAGAACCTTCTGCGTCTGGTCCTTGATCTGACTCATAAAGATTCTGGGCATCAGTGCAGATCATTTCCTCGTCTGAATTCACAGAAGCTCTGGAGCCGACCTCTGATTCCCAGGCTATAGTATGAGTAAACAGCTCTGCAGACTCAACCATCTGTTCTACCCCATACTCAGACGGACAGCTGGAGACTTGGGAGCTGTGAGGAAGCAAGTGCGATTGGGGTGACACCTCTGAGGACTGGAGTATTTGTGATGTTGAAGTTGATTTGGAGGAGAGCCCACTTAAAGGAGCACTTGATATCCATTGAAGCACCTGCTGTTTTTGTGCCTAATCTGGAATTTGTAGTGATTGGCGTGGCCGTAAGAAAGGGATCTTATCACATTGTCCGCTAAAAGAAGTAAGTAGACATCTTAGTTTGGCTGGAAGATGGTCTTTCTTCTGCAGATGTTACTGTTGCTTTAACACCTACCCCACGGACACAGCCTTTTTTTCCCTTCCCAACATGCCTATTCCCCTTTCCACCAGCAGCAGGCCTTTTTCCACTCATTTTGGTGGTTAACTAATTCACAACTCTGGAGTTGTTTGCACAAAAAAGAATGGATGGGAACCGAGCAGAGCTGAGTGGCCAAACTGTGGTATTAGCCCAAAAGTATTGGCTGGGTTAGATGCAGATAAAAATTATATTCAATTTGCAACCTGCTGGAGGTTAGTATAGATGGACTAATAGAACAAGTCCCACACACTGCTACAAGCCGAAAGATTTTTTCAGAGCTAGATGCAGATAAAAATTATTTTGAATTAGCAACCTGCTGGAGGTTAGTATAGATGGACTAATAGAACAAGTCCCACATACTGCTAGAAGCCGAAATAATTTTTCAGAGCTAGATGCAGAAAAAAATTATATTGAATTTGCAACCTGATGGAGGCTAGTATAGATGGACTAATAGAACAAGTCCCACACACTGCTAGAAGCCAAAATAGTTTTTCAGAGCTAGATGCAGAAAAAAATTATATTGAATTTGCAACCTGATGGAGGTTAGTATAGATGGACTAATAGAACAAGTCCCACACACTGCTACAAGCCGAAATATTTTTTCAGAGCTAGATGCAGAAAAAAATTAGATTGAATTTGCAACCTGGTGGAGGTTAGTATAGATGGACTAATAGAACAAGTCCCACACACTGCTACAAGCCGAAGCCCAAATATTTTTTCAGAGCTAGATGCAGATAAAAATTATTTTGAATTTGCAATCTGCTGGAGGTAAGTATAGATGGACTAATAGAACAAATCCCACACACTGCTAGAAGCCAAAATATTTTTTCAGAGCTAGATGCAGAAAAAAATTATATTGAATTTAGAACCTGATGGAGGTTAGTATAGATGGACTAATAGAACATGTCCCACACACTGCTAGAAGCCGAAATACTTTTTCAGAGCTAGATGCAGAAAAAAATTATATTGAATTTGCAACCTGCTGGAGGTTAGTATAGATGGACTAATAGAACAATTCCCACACACTGCTAGAAGCCGAAATATTTTTTCAGAGCTAGATGCATAAAAATATTATATTGAATTTGCAACCTGCTGGAGGTTAGTATAGATGGACTAATAGAACAAGTCCCACACACTGCTAGAAGCCAAAAGAGTTTTTCAGAGCTAGATGCAGAAAAAAATTATATTGAATTTGCAACCTGATGGAGGTTAGTATAGATGGACTAATACAACAAGTCTCACACACTGCTAGAAGCCGAAATAGTTTTTCAGAGCTAGATGCAGAAAAAAATTATATTGAATTTGCAACCTGATGGAGGTTAGTATAGATGGACTAATAGAATGATGCTAAGCCCAAAAGGTTTTACTTCACGAGGTGCAGTAAAAAAATTTGTATTCTATACACAGGTGGTGTAGCTTGCAACACAGATAGGCTTCTCCACTGACTAACACACACTGCAAGAGGACAAAAAGGATTAGCTTTGCTATATTTAGCCAAATGCTGTGAAAAAAACTTGCACATCACTGGCACAGACCTGCCTTGCAAAAAGTGATAGGAACTGATGTAACCTAGCCCTGAAAAGGACTGCAATTACAATTAGTCTTTACTCCCAACCTATCTATTTAAGAGCACAGACCTGCCTGATAAAAGTGATAGGAACTGATGTAACCTAGCCCTGAAAAGGACTGCAATTACAATTAGTCTTTACTCCCAACCTATCTATTTAAGATCACAGACCTACCTGATAAAAGTCGTAGGAAATGATGTAACCTAGTCCTTAAAAGGACTGCAATCACAACTATTCCCTACTTCCAAGCTATCTGTAGATTTGTGCGAAAATTGGCTTGAAATTAACAAAGTATAGCGCACACAGCAACAGCGGTGCCGTCTAACACGCAGCTGCAGCAGTGAGAAAATGGTGGCGATGGGGAAAATGGCTGGGTCTTATAGGGCAAGGACATGTGACATACACTGCCAATGACACATGCCCTTGCTTGTGTGAAAAAAAGCAGTTCGCTCCGTGTGTGCGCTGATGATAGGCTGACAGATTGCACTTCCCCACTGTAAATGCGGGAAAGAGAAAAAAAATGGAGATCTTCATTATTTCTGCAGAGATCCATCCCCTGCCCCTCCCCCCGCCCCGCTGTACACTCAAACTGCGTATTAACATTAATTTTCAGCATTACTGAGAAAAAATCCAGTTATGATTTTGGTGCACGAACAGTTATCGAACATAACCTCGAACAGCCGAATTTTTTTCAAATCGTTCGTGTTCGCCAAACGGCTCGAACACCGCCCAAAACAGCTCGAATTTGAGATTGGCGAACAGTTCGATTCGAACACCGCTCATCTCTACTCAAGATACTCCTGCACCATCCTCTCCAGTCATTCACCACGTGTCAGACTTGTACTCTGTTGTGCTGGTGCCCAAGCTGGTGCAAAAAATTTGTGAAAGGACTCACAGAAATTACTTCTGACACTTACTCTGCTGCTGCTGCTGCTAATGTCTTGGCGTTGACGAACTGACGTGTCGGAGGTTGAAAGACTGCATCTGCGATGCACACTGTGTGCCTCACTGTTATCTTGGAAAAAAAACTCTATTAAGGTTGCTTAAAAGCTTGTTTCGATACTCCAACATAAGCGGATCCCTTTCCAGGGTGGGAAGCATCTGGCAAAATTTACTCTTATAATGTGGATCTAACAGAGTGGCAACCCAGTAGTCAGCATTATTTCGAATCTTAATAGGGTTGAGCGAGTATGTTCTGTCTGAGTATGCTCGGGCCGAGCTCCGAGTATTTACAGCTGCTCGGTGATGAGGTTAAATCGCTCCAGTGTGCATGATTTGCGACTGTTTGACAGTTTTATTACATGTGAGGAATGTCTATTTCTTACACATTCCTCACATGTAATAAAACTGTTTAACAGTTGCAAATCATGCACACGGGAGCGATTTAACCTTATCACCGAGCAGCTGTAAATACTCGGAGCTCGGCCCGAGCATACTCGGCGAAAGGGTTAATAGAACATACTCACTCAACACTAAATCCTAACTATACGGGGATCATGTTGCATCAAGAAGGCACTCATATGTTGGGCTCTTCTAGGAGGTCCAAAGCCAGGCTTTATTGTGGGCTGCTTAACAGTGGAGGAAACAGTTGTTTCCTCCATCCCCTCCTGCAAACCACATTCAAACAAGAGGGGATGATTATCCTCTTCATCCTCTGAGAGCTGCTCGCCCATCACCTCTTCCTCCTCCATTAGTTCCTCGGGTCTTGCTCCTTCACTAACAATTTGTCTGGTATCACCAAACCCCCTCGATCGTTGTAATCGACCGTCACTTGGCATCCGCCTGTGTGATGACAGGCTGGAAATTTGAGACATTTGTATCCCTTCCGCATCCCCCTCTTCTTCTGGAGCCACCACCTCCTGCCGCAGGTTATTCAAAGTTTGCAGCATGTATATGACCGGTTTAGTAGCCATTTCAAAACCGTGCAGAAGGGTGCAGAAGTCCTTAATCTGATCCCACTCCACAAACGTGATATGCCACAAGTCAGTACTGCGTTGCCCCCAGCTATACGTCATGACCTACTGCGTCAGAGCTCGTTGCTGCTGGCAAAGTCGCTGCTACATGTGCAGAGTGGAATTCCACCGCGTCGACACATCGCAGATCAACCTGTTAACTGGCACGGACAAAGACCTCTGTATCGATGCAAGTCAATGCCATGAGGGGTGCAAGTGGGGGAAGTGAGCACACAGCTTTCATACTTTGTGAAGCAGCTCATCCAGGCCAGGATAGTGGCGGAGAAATTGCTGTATCACCAGGTTGAGGACTTGAGCCATGCAAGGCACGTGTGCGAACTTGCCTCGGCCTAGGGCCGCTAAAAGGTTCGCACCATTATCACACACGGCCTTCCATGGCTCTAGGTTCAGTGGAGACAGTCATTGCTCAAACTGAGCCTGGAGAGCTGCCCACAACTCTTCACCTGTATGACTGTGATGTGCAAGGCATATTAATTTGAAGACTGCCTGATTAAGGTGAGCCCTGACTGTGCAGTACGAAGGTGGTGTGTATTCGCTCCGCACACTTGGAACGCCTGTCCCATTAAGGCAGAGGTTGAGTGTGCAGGTGGAGGCCCTAGAGGATGTGGAGAACGCAGAAGCAGTGGAGGAAGTGGGAAATACAGAGGTTTCTTCTGCAAGCCTTGTGGATTCCAAGATTTGTGGAGCAGCCCCTTCCGCACTTGCCCCCACAGCCACCAGAGTCACCCAGTGCCCAGTCAGTGAGATGTAACGCCCTTGGCCATGCTTTCTCGTCCAGGTGTCTGTGGTGAAATGCACGCTGGCACATGTAGATGTAGACATGGAATGGGTGATGTTGTCTGTGACATGCTGGTGTAGCGCAGGCACAGCTTTCTTAGAGAAGTAATGGCGACTGGGCAACGGTGAATTGAGAAACATGCGGTGTGCTTGGTGAAACAAACACAGCAGTGCTAAGCACAGGCCCGGACTGACTAGCGTGAGCATGATTAGTGATCCCACTGGACCATGAACCAAGGAGTGCCTGGAGGGGTGTAACTAAGTATCAACTCGGTCTGACCAAGGTCACATGGTCGTTCAGACGACTCCGTGATCCAGGGAGGAACCGAGCATAGGGACCAGGTGCTACACCAGGTCAGACCCCGGTCACAGCTGTTGACCCACACCAGGGAATGCAGGAACAGGCAGGTTAGGCTGGCATGCAGACAGGTGGGCACTGGCAGGCACGGCTGGCATGCAGACAGGCGGGTACTGGCAGGTAGGAACGCAGGCAGGATAGGGACCAGTACAGACTGGGATACAGGAACGGAGCCACAGGTGCAGTAGACAAGCAGAGCAGAGCAAAACC
The DNA here is from genome assembly GCF_046119375.1 of Phyllobates terribilis. Classification (NCBI taxonomy): domain Eukaryota; kingdom Metazoa; phylum Chordata; class Amphibia; order Anura; family Dendrobatidae; genus Phyllobates; species Phyllobates terribilis. The sequence goes on from NW_027362761.1 coordinate 257,740,685, forward strand.
CGCAGATGCAGTAGACAAGCAGAGCAGAGCAAAACACGCAGATGCGGTAGACAGGCAGAGCAGAGCAAAACCCGCAGGGGTGGTAGACGAGCAGAGCAAAACCTGCAGGTGCAGTAGACAAGCAGAGCAGAGCAAAGCCCGCAGGTGCGGTAGACAAGCAGAGCAGAGCAAAACCCACAGATGCGGTAGACAAGCAGAGCAGAGCAAAACCCGCAGATGCGGTAGACAAGCAGAGCAAAGCAAAACCCGCAGATGCGGTAGACAAGCAGAGCAGAGCAAAACCAGCAGATGCGGTAGACAAGCAGAGCAGAGCATAACCCGCAGGTGCGGTAGACAAGCAGAGCAGAGCAAAGCACGCACGTGCGGTAAACAAGCTGAGCAGAGCAAAACCCACAGGTGCGGTAGACAAGCAGAGCAGAGCAAAACTTGCAGGTGCAGTAAACAAGCAGAGCAGAGCAAAACCCGCAGGTTCGGTGAACAAGCTGAGCAGAGCAAAACCGCAGGTGCGGTGAACAAGCAGAGCAGAGCGAAACTGCCGGTGCTGTGAACAAGCAGAGCGGAGCAGAGCGAAACCGCTGGTGCGGTGGACAAGCAGAGCGGAGCGAAACTGCAGGTGCGGTGGACAAGCAGAGCAGAGCAAAACCGCAGGTGTGGTGAACAAGCAGAGCAGAGCGAAACTGCAGGTGCGGTGAACAAGCAGAGCAGAGCGAAACCGCAGGTGCGGTGGACAAGCAGAGCAGAGCAAAACCGCAGGTGTGGTGAACAAGCAGAACCAGATACACACAAGGTACTTACAATGAAGTAGCGATTGTACAAAAAACTCACAAACAGAAGTTCAGAGACAACGAGTTGGAGTTAGGTGCAGGTTCAGACAATGCAGGAAAATGGAAGGTTCGGACATAGAGAGAAACAGGTAACAGGCTAGGACACAGTTCAGACAGGAACTAAACCAGGAATAAGATACGGAACCAGCCTGGAACTCAGCCCCCAGGGTGGCGGAGACAGACTAGAAGTCACAGATACTGGTAACAGGCCTGAATATACAGCCCCCAGGGGTGGAAACAGACAAGATACAGGACAGGACCTGGCAACTCAGTTACACAGAACACACTGAATGAAAGTAATGCTCAGGCACCCCCTACTGGGTGGAGGGGGTTTAAATATCCAGTGACTCACAGCAATAGGCTTGGTAGGCATTAAGAGTGCGCACACAGTAACTATAAGAATCAGGCAGTAGCCGCGCCACCGCCCTAAGCAATCAGACAAGAGACACAGCAGGTACTGGAGCAAAGTGTGCAGCCTGGATTGATAGGTAAGATGGCGGTCTTGCCTGGTGGGAGGTGGTAAGCCATGCCAGCACGCCGTCAGGGATGTTACGGTACCCCCCCCTTTACGCCCCCTCTCCTTCAAGCCAGCAAGAATTTTTTGCAGAGAATTTGGAGGCCGATCCTTCTCTTCAAGAAGATTACCTCTTCTGTCCACTAGAGGGAACGAAACTGGTCTCACCATCTTGGTGACTAGGATGCTTCCTCCCATCGAGCCATCCTCAGCAACAGATGAAGTGAGTGAAGTACCAGGAACAAGACACAGGAAAGTCTTTCTCCATTTGTTAATATCGGATAGCACCCCAAAAGATTCACGGGACAACTGGAGATCCTTCACCAGGTTGGAGCGGTGCAGAGACTCGGGGGTAACCACCTCCTTGACGTACACTTTGCCAAGCTTACTGGATGAAGTGGGCGAAGTACCAGGATCAGGGTGCAGAAAAGTCTCTCTCCATTTGTTATCAGATAGCACCCCGGAGGATTCAGGAGGCAACTGGAGGTCCTCAACCTGGTTGGAGGGGTGCAGAGACTTGGAGGTAGCCACCGCCTTGATGGACTTATTGCCAGATTTGTTAGAGATGGAGGATCCTTGTTTAGGGACCAACTTCAGGACTGGACACCCCTTGTACCTCAGCAGTCCTCCAGGAAACACCATGCAGGATCTCCAGACCTGAGCGGGCATTAGATCTCTCGGCTCTGGACGACCTGTGGGTAAACCAGACACCACCTGGAATGTGAACTTCTTCATGTGTAATGCTCCAATCTGGAGCTTAATTTGTACAGACATATTGTTACGCTCGCGCCAGGACTGACTGACGTGAGCGTGATTAGTGATCCCACTGTACCATGAACCGAGGAGTGCCTGGAGGGGCTTAACTAAGTATCAACCCGATCCGACCAAGGTCGCATGGCGGCTTAGTCGACTCCGTGGACCAAGGAGGAACCGAGCAGAGGGACCAAGTGCGACTCCATGTCAGACCTCGGTCACAGTTGTTGACCCACACTGGGGAATGCAGGAACTGGCAGGTTAGACTGGCATACAGGCAGGTGGGTATTGGCAAGTACGGCTGATATGCAGACAGGTGGGTACTGGCAAGCACGGCTAGTATGCAGACAGGTGGGCACTGGTAAGCACGGCTGGTATGCAGACAGGTGGGCACTGGCAAGCACGGCTGGTATGCAGACAGGTGGGCACTGGCAAGCACGGCTGGTATGCAGACAGGTGGGCACTGGCATGCACGGCTGGAGTGCAGACCGGGAGGTACTAGCAGGTTGGAGCACAGGCTGGATAGGGTCCAGTACAGACTGGGAGACAGGTACAGAGCCGCTGATGCGGTAGACAAGCAGAGTAAAGCGAAACCGCCGGAGCGGAGGACAAGGCAGAGTCGAGAGGAACTGCTGGTGCGGTGAGCAAGCAGAACGGAGCGAAAACCGCAGGTGCGGTGGGCAAGGCAGAGCAGAGCGGAACCGCCGGAGCGGTGGACAAGGCAGAGCAGAGAGAAAATGCTGGTGCGGTGGACAAGGCAGAGCAGAGAGAAGCCGTCGGAGCGGTGGGCAAGGCAGAGCAGAGAGAAGCCGCAGGTGCGGTGAGCAAGGCAGAGCAGAGAGAAGCCGCCGGAGCGGTGGGCAAGTTAGAGCAGAGAAAAAACGCTGGTGTGGTGAGCAAGGCAGAGCAGAGAGAAGCCGCCGGAGTGGTGGGTAAGTCAGAGCAGAGAGAAGCCGCCGGGCGGTGGGTAAGTCAGAGGATAGAGAAACCGCCGGAGCGGTGGGTAAGGCAGAGCAGAGGGAAGCCGCTGAAGCGGTGGGCAAGGCAGAGCAGAGAGAAACCGCCGGAGCGGTGGGTAAGGCAGGGCAGAGGGAAACCGCCGGAGCGGTGGGCATGTCAGAGCAGAGAGAAACCGCCGGAGCGGTGGGCAAGACAGAGCGGAACGAAACCGCAGGTGCGGTGGACAAGGCAGAGAGGAGAGGGCTCTGTTCACATGTAACAGACTGGAAAATACAGGAAGATACGGAGGAAGGGAAAAGGGACAAACAGAACCAGATATACACAAGGTACTTCCTATAAAGTAGCGAGTGGACACAAAACTCACAAACAGAAGTACAGAGACAACGAGTTGGAGTTAGGTGCAGGTTCAGATACTGCAGGAAAAGGGAAGGTATGAACATAGAGACAAACAGGTTACAGGCTAGGATACAGTTCAGACAGGAACTGCTACTGCAAAGAGATACAAGAACGAGCCTGGGTATACAGCCCTCAGAGATGGCGGAACAAGACAAGAAGTCACAGATAACAGGTCTGGGTATGCAGCACCCAGAGATGGCGGAAACAGACAGAAGTCACAGATAACAGGTCTGGGTATGCAGCCCCCAGAGATGGCGGAAACAGACAAGAAGCAGAACTGGACCTGGCAACTTCAGAGTCAAGGAGCACACTGAATGTTAGTGTTGCTCAGGCACCTCCTACTGGGTGGAGGGGGTTTAAATATCCAGTGACTCACAGCAATAGGCTGGAGAAGCATTAGGGGTACGCCCACAGCAGCTATAAGAATTAGGAAGTAACCGGGCCGACGCCCTAAGCAGTCAGTCAAGAGTAGAGATGAGCGTTGTTCGACTCAAACTGTTTGCCAATCTCAAATTCGAGCTGTTTTGGGCGGTGTTCGAGCCGTTCGGCGAACACGAACGATTTGAAAAAAATTCGGCTGTTCGAGGTTATGTTCGATAACTGTTCGTGCACCAAAATCATAACTGGATTTTTTCTCAGTAATGCTCAAAATTAATGTTAATACGCAGTTTGAGTGTACAGCGGGGCGGGGGGAGGGAAAGGAGATGGATCTCTGCAGAAATAATGAAGATCTCCATTTTTTTTCTCTCTCCCGCATTTACAGTGGGGAGGCGCAATCTGTCAGCCTATCAGCAGCGCACACACGGAGCGAACTGCTTTTTTTCACACAAGCAAGGGCATGTGTCATTGGCAGTGTATGTCACATGTCCTTGCCCTATAAGACCCAGCCATTTTCCCCGTCGCCACCATTTTCTCACTGCTGCAGCTACGTGTTAGACGGCACCGCTGTTGCTGTGTGCGCTATACTTTCAGTGTTAATTTCAAGCCAATTTTCGCACAAATCTACAGATAGCTTGGGAGCAGGGAACAGTTGTGATTGCAGTCCTTTTAAGGACTAGGTTACATCTGACTTTTATCAGGCAGGTCTGTGCTCTTAAATAGATAGGTTGGGAGTAACGACTAATTGTAACTGCAGTCCTTTTGAGGGCTAGGTTACATCAGTTCCTATCACTTTTTGCCAGGCAGGTCTGTGCCAGTGCTGTGCAAGTTTTTTTCACAGCATTTGGCTAAATCTAGCAAAGCAAATCCTTTTTGGCCTCTTGAAGTGTGTGTTAGTCAGTGGAGTAGCCTATCTGTGTTGCAAGCTACACCACCTGTGTATAGAATACAATTTTTTTTACTGCACCTAGTGAATTAAAACCTTTTGGGCATAGCATCATTCTATTAGTCCATCTATACTAACCTCCACCAGGTTGCAAATTCAAAATAATTTTTATCTGCATCTAGCTCTGAAAAAATATTTCGGCTTCGGCTTGTAGCAGTGTGTGGGACTTGTTCTGTTAGTCCATCTATACTATCCTCCACCAGGTTGCAAATTCAATATCATTTTTATCTGCATCTAGCTCGGAAAAAATATTTAGGCTTGTAGCAGTGTGTGGGACTTGTTCTATTAGTCCATCCATACTAACCTCCACCAGGTTGAAAATTCAATATAATTTTTATCTGCATCTAGCTCTGAAAAATATTTTGGCTTGTAGCAGTGTGTGGGACTTATTCTATTAGTCCATCTATACTAACCTCCACCAGGTTGCAAATTCAAAATAATTTTTATCTGCATCTAACCCAGCCAATACTTTTGGGCTAATACCACAGTTTGGCCACTCAGCTCTGCTCGGTTCCCATCCATTCTTTTTTGTGCAAACAACTCCAGAGTTGTGAATTAGTTAACCACCAAAATGAGTGGAAAAAGGCCTGCTGCTGGTGGAAAGGGGAATAGGCATGTTGGGAAGGGAAAAAAAGGTTGTGTCCGTGGGGTAGGTGTTAAAGCAACAGTAACATCTGCAGAAGAAAGACCATCTTCCAGCTAAACTAAGATGTCTACTTCTTTTAGCGGACAATGTGATAAGATCCCTTTCTTACGGCCACGCCAATCGCTACAAATTCCAGATGAGGCACAAAAACAGCAGGTGCTTCAACGGATATCAAGTGCTCCTATAAGTGGGCTCTCCTCCACCTCAACTTCAACATCACAAATACTCCAGTCCTCAGAGGTGTCACCCCAATCGCACTTGCTTCCTCACAGCTCCCAAGTCTCCAGCTGCCCGTCTGAGTATGGGGTAGAACAGATGGTTGAGTCTGCAGAGCTGTTTACTCATACTATAGCCTGGGAATCAGAGGTCTTCTCCAGAGCTTCTGTGAATCCAGACGAGGAAATGATCTGCACTGATGCCCAGAATCTTTATGAGTCGGATCCAGGACCAGACGCAGAAGGTTCTGACCATAATGTAGACCCTCGTTCCCAAACTGTAACTCCTGTTGGTGGAGACAATGAGGAAGACGATGATGAGACTCAAATACCTGATTGGAACGACAACTTTAGTTTTTTGCCAGGGCAGGAAGAGGTTGGCTCTGAGGACGACGGGTGTGATAACACACAGGGTGATGATGACGAGGTTGGAGATCCCACTTACTGTCAACCCACAGTCAGCCAGTCGATGAGGTCAGCAGAGGAGGTGGAGGAGGAAGCTAGTGACGATGAGGTCAGGTTGCGCCTTCCTGGACAGAGACGTAGTACTGGAAGCACGTCAACAACTGCATCCTCAAACACAACTCTGCCTCTCACCACAAGTCGTGGTGGCTCTTCAGGTCGCATGGGTGCTAAGCCTTGCATAGCCTGGGCATTTTTTCAGATCGATAAGGATGTCCCAACTCATGTTATCTATAACGTTTGTCAGCAAAAGCTAAGTAAAGGCCAAAAAATACATAGTTTGAGTACTTCATGCATGGACCGGCACATGGATATGAAGCATAAGTTGCAGTGGGAAGCTCACTGTGCTACAATGCGGCCTAGCCGGCCGGGCCAACCACCGTCTGCCACATCTTGTTCATCCACGGCCTCTTCAACCTCTGTGACTGGGGGGACAGCAGTCACACCTGTTTTGGGACGCAGACCTGCCACTTCTTTACCCCCAACAGCCAGCGTGATTGGCAGGTCATCATTTTCTTTGGAGGTGGAAACACCAGCTGGTGTTCAGCACGGTCCGACATCGATAGCACCACCTTTGGATCAAGGCAACCTAACATGTCCGCCTGCATCTTCCTCACAGACTGGCAGTTTGCCGGGGACACCCTTCTCAACCCCGTCTAAGCACGACAGCCAGCCCTCGGTCCCTCAGTTGTGGACAAGTAAAAGACCATTTCCTCCTAGCCATGAGAAAGCTAAAAGGTTGAATTTCACCATCTGCAAGCTCTTGGCTACAGAAATGCTGCCTTTCCGCCTGGTGGACACAGAGGATTTTCGAGACCTTATGTCTGTCGCAGTGCCCCAGTACCAGATGCCCAGTCGGCACTACTTCTCAAAGAAAGGTGTGCCTGCGCTCCACCAGCATGTCGCACACAATATCACCGCTTCTTTGAGAAACTCTGTGTGTGACAGGGTGCATTTCACCACAGACACTTGGACGAGTAGGCATGGACAGGGGCGTTACATGTCGCTGACTGGGCACTGGTAACTATGGTGACAGCAGGACAAGGGGCTGCTGTCCAAGTCTTGCCATCCCCACGAGTTGTGCGTCAATCCTCTTTATCTCGAAGTTCCTCCATTGCTTCTGCCTCCTCAACCTCCTCTCGGTCTTCCACCTGCACCCAAAGCCTGTCTGGTCATGCCACAAGCTTTCTAACTGCGCAGAAGGGATCCTGCACACCTCCTTACTATGCTGGCAGCAGGGCTCAACGTCATCAGGCGGTTATTACTTTGAAATTGTCTGGGAAATGTGAGTCACACAGCTGAGGAGTTGTGCTCAGCTCTGGAGAACCAGTTTCATGAATGGTTGTCTCCACTGTACCTGAAACCAGGGAAGGCCGTGTGCGACAATGCTGCAAACCTGGGTGCGGCCCTTCGCCGGGGCAATGTCACACACGTGCCTTGTATGGCTCACATGTTGAACCTGGTTGTCCAGGAATTTTTAGCCCACTATCCCTGACTAGACGGCCTTCTGCAGAGGGCACGGTCGCTGTGTGCTCACTTCCGCCGTTCGCATCCCGCAGCTCAGCGACTTACATCTCTACAGAAGTCGTTGGGCCTGCTACTTCACCGGCTAAAATGCGATGTGACTACCCGGTGGAATTCAACTCTGCACATGTTGCAGCGACTGTGGCAGCACTGACAAGCCCTGGTGCAATACGTTCTCACGTATAGCCTGGGCCAACGAGATCCAGAGGTGGGGCAAATCACACTGGAGGAGTGGTCTGCAAAAAGTAAATTTGCAGAAATTATTCCTGCCATAGAAAGAGATGCACGCATGAAGGAGTATCAGCAGAGACTGTTGCAGAATCTTACATGTGCTTTTCCACAAAACACTAGTGGTGCACGTAGTGAATGTAACACAGTTCCAACTTGCCAACCTTGGGACCGTCGAGTGTTCAGCACTCAAAACGTAACAGAAACACAGTATCTGCTGGTAACATCAATTTTGCGGAATCATTTCACCACTTTTTTAGCCCATCCTTTGCAAGAAGTCTGACACATAGTCAACGCCTACAGGAGTATCTCCAAGTAAACATTGATGCCATGACTGTGTCACTGGACCCTTGCTCTTTTTGGGCTTCCAATCTGGATAAATGGGTGGAGCTCGCCACTTACGCCTTGGAGATCTTGTCATGCCCCGCAGCCAGCGTTCTGTCTGAACGTGTGTTCAGCGCTGCTGGTGGTGTGCTGACAGATAAGAGCACGTGGCTGTCCACTGATAATGTAGAGAGACTCACGTTCATAAAGATGAACAAATCATGGATCCGAAAAGACTTTTCTACCCCTGTGTCATCCTGGGGAGAGTAAAAGCTTGATGATTTGTTAAAATCACCTCACCAACCGTTTTAAGCTTTCAAATTACTAATCATGTTTATCTGTATCTTGGCTGGAAAATAAATTGGGCCTTGCAGCAGTGAGCAGTACTGATTCTATTAGGCCATCTATACTAAACTCCACCAGATTTAAAATTACTAATCATGTTTATCTGTATCTTGGCTGGAAAATAATTTGGGCCTTGTAGCAGTTTGCAGTACTGATTCTATTAGGCCATCTATACTAAACTCCACCAGATTTAAAAATACTAATCATGTTTATCTGTATCTTGTCTGGAAAATAATTTGGGCCTTGTAGCAGTGTGCAGTACTGATTCTATTAGGCCATCTATACTAAACTCCACCAGATTTAAAATTACTAATCATGTTTATCTGTATCTTGGCTGGAAAATAATTTGGGCCTTGTAGCAGTTTGCAGTACTGATTCTATTAGGCCATCTATACTAAGCTCCACCAGCTTTCAAATTAATAATAATTTTTAGCTGCATCTAGGCCGGAAAATTATTTTGGGGCTCATAGAGGCGCCAGACACATGAGTGCCTTCTTGCTGAACTACCTGCAACATGACCCTCAGATTGTCAGAATTCGAAATAATCCTGACTACTGGGTTGGCACACTCTTAGGTCCCCCACACTCTTCGATCAACCTTTTCATTTTAATAAAGAACAAAAAAATGGTCATTTTTGAAATTATAAGCATTAGCAGGTTATTAGAAACTGAAATCAAACAGTTTTCAACTCAAAACTTTATTCTAGGTGATGTTACATTTGCACATAGGACCCCTTGTTCGAAAGGAGCTTCTGAACTCTCTCGTCCATTGAATTTGTCAGGTTTTGGATGGTTTCTGCTTCAATTGTTTTGCATGAGGACAGAATACCCTCCCAGAGCTGTTGCTTAGATGTGAACTGCATCCCGCCATCATAGAAACTCCTTTTGATGATGCTCCAGAGGTTCTCAATGGGGTTGAGGTCAGGAGAGCATGGTGGTCACACCATAAGTTTGTCCCTTTTTATGCCCATATCAGCCAGAGATGCAGATGTGTTATGTGCTGCATGAGACGGTGCATTATCATGCATGAAAATGATCTTGCTGCAGAATACACGGTTCTTCATCTTGAACCATGGCAGGAAGTGCTGTTTGAGAAACTCCACATACATTATGGAGTTCATCTTTACCCCTTCAGGGATTCTAAAGGGGCCGACAATCTCTCTCCCCATGATTCCAGCCCAAAACATTACTCCACATCCTCCTTGTTGGCGCCGTAGCCGTGTTTGCATGGGGTGTCCATCAACCAGCCATCCTCCACTCCATCCATCTGGACCATCGAGCGTTGCACGGCACTCATCGGTGAACAAAACCGTTTTGAAATCAGTCTTCATGTATTGTTTAGCCCACTGGAGCCGTTTCTGCTTGTGTACAGTGGATAGAGGAGGTCGACAGGATGGCTTACGCACAGCTGCAAACCTCTGAAGGACCCTGTATCTTGTTGTTCGGGGGACGTTGGAGGCACCAGCAGCTTCAAAAACTTGTCTGCTGCTATGACAAGGCTTTTTTGCCGCTGCTCTTTTAACCTGACGTAATTGCCTGTAGGAAAGAGTCCTCAATTTTCGCTTATCAGCACGCACACGTGTGTACTGTGAATCAGCTACATACTTCTTGGTTGTGCGATGATCAGGATTAAGTGTCTTGGCAATGTTGATTGTAGTCATGCCTTGACCTAAACACTCCACAATTTGTTGCTTCTCAGCAGCCGACTCATCCTTTTTCGTTCTCATTTTGGCAGAAAATGTAGGCTGCTTAATAATGTGGGACAGCCTTCTTAAGTAGTCTTGCCTTTCATTGGACACACCTGCCAAACTAATTAGCACAGGTGTCTGCAATTGCTTACAGTGATATAAAGAGCCCTGACACACAACACCATCAATGAGTTTAACTGACAAACAAAAAAATTCTTCCCTTATCACTCCTAAACACTTTTTGCATAATAATTTGGAACACAGTGTACATGTGCTTTTCCACAAAACACCAGTGGTTCACGTAGTGAATCTTACAGTTCTAACTTGCCAACTGTCTGTATGGAGTTGTTCAATAAAGGGCCCAAAATTAAGATAACATAGACGGGAGAGGTCTCTATGAATAAGAATTCCTAAGTATTTGATACCCTGTGAGGGCTAGGCAAAGGGAAAGTTGGACTGGATGGAATCCTGTATGGATTTGGGGAGGGAGACATCGAGGGCCTCAGACTTCGCTGCATTGATTTTAAAATTTGACCATGTAACAAAGTGATCTATTTCAGCCATAACAGCAGGGATGGATATATGTGATTGAGTGATATATACTAGGACATCATCAGCAAATGCAGAGCACTTGTACTCGTTGCCTCCCACCTCAATCCACCTAATATTGGGGTTATGGCGAATTGATGAGAGCAGGTGCTCCATCACTAGGATGTATAAGAGAGGGGACAGAGGACATCCCTGCCTTGTCCCATTGGTGATTATGAAAGGTGATGAAAATGTTCCATTCATCTTCAGCCTAGGTGACGTATTGCGATACAGGGCCATGATTTTGCCTATAAAAGGTCCCCTAGACCCCTACCCCAAGCTTTTTAAGAGAATAATATATGGCGTGCCAGGAGACTCTGTGGAATGCTTTCTCAGCATCCAACGAGAGTATCTAATTACAAATTTTTAACTGCATCTAGCCCAGGAAATACTTTGTGCCTAGCAGCAGTGTCTGCTAGTCAGCGGATTATCCCAGCTGTTAAGCAAGCTACACCACCTGTAGTTTGGACACTTAATTTTTTCAAAGGAAATGGTTCGGGCCTCCGGGACACTCAGTGAAGAGCATCGGGGAGGCACCCCAAGGCACAGGGGCTGGGACTGGCGGTAGGTCGCCTTGTGGTGGACCGCAAAGCTCGATCCTTATAAAAGCTTTTTAACTGCAGCAGCTTTAGTGGACGCTACTGGAGCTGGAATTACGCGGCTGCTGGCATGAGACCTGCCCTCCAATAGATCCTTGTAAAAGGATTAAAAGTGTACTCATTCAAATTAGAGAGACAATTTAAATTAAAAAGCTTAGACCTGCCTCCACCGCAGGGGGGCTCGCTCGACCCACCAGCGGACAGGCACCAGTATTGGGAGAGGAGGGCTGGCCGTCAGGGTCCACTGTGGCTCTGGCACGGAGGTCGCACGGGCAGGAACGGGCTGGCTGTGTCGGCTTCGCACTTTTTGGGTTTTAGAAGGGCATGACATGCCTATATCTGTGTCTCCCCCTCCTTTTACTCCTTCACCTCTTTTCTTTTCGCATGACTATATGTACTTGTCACTTTTCCGAGTGTTAGTTGTGTCTTCTGAGCAGTTTGTCAGCTTTTGGACACCTTTGAATGTGTTTTCTATGTGTTTCTATGTGTTTTTGTTTGCCTGCCATTGGTTTTAATGGTGTTCGAAGGTGTTCGACGAACCGAACTCGAACACTACGGGGGTGGCTCAACACTAGTCAAGAGGCATGCACACAGCATGAACTGGAGCAAGATTTGCAGGCTGGACTGACAGGTAAGATTGCGGTCTTGCATAGTGGGAGGTGGTGCACTGTGCAAGCACACCGCCAGGTATGTTACACATATTTTGACGGTTTCTAAGTAGGGCTCGTCCTTCCGCTGACAATGCCCAAACTGGATTCTGGAGTTGTCGGACGGGAATCAGACACCGACTCTTCAAGGCTTTACGCCCGAAACTTCCGGTTAATCCGAGGACTTCACTTGCCACGGAGACAGTCACGGTCATCTGTGGAGAGGAAACACTAATGCCAAGGGCAGCCTCTCCTACAGGCCTAATGTCTTGGGATTCTCCAACCTTCGCTGGACAGAGACCATCAGGGTGTCCCAAACCACCGCAGCGGGACCGCAATCCGATTTTGTGACTGAGTTCCGGCCTCTGCTTTGCCTGACGAACATGGTCATTCTTCATGGATTCTGTGCGGTTAGCTGCCTCAACAGGCTGAGGAACAGGAGGTCTTTGGGTGGACAGAACCTGGCGTGACGGTTTACCTCTACGCCTTGCACGTCTAGACTGCCTCTTGAGGTTGGCAAGACAAGTATTCTGTCATCCTGTGTGAATTCTGTGTGGGCGGCAGTCTCTTCAGGCTGGAGAGCTGCTGGGCTACCTACACACATCACCCATCGGGACTGCTCCAGGATATTGGGAGGCTTTAGCAGAAGCCTCAGGGTTAGGGTCATCGAAGACCATTAGAAAGGCCACCAGGAAGGCCTGCAGGTCAGAGACGATAAGATCCCATGCTTGCCATAGGGGGGTGATCCGATTGGAGGCATCACCCCCTAAGTAGGACATCATAAATGCTACTTTAACCCGATCAGTGGGAAAATAGTGAGCATAGAATTTGAAATGCAGCATACATTGCTCCACAAACGCACAGCTTTGTTTTGGATCCCCATAGTACCGTGGTGGATCTGCAGGAACAAGTGCTGATAGCTCCATTTGGGCTGGTGTGTAAATCGCCTGGACCTCAGCTTGAGAAAAATGTTTTCCTTGGTGCACATATTCGCCAGACAAGAATTCAAAAGTCTCCGAGAGCGAAGGGCCGTGGGGCTCAACGGGGACCATCGCCTGAGCAAACTGTCACGCACACGCCCGGACTGACTGGCGTGAGCATGATTAGTGATCCCACTGGACCATGAACCGAGGAGTGCCTGGAGGGGCGTAACTAAGTATCAACTGGGTCCGACCAAGGTCACACGGCGGCTCAGTCGACTCCGTGAACCAGGGAGGAACCGAGCAGAGGGACCAGGTGCTACTCCAGGTCAGAAACCGGTCACAGCTGTTGACCCACACCGGGGAATGCAGGAACAGGCAGGTTAGGCTGGCATACAGACAGGTGGGTACTGGCAGGCACGACTGGTATGCAGACAGGTGGGTATTGGCAGGCACGGCTGGTATGCAGACAGGTGGGCACTGGCAGGCACAGCTGGCATGCAGACAGGTGGGCACTGGCAGGCACGGCTGGCATGCAGACAGGCGGGTACTGGCAGGTAGGAACGCAGGCAGGATAGGGATCAGTACAGACTGGGACACAGGAACAGAGCTGCAGGTTCGGTAGACAAGCAGAGCAGAGCAAAATCCGCAGATGCTGTAGAAAAGCAGAGCAGAGCAAAACCCGCAGGTGCGGTAGACAAGCAGAGCACAGCAAAACCCGCAGGTACGGTAGACAAGCAGTGCAGAGCAAAACCCGCAGATGCGGTAGACAAGCAGAGCAGAGCAAAACCCGCAGATGCGTTAGACAAGCAGAGCAGAGCAAAACCCGCAGATGCGGTAGACAAGCAGAGCAGAGCAAAACCCGCAGATGCGGTAGACAAGCAGAGCAGAGCAAAACCCGCAGATGCGGTAGACAAGCAGAGCAGAGCAAAACCCGCAGATGCGGTAGACAAGCAGAGCAGAGGAAAACCCGCAGATGCGGTAGACAAGCAGAGCAGAGCAAAACCCGCAGGTGTGGTAGACAAGCAGAGCAGAGCAAAGCACGCAGGTGCGGTAAACAAGCAGAGCAGAGCAAAACCCGCAGGTGCGGTAGACAAGCAGAGCAGAGCAAAACCCGCAGGTGTGGTAAACAAGCAGAGCAGAGCAAAACCTGCCGGTGCGGTGAACAAGCTGAGCAGAGCAAAACCGCAGGTGCGGTGAACAAGCAGAGCAGAGCGAAACCGCCTGTGCGGTGAACAAGCCGAGCGGAGTAGAGCGAAACCGCCGGTGCGGTGGACAAGCAGAGTGGAGCAAAACCGCAGGTGCGGTGTACAAGCAGAGCAGAGCAAACCCGCAGGTGTGGTGAACAAGCAGAGCAGAGCGAAACCGCAGGTGCGGTGAACAAGCAGAGCAGAGCGAAACCGCAGGTGAGTTGAACAAGCAGAGCAGAGTGAAACCACAGGTGCGGTGAACAAGCACAACCAGATAAACACAAGGTACTTACAATGAAGCAGCGAGTGTACACAAAACTCACAAACAGAAGTTCAGAGACAACGAGTTGGAGTTAGGTGCAGGTTTAGACACTGCAGGAAAAGGGAAGGTTCGGACATAGAGAGAAACAGGTAACAGGCTAGGACACAGTTCAGACAGGAGCTGAACCAGGAATAAGATACAGGAACGAGCCTGGGAACTCAGCCCCCAGGGTGGCGGAGACAGACTAGAAGTCAAAGATACAGGTAACAGGCCTGGGTATACAACCCCCAGGGGCAGAAACAGACAAGATACAAGACAGGACCTGGCAACTCAGTTGCACAGAACACACTGAATGAAAGTGTTGCTCAGGCACCCCCTACTGGGTGGAGGGGGTTTTAGTATCCAGTGACTCACAGCAATATGCTGGGGAGGCATTAGGAGTGCGCACACAGTAACTATAAGAATCAGGCAGTAGTCGCGCCGCCGCCCTAAGCAATCAGACAAGAGACACAGCAGGTACTGGAGCAAAGTGTGCAGCCTGGATTGATAGGTAAGATGGCGGTCTTGCATGGTGGGAGGTGGTAAGCCATGCCAGCACGCCGCCAGGGATGTTACAAGCAGGCACGTCAGCTTCCGAAACAACTGATGGGCTGTCACTTAGCCTGACTGGAGCGTGTAATGAACCAGAGTTTCTGTGATGGGAGACCTGCGTGACAATACTTGGCATGGTAACAGAGGAGGAGGAAGAAGCAGTGGATGCATTTGATGGGGCAGCTGATGGTTGTTGAGGTGCACTGGTCCGCATTTCAGCGCGGTAATATTCCCAGCATAAAGAATGTTGTTTGAGCATGTGAACGATCATGCATGTTGAAGTCAAATTATTGCAGTATTTCCCTTTACTGAGTTTTTAATCGCAAAGTTTGCAGATAAAGTGAGTTGGCTTATCCTTTGCAGTGACAAAAAGGCCCATGCTAGGCAACCCTTGCTGCCCCTGCAAGCTGTTGACCTGTGACTGCTGCTGGCCACAGCCACGGGTGTGGCTAAGGCTATGTGCCCACGTTGCAGAAATGAAGCAGAAAATTTCTGCTTCATTTCTGCATGTCCTCTCCCGGAAAAACGCATGCGGAATTCCGCACGCGTTTATCTTGCGTTTATCACGCGTTTTCGACATGCGGAATCGCCTTACGTTTTTTATTGCATTGCAAAGGCAATTCCGCTTGCGGAAACGCAAAAATAAATGACATGCTGCGGATTTTTGCGCGCATGAAAAACGCTGCGGAAACATCCGCAGCATGGGCATAGAACTTGCGGAATCCCCTTGGGGACCATGGGGGGGGCGGATTACCTAGCGTTTCACAAACGTTTACGCACAAAGCCTAAGGATGCAGTGCTCCTCGAGATTGCATCACTCCGTGTCTGCGCTGTAGGGTGAAATGTAATCTACTCGTCTTCCTCCTCCACCTCCTCAGATGAGCTACTCGGCTGCGTGACTCTGGGCTCAGACCAAGTAGACTCTTCAACCTTGTCATCATCCAATGTGTTATCCTATTCCTCGCCCTCAGAGTCGCCCCTCTCCTCTTGTTGCCCTGACAGCACAGTACAGTCCGCATGAGCCTCAGGTATCTGAGTCTCATCGGGATCACCTCCCCTGCGGTTAATGTCTGGTGACGAGGGTTAGGAACCTTTTCGGACCCTACTTCATCCTGCCCTGAATCCAAGGTAAAAAATTTTTGGACATCGGTGCAGATGCTTTCCTCCCCTTGACTCTGTGACTGTTTGGAGTACACTTCTGATGCCCATAGTGTAGAATGGGTGAAGAGTTCTACAGACTCGCCCATCTGTGGTTCCCTACAGTCAGTTGGGCAGTTGTCCAGTTGTGACATGGGGGAAGCATGGGTAATTGGGGTGCCACCTCTGTGGCCTGTTCTGCGTGTGATGTTGAGGTGGAGGAAGAAGAGGAGAGGGCACTGGAAGCAGAGCTTGCCATTCACTGGAGCACCTGCTCTTTCTGAGCCTTATCAACAAGGCATATCGCTGTGCGGCTGCCAAAGGAAAGGAGTGCAGTAGGCAATCCACTAACATAAGTTGCCAGTTGTCTTTGAATAGGACCTGTTTGTGTTGGTTCACTAGTGCTTCCACTAACATTACCACGTACCCCATGTACACCTTGAACACCAAGCCTATTCCTCCTTCCATCATGCCCTCTCTTTTTCCCATTCATGTTGGTCAGATACAGTGGTAGGAGCACGCAATTAACTAAAGAAAAATAATTTTTTTTCCTGTGCAATAGCTCAGCACACACCTGAATTTCAGCGACACTAAATGACAAGGTAAGATATGGCCTGCTGTATAACGTTACTAACAGACAAAAGAAATTTGTCAGTGTACATGAGGCCAATAAAACCTACAAGATATTCTCCAAACAATTTCAAACTGAGATGTCCCCTGCTGTATTACTTTAGGAACAGAAGACATTTTTTTTTTAATGTGGATGAGGCCAGTATGACATAGAATATATGCTCCAAAATATTTCAAACTCAGATCTACTCAGCTGTATCACTTTACTTAGAGCAAAATATTTTTGGGTTCCTCTGCATAAGCTCTGCGTTCAGCTGACTTTGACCGCCACTGACGTAGTAGCTGGCTTATAGCACTGTATGACTTTTGGCACAGGAAAAAATATTTTTTGGAGTGGGCGTAGCAAGAGAATAATTGTATTTTTTTACTCTGAGACCACCTGAAATTCAACTCCACTAAAATAGTATCTGACACCAAAAAAAAATTTAGTGCACACAGCTTTCAATATCACAATAGCAACAGAAAAAAACAGATTTTGTGCTCTGCAATAAGAAGCTCTGCAGACTGTTTCAACCCCACTAAATGAAAAGGTGCACTGCGCTTGCTTGATCACATTAGCAAGAGCAAAAGAAGATTCAAGGTATGCTGAGACATGGAGCTCTATACCAGCGGTGCACAGCACTATTGTATGGCATGGACCTCTGTTTCTGTCAGAATCTCAGTACTTGCACAAGAACACCAAAAATGTGCTGCACCAGTGGTTGCAGAGGTACACAGGCCAGGAATTATCTACACTATCTGACTACCACACAAGCGCCCATCTATCTAGCTAATATTTCTCATTACACAGGACAACACTGAGCTGCATCTGTGTCCAGCAGTGACATGGATATAATGGCGCTGAGTGAACATGGCCACTTTTCATATTGAGAGGACATGTGATTTCTGCCGCCAATTGCAGAAGCCCTTATGTCTGGACAGTGTAGATGCTTCCTGCGCTATGATTGGCTGGCCGCACTTTCCTCAGTTAAAGTTACCACCCACAGGAAAAAAAAAAAGTGCGCTGCTGATCTGACCTGTTCTTAGCTATCCTCAGCCTCCACACTCACCTGGCACTTGTCACCGCTCATCATACACTTGCACTATTCTAACAAAACTGTTCAAAACACCGTGGTTGCCCTGTATTTGCGGTCCCACGGAAATTCGTTGAACTTTTCCGATTTTAAGAAAATTTGCTCGCCTTTGTGATCACTAATCCGAATATGCCATATTCGTGCTGAATTTGAAACTTTCGAACTTTCGCCAAACAAATTCGCTCAACACTCTTTGTGAGCAGCAGAAGGCAATTGTTGAGTACCAGCTTCAACACGCTCATGGGCATTCAGGTCAGCCTTCGGACAAAAGAACTGATGAGTGGGCATGGATGTCTGAGATCTGTGCAGATGGTGAGCGGCGATAACGCCATAATTAGCGTCACCATCCTACTTCTCTGTCTACTGAAATGCTTGGTGCTAACAGTTAAAGAGGAGGCATTGCAGGCGGAACAAGGAACTATGCAGCCCAGCCTCATCTCATCTCAATGAGGATTGAGTGAAAATGAGGAGGAGGAGGATGAGGAGGAGAACATGGACAGTCGTCCTCTTGGGGTGGACAGGGAAGTCTTGGCTGTCTTGGAAGTCTTGATACTCCTTTTTCTGTCTGTGGGAAAGCTGTATGAGTTTCGCTTAATGACTTTCAGTGGCCTAAACCATGGCTTTGCTTATGCACGTTATTTCTCAAAATGCATTGCAGATCAGGCCATTGTCCAACTCTATAGTGATTAAATTCAAGGCGTAAAGAAAGATCTTTGTCTGTGACTAAGCACCACCGAGAAGTGTGAGCTGATGTTGGATGGGCTGCCATTGATTATGCAACAAGCTGCATTAGAGCACTTCCTGGGAGAAATGACAGCCGGAGTAGATATGGTTTCCCTTTATGCTAGTCCTTTCACCTAGCTAAAGAATATGTCTGTGGTGAAATACAACTCTCACAGAGAAGCAGTGTCAGACTGAAGAACATTAGGCCCACCAGAGGATTTGATTTTGAGGGACCACCTTTCTCCCCCACTAAAGAGCCACATAGCAGCTGCAAGATTTGCGCTATGAACTCTCCTGAAGGAGAAGCTAGGGCCCACAAGAGGATTCTCCGGTTTTCAGGTGGGCCCGTCCAACCCTGCCGAGAAGCATCCCTGGCTAAGAAAAGTGTGTGGGAAAGTTCCCGGACACTCTATGGCTGTTTTTTTTTACTGTGGACTGGCTTCGTATCATCCTTGGCCACATTCACTTGTCCAAGTGTTTGTGGTTAGGCGGTTCTTCCCAGTAAGTGCACGAATAATGGTCTGGGACCCATGTTTGTGGAAGGAGAGGACAACACCGGGAGAAATAGTGGCGGCTGGTGACCGAGTATGGAGACCCCGCCGCCGCCGGCATGAGGTAAAAAGGCAACATTTCAAGTGCACGCAGCTGTCCAGAAATGTGGCAGATTAGTATTGTGGCCTGTTTTGGCTGGCTGCATACTTATGCTTGCATTCCAAGTAACAGAAAACTAAGGAGATGGATGGCCTCATCATCATCACAACCTGAAAGGTTTGCTCTATGAACTCCCCTTATGGAGAAGCCAGAGCCCACCGGAGGATTGTCTGGTTCTCTCGTGGGCCCGTCCAACACTGCAGAGAAACAGCCCTGGCTAAGAAAAGTGTGTGGGAAGGTTCCCGGACACTCTATGGCATCTTTTTTTACTGTGGACTGGCTCCAGAAATCTATTAGATTGCAATCTATAAGATCCCTTCACTGGCTCCCAATTGCCCAGTGTATCCAGTTCAAACTACTAACACTGACATACAAACTATCCATTACCTTTCTTCTCCATACATCTCTGAACTTCTTTCCACACTTATTTGTTCCCCACGCAATCACCTCCAATACTTCTACCAAATATCCCCCATCCTCTGGAATTCTGTGCCTCAACACGTCCGATTAGCCACCACATTTGGATCCTTCAGACACAACCTGAAAATCCATCTCTTCTAGACAATCTACAGCCTGCCATTGCCTCGCTGACACCTCACCTAATGCAACTCATGACCTACTGTCTCCTTCCCCACCATCCTGTAGAATGTAAGGCTGCAAGTGCAGTGTCTATAAGACTTAAGATGCAATATGGCACCTTGGCAAAGCCCAGTTATGTTCTCCCTCTGATATCTAACAATAACAAACAGGTCATGCTGGAGAAACTTGCACCTATTGCCACTTAGTGTCTTCAGCTCCTTTGTGAGAAACTAATGTTTTCTCAGCCAGTCTACCAAATAAAATTCCTGAGGTATGGAAATACTGGATGGATTTGCTTCTGGTACTGGGTGCTAATACCAAACCGTGGCGTGCCATTCACTGGATATTCCTGGCTGGTTGGAGAGAAGCTCATTCCTATAGAAAAGAACCGGCAAGCTAAGGAGATGGTGGCCTCTATCATCATGAAGGAGTTTGCTCATCTAGCAATCTGGCTTTTATACTAAAGATCCTGCTCATTTTTATAGTTTTACGTGAGCACGAAGAGACCGTGGTTTCTGCTGCAGCGCATCCAGGCCGGGATAGTGGCGGAGAAATTGCTGTACCATCAGGTTGAGGATGCGAGCCATGCAAGGCACATGTCTGAGGTTGCCCCAGTGTAGGGCCGCCAGTGGGTTTGCACCGTTATCGCACACGGCCTTCCCTTGCTCCGGGTTCAGTGGAGACAGCCATTGCTCAAACTCGGCCTGGAGAGCTGTCCACAACTCTTCAGCTGCATGACTGCGATCTCCAAGGCATATTAATTTTAACACTGCCTGATTATGATGAGACCTGGCTGCGCAGTGTAGAGGTGGGGGGAATTCTCTCTCAACTGTTGGAACGTGTGTCTCAGTAAGGCAGCGGTTGAGGACGCAGGTGGAGGCCCTAAAGGAGGTGAAAGATGCAGAAGCACTGGAGGCAGTGTTAGATACAGAGGTTTGTCCCACAAGTTTTGGGGATTCCAACTCTTGCTGTCTAGTGATGCCTTGGTGTCTAGTGGTTTAGTTCTCTGTTCCTTGGTGTGCAGTGGTTTAGATCTCCAACCTATCTGTTTTGTAGGTTAGTTTTCCAACCCCTGTTGTCTTATTTGTTTAGCTCTCCAACCACTGTTTTCTATTAGTTTAGTTCTCCATGTTCTGGTGTGTATTTGTTTCATTCTCCAACCTTAGCTGTTTAGTAGTTTAGTTCTCCAACCCCTGTTGTATATTAGTTTAGTTCTTTATGTTCTAGTCTGTATTTATTTCTTTCTCCAACCCATCCATGCCCACCCAGAGAGTCGTGACGAGGGTTTGGTTTCTTCTCGGACCCTACTTCATGCAGGCCCGAACCAACTGAAAAAAAAATTGGGCATCGCTATACATGCTTTCCCCCTCTTGAGTCTGTGAAGCTTTGGATCAGAGCTCTGATGCCCCAGAATAGAATGTGTGAACAGCTCTGCAGACTCGCCCATCTGTGCTTCCCCATAGTCAGTTGGCCTGTTGGAGAGTTGTGACGTGGGTGAAAACAAGGGTAATTGGGGTGGCACCGCTGAGGACTGTACTGTGTGTGATGTTAAGGTGGAGGAAGAAGAGCAGAGTCCACTTGATGCAGCGCTTTTCATCTGCTGGAGCACATGTTCTTACTGCCCCTCATCTACAAGCGTACCACTGTGCGAATGCCAAAGAAAGGAAGTGGAGTTCAGTAACAGAAGTTTTCAAAATGCTGCACAATTGCTCACTGCAGCAAAACAAACCTACTTCTCATCTCTCATATCATACATGTCTCACAACCGTAAACAGCTATTCAATACTTTCAAGTTCCACCTCTGTCCACCAGCTCCCCTCCCTCTCTTCTCCTCTCCTCTCATCTCATCTGAAGACTTAGCATCATTCTTCAAGCAGAATATTGACAACATAGGGCAAAGCTTTTGCTTAAAGTCCCAACAGCCCCTTCTCATAACGACTCAATTCTCCTCCTCCAAAACTTCTTCTCTGCCATCACGAAAGATCATCTTTACTCTCTAAATCACATCTCACCACCTGTGAACTTGACCTAATACCATCCCACCTCATTCCAAACCGTACCACAGTCTTCATCCCAAGCCTAACCCTCCTCTTCTACCTGTCACTAACAACTGGCATCTTCCCATCATAATTTAAACATAGCTCCATCACACCCATCCTCCAAAAGCCCTCCCTTGACCTATCCTATCATTAGCTATCGCCCCATCTCAGTTCTTCCTTATGCTTCCAAACTACTGGATCAACATGTCTATTTTGAACTGTCCTCCCACCTCTCCTCCTGCTCCCTCTTTGACCGCTTACAATCAGGCTTCCGACCTCACCATTCAACTGAAACTGCCCTGACTAAAGTCACCAACGACCTACTAACTGCCAAATCCAAGCCAGACTACTCTGTCTTCCTCCTCCTAGATCTGTCATCTGCCTTCGACACAGTAGACCATACCCTCTTACTACAGACTCTCATATCTCGGCATCACAGACTTGTCCCTATCTTGGATCTTTTCATACCTAACCGACAGGACATTCAGTGTCTCCCACTCACACACCACCTCCTCATGCCTGCTAATGGTGATCACAAGGACTAAAGTATAAGTACTAATGTAATAATCATGGGCCGAAAAAAGGCACCTGTCATTTAATAATCAGTGTTACATACTGTGCCAATACATTTTATAAAGAAAAATGTACGACATAAAAAAAGTATTTAATAGAAAATCAATTGAAAGAATACACACATTTTTTAATAAAAAAAGTTTTTTTAATTATAAGTAATTTAACATTTCTATTTATTATATGTATTGTATATCTACTTAAACATAAAAAGTGATACAATGGATTAGAATGTAATTTAGATTTAAATGTAAAAAAAACAAAACTAAAAAACTAATTATTACAGTGTGTTAAATTAAAATTAATTAAAATTAGATGGCTGTAGTTTCTGTACTAATGAATGATGCAAAAAAATACAACTCTTATTAATGCATAAAACAGTCTCTTTAATTACACAAATGCATGATATTAAAAATAGACCTTTTGCTTACACAGAGGTCAATATGCCTGTGTTATTTAGCATTAACATAAGACAAGATAATTTATCTCTTGAGAGTTTCATCATATTTTCACATCTATTTAAATACAGTATTTGTTTGTGATCAATTCATTGTGCCGCTGTTAGTTGTAACATTTTTTTAACTAGCAAGGTAAGAACTTCCCAAATATTTATGCTTTAAAAATTCAAACCATTTGTTGCTTTTACATTTAACTTTTTAACATTTCTTACCATCTTTCCCTGCTCATATTTGAGATATATACACTTATTGGTACATTATTTCATGGGTTCACCCATTGAAGTATTGGGTCCATTGTTTAATACCCTTTTGAACAGTGTCTTTCACACCGAAGTATTTTGTTCAATGTTGGCCTAATACAGGAGTGGTTCCAAAACATGAAACAGTTGAAACTTCTCCTGAGGTTTTATTTTCATTCTTTTGGTTTTGGCTTATAAATAGTGCTGAAAATTCCCAAATGCTGTATGAAAATGAGCTTGTTGCTATGATTACCCTCCTGTATGGACATCATAGACAGACTGACTGATACCAGCTCCTAATTTGACGTAGAAATATTGTGCAAAAACCTAATCTATATATTCACTATTATGATACTACATATTGCTTTGAGAGAAAGATTTGGAGTTTGGGTGTGTAGACTATATGTAGCTTGGACAGGAACATTGTTGAAAGAGCAATCAGTGAAAGAACTAACAGTAAGATAAACTAAGGTCTAGGGTTTACAATGAATTGCAGGGTTGTTAGCTTGTTTTTAGTATTATTCTTCTTATTACTATTCATTTATTTTTAGAGCACCATTGATTCCATGGTTCTGTACATGAGAAGGGGTTACCAACAAAATACAAATACAAATTACAGTGAACAAACTAACAATGACCAACTGGCACAGAATGCAGAGAGCCCTGTCCTTGCTGGCTTACATTATACAGGATAAAGGGAAAAGAGACAGTAGGTTAGGGGGTTGTGATTGCTTCGGTGGTGATGACGTGACAGAGGATCATTGCAGGCTGTAAGCTTTCTTGAAGACATGGGTTTTCAAGTTCCATCTCAATAATAATCAGATGTGTTGCGGCACAGAATTCCAGAGGATGGGGATACTTGGAATAAATCTTGGAGGCTATTGGGTGAGGAACGCATGAGGGTGGAAGAGAGAAGGAGATCTTGGGAAGACCGGAGGTTGCGTTTTGGAAGGTATCACAAGTTTAGTTTGGAGATATGCGGAGGAACCAGATTATGGACGGCTTTGTAGGTCAGTGTTTTTATAGCAGATGGGCCACAAAATAGGATGATGCTATAGACACGCTACCAAATGGTAAACAGGTGGGCTAGCATTTCAGTCATACTAGATTTGAAGGTGGGTGTCAATTACTCTGAGATAGAATACTATTAATTGTGCTGCATTATCAAAGCCACTAGAGATCAGTGAATGCTTTGAAATTCCCATTTGCCATGTTACCTGAATTTTTCAAAAAAATTTGATTTGTGGCTAATCAATATATGGTGAATTTTAAGTACTTGCCCTGAAGAGACACTCAGTCCCTGATGACTGTATACAAATCATTTCATGCTCTTTAACGCAAACAAGTAACTAAGTGACCAAAGTGACCTCAACAAATATACAGTAGCTATGGGTAAACTGATGGCAACTGTTCTTAACTTCTGTGCTGTCACGCAATATCTATATTGTTCATTCAGTGTCTTATAGCTTTCTCCTCCTCTCTCTGTTTCTAAGCTGTCAGCTTAAATCCTATCCTTAAATCCTGTGCAATCCTATAATGATCCAGATTCATTACAAAATGGCTGCTTCATTTGCTTGATTTTCTTTTCTATATTATTGATTTTCCCTCATGATTGGCTCTGGATTACCATATGATGTGATAGCAGCAAGACATGATGGGGAAGCCCAAATAGGGCCACTCAATACTATCACATTCTGAATGGTGTCATAAAAAATTAACAGAGCGCCGTTTTTTGTAAAAATGCTTTATCCATTAGGACAGATGTTAGAGTATGGATTTACATTTAACAGGAGTTCACAATGCCTAAAATGTTCTTTTCCAAATAAATGACAGGTTTCTCTATAAAACAGAGCAGCCAAAACATAGTGTAAAACCAATAACACTTTTTTTATTCTAAAACAGAATTAGCATCTTTATAAATGCATAGGATAATTAGTAGTGTTGAGCGAGCACTAAAATGCTCGGGTGCTAGAAGCTCAGCCCGAGCTCGCCGTGATACTCGGGTGCTCGACCCGAGCAGCGAGCCCAATGTTAGTCTATGGGAGACCCGAGCATTTTTGCGGCGGCACCCCCGGCAGTCTGTAGAAAGCCTAAAAAGTGCCCAAAATGATAGTGACAGTGCTCAAATGACATAGGGACAGCATGGGGATCGCCCCAGGAAGCATTCCTGACCCCCAGGTCACTGTTGTCAACAACGTGTTCAGAGGTATTAAGCTACTTTTACAGGCTCATAATAAAACGTTCAAAAACGAAAGTGAAACTTTTTTCCTGTGAAATATGTTAAGGAATTTCTTTTCCATGGTAAAGACTTGTGTATAAGGTAAAATAAATAACCAAAAACAAAAATACTCCTCCACACCTTGGGCTATGTTCACAAGTAGCATTTTTTATGCGTTTTTGCACTTTTGTGTTGCTTTCAACCGTGACAAATGCATTCATCGGGAAATGTCATTTTAACATTTTACAACCTTATCTGACCATGTGCTGTGTGACACATGCATACAGTGCTGAAAAGACATGGGAACAGCATGGGGAAGACCCCTGGAAGCATCTCTGACACCCAGGTCACTGCCTAAAAGTGTGCCCATCAGAAGTGATCTTTGCCGCATCAAAAGATTGAAAAAACAAGAAAAAACTTCGAATACAGGTCCATTATGACAGAGACAAACTTTATTTGTTCAAAATAACACGATTGACACAATGTAGTACGTGAACGAGAATTGGAATAAAAACAACACACAAGCAAGAGGGCACCACAGCAGACTCATACGTGGGAGATGCTCAATTATATATTTGTCGTATCAATAGTAAAGCCAAAGTTACATTGTTCGCTTAAAAAATTCCTGCACACTGATGTACACCTTGCTCAAAAGCTTATACTGCATATCAGTTAATACTCATGTATCTTACAAAAAATAGTATACCATGCAGATTAAACACCATAGTGCTAGCTCATGACACCGTTCACAAAATTGATGTTTATTCTAATTATTACCATATAGGTAGAATATGTAAATAGAGTATATGAACAAATGTGAACACCGTCATGAACAGCACCCAATTAACCTGAGAGCGTGCACGGCTCCAAATACATTAGATAGAAAGACGCTGGTGTTGCGTGGAAAAACGAACATATTCATGAGCTGGAGCTATCATGATGGCAAAATGAGCATACTCACACGTGGATGGTATGTAGCTGGTCTGCAATGGCGCCCACCCCGACGTGCGTTTCGGCTGAAGCCTTCGTCTGGGGGTGGCGTCATTGTCTAGTGTCCATCATTAAAATTAAGCGTTAACCAATAGGAGAACGCAGGTGTGTCCCATAACTGCCAAAAGATGCAGACTTGCAACTATCCCCGTGCAAGTCCTTGTCCAAGGGCAATTGTACCTCCCCCATTCCTTGCAATGCAAGCGCAAATATGCAGCCAACCACCCACCCACCCGCAGGCTGCAATACTATACTGCTAGCTTACACTTGAAATTGGGCCTTTTAGTTTGGAGGAGGCCGAAGCTGGCCACTACCTCATGGCTGCGTCGGCGGCGAGGTCTCCACACTCAGTCCCCAGCCGCCACTATTTGTCCCGGGAACCTTCCCCACACTTTTTAGCCTGGCCTGCTTTAGGGCTGCGATGAACGAGCCCACTAGACAACCAGAGACTCCTCCGGTGGGCCCTGTCTTCTCCATCAGGGGAGTTGAGAGTGTCAAGGTGAGGAGCATGATGATGATGATAGAAGTTAGCATCTGCTTTGTTTTCTTGGAATGTAAGCATAAGTTTGCAGCCTGCCACCCGCCCACCCCCAGGCTGCAATACCATACTGCTAGCTTGCACTTGAAATGGGGCCTTTTAGTTTGGAGGAGGCCGAAGCTGGCCACTACTAGTGTTGAGCCACCCCCGTAGTGTTCGAGTTCGGTTCGGTTCGTCGAACACCCTTGTGTTCGCCGAACTGTTCGTCGAACTGTTCGTCGAACACCTTCGAACACCGTTAAAACCAATGGCAGACAAACAAAAACACATAGAAACACATAGAAAACACCTTCAAAGGTGTCCAAAAGCTGACAAACTGCTCAGAAGACATAACTAACACATGGAAAAGTGACAAGTACATATAGTCATGCGAAAATAAAAGAGGTGGAGGAGTAAAAGGAGGGGGAGACACAGATATAGGCATGTCATGCCCTTCTAAAATCCAAAAAGTGAGAAGCCGACACGGCCAGTCCGCTCCTGCCCGTGCCACCTCCGTGTCGCCGGGTTTGTGCCAGAACCGCGGTGAACCCTGACGGCCAGCCCCCCTCTCCCAATACTGGTGCCTGTCCGCTGGTGGGTCGAGCGAGCCCCCCTGTGGTGGAGGCAGCTCTAAGCTTTTTAATTTAAATTGTCTCTCTAATTTGAATGAATACACTTTAAATCCATTTACAAGGATCTATTGGAGGGCAAGTCTCATGCCAGCAGCCGCGGTAATTCCAGCTCCAGTAGCGTCCACTAAAGCTGCTGCAGTTAAAAAGCTTTTATAAGGATCGAGCTCGGCTGTCCACCGCAAGGCATCCTACTGCCAGTCCCAGCCCCTATGCCTTGGGGTGCCTCCTGATGCTCTCCACTAAGTATCCCATGGTCCCGAAGCATTTCCTTTGAAAAAATTAAGTGTCTAAACTACAGGTGGTGCAGCTTGCTTAACAGCCGGGATAATCCGCTGACTAGCAGACACTGCTACTAGGCACAAAGTATTTCCTGGGCTAGATGCAGTTAAAAATTTGTAATTAGATACTCTCGTTGGATGCTGAGAAAGCATTCCATAGAGTCTCCTGGCACGCCATATATGATTCTCTTAAAAAGCTTCGGGTAGGGGTCTAGGGGACCCTTTTATAGCCAAAATCACGGCCCTGTATCGCAATACGTCACCTAGGCTGAAGATAAATGGAACTGTAGCACCCTGAGGGCTCGGTTGCTACAGACGTATTGCACCTCACCCAGAGGTGTGATATCTCACTCTCAGGTAAGGATGGAGTGTGGATCAGGACCCGACACCTGCATGCATTACACCACATTGCCGTGGGGCAGGGCGACCAATATGCCCCTGAGATGGGCACGACAGTCCCTGTCCCTGGCTGGAGTGGGGGGAGGGAACACTGAGGAAGGGGAACCCTGTAGTGCAGGAGCAGGGAGGAAGCAGTTCCTGGGTGCATTGAGAAGGGAGTATAAAAGGTGGGCACCATCTTAGTTCAGTGCAGAGAAGTCTGAGCAGAAGTGGCAGGGAGCAGGGGCTCTGCATGAGCTCTGCTCCGGAGGCGGGCCTAGTAACAGAGGCCCAGGCCTGGAAGAGGGAGAAGGAAGGAAGAGGAGCGGAGAAGGCTCCAGGAACGAGGAATGAAGGGATCCCAGGGGTGCGGACGGGCGAGTCGCCACCGCACGCCCGAATCCACCTGCGTGGAGGGGTCAGGCCAAAGGGGGAGACCGGTCCCCGAACTAGTGGAGGCAGGAAACGACCCTCAGCTAGAAACCGGAGGCTCTGACATTTTATGTGGCGCAGCCCCTCGCTACACCCGCTAGGAAGGCACCACATAGGGTCAGGGAAACTGGCGCCAAGTTTACCAAGAGGAGGCCCGAGGCAGCCGGACAGAAGTGTTGGTAAGAAAGGCCAGACAAAGGACACACAAAGGGGGTCCTGTGAACTGCTCCAAAGTTATCTGGGAGTTGTCTGAGCCCCTCACCTGGTGAGCACAGTACGACGTGGGCAGCCGTTACCTGCAGACGTGGTCTGGATAATAAGAACTGTGAGTAAAGGCCCTGAACTGCATCACTGACTCCGTGTCGTTACTGCTGCTGCCCTGCACCATCACCCCCATCCTCCGCATACACTGCCCTGAGGCTATACTCCTCCCGTGGGGAGTTATGCTACGCTCTGCTGCACCCAAAACACCAGCCTCAGCGGTCTGCCCTGTAGCGGCGGTTCACTCTGACCGCAATCCACGGGTGGCGTAGTCGGACATTTAAACATCAAAACCACATAAATAGTTCCGCCACTGGTTTGACCGCCCTGAGCCACGGAACCGGGTCGACGCCACGAAGACTACAACCACCAGCATCCACCAAAAAGGGTCCGGCTCCGGGTGTCCCAAGGCCCAGGGGGTGCGTCAGAACATTTTCATCACCTTTCACAATCACCAATGGGACAAGGCAGTGATGTCCTCTGTCCCCTCTCTTATACATCCTAGTGACGGAGCACCTGCTCTCATCAATTCGCCATAACCCCAATATTAGGTGGATTGAGGTGGGAGGCACCGAGTACAAGTGCTCTCTATTTGCTGATGATGTCCTAGTATATATCACTCAATCACATATATCCATCCATGCTGTTATGGCTGAAATAGATCACTTTGTTACATGGTAAAATTTTAAAATCAATGCAGCGAAGTCTGAGGCCCTCGATGTCTCCCTCCCCAAATCCATATAGGATTCCATCCAGTCCAACTTTCCCTTTGCCTGGCCCTCACAGGGTATCAAATACTTAGGAATTCCTATTCATAGAGACCTCTCCCATCTATGTTATCTTAATTTTGGGCCCTTTATTGAACAACTCCATACAGACCACGGTTGGCAAGTTAGAACTGTAAGATTCACTACGTGAACCACTGGTGTTTTGTGGAAAAGCACATGTACACTGCGTTCCAAATTATTATGCAAAAAGTGTTTAGGAGTGATAAGGGAAGAATTTGTTTGTTTGTCAGTTAAACTCATTGATGGTGATGTGTGTCAGGGCTCTTTATATCACTGTAAGCAATTGCAGACACCTGTGCTAATTAGTTTGGCAGGTGTGTCCAATGAAAGGCAAGACTACTTAAGAAGGCTCTCTCACATTATAAGGCTGTGTGCCCACGTAGCGTTTTTCAAGCGTATATGCTGCGGAATTTCCGCAGCGTAAACGCTTGAAAAACGCATGTAGATCCGCACCCCATGGTCCCCAATGGCATTCCGCAATGTCAATGCCCATGCTGCGGATTTTTCCGCAGCGTATATGCTGCAGTCAAAAATCCGCAGCATGTTCATTAATTTTGCGGAAGCGCCGCGGAATCAATGTGCGGATGGTACCCAAGTCTGGAGGAGAGGAGACTCTCATCCAGACCTGGGTACCAAAGAACCTGTAAAAAAAAGAATAAAATAAAGTTTATACTTATCTTATGATGTTTTCCCTCCGTCGCGCTGTTGTCTGAAGGACCTGCCACGTCATTGAGTCATGTGACCCACCACATGACTCAATGACGTCACCGCAGGTCCTGCACACAGCAGCGTGAGCCGCTCAAGCCTCCGGACGGGGCAGAGAATGCATCAGAAGGTGAGTATAAAGTTTATTTTTTTATTTTTTACCATTCTGAACAAGTTGTCAAGCACTTTTCCAAGTGATGCTTGGAGAAGTGCTTGATAACCCGCATGCGGAAATGCATGCAAAGACGCCTCACAAACGCTTCTACCTGGCGGGAAAACCGCATGTAATATCCGCATGCGATTTTCCCGCCAGGGAGAAGCGTAAAAAATATGCTTCAGGTCCGCAACGTGGGCACATAGCCTTAAGCAGCCTACATTTTCTGCCAAAATGGGAAAGAAAAAGGATGTGTCGGCTGCTGAGAAGCAACAAATTGTGGAGTGTTTAGGTCAAGGCATGACTACAATCAACATTGTGCGATGATCAGGATGAAGTGTCTTGGCAATCAAGAAGTATGTAGCTGATTCACAGTACACACGTGTGCGTGCTGATAAGGGCAAATTGAGGACTCTTTCCTACAGGCAATTACGTCAGGTTGAAAGAGCAGCGGCAAAAAAGCCTTGTCATAGCAGCAGACAAGTTTTTGAAGCTGCTTGTGCCTCCAACGTCCCCCGAACAACAAGATGCAGGGTCCTTCAGAGGTTTGCAGCTGTGCATGCGCCATCCTGTCGACCTCCTCTATCCACTTCACACAAGCAGAAACGGCTCCAGTGGGCCAAACATTACATGAAGACTGATTTCAAAACTGTTTTGTTCACGGATGAGTGCCGTGCAGCGCTCGATGGTCCAGATGGATGGAGTGGAGGATGGCTGGTTGATGGACACCCCACGCAAACACGGCTACAGCGCCAACAAGGAGGAGGTGGAGTAATGTTTTGGGCTGGAATCATGGGGAGAGAGATTGTCGGCCCCTTTAGGATCCCTGAAGGCGCTAAAGATGAACTCCATAATGTATGTGGATTTTCTCAAACAGCACTTCCTGCCATGGTTCAAGAAGAAGAACCGTGTATTTCACAGCAAGATCATTTTTCTGCATGATAATGCACCATCTCATGCTGCACATAAAACATCTGCATCTCTGGCTGATATGGGCATAAAAGGGGACAAACTTATGGTGTGACCACCATGCTCCCCTGACCTCTACCCCATTCAGAACCTTTGGAGCATCATTAAAAGGAGTGTCTATGATGGCGGGAGGCAGTTCACATCTAAGCAACAGCTCTGGGAGGGTATTCTGTCCTCATGCAAAACAATTGAAGCAGAAACCATCCAAAACCTGACAAATTCAATGGACGAGAGAGTTCAGAAGCTCCTTTCGAACAAGGGGTCCTATGTGAAAATGTAACATCACCTAGAATAAAGTTTTGAGTTGAAAACTGTTTGATTTCAGTTTCTAACAACCTGCTAATGCTTATAATTTCAAAAATGACCATTTTTTTGGTCTTTATTAAAATGAAAAGGTTGATCGAAAAGTTTGGGGGATCTAAGAGTGTGGCAACCCAGTAGTCATGATTACTTCGAATTCTGACAATATGAGGGTCATGCTGCAGGTAGTGCAGCAAGAAGGCACTTATGTGCCTTGCGCATCTCGGAGCCCCAAAATTATTTTCCGGGCTAGATGCAGCTAAAAATTATTTTTAATTTTAAATCTGGTGAAGCTTTAGTATAGATGGCCTAATAGGATCAGTGCTGCACACTGCTACAAAGCCCAAATTATTTTCCAGTCAAGATACAGATAAACATGATTAGTAATTTGAAAGCTTAAAACGGTTGGTAGGGTGATTTTAACCAATCATCAAGCTTTTACTCTCCCCAGGATGACACAGGGGTAGAAAAGTCGTTTCGGATCCATGATTTGTTCATCTTTATGAACGTGAGTCTGTCTACATTATCAGTGGAGTGCCGCGTGCGCTTATCTGTCAGCACACCACCAGCAGCGCTGAACACACGTTCAGACAGAACGCTGGCTGCGGGGCATGACAAGATCTCCAAGGCATAAGTGGCTAGCTCCGGCCATTTATCCAGATTGGAAGCCCAAAAAGAGCAAGGGTCCAGTGACACAGTCGTGGCTTCAATGTTTACTTGGAGATACTCCTGTACCATCGTCTCTAGGCGTTGACTATGTGTCAGACTTCTTGTCTCCTGTGGCCTTGCAAAGGATGGGCTAAAAAAGTGGTGAAATGATTCCGCAAAATTGATGTTACCAGCAGATACTGTGGTTCTGTTACGGTTTGAGTGCTGAACACTTGACGGTCCCACGGTTGGCAAGTTGGAACTGTGAGATTCACTACGTGCACCACTGGTATTTTGCGGAAAAGCACATGTAAGATTCTGCAACAGTCTCTGCTGATACTCCTGCATGCGTGCATCCCTTTCTATGGCAGGAATAATTTCTGCAAATTTACTTTTGTACCGGGGATCTAACAGTGTGGCAACCCAGTAGTCAGGATTATTTCTAATTCTCACAATTCGAGGGTCATGTTGCAGGTAGTGCAGCAAGAAGGCACTCATGTGTGTTGCGCATCCAGGAGCACCAAGTCCCTGTTGTGTTGGTGGCGAGGTAACAATCATGCTTCCTTCCTCTGTCCTCTCCCCCCAACCTCGCACAACAGAAATGTGATCAAAGTCTCCCTCATCTGATGAGTCTTCCATCAGTTCGTCCTCCACTTCTTCCTGGGCTCCTGCACCTTCCTCACTAGTTTGGCTGCTACCATGCGCCCTGGTAAAACCATCTCCCCCACCCTCACATGCCTGCCGCCTTGGTGCTGCCGACCGTCTGGACCTTGCAGATGTTAGCCCTTCCGCATACAACTCCTCCTCCTCTACTTCCTCCACCTCCTCTTGTGCCACCACCTGACTCCGAATTCTGTTTAACATGTGCTCCAGCATGTAAATCACCGGAATAGTCATGCTGATAATGGCATCGTTAGCACTAAACATCTTCGTCGCCATTTCAAAACTGTGCAGAAGGGTGCACAGGTCCCTGATCTGAGACCATTCCTCCAGCGTGATTTGCCCCACCTCTGAATCTCGTTGGCCCAGGCTATACGTCAGAACGTATTGCACCAGGGCTTGTCGGTGCTGCCACAATCGCTGCAACATGTGCAGAGTTGAATTCCACCGGGTAGGCACATCGCATTTTAGCCGGTGAAGTGGCAGGCCCAACGACTTCTGTAGAGATGTAAGTCGCTGAGCTGCGGGATGCGAACGGCGGAAGTGAGCACACAGAGACCGTGCCCTCTGCAGAAGGCCATCTAGTCTGGGATAGTGGGCTAAAAATTGCTGGGCAACCAGGTTCAACACGTGAGCCATACAAGGCACGTGTGTGACATTGCCCCGGCGAAGGGCCGCACCCAGGTTTGCAGCATTGTCGCACACGGCCTTCCCTGGTTTCAGGTCCAGTGGAGACAACCATTCATGAAATTGGTTCTCCAGAGCTGACCACAACTCCTCAGCTGTGTGACTCACATTTCCCAGACATTTCAATGTAAAAACCGCCTGATGACGTTGAGCCCTACTGCCAGCATAGTAAGGAGGTGTGCAGGATCCCTTCTGCGCAGTTAGAAAGCTTGTGGCATGACCAGACAGGCTTTGGGTGCAGGTGGAAGACCGAGAGGAGGTTGAGGAGGCAGAAGCAGTGGAGGAACTTTGACATAAAGAGGATTGACGCACAACTCGTGGGGACGGCAAGACTTGGACAGCAGCCCCTTGTCCTGCTGTCACCATAGTTACCCAGTGCCCAGTCAGCGACATGTAACGCCCCTGTCCATGCCTACTCGTCCAAGTGTCTGTGGTGAAATGCACCCTGTCACACACAGAGTTTCTCAAAGAAGCGGTGATGTTATGTGCGACATGCTGGTGGAGCGCAGGCACACCTTTCTTTGAGAAGTAGTGCCGACTGGGCATCTGGTACTGGGGCACTGCGACGGACATAAGGTCTCGAAAATCCTCTGTGTCCACCAGGCGGAAAGGCAGCATTTCTGTAGCCAAGAGCTTGCAGATGGTGAAATTCAACCTCTTAGCTTTCTCATGGCTAGGAGGAAATGGTCTTTTACTTGTCCACATCTGAGGGACCGAGGGCTGGCTATTGTGCTTAGACGGGGTTGATAAGGGTGTCCCCGGCAAACTGCCGGTCTGTGAGGAAGATGCAGGCGGACATGTTAGGTTGCCTTCATCCAAAGGTGGTGCTATCGATGTCGGACAGCGCTCAACACCAGCTGGTGTTACCACCTCCAAAGAAAATGATGACCTGCCAATCACGCTGGCTGTTGCGGGTAAAGAGGTGGCAGGTCTGCGCCCCAAAACAGGTGTGACTGCTGTCCCCCCAGTCACAGAGGATGAAGAGGCCGCGGATGCACAAGATATGGCAGACGGTGGTTGGCCCGGCCGGCTAGGCCGCATTGTAGCACACTGAGCTTCCCACTGCAACTTATGCTTCATGTCCATGTGCCGGTTCATGCATGAAGTACTCAAACTATGTATTTTTTGGCCTCTACTTAGCTTTTGCTGACAAATGTTACAGATAACACGAGTTGGGTCATCTTTATCGATCTAAAAAAATGCCCAGGCTATGCAAGGCTTAGCACCCATGCGACCTGAAGAGCCACCACGACTTGTGGTGAGAGGCAGAGTTGTGTTTGAGGATACAGTTGTTGACGTGCTTCCAGTACTACGTCTCTGTCCAGGAAGGCGCAACCTGACCTCGTCGTCACTAGCATCTTCCTCCACCTCCTCTGCTGACCTCATCTCTTGGCTGACTGTGGGTTGACAGTAAGTGGGATCTCCGACCTCATCATCATCACCCTGTGCGTTATCACACTCGTCGTCCTCAGAGCCAACCTCTTCCTGCCCTGACAAAAAACTAAAGTTGTCGCTCCAATCAGGTATTTGAGTCTTATCATCGTCTTCCTCATTGTCTCCACCAACAGGAGTTACAGTTTGGGAATGAGGGTCTACATTATGGTCAGAACCTTCTGCGTCTGGTCCTGGATCCGACTCATAAAGATTCTGGGCATCAGTGCAGATCATTTCCTCGTCTGGATTCACAGAAGCGCTGGAGTCGACCTCTGATTCCCAGGCTATAGTATGAGTAAACAGCTCTGCAGACTCAACCATCTGTTCTACCTCATACTCAGACGGGCAGCTGGAGATTTGGGAGCTGTGAGGAAGCAAGTGCGATTTGGGTGACACCTTTGAGGACTGGAGTATTTGTGATGTTGAAGTTGATGTGGAGGAGAGCCCACTTAAAGGAGCACTTGATATCCGTTGAAGCACCTGCTGTTTTTGTGCCTCATCTGGAATTTGTAGCGATTGGCGTGGCCGTAAGAAAGGGATCTTATCACATTGTCCGCTAAAAGAAGTAGACATTTTAGTTTGGCTGGAAGATGGTCTTTCTTCTGCAGATGTTACTGTTGCTTTAACACCTACCCCACGGACACAACCTTTTTTCCCCTTCCCAACATGCCTATTCCCCTTTCCACCAGCAGCAGGCCTTTTTCCACTCATTTTGGTGGTTAACTAATTCACAACTCTGGAGTTGTTTGCACAAAAAAACAATGGATGGTAACCGAGCAGAGCTGAGTGGCCAAACTGTGGTATTAGGCCAAAACTATTGGCTGGGTTAGATGCAGAAAAAAATTATTTTGAATTTGCAACCTGATGGAGGTCAGTATAGATGGATTAATAGAACAAGACCCACACACAGCTAGAAGCCCAATATTTTTTCAGAGGTAGATGCAGGAAAAAAATATATTCAGTTTGCAACCTGATGGAGGTCAGTATAGATGGACTAATACAACAAGTCCCACACACAGCTAGAAGCCCAAATATTTTTTCAGAGGTACTGTAGATGCAGATAAAAATTAGTTTTAATTTGCAACCTGATGGAGGTCAGTATAGAAGGACTAATAGAGAAAGTCCGACACACTACTAGAAGGCCAAATATTTTTTCAGAGGTAGATGCAGAAAAAAATATATTCAGTTTGCAACCTGATGGAGGTCAGTATAGATGGACTAATAGAGAAAGTCCGACACACTACTAGAAGGCCAAATATTTTTTCAGAGCTAGATGCAGAAAAAAATTATATTCAGTTTGCAACCTGATGGAGGTCAGTATAGATGGATTAATAGAACAAGACCCACACACAGCTAGAAGCCCAATATTTTTTCAGAGGTAGATGCAGAAAAAAATATATTCAGTTTGCAACCTGATGGAGGTCAGTATAGATGGACTAATACAACAAGTCCCACACACAGCTAGAAGCCCAATATTTTTTCAGAGGTAGATGCAGAAACAAATATATTCAGTTTGCAACCTGATGGAGGTCAGTATAGATGGACTAATACAACAAGTCCCACACACAGCTAGAAGCCCAAATATTTTTTCAGAGGTACTGTAGATGCAGATAAAAATTAGTTTTAATTTGCAACCTGATGGAGGTCAGTATAGATGGACTAATAGAGAAAGTCCGACACACTACTAGAAGGCCAAATATTTTTTCAGAGCTGAATGCAGAAAAAATTTATATTCAGTTTGCAACCTGATGGAGGTCAGTATAGATGGATTAATAGAACAAGACCCACACACAGCTAGAAGCCCAATATTTTTTCAGAGGTAGATGCAGAAAAAAATATATTCAGTTTGCAACCTGATGGAGGTCAGTATAGATGGACTAATACAACAAGTCCCACACACAGCTAGAAGCCCAATATTTTTTCAGAGGTAGATGCAGAAAAAAATATATTCAGTTTGCAACCTGATGGAGGTCAGTATAGATGGACTAATCCAACAAGTCCCACACACAGCTAGAAGCCCAAATATTTTTTCAGAGGTACTGTAGATGCAGATAAAAATTAGTTTTAATTTGCAACCTGATGGAGGTCAGTATAGATGGACTAATAGAGAAAGTCCGACACACTACTAGAAGGCCAAATATTTTTTCAGAGCTAGATGCAGAAAAAAATTATATTCAGTTTGCAACCTGATGGAGGTCAGTATAGATGGATTAATAGAACAAGACCCACACACAGCTAGAAGCCCAATATTTTTTCAGAGGTAGATGCAGAAAAAAATATATTCAGTTTGCAACCTGATGGAGGTCAGTATAGATGGACTAATACAACAAGTCCCACACACAGCTAGAAGCCCAATATTTTTTCAGAGGTAGATGCAGAAAAAAATATATTCAGTTTGCAACCTGATGGAGGTCAGTATAGATGGACTAATACAACAAGTCCCACACACAGCTAGAAGCCCAAATATTTTTTCAGAGGTACTGTAGATGCAGATAAAAATTAGTTTTAATTTGCAACCTGATGGAGGTCAGTATAGATGGACTAATAGAGAAAGTCCGACACAGTACTAGAAGGCCAAATATTTTTTCAGAGCTAGATGCAGAAAAAAATTATATTCAGTTTGCAACCTGATGGAGGTCAGTATAGATGGATTAATAGAACAAGACCCACACACAGCTAGAAGCCCAATATTTTTTCAAAGGTAGATGCAGAAAAAAATATATTCAGTTTGCAACCTGATGGAGGTCAGTATAGATGGACTAATACAACAAGTCCCACACACAGCTAGAAGCCCAATATTTTTTCAGAGGTAGATGCAGAAAAAAATATATTCAGTTTGCAACCTGATGGAGGTCAGTATAGATGGACTAATACAACAAGTCCCACACACAGCTAGAAGCCCAAATATTTTTTCAGAGGTACTGTAGATGCAGATAAAAATTAGTTTTAATTTGCAACCTGATGGAGGTCAGTATAGATGGACTAATAGAGAAAGTCCGACACACTACTAGAAGGCCAAATATTTTTTCAGAGCTAGATGCAGAATAAAATTATATTCAGTTTGCAACCTGATGGAGGTCAGTATAGATGGATTAATAGAACAAGACCCACACACAGCTAGAAGCCCAATATTTTTTCAGAGGTAGATGCAGAAAAAAATATATTCAGTTTGCAACCTGATGGAGGTCAGTATAGATGGACTAATACAACAAGTCCCACACACAGCTAGAAGCCCAATATTTTTTCAGAGGTAGATGCAGAAAAAAATATATTCAGTTTGCAACCTGATGGAGGTCAGTATAGATGGACTGATACAACAAGTCCCACACACAGCTAGAAGCCCAAATATTTTTTCAGAGGTACTGTAGATGCAGATAAAAATTAGTTTTAATTTGCAACCTGATGGAGGTCAGTATAGATGGACTAATAGAGAAAGTCCGACACACTACTAGAAGGCCAAATATTTTTTCAGAGCTAGATGCAGAAAAAAATTATATTCAGTTTGCAACCTGAGGAAGGTCAGTATAGATGGATTAATAGAACAAGACCCACACACAGCTAGAAGCCCAATATTTTTTCAGAGGTAGATGCAGAAAAAAATATATTCAGTTTGCAACCTGATGGAGGTCAGTATAGATGGACTAATACAACAAGTCCCACACACAGCTAGAAGCCCAATATTTTTTCAGAGGTAGATGCAGAAAAAAATATATTCAGTTTGCAACCTGATGGAGGTCAGTATAGATGTACTAATACAACAAGTCCCACACACAGCTAGAAGCCCAAATATTTTTTCAGAGGTACTGTAGATGCAGATAAAAATTAGTTTTAATTTGCAACCTGATGGAGGTCAGTATAGATGGACTAATAGAGAAAGTCCGACACACTACTAGAAGGCCAAATATTTTTTCAGAGCTAGATGCAGAAAAAAATTATATTCAGTTTGCAACCTGATGGAGGTCAGTATAGATGGACTAATAGAGAAAGTCCGACACACTACTAGAAGGCCAAATATTTTTTCAGAGCTAGATGCAGAAAAAAATTATATTCAGTTTGCAACCTGATGGAGGTCAGTATAGATGGACTAATAGAGAAAGTCCGACACACTACTAGAAGACCAAATATTTTTTCAGAGCTAGATGCAGAAAAAAATTATATTCAGTTTGCAACCTGATGGAGGTCAGTATAGATGGATTAATAGAACAAGACCCACACACAGCTAGAAGCCCAATATTTTTTCAGAGGTAGATGCAGAAAAAAATATATTCAGTTTGCAACCTGATGGAGGTCAGTATAGATGGACTAATACAACAAGTCCCACACACAGCTAGAAGCCCAATATTTTTTCAGAGGTAGATGCAGAAAAAAATATATTCAGTTTGCAACCTGATGGAGGTCAGTATAGATGGACTAATACAACAAGTCCCACACACAGCTAGAAGCCCAAATATTTTTTCAGAGGTACTGTAGATGCAGATAAAAATTAGTTTTAATTTGCACCCTGATGGAGGTCAGTATAGATGGACTAATAGAGAAAGTCCGACACACTACTAGAAGGCCAAATATTTTTTCAGAGCTAGATGCAGAAAAAAATTATATTCAGTTTGCAACCTGATGGAGGTCAGTATAGATGGATTAATAGAACAAGACCCACACACAGCTAGAAGCCCAATATTTTTTCAGAGGTAGATGCAGAAAAAAATATATTCAGTTTGCAACCTGATGGAGGTCAGTATAGATGGACTAATACAATAAGTCCCACACACAGCTAGAAGCCCAATATTTTTTCAGAGGTAGATGCAGAAAAAAATATATTCAGTTTGCAACCTGATGGAGGTCAGTATAGATGGACTAATACAACAAGTCCCACACACAGCTAGAAGCCCAAATATTTTTTCAGAGGTACTGTAGATGCAGATAAAAATTAGTTTTAATTTGCAACCTGATGGAGGTCAGTATAGATGGACTAATAGAGAAAGTCCGACACACTACTAGAAGGCCAAATATTTTTTCAGAGCTAGATGCAGAATAAAATTATATTCAGTTTGCAACCTGATGGAGGTCAGTATAGATGGATTAATAGAACAAGACCCACACACAGCTAGAAGCCCAATATTTTTTCAGAGGTAGATGCAGAAAAAAATATATTCAGTTTGCAACCTGATGGAGGTCAGTATAGATGGACTAATACAACAAGTCCCACACACAGCTAGAAGCCCAATATTTTTTCAGAGGTAGATGCAGAAAAAAATATATTCAGTTTGCAACCTGATGGAGGTCAGTATAGATGGACTAATACAACAAGTCCCACACACAGCTAGAAGCCCAAATATTTTTTCAGAGGTACTGTAGATGCAGATAAAAATTAGTTTTAATTTGCAACCTGATGGAGGTCAGTATAGATGGACTAATAGAGAAAGTCCGACACACTACTAGAAGGCCAAATATTTTTTCAGAGCTAGATGCAGAAAAAAATTATATTCAGTTTGCAACCTGATGGAGGTCAGTATAGATGGATTAATAGAACAAGACCCACACACAGCTAGAAGCCCAATATTTTTTCAGAGGTAGATGCAGAAAAAAATATATTCAGTTTGCAACCTGATGGAGGTCAGTATAGATGGACTAATACAACAAGTCCCACACACAGCTAGAAGCCCAATATTTTTTCAGAGGTAGATGCAGAAAAAAATATATTCAGTTTGCAACCTGATGGAGGTCAGTATAGATGGACTAATACAACAAGTCCCACACACAGCTAGAAGCCCAAATATTTTTTCAGAGGTACTGTAGATGCAGATAAAAATTAGTTTTAATTTGCAACCTGATGGAGGTCAGTATAGATGGACTAATAGAGAAAGTCCGACACAGTACTAGAAGGCCAAATATTTTTTCAGAGCTAGATGCAGAAAAAAATTATATTCAGTTTGCAACCTGATGGAGGTCAGTATAGATGGATTAATAGAACAAGACCCACACACAGCTAGAAGCCCAATATTTTTTCAAAGGTAGATGCAGAAAAAAATATATTCAGTTTGCAACCTGATGGAGGTCAGTATAGATGGACTAATACAACAAGTCCCACACACAGCTAGAAGCCCAATATTTTTTCAGAGGTAGATGCAGAAAAAAATATATTCAGTTTGCAACCTGATGGAGGTCAGTATAGATGGACTAATACAACAAGTCCCACACACAGCTAGAAGCCCAAATATTTTTTCAGAGGTACTGTAGATGCAGATAAAAATTAGTTTTAATTTGCAACCTGATGGAGGTCAGTATAGATGGACTAATAGAGAAAGTCCGACACACTACTAGAAGGCCAAATATTTTTTCAGAGCTAGATGCAGAATAAAATTATATTCAGTTTGCAACCTGATGGAGGTCAGTATAGATGGATTAATAGAACAAGACCCACACACAGCTAGAAGCCCAATATTTTTTCAGAGGTAGATGCAGAAAAAAATATATTCAGTTTGCAACCTGATGGAGGTCAGTATAGATGGACTAATACAACAAGTCCCACACACAGCTAGAAGCCCAATATTTTTTCAGAGGTAGATGCAGAAAAAAATATATTCAGTTTGCAACCTGATGGAGGTCAGTATAGATGGACTGATACAACAAGTCCCACACACAGCTAGAAGCCCAAATATTTTTTCAGAGGTACTGTAGATGCAGATAAAAATTAGTTTTAATTTGCAACCTGATGGAGGTCAGTATAGATGGACTAATAGAGAAAGTCCGACACACTACTAGAAGGCCAAATATTTTTTCAGAGCTAGATGC
This sequence comes from Phyllobates terribilis, assembly GCF_046119375.1. NCBI lineage: Eukaryota > Metazoa > Chordata > Amphibia > Anura > Dendrobatidae > Phyllobates > Phyllobates terribilis. The sequence continues at coordinate 257,782,623 of NW_027362761.1, forward strand.
AGAAAAAAATTATATTCAGTTTGCAACCTGAGGAAGGTCAGTATAGATGGATTAATAGAACAAGACCCACACACAGCTAGAAGCCCAATATTTTTTCAGAGGTAGATGCAGAAAAAAATATATTCAGTTTGCAACCTGATGGAGGTCAGTATAGATGGACTAATACAACAAGTCCCACACACAGCTAGAAGCCCAATATTTTTTCAGAGGTAGATGCAGAAAAAAATATATTCAGTTTGCAACCTGATGGAGGTCAGTATAGATGTACTAATACAACAAGTCCCACACACAGCTAGAAGCCCAAATATTTTTTCAGAGGTACTGTAGATGCAGATAAAAATTAGTTTTAATTTGCAACCTGATGGAGGTCAGTATAGATGGACTAATAGAGAAAGTCCGACACACTACTAGAAGGCCAAATATTTTTTCAGAGCTAGATGCAGAAAAAAATTATATTCAGTTTGCAACCTGATGGAGGTCAGTATAGATGGACTAATAGAGAAAGTCCGACACACTACTAGAAGGCCAAATATTTTTTCAGAGCTAGATGCAGAAAAAAATTATATTCAGTTTGCAACCTGATGGAGGTCAGTATAGATGGACTAATAGAGAAAGTCCGACACACTACTAGAAGACCAAATATTTTTTCAGAGCTAGATGCAGAAAAAAATTATATTCAGTTTGCAACCTGATGGAGGTCAGTATAGATGGATTAATAGAACAAGACCCACACACAGCTAGAAGCCCAATATTTTTTCAGAGGTAGATGCAGAAAAAAATATATTCAGTTTGCAACCTGATGGAGGTCAGTATAGATGGACTAATACAACAAGTCCCACACACAGCTAGAAGCCCAATATTTTTTCAGAGGTAGATGCAGAAAAAAATATATTCAGTTTGCAACCTGATGGAGGTCAGTATAGATGGACTAATACAACAAGTCCCACACACAGCTAGAAGCCCAAATATTTTTTCAGAGGTACTGTAGATGCAGATAAAAATTAGTTTTAATTTGCACCCTGATGGAGGTCAGTATAGATGGACTAATAGAGAAAGTCCGACACACTACTAGAAGGCCAAATATTTTTTCAGAGCTAGATGCAGAAAAAAATTATATTCAGTTTGCAACCTGATGGAGGTCAGTATAGATGGATTAATAGAACAAGACCCACACACAGCTAGAAGCCCAATATTTTTTCAGAGGTAGATGCAGAAAAAAATATATTCAGTTTGCAACCTGATGGAGGTCAGTATAGATGGACTAATACAATAAGTCCCACACACAGCTAGAAGCCCAATATTTTTTCAGAGGTAGATGCAGAAAAAAATATATTCAGTTTGCAACCTGATGGAGGTCAGTATAGATGGACTAATACAACAAGTCCCACACACAGCTAGAAGCCCAAATATTTTTTCAGAGGTACTGTAGATGCAGATAAAAATTAGTTTTAATTTGCAACCTGATGGAGGTCAGTATAGATGGACTAATAGAGAAAGTCCGACACACTACTAGAAGGCCAAATATTTTTTCAGAGCTAGATGCAGAATAAAATTATATTCAGTTTGCAACCTGATGGAGGTCAGTATAGATGGATTAATAGAACAAGACCCACACACAGCTAGAAGCCCAATATTTTTTCAGAGGTAGATGCAGAAAAAAATATATTCAGTTTGCAACCTGATGGAGGTCAGTATAGATGGACTAATACAACAAGTCCCACACACAGCTAGAAGCCCAATATTTTTTCAGAGGTAGATGCAGAAAAAAATATATTCAGTTTGCAACCTGATGGAGGTCAGTATAGATGGACTAATACAACAAGTCCCACACACAGCTAGAAGCCCAAATATTTTTTCAGAGGTACTGTAGATGCAGATAAAAATTAGTTTTAATTTGCAACCTGATGGAGGTCAGTATAGATGGACTAATAGAGAAAGTCCGACACACTACTAGAAGGCCAAATATTTTTTCAGAGCTAGATGCAGAAAAAAATTATATTCAGTTTGCAACCTGAGGAAGGTCAGTATAGATGGATTAATAGAACAAGACCCACACACAGCTAGAAGCCCAATATTTTTTCAGAGGTAGATGCAGAAAAAAATATATTCAGTTTGCAACCTGATGGAGGTCAGTATAGATGGACTAATCCAACAAGTCCCACACACAGCTAGAAGCCCAAATATTTTTTCAGAGGTACTGTAGATGCAGATAAAAATTAGTTTTAATTTGCAACCTGATGGAGGTCAGTATAGATGGACTAATAGAGAAAGTCCGACACACTACTAGAAGGCCAAATATTTTTTCAGAGCTAGATGCAGAAAAAAATTATATTCAGTTTGCAACCTGATGGAGGTCAGTATAGATGGATTAATAGAACAAGACCCACACACAGCTAGAAGCCCAATATTTTTTCAGAGGTAGATGCAGAAAAAAATATATTCAGTTTGCAACCTGATGGAGGTCAGTATAGATGGACTAATACAACAAGTCCCACACACAGCTAGAAGCCCAATATTTTTTCAGAGGTAGATGCAGAAAAAAATATATTCAGTTTGCAACCTGATGGAGGTCAGTATAGATGGACTAATACAACAAGTCCCACACACAGCTAGAAGCCCAAATATTTTTTCAGAGGTACTGTAGATGCAGATAAAAATTAGTTTTAATTTGCAACCTGATGGAGGTCAGTATAGATGGACTAATAGAGAAAGTCCGACACACTACTAGAAGGCCAAATATTTTTTCAGAGCTAGATGCAGAAAAAAATTATATTCAGTTTGCAACCTGATGGAGGTCAGTATAGATGGATTAATAGAACAAGACCCACACACAGCTAGAAGCCCAATATTTTTTCAAAGGTAGATGCAGAAAAAAATATATTCAGTTTGCAACCTGATGGAGGTCAGTATAGATGGACTAATACAACAAGTCCCACACACAGCTAGAAGCCCAATATTTTTTCAGAGGTAGATGCAGAAAAAAATATATTCAGTTTGCAACCTGATGGAGGTCAGTATAGATGGACTAATACAACAAGTCCCACACACAGCTAGAAGCCCAAATATTTTTTCAGAGGTACTGTAGATGCAGATAAAAATTAGTTTTAATTTGCAACCTGATGGAGGTCAGTATAGATGGACTAATAGAGAAAGTCCGACACACTACTAGAAGGCCAAATATTTTTTCAGAGCTAGATGCAGAATAAAATTATATTCAGTTTGCAACCTGATGGAGGTCAGTATAGATGGATTAATAGAACAAGACCCACACATAGCTAGAAGCCCAATATTTTTTCAGAGGTAGATGCAGAAAAAAATATATTCAGTTTGCAACCTGATGGAGGTCAGTATAGATGGACTAATACAACAAGTCCCACACACAGCTAGAAGCCCAATATTTTTTCAGAGGTAGATGCAGAAAAAAATATATTCAGTTTGCAACCTGATGGAGGTCAGTATAGATGGACTAATACAACAAGTCCCACACACAGCTAGAAGCCCAAATATTTTTTCAGAGGTACTGTAGATGCAGATAAAAATTAGTTTTAATTTGCAACCTGATGGAGGTCAGTATAGATGGACTAATAGAGAAAGTCCGACACACTACTAGAAGGCCAAATATTTTTTCAGAGCTAGATGCAGAAAAAAATTATATTCAGTTTGCAACCTGAGGAAGGTCAGTATAGATGGATTAATAGAACAAGACCCACACACAGCTAGAAGCCCAATATTTTTTCAGAGGTAGATGCAGAAAAAAATATATTCAGTTTGCAACCTGATGGAGGTCAGTATAGATGGACTAATACAACAAGTCCCACACACAGCTAGAAGCCCAATATTTTTTCAGAGGTAGATGCAGAAAAAAATATATTCAGTTTGCAACCTGATGGAGGTCAGTATAGATGTACTAATACAACAAGTCCCACACACAGCTAGAAGCCCAAATATTTTTTCAGAGGTACTGTAGATGCAGATAAAAATTAGTTTTAATTTGCAACCTGATGGAGGTCAGTATAGATGGACTAATAGAGAAAGTCCGACACACTACTAGAAGGCCAAATATTTTTTCAGAGCTAGATGCAGAAAAAAATTATATTCAGTTTGCAACCTGATGGAGGTCAGTATAGATGGACTAATAGAGAAAGTCCGACACACTACTAGAAGGCCAAATATTTTTTCAGAGCTAGATGCAGAAAAAAATTATATTCAGTTTGCAACCTGATGGAGGTCAGTATAGATGGACTAATAGAGAAAGTCCGACACACTACTAGAAGGCCAAATATTTTTTCAGAGCTAGATGCAGAAAAAAATTATATTCAGTTTGCAACCTGATGGAGGTCAGTATAGATGGATTAATAGAACAAGACCCACACACAGCTAGAAGCCCAATATTTTTTCAGAGGTAGATGCAGAAAAAAATATATTCAGTTTGCAACCTGATGGAGGTCAGTATAGATGGACTAATACAACAAGTCCCACACACAGCTAGAAGCCCAATATTTTTTCAGAGGTAGATGCAGAAAAAAATATATTCAGTTTGCAACCTGATGGAGGTCAGTATAGATGGACTAATACAACAAGTCCCACACACAGCTAGAAGCCCAAATATTTTTTCAGAGGTACTGTAGATGCAGATAAAAATTAGTTTTAATTTGCAACCTGATGGAGGTCAGTATAGATGGACTAATAGAGAAAGTCCGACACACTACTAGAAGGCCAAATATTTTTTCAGAGCTAGATGCAGAAAAAAATTATATTCAGTTTGCAACCTGATGGAGGTCAGTATAGATGGATTAATAGAACAAGACCCACACACAGCTAGAAGCCCAATATTTTTTCAGAGGTAGATGCAGAAAAAAATATATTCAGTTTGCAACCTGATGGAGGTCAGTATAGATGGACTAATACAACAAGTCCCACACACAGCTAGAAGCCCAATATTTTTTCAGAGGTAGATGCAGAAAAAAATATATTCAGTTTGCAACCTGATGGAGGTCAGTATAGATGGACTAATACAACAAGTCCCACACACAGCTAGAAGCCCAAATATTTTTTCAGAGGTACTGTAGATGCAGATAAAAATTAGTTTTAATTTGCAACCTGATGGAGGTCAGTATAGATGGACTAATAGAGAAAGTCCGACACACTACTAGAAGGCCAAATATTTTTTCAGAGCTTGATGCAGAATAAAATTATATTCAGTTTGCAACCTGATGGAGGTCAGTATAGATGGATTAATAGAACAAGACCCACACACAGCTAGAAGCCTAATATTTTTTCAGAGGTAGATGCAGAAAAAAATATATTCAGTTTGCAACCTGATGGAGGTCAGTATAGATGGACTAATACAACAAGTCCCACACACAGCTAGAAGCCCAATATTTTTTCAGAGGTAGATGCAGAAAAAAATATATTCAGTTTTCAACCTGATGGAGGTCAGTATAGATGGACTAATACAACAAGTCCCACACACAGCTAGAAGCCCAAATATTTTTTCAGAGGTACTGTAGATGCAGATAAAAATTAGTTTTAATTTGCAACCTGATGGAGGTCAGTATAGATGGACTAATAGAGAAAGTCCGACACACTACTAGAAGGCCAAATATTTTTTCAGAGCTAGATGCAGAAAAAAATTATATTCAGTTTGCAACCTGAGGAAGGTCAGTATGGATGGATTAATAGAACAAGACCCACACACAGCTAGAAGCCCAATATTTTTTCAGAGGTAGATGCAGAAAAAAATATATTCAGTTTGCAACCTGATGGAGGTCAGTATAGATGGACTAATCCAACAAGTCCCACACACAGCTAGAAGCCCAAATATTTTTTCAGAGGTACTGTAGATGCAGATAAAAATTAGTTTTAATTTGCAACCTGATGGAGGTCAGTATAGATGGACTAATAGAGAAAGTCCGACACACTACTAGAAGGCCAAATATTTTTTCAGAGCTAGATGCAGAAAAAAATTATATTCAGTTTGCAACCTGATGGAGGTCAGTATAGATGGATTAATAGAACAAGACCCACACACAGCTAGAAGCCCAATATTTTTTCAGAGGTAGATGCAGAAAAAAATATATTCAGTTTGCAACCTGATGGAGGTCAGTATAGATGGACTAATACAACAAGTCCCACACACAGCTAGAAGCCCAATATTTTTTCAGAGGTAGATGCAGAAAAAAATATATTCAGTTTGCAACCTGATGGAGGTCAGTATAGATGGACTAATACAACAAGTCCCACACACAGCTAGAAGCCCAAATATTTTTTCAGAGGTACTGTAGATGCAGATAAAAATTAGTTTTAATTTGCAACCTGATGGAGGTCAGTATAGATGGACTAATAGAGAAAGTCCGACACACTACTAGAAGGCCAAATATTTTTTCAGAGCTAGATGCAGAAAAAAATTATATTCAGTTTACAACCTGATGGAGGTCAGTATAGATGGATTAATAGAACAAGACCCACACACAGCTAGAAGCCCAATATTTTTTCAGAGGTAGATGCAGAAAAAAATATATTCTGTTTGCAACCTGATGGAGGTCAGTATAGATGGACTAATACAACAAGTCCCACACACAGCTAGAAGCCCAATATTTTTTCAGAGGTAGATGCAGAAAAAAATATATTCAGTTTGCAACCTGATGGAGGTCAGTATAGATGGACTAATACAACAAGTCCCACACACAGCTAGAAGCCCAAATATTTTTTCAGAGGTACTGTAGATGCAGATAAAAATTAGTTTTAATTTGCAACCTGATGGAGGTCAGTATAGATGGACTAATAGAGAAAGTCCGACACACTACTAGAAGGCCAAATATTTTTTCAGAGCTAGATGCAGAATAAAATTATATTCAGTTTGCAACCTGATGGAGGTCAGTATAGATGGATTAATAGAACAAGACCCACACACAGCTAGAAGCCCAATATTTTTTCAGAGGTAGATGCAGAAAAAAATATATTCAGTTTGCAACCTGATGGAGGTCAGTATAGATGGACTAATACAACAAGTCCCACACACAGCTAGAAGCCCAATATTTTTTCAGAGGTAGATGCAGAAAAAAATATATTCAGTTTGCAACCTGATGGAGGTCAGTATAGATGGACTAATACAACAAGTCCCACACACAGCTAGAAGCCCAAATATTTTTTCAGAGGTACTGTAGATGCAGATAAAAATTAGTTTTAATTTGCAACCTGATGGAGGTCAGTATAGATGGACTAATAGAGAAAGTCCGACACACTACTAGAAGGCCAAATATTTTTTCAGAGCTAGATGCAGAAAAAAATTATATTCAGTTTGCAACCTGAGGAAGGTCAGTATAGATGGATTAATAGAACAAGACCCACACACAGCTAGAAGCCCAATATTTTTTCAGAGGTAGATGCAGAAAAAAATATATTCAGTTTGCAACCTGATGGAGGTCAGTATAGATGGACTAATACAACAAGTCCCACACACAGCTAGAAGCCCAATATTTTTTCAGAGGTAGATGCAGAAAAAAATATATTCAGTTTGCAACCTGATGGAGGTCAGTATAGATGTACTAATACAACAAGTCCCACACACAGCTAGAAGCCCAAATATTTTTTCAGAGGTACTGTAGATGCAGATAAAAATTAGTTTTAATTTGCAACCTGATGGAGGTCAGTATAGATGGACTAATAGAGAAAGTCCGACACACTACTAGAAGGCCAAATATTTTTTCAGAGCTAGATGCAGAAAAAAATTATATTCAGTTTGCAACCTGATGGAGGTCAGTATAGATGGACTAATAGAGAAAGTCCGACACACTACTAGAAGGCCAAATATTTTTTCAGAGCTAGATGCAGAAAAAAATTATATTCAGTTTGCAACCTGATGGAGGTCAGTATAGATGGACTAATAGAGAAAGTCCGACACACTACTAGAAGGCCAAATATTTTTTCAGAGCTAGATGCAGAAAAAAATTATATTCAGTTTGCAACCTGATGGAGGTCAGTATAGATGGATTAATAGAACAAGACCCACACACAGCTAGAAGCCCAATATTTTTTCAGAGGTAGATGCAGAAAAAAATATATTCAGTTTGCAACCTGATGGAGGTCAGTATAGATGGACTAATACAACAAGTCCCACACACAGCTAGAAGCCCAATATTTTTTCAGAGGTAGATGCAGAAAAAAATATATTCAGTTTGCAACCTGATGGAGGTCAGTATAGATGGACTAATACAACAAGTCCCACACACAGCTAGAAGCCCAAATATTTTTTCAGAGGTACTGTAGATGCAGATAAAAATTAGTTTTAATTTGCAACCTGATGGAGGTCAGTATAGATGGACTAATAGAGAAAGTCCGACACACTACTAGAAGGCCAAATATTTTTTCAGAGCTAGATGCAGAAAAAAATTATATTCAGTTTGCAACCTGATGGAGGTCAGTATAGATGGATTAATAGAACAAGACCCACACACAGCTAGAAGCCCAATATTTTTTCAGAGGTAGATGCAGAAAAAAATATATTCAGTTTGCAACCTGATGGAGGTCAGTATAGATGGACTAATACAACAAGTCCCACACACAGCTAGAAGCCCAATATTTTTTCAGAGGTAGATGCAGAAAAAAATATATTCAGTTTGCAACCTGATGGAGGTCAGTATAGATGGACTAATACAACAAGTCCCACACACAGCTAGAAGCCCAAATATTTTTTCAGAGGTACTGTAGATGCAGATAAAAATTAGTTTTAATTTGCAACCTGATGGAGGTCAGTATAGATGGACTAATAGAGAAAGTCCGACACACTACTAGAAGGCCAAATATTTTTTCAGAGCTTGATGCAGAATAAAATTATATTCAGTTTGCAACCTGATGGAGGTCAGTATAGATGGATTAATAGAACAAGACCCACACACAGCTAGAAGCCCAATATTTTTTCAGAGGTAGATGCAGAAAAAAATATATTCAGTTTGCAACCTGATGGAGGTCAGTATAGATGGACTAATACAACAAGTCCCACACACAGCTAGAAGCCCAATATTTTTTCAGAGGTAGATGCAGAAAAAAATATATTCAGTTTGCAACCTGATGGAGGTCAGTATAGATGGACTAATACAACAAGTCCCACACACAGCTAGAAGCCCAAATATTTTTTCAGAGGTACTGTAGATGCAGATAAAAATTAGTTTTAATTTGCAACCTGATGGAGGTCAGTATAGATGGACTAATAGAGAAAGTCCGACACACTACTAGAAGGCCAAATATTTTTTCAGAGCTAGATGCAGAAAAAAATTATATTCAGTTTGCAACCTGAGGAAGGTCAGTATAGATGGATTAATAGAACAAGACCCACACACAGCTAGAAGCCCAATATTTTTTCAGAGGTAGATGCAGAAAAAAATATATTCAGTTTGCAACCTGATGGAGGTCAGTATAGATGGACTAATCCAACAAGTCCCACACACAGCTAGAAGCCCAAATATTTTTTCAGAGGTACTGTAGATGCAGATAAAAATTAGTTTTAATTTGCAACCTGATGGAGGTCAGTATAAATGGACTAATAGAGAAAGTCCGACACACTACTAGAAGGCCAAATATTTTTTCAGAGCTAGATGCAGAAAAAAATTATATTCAGTTTGCAACCTGATGGAGGTCAGTATAGATGGATTAATAGAACAAGACCCACACACAGCTAGAAGCCCAATATTTTTTCAGAGGTAGATGCAGAAAAAAATATATTCAGTTTGCAACCTGATGGAGGTCAGTATAGATGGACTAATACAACAAGTCCCACACACAGCTAGAAGCCCAATATTTTTTCAGAGGTAGATGCAGAAAAAAATATATTCAGTTTGCAACCTGATGGAGGTCAGTATAGATGGACTAATACAACAAGTCCCACACACAGCTAGAAGCCCAAATATTTTTTCAGAGGTACTGTAGATGCAGATAAAAATTAGTTTTAATTTGCAACCTGATGGAGGTCAGTATAGATGGACTAATAGAGAAAGTCCGACACACTACTAGAAGGCCAAATATTTTTTCAGAGCTAGATGCAGAAAAAAATTATATTCAGTTTACAACCTGATGGAGGTCAGTATAGATGGATTAATAGAACAAGACCCACACACAGCTAGAAGCCCAATATTTTTTCAGAGGTAGATGCAGAAAAAAATATATTCTGTTTGCAACCTGATGGAGGTCAGTATAGATGGACTAATACAACAAGTCCCACACACAGCTAGAAGCCCAATATTTTTTCAGAGGTAGATGCAGAAAAAAATATATTCAGTTTGCAACCTGATGGAGGTCAGTATAGATGGACTAATACAACAAGTCCCACACACAGCTAGAAGCCCAAATATTTTTTCAGAGGTACTGTAGATGCAGATAAAAATTAGTTTTAATTTGCAACCTGATGGAGGTCAGTATAGATGGACTAATAGAGAAAGTCCGACACACTACTAGAAGGCCAAATATTTTTTCAGAGCTAGATGCAGAATAAAATTATATTCAGTTTGCAACCTGATGGAGGTCAGTATAGATGGATTAATAGAACAAGACCCACACACAGCTAGAAGCCCAATATTTTTTCAGAGGTAGATGCAGAAAAAAATATATTCAGTTTGCAACCTGATGGAGGTCAGTATAGATGGACTAATACAACAAGTCCCACACACAGCTAGAAGCCCAATATTTTTTCAGAGGTAGATGCAGAAAAAAATATATTCAGTTTGCAACCTGATGGAGGTCAGTATAGATGGACTAATACAACAAGTCCCACACACAGCTAGAAGCCCAAATATTTTTTCAGAGGTACTGTAGATGCAGATAAAAATTAGTTTTAATTTGCAACCTGATGGAGGTCAGTATAGATGGACTAATAGAGAAAGTCCGACACACTACTAGAAGGCCAAATATTTTTTCAGAGCTAGATGCAGAAAAAAATTATATTCAGTTTGCAACCTGAGGAAGGTCAGTATAGATGGATTAATAGAACAAGACCCACACACAGCTAGAAGCCCAATATTTTTTCAGAGGTAGATGCAGAAAAAAATATATTCAGTTTGCAACCTGATGGAGGTCAGTATAGATGGACTAATACAACAAGTCCCACACACAGCTAGAAGCCCAATATTTTTTCAGAGGTAGATGCAGAAAAAAATATATTCAGTTTGCAACCTGATGGAGGTCAGTATAGATGTACTAATACAACAAGTCCCACACACAGCTAGAAGCCCAAATATTTTTTCAGAGGTACTGTAGATGCAGATAAAAATTAGTTTTAATTTGCAACCTGATAGAGGTCAGTATAGATGGACTAATAGAGAAAGTCCGACACACTACTAGAAGGCCAAATATTTTTTCAGAGCTAGATGCAGAAAAAAATTATATTCAGTTTGCATCCTGATGGAGGTCAGTATAGATGGACTAATAGAGAAAGTCCGACACACTACTAGAAGGCCAAATATTTTTTCAGAGCTAGATGCAGAAAAAAATTATATTCAGTTTGCAACCTGATGGAGGTCAGTATAGATGGATTAATAGAACAAGACCCACACACAGCTAGAAGCCCAATATTTTTTCAGAGGTAGATGCAGGAAAAAAATATATTCAGTTTGCAACCTGATGGAGGTCAGTATAGATGGACTAATACAACAAGTCCCACACACAGGTAGAAGCCCAAATATTTTTTCAGAGGTACTGTAGATGCAGATAAAAATTAGTTTTAATTTGCAACCTGATGGAGGTCAGTATAGATGGACTAATAGAATAATGCTATGCCCAAAAGATTTTACTTCACTAGGTGCAGTAAAAAAATTGGTATTCTATACACAGGTGGTATATCTTGCAACACAGATAGGCTACTCCACTGACTAACACACTCTGCAATAGGCCAAAAAGGATTAGCTTTGCTAGATTCAGCCAAATGCTGTGAAAAAAACTTGCACAGCACTGGCACACACCTGCCTGGCAAAAACTGATAGGAACTGATGTAACCTAGTCCTGAAAAGGACTCCAATTACAATTAGTCTTTACTCCCACAACCTATCTATTTAAGAGCACAGACCTCCCTGATAAAAGTCGTAGGAAATGCTGTAACCTAGTCCTTAAAAGGACTGCAATCACAACTATTCCCTACTCCCAAGCTATCTGTATATTTGTGCGAAAATTGGCTTGAAATTAACAAGGTATAGCGCACACAGCAACAGCGGTGCCGTCTAACACGCAGCTGCAGCAGTGAGAAAATGGTGGCGACGGGGAAAATGGCTTGGTCTTATAGGGCAAGGACATGTGACATACACTGCCAATGACACATGCCCTTGCTTGTGTGAAAAAAAGCACTTCGCTCCGTGTGTGCGCTGCTGATAGGCTGACAGATTGCACCTCCCCACTGCAAATGCGGGAAAGAGAAAAAAAAATGGAGATCTTCATTGTTCCTGCAGAGATCCATCCCCTGCCCCTCCCCCCACCCCGCTGTACACTCAAACTGCGTATTAACATTAATTTTCATCATTACTGAGAAAAAATCCAGTTATGATTTTGGTGCACGAACAGTTATCGAACATAACCTCGAACAGCCGAATTTTTCTCAAATTGTTCGTGTTCGCCGAACGGCTCGAACACCGCCCAAAACAGCTCGAATTTGAGATTGGCGAACAGTTCGAGTAGAACAACGCTCATCTCTAGCCACTACCTCATGGCTTCTTCGGCAGCGAGGTCTCCATACTCAGTCCCCAGCCGCCACTATTTCTCCCAGTAACCTTCCCCACACTTTTCTTAGCCTGGCCTGCTTTAGGGCAGCATTGGACGAGCCCACCAGACAACCAGACTCCTCCGGTGGGCCCGGGCTTCTCCATCAGGGTAGTTGAGAGTGCCAAGTAGTGTTGAGCCACCCCCGTAGTGTTCGGGTTCGGTTCGGTTCGTCGAACACCGGGATGTTCGAGGAACTGTTCGTCGAACTGTTCGTCGAACACCTTAGAACACCGTCGAACACCGTTAAAACCAATGGCAGGCAAACAAAAACACATAGAAACACATAGAAAACACCTGCAAAGGTGTCCAAAAGCTGACAAACTGCTCAGAAGACACTCTGTTTAAAAAAGCCGGCCGGCAAATTCAGCAGCGCATACACCGGTACCCGACAATTTAGACAAGAAGGAATAGAGCATCACACATAGATTAGATAGATAGAAACATGTCAGTCACACATATAAGAAGCACAGTGACAGTGTTGGTTACTGCATTTGTCATTTAGTGTAAAGGATTTATTAAAAAAAATATTAGTGTTTTCATGCACCGTCTCTTTAAAAAAGCCGGCCGGCAATTCAGCATCTGTACCCGACAATTTAGAACAGAAAGAATAGAGCTTCACACATAGATTAGATAGATAGAAACATGTCAGTCACATATATAATAAGTACAGTGATAGTGTTGCTTACTGTACTTGTCATTTAGTGTAAAGGATTTATTTAAAAAAATAATAGTGTTTTCATGCACTGTCTCTTTAAAAAAGCCGGCCGGCAATTCAGCAGCGGTACCCGACAATTTAGAACAGAAAGATAGAGCATCACACATAGATTAGATAGATAGAAACATGTCAGTCACATATATATGAAGTACAGTGATAGTGTTGGTTACTGTACTTGTCATTTAGTATTAAAATAAAGGATTTATTATTAAAAAAATTGGCGTGGGGTTCCCCTTAATTTTAGGCTCTAGCGGAGGTTAAGCAGACGGCTGGGGCAGATGTTTGAAGCCTGGGAAGGGGGTAATACCCACGGAGCTTCCCAGGCTACTAATATCAGCCCCCAGCTGAATACATAGCCTTTACTAGCTATTAAAATGGGGGACCCCCCCAAAAAAATGACGTGGGGTCCCCCCTAATTTAATAGCTAGCAAAGGCTAGGCAGACAGCTGGGGGCTGATATTAATAGCCCAGGAAGGGAGCCATGAATATTGGCCCCCTCCCAGGCTAGAAACACCAGCCGTCAGCCGCCCCAGAAATGGCGCATTCATAGGATGCGCCAATTCTGGCACTTAGCCTCGCTCTTCCACGCTGCCCTGGTGCGGTGGCAGGGGGTAATAGGGTTGGGGTTGATGTCAGCTTATAATGCCAGCTGACATCAAGCCCAGGTTAGTAATGGAGAGGCGTCTATAAGACACCCCCATTACTAACCCCATAGTCAAAGTTAAAAAAAACACAAACACCCAGAATAAAGTCCTTTAATTGAAATAAAGACACAATCCTTTATTGTTCTAAATTAAACCATACCTACCATCACGCCCATTCCAGCTGAAGCCAACGATCTCCTGCAATAAAAGAAAAATAATAAAGCAACCTCATCCTTACCTTTCCATGGTTCCCACGACAGCTTCAGCTCTGCTACATCGAGATGACAGGCTGGACCGCAGCAGAACGCCGCCATCCAGCCTGTCATCCCGCAGACACTGAGAAGCGCAGGCTTGCTTGCGCTGCTCAGCGTCTCTCTGTGACGACATCCAGATGAGCCGAGTTCATGTCCAATGAACTCGGCTCACCTCATGCACGTCACTGACAGCGTGGGAAAATTCTCACGCTGAAGCGCTGATTGCAGGAGAATTTTCCCACGCTGTCAGTGACGTGCAGGAGGTGAGCTGAGTTCATTGGACATGAGCTCACCTCATGCACATCACTGACAGCGTGGGAGAATTCTCCTGCACTCAGCACTTCAGCGTGAGAATTTTCCCACGCTGTCAGTGACGTGCATGAGGTGAGCCGAGTTCATTGGACATGACCTCGGCTCATCTGGATGCCGTCACAGCGAGACAGTGAGGAGCGCAAGCATGCCTGCGCTTCTCAGTGTCTGCGGGATGACAGACTGGATGGCAGCGTTCTGCTGCGGTCCAGCCAGTCATCTCGATGTAGCAGAGCTGAAGCTGTCGTGGGAACCATGGAAAGGTAAGGATGAGGTTGGTTTATTATTTTTCTTTTATTGCAGGAGATCGTTGGCTTCAGCTGGAATAGGCGTGACGGTAAGTATGGTTTAATTTAGAACAATAAAGAATTGTGTCTTTATTTCAATTAAAGGACTTTATTCTGGGTGTTGTGTTTTTTTTAAATACTTTACTAGAAATTCATGGCGGTCATGTCTAATACTGGCGTGACCCCATGAATTTTGGGCTTGGGGTCAGCTGATAATACCAAGCTGGCCCTATCCCCTTTATTACCCAGTGAGCCACCGCACCAGGGCCCTGGATGAGTTGGGTACAGCGCCAGAAGATGGCGCTTCTATGAACGCGCCATTTTCCGGGGTGGCTGCGGACTGCAATTTGTAGCGGGGGGGGGCCCAGAAAGCTTGGGCCTCCCTGCGCTGCAGATTCCAGCCCCCAGCTGCCTAGTTGTACCTGGCTGGACACAAAAATAGGGCGAAGCCCCACGTACTTTTTTTTTAATTATTTCATGAATTTCATGAAATAATTAAGAAAAAAAGGCCTTCCCTATATTGTTGTGTCCGGCCAGGTACAAATAGGCAGCTGGTGGTTGGGGGCAGCCCGTTCCTGCCTGCTGTACCTGGCTGGACACAAATATAGTGCGAAGCCCCACTTCAATTTTTTTTAATTATTTCATGAAATTCATGAAATAATTAAGAAAAAAAGGGCTTCCCTATATTGTTGTGTCCGGCCAGGTACAAATAGGCAGCTGGTGGATGGGGGCAGCCCGTTCCTGCCTGCTGTACCTGGCTGGACACAAATATAGTGCGAAGCCCCACTTCAATTTTTTTAAATTATTTCAGGAAATTCATGAAATAATTTAAAAAAAATTGACGTGGGGCTTCGCACTATATTTGTGTCCAGCCAGGTACAGCAGGCAGGAACGGGCTGCCCCCAACCACCAGCTGCCTATTTGTACCTGGCCGGACACAACAATATAGGGAAGGCCTTTTTTTCTTAATTATTTCATGAAATTCATGAAATAATTAAAAAAAAAGTACGTGGGGCTTCGCCCTATTTTTGTGTCCAGCCAGGTACAACTAGGCAGCTGGGGGCTGGAATCTGCAGCGCAGGGAGGCCCAAGCTTTCTGGGCCCCCCCCCGCTACAAATTGCAGTCCGCAGCCACCCCGGAAAATGGCGCGTTCATAGAAGCGCCATCTTCTGGCGCTGTACCCAACTCATCCAGGGCCCTGGTGCGGTGGCTCACTGGGTAATAAAGGGGTTAGGGCCAGCTTGGCATTATCAGCTGTCCCTAAGCCCGAAATTCATGGGGTCACGCCAATATTAGACATGACCACCATGAATTTCTAGTAAAGTATTTAAAAAAAACACAACACCCAGAAAAAAGTCCTTTAATTGAAATAAACACACAATTCTTTATTGTTCTAAATTAAACCATACTTACCATCACGCCCATTCCAGCTGAAGCCAACGATCTCCTGAAATAAAAGAAAAATAATAAAGCAACATCATCCTTACCTTTCCATGGTTCCCATGACAGCTTCAGCTCTGCTACATCGAGATGACAGGCTGGACCGCAGCAGAACGCTGCCATCCAGCCTGTCATCCCGCAGACACTGAGAAGCGCAGGCTTGCTTGCGCTCCACAGTGTCTCTCTGTGAGGGCATCCAGATGAGCCGAGTTAATGTCCAATGAACTCGGCTCACCTCATGCACGTCACTGACAGCGTGGGAAAATTCTCACGCTGAAGCGCTGAGTGCAGGAGAATTCTCCCACGCTGTCAGTGAAGTGCAGGAGGTGAGCTGAGTTCATTGGACATGAGCTCACCTTATGCACGTCACTGACAGCGTGGGAAAATTCTCCTGCACTCAGCGCTTCAGCGTGGGAGAATTCTCACACTGAAGCGCTGAGTGCAGGAGAATTCTCCCACGCTGTCAGTGACGTGCAGGAGGTGAGCTGAGTTCATTGGACATGAGCTCACCTTATGCACGTCACTGACAGCGTGGGAAAATTCTCCTGCACTCAGCGCTTCAGCGTGGGAGAATTCTCACGCTGAAGCGCTGAGTGCAGGAGAATTCTCCCACGCTGTCAGTGAAGTGCAGGAGGTGAGCTGAGTTCATTGGACATGAGCTCACCTTATGCACGTCACTGACAGCGTGGGAGAATTCTCCTGCACTCACCGCTTCAGCGTGAGAATTTTCCCACGCTGTCAGTGACGTGCATGAGGTGAGCCGAGTTCATTGGACATGAACTCGGCTCATCTGGATGTCGTCACAGAGAGACGCTGAGCAGCGCAAGCATGCCTGCGCTTCTCAGTGTCTGCGGGATGAGAGGCTGGATGGCAGCGTTCTGCTGCGGTCCAGCCTGTCATCTCGATGTAGCAGAGCTGAAGCTGTCGTGGGAACCATGGAAAGGTAAGGATGAGGTTGCTTTATTATTTTTCTTTTATTGCAGGAGATCGTTGGCTTCAGCTGGAATGGGCGTGACAGTAAGTATGGTTTAATTTAGAACAATAAAGGATTGTGTCTTTATTTCAATTAAAGGACTTTATTCTGGGTGTTTGTGTTTTTTTTAACTTTGACTATGGGGTTAGTAATGGGGGTGTCTTATAGACGCCTCTCCATTACTAACCTGGGCTTGATGTCAGCTGGCATTATAAGCTGACATCAACCCCAACCCTATTACCCCCTGCCACCGCACCAGGGCAGCGTGGAAGAGCGAGGCTAAGTGCCAGAATTGGCGCATCCTATGAATGCGCCATTTCTGGGGCGGCTGACGGCTGGTGTTTCTAGCCTGGGAGGGGGCCAATATTCATGGCTCCCTTCCTGGGCTATTAATATCAGCCCCCAGCTGTCTGCCTAGCCTTTGCTAGCTATTAAATTAGGGGGGACCCCACGTCATTTTTTTTGGGGTGTCCACCATTTTAATAGCTAGTAAAGGCTATGTATTCAGCTGGGGGCTGATATTAGTAGCCTGGGAAGCTCCGTGGGTATTACCCCGTTCCCAGGCTTCAAACATCTGCCCCAGCCGTCTGCTTAACCTCCGCTAGAGCCTAAAATTAAGGGGAACCCCACGCCAATTTTTTTAATAATAAATCCTTTATTTTAATACTAAATGACAAGTACAGTAACCAACACTATCACTGTACTTCATATATATGTGACTGACATGTTTCTATCTATCTAATCTATGTGTGAAGCTCTATTCTGTCTGTTATAAATTGTCGGGTACAGATGCTGAATTGCCGGCCGGCTTTTTTAAAGAGACGGTGCATGAAAACACTATTATTTTTTTTGATAAATCCTTTACGCTAAATGACAAGTACAGTAAGCAACACTTTCACTGTACTTCGTATATATGTGGCTGACATGTTTCTATCTATCTAATCTATGTGTGATGCCCTATTCTTTCGGTTCTAAATTGTCGGGTACAGGTGTATGCCGCTGCTGAATTGCCGGCTTTTCATGTTTCACTGTTGGCACTGTTCCCATCGATTTGGGCAACCACTGTAATGCCACAACCACCATGGCTGTGGCATTACAGTGAGTGGCAGACAATCCCTGCATGATTAGTGCTCTAAATAGCGCCAGACATGCAGGACACGCTTTTGGTGCACGAACAGTTATCGAACATAACCTCGAACAGCCGAATTTTTTGCAAATCGTTCGGGTTCGTGGAACAACTCGAACACCGCCCAAAACAGCTCGAATTTGAGATTGGCGAACAGTTCTAGTCGAACACCGCTCATCTCTAGTGCCAAGGTGAGGAGCATGGTGATGATAGAAGTTAGCATCTGCTTTGTTTCTTGGAATGCAAGCGTAAGTGTGCATCCTGCCACCCACCCACCCCCAGGCTGCAATACCATATTGCTATCTTTCTTGCACTTGAAATGAGGCCTTTTAGGCTTGTGGAGGCAGACGCCGGCCACCATGTCATGGCTGCATCGGCGGCCTGGTATCCATACCGCCCAGCAGCCGGGTGTTACACACTCGGTCCTCAGCTGCCAGGGGGCGGCCGGGTGTCCATACTCGATCCCTAGCCGCCCCTATTTGTTCCGGTGCGCCTTATACACAAGAGTGCATACCAAAACATTACTTGTGCCCTCCCCAGTGCATTTAGTGGGAAGGACAGCCTAACCACAGACACGTGGACAAGTGAATGTGGCCAGGGTTGGTCCATTTCACTGACGCCTTCACACTGGGTTAATATTGTGGATGCCGGGACACAGTTGGACACTGGGATGCAACACGTCCTCCAGACATAGAGGATTGCGTGTCCTGGGTCAATCAGGCTTCAACACAAAGTTCAGAAGGTAGACAGCAGCAGTGGTCGGCCTCCTACACAACCAGTAAATTATTCATGATCATGAGGCCATCCATCTCCTTAGCTTTCTGTTCCTTGGAATGCAAGCGCATGTATGTAGTAGCGGCTAAGCCTGAGGTGGTCAGCGTTTTGGAGCATATCCTACCTCCTCCGAGTATTGCTGGATGTTTTCCTGCTACTATCCCAGTTCTATGACTCCCGTTAAAACAAAGCTTCAGGTGATGAATGATAGATGAGGTGGTGGCAAAGGAGAAAGAGCAGGAGGAACAGGGACCATTCACATCAATATCAGGCCAGTCTTGTAGGATATGTTTCTGCACCAAAAGGAGCTGTTCGGCTACACAGTTATAGGGCATACAGTGAGTGCAATGCCTATCAAAAATTTCGAGGCACTCCAATGCCCCTTGGAAGTGACATGGAGGTCAGAGGGCCTTAACTAAACCGTTTTTTCCATTTATAGCAACTGGGTCTCCTGTACACTGTTGGCCTAAGCAGTTAATGGAAGGCTTTCCAAAAATTATGAGGAACTGCAATGCCCCTTGAAACAGACGTGGATTACAGCGTACTAAAAACCTTCTACCCATTATTGGGGAGTGGGTCTCCCTTAGTGTTCGCCTATGCATTGAAAAGCAAAAGCTGACTAAAATTAGGAGGAAATGCAATGCCCGTTGGAAGAGTCATGGAGGTTAGAGTGGTTTAACAAGATGGTTTTAATGCCCCTTGGAAGAGACGTGGAGTTCAGAGTGGTTTAACAAGATAATTTTAATGCCCCTTGGAGGAGACGTGGAGGTCCCAGTGGAATAAAAAGACAATATCAATGCCCCTTGGAAGAGTGGTTGAGGTCCCAGTGGAATAAAAAGACAATATCAATACCCCTTGGAAGAGAGGTAGAGGTTACAGTGGAATAAAAAGACAATATCAATGCCCCTTGGACGAGACGTGGAGGTCCCAGTGGAATAAAAAGACAATATCAATGATACTTGGAAGAGACATGGAGGTCACAGTAACTTAACAAGACTATTTTAATGCCCATTGGAAGAGACGTGGAGTTCAGAGTGGTTTAACAAGACGGTTTTAATGCCCCTTGGAAGAGACGTGGAGGTCACAGTAGCTTAACAAGACGGTTTTAATGCCCCTTGGAAGAGACGTGGAGGTCACAGTGGAATAAAAAAGCAGTATCAATGCCCCTTGGAAGAGACGTGGAGGTCCCAGTGGAATAAAAAGACAATATCAATGACCCTTGGAAGAGACGTGGAGGTCACAGTAACTTAACAAGACTATTTTATTGCCCCTTACAAGAGCCATGCAGTGCAGCATATTAAAAACATTATTCCCATTATTGGGGAGTGGGTCTCCCATAGTCTTTGCCTATGCCTTCCAAGCAAAAGCTGCCAAAAATTAGGATGGAGGAAGTTACAATGCTCCTTACAAGAGCCATGCAGTACAGCATATTAAAAACATTATTCCCATTATTGGGGAGTGGGTCTCCCAGAGTCTTTGCTTATGCCTTCCAAGCAAAAGCTGCCAAAAATTAGGACGGAGGAACTTG
The DNA here is from genome assembly GCF_046119375.1 of Phyllobates terribilis. Taxonomy (NCBI): domain Eukaryota; kingdom Metazoa; phylum Chordata; class Amphibia; order Anura; family Dendrobatidae; genus Phyllobates; species Phyllobates terribilis. The sequence goes on from NW_027362761.1 coordinate 257,803,412, forward strand.
CAATGCTGGCAACACGGACCACGGTCACCCTGGTGGTATAGTGGTGGTGGAGGCTGAGGATAAGGAGAAGAGCAAAAAACAGCTGAAATGAGGAAGCGTTTACCCATGTGTGGGTTTGAAGCGGTGCATGGGAATACACCTCCCGAAATAACACAGTGGATTTGACTTTATGTTACTCTGCTGTCATTTGGTGGTGATGAGAAGTCTGGCCCAATCCAGCCCTTGTTCATTTTGATAAGGGTCAGCTTGTCAGCATTGTCAGTTGACAGGCGAGTGCGCTTATCAGTTATAATTCCCCAAGCAGCACTAAAAACACGCTCCGATAACACACTAGCGGCAGGGCAGGCCAGGACCTCCAAGGCGTACAGACTGAGTTCATTCCAAGTGTCCAGCTTGGATACCCAATAATTAAAAGGCACAGAGTAGGGTTGAGCTAGCATGCTCGACACTGCTTGGTACTCGCCCGAGCATCTCACTACTCGGGATGTTCAGCGAGTACCGAGCATTTCCGGGTTAATCGGGTGGGAGCTCGGGTCTCCGCCCTGCATGTTTGGCGCTCTTTACAGAGCCAATGAACATGCAGGGATTGCCAGCCAGTCACTGTAATGCCGCAGTCATGTTGGTTGTGGGCATTACAGCGATTGGCTGACCACACAGAGTCACCTCGAGTATTTATAACCGGGCGCCGTCATCTTGGACACAGTCGCTCCGGAACAGACGGTGTAGGGAGAGTGCTGCTGAGTTAGGGAGAGATTTATACTGCGAAATAGGTAGTTTAGGGTCACTAAAGCCTGCAAAATCAAACAAACAGTCCATCTCAGGACTAATATCCATCCCAGGTATCAGGCAGGCAGGCAGGCTGTATAGGAGAAGCAGTGGTTATACCAACAAACACTGCATTACTGTCCTGTGCGCTGCTTTTCAAATTGAGAGACTTAGCCCCAGGTCTCAGGAGCCAGGAAAAATCTTTTTTTTTTTTTTTTCCTGAGTCAGACTGTACAAATACCCGTCTTATTAACCTTTTGGTATTCCCCCCCCCAAAAAAAAAAGAAATTGAGTGTGTCTGTGAGTAGAGATGAGCGTTGTTCGACTCGAACTGTTCGCCAATCTCAAATTCGAGCTGTTTTGGGCGGTGTTCGAGCCGTTCAGCGAGCACGAACGATTTGAAAAAAATTTGGCTGTTCGAGGTTATGTTCGATAACTGTTCGTGCACCAAAATCATAACTGGATTTTTTCTCAGAAATGATGAAAATTAATGTTAATACGCAGTTTGAGTGTACAGCGGGGCGGGGGGAGGGGCAGGGGATGGATCTCTGCAGGAATAATGAAGAACTCCATTTTTTTTTCTCTTTCCCGCATTTACAGTGGGGAGGTGCAATCTGTCAGCCTATCAGCAGTGCACACACGGAGCGAACTGCTTTTTTTCACACAAGCAAGGGCATGTGTCATTGGCAGTGTATGTCACATGTCCTTGCCCTATAAGACCCAGCCATTTTCCCCGTCGCCACCATTTTCTCACTGCTGCAGCTGCGTGTTAGACGGCACCGCTGTTGCTGTGTGTGCTATACCTTGTTAATTTCAAGCCAATTTTTGCATAAATCTACAGATAGCTTGGGAGTAGGGAATAGTTGTGATTGCAGTCCTTTTAAGGACTAGGTTACAGCATTTCCTACGACTTTCATCAGGCAGGTCTGTGCTCTTAAATAGATAGGTTGGGAGTAAAAACTAATTGTAATTGCAGTCTTTTTCAGGACTAAGTTACATCAGTTCCTATCAGTTTTTGCCAGGCAGGTCTGTGCCAGTGCTGTGCAAGTTTTTTTCACAGCATTTGGCTAAATCTAGCAAAGCTAATCCTTTTTGGCCTATTGCAGAGTGTGTTAGTCAGTGGAGTAGCCTATATGTGCTGCAAGCTACACCACCTGTGTATAGAATACCAATTTTTTTACTGCACCTAGTGAAGCAAAACCTTTTGGGCATAGCATCATTCTATTAGTCCATCTATACTGACCTCCATCAGGTTGCAAATTGAATATAATTTTTTTCTGCATCTAGCTCCGAAAAAATATTTGGGCTTCTAGCAGTGTGTGGGACTTGTTCTATTAGTCCATCTATACTGACCTCCATCAGGTTGCAAATTGAATGTAATTTTTTTCTGCATCTAGCTCTGAAAAAATATTTGGGCTTCTAGCAGTGTGTGAGACTTGTTCTATTAGTCCATCTATACTGACCTCCATCAGGTTGCAAATTAAAAATAATTTTTATCTGCATCTAGCTCTGAAAAAATATTTGGGCTTCTAGCAGTGTGTGGGACTTGGTCTATTAGTTCATCTATACTGACCTCCATCAGGTTGCAAATTAAAAATAATTTTTATCTGCATCTAGCTCTGAAAAAATATTTGGGCTTCTAGCAGTGTGTGGGACTTGGTCTATTAGTCCATCTATACTGACCTTCATCAGGTTGCAAATTGAATATAATTTTTTTCTGCATCTAGCTCTGAAAAAATATTTGGGCTTCTAGCAGTGTGTGGGACTTGTTCTATTAGTCCATCAATACTGACCTCCATCAGGTTGCAAATTGAATATAATTTTTTTCTGCATCTAGCTCTGAAAAAATATTTGGGCTTCTAGCAGTGTGTGGGACTTGGTCTATTAGTCCATCTATACTGACCTCCATCAGGTTGCAAATTAAAAATAATTTTTTTCTGCATCTTGCTCTGAAAAAATATTTGGGCTTCTAGCAGTGTGTGGGACTGGGTCTATTAGTCCATCTATACTGACCTCCATCAGGTTGCAAATTGAATATAATTTTTTTCTGCATCTAGCTCTGAAAAAATATTTGGGCTTCTAGCAGTGTGTGGGACTTGGTCTATTAGTCCATCTATACTGACCTCCATCCGGTTGCAAATTGAATATAATTTTTTTCTGCATCTAACCCAGCCAATAGTTTTGGCCTAATACCACAGTTTGGCCACTCAACTCTGCTCGGTTCCCATCCATTGTTTTTTTGTGCAAACAACTCCAGATTTGTGATTTAGTTAACCACCAAAATGAGTAGAAAAAGGCCTGCTGCTGGTGGAAAGGGGAATAGGCGTGTTGGGAAGGGGACAAAAGGTTGTGTCCGTGGGGTTGGTGTTAAAGCAACAGTAACATCTGCAGAAGAAAGACCATCTTCCAGCCAAACTAAAATGTCTACTTCTTTTAGCGGACAATGTGATAAGATCCCTTTCTTACGGCCACGCCAATCGCTACAAATTCCAGATGAGGCACAAAAACAGCAGGTGCTTCAATGGATATCAAGTGCTCCTTTAAGTGAGCTCTCCTCCACATCAACTTCAACATCACAAATACTCCAGTCCTCAGAGGTGTCACCCCAATCGCACTTGCTTCCTCACAGCTCCCAAATCTCCAGCTGCCCGTTGAGTATGAGGTAGAACAGATGGTTGAGTCTGCAGAGCTGTTTACTCATACTATAGCCTGGGAATCAGAGGTCGACTCCAGCGCTTCTGTGAATCCAGACGAGGAAATGATCTGCACTGATGCCCAGAATCTTTATGAGTCGGATCCAGGACCAGACGCAGAAGGTTCTGACCATAATGTAGACCCTCATTCCCAAACTGTAACTCCTGTTGGTGGAGACAATGAGGAAGACGATGATGAGACTCAAATACCTGATTGGAGCGACAACTTTAATTTTTTGTCAGGGCAGGAACAGGTTGGCTCTGAGGACGACGGGTGTGATAACACACAGGGTGATGTTGATGAGGTTGGAGATCCCACTTACTGTCAACCCACAGTCAGCCAAGAGATGAGGTCAGCAGAGGAGGTGGAGGAGAATGCTAGTGACGACGAGGTCAGGTTGCGCCTTCCTGGACAGAGACGTAGTACTGGAAGCACGTCAACAACTGCATCCTCAAACACAACTCTGCCTCTCACCACAAGTCGTGGTGGCTCTTCAGGTCGCATGGGTGCTAAGCCTTGCATAGCCTGGGCATTTTTTCAGATCGATAAAGATGACCCAACTCGTGTTATCTGTAACATTTGTCAGCAAAAGCTAAGTAGAGGCCAAAAAATACATAGTTTGAGTGCTTCATGCATGAACCGGCACATGGACATGAAGCATAAGTTGTAGTGGGAAGCTCAGTGTGCTACAATGCGGCCTAGCCGGCCGGACCAACCTCCGTCTGCCACATCTTGTGCATCCGCGGCCTCTTCATCCTCTGTGACTGGGGGGACAGCAGTCACACCTGTTTTGGGAAGCAGACCTGCCACCTCTTTACCCGCAACAGCCAGCGTGATTGGCAGGTCATCATTTTCTTTGGAGGTGGTAACACCAGCTGGTGTTGAGCGCTGTCCGACATCGATAGCACCACCTTTGGATCAAGGCAACCTAACATGTCCGCCTGCATCTTCCTCACAGACCGGCAGTTTACCGGGGACACCCTTATCAACCCCCTCTAAGCACAACGGCCAGCCCTCGGTCCCACAGATGTGGACAAGTAAAAGACCATTTCCTCCTAGCCATGAGAAAGCTAAGAGGTTGAATTTCACCATCTGCAAGCTCTTGGCTACAGAAATGCTGCCTTTCCGCCTGGTGGACACAGAGGATTTTCGAGACCTTATGTCAGTCGCAGTGCCCCAGTGAAAAAAAAAGTTGAAGAAACCAGTAGTGTTGAGCCACCCCCGTAGTGTTCGGGTTCGGTTCGGTTCGTCGAACACCGGGATGTTCGAGGAACTGTTCGTCGAACTGTTCGTCGAACACCTTAGAACACCGTCGAGCACCGTTAAAACCAATGGCAGGCAAACAAAAACACATAGAAACACATAGAAAACACCTGCAAAGGTGTCCAAAAGCTGACAAACTGCTCAGAAGACACTCTCTTTAAAAAAGCCGGCCGGCAAATTCAGCAGCGGCATACACCGGTACCCGACAATTTAGACAAGAAGGAATAGAGCATCACACATAGATTAGATAGATAGAAACATGTCAGTCACACATATAAGAAGCACAGTGACAGTGTTGGTTACTGCACTTGTCATTTAGTGTAAAGGATTTATTAAAAGAAATATTAGTGTTTTCATGCACCGTCTCTTTAAAACAGCCGGCCGGCAATTCAGCATCTGTACCCGACAATTTAGAACAGAAAGAATAGAGCTTCACACATAGATTAGATAGATAGAAACATGTCAGTCACATATATAATAAGTACAGTGATAGTGTTGCTTACTGTACTTGTCATTTAGTGTAAAGGATTTATTTAAAAAAATAATAGTGTTTTCATGCACTGTCTCTTTAAAAAAGCCGGCCGGCAATTCAGCAGCGGTACCCGACAATTTAGAACAGAAAGATAGAGCATCACACATAGATTAGATAGATAGAAACATGTCAGTCACATATATATGAAGTACAGTGATAGTGTTGGTTACTGTACTTGTCATTTAGTATTAAAATAAAGGATTTATTATTAAAAAAATTGGCGTGGGGTTCCCCTTAATTTTAGGCTCTAGCGGAGGTTAAGCAGACGGCTGGGGCAGATGTTTGAAGCCTGGGAAGGGGAGCTTCCCAGGCTACTAATATCAGCCCCCAGCTGAATACATAGCCTTTACTAGCTATTAAAATGGGGGACCCCCCCAAAAAAATGACGTGGGGTCCCCCCTAATTTAATAGCTAGCAAAGGCTAGGCAGACAGCTGGGGGCTGATATTAATAGCCCAGGAAGGGAGCCATGAATATTGGCCCCCTCCCAGGCTAGAAACACCAGCCGTCAGCCGCCCCAGAAATGGCGCATTCATAGGATGCGCCAATTCTGGCACTTAGCCTCGCTCTTCCACGCTGCCCTGGTGCGGTGGCAGGGGGTAATAGGGTTGGGGTTGATGTCAGCTTATAATGCCAGCTGACATCAAGCCCAGGTTAGTAATGGAGAGGCGTCTATAAGACACCCCCATTACTAACCCCATAGTCAAAGTTAAAAAAAACACAAACACCCAGAATAAAGTCCTTTAATTGAAATAAAGACACAATCCTTTATTGTTCTAAATTAAACCATACTTACCATCACGCCCATTCCAGCTGAAGCCAACGATCTCCTGCAATAAAAGAAAAATAATAAAGCAACCTCATCCTTACCTTTCCATGGTTCCCACGACAGCTTCAGCTCTGCTACATCGAGATGACATAATTTAAAGAAAATTGACGTGGGGCTTCGCCCTGTTTTTGTGTCCAGCCAGGTACAACTAGGCAGCTGGGGGCTGGAATCCGCAGCGCAGGGAGGCCCAAGCTTTCTGGGCCACCCCCGCTGCAAATTGCAGTCCGCAGCCACCCCGGAAAATGGCGCGTTCATAGAAGCGCCATCTTCTGGCGCTGTACCCAACTCATCCAGGGCCCTGATGCGGTGGCTCACTGGGTAATAAAGGGGTTAGGGCCAGCTTGGCATTATCAGCTGGCCCTAAGCCCGAAATTCATGGGGTCACGCCAATATTAGACATGACCACCATGAATTTCTAGTAAAGTATTTAAAAAAAACACAACACCCAGAAAAAAGTCCTTTAATTGAAATAAACACACAATTCTTTATTGTTCTAAATTAAACCATACTTACCATCACGCCCATTCCAGCTGAAGCCAACGATCTCCTGAAATAAAAGAAAAATAATAAAGCAACATCATCCTTACCTTTCCATGGTTCCCATGACAGCTTCAGCTCTGCTACATCGAGATGACAGGCTGGACCGCAGCAGAACGCTGCCATCCAGCCTGTCATCCCGCAGACACTGAGAAGCGCAGGCTTGCTTGCGCTCCACAGTGTCTCTCTGTGAGGGCATCCAGATGAGCCGAGTTAATGTCCAATGAACTCGGCTCACCTCATGCACGTCACTGACAGCGTGGGAAAATTCTCCTGCACTCAGCGCATCAGCGTGGGAGAATTCTCACACTGAAGCGCTGAGTGCAGGAGAATTCTCCCACGCTGTCAGTGACATGCAGGAGGTGAGCTGAGTTCATTGGACATGAGCTCACCTTATGCACGTCACTGACAGCGTGGGAAAATTCTCCTGCACTCAGCGCTTCAGCGGGAGAATTCTCACGCTGAAGCGCTGAGTGCAGGAGAATTCTCCCACGCTGTCAGTGACGTGCATAAGGTGAGCTCATGTCCAATGAACTCAGCTCACCTCATGCACGTCACTGACAGCGTGGGAGAATTCTCCTGCACTCACCGCTTCAGCTTGAGAATTTTCCCACGCTGTCAGTGACGTGCATGAGGTGAGCCGAGTTCATTGGACATGAACTCGGCTCATCTGGATGTCGTCACAGAGAGACGCTGAGCAGCGCAAGCAAGCCTGCGCTTCTCAGTGTCTGAGGGATGAGAGGCTGGATGGCAGCGTTCTGCTGCGGTCCAGCCTGTCATCTCGATGTAGCAGAGCTGAAGCTGTCGTGGGAACCATGGAAAGGTAAGGATGAGGTTGCTTTATTGTTTTTCTTTTATTGCAGGAGATCGTTGGCTTCAGCTGGAATGGGCGTGACGGTAAGTATGGTTTAATTTAGAACAATAAAGGATTGTGTCTTTATTTCAATTAAAGGACTTTATTCTGGGTGTTTGTGTTTTTTTTAACTTTGACTATGGGGTTAGTAATGGGGGTGTCTTATAGACGCCTCTCCATTACTAACCTGGGCTTGATGTCAGCTGGCATTATAAGCTGACATCAACCCCAACCCTATTACCCCTGCCACCGCACCAGGGCAGCGTGGAAGAGCGAGGCTAAGTGCCAGAATTGGCGCATCCTATGAATGCGCCATTTCTGGGGCGGCTGACGGCTGGTGTTTCTAGCCTGGGAGGGGGCCAATATTCATGGCTCCCTTCCTGGGCTATTAATATCAGCCCCCAGCTGTCTGCCTAGCCTTTGCTAGCTATTAAATTAGGGGGGACCCCACGTCATTTCTTTTGGGGGGTCCCCCATTTTAATAGCTAGTAAAGGCTATGTATTCAGCTGGGGGCTGATATTAGTAGCCTGGGAAGCTCCGTGGGTATTACCCCCTTCCCAGGCTTCAAACATCTGCCCCAGCCGTCTGCTTAACCTACGCTAGAGCCTAAAATTAAGGGGAACCCCACGCAAATTTTTTTAATAATAAATCCTTTATTTTAATACTAAATGACAAGTACAGTAACCAACACTATCACTGTACTTCATATATATGTGACTGACATGTTTCTATCTATCTAATCTATGTGTGAAGCTCTATTCTGTCTGTTATACATTGTCGGGTACCGCTGCTGAATTGCCGGCCGGCTTTTTTAAAGAGACGGTGCATGAAAACACATTATTTTTTTTGATAAATCCTTTACGCTAAATGACAAGTACAGTAAGCAACACTGTCACTGTACTTCGTATATATGTGGCTGACATGTTTCTATCTATCTAATCTATGTATGATGCTCTATTCTGTCTGTTATAAATTGTCGGGTACCGCTGCTGAATTGCCGGCCGGCTTTTTTAAAGAGACAGTGCATGAAAACACTATTATTTTTTTAAATAAATCCTTTACACTAAATGACAAGTACAGTAATCAACACTGTCACTGCACTTCTTATATATGTGACTGACATGTTTCTATCTATCTAAGCTATGTGTGAAGCTCTATTCTGTCTGTTATAAATTGTCGGGTACCGCTGCTGAATTGCCGGCCGGCTTTTTTAAAGAGACAGTGCATGAAAACACTATTATTTTTTTTTGATAAATCCTTTACGCTAAATGACAAGTACAGTAAGCAGCACTTTCACTGTACTTCGTATATATGTGGCTGACATTTTTATATCTATCTAATCTATGTGTGAAGCTCTATTCTTTCGGTTCTAAATTGTCGGGTACAGGTGTATGCCGCTGCTGAATTGCCGGCTTTTCATGTTTCACTGTTGGCACTGTTCCCATCGATTTGGGCAATCACTGTAATGCCACAACCACCATGGCTGTGGCATTACAGTGAGTGGCAGACAATCCCTGCATGATTGGTGCTCTAAATAGCGCCAGACATGCAGGACACGCTTTTGGTGCACGAACAGTTATCGAACATAACCTCGAACAGCCGAATTTTTTGCAAATCGTTCGGGTTCGTCGAACAACTCGAACACCGCCCAAAACAGCTCGAATTTGAGATTGGCGAACAGTTCGAGTAGAACAACGCTCATCTCTAGAAACCAGCTTCCAAAAGTGCAAATATTTATTGAAGCAAATCCACGCAGTTTAAAAATTTCCAAATTACATCGGGGAATCTCACATGGAAAAAACGCAACGCGTTTCGAACACAGAGCTGTGTTCTTTGTCAAAGCTAACATGCATATGACACTCTATAGTATTATATCCAATAACAACCAATCAGATCGATATGCTTTATCACATGAGAGTGTGAATAGGGTGCATAATAAGTGTGTGCCAATCACATAAAATGGAAAAAACAATAAAACCATTATGGAGAGAAAGAACAAAAAAAGAGATAAAATTCATTTTAACATAGAATGTTACATGAAATAAATAAAATAAACTGACAGAAACATGAAGTAGAATCAATAATGAAACATGATTTCACGGCGTGCATTGAGTCCGTCTGGGAAATGGGATCCAAGGTTGTAAATCCAGAATGCTTCTCTGGTGAGTAAACGGTGTCTGGAATCTCCTCCTCGATGTGCAGGTTTAACCCTCTCTATACCAATGACCTGTAGAGAACTGCGCGATCTCTGGTGAAATTGAATAAAATGCCTAGAGGCATGTGAAATATTATGGTTGGTACTAGAAAGAGAAGATATATCAGTTAAATGTTCTGAAATGCGAACTTTAAGATTTCTTGTTGTGCAACCCACATATATAAGATCACAAATTTTGCATAGAATTATATAAACCACATTCGAGCTGTTACAATTTATGTGTCCTTTGATTTTGAAAGTTTCTGTGTGGCTATAATTGAAAAATTCTTTAGTAGCTGATGTATATTTGCATGTCCGACATCTATTTTGGCCGCACTTATAGAAACCAGAGTAATTTAGCCAAGTATTACTTTTTAAATTATTAGAGGAGAAAAAAGACGGTGAAACGATGTTACCAATAGTGACACCTCTCCTTGCTACTACAGAGCAATTGGATTGTTAAATTTTAGATAAAGTTGCATCCTCATACAAAATGGATATGTGTTTGAAAAAAATAGATTTGATTATATTAAACTGAGGGCTATACTGCAATGACAGGACTAGTCTATTAGAATTGTTGTGAACAATACGTGGTCCCAAATTTTGGTGTCTCTTGTGTTTTATTATATGTTTGGCTCTACTCAGGGTCCATTTAGGATACCCCCTTTCTGAAAGTTTGGACCATGTGTAAGTTTGTATGTGTAAGTTCTGTAGATAGAGTGTTTTCATCATTGCAGTTCCTTGCAACACGTGTAAATTCACCCACAGGTAATGCTTTGATAGTATGGGGCGGATGACTACTACTTGCATGCAAAATAGTATTTCCAGACTGTGGTTTACAGTAAGTACTAGTCAATATGTGTTGATCTGGAATGCCCAGCAAATTCAAATCCAAAAATGAAATGGCAGAAATTTCAACCCTATGCGTAAATGTCAGATTGCAATGATTGACATCTAAATATTGCACAAAGTCGGGTATGGCAGACACATCGCCCGACCAAACGAACAGTAGGTCATTTATGTACCTGCCATACCAAACCAGGTGTTTGGTGAAAGGATTATCAGTACTGTAAAGATAACCTTCCTCCCAATAGGCCATAACTAGATTGGCTAATGATGGAGAGTGTTTAGCACCCATTGACACGCCTCTCGATTGTAAATAATATTGGCCATCAAAAGAAAAATAATTACATGTCATAAGAAAATTGACCACTTGTATAATAAATGTACATAGGTCTTCCTTATAATCACTATATTTTTTCAGATGATATGAGAGTGCTTCCACTGCAATTTCTCGGGGGATTGAGGTATATAATGCCGTTGCGTCACAAGCAATCCATGCAAAATCTTGTCTCCAAACTATATTAGAAAGTTGTCCCAATACATCTCCAGTATCTTTGAGAAAACCAGCTGTTCGTTGTGATAATGGTTGCAAAAGCGAGTCAACCCACTCACTTAATCGTTCAGTGACTGATCCTATGCCCGAGATGATGGGCCTCATAGGGGGTGGACTGACTCCCTTATGTACTTTGGGCAATGCATGCATAATAGGGGTGATTGGAAAATCTACCAAAAGGTAATCTCTTTGGTTTTTAGATAATACACCCAACATATAACCGTCACTTACAATTTCATAGGTTTGTTTTTTAATATCTACAATCGGATCACACCTTAATTTACGATATGTGGATGAGTCCTCAAATAAAGATGCAACCTGGGATCTATATGTGTCAGTGTCCAGCACAACTACTAAGCCCCCCTTATCAGCCATACGTATAACAATATGTGGCATATTTCTCAATTCCTGCAATGCTTGATAGTGTAAAGATGATAAGTTATGGTGGGAACCATGATGCTTGACATCCTGTGCCAGCGATTTGAGCTCTCTTTCCATTGTGTCCTGGAAGCGATCCATACAGTCCACCCGTGTTTGTAAGGGATAAAAAGAAGGATTTCTGGTTTTGAACGAAGTAGACATCGAGGTTTGAATAGAAGCCGGTTCCAAAAGATTCTGAAGATCCTGCAAATGCAATAAAGACATCTGTTCCTTGAAATTCAAGTCTCTGTATTCATTGACAGTAATTTGAGGGAGTTCAGGTTGCTCATTATCCTCTGTTGTAAAGTGTTTTTTTATAGTAAGATTCCGTATGAATCTATTCAGATCCAATAGAGTGGAGAAAAGGTTGAAATTACGGTCTGGTACAAAATTCAAGCCAAGTGAAAGAACTTCACCTTGTTTCTGAGTTAAAACTTGTTTTGACAAATTCAGAACATTGGATTTATGTGATGTTAGAAATATTTCTTTCGGCGAGTTGTCATGCCTGGGGGGTTTGCTGTGTTTGCGTCCTCCCCTCCTTTTCCGTTTTTTGTCTGTTTGTGGCTCTTGTAATATTTGGGCTTGCGATAATAAGTGAGATTCTCCCGAGTTTCTGTGTCTGTGACATTGCTGTCTATTGACTCTTGGTCAGAGGAACTAAAACTGACGTGGAAATCAGATGGCGTATTAGACTGATTATTTTTCTTTTTTAGAATGGACTTGGGTGATTGGGAGGTGCGTGCCCACCTACCCCAATCATACACCTGTTGTTGTGAATAATCCATTTGATCCCTTTGGAATTTAGACTTTTTCCGTGTCATAATAGTGGTTTCTAATCTGGAAACTGCTTGTTGTATGCGATCATTATAAGTCTGATAATCAGGGTTAATTTTGTATTGCTCCAACTTATTGTGTGTGCCCCAGTACCAGATGCCCAGTCGGCACTACTTCTCAAAGAAAGGTGTGCCTGCGCTCCACCAGCATGTCGCACACAACATCACCGCTTCTTTGAGAAACTCTGTTTGTGACAGGGTGCATTTCACCACAGACACATGGACAGGGGCGTTCCATGTCGCTGACTGGGCACTGGGTAACAATGGTCACAGCAGGACAAGGGGCTGCTGTCCAAGTCTTGCCGTCCCCACGAGTTGTGCGTCAATCCTCTTTATGTCAAAGTTCCTCCACTGCTTCTGCCTCCTCAACCTCCTCTCGGTCCTCCACCTGCACCCAAAACCTGTCTGGTCATGCCACAAGCTTTCTAACTGCGCAGAAGGGATCCTGCACACCTCCTTACTATGCTGGCAGTAGGGCTCAACGTCATCAGGCGGTTTTTACTTTGAAATGTCTGGGAAATGTGAGTCACACAGCTGAGGAGTTGTGGTCAGCTCTGGAGAACCAATTTCATGAATGGTTGTCTCCACTGGACCTGAAACCAGGGAAGGCCGTGTGCGACAATGCTGCAAACCTGGGTGCGGCCCTTCGCCGGGGCAATGTCACACACGTGCCTTGTATGGCTCACGTGTTGAACCTGGTTGTCCAGCAATTTTTAGCCCACTATCCTAGACTAGATGGCCTTCTGCAGAGGGCATGGTCACTGTGTGCTCACTTCCGCCGTTCGCATCCCACAGCTCAGCGACTTACATCTCTAAAGAAGTCGTTGGGCCTGCCTCTTCACCGGCTAAAATGCGATGTGCCTACCCGGTGGAATTCAACTCTGCACATGTTGTAGCGACTGTGGCAGCACCGACAAGCCCTGGTGCAATACATTCTGACGTATAGCCTAGGCCAACGAGATCCAGAGGTGGGGCAAATCACGCTGGAGGAGTGGTCTCAGATCAGGGACCTATGCACCCTTCTGCACAGTTTTGAAGTTGCGACGAAGATGTTTAGTGCTGACGATGCCATTATCAGCATGACTATTCCGGTGGTTTACATGTTGGAGCACATGTTAAACAGAATTCGGAGTCAGGTGGTGGCACAAGAGGAGGTGGAGGAAGTAGAGGAGGAGGAGGAGGAGTTGTATGCGGAAGGGCTAACATCTGCAAGGTCCAGACGGTCGGCAGCACCAAGGCGGCAGGCATGTGAGGGTGAGGGAGATGGTTTTACCAGGGCGCATGGTAGCAGCCAAACTAGTGAGGAAGGTGCAGGAGCCCAGGAAGAAGTGGAGGACGAACTGATGGAAGACTCATCAGATGAGGGAGACCTTGATCACATTTCTGTTGTGCGAGGTTGGGGGGAGAGGACAGAGGAAGGAAGCATGATTGTTACCTCGCCACCAACACAGCAGGGACTTGGTGCTCCTGGATGCGCAAGACACATGAGTGCCTTCTTGCTGCACTACCTGCAACATGACCCTCGAATTGTGAGAATTAGAAATAATCCTGACTACTGGGTTGACACACTGTTAGATCCCCGGTACAAAAGTAAATTATTCCTGCCATAGAAAGGGATGCACGCATGCAGAAGTATCAGCAGAGACTGTTGCAGAATCTTACATGTGCTTTTCCACAAAACACCAGTGGTGCACGTAGTGAATCTCACAGTTCCAACTTGCCAACCGTGGGACCGTCGAGTATTCAGCTCTCAAACCGTAACAGAAACACAGTATCTGCTGGTACCATCAATTTTGCGGAATCATTTCACCACTTTTTTAGCCCATCCTTTGCAAGGCCACAGGAAACAAGAAGTCTAACACATAGTCAACGCCTAGAGACGATGGTACAGGAGTATCTCCAAGAAGCCATGACTGTGTCACTGGACCCTTGCTATTTTTGGGCTTCCAATCCGGATAAATGGCCGGAGCTAGCCACTTACGCCTTGGAGATCTTGTCATGCCCCGCAGCCAGCGTTCTGTCTGAACGTGTGTTCAGCGCTGCTGGTGGTGTGCTGACAGATAAGCGCACGCGGCTCTCCACTGATAATGTAGACAGACTCACGTTCATAAAGATGAACAAATCATGGATCCGAAACGACTTTTCTACCCCTGTGTCATCCTGGGGAGAGTAAAAGCTTGATGATTGGTTAAAATCACCTCACCAACCGTTTTAAGCTTTCAAATTACTAATCATGTTTATCTGTATCTTGGCTGGAAAATAATTTGGGCTTTGTAGCAGTGTGCAGTACTGATTCTATTAGGCCATCTATACTAAGCTCCACCAGATTTTAAATTACTAATCATGTTTATCTGTATCTTGGCTGGAAAATAATTTGGGCTTTGTAGCAGTGTGCAGTGCTGATTCTGTTAGGCCATCTATACTAAGCTCCACCAGATTTAAAATAAATAATAATTTTTAGCTGCATCTAGCCCGGAAAATAATTTTGGGGCTCCGAGATGCGCAAGACACATAAGTGCCTTCTTGCTGCACTACCTGCAACATGACCCTCAGATTGTCAGAATACGAAGTAATCCTGACTACTGGGTTGCCACACTCTTAGATCCCCCACACTCTTCGATCAACCTTTTCATTTTAATAAAGACCAAAAAATGGTCATTTTTGAAATTATAAGCATTAGCAGGTTATTAGAAACTGAAATCAAATAGTTTTCAACTCAAAACTTTATTCTAGGCGATGTTACATTTGCACATAGGACCCCTTGTTCGAAAGGAGCTTCTGAACTCTCTCGTCCATTGAATTTATCAGGTTTTGGATGGTTTCTGCTTCAATTGTTTTGCATGAGGACAGAATACCCTCCCAGAGCTGTTGCTTAGATGTGAACTGCCTCCCGCCATCATAAACACTCCTTTTGATGATGCTCCAGAAGTTCTGAATGGGGTAGAGGTTAGGGGAGCATGGGGGTCACACCATAAGTTTGTCCCCTTTTATGCCCATATCAGCCAGAGATGCAGATGTGTTATGTGCAGCATGAGACGGTGCATTATCATGCATGAAAATGATCCTGCTGTGGAATACACAGTTCTTCATCTTGAACCATGGCAGGAAGTGCTGTTTGAGAAACTCCACATACGTTATGGAGTTCATCTTTACCCCTTCAGGGATCCTAAAGGGGCCGACAATCTCTCTCCCCATGATTCCAGCCCAAAACATTGCTCCACCTCCTCCTTGTTGGCGCTGTAGCCGTGTTTGCGTGGTTTGTCCATCAACCAGCCATCCTCCACTCCATCCATCTGGACCATCGAGCGTTGCACGGCACTCATCCGTGAACAAAACAGTTTTGAAGTCAGTCATCATGTATTGTTTGGCCCACTGGAGCCGTTTCTGCTTGTGTGCAGTGGATAGAGGAGGTCCACAGGATGGCGCACGCACAGCTGCAAACCTCTGAAGGACCCTGCATCTTGTTGTTTGGGGGACGTTGGAGGCACCAGCAGCTTCAAAAACTTGTCTGCTGCTATGACAAGGCTTTTTTGCCGCTGCTCTTTTAACCTGACGTAATTGCCTGTAGGAAAGAGTCCTCAATTTTCCCTTATCAGCACGCACACGTGTGTACTGTGAATCAGCTACATACTTCTTGATTGCCAAGACACTTCATCCTGATCATCGCACAATGTTGATTGTAGTCATGCCTTGACCTAAACACTCCACAATTTGTTGCTTCTCAGCAGCCGACACATCCTTTTTCTTTCCCATTTTGGCAGAAAATGTAGGCTGCTTAATAATGTGGGACAGCCTTCTTAAGTAGTCTTGCCTTTCATTGGACACACCTGCCAAACTAATTAGCACAGGTGTCTGCAATTGCTTACAGTGATATAAAGAGCCCTGACACACATCACCATCAATGAGTTTAACTGAAAACAAACAAATTCTTCCCTTATCACTCCTAAGCACTTTTTGCATAATAATTTGGAACACAGTGTACATGTGCTTTTCCACAAAACACCAGTGATTCACGTAGTGAATCTTACAGTTCTAACTTGCCAACCGTGGTCTGTATGGAGTTGTTCAATAAAGGGCCCAAAATTAAGATAACATAGACGGGAGAGGTCTCTATGAATTGGAATTCCTAAGTATTTGATACCCTGTGAGGGCCAGGCTAAGGGAAAGTTGGACTGGATGGAATCCTGTATGGATTTGGGGAGGGAGACATTGAGGGCCTCAGACTTCGCGGCATTGATTTTAAAATTTGACCATGTAACAAAGTGATCTATTTCAGCCATAACAGCAGGGATGGATATATGTGATTGAGTGAAATATACTAGGACATCATCAGCAAATAGAGAGCACTTGACATCCCTGCCTGGTCCCATTGGTGATTATGAAAGGTGATGAAAATGTTCTGACGCACCCCCTGGGCCTTGGGACACCCGGAGCCGGACCCTTTTTGGTGGATGCTGGTGGTTGTAGTCTCCGTGGCGGCGACCCGGTTCCGTGGCTCAGGGCGGTCAAACCAGTGGCGGAACTATTTATGTGGTTTTGATGTTTAAATGTCCGACTACGCCACCCGTGGATTGCGGTCAGAGTGAACCACCGCTGCAGGGCAGACCACTGAGGCTGGTGTTGTGGGTGCAGCAGAGCGTAGCATAACTCCCCACGGGAGGAGTATAGCCTCAGGGCAGTGTATGCGGAGGATGGGGGTGATGGTGCAGGGCAGCAGCAGTAACAACACGGAGTCAGTGATGCAGTCCAGGGCCTTTACTCACAGTTCTTATTATCCAGACCTCTTCTTCAGGTAACGGCTGCCCACGTCGTACTGTGCTCACCAGGTGAGGGGCTCAGACAACTCCCAGATAACTTTGGAGCGCTTCACAGGACCACCTTTGTGTGTCCTTTGTCTGGCCTTTCTTACCAACCCTTCTGTCCGGCTGCCTCAGGCCTCCTCTTGGTAAACTTGGCGCCAGTTTCCCTGACCCTATGTGGTGCCTTCCTATCGGGTGTAGCGAGGGTCTGCGCCACATAAAATGTCACAGCCTCCGGTTTCTAGCTGAGGGTCGTTTCCCGCCTCCACTAGTCTCGGGGACCGGTCTCCCCCTTTGGCCTGACCCCTCCACGCAGGTGGATTCAGGCGTGCGGTGGCGACTCGCCCGTCTGCACCCTTGGGATCCCTTCGTTCCTCGTTCCTGGAGCCTTCTCTGCTCCTCTACCTTCCTTCTCCCTCTTCCATGCCTGGGCCTCTGTTACTAGGCCCGCCTCCGGAGCAGTGCTCATGCAGAGCCCCTGCTCCCTGTCACTTCGGCTCAGACTTCTCTGCACTGAACTAAGATGGTGCCCACCTTTTATACTCCCTTCTCAATGCACCCAGGAACTGCTTCCTCCCTGCTCCTGCACTACAGGGTTCCCCTTCCTCAGTGTTCCCTCCCCCCACTCCAGCCAGGGACAGGGACTGTCGTGCACATCTCAGGGGCATATTGGTCGCCATGCCCCACGGCAATGTGGTGTAATGCATGCAGGTGTCGGGTACTGATCCACACTCCATCCTTACCTGAGAGTGAGATATCACACCTCTGGGTGAGGTGCAATACCTCTGTAGCAACTGAGCCCTCAGGGTGCTACAGTTCCATTTATCTTCAGCCTAGGTGACTTATTGCGATACAGGGCCGTGATTTTGGCTATAAAAGGGTCCCCTAGACCCCTACCCCAAGCTTTTTAAGAGAATAATGTATGGCGTGCCAGGAGACTCTATGGAATGCTTTCTCAGTATCCAACGAGAATGTCTAATTACAAATTTTTAACTGCATCTAGCCCAGGAAATACTTTGTGCCTAGTAGCAGTGTCTGCT
Organism: Phyllobates terribilis; assembly: GCF_046119375.1. NCBI lineage: Eukaryota > Metazoa > Chordata > Amphibia > Anura > Dendrobatidae > Phyllobates > Phyllobates terribilis. Next base: position 257,821,567 of record NW_027362761.1, read on the forward strand.
AGTCAGCGGATTATCCCGGCTGTTAAGCAAGCTACACCACCTGTAGTTTGGACACTTAATTTTTTCAAAGGAAATGCTTCGGGACCACAGGATACTCAGTGAAGAGCATCAGGAGGCACCCCAAGGCATAGGGGCTGGGACTGGCGGTAGGATGTCTTGCGGTGGACAGCCGAGCTCGATCCTTATAAAAGCTTTTTAACTGCAGCAGCTTTAGTGGACGCTACTGGAGCTGGAATTACGCGGCTGCTGGCATGAGACTTGCCCTCCAATAGATCCTTGTAAAAGGATTTAAAGTGTTCTCATTTAAATTAGAAAGACAATTTAAATTAAAAAGCTTAGAGCTGCCTCCACCACAGGGGGGCTCGCTTGACCCAACAGCGGACAGGCACCAGTATTGGGAGAGGGGGGCTGGCCGTCAGGGTCCACCGTGGCTCTGGCACAAACCCGGCGACACGGAAGTGGCGCGGGCAGGAACGGACTGGCCGTGTCGGCTTCTCACTTTTTGGATTTTAGAAGGGCATGACATGCCTATATCTGTGTCTCCCCCTCCTTTTACTCCTCCACCTCTTTTCTTTTCGCATGACTATATGTACTTGTCACTTTTACAAGTACATATACTACATATAGTTATGTCTTCTGAGCAGTTTGTCAGCTTTTGGACACCTTTGAAGGTGTTTTCTATGTGTTTCTATGTGTTTTTGTTTGCCTGCCATTGGTTTTAACGGTGTTCGAAGGTGTTCGACGAACAGTTCGGCGAACACACGGGTGTTCGACGAACCGAACCGAACTCGAACACTACAGGGGTGGCTCAACACTATCTCTGAGTGCTTAGACACAAATATATTTGTTTAAAAGAGTCTGGTTTCGGCCAGATAACTAGAACTGTGGTTTTGCAGTTCCATGGTTCAAATCTCTGTATTATCCACTTTTTTGCCTTTTTGCAAAAAAAACAAACAGTTTGAGTGTCTCGCTGACTGTTCAGTCACAAATATATCTGGTGTAGGCCAGATAACTAGAACTGTGGTTTTCTTCTTCCACGGTTCAAATTTGGGTGTAATCCACCATTTTGCATAAAAAAAAAACAGTTTCAGTGTCTCGCTGACTGTTCAGACACAAATATATCTATTTAAAAGAGTCTGGTGTAGGCCAGATAACTATAACTGTGGTTTTCCTCTTCCAGTATTCAAATCTCTGTATTATCCACTTTTTTGCCTTTTTTCAATAAAAAAAACATTTTGAGTGTCTCGCTGACTGTTCAGACACAAATATATCTGTTTAAAAGTGTCTCGTGTAGGCAAGATAACTAGAACTGTGGTTTTCCTCTTCCATGGTTCAAATCTGGGTGTAATCCACCTTTTTGCATAAAAAAAAAAAATGTTGAGTGTCTCGCTGACTCCACGTCTCTTCCAAGGGGCATTAAAACCGTCCTGTTAAGCTACTGTGATATTCAAGTCTCTTCCAAGGGGCATTAAAATCGTCTTGTTAAACCAGTCTGACCTCCACGTCTCTTCCAAGGGGCATTAAAACTGTCTTGTTAAGCTATTGTGACCTCCACGTCTCTTCCGAGGGGCATTAAAACCGTCTTGATAAGCTACTGTGACCTCCACGTCTCTTCCAAGGGGCATTAAAACCATCTTGTTAAACCACTCTGAACTTCACATCTCTTCGAAGGGGCATTAAAACCGTCTTGTTAAGCTACTGTGACCTCCACGTCTCTTCCAAGGGGCATTAAAACCGTCTTGTCAAACCACTCTGAACTCCACGTCTCCTCCAAGGGGCATTAAAACCGTCTTGTTAAGCTACTGTGACCTGCACGTCTCTTCCAAGGCACATTAAAACAGTCTTGTTAAACCACTCTGACCTCCACGTCTCTTCCAAAGGGGATTAAAACCGTCTTGTTAAGCTACTGTGACCTCCTCGTCTCTTCCAAGGGGCATTAAAACCGTCTTGTTAAACCACTCTGACCTCCACGTCTCTTAAAAGGGGCATTAAAACCGTCTTGTTAAGCTTCTGTGACCTCCACGTCTCTTCCAAGGGGCATTAAAACCATCTTGTCAAACCACTCTGAACTCCACGTCTCCTCCAAGGGGCATTAAAACCGTCTTGTTAAGCTACTGTGACCTGCACGTCTCTTCCAAGGCACATTAAAACAGTCTTGTTAAACCACTCTGACCTCCACGTCTCTTTCAAAGGGGATTAAAACCGTCTTGTTAAGCTACTGTGACCTCCACGTCTCTTCCAAGGGGCATTAAAACCGTCTTGTTAAACCACTCTGACCTCCACGTCTCTTCCAAGGGGCATTAAAGCCGTCTTGTTAAGCTACTGTGACCTCCACGTCTCTTCCAAGGGGCATTAAAACAGTCTTGTTAAACCACTCTGACCTCCACGTCTCTTCCAAGGGGCATTAAAACCGTCTTGTTAAACCACTCTGAACTCCATGTCTCTTCCAAGGGGCATTAAAACTATCTTGTTAAGCTACTGTGACCGCCACATCTCTTCCAAGGGGCATTAAAACCATCTTGTTAAACCACTCTGAACTCCATGTCTCTTTCAAGGGGCATTAAAACCATCTTGTTAAGCTACTGTGAGCTCCACGTCTCTTCCAAGGGGCATTAAAACAGTCTTGTTACGCTACTGTGACCTCCACGTCTCTTCCAAGGGGCATTAAAACCGTCTTGTTAAACCACTCTGACCTCCACGTCTCTTCCAACGGGCATTAAAACCATCTTGTTAAGCTACTGTGACCTTCTCCTCGACAAATAGGGGCGGCTAGGGACCGTTTATGAACACCCAGCCACCCCCAGGTGGCTGGGGACCGTGTGTGGGCACCCGGCCGCGGGGCGGCTCTGGACCGAGTACGGATACCCGGCCGCCGACGCAGCCATGACTTGGTGGCAGATTCCGCCTCCACATGCTTAAAAGGCCAACTTCAAGTGTAATCAAGCTAGCAGTATGGTATTGCAGCCTGGGGGTGGGTGGGTGGCAGGCTGCATACTTCCGCTTGCATTGCAAGGAATGGGGGAGGTACAATTGAACACTACCCTGGGATAAGGACTTGCACGGGGATAGTTGCAAGTCTGCATCTTCTGATGCGGCAAGGAACACTTCTGATGGGCACTCTTTTAGGCAGTGACCTGGGTATCAGAGATGCTTCCAGGGGTCTTCCCCATGCTGTTCCCATGTCTTTTCAGCACTGTATGCATGTGTCACACAGCACATGGCCAGATAAGGTTGTAAAATGTTAAAATGACATTTCCCGGTGAATGCATTTGTCACGGTTGAAAGCAATACAAAAGTGCAAAAAACGCATAAAAAATGCTACTTGTGAACATAGCCCAAGGTGTGGAGGAGTATTTTTGATTTTGGTTATTTATTTTGCCTTATACTCAAGTCTTTATCCTGGAAAGGATGTTCCTTAACATATTTCACAGGAAAGCAGTTTCAGTTTAGTTTTTGAACGTTTTATTGTGAGCCCATAAAAGTGGCTTAATATCTCTGACCACGTTGTTGACAGCAGTGACCTGGAGGTTAGAAATGCTTCCTGGGTCGATCCCCATGCTGTCCCCATGTCATTTTAGCACTGTCACTATCGATTTGGGCATTTTTTAGGCTTTCTACAGACTGCCGGGGGTGCCGCCGCAAAAATGCTCGGGTCTCCCATAGACTAACATTAGGCATGTTGTACCCGAGCATTTTAGTGCTCGCTCAACACTAGCACAGAGTAGTCACGGAGGACGCTGGAACGGTGGGCAAGGTACTCCCTCACCATCTTTTGAAACTTTCCACTCCTTGTGAGAGTACCCCGCGCCTCAGGGCCTGTAAGCTGGGCGGTTCTCAGAAAACTGTCCCAGAACGTTGACAGTGTTCCCCTGCCTCTGCTGGATTGGAGTTGCGTCTCTCTCGCCTGTACTCCTTGGTTGGTCAACGAACTGTGACCTCTTCCGCTAGCATGTTCAGATGGGAATTTTTTTAATAGTTCTGCAGCAAGGGCCTTCTGGTACTGCCACATTTTTGTACACCTCTCCACCTCAAGAATAAGAGAGTGAAAGTTCTCCTTGTAGCGAAGGTCTAAAAGTGTCACCAACCAGTAATGACTGTCACCCAACATTTTGACAGCGCGATGGTCACGGTTAAGGCAGCGTAACATAAAGTCAGCCATGCGTGCCAGACTGGTAACGGGCAAGACTTCCGTGTCCTCACCAAGATGACGACTGACCATGCTCTCCTCCTCCTCCTCCCCTCCTCCTCCTCCCCCCTGTCATCAGGCCACCCACGCTGAACCGACGGTATGACAGTTGTACAGGTACTACCATCTACAGCGCATGATACCAGCTCCTGTTCTTCCTCCTCCTCCTCCTCTCCCTCATTGTCCCCCAATGCACGTTGGGATGAGATGAGGCTGGGCTGTGTGTAATCGCCCGCTACGGCTTCTTGATCCATCTCATCATACTCTGGCTGCAATGCCTCCTCTTTAATTCTCTGGAGAGAGCGTTGCAAAAGACAGACAAGTGGGATGCTGACGCTAATGATGGTGTCATCGCCACTCACCATCTTGGTGGACTCCTCAAAGTGTGTCAGGATGGTACATATGTCAGACATCCAGGTCCACTCCTGAGGTCTTATGTGTGGAGTCTGACCTGAATATCGACGGCCTTGTTGCAGCTAGTACTCCACAACTGCTCTCTTCTGCTCACAAATCCTTTGCAACATGTGGAGGGTAGAGTTCCAATGTGTGGGGACATCACACACCAGTCAGTGTGCCAGAAACTGCAAACGCTGCTGCAACACAGCAAGGGCTGCAGAAGCTGTAGCCGACTACCGAAAATGAGCTGACAGGCGGCGTACTTTGGCGAGCAGATCTGGCAACTCGGGGTACAATTTAAGAAACCGCTGAACCACGAGGTTAAGCACATGAGCCAGGCATGGTACTTGTGTGATCTCGCCTCAGAGCAGCCACCAGGTTATGGCCATTGTCACACACGACCATGCCTGGATGTAGGTTCAGCGGTCTCAGCCACAGATCTGCCTGCTCTTTCACAGCTGTCCACAACTCATAAGCAGTGTGAGGTTTATCACCTAAGCTTATGAGTTTCAGCACAGCCTGTTGCCGCTTGGCTGAGGCAGTACTGCAGTGCTTCCAGCTTGTAACTGATGTGGTTATATCTGAGATGGAGGCTGAACATGAGGAGGAGGATGATGCGCAGGAGCTGTACACTGTGGGGGCAATTCTGACTGACATCGGGCCCGCAATCCTCGGTGTGGGGAGGATATGTTCAGCCCCAAGGTCCGACTGGGTCCCGGCTTCCCCTCGGTTTACCCAGTGTGCCGTCAGGGAGATATACCGTCCCTGGCCACAAGCACTTGTCCACGTGTCCGTTGTCAGGTGGACTCTGCCAGTAACTGTGTTGTTGAGGGCGCAGCAGATGTTTTGGGACACGTGCTTGTGTAGTGCGCTGATGGCACACTGGGCAAAATAGTGTCGGCTGGGGAGTACCGAGGGACAGCAACCGCCATAAGGATTCTGTCTCCACCAGTGTAAAAGGCAGCATTTCCAATGCAAGCAGTCGTGAAATGAGCGAATTTAGGACTGTGGCCTGTGGGGCGTTGGCTGCGAATTTGCGCTTTCGTTCAAAGGTCTGGGATATGGACATTTGAATGCTGCGGTGGGACGTGGACGTGGACGTTGATGCTGTTTCTTGAGAAACTGCCATAACAAGTGAAGACTGAGAGGAGGGGGCATCTTTGCATGTAGTATGGACAGGGGATTGCCTTGCATGCACAACAGGGAGTTCTCTTACACACACAACAGAGGAAGAAGCAGTGGTGACACCCGCTGACTCTGGTCGTGGACCCTGGGGTTCACCCCACAAAGTCGGGTGCTTTGCTGACATGTGCCTGATCATGCTGGTGGTGGTAAGGCTGGTAGTTTTGTCACCCCTGCTGATGCTGGCCTGGCAGGTGGTACAAATGGCCTTTTTGGGGTTATCAGCAGAGTCTTTAAAAAATTCCAGACTCTGTAAGACCTACCGGTTGTATTGTCAACGTCCCTTGTGTTGGTGTTACGGGGAACGGTTTCCCGCCTTCTGTCTGCGGCGACCACACTGCTTCTTCCTGACTGTTGGGGTACTCTGCCTCCCTCCCCCTGTGTGCTGCTTGCCTCGCTCTGCGTGTCCTCCTGCCACGTTGGGTCAGTTACTAGATCATCCACCACCTCCTCCTCTTCCACTTCCGCACCACGGTCCTCCTCCTCACTTCGTGGCAATTGTGTCTCGTCATCGTCCACCTCTTGTGACAAATTGCCAGCGTAGCCTTCCTGTGGCCGTGGCTGTTCAAATATTTGGCCATCGCTACATGGGATCTCCTCTTCCATCACTTTAAGCGCAGCAGGTGAAGGGGCCCAAATATGGAAATGGACCAGTAAACAGCTCTTCAGAGTGTCCAAGTGTGGGATCAGTTGCTGTCTGACGACACTCGGCATGGTGGGAGGAAGGAGCATCAGGGTGAGGAGGAGTATGCGGTTGAGACTCACGGCTACTAAGACTTGACCGTGTGGAAGACAGACCCGAGGTGATGGTGCCCAGGTGACTGGAAGTATTATCTGCTATCCAATTAATAACCTGTTCACACTGATCAGTTTGCAATACTGGTGTTGTTGTGTGCTTTCCTAGTAATTTGGTCAAGAACTGTAAGCAAGAAGATGTAGCTGTTGGTTGTGGCACATTTTCACCTTGGCCACGGCCCAGTCCTCTGCACGCATCATCACAAGAACTTCCAGTTCCACGTCCCACGTCCCTTGCCACGCGCCTTGCCCATTGCAAATGAAGTAAAATAGCTTACACTTGCACTGGCCAAAGGGTAATATAAAGGAGATTAGAACCGTGAAAGAGGAAAACCACAGTACTAGTTCTCTGGCCTACACCAGAATCTTTTAAACAGATATATTTGTGTGTGAACAGTCAGCGAGACACTCAAACTGTTTTTTTATGCAAAAAGGTGGATTACACCCAGATTTGAACCGTGGAAGAGGAAAACCACATTTCTAATTTCCTGGCGTATACCAGACTTTTTTAAATAGATATATTTGTGTCTGAACAGTCAGCGAGACACTCAAACTGTTTTTTTTTATGGAAAAAAGGCAAGAAAGTGGATAATACAGAGATTTGAACCGTGGAAGAGCAAAACCACAGTTCTAGTTATCTGGCCGAAGCCAGACTCTTTTAAACAGATATATTTGTGTCTGAACACTCACAGACACACTCAATTTTTTTTTTTTTTAGGAAAAAAATACCAAAACATTAATAAGACGGGTATTTGTACAGTCTGACTGAGGAAATAAAAAATAAAAGAGGATTTAGATGAAAAAAAAAGGATTTTTCCTGGCTCCTGAGACCTGGGGCTAAGTCTAGCAATTTGAGCAGCAGCAGCACACAGGACTGTAATGCAGTGTTTTTTGGTATAACCACTACATCTGCTATACAGCCTGCCTGCCTACCTGATACCTGGGATGGATATTAGTCCTCAGAAGGACTGTTTGTTTGATTTTGCAGTCTTTAGAGACCCTACACTACCTATTTCACAGTATAAATCTCACCCTAGCTCAGCAGCATTCTCCCTACACTGTCTGATTCGGAGCGACTGTGTCCAAGATGGCAGCGCCCGGTTTTAAATACTCGAGGTGACGCTGTGCGGCCAGTCAATCACTGTAATGCCTACAACCAACATGGCTGCGGCATTACAGTGACTGGCTGGCAATCCCTGCATGTTCATTGGCTCTGTAAAGAGCACCAAACATGCAGGGCGGAGACCCGAGCTCCCGCCCGAATAACCCGAAAATGCTCGGTGCTCGCCGAACATCCCGAGTAGTGAGATGCTCGGGCTCGCTCAACACTAGTAATTATTCTTTCTTCACCACCCAATAGTATAAAATTCTGTGAGGCACATGTGATGTCAGCATGTTCACTGCACCCCTAAATGAATTAATTGGGGGGTGAAGTTTGTAAAATGGGGTCACTTGTTGAGAGGTTCTGCTCTTCTGCAAATTCAGGAGCTCTGCCAATGTGACCTGACACCCCCAAACCATTTCAGCAAAATCAGAACTGCGATATGGCGCTTCTTCCCTTCTGAGCTTTACACTGTGCCTCAAAAGTAGTTTTTGGCCACATATTGGGGTAATGACGAAATTGAATAACAAATTATACCATTCATTTTCTCCTATTATCCCTTTTTGAAAATTAAAAACTTTGGGCCAAAGCAACATTTTAGTGCAAAAAATGCATGTAAATATTTCTGTGCCCAAAATGAGAAAAGTATTCTAAAAATGAGATCTTTATTGGCTAACCAGAAAAATTATGTTTGCAAGCTTTCAGAGCTCAGAAGCTCCTTCTTCAAGCTGGATTACAAATTAATTACTGAGACAATAGCACAACATTTAAGAGATATTACAACAGGTCATTCGTTCAATCATTGACAGCAGCATTGAACACTTGGAAGCGTGCCACAAGTCTTGCCAATTGGTGCCCCTGTCACGTGATTGGAGGGTGTCGATAGGTTGCCATGACAACTGGGGGTCTGCAGGAGACCCCTGTGCCTGTCCTTGTAAATCTCCTATGATTGGTATCAATAAAAATGTCAGCTTGGAGAGCAAAAAATAAGCCATCACCCAGCCCCAGATCATGAAAATGAAGATGCTACTCTTCTTTGAAAATGGTGATATAAGCAAAAAAAAATTTCAAACAAAATTCAGATTTTTTTTCCCCACTTAAATAAAAAAGAACCTATAAATTTTTGGTATCAACATACTCATACTGAGCTGGGGATTTATAATGCCAGGTCAGTTTTAGCATTTACTGAACGTGGTAAGTAAAAAGCCAAAAAAACAATTGTGAAATTGCACTTTTTTTTAATTTTTTTGGAAATTTCACTGCACTTGGAATTTTTTTCCTGTTTTCCAGTATGCTCTATGGTGAAATCAATTGTGTCATTCAAAAGTACAACTCATCCTACAAAAAAAACAAGCCCTCATATGGCTATATTGAGGAAAAAATAAGAAAGTTATGGCTTTGGGAAGAAAGGGAGCAAAAAATGAAAACGCAAAAATGGAAAATCGGAAGGTTGTGAAGGGATTATATACTATACAGCATCTTTTTTTTAGATTTTGAAACAAACTGACTAAAAAAATGTTGCATTGTGTATTTTTCGTAGAACATCTTCAAACAAACTGAGCATGTGAGACATATCATGATTAGTGATGAGCGAGCACTAAAATGCTCGGATACTCGTTGCTTGAGTTGAGCAAATTCTAATGCTCGAGTGCTCAGTCTGAGTAAGGAGCCCAAAGTAAGTCTAAGGGAAACTCGAGCATTTTTCCGGCGGCTCCCCCTGGCGGTCTGCAGAGGGCCTAAAAATTGCCCAAATCGATGGGAACAGTGCTCAAATGACATGGGAACAGCATGGGGAAGACCCCTGGAAGCATTTCTGACTCCCAGGTCACTGCTGTCAACAAGGTTGTCAGAGGTATTACGCCACTTTTACGGACTCACAATAAAACATACAAAAACGAAACCAAAATGGAATTTCCTGGGAAAAATGTTAAGGAACATCCTTTCCAGGGTAATGACTACAATGACAGGGTACATAAGGCAAAATAAATAACCAAAAGCAAAAATGCTCCTCCACACCATGGGCTATGTTCACACGTAGAGTTGTTGATTCATTTTTGCACTTTTGCATAGCTTTCAACAGTGAAAAATACATTCACCAGTAAATGTTATTTTAACATTTTACAACCATATTTGGCCATGTGGTGTGTGAGATATCATCAGACACATCCTGTTTAATTTATGAAGGAGGGATTGGGAAAGACACAAACTCTATTTTAACAGCCTTACTATTCTTAAAGGGCCAGCAGTTGGCTATGCTTTGTTGTTCCCATAAAGAGTGGGTCTCCTATACTGTTATTGCATATGCAGTGACTGTAAGGGCTGTCAAAAATTTGTACGCAACCCAATACCCCTTTGAAGAGACATAGAGGAGGGTCTCAGTAAAAAAAATGTTCCCATTATAAAGGAGCAGGTCTCCTATAGTTGTAATGCCCATGCTGTGACTGCAAGAGCTGCCAAAATTTGGGAAAAAACCCACTAACAATTTAAAGACACATAGAGCTGGGCCACAGTATTGACATGTTCACATTAGAAAAGAGAGGGTCTGCTATCCATTTGTAGGGTATGCAGTGAGTCCAACGGCTGCCAAAATTTAGGAAAAACCCCACTAACAATTTAAAGAAACATAGAGCTTGACCACAGTAATAACATGTTCCCATTAGAAAGGAGAGGGTCTGCTATCCAGTTATAGGGTATACAATGAGTCCAACGGCTGCCAAAATTTAGGAAAAGCCCTACTAACAATTTAAAGACACATGGAGCTGGGCTACAGTAACGAGTACGATATTTTCCCATTAAAAAGGAGTTATACAAAGAAAATGATAAAGTCCGCTCACCTATAAACTCCTTCCCGGTGTTTCCTCCTTTCTGCTCGGATAGTAGCAGGCTGCTGCATTGAACACAACTTCAGACCAAAATCCAGCGAGTGAGGAGACTCAAGCGATGTGGTGTAATTAAAATTTCCATTAATTTGAAGGATGATATTTCCATAAAAAATGCACTTACAAAAAGAGCCAATTCACACTATATGGTCAAATAGAGTGAAAAAAACACTACGCGTTTTGGCTTAGAAAAGCCTTAATCATGGTACATACATTGGAATACAAGCAGGGTATAAATACAAAAGAACAGCAAACTGACAAAGGAAGTCCTATCAGTTAACTAATTAATTCTTGTGACGTTCAGGTGTTACAGCTTCGTTTCCAAGTTGGAAACAGGCTTTTTCTTTTTGTGGTTATTTAATGCTACAGACGTTATTATAAAAGTCCTGACATTGAAGTTTCTGGCAAGAGAATTGAAACAAATTAGCTGAACAGTATAGATTCTGCATGTTGGAAACAGTAATAAGTATACGAAACACAATATATACCAATGAAATATATGTATGTATAGCTGAATAAAAAATCTCCCACAGTGAGAGGTGACCAGTTTAGTTTGTCCGTTTTTTTCCAGCTTTCATCTAGATATCCATATATATCGTACTACCGTACATAATAAAACTATTATTTTCAATTATCCATTGCTGTATACAAAAGATATGTTGCCATTATTTATTAGTATATATGGAACGAAAAATTACTTACAGTTTGCTGTCAAAAAAGAAATTGAGAACTTTTTGTTCACAATGACCTGTTATTAATGTGTTATTATTATTATTAATCTCTCCTCCACTTATTTCTCTATAACAGAAAAAGAAAGAAAAATATATGTCACTGTGAAATTTTTTTTCTTTTTTAAATTGACCATATGTTCCACAATCTGAATATTTATTGCACGTTAATGTGTAAGAAAGAGAGAGAGAAATGCACATCGGAGACTCATTTAATTTTTTGGGGTTTCTTTCCTCTCCCATGTATCCTCTATTTATTTAACAGAGATAACACTGGATGGTAACATGATCTTAATTATATTGTAAAACAAGATCCCTTCTAACATTCAAGCCGACAGGTGTTCTTGAACATCCAGTAGCTTTCCCTGTTCAAAATTTTCCTCCTGAAATCACCGCCCTGTGCAGATCGTCTTACTCTTTCTATACCACAGAACTTCAGCTTGGTTATCACCCCCATGACAAGTAGCAAAGTGCCTGGATACTGCTGAAATTCCCACCTTTAAGTCTCCCACTGCATCAGACATATGTCTTCTAATGCGTCTTTTTAAAGGGCCAATTGTACACCCTACATATTGGAGTTTACACTCGATGCACTCCACCAAGGAAACCACCCCTGTGGTGTCACAATTTATAAAATCCTGTATAGGGTATGTGATACCTGTACTAACGGAGGAAAAATCCTTGCATTTAATGATATGTTTGCAGCTGATGCATATATTTTTGCCGCAACCATAAAAACCTGTGGTTTTTAGCCAGTTCCCGTCAGTATTTGATTTATTTTCAATAAATAAGCTGGATGACAAAAAAAGATCCGATTGTAGGGCCTCTTTTGGCTGAGAAACGGATTTGGTTGTTTTCTAGCACTTTTTTTACTTTCCTATCTTGGTACAGAATTGGTAAAAAAATTTAATAATATTAATAATTTTATTATAGTCCCTGCTGTATCGAGTGGTGAAATAAATGACATCCGTAGGTAAATTTTTCATGTTATCTTTTATGAGAAAATCCCTGTTGATTTTACTCACTTTTTTTCAGCTTGTTTTAATGTTTTATGAGAATAGCCTCTAAATTCAAGTTTTTCACACTTCTTTTTTATTTCACCACTGACTAATTTAGGGTCAGAGCAGTTCCTTTTTACTCTTAATAGTTCTCCTTATAGGATATTATTCACGACGTGTCGAGGGTGGCATGAATTGGGTTTTAAAATGCTGTTAACATCAGTTTCTTTATTGTAGGGAAGAACCACAACTTGCAATGACCCCCTGTTGGTGCGGAGCATGACGTCCAAAAAATTTATTTCGGTTTCCTGATAATTATAAGGAAATTTAAGATTGAAATTATTATTATTCAAAAAGATAATAAATTCTTTTGCATCATTATCATCACCATTCCACACCAACAGGAGGTCATCAATATATCTACCTATCCATATAATCCTCTCCAAAAATGGATTGATATCTGCAAAGAGAACTGTTTCCTCCCAATATCCCATCGTGATGTTTGCTGAAGAAGAGGAAAATTTCCCACCCATGCTCACTCCTCGTTTTTGGAGATAATAAACTCCGCAAAAACTGAAAAAATTACATTTTAATAGGAACTTGACTGAATTTACCAAAAATAATTTAGTTGGACAATCATAATTGCTGTACCTATCAAGAAAATATTTCAGTCCTGGTACAGCTACTTCAAACTTTATTGAGGGGTACAGGGCTACAACATCAGCTGTCAACCAGCTGTAATTCCTTTCCCATACAAATTTGTCAAATACTCTTAGTATTGTCTTTGTGTCCTTAATATAACCAGGTAACTCTCTCACTAGTTGTTGGAGCATGCTGTCCACCCATGCCCCTAATTTCTCATTGATCGACCCTATCCCAGAAACAATAGGTAGGAATTTCTGGGGGAATCCAGGTTTATGGATTTTTGGGAGAGAATGGAAGATGGGTGTCACCGGGGTGTCAACAGATAAATAATCAAATATTTTCTGTGACAACACACCATCCTCCAAACCCCCCTTTAATAAATTAAATAATTCCTTTTGAAATGTAATTGTAGGATCACTTCCTAAAATCTCATAAATATCTCTGTTTTGCAACAACAACAAATTACATTGATGGTACAGATCAGAGTCCAGGATAATGATGGCACCCCCCTTATTAGCCTTACGGACTACGATATTGGTGTTGTTTTTTATATCCTTCAATGCTAGTTTTTCATTTCTTGTAAGATTACTATAGGCCGATGTTTCTCTTTGATTATCCATCTTGGTAGTTTCCTCTTCCACCACATCTTGAAAATGATCCAGTACCTGTGGTTTGCACTGTAGGAGATAATAATTAGAATTTTTGGTTTTAAAAAACACTTTATCTGGCTGACGCGCGGGCAGGGAATCAGCACCTATTTTTCTCAACAGAATAGTTTTTTGCAATTCAGAAAAAAACGGTATAGTAGCATACGGTCTCTGAAGAAAGTAGTGTGGAAAACTCTGGAATATCCAGAAACAAACAAGGTCTGAATCTTATTCTTTTATTCTATTATTAGGAAGTGGGTCTCCCATACTATTTGCCTATGCAGTGAATGCAATGGCTGCCAAAAATTTGGAGGCACTCCAATGCCCCTTGCAAGAGACAAAAAGGTCGGAGGGCCTCCTGAAAACAATGTTCCCATTAGTAGGAAGTGGGTCTCTGTTATTGCTTGCCTATGCAGTGAATGCAATGGCTGCTAAAAATTTGGAGCCACTCCAATGCCCCTTGCAAGAGACGTAGAGATCGGAAGGCCTCCTGAAAACAAGGGTTTCATTATTAGGAAGTGAGTCTCCCATACTGTTTGCCTATGCAGTGAATGTAATTACTGCCAAAAATTTGGAAGCACTCCAATGCCCATTGCAAGAGATGTAGAGGTCGGAGGGCCTCCTGAAAACAATTTATTCATTATTAGGAAGTGGGTCTCCATTTCTGTTTGCCTATGGAGTGAATGCAATGGCTACCAAAAATGTGGAGGAACTCCAGTGTCCTTTAAAAAGAGACGTAGATGTCGGAGGGCCTCCTGAAAACAATATTCCCATTAGTAGGAAGTGGGTCTCTGATACTGTTTGCCTATGTAGTAAATGCAATGGCTGCCAAAAATTTGGAGGCACTCCAATGCCCCTTGCAAGAGACTTAGGGGTTGGAGGGCCTCCTGAAAGCAATGTTTCCATTATTAGGAAGTGGGTCTCTCATACTGTTTGCCTATGCAGTGAATGCAATGGCTGCCAAAAATGTGGAGGAACTCCAGTGTCCTTTGCAAGAGACGTAGAGGTCGGAGGGCTTCCTGAAAACAATGTTCCCATTAGTAAGAAGTGGGTCTATGATACTGTTTGCCTATGCAGTCAATGCAACGGCTGCCAAAAATTTGGAAGCACTCCAATTTCCCTTGCAAGAGATGTAGAGATCGGAGGGCCTCCTGAAATCAATGGTCCCATTATTAGGAAGTGGGTCTCCCATACTGTTTGCCTATGCAGTGAATGCAACGGCTGCCAAAAATTTGGAGGAACTCCAATACCCCTTGCAAGAGACGTAGATATGGTGATATGGTAGATATGGTGGTGATATGGTGGTGGTGGATGAGGATGATGAAATGGAGGAGGAAGACAAGAGCAAATAGACAAAATCCAAAATCAGGAAGCGTATACCCATGTCTGGGTGTGAAGACAGAGGTGCATGGGAATAGAGTTAGACCTCCCAAAGAAAAGACACTGTATTTGAGTTGCTATCATTCGGTGGTGTTGAGAAGTGTGGTCCAATCAAGCCCTTGTTCATTTTTATAAGAGTTAACCTGTCAGCATTTTCAGTTGACAGGCGGATGAGCCTATCAGTTATAATTACACCAGCGGCACTAAAAACCCGCTCTGACAAAACACTAGCTGCAGGGCAGGCCAGGACCTCCAAGGCGTAGAAGACGTTGGTACGATCGGCAAGGTACTCCCTCAGCATCTTCCGAAACTTTTCCCTCCTTGTGAGAGTACCCCGCGCATCAGGGCCTGTGCGATGAGAGGGTCTGAGAATACTGTCCCAGAACTTTGACATTGTTCCCCTGCCTCTGCTGGATTGCATTTGTGTCTCTCTCACCTGTACTCCTTTGTTGTCCAATGAACTGTGACCTCTGCCGCCAGCGTTTTAAGAGGGGAATTTTTTTTAATTATTTCGCAACAAGCGCATTCTGATACTGCCCCATTTTATTAGGCCTGTCTGGCGTGGGAATAAGAGACAGAAAGTTCTCTTTGTAGCATGGGTTTAGAAGTGTCACAAACCAGTAATGACTGTCACCCAAAATTTGGACAAAGCGAGAGTGTATGTCAGCAGGCAAGACTTCCGTTTCCTCACCAAGGGGATGACTGACCATGCTCTCCTCCTCATGCTCCTCCTCCCTGTCCTCAGGCCATTCACGCTGAACAGACGGTATGACAGTTGTGCAGGTAGTACCATCTATAGCGCAGGAAAATAGCTCCTGTTCTTCCTCCTCTTCCTCATTGTCACCCGATTCATGTTGGGATGAGTTGAGGCTGGGCTGTGTGGAATCACCCTGTATGGTTCCTTGCTCCATCTCATCGTGCTCCGCCTGCAATGCATCCTCTTTAATTGTGAGCAGAGAGCATTTCAGAAGACAGAGAAATGGGATGGTGATGCTAATTATGGCGTCATTGCCGCTCACCATCTTGGTGAAGTCCTGAAAGTTTTCGAGGATAGTACATATTTCTGACATCCATGTCCACTCCTGAGGTATTATGTGTGGAGTCTGACCTGAATACCGATGGCCTTTTTGATGCTGTTAGTCAACAATTTATTTAGTAGTGTGGCTTGTGGGGCGCTGGCTGCGTATTTACGCTTGTGTTCCAAGGACTGGGGTAGGGACAAATGAACGCTGCGCTGGGACAAGGACGTGGATATGCTTGCTTATGGTGTTATTTGAGTGTGTGCAATGACACCTGCAGGGCGGGGGGAATTTTGCTATGCGCCATGGACAGGGGATTGGCGTTCACGCACAACAGCGGAAGAAGCAGTGGTGTCACCCGCAGACACTGTTTCTGGACCCAGGGGTTCGGCCCACTTAGTCGGGTGCTTTGCTGCCATGTGCCTGATCATGTTGGTGGTGGTCAGGCTGCTAGTTTTTCTACCCCGGCAGGTGGTGCAAATGGCCTTTTTAGGGTTATCTGCAGAATCTTTAAAAAACAACCAGACTCGGGAAGACCTAACAGTTGTACGGGCAACTTCCTTCGTGTTGGTGATTTCTCGCCTTGTGTCTGCTGCCATAACACTGCTTCTTCCTGCCTGTTGTAGTGATGCACCTCCCTCCCTCTGTGTGCTGCTGTCCTCGCTCTACATGTCCCCCTGCCAGGTTGGGTCAGATACTATATCATCCACCACCTCGTCTTCCATTTCCGCACCCTGGTCCTCCTCCTGAATTTCTGGCAATTGTGTCTCATCATCATCATCATCCACCTCTTGCAACAGTAATTGCACTTTCCCACTGTTGCTTTTGTGTGACCGTGGCTGCTCCAATATTTGGGCAGCGCTACACGCCTTCTCCTCTTGACTCGCTTGAAGCTTGTAGGCCAAAGGACCGAATCTACAAATGGAAAAGTGAACAGCTCTTCTGAGTGTCCAAGTGTGGAATCAGTTCTCTCCCGGAACTCAGCTTGATGGGAGCAAGGAGGATCAGGGTGAGGAATATGCGGTCCAGACTCACGGCTACTTAGACTTGACCGTGTGGAAGACAGGGTGGTGGTGGTGGCAAAGTGACTGGAAGCATTATCTGCTATCCAACCAACAACCCTTTGACACTGCTCTGGGTTCAATAGTGGTGTACTGTGGTCTCCTAGGGACAGGAAGGTCGAGCGACAAGATGTGGGTGTTTGTTGTGGCACAATTTCAGCTTGCTCACGGCCACGTCCTCAGCCTCAGCCTCTGCATGCACCATCACCATCACGTCCACTTCCCCGTCCCTTGCCACGTACCTTGCCCATTTTAAATGTAGAACAATATTTTCCATGTTCACGAGAAATGGCTGATTTTGGAACGAAGTTATATGTGATATGCTTGACAGAGAACCATGGTTTTAAATAGCAGGCCTGTAATTTATTAATATTATTCTACACTGAGACCTAGTGTGAATAGCTTGACCGACACACTGCAACAGAATGGAAAAGGAGGCCAAGATTTTCCACATTCAGTTCAAATTTCTGGATTTTTATTGCTGAAATATGGAACAGATCTGGCTGTATTCTGCAGTGCTAACAAGCAAATGGAGCAGAAAAATGGTGTACTCTGGATTGCTTTTTAAGCAAATAACCAGGATTAAGATAAAAAAAAAATTTCCCTGGCAAATGATATCTGGGGCTATGTCTACAAATATCTGTAAATATTACAGCAGCAGACAGGACGTTCAATGGACCATCTTGCGCTATATGCACTGCAGCCTGTCACATACACTGCCTGCCTGCCTAACTCCCTAACTCCTGCCTAGCACTGATTATATGCAGCTGGATTAATCCTCAGAAGGATTGCTAGTTCAGATGGATATATATATTTATATATATAAATATATATATATATGTTGTAGAATACCTATACTAACATAACGTTCAATTGACCCTCTTGCACTATATGCACTACAGTCTGCCACATACCCTGCTGGCCTGCTATCACCACTGAATATATGCAGCTGGATTAGTCCTCAGAAGGACTGTTAGTTCAGATGGATATAAATATATTGTAAGGTGGCTAATGGTCGATGGGAGGTAGCTATCACACAGATGGCTGGTCTCTGTGATGTAATCCGGAGTATTTTCTCTAGTGCATGCATGCACTAAGAGGTCTAATTGGTGCACCTGGGAGATGGGAGATGGGTTACGGGTTGCTAGGAGAGAATGGGCGGGTCCAGCAACCCACATACCTCACCTCTGGGTGTGGTTACCAGCCTATATAACGGAGGCTGTTGTTTGGCACATGGTCTGTGTCTGTAGGGAGAAGGCCTCCTGTGTGTTGTTTCCAGACTGAATTGTGTGTTGGATGCTTACCAGCCGGTGTGCCCACAGGTCCGCTTTACCAGAGACGTTGCTAAAAGTTACTTTTGTTTTTGCCTGGACTAAAGGCTGTTTGTTTGCATATTTCTTTTCACGGTTTATGAAGCCAATAAATCACTTTGGACATTTAAAGAAACATGCCTCCTTTTTGCCTCTCATCGCACCTGAGTGAGTACAATCTCTACAATTGGTGTTAGACATGTGGGCAGTGTTCCCAGCAGACACGTGTGACTGCTATAATAAGAACCGCATGTCCTGGGTGAAGTCTGCCATAAGCTAGTAAGTGACAACAGACAAAATGGAGGACCTGCTCAAGCAACTGTTGCAGGCGCAGCAGATGCAGCAAACGCAGCATCAACAGCTGATGGCGCAACAGGAGACCAATAAATTGCTTATGCAGCAGCTCCAGCTCCAGCAGCAGGCCCACAGGACCAGTGTAGACACAAGCAGCAACAGATCGATTTGCTAGCAGAGGCGATCCGTGGCTCGGCAACAGTTCTGACGACAAGGTCAGTGGGCGTTTTTTGTATCCAGAAGGCGTTAAGGGGAGCCCTGCAGAAAATGACCCCGGAGGATGATATAGAGGCCTTTCTGATGGTGTTTGAAAGGGGCGCCGAGGGAGAGACTTCCGCCAGAGCAGTGGGCAGAAGTACTGGCACCATACCTGATGGGGGAGCCCCAAAAAGCGTACTATGACCTAGCTTTGCAGGACGCTAAGGACTATGGCAAGCTAAAGACCGAGATTCTGGCGCGCTTGGGGGTGACAATGAATGACTGTCAGGGCACAGCGGGTCCACCGCTGGACGTATTACCGGAACAAACCTCCTCGCTCCCAAATGTTTGACCTTTTGCACCTGATCCAAAAATGGCTGCAGCCGGAGTCCTCTACACCTGCGTAGATGGTAGAGCGAGTGGTAATGGACCGATTCGTGAATTCCCTGCCAGGACCCCCCCAAAAAATGACGTGGGGTACCCCCTATTTAATAGCTAGCAAAGGCTAGGCAGACAGCTGGGGGCTGATATTAATAGCCCAGGAAGGGTGCCATGAATATTGGCCCCCTCCCAGGCTAGAAACACCAGCCGTCAGCTACCCCAGAAATGGCGCATCCATAGGATGCGCCAACTCTGGCACTTAGCTTCGCTCTTCCACGCTGCCCCGTGGCAGGGGGTAATAGGGTTGGGGTTCATGTCAGCGCCAGCTGCCATGAAGCCCAGGTTAGTAATGATGGGCGTCTATAAGACACTCCCATTACTAACCTACAAAGTGTTAAAAAGAAAAAACACACTACACCCAGAAAAAAATAATTTATTTGAAATAAAACACACAATTTTATTTAATTCTTAGTTTACTAAAAAAAAATAGTTACCTGTCCACGTTCCTGCGCTGATCTCCCATGCACAGCTGTCACATCTGGAGATGGTGACAGCTGTGCATGGCTGCTGTAAGCTCACACTGCCGGGAACACGTCCGCTCCCGGCAGCGGGAGCCACTGACTGAGGTCACCGGAGTGCATTCAGGCAGCGCAGCTCCGGAGACCTCCTTTATGGCACTGCTGTACCGTGGGAATTTCTCACAGTACAGCAGGGCCGTAAAGGAGCTAACCGGAGCAGTGCTGCCTGAACTCCGGCGAACCCGCTTATGCAATGACGGGGCTGCTTTACGGCCCCATCATTCTAGCGGCGGCAGCGGTTCAGAGCGGTCACATTCTATGTGGCTGCTCTAAACTGGAGATCATCGTGGGATACTTGTGGACTACTACGGAGGGGTAAGGATAAGGTTGTGGTTTATTATTTTATATTTTATTACAGGAGATCGATGGCTTCGGGGAATTAGGTGTCTAGGTGAGTATAGGTGTAGTTTTTTATTTTTTACTTTATTTTAGGTGGCGATCGGCGGGGACAGGTAATGTATGAACTAATTTATTGTAGGCAACCACTGGCCACCAATGACATGTATTTAAAATTTATTGGGGACACAGTAGGGCAATTTAAATAGCAGGATCAGGCTGATGGGAACTACTGCTCCCATCGAGCTGATCCTGCTGGCACGAGTGGACGGGGGACAGACATAGGCCGATGGGAGTAGTAGTGTCACATCGGCCTATGTCTGCCTGCACGCACACATCCGCAGACATCGCACAGACACCGCACACACTCGCAGACATCGCACAGACACCGCACACACCCGCAGACATCGCACACACACCGCACACACTCGCAGACATCGCACAGACACCGCACACACTCGCAGACATCGCACAGACACTGCAGACATGGCACAGACATCGCACAGACACCGCACACACTCGCAGACATCGCACAGACACCGCACACACCCGCAGACATCGCACACACACCGCACACACCCGCACACACCCGCACAGACACCGCACACACCCGCAGACATCGCACACACCCGCAGACATCACACAGACACCCCGCACACACTCGCAGACACACGCACAGACACCCCGCACACACTCGCAGACACACGCACAGACACCCACACACACCAATCATGACGGGCTGATCGTCTAGGAGGTGAGGCTGACCTGTGCGGCCGTGGGAAAGTTCATGTGAGTTCATGCAATGCAGTCAAGCATGAACTCACGTGAACCCTCTGAGGGCACCGCGGCTACTTCAAATGAGCAGCTGATCAGCATCACCTGATACCTCAGCTGTTCATTTGAAATAACCGGCGGGAAAGAGCAGCACAGAACGGGAAAGCCGGCGGTGAAGTCTTTTCACTGCTGGCTTCCCCGCCCGGGTCCTTCGCTCCCCGCTCCTTGGTGCTGCGATCCCCGCCCGGTCCTAACTTGCGATCGGGATGGGAGGTGGCGAGGGGAGCGGAGGATCGGGGTGGGAGGCTGCGGGGAAGCAGTATGGGGCTGTGTGATTATTTAAAAGCCGGCGGCTTTTTACCGCCCGCCGGCTTTTAAACGATCAGGAGAATTCTCCCATGCTGGGATGGCATTCTGATGACAGGCTGGATCTCAGCTGAGCGCTGCCATCCAGCTTGTCATACTTCAAAGACACTGCAGAGCGCAGGCATTATGGGAACTTCCGATTCCGGTATTCGATATTGTAAAAGTATCGGAATTAAGTATCGGAATTCCGATACCGCGAATATCGGCCGATACCCGATATTTCAGTATCGGAATGCTCAACACTAGTTAAGGAACATCCTTTCCAGGGAAAAGACTTGTGTATAAGTTAAAATAAATGACCAAAAACAAAAATACTCCTCCACACCTTAGGCTATGTTCACAAGTAGCATTTTTTATGCGTTTTTGCACTTTTGTATTGCTTTCAACTATGACAAATGCATTCACCGTGAAATGTGATTTTAACATTTTACAACCTTATCTGGCCATGTGCTGTGTGACACATGCATAAAGTGCTGAAAAGACAAGGGAACAGCATGGGGAAGACCCCTGGAAGCATCTCTGACTCCCAGGTCACTGTCTAAAAGTGTGCCCATCATAAGTGATCCTTACCGCATCAGAAGATGCAGACTTGCAACTATCCCCATTCAAGTCCTTGTCCCAGGGCAGTGTTCAATTGTACCTCCCCCATTCCTTGCAATACAAGCTCAAGTATGCTGCCTGCCACCCACCCACCCCCAGGCTGCAATACCATACTGCTTGCTTGCACTTTAAATTGGGCCTTTTAGGCATGTGGAGGCGGAATCTGGCCACCACGCCATGGCTGTGTCGGCGGCCTGGTATCCATACTCAGTCCCAAGCCGCCTGGTGGCCGGGTGTCCCAGCTTGCTCCACCAGCCTCCAGGGGGTGGCCGGGTGTCCATACTCGGTCCCCAGCCACCCCTATTTGTCCCGGTAACCTTTCCCACACTTTTCTTAGCCTGGCCTGCTTTAGGGCAGCATTGGCCGAGCCCACCGGACTATCAGACTCCTCCGGTGGGCCCTGGCTTGTCCATCAGGGGAGTTGAGAGTGCCAAGGTGAGGAGCATGATGAGGATGATAGAAGTTAGCATCTGCTTTGTTTTGTTGTAATGCAAGTGCATGTATGTAGTAGCGGCTAGGCCTGAGGTGGTCAGCGTTTTGGCGCATATCCTACCTCCTCCGAGGATTGCTGGATGTTTTCCTGCTACTATCCAAGTTCTATGACTCCCGTTAAAACAAAGCTTCAGGT
Source organism: Phyllobates terribilis (assembly GCF_046119375.1). Taxonomy (NCBI): domain Eukaryota; kingdom Metazoa; phylum Chordata; class Amphibia; order Anura; family Dendrobatidae; genus Phyllobates; species Phyllobates terribilis. Next base: position 257,844,050 of record NW_027362761.1, read on the forward strand.
GATAAATGATGGATGAGGTAGTGGCAAAGGAGATAGAGCAGGAGGAACAGGGACCATTCACATCAATATCAGGCCAGTCAACCAGATATGTCTTGTAGGATATGTTTCTGTAACAAAAGGAGCGGTTCGGCTACACAGTTATAGGGCATACAGTGAGTGCAATGCCTACCAAAAATTTCGAGCCACTCCAATGCCCCTTGGAAATGACATGGAGGTCAGAGGGTGTTAACTAAACCTTTTTTTCCATTTACAGCAACTGGGTCTCCCGTGCACTATTGGCCTAAGCAGTGAATGGAAGGCTTTCCAAAAATTATGAGGAACTGCAATGCCCCTTACAAGAGCCATGTGTGGCACCCCAGGGGTCTGGTCACCACAGTAATAGAGATATTACGTCGGAGAGCAAGTGGGAGGTTTCCTGGTCAGGATCCCTTAAACATGCAACATCCTCCTGCCCCAATCCTGGGAGGGGAGAATTCTGCCCTTATAAACTGGATCTTGGGCGTGGTTGAGTGAGTCAGAGAACAGTCAGAGTCAGAGTGAGAGCAAGGGAAAGTAACAGCAAGGAGCTCTGTAGGAGCTAGGAGCTAAAGACCAGGGGCTGGAAGCTGAGCAGAGCTCGCCCTGGCAGAAGACAATAGGAACCGGACACAGGAGTCCGAAGCTGTGAGGACTTATATATCCAGCAGCAGAAACCATCCGGCAGGGGATTTCAGGTCCTCTGGCCATAGAAGCCCGGAGGCTCAGTCACAAGCAAGGGACCAGCACCGACGTCGTGGAGCGGAGGCTAACAGAAGGCCCCAAGTCACCAGCCATACGGATGAGCACTACACGGTACACTCAGGGACGTGGGCTACTTCTACCCGCTTACAGCAAGGTAGCCAGGAAGAGTGCAGACAGACGGGGAGGCCTACAACTCCACCTGGCAAGGGGAACTCCTGCTTGCTCACAGACTGACCAGGCCTCTTATGCTAGCCAGTACTCCCGGGAGGGTCTACCTTATAATCATCAGTAAAGACCCTGAACTGCACTGCAAAGACTCTGAGTCATTCCTGCTGCACTCGTGCACCATCACCCCCATCATCCACACTCACTGCGCTGAGGCTATACTCCTCCCGAGGGGAGTAATCCCATTCTATGCTGCGCACACAACACCAGCCTCAGCGGTCTGCCTCGCAGCGGTGGTACTCCCTGACCGAAATCCACGGGTGGCGCAGTCGGACAATTAACCTCAAAACCTAAGAAAGACTGCCACTGGTTTGACCAGCCTGAGCCACGGGACCGGGTCACCGCCACGGAGACTACAGACCCCAGAGACCCGGCACCGGGTATCCCACACACGTGTACACACGGCCCAGGGGGCGCGTCACATGCAGTACAGCATATTACAAATATAAATCTCATTATTGGGGAGTGGGTGTACCATGGTATTTGCTTATGCTTTCCAAGCAAAAGTTGCCAAAAATTAGGACGGAGCAACTTGCAATGCCCCTTACAAGAGCCATGCAGTACAGCATATTACAAACATAAGTCCCATTATTGGGGAGTGGGTGTCCCATAGTATTTGCTTATGCTTTCCCAGCAAAAGCTGCCAAAAATTAGGACGGAGCAACTTGCAATGCCCCTTACAAGAGCCATGCAGTACAGCATATTACAAACATAAGTCCCATTATTGGGGAGTGGGTGTCCCATAGTATTTGCTTATGCTTTCCAAGCAAAAGCTGCCAAAAATTAGGACGGAGCAACTTGCAATGCCCCTTACAAGAGCCATGCAGTACAGCATATTACAAACATAAGTCCCATTATTGGGGAGTGGGTGTCCCATAGTATTTGCTTATGCTTTCCCAGCAAAAGCTGCCAAAAATTAGGACGGAGCAACTTGCAATGCCCCTTACAAGAGCCATGCAGTACAGCATATTACAAACATAAGTCCCATTATTGGGGAGTGGGTGTCCCATAGTATTTGCTTATGCTTTCCCAGCAAAAGCTGCCAAAAATTAGGACGGAGCAACTTCCAATGCTGTCACGCCCAGCTGCAGTTAATGCTGCTGGATTGGGATTCCTTCAAATACCTGCTGGTCTGATAGGGAAGTTGTTGGTGAAAGCATTTCTTGCAGACCTACAGAGTGGATCGTTGTTTGGTGGAGTTCGGAGCGAAAAGTATACGGTGTGGTTTCTTCCCTTCCTCCCTTTATTATTTATCTCCTAACCTGTTGTTGTTCCCTCTGTAATTGTAGTGTGAGTTTTTTGTATGCAAGGTGGTTTTTGGTTTTCCCCTTGTACTGTCTCATTTGTTTAGTACTGTGTTTGGGCATTTTCTATCCTGTTCCCCATTGTTGTGATCGGGGTCCTTCTCAGGACTAGATTACAGAGGTTCAGGGATATTCATGAGTTTAGGGTTACGCTGGCGGCCTGGACCTCTATACCATTAACAGTTGAGGGATTAGTCAGGGCCCCTGTTTAGGGTCAGCTCAGGCCCCTGACCTCCTGTATGTTGAGACAGCATGACATTTTCAGCGACCGACACAAAAAAAAAAATTCTCTCCAGCCACCATGGATCCAGTAGCCAGTCTAGCTCGGGAGTTGCAGAGTTTGTCCATGGAGCTGGCGGACGTTAAGTCCAAGGTTTTGTATCCCCAGGAGCAAGCCGGACCATACCCTAAAGTAGCTCTACCTGACAGGTTCACTGGGGGGGCGGGACAAGTTTTTTGTTTTTCGGGAGGCATGCATGTTGTACTTTCGGCTGCGGCCTCGGTCATCGGGGAGTGAGGAGCAAAGGGTGGGAATTGTCATCTCGCTGCTACAAGGGGACCCACAATCTTGGGCGTTCTCTCTTCCCCAGGGCTCTCCGGCTCTCCGGTCAGTGGATGGGTTTTTCTCTGCTCTGGGTCTTGTATATGATGACCCGGATCGGATCTCCCTTGCTGAATCTAAGTTACGTAAGATCCACCAGGGAGATCGTCCGGCGGAAGAATTCTGTTCGGAGTTCCGTAGGTGGGCCACGGACTCCCAGTGGAATGACCCGGCTCTTAGGAGCCAGTTTTGTCAAGGGTTATCTGACAAATTAAAGGATGTGTTGGCACAGTATGATCCTCCCGCCTCACTGGAAGCCGCTATGGCCCTTGCTATTCGCATTGACAGACGGCTTCGGGAGAGGTGCAGGATAACTCCGTTCAGTGTGATGACTCTACCTCCTACAAGGTCCCCTCATATGGAGGTTCCCCTGGTCAGTCCAGAGGAGCCTATGCAGTTAGGAGGGACATCATTCCGGGGGAGGGGACCAGCGGTGCGCCACAAGACTGGAAGGGACATTTTATTGGGGGGTGTCCATCCCATCCTTTGCAGAGTATAGAGTCGTCGGAAAACTGTTGATCCCAGGTTGTGTGGTGGACGGCAATTTGGGAGTAGGTATTTCGTCCCTAGGTTCGTCTCAGTTTCTCGTGCCGGCGGAGGTGGTGGTGGGTACGAGAACTGAGAGGATATCTGTTCTTCTAGATAGTGGGGCCGGGGCTAATCTGGTGGACGCTCGGTTTGCCCGGGTTCAAGGTATGCTATTGAATGTGCCAGGCCTCTCGGTCAGGGAAGTTTTTTGCAAGTGGTGCATAACGTAAATCTTCAAGTGGGGGCGATACATAAAGAACAGTTGTCTTGTTACGTGTTGGAGGGTCTTCCCACTCCTATTGTGTTGGGGCTTCCTTGGTTAACTAAGCATAATCCGGTTATTAATTGGCAATCCAGGGAGATAAGCCAATGGAGTGAATTCTGTAATAAAAACTGCATGAATACGGTCATCGGTGCTGTCACTCCTAGGGTCTTACCTCCATTTCTGGCGGATTTTGAGGATGTATTCTCGGAGAAAGGGTGTCAGGAACTACCTCCTCATCGCGTGTATGACTGTTCTGTAAAATTGCTTCCTGGGGCCAATTTACCTAAATCTAGGTTGTATAACCTATCTGGTCCGGAAAGGCAGGCCATGAAGGATTATATTTCAGAGAGTCTGGCTAAGGGGCATATTAGACCTTCATCTTCCCCGGTGGCCGCGGGGTTCTTCTTTGTGAAGAAGAAAGATGGAGGCCTGCGCCCTTGCCTGGATTTCCGTGAACTTAATCGGATTACGGTCCGAGATCCGTATCCACTCCCACTTATCCCCGATCTTTTTAATGAGATCGTGGGCGCCAAGTGGTTCTCTAAGTTGGATCTCAGGGGGGCGTACAATCTGATTAGGATGAAGGAGGGGGATGAGTGGAAGACGGCGTTTAACACTCCGGAGGGGCATTATGAGAACCTTGTCATGCCATTCGGTCTGACTAATGCCCCGGCGGTGTTCCAACACTTTGTTAATGACATTTTTCGCCGCCTGGTGGGTCAATTTGTGGTCATATATCTGGATGACATCTTAATTTACTCGCCTGATCTTGTGTCTCATCAGGAGCATGTTAGGCAGGTGTTACAGATCTTGCGGGATAATAAACTGTACGCCAAATGGGAGAAGTGTGTGTTCGCCGTACAGGAACTCCAGTTTTTAGGTTTCCTGGTGTCAGCGTCCGGTTTTCGTATGGACCCAGGGAAAGTGCGGGCAGTTCTGGAGTGGGATCTGCCAGAGAATCTTAAGGCACTACAACGTTTCCTGGGGTTTGCTAATTATTACCGGAAATTCATTCGCAATTTCTCATCCATGGTTAAACCTCTCACAGACATGACAAACAGGGGACGGATTTTTCTAGGTGGTCTGACAAGGCTTGTCAAGCATTCTCCTCCTTGAAAAAATGTTTTGCCTCGGCACCCATACTCATTCAACCTGATGCGTCACAGCCGTTCATTGTAGAGGTAGACGCTTCTGAGGTAGGGGTGGGAGCAGTTTTATCACAAGGTTCGTCTCCTGGTAAGTGGCGTCCGTGCGCTTTTTTTCTCCAAAAAATTGTCGTCCGCTGAGAGGAATTACGATGTCGGCAATAGGGAACTCTTGGCCATTAAGTTAGCTTTTGAAGAGTGGCGCCATTTTTTGGAGGGGGCAGTCCATCCGGTCACCGTTATCACCGATCACAAGAACCTGCTATATCTGGAGTCCGCAAAACGTCTGAATCCCAGACAAGCCAGGTGGTCATTGTTTTTTACCAGGTTTAATTTTGTCGTTACATATCGTCCTGGGTCAAAAAATGTGAAGGCGGATGCCTTATCTCGTAGTTTCCCTGGGGCCGGGAATACGGATGATCCGGTTCCTATCCTTCAAGAGGGGGTGGTGATGTCGGCAGTATGCTCTGAGCTTGAGGAGGAGGTATTGGAGGCTCAGGGGGACGCCCCTGTTGGACCTCCAGGGAGACTGTTTGTTCCAGATCAGCTACGACAAAAGGTGATCGAGGCACACCATAACTCAGCTTTGGCAGGACACCCAGGGAGTAAAGCAACTGTGGATCTCCTCTCGCGTCGGTTTTGGTGGCCTAACTTACATAAGGAGGTGGTAACTTTTGTTGCGTCCTGTGGGGTTTGTGCGCGCTCTAAGACCCCACATACCCGTCCGTCTGGGGCCCTCTTACCTTTGAAGATCCCGGAGCGTCCTTGGACTCATCTGTCTATGGACTTTATTACGGACCTCCCGCCGTCCTCGGGTAAAACGGTCATACTCGTTGTAGTAGACAGGTTCAGCAAGATGGCACATTTTATCGCTCTTCCTGCTCTTCCTAATGCTAAAACTCTTGCGCAGGTGTTCATTGGAGAGATTGTGAGGCTTCACGGGATACCCTCCGATGTGGTGTCGGATCGGGGGTCTCAGTTTGTGTCCAAATTCTGGAAGGCTTTTTGTACTCGGCGGGGGATGCATTTATCGTTCTCATCGGCTTTTCATCCTCAGATCAATGGTCAGACGGAACGTCTGAACCAGAGTTTGGAGACATATCTCCGGTGTTTTGTGTCAGAGAACCAGGAGGACTGGGCTTCTTTCTTACCTCTGGCGGAGTTTGCTCTTAATAATAGGCGGAGCGAATCCACTGGTAAGTCCCCGTTTTTTGGGGCATATGGTTTTCACCCCCAGTTTTGTACTTTCAGTAGAGGGGGCTCTTCGGGGGTTCCTGAGGAGGAACAATTTTCGTCATCACTCGCTTCAGTGTGGAGAGGGGTACTGAAAAATCTGAGTACTATGGGGAACCAATACAAACGTATGGCTGATAGGAGGAGAGTGTCTGGTCCGGACTTAAGTGTGAACGATCGGGTATGGTTGTATACTAAGAATATAAAACTCAAGGTTCCCTCCTGGAAACTGGGTCCCAGGTTCATCGGGCCGTACAGGATCAGTTCTATAATTAATCCGGTGGCATTCCGTCTTGACCTCCCCCCTACGTTTAAAATTCATAACGTGTTCCACAGATCTTTGCTTAAGAGGTATGTGGCGCCAATGATACCGTCACCTTTACCTCCTCCTCCAGTGGTGGTCAATGGAAATTTGGAGTTTCAGGTATCGAAAGTCATCGATTCACGTTTTAGTCACCGGTCCCTTCAGTACCTGGTTCATTGGAAAGGGTATAGTCCTGAGGAGAGAATGTGGGTTCCTGCATCAGATATTAACGCAGACCGGTTAATTCGGGCCTTCCACACGACTCACCCGGATAAACCTGGCCCTGAGGGTCCGGAGGCCCCTCGTAGAAGGGGGGGTACTGTCACGGGTGTGTCGCCACGAAGATCGTCGCGACTACACAGCCTGACTTCTCGCAGCTGAGTTTTTGGTGCTTTGTGTTTTGGTAGTGAGGGAGTTAATTTTCTCCCTCTGTGCTTGACGAGGCTCTGCCTCGCCCAGCTGCAGTTAATGCTGCTGGATTGGGATTCCTTCAAATACCTGCTGGTCTGATAGGGAAGTTGTCGGTGAAAGCAGAGCGGATCGTTGTTTGGTGGAGTTCGGAGTGAAGAGTATACGGTGTGGTTTCTTCCCTTCCTACCTTTATCATTTATCTCCTAACCTGTTGTTGTTCCCTCTGTAATTGTGGTGTGAGTTTTTTGTATGCAAGGTGGTTTTTGGTTTTCCCCTTGTACTGTCTCATTTGTTTAGTACTGTGTTTGGGCATTTTCTATCCTGTTCCCCATTGTTGTGATCGGGGTCCTTCTCAGGACTAGATTACAGAGGTTCAGGGATATTCAGGAGTTTAGGGTTACGCTGGCGGCCTGGACCTCTGTACCATTAACAGTACCTCCAGGTTGAGGGATTAGTCAGGGCCCCTGTTTAGGGTCAGCTCAGGCCCCTGACCTCCTGTACGTTGAGACAGCGTGACAAATGCCCCTTACAAGAGCCATGCAGTACAGCATATTACAAACATAAGTCCCATTATTGGGGAGTGGGTGTCCCATGGTATTTGCTTATGCTTTCCCAGCAAAAGCTGCCAAAAATTAGGACGGAGCAACTTGCAATGCCCCTTACAAGAGCCATGCAGTACAGCATATTACAAACATAAGTCCCATTATTGGGGAGTGGGTGTCCCATAGTATTTGCTTATGCCTAGCAAGCAAAAGCTGCCAAAAATAAGGACGGAGGAACTTGCAATGCCCCTTACAAGAGCCATGCAGTACAGCATATTACAAACATAAGTCCCATTATTGGGGAGTGGGTGTCCCATAGTATTTACTTATGCCTAGCAAGCAAAAGCTGCCAAAAATAAGGACGGAGGAACTTGCAATGCTGGCACCCTGGTGGTATAGTGGTGGTGGAGGCTGAGGAAAAGGAGAAGAAGATTAAACAGCCGAAACAATGAAGTGTATACCCATGTGTGGGTGTGAAGCGGTGCATGTGAATACACCTCCCGAAAAAACACAGTGGATTTGACTTTATGTTACTCTGCTGTCATTTGGTGGTGATGAGAAGTCTGGCCCAATCCAGCCCTTGTTCATTTTGATAAGGGTCAGCTTGTCAGCATTGTCAGTTGACAGGCGAGTGCGCTTATCAGTTATAATTCCCCCAGCGGCACTAAAAACACGCACCGATAACACGCTAGCGGCAGGGCAGGCCAGGACCTCCAAGGCGTACAGAGCGAGTTCATTCCAAGTGTCCAGCTTGGATACCCAATAATTAAAAGGCACAGAGGAATCACGGAGGACGCTGGTATGATCGGCAAGGTACTCCCTCACCATCTTTTGAAACTTTCCACTCCTTGTGAGAGTACCCCGCGCCTCAGGGCCTGTAAGCTGGGCGGGTGTCAGAAAACTGTCCCAGAACGTTGACAGTGTTCCCCTGCCTCTGCTGGATTGGAGTTGCATCTCTCTCGCCTGTACGCCTTGGTTGGGCAACGAACTGTGACCTCTGCCGCTAGCGTGTTCAGATGGGAATTTTTTTAAGAGTTCTGCAGCAAGGGCCTTCTAGTATTGCCCCATTTTTGTAGACCTCTCCACCTCAGGAATAAGAGAGTGAAAGTTCTCCTTGTAGCGGGGGTCTACAAGTGTCACCAACCAGTAATGACTGTCACCCAACATTTTGACAACGCGAGGGTCACGGTTAAGGCAGCGTAACATAAAGTCAGCCATGCGTGCCAGACTGGTAACGGGCAAGATTTCCGTGTCCTCACCAAGATGACGACTGACCATGCTCTCCTCCTCCTCCTCTTCCTCCTCCCCCCTGTCATCAGGCCACCCACGCTGAACCGACGGTATGACACTTGTACAGGTACTACCGTCTACAACGCATGATAGCAGCTCCTGTTCTTCCTCCTCCTCCTCCTCTCCCTCATTGTCCCCCAATGCACGTTGGGATGAGATGAGGCTGGGCTGTGTGTAATCGCCCGCTACGGCTTCTTGATCCATCTCATCATACTCTGGCTGCAATGCTTCCTCTTTAATTCTCTGCAGAGAGCGTTGCAAAAGACAGACAAGTGGGATGCTGACACTAATGATGGCATCATCGCCACTCACCATCTTGGTGGACTCCTCAAAGTTTGTCAGGATGGTACATATGTCAGACATCCAGGTCCACTCCTGAGGTCTTATGTGTGGAGTCTGACCTGAATATCGACGGCCTTGTTGCAGCTGGTACTCCACAACTGCTCTCTTCTGCTCACAAATCCTTTGCAACATGTGGTGGGTAGAGTTCCAACATGTGGGGACATCACACACCAGTCGGTGTGCCGGAAGCTGCAAACGCTGCTGCAACACAGCAAGGGCGGCGGAAGCTGTAGCCGATTTGCGAAAATGAGCTGACAGGCGGCGTACTTTCACGAGCAGATCTGGCAACTCGGGGTACGATTTAAGAAACCGCTGAACCACGAGGTTAAGCACATGAGCCAGGCATGGTACGTGTGTGATCTCACCTCGCCTCAGAGCCGCCACCAGGTTACGGCCATTGTCACACACGACCATGCCGGGATGTAGGTTCAGCGGTCTCAGCCACAGATCTGCCTGCTCTTTCACAGCTGTCCACAACTCACAAGCAGTGTGAGGTTTATCACCTAAGCTTATGAGTTTCAGCACAGCCTGTTGCCGCTTGGCGGAGGCAGTACTGCAATGCTTCCAGCTTGTAACTGATGTGGTGATATCTGAGATGGAGGCTGAACATGAGGAGAAGGAGGAGGAGGAGGATGCGCAGGAGCTGTACACTGTGGGGGCAACTCTGACTGACATAGGGCCCGCAATCCTCGGTGTGGGGAGGATGTGTTCCGTCCCAAGGTCCGACTGGGTCCCGGCTTCCACTATGTTTACCCAGTTTGCCGTCAGAGAGATGTACCGTCCGTGGCCACAATCACTTGTCCACGTGTCCGTTGTCAGGTGGACTCTCCCAGTAACTGCGTTGTTGAGGGCACGGCAGATGCTTTGGGACACGTGCTTGTGTAGTGCGGGGATGGCACACCGGGCAAAATAGTGTAGGCTGGGGACCGAGTACCGAGGGACGGCCACCGCCATAAGATTGCGGAAGGATTCCGTCTCCACCAGCCTAAAAGGCAGCATTTCCAATGCAAGCAGTCGTGAAATGTGCGAATTTAGGACTGTGGCCTGTGGGGCGTTAGCTGCGAATTTCCGCTTTCGTTCAAAGGTCTGGGATATGGACAATTGAACGCTGCGGTGGGACGTGGACGTGGACGTTGATGCTGTTTCTTGAGAAACTGCCATAACAAGTGAAGACTGAGAGGAGGGGGCATCTTTACATGCAGTATGGACAGGGGATTGCCTTGCACACACAACAGGGGGTTCTATTGCACGCACAACAGTGGAAGAAGCAGTGGTGACACCCGCTGACACTGGTCGTGGACCCTGGGTTTCGCCCCACAAAGTCGGGTGCTTTGCTGCCATGTGCCTGATCATGCTGGTGGTGGTCAGGCTGGTAGTTTTGTCACCCCTGCTGATGCTGGCATGGCAGGTGGAACATATGGCCTTTTTGGGGTTATCAGCAGAGTCTTTAAAAAAATTCTAGACTCTGGAAGACCTACCGCTTGTACTGGCAACGTCCCTCGTGTTGGTGTTACGGGGAACGGTTGCCTGCCTTCTGTCTGCGGCCACCACACTGCTTCTTCCTGCCTGTTGGGGTACTCTGCCTCCCTCCCCCTGTGTGCTGCTGGCCTCACTCTGCATGTCCTCCTTCCACGTTGGGTCAGTTACTAGATCATCCACCACCTCCTCCTCTTCCACTTGCGCACCACGATCCTCCTCCTCACTTCCTGGCAATTGTGTCTCGTCATCGTCCACCTCTTGTGACAGATTGCCAACGTCGACTTCCTGTGGCCGTGGCTGTTCAAATATTTGGGCATCGCAACATGGGATCTCCTCTTCCACCACTTCAAGCGTATCAGGCGAGGGGCCCAAATATGGAAATGGACCAGTGAACAGCTCTTCAGAGTGTCCAAGTGTGGGATCACTTGCTGTCTGACGACACTCGGCATGGTGGGAGGAAGGAGCATCAGGGTGAGGAGGAGTATGCGGTCGAGACTCACGGCTACTAAGAGTTGACCGTGTGGAAGACAGACCGGAGGTGGTGGTGCCCAGGTAACTGGAAGTATTGTCTGCTATCCAATTAATAACCTGTTCACACTGATCAGTTCTCAATACTGGTGTTGTTCTGTGCTTCCCTAGTAATTCAGTCAAGAAGTGGGAGCGAGAAGATGTGGCTGTTGGTTGTGGCACATTTTCACCTTGGCCACGGCCCCGTCCTCTACACGAACCATCACCAGAACGTCCACTTCCACATCCCTTGCCACGTGCCTTGCCCATTGTAAATGAAGTAAAATAGCTTACACTTGCACTATCAATGGAAAAAGGGTAATAAAGAGTAGATTAGAACCGTATAAGAGGAAAACCACAGTTATTGTTTACTGGGGTATACCACACTTTTTTAAATAGAGATATTTGCGGCTGAACAGTGAGCGACACACTCAAACTGCTTTTTTTTTAGATACCAAAGGCCCAAAACTGGATAGTACAGCGATTTGACCCGTGGAACTGCGAAACCACACTGGGATTTCGGGCCTACACAATACTATTTTCAACAGATATATTTTTGTGTCACAACAGTCAGGAGACACTACTGTTTTACTTTACGAAAAAAACTACCAAAACCTGAATAATAGAGATTTTTTTACCGTGGAACAGCAAAACCACAGTTATAATTTACTGGTGTATACCAGGCTTTTTAAAATATATATATATTTGCGGCTGAACAGTGAGCGACACACTCAAACTGTTTTTTTTTATACAAATGGCCCAAAAGTGGATAATACAGAGGTTTGTACCGTGGAACTGCAAAACCACACTTGTATTTCTCGGGCCTACACCAGACTATTTTCAACAGATATATTTGTGTCTGAAAAATCAGGTAGGCACTATTTTTTTTTTTTTTTTACAGCAAAAAATGCAAAAAGCAGGATAATAGAGATTTTTTACCGTGGAACAGCAAAAGCACACTTCTGTCTCTCTGGCCTACACCAGACTATTTTCAACAGATATATTTGTGTCTGAAAAATCAGGGAGACACTATTATTATTTTTATACAGCAAAAAATGCCAAAAACAGGATAATAGAGATGTTTTACCGTGGAACATCAAAACCACAGTAATAATTTACTGGTGTATACCAGGCTTTTTAAAATATATATATATATTTGCGGCTGAACAGTGAGCGACACACTCAAACTGTTTTTTTTAGATACAAATGGCCCAAAAGTGGATAATACAGAGGTTTGTACAGTGGAACTGCAAAACCACACTTGTATTTCTCGGGCCTACACCAGACTATTTTCAACAGATATATTTGTGTCTGAAAAATCAGGGAGACACTTATTATTTTTATACAGCAAAAAATGCCAAAAACAGGATAATAGAGATGTTTTACCGTGGAACATCAAAACCACAGTAATAATTTACTGGTGTATACCAGGCTTTTTAAAGTATATATATATTTGCGGCTGAACAGTGAGCGACACACTCAAACTGTTTTTTTTAGATACAAATGGCCCATAGAACTGCAAAACCACACTTCTATTTCTCTGGCCTACACCAGACTATTTTCAACAGATATATTTGTGTCTGAAAAATCAGAGGCACACTTTTTTTTTGGGGGGGGGGGGGGGGGCACCAAAAGGTTAATAAGATGGGTATTTGTACATTGTGAAGGAGGAAAAAAAAAAGAGGATTTAGATTAAAAAAAAGGATTTTTCCTGGCCCCCGGGACCTGGAGCTAAGTCCAGCAATTTCAGCAACAGGAGCAGCACACAGGACTGTAATGCAGCGTTTGCTGGTATAACCACTGCATCTCCTATACAGCCTGCCTGCCTGCCTGCCTGATATACCTGGGATGGATATTAGTCCTGAGAAGGACTGTTTGTTTGATCTGGCAGCCTTTACAGACCCTACACTAACTATTTTGCAGGATATATCTCTCCCTAAATCAGCAGCGCTGTCCCTACACTGTCTGATCCGGAGCGACTGTGTTCAAGATGGCGGCGCCCGGTTTTAAATACTCGAGGTGATGCTGTGCGGCCAGCCAATCACTGTAATGCCCACAAACAACATGGCTGCGGCATTACAGTGACTGGCTGGCAATCCCTGCATGTTCATTGGCTCTGTAAAGAGCGCCAAACATGCAGGGCGGAGACCCGAGCACAGAGGTCATAGAACACAAAGTTCTGACAGAGCCACATGTGCGGGTGAACTTGAAGCCCTAAATACAAACCACAAAAGAAAGGTATAAAGGGACTACAATATTATCAAGTGTAATTCATAAACATCCTATCTGATACCTGAGCCCCGACGAGAGTTGATCTCTAAAGAGGTGGCTCGTATTCTGAAGCTCAGGGTAATTGAGGAATCCAAGAGTGGGTGGTCGAGCCCAATTATCCTGGTCCCAAAGCCCGATGGGGAATGGAGGTTCTGCAACGACTATCGGAAGTTGAATGTTCGATGCATATCCGATGCTACGCGTCGATGAGCTGATCGAGCAACTTGGGCCAGCAAGATACATGACCACCTTGGATTTGATAAAGGGATATTGGCAAATCCCCATGGCACAGGGAGCCAAAGAGAAGACTGCGTTTTCTACACCGAACGAATGCCTCCAGTATGTCCGGATGCCGCTTGGAGGCTGTTGTTTGGCACATGGTCTGTTTTTGGAGGGATAAGGCCTCCTGTGTGTTGTCTCCAGACTGAGTTGTGTGCTGGACGCTTGCCAGCCGGTGTGCCCACAGGTCCACTTTACCAGAGACTTTGCTAAAAGGACTGTTTTACTTTTTCTTTTGCCTGGACTAAAGGTTGTTTGTTTGCATTTTTCTTTTCATGGTTAATGAAGCCAATAAATCGCTATGGACATTTAAAGAACCATGCCTCCTTTTTGCCTCTCATCGCACCTGAGTACAATCCCTACAATATGTTGTGGAATACCTATACTAACTATAAACAAGCAAATCTCTCCATGACTCAGCAGCACCTCTCCCTACTCTGCCTGTTTCCGGGGTAGACTGTGACAAGCATAGCGGCGCCAGGTCTTATATAGTCAGCCAATCACTGTAATGCCCACAACCAACATGGCTACAGCATTAAAGTGCACGGCAGGCATTCCCTGCATGTTCATTGGCTCTCTAAAGAGCGCCAAACATGCAGGGAGGGGACCCGAATTCCCGCCCGAGCAACCCGGAAGTACTCGCCAAGTGCTGAGTTTGTCGAGCATCGTGATGCTCGGGCGAGTACTGAGCAATGGCGAGCACGTTCGCTCATCACTAATCATGATGCCTTTGTGGTTCTGTACTAAAGAGTCATATAGACTGCCAGGAAGGCATTGTGTACAGTGCTCAACTTAGTGCCTGAGTGCTAACCTTTTATTATATTAACTGGCTCAAAGACCATCCCTGTAGAGTTCTTAATGGACCTTGATTATAAGTGGTGAATCCCAAGGTTCAGTCCTGTGCTGCTATTATTCAACATTTTTGTTAATAACATAGGAGATGGGATTTATAGCATTGTTTCTATTTTTCAGGTGATGCCAATCTATGCTTTATAGTGCCGTCTAAGTAAGATGTTTATAAGTTTACAAGTTGACTTGAACAAACTAAGTGTTTGGGCTTCAACTTGGCAAATGAAATGTTGATAAATGTACAGTTACGCACTGGGACACTAATAATCTGTGGGCATCATATGTTCTAGGGTGAGTAAAACTAGGAGAGGCACTATCAGAGAAGGATCTGGGTGTGCTTGTAAATCACTAACTACATAACAGTATGCATTGTCAATCAGTGGCTTCTGAAGGCAGCAGAATATTGTCATATATTAACAAAGACATGGTCTTGTGAGACAGGGATGTAATACTACCATTTACTCCAAAAACTACCTACAAACATTTATTTTAGGTACGGTGGATCTCCAAGATGTGCCTCCTTCTAATCCTATTCACCACCAAGTCCTGCAATAATGGGATTGTTAGGAGACATGAAAATGTGTGATTTTTTTAATAAGAGTTATGATTAATCAAAGCAAAAGAAATCAACTACAAATGGTTATTTATTCAATGTCATTTTTTTGTTGTTTGCCAGAAAATGCCAACTAACAAGACAGATATCAAAGTTAGTGAATTCACGATGACTGGATTTGAAGTATCTCGCACATTTAAAATCCTTCTATTTGTTGTCTTTCTTACAACTTACATGTTTACAATTTCTGGAAACTCTCTAATTATAACTTTGGTGTTTGCATGTAAACAACTTAATAGTCCCATGTATTTTTTCCTCAGCAATCTGTCTGTATGTGAAATTCTTTTGACAACAAATATTATACCAAACATGTTATATTTATTAATAGTAGATCAAGGTCTAATTTATGTTTCAACATGCCTCGTACAGTTTTACTTTTTTGGCACTGCAGCTACCACTGAATGCTTTCTTCTTGCTGTAATGGCGTATGACCGTTACTTGGCCATCTGCAGTCCTCTGCATTATACCTCCATCATGGACCAAAGATTTTGTGTTGGTCTTTCATCATGTGTTTGGGTGATGGGTTTAATGGCTACTATTGCTACAATTATCCTAATGAGCAGACAGCAATTTTGTGGCCCTACAGAAATTAATCACTACTTCTGTGATCGAGAGCCTATTTTAAGCCTTTCGTGTTCAGACACAACTGAAGTAAGAGTGGAAGCCCTTGTATTTTCATTTTTCATAACATTATGGCCATTTGTAGCTATTATCTGGTCTTATGTTAAGATCATTCTTACTATTCTTACAATGACTACATCAAAGGAGAGAAATAAAACATTTTCCACTTGCAGTTCCCACCTGATCGTAGTATGCATGTATTATGGAACATTAATTATAATGTACGTGGTTCCTTCCAGTGGACAGTCATTTAATGTTAACAAACTACTGTCTCTGTTATACATTGTAGTCACTCCATTGTTGAATCCCATAGTATACAGTTTAAGAAATTTAGAATTGAGAAATGCATTGAAAAAATGTGTTAGCACCATTTCAAATAATATGAACTAATCTATGATTTATTAATTATATAAAGTAATAATAATGATTAAATTACTTTGAGTAAATAATGTCAAATAAAAAAATGAACATGATTACTGAGTACATACAGTATGTATATATATATATATATATATGCATATGTATATTATATTCCATGCATTGTATTGTATGATATGACATGTGTTGGTTGAATAAGTGTCGATTATATGAATGTGTTTTTAGTTCTAATAACAGTAGATTATTATGTTAGTTCCTTTTTTCCTAACAGCAGCACAACAAAGGTGTGGGAACAGGGCCGGAGTTTGGAAAAGTGGGATCCAGGGAAAAAGCTTAAAGTGGGGCTGCAATGCTAACATATTGCACCATCGAACACAAACATTTAGGTTGTTTTTACATGAGATGAGTCCAGGCCGTTAAACTGACAATTGACAATATTCAAGTCGTTCGGCGCTTGTTTACCAGCCTCTTTACGCAGGCTGATGAAAAATGATAGGCACAGAATGATCACTAGTGGATCAATCTGTCCCCATGCACATCATATTATCAGCAGCTCATCTGTACTTTACACCGGGCGATGTGATGCTGAGAACAATGATTTGTGTTCCGGCATAAACAATTCAATCAGTCACTGAATTTTGTTCGTTGGGCAATTGCTCACATGTTTACACCTATGAACTCTTGTCTACGCTGCTGGTATTTATAAATGTGAATGTTACATACATAGTATGTGACACATGCACTCTATGTTACACTCATGTATAAACACAATGCATGTACAATACTGTATGTATATATGTGGCGCCCCTGAGGGTTCAGTCGCCACAGAGGTACTGCATCTCACCCAGAGGTGTGGTACCCCACTCTCAGGTAAGGAGGGAGTACTACCCGGGACTCACACACCCACATCCAATACACTCCACTTCAGTAGGGAAGGGCGAGATTGCTCCTAAGGGAGACCACAGTCCCTGGTCCCTAGGTGGAGGGTGGAACTAGGTAGAGGAGGTGGGTGGAGGAAGAAGTTTAGTGGAGCACAGAGGGTAGGAGTATAACAGAGAGGGTGGAAGGTTCTAGAGAGAGTTCAGTCAGAGTGAGAGTTGGGAGCAGGAGCTTAGGAGGAGCTCTGCTCAAGACGAGTGAAGAAAGGAGCAGAGACCAGTCAGAGAGGCGCAGGAGAAGGAAAGAAAGAAGAGAGGAGCAGTGAGGAGGGCTCCAGGAGGAACAGAAGGGATCCCAGGGGCACGGTGAGTGCAGAGGCCACCCGTGCACCCGAATTCACGCTGACGTGGAGGGATGAGGCCTCAGAGAGGGGACCGGCCCCTAAACTAGTGGAGAACAACCAGGCTCAGCTATACAACTGGAGGCTGCTGCACTTTCAAGGTGCTGCTGCCAACATCCACAATTACATCGCCGAAAAGGTGGCCGCATAGGGTTCAGGGGACTGCACAACGCCCAACAAGGCCTGAGGACACTGGCTTGGGACACTGATTGTGAGGCGCAGGGCAGGAGGGCGAGAGCCAGCGCAGTGAGACGACCAGGAAAGGTACATAGAACGGGGTCCCGTTTAAGTACTCCTGAGATACTTGAGAGATTGCTGAACTCCTACCCCGGGGGACACAGGATGACACGGGAGGTTAAACACTGGCCATTGTAACCTGGAGAATTGAGCAATCGTGAGTAAAACCTGAAGACTGCACCCCACTGTGTCTTTGAATAATTGCTGCGCCATCACCAGCCCTGCACTACACTGCACCAGCAACATCTACCTCATAACAGCACTATTTCTGGCCCTGAAGCTAAGCTCTGCCTGTGTGATCCCAGCTGCTGCACCTCTGTGCTGTGTGATCCCATCCATCCAGCTGCTGCAGTTCTGTGAATACAATACAAGTGTGAAAAGCTGTGCAGCAAGAGTGCGGCTGTACAGTGACCAGCAGAGCAGTCTCGGTGACCGGCTGCGGAAAGAGCGACAACATAAGCATTCGGAGCGGTGAGTCCTACCCCGGCAAGGGTGAATTAGGGGGGGAAGAAAGATGCCCACCTTAGGAGAAGCTCCAACAGCGGGTGCTGCCGCAGCCCTCATAATGCCACTGTCTATGCCATACATCCCAGGGCCTGGTTACCACAATACTCAGGAGAGAGGGGGTGGTACACACTTGATGTGCAGAAGGCGAGCGTGGAGGACATGCCCCTGACTTCTGGTGTCGCTGACCCTGGCCGTCCACAAGCAGCTTCTGCTCCGAATGCAGCTAAGTACCCTGGAGACTGAGTCACCTACACCCATCACCATGGAAAACGTGGGTGGTACGCCCTGCATGTCTATAGAGTGTTGGAGGAGGAAACCGTACCCCTGCCGTCCGAAGAAGATGAACCGGCTGGGCCATCTAGTGGTGGATCAATGTTCCCCTAGAGGGAATACCACTACTAAATTGAACTGCTCAGTTAAAAAAAAGTAAGAGACCGTATATAGTTACCCGGAAGGGTATTGAAAATAATCAGTTAAAGTGTGTGTTTAAAGTTTTATAGTTACCCGGTTAAAAAGACTTATAGGTTGTGGACGGTGAGCAGCCAACAAACTTTTATTGTATATAGTTAGCACTTCTTAAGGTGCTTCTTGTCAGTTTCATTAAGAACACCGAACAAAAACCCGTTTGGCGTGGCCGAAGACGGGGTCCATCAAGTGGATAACCTATGCCCTGCAGCCACGCCCAGGGCCTACGTTGGGGGTTTGTTGTGGTCGGGTCCTCCCACTTTGCACCTTCTCCAGTGAGATGGACACCCGGTTATGGATCTCACTGTAGCTTACTGAAAAAATGTTTTAAATGGAAAAATGTTTTATATATATGAAGAAAAATGTTATTTAAAAAGGTTTTATATAGAAACATGTAACATTCAAGAGGAAGTGCCTCCCATAAGGGGAAGAAAAAGTTATGGTTATTCTTCTATGTGATGCATCTAAAAATTTAGTATGTCTAAAACACCTGTGTTTTTACTCTATTCCAGGCCGTGGACGTGCTGTGTTTAACGAGGGGGGTATGTGTCGCCCCTGCGGGTTCAGTCGCCACAGAGGTACTGCATCTCACGCAGAGGTGTGGTACCCCACTCTCAGGTAAGGAGGGAGTACAACCCGGGACCCACACACCCACATCCAATACACTCCTCTTCAGTAGGGAAGGGCGAGATTGCTCCTAACGGAGAGCACAGTCCCTGGTCCCTAGCTGGAGGGTGGAACTAGGTAGAGGAGGAGGGTGGAGGAAGAAGTTTAGTGGAGCACAGAGGGTAGGAGTATAAAAGAAAGGATGGAAGGTTCTAGAGAGAGTTCAGTCAGAGTGAGAGTTGGGAGCAGGAGCTCAGGAGGAGTGGAGAAAGGAGCAGGGCCCAGTCAGAGAGGCCCAGGAGAAGGAAAGAAAGAAGAGAGGAGCAGTGAGGAGGGCTCCAGGAGGAACAGAGGGGATCCCAGGGGCACGGTGAGTGCAGAGGCCACCCGTGCGCCCGAATTCACGCTGACGTGGAGGGATCAGGCCGCAGAGAGGGGACCAGCCCCTAAACTAGTGGAGAAAAACCAGGCTCAGCCAGACAACCGGAGGCTGCTGCAATTTCAAGGTGCTGCAGCCAACATCCACAATTACATTGCCGAAAAGGTGGCCGCATAGGGTTCAGGGGACTACACGTTGCCCGACAAGGCCTGAGGCCACTGGCTTTGGACACTGATTGTGAGGCGCAGGGCAGGAGGGCGAGAGCCAGCGCAGTGAGATGACCGGGAAAGGTACATAGAACAGGGTCCTGTTTAAGTACTCCTGAGATACTTGAGAGATTGCTGAACCCCTACCCCAGAGGACACAGGACGACGTGGGAGGTTTCACATTGGCCATTGTAACCTGGAGAATTGAACAACCATGAGTAAAACCTGAAGACTGCACCCCCCTGTGTCCTTGAATGATTGCTCCTCCATCACCAGTCCTGCACTACACAGCACCAGCAACATCTACCTCATAAAATCTCTATATCCTGCCCTGGAGATAAGCTCTGCCTGTGGAGAGCTGAACCAACTCTGCTGCGTCACCATCAGCTCCACTGGATCTGCACCGCAGCGGCGGCCCATATAGTTGCATACCACAGGTGGCGTCACGAACATTATCTCTAAAAACTTTATTCCCCTTTTACTTTACTTCACCCTTTAATTGACCGCCCTCGGTCACAGACCGGGTCGCTGCCCCCGTGACATCCCCCAGCATTGACCGGCCCGGCTACCGAGTACCCCACGGCCCAGGGGGTGCGTCATATACAAATAGCATACACACATGTATACACAGAGCACATACATACAGACATACATACAGATACATGCATACAATTGCCCAGTTTGCCCCCCCACCATAAAGCTGGCCCTGAGAGATGGTGATGGGGAAATTCTTCCCTTCTGTACTAATAGAATAGGCTGGCATCTTTATTGAAACAAATTAAACACTAATGAACTAGCCTAGTCTAACTCTATAATTGACATTTAGCCACTTCCACTTCGTGTTTACTGTAAAATAGAAACTTGTGCTGCTGTTAAGACTAGGGGCAAACTGATTAACTTTATAATCCACGCTTTCCTTATGTCCTACCAGTAGCACAACAATTAGCAAGAAGAAACCCCATAGGGAGGGCATCTTTGACTTGTGTTATTAGAAATTGACCGCATGAGAGTATTCTCCTCCAAGAACGAAAGAATTCAACCTATACTATCTAATAAATATATAGCATGAAATAAAGTTACACAGCAAATCTGATACAGCCTGATCAGACTTAGTTAAACTAAAGTGCGCTAGAGTGGGCACTTGAAGAAGTAGGTGGAACAGAGAACTGATCAATAAAAGTTTAACAGCCTAATTAATGCACTAAGTTAAAATTAGTGAATGCACTGTATTCCAGAAAACAGAATTATTAAATTCTTAACCTTCCTAAACTAATTTACTCCAAGTTAAAAAAAACTATTAGCTCTTGAAAAAATAACTTAGATTTAGATTATGTACAATATATATATATATATATATATATATATATATATATATATATATATATATATATACAGTACAGACCAAAAGTTTGGACACACCTTCTCATTTAAAGATTTTTCTGTATTTTCATGACTATGAAAATTGTACATTCACACTGAAGGCATCAAAACTATGAATTAACACATGTGGAATAATATACTTTACAAAAAAGTGTCAAACAACTGAAAATATGTCTTACATTCTAGGTTCTTCAAAGTAGCCACCTTTAGCTTTGATGACTGCTTTGCACACTCTTGGCATTCTCTTGATGAGCTTCAAGAGGTAGTCACCGGAAATGGTTTTCACGTCACAGGTGTGCCCTGTCAGGTTTAATAAGTGGGATTTCTTGCCTTATAAATGGGGTTGGGACCATCAGTTGTGTTGTGCAGAAGTCAGGTGGATACACAGCTGATAGTCCTACTGAATAGACTGTTAGAGTTTGTATTATGGCAAGAAAAAAGCAGCTAAGTAAAGAAAAGCAAGTGGCCATCATTACTTTA
Source organism: Phyllobates terribilis (assembly GCF_046119375.1). Lineage (NCBI taxonomy): Eukaryota > Metazoa > Chordata > Amphibia > Anura > Dendrobatidae > Phyllobates > Phyllobates terribilis. The sequence goes on from NW_027362761.1 coordinate 257,865,496, forward strand.
AGAAATGAAGGTCAGTCAAACTTTGTCTCCAAGTGCAGTTGCAAAAACCATCAAGCGCTACAAGGAAACTGGCTCACATGGGGACCGCCCCAGGAAAGGAAGACCAAGAGTCACCTCTGCTTCTGAGGATAAGTTTATCCGAGTCACCAGCCTCAGAAATCGCAGGTTAACAGCAGCTCAGATTAGAGACCAGGTCAATGCCACACAAAGTTCTAGCAGCAGACACATCTCTACAACAACTGTTAAGAGGAGACTTTGTGCAGCAGGCCTTCATGGTAAAATAGCTAATAGGAAACCACTGCTAAGGACAGCCAACAAGCAGAAGAGACTTGTTTGGGCTATAGAACACAAGGAATGGACAGTAGACCAGTGGAAATATGTGCTTTGGTCTGATGAGTCCAAATTTGAGATCTTTGGTTCCAACCACGGTGTCTTTGTGAGATGCAGAAAAGGTGAACGGATGGACTCTACATGCCTGGTTCCCAATCGTGAAGCATGGAGGAGGAGGTGTGATGGTGTGAGGGTGCTTTGCCGGTGACACTGTTGGGGATTTATTCAAAATTGAAGGCATACTGAACCAGCATAGCTACCACAGCATCTTGCAGCGGCATGCTATTCCATCCGGTTTGCGTTTAGTTGGACCATCATTTATTTTTCAACAGGACAACAGGACAATGACCCCAAACACACCTCCAGGCTGTGTAAGGGCTATTTGACCAAGTAGGAGAGTGATGGGGTGCTATGCCAGATGACCTGGCCTCCACAGTCACCAGACCTGAACCCAATCAAGATGGTTTGGGGTGAGCTGGACCGCAGAGTGAAGGCAAAAGGGCCAACAAGTGCTAAGCATCTCTGGGAACTCCTTCAAGATTGTTGGAAGACCATTTCCGGTGACTACCTCTTGAAGCTCATCAAGAGAATGCCAAGAGTGTGCAAAACAGTCATCAAAGCAAAAGGTGGCTACTTTGAAGAACCTAGAATATAAGACATATTTTCAGCTGTTTCACACTTTTTTGTTAAGTATATATTTCCACATGTGTTAATTCATAGTTTTGATGCCTTCAGTGTGAATGTACAATTTTCATAGTCATGAAAATACAGAAAAATCTTTAAATGAGAAGGTGTGTCCAAACTTTTGGTCTGTACTGTATATATACAGTGGGTACGGAAAGTATTCAGACCCCTTTAAATTTTTCACTGTCTGTTTCATTGCAGCCATTCTAAAAAGTTCCTTTTTTTCTCATTAAAGTACACTCTGCGCCTCATCTTGACTGAACAAAAAACAAATGTAGAAATTTTTGCAAATTTATTAAAAAAGAAAAACTGAAATATCACATTGTCATAAGTATTCAGACCCTTTGCTCAGTATTGAGTAGAAGCACCCTGTTGAGCTAGTACAGCCATGATTCTTCTTGGGAATGATGCAACAAGTTTTTCACATCTGGATTTGGGGATCCTCTGCCATTCTTCCTTGCAGATCCTCTCCAGTTCCGTCAGGTTGGATGGTGAACGTTGGTGAACAGTCATTTTCAGGTCTCTCCAGAGATGCTCAATTGGGTTTAGGTCAGGGCTCTGGCCGGGCCAGTCAAAAATGGTCAGAGATGTTCTGAAGCCACTCCTTTGTGATTTTAGCTGTGTGCTTAGGGTCTTTGTCTTGTTGGAAGGTGAACCTTTGGCCAAGTCTGAGGTTCAGTGCACTCCAGAGGTTTTCATCCAGGATATCTCTGTACTTGACCGCATTTATGTTTCCTTCAATTGCAACCAGTCGTCCTGTCCCTGCAGTTGAAAAACACCCCCATAGCATGATGCTGCCACCACCATGTTTCACTGTTGTGATTGTATTGGGCAGGTGATGAGAAGTGCCTGGTTTTCTCCACACATACCGCTTAGAATTATCACCATAAAGTTCTATCTTTCTCTCATCAGACCAGAGAATCTTATTTCTCATAGTCTGGGAGTCCTTCATGTGTTTTTGAGCAAACTCTGTGCGGGCTTTCATATGTCTTGCACTGAGGAGAGGCTTCCATCGGGCCACTCTGCCACTCTGGAGCTCAGCTATGGTGATCTTGGGTTCTTCTTTACCTCTCTCACCAAGCCTCTTCTCCTACGATTGCTCAGTTTGGCTGGACGGCCAGGTCAAGGAAGACTTCTGGTGGTCCCAAACTTCTTCCATTTAAGGATTATGGAGGCCACTGTGCTCTTAGGAACCTTGAGTAATGCAGAAATTATTTTATAACCTTGGCCAGATCTGTGCCTTGCCACAATTCTGTCTCTGAGCTCCTTGGGCAGTTCCTTTGAGCTCATGCTTTTCATTTGGTCTGACATGCACTGTGAGCTGTGAGGTCTTATATAGACAGGTGTGTGCCTTTGCAAATCAAGTCCTATCAGTTTAATTAAACACAGCTGGTCTCCAATGAAGGAGTAGAACCATCTCAAAGAGGATCACAAGGAAATTAACAGCATGTGACTTAAATATGAGTGTCTGAGCAAAAGGTCTGAATACTTATGACCGTGTGATACTTTAGTTTTTCTTTTTTAATAAATTTGCAAAAATTTCTATATTTCTGTTTTTTCAGTCAAGATGGGGTGCAGAGTGTATGATGAGGAAAAAAATGAACTTTTTAGAATTTACCAAATGGCTGCAATGAAACAAAGAGTGAAAAATGTAAAGGGGTCTGAATACTTTCCGTAGCCACTGTATATCTATAATATAATCGTAGATGCGTCCATCGGTCTGAAGCCTTTATAGACTATGCAAGCAAGACACGCCTGCGCAGTCTGGCTCCAGACAGAAGAACGCATCGAGCCGTTACAGGTAAGAGGAGTGTGTATGGCTCCGGAGATCGCGGTATGCATAGGCACTGAACTCATACCGTGATCTCCGGCGCCATACTTACATACTTACCTTACCAGGAGGAGTGTTGCCGCGGTGCCTCTGTTGGGTCCGGAGGCCGGGGGAGGAGTGCAGCGTCGGAATCAGCGCATGCGCACAGCGCTCTCTGGCACCATTTTACTGAAGACACATTTGCAGTGTGTCTTCAGCAAAATGGCGCCGGACAGAGCGGTAAGGGCATGCTCGTACTCCGGCACCACACTCCGCCCCCGGCCTCCGGTAGAACTGGATTCAGTGCTGGAGCACAGGGAAGAAAGGTGATTATAAGTGTTTATTTTTTTGTGTATCTGCAATGTGATAGGGATGAGGGGTACCATGCATACCAGGATAGGGATGAGTGGCCACCATGCATACCAGCATACGGATGAGGGGGTACCATGTATAACAGGATAGGGATGAGGGGGTGTCATGCATACCAGGATGAGGGATGGGGTACCATGCATACCAGGATAGGGATGAGGGGCCACCATGCATACCAGATTACAGATGAGGGGGTACCATGCATACCAGGATGAGGGATGGGGTACCATTAGTGTTGAGCAAGCATGCTCGACACTGCTCGGTACTCGCCCGAGCATCTCACTACTCGGGATGTTCGGCGAGCACCGAGCATTTTCGGGTTACTCGGGCGGGAGCTCAGTTCTCCGCCCTGCATGTTTGGCGCTCTTTGCAGAGCCAATGAACATGCAGGGATTGCCAGCCAGTCAATGTAATGCCGCAGCCATGTTAGTTGTGGGGATTACAGTGATTGGCTGGCCGCACAGCGTCACCTCGAGTATTTGAAAACGGGCGCCGCCATCTTGGACACACTCGCTTTGGATCAGACAGTGTAGGGAGAGTGCTGCTGAGCTAGGGAGAGATTTATACTGCGAAATAGGTAGTGTAGGGTTTCTAAAGCATGCAAAATCAAACAAACAGTACTTCTGAGGACTAATATCCATCCCAGATATCAGGCAGGCAGGCTGTATAGGAGAGGCAGTGGTTATACCAACAAACACTGCATTATAGTCCTGTGTGCTGCTTCTGCTCAAATTGCAAGTCTGTATCTTCTGATGCGGCAAGGATCACTTCTGATGGACACACTTTCAGGCAGTGACCTGGGTGTCAGAGATGCTTCCAGGGGTCTTCCCCATGCTGTTCCCATTTCTTTTCAGCACTGTATGCAAGTGTCACACAGCACATGGCCAGATAAGGTTGTAAAATGTTAAAATGACATTTCCCGGTGAATGCATTTGTCACGGTTGAAAGCAATACAAAAGTGCAAAAACCCATAAAAAATGCTACTTGTGAACATAGCCAAGGTGTGGAGGAGTATTTTTGTTTTTGGTTATTTATTTTACCTTATACACAAGTCTTTACCCTGGAAAGGATGTTCCTTAACATATTTCACAGGAAAACAGTTTCAGTTTCGTTTTTTGAACGTTTTATTGTGAGCCCGTAAAAGTGGCTTAATACCTCTGACCACATTGTTGACAGCAGTGACCTGGGGGTCAGAAATGCTTCCTGGGGCGATCCCCATGCTGTCCCCATGTCATTTTAGCACTGTCACTATCGTTTTGGGCACTTTTTAGGCTTTCTACAGACTGCCGGGGGTGCCGCCGCAAAAATGCTCGGATCTCCCATAGACTAACATTGGGCTCGTTGCTTGGGTCGAGCACCCGAGTATCAAGGTGAGTTCGGCCCGAGCTTCGAGCACTCGAGTATTTTAATGCTCGCTCAACACTAGGTACCATGCATACCAGGATAGGGATGAGAGGGCCATGCATACCAGGATAGGAAAGAAGGGTACCATCCATACCAGGATAGGGATGAGAGGTGCCATGCATACCAGGATGTGGGATGGGGTACCATGCATACCAGGATAGGGATGAGGGGTGCCATGCATACCAGGATAGGGATGAGGGGTGCCATGCATACCAGGATAGGGACGAGGGGGTACCATGCATGCCAGAATACGGATTAGGGTGTACCATGCATACCAGGACAGTGATGAGGGGTGCAATGCATACCAGGATTGAGATGAGGAGGTACCATGTATACCAGGATATGAATGAGGGGGTACCACGCATACCAGGATAAGGATGAGGGGTGCGATGCATACCAGAATTGGGATGAGGGGTGCCATGCATATCAGGATATGTATAAGGGGTACCATACATATCAGGATGAGGGATGGAGTACCATACATACCAGGATAGGGATGAGGGGTACCATACAAAGCAGTATTGGGGGATGAGGGGTGCCATGCATGCCAGGATGGGAATGAGGGGTATTATGCATACCAGGATTGATATGAGGGGTGCCATACATACCAGGATAGGGAATAATGGGTGCCATATATGCCAGGATTGGGGATGAGGGGTGCCATGCATACCAGGATTGGAGATGAGGGGGTGCCATACATACCAGGATTGGGGATGGGGGGGTACCATGCATATCAGGATAGGGATGAAGGGGTACCATGCATACCATGATAGGGATGAGGGGCCATGCATACCAGGATACGGATGAGGGGGTACCATGCATACCAGGATAGGGATGAGGGGGTGCCATGCATACCAGGATGAGGGATGGGGTACCATGCATACCAGGATAGGGATGAGGCGGTGCCATGTATACCAGGATAGGGATGAGGGGTGCAATGCATACCAGGATTGGGATGAGGGGGTACCATGTATACCAGGATATGGATGAGGGGGTACCACACATACCAGGATAAGGGTGAGGGGTGCCATGCTTACTAGGAATGGGATGAGGGGTGCCATGCATACCAGGATGAGGGGTACCATACATACCAAGATAGGGATGAGGGATGAGGTACCATGCATACCAGAATTGGGGGATGAGGGGTACCATGCATACCAGGATTGATATGAGGGGAGCCATACATGCCAGGATTGGGGATGAGGGGTGCCATGCATACCAGGATTGGGGATGAGGGGGTTCCATACATACCGGGATTGGGGATGAGGGGGTACCATGCATACAAGGATAGGGATAAGGGGGTGCCATGCATACCAGGATAGGGATGAGGGGTGCCATGCATACCAGGATAGGGACGAGGGGGTACCATGCATGCCAGAATACGGATTAGGGTGTATCATGCATACCAGGACAGTGATGAGGAGTGCAATGCATACCAGGATTGAGATGAGGAGGTACTATGTATACCAGGATATGGATGAGGGGGTACCACGCATACCAGGATAAGGATGAGGGGTGCCATGCATACCAGAATTGGGATGAGGGGTGCCATGCATATCAGGATATGTATAAGGGGTACCATACATTTCAGGATGAGGGATGGAGTACCATACATACCAGGATAGGGATGAGGGGTACCATACAAAGCAGTATTGGGGGATGAGGGGTGCCATGCATGCCAGGATGGGAATGAGGGGTATTATGCATACCAGGATTGATATGATGGGTGCCATACATACCAGGATAGGGAATAATGGGTGCCATATATGCCAGGATTGGGGATGAGGTGTGCCATGCATACCAGGATTGGAGATGAGGGGGTGCCATACATACCAGGATTGGGGATGAGGGGGTACCATGCATATCAGGATAGGGATGAAGGGGTACCATGCATACCATGATAGGGATGAGGGGCCATGCATACCAGGATACGGATGAGGGGGTACCATGCATACCAGGATAGGGATGAGGGGGTGCCATGCATACCAGGATGAGGGATGGGGTACCATGCATACCAGGATAGGGATGAGGCAGTGCCATGTATACCAGGATAGGGATGAGGGGTGAAATGCATACCAGGATTGGGATGAGGGGGTACCATGTATTCCAGGATATGGATGAGGGGGTACCACACATACCAGGATAAGGGTGAGGGGTGCCATGCTTACTAGGAATGGGATGAGGGGTGCCATGCATACCAGGATGAGGGGTACCATACATACCAAGATAGGGATGAGGGATGAGGTACCATGCATACCAGGATTGGGGGGTGAGGGGTACCATGCATACCAGGATTGATATGAGGGGAGCCATACATGCCAGGATTGGGGATGAGGGGTGCCATGCATACCAGTATTGGGGATGAGGGGGTTCCATACATACCAGGATTGGGGATGAGGGGGTACCATGCATACAAGGATAGGGATAAGGGGGTACCATGCACACCAGGATTGGGGATGAGGGGGTACCATGCATATCAGGATAGGGATGAAGGGGTATCATGCATACCAGGATAGGGATGAGGGTACAATGCATGCCAGGATGAGGGGTAACATGCATACCAGGATGAGGCATGAGGGAGCAATGCATGCCAGAATGAGGGATGGGGTGCCATGCATACCAGGATTGGGGGATGAGGAGTGCCATGCATATCAAGATGGGGGTGAGGGGTACCATGCATACCAGGATTGGGATGAGTGGTGCCATGCATACCAGGATAGGGATGAGGTGTGCCATATATACCAGGATTGGGGATGAGGGGTGCCATGCATACCAGGATTGGGGATGAGGGGTGCCATGCATACCAGGATAGGGATGAGGGGTACCATGCATACCAGGATAGGGATGAGGGGTACCATGCATACCAGGATAGGGATGAGGGGGTACCATGCATACCAGGATAGGGATGAAGGGGTACCATGTGTACCATGATAGGGATGAGGGGCTATGCATACCAGGATACGGATGAGGGGCCATTCATACCAGGATACAGATGAGGGGGTACCATGCATACCAGGACAGGGATGAGGGGGTACTATGCATACCAGGATAGGGATGAGGGGCTACCATACATACCAAGATAGGGATGAGGGATGGGGTACCATGCATACCTGGATGAGGCATGAGGGAGCAATGCATACCAGGATTGGAGGATGAGGAGTGCCAGACATACCAGGATGGGGGTGAGGTGCCCATGCATACCAGGATATGGCTGAGGGGGGCATACATACCTGGATTGGGGATGAGGGAGCCATGCATACCAGGATGAGGGATGGAGTGCCATGCATACCAGAATTGGGATGAGGGCTGCCATGCATACCAGGATTGGGGATGACGGGGCCATGCATAACAGGATGAGGGATGGGGTGCCAAGCATTCCAGAATTGGGATAAGGGGTGCCATGCATACAAGGATTGGGGATGAGGGATGCCATGCATACCAGGATTGGGGATGAGAGGGTACCATGCATACCATGATAGGGAAGAGGGGGTACCATGCATACCAGGATAGGGATAAGGGGTACCATGCATACCAGGATAGGGATGAGGGGCCATGCATACCAGGATATGGATGAGGGGCCATGCATACCAGGATACGGATGAGGGGTTACCATGCATACCAGGATAGGGATGAGGAGGTACCATGCATACCAGGATAGGGATGAGGGGCTACCATTAGTGTTGAGCGATACCTTCCGATATCGGGAAATATCGGATCGGATTGGATCGGACCGATACCCAAAAAGTATCGGATATCGCCGATTCCGATACCGTAAACCAATGTAAGTCAATGGGACTGAAATATCGGAATAAAAATAAACCCTTTCTTTCCTTGTAGGTTAATTCTACATGAAGGAAAACAACTAAGAATAATGTAGAATGTATTGGGGGAGGTGGAGGAGACAATAAAGGCATAGAGGTTCAGCCCAATCAAATGGAATAGCAGGAATTAATATTTTTTTTAAGACGTTCGGAGTTACGGAAATATTGACTATGTTAAGCTTTTTTATATTTTGTCAGATATTTATGTTTCACTACTTCCATGCTCTTCACCTTCTTTTTTACTTCTCCCACGCTTTCTCCTTCATCATCCTCAGCATCAGCATCTTTATCATCAAATTCTTCTTCACCTTCTTCATCTTCTTCTTCTTCACCTTCTTCGTATTATTCTTTTTTTTTACATTCTTCATATTCTTCTTATTCAACTATTGTTCTTCTTCATATTCTACTTCTTCATCTTCTTCATATTCTTCTTCTTCATCATATTCTTATTTGTGACAGGCATTCCTGTAGTTGTTATCTATAAAAGTTTGAACATTACACCTTTCGGACTGCCCGTCACAAAAGATTTACAACAGGATTTGTCCGCGTTCAGTTTGGCCTGCAGCAGCAGGCCTTTTCCAGGAGCACCACGAGGAGGAAAGGACTCACCCCCATACACTGCTTAGTCATCTTCTGCTTATAATTTAGATAATATCTTTTGCTCTGATTTTTAGTCTTATGCTTAATGTTCTCCCGCTTTTTGTTCTGCAGCTTCTTGTACTTCTGCTTCTTGGTTTTCTGTCTCTTGTTCTTCTGTATCTTGGTCGTTGTCTTCTTGTTCTTTGTCCTCTTAGTCAACTTCTTCAGGGTCATCTTCTTGGTCTTCTTCGGGGTGGTCTTCAGGGTCATCGTCTTCAGGGTCGTCATCTTCGGGGTCCTCGTCTTCTTCGGGGTGGTCTTCAGGGTCCTCGTCTTCAGGGTCGTCGTCTTCGGGGTCCTCGTCTTCTTCGGGGTGGTCTTCAGGGTCCTCTTCTTCAGGGCCGTCGTCTTCTGGGTCCTCGTCTTCTTCAGGGTGGTCTTCAGGGTCCTCGTGTTCAGGGTCATCGTCTTCGGGGTCCTCGTCTTCTTTGGGGTGGTCTTCAGGGTCGTCGTCTTCAGGGTTGTCATCTTCAGGGTCCTCGTCTTCTTCGGGGTGGTCTTCAGGGTCCTCGTCTTCAGGGTCGTCGTCTTCTTCAGGTTGGTCTTCAGGGTCGTCGTCTTCAGGGTCCTCGTCAGGGAGATCCAGAGTGATTACCAAGAACCATTTCAAAAAGATTGAACTTGGAAATGTAGCAGAAGGTACAAGAAGGCTGAGGAACTGCCGAGAACCAGCTGATGGTACTGGAAGGTACAAGAGCTAATGGAACTACCGAGGACCAGCTGACGGTTCTGGAACTCAGTTACTAAGCAGGAGGTACCTGTGCCAGAAAGCAGTACCAAGGACCAGCAGACGTTGGTGGAACTTGGATACCGAGAAGGAGGCACCTAAGCCAAAGGCACTGCTGAGAACCAGCTGACGGAACCCGGATGGGTAGCAGAAGGTAGCCATGTAAAAAAAAGTTGCAAGGCCGAGAGCCGGCCGCAGTTAACGAAACCCACAGTCCTACAAGGGGTGCTTGTCCTATTGGCACTATGGAACCAGCCTTCATTGCCAGATCCCGCATCCCACATAGGAGTCACCTAAACTGCAGGCACCATAGAGTCGGCTAACCCGACCGCAACACGACAGGACAACGCATTGGAGGCAAAGTGACGTTGACACTACCCGGAAACAGCTGGCGTGCTGGAACCAGGCTGGGCAGGAGGGAGTACCCGTGCCCAAGACACTGCCGAGAACCAGCTGACGGTACTGGAACCCGGATGGGCAGCAGAAGGTACAAGAGCCAATGGAACTACCGAAGACCAGCTGACGGTACTGGAACTCGGTTACTAAGCAGGAGGTACCTGTGCCAGAAAGCACTACCAAGGACCTGCAGACGTTGGAGGAACTTGGATACCGCGAAGGAGGCACCTAAGCCAAAGGCACTGCCGAGAACCAGCTGACGGTACAGGATCCCGGATGGCTAGCAGAAGGTACCCATGTAAAAAAAAGTTGCAAGGCCGCGAGCCGGCCGCAGTTACCGAAACCCACAGTCCTACAGGGGGTGCTTGTCCTATTGGCACTATGGAACCAGCCTTCATTGCCAGATACCGCAGCCCACATAGGAGTCACCTAAACTGTAGGCACCATAGAGTCGGCTAACCCGACCGCAACACGTCAGGACTAGTGTTGAGCCACCCCCGTAGTGTTCGAGTTCGGTTCGGTTCGTCGAACACCTTCGAACACCGTTAAAACCAATGGCAGGCAAACAAAAACACATAGAAACACATAGAAAACACCTTCAAAGGTGTCCAAAAGCTGACAAACTGCTCAGAAGACATAACTAACACATGGAAAAGTGACAAGTACATATAGTCATGCGAAAATAAAAGAGGTGGAGGAGTAAAAGGAGGGGGAGACACAGATATAGGCATGTCATGCCCTTCTAAAATCCAAAAAGTGGGAAGCCGACACGGCCACTCCGCTCCTGCCCGTGCCACCTCCGTGTCGCCGGGTTTGTGCCAGAGCCGCGGTGAACCCTGATGGCCAGCCCCCCTCTCCCAATACTGGTGCCTGTCCGCTGGTGGGTCGAGCGAGCCCCCCTGTGGTGGAGGCAGCTCTAAGCTTTTTAATTTAAATTGTCTCTCTAATTTGAATGAATACACTTTAAATCCATTTACAAGGATCTATTGGAGGGCAAGTCTCATGCCAGCAGCCGCGTAATTCCAGCTCCAGTAGCGTCCACTAAAGCTGCTGCAGTTAAAAAGCTTTTATAAGGATCGAGCTCGGCTGTCCACCGCAAGGCATCCTACTGCCAGTCCCAGCCCCTATGCCTTGGGGTGCCTCCTGATGCTCTTCACTAAGTATCCCATGGTCCCGAAGCATTTCCTTTGAAAAAATTAAGTGTCTAAACTACAGGTGGTGTAGCTTGCTTAACAGCCGGGATAATCCGCTGACTAGCAGACACTGCTACTAGGCACAAAGTATTTCCTGGGCTAGATGCAGTTAAAAATTTGTAATTAGATACTCTCGTTGGATGCTGAGAAAGCATTCCATAGAGTCTCCTGGCACGCCATATATGATTCTCTTAAAAAGCTTGGGGTAGAGGTCTAGGGGACCCTTTTATAGCCAAAATCACGGCCCTGTATCACAATACGTCACCTAGGCTGAAGATAAATGGAACTGTAGCACCCTGAGGGCTCGGTTGATACAGACGTATTGCACCTCACCCAGAGGTGTGATATCTCACTCTCAGGTAAGGATGGAGTGTGGATCAGGACCCGACACCTGCATGCATTACACCACATTGCCGTGGGGCAGGGCGACCAATATGCCCCTGAGATGGGCACGACAGTCCCTGTCCCTGGCTGGAGTGGGGGGAGGGAACACTGAGGAAGGGGAACCCGGTAGTGCAGGAGCAGGGAGGAAGCAGTTCCTGGGTGCATTGAGAAGGGAGTATAAAAGGTGGGCACCATCTTAGTTCAGTGCAGAGAAGTCTGAGCAGAAGTGGCAGGGAGCAGGGGCTCTGCATGAGCTCTGCTCCGGAGGCGGGCCTAGTAACAGAGGCCCAGGCCTGGAAGAGGGAGAAGGAAGGAAGAGGAGCGGAGAAGGCTCCAGGAACGAGGAATGAAGGGATCCCAGGGGTGCGGACGGGCGAGTCGCCACCGCACGCCCGAATCCACCTGCGTGGAGGGGTCAGGCCAAAGGGGGAGACCGGTCCCCGAACTAGTGGAGGCAGGAAACGTCCCTCAGCTAGAAACCGGAGGCTCTGACATTTTATGTGGCGCAGCCCCTCGCTACACCCGCTAGGAAGGCACCACATAGGGTCAGGGAAACTGGCGCCAAGTTTACCAAGAGGAGGCCCGAGGCAGCCGGACAGAAGTGTTGGTAAGAAAGGCCAGACAAAGGACACACAAAGGGGGTCCTGTGAAGTGCTCCAAAGTTATCTGGGAGTTGTCTGAGCCCCTCACCTGGTGAGCACAGTACGACGTGGGCAGCCGTTACCTGCAGCCGTGGTCTGGATAATAAGAACTGTGAGTAAAGGCCCTGAACTGCATCACTGACTCCGTGTCGTTACTGCTGCTGCCCTGCACCATCACCCCCATCCTCCGCATACACTGCCCTGAGGCTATACTCCTCCCGTGGGGAGTTATGCTACGCTCTGCTGCACCCACAACACCAGCCTCAGCGGTCTGCCCTGTAGCGGCGGTTCACTCTGACCGCAATCCACGGGTGGCGTAGTCGTACATTTAAACATCAAAACCACATAAATAGTTCCGCCACTGGTTTGACCGCCCTGAGCCACGGAACCGGGTCGCCGCCACGAAGACTACAACCACCAGCATCCACCAAAAAGGGTCCGGCTCCGGGTGTCCCAAGGCCCAGGGGGTGCGTCAGAACATTTTCATCACCTTTCACAATCACCAATGGGACAAGGCAGGGATGTCCTCTGTCCCCTCTCTTATACATCCTAGTGACGGAGCACCTGCTCTCATCAATTCGCCATAACCCCAATATTAGGTGGATTGAGGTGGGAGGCACCGAGTACAAGTGCTCTCTATTTGCTGATGATGTCCTAGTATATATCACTCAATCACATATATCCATCCATGCTGTTATGGCTGAAATAGATCACTTTGTTACATGGTCAAATTTTAAAATCAATGCAGCGAAGTCTGAGGCCCTCGATGTCTCCCTCCCCAAATCCATATAGGATTCCATCCAGTCCAACTTTCCCTTTGCCTGTCCCTCACAGGGTATCAAATACTTAATTTTGGGCCCTTTATTGAACAACTCCATACAGACCACGGTTGGCAAGTTAGAACTGTAAGATTCACTACGTGAACCGCTGGTGTTTTGTGGAAAAGCACATGTACACTGCGTTCCAAATTATTATGCAAAAAGTGTTTAGGAGTGATAAGGGAAGAATTTGTTTGTCAGTTAAACTCATTGATGGTGATGTGTGTCAGGGCTCTTTATATCACTGTAAGCAATTGCAGACACCTGTGCTAATTAGTTTGGCAGGTGTGTCCAATGAAAGGCAAGACTACTTAAGAAGGCTCTCTCACATTATTAAGCAGCCTACATTTTCTGCCAAAATGGGAAAGAAAAAGGATGTGTCGGCTGCTGAGAAGCAACAAATTGTGGAGTGTTTAGGTCAAGTCATGACTACAATCAACATTGTGCGATGATCAGGATGAAGTGTCTTGGCAATCAAGAAGTATGTAGCTGATTCACAGTACACACGTGTGCGTGCTGATAAGGGCAAATTGAGGACTCTTTCCTACAGGCAATTACGTCAGGTTAAAAGAGCAGCGGCAAAAAAGCCTTGTCATTGCAGCAGACAAGTTTTTGAAGCTGCTGGTGCCTCAAACGTCCCCCAAACAACAAGATGCAAAGTCCTTCAGAGGTTTGCAGCTGTGCGTAAGCCATCCTGTCGACCTCCTCTATCCACTGCACACAAGCAGAAACGGCTCCAGTGGGCCAAACATTACATGAAGACTGATTTCAAAACAGTTTTGTTCACGGATGAGTGCCGTGCAGCGCTCGATGGTCCAGATGGATGGAGTGGAGGATGGCTGGTTGATGGACACCCCACGCAAACACGGCTACAGCGCCAACAAGGAGGAGGTGGAGTAATGTTTTGGGCTGGAATCATGGGGAGAGAGATTGTCGGCCCCTTTAGGATCCCTGAAGGCGCTAAAGATGAACTCCATAATGTATGTGGATTTTCTCAAACAGCACTTCCTGCCATGGTTCAAGAAGAAGAACCGTGTATTTCACAGCAAGATCATTTTTCTGCATGATAATGCACCATCTCATGCTGCACATAAAACATCTGCATCTCTGGCTGATATGGGCATAAAAGGGGACAAACTTATGGAGAGAGTTCAGAAGCTCCTTTCGAACAAGGGGTCCTATGTGAAAATGTAACATCACCTAGAATAAAGTTTTGAGTTGAAAACTGTTTGATTTCAGTTTCTAACAACCTGCTAATGCTTATAATTTCAAAAATGACCATTTTTTTGGTCTTTATTAAAATGAAAAGGTTGATCGAAAAGTTTGGGGGATCTAAGAGTGTGGCAACCCAGTAGTCATGATTACTTCGAATTCTGACAATATGAGGGTCATGCTGCAGGTAGTGCAGCAAGAAGGCACTTATGTGTCTTGCGCATCTCGGAGCCCCAAAATTATTTTCCGGGCTAGATGCAGCTAAAAATTATTTTTAATTTTAAATCTGGTGAAGCTTTAGTATAGATGGCCTAATAGGATCAGTGCTGCACACTGCTACAAAGCCCAAATTATTTTCCAGTCAAGATACAGATAAACATGATTAGTAATTTGAAAGCTTAAAATGGTTGGTAGGGTGATTTTAACCAATCATCAAGCTTTTACTCTCCCCAGGATGACACAGGGGTAGAAAAGTCGTTTCGGATCCATGATTTGTTCATCTTTATGAACGTGAGTCTGTCTACATTATCAGTGGAGAGCCGCGTGCGCTTATCTGTCAGCACACCACCAGCAGCGCTGAACACACGTTCAGACAGAACGCTGGCTGCGGGGCATGACAAGATCTCCAAGGCGCAAGTGGCTAGCTCCGGCCATTTATCCAGATTGGAAGCCCAAAAAGAGCAAGGGTCCAGTGACACAGTCGTGGCTTCAATGTTTACTTGGAGATACTCCTGTACCATCGTCTCTAGGCGTTGACTATGTGTCAGACTTCTTGTCTCCTGTGGCCTTGCAAAGGATGGGCTAAAAAAGTGGTGAAATGATTCCGCAAAATTGATGTTACCAGCAGATACTGTGGTTCTGTTACGGTTTGAGTGCTGAACACTTGATGGTCCCACGGTTGGCAAGTTGGAACTGTGAGATTCACTACGTGCACCACTGGTATTTTGTGGAAAAGCACATGTAAGATTCTGCAACAGTCTCTGCTGATACTCCTGCATGCGTGCATCCCTTTCTATGGCAGGAATAATTTCGGCAAATTTACTTTTGTACCGGGGATCTAACAGTGTGGCAACCCAGTAGTCAGGATTATTTCTAATTCTCAAAATTCGAGGGTCATGTTGCAGGTAGTGCAGCAAGAAGGCACTCATGTGTGTTGCGCATCCAGGAGCACCAAGTCCCTGTTGTGTTGGTGGCGAGGTAACAATCATGCTTCCTTCCTCTGTCCTCTCCCCCAAACCTCGCACAACAGAAATGTGATCAAGGTCTCCCTCATCTGATGAGTCTTCCATCAGTTCGTCCTCCACTTCTTCCTGGGCTCCTGCACCTTCCTCACTAGTTTGGCTGCTACCATGCGCCCTGGTAAAACCATCTCCCCCACCCTCACATGCCTGCCGCCTTGGTGCTGCCGACCGTCTGGACCTTGCAGATGTTAGCCCTTCCGCATACAACTCCTCCTCCTCTACTTCCTCCACCTCCTCTTGTGCCACCACCTGACTCCGAATTCTGTTTAACATGTGCTCCAGCATGTAAATCACCGGAATAGTCATGCTGATAATGGCATCGTCAGCACTAAACATCTTCGTCGCCATTTCAAAACTGTGCAGAAGGGTGCATAGGTCCCTGATCTGAGACCACTCCTCCAGCGTGATTTGCCCCACCTCTGAATCTCGTTGGCCCAGGCTATACGTCAGAACGTATTGCACCAGGGCTTGTCGGTGCTGCCACAGTCGCTGCAACATGTGCAGAGTTGAATTCCACCGGGTAGGCACATCGCATTTTAGCCGGTGAAGTGGCAGGCCCAACGACTTCTGTAGAGATGTAAGTCGCTGAGCTGCGGGATGCGAACGGCGGAAGTGAGCACACAGCGACCGTGCCCTCTGCAGAAGGCCATCTAGTCTGGGATGGTGGGTTAAAAATTGCTGGACAACCAGGTTCAACACGTGAGCCATACAAGGCACGTGTGTGATGACGCGCCCCCTGGGCCATATTCTTTAGGGGGAATATCCGGAGCCGGATCAGATGGGGGTTGTAGTCTTCCGAGTGGCTGTGACCCGGTCCGTGCCCAGGGTGTCAAACTCAGTTGTATGTGGCAGTCCTACAGATGTTAATAAGTTCTTAATGTCGACTACGCCACCCGTTGTATTGCGGTCACTATGGCCGCCGCTGCAGCAGGGTCCGCTGAGGCTGATGGTGTTGGTGCAGCTATTGATGGTATAACCCCCAACGGGTGGGGTATAGCCTCAGGGGGATCAGGTGCAGAGGATGGGAGTTGTGGTGATGCAGTGTAGACGGCAATCAGAGACAGAGTCGGGTTATGCAGTTTAGGATGTTTACTCACTGCTGATGTTCCGGTCACTCCAGCTTCGAGTGACCTCCCGAGCCGTGCTGCGTCCACCAGGTTCTGGATCCAGCCAACCCCCAAATAAGTCCGGAGCGTGACCCTGAGCTCTCCTTCTGTCCGTTCTCTGGCCGTCCCCACTATTGATCCACCCAGGTCCAGCTCCCTCGGGCCTTCTGTTGGGAGACCCTTGGCCTTGGGTTCCCTGACCCTCCTCGTGGTATGCCTTCGTGGTGGATGTGGTGGGTGACCGTGACAAACGCTGCCCACGGTCTCCGGTCTCTGGCTGGGGAGCGTTTTTGCCCCCACCAGCTTGGGTTCCGGTACCCTGTGCCGACTCTTCACCCGGGGATTTAAGTTGGGTTCTTGGAGTCCTTTTCTTCTTTTTCCCCCTCTGGGTCTCTCTTTCTCCTCTCTCACTCTGGGTCTCTCTTCTCCTCCGCTCGCTGACTTTCTCTCTGCAACTGACCCTGTTCTTAGTTGGTGCCCACCTTATATACACCCTCTATGTGTGAGCTCAGGTGACCAGCACCCAATGAGCTCCTATCTTTACCCAGGCTGCTCCCCCTATCTGCCCCTACACTACTTGGGATGTACCACCCCCCTCCCACTCCAGCCAGGAACAGACTCGGTCGTACCTGCACATTTCTAAGTGGGAGTACCGTCGGTCTGCTCCTCGGAAATGGGATGTGTGTAGTGCATGCAGCCTACCGAGCTCAGTTCCACACTCCTTCCTTACCCGGGAGTGGAATATCACACCTCTGGGTTGAGGTGCAATACCCCTGTAGCAGCCGAATCCTCAGGGTGCTACATTCCCCCCTGGTAAATCACAGCACGTCCTCGGGCTGTAAGACAAAAACATCACATCACATACAAAATTTTCATAAACATATAAAACATATAAAACATATAAAACATTATATAAATATAAAACATTCTTGTCGTCTTTTGTTTCCTCCTCCGGTCACTGTGCAACATGTGAACGGGTAAAGTGCGACAGTCTTTCTAGAAAAATGGTTTTCCTATAAAACCGGTAGGGGGCGCTTTAGGACGCGCAACTATATACAGGGATATGGCCGCTCTCAGTCCTCGGCCAGTTAAGGAGGGAAAGGGAATGGCTGCTCACAGTCCTCAGCCTGTGGGATTAAGGGTAAACGGGTGAACAGTTCACTCAGCTGGTCCCAACGGGGACTATATTAGCAATAACAGTTTCTTTATACCCCGATCGGGTAACTATTTACAGCACCTACTCCGCTGTACTCAACAACGTCTTCCTCCTGCTCCTTCTTTGGGGTTCTCAGCTTCAGACCCGTCCGGATCCTCTTGCTCTTCCTCCTCACATCGCAGCTCCTCCTCTGTCAGGCGATGCACATGGAGGGCGTAAGGTCCTTTGGCACACTTGTGCCGGGTAAAGGTGACCTCGTCCCCAATATAAAGGTCACGACCTCTGTGCCCCTCCGGCAGATGGGACTCCACATCTCTGCGCGTGACAAAGACGTCGCCGGGGGTGTTGTGGTCTCTGATGAAGCCCCACCCATGCTGCATATTGAACTTAATTACAGTCCCGGTGGTGCGGGGACTGTGCGCTGCACGGGGGTCCCTCCTGGTTCAGCTCTTCTGCTCGGCGCTCCTTATTTGGGCCTGTTGTTCCCGGACCCGCCTCTCTCTCCGCTCCCTCGCAAACTCCTCGAGCTGCTGTCGGCAGCACTCAGCACGCTCCGCTGCAGCTGCCCTGGTTTCCTGAGTGAACCCCATTAGGTCTTCTCCGGTGGGGTCCCACTCAAATTGGGTCTCTTCAAGCGGGGGCGAGATCCTTATCACGGGCTTCGGAGCCGGAATCAGGGGTGCACACATGGCCCCAACTCTCCTCTGGTGCTCCAGTTCATAATATTTCTGGGGCCAGATGAAAGGCTGCCCGTCCGGCCACGTGTGCTGGGCAAACAAGTCCTCTCCCAGACGCGGCACCCTTGGTTTTACGGGTGCGGGCGCGGTGGTGGTGGCGCCCGGGTTGCCCAGGCCTTGCGGCCAGGCCTGGGGCACCTGGAAGGTGAAGGGCACCGTTAGGACGGCGGCGCCCTGGGCTACCTGGCCTTGCGGCCAGGCCGGAGGCTCCGCGGAGGTAGGGGGCGCTGTTGGTGATGCGACGCCCGGGAATTCTAGGCCCTGCGACCAGGCTGGTGTTACTTCCTGTTTTGCCACGCTCGGGGTCGGTGCGCATGGCGTCACAGGGGTCGCGGCGGCGGCTTCCGGTTGGGGCCTAGTCTGCGTCGGTGACATGGCGTTTTCGGGCACAGCAGGGGGACTTTCGGGCTCTGCGACGGGGAGCTGGGGCAGGTAAGCGGTGTCCCGGTTTGGGGTATAGACGTCCCCTTTACCTGCCTCCATGCGTTCGGCTCCCTTCTCGGCGCCGTCTCCGGCCTTGGGTCCTCCCGCGCCATCCTCAGAGGCGGTCTGTCTCCTCATCTTGGCTGGCGTGCTCCGGGTCTTGGTTTGCTGGGCCATCTCTCGGCTCCACTCCGCCAATGTCTCTCGCTGTACCCGGGCCATCCTCCATGCGAGGCCCTCCAGGGCAGTCTGTGCACACTCCCGGTCTCGGGGGAGCTGTGCAAGGACCTCCACTAAGCCTAGTGGGGTCGTGGTTTCCAGCAGGCTCCTGACCAACGGGTTGGTGCTGCTCTGCTCTTCTTCCAGCAGGCTCCTGGCCAGCGGGCCGGTGCTGCTCTGCTCTCTCGCCATCTCCGGGTGAGCTTCTCTGCTACTCTTCTCCAGGCTTCCTGCCTCCGGGTGCGCTCGCTCCAGACTGCTCCAGGCGGCACCCATCTTCGTTCTTTTCTTTCGTCTCCTCCCACTTCAAGGGCGGTCCCGGGGCCACTGGGTGACTGTCAGCTCCAGGGGCGGTTCTTTCACGCTGACAGACACCTCTAGCATCACAGTCTCTGTTGGTGGGGGTGGTTTCCACTTTTGGCGCCATTTTCGGTCCTGGCCCACGATGGGAGGTGGCCTCTCACCACCCTCTGGCACGCCCATAATGGCGTCCGCTCTTCCAAGGCGGGAAACCTTTGGAAATGGCGGGAATCGCTTCCCAGTGGCGGGAAACTCTGCAGATGGCGGGAAAACGCTGTTAATGGCGGACAACCGGCTGGAATCGACTGGTGATGGGGTCCGATGGTGGGGACCCTCCGGAACCGGCAGGAGACTTCTTTTTGAGGTAAACTCATTCTTTTCTTCAGGCACGCAGTACCCGGGTGTTGCGGGCACGTAATCCTGCCGACTACACCAAAGTTGACGCACCCCCTGGGCCATATTCTTTAGGGGGAATATCCGGAGCCGGATCAGATGGGGGTTGTAGTCTTCCGAGTGGCTGTGACCCGGTCCGTGCCCAGGGTGTCAAACTCAGTTGTATGTGGCAGTCCTACAGATGTTAATAAGTTCTTAATGTCGACTACGCCACCCGTTGTATTGCGGTCACTATGGCCGCCGCTGCAGCAGGGTCCGCTGAGGCTGATGGTGTTGGTGCAGCTATTGATGGTATAACCCCCAACGGGTGGGGTATAGCCTCAGGGGGATCAGGTGCAGAGGATGGGAGTTGTGGTGATGCAGTGTAGACGGCAATCAGAGACAGAGTCGGGTTATGCAGTTTAGGATGTTTACTCACTGCTGATGTTCCGGTCACTCCAGCTTCGAGTGACCTCCCGAGCCGTGCTGCGTCCACCAGGTTCTGGATCCAGCCAACCCCCAAATAAGTCCGGAGCGTGACCCTGAGCTCTCCTTCTGTCCGTTCTCTGGCCGTCCCCACTATTGATCCACCCAGGTCCAGCTCCCTCGGGCCTTCTGTTGGGAGACCCTTGGCCTTGGGTTCCCTGACCCTCCTCGTGGTATGCCTTCGTGGTGGATGTGGTGGGTGACCGTGACAAACGCTGCCCACGGTCTCCGGTCTCTGGCTGGGGAGCGTTTTTGCCCCCACCAGCTTGGGTTCCGGTACCCTGTGCCGACTCTTCACCCGGGGATTTAAGTTGGGTTCTTGGAGTCCTTTTCTTCTTTTTCCCCCTCTGGGTCTCTCTTTCTCCTCTCTCACTCTGGGTCTCTCTTCTCCTCCGCTCGCTGACTTTCTCTATGCAACTGACCCTGTTCTTAGTTGGTGCCCACCTTATATACACCCTCTATGTGTGAGCTCAGGTGACCAGCACCCAATGAGCTCCTATCTTTACCCAGGCTGCTCCCCCTATCTGCCCCTACACTACTTGGGATGTACCACCCCCCTCCCACTCCAGCCAGGAACAGACTCGGTCGTACCTGCACATTTCTAAGTGGGAGTACCGTCGGTCTGCTCCTCGGAAATGGGATGTGTGTAGTGCATGCAGCCTACCGAGCTCAGTTCCACACTCCTTCCTTACCCGGGAGTGGAATATCACACCTCTGGGTTGAGGTGCAATACCCCTGTAGCAGCCGAATCCTCAGGGTGCTACATGTGACATTGCCCCGGCGAAGGGCCGCACCCAGGTTCGCAGCATTGTCGCACACGGCCTTCCCTGGTTTCAGGTCCAGTGGAGACAACCATTCATGAAATTGGTTCTCCAGAGCTGACCACAACTCCTCAGCTGTGTGACTCACATTTCCCAGACATTTCAATGTAAAAACCGCCTGATGACGTTGAGCCCTACTGCCAGCATAGTAAGGAGGTGTGCAGGATCCCTTCTGCGCAGTTAGAAAGCTTGTGGCATGACCAGACAGGCTTTGGGTGCAGGTGGAAGACCGAGAGGAGGTTGAGGAGGCAGAAGCAGTGGAGGAACTTTGACATAAAGAGGATTGACGCACAACTCGTGGGGACGGCAAGACTTGGACAGCAGCCCCTTGTCCTGCTGTCACCATAGTTACCCAGTGCCCAGTCAGCGAAATGTAACGCCCCTGTCCATGCCTACTCGTCCAAGTGTCTGTGGTGAAATGCACCCTGTCACACACAGAGTTTCTCAAAGAAGCGGTGATGTTGTGTGCGACATGCTGGTGGAGCGCAGGCACACCTTTCTTTGAGAAGTAGTGCCGACTGGGCATCTGGTACTGGGGCACTGCGACGGACATAAGGTCTCGAAAATCCTCTGTGTCCACCAGGCGGAAAGGCAGCATTTCTGTAGCCAAGAGCTTGCAGATGGTGAAATTCAACCTCTTAGCTTTCTCATGGCTAGGAGGAAATGGTCTTTTACTTGTCCACATCTGAGGGACCGAGGGCTGGCTATTGTGCTTAGACGGGGTTGATAAGGGTGTCCCCGGCAAACTGCCGGTCTGTGAGGAAGATGCAGGCGGACATGTTAGGTTGCCTTGATCCAAAGGTGGTGCTATCGATGTCGGACAGCGCTCAACACCAGCTGGTGTTCCCACCTCCAAAGAAAATGATGACCTGCCAATCACGCTGGCTGTTGCGGGTAAAGAGGTGGCAGGTCTGCGCCCCAAAACAGGTGTGACTGCTGTCCCCCCAGTCACAGAGGATGAAGAGGCCGCGGATGCACAAGATATGGCAGACGGTGGTTGGGCCGGCCGGCTAGGCCGCATTGTAGCACACTGAGCTTCCCACTGCAACTTATGCTTCATGTCCATGTGCCGGTTCATGCATGAAGTACTCAAACTATGTATTTTTTGGCCTCTACTTAGCTTTTGCTGACAAATGTTACAGATAACACGAGTTGGGTCATCTTTATCGATCTGAAAAAATGCCCAGGCTATGCAAGGCTTAGCACCCATGCGACCTGAAGAGCCACCACGACTTGTGGTGAGAGGCAGAGTTGTGTTTGAGGATGCAGTTGTTGACGTGCTTCCAGTACTACGTCTCTGTCCAGGAAGGCGCAACCTGACCTCGTCGTCACTAGCATCTTCCTCCACCTCCTCTGCTGACCTCATCTCTTGGCTGACTGTGGGTTGACAGTAAGTGGGATCTCTAACCTCATCATCATCACCCTGTGCGTTATCACACCCGTCGTCCTCAGAGCCAACCTGTTCCTGCCCTGACAAAAAACTAAAGTTTTCGCTCCAATCAGGTATTTGAGTCTTATCATCGTCTTCCTCATTGTCTCCACCAACAGGAGTTACAGTTTGGGAATGAGGGTCTACATTATGGTCAGAACCTTCTGCGTCTGGTCCTGGATCCGACTCATAAAGATTCTGGGCATCAGTGCAGATCATTTCCTCGTCTGGATTCACAGAAGCGCTGGAGTCGACCTCTGATTCCCAGGCTATAGTATGAGTAAACAGCTCTGCAGACTCAACCATCTGTTCTACCTCATACTCAGACGGGCAGCTGGAGATTTGGGAGCTGTGAGGAAGCAAGTGCGATTGGGGTGACACCTTTGAGGACTGGAGTATTTGTGATGTTGAAGTTGATGTGGAGGAGAGCCCACTTAAAGGAGCACTTGATATCCGTTGAAGCACCTGCTGTTTTTGTGCCTCATCTGGAATTTGTAGCGATTGGCGTGGCCGTAAGAAAGGGATCTTATCACATTGTCCGCTAAAAGAAGTAGACATTTTAGTTTGGCTGGAAGATGGTCTTTCTTCTGCAGATGTTACTGTTGCTTTAACACCTACCCCACGGACACAACCTTTTTTCCCCTTCCCAACACGCCTATTCCCCTTTCCACCAGCAGCAGGCCTTTTTCCACTCATTTTGGTGGTTAACTAATTCACAACTCTGGAGTTGTTTGCACAAAAAAACAATGGATGGTAACCGAGCAGAGCTGAGTGGCCAAACTGTGGTATTAGGCCAAAACTATTGGCTGGGTTAGATGCAGAAAAAAATTATATTCAATTTGCAACCTGATGGAGGTCAGTATAGATGGACTAATACAACAAGTCCCACACACAGCTAGAAGCCCAATATTTTTTCAGAGGTAGATGCAGAAAAAAATAAATTCAGTTTGCAACCTGATGGAGGTCAGTATAGGTGGACTAATAGAACAAGTCCCACACACTGCTAGAAGGCCAAATATTTTTTCAGAGCTAGATGCAGAAAAAAATTATATTCAGTTTGCAACCTGATGGAGGTCTGTATAGATGGATTAATAGAACAAGACCCACACACAGCTAGAAGCCCAATATTTTTTCAGAGGTAGATGCAGAAAAAATATATTCAGTTTGCAACCTGATGGAGGTCAGTATAGATGGACTAATACAACAAGTCCCACACACAGCTAGAAGCCCAATATTTTTTCAGAGCTAGATGCAGAAAAAAATATATTCAGTTTGCAACCTGATGGAGGTCAGTATAGATGGACTAATACAACAAGTCCCACACACAGCTAGAAGCCCAAATATTTTTTCAGAGATACTGTAGATGCAGATAAAAATTATTTTTAATTTGCAACCTGATGGAGGTCAGTATAGATGGACTAATAGAGAAAGTCCGACACACTACTAGAAGGCCAAATATTTTTTCAGAGCTAGATGCAGAAAAAAATTATATTCAGTTTGCAACCTGATGGAGGTCAGTATAGATGGATTAATAGAGCAAGACCCACACACAGCTAGAAGAACAATAGTTTTTCAGAGGTAGATGCAGAAAAAAATATATTCAGTTTGCAACCTGATGGAGGTCAGTATAGATGGACTAACAGAGAAAGTCCCACACACTACTAGAAGGCCAAATATTTTTTCAGAGCTAGATGCAGAAAAAAATTATATTCAGTTTGCAACCTGATGGAGGTCTGTATAGATGGATTAATAGAACAAGACCCACACACAGCTAGAAGCCCAATATTTTTTCAGAGGTAGATGCAGAAAAAAATATATTCAGTTTGCAACCTGATGGAGGTCAGTATAGATGGACTAATACAAGTCCCACACACAGCTAGAAGCCCAATATTTTTTCAGAGGTAGATGCAGAAAAAAATATATTCAGTTTGCAACCTGATGGAGGTCAGTATAGATGGACTAATAGAATGATGCTATGCCCTAAAGATTTTACTTCACTAGGTGCAGTAAAAAAATTGGTATTCTATACACAGGTGGTATATCTTGCAACACAGATAGGCTACTCCACTGACTAACACACTCTGCAATAGGCCAAAAAGGATTAGCTTTGCTAGATTCAGCCAAATGCTGTGAAAAAAACTTGCACAGCACTGGCACAGACCTGCCTGGCAAAAACTGATAGGAACTGATGTAACCTAGTCCTGAAAAGGACTCCAATTACAATTAGTCTTTACTCCCACAACCTATCTATTTAACAGCACAGACCTGCCTGATAAAAGTCGTAGGAAATGCTGTAACCTAGTCCTTAAAAGGACTGCAATCACAACTATTCCCTACTCCCAAGTTATCTGTATATTTGTGCGAAAATTGGCTTGAAATTAACAAGGTATAGCGCACACAGCAACAGCGGTGCCGTCTAACACGCAGCTGCAGCAGTGAGAAAATGGTGGCGACGGGGAAAATGGCTTGGTCTTATAGGGCAAGGACATGTGACATACACTGCCAATGACACATGCCCTTGCTTGTGTGAAAAAAACACTTCGCTCCATGTGTGCGCTTCTGATAGGCTGACAGATTGCACCTCCCCACTGTAAATGCGGGAAAGAGAAAAAAAAATGGAGATCTTCATTGTTCCTGCAGAGATCCATCCCCTGCCCCTCCCCCCACCCCGCTGTACACTCAAACTGCGTATTAACATTAATTTTCATCATTACTGAGAAAAAATCCAGTTATGATTTTGGTGCACGAACAGTTATCGAACATAACCTCGAACAGCCGAATTTTTCTCAAATTGTTCGTGTTCGCCGAACGGCTCGAACACCGCCCAAAACAGCTCGAATTTGAGATTGGCGAACAGTTCGAGTAGAACAACGCTCATCTCTAGTCAGGACAACGCATTGGAGGCAAAGTGACATTGACACTACCCGGAAACAGCTGGCGTGCTGGAACCAGGCTGGGCAGGATTGAGTACCCGTGCCAAAGACACTGCCAAGAACCAGCTGACGGTACTGGAACCCGGATGGGTAGTAGAAGGTACAAGAGCAAATGGAACTACCGAGGACCAGCTGGCGGTACTGGAACCCGGATGGGTAGCAGAAGGTACAAGAGCCAATGGAACTGCCGAGGACCAGCTGACGGTACTGGAACTCGGTTACTAAGCAGGAGGTACCTGTGCCAGAAAGCACTACCAAGGACCAGCAGACGTTGGTGGAACTTGGATACCGTGAAGGAGGCACCTAAGCCAAAGACACTGCCGAGAACCAGCTGACGGTACTGGAACCCGGATTGTTAGCAGAAGGTACAAGAGCCAATGGAACTACCGAGGACCAGCTGACGGTACTGGAACTCGGTTACTAAGCAGGAGGTACCTGTGCCAGAAAGCACTACCAAGGACCAGCAGATGTTGGTGGAACTTGGATACCGCGAAGGAGGCACCTAAGCCAAAGGCACTGCCGAGAACCAGCTGACGGTACTGGAACCCGCATGGATAGTAGAAGGTACAAGAGCAAATGGAACTACCAAGGACCAGCTGATGGTACTGGAACCCGGATGGGTAGCAGAAGGTACAAGAGCCAATGGAACTACCGAGGACCAGCTGACGGTACTGGAACTCAGTTACTAAGCAGGAGGTACCTGTGCCAGAATGCACTACCAAGGACCAGCAGACGTTGGTGGAACTTGGATGCCGCGAAGGAGGCACCTAAGCCAAAGGCACTGCCGAGAACCAGTTGACAGTACTGGAACTCGGATGGGTAACAGAAGGTACCCATGAAAAAAAAGTTGCAAGGCCGCGAGCCGGCCGCAGTTACCGAAACCCACAGTCCTACAGGGGGTGCTTGTCTTATTGGCACTATGGAACCAGCCTTCATTGCCAGATCCCGCAGCCCACATAGGATTTACCTAAACTGCAGGCACCATAGAGTCGGCTAACCCGACCGCAGCACGACAGGACAATGCATTGGAGGCAAAGTGACGTTGACACTACCCGGAACCAGCTGGCGTGCTGGAACCAGGCTGGGCAGGAGGGAGTACCTGTACCAAAGACACTGCCGAGAACCAGCTGACGGTACTGGAACCCGGATTAGTAGCAGAAGGTACAAGAGCCAATGGAACTACCTAAGACCAGCTGACGGTACTGGAACTCGGTTACTAAGCAGGAGGTACCTGTGCCAGAAAGCACTACCAAGGACCAGCAGACATTGGTGGAACTTGGATACCGAGAAGGAGGCATCTAAGCCAAAGGCACTGCCGAGAATCAGCTGACAGTACTGGAACCCGGATGGGTAGCAGAAGGTACAAGAGCCAATGGAACTACCGGGGACCAGCTGACGGTACTGGAACTCGGTTACTAAGCAGGAGGTACCTGTGCCAGAAAGCACTACCAAGGACCAGCATACATTGGTGGAACTTGGATACCGAGATAGAGGCACCTAAGCCAAAGGAACTGCTGAGAACCAGCTGACAGTACTGGAACTCGGATGGGTAACAGAAGGTACCCTTGAAAAAAAAAGTTTCAAGGCCTCGAGCCGGCCGCAGTTGCCGAAACCCACAGTCCTACAGGGGGGTGCTTGTCCTATTGGCACTATGGAACCAGCCTTCATTGCCAGATCCCGCAGCCCACATAGGAGTCACCTAAACTGCAGGCACCATAGAGTCGGCTAACCCGACCGCAACACGACAGGACAACGCATTGGAGGCAAAGTGACGTTGACACTACCCGGATACAGCTGGCGTGCTGGAACCAGGCTGGGCTGGAGGGAGTACCCGTGCCAAAGACACTGCTGGGAAACAGCTGGCGGTGCTGGAACCCAGAGTAAATACTAAAAACAGAGTGGAGCCAGAGGCGTAATTGGAGCAACTTTAAAATCTGTAGTAGTGTGAATGTTGACAGAGCAGGAGAATTTGCCGGACACCCAACAGGGGAACAGCTGACGTTACTGAACCCCAATAACACTGGAGCAAGAGTTGACTGTGCAGACTGCACTTCTGAGCAGCAACCAGCGGTATTGGAGCCGAGGGTAAATACTAAAAACAGAGGAGGCAGAGGCGTAATTGGAGCAACTTTAAAATCTGTTGTAGTGTGAATGTGGACAGAGCAGGAGAAATTGCCGTCCGCACAGCAGGGGAACAGCTGACGTTACTGAACCCCAATAACACGGCAGCAAGTATTGACTGTGCAGACAGCACTTCTGAGCGCCAACTGGCGGTGTTGGAGCTCAGGGATAATACTGAAAACAGAGGAGCCAGAGGTGTAATTGGAGCAACTTTAAAATCTGTAGTAGTGTGAATGTGGACAGAGCAGGAGAAATTGCCGTCCGCACAGCAGGGGAACAGCTGACGTTACTGAACCCCAATAACACGGCAGCAAGTGTTGACTGTGCAGACAGCACTTCTGAGTGCAAACTGGCGGTGTTGGAGCTCAGGGATAATAGTGAAAACAGAGGAGCCAGAGGTGTAATTGGAGCAACTTTAAAATCTGTAGTAGTGTAAATGTGGACAGAGCAGGAGAAATTGCCGTCCGCACAGCAGGGGAACAGCTGACGTTACTGGACCCCAATAACACGGCAGCAAGTGTTGACTGTGCAGACAGCACTTCTGAGCGCCAACTGGCGGTGTTGGAGCTCAGGGATAATACTGAAAATAGAGGAGCCAGAGATGTAATTGGAGCAAGTTTTAAATCAGTAGTACAGTGGATGTGGACAGAGCAGGAGAATTTGCCGGACACACAGCTGGGGATCAGCTGACGTTACTGAACCCCAATAACACTGGAGCAAGCGCTGACTGTGCAGACGGCACTTCTGAGCAGCAACTGGCGGTGTTGGAGCTCAGGGATTACAGTTCAGGTGGTAGAAACATGAACACAACAGGAGACCTGGATACTGTTGCCAACCAATTATTTATTCTGGAAGAGGACTGGCAAATTCATGCAAGATCCAGGCCTTGTTCATTTTGAGAAAAGTAAACCGTTCAACGTTATCGGAGGATAGTCGCATGCGACGGTCTGTTAGTACACCACCTGCGGCACTAAAGACGCGTTCCGATAATACACTAGCAGCAGGGCAAGCTAGCACCTCCAATGCATACTGGCTAAGCTCTGGCCATGTATCCAGCTTACAGACCCAAAACTGGAAGGGAGAAGAGCCGTCTGGGAGTACACTGAGAGGGCAAGACATGTAGTCTGTCACAATCTGACGGAAAAGTTGCCTCCTGCTGACTGGAGCCATCTGTGATGGTGTAGACATTTGTGGCGGCGGGGACACAAAACTTTACCACATTTGGGCCATAATGGTCTTGCCTTGTGCTGAGGCACTGCTTCTGCTCCCTCTTTGTGCAGAGCTTCCTCCACTGCCTCGACGCACTGAGCTGCTTTGTAAAGCACTAGCAGCACAGATCTCGGTTGTAATATAGAACATGATAGAATGCCCCAGTGCGTCTTGGTACTCCCGCATTTTACGCTCCTGATTCAATGGTGTTATGAGGCTTTGTAAGTTGTCCCGGTAGCGAGGATCTAGGAGGGTGGACACCCAATAATCAGCCGTGTTGAGAATGTGGGCGATGCGGCGGTCGTTTCTCAGACACTGCAGCATGAAATCAACCATGTGCTGCAGACTGCCAACTGGCCAAGAAACGCTGTCCCCTGCTTGAGGCGTGATCTCTGCCTGCTCTGCATCACCCCACCCTTGCTCTAGATACTGACTACTAGAGCATTGTGTACCTCCCTCCTCTGGACAGATGTCTTCCTCCTCCATTGACTCCTCCTCATCCTCCTCACAAAGTGTCCCCTGCCTAGGCCTTTGTGAGGAACCAAGTTGCGCAGACTGTACAGAAGCAGATGGCATTTGTGACTCCTCATCCTCCACCTCTTCCAAAACCTCCTCCCTTAGTGCTTGCAGTGCTTTTTCAAGCAGGCAGATAAGGGGGATAGTCATGCTGACTAGTGCATCATCTGCACTCGCCATCCGCGTGGAATAATCGAAGGCACGCAAAACGTGGCAAATGTCCTTCGTAAAGGCCCACTCAGTGGTGGTGAAGTGTGAACGGCGCGCACTGCGACTTGTTTGCGCCTGCTGCAGCTGGTACTCCATTACTGCTGCCTGCTGCTCACACAACCTCTCCAACATATGTAACGTTGAATTCCACCTGGTGGGTAGGTCACATATGATGCGATGTTCCGGAAGACGTAATCGGCGCTGCAGAGCTGCAATGCGCGATCTTGCGTTGCTGGAACGCCGCAAGTGAGCGCACTCTATGCGGACCTTGTGAAGCAGTGCATCAAGATCCGGATAGTCCCTCAAAAAACTCTGCACGACCAAGTTGAGCACATGTGCCAGACATGGGATGTGAGTGGGGTTGCCTAGGCCCAGAGCTGCCACCAGATTTCGGCCATTGTCACACACTACCATGCTTGGCTGGAGATTCGCTGGCACAGACCACACGTCGCTCTGCTGCTTGATGGCATTCCAGAGCTCCTGCGCTGTGTGGCTTCGATTCCCCAAATAAATTAATTTTAATACGGCCTGTTGACGTTTGGCCACGGCTGTGCTCATATCGGTCATCATAACAGGTAACCGTTCACGGGTCGATGTGGAGGTAGACCGTGACGGCTCCTGCAGCTCTGATTCAGAGGAACTGGAGTATGAGGAGGAGTCAATGTGTACAGACTGGATTCCTGCAATCCTTGGAGTTGGCAGAACACGTACAGCACCACTCTCAAGATCTGTACCCGGCTCCACAACATTTACCCAATGGGCAGTGAGGGAACGGTATAGTCCCTGTCCATGCTTACTGGTCCACGCATCGGTGGTCAGGTGGACCTTGCTACTGATGGCGTTTTGTAGCGCATGTTTAATTTTTCCCTCCACATGCTGTTGCAGGGCAAGGACGGCTTGCCTGCTGAAATAAAAGCGGCTGGGCACGTTGTATTGTGGGACTGCCAATGCCATAAAGTTACGGAAGGTGTCAGTCTCCACCAGCCTGAATGATAGCATTTCAAGGGCCAGTAGTTTAGCAATGCCAGCATTCAGAGCCTGTGCTTGGGGGTGGTTTGCCTAGTATGGGCGCCTTTTCTCCCATGCCTGTGCTAACGATGGCTGTAGACTGGCCTGGGAGTGTGAGGATGACAGGGAAAGTGGTGCTGTGGGTGAAATTACACTGTGTCTCTGTACAACAGTGCCAGAGATTCTTCAATGGTGATCCTGTGAGGAAGCCGAACCAGCTGTGTGTGAGCTGGAGGAAGAGGCTACAACACGAGCTGAAGAGGTGGTAGGTGGCGCTGTAGGTTGGCCTAGTTCTTCAGTGTGTTTTTGTAACTCCACCACGTGCTTGGTCCGCACATGTTTCCACATATTTGTGGTACTGAGGTTGCTGACACTTTTCCCTCTTTTCACCTTCTGATTACACAGTTTGCATTTGACAAAGCAAATGTCATCTGCAACTGTGTCAAAAAAGGACCAGGCACTGCAAGTCTTGGGAGCGCCCGCTTTGGATTTTGGAAGAGCCATGCTCCTAATGGGTGCCGAAGTGGAGGCTACAGGCAACCAAGTCTGCCCCCTCCCTCTCCCTCCTTTTTGGGCTGTTCGGGGAATCTCTTCCTCAGAGCTGCTCCCACCACCTTCCTGTCCCTCACGCCATGATGGGTCAAGGACCTCATCAACTACACCACCCTCTTCAACAACTGCTTCTCCTGGGTAGTCTCGACTGCACAGTACGCACCAGAAAGTGGCACCTGAGTCTCATCATCAGATGCGTACTGAGGTGTGCTGCTGACCATAGGCACTGGCCCACCCGCCTCTTCATATTCAGAGAGACAAAACGGTTGCGCATCACTGCATACTACCTCTTCTTCAAATTCTCGAATTCTGCTTGGCTGGCCCCCTCTTTCCAAGCCAAGAGATTCAGATAACAGAAGGAGAGATGGCTCCTGTCCAGGGCTCTCTGACTGCCTGGGCAATTTGGCAGGTGGTGAAGAGACAGATGGGTGCTCTTCAGTGCTCAGAACCTGAGAGGATCTGGAACTAATTGAAGTCGATGCGTTAGCTGCCATCCATCCGACAACGGCTTCAATTTGGTCCTCCTGCAGCAGTGGGGTACGGCTAGCTCCTACAAAGCTGCGCATAAAGGACTGTTCCCTGGTAAAACTGGGGGATGCTGAGTACCTGGTGCCCTCAGCAGGCACGGAATCCCCACGTCCTCTCCCTGCAGGCACAGAATCCTCACGTTCTCTCCCTGCAGAAACTCCACGCCCACGCCCACGACCATGACCACGACCACATGCCTTAGTCCCTGCCTTCTTCATCTTGGTAGACTGATAAAGATAGGCAGAAAAGTACTAAGGGCTTAGTGTGCTTATTCCTGAACAGCTGCTAACAGGTATAAGAAACACTAATTTTATAAAGTGTGGACTAGACTTTAATATGAGCTAATGTGGCCTACACAACTGTAAAGTGGAGTGTTTGGTGAACTTTATTTAGGGTTTTTTTTGTCAAAAAAAGACACTGGATGTGCCCAAAGATGTAATACCGATAGTATCACAAACTTTTTGTAGCTATTACAATGTAGGAAGGTAACCTACAATGCAATAGATGAGGCTGCAAAAAATAGGCTAATACTAATCTGGCTGGGGCTGCAGGGCACAATGCTGCAGAAAGGCTCCTCTATCTACTCCTATATAGTGTGTTTGGAACCAATGTAGCTGAATACGGATGGAACCACCACACCAATAGGAGAAATCAGGAAAAATGTTCAATTAGCAAAAAAGGACAATGTATGAGGCAGTGACGCACGCTGAGCGCACTACAACCAGACGTGGCTGAAGCACACACTACAGCGTGAGCTGCACTCACACACAGAGACCTTGCAGACAGGCTTGAATAGTGCAGATGCAGAGCACTGTGCACTAGCACTGCAAGACAAAAAAAAAATTCTCTATCTATAGTGTGTTTGGAACCAATTTAGCTGAATACGGATGGAACCACCACACTAATAGGAGAAATCAGGAAAAATGTTCAATTAGCAAAAAAGGACAATGTATGAGGCAGTGACGCACACTGAGCGCACTACAACCAGACGTGGCTGAAGCACACACTACAGCGTGAGCTGCACTCACACACACAGACCTTGCAGACAGCGGTGAACAGTGCAGATGTAGAGCACTGTGCACTAGCGCTGCAAGACAAAAAAAAAATTCTCTATCTACTCCTGTATAGTGTGTTTGGAACCAATTTAGCTGAATACGGATGAAACCACCACACTAATAGGAGATATGAAGAAAAATTATGAATTAGCAAAAAAGGGCAATATATGAGGCAGTGACACACACTGAGTGCACTACAACCAGACGTGGCTGAAGCACACACTACAGGGTGAGCTGCACTCACACACAGAGACCTTGCAGACAGCGGTGAACAGCACAGAGAACTGTGCACTAGCGCTGCAAGGCACAGCGATTTATAAAGTAGCTTGGGTAAAGCAGAATAGACCAAATAGGTAGCTAAAACTGTCCCTCAGAACAACAGCGTCCTATTCCTAACTGAATTCACAGCAGAGTGAGCTCAAAATGGCGGCGGCGGCTTTTATAGTGCATCATGACATCATTTCAGCAGCCAATCACAGCCATGCCATTAGTTAACATGCCTACATGCCTAACAGGATGTGCCCACACTTCTTAGGATCCTCATTGGCTGAATAAAATGAAACTGGCTCATTGCATTATGGGAACTTCCGATTCCGGTATACGATATTGCAAAAGTATCGGAATTCCGATACAGCGAATATCGGCCGATACCTGATATTTCAGTATCGGAATGCTCAACACTAGCTACCATACATACCAAGATAGAGATGAGGGATGGGGTACCATGCATGCCAGGATGAGGCATGAGGGAGCAATGCATACCACAATGAGGGATGGGGTGCCATGCATACCAGGATTGGAGGATGAGGAG
The DNA here is from genome assembly GCF_046119375.1 of Phyllobates terribilis. Classification (NCBI taxonomy): domain Eukaryota; kingdom Metazoa; phylum Chordata; class Amphibia; order Anura; family Dendrobatidae; genus Phyllobates; species Phyllobates terribilis. The sequence goes on from NW_027362761.1 coordinate 257,899,157, forward strand.
TACCACGCATACCAGGATGGGGGTCAGGGGCCCATGCATACCAGGATATGGCTGAGGGGGGCATACATACCTGGATTGGGGATGAGGGAGCCATGCATACCAGGATGAGGGATGGGGTGCCATGCATACCAGAATTGGGATGAGGGCTGCCATGCATACCAGGATTGGGGATGATGGGGCCATGCATAACAGGATGAGGGATGAGGTGCCAAGCATTCCAGTATTGGGATAAGGGCTGCTATGCATAAAAGGATTGGGGATGAGGGATGCCATGCATGCCAGGATTGGGGTTGAGGGGGTACCATGCATACCAGGATAGGGATGAGGGGGTACCATGCTTACCAGGATAGGGATGAAGGGATACCATGCATACCATGTTAGGGCTGAGAGGCCATGCATACCAAGATATGGATGAGGGGCCATGCATACCAGGATACGGATGAGGGGGTACCATGCATACCAGGATAGGGATGAGGGGGTACCATGCATACCAGGATAGGGATGAGGGGCTACCATACATACAAAGATAGGGATGAGGGATGGGGGACCATGCCAAGCTTTCCAGGATTGGGATAAGGGGTGCCATGCATACAAGGATTGGGGATGAGTGATGCCATGCATACCAGGATTGGGGATGAGGGGTGCCATACATACCAGGATAGGGATGAGGGTGCCATACATACCAGGATTGATGATGAGGATTGTCATACATACCAGGATTGGGGGGATGAGTGGGCCATACATACCAGAATATGGATGAGGGGTATCATGCATACCAGGATAGAGATGAGGTGTGCCATGCATACCAGGATAGGATCAGGGCAGCACATAAAAGGATGGGGGAACAGAATTGGGTAGCACAAATACCAGAATGGGGGTAGCTCAAATACCAGGATGGGGGCAGCACAAATACCAGGATGGGGGCAGCACATAACAGGATGGGGGCAGCACATAACAATATGTGGGCAGCACATAACAAGATGGGGGCAGCACATAACAGGATTGGGGAGCAGGATAGGGGCAACACATAACAGGATAGGGGCAGCGCATAACAGGATGGAGGCGCAGGATGGGAACAGCACATAAAAGAATGGGGGCAGCACATAACAGGATAGGAGACTATATACCAATAAAAATGCTCACCACCCGGGCATATAATGGGTTCACTAGCTAGTATATATATATATATATATACATATATATATATATATATATATATATATATATACACTGCTCCAAAAAATAAAGGGAACACTTAAATAATACATCCTAGATCTGAATGAATGAAATATTCTCATTGAATACTTTGTTCTGTACAAAGTTGAATGTGCTGACAACAAAACCATATAAAAATCATCAATGGAAAACAAATTTATTAACCAATGGAGGCCTGGATTTGGAGTCACCCCCAGAATTAAAGTGGAAAAACACACTACAGGCTGATCCAACTTTGATGTAATGTCCTTAAAACAAGTCAAAATGAGGCTCAGTATTGTGTGGGGCCTCCACGTGCCTGTATGACCTCCCTACAACGCCTGGGCATGCTCCTGATGAGGTTGCGGATGGTTTCCAGTGGGATCTCCTCCCAAACCTGGACTAAAGCATCCGCCAACTCCTGGACAGTCTGTGGTGCAACGTGACGTTGGTGGATGGAGCGAGACATGATGTTCCAGATGTGCTCAATCTGATTCAGGTCTGGGGAACGGGTGGGCCAGTCCATAGCTTCAATGCCTTCATGTTGCAGGAACTGCTGACACACTCCAGCCACATGAGGTCTGGCATTGTCCTGCATTAGGAGGAACCCAGGGCCAACCGCACCAGCATATGGTCTCACAAGGGGTCTGAGGATCTCATCTCGGTTTCTAATGGCAGTCAGGCTACCTCTGGCGAGCACATGGAGGGCTGTGTGGCCCTCCAAAGAAATGCCACCCCACACCATTACTGACCCACTTCCAAACCGGTCATGCTGAAGGATGTTGAAGGCAGCAGATCTCTCTCCATGGCATCTCCAGACTCTGTCACATCTGTCACATTTCCTCACTGTGAACCTTCTTTCATCTGTGAAGAGCACAGGGCACCAGTGGCGGCTTTGCCAATCCTTGTGTCCTGTGGCAAATTCCAAGAGCCTGCACGGTGTTGGGCTGTGAGCACAAACCCCATCTGTGGACGCCGGGCCCTCATACCACCCTCATGGAGTCGGTTTCTAACCGTTTGTGCAGACACATGCACATTTGTGGCCTGCTGGAGGTCATTTTGCAGGGCTCTGGCGGTGCTCCTCCTGTTCCTCCTTGCACAAAGGCGGAGGTAGCAGTCCTGCTGCTGGGTTGTTGCCCTCCTACGGCCCCCTCCATGTCTCCTGGTGTACTGGCCTGTCTCCTGGCAGCGCCTCCAGCATCTGGACACTACGCTGACAGATACAGCAAACCTTCTTGCCACAGCTCGCATTGATGTGCCATCCTGGATGAGCTGCACTACCTGAGCACCTTCTGTGGGTTGTAGAATCCGTCTCATGCTGCCAAGATTGTGAAAGGACAAGCAACATTCAACAGTGACCAAAACATCAGCCAGAAAGCATTGGTACTGAGATGTGGTCTGTGGTCCCCACCTGTGTTAATTCATAGTTTTGATGCCTTCAGTGTGAATGTACAATTTTCATAGTCATGAAAATACAGAAAAATCTTTAAATGAGAAGGTGTGTCCAAACTTTTGGTCTATACTGTATATACAGTACCGACCAAAAGTTTGGACACACCTTCTCATTTAAAGATTTTTCTGTATTTTCATGACTATGAAAGTTGTACATTCATATTGAAGGCATCAAAACTATGAATTAACACATGTGGAATTATATACTTAACAAAAAAGTGTGAAACAACTGAAAATATGTCTTATATTCTAGGTTCTTCAAAGTAGCCACCTTTTGCTTTGATGACTGCTTTGCACACTCTTGGCATTATCTTGATGAGCTTCAAGTATCCCTTGTTTCCGATGTGGTCAAAATTATTGGTACCCCTCGTTTAATGAAAGAAAAACCCACAATGGTCACAGAAATAACTTGAATCTGACAAAAGTACTAATAAATTAAAAATGTATGAAAATGAACAAATGAAAGTCAGACATTGCTTTTCAACCCTACTTCAACAGAATTTAAAAAAAAATTAAACTCATGAAATAGGGCTGGACAGAAATGATAGTACCCTCAACTTAACCCCTTTACAACCTAGGGCGTACTAATACGTACCTGCGCCCTGCAACTTAAGAGCCTGGTACGTATTAGTACGCCCTATCTGTAATGCGGCACCGCAACCAAAGTCGCTGTGATCGCATTCAATTTCCGGCGCCATCTTACCTCTGGGTAGATGGTGCCGTCATCCCGGGGGGTGTCACCGCCCCCAGCACCAGCAGTCACTGTGAATGGAGGTTCAAATCTGAAGAGCCAATCACAGCATTTGTCACTGTTTCCGGCAATCTGACCGCCGAAACAGTGATCTGCAGCCTAGGATCGATGCTCCTAAGAGCACCAATCCTAGGCTGTTACTAGGAGACCCCAGCCCTGGCCCCAAAGCGCTAAACCGGTGCGATTGCCGATCACATAGATCGCACCGATCGTAGCGCGACCGCGCAGTGACAGGGTAGTCATGGGGTGGTGAACAGCTTGTGACCTGCCTGTCACCGCCCCATTACCCCCTGTAATGAATGTAAAGCCCCCAGAATGCTGTGATTGGAGCGATCGATGATGACATCGATCGCTCCAATCAGAGTACCTGAATGCAGGTGACAGTGCGGTCACAGGGAGGTGTCACCTCCCTATGACCCCCTGTAGTGCATGCTCTGCCCCAGCCATGTCTGATTGTTGCGATCAATGTCACCAATCAGATGGCTGGCGCAGAGCATGCGCCCTGTCACCTGTATTCAGGTACTCTGATTGGAGTGATCGATGTCATTATCGATCGCTCCAATCAGATTACCTGACCGGCAGGTGACTTGGTGGTGACCGGCCTGTCACCACCCTATCACCCCCCTATGACTGCCCTGCAGACCCTCACACTTGATGAGGATTTCTACAGAGCAGTCACGTCTGATCTGTCTGTCGCTGGAACTTGTAGTGCCACAAAATATTCTGTGACACCACAAGACCATATTCTCACCTGTTCCAGTTGCTGCTGCTGCTCCTGGATCTTCTGCTCCGGCATCCTGGGTCTCCTGCTCCTGACCTGCTGTGGTTCCTGCTCCAGAGCCTGCTGCTGATCCTGCTGCTGATCCTTCTGAAGAACAGAGAAGACTTTGGTAAGTCCATCTCTGATCTCCCCTCATCTACCCCAATCCCCCTCTCCCCACTCCCCCGTCTTTTTGCCCCCCTTCCCACCCCAATTCCCTTCACCCCAGTGTCCCTGTTAATTCTCTCGGTTCTGGTCTCCAGCTCCAGTACCGGTCTCCTGCGCCGGGCTCCCGGTCTCCTGCTTCGGGCTCCAGCTCCTGTCAGGGTCTTCTGTTCCGGTCCTGCTGCTGATCCTGCTGATCCTTTGGTAAGTCCATCTCTGATCTCACCTCATCCACCCCAATCCCCCTCTCCCCACTCCTTTGTCTTTTTAACCCCCTTCCCACCCCAATCACCCTCACCCCAGAGTCCCTGTTAATTCTCTTGGTTCTGGTCCCCAGCTCCAGTACCGGTCTCCTGCGCCAGACTCCCGGTCTCCTGCTTCGGGCTCCCGGTCTCCTGCTCCCGGTCTCCCAGTCTCCTGCTCTGGGCTCCCGGTCTCCCACCTCCCGGTCTCCTGCTCCCGGTCTCCTGCTCCCGGTCTCCTCCTCCCAGTCTCCTCCTCCCAGTCTCCTCCTCCCGGTCTCCTGCTCCCCGTCTCCCGTTCTCCTGCTCCCGGTATCCTGGTCTCCTGCTCCCGGTATCCTGGTCTCCTGCTCCCGGTCTCCTAGTTTCTTGCTCCTGGTCTCCTGCTGCCAGTCTCCAGCTCCCGGTCTCCTGGTCTACTGCTCCCGGCCTCGGGGGTCTCCTTCTCCAGGCTCCCGGTCTCCTGCTCCTGCTCCGGGCTCCCGGACTCCTGCGCCGGTCCTGCTGCTGATCCTACTCCAGAGCCTGCTGCTGAAAGAAGAACAGAGAAGACTTTGGTAAGTCCATCTCTGATCTCCCCTCATCCACCCCAATTCCCCTCTTCCCACTCCCCATACATCCATGCGCACATCCAGCAGCTGCCGAGTGTTGATTAGTGACATAGTTTGCACCACATACAGTAGTTCCTTTTTCCTCACACTCTAAATAGAGTACTGACACACACGCACCACATACATAACAAAAAAAAAATGTCCCACTCATTCCAAACTCGCTATTCAGAGGAGGAGGCATAGTCTTTTCTTGCCTTCGACACTAACAGCGAGGGCGAGGATCCCACATTTCTTTAGTTTTCCGACTCCTCGTCGTCTTCCTCCTCCACCTCTTCTTCCTCCTCTTTCTCTTCCTCCTCAAGTGCTGCTGGACCGCCCTGCAGTCGTCCCAGGAGAGAAGATAATCCAGCACCCCCCAGTACTGATCCCACATGGACCTCGCCCCCCGAAAATTATGAGCCACTGATTCCTGATTTTGTGGCGGAATCAGGAATCAAGTTTGACATCATCAGCCTCACAGAAATAGACTTTTTCAAAGTCTTCTTCACTGAGGATTTTGTAAACCTCATGGTGGGCCAAACTAATTTATACGCTCATCCATTTTTGGAACAAAACCCCTCTTCATCATTTTCTAACTGGTCTCCTGTAGACGCAGTAGAAATGATAAACTTTTGGGGCCTGGTCCTTTATATGGGGATCCTGAAGAAGCCAGAACTTCGGCAATACTGGAGTGTTGACATTTTGCATAACACTCCAGTGTTCCTAATGGTCATGACCCGGAAACGTTTTCACGCCATCCACAAGTTCTTGCATTACAAAGATAATGCAAGGTGTTCTGCACGCGATGACCCGAACTTTGATCGTCTTTTCAAAGTTCGGCCGGTCATCGAGCATTTCAACAACAAGTTTGCTGAAGTGTACGTGTCCCAAAGGGACATCTGTGTGGATGAGTCCCTTGTTCATTTTAAGGGGTGGTTTGGATTCTGGCAGTACCTGCCCAGTAAGAGGGCCAGGTGCAGAATCAAGCGGTATAAACTGTGTGAGAGTACTTCAGGGTACACTTTCAAGTTTAGAGTTTACGAAGGGAAGGAATCCCGGATTGAACCCCTTGATTGCCCCCCTGTTCTGGGAGTGAGTGGGAAAATTGTGTGGGACTTGGAGCACCTATTGCTGGATAAAGGTTATCACCTGTACATGGATAACTTTTATACCAGTGTCCCTCTCTTCAAGTACCTCTCTGAGCAACGTACCACAGCCTGTGGTACTGTCCGCAAAAATCAGGACAGCCTCCCGAAGACGCTAATTGGCAACTGCTCAGAAGGGGTGAGAGCATAGCCCAATGTAGCGACCACCTGCTGGTGGTCAAGTACAAGGACAAGAGGGATGTCCTTCTCTTGACTACCATACATGGTGATGGCAGCACCCTCAGCACTGTATGAGGTTCCACTACACAGGTCACCAAACTAGACTGTGTAGTGGGGTACAACAAGTACATGGGGGAAGTTGATCTCTCTCATCAAGTCCTCCAGCTGTACAGTGCTTTGAGAAAGGCCAGAGTTTGGTACAAGAAGCTGGCAGTGCACATCGCTCAGATGGCAATGCACAACGCTTTCCTTCTGACACAATGTGCAGTTCAGACTTCTACGTCGTATTTTCACTTCCAGGAGGCAGTTATCAAGGCCCTAATATTTGGCAGCGGTGACGGAGCGGGCCCCAGTACTTCCGGAACTGAAGGACCTCGAATTGTACCAGGCCAGCATTTCCCGGGTCAGATCCCTCATAGCGGAAAAATGGTAAGTCAGAAAAGAGGTGCCGAGTGTGTTATAAAAGGGGAATACGCAAGAACACCATTTATCAATGTGAGACCTGCCCCGACAAACCTGGCCTGTGCATGAAAGACTACTTCACCTGCTGGTGGTCAAGTACAAGGACAAAAGGGATGTCCTTCTCTTGACTACCATACATGGTGATGGCAGCACCCTCAGCACTGTATGAGGTTCCACTACACAGGTCACCAAACTAGACTGTGGGGTACAACAAGTACATGGGGGAAGTTGATCTCTCTCATCAAGTCCTCCAGCCGTACCGTGCTTTGAGAAAGGCCAGAGTTTGGTACAAGAAGCTGGCAGTGCACAATGCTCAGATGGCAATGCACAACGCTTTCCTTCTGTCACAATGTGCAGTTCAGACTTCTACGTCGTATTTTCACTTCCAGGAGGCAGTTATCAAGGCCCTAATATTTGGTAGTGGTGACGGAGCGGGCCCCAGTACTTCCGGAACTGAAGGACCTCGAATGTACCAGGCCAGCATTTCCCGGGGCAGATCCCTCACAGCGGAAAAATGGTAAGTCACAAAAGAGGTGCCGAGTGTGTTATAAAAGGGGAATACGCAAAGACACCATTTATCAATGCGAGACCTGCCCCGACAAACCTGACCTGTGCATGAAAGACTACTTCAAAAGGTACCATACTTCCATGGACTACTAAATTAATTTCTGACGTATGACAACCTGATGAACACTACACAACTGACGTAGTGTTCGTCAGGTTGTCTTACGTCAGTTGTGTAGTGTTCGTCAGGTTGTCCTACACAACTGACGTATGACACTACTTTATAGAATTCAAAAATCAGCTATCACTTCCAAAAAGGGGGCACTTATTGGGCATTTCCACTCTTTAGGCACATCAGGGGCACTGAGAACATGACATGATGCCTGCAGACCATTCCATCAAAGTCTGCATTCCAAAGCGTCACTCCTTCCCTTCCGAGCCCTGACATGCGCCCAAACAGTAGTTTTCTCCAACACATGGGGTATCAGCGTACTCAGGAGAAATTGCACAACAACTTATAGGATACAATTTCTCCTGGTACCCTTGTTAAATATTTTTTTTTTTATTTTCACAAGTCAACATTAGAATTTTCTGTGAAGCACCTGGGGGTTCAATGGGCTCACCACACATCTAGATAAATTCATTGGGGGTATAGTTTCCAAAAAGGGGGCACTTATTGGGCATTTCCACTGTTTAGGCACATCAGGGGCTCTGAGAACGTGACATGACGCCCGCAGACAGCTCCATCAAAGTCTGCATTCCAAAGCGTCACTCCTTCCCTTCCAAGCCCTGACATGCACCCAAATAGTAGTTTTCTTCAACACATGGGGTATCAGCGTACTCAGGAGAAATTGCACAACAACTTTTGGGGTCCAATTTCTCTTAGTACCCTCGTGAAAACAAAAATATTGCGGCTAAAAGATCATTTTTGTGGAAAAAAATATTTTTTTGTCACAGCTCTACGTCATAAACTTTTGCAAACCACTTGGGGTTCAAAGTGCTCACCACACATCAAAATGAGGTCACTTGTGGGGGTTTCCACTGTTTAGGCACATCAGGGGCTCTCCAAACGCGACATGGGGTCCGCTGTCAATTCCAGCGAGTTTTGCATTGAAAATGTCAAATGGCGCTCCTTTCCTTCCGAGCCCTGCCGTGTGCCCAAACAATGGCTTTCCCCCACATATGAGGTACCCTGGTACCCTTGTGAAAATAAAAAATTGGGGTCTAAAATTAAATTTTTCCTTTCACGTTCAATTAATTGGTGTGAAGCACGTGAAGGGTTAATAAACTTCTTCAATGTGGTTTTGATCACCTTGAGGGGTGCAGTTTTTAGAATGGTGTCAGTTTTGGGTATTTTCTGTCATAAAGGCCCCTCAAAGTCACTTCAAATGTGATGTGGTCCCTAAAAAAATGGTTTTGTAAATTTTGTTGTAAAAATGAGAAATCGCTGGTCAACTTTTAACCCTTAGAGCTCCCTAACAAAAAAAATTTTGGTTCCAAAATTCTGCTGATGTAAAGTAGACATGTGGGAAATGTTATGTATTAACTATTTTGTGTGACATATCTCTCTGATTTAAGGGCATAAAAATAAAAATTTTGAAAATTGTGAAACTTTCTAAATTTTCGCCAAATTTCTGTTTTTTTTCACAAATAAACGCAAGTGATATCAAAGAAATTTTACCACTATCATGAAGTACAATATGTCATGAAAAAACAATCTCAGAATCAGGGGGATCCGTTGAAGCAACTTTACCTCATAAAGTGACAGTGGTCAGAATTGAAAAAATTGGAAAAAAAAATTGGCCTGGTCATTAACGTGCAAACCAACTTGGGGGGTAAAGGGGTTAATGTTTTGTTGAACAACCTTTTGAGGCAATCATTGCAATCAAACGATTCCTGTAACTGTCAATGACACTTCTGTACCTCTCGACAGGTATTTTGGCCCACTCCTCATGAGCAAACTGCTCCAGTTGTCTCGTGTTTGAAGGTTGCCTTTTCCAGACAGCATGTTTCAGCTCTTTCCAAAGATGCTCAATAGGAATTAAGTCAGGGCTCATAGAAGGCAACTTCAGAATCGTCCAATGTTTCCCTCTTAACCATTCTTGGGTGCTTTTAGCTGTGTGTTTTGGGTTGCAAGACCCATGACCTGCGACTGAGACCAAGATTTCTGACACTGGGCATTACATTTCTCTCTAGAATGCCTTGATAGTCTTGAGATTTCATTGTACCCTGCACAGATTCAAGACACCCTGTGCCAGATGCAGCAAAGCAGCCCCAGAAAATAGCAGAGCCTCCTCCATGTTTCACAGTAGGGACAGTGTTCTTTTATTGATATGCTTCATTTTTCCGTCTGTGAACATAGAGCTGATGTCCCTTGCCAAAAACTTCCATTTTTGTCTCATCTGTCCATAGGGCTTTCTCCCAGAAACTTTGTGGCTTTTCAACATGTAGTTTGGCAAATTCTAGTCTGGCTTTTTATGAGTTTTTTTCAACAATGGTGTTTTCCTTGGTCGTCTCCCATGAAGTCCACTTTGGATCAAACAATGACGGATGTTCCTTGATCTTGAAGTTCACCTTTAATCTCTTTAGAAGTTTTCCTGGGCTCTTTTGTTACCATTCATATTATCCGTCTCCTTGATTTATCATCAATTTTTCTCCTGCGACCACGTCCAGGGAGGTTGGCTACAGTCCCATGGATCTTAAATTTCTGAATAATATGTGCAACTGTAGTCACAGGAACATCAAGCTGCTTGGAGATGGTCTTATAACCTTTACCTTTAACATGCTTGTCTATAATTTTCTTTTTAATCTCCTGAGACAACTCTTTCCTTTGCTTCCTCTGGTCCATGTTGAGTGTGGTTCACATAATGTCACCAAACAGCACAGTGAGGGTCTGTAGCCCTATATACAGGCACACTGACTGATTGCAAGAATGTAGACATCTGTGATGCCAATTAGTTGACAAAACATGATTTAACATGTCCCTTTGTCACATTATTTTCAGGGGTACCATCATTTCTGTCCAGGCCTATTTCATGAGTTTAATTTTTTTAAAAACTCTGTGGAAGCAATGTCTGACTTTCATTTGTTCATTTTCATAGATTTTTAATTTATTATTACTTTTGTCAGATTCAAGTTATTTCTGTGATCATTGTGGGTTTTTCTTTCATTAAACGAGGGGTACTAACAATTTTGACCACGTGTGTATTGTAATGCAGCGACTTGCTGGCATTACGGTAATGGTCCAGGATGTGTTTTACCTGACCATGTACCTTCCCCCTCAGGTGACTGGTCACATGACTGTGACATAGCACAGGTCCTGCACGCACAAAATGTCTGTCTGATCACATGACTGTGACATCAGCAAGGTCCTGTCAGTATGTGTGTGTGTGCACGGGATGCATATATAAACCATGCTTGATGGGAGACAGGTGTGTTCTGTGAGAGAGGCGTAAGGCCTGTTCCCGTGTGTGTGGGACACCGACCGTGTGAGGCCTAGTGAGGCCGAGTGAAGCCTGGTGCCTGAAAGGCAGAGCCTGGATCCTGTGTGGATGCTAGTGGCCTTGGAAGGCAGAGGCTTGAGTAAGAGTCCTGAAAGGCAGAGCCTGGATCCTGTGTGGATGTCAGTGGCCTTTGAGGGAATGACGGCTGGAGACCCCTACCTGGGAAGCCGCAAAGCCACAGTGGTGGCGGAGTAATGGACTGAGACTGCTAAACCCAGCAAAGGTAATACCCTATGTTATATGGACATTAATATAGACATTGCTATTTTATTACCTTGCTGAAGGCTGTTACTTGGGCCCCTTGGGCCTGTCTGCCACTTGAGAGACTCCCGGATGTTAAGTGTGTAAACATGCCGGTGATAAACTAAGAAGGTCTGTGTGATATGCGGTTTATGATAATATAAGAAACTGCTGTATTGAGAAAATACCGGAAAGACATTGCTGGTGTGCATTAATTGACCCGGTGCAGCGAGTATCCCCCATTATGATGTCTAGCGCTGCCTTACAGTATATATATGTAAACACAAAAGAAAGTGTTGATCTTCAGAAAGCAAGCTAGATTTAAAGATTTAAAATAGGTACTGTGTATGAATATATATACAGTACAGACCAAAAGTTTGGACACACCTTCTCATTTAAAGATTTTTCTGTATTTTCATGACTGTGAAAATTGTACATTCACACTGAAGGCATCAAAACTATGAATTAACACATGTGGAATTATATACTTAACAAAAAAGTGTGAAACAACTGAAAATATGTCTTACATTCTAGGTTCTTCAAAGTAGCCACCTTTAGCTTTGATGACTGCTTTGCACACTCTTGGCATTCTGTTGATGAGCTTCAAGAGGTAGTCACCAGAAATGGTTTTCACTTCACAGGTGTGCCCTGTCAGGTTTAATAAGTGGGATTTCTTGCCTTATAAATGGGGTTGGGACCATCAGTTGTGTTGTGCAGAAGTCTGGTGGATACACAGCTGATAGTCCTACTGAATAGACTGTTAGAATTTGTATTATGGCAAGAAAAAAGCAGCTAAGTAAAGAAAAACGAGTGGCCATCATTACTTTAAGAAATGAAGGTCAGTCAGTCCAAAAAATTGGGCAAACTTTGAAAGTGTCCACAAGTGAAGTTGCAAAAACCATCAAGCGCTACAAAGAAACTGGCTCACATGAGGACCGCCCCAGGAAAGGAAGACCAAGAGTCACCTCTGCTTCTGAGAATAACTTTATCCGAGTCACCAGCCTCAGAAATCGCAGGTTAATAGCAGCTCAGATTAGAGACCGGGTCAATGCCACACAGAGTTCAAGCAGCAGACACATCTCTACAACAACTGTTAAGAGGAGACTTTGTGCAGCAGGCCTTCATGGTAAAATAGCTGCTAGGAAACCACTGCTAAGGACAGGCAACAAGCAGAAGAGACTTGTTTGGACTAAAGAACACAAAGAATGGACATTAGAGCAGTGGAAATCTGTGCTTCCGTCTGATGAGTCCAAATTTGAGATCTTTGGTTCCAACCACTGTGTCTTTGTGCGATGCAGAAAAGGTGAACGGATGGACTCTACATGCCTGGTTTCCACCATGAAGCATGGAGGAGGAGGTGTGATGGTGTGGGGGTGCTTTGCTGGTGACACTGTTGGGGATTTATTCAAAATTGAAGGCATACTGAACCATCATTTCTACCACAGCATCTTGCAGCGGCATGCTATTCCATCCGGTTTGCGTTTAGTTGGACCATCATTTATTTTTCAACAGAACAATGACCCCAAACACACCTCCAGGCTGTGTAAGGGCTATTTGACCAAGAGAGTGATGGGGTGCTACGCCAGATGACCTGGCCTCCACAGTCACCGGACCTGAACCCAATCGAGATGGTTTGGGGTGAGCTGGACCGCAGAGTGAAGGCAAAAGGGCCAACAAGTGCTAAGCATCTCTGGGAACTCCTTCAAGATTGTTGGAAGACCATTTCCGGTGACTACCTCTTGAAGCTCATCAAGAGAATGCCAAGAGTGTGCAAAGCAGTCATCAAAGCAAAAGGTGGCTACTTTGAAGAACCTAGAATATAAGACATATTTTCAGTTGTTTCACACTTTTTTGTTAACTATATAATTCCACATGTGTTAATTCATAGTTCTGATGCCTTCAGTGTGAATGTACAATTTTCAGTCATGAAAATACAGAAAAATCTTTAAATGAGAAGGTGTGTCCAAATTTTTGGTCTGTACTGTATATATATATATATATATATATGTACAGTATATACCATGTGATATTTCAGTTTTTCTTTTTTAATAAATTTGCAAAAATTTCTACATTTCTGTTTTTTTTCAGTCAAGATGGGGTACATAGTGTACTTTAATGAGAAAAAAATAAAATTTTTAGAATTTACCAAATGGCTGCAATGAAACAAAGAGTGTAAAATTTAAAGGGGTCTGAATACTTTCCGTACCCACTGTATATATATGTAAACACAAAAAAAGTGTTGGCACCCTGGAAATTGTTCCAGAAAATGAAGCATTTCTCCCAAAAAATTATTGCAATTACATAAGTTTTGTTATTTCCTATGTGTGTATTGTTGGAACAATACAAAAAAACTGAGAAAAAAAAAACAAGTTGGACATAATTTCACACAAAATTTGAATGGTACCATCTCCCAACAGCAATTTTAAGATCCCTCCGCTGGTGTTTAATAGGATTTAGATCCAGACTCATTGTCGGCCACTTCAGAACTCTCAAGCACTTTGTTTCCTTCCATTTCTTGGTGTTTCTTGTTTTTGTTCATTGTCCTGCTGGAAGACCCATGATCTAGGACTCAAACTGAGCTTTCTGACACTGGGCGTTACATTGCGACCTAAAATCCTTTGGTAATCTTCAGATTTCATGATGCCTTGCACACAGTCAAGGCACCCAGTACAAGAAGCAGCAAAACAACCCTAAAATATCTTTGAAACTCCACCATATTTAACTATAGGTACTGTGTTTTTTTCCTTTGTAGGCTTCATTCCATTTTCGGTAAACAGTAGAATGATGTGCTTTTCCAAAAAGCTCTATCTTGTCTCATCTGGGATGCTCTCTCAGAAGGATTTTGGCTTACTCACATACATTTTGGCAAACTGCAGTCTAGCTTTTTATGTCTCTGAGTCTGCAGTGGGGTCCTCCTGGGTCTCCTGCAATAGCGTTTCATTTCATTTAAATGTCATTGGATTGTTCATGCTGACACTGATGCACCCTAAGCCTGCTGGACAGCTTGAATTTCTTTTGAACTTGATTGGGGCAGCTAATCCACCATCCAGACTATCCTGCGTTGCAACTTTTCATCAAATTTTCTCTGCTGTCCACGTCCAGGGAGATTAGCTGCAGTGCCATCGATGGTAAACTTCTTGGTTATCTTGCGTACCATGGACAAAGGAACATCAAGATCTCTGGAGATGGACTTGTAACCTTGAAATTGTGATATTGTTCAAATATTTTGGTTCTCAAGTCCTTAGACAATTCTCTTCTCCTCTTTCTACTCCCCATGCTTAGTGTGGCACACACGGACACACAATGCAAAGATTGCAATAGAAGGTAAGTGTCACAGGTGTGACAGATATGACAGACAATCATTCGTGATCCAGCTGTAGAAGGTCATTGTGCTTGGCTCTGCAGGCACCTTCTTGATCTTTTTATCTCTGTAGTGTAGTGATATCCTTCTCCTTCTAGGACCTAGCAGTGACCTTCACCTTCTGCTGCTAATTGACACACCCTTGCTGGATGTTTAAATACCTTCAGTCTCTCCAGAGAGTCGCCGGTGATAGCTCTATTTTCCTCCATCCAGGCCTGAAGTACTAGTAATCGGCTAGTGTCTTCTTGGAGTTCACTTGGAGGAGCATGATCATTCTGGTGTCTTCTCAAGCTAAGTGTATTCTCTTGTCTGTTTACCTGTTTGTCTTTAGTTGCAGTGTGGGCGGATTAGTGCTCACGCTGTCCCCTCCCTACCTAGGGCCTATCAGTGGGGGCCGTCAGGGATTAGGTTTCCTGCTCGACGATAGATGCGAAACCTATTTAGAGATGTTAGGGGAGACAGGGTGTTGTCAGATCTGCCTAGGGGTCTCCACTCCCCCTTTCCCTAGTGTTTAGGCTTCCTCCCCCTCTTCCTGTCGTTCTGCACTTAGTCTTTCCCTCACCTTGCGTGACAGTAAGTCTCTGATGGCGCTTCTGTTTTTGAAGGGGTTCAAAAACTACTCAGTTATTACTGCCAGTCTTTTCACGGCACATATTAATTATACAAAGGTCAAAGCATGAACTATCGCGCTACACAAGGGATAAAGCCCAAATGTGCTGTGCGTGTGAACACAGCTAGAACAAAGGTAGGCACAACTGGGACAGAAATGAAAAAACATCCTTCCTGCATACACCTGAATGTATGCAATGCTAAAACGTGCTGAATAGAAAAAATGGACAAACAAAACCTACAGAATGGACCAGAATGATTAAAAAATGTGTTTAAAACAATATGCATTTACTTGAAGGATGGTATATAGCCCATGGATGAACCAAGCAGTAAGACAGGTGGAGCACTGAAGTGGCCAGTGTTTGACTGCTAGGATGGTAGATCTTGTGTTGGTCAGCGGTGCAGAGAGTGCCCACACGAATGGGTGCCTGAGGCTAGCGATAGGGAATGGAAGCATCCACCCGTATGCCTACTTGCAGCTAAGCGGACAGATACAAACGTGACGTACTCCGGCTGGAAGCACTGTCACGTGACCCCAAAGCTGGGAATGGGTGGGGCAGCGTGATGTCACGGTTCGATGGGGAACGGAATCTGTCAGGGCCAATATTCACCAACGTGTTTCAGAGGATTCAGTCCTCCTTCCTCAGGGTATGGCTCGCCCTAACCAAGGGCTTTTAAATAGCTTTGCTCCAAGCAACCCGTTGCTACCTTCTGGGACTCAATCATGCAAAACACCGGGAGGGGGGGTGGAGGGGAGGAAGCCAAGGACACCCATAGGAGCAAAGGGATTCAAAACTGTGCAGAGAAGCAAGCAATCATAGACAGCCCTTTAAGAGAGCCGTATTTGTAAAAATAATAGTAATAAAGAATGAGATACACAAATATTCCAAAACGCAGCCCTTGAATAGTTAAACTGATTAAAAACACCATTTATTAGGACACTTAAAACAAATGAACAAAAATCATTAAGCAAGTTAAAAGAAGGTTAAAAGTGTGATACTGTGTATAGGAAATTTACATGAATGAATGAAGCTTGCATAAATAAATGAAATCCAATTGCATGGGTAGCCATATTAAAAAATAGATAAATTTAACAAATATACTGAATATAACCAATGTGGTAACAATCCATACTGGCTTCTACCAGATGGCAGTAGGAAAGTGATTGCCCTTACTGAAATAATTGCTTTTGAAGTCTGTTTAAAAAATTGTAAAAATAGATTCATTATAAAAAGCAGGGGGGAAGGGCAAGTAGAAAGGGTAAAAAAGGAGGGAGAGGGGGGGGGATATATATAAAAATAAAGAACCGCCCCGATGATGACTGGCCCAAAAAATAGGTAATTTAAATCCAAAGCAAGGTCAGTCTCACTTACACAACATAAATAAACCTGTCAAATGTCCCGCATTTTTGGAATTGAGTAGAGGTATGCCCTTTTCAGATATGCCCCTTGTACCCTAACCTTTGATTAGGGGGGTTACACAAAACCACCCTAAGGGTGTATCTAACTGCCCTCATACATAACTAAATACTAACCACCTGCCAATGTGGATGTTACAGAGGGGTTCCTCATCCCGCAATTCCTACAAGGCGTAAAGCTCAATTTAATGATTGAGGCCTTTGGGAGCCAAACTGTTCAGAGTGAATATCCACTTCGATTCCACTGTAGACATATGTCTCAAAAAATCTCCTCCTCTCCAATTTTTCTTAACTTTTTGTATGCCGCAAAAATGGACCCCTACACATGACCGATTGTGCTTTTCTGCAAAATGGCGCGATAGTGGATGGCCTATAAACACCTTAATGATAGTGTCTAGGTGCTCTTTGACCCTTATGGTTTGCTGTCTCTTAGGGTGACTAATATACAATTTGTTGCATGGGCATCTAATAATGTATATGATTCCCATCGTATGACACGAGATTGCTTCCCTAATAGGGTACTGTTTAATGCCATCTGAATTAAGAAAATTGGTTTGGAGATTGCGGCTAATTTGGGTGCGAGTGCAACTAGAGCACCTTCCGCATGGAATAAAACCTATATTGGAAGGTAAAAAATTACTTACGTTATTTGTTG
Source organism: Phyllobates terribilis (assembly GCF_046119375.1). Classification (NCBI taxonomy): domain Eukaryota; kingdom Metazoa; phylum Chordata; class Amphibia; order Anura; family Dendrobatidae; genus Phyllobates; species Phyllobates terribilis. The sequence goes on from NW_027362761.1 coordinate 257,916,387, forward strand.
GGGGAGGCTGAGTGTTTTTTCAGTTGGTTTCTCTTTATAGATTAATTCTACCCTTCGAATAAGTCCCACCTCCTGAGCAGATTTTTCTACAAGAGATGTGTCATAACTAGTGATGAGCGAGCACTAAAATGCTCGGGTGCTCGAAGCTTGGGTCGAGCACATTGGAATACTCGGGTGCTCGAAACGAGCAACGAGCCCAATGTAAGTCTATGGGAAACTCGAGCATTTTTCTGGTGGTTCTCCCCGGCGGTCTGCAGACGGTCAAAAATTGCCCAAATCGATGGAAACAGTGCTAAATTAAAAGTCAGGCAAGCAGAATATATAGGCAGACAGGCAGGCAGGGTATATAGGAGGGTACATGAAAAACATAGCAGGGCATTTGGAACACACTAGTGCCCTCCGATTTTCATGCACCCATCTCTTTAAAAAAGCCGGCCGGCAATTCATCAGCGGCATACACCGGTACCCGACAATTTAGAACAGAAAGAATAGAGCATCACACATAGATTAAATAGATAGAAACATGTCAGTCACATATATAATAAGTACAGTGACAGTGTTGGTTACTGTACTTGTTATTTAGTGTTAAAATAAAGGATGTATTAAAAAAAAATAATAGTGTTTGTGTCTCTTTAAAAAAGCCGGCCGGCAATTCAACAGCAGCATACATCGGTACCTGACAATTTAGAAGAGAAAGAATAGAGCATGACACATAGATTAGATAGATAGAAACATGTCAGTCACATATATAATAAGTACAGTGAGAGTGTTGATTACTGTACTTGTCATTTAGTGTTAAAATAAAGGTTTTATTAAAAAAAAAATGGCGTGGGGTTCCCCGTAATTTTAGTCTCTAGCGGAGGTTAAGCAGATGGCAGGGGCAGATGTTTGAAGCCTGGGAAGGGGGTAATACCCACAGAGCTTCCCAGGCTACTAATATCAGCCCCCAGCTGAATACCTAGCCTTTACTAGCTATTAAAATGGGGGACCCCCCAAAAAAATGACATGGGGTCCCCCCTATTTTAATAGCTAGCAAAGGCTAGGCAGACAGCTGGGGGCTGATATTAATAGCCCAGGAAGGGTGCCATGAATATTGGCCCCCTCCCAGGCTAGAAACACCAGCCGTCAGCCGCCCCAGAAATGGCGCATCCATAGGATGCGCCAATTCTGGCACTTAGCCATGGTCTTCCCACTGCCCTGTAGCGGTGGCAGTGGGGTAATAGGGCTGGGGTTGATGTCAGCTTATAATGCCAGCTGACATCAAGCCCAGGTTAGTAATGGAGAGGCGTCTATAAGACACCCCCATTACTAACCCCATAGTCAAAGTTAAAAAAAAACACACACACCCAGAATAAAGTCCTTTAATTGTAATAAACACACAATTCTTTAATGTTCTAAAATAAACCATACTTACCATCACGCCCATTCCAGCTGAAGCCAACGATCTCCTGCAATAATTGGCGCATACTATGGATGCGCCATTTCTGGGGCAGCTGACGGCAGGTGTTTCTAGCCTGGGAGGGGGCCAATATTCATGGCTCCCTTCCTGGACTATTAATATTAGCCCCCAGCTGTCTGCCTAGCCTTTGCTAGCTATTAAAATAGGGGGGACCCCACATCATTTATTGGGGGGGTCCCCCATTTTAGTAGCTGGTAAAGCCTAAGTATTCAGCTGGGGACTGATATTAGTAGCCTGGGAAGCTCCATGGGTATTACCCCCTTCCCAGGCTTCAAACATCTTCCCCAGCCGTCTGCTTAACCTCCGCTAGAGACTAAAATTACGGGGGAATCCAACACCAATTTTTTTTTTAATAAATCCTTTATTTTAACACTAAATGACAAGTACAGTAACCAACACTGTCACTGTACTTATTATATATGTGACTGACATGTTTCTATCTATCTAATCTATGCGTGATACTCTATTCTTTCTGTTCTAAATTGTCGGGTACCGGTGTATGCCGCTGATGAATTGCCGGCTTTTCATGTTTCACTGTGAGCACTGTTCCAATCGATTTGGGCAATCACTGTAATGCCACAACCACCATGGCTGTGACATTACAGTGAGTGGCAGACAATTCCTGTGTGATTGGTGCTCTAAATAGCGCCAAACATGCAGGACGGGGACCCGAGCTCCCACCCGAGCATCGCGCAAGTACTCGGCGAGCTCCGAGCATCTCGAGTACTGAGATGCTCGGGCGAATACCGAGCAGTGGCGAGCATGCTCGCTCATCACTAGTCATAACCTTTACTCAGAAATTGCTGCTTTACATGTTCAGCTTCCATGATGTAGTCCTCTATCTTAGTGCAGTTACAGCGCACCCGAGTAAATTGCCATTTTGGAATGTTAGTAAGCCAGATAGGTAAGTGACAACTAGAAACATGAATGCAACTGTTAGAGTCTACTTCTTTCCGGTAACACTTGGTGATAAGACGATTATTATCTACACAAATGTTCAAGTCCAGGTAATTGACACTGGTAGTGCTTGTAGTGGGAGTGAAATCAAGTCCAAAGTTGTTATTGTTCAGTTCAGTGAGGAAGGTCAAGAGGGCCGCAGATGACTCATCTCAAATAAAAAGGATGTCATCTATAAAGCGGTGCCACATAATCAGACTTTCCCGTAGTTGACCATTCTTGAAAATGAAAAATTCCTCCCACCTCCCCACATATAAATTTGTGTAACTAGGGGCAAATTGCATCTCCATGGCTGTTCCCCATGTGTGTAGATAAAACTGTTGGCCTTACGTGAAATAGTTATGGGTGAGGATGAAATCATACAGGTCAGAATAAATTGGGTCTGGGTCTCCCCATACATCTTAGAAGCTTTCAGAAGTGACCCGCTGCCTCACATCCCTTTTTATGCTCAATGACTGTATAAAGGGATTTAATATCCAGGGTGCCCAATGTATAACTGTTTTTCCATTCTATGGGGGCTAGAATTTGCAGTGCGTGTCCAGTATCTTTCAGGTAAGCAGGTAAACAAGGTACACATTATTGCAAGCGAGTGTCCACAAATTTAGAGAGATTTGCCGTCAATCAGTTAATCCCCGACACATTGGGTCTGCCTGGGGGACATGTGGTGCTTTTGTGAAATTTTGGGATATGGTAAAAGACAGCTAGACTAGGGGTTTTATTGTATACAAACTGAAATTCTTTTTACTGAGAATCCCCAATGCCTTCCCTTTTGTGGCCAGTGATCCTAATTCTTTAATAAATTTTGAGGTGGGGTCACAACTCAATCTTCTGTATGTGACTGGATCCTCCTGGAGACATGACGCTTCGTCTTCATACACTTACTGTGAATCTTTATATAGTAGTATATGTCCTTATTCGTATCCAATTGATCCCGGCACTGACAAACAGATTGAGTCAGTTTTGGATACATTACCTCGGATGTGCGTCTCTCCGCACACAACATACTCCTTATTGTCCCATTGCAATCAATTGAGGACAGCTGTAGCCTCTGAAGGACAGGCATCAGTTACCCGCCCAAATGCCAGGACGAATAGTCACCCTCCATCCCAAGGGAGGAAGTGCTCCCCATGGGTCCAAATGTCAAAATCTACCAGCAATATGTGCCAGGAAAAGACGGGCAGTAATAACTAATCGTCCCTGGTAATTGAGTAGGCATTTTAAATCATCTATATATATTTCATGTAAAAAACACATGATTTACTATTCATTTATTTTTAAAAATATGCATTAAAGCATCCAACCAACTAGGGTGCCTGGTACTAATCTTAAAAAAGATATCCTTCTCATGATTCCTAATAGCATAGACTATGGTGTTTGGATCCCATATGTGAGAGAACCACACACACAAACAATGAGGTTAAGTATAACTTTTTATGTGCTTTACTTCTTTATACACCTGATAAAGGTGTTGAAACGTGTTGTATTATGGTTTTTATATTTTTATCTTTAATTTTATATGTGATCTAGGAATCTTACCTTGATTGTAATCATATAAATGGAAATTGAATTTTAATTGAACAAGGCTTAATCTACCTATGAATACATGGCCTACAAACTAAAAGGTATCGGGAACCGCTTTAAAAACGGAAGCGCCATCAGAGACTTACCTTCTATTGCATAGATGTGGAGTAGCTTCTGGGCTAGGAAAGCATACTGCCATGGTTATCAGATGAGCCAGATGCCGCACGAGGGATCATTAGTATTTGAAAGCTACTTCTAGTGTTGTGCCTATCTCGCACAACCTCCTCAGATGTGCATAGAATTTTTATTCTTTCATTGACTTATATCACGTTTACTGCGCTTAGGTAGCGCTCTCCCTTTCTTTCCACTCTGCTTTTCCTGCCTAGGATATTTTAAATGTAAAGATTGAGTCAACTTCTCCCTTTTTTTATCTTGTTTCAAGCGTGATTTTCATATTGCCCACACCTGTTACTTGCCACAGGTGAGTTTCAACAAGCATCATATGCTTGAAATAAAGTTTTTTATTCACAATTTTGGATAGGTGCCAACAATTATGTCTGTATGTCCAGTACACACAAAGGAAATAAACATGTGTATGACAAAACATGTATAATTTAAATAATTTTCTGGGTGAAATACTTCAATTTCTAGAACATTTTCGGCAATGACGGTATATACATATATATGTATATATACAAAGCCCTAAAAGTAGTGATGAGCGAGCATGCTCGCTACTGCTCAGTGCTCGCCCGAGCATCTCGCTACTCTAGATGCTCGGCGCTTGCTGAGTATTTCCGGGGTTGCTCGGCGGGAGCTCGGGTACCCTCCCTGCATGTTTGGCGCTCTTTAAAGCACGAATCAACATGCAGGGATTGCCTGCCACACATTGTAATGCCGCAGCCATGGTGGTTGTGGCATTACAGTGATTGGATGGCCGCACAGCGTCATCAGGTCTATATCAGACCTGGCGCCGCTGTGCTCGTCACAGTCACTCCGGAATCAGGCAGAGTAGGGAGAGGTGCTGCTGAGCTAGGGAGAGATTTGCTTGTGTAGGGAGAAAAACATATCTATCTTAACAAACAGTCCTTTTGAGGACTAATCCATCTGCAGAGATATCAGGCAGGCAGTGTATATAGGCAGGCAGTGTATATAGCAGACTGCAGTGCATATAGCACAAGAGGCTTCATTCCAATTCTGCCTTCTGCTGCTGTTAGATATTTCTATACAAAGGACCAGGTCTCAGGGGCCAGGAATACTTTTTTTTTGGATCTTAATCCTCATTATTTGCTTAAAAAGCAATCCAGAGAACACCGTTTTTCTGCGCCATTTGCTTGATGGCACTGCAGAATACAGCCAGGTCCTTTCCATATTACAGCGCTAGAAATCCAGCTATTGAAAACCGTGTTTTCTCCGTCACATGTATCACATATACGTTTTCAGAAAATACTGCCGTTTTTGGCCTCCATTCCAATTTTTTTTCACTGTGTCAGTGACATTTTTGACACCAGTTTGCTGCTCAAACTAGTTAACTACAGGCCAGGTATCTAAAACCCTGTTTTCTCCGTCACAGGGATCACATATACGTTGTCAGAAAATACTGCCATTTCTGGCCACCATGAAAAATTTCTTTCAGTGTGTCAGTGAAGCAATTCACACCAGATTGCTGTTCAAACTATTTACTTACAGGCCAGGTATTTAAAACTCTGTTTTCTCCGTCACATGGATCAGATATACGTTGTCAGAAAATACTGCCATTTATGGCCTCCATTAAAAATTTCCTTTAGTGTGTCAGTGAAGCAATTCACACCAGTTTTCTGTTCAAACTACTTAACTACAGGCCAGGTATTTAAAACTCTGTTTTCTCCGTCACACGGATCACATATATGTTGTCAGAAAATACTGCCATTTCTGGCCTACATTAAAAATTTCCTTTAGTGTGTCAGTGAAGCAATTCACTGCAGTTTGCTGTTCAAACTACTTACCTAGAGGCCAGGTATTTAAAACTCTGTTTTCTCCGTCACATGGATCACATATAAGTTTGCTCCAAACTCAGTCATTTGTAGTGAGCGTGGAAGATACTATCCTCCATTTAAAATGGGCAAGTCACGTGGCAAGGGACAGGAAACTGGATGTGATGGTCATGGTGCATGCAGAGGATGAGGCCGAGGCCGTGGGCAAGCTGAAATTGTGCCACAAGAAACACCCACATCTTCTCGCCCGACCTTCCTGTCCCAATTCCTAGGGGAACGCAGCACACCACTATTGTACCCAGAGCAGTGTCTTCCACATGGTCAAGTCTCAGTAACCGTGAGTCTGGACCGCATAGTCCTCACCCTGATCCTCCTTCCTCCCACCATGCTGAGTGCCCGGAGACAACTGATCCCACACTTGGACACTCTGAAGAGCTGTTCACTTTTCCATTTATAGATTTGGGCCTCTCGCTCGGTCCACTTGAAGCGGGGCAAGAGGAGATCGCGTGTAGCGATGCCCAAATATTTAAGCAGCCACGGTCACATGAAGGCGATGGTGGGAAAGTGTCACAAGAGGTGGACGATGATGAGAAACAATTGCCAGAAAGTCAGGAGGAGGACCAGGGTGCGGAAGTGGAAGACGAGGTGGTGGATGATATAGTAACTGACCCAATCTGGCAGGAGGACATGCAGAGCGAGGACAGCAGCACACACAGGGGGAGGGAGGCAGAGCACCCCAACAGGCAGGAAGAAGCAGTGTGGTGGCCGCAGACAGAAGGCAGGCAACCGTTCTCCGTAACACCAACACAAAGGAAGTTGCCATTACAACTGTTGGGCCTTCCCGAGTCTGGTTGTTTTTTAAAAACTCTGCCGATAGCCCCAAAAAGGCCATTTGCACCACCTGCCAGGCCAGCATCAGCAGGGGTGGAAAAATTACCAGCCTGACCACCACCAGCAAGATCAGGCACATGGCAGCAAAGCACCCAACTTTGTGGGCTGAACCCCAGGGTCCAGGAACAGTGTCTTCAGGTGGCACCATTGCTTCTTCCGCTGTTGTGCATGCAAGCCAATCCCCTGTCCGTGGTGCATGCGTAGTTGCCTCCTGCCCTGCACCTGTCATTGCGCACTCTCAAGTAGCAGCATCAGGAAGCATGTCCATGTCCTTGTCCCAACGCAGCATTCAGTTGTCCATACCCCAGTCCTTGGAACACAAGCGCAAATATGCAGCCAACGTCCCACAGACCACACTACTAAATTATCACATTTCACTACTGCTTGCGCTCAAAATGTTGCCTTATAGGCTCGTGGAGAGGGAAGCATTCCGCAACCTGATGGCGGTGGCCGTCCCTGGGTACTTGGTCCCCAGCCGCCACTATTTCTCCCGGTGTGCCATACTCGCAATACACAAACACGTGTCCCAAAACATTAGCTGTGCCCCCAACAACGCATTTACCGGGAAAGTTCACCTAACCACGGACACGTGGACAATTGCTTGTGGGCAGGGACGGTACATCTCGCTGACTGCACACTGAGTTAACATAGTGGAAGCTGGGACCCAGTCGGACCTTGGGACGGAACAAGTCCTCCCAACGCCAAGGATTGCGGGCCCTAGGTCAATCAGGGATTGCCCCCACGGTCTACAGCTCCTGCACCTCATCCTCCTCAGCCTCCTCCTCCTCGTCAGCCTACATCCCCGAAATGACCACATCAGTCACAAGCTGGAAGCACTGCTGCACTGCCTCGGCCAAGCGGCAACAGGCTGTGCTGAAGCTAATATGCTTAGGTGACAAAATGCACAATGCTGAAGAGTTGTGGACAGCTCTGAAAGAGCAAGCAGATCTGTGGCTCACATCGCTGAACCTACAGCCAAGCATGGTCATGTGTGACAATGGCTGGAACCTGGTGGGGGCTCTAAGGCGAGGTGAGCTCACACATGTACCATGCCTGGCCCATGTGCTTAACCTTGTGGTTCAGCGGTTTCGCAACTCCTACCCGGAGATGCCAGATCTGCTTGTTAAAGTACACTGCCTGTGTGCCCATTTTAGAAAGTCAGCTACAGCTTCCGCCGCCCTTGCAGTGTTTCAGCAGCGTTTGCAGCTTCCGGCTCACAGACTGGTGTGTGATGTCCCCACACATTGGAACCCTGCACTGCAGTTCATTGGGAAGGATTTGTGAGCAGAAGAGGGCAGTTGTTGACTACCAGCATCAACAAGGCCGTCGGTATTCAGTTCAGACTCCACACATAAGACCTCAGGAGTGGACATGGATGTCAGACATATGTACCATCCTCCAAAACTTTGAGGACTTCATCAAGATGATGAGCGGCGATGACGCCATAATAAGCGTCACCATCCCGCTTCTCTGACTTCTGAAATGCTCTCTGCTCACAATCAAAGAGGATGCACTGCAGGCAGAGCATGATAAGATGGAGCAAGGAACTATACAGGGTGATTGCACACAGCCAAGCCTCATCTCATCCCAATGTGGATTGGGTGACAATGAGGAAGAGGAGGAGGAGGAGGAAGGACAGGAGCTAGTTTCATGCACTATAGATGGTACTACATGCACAGCTGTCATACTGTCTGTTTAGCGTGGATGGCCAGAGGACAGAGAGAAGGAGGAGGAGAGCATGGTCAGTCATCCTCTTGGTGAGAACATAGAAGTCTTGCCTGTTAGTAGTCTGGCACGCATGGCTGAGTTTATGTCACGCTGCCTTTCCCATGACCCTCGCGTTCTCAAAATTTTGGGTGACAGTCATTACTGGTTGGTGACACTTCTAGACCCACGCTACAAGGAGAACTTTATATCTCTTATTCCTGAGGCAGACAGGTCTACAAAAAATGGGGCTGTATCAGAAGGCCCTTGTTGAGGAACTATTAAAAAAATTACCATATGAAAACACTGGTGGCAGAGGGCACACTTCGTTGGACAAACAAGGAGTACAGGCGAGACAGACACAACTTCAATCCAGCAGAGGCAGGGGAACACTGTCAAAGTTCTGGGAGAGTTTTCTCAGCCCCTCCCATCGCACAGGCCCTGAGGCGCGGGGTACTCTCACAAGGAGTGCAAAGTTTGAGAAGATGCTGAGGGAGTACCTTGCTGACCTTACCAAAGTCCTCCATGATTCCTCTGTGCCTTATAATTATTGGGTATCCAAGCTAGATATGTGGAATGAACTGGCTATCTATACCTTGGAGATCCTGGCCTGCTCTGCCGCCAGAGTTTTATCAGAGTGGGTTTTTAGTGGCGCTGGTGGAATTATAACTGATAAGCGCATCCGCTTGTCAACTGAAAATTCTGACAGGCTGACTCTTATTAAAATGAACAAGGGCTGGATTGGGCCAGACTTCTCAACACCACCGAATGATAGCAGCGTAACATAATTCTCAAATCCAGTGTCTTTACTTGGGAGATATATTCCCTTGCACCTTTTCACACCCAGACGTGGGTATACGCTTCCTGATCTTGGCTATTTGCTCTTGTCCTCCTCCTTCTCCTCATCCTCCCCCACCATATCACCAGGGTGACCATGGTCCATGATGCAACACCCACATAATTTTTTTAAAGGGTGTTTATGATGCCCTTAAAAAAAAAATTATACAGTATGTTCATGTATACCCCCCAGGGGTAAATGTTTGTCAGCCCATACAATTAGTGCATGGGCATTACAAGTATAGGAGGCCCGCTCCTTTCTAATGGGAACATTTTTTTATGAGGCCCTCCTCCACGTCTCTTCCAAGGGTCATTGAAGTGCCTCCAAATTTTTGGCAGCCCTTGCATTCACTGCATAGGCCAACACTATGGGAGACTCTCTCCTTTCTAATGGGAATTTGTCGTTACTGTGGCCTGCTCTATGTGTCTTTAATTTCTTAGTGGGGTTTTTCCTAATTTTGGTCAGCCGTTGGACTCACTGCATAGCCTATAACTGTATAGCAGACTCTCTCCTTTCTAATGGGAATTTGTCATTACTGTGGCCCTGCTCTATGTGTCTTTAATTTCTTAGTGGTGTTTTTCCTAAATTTGGTCAGCCGTTGGACTCACTGCATACCCTATAACTGTATAGCATACTCTCTCCTTTCTAATGGGAATTTGTCGTTACTGTGGCCCTGCTCTATGTGTCTTTAATTTCTTAGTGGGGTTTTTCCTAAATTTGGTCAGCCGTTGGACTCACTGCATAGCCTATAACTGTATAGCAGACTCTCTCCTTTCTAATGGGAATTTGTCGTTACTGTGGCACTGCTATATATGTCTTTAATTTCTTAGTGGTGTTTTTCCTAAATTTGGACAGCCGTTGGACTCACTGCATACTCTATAGCTGTATAGCAGACTCTCTCCTTTCTAACGGGAATTTGTCGTTACTGTGGCCCTGCTCTATGTGTCTTTAATTTCTTAGTGGGGATTTTCCTAAATTTGGTCAACCATTGGACTCACTGCATACCCTATAACTGTATAGCAGACTCTCTCCTTTCTAATGGGAATTTGTCATTACTGTGGCCCTGCTCTATGTGTCTTTAATTTCTTAGTGGGGTTTTTCCTAAATTTGATCAGCCGTTGGACTCACTGCATAGCCTATAACTGTATAGCAGACTCTCTCCTTTCTAATGGGAATTTGTCGTTACTGTGGCACTGCTATATATGTCTTTAATTTCTTAGTGGTGTTTTTCCTAAATTTGGACAGCCGTTGGACTCACTGCATACTCTATAGCTGTATAGCAGACTCTCTCCTTTCTAACGGGAATTTGTCGTTACTGTGGCCCTGCTCTATGTGTCTTTAATTTCTTAGTGGGGATTTTCCTAAATTTGGTCAACCATTGGACTCACTGCATACCCTATAACTTTATAGCAGACTCTCTCCTTTCTAATGGGAATTTGTCATTACTGTGGCCCTGCTCTATGTGTCTTTAATTTCTTAGTGAGGTATTTCCTAAATTTGGCTAGCCGTTGGACTCACTGCATACCCTATAACTGTATAGCAAACTCTCTCCTTTCTAATGGGGATTTGTCGTTACTGTGGCCCTGCTCTATGTGTCTTTAATTTCTTACTGTGGGTTTTTCTAAATTTGGACAGCCGTTGGACTCACTGCATACCCTATAACTGTATAGCAGACTCTCTCCTTTCTAATGGGAACATGTCGTACTCGTTACTGTGACCCTGCTCTATGTGTCTTTCCGAGTCCCTCCATCATCAATGAAACAGGATGTGTCGGATGATGTGTCACACACCACATTGCCAGATAAGGTTGTAAAATATTAAAATGTCATTTCCCGGTGAATGCATTTGACTTAAAAAATAACGTAAAAAAAACAGAAGGATCTTTCTTTAGTATAAAAACAGAGTCACCATGTAAAATGGACCAGTGGCAAGAACTTGCACTTGAAATGTGGCCTTTTAGGCTCGTGGAGGCGGAAGCTTTTCATAATCTCATGCCGGCGGCAGCCGGTGTCCATACTCGGTCCCCAGCCACCACTGTTTCTCCCGGTGTCGTGTCCGCCTTCCACAAGCACGGGTACCACAACATTACCCGTGCCCTCCCCAGTGCACTTACTGAGAAGGACCGCCTAACTACAAACACGTGGACAGGTGAATGTGGCCAGCGACGGTACGGAGCCAGTCCACAGCTTTTTTTGCTGAGTTGTATTTCACCACAGCCATATTCTTTAACTCGGTGAACTGACTGGCATAGAGGGAAACCGTATCTACTCTGGTTGTTATTTCTCCCAGGAAGTCCTCTAAAGAAGCTTTTGCAGAAGCAATGGCAGCCCGTCCAACATCAATTCGCACTTCTCGGAGGTGCTTTGACTTACAAACATCTTTCTTTGCGCAGTTAATTTCATGACTACAGAGTTGGGCAATGGCCTGATCTGCAATCCGGTTTGAGAAATAACATGCATAGGCACGTCCGATCCACATAAAAAAAAAACAGCCATAGAGTGTCTGGGAACCTTCCCCCACACTTTTCTTAGCCAGTGCTGCTTCTCGGCAGGGTTGGACGGACCCACCAGAAAACCGGAGACTCCTCCGGTGGGCCCTGGCTTCTCCATCAGGAGAGTTTATAATGCCAAGGTGAGGCCATGATGATGATAGAGGCCACCATCTGCTTAGTTTTCTGTTACTTGGAATGCAAGCGCAAGTCTGTAGCCACCCACCCACCCACAGGCTGCAGTACTAAACTTCCAGATTTCTGGGCAGCTGCTTGCACTTGAAATGGGGCCTTTTAGGCTTGCGGAGGCGGAAGCTTTTCACAAACTCATGCCTCATGCCTCGTGTCCATACTCGGTCCCCAGCCATCACTACTTCTCCATTGTCTCTGCCTTCTGCAAGCGCAGGTCCCTAACATTACTGCTGGTACTTTTCTGTAGAAATTTGCTTGCCTCCTACCAGCCTGGAATATTTCCAGTAAACTATGGTACGACGCCATGGTTTTAGCACTGCCCCCAGTAACAGTAGCGAAGCCATCCCCAATTTCCTTCTCAGGAATTTTATTTGGTAGACTGAGTGGCTGCCCAAATACATTATTTTCTCACAAAGGAGCTGAAGATAGAGTGGCAGTTGGTGCAAGTTTCTCCAGCCTGTTAGATATTAGAGGGTGAACGGCAGCACATTGGATCTGTGGTTAGCACTGAAGCCTTGAAGCGCTGGGATCCTGGGTTCAAATCCCAGCAAGGACAACACCTGCAAGGACTTTGTATGTTCTCCCCATGTTTGCGTGGGTTTCCACATCAGTAAAAAAGCAGCCATATAGTGTCCAGGAACCTTCCCACACACTTTTCTTAGCCAGGACTGCTTCTCAGCATGGTTGGACGGTCCCACCAGAGAATCCTCTGGTGTGCCCCAGCTTCTACATCAGGAGAGTTCATGATAGCGCTAACTTTGCAGCTGCTATGGGGCTCTTGAGCGGGGGAGAAAGGTGAGTCCTCAGAATCAAATCCTCTGGTGGGCACAATGTTTTTCAATCTGAAACAGCTTCTCAGTGGGAGTTGTATTTCACCACAGCCATATTCTTTAGCTCGGTGAAAGGACTGGCATAGAGGGAAACCGTATCTACTCCAGCTGTCATTTCTCCGTCACCAGGTTCCGCCCATTGTCACACACGACCATGCCTGGCTTTTATGTTTAGCGGTGAGAGCTACTGATCAAGCTGCTGTGTTACAGCTTTCAACAACTCTGCAGCGCTGGGCGGTTTGTCACCTAAGTATTAAGAATGTTATCTTCAGCACAGCCTATTCCCGCTTGGCCAAGGCAGTGCTGCAGTGCATTCAGGTTGTGACTGATGTGGTCATTTCAGAGATCGAGGAGTAGGTGCATGAGCTGAACAATGTGATTACATTAAGGTTAAATTGGTGACGCTGTTTTTTATACTAAAGAAAGATCCTATTGTTTAGTTTTTTTTACATTATTTTTTAAGTCAAATGCATTCACCGGGAAATGTCATTTTAACATTTTATAACCTTATCTGGCAATGTGGTGTGTGACACATCATCAGACACATCCTGTTTCATTGATAATGGAGGGACTCTGAAAGTCATAAAGCCTATTTTAATAGGGCCATCAGACGGCCCTTACTATTCTTAAAAGGCCAGCAGTCGGCCCTCGCTATTGTTAGAGAGCCATCAGCCGACTATGCTTTGTTCTTCTTATTATTAACAAGTGGGTCTCCTACACTGTTATTGAGTATCCAGTGACTGCAAGGGCTGCCAAAAATTTGGACGCAACCCAGTACCCCTTTGAAGAGACATAGAGGAGGGTCTCAGTAAAAAAAATGATCCCATTATAAAGGATCGGGTCTCCTATAGTGGAAATGCCCATGCTGTGACTGCAAGGGCTGCCAAAATTTAGGAAAAACCCCACTAAGAATTTAAAAACACATAGAGCAGGGCCACAGTAACGACAAATTCCATTTAGAAAGGAGAGAGTCTGCAATACAGTTATAGGGTATGCAGTAAGTCAAACGGCTGACCAAATTTAGGAAAAACCCCACTTAGAAATTAAAGACACATAGAGCAGGGCCACAGTAACGACAAATTCCCATTAGAAAGGAGAGAGTCTGCTATACAGTTATAGGGTATGCAGTGAGACCAATGGCTGACCAATTTTAGGAAAAACCTCACTAAGAATTTAAAGACACATGGAGCAGGGCCACAGTAACAAGGTACGACAAGTTCCCATTAGAAAGTAGAGAGTCTGCTATACAGTTATAGGGTATGCAGTGAGTCCAACGGCTGACCAATTTTAGGAAAAACCCCACTAAGAATTTAAAGACACATAGAGCAGAGCCACAGTAACGACAAATTCCCATTAGAAAGGAGAGAGTCTCCCATAGTTTTGGCCTATGCAGTGAATGCAAGGGCTGCCAAAAATTTGGAGGCACTTCAATGACCCTTGGAAGAGACGTGGAGGAGGGCCTCATAAAAAAATGTTCCCATTAGAAAGGAGCGGGCCTCCTATACTTGTAATGCCCATGCACTAAGTGTATGGGCTGACAAACATTTACATACATACAAACATACTGTATAAAAATTTTTTTTTTACGGGCATTATAAACACCCTTTAAAAAAATGATGTGAGTGTTGCATCACGGACCAAATAGCTAAAATCAGGAAGCGTATACCCATGTGTGGGTGTGAAAAGGTGCATGTAAATACACCTCCCAAGAAAAGACACTGGATTTGAGTTTATGTTATGCTGCTATCATTCGGTGGTGTTGAGAAGTGTGGCCCAGTCCAGCCCTTGTTCATTTTTATAAGAGTCAGCCTGTCAGAATTTTCAGTTGACAGGCGGATGCGCTTATCAGTTATAATTCCACCAGCGGCACTAAAAACCCGCTCTGATAAAACTCTGGCGGCAGGGCAGGCCAGTACCTCCAAGGCATAGAGAGCCAGTTCATTTCACGTATCCAGCTTGGATACCCAATAATTACAAGGCACATAGGAATCACGGAGGACGTTGGTAAGGTCAGCAAGGTACTCTCTCAGCATCTTCCCAAACATTGCACTCCTTGTGAGAGTACCCCACGCCTCAGGGCCTGTGCGATGGGAGAGGCTGAGAAAACTCTCCCAGAACTTTGAAAGTGTTTCCCTGCCTCTGCTGGATTGAAGTTGTGTCTCTCTCACCTGTACTCCTTGGTTGTCCAACGAAGTGTGCCCTCTGCCGCCAGCGTTTTCAGATGGGAATTTTTTTAATAGTTCCTCAACAAGGGTCTTCTGGTACAGCCCCATTTTTGTAGACCTGTCCGCCTCAGGAATAAGAGATATAAAGTTCTCCTTGAAGCGTGGGTCTAGAAGTGTTACCAACCAATAATGACTATCACCCAAAATTTTGAGAACGCGAGGGTCATTGGAAAGGCAGCGTAACATAAACTCAGCCATGCGTGCCAGACTACTAACAGGCAAGACTTCCGTGTCCTCACCAAGAGGATGACTGACCGTGCTCTCTTCCTCCTCCTCTCTGTCCTCTGGCCATCCACGCTGAACAGACAGTATGACAGCTGTGCATGTAGTACCATCTATAGTGCATGAAACTAGCTCCTGTCCTTCCTCCTCCTCCTCCTCTTCCTCATTGTCACCCAATCCACGTTGGGAAGAGATGAGGCTTGGCTGTGTGTAATCACCCTGTATGGTTCCTTGCTCCATTTCATTGTGCTCCGCCTGCAATGCATCCTCTTTGATTGTGAGCAGAGAGCATTTCAGAAGACAGAGAAGCCGGATGGTGACGCTAATTATGGCGTCATCACCACTCACCATCTTGGTGTAGTTCTCAAAGTTTTGGAGGATGGTACATATGTCTGACATCCATGTCCACTCCTGAGGTCTTATGTGTGGAGTCTGAACTGAATACCGATGGCCTTGTTGATGCTGGTACTCAACAACTGCCCTCTTCTGCTCACTCCTTCCCAACATTTGCAGTGTAGAGTTCCAACGCGTGGGGACATCACACACCAGTCTGTGAGCCGGAAGCTGCAAACACTGCTGAAACACTGCAAGGGCAGTCACAGATCTGCCTGCTCTTTCAGCGCTGTCCACAACTCTTCAGAATTGTGTGGTTTGTCACCTAAGCATATTAGCTTCAGCACAGCCTGTTGCCGCTTGGCCGAGGCAGTGCTGCAGTGCTTCCAGCTTGTGACTGATGTAGTCATATCGGAGATGGAGGCTGAAGAGGAGGAGGAGGCTGAGGAGAATGAGGTGCAGGAGCTGTAGACCATGGGGGCAACCCTGATTGACCTAGGGCCCGCGATCCTTGGCATCGGGAGGACGTGTTCTGTCCCAAGGTCCGACTGGGTCCCGGCTTCCACTATGTTAACCCAGTGTGCCATCATCGAGATGTACCATCCCTGCCCACAAGCACTTGTCCATGTGTCCGTGGTTAGGTGGACTTTACCGGTAACTGCGCTGCTAAGAGCACGGCTAATGTTTTGGGACACGTGCTTGTGTAATGCGGGGACGACACACCGGGAAAAATAGTGGGGACCGAGTACCGAGGGATGGCCGCCGCCATCAGGTTGCGGAATGTTTCCATCTCCACGAGCCTAAAAGGCAACATTTCGAGCGCAAGAAGTCGTGAAATGTGAGAATTTAGTAGTTTGGCCTGTGGGGCGTTGGCTGCATATTTGCACTTGCATTCCAAGGACTGGGGTATGGACAACTGAACACTGCGCTGGGACAAGGACATGGACATGCTTCCTGATGCTGCTGCTTGAGAGTGTGCAGCGACAGGTGCAGGGCAGGAGGCGTCTTCGCACACACCATGGACAGGGGATTTTCTTGCATGCACAACAGCGGAAGAAGCAATGGTGCCACCCACAGACACTATTCCTGGACCCTGGGTTTCGGCCCACAAAGTCGAGTGCTTTGCTGCCATGTGCCTGATCATGCTGGTGGTGGTCAGTCTGGTCGTTTTGCCACCCCTGCTGATGCTGGCCTGGTAGGTGGTGCAAATGGCCTTTTTGGGGTTATTGGCAGAGTCTTTAAAAAACAACCAGACCCAAGAAGACCTAATAGTTGTACTGGCAACTTCCTTCGTGTTGGTGTTACGGGGAACGGTTGTCTGTCTTCTGTCTGCGGCCACCACACTGCTTCTTCCTGCCTATTGGGGTGCTCTGTCTCCCTCCCCCTGTGTGTGCTGCTCTCCTCGCTCTTCATGTTCTCCTGCCAGGTTGGGTCAGTTACTATATCATCCACCACCTCGTCTTCCACTTCCGCACCCTGGTCCTCCTCCTGACTTTCTGGCAATTGTGTCTCATCATCGTCCACCTCTTGTGACACTTTCCCACCATCGTCTTCGTGTGACCGTGGCTGCTCAAATATTTGGGCATCGCTACACGAAATCTCCTCTTGCCCCTCTTCAAGTTGTCTTTAGGTACTCGGCATGGTGGGAGGAAGGAGGATCAGGGTGAGGAATATGCGGTCCAGACTCACGGCTACTGAGACTTGACCGTTTGGAAGACAGGGTGGTGGTGGTGGATTAGTGACTGGAAGCATTATCTGCTATCCAACCAACAACCTTTTGACACTGCTCTGGGTTCAATAGTGGTGTGTGGCGGTCCCCTAGAAATTGGGACAGGAAGGTCAGGCGAGAAGATGTGAGTGTTTGCTGTGGCATAATTTCGGCATGCCCACGGCCTTGTCCTCGGCCTCTGCATGCACCATTACCATCACGTCCAGTTCCACGTCCCTTGCCACGTGCCTTGCCCATTTTAAGTGGAGGACAGTATCTTCCACGCTCACTATAAATGACTGAGTTTGGAGTGAACTTATATGTGATCCGTGTGATGGAGAAAATAGAGTTTTAAATACCTGGCCTGTAGGTAAGTAGTTTGAACAGTAAACTGGTGTGAATTGCTTCACTGACACACTAAAGTAAATTTTTAATGGAGGCCAGAAATGGCAGTATTTTCTGACAACATATATGTGATCCGTGTGACAGAGAAAAGAGAGTTTTAAATACCTGGCCTGTAGGTAAGTAGTTTGAACAGCAAACTTGTGTGAATTGCTTCACTGACACTCTAAAGGAAATTGTTAATGGATGCCAGAAATGGCAGTATTTTATGACAACGTATATGTGATCTGTGTGACGCAGAAAACAGAGTTTTAAATACCTGGCCTGTAGGTAAGTAGTTTGAACAGCAAACTGGTGTGAATTGCGTCACTGACACACTAAAGTACATTTTTAATGGAGGCCATAAATGGCAGTATTTTCTGACAACGTATATCTGATCCCTGTAATGGAGAAAACAGGGTTTTAAATACCTCGCCTGTAGGTAAGTAGTTTGAACAGCAAAACTGCGTTGAATTGCTTCACTGACACACTAAAGGAAATTTTTAATGGAGGCCATAAATGGCAGTATTTTATGACAACGTATATGTGATCCGTGTGACGCAGAAAACAGAGTTTTAAATACCTGGCCTGTAGTTAAGTAGTTTAAACAGCAAACTGCTGTGAATTGCTTCACTGACACACCAGAGGAAATTTTTAACGGAGGCCAGAAATGGCAGTATTTTCTGACAACGTATATGTAATCTGTTTGACGGAGAAAACACAGTTTTAAATAAAAAGTATTCCTGGCCCCTGAGACCTGGGACTATTTCTAGAAATATCTAACTGCAGCAGAAGGCAGAATTGGAATGGAGCCTCTTGTGCTATATGCACCGCAGTTTGCTATATACACTGCCTGCCTATACACCCTGCCAGCCTGATATCTCTGCAGATGGATTAGTCCTCAGAAGGACTGTTTGTTAAGATGGATATGTGTAATGTACGTTTTTTCTCCCTACACTACCTAATACACAATCAAATCTCTCCCTGACGCAGCAGCACCTCTCCCTACACTGTCTGATCCGGAGTGATTGTGACGAGCATGGCGGCGCCAGGTCTGATACAGACCTGATGACACTGTGCGGCCAGCCAATCACTGTAATGCCCACAACCAACATGGCTGCAGCATTCCAGTGCATGGCAGGCAATCCCTGCATGTTCATTGGCTCTCTAAAGAGTGCCAAACATGCAGGGAGGGGACCCGAGTTCCCGCCCGAGCAACCCGGAAATACTCGGCGAGCGCCGAGCATCTCGAGCAGTGTGATGCTCAGGCGAGAACCGAGCAGTAGCGAGCATGCTTGCTTATCACTATTGGTTATCATCGTCAGCATTGTAGTTATCGTCATTTTTGTACTTACTTTCTGCCTCATTCCCTGCTGGTGCCAAGTGTATGTCCTTCTGCCCTTGCACCTGATCCTCTTCCTCATCAAAATTCTGCAGTATGTGACATGGACTTTCAAAATCCACAACAGACAGTGGGTGGCGCTGGACAAGTGAAAATTGCAGTTCTTCCTTCATCCCCTCTTGCTTGTTCTTTAGTGTTTTTTTTTCCAGGCAAAATATTACATTGCTAATTCCACATGTGTCCCTGTTGACAAATTTGGTTGCCTCTTCAAAGGGCTTTAGTATATAACACGCATATCTTATTAGTTGCCAATGTCGGATCTCAAAGTAACCCACACTCCAGTTTAACTACTACATGATGTACTCCAACACCACTTTACAATGTTCGTACAAATGCTGCAACATATACAGCGTTGAATTCCAGCAGCATGCAACATTGCAAGCCAGGTGGTGCTTTGGAAGGCCATTGTTTTTTTTTTGTGAAGCCAGGCGGGCGTGCTTTGCCACATAAGACCTTTTGAAATGCGCTGACACTTTTCTGGTCATAGACAATGCCCTTCACAAGCATGTATATTTACAAATGAAATCTTGCACTATGAAATTCAGTACATGGGCCATGCATGGATTGTGGGTTACTTTGTCTGACCGTAAGGCAGCCAAAATGTTCCCGACATTGTCGCTCATGATAATTCGAAGTTGCGGTTCACAGGGAGACAGCCATCACTATGTAACTTTTCTCCCGCAAGCTGCCTAGCTGTAAAATGCTTTGCAGAACTTTGCTTTGCATGAGCAAAAATAATGAGGGCGCGGTATGGAATCAATGATGTGCCTTATGCTTTTTGGGGATGAGGTCATGTCAGTTGAGCAGGATCCTGAGGAGTTCAAGGAGGAGACAGGTAACCGCTGCCTGTTGATGGAAACAGACATAGGGCCCAGTCACAGAGGCCTTAACACCTGTACCAGATGTGATGATGCATCCCTGCCACTGAAAACATTCACCCAATGAGCTGTGAAACTCATGTATTGTCCCTGGCCATAGTTGCTGCTCCAGATATCTACAGTGTAGTACAATTTGGAGCTCAATGACAAGTTCAGAGAGCAGCCTAAATTGTCATGCATGGGTAAGAAACGACACAGGTGTCATTAATGGGTAGGAATTTTGCTCTGCATATTAACTGTTATGGTGGCGAAGGAGATGAACTGAGCAGAATACTGACTCCAGCTGATGGTGCAGCTGTCAGAGACTACATCGTCCTTCTGTGATTGAAAAGAGCGATGGGATATATATAATCTATTACGACCTCTGCTTCCTGCTCGCTAATATGCTTGCCAGAGTTTACATAAGAGGCCAAATGTGACATGCGTTTGGTGCTACTACTGCCGAAATGCTTGCTGCCAGCACTACTGGTGGTGTTAGAGCTATTGATAGAAGCAACAACATTTTTTATCCTTGATTTTAGTTTTTTTTTGATCGCTCTGCCACGTCCATCGCCCATGCCATTTTTGAGTTTAGCATACATTTTGTACAAAAGTATAATGTTTAATTCGCTTCTTAGCTTTGTTAACAAACAACCAATTTTTGGTTAAAAATTCTCCCACCCTCGACAAAAACCCTAAATAAAGAGATCGCTACTAGGGTTGAGCGAGTATGTTCTGTCCGAGTATGCTCGGGCCGAGCTCCGAGTATTTACAGCTGCTCGGTGATAAGGTTAAATCGCTCCCGTGTGCATGATTTGCAACTGTTTGACAGCTTTATTACATGTGAGAAATGTGTAAGAAATAGACATTCCTCCCATGTAATAAAACTGTCAAATAGTTGCAAATCATGCACACGGGAGCGATTTAGCCTTATCACCGAGCAGCTGTAAATACTCGGAGCTCGGCCCGAGCGTACTCAGTGAAAGGGTTAATAGAACATACTCTCTCAACACTAATCGCTACGCAAGTGCACGCATGGAAAGCAATAGTGTGACAATACAGTTAAAATTTTAATTATACCAGACATACTTTCTGATGGCAAAAGCAGTATACCTTTATTTTTATGTTGACTTTTTAACCTGTGATCTTCTTTGGTTGATTAACTTAGACTATTGTTTGAATAATCCTGAATGTTGATTTAAAGAGCCCACTGCGTGCCAACTATGTACATAGATTAGCTCAAACAATGAAAGCTGAGCCATGTGAGTAATGCCCTCCCTAACCCTGACCTGTGACTGATGACCTTTATATGTAAATAGAAAAAGGGTTTATCTATCCTGCTGAAAAGAGACTTGGGACAGAGAATCAAGGAGAAGCAAGAGGACCCTCTGACTCTCCTCACACCATGAGCTTGGAAGGATGGCGTTACCTAAAGAGACACAGACTTGGATTCTATATGATTCTAGCCTAAGGGTATATAGACATGACTGGAAAGATAAGGATTTGCTCCATTGACCATCAGAGAGACCATGGATACTTTTGGGGAGACCAGGTTGGAAGAAAGTAGTCACATGGCCCCATGGATATGTTGCTTAGGGTTGCCAGGAGGGACCCACCGGTCGCCTGGTACCCATGGAGACATTCGCAGAAGCCAGATTGGGATCCACCGGTCATCTGGCCTCATGGAATCTCTCAGAGAGGTCAGAGTGGGACGATACATAAGCCTTAAAATATTAAAAACGTATGGTATTTAAAAATGAGATAAAGTTAACAGATACATTTGGTGTCTACATCAAGCATCCAAACAAAGGTAAGACTTTTATTTGTTCATTGCCCTCACTAAAAGGAATCTGTCATGAGTAGTGTTGAGCCACCCCTGTAGTGTTCGAGTTCGGTTCGGTTCGTCGAACACCCGTATGTTCGCCGAACTGTTCGTCGAACACCTTCGAACACCGTAAAAAGCAATGGCAGGCAAACAAAAACACATAGAAACACATAGAAAACATTTTCAAAGGTGTCCAAAAGCTGACAAACTGCTCAGAAGACACAGCTAACACATGGAAAAGTGACAAGTACATATAATCATGCGAAAAGAAAAGAGGTGGAGGAGTAAAAGGAGGGGGAGACACAGATATAGGCATGTCATGCCCTTCTAAAACCAAAAAAGTGCGAAGCCGACACGGCCAGTCCGTTCCTGCCCGTGCGACCACCGTGTCGCCGGGTTTGTGCCAGAGCTGCGGTGGACCCTGATGGCCAGCCCCCCTCTCTCAATACTGGTGCCTGTCTGCTGGTGAGTCGAGCCCCCCTGCGGTGGGGGGTAGTAACATCTGCAGAAGAAAGACCATCTTCCAGCCAAACTAAGATGTCTACATCTTTTCGTGGACAATGTGATACGATCCCTTTCTTATGGACACGCCCATGGCTACAAATTCCAGTTGAGGCACAAAAACAGCAGGTGCTTCAATGGATATCAAGTGCTCCTTCAAGTGGGCTCTCCTCCACCTCAACTTCAACATCACAAATACTCCAGTCCTCAGAGGTGTCACCCCAATCGCACTTGCTTCCTCACAGCTCCCAAGTCTCCAGCTGCCCGTCTGAGTATGGGGTAACACAGATGGTTGAGTCTGCACAGCTGTTTACTCATACTATTGCCTGGGAAACGGAGGTCTGCTCCAGAGCTTCTGTTAATCCAGACGAGGAAATGATCGGCACTGATGCCCAGAATCTTTATGAGTCGGATCCAGGACCAGATGAAGAAGGCTCTGAGCATAATGTAGACCCTCGTTCCCAAACTGTAACTCCTGTTGGTGGAGACAATGATGAAGACGATGATGAGACTCAAATACCTGATTGGAGCGACAACTTGACTTTTTGGTCAGGGCAGGAAGAGTTTGGCTCTGAGGACGACGGGTGTGAGAACACACAGGGTGATGATGACGAGGTTGGAGATCCCACTTACTGTCAACCCACAGTTAGCCAGTCGATGAGGTCAGCAGAGGAGGTGGAGGAGGATGTGACTAGCCCAGGGGATGGGGATGACTCGGTACCCGGGCCTTTGCCTGGCCTTTGGGATGTCGCGGTGGTTGGCTCCCGGGCCCGTACCCTGGGGTCAGTCTTTAAAAGGGTGGATCATTGTTAATTTTATAAGAGTTCGTGACGCTACCTGTGGTATCTGGTGAGAAGCACCAGCTCTGCAGTAGTCCACTGAGGCCCGTGATAAGGCAGCTCGATGGTATAGCTCCCCACAGGTGGAGCTAGGCCTCAGAAAAGCGTATGCAGGGGGAATGCAGGACAGGCGAGACCCAGCTGGGTCAGAGCAAGAACGGGAACGGACACGGTAGTCACTTCAGTACCTTTTACTGGTGGAAATTCAGGCACATCCCGGAGCACTGTAGGGTGAAGGGTACATATCAGGATCCTCCCCAAAGAGCAGGTGTAGGGCCTCCTGTTTCTTGCCTCTGCGTAGTAAGTTTCTGACCTGTCTGGAGCTAGGCCTAACTTCTCTGTCCTGCGCTGGCTGACCTTGTGGTAGGGCCTTGTCTTGGAGTTCATGCTCCCAGTATGCGGGGCCTAAGCGTCTCCTGGCTCTGTTATGTATCAGCACCTTAGCGATCCTGGGACTTGTAGTTCTCCAGGGATTCCGGTTATGCCTTACTGGGTCATAGAGATCCCGGTAAGCTCGGATCCTGTGTCCAGTAAATGCTTCGGGGTCAGCTGGTTAAGCTCCTCTGCCCCCTATGTACTAACTCTCCACTCGCCTTCGGCCTATTCGGGCCCTCACTAGGCTATACACACTAACGGCAACTTGCCGTGCTTCACCGATCTTATGGCGCCGGCACACCTTAAGCTCTAACTGGGCTCCCTGAATCTAGCTTACAGGAGCCTCATGCTCCACTGCTGAACTATTAACTGAGTTCTCTAGACTAGACTGAGCTCCACTGCAGACTGACCTCTCTTAGGCTTCTCTACTGCAGGAACTCTTCAGAGGAACTGAACTGCCTAGCTCCACCTTCCCTATTTATATCCCTAACAGGCTCCCTCTGCTGGTCTGAGGTGGAAGTTGCAGATGTGTGAATGTTTATGGGGGCCTCTTGTGGAGGATTCCATCAATGCACTCTTCTAGGATCTGTGATACCAAGCGCAGCTGGGCATCACAGATGCTATTGATGACGAGGTTAGGTTGCGCCTTCCTGGACAGAGACGGAATACTGGAAGCACGTCAACAACTGCATCCTCAACCACAACTCTGCCTTTGACCACAAGTCGTAGTGGCTCTTCAGGTCTTATGGGCTCTAAGCCTTGCATAGCCTGGGCATTTTTTCAGATCAATAAGGATGACCCAACTCGTGTTATCTGTAATATTTGTCACCAGTAGAGGGTAAAAAATCCATAGTTTGAGTACTTCATGCATGAACCGTCACATGGATATGAAGCATAAGTTGCAGTGGGAAGCTCACTGTGCTACAATGCGGCCTAGCGGGCTGGGCCAACCACCGTCTGCCCCATCTTGTGCATCCGCGGCCTCTTCATCCTCTGTGACTGGGGGGACAGCAGTCACACATGTTTTTGGACGCAGACCTGCCACCTCTTTACCCGCAACAGTCAGTGTGATTGGCAGGTCATCGTTTCAATTGGAAGTGGAAACACCAGCTGGTGTTGAGCGCTCTCCGACATCGAGAGCACCACCTTTGGATCAAGGCAACCTAACTTTTCCGCTTGCATCTTCCTCACAGACCAGCAAGTTTGCCGGGGACACCCTACTCAACCCTGTCTAAGCACAACAGCCAGCCCTCGGTCCCTCAGATGTGGACAAGTAAAAGACCATTTCCCCCGAGCCATGAGAAAGCTAAGAGGTTGAATTTCACCATCTGTAAGCTGTTGGCTACAGAAATGCTGCCTTTCCGCCTGGTGGACACAGATGATTTTCGAGACCTTATGTCTGTCGCAGTGCCCCAGTACCAGATTCCCAGTCGGCACTACTTCTCAAAGAAAGGTGTGCCTGCGCTCCACCAGCATGTCGCACACAACATCACCGCTTCTTTGAGAAACTCTGTGTGTGACAGGGTGCATTTCACCACAGACACTTGGGCGAGTAGGCATGGACAGGGGCGTTACATGTCGCTGACTGGGCACTGGCTAACTATGGTGACAGCAGGACAAGGGGCTGCTGTCCAAGTCTTGCCGTCCCCACGAGTTGTACGTCAATCCTCTTTATCTAGAAGTTCCTCCACTGCTTCTGCCTCCTCAACCTCCTCTCGGTCCTCCACCTGCACCCAAAGCCTGTCTGGTAATGCCACCCGCTTTCTAACTGCGCAGAAGGGATCCTGCACACCTCCTTAATATGCTGGCAGCAGGGCTCAACGGCATCAGGCAGTGTTTACTTTGAAATGTCTGGGAAATGTGAGTCACACAGCTGAGAAGTTGTGGTCAGCTCTGGAGACCCAGTTTCATGAATGGTTGTCTCCACTGGACCTGCAACCAGGGAAGGCTGTGTGCGACAATGCTGCAAACCTGGGTGCAGCCCTTAGCCGGGGCAATGTCACACACATGCCTTGTATGGCTCACGTGTTGAACCTGGTTGTCCAGCAATCTTTAGCCCACTATCCCGGACTAGATGGCCTTCTGCAGAGGGCACGGTCGCTGTGTGCTCACTTCCGCCGTTCGCATCCCGCAGCTCAATGACTTACATCTCTACAGAAGTCGTTGGGCCTGCCAGTTCACCGGCTGAAATGCGATGTGCCGACACGGTGGAATTCAACTCTGCACATGTTGCAGCGACTGTGGCAGCACTGACAAGCTCTGGTGCAATACGTTGTGACGTATAGCCTGGGCCAACGAGATCCAGAGGTGGGGCAAATCACGCTGCAGGAGTGGTCTCAGATCAGGGACCTATGAAGTTGACATGCCCCCTGGGCCGTGGGGTACCCGGAGCCGGGCCGGTAGACGCTGGGGGTTGTAGTCACTGTGGCAGCGACCCGGTCCGTGACCCAGAGCGGTCAATCCAAGGGTAATTTGTAAATATGGGTTTTATAATGTCCGACTACGCCACCTGTGGAGTTCGGCCAAAGGGGCCGCCGCTGCGGAACAGTCCTCTGAAGCTGGTGGTTTTGCAGCAATGGTATTATTACTCCCCACAGGAAGAGTGTAGCTTCAGGGCAGTGTGGGTGGATGATGGTGGTTGTAGTGCAGGGAGTTAGTAATGAACACAGAGTCCGTGTGATGCAGTCCCAAGATCTTTACTCACAGTTGTTGCAGTCCAGATTACAGGTACCAGAGCAATCTCCCCCGTCGTGCTGTGCGTACTCAGTGAGGGACTCAGTCCACCCCCAGATAGCTCCGGAGTACTTAGCAGGACCCCCTTCTGTGTGTCCTTTCTCTGGCCTTCTCCCTGCACCTCACACCCAGTGACACTTCTATCCGGTATCCTTGGGCCTTGGCGGGCGACGTGTGTTCCGTCCCCTCGGTCCTATGTGGCTGCCTTCTTAGTGAGACTGGTGTGGACTTTGGCCTGCAGTACATGAAATGCTGCAGCCTCCGGTTTCTAGTTGAGCCTTGCTGTTTCTCTGCTAGTTGAGGGACCGGTTCCCCTTATCTGGTCTGACCCCTCTACCTCCTGGTAGCAGCGGGCGTACGGGTGGCCTTCTGCACGGCCCGTACCCCTAGGGTCCCTTCAGTTCCTGGAGCCTTCCTGCTCCCACTGCTCTCTTCTCTCCTTCAGTCCTGGACCTCCCAGGCTAGGCCCGCCTCCGGAGCAGAGCTCATGCAGAGCCTCTGCTCCTGTCACTTCTCCTCCTCTGACTGGCTTGCTCTTCCTAAGATGGCTTCCTATTTATACTCTCCCTGTCATGTGCTCCCCTAAGCTGCTTTCTCCACCCACACCCACTACATAGGACCCTCCCACCAGCTAGGGACCTGGGACTGTGATCTCCCTTAGGAGCAATCGCGCCCTACCCCCACTGCGGGTATGTGTTGGATGCAGGTGTTAGGGTCCCGAGGCATACTCCTTCCTTACCTGAGGGTGAGATACCACACCTCTGGGTGAGATGCAGTACCTCTGTGGCGACTGAACCCTCAGGGGCGCCACACACCCTTCTGCACAGTTTTGAAATGGCGACGAAGATGTTTAGTGCTGACGACGATGCCATTATCAGCATGACTATTCTGGTGATTTACATGCTGGAGCACACGTTAAACAGAATTCAGAGTCAGGTGGTGGGACAAGAGGAGATGGAGGAAGTAGAGGAGCAGTCGTATGCGGAAGGGATAACATCTCCAAGGTCCAGACGGTCGGCAGCACCAAGGCGGCAGGCAAGTGCCGGGCCCTGGACCATCAGGGGGGCCCACTGCCCATCGGGGCCCGGGCCGCTTCCCCGGTATCTGTGCAGGGCCGCAGGTGCTGTCCGAGCCCAGCTCTGCTTCATGTGCTGCTGCTCCACCAATCAGGCCCAGTCAGGGGCGTCACTATGCACTTAGATCCGGGGCCTGGATCATAAGTGCGAGTGCACGCACAACACAACTGGCTGGGTTCAGGCTCCCCTGCGTGCAGTGGATGTGCTTCTCTCCCTGCTCGTCCTTCTGGTAAGTCAGAGCAGAGGATCCATGTGCAGAGCAATTGCACAGCGCCACCTATGGATGGGGGAGTGTTATAGCAGAAGATGAGGCCCCTTAAGTTCAAAGGCCCCATCTATGCTATATAAGTCTGAAAGTTACTTTAGGTAAAAAAAAACACCAGCTATGAATGTTCCTTCTTGAATCAATAATGCGTCCTTGCCAGTCATCAGAATGTATCTGATTTAATGTGTCTAATTCAATGTGTCCGATTGAATGTTTCAACACAAGCACGAGAATAGAAGTTAGTTTTTGTGTGCTAAAATTGTATAATCAAACCATATATGGTAAATCCGTTTCCTGCCTTCAGAGTGAATATAAAACCCATGCTTTGTAATAAAGTTTAGAGCTTGTTTGACACACATCCTGTCCTGTGTCTCACTCTCTCTCCGATATCGTAATCCAAAGGATAGAAGACCAAGAATGCAGTGACGACAGCTGGCGCCCGAACAGGGACCTTGAGTTAATCTACCCAGGGGTGCTCGACCGGTCCGAGACGTGGGACGAGTGAAGCTCTCTGTTGGTGATATATACAGCGCTGAGGTAAGAATAATTGTTATATTCTACCTAATTATATCACTGCATAGAAGAGACTCCCTCACCCCCGAGCGGTCGGCTCCCCAGGTAATTCAACAGATTGTTGTCTGGCTCAGGTCCCTTTGAACCAGTAGAACCCCCTCAGACAAATTGACAGTCCTGCCTTCTATCCTTTGGAGAATTTAAGAATGAAAGTATGGATCCGATGATTGTGTTGTGGATGTGTCCCGGGATTGATGTTTTGGTCTGTTTTTCTGGCTGGCGTATAAGTCCTAGAGAGGCTAGAAGTGGAATGGTTCAGAAACCTTGGTGGCCCATTGTCTAAGTGACCATTGTCTAAGTGACTGAGGAGTCTCTTCTAGGTGAGGAGAACCGGAAAAAAAAATGGGGAACCAAAATGCCAAGGAAGGCATTCTAGCCAAAGACTTAGTAGTACGCAGAGAAGGGAAACAGGCACTGATTGGAATTGACAAAATATTGTGTAAAGCGGGAATGAATGAGAATGGAGAGATGAATGGAGAGAAATGGAAATCCTTCTTTAACTCCTATCATGGATGGCTGAAAGATAAGGGTCTGTTAGGGACAGTAGATGTATGGATGAATGCATGCGCTTATTTTGAAGGAAAGATTGAAGAACTAGGAGACTGACGTTACAGACTGACAAAAACCGGAATGACAGATTTTCCTCCATGTCCACTCCCGACGTCACCCCCACCCCAGTATCAGAATTCCCAGGAACCTAAATGTTGGGTTTGCCCCAGATGTGGACAGCAGAACTCCTTGACAGTAGACATCTGTGTGGCATGTGGAGGACCGAGACCCCACCCAGCTAGACAATTCCCAATGAGGACGGTAGTTGTGCCAGGAGCACCGGGAGCAGCAGCAGCAGCAGCAGGGGGGGATGCAGTGGTTCCAGGTCAGGAAGCTCGTACAATGTTAATGTATAGACCATGGAGTCCTTCAGAGCAGTTGGCACTGATCTCCCAGCTGCCAGACCCATCCCAGTCCTCTATGGGTTTCGCTAGAATGATCACCACCATACAGGATACGTACCATGCCACTAGAATAGATCTGCAGGGGGTAATTAAGGGAAAATTGGCAGATGAAGCCCGCTATGATAGGTTGATAGATGAGACAAAAAAACAGTATGCCAATAGGACCGGACCCGTAGATGCAGAATCTAATGATGCAGCAGCTGGAGTCCTATTCGCAGCAGCGTTGGTAAAAGCATGTCAAGACAGGCAAGCAGAAAAGCAAGTTACACTAGAAGATAGAGTGCAAGGGAAGGAGGAAGATCCTAAGGATTATTTCTATGCACTAAAGAAAACCTGGTCAGAAATGGGGTTCAACCCCGGGAATAAGACTAGTGAGAGGGTATTAGCAAGTGCTTTCATGAATGGACTAAAGAAAGAGATTGCAGAGAAGGTAAAAGCAAGTAGACCGGACTGGAGATCAGTGAAGGCAGAAGATTTAGCTAGAATAGCTCAGGGGGCACAACATGACATAGCGCAGGCAAAAAGAGCTGCCAGAATACAAATAGTAGAGACGACCCCCAGAAACAACAGAGGCAGAGGACGGACTGAAGGAGGAGGACAGAAACTGTGTTACGGATGTAAAAAGCCAGGACATTTTAGAAAGAACTGTAGGACCAACCCGTATCCAAATGCTCAGAGTACGGGTCCTCCAGCCGACCAAACAACGCCCCCATAGGATGAGGGTAGCTTGCACATGAACCCCCTCATCTCCTTACCCCCAACTCCCAGTTGTATAGTGCAGGTGAACCTACCAGGGGGACATGAAATCGATTTCCAAGTAGATACGGGGGCCGACAATTCAGTAATTACGCAAGGTGATTGGCCATATACTGACACTGATTTTTCACATCATGTCATTGCCACCCCCTTCAATTCCCCATCTGTCCTGCTCCCTGTCACTAAAAGAATTCCCCTGCAAATTCAAGGAGCTACTGTACATAGCCAGCTCATGGTATCGCCCCAAGGCCAATGTAATCTATTGGGAAATGATGTGTTGTCCCAATTACAAGCACATATAGAGTATCATCCCGATGGCACTGTGACCATGACCCCAGGTTTAAAACCAAGTACCCTTTGCAAAATTATGTCACTAGATATTGCCAGCATAGAAGAGACAAATGAGTTTCCCCCGATATTGGAGCATGCTGTGCCACATGATTTTTGGGCCTCAGACAAAACAGATGTTGGTAGGTTAAGAGTTCAACCAGTAATGGTAAAATTAAAACCAGGAGCAATCTTGCCTCAACAGAGGCAGTATCCCCTTAGCTCGGCTCAGGAGAATGCCATAGCCCAGCAAGTCCAAAAATTACTACAGAGAGGAGTCCTAGTCAAAACCCAGTCCCCTTGCAACACTCCCCTGTTCCCAGTAAAGAAAAAGAGCGTGCCAGGACAACCAGCCGCATATAGAATGGTCCATGACCTCCGGTTGGTTAACAAAGCCACAGAACTTCTAACACCAGTTGTGCCCAACCCGCATACTATTCTGTCACAGATACCTTCTAACTCTCTTTGCTTTTCAGTGGTCGATTTGGCAAATGCATTTTTCAGTGTACCATTACATCCTGACTGCCAGTACTTGTTTGCTTTCACATTCCAGGGTACTCAATATACATGGACAGTGTTGCCACAGGGTGCCAGAATTCACCCACAATGTACACTGCAAGTCTGCAGGAAATACTGGAGGGATGGTCTGAACCACATATCGTTGTTTTGCAATATGTCGATGACCTGCTCATTTGTGCCCCCTCCAGGAAACAATGTCATAGTGCAACTATATCGCTTATGTTGTTTCTCTATCACGCTGGCTGCAAGGCATCGAAAGATAAGCTTCAGTTTTGTAAATCTTCAGTCACCTTTTTGGGACATTGCATTACACCAGGAGCTCGTCATTTGACAAATGCACGTAAACAAGTAGTACAGGCATTCACCGTCCCCATTAATGTTGCAGCCCTCAGAACTTTTCTTGGACTGGTCTCCTATTGCAGACAGTGGATTCATGCAGTCTCTGTTTTAATGCAGCCCCTCTATGACTGTCTTACTCCAACACCTTTTGTACTAACATCAGAGGCAATAGACTGTTTCTATTCTCTCAAGAACCGTATTTTGGCCGCTCCAGCTTTGGGTACCCCTAATTATGAGCTCCCATTTACTCTGTACCTTCATGAGCAAGCTGGACATGCAGCAGGAGTTTTAACTCAAACACACGGTGATAATCAGAGACCTGTTGCCTATTTTAGTGGCAGATTAGATGCGGTAGCCAGAGGTGCACCATCCTGTGTACGTGCTCTGCATGCTGTTGGACTATTACTCCATAAATCCGCAGACATTGTTCTTGACCACCCGCTCCCCGTTCTAACACCTCATGATGTCTACACTATATTGAACCAAGTGCAACCCGCTCACCTCTCAGCAGCACGTCATCTCAGGTTACAATGTGCACTGTTAATGCCTCCCAATGTTTCTTTACAGAGGTGTACTACTCTGAACCCAGCAACTTTGTTACCTCTCTCGGATCTGAAGGAGGAGTCAGGTACTGTGCTTTTTAAGGAAGATCCAAGAGAGGAAGTTCCTCATGACTGTGTACAAATGATGGCACAAGAAATGGCAGGTTTACCTACTGTATTTGAACATGAATTACAAAATGCAGATTTTGAATTTTTTGTAGATGGATCCCGTCATCAGGACGATTCAGGTACCTTCCATACTGGATATGCAGTTGTCTCCCTCAATGCAGTAATCAAGGTAGAACCAATGCTCCCACACCAGTCGGCTCAAGAAGCCGAACTTAGGGCCATAACCGAGGCCTGTAAACTAGCGGAAGGTAGTATTGTTAACATTTACACAGATTCTAGGTACGCATTCGGTATATCGCATGATTTTGGTCCAATATGGAAGTCAAGAGGTTTCCTGACGGCAGCAGGACACCCCATAAAGAATGCTGATGCAGTCCAGCAGTTAATTGATGCACTACAACTACCCAAACAAGTAGCTGTCATAAAGATAAGAGCACATACCAGACGCACCGACCAGGTAAGCAGAGGAAACGCGATGGCAGATGCAGCGGCAAAAACAGCAGCCTGTAAGCCGCAACAAGGGTCAACAGTACATCAGATAAGTGCCCCTAAAAACCCCTTTGTGTCAGAGGACATCTTATCCCAAATGCAGGCTCAGGCTCGAAAGGAGGAGGTTGATAAGTGGTTAAAGGAAGGTGCATGCCTGAATGAAGCAAATGGGGTATGGGGGAAAGGGACACGACGATGCCTTCCAAGGGCACTGTACCCAGCAGCTGCCCAGATACTACATGGGCCGACACACCAATCTAAAACGGGTGTGATGAGTGTGATGCAGAAACATTGGGTGGCACCAGGATTCTCCACCTGTATTGAAAACCTGGTACAAGGGTGCATGATATGTGCTACACATAATCAGGGTAGAGTAGTTAAAACAACACCCAAACACACCCCCCGGCCCCTCTATCCATTCCAGAGACTGCAAATTGATTATATTCAGCTGCCAAAGTCAGGATCATGGGAATATGTGTTGGTCTGTATTGATTTGTTCTCAGGATGGCCAGAGGCTTTCCCGATTGCCAAAGCCACGGCTGCGGCAACCGCAAAGAAACTGCTTGCGGAGGTGGTTTGCAGGTATGGGGTACCAGAGGTAATTGAGAGTGACAGAGGTACACACTTCACAGGTGAAATAATGAATGAAGTCATGTCAGCTCTAGGAATTCAACAAGCATTCCACACCCTATATCACCCACAAAGTAGTGGTAAAGTGGAAAGACTGAATGGGACATTGAAATTAAAAATTCAGAAAGCCATGGCTGAGACAGGAAAACCATGGCCGGACTGTTTACCGCTTGCTCTGTTTTCAGTAAGATACACGCCTAATAAAAAGACTGGACTCTCCCCATATGAGATATTGTTTGGCAACGTACCCAGCCTAGGGTGTTTCTATCCGCAAGCATTAGAAATGAACAACCATGTGCTAAGTTCCTACGTGAGGGCTTAACACAAAAAGATTAAGCAAGTACATGATAATGTCTTCAGTTCTCTTCCAGATCCAGATCAAGACTCTAGCAGCCATACGCTGCAACCTGGAGACTGGGTGGTTATAAAAAGACACGTGAGGAAAAGCCTAGATCCACGGTTTGACGGACCCTTTCAAGTTCTGCTGACCACAAGTACAGCCGTTAAACTAGAGGGAAAAGAGACCTGGATCCACGCGTCCCATTGCAAAAAGATACTAGGAGAACCAGCGGACAAAGAATGAAGACATTGTTTATACTTACCTGCATACTTGCGACCACAGGTGCTTGGACTACGTTAGGCACCATGGATGGAGATGACAATAGATTTATTAGACACCATCTTGCTCTAATCGATGGACTAAAGGAGCAAAACCAGACCATTGCTAATTGTTGGATATGTACACATGCCCCTGTGACGTCCAATAGCATACCCTTTCTCGCTGTTCCAGTCTCATGGGAAGAGATAAATTTTTGGGTGAACTGTTCAGATACTTGGGCCAATAATGCCACACAGAGACTGTGGAATACCACTGTTGGGATTCCCGTAGTAGGATGGACAGAATTTCCGTGGTGGCAAGGGAACCTGACGGGTCAAATAATTCCCAGGTTGTATTTAGCATTTAAAGGAGGGGAGTGGGTACCCCGAAACAAAACAAAAATTACTGATTTTGGTAAGATACCACAACAAGGGTTAAAAGTAAGTTTCAAGCCCACCTCAGACAGTAGTGATGCCTTTAAACCTTCCCTGTTGGAAAGATATCTACACACTTCTTATTGGGTGAATAATGTCTATTTTAAAAACGGGACAAGTGATACCTGTGCCAAAATACCTGGCAATCTACAGTGTAATGAAAGCTCAAGTTATCAGAAAGGTGCACCTACGTGTGGCAATCCTGATGCTGGCTATTGTTCTCCCTTAGGTCAGCAGCCTGGGTGGTGCATGATGTCAAATGTTTCTAAGTTTGTTGATTTAGTTCACCGTCTAATACTGCAACATTCAGCATTATGGAATCTCCCCGCATCCATGTATTGGGTATGTGGAGACAAGGCTTTCAAGTGGCTCCCAGTAGGAGTAACAGGAACTTGTACCTTAGCCAGATTGACCCCCGCAACTTATATTGTTACTCCAGACCAGCTAGATCCTTTGTCTATCCCAAAACATACACTGCATAAGCGATCAGCAGACAATAAAGAAAGACCAAGTGGGAGACCCCATATAGTTCAAATGGGAGGGGTAAACAAATTTTTCAGTGCATTGTTTATATACCCTATGTTGACACAAACGTGGGATAAATTAGTAGAAGCTACGGACTATCTTGATGATCAGATTTGGGATATTTTAGAAGTAGTTAACGGATCTCTTGCAGTACAGAATCAATTGATTATTGTCACGAACTAACATACCCTTGTACTAGATTATTTAACAGCAGCACAAGGAGGGATGTGCCAGATAATAGGGCCCGCATGCTGCCATTACATAGACAATTCTAGTGTACTGACGCTGAAGCATAAGTTGGAAGATGTGGTAAAATTAAGGAAGCTTTATGATGAGGCCAACCTCAAGAATCAGGATTCCTGGTGGGCAAACACCTTTTCCTTTCTAAATCCCGCAAATTGGTTTAAAGGTATCGGTGGGTGGTTGGCTGGTATAGTGAAAGCTATTTTACAGGTTTTGCTAATGTGTCTTGCGGTTTATTTGGTTTTTAATCTTTTTCTAATGTGTATTCAGCGGTGTACTATAAGGAAATATAGAAAAACATATTGATAAATGAAGGAACAAAAGGATGGAATGTTATAGCAGAAGATGAGGCCCCTTAAGTTCAAAGGCCCCATCTATGCTATATAAGTCTGAAAGTTACTTTAGGTCAAAAAAAACACCAGCTATGAATGTTCCTTCTTGAATCAATAATGCGTCCTTGCCAGTCATCAGAATGTATCTGATTTAATGTGTCTAATTCAATGTGTCCGATTGAATGTTTCAACACAAGCACGAGAATAGAAGTTAGTCTTTGTGTGCTAAAATTGTATAATCAAACCATATATGGTAAATCCGTTTCCTGCCTTCAGAGTGAATATAAAACCCATGCTTTGTAATAAAGTTTAGAGCTTGTTTGACACACATCCTGTCCTGTGTCTCACTCTCTCTCCGATATCGTAATCCAAAGGATAGAAGATCAAGAATGCAGTGACGACAGGGAGGAAGGAGGTTAATGAGGCCTCAGGCCTGGTCTGTCAGGGAATATAGCCACCGGCTTTAGGGAGAGGAGATAGAGATCACAACTCTCTCCTCTGTGCCTGCACAGCACCCCATCCCCCACCTCCTGTAATGTTACAGACAGCTCAGCAGTCGTGACGGGGGAGGGTGTGCAGGGCTGACAGGGTGTACAAGCTGCTCCTACTGCTGATTTCCAAGGTCAGGAATCCCCCACTGCTGCCACTGGATAAATGCTGATGAAGAGAGTAAGTATGTATATGTCATGTCCCAGTATAATGTGTGTAGTTATATATATATGGTCATGTGTATATAGATAATGTATTTGTATAATGTGCTAAAAGATTATGTCTCTGTATAATGTGTTTATGCGTAGGTCATGTGTCTGTATAATGCGTAGGTTATGTGTCCATATAATGTGTATATGTATAATGTGCAGGTCATGTGTCCATATGATGTGTATATGTATAATGCGTAGGTCATGTGTCCGTATAATGTGTATATGTATAATGTGTAGGTCATGTGGCCGTATAATGTGTATATGCATAATTTCTCTGCCGTATCTGTGCATCATGAATCGTGGTACGTGCTAAAGAGGCCCACTGAGACTCTTTCGCCCAGGGCCCACAATAACCTGGAGCCAGCCCTGCGGCAGGCATGGGAGGGTGGGGGAGAGGGATTAACCAGGGCTCATGGTAGCAGCCAAACTGTTGAGGAAGGTGCAGGAGCCGAGGAAGAAGAGGAGGACGAACTGGCGATGGGCATGGAAGACTCATCAGATGAGGGAGAACTTGATCACATTTCTGTTGTGCGAGGTTGGGGGGAGAGGGCAGAGGAAGGAAGCATGATTCTTACCTCGCTACCAACACAACAAGGACTTGGTCCTCCTGGATGCGCAAGACACATGAGTGTCTTCTTGCTGCACGACCTGCAACATGACCCTCGGATTGTCAGAATTCGAAGTAATCCTGACTACTGGGTTGCCACACTCTTAGATTCCCGGTACAAAAGTAAATTTGCCGAAATAATTCCTGCCATAGAAAGGGATTCACGCATGCAGGAGTATCAGCAGAGACTGTTGCAGAATCTTACATGTGCTTTTCCACAAAACACCAGTGGTGCACGTAGTGGATCTCACAGTTCTAACTTGCAAACCGTGGGACTGTCGAGTCTTCATCACTCAAACCGTAACAGTAACACAGTATCTGCTGGTAACAGCAATTTTGTGGAATCGTTTCACCACTTTTTTAGACCATCCTTTGCAAGGCCACAGGAGACAAGAAGTCTGACACATAGTCAACGCCTAGAGAGGATGGTACAGGAGTATCTCCAAGTGAACATCGAAGCCATGACTGTGTCACTGGACCCTTGCTCATTTTGGGCTTCCAATCTGGAAAAATGTCCGGAGCTTGCCACTCACGCCTTGGAGATCTTGTCATGCCCTGCAGCCAGCGTTCTCTCTGAACGTGTGTTCAGTGCTGCTGGTGGTGTGCTGACAGATAAGCGCACGCGGCTGTCCACTGAGAATGCAGACAGACTCACGTTCATAAAGATGAACAAATAACGGATCCGCAAGGACTTTTCTACCCCTGTGTCATCCTGGGTAGACTTGAGGATTTGGTAAAATCACCTCACCAACCGTTTTAAGCAACTGTGGGGCAATTGATGCCACTTAAGTGTGCCACAATTTTTGGAAAAAATGGAGACTCCTTTTGGAGTCCCCTTGCTGTGTTTTACGTGATGTTGGCATCGTTAATTCCAGGTGGGTTGGGTCGCTACCCCCCCCCCTTTTAACTGTAAGAAACTACATACACTATGGCTTGGGGTAACACAGATGGTTGAGTCTGAAGAGCTGTTTACTCAGAGGTCTGCTCCAAAGCTTCAGTGTCTGCTAGTCAGCGTAGAATTTTTAACTGCATCTAGCCTAGGCAATACTTTGGGCGTAGTAGCCCAGCTGCGAAGCAAGCTGCACCGCCTGTGTATCTAATAAGAATTTTTAAATGCATCTAGCCTAGGCAGACTGTGGGGACCCCCAACCAAACCCAGACGCTCAGTCCCCCTACCGCCCACCTTTCCTTGACAATACAATAATGTAACTCTTACAACTGGATGGGTGAGGATCGGTCACAGCTTTATTAACTCTTTATACTCATTCCATTAGAAAGGCATTTTATTTCTAAAATAATTCAGCTTGTTGCAGCATGCCCTGGGTCTCCACACCGGCAAGTTGGCCAACAAGTGTAACTCTCCAACATGTCCTTTCTATTTCCAGGCTACGGAGGATCCTGCGTACTCGTATGCAGGACTCTGACCCCCATCCATCACTCTTAACGCTTGTTCCACTCCATCCTGGAGTCCTGACAGGAATATGTCCAGTCCAATATCCATTAAGTGAACACCGTCGGGCCGTATGAGGCCTGCTTTATCTCCTTTCCAGTTGTCGGTGTTGTATCACTACACCGCCTCTGTCTCTTCTAAATTTTGCCATCGGAATATTTATTACCCGCCTTGTCCGTTCGATGGCCGTGATGTCTCGCGCACCTTGCCATACCGCTATCGGCACAATCTCTGACCATACTATAGTTAGTTTTGTGAAAAATTCTCTGAAGCGCTCAGTGTCTAGTTTCATTATTGCCATTAGTTATGCGCTCTTGTGATGACCTAGGTCGTTTCCCGGGCCTGTATAACTAAGATGACCGGACCTCTTGCCTCTCTCCCTACCTTGATTACCTCCATTAGTACCTGTGGCCATAGCAGGTCTCTAATACTTCTCCAGTTGAAATATGTGTTATGAAACTCTAATTTCCTCCCGCCTGGGTGGACTTTCGCCCTTTTTTCTGCCCAATATATATACGATTGGCCTATCACCCACACTGTTGGCTTAGCGTCACCTGTAAAAGAAACAAACCACGTTAGGATAACAAGTCCGATCTTATGTATCTCGCCAAACACGTCAATCGCCATCTCCCTATCCTCTGAACTTCCGTTTCTGACAGTCCTGCTCTTGCTGCTTCCGTGGCCATGCCTATGCGGAATGAGTGTGTCCCGTAATCTTTGTGGTTGCCTGCCGATGTTATGCATTTATTAAATATAGCTTGGAACTGGTATCTTGATAATGGCATTCCATCAATGTGTGATAGGAAGAAATTCCGTTGTGATCTGATGGTTATATATGTTTTTACTATTGTTACCCGACTCAGTGTACCGTTTGTGGGTTGTAGAAGTACCCAAGTGCCCCTGCCCGCTGGAACCGTTTTCAATTGGCGTATGCGTAGACGTATTGCATTATTGGCTATGACTACGGCCTGGTGTAATAAGCCTCCACTGGTGGTAATTTTGGATTGAGGGACTAATTCGCTTATGCATAGCGCCCCAAAGAAGGCGATCGCAAATGCAGTAGACAGTAGTGTTGCTTCAAATTGTGAGTGTCATGTTAATGGTGTTAGGGACATGATGTGAGAAATCAGTTATAGTGACACGGGACAGGACGTCTACACTCCTGACTTGGCTGACCCCTTTTCCACCCTTTTATGGATTGTCTGATGATGAATCTCTTTGTCACATCTCCCCAATTCAGTAGTTGGAAGTGAAATGCTACTCCGGTCAGACACCGCTGCGCTGACGCCCCTGATATGCCCCTCATCATTAGCTTGTGGAGAAGTTCTATGGTGACTTGTAATCTGGCTTGTTCACATTGATCAACCCATCTGCCTACTACTCTTCGTGTCCACTCTTCCCATGCCTTACCGTATGCTTGCCACGTCGACAGGGCAACTGATGCTCTGATTAATGGCATCAACTATTCGCCACTAGATCCCATAGGGAGGGTGGGCAACTGTTGCCCGATGGGTGGGCGTTGGGGAGGAACTCTATGAAAATCTGCCAATTGAATTGTGATAAAGCGTTAGCAGCAGCTTTAGACACCTCAGCATCATGGCTTGCGCAGACCCATGCATTGTGTTTTAGGCACAGGAATGCTAGCCAGCATAGACGGGAGAGACGATGATGCCATCTTATTAATACAGTGTGCTAGGCTGGTGTTTTTTGTTATGAAGCGTATATTTTTGTTAGCCAGGAGCGCGACCCAAATATTTCTATTGCTACCACTATTGGGAAGAAAAATTTTTTTCCGGGCTAGATGCAGCTAAAAATTATTATTAATTGGCCTAATACAATGAGTACCACACACTGCTAATATGCCCAAAATTATTTTCCAGGCAAGATGCAGCTAAAAATTATTATTAATTTCAAAGCTGGTAGAGCTTGGTATAGATGGCGTAATACAATGAGTAGTGTTGAGCCACCCCCGTAGTGTTCGAGTTCGTTTCGGTTCGTCGAACACCCGTGTGTTCGCCGAACTGTTCGTCGAACTGTTCGTCGAACACCTTCGAACACCATTAAAACCAATGGCAGGCAAACAAAAACACATAGAAACACATAGAAAACACCTTCAAAGGTGTCCAAAAGCTGACAAACTGCTCAGAAGACATAACTAACACATGGAAAAGTGACAAGTACATATAGTCATGCGAAAATAAAAGAGGTGGAGGAGTAAAAGGAGGGGGAGACACAGATATAGGCATGTCATGCCCTTCTAAAATCCAAAAAGTGAGAAGCCGACACGGCCAGTCCGCTCCTGCCCGTGCCACCTCCCTGTGTGAACCCTGATGGCCAGCCCCCCTCTCCCAATACTGGTGCCTGTCCGCTGGTGGGTCGAGCGAGCCCCCCTGTGGTGGAGGCAGCTCTAAGCTTTTTAATTTAAATTGTCTCTCTAATTTGAATGAATACACTTTAAATCCATTTACAAGGATCTATTGGAGGGCAAGTCTCATGCCAACAGCCGCGTAATTCCAGCTCCAGTAGCGTCCACTAAAGCTGCTGCAGTTAAAAAGCTTTTATAAGGATCGAGCTCGGCTGTCCACCGCAAGGCATCCTACTGCCAGTCCCAGCCCCTATGCCTTGGGGTGCCTCCTGATGCTCTTCACTGAGTATCCCATGGTCCCGAAGCATTTCCTTTGAAAAAATTAAGTGTCTAAACTACAGGTGGTGTAGCTTGCTTAACAGCCGGGATAATCCGCTGACTAGCAGACACTGCTACTAGGCACAAAGTATTTCCTGGGCTAGATGCAGTTAAAAATTTGTAATTAGATACTCTCGTTGGATGCTGAGAAAGCATTCCATAGAGTCTCCTGGCACGCCATATATGATTCTCTTAAAAAGCTTGGGGTAGGGGTCTAGGGGACCCTTTTATAGCCAAAATCACGGCCCTGTATCACAATACGTCACCTAGGCTGAAGATAAATGGAACTGTAGCACCCTGAGGGCTCGGTTGCTACAGAGGTATTGCACCTCACCCAGAGGTGTGATATCTCACTCTCAGGTAAGGATGGAGTGTGGATCAGGACCCGACACCTGCATGCATTACACCACATTGCCGTGGGGCAGGGCGACCAATATGCCTCTGAGATGGGCACGACAGTCCCTGTCCCTGGCTGGAGTGGGGGGAGGGAACACTGAGGAAGGGGAACCCTGTAGTGCAGGAGCAGGGAGGAAGCAGTTCCTGGGTGCATTGAGAAGGGAGTATAAAAGGTGGGCACCATCTTAGTTCAGTGCAGAGAAGTCTGAGCAGAAGTGGCAGGGAGCAGGGGCTCTGCATGAGCTCTGCTCCGGAGGCGGGCCTAGTAACAGAGGCCCAGGCCTGGAAGAGGGAGAAGGAAGGAAGAGGAGCGGAGAAGGCTCCAGGAGCGAGGAATGAAGGGATCCCAGGGGTGTGGACGGGCGAGTCGCCACCGCACGCCTGAATCCACCTGCGTGGAGGGGTCAGGCCAAAGGGGGAGACCGGTCCCCGAAACTAGTGGAGGCAGGAAACGACCCTCAGCTAGAAACCGGAGGCTGTGACATTTTATGTGGCGCAGCCCCTCGCTACACCCGCTTGGAAGGCACCACATAGGGTCAGGGAAACTGGCGCCAAGTTTACCAAGAGGAGGCCCGAGGCAGCCGGACAGAAGGGTTGGTAAGAAAGGCCAGACAAAGGACACACAAAGGGGGTCCTGTGAAGCGCTCCAAAGTTATCTGGGAGTTGTCTGAGCCCCTCACCTGGTGAGCACAGTACGACGTGGGCAGCCGTTACCTGCAGACGTGGTCTGGATAATAAGAACTGTGAGTAAAGGCCCTGGACTGCATCACTGACTCCGTGTCGTTACTGCTGCTGCCCTGCACCATCACCCCCATCCTCCGCATACACTGCCCTGAGGCTATACTCCTCCCGTGGGGAGTTATGCTACGCTCTGCTGCACCCACAACACCAGCCTCAGCGGTCTGCCCTGCAGCGGCGGTTCACTCTGACCGCAATCCACGGGTGGCGTAGTCGGACATTTAAACATCAAAACCACATAAATAGTTCCGCCACTGGTTTGACCACCCTGAGCCACGGAACCGGGTCGCCGCCACGAAGACTACAACCACCAGCATCCACCAAAAAGGGTCCGGCTCCGGGTGTCCCAAGGCCCAGGGGGTGCATCAGAACATTTTCATCACCTTTCACAATCACCAATGGGACAAGGCAGGGATGTCCTCTGTCCCCTCTCTTATACATCCTAGTGACGGAGCACCTGCTCTCATCAATTCGCCATAACCCCAATATTAGGTGGATTGAGGTGGGAGGCACCGAGTACAAGTGCTCTCTATTTGCTGATGATGTCCTAGTATATATCACTCAATCACATATATCCATCCATGCTGTTATGGCTGAAATAGATCACTTTGTTACATGGTCAAATTTTAAAATCAATGCAGCGAAGTCTGAGGCCCTCGATGTCTCCCTCCCCAAATCCATATAGGATTCCATCCAGTCCAACTTTCCCTTCGCCTGGCCCTCACAGGGTATCAAATACTTAGGAATTCCTATTCATAGAGACCTCTCCCATCTATGTTATCTTAATTTTGGGCCCTTTATTGAACAACTCCATACAGACCACGGTTGGCAAGTTAGAACTGTAAGATTCACTACGTGAACCACTGGTGTTTTGTGGAAAAGCACATGTACACTGCGTTCCAAATTATTATGCAAAAAGTGTTTAGGAGTGATAAGGGAAGAATTTGTTTGTTTGTCAGTTAAACTCATTGATGGTGATGTGTGTCAGGGCTCTTTATATCACTGTAAGCAATTGCAGAAACCTGTGCTAATTAGTTTGGCAGGTGTGTCCAATGAAAGGCAAGACTACTTAAGAAGGCTGTCTCACATTATTAAGCAGCCTACATTTTCTGCCAAAATGGGAAAGAAAAAGGATGTGTCGGCTGCTGAGAAGCAACAAATTGTGGAGTGTTTAGGTCAAGGCATGACTACAATCAACATTGTGCGATGATCAGGATGAAGTGTCTTGGCAATCAAGAAGTATGTAGCTGATTCACAGTACACACGTGTGCGTGCTGATAAGGGCAAATTGAGGACTCTTTCCTACAGGCAATTACGTCAGGTTGAAAGAGCAGCGGCAAAAAAGCCTTGTCATAGCAGCAGACAAGTTTTTGAAGCTGCTTGTGCCTCCAACGTCCCCCGAACAACAAGATGCAGGGTCCTTCAGAGGTTTGCAGCTGTGCATACGCCATCCTGTCGACCTCCTCTATCCACTTCACACAAGCAGAAACGGCTCCAGTGGGCCAAACATTACATGAAGACTGATTTCAAAACTGTTTTGTCCACGGATGAGTGCCGTGCAGCGCTCGATGGTCCAGATGGATGGAGTGGAGGATGGCTGGTTGATGGACACCCCACGCAAACACGGCTACAGCGCCAACAAGGAGGAGGTGGAGTAATGTTTTGGGCTGGAATCATGGGGAGAGAGATTGTCGGCCCCTTTAGGATCCCTGAAGGCGCTAAAGATGAACTCCATAATGTATGTGGATTTTCTCAAACAGCACTTCCTGCCATGGTTCAAGAAGAAGAACCGTGTATTTCACAGCAAGATTATTTTTCTGCATGATAATGCACCATCTCATGCTGCACATAAAACATCTGCATCTCTGGCTGATATGGGCATAAAAGGGGACAAACTTATGGTGTGACCCCCATTCTCCCCTGACCTGTACCCCATTCAGAACCTTTGGAGCATCATTAAAAGGAGTGTCTATGATGGCGGGAGGCAGTTCACATCTAAGCAACAGCTCTGGGAGGGTATTCTGTCCTCATGCAAAACAATTGAAGCAGAAACCATCCAAAACCTGACAAATTCAATGGACGAGAGAGTTCAGAAGCTCCTTTCGAACAAGGGGTCCTATGTGAAAATGTAACA
Organism: Phyllobates terribilis; assembly: GCF_046119375.1. NCBI lineage: Eukaryota > Metazoa > Chordata > Amphibia > Anura > Dendrobatidae > Phyllobates > Phyllobates terribilis. Next base: position 257,960,077 of record NW_027362761.1, read on the forward strand.
TCACCTAGAATAAAGTTTTGAGTTGAAAACTGTTTGATTTCAGTTTCTAACAACCTGCTAATGCTTATAATTTCAAAAATGACCATTTTTTTGGTCTTTATTAAAATGAAAAGGTTGATCGAAAAGTTTGGGGGATCTAAGAGTGTGGCAACCCAGTAGTCATGATTACTTCGAATTCTGACAATATGAGGGTCATGCTGCAGGTAGTGCAGCAAGAAGGCACTTATGTGTCTTGCGCATCTCGGAGCCCCAAAATTATTTTCCGAGCTAGCTGCAGCTAAAAATTATTATTAATTTGGTGAAGCTTTAGTATAGATGGCCTAATAGGATCAGTGCTGCACACTGCTACAAAGCCCAAATTATTTTCCAGCCAAGATACAGATAAACATGATTAGTAATTTGAAAGCTTAAAACGGTTGGTAGGGTGATTTTAACCAATCATCAAGCTTTTACTCTCCCCAGGATGACACAGGGGTAGAAAAGTCGTTTCGGATCCATGATTTGTTCATCTTTATGAACTTGAGTCTGTCTACATTATCAGTGGAGAGCCGCGTGCGCTTATCTGTCAGCACACCACCAGCAGCGCTGAACACACGTTCAGACAGAACGCTGGCTGCGGGGCATGACAAGATCTCCAAGGCGTAAGTGGCTAGCTCCGGCCATTTATCCAGATTGGAAGCCCAAAAAGAGCAAGGGTCCAGTGACACAGTCGTGGCTTCAATGTTTACTTGGAGATACTCCTGTACCATCGTCTCTAGGCGTTGACTATGTGTCAGACTTCTTGTCTCCTGTGGCCTTGCAAAGGATGGTCTAAAAAAGTGGTGAAATGATTCCGCAAAATTGATGTTACCAGCAGATACTGTGGTTCTGTTACGGTTTGAGTGCTGAACACTTGACGGTCCCACGGTTGGCAAGTTGGAACTGTGAGATTCACTACGTGCACCACTGGTATTTTGTGGAAAAGCACATGTAAGATTCTGCAACAGTCTCTGCTGATACTCCTGCATGCGTGCATCCCTTTCTATGGCAGGAATAATTTCTGCAAATTTACTTTTGTACCGGGGATCTAACAGTGTGGCAACCCAGTAGTCAGGATTATTTCTAATTCTCACAATTCGAGGGTCATGTTGCAGGTAGTGCAGCAAGAAGGCACTCATGTGTGTTGCGCATCCAGGAGCACCAAGTCCCTGTTGTGTTGGTGGCGAGGTAACAATCATGCTTCCTTCCTCTGTCCTCTCCCCCCAACCTCGCACAACAGAAATGTGATCAAGGTCTCCCTCATCTAATGAGTCTTCCATCAGTTCGTCCTCCACTTCTTCCTGGGCTCCTGCACCTTCCTCACTAGTTTGGCTGCTACCATGCGCCCTGGTAAAACCATCTCCCCCATCCTCACATGCCTGCCGCCTTGGTGCTGCCGACCGTCTGGACCTTGCAGATGTTAGCCCTTCCGCATACAACTCCTCCTCCTCTACTTCCTCCACCTCCTCTTGTGCCACCACCTGACTCCGAATTCTGTTTAACATGTGCTCCAGCATGTAAATCACCGGAATAGTCATGCTGATAATGGCATCGTCAGCACTAAACATCTTCGTCGCCATTTCAAAACTGTGCAGAAGGGTGCATAGGTCCCTGATCTGAGACCACTCCTCCAGCGTGATTTGCCCCACCTCTGAATCTCGTTGGCCCAGGCTATACGTCAGAACGTATTGCACCAGGGCTTGTCGGTGCTGCCACAGTCGCTGCAACATGTGCAGAGTTGAATTCCACCGGGTAGGCACATCGCATTTTAGCCGGTGAAGTGGCAGGCCCAACGACTTCTGTAGAGATGTAAGTCGCTGAGCTGCGGGATGCGAACGGCGGAAGTGAGCACACAGCGACCGTGCCCTCTGCAGAAGGCCATCTAGTCTGGGATAGTGGGCTAAAAATTGCTGGACAACCAGGTTCAACACGTGAGCCATACAAGGCACGTGTGTGACATTGCCCCGGTGAAGGGCCGCACCCAGGTTTGCAGCATTGTCGCACACGGCCTTCCCTGGTTTCAGGTCAAGTGGAGACAACCATTCATGAAATTGGTTCTCCAGAGCTGACCACAACTCCTCAGCTGTGTGACTCACATTTCCCAGACATTTCAATGTAAAAACCGCCTGATGACGTTGAGCCCTACTGCCAGCATAGTAAGGAGGTGTGCAGGATCCCTTCTGCGCAGTTAGAAAGCTTGTGGCATGACCAGACAGGCTTTGGGTGCAGGTGGAAGACCGAGAGGAGGTTGAGGAGGCAGAAGCAGTGGAGGAACTTTGACATAAAGAGGATTGACGCACAACTCGTGGGGACGGCAAGACTTGGACAGCAGCCCCTTGTCCTGCTGTCACCATAGTTACCCAGTGCCCAGTCAGCGACATGTAACGCCCCTGTCCATGCCTACTCATCCAAGTGTCTGTGGTGAAATGCACCCTGTCACACACAGAGTTTCTTAAAGAAGCGGTGATGTTGTGTGTGACATGCTGGTGGAGCGCAGGCACACCTTTCTTTGAGAAGTAGTGCCGACTGGGCATCTGGTACTGGGGCACTGCGACGGACATAAGGTCTCGAAAATCCTCTGTGTCCACCAGGCGGAAAGGCAGCATTTCTGTAGCCAAGAGCTTGCAGATGGTGAAATTCAACCTCTTAGCTTTCTCATGGCTAGGAGGAAATGGTCTTTTACTTGTCCACATCTGAGGGACCGAGGGCTGGCTATTGTGCTTAGACGGGGTTGATAAGGGTGTCCCCGGCAAACTGCCGGTCTGTGAGGAAGATGCAGGCGGACATGTTAGGTTGCCTTGATCCAAAGGTGGTGCTATCGATGTCGGACAGCGCTCAACACCAGCTGGTGTTACCACCTCCAAAGAAAATGATGACCTGCCAATCACGCTGGCTGTTGCGGGTAAAGAGGTGGCAGGTCTGCGCCCCAAAACAGGTGTGACTGCTGTCCCCCCAGTCACAGAGGATGAAGAGGCCGCGGATGCACAAGATATGGCAGACGGTGGTTGGCCCGGCCGGCTAGGCCGCATTGTAGCACACTGAGCTTCCCACTGCAACTTATGCTTCATGTCCATGTGCCGGTTCATGCATGAAGTACTCAAACTATGTATTTTTTGGCCTCTACTTAGCTTTTGATGACAAATGTTACAGATAACACGAGTTGGGTCATCTTTATCGATCTGAAAAAATGCCCAGGCTATGCAAGGCTTAGCACCCATGCGACCTGAAGAGCCACCACGACTTGTGGTGAGAGGCAGAGCTGTGTTTGGGGATGCAGTTGTTGACGTGTTTCCAGTACTACGTCTCTGTCCAGGAAGGCGCAACCTGACCTCGTCGTCACTAGCATCTTCCTCCACCTCCTCTGCTGACCTCATCTCTTGGCTGACTGTGGGTTGACAGTAAGTGGGATCTCCAACCTCATCATCATCACCCTGTGCATTATCACACCCGTCGTCCTCAGAGCCAACCTGTTCCTGCCCTGACAAAAAACTAAAGTTGTCGCTCCAATCAGGTATTTGAGTCTTATCATCGTCTTCCTCATTGTCTCTACCAACAGGAGTTACAGTTTGGGAATGAGGGTCTACATTATGGTCAGAACCTTCTGCGTCTGGTCCTGGATCCGACTCATAAAGATTCTGGGCATCAGTGCAGATCATTTCCTCGTCTGGATTCACAGAAGCGCTGGAGTCGACCTCTGATTCCCAGGCTATAGTATGAGTAAACAGCTCTGCAGACTCAACCATCTGTTCTACCTCATACTCAGACGGGCAGCTGGAGATTTGGGAGCTGTGAGGAAGCAAGTGCGATTGGGGTGACACCTTTGAGGACTGGAGTATTTGTGATGTTGAAGTTGATGTGGAGGAGAGCCCACTTAAAGGAGCACTTGATATCCGTTGAAGCACCTGCTGTTTTTGTGCCTCATCTGGAATTTGTAGCGATTGGCGTGGCCTTAAGAAAGGGATCTTATCACATTGTCCGCTAAAAGAAGTAGACATTTTAGTTTGGCTGGAAGATGGTCTTTCTTCTGCAGATGTTACTGTTGCTTTAACACCTACCCCACGGACACAACCTTTTTTCCCCTTCCCAACACGCCTATTCCCCTTTCCACCAGCAGCAGGCCTTTTTCCACTCATTTTGGTGGTTAACTAATTCACAACTCTGGAGTTGTTTGCACAAAAAAACAATGGATGGGAACCGAGCAGAGCTGAGTGGCCAAACTGTGGTATTAGGCCAAAACTATTGGCTGGGTTAGATGCAGAAAAAAATTATATTCAATTTGCAACCTGATGCAGGTCTGTATAGATGGATTAATAGAACAAGTCCCACACACAGCTAGAAGCCCAATATTTTTTCAGAGGTAGATGCAGAAAAAAATATATTCAGTTTGCAACCTGATGGAGGTCAGTATAGATGGAGTAATACAACAAGTCCCACACACAGCTAGAAGCCCAATATTTTTTCAGAGGTAGATGCAGAAAAAAATATATTCAGTTTGCAACCTGATGGAGGTCAGTATAGATGGACTAATACAACAAGTCCCACACACAGCTAGAAGCCCAATATTTTTTCAGAGGTAGATGCAGAAAAAAATATATTCAGTTTGCAACCTGATGGAGGTCTGTATAGATGGATTAATAGAACAAGTCCCACACACAGCTAGAAGCCCAATATTTTTTCAGAGGTAGATGCAGAAAAAAATATATTCAGTTTGCAACCTGATGGAGGTCTGTATAGATGGATTAATAGAACAAGTCCCACACACAGCTAGAAGCCCAATATTTTTTCAGAGGTAGAAGCAGAAAAAAATATATTCAGTTTGCAACCTGATGGAGGTCTGTATAGATGGATTAATAGAACAAGTCCCACACACAGCTAGAAGCCCAATATTTTTTCAGAGCTAGATGCAGAAAAAAATATATTCAGTTTGCAACCTGATGGAGGTCTGTATAGATGGATTAATAGAACAAGTCCCACACACAGCTAGAAGCCCAATATTTTTTCAGAGCTAGATGCAGAAAAAAATATATTCAGTTTGCAACCTGATGGAGGTCTGTATAGATGGATTAATAGAACAAGTCCCACACACAGCTAGAAGCCCAATATTTTTTCAGAGGTAGATGCAGAAAAAAATATATTCAGTTTGCAACCTGATAGAGGTCAGTATAGATGGACTAATACAACAAGTCCCACACACAGCTAGAAGCCCAATATTTTTTCAGAGGTAGATGCAGAAAAAAATATATTCAGTTTGCAACCTGATGGAGGTCAGTATAGATGGACTAATGCAACAAGTCCCACACACAGCTAGAAGCCCAATATTTTTTCAGAGGTAGATGCAGAAAAAAATATATTCAGTTTGCAACCTGATGGAGGTCTGTATAGATGGATTAATAGAACAAGTCCCACACACAGCTAGAAGCCCAATATTTTTTCAGAGGTAGATGCAGAAAAAAATATATTCAGTTTGCAACCTGATGGAGGTCAGTATAGATGGACTAATACAACAAGTCCCACACACAGCTAGAAGCCCAATATTTTTTCAGAGGTAGATGCAGAAAAAAATATATTCAGTTTGCAACCTGATGGAGGTCAGTATAGATGGACTAATACAACAAGTCCCACACACAGCTAGAAGCCCAATATTTTTTCAGAGGTAGATGCAGAAAAAAATATATTCAGTTTGCAACCTGATGGAGGTCTGTATAGATGGATTAATAGAACAAGTCCCACACACAGCTAGAAGCCCAATATTTTTTCAGAGGTAGATGCAGAAAAAAATATATTCAGTTTGCAACCTGATGGAGGTCAGTATAGATGAACTAATACAACAAGTCCCACACACAGCTAGAAGCCCAATATTTTTTCAGAGGTAGATGCAGAAAAAAATATATTCAGCTTGCAACCTGATGGAGGTCTGTATAGATGGATTAATAGAACAAGTCCCACACACAGCTAGAAGCCCAATATTTTTTCAGAGGTAGATGCAGAAAAAAATATATTCAGTTTGCAACCTGATGGAGGTCTGTATAGATGGATTAATAGAACAAGTCCCACACACAGCTAGAAGCCCAATATTTTTTCAGAGCTAGATGCAGAAAAAAATTATATTCAATTTGCAACCTGATGGAGGTCAGTATAGATGGACTAATAGAATGATGCTATGCCCAAAAGATTTTACTTCACTAGGTGCAGTAAAAAAATTGGTATTCTATACACAGGTGGTATATCTTGCAACACAGATAGGCTACTCCACTGACTAACACACTCTGCAATAGGCCAAAAAGGATTAGCTTTGCTAGATTCAGCCAAATGCTGTGAAAAAAACTTGCACAGCACTGGCACAGACCTGCCTGGCAAAAACTGATAGGAACTGATGTAACCTAGTCCTGAAAAGGACTCCAATTACAATTAGTCTTTACTTCCACAATCTATCTATTTAAAAGCACAGACCTGCCTGATAAAAGTCGTAGGAAATGCTGTAACCTAGTCCTTAAAAGGACTGCAATCACAACTATTCCCTACTCCCATGCTATCTGTAGGTTTGTGCGAAAATTGGCTTGAAATTAACAAGGTATAGCGCACACAGCAACAGCGGTGCCGTCTAACACGCAGCTGCAGCAGTGAGAAAATGGTGGCGACGGGGAAAATGGCTTGGTCTTATAGGGCAAGGACATGTGACATACACTGCCAATGACACATTCCCTCTCTTGTGTGAAAAAAAGCACTTCGCTCCGTGTGTGCGCTGCTGATAGGCTGACAGATTGCACCTCCCCACTGCAAATGCGGGAAAGAGAAAAAAAAATGGAGATCTTCATTGTTCCTGCAGAGATCCATCCCCTGCCCCTCCCCCCACCCCGCTGTACACTCAAACTGCGTATTAACATTAATTTTCATCATTACTGAGAAAAAATCCAGTTATGATTTTGGTGCACGAACAGTTATCGAACATAACCTCGAACAGCCGAATTTTTCTCAAATTGTTCGTGTTCGCTGAACGGCTCGAACACCGCCCAAAACAGCTCGAATTTGAGATTGGCGAACAGTTCGAGTAGAACAACGCTCATCTCTAACAATGAGTACCACACACTGCTACTAAGCCTAAAATTATTTTCCGGGCTAGATGCAGCTAAAAATTATATTGAATTTGCAACCTGGTGGAGGTTAGTATAGATGGACTAATAGAACAAGTCTCACACACTGCTACAAGCCGAAGCCAAAATATTTTTTCAGAGCTATATGCAGCTAAAAATTATATTGAATTTGCAACCTGGTGGAGGTTAGTATAGATGGACTAATAGAACAAGTCGCACACACTGCTACAAGCCGAAGCCGAAATATTTTTTTTGAGCTAGGTGCAGATAAAATTATATTGAATTTGCAACCTGGTGGAGGTTAGTATAGATGGACTAATAGGACAAGTCCCACACACTGCTACAAGCCGAAGCCGAAATATTTTTTCAGAGCTAGATGCAGATAAAAATTATATTGAATTTGCAACCTGGTGGAGGTTAGTATAGATGGACTAATAGAACAAGTCCCACACACTGCTACAAGTCGAAGCCAAAATATTTTTTCAGAGCTAGATGCAGATAAAAATTATATTGAATTTGCAACCTGGTGGAGGTTAGTATAGATGGACTAATAGAACAAGTCCCACACACTGCTACAAGCCGAAGCCGAAATATTTTTTCAGAGCTAGATGCAGATGAAAATTATATTGAATTTGCAACCTGGTGGAGGTTAGTATAGATGGACTAATAGAACAAGTTCCACACACTGCTACAAGCCGAAATATTTTTTCAGAGCTAGATGCAGATAAAAATTATATTGAATTTGCAACCTGGTGGAGGTTAGTATAGATGGACTAATAGAACAAGTCCCACACACTGCTACAAGCCGAAGCCGAAATATTTTTTCATAAAATTTTTATTTTATATCATATTTTATTGTTTTGAAAGTGAAGAAGCAATGAAGCAGGCTATGAAAAAACTTAGTCTTATTTTTGGAGATGCTTCATGTCTGTGTACCCTCAAGAGGCTATGCTTCCCAGCAACAATTCATTATGACAATAAAATATAGAGTACAGCCAAAAGACGTGTGACTATTGTGGCAGCGGCAGAAGCCGTATGGTATATAATTAGAAAGGAAAAGGCAAGGAGATGTCTCACAATGTAGATCTAGCAATGGCCGCTGTTGACATGCTCAACAGGGTGGTGAAATAGGGCATTGGTGTTTATGTTTCTATTACGTGGATGTTATTGCACCTTGCAGTTACATTTTCTCAGTTGGGCCATCCAATACTGTTCCAGGGCACCTGTCTTGGCCAATTTTTTTTCAACCTACAAGGTGATTTCTCACCAATAAGGAAGTCAAATTCTCCATAACTAATCATATGACTACCAGCATCTGAAGCTGTAATTGTCAGGATTCTTCTTTTTATCCTAGATCACTGGCTCTTTGCCATCTTGAACTTAGATCAGTATACCACCCACCACCTTCAGACTGCCATTGTTGTGTTAGGCAAATAGCTTACTGAAATAAGCCAGAATAAGAACACAGGTCAAAATCTTCGTTAATTCCTGGAAGGCTCAAATTGACTAAACCTAGAAAGCTTCAGACACACTGCATATTTTGGGCCACTGCAGAGCCCTCCAGTATATTTCAGTACTTAGGCTAGACTCCCTCTTTGCTCACTATGTGTCCAAAATAGAGATTAGTGGATCGATTAGTGCGGCTTGAGTTCAAGTCAAATTTCCCAAAATTTGCATTTAAAAGTGAATTAAACCACTTTGAGATTCGATTTTGTGGTTCACAGAAAAAAAAACCATGACAAGAAACCACTTCCCATACTGCTGAAACTTCAAAGAGTAGGCTAATGTCTGTTTGCATGCTCGCGCAGGCTTCTCTGTAATACGATGCAACTTTAACATCTAGTGGATAGATAGGAACAGATTACTTCATACAACCCCAATCCACTGTCCAGGTCAGTGTTTTCTGACTGTGGAAAGTTGCTACACAAATTTCCTGAGCTTACAGGCTCCCAGGCTCGACGTTTCATTCGCCAACTTGTCGTTATTTCATCTGTGCATTATGTGGCATAGGTTAATCATATTCCGAGACTGATATTTTCTGAGCAATTACAAGCTTTTGAATATTGAAAATCATGCAAATTTACTTATTATTTGTGAAAATTTGGCAAATTATATTTTCAAAATGGCTCACTTTTTTCTTTTGTCTGCTTGATTTAATTAATAATGAGGACTACAAAAGGGAACATTCCGGTATGAATTGTAAATGGAGACAATTAAAATCAATGTTAAAGGCAATCTGTCACATTGAACATGCAGTCCGATCTGTGGACAGCCTGATAGAAATATAGGGAAGCTGAGCAGAATGATATACAAGTTTACTGGAAAATGAGTCCAGTGGGAGGTATTTCTCAGTGATTGACAACTACCTCGGCATGCACAGTCATACAGAGAAGACTGTCAATCCCAGATTGGGACCACTCACTGGACTCCCATGCATACAAACACAAGGGATTTCAATATAGAAGATAAAAATACTAAATATTATCACCCAAAAATGTATATCAATCTATTCAACTCCTGTTCAATTCTGCCTGTGGTCATGTTCCTCATGACAGATTCCTTTTAGTGAGGGCGATGAACAAATAAAAGTCTTACCTTTGTTTGGATGCTTGATGTAGACACCAAATGTATCTGTTAACTTTATCTCATTTATAAATACCATACGTTTTTAATATTTTAAGGCTTATGTATCGCTATACAATTCAAATTTATACACTGCTCAAAAAAATAAAGGGAACACTGAAATAACATATCCTAGATCTGACTGAATGAAATATTCTCATGGAATACTTTGTTCTGTACAAAGTTGAATGTGCTGACAACAAAATCACACAAAAATCATCAATGGAAATCAAATTTATTAACCAATGGAGGCCTGGATTTGGAGTCACCCCCAAAATTAAAGTGGAAAAACACACTACAGGCTGATCCAACTTTGATGTAATGTCCTTAAAACAAGTCAAAATGAGGCTCAGTATTGTGTGTGGCCTCCACGTGCCTGTATGACCTACCTACAATGCCTGGGCATGTTCCTGATGAGGTTGCGGGCGGTCTCCTGTGGGATCTGCTCCCAGACCTGGACTAAAGCATTCGCCAACTCCTGGACCGTCTGTGGTGCAATGAGACATTTTTGAATGGAGCGAGACCTGATGTCCCAGATTGGATTCAGGTCTGGGGAACGGGTGGGCCAGTCCATAGCTACAATACCTTCATCTTGCAGGAACTGCTGGCACACTCCAGCCACATGAGGTCTGGCATTGTCCTGTATTAGGAGGAACCAAGGGCCAACTGCACCAGCATATGGTCTCACAATAGGTCTGAGGAGCTCATCTCGGTACCTAATGGCAGTCAAGCTACCTCTGGCGAGCACATGGAGGGCTGTGCAGCCCTCCAAAGAAATCCCACCCCAAACCATTACTGACCCACTGCCAAACTGGTCATGCTGAAGGATGTTGCAGGCAGCAGATCGCTCTCCATGGCGTCTCCAGACTCTGTCACATCTGTCACATGTGCTCAGTGTGAACCTGCTTTTATCTGTGAAGAGCACAGGGCGCCAGTGGTGACTTTGCCAATCCTGTTGTTCTGTGGCAAATGCCAAGCGTCCTGCCAGGTGTTGGGCTGTGCGCACAACCCCCATCTGTGGATGTAAGGCCCTCATACCACCCTCATGGAGCCGGTTTCAAACCATTTGTGCAGACACATGCACATTTGTGGCCTGCTGGAGGTCATTTTGCAGGGCTCTGGCCGTGCTCCTCCTGTTCCTCCTTGCACAAAGGCGGAGCTAGCGGGTCCTGCTGCTGGGTTGTTGCCCTCTTACGGCCCCCTCCACATCTCCTGATGTACTGGCCTGTCTCCTGGTAGCGCCTCCAGCCTCTGGACACTATGCTGACAGACACAGGAAACCTTCTTGCCACAGCTCGAATTGATGTGCCATCCTGGATGAGCTGCACTACCTGAGCACCTTCTGTGGGTTGTAGAGTCCGTCTCATGCTACCACGAGTGTGAAAGCACAACCAACGTTCAAAAGTGACCAAAACATCAGCTAGAAAGCATCGGTACTGAGATGTGGTCTGTGGTTCCCACCTGCAGAACCACTCCTTTATTGAGGGTGTCTTGATAACTGCCAATAATTTCCATCTATTGTCTATTCCATTTGCACATCAGCATGTGAAATTGATTGTCAATCAGTGTTGCTTCCTAAGTGGACAGTTTGATTTCACAGAAGTTTGACTTACTTGGAGTTATATTCTGTTGTTTAAGTGTTCCCTTTATTTTTTTGAGCAGTTTATATCTTCTACAATTTTCTTAATGTTTCAGAAGTTATCAAGAGAATTGAGAGTGAACCTAACCTCTAGGACTGAATTTATGTTTATAGGGTTTTCCACGGCTCACAGTGTGCATATTAAAGATTTTTCAATATTCTTTATAGTTTATATATTAACAGTTATAACAAATTTTCTCATCATCATGACTGTAAAGGAAGCCCCTAACCTTCACACGCCTATGTACATCTTCATTGCTATTCTTTCCATGCTTGAAATCTGCTATGTTTCTGTTACAACACTCAATAGGTTGTCAATTTTATTTGCTGAATTCAAAGAGAGATCCTTTGAAGGCTACATGACTCAATAATATGTTTTTTTCTCTCTTGGTTTTTCATAATGTTTTCTCTAAACCTTGATGTCTGGAGATGGCTATCTTGCAATCTGTTATCCATTGAAAAACTCTTCTATAATGACAAGCAAAGCTTTTTGAGAGTTAATATTTTTGTGCTTCATATCTGGATTTGCAGCTTCTATTTTGACAGCTACTTTTGTTGCCAGATTACCATATTATGGGCCCAACAAGCTAAATAATTTCTTTTGTGCTTATCCTCCAATCCAGCTTAAAAAACAATACAACTGAAGCAATATTCTGCGGTCTTTCTTGGAGCATTATTCTGTCTTGTTTAGTAATGAGCGAGCACTAAAATGCTCGGGTACTCGTTGTTCGAGTCAAGCAAATTGGAATGCTGGAGTGCTCGGACCGAGTAATAAGCCCAATGTAAGTCTATGGGAAACTCAAGCATTTTTCCGGCAGCTCCCCCCAGCAGTCAACAGAGGGCCTATAAATTGCCCAAATCAAAGGGAACAGTGCTAAAATGACATGGGAACAGTATGGGGAAGACCGCTCGAAGCATTTCTAACTCCCAGGTCACTGCTGTCAACAATGTTGATAGAGATATTACGCCACTTTTACGGACTCACAATAAAACAAACAAAAACAAAATCAAAATGGATTTTCCTGGGAAATATGTTAAGGAACATCCTTTCCAAGGTAATGACTTGTATATAAGGCAAATAAATAACCAAAAATAAAAATGCTCCCTCACACCTTGGGCTATGTTCACACGTAGCATTTTTAATGCTTTTTTGCACTTTTGCATTGCTTTCAACCAAGACAAATGCATTCACTGGGAAATGTCATTTTAACATTTTACAACCTTATCTGGCCATGTGCTGTGTGACACATCATCAGACACATCCTGTTTCATTTATGATGGAGGGACTCTGAAAGTCACAAAGACTATTTTTATAGGGCCATCAGGCGGCCCTTACTATTCTTAAAGGGCCAGCAGTTGGCTATGCTTTGTTGTTCCCATTATTAACGAGTGGGTCTCCTATACTATTATTGCATATGCAGTGACTACAAGGGCTGCCAAAAATTTGGACGCAACCCAATACCCCTTTGAAGAGACATAGAGGAAAGTCTCAGTAAAAAAAATGTTCCCATTATAAATGAGCGGGTCTCCTATAGTGGTAATGCCCATGCTGTGACTGCAAGAGCTCCCACAATTTGGGAAAAACCCCACTACCAATTTAAAGACACATACTCCTGGGCCACAGTAACAAGTATGACATGTTCCCATTAGAAAGGAGATGGTCTGCTATTCAGTTATAGGGTATGAAGTGAGTCCAATGGCTGCCAAAATTTAGGAAAAACTCCACTAACAATTTAAAGACACATACAGCTGGGCCTCAGTAACAACATATTCCCATTAGACAGGAGAGGGTCTCCCATACAGATTGCCTATGCAGTGACTGCAAAGGCTGTCAAAAATTTGTAGGCACTCCAATGCCCCTTGCAAGAGACGTAGAGGTCGGAGGGCTTCCTGCAAAAAATGCTCCCAGGATTAGGAAGTGTGTCTCCCATACTGTTTGCCTATGCAGTGAAGCAACAGCTGCCAAAAAATTGGAGGAACTCCAATGCCCCTTTCAAGAGACTTAAAGGTCAGATGGTCTCCTGAAAACAATGTTCCCATTAGAAAGTGTGTCTCCCATACTGTTTGCCTAAGCAGTGAAGCAACGGCTGCCAACAATTTGGAGGACCTTCAATGCCCCTTGCAAGAGACGTAGATATGTTGATATGGTACATATGGTGGTGATATGGTGGTGGAGGATGAAGATGAGGAGAAGGAGGAGGACAAGAGCAAATAGACAAAATCAGGAAGCATTCAGACACTGTGCTTGAGTTTATGTTCCGTTGATATCATTTGGTGGTGTTGAGAAGTCTGGCCCAATACAGTTCTCATTGCACTCATAGGTATGATATGATTAAGTCTCCTGTGGACTTCCAAGCATGTATTACCATCTAACATGCAGCACATGTCTCATGCGTCAAATAGATATGTCATGAACTGGTTATGTTGGGCAGGTGGTATTAGTCCCATTGTTTACACTAATGCACAGCACTTTAGCTATTTACTGATTTGCACAACACACTTTTGTAGTTCCGTGATGATAGCCTTGACCTATTAATGCGTGTTTCTTTGGCTTTATACAGTGGGGGAAAAAGTATTTAGTCAGCTGCCAATTGTGCAAGTTCTTCCACTTAAAAAGATGAGAGAGGCCTGTAATTGACATCATAGGTAGACCTCAACTATGAGAGACAAAATGAGAAAAAAAATCCTGAAAATCACATTGTCTGATTTGGAAAGAATTTTTTTTTCAATTTTGGTGGAAAATAACTATTTGGTCACTAACAAACAAGCAAGATTTCGGGCTCTCACAGACCTGTAACTTCTTCTTTAAGAGGCTCCTCTGTCCTCCACTCATTACCTGTAGTACTGTCACCTGTTTGAACTTGCTATCAGTATAAAAGACACCTGTCCGCAACCTCAAACAGTCACACTCCAAACTCAACTATGGTGAAGACCAAAGAGCTGTCAAAGGACACCAGAAACGAAATTGTAGCCTTGCACCAGGCTGGGAAGACTGAATTTGCAATAAGCAAGCAGCTTGGTGTGAAGAAATCAACTGTGGGAGCAATAATTAGAAAATAGAAGAGATACAAGACCACTGATAATTTCCCTCGATCTGGGGCTCCACACAAGATCTCACCCCGTGGGGTAAAAATGATCTCAAGAACGGTGAGCAAAAATACCAGAACCACACAGGGTGACCTAGTGAATGACCTGCAGAGACCAACGTTACACAGGCTACCATTAGTAACACACTATGCCGCCAGGGACTCAGATCCTGCAGTGCCAGACGTGTCCCACTGCTTAAGCCATTACATGTCTGGGCCCATCTGAAGTTTGCTAGAGAGCATTTGGATGATCCAGAAGAGTATTGGGAAAATGTCATATGGTCAGATGAAACCAAAGTAGAACTGTTTGGTAGAAACACAACTCGTCGTGTTTGGAGGAGAAAGAATGCTGATTTGCATCCAAAGAACACCATACCTACTTTGAAGCATGGGGGTGGCAACATCATGCTTTGGGGCTGTTTCTTTGCCAAGGGACCAGGACGACTGATCCATGTACATGAAAGAATGAATGGGGCCATGTATCATGAGATTTTGAGTGCAAACCTCCTTCCATCAGCAAGGGCATTGAAGATGAAATAAGGCTGGGTCTTTCAGCATGACAATGATCCCAAGCACACCGCCAGGGCAATGAAGTAGTGGCTTCATAAGAAGCATTTCAAGGTCCTGGAGTGGCCTAGCCAGTCTCCAGATCTAAACCCTATAGAAAACCTTTGGAGGGAGTTAAAAGTCCATGTTGCCCAGCGACAGCCCCAAAACATCACTGCTGTAGAGGAGATCTGCATGGAGGAATGGGCCAACATACCAGCACCAGTGTGTGCCAACCTTGTGAAGAATTTCAGAAAACGTTTGACCTTTGTCACTTCCAACAAAGGATATATAACAAAGTACTGAGATGAACTTTTGTAGGTGACCAAATACTTATTTTCCACCAAAATTTTAAAAAAAAATTTATTTCCAATTCAGACAATGTGATTTTCAGGATTTGTTTCCTCATTTTGTCTCTCATAGTTGAGGTCTACCTATGATGTCAATTACAGGCCTCTCTCATATTTTTAAGTGGGAGAACTTGCATAATTGGTGGCTGACTAAATACTTTTTTTCCCCACTGTATGTGTTCTACTATGCATGAAATCAGACATTATGTACAATCATGTATCACATTAGTTACATTGCCTTGTATACATCCTATGGTCATGAGAATTGTTGAATGGTTTTTACAATCTATAATTGTGTATTCATTTGTATATTTTTGTGTGAGCGCTTGCCTTTGCATTGCCACCCACTGGCCTAACTATGTTTCATTAAATGTTTTTTACTTATCCTTATCTAGATCTTCTTTGTTCGGGTTCGTCTTGTTGGTTAGTTCCAATAATTATAAGGCTCAGAGGAATCACGGAGGACGTTGGTACGGTCGGCAAGGTACTTCCTCACCATCTTTTGAAACTTTTCCTTCCTTGGGAGAATACCTTGCGCCTCAGGACCTGTGCGATGGGAGGGTATGAGAAAACTGTCCCAGAACTTTGACAGTGTTTCCCTGCCTCTGCTGGATTGCATTTGTGTCTCTCTTGCCTGTACTCCTAGGTTGTCCAATGACCTGTGACCTCTGCTGTCAGCGTTTTCAGATGGGAATTTTTTAAATAATTCTGCAACAAGGGCCTTCTCGTACTGCCCCATTTTATTAGGCCTGTCCTGCAAGGGAATAAGAGACAGAAAGCAGCATGGGTCTAGAAGTATTTTGGAATAAGTGAAGAGTCTCCACAAGCTCAAAGAACACTGGATTTTGGCAGTTGGAGCTGAAAGGAGGACATCGGTAAATCAGGAGAGGAGTCCTGAGGAGATAATTTGCATATTCCCACTGCATTTTGGGATAAGTGAAGAGTCTCCGCGAGCTCAAAGAACCCTGGATTTTGGCCGTTGGAGCTGAAAGGAGGACATCAGTAAACCAGGGGAGGAATCCTGAGGAGATAATTTGCATATTCCCACTGCATTTTGGGATAAGTGAAGAGTCTCCGCGAGCTCAAAGAACACTGGATTTTGGCCGTTGGAGCTGAAAGGAGGACATCGGTAAACCAGGGGAGGAATCCTGAGGAGATAATTTGCATATTCCCACAGCATTTTGGGATAAGTGAAGAGTCTCCGCGAGCTCAAAGAACACTGGATTTTGGCCATTGGAGCTGAAAGGAGGACATCGGTAAACCGCGCGCCTACTGGCGCGCAAATTTTGGAGCTTTTTTCTCTGTTTTCATAACACATTAACAATAAGAACATGGAAGAGTCCAGGAGCCATTTGGTGAGCTGCATATCCTGCTACATGTTTACAGACTTGCCAGTGGAAAAGCCAAACTTCACATGCCAGAAATGCAAGCTTGTGTCCCTGTTGGAGGAAAAGTTGCGAAATCTAGAAGAGAGGTTAACTATCTTGAAAATCATTAAGGAAGGTAAAGAGTTCTTAGACAGAGCAGAATTATATCTTCGTGATACAGAAAGAGAAGAAATTCGAACTGCACCTGACGAAACAGAGGAATGGAAGCATGTGACCCAGAGAAGCAGAAGGATCGAGAGGCAGTCAGCACCCATACTGCTCAGGAATAGTGTTGAGCCACCCCCGTAGTGTTCGAGTTCGGTTCGGTTCGTCGAACACCCGTGTGTTCGCCGAACTGTTCGTCGAACTGTTCGTCGAACACCTTCGAACACCGTTAAAACCAATGGCAGGCAAACAAAAACACATAGAAACACATAGAAAACACCTTCAAAGGTGTCCAAAAGCTGACAAACTGCTCAGAAGACACAACTAACACATGGAAAAGTGACAAGTACATATAGTCATGCGAAAAGAAAAGAGGTGGAGGAGTAAAAGGAGGGGGAGACACAGATATAGGCATGTCATGCCCTTCTAAAATCCAAAAAGTGAGAAGCCGAGACGGCCAGTCCGCTCCTGCCCGTGCCACCTCCGTGTCGCCGGGTTTGTGCCAGAGCCGCGGTGAACCCTGACGGCCAGCCCCCCTCTCCCAATACTGGTGCCTGTCCGCTGGTGGGTCGAGAGAGCCCCCCTGTGGTGGAGGCAGCTCTAAGCTTTTTAATTTAAATTGTCCCTCTAATTTGAATGAATACACTTTAAATCCATTTACAAGGATCTATTGGAGGGCAAGTCTCATGCCAGCAGCCGCGTAATTCCAGCTCCAGTAGCGTCCACTAAAGCTGCTGCAGTTAAAAAGCTTTTATAAGGATCGAGCTCGGCATCCTAGTGCCAGTCCCAGCCCCTATGCCTTGGGGTGCCTCCTGATGCTCTTCACTAAGTATCCCGTGGTCCCGAAGCATTTCCTTTGAAAAAATTAAGTGTCCAAACTACAGGTGGTGTAGCTTGCTTAACAGCCGGGATAATCCGCTGACTAGCAGACACTGCTACTAGGCACAAAGTATTTCCTGGGCTAGATGCAGTTAAAAATTTGTAAGTAGATACTCTCGTTGGATGCTGAGAAAGCATTCCATAGAGTCTCCTGGCACGCCATATATGATTCTCTTAAAAAGCTTGGGGTAGGGGTCTAGGGGACCCTTTTATAGCCAAAATCACGGCCCTGTATCACAATACGTCACCTAGGCTGAAGATAAATGGAACTGTAGCACCGAGGGCTCGGTTGCTACAGACGTATTGCACCTCACCAAGAGGTGTGATATCTCACTCTCAGATAAGGATGGAGTGTGGATCAGGACCCGACACCTGCATGCATTACACCACATTGCCGTGGGGCAGGGCGACCAATATGCCCCTGAGATGGGCACGACAGTCCCTGTCCCTGGCTGGAGTGGGGGGAGGGAACACTGAGGAAGGGGAACCCTGCAGTGCAGGAGCAGGGAGGAAGCAGTTCCTGGGTGCATTGAGAAGGGAGTATAAAAGGTGGGCACCATCTTAGTTCAGTGCAGAGAAGTCTGAGCAGAAGTGGCAGGGAGCAGGGGCTCTGCATGAGCTCTGCTCCGGAGGCGGGCCTAGTAACAGAGGCCCAGGCCTGCAAGAGGGAGAAGGAAGGAAGAGGAGCGGAGAAGGCTCCAGGAACGAGGAATGAAGGGATCCCAGGGGTGCGGACGGGCGAGTCGCCACCGCACGCCCGAATCCACCTGCGTGGAGGGGTCAGGCCAAAGGGGGAGACCGGTCCCCGAACTAGTGGAGGCAGGAAACGACCCTCAGCTAGAAACCGGAGGCTCTGACATTTTATGTGGCGCAGCCCCTTGCTCCACCCGCTAGGAAGGCACCACATAGGGTCAGGGAAACTGGCGCCAAGTTTACCAAGAGGAGGCCCGAGGCAGCCGGACAGAAGTGTTGGTAAGAAATGCCAGACAAAGGACACACAAAGGGGGTCCTGTGAAGCGCTCCAAAGTTATCTGGGAGTTGTCTGAGCCCCTCACCTGGTGAGCACAGTACGACGTGGGCAGCCGTTACCTGCAGACGTGGTCTGGATAATAAGAACTGTGAGTAAAGGCCCTGAACTGCATCACTGACTCCGTGTCGTTACTGCTGCTGCCCTGCACCATCACCCCCATCCTCCGCATACACTGCCCTGAGGCTATACTCCTCCCGTGGGGAGTTATGCTACGCTCTGCTGCACCCACAACACCAGCCTTAGCGGTCTGCCCTGTAGCGGCGGTTCACTCTGACCGCAATCCACGGGTGGCGTAGTCGGACATTTAAACATCAAAACCACATAAATAGTTCCGCCACTGGTTTGACCGCCCTGAGCCACGGAACCGGATCGCCGCCACGAAGACTACAACCACCAGCATCCACCAAAAAGGGTCCGGCTCCGGGTGTCCCAAGGCCCAGGGGGTGCGTCAGAACATTTTCATCACCTTTCACAATCACCAATGGGACAAGGCAGGGATGTCCTCTGTCCCCTCTCTTATACATCCTAGTGACGGAGCACCTGCTCTCATCAATTCGCCATAACCCCAATATTAGGTGGATTGAGGTGGGAGGCACCGAGTACAAGTGCTCTCTATTTGCTGATGATGTCCTAGTATATATCACTCAATCACATATATCCATCCCTGCTGTTATGGCTGAAATAGATCACTTTGTTACATGGTAAAATTTTAAAATCAATGCAGCGAAGTCTGAGGCCCTCGATGTCTCCCTCCCTAAATCCATATAGGATTCCATCCAGTCCAACTTTCCCTTTGCCTGGCCCTCACAGGGTATCAAATACTTAGGAATTCCTATTCATAGAGACCTCTCCCATCTATGTTATCTTAATTTTGGGCCCTTTATTGAACAATTCCATACAGACCACGGTTGGCAAGTTAGAACTGTAAGATTCACTACGTGAACCACTGTTTTTTTGTGGAAAAGCACATGTACACCGCGTTCCAAATTATTATGCAAAAAGTGTTTAGGAGTGATAAGGGAAGAATTTGTTTGTTTGTCAGTTAAACTCATTGATGGTGATGTGTGTCAGGGCTCTTTATATCACTGTAAGCAATTGCAGACACCTGTGCTAATTAGTTTGGCAGGTGTGTCCAATGAAAGGCAAGACTACTTAAGAAGGCTCTCTCACATTATTAAGCAGCCTACATTTTCTGCCAAAATGGGAAAGAAAAAGGATGTGTCGGCTGCTGAGAAGCAACAAATTGTGGAGTGTTTAGGTCAAGGCATGACTACAATCAACATTGTGCGATGATCAGGATGAAGTGTCTTGGCAATCAAGAAGTATGTAGCTGATTCACAGTACACACGTGTGCGTGCTGATAAGGGCAAATTGAGGACTCTTTCCTACAGGCAATTACGTCAGGTTGAAAGAGCAGCGGCAAAAAAGCCTTGTCATAGCAGCAGACAAGTTTTTGAAGCTGCTTGTGCCTCCAACGTCCCCCGAACAACAAGATGCAGGGTCCTTCAGAGGTTTGCAGCTGTGCATACGCCATCCTGTCGACCTCCTCTATCCACTTCACACAAGCAGAAACGGCTCCAGTGGGCCAAACATTACATGAAGACTGATTTCAAAACTGTTTTGTTCACGGATGAGTGCCATGCAGCGCTCGATGGTCCAGATGAATGGAGTGGAGGATGGCTGGTTGATGGACACCCCACGCAAACACGGCTACAGCGCCAACAAGGAGGAGGTGGAGTAAAGTTTTGGGCTGGAATCATGGGGAGAGAGATTGTCGGCCCCTTTAGGATCCCTGAAGGCGCTAAAGATGAACTCCATAATGTATGTGGATTTTCTCAAACAGCACTTCCTGCCATGGTTCAAGAAGAAGAACCGTGTATTTCACAGCAAGATCATTTTTCTGCATGATAATGCACCATCTCATGCTGCACATAAAACATCTGCATCTCTGGCTGATATGGGCATAAAAGGGGACAAACTTATGGTGTGACCCCCATGCTCCCCTGACCTCTACCCCATTCAGAACCTTTGGAGCATCATTAAAAGGAGTGTCTATGATGGAGGGAGGCAGTTCACATCTAAGCAACAGCTCTGGGAGGGTATTCTGTCCTCATGCAAAACAATTGAAGCAGAAACCATCCAAAACCTGACAAATTCAATGGACGAGAGAGTTCAGAAGCTCCTTTCGAACATGGGGTCCTATGTGAAAATGTAACATCACCTAGAATAAAGTTTTGAGTTGAAAACTGTTTGATTTCAGTTTCTAACAACCTGCTAATGCTTATAATTTCAAAAATGACCATTTTTTTGGTCTTTATTAAAATGAAAAGGTTGATCGAAAAGTTTGGGGGATCAAAGAGTGTGGCAACCCAGTAGTCATGATTACTTCGAATTCTGACAATATGAGGGTCATGCTGCAGGTAGTGCAGCAAGAAGGCACTTATGTGTCTTGCGCATCTCGGAGCCCCAAAATTATTTTCCGGGCTAGATGCAGCTAAAAATTATTTTTAATTTTAAATCTGGTGAAGGTTATTATAGATGGCCTAATAGGATCAGTGCTGCACACTGCTACAAAGCCCAAATTATTTTCCAGTCAAGATACAGATAAACATGATTAGTAATTTGAAAGCTTAAAACGGTTGGTAGGGTGATTTTAACCAATCATCAAGCTTTTACTCTCCCCAGGATGACACAGGGGTAGAAAAGTCGTTTCGGATCCATGATTTGTTCATCTTTATGAACGTGAGTCTGTCTACATTATCAGTGGAGAGCCGCGTGCGCTTATCTGTCAGCACACCACCAGCAGCGCTGAACACACGTTCAGACAGAACGCTGGCTGCGGGGCATGACAAGATCTCCAAGGCGTAAGTGGCTAGCTCCGGCCATTTATCCAGATTGGAAGCCCAAAAAGAGCAAGGGTCCAGTGACACAGTCGTGGCTTCAATGTTTACTTGGAGATACTCCTGTACCATCGTCTCTAGGCGTTGACTATGTGTCAGACTTCTTGTCTCCTGTGGCCTTGCAAAGGATGGGCTAAAAAAGTGGTGAAATGATTCCGCAAAATTGATGTTACCAGCAGATACTGTGGTTCTGTTACGGTTTGAGTGCTGAACACTTGACGGTCCCACGGTTGGCAAGTTGGAACTGTGAGATTCACTACGTGCACCACTGGTATTTTGTGGAAAAGCACATGTAAGATTCTGCAACAGTCTCTGCTGATACTCCTGCATGCGTGCATCCCTTTCTATGGCAGGAATAATTTCTGCAAATTTACTTTTGTACCGGGGATCTAACAGTGTGGCAACCCAGTAGTCAGGATTATTTCTAATTCTCACAATTCGAGGGTCATGTTGCAGGTAGTGCAGCAAGAAGGCACTCATGTGTGTTGCGCATCCAGGAGCACCAAGTCCCTGTTGTGTTGGTGGCGAGGTAACAATCATGCTTCCTTCCTCTGTCCTCTTCCCCCAACCTCGCACAACAGAAATGTGATCAAGGTCTCCCTCATCTGATGAGTCTTCCATCAGTTCGTCCTCCACTTCTTCCTGGGCTCCTGCACCTTCCTCACTAGTTTGGCTGCTACCATGCGCCCTGGTAAAATCATCTCCCCCACCCTCACATGCCTGCCACCCTGGTGCTGCCGACCGTCTGGACCTTGCAGATGTTAGCCCTTCCGCATACAACTCCTCCTCCTCTACTTCCTCCACCTCCTCTTGTGCCACCACCTGACTCCGAATTCTGTTTAACATGTGCTCCAGCATGTAAATCACCGGAATAGTCATGCTGATAATGGCATCGTCAGCACTAAACATCTTCGTCGCCATTTCAAAACTGTGCAGAAGGGTGCATAGGTCCCTGATCTGAGACCACTCCTCCAGCGTGATTTGCCCCACCTCTGAATCTCGTTGGCCCAGGCTATACGTCAGAACGTATTGCACCAGGGCTTGTCGGTGCTGCCACAGTCGCTGCAACATGTGCAGAGTTGAATTCCACCGGGTAGGCACATCGCATTTTAGCCGGTGAAGTGGCAGGCCCAACGACTTCTGTAGAGATGTAAGTCGCTGAGCTGCGGGATGCGAACGGCGGAAGTGAGTACACAGCGACCGTGCCCTCTGCAGAAGGCCATCTAGTCTGGGATAGTGGGCTAAAAATTGCTGGACAACCAGGTTCAACACGTGAGCCATACAAGGCACGTGTGTGACATTGCCCCGGCGAAGGGCCGCACCCAGGTTTGCAGCATTGTCGCACACGGCCTTCCCTGGTTTCAGGTCCAGTGGAGACAACCATTCATGAAATTGGTTCTCCAGAGCTGACCACAACTCCTCAGCTGTGTGACTCACATTTCCCAGACATTTCAATGTAAAAACCGCCTGATGACGTTGAGCCCTACTGCCAGCATAGTAAGGAGGTGTGCAGGATCCCTTCTGCGCAGTTAGAAAGCTTGTGGCATGACCAGACATTCTTTGGGTGCAGGTGGAAGACCGAGAGGAGGTTGAGGAGGCAGAAGCAGTGGAGGAAAAATGACATAAAGAGGATTGACGCACAACTCGTGGGGACGGCAAGACTTGGACAGCAGCCCCTTGTCCTGCTGTCACCATAGTTACCCAGTGCCCAGTCAGCGACATGTAACGCCCCTGTCCATGCCTACTCGTCCAAGTGTCTGTGGTGAAATGCACCCTGTCACACACAGAGTTTCTCAAAGAAGCGGTGATGTTGTGTGCGACATGCTGGTGGAGCGCAGGCACACCTTTCTTTGAGAAGTAGTGCCGACTGGGCATCTGGTACTGGGGCACTGCGACGGACATAAGGTCTCGAAAATCCTCTGTGTCCACCAGGCGGAAAGGCAGCATTTCTGTAGCCAAGAGCTTGCAGATGGTGAAATTCAACCTCTTAGCTTTCTCATGGCTAGGAGGAAATGGTCTTTTACTTGTCCACATCTGAGGGACCGAGGGCTGGCTATTGTGCTTAGACGGGGTTGATAAGGGTGTCCCCGGCAAACTGCCGGTCTGTGAGGAAGATGCAGGCGGACATGTTAGGTTGCCTTGATCCAAAGGTGGTGCTATCGATGTCGGACAGCGCTCAAGACCAGCTGGTGTTACCACCTCCAAAGAAAATGATGACCTGCCAATCACGCTGGCTGTTGCGGGTAAAGAGGTGGCAGGTCTGCGCCCCAAAACAGGTGTGACTGCTGTCCCCCCAGTCACAGAGGATGAAGAGGCCGCGGATGCACAAGATATGGCAGACGGTGGTTGGCCCGGCCGGCTAGACCGCATTGTAGCACACTGAGCTTCCCACTGCAACTTATGCTTCATGTCCATGTGCCGGTTCATGCATGAAGTACTCAAACTATGTATTTTTTGGCCTCTACTTAGCTTTTGCTGACAAATGTTACAGATAACACGAGTTGGGTCATCTTTATCGATCTGAAAAAATGCCCAGGCTATGCAAGGCTTAGCACCCATGCGACCTGAAGAGCCACCACGACTTGTGGTGAGAGGCAGAGTTGTGTTTGAGGATGCAGTTGTTGACGTGCTTCCAGTACTACGTCTCTGTCCAGGAAGGCGCAACCTGACCTCGTCGTCACTAGCATCTTCCTCCACCTCCTCTGCTGACCTCATCTCTTGGCTGACTGTGGGTTGACAGTAAGTGGGATCTCCGACCTCATCATCATCACCCTGTGCGTTATCACACCCGTCGTCCTCAGAGCCAACCTGTTCCTGCCCTGACAAAAAACTAAAGTTGTCGCTCCAATCAGGTATTTGAGTCTTATCATCGTCTTCCTCATTGTCTCCACCAACAGGAGTTACAGTTTGGGAATGAGGGTCTACATTATGGTCAGAACCTTCTGCGTCTGGTCCTGGATCCGACTCATAAAGATTCTGGGCATCAGTGCAGATCATTTCCTCGTCTGGATTCACAGAAGCGCTGGAGTCGACCTCTGATTCCCAGGCTATAGTATGAGTAAACAGCTCTGCAGACTCAACCATCTGTTCTACCTCATACTCAGACGGGCAGCTGGAGATTTGGGAGCTGTGAGGAAGCAAGTGCGATTTGGGTGACACCTTTGAGGACTGGAGTATTTGTGATGTTGAAGTTGATGTGGAGGAGAGCCCACTTAAAGGAGCACTTGATATCCGTTGAAGCACCTGCTGTTTTTGTGCCTCATCTGGAATTTGTAGCGATTGGCGTGGCCGTAAGAAAGGGATCTTATCACATTGTCCGCTAAAAGAAGTAGACATTTTAGTTTGGCTGGAAGATGGTCTTTCTTCTGCACCTACCCCACGGACACAACCTTTTTTCCCCTTCCCAACACGCCTATTCCCCTTTCCACCAGCAGCAGGCCTTTTTCCACTCATTTTGGTGGTTAACTAATTCACAACTCTGGAGTTGTTTGCACAAAAAAACAATGGATGGTAACTGAGCAGAGCTGAGTGGCCAAACTGTGGTATTAGGCCAAAACTATTGGCTGGGTTAGATGCAGAAAAAAATTATTTTTAATTTGCAACCTGATGGAGGTCAGTATAGATGGACTAATAGACCAAGTCCCACACACCGCTAGAAGCCCAAATATTTTTTCAGAGCTAGATGCAGAAAATTTTTTTATTCAATTTGCAACCTGATGGAGGTCAGTATAGATGGACTAATAGACCAAGTCCCACACACTGCTAGAAGCCCAAATATTTTTTCAGAGCTAGATGCAGAAAAAAAATATTTTTAATTTGCAACCTGATGGAGGTCAGTATAGATGGACTAATAGACCAAGTCCCACACACCGCTAGAAGCCCAAATATTTTTTCAGAGCTAGATGCAGAAAAAAATTATTTTTAATTTGCAACCTGATGGAGGTCAGTATAGATGGACTAATAGACCAAGTCCCATACACCGCTAGAAGCCCAAATATTTTTTCAGAGCTAGAGGCAGAAAAAAATTATATTCAATTTGCAACCTGCTGGAGGTCAGTATAGAAGGACTAATAGAACAAGTCCCACACACTGCTAGAAGCCCAAATATTTTTTCAGAGCTAAATGAGGAAAAAAATTATTTTTAATTTGCAACCTGATGGAGGTCAGTATAGATAGACTAATAGACCAAGTCCCACACACTGCTAGAAGCCCAAATATTTTTTCAGAGCTAGATGCAGAAAAAAATTATTTTTAATTTGCAACCTGATGGAGGTCAGTATAGATGGACTAATAGACCAAGTCCCACACACTGCTAGAAGCCCAAATATTTTTTCAGAGCTAGATGCAGAAAAAAATTATTTTTAATTTGCAACCTGATGGAGGTCAGTATAGATGGACTAATAGACCAAGTCCCACACACCGCTAGAAGCCCAAATATTTTTTCAGAGCTAGATGCAGAAAAAAATTATATTCAATTTGCAACCTGCTGGACGTCAGTATAGAAGGACTAATAGAACAAGTCCCACACACTGCTAGAAGCCCAAATATTTTTTCAGAGCTAAATGAAGAAAAAAATTATTTTTAATTTGCAACTTGATGGAGGTCAGTATAGATGGACTAATAGACCAAGTCCCACACACTGCTAGAAGCCCAAATATTTTTTCAGAGCTAGATGCAGAAAAAAATTATTTTTAATTTGCAACCTGATGGAGGTCAGTATAGATGGACTAATAGACCAAGTCCCACACACCGCTAGAAGCCCAAATATTTTTTCAGAGCTAGATGCAGAAAATTTTTTTATTCAATTTGCAACCTGATGGAGGTCAGTATAGATGGACTAATAGACCAAGTCCCACACACTGCTAGAAGCCCAAATATTTTTTCAGAGCTAGATGCAGAAAAAAATTATTTTTAATTTGCAACCTGATGGAGGTCAGTATAGATGGACTAATAGACCAAGTCCCACACACTGCTAGAAGCCCAAATATTTTTTCAGAGCTAGATGCAGAAAAAAATTATTTTTAATTTGCAACCTGATGGAGGTCAGTATAGATGGACTAATAGAACAAGTCCCACACGCTGCTAGAAGCCCAAATATTTTTTCAGAGATAAATGAAGAAAAAAAATATTTTTAATTTGCAACCTGATGGAGGTCAGTATAGATGGACTAATAGACCAAGTCCCACACACTGCTAGAAGCCCAAATATTTTTTCAGAGCTAGATGCAGAAAAAAATTATTTTTAATTTGCAACCTGATGGAGGTCAGTATAGATGGACTAATAGACCAAGTCCCACACACCGCTAGAAGCCCAAATATTTTTTCAGAGCTAGATGCAGAAAAAAATTATATTCAATTTGCAACCTGCTGGAGGTCAGTATAGAAGAACTAATAGAACAAGTCCCACACACTGCTAGAAGCCCAAATATTTTTTCAGAGCTAAATGAAGAAAAAATTTATTTTTAATTTGCAACCTGATGGAGGTCAGTATAGATGGACTAATAGACCAAGTCCCACACACTGCTAGAAGCCCAAATATTTTTTCAGAGCTAGATGCAGAAAAAAATTATATTCAGTTTGCAACCTGATGGAGGTCAGTATAGATGGACTAATAGAATGATGCTATGCCCAAAAGATTTTACTTCACTAGGTGCAGTAAAAAAATTGGTATTCTATACACAGGTGGTATATCTTGCAACACAGATAGGCTACTCCACTGACTAACACACTCTGCAATAGGCCAAAAAGGATTAGCTTTGCTAGATTCAGCCAAATGCTGTGAAAAAAACTTGCACAGCACTGGCACAGACCTGCCTGGCAAAAACTGATAGGAACTGATGTAACCTAGTCCTGAAAAGGACTCCAATTACAATTAGTCTTTACTCCCACAATCTATCTATTTAAGAGCACAGACCTGCCTGATAAAAGTCGTAGGAAATGCTGTAACCTAGTCCTTAAAAGGACTGCAATCACAACTATTCCCTACTCCCAAGCTATCTGTATATTTGTGCGAAAATTGGCTTGAAATTAACAAGGTATAGCGCACACAGCAACAGCGGTGCCGTCTAACACGCAGCTGCAGCAGTGAGAAAATGGTGGCGACGGGGAAAATGGCTTGGTCTTATAGGGCAAGGACATGTGACATACACTGCCAATCACACATGCCCTTGCTTGTGTGAAAAAAAGCACTTCGCTCCGTGTGTGCGCTGCTGATAGGCTGACAGATTGCACCTCCCCACTGCAAATGCGGGAAAGAGAAAAAAAAATGGAGATCTTCATTGTTCCTGCAGAGATCCATCCCCTGCCCCTCCCCCCGCCCCGCTGTACACTCAAACTGCGTATTAACATTAATTTTCATCATTACTGAGAAAAAATCCAGTTATGATTTTGGTGCACGAACAGTTATCGAACATAACCTCGAACAGCCGAATTTTTCTCAAATTGTTCGTGTTCGTCGACCGGCTCGAACACCGCCCAAAACAGCTCGAATTTGAGATTGGCGAACAGTTCGAGTAGAACAACGCTCATCTCTCAGGAACCAGTACCAGGCTCTCACGCAGGAGAACCATGAAGAAATACAGCAAGATAAAACTTTGCCCACAATAAATAACCTTTTAAGCCCTCAGAATCCTCCTGGATGTAGAAAGGAAAATGTTGTGAAGAAAAAACGGAAAGTAGTGGTCATTGGGGATTCCCTGTTGAGAGGAACAGAGGCCGCTATCTGCAGACTAGACATAACCTCAAGAGAAATGTGCTGTCTTCCAGGTGCAAAAATTAAAGATGTGTCTGACAGGATATCAAGACTCTTCAGACCTACAGATCACTACTAGTGATGAGCGAGCATGCTCGCCACTGCTCGGTACTCGCCCGAGCATCTCAGTACTCGAGATGCTTGGAGCTCGCCGAGTACTTGCGCAATGCTCAGGCGGGAGCTTGGGTCCCCGTTCTGCATGTCTGGCGCTATTTAGAGCACCAATCATGCAGGGATTGTCTGCCACTCGCTGTAATGCCTCAGCCATGGTGGTTGTGGCATTACAGTGATTGCCCAAATCGATGGGAACAGTGCTCACAGTGAAACATGAAAAGCCGGCAATTCAACAGCGGCATACACCGGTACCTGACAATTTAGAACAGAAAGAATAGAGCATCACACATAGATTAGATAGATAGAAACAGGTCAGTCACATATATAATAAGTACAGTGACAGTGTTGGTTACTGTACATGTCATTTAGTGTAAAAGGATTTATTAAAAAAAAATAATAGTGTTTTCATGCACATGTCTCGTTTAAAAAGCCGGCGGCAATTCAGCATCGGTACCCGACAATTTAGAACAGAAAGAATAGAGCATCACACATAGATTAGATAGATAGAAACATGTCAGTCACATATATAATAAGTACAGTGATAGTGTTGGTTACTGTACTTGTCATTTAGTGTTAAAATAAAGGATTTATTAAAAAAAAAATTGGCGTGGGGTTCCCCGTAATTTTAGTCTCTAGCGGAGGTTAAGCAGACGGCAGGGGCAGATGTTTGAAGCCTGGGAAGGGGGTAATACCCACGGAGCTTCCCAGGCTACTAATATCAGCCCCCAGCTGAATACCTAGCCTTTACTAGCTATTAAAATGGGGGACCCAAAAAAAAATGACATGGGGTCCCCCCATATTTTAATAGCTAGCAAAGGCTAGGCAGACAGCTGGGGGCTGATATTAATAGCCCAGGAAGGGTGACATGAATACTGGCTCCCTCCCAGGCTAGAAACACCAGCCGTCAGCTGCCCCAGAATTGGCGCATCCATAGGATGCGCCAATTCTGGCACTTTGCCTCGCTCTTCCCACTGCCCTGTAACAGTGGCAGTGGGGTAATAGGGCTGGGGTTCATGTCAGCTTACAATGCCAGCTGACATCAAGCCCAGGTTAGTAATGGAGAGGCGTCTATAAGACACCCCCATTACTAACCCCATAGTCAAAGTTAAAAAAAACACAAACACCCAGAATAAAGTCCTTTAATTGAAATAAACACACAATTCTTTAATGTTCTAAATTAAACCATACTTACCGTATCGCCCATTCCAGCTGAAGCCAATGTCTTCTGCAATATAAGTAAAATAATAAACCAACCACATCCTTACCTTTCCATGGTTCCCAGGATGGCTTCAGCTCTGCTACATTCACATGACAGGCTGGATCGCAGCGGTAAGCTGCCATCCAGCTTGCCATGCCGCAGACACTGAGAAGCGCAGGCATGCTTGCGCTCCTCAGTGTCTCGCTGTGACGGCATCCAGATGAGCCGAGTTCATGTCCTCAGCTCGCCTCATGCACGTCACTGACAGCGTGGGAGAATTCTCCTGCGCATGCGGTGAGCGTGAGAGAATTCTCCTGCGCATGTCGGGTAGCGGTGTATGCCGCTGCTGAATTGCCAGCCATCTTTTTTAAAGAGAAGGGTGCATGAAAATCGGAGGGCACTAGTGTGTTCCAAATGCACTGCTATGTTTTTCATGCACCCTCCTATATACCCTGCCTGCCTGTCTGCCTATGTATTCTGTCTTCCTGACATTTAATTGAGCACTGTTCCCATCTATTTGGGCAATTTTTGACCTTCTGCAGACTCCTGGGGGGGACAGCCAGAAAAATGCTCGAGTTTCCCATAGACTTACATTGGGCTCGTTGCTCAGGTCGAACATCCGAGTATTCCAATGTGCTCGACCCGAGCTTCGAGCACCCGAGCATTTTAGCGCTCGCTCATCACGAATCACTACCCATTCCTGCTAATACTTGTGGGGACAAATGACACCGCAAGAAAGGACCTGGAAACCATCTGCAGTGACTTTGAAAACTTAGGCAAGAAAGTGAAAGAATTGGGAGTGCAGGTGGTCTTCTCATCCATCCTTCCAGTTGATGGCCATGGAAGTGTAGCACCCTGAGGATTCGGCTGCTACAGGGGTATTGCACCTCAACCCAGAGGTGTGATATTCCACTCCCGGGTAAGGATGGAGTGTGGAACTGAGCTAGTAGGCTGCATGCACTACACACATCCCATTTCCGGGGAACAGACCGATGGTACTCCCACTAGAGAAATGTGCAGGTACGACAGTGTCTGTTCCTGGCTGGAGTGGGAGGGGGGTGGAACATCCCAGTAGTGTAGGGGCAGATAGGGGGAGCAGTCTGGGTAAAGTTAGGAGCTCATTGGGTGCTGGTCACCTGAGCTCACACATAGAGGGAGTATATAAGGTGGGCACCATCTTAGGACAGGGTCTTTTGCAGAGTGAGGGTCAGTCAGTCAGTGAGACGTCAGTCTTTTGCAGAGTGAGTAGAGGAAGAAAGCAGAAGAGCAGAGCAGCCCCAGGCCAAGAGAGAGGAGAAAGAAAGACCCAGAGGGGGAGAAAGAAGGAACTCTGAGAGCCCAAACTAAATCCAAGGGTGAAGAGTTGGCAACAGGGTACCGGATCCCAAGCTGGCAGAGGCTACAGCACACCTTAGCCAGGAACCGGAGGTCGTGGGCAGGATCTGCCACGACCACCCACTAAATCCACCCGGAAGGCAGACCAGGAATAGGGTCAGGGAACCAAGAGACAAGGGTTTACCACCAAGAGGCCCGAGGGAGCCGGACATAGGTGGATCCCTGGTGGGGAAGGCCAGAGAAGAGGACAGGACAGAAAGGGAGCTCAGAACCACGCTCCGGAACTACTTGGGGGTTGGCCGAGTCCAGGACCTGGTGGACGCAGCACGGCTCGGGTGGTCACTCAAGGCCGGAGTGACCGGTACAAAAACAGCAGTAAGTAAAACCCTGAACTGCACAACCCGACTCTGACTCTCATTACCATCTTCACTGCACTTCCACAACCACCATCCTCTGCACCTGACCCCCTGAGGCCATACCCCTCCCGTTGGGGGTTATACTACCGAAGCTGCACAAACACCATCAGCCTCAGCGGACCCTGTTGCAGCGGCGGCCGTAGTGACCGCAATTCAACGGGTGGCGTAGTCGACATAAAGAACATCTAGTAACATCATAAGGACTGCCACACACTGAGCTTGACACCCTGGGCACGGACCGGGTCACAGCCACTCGGAGACTACAACCCCCATCTGATCCGGCTCCGGGTATCCCCAACAACACTGGCCCAGGGGGCGCGTCAGAAGAATGAGGTGGAATAAGATTCTACAGGTGAACAACTGGCTACGTCGATGGTGCCGTCAACAAGGATTTGGATTTCTGGATCACGGAATGAATTACCTATATGATGGACTACTTGCTAGAGATGGGGTGCACCTTACGAAGATTGGAAAACGTGTATTTGGAAATCGCCTTGCTACACTCATCAGGAGAGCTTTAAACAATGTGGGAAGGGAAGCAAAAGGCCAGAAAAAGCTATACAGCTGACAAATACTTTTGAGATCTCTGCTATTGGAAGTGGAAAGAAAGAACAAAGACAAAAAAATCTAAATAATAAAAATATGGGAGGAAGAGAAACCAATCACAAACTAAAATGTTTTTATACAAATGCACAAAGCATGGGCAAAAAACAGGGAGAATTGGAACTACTAACGCAGGAAAAGAAATATGATGTCACTGGAATCACTGAAACTTGGTGGGACAATATACATGATTGGAATACAAGGCTAAAAGGATACAACTTATTTGCAAGATACAGACTTGATAAACGAGGAGGAGTTGTCGCATTGTATGTTAGAAAAGCGAATATCTGCACAGAGATTGAAGCTTCGGAGACTGGGAGTTCTGTGGGAACAGTTTGGGTAAGAATACAAGGAGAGAACAACTGAAAGGACACCATTGTAGGCATTTACTACAGGCCAGCTGGGCAAACTGAAGATATGGATGAACTCTTTATTAGTGTTGATCGAGCACTAAAATGCTCGGGTGCTCGAAGATCAGGCCGAGCTCGCCGTGATACTCGGGTGCTCGACCCAAGCAACGAGCCCAATGTTAGTCTATGGGAGACCCGTGCATTTTTGCGGTGGCACCACCGGCAGTCTTTTAAAAGCCTAACAAGTGCCCAAAACGATAGTGACAGTGCTCAAATGACATGGGGACAGCATGGGGATCGCCCCAGGAAGCATTTCTGACCCACAGGTCACTGCTGTCAATAACGTGGTCAGAGGTATTAAGCCACTTTTACGGGCTCAAAATAAAATGTTCAAAAACGAAACTGAAACTTTTTTCCTGTGAAATATGCTAAGGAATTTCTTTTCCAGGGTAAAGACTTGTGTATAAGGTAAAATAAATAACCAAAAACAAAAATACTCCTCCACACCTTGGGCTATGTTCACAAGTAGCATTTTTTATGCGTTTTTGCACTTTTGTATTGCTTTCAACCGTGACAAATGCATTCACCGGGAAATGTCATTTTAACATTTTATAACCTTATCTGGCCATGTGCTGTGTGACACATGCATAAAGTGCTGAAAAGACATGGGAACAGCATGGGGAAGACCCCTGTAAGCATCTCTGACACCCAGGTCACTGTCTAAAAGTGTGCCCATCATAAGTGATCCTTGCCGCATCAGAAGATGCAGACTTGCAACTATCACCGTGCGAGTTCTAGTCCCAGGGCAGTGTTCAATTGTACCTCCCCCATTCCTTGCAATACAAGCGCAAGTATGGAGCCTGCCACCCACCCACCCCCAGGCTGCAATACTATACTGCTTGCTTGCTTGCACTTGAAATTGGGCCTTTTAGGCATGTGGAGGCGGAATCTGGCCACCACGTCATGGCTGCGTTGGCGGCCTGGAATCCATACTCAGTCCCCAGCCGCCCGGCGGCCGGGTGTCCATGCTCGGTCCCCAGCCGCCCCGTGGCCGGGTGTCCACACACGGATCCCAGCCGCCTGGGGGCAGCCGGGTGT
This sequence comes from Phyllobates terribilis, assembly GCF_046119375.1. Lineage (NCBI taxonomy): Eukaryota > Metazoa > Chordata > Amphibia > Anura > Dendrobatidae > Phyllobates > Phyllobates terribilis. Next base: position 257,993,634 of record NW_027362761.1, read on the forward strand.
CCATAAACGGTCCCCAGCCGCCCCTATTTCTCCTTGGAACATCCCCCCACACACTTTTCTTAGCCCGGCCTGCTTTAAGGCAGCATTGGACAAGCCAACCAGAGAACCAGACTCCTCCGGTGGGCCCTGGCTTCTCCATCAGGGGAGTTGAGAGTGCCAAGGTGAGGAGCATGATGATGATGACAGAAGTTAGCATCTGCTTTGTTTTCTTTTAATGCAAGTGTAAGTGTGCAGCCTGCCACCCACCCACCCCCAGACTGCAATGCCATACTGCTAGCTTGCACTTGAAATGGGGCCTTTTAGTTTGGAGGAGACCGAAGCTGGCCACTACCTCATGGCTGCTTCAGCAGTGAGGAATCCATACTCAGTCCCCAGCCGCCCCTATTTGTCCTGGTGTGCCTTATACATAAGATTAAGCGCGTATACCTAAACATTACCTGTGCCCTCCCCAGTGCATTTAGTGGGAAGGAGAGCCTATTCCGCTGTAGTGTGTGTATGCCAAGCCCCTGTTCATGGTACATGCGAAGATGCCTCCCACCCTGCACCTGTCGTTGCAGACTTGCAACTATCCCCGTTCAAGTCTTTGTCCCAGGACAGTGTTCAATTGTACCTCTCCCATTCCTTGCAATGCAAGCGCAAGTATGCAACCTGCCACCCAACCACCCCCAGGCTGCAATACCATACTGCTTGCTTGCTTGCACTTTAAATTGGGCCTTTTAGGCATGTGGAGACGGAATCTGGCCACCACACCATGGCTGCGTCGGCGGCCTGGTATCCATACTCAGTCCCCAGCCGCCCGGTGGCTGGATGTCCCCGCTTGCTCCCCAGCCTCCAGGGGGCGGCCGGGTGTCCATACTCGGTCCCCAGCCACCCCTATTTGTCCCGGTAACCTTTCCCACACTTTTCTTAGCCTGGCCTGATTTAGGGCAGCATTGGCCGAGCCCACCAGACAACCAGACTCTTCTGGTGGGCCCTGGCTTCTCCATCAGGGGAGTTGAGAGTGCCAAGGTGAGGAGCATGATGAGGATGATAGAAGTTAGCATCTGCATTGTTTTGTTGGAATGCAAGTGCATGTATGTAGTAGCGGCTAGGCCTGAGGTGGTCAGAGTTTTGACGCATATCCTACCTCCTCCGAGGATTGATGGATGTTTTCCTGCTACTATCCAAGTTCTATGACTCCCGTTAAAACAAAGCTTCAGGTGATAAATGATGGATGAGGTAGTGGCAAAGGAGAAAGAGCAGGAGGAACAGGGACCATTCACATCAATATCAGGCCAGTCAACCACACATGTCTTGTAGGATATGTTTCTGTAACAAAAGGAGCGGTTCGGCTACACAGTTATAGGGCATACAATGAGTGCAATGCATACCAAAAATTTCGAGGCACTCCAATGCCCCTTGGAAATGACAGGGAGGTCAGAGGGCCTTAACTAAACCTTTTTTTCTATTGATAGCAACTGGGTCTCCTGTGCACTGTTGGCCTAAGCAGTGAATGGAAGGCTTTACAAAAATTATGAGGAACTGCAATGCCCCTTACAAGAGCCATGCAATACAGCATATTACAAACATAAGTCCCATTATTGGGGAGTGGGTCTCCCATAGGATTTGCTTATGCCTTCCAAGCAAAAGCTTCCAAAAATTAGGACGGAGCAACTTGCAATGCCCCTTACAAGAGCCATGCAGTACAGCATATTACAAACATAAGTCCCATTATTGGGAAGTGGGTCTCCCATAGGATTTGCTTATGCCTTCCAAGCAAAAGCTTCCAAAAGTTAGGACGGAGCAACTTGCAATGCCCCTTACAAAAGCCATGCAGTACAGCATATTACAAACATAAGTCCCATTATTCTGGAGTGGGTCTCCCATAGTATTTGCTTATGCCTTCCAAGCAAAAGCTTCCAAAAATTAGGACGGAGCAACTTGCAATGCCCCTTACAAGAGCCATGCAGTACAGCATATTACAAACATAAGTCCCATTATTGGGGAGTGGATCTCCCATAGTATTTGCTTATGCCTTCCAAGCAAAAGCTTCCAAAAATTAGGACGGAGCAACTTGCAATGCCCCTTACAAGAGCCATGCAGTACAGCATATTACAAACATAAGTCCCATTATTGGGGAGTGGGTCTCCCATAGTATTTGCTTATGCCTTCCAAGCAAAAGCTTCCAAAAATTAGAACGGAGCAACTTGCAATGCCCCTTACAAGAGCCATGCAGTACAGCATATTACAAACATAAGTTCCATTATTGGGGAGTGGGTCTCCCATAGTATTTGCTTATGCCTTCCAAGCAAAAGCTTCCAAAAATTAGAACGGAGCAACTAGCAATGCCCCTTACAAGAACCATGCAGTACAGCATATTACAAACATAAGTCCCATTATTGGGGAGTGGGTCTCCCATAGGATTTGCTTATGCCTTCCAAGCAAAAGCTTCCAAAAATTAGGATAGAGCAACTTGCAATGCCCCTTACAAGAGCCATGCAGTACAGCATATTACAAACATAAGTCCCATTATTGGGGACTGGGTCTCCCATAGGATTTGCTTATGCCTTCCAAGCAAAAGCTTCCAAAAATTAGGACGGAGCAACTTGCAATGCCCCTTACAAGAGCCATGCAGTACAGCATATTACAAACATAAGTCCCATTATTGGGGAGTGGGTCTCCCACAGTCTTTGCTTATGCCTTCCAAGCAAAAGCTGACAAAAATAAGGACGGAGGAACTTGCAATGCTGGCACCCTGGTGGTATAGTGGTGGTGGAGGCTGAGGATAAGGAGAAGAACATAAAACAGCCGAAATGAGGAAGCGTACACCCATGTGTGGGTGTGAAGCGGTGCATGTGAATACACCTCCCGAAATAATACAGTGGATTTGACTTTATGTTACTCTTCTGTCATTTGGTGGTGATGAGAAGTCTGGCCCAATCCAGCCCTTGTTATTTTTGATAAGGGTCAGCTTGTCAGCATTGTCAGTTGACAGGCAAGTGCGCTTATCAGCTATAATTCTCCCAGCATCACTAAAAACACGCTCCGATAACACGCTAGCGGCAGGGCAGGCCAGGACCTCCAAGGCGTACAGAGCGAGTTCATTCCAAGTGTCCAGCTTGGATGCCCAATAATTAAAAGGCACAGAGGAATCACGGAGGACGCTGGTACGGTCGGCAAGGTACTCCCTCACCATCTTTTGAAACTTTCCACTCCTTGTGAGAGTACCCCGTGCCTCAGGGCCTGTAAGCTGGGCCGGTGTCAGAAATCTGTCCCAGAACGTTGACAGTGTTCCCCTGCCTCTGCTGGATTGGAGTTGCGTCTCTCTCGCCTGTACGCCTTGGTTGGGCAACGAACTGTGACCTCTGCCGCTAGCGTGTTCAGATTGGAATTTTTTTAAGAGTTCTGCAGCAAGGGCCTTCTGGTACTGCCCCATTTTTGTAGACCTCTCCACCTCAGGAATAAGAGAGTGAAAGTTCTCCTTGTAGCGGGGGTCTAAAAGTGTCACCAACCAGTAATGACTGTCACCCAACATTTTGACAACGCGAGGGTCACGGTTAAGGCAGCGTAACATAAAGTCAGCCATGCGTGAAAGACTGGAAACGGGCAAGATTTCCGTGTCCTCACCAAGATGATGACTGACCATGCTCTCCTCCTCCTCCTCCTCCTCCTCCCCCCTGTCCTCAGGCCACCCACGCTGAACCGACGGTATGACACTTGTACAGGTACTACCGTCTACAGCGCATGATAGCAGCTCCTGTTCTTCCTCCTCCTCCTCCTCTCCCTCATTGTCCCCCAATGCACATTGGGATGAGATGAGGCTGGGCTGTGTGTAATCGCCCACTACGGCTTCTTGATCCATCTCATCATACTCTGGCTGCAATGCCTCCTCTTTAATTCTCTGCAGAGAGCGTTGCAAAAGACAGACAAGTGGGATGCTGACACTAATGATGGCGTCATCGCCACTCACCATCTTGGTGGCCTCCTCAAAGTTTGTCAGGATGGTACATATGTCAGACATCCAGGTCCACTCCTGAGGTCTTAAGTGTGGAGTCTGACCTGAATATCGACGGCCTTGTTGCATCTGGTACTCCACAACTTCTCTCTTCTGCTCACAAATCCTTTGCAACATGGGGAGGGTAGAGTTCCATTGTGTGGGGACATCACACACCAGTCGGTGTGCCGGAAGCTGCAAACGTTGCTGCAACACAGCAAGGGCGGCGGAAGCAGTAGCCGACTTGTGAAAATGAGCTGACAGGCGGCGTACTTTCACGAGCAGAACTGGCAACTCGGGGTACGATTTAAGAAACCGCTGAACCACGAGGTTAAGCACATGAGCCAGGCATGGTGTGTGTGTTCTCACCTCGCCTCAGAGCCACCACCAGGTTACGGCCATTGTCACATACGACCATGCCGGGATGTAGGTTCAGCGGTCTCAGCCAGAGATCTGCCTGCTCTTTCACAGCTGTCCACAACTCACAAGCAGTGTGAGGTTTATCATCTAAGCTTATGAGTTTCAGCACAGCCTGTTGCCGCTTGGCGAAGTCAGTACTGCAGTGCTTCCAGCTTGTAACTGATGTGGTGATATCTGAGATAGAGGCTGAACATGAGGAGGAGGAGGATGATGCACAGGAGCTATACACTGTGGGGGCAACTGTGACTGACATAGGGCCCGCAATCCTCGGTGTGGGGAGGACGTGTTCCGTCCCAAGGTCAGACTGGGTCCCTGCTTCCACTATGTTTACCCAGTGTGCCGTCAGAGAGATGTACCGTTCGTGGCCACAAGCACTTGTCCACGTGTCCGTTGTCAGGTGGACTCTCCCAGTAACTGCGTTGTTGAGGGCACGGCAGATGCTTTGGGACACGTGCTTGTGTAGTGCAGGGATGGCACACTGGGCAAAATAGTGTCGGCTGGGGACCGAGTACCGAGGGATGGCCACCGCCATAAGATTGCGGAAGGACTCCGTCTCCACCAGCCTAAAAGGCAGCATTTCCAACGCAAGCAGTCGTGAAATGTGCGAATTTAGGACTGTGGCCTGTATGGCGTTAGCTGCGAATTTCCGCTTTCGTTCAAAGGTCTGGGATATGGACAATTGAACGCTGCGGTGGGACGCGGACGTGGACGTTGATGCTGTTTCTTGAGAAACTGCCATAACAAGTGAAGACTGAGCGGAGGGGGCATCTTTACATGCAGAATGGACAGGGGATTGCCTTGCACACACAAGAGGGGGGTCTATTGCACGCACAACAGTGGAAGAAGCAGTGGTGACACCCGCTGACACTGGTCGTGGACCCTGGGTTTTGCCCCACAAAGTCGGGTGCTTTGCTGCCATGTGCCTGATCATGCTGGTGGTGGTCAGGCTGGTAGTTTTGTCACCCCTGCTGATGCTGGCATGGCAGGTGAAACATATGGCCTTTTTGGGGTTATCAGGAGAGTCTTTAAAAAAATTCCAGACTCTGGAAGACCTACCGCTTGTACTGGCAACGTCCCTCGTGTTGGTGTTACGGGGAACGATTGCCCGCCTTCTGTCTGCGGCCACCACACTGCTTCTTCCTGCCTGTTGGGGTAGTCTGCCTCCCTCCCCCTGTGTGCTGCTGGCCTCACTCTGCATGTCCTCCTGCCACGTTGGGTCAGTTACTAGATCATCCACCACCTCCTCCTCTTCCACTTGCGCACCACGATGCTCCTCCTCACTTCCTGGCAATTGTGTCTCGTCATCGTCCACCTCTTGTGACAAATTGCCAGCGTCGACTTCCTGTGGCCATGGCTGTTCAAATATTTGGGCATCGCTACATGGGATCTCCTCTTCCACCACTTCAAGCGTATCAGGCGAGGGGCACAAATATGGAAATGGACCAGTGAACAGCTCTTCAGAGTGTCCAAGTGTGGGATCAATTGCTGTCTAACGACACTCGGCATGGTGGGAGGAAGGAGCATGAGGGTGAGGAGGAGTATGCGGTCGAGACTCATGGCTACTAAGAGTTGACCGTGTGGAAGACAGACTGGAGGTGGTGGTGCCCAGGTAACTGGAAGTATTATCTGCTATCCAATTAATAACTTGTTCACACTGATCAGTTCTCAATACTGGTGTTGTTCTGTGCTTCCCTAGTAATTCGGTCAAGAAGTGGGAGCGAGAAGATGTGGCTGTTGGTTGTGGCACATTTTCACCTTGGCCACGGCCCCGTCCTCTGCACGAACCATCACCAGAACGTCCACTTCCACGTCCCTTGCCACGCGCCTTGCCCATTGTAAAGTAAGTAAAATAGCTTACATTTGCACTATCAATGGAAAAAGGGAAATTAAAAGTAGATTAGAACCGTGGAAGAGGAAAACCACAGTTCTATTTCTCTGGCCTATACACGACTCTTTTAAACAATCTGAACAATCAGGGAGAAACTATTACTGTTTTTCTTTACGTAAAAAATAACAAAACCTGAATAATAGAGATTTTTTACCGTGGGATGGCAAAACCACAGTTATTGTTTACTGGGGTGTACAAGACTTTTTTAAATATATAGATTTGCGGCTGAACAGTGAGCGACACACTCAAACTGTTTTTTTTTTAGATAACAAAGGCCCAAAACTGGATAGTACAGAGATTTGACCTGTGGAGCTGCAAAACCACACTGGGATTTGTCGGGCCTACACCAGACTATTTTCAACAGATATATTTTTGTGTCACAACAGTCAGGAGACACTACTGTTTTTCTTTATGGAAAATATACCAAAACCAGAATAATAGAGATTTTTTACCGTGGGATGGCAAAACCACAGTTATTGTTTACTGGGGTATACCAGACTTTTTTAAATATATAGATTTGCGGCTGAACAGTGAGCGACACACTCAAACTGTTTTTTTTTTAGATACCAAAGGCCCAAAACTGGATAGTACAGAGATTTGACCCGTGGAACTGCAAAACCACACTGAGATTTGTCGAGCCTACACCAGACTATTTTCAACAGATATATTTTTGTGTCACAACAGTCAGCACAACAGTCAGAAGACACTACTGTTTTTCTTTACGTAAAATATACCAAACCCTGAATAATAGAGATTTTTTACCGTGGGATGGCAAAACCACAGTTATTGTTTACTGGGGTATACCAGCCTTTTTTAAATATATAGATTTGCGGCTGAACAGTGAGCTACACACGCAAACTGTGTTTTTTTAGATACCAAAGGCCCAAAACTGGATAGTACAGAGATTTGACCCGTGGAACTGCAAAACCACACTGGGATTTGTCGGGCCTACACCAGACTATTTTCAACAGATATATTTTTGTGTCACAACAGTCAGGAGACACTACTGTTTTTCTTTACGGAAAATATACCAAAACCTGAATAATAGAGATTTTTTACCGTGGGATGGCAAAATCACAGTTATTGTTTACTGGGGTATACCAGACTTTTTTAAATATATAGATTTGCGGCTGAACAGTGAGCGACACACTCAAACTGTTTTTTTTTTAGATACCAAAGGCCCAAAACTGGATAGAACAGAGATTTGACCCGTGGAACTGCAAAACCTCACTGGGATTTGTCGAGCCTACACCAGACTATTTTCAACAGATATATTTTTGTGTCACAACAGTCAGGAGACACTACTGTTTTTCTTTATGGAAAATATACCAAAACCTGAATAATAGAGATTTTTTACCGTGGGATGGCAAAACCACAGTTATTGTTTACTGGGGTATACCAGACTTTTTTAAATATATAGATTTGCGGCTGAACAGTGAGCGACACACTCAAACTGTGTTTTTTTAGATACCAAAGGCCCAAAACTGGATAGTACAGAGATTTGACCCGTGGAACTGCAAAACCACACTGGGATTTGTCGGGCCTACACCAGACTATTTTCAACAGATATATTTTTGTGTCACAACAGTCAGGAGACACTACTGTTTTTCTTTATGGAAAATATACCAAAACCAGAATAATAGAGATTTTTTACCGTGGGATGGCAAAACCACAGTTATTGTTTACTGGGGTATACCAGACTTTTTTAAATATATAGATTTGCGGCTGAACAGTGAGCGACACACTCAAACTGTTTTTTTTTTAGATACCAAAGGCCCAAAACTGGATAGTACAGAGATTTGACCCGTGGAACTGCAAAACCACACTGAGATTTGTCGAGCCTACACCAGACTATTTTCAACAGATATATTTTTGTGTCACAACAGTCAGCACAACAGTCAGAAGACACTACTGTTTTTCTTTACGTAAAATATACCAAACCCTGAATAATAGAGATTTTTTACCGTGGGATGGCAAAACCACAGTTATTGTTTACTGGGGTATACCAGCCTTTTTTAAATATATAGATTTGCGGCTGAACAGTGAGCTACACACGCAAACTGTGTTTTTTTAGATACCAAAGGCCCAAAACTGGATAGTACAGAGATTTGACCCGTGGAACTGCAAAACCACACTGGGATTTGTCGGGCCTACACCAGACTATTTTCAACAGATATATTTTTGTGTCACAACAGTCAGGAGACACTACTGTTTTTCTTTACGGAAAATATACCAAAACCTGAATAATAGAGATTTTTTACCGTGGGATGGCAAAATCACAGTTATTGTTTACTGGGGTATACCAGACTTTTTTAAATATATAGATTTGCGGCTGAACAGTGAGCGACACACTCAAACTGTTTTTTTTTTAGATACCAAAGGCCCAAAACTGGATAGAACAGAGATTTGACCCGTGGAACTGCAAAACCTCACTGGGATTTGTCGAGCCTACACCAGACTATTTTCAACAGATATATTTTTGTGTCACAACAGTCAGGAGACACTACTGTTTTTCTTTATGGAAAATATACCAAAACCTGAATAATAGAGATTTTTTACCGTGGGATGGCAAAACCACAGTTATTGTTTACTGGGGTATACCAGACTTTTTTAAATATATAGATTTGCGGCTGAACAGTGAGCGACACACTCAAACTGTGTTTTTTTAGATACCAAAGGCCCAAAACTGGATAGTACAGAGATTTGACCCGTGGAACTGCAAAACCACACTGGAATTTGTCGGGCCTACACCAGACTATTTTCAACAGATATATTTTTGTGTCACAACAGTCAGGAGACACTACTGTTTTTCTTTATGGAAAATATACCAAAACCAGAATAATAGAGATTTTTTACCGTGGGATGGCAAAACCACAGTTATTGTTTACTGGGGTATACCAGACTTTTTTAAATATATAGATTTGCGGCTGAACAGTGAGCTACACACGCAAACTGTGTTTTTTTAGATACCAAAGGCCCAAAACTGGATAGTACAGAGATTTGACCCGTGGAACTGCAAAACCACACTGGGATTTGTCGGGCCTACACCAGACTATTTTCAACAGATATATTTTTGTGTCACAACAGTCAGGAGACACTTATAGATTTGCGGCTGAACAGTGAGCGACACACTCAAACTGTTTTTTTTTTAGATACAAATGGCCCAAAAGTGGATAATACAGAGGTTTGAACCGTGGAAGTGCAAAACAACACTTCTGTTTCTCTAGCCTACACCTGACTATTTTCAACAGATATATTTGTGTCTGAAAAATCAGAGACACACTTTTTTTTTGGGGGGGGACACCAAAAGGTTAATAAGATGGGTATTTGTACAGTGTGAAGGAGGAAAAAAAAAAGAGGATTTAGATGAAAAAAAAAGGATTTTTCCTGTCCCCCGAGACCTGGAGCTAAGTCCAGCAATTTCAGCAACAGGAGCAGCACACAGGACTGTAATGCAGCGTTTGCTGGTATAACCACTGCGTCTCCTATACAGCCTGACTGCCTGATATCTGGGATGGATATTAGTCCTGAGAAGGACTGTTTGTTTGATCTGGCAGCCTTTACAGAACCTACACGAACTATTTCGCAGTTTATATCTCTCCCTAAATCAGCAGCGCTGTCCCTACACTGTCTGATCAGGAGCGACTGTGTCCAAGATGGCGGCGCCCGGTTTTAAATACTCGAGGTGACGCTGTGCGGCCAGCCTATCACTGTAATGCCCACAACCAACATGGCTGCGGCATTACAGTGACTGGCTGGCAATCCCTGCATGTTCATTGGCTCTGTAAAGAGCGCCAAACATGCAGGGCGGAGACCCGAGCTTCCGCCCGAGTAACCCGGAAATGCTCGGTGCTCGCCGAATATCCCGAGTAGCGTGTTGCTCGGGCGAGTACCGAGCAGTGTCGAGCATGTTCACTCAACACTACTCTTTATGTATCAAATGACCAAGTTCTCCAAAAAATATGACTTAGGGGTCATGGGAGATTTCAACTATCCAGACATTTTTTGGGAATCTCTCTCAAGTAAAACTAACAGGTCAAGCAAATTCTTATCCTTTCTTGCTGGCAACTTTATCTTCCAAAAGGTAGGGGAGAAAACAAGGGGATTTGCTACTTTTGATCTAATCCTTATAAACAGGGAGGAAATGGTTGAGGAGGTAAAAGTGGCTGGTACCCTAAGAGGCAGCGATCATGCTAATATAGAATTTTGGATAACTAGAGGAGGAAGACATGTGAAGACTCAAACTTCAAAGTTAGATTTCAGAAAGGCAGATTTTAAGCGACTCATAAAGAGAATAGGAGGGATCCAATGGCTGGATGTCCTTAAGGACAAAAATGTCCAGGAAGGATGGGAAATTTTTAAAAATGAGATTCTCAAAGCACAATCGTTAACAGTCCCAAAAAGTAGTAAGAATGGGAAGCATTTAAGGAAACCAGGATGGATGAACACAGAACTTAAACACATGCTAAAAAGAAAGAAAGAAATGTTTATCAAATGGAAAGAGGGAGGCATATCTAAAGAAGATTATAATGCAGTCCGCAGAACCTGTAGGGCACGTATCAGGTTAGCTAAAGCTGACAATGAATTAAGGCTTGCAAGAGATGTCAAAAGCAATAAAAAAGGATTTTGGGGGTATGCCAAAAGTAAAAGAAAAGTCAAAGATGCTATAGGATTTTTACAGGATGAAAATGGTGAAATGGTAAGAAAGGATGTTGAGAAGGCCGAACTTTTTAATTCCTATTTTGCATCAGTTTTCTCTCAGAAAGAAAATGTAACATCAACTGATCTTCACTGTCCTATTAAAGGAATAGAAGGATCCAGGTTATCTGTAAACAGAAAGATTGTGAGGGAATATTTAGCTAACATAAATGAGTTCAAGTCTCCAGGTCCAGATGAATTACACCCCAGAGTACTGAAGGAGATCGTAGAAGAAATTTTAGAACCACTCTCCATAATCTTTGAAAATTCTTGGAGAACAGGAGAAGTCCCAGAAGACTGGAGAAGAGCAAATGTTGTTCCTATCTTCAAAAAGGGGAAGAAGGTGGACCCAGGGAACTATAGGCCCGTGAGTCTGACTTATATACCAGGAAAGATCTTTGGAAAAATTATTAAACAACAAGTATGTAAGTACCTGGTAAGAATGAAATGATTAACCAGAGTCAGCATGGGTTTGTAACTAACAAGTCATGTCAGACTAACTTAATTTCCTTCTATGACAGAATCACTGACTGGGTGGATCAGGGAAATACTGTAGATATAGTATATCTTGACTTCAGCAAAGCATTTGACAAAGTATCTCGCACCATCCTTATTGAAAAAATGACCGAATATGAAACAGACAAGTCAACTGTTAGGTGGATTCATAACTGGCTTAGTGATCGGACTCAAAGAGTGGTCGTAAATGGCTTCACATCCAGTTGGATGAATGTCTCAAGTGGGGTACCACAGGGCTCTGTCCTGGGACCTGTATTGTTCAACATCTTTATCAATGATTTAGATGAAGGAATTGCGGGTAAACTGATTAAATTTGCTGATGACAAAAAGCTAGGAGGCATAGCTAACACTAGAGAAGAGAGAGAGAGGATTCAAAAAGACCTAAATAAACTGGAGCAGTGGGCAGAAACTAACAGAATGTTTTTTAATAGGGAAAAATGCAAAGTACTACATCTGGGCAATATAAGTGAAAAAAGCATATACAGAATGGGAGGAATAGAGCTAAGCAACAGTACATGTGAAAAAGACTTAGGTATACTAATAAATCATAGACCGAACATGAGTCAACAGTGTGATGCAGCAGCAAAAAAGGCAAATACAATTCTCGGATGTATTAACAGAAGCATACAGTCTAGATCAGTGATTTTCAACCTTTTTTGAGCCGCGGCACACTTTTTATACTTAGAAAATCCTGGGGCACACCACCAACCAAAATAGCACAAAATGACACTAAAACAGTCATATTATACATATAGTTAATAATATAGATTCTAAATTTATTTTACTCACTCAGTGTGAAACCTGGGCCTGTTTCGATAAACACAAAAGGGATATCCTGGCAGGAATGGTGGAAAGACACACACAAAGCTCTTCCTCAACAGTTCTCAGTTTCTCCCTGTTTTTAGTTTTTATCGCAGTCAAGCTTGAGAAGCCCAGCTCACATAGATATGTGGTTGAAAATGGGAGCAATGTCAAAATAGCTTTGTTGGCCAGAATGGGGAACTCCTTGGCAACAGATAACCAAAAACTGTCCAAAGGAAGATCAGCAAACTTTAGCTTTAAACCGCGATCTTGCTTCAGTTCAACGAGTTCCTCTTGCTCCTTTAAAGTCATGTCCTTTCCAGCAACGGATAATGAGCTGTATGGGTCCCTAACCCAGTCAAGGCATTCTGTGAAGGCTGAAGAGAAATAGAACGATAACTTCTCCTCAAGAGTTTTCAAATGTCTGCCAATCGCTTCGCACATTGCAGCAGTATTGTCATCATGCAGTTTCTCGGTGAGTGGGAACATCTGAAGGTTGCCACCCTGCACATGTTGTTGCCAGAGCTGCACCTTTAAATGGAATCCGTTCATTTTATCAGTGCTTGTAAGCAGGTTTTCATTTCGACCTTGCATCCGTGTGTTTAGTTCATTCAGATATTGAAATATGTCAGCCAGGTATGCCAGCTTTGCACACCACTCATCACTTGCAAGCAGCTTTGAATAATCGGACCTCTCGTTTGTAAGAAATATTTTAAGTTCATCTCGCAACTCATACACACGGGCCAGCGCTTTGCCGCGTGACAGCCACCTGACCTCCGTGTGGAGCAATAAGATTTTATGTTCCGCTCCCATTTCTGTACATAAAGACGCAAATAAGCGACATCTCAAAGGTCGCGTCTTCACAAATTTCACTATGTGCACAACATCATCCAACACAGGAGCTAGATCTGCTGGTAAGGTCTTTGCAACGAGGGCCTCACGGTGCAAGAAACAGTGGGTAGCAAGAACATCTGGGTTTCTTTCTTTAACCCTACTTACAAAGCCTTTGATGCGCCCGACCATGGCTGCGGCTCCATCAGTGCAGACACCTGTGCAGTTTTCCCATGTAAGTCCACTTTTATCAAGATATTCTGATGTGACTTGGAATATTGCCTCTCCTGTTGATTTTTCTGTCAGTGCCTTGCAAAATAGGAAGTTTTCTCTATTGGCTTCACCATCCACAAAACGCACATTGGCCAACAACTGACAATGTCCACTGATATCCGTCGACTCATCAAGTTGCAAGGCAAATTTCTTACTGATGCGCACCTTTTCCAAAACAACTGTTTCAATGTCCGCAGACAAGTCATCAATCCGTCTGGCAATTGTGTTATCAGAGAGAGGCACTTTAGCTATCTCTTTAGCTGCTTCAGGGCCAAGCATCTCATTTACAATAACTTTACAAGCTGGTAGTATTAATGTTTCTGCCACAGTGTGGGACTTTTTTGATTTAGCTATGAGTTCAGCAACAAGGTAGCTAGCTTTGAGGGCTCTCTCATTTATCTTTGTGCTTTTTCTCAAAAAAGTTGCCCCTTTCTCATTGTTTGTACGTAAGCGTACAAAATACTCCATCGGTTTTTCGTTTGGAGATGGCGTTTAAGTTTGCTTGGCACCATAGCGCTATTGGAAAGCTTCTCACCACACACCAAGCACAGTGGTGTTGGTGCTGTCGCATCCCCAGTGGAAGTAAATCCAAATGAAAGATAGCTTTCACTGTATTGCCTTGAGCTCACCATCTTGTCTTTTTTCTTTTGTCGAACTCTCATACTAGGGCCTTCATTTGGGTTAGAATTGTGTCCAGGGTCCTGTTCGGCATTTGCCTTTTCCATTCTCAAATACTTCTCCATCACTGCTGAGATAGTGTGCGCAGCCACACACTAAAATAGAAGAGTATTACATTATCTGCCACACTTAAAGGACCTCTGCTAGGCATATTTCATTCCTGAGGGCTTAAAAAGCAGCTCTCGTGGTGACAAGAAGCTGATTTAAACCCCCCAAGAGTGAACTTCGCGAGAGCTGTATGTGTGTGATAATAACTTATATTACTACGGTCTGCATTTCCTGCTTGAATTGACACTAGTGACGTAGCACTCAGCTTTCTCTATAAGTAGAATAGAGCCGGCTGCCAAGTGCTACGCCACTAGAGTCAATTCAAGCAGGACATGACTGCTGAAGAACGGTACTAATATCATTTATTATTCCATACATACAACTCTCACGGAGTTCACTCTTGGGGGTTTTAAATCAGCTTCTTACCACCACAAGAGCTACTTTTTTATCCCTCAAGAGTGAAATATGCCTGGCAGAGGTCCTTTCAATAAATTATTTATTTTAAAAAAGTGAAATAAAAAAGGATAACCCCCTCATATATTCAATCCCATGTAACCTCATAAATACAGTCCCACGTATATGAGCACATAATTATCAGCATCATATACTGTGGTGATGTGCACTGTACAACGCCACAGTATATGGTGCTGATTATTATGTGGCTCATATACTGCAATATAAAGGGGTACAATGAGAAGTACTATGGCCATGAGGCCAGAGTACAAGTGCCAGCTCATATACTCAGCATATGAGCTGGTACTTGTAGTACTCCAGCCTCATGACTATAGTATTTCTCATTTTACATTTCTCATTGTTATATGCAGTATACTGCTGGAGTACTAAAAGTACCAGCTCATATGCTGAGTATTCTGCCAACAGTTCATATACTCAGGCAAAAGCTCATATAGTCAGCATTATTGGCGGGCATTACCTTGGCGGCGGGCAAATGCGAGAGTCTCTCCGCTCTCAGGATGACGCGCCGGCATCGGTGACGTCATTAAGTTGCGCTAGGTTCAAAGCTTGCGCATGTGTTATTGTACACGTCTCCTACATTGTAAGAAGGCGTGACTGCGCATCGAGCGCAATGCCGGGAAACAAAACACAGGGGGCACCATAGTTTGGGGAACTTTCCCCGCGGCACACCCGACCATGTGTCGCGGCACACTAGTGTGCCGCGGAACACTGGTTGAAAATCACTGGTCTAGATCACGTTAAGTCATTATCACACTTTACTCCTCTTTGGTCAGACCTCATCTGGAATACTGTGTCCACTTTTGGGCACCACATTTTAAAAAAGACATTGATAAACTGGAGCAAGTCACCGATCAGTAATGACTGTCACCCATCAGTAATGACTGTCACCCAATATTTGGACAACGCGAGGGTCACGGGAAAGGCAGCGTAACATAAACTCACCCATGTGCGCCAGACTGCTAACAGGCAAGACTTCCGTGTCCTCACCAAGAGGATGACTGGTTATGCTCTCCTCCTCATCCTCCTTCTCTTCCTCCTCCCTGTCCTCAGGCCATCCATGCTGAACAGACGGTATGACAGTTGTGCAGGTGGTACTGTCTATAACGCAGGAAACTAGCTCCTGTTCTTCCTCCTCCTCTTCCTCATTGTCACCCAATCCATGTTGGAATAAGATGAGGTTGGGCTGTGTGTAATCACCGTGTATGGTTCCTTGCTCCAGCTCATCGTGCTCCACCTGCAATGCGTCTTCTTTAATTGTGAGCAGAGAGCGTTTCAGAAGACAGAGAAGTGGGATGGTGATGCTAATTATGTCATCATCGCCGCTCATAATCTTGGTGGAGTCCTCAAAGTTTTGGAGGTTGGTAGAGATATCTGACATCCATGTCCACTCCTGAGGTTTTATGTGTGGAGTCTGACCTGAATACCGACAGCCTTGTTGATGCTGGTAGTCAACAACTGCCCTCTTCTGCTCCCAAATCTTTCCCAGCATCTACAGTGTAGCGTTCCAAAGCGTGGGAACATTGCAGATCAGTCGATGAGCTGGAAGCTGCAAACGCTGCTGAAGCACGGCAAGGGCGGCGGAATCTGTAGCTGACTTTCTAAAATGGGCACACAGGAGGCGTACTTTGACAAGCAGATCCAACAGATCCAGGTAGGTTTTGAGAAACCGCTGAACCACGAGGTTAAGCACATGGACCAGGCATGGTACGTGTGTGAGCTCGCCTCACCTCAATGCCGCCACCAGGTTCCGGCCATTGTCACACATGACCATGCCTAGCTGTAGGTTCAGTGGTGTCAGCCACAGATCTGCCTGCTCTTTCAGAGCTGTCCACAACTCTTTAGCGTTGTGTGGTTTGTCACCTAAGCATATAAGCTTCAGCACAGCCTGCTGCCGCTTGGCCGAGGCAGTGCTGCAGTGCTTACAGCTTGTGACTGATGTGATCATTTCGGAGATGGAGGCTGAAGAGGAGGCAGAGACTGAGGAGGATGAGGTGTAGGAGCTGTAGACTGTAGGGGCAACCCTGATTGACCCAGGGCCCGCAATCCTCAGCGCCGGGAGGATGTGTTCCGTCCCAAGATCCGACTGGGTCCAGGCTTCCACTATATTAACCCAGTGTGCTGTCAGCAAGATGTACCGTTCCTGCCCGCAAGCACTTGTCCACGTGTCCGTGGTTAGGTGGACTTTCCCAGTTACTGCTTTGTTGAAGGCAAATGTTGTGGGACATGTGCTCGTGCAATGCGGGCATGGCACACCGGGAGAAATAGTGGCGGCTGGGGACCGAGTACCGAAGGACGGGTGCCGCCATCAGGTTGTGGAAAGCTTCCGTCTCCACGAGCCTAAAAGTTAACATTTCGAGCCAAGCATTCGCGAAATGTGTGAATTTAGTAGTGTGGCCTGTGGGGCGTTGGCTGCGTATCTGCGCTTGCATTCCAAAGACTTGGGTAGGGACAACTGAACGCTGCGCTGGGGCAAGGACTTGGACGTGCTTGCTGATGGTGCTAGTTGAGAGTGAAACCACAGGTGCAGGGCGAGAGGCAACTTGGCATGTGCCATGAATGGGGGATTGGCATGCGCAACAGCGGAACAAGCAGTGGTGTCACCCGCAGACACTGTTGCTGGACCCTGGGGATTGGCCCACTTAGTCAGGTGCTTTGCTACCATTTGCCTGATCATGCTGGTGGTGGTCAGGCTGCTAGTTTTGCCACCACTGCTGATGCTGGCCTGGCAGATGGTGCAAATGGCCTTTTGGGGTTATCTGCAGAGTCTTTAAAAAATAACCAGACTCGGGAAGACCTAACAGTTGTACTGGCAACTTCCGTCATGTTGGTGTTACGAATAACGCTTTTTCCGCCTTGTGTCTGCGGCCACCACACTGCTTCTTCCTGCCTGTTGTGGTGCTACACCTCCCTCCCCCTGTGTGCTGCTGTCCTCGCTCTGTATGTCCCCCTGCCAGGTTGGGTCAGTTACTATATAATCAACCACCTCCTCTTCCACTTCCGCACCCTGGTCCTCCTACTGACTTTCTGGTAATTGTGTCTCATCATCATCATCATCCACCTCTTGCGACAGTAATTGCACTTTCCCACCATTGTCTTCGTGTGACCGTGCCTGCTCCAATGTTTGGGCATTGCTACACGCCTTCTCCTTTTGACTCGCTTGGAGCTGGCCGGGCAAGAGGCCCAAATCTACAAATGGCAAAGTGGACAGCTCTTCGGAGTGTCCAAGTGTGGAATCAGTTGTCTCCAGGCACTTGGCATGGTGGGAGGAAGGAGGATCATGGTGAGGAATATGCGGTCCAAACTCACGGCTAATGAGATTTGAGCATGTGGAAGACACATCTGCTGTCCAACCAATAATCTTTTGACACTGCTCTGTGTTCAATAGTGGTATTCTGCGGTCCCCTAGTAATTGGGACAGGAAGGTCGAGCAACAAGATGTGGGTGTTTGTTGTGGCACAATTTCAGCTTGCCCACGGCCATGTCCTCGGCCTCTGCATGCACCATCATCATCACGTCCACTTCCCCATCCCTTTCCACATACTTTCCCATTTTTAAAGGAAGACAATATTTTCCAAGTTCCCGAGAAATGGCTGATTTTGGAACGCAGTTATATGTGATACGTCTGACAGAGAACCACAATTTTAAATAGCAGGCCTGTAATTTGCTAATACTATCCTTCACAGACACCTAGTGTGAATAGCTTGACCGACACACTGCAACGGAATTAAAATGGAAGAAATGGCTGATTTTGGAACACTCTTAAAGGTGTTATATCTGACAGAGAACCACGGTTTTAAATAGCAGGCCTGTAATTTACTAATGCTATTCTTCAAAGAAACGTAGTGTGAATAGCTTGACCGACACACTGCAACAGAATGGAAAAAAAGGCCAATGTTTTCCATGTTCTGTTTAAATTTCTGGATTTTTATTGCTGAAATATGGAACAGATCTGGCTTTATTCTGCAGTGAGAACAAGCAAATGGAGCAGAAAAATGGTGTACTCTGGATTGCTCTTTAAGCAAATAACCAGGATTGAGATAAAAAAAAAAATTTCCCTGGTGCCAGATATCTGGGGCTATGTCTACAAATAAATGTAATTATTACAGCAGCGGCAGACAGGACGTTCAATGGACCCTCTTGTGCTGTATCATACACTGCAGTCTGCCACATACACTGCCTGCCTGATTATATGCAGCTGGATTAGTCCTCAGAAGGACTGTTAGTTCAGATGGATATAGATATACTGTATGTTGTGGAATACCTATACTAACTGTGAAGAAGCAAATCTCTCCCTGATGCAGCAGCACCTCTCTCAACTCTGCCTGATTCCGCGGTACACTGTGACGAGCATAGAGACGTCAGGTCTTATATAGCCAATCACTGTAATGTGTAGCGCCGGCGTCCCTGCCCTCTGCTAGGCAGGGACGCTGTTCCCCTCACCTCTCTGCTCCGTGCCCGGCGTCCTCCTCCCGCTCTGCTGGCAGCGCGCGCTCCTTCCCGGCCACTGTGCTTAGGGCGCGCGCGCTCTGCCTCCCTCTTAAAGGGGCCGCGCGCGCCGTCCTAAGGAGTCCCCGGCCAATGGCCGGAGGACTTCACCATATATAAGGCACCTCCTCCAAAATGGAGGTGCCCGAGCAATGTTGTTGCACTGTTCACTACTCTGCTTCAGCCCTCAGGTCCCGTTGCCAGTTACCTGCCAGATACCTGCCAGATTCTTGCCAGCTTGCTGTCTTATTCCTGCCTGATATTCTGCTACCTGCCTGCTAGCCTGAGGTCCGACGGTCTGCCTTACTACTCCTGTCAGTCTGTCTAAGGACCAGCTTGCCCGCTCACCTGGGAGTGCGCATCAACTACCTGCCTGCTTGCCTGAGGTTCGACGGTCTGCCTTCCAACTCTTGTCAGTCTGTCTATGGACCAGCTTGCCCACTCACCTGGGAGCGCACATCTGCTACCTGCCTGCTAGCCTACCTGGAGGCTCTGCCGTCACGTGCTGTGACCACCTGCCTGTCCAGTGACTCCTGCCCGCTCACCTGGGAGCGCTCATCTGTTGCCTGTCTGCTAGCCTACCTGGAGGCTCTGCCGTCACGTGCTGTGACCACCCGCCTGTCCAGTGACTCCTGCCCGCTCACCTGGGAGCGCTCATCTGCTGCCTGTCTGCTAGCCTACCTGGAGGCTCTGCCGTCACGTGCTGTGACCACCCGCCTGTCCAGAGACTTCTGCCCGCTCACCTGGGAGCGCTCATCTGCCGCCTGTCTGTTGGTCTTCCTGGAGGCTCCGCCGTCACATGCTGTGACCACCCGTTTATCCAGAGACTCTCGCCTGCTCACCTGGGAGCTCACGTCTACCATCAGCAGCCACAGGTCGTACCAACCCTTTACCCAGAGACTGCCCCGGTCTCTTGCCGTGACCATCTGCCCGTTCACCCAGAGACTGCCCCGGTCACTTGCCGTGACCATCTGCCCGTTCACCCAGAGACTGCCCCGGTCACTTGCCGTGACCATCTGCCCATTCACCCAGAGACTGCCCCGGTCACTTGCCGTGACCATCTGCCCGTTCATCCAGAGACTGCCCCGGTCACTTGCCGTGACCTCCTGCCCGTTCTTCTAGAGACTGTCCCGGTCACCTGCTGTGACTGCCTGCCTGGTCGCCACCTGCTCCCTTACAAGGACCGCGCCCTTGTATAGTAGCTCAGAGGTTCCGCCTCCCAGACCCGTTACAGTTTGCTCGGGCCATGGAACCTGGTGGCACCCAAGCTCCCTCGCTCTCGGACCTGTGTCATGAACTGTCCCGTCAGAGGTCCCAACAGGAGTCCATCCTGGGTCACCTGCGGAATGTCAATTCTCGCCTGGACACTCTGACTGCCCCGCCAGCAACCTCCGCCAGTGCCATGACTCGCAATCCGGCAGCTCCGCTGTCCACTAATACCATGGTATCCTACCCCGGACCCCGGCTTTCTGCACCTCCTCGCTTCGGAGGCGACTCCGCCCAGGCTCGGGGCTTCATAAATCAGTGCACCCTGCACTTTGAACTCCTGTCCCACCAGTTTAACTCCGACCGGGCCAAAATTGCCTTCATCATGTCCCATCTCACCGGGGAGGCCCTGGCCTGGCTAAATCCTCTATGGGAGAGAGGAGACCCCCTGGTGTACGACTTGCCTGCCTTTCTCATGGCTTTCCGGAAAGTCTTCGACGAACCCGGACGGAAGACCTCATCCGCATCATCACTGCTACGCCTCCGTCAGGGAAGTCTCACCGTGGGCCAATATGCCATACGGTTCCGTACCCTTGCCTCGGAGCTGGCCTGGGATAACAACGCTCTGGTATCCGTCTTCTGGGAGGGTCTGTCCGGCTGTATTAAAGATGAACTTGCCGGTCGGGACATTCCTACCACTCTCGATGACCTAATAACTCTTGCCACCCGGATTGACCTACGGTTCCAGGAGCGTGCCAAAGAGGTCACCCGTGAGAGGAGGTTTCCACGTCTAGCTCCTACTTTTCAGAAATCCGTCTCTCCCCAGGTACACTCTCCTGAGCCTATGCAGGTCGACCAGACCAAGATGGTCAAAACCCGTCAGGACTTACGCCGTGCCGAGGGGAGCTGCTTCTACTGTGGCAGTAAGGAGCACCGGATCCGTGCCTGCCCGGAGAGGTCGGGAAACGCCTGTGTCTAGGTTCGCTCAGAGAGGTCGACCTAGACAAGAACAAATCCTCTCCATCTCTGCTGCTGTCAGTCTCAATCGTCTGCGGGGAGAACCGTTATTTCAAACTAGCCCAACTTGACTCTGGAGCAGCCGGGAATCTTATTTCACAGTCCCTGGTAGAGAAATACCGCATCCCCACCAAACCTCTGGCTGTACCCTTGTCTGTTGCTGCCGTGGATGGGGGTCTCTTACCACGCCCCATCCAACTCATCACCGAATCCATTACTCTGCAGGTGGGAATGCTGCATTCTGAGAGTATCTCCTTTCATGTTCTGCCTGGACTCTCTCACGCCCTCTTGCTAGGTCTACCTTGGCTCCAGAGACATGCACCCGTGCTTGACTGGCAGACCGGAGAAGTCCTTCGCTGGGGACAGGACTGCCATAAGACCTGTCTGGTTCCCGTCCATCCCGTCCGTCCTTCTCCTACCCCAGCTAATCTACCTGGACTTCCGATTCCTTATTGGTCTTATGCTGATGTCTTTAATAAAAAGGAGGCAGAGACACTACCCCCTCATAGACCATACGACTGCCCTATCGACCTGTTACCTGGTACTACTCCTCCCCGTGGGCGTATTTATCCATTATCCGCTGCTGAGACCCGGTCGATGTCCGAATATATTGAGGAGAATCTGGCCAGGGGATTCATCCGGAAATCTACCTCCCCGGCGGGAGCAGGCTTCTTTTTCGTCAAAAATATATAGACTATAGAGGCCTTAACCAGATCACGGTGAAGAATAAGTACCCCCTTCCGCTCATTCCGGAGTTATTTGATCGTCTGAGGGGGGCTAGAATCTTCACCAAACTGGACCTCCGTGGGGTGTATAACCTGGTTCGTATCCGTCAGGGGGATGAATGGAAGACGGCATTCAACACCCGGGACGGCCACTATGAATATCTGGTAATGCCCTTTGGTCTCTGTAACGCTTCTGCCGTCTTTCAAGAGTTGGTCAATGACATCTTCCGGGACCTTCTCTACTCCTGCGTAGTGGTGTACCTGGACGACATCTTGGTCTTCTCTCCGGATCTCCAGACTCACCGGAGGGACGTTCGTCAGGTCCTGCTCAGGCTCAGGCAGAATCACCTCTTCGCTAAATACGAGAAGTGCCTCTTTGAGCAGACCTCGCTTCCGTTTTTGGGCTACATTATTTCTCAGACCGGCCTACGAATGGATCCAGAGAAACTGTCTGCCATCGAGAAATGGCCTCGACCGGAGGGGTTGAAGGCCATTCAGCGGTTCCTGGGCTTCGCCAACTACTACCGCCTCTTCATGCCGCACTTCTCTTCCCGGACTGCCCCAATTTCCGCGCTCATCCGTAAGGGTACTAATCCCAAAGAGTGGCCGCCCGAAGCAGAGGAGGCCTTTCTTTCCTTAAAACAGGCCTTCTCTTCCGCCCCGGTGCTGCATCGCCCGGACGGCAACAAGCAGTTCTTCCTGGAAGTTGACGCCTCCTCCTCTGGAGCCGGAGCGGTACTTACTCAAAAATCATCTTCCGGGAGGATGGTAACTTGCGGCTTCTTCTCTAAACTCTTCTCCTCCTCAGAGCGCAATTATTCCATAGGAGACCGAGAGTTATTGGCCATCAAACTGGCATTGGAGGAGTGGCATCTGCCCCAGCCGTCTGCTTAACCTCCGCTAGAGCCTAAAATTAAGGGGAACCCCACGCCAATTTTTTTAATAATAAATCCTTTATTTTAATACTAAATGACAAGTACAGTAACCAACACTATCACTGTACTTCATATATATGTGACTGACATGTTTCTATCTATCTAATCTATGTGTGATGCTCTATCTTTCTGTTCTAAATTGTCGGGTACCGCTGCTGAATTGCCGGCCGGCTTTTTTAAAGAGACAGTGCATGAAAACACTATTATTTTTTTAAATAAATCCTTTACACTAAATGACAAGTACAGTAAGCAACACTATCACTGTACTTATTATATATGTGACTGACATGTTTCTATCTATCTAATCTATGTGTGAAGCTCTATTCTTTCTGTTCTAAATTGTCGGGTACAGATGCTGAATTGCCGGCCGGCTTTTTTAAAGAGACGGTGCATGAAAACACTAATATTTTTTTTAATAAATCCTTTACACTAAATGACAAGTGCAGTAACCAACACTGTCACTGTGCTTCTTATATGTGTGACTGACATGTTTCTATCTATCTAATCTATGTGTGATGCTCTATTCCTTCTTGTCTAAATTGTCGGGTACCGGTGTATGCCGCTGCTGAATTTGCCGGCCGGCTTTTTTAAAGAGAGTGTCTTCTGAGCAGTTTGTCAGCTTTTGGACACCTTTGCAGGTGTTTTCTATGTGTTTCTATGTGTTTTTGTTTGCCTGCCATTGGTTTTAACGGTGTTCGACGGTGTTCTAAGGTGTTCGACGAACAGTTCGACGAACAGTTCTTCGAACATCCCGGTGTTCGACGAACCGAACCGAACCCGAACACTACGGGGGTGGCTCAACACTAATCTGTAGGTTATTTGGTAGTGACTGCCTTGCTAAAACCCTTAATATACTTATTGTGAAACATGGAGCTTCAGAAAGCAATTCCATATTGTGACTTAAGAAAAATGTTTTATACCGTATTTCAATAGTTAAAAAGTGTTGTGAGTCAATGCTATATTTCAGCTAATTCTAATATTGGAAAGAACATCCAGAACATATACAATTAAACATGTAACGATGTTAAGAATAAAACTAGTGAAAAGCTAGTGTTGTAACACACTTGTATTTCCACCCCTCTGTCATTCGCTATCGAAGTTCACCATAATTTTCCGGCGAGTCCACTACTTTGTTTATGAAGCTTTAAAAGCCAATGTTTATTACAGACTGAATTTAACATATAAATTAGTACTTGAAAAAGGCTCTGGAGTGAACTTAAAGAGACTATGTCATAATTTTTTTTTATCCATCTAAGAGCAGAGTAATATCGGGGAAAAACCTGCCGCCTTGTAGTCCGCCATATTCTTCATCTCTGTATAACCCATCCCCACCACTTTTCGAAGCACCCTGCCTGTGCACAGTGTACACAGGAATCCATCAATCAATGTTTAGACAGAGCTTATCATTTAGAAAAGTGATAGCTCTATAGTTGTGGACAGAAGTGACACAAATGTGAGTTTTCACAAAGTTTTCTGCTTTTGTGTTTGAGTCAGCTGTTGCTATGTCTAGTGAAGTACAATTATAAGCATTTCATACATTTTTAAACTTTTATTGACCAATATTTCAAGTTTATACATAGAATCAATATTTCCACTGTTGACGTTTATATTTCAAGACTTCTGGGATTTGCTCTGCAATGCTGGATATCAGCTACTGGGCCAAATCCTGACTGATGGCAGCACATTTTGCCTAATTATTGCTTGGAATTTACACATAATGTCTATATTTTTGTTTGTCCACCCACTTTTTGAAGATTGACCAAAGGTTCTCAATGTGATTGAGAGCTAAGGAATTTCCTGACCCAAAATTTTCATATTTTGTTCATCGAGCTACTTAGTTATCACTTTTGCATTCTGACATGTTGCTCAATCATGCTGAAAAAAGCATAGTTCATCACCAAATTACTCCTGGATCATTTGAAGAAATTGCTCTTGGGTGATGTTTAGATACCATTTTTTAGTCATGGCAGTATTTTTAGGCAAAATTGTGAGTGAGCCCACTTCCTAGGGTGAAAATCAGCCCCACATGATAATGGTCTAAGGATAGTTTACTGTTGGCATGACAAATAACTCATGGGAGCACTCATCTTTTCATATCCAGACAATCATTCTTACGGATGTCGCAAACAGTCTAAAGGGGGGTTGACTTGAGAAATTAACTTTATCCCAGTTGTGGAGACATGGGGTATTACTCCAGATGTAATACTACTCAGACAACACAGGCTGATGGTAAAATAGTATGGCAATACTTTATTGAAACACCAACCAGACAATAAACATATAGAACAGTCCCAGAAAATACATAAGATGGTGCAAGTTATAGACTCCCACCCTTCCGCTGGCCCGTTGAGAATAGGGCAATGTGATATGTGGCTAGGTGACCTGAGTGTCCCAACCTAGATTTCTTCATAACGTCTCTAAGAGTTCAGTGATGTTCAATGGGGCAGATCTGTATTCCTCTTGATGGAGCCATGTGTTCTGGTTGCTTTCCTGAAGAGTTTCTCTTGGCTGTCATTTTTGTAAAGTATCTCTGATACACAGCTATATCCCCCTTTTATAAGTCACAACTGTCCTTTTAGACATTATCCACAGATCAGAGGGGAGGTGAGATGAGTTTAACTTACATTGTTAGAATATCTAATCGATCGGCAGTTTGTCCTTCTGTTTAGCTAGTCAGCAAGCTAGCTGGCCTGGGACAATATGTAATCAGCATTTTAGTAAACAACATTATTTCATGATCCTCAGTCCCTGTCACCAGATATAACAGACTCAAGTGTCAACATGCAGGCTTACACAAACAATAGTCTGTCCTGTTTGACCAACCAAAGTACTACACATAATTTCAAAAGTCAACATAAGGATAATAGTGTATTTCTCCTGGCCTACAGAATTTAGACATCTGTGTGATTATGAAGAAATGCTGTGTTGTCACATACCTCCCATTCTTAATTAGCCAGATGTGATAGGCTGCAGCGGTGGATAACAAAACAGTCCAAGTGGTGCCTGTCTATAGGTGATGTACAACATTACTTCATTGTGTATAAGAATGTGACCTAATCAATGGGCCATTTTCTGATAATATCTTCACTCTAACACTAGTAATAGAGCTTTAGGCCACTGCACAAACAGTAATAGGCTGCTGCACTCAGCATCTACAGTATATGGCTCCCTTTCTTAATTTAGTCTTATCCATATTTCCATCCATCCTTTCAATAAGCTCACATCTTCTTCTTAAAGAGGGTGTCCAGGATTAGAAAAACATGACTCTGACTGATATTTTCAAAGGTGCCACACCTATCCAAGGGTTGTGTGTGGTATTGCAGTGTATCTTCTTAGAGTAGAATGTGACTAAATTGCAATACTGTATATTACGAGTGAGTCATTGTTTTTAGAGAAAGTTAGCCATGTTTTTCCAATACTTGTCAACCCTATTTACAGGCAGAAAGAGAGAAAAAGTTGAAGGACACAGAGTAATACTTTACTGAAGCCAATCAACTAGTGTGGAGCCATCTCTAAAATGCTCGGGTCGAGCTCACCGTGATACTCGGGTGCTCGACCCAAGCAACGAGCCCAATGTTAGTCTATGGGAGACCCGAGCATTTTTGTGGCGGCACCCCCGGCAGTCTGAAAAATGCCTAAAAAGTGCCCAAAACGATAGTGACAGTGCTCAAAAGACATGGGGACAGCATGGGCATCGCCCCAGGAAGCATTTCTGACCCCCAGGTCAACAACGTGGTCAGAGGTATTAAGCCACTTTTACGGGCTCACAATAAAACGTTCAAAAACGAAACTGAAACTGTTTTCCTGTGAAATATGTTAAGGAACTTCCTTTCCAGAGTAAAGACTTGTGTATAAGGTAAAATAAATAACCAAAAACAAAAATACTCCTCCACATCTTGGGCTATTTTTATGCGTTTTTGCACTTTTGTAATGCTTTCAACCGTGACAAATGCATTCACCAGGAAATGTAATTTTAACATTTTGCAATCTTATCTGGCCATGTGCTGTGTGACACATGCATACAGTGCTGAAAAGACATGGGAACATCATGGGGAAGACTCCTGGAAGCATCTCTGACACCCAGGTCACTGCCTAAAAGTGTGCCCATCAGAAGTGATCCTTTCCGCATCAGAAGATGCAGACTTGCAACTATCCCCGTGCAAGTCCTTGTCCCAGGGCAGTGTTCAATTGTACCTCCCCCATTCCTTGCAATGCAAGAACAAGTATGCAGCCTGCCACCCACCCACCCCCAGGCTGCAATACCATACTGCTAGCTTGCTTGCACTTGAAATGGGGCCTTTTAGTTTGGAGGAGGCCGAAGCTGGCCAATACCTCATGGCTGCTTCGGCAGAGAGGTATCCATACTCAGTTCCCAGCCGCCTGGCGGCCGGGTGTCCACGCTCGGTCCCCAGCCGCCACCGTTTCTCCTTGGAACATCCTCCCACACACTTTTCTTAGCCCGGCCTGCTTTAGGGCAGCATTGGACGAGCCCACCAGAGAACCAGACTCCTCCGGTGGGCCCTGGCTTCTCCATCAGGAGAGTTGAGAGTGCCAAGGTGAGGAGTATGATGATGATGATAGAAGTTAGCATCTGCTTTGTTTTCTTGGAATGCAAGCGTAAGTGTGCAACCAAACACCCACCCACCCCCAGGCTGCAATACCATACTGCTAGCTTGCACTTGAAATGGGGCCTTTTAGTTTGGAGGAGGCCAAAGCTGGCCACTATCTCATGGCTGCTTCGGCAGCCAGGTATCCATACTCAGTCCCCAGCCGCGCGGCGGCCGGGTGTCCACGCTCGGTCCCCAGCCGCCAGGAGGCGGCCGGGTGTCCATACTCGGTCCCCAGCCACCCCCATTTCTCCTTGGAACATCCCCCCACACACTTTTCTTAGCCAGGCCTGCTTTAGGGCAGCATTGGACGAGCCCAACAGAGAACCAGACTCCTCCGGTGGGCCCTAGCTTCTCCATCAGGGGAGTTGAGAGTGCCAAGATGAGGAGCATGAATGCAAGCGCATATATGTAGTAGCGGCTAGGCCTGAGGTGGTCAGCGTTTTGGCGCATATCCTACCTCTTCCGAGAATTGCTGGATGTTTTCCTGCAACTATCCCAGTTCTATGACTCCCATTAAAACAATGCTTCAGGTGATGAATGATGGATGAGGTGGTGGCAAAGGAGAAAAAGCAGTAGGAACAGGGACCATTCACATCAATATCAGGCTAGTCAACCACACATGTCTTGTAGGATATGTTTCTGTACCAAAAGGAGCGGTTCGGCTACACAGTTAAAGGGTATGCAGTGAGTACAATGCCTACCAAAAATTTCGAGGCACTCCAATGCCCCTTGGAAGTGACATGAAGGTCAGAGGGCCTTAACTAAACAGTTTTTTCCATTTATAGCAACTGGGTCTCCTGTGCACTGTTGGCCTAAGCAGTGAATGGAAGGCTTTCCCAAAAGCACCTTGAAACAGACGTGGATTACAGCATACTAAAAACTTTCTACCCATTATTGGGGAGTGGGTCTCCCTTAGTGTTCGCCTATGGATTGAAATGCAAAAGCTGACTAAAATTAGGAGGAAATGCAATGCCCATTGGAAAAATGGTGGAGGTCGCAGTGGAACAAAAAGACAATATCATTGCCCCCTGTAAAAGTGGTGGAGGTCACAGTAGCTTAACAAGACAGTTTTAATGCCCCTTGGAGAAGTGGTGGAGGTCGCAGTAGCTTAACAAAACTGTTTTAATGCCTATTGGAAGAGACGTGGAGGTCGCAGTAGCTTAACAAGATGGTTTTACTGCCCCTGGGAAAAGTGGTGGAGGTCGCAGTAGCTTAACAAGACGGTTTTAATGCCCCTTGGAAGAATGGTGGAGGTCGCAGTAGCTTAACAAGACGGTTTTAGTGCCCCTTGGAAGAGACGTGGAGGTCGCAGTAGCTTAACAAGACGGTTTTAATGCTCCTTGTAAAAGTGGTGGAGGTCACAGTAGCTTAGCTAGACGGTTTTAATGCCCCTTGGAGAAGTGGTGGAGGTTGCAGTAGCTTAACAAGACAGTTTTAATGCCCCTTGGAAAAGACATGGAGGTCGCAGTAGCTTAACAAGTCAGTTTTAATGCCCCTTGGAGTAGAGGTGGAGGTCGCAGTAGCTTAACAAGATGGTTTTAATGCCCCTTGGAAGAGACGTGGAGGTCGCAGTAGCTTAGCAAGATGGTTTTATTGCCCCTTGGAATAGTGGTGGAGGTTGCAGTAGCTGAACAAGACGGTTTTAATGCCCCTTGTAGAAGTGGTGGAGGTCGCAGTAGCTTAGCTAGACGGTTTTAATGCCCCTTGGAGAAGTGGTGGAGGTCGCAGTAGCTTAACAAGACAGTTTTAATGCCCCTTGGAAAAGACATGGAGGTCGCAGTAGCTTAACAAGTCGGTTTTAATGCCCCTTGGAGTAGAGGTGGAGGTCGCAGTAGCTTAACAAGATGGTTTTAATGCCCCTTGGAAGAGACGTGGAGGTCGCAGTAGCTTAGCAAGATGGTTTTATTGCCCCTTGGAATAGTGGTGGAGGTTGCAGTAGCTGAACAAGACGGTTTTAATGCCCCTTGGAGAAGTGGTGGAGGTCACAGTAGCTTAACAAGACAGTTTTAATGCCCCTTGGAAGAATGGTGGAGGTCGCAGTAGCTTAACAAGACGGTTTTAATGCCCCTTGGAAGAGACATGGAGGTTGCAGTAGCTTAACAAGACGGTTTAAATGCCCCTTGGCAGAGCCATGCAGTACAGCATCTTAAAAACATTATTCCCATTATTGGGGAGTGGGTCTCCCATAGTCTTTGCCTATGCCTTCCAAGCAAAAGCTGCAAAAAATTAGGAGGGAGGAACTTGCTTTGCTGGCAACACGGACCAAGGTCACCCTGGTGGTATAGTGGTGGTGGAGGCTGAGGATAAGGAGAAGAGAAAAATACAGCCGAAATGAGGAAGCGTATACCCATGTGTGGGTGTGAAGCGGTGCATGGGAATACACCTCCTGAAATAACACAGTGGATTTTACTTTATGTTACTCTGCTGTCATTTGGTGGTGATGAGAAGTCTGGCCCAATCCAGCCCTTGTTCATTTTGATAAGGGTCAGCTTGTCAGCATTGTCAGTTGACAGGCGAGTGCACTTATCTGTTATAATTCCCCCAGCGTCACTAAAAACACGCTCCGATAACACGCTAGCGGCAGGGCAGGCCTGGACCTCCAAGGCATACAGAGCGAGTTCATTCCAAGTGTCCAGCTTGGATACCCAATAATTAAAAGGCACAGAGGAATCACAGAGGACGCTGGTACGGTCGGCAAGGTACTCCCTCACCATCTTTTGAAACTTTCCACTCCTTGTGAGAGTACCCCGCGCCTCAGGGCCTGTAAGCTGGGCCGGTCTCAGAAAACTGTCCCAGAACATTGACAGTGTTCCCCTGCCTCTGCTGGATTGGAGTTGCGTCTCTCTCGCCTGTACGCCTTGGTTGGGCAACGAACTGTGACCTCTGCCGCTAGCGTGTTCAGATGGGAATTTTTTTAACAGTTCTGCAGCAAAGGCCTTCTGGAACTGCCCTATTTTTGTAGACCTCTCCACCTCAGGAATAAGAGAGTGAAAGTTCTCCGTGTAGCGGGGGTCTAAAGTGTCACCAACCAGTAATGAATGTCACCCAACATTTTGACAACGCGAGGGTCACAGTTAAGGCAGCGTAACATAAGGTCTGCCATGCGTGCCAGACTGGTAACGGGCAAGACTTCCGTGTCCTCACCAAGTTGACGACTGACCATGCTCTCCTCCCCCCCCCTGTCCTCAGGCCACCCACGCTGAACCGACAGTATGACAGTTATACAGGTACTACCGTCTACAGCGTATGATACCAGCTCCTGTTCTTCCTCCTTCTCCTCCTCCTCCTCCTCCTCTCCCTCATTGTCCTCCAATGCACATTGGGATGAGATGAGGCTGGGCTGTGTGTAATCGCCCGCTACGGCTTCTTGAGCCATCTCATCATACTCTGGCTGCAATGCCTCCACTTTAATTCTCTGCAGACAACGTTGCAAAAGACAGACAAGTGGGATGCTGATGCTAATGATGGCGTCGTCGCCACTCATCATCTTGGTGGACTCCTCAAAGTTTGTCAGGATGGTACATATGTCAGACATCCAGGTCGACTCCTGAGGTCTTATGTGTGGAGTCTGACCTGAATATCGACGGCCTTGTTGCAGCTGGTACTCCACAACTGCTCTCTTCTGCTCACAAATCCTTTGCAACATGTGGAAGGTAGAGTTCCAACGTATGGGGACATCACACACCAGTCAGTGTGCCGGCTGGGGACCGAGTACCGAGGGACGGCCACCATCATAAGGTTGCGGAAGGATTCCATCTCCACCAACCTAAAAGGCAGCATTTCTAACGCAAGCAGTCATGAAATGTGCGAATTTAGGACTGTGGCCTGTGGGGCGTTGGCTGCGAATTTGCGCTTTCGTTCAAAGCTCTGGGATATGGATAATTGAACGCTGCGGTTTAACGTGGACGTAGACGTTGATGCTGTTTCTTGAGTAACTGCCATAACAAGTGAAGACTTAGAGGAGGGGGCATCTTTGCATGCTGTATGGACAGGGGATTGCCTTGCACACACAACAGGGGGTTCTATTACACGCAC
Source organism: Phyllobates terribilis (assembly GCF_046119375.1). Taxonomy (NCBI): domain Eukaryota; kingdom Metazoa; phylum Chordata; class Amphibia; order Anura; family Dendrobatidae; genus Phyllobates; species Phyllobates terribilis. The sequence continues at coordinate 258,025,247 of NW_027362761.1, forward strand.
ATTAGTGGAAGAAGCAGTGGTGACACCCGCTGACACTGTTCGTGGACCCTGGGGTTCGCCCCACAAAGTCGGGTACTTTGCTGCCATGTGCCTGATCATGCTCGTGGTGGTCAGGCTGATAGTTTTGTAACCCCTGCTGATGCTGGCATGGCCTGTGGTACAAATGGCCTTTTTGGGGTTATCAGCAGAGTTTTTTAAAAAATTCCAGACTCTGGAAGACCGACAGGTTGTACTGGCAATGTCCCTCGTGTTGGTGTTACGGGAAACGTTTACCCGCCTTCTGTGTGCGGCCACCACACTGCTCCTTCCTGCCTGTTGGGGTACTCTGCCTCCCTCACCCTGTGTGCTGCTGGCCTCGCTTTGCATGTCCTCCTGCCACGTTGGGTCAGTTACTAGATCATCCACCACCTCTTCCTCTTCCTCTTGCGCACCACGATCCTCCTCCTCACTTCGTGGCAATTGTGTCTCATCATCATCCACCTCTTGTGACAAATTGCCAGCGTCGACTTCCTGTGGCCGTGGCTGTTCAAATATTTGGGCATCGCTACATGGGATCTCCTCTTCCACCAATTCAAGAGGAGAAGGCGAGGAGGGGCACAAATATAGAAATGGACACTCTGAAGAGCTGTTCACTGGTCCAAGTGTGGGATCAGTTGCTGTCTGACGACACTCGGCATGGTGGGAGGAAGGAGCATCAGGGTGAGGAGGAGTTTGCGGTCGAGGCTCACGGCTACTAAAACTTGACCGTGTGGAAGACAGACCAAAGGTGGTGGTGCCCAGGTAACTGGAAGTATTATCTGCTATCCAATTAATAACCTGTTCACACTGATCAGTTCGCAATACAGGTGTTGTAGTGTGGTTCCCTATTAATTCGGTCAAGAAATGGAAGCGAAAAAATGTGGCTGTTGGTTGTGGCACATTTTCACCTTGGCCACGGCCCCGTCCTCTACACGCACCATCACCAGAACATCCAGTTCCACGTCCCTTGCCACGCGCCTTGTCCATTGAAAATGAAGTAAAATAGCTTACACTCGCACTATCAATGGAAAAAGGGTAATAAAAAGGAGATTAGAACTGTGGAAGTGGAAAACCACAGTTCTATTTTTCTCGCCTACACCAGAATCTTTCAAACAGATATATTTGTGTCTGAACAATCAGGGAGACACTATTACTGTTTTTCTTTACGGAAAAAATACCAAAAGCTGGATAATACCGAGATTTGACCCATGGAACTGCAAAACCACAGTTATATTTTTCTGGCCTTCACCAGACTCTTTTAAACAGTCACAGACTGTTAGGAGGGCGGTTGCAGACAACTTTATTATAATGGAACGCAACCGACCCCGGGGTCCGCGATGCAGCCTGGAGGACTGCTGCCGAACACTTTCCGGGTGGAAAGTAAAGTAACCAACTTAAATGATAGACCCTTCCATGTTACTGCACACAGGTACGGTTATAGCGGTTCACTCTATCTCCGTTAGCAGCACGAGAGATAGGCTGAGAAAATCTATCTGTAGTCCTGTTACAGCACAGGGACTACAGTGGCGGCGCTAGGATGCGTGTGTGACTACGCCGACGGGTACACGTGCTTCCAGCCGGTGTGCTACCGGACTGAAGGGTACTACTCCACGTGGCTGACAGGCGCTAGCCATGGATAGGACGTCTGCAGGCTGCTCGGGGTATTAGGCGACCCCTTTGGCAGAGCCAGACTGCTAGACGAAACTACCTGCCTCTATGGAACTAGCCTGCCTGACAGAAACTACTCGTGGAACACAGTCATCCACACAATCGCATCACTGCTTAATGATCAGAGCGCGCCTCCATGTTTGTGGGCGGGCCTTTTAACCCCTTTACAGCCCATGACGTTTTAATACGCGTCTGTGCCCTGGGACTTAAGAGCCTGACCCGTATTAGTACGTCATCGTGATCGCGCGCGCACACAGGCAGTGCGGGCGCGATTGCCGCTGGGTGTCAGCTGATTGTCACAGCTGACACCCGGTACTATGTGCAGGGAGCGATCCCACACCGCTCCCGGCACATTAACCCCCGCAATGCTGCGATCGAAGCGTTGCAAGGGGAGGTGATCGCAATACTCACCTCCTCTTCCGGCCTCCAGCGCTGTCTGCCGCGGCTTCCCGGGTGTTGCCATGACGACCCGATGTCGTCATGACAACATCCTGGTCACCAGGCAGCAGGAACATTGTTTGGTCATGCGCAGTGCACGACCAAACAATCTTCTCACTGTGCAGCGCTGACTGCCTGCATGGCACAGGGATGGTGCTCCATCCCTATGCTATGCAGGCGATCAGAATAAAAAAAAGTAAAAGTCCCAGAGTGGGACAAAGTAAAAAAAGTGTAAAAACTGTCAGAAAGTGGAAAAAAAATTCCAAAAATATTTAAAAAAAATAAAAAAAATAATCCACCAAAAATAAAAATATAATGTACCCATAAATAAATATTATTATGATAAAAAAGCAAACAAACAATAAAAGAACACATATTTGGTATTGCCGCATCCGGAACGACCTGACCTATAAAACTGTCCCACTAGTTAACCCCTTCAGTGAATACGGTAAAAAAATAAAATAAAAAACTAAGCAAAAAACAATGCTTTATCATCATACTGCCAAACAAAAAATGGAATAACACGCAATCAAAAAGATGAATATAAATAAAAATGGTACCGCTGAAAACGTCATCTTGTCCCACAAAAAACAAGCCACCATACAGCTCCATCATCCGAAAAATCAAAAAGTTATAGCTCTCAGAATAAAGCGATGCAAAAATTTTTTTCTATAAAATAGCTTTTATTGTGTAAAAGCGCCAAAACATAGAAAAATTATATAAATGTGGTACCGTTGTAAACGTACTGACCCAAAGAATAAAGCTGCCTTATCAATTTTACCACACGCGGAACAGAATAAAAAAAAACAAAAAAAAACAATTCCTGCATTGTTGGTTTTTGTTTATTCTGCCTCCCAAAAATCGGAATAGAAAGCGATCAAAAAATGTCACATGCCTGAAAATGGCACCAATAAAAACGACAACTCATCGCGCAAAAAACAAGCCATCACATGACTCGGTCTGCCAAAATATGGAAAAATTATAGCTCTCAAAATATGGCGATGCAAAAACTAGATTTTACAAAAAATGCGTCTTTTAGTGTGTGACAGCTGTCAATCATAAAAACCCCATATGATTCTGGTATTGCTGTAATCGCACCGACCCGAAGAATAAAGTCATCTAATCACTTATACCGCACGAGGAACGGCGTAAAAAATAAACTCTCGGGTTAGGGTTGTGCTAGGGTTAGGGTTGGGTTAGGGCTGGGGTTCGGGTTAGGGTTGGGGTTGTGATGGGGTTGGGATTTTTTTTCAAAAGTAAGAAAAAAAGATGACGATATGGTAACTAGAGATGAGCGTTGTTCTACTCGAACTGTTCGCCAATCTCAAATTCGAGCTGTTTTGGGCGGTGTTCGAGCCGGTCGGCGAACACGAACAATTTGAGAAAAATTCGGCTGTTCGAGGTTATGTTCGATAACTGTTCGTGCACCAAAATCATAACTGGATTTTTTCTCAGTAATGATGAAAATTAATGTTAATACGCAGTTTGAGTGTACAGCGGGGCGGGGGGAGGGGCAGGGGATGGATCTCTGCAGGAACAATGAAGATCTCCATTTTTTTTTCTCTTTCCCGCATTTGCAGTGGGGAGGTGCAATCTGTCAGCCTATCAGCAGCGCACACACGGAGCGAAGTGCTTTTTTTCACACAAGCAAGGGCATGTGTGATTAGCAGTGTATGTCACATGTCCTTGCCCTATAAGACCAAGCCATTTTCCCCGTCGCCACCATTTTCTCACTGCTGCAGCTGCGTGTTAGACGGCACCGCTGTTGCTGTGTGCGCTATACCTTGTTAATTTCAAGCCAATTTTCGCACAAATATACAGATAGCTTGGGAGTAGGGAATAGTTGTGATTGCAGTCCTTTTAAGGACTAGGTTACAGCATTTCCTACGACTTTTATCAGGCAGGTCTGTGCTCTTAAATAGATAGATTGTGGGAGTAAAGACTAATTGTAATTGGAGTCCTTTTCAGGACTAGGTTACATCAGTTCCTATCAGTTTTTGCCAGGCAGGTCTGTGCCAGTGCTGTGCAAGTTTTTTTCACAGCATTTGGCTGAATCTAGCAAAGCTAATCCTTTTTGGCCTATTGCAGAGTGTGTTAGTCAGTGGAGTAGCCTAGCTGTGTTGCAAGATATACCACCTGTGTATAGAATACCAATTTTTTTACTGCACCTAGTGAAGTAAAATCTTTTGGGCATAGCATCATTCTATTAGTCCATCTATACTGACCTCCATCAGGTTGCAAACTGAATATAATTTTTTTCTGCATCTAGCTCTGAAAAAATATTTGGGCTTCTAGCAGTGTGTGGGACTTGGTCTATTAGTCCATCTATACTGACCTCCATCAGGTTGCAAATTAAAAATAATTTTTTTCTTCATTTAGCTCTGAAAAAATATTTGGGCTTCTAGCAGTGTGTGGGACTTGTTCTATTAGTCCTTCTATACTGACCTCCAGCAGGTTGCAAATTGAATATAATTTTTTTCTGCATCTAGCTCTGAAAAAATATTTGGGCTTCTAGCGGTGTGTGGGACTTGGTCTATTAGTCCATCTATACTGACCTCCATCAGGTTGCAAATTAAAAATAATTTTTTTCTGCATCTAGCTCTGAAAAAATATTTGGGCTTCTAGCAGTGTGTGGGACTTGGTCTATTAGTCCATCTATACTGACCTCCATCAGGTTGCAAATTAAAAATAATTTTTTTCTTCATTTATCTCTGAAAAAATATTTGGGCTTCTAGCAGCGTGTGGGACTTGTTCTATTAGTCCATCTATACTGACCTCCATCAGGTTGCAAATTAAAAATAATTTTTTTCTGCATCTAGCTCTGAAAAAATATTTGGGCTTCTAGCAGTGTGTGGGACTTGGTCTATTAGTCCATCTATACTGACCTCCATCAGGTTGCAAATTAAAAATAATTTTTTTCTGCATCTAGCTCTGAAAAAATATTTGGGCTTCTAGCAGTGTGTGGGACTTGGTCTATTAGTCCATCTATACTGACCTCCATCAGGTTGCAAATTGAATAAAAAAATTTTCTGCATCTAGCTCTGAAAAAATATTTGGGCTTCTAGCGGTGTGTGGGACTTGGTCTATTAGTCCATCTATACTGACCTCCATCAGGTTGCAAATTAAAAATAATTTTTTTCTGCATCTAGCTCTGAAAAAATATTTGGGCTTCTAGCAGTGTGTGGGACTTGGTCTATTAGTCCATCTATACTGACCTCCATCAGGTTGCAAATTAAAAATAATTTTTTTCTTCATTTAGCTCTGAAAAAATATTTGGGCTTCTAGCAGTGTGTGGGACTTGTTCTATTAGTCCTTCTATACTGACGTCCAGCAGGTTGCAAATTGAATATAATTTTTTTCTGCATCTAGCTCTGAAAAAATATTTGGGCTTCTAGCGGTGTGTGGGACTTGGTCTATTAGTCCATCTATACTGACCTCCATCAGGTTGCAAATTAAAAATAATTTTTTTCTGCATCTAGCTCTGAAAAAATATTTGGGCTTCTAGCAGTGTGTGGGACTTGGTCTATTAGTCCATCTATACTGACCTCCATCAGGTTGCAAATTAAAAATAATTTTTTTCTGCATCTAGCTCTGAAAAAATATTTGGGCTTCTAGCAGTGTGTGGGACTTGGTCTATTAGTCTATCTATACTGACCTCCATCAGGTTGCAAATTAAAAATAATTTTTTTCTTCATTTAGCTCTGAAAAAATATTTGGGCTTCTAGCAGTGTGTGGGACTTGTTCTATTAGTCCTTCTATACTGACCTCCAGCAGGTTGCAAATTGAATATAATTTTTTTCTGCATCTAGCTCTGAAAAAATATTTGGGCTTCTAGCGGTGTGTGGGACTTGGTCTATTAGTCCATCTATACTGACCTAGATCAGGTTGCAAATTAAAAATAATTTTTTTCTGCATCTAGCTCTGAAAAAATATTTGGGCTTCTAGCGGTGTGTGGGACTTGGTCTATTAGTCCATCTATACTGACCTCCATCAGGTTGCAAATTAAAAATAATTTTTTTCTGCATCTAGCTCTGAAAAAATATTTGGGCTTCTAGCAGTGTGTGGGACTTGGTCTATTTGTCCATCTATACTGACCTCCATCAGGTTGCAAATTGAATAAAAAAATTTTCTGCATCTAGCTCTGAAAAAATATTTGGGCTTCTAGCGGTGTGTGGGACTTGGTCTATTAGTCCATCTATACTGACCTCCATCAGGTTGCAAATTAAAAATAATTTTTTTCTGCATCTAACCCAGCCAATAGTTTTGGCCTAATACCACAGTTTGGCCACTCAGCTCTGCTCGGTTACCATCCATTGTTTTTTTGTGCAAACAACTCCAGAGTTGTGAATTAGTTAACCACCAAAATGAGTGGAAAAAGGCCTGCTGCTGGTGGAAAGGGGAATAGGCGTGTTGGGAAGGGGAAAAAAGGTTGTGTCCGTGGGGTAGGTGCAGAAGAAAGACCATCTTCCAGCCAAACTAAAATGTCTACTTCTTTTAGCGGACAATGTGATAAGATCCCTTTCTTACGGCCACGCCAATCGCTACAAATTCCAGATGAGGCACAAAAACAGCAGGTGCTTCAACGGATATCAAGTGCTCCTTTAAGTGGGCTCTCCTCCACATCAACTTCAACATCACAAATACTCCAGTCCTCAAAGGTGTCACCCAAATCGCACTTGCTTCCTCACAGCTCCCAAATCTCCAGCTGCCCGTCTGAGTATGAGGTAGAACAGATGGTTGAGTCTGCAGAGCTGTTTACTCATACTATAGCCTGGGAATCAGAGGTCGACTCCAGCGCTTCTGTGAATCCAGACGAGGAAATGATCTGCACTGATGCCCAGAATCTTTATGAGTCGGATCCAGGACCAGACGCAGAAGGTTCTGACCATAATGTAGACCCTCATTCCCAAACTGTAACTCCTGTTGGTGGAGACAATGAGGAAGACGATGATAAGACTCAAATACCTGATTGGAGCGACAACTTTAGTTTTTTGTCAGGGCAGGAACAGGTTGGCTCTGAGGACGACGGGTGTGATAACGCACAGGGTGATGATGATGAGGTCGGAGATCCCACTTACTGTCAACCCACAGTCAGCCAAGAGATGAGGTCAGCAGAGGAGGTGGAGGAAGATGCTAGTGACGACGAGGTCAGGTTGCGCCTTCCTGGACAGAGACGTAGTACTGGAAGCACGTCAACAACTGCATCCTCAAACACAACTCTGCCTCTCACCACAAGTCGTGGTGGCTCTTCAGGTCGCATGGGTGCTAAGCCTTGCATAGCCTGGGCATTTTTTCAGATCGATAAAGATGACCCAACTCGTGTTATCTGTAACATTTGTCAGCAAAAGCTAAGTAGAGGCCAAAAAATACATAGTTTGAGTACTTCATGCATGAACCGGCACATGGACATGAAGCATAAGTTGCAGTGGGAAGCTCAGTGTGCTACAATGCGGTCTAGCCGGCCGGGCCAACCACCGTCTGCCATATCTTGTGCATCCGCGGCCTCTTCATCCTCTGTGACTGGGGGGACAGCAGTCACACCTGTTTTGGGGCGCAGACCTGCCACCTCTTTACCCGCAACAGCCAGCGTGATTGGCAGGTCATCATTTTCTTTGGAGGTGGTAACACCAGCTGGTCTTGAGCGCTGTCCGACATCGATAGCACCACCTTTGGATCAAGGCAACCTAACATGTCCGCCTGCATCTTCCTCACAGACCGGCAGTTTGCCGGGGACACCCTTATCAACCCCGTCTAAGCACAATAGCCAGCCCTCGGTCCCTCAGATGTGGACAAGTAAAAGACCATTTCCTCCTAGCCATGAGAAAGCTAAGAGGTTGAATTTCACCATCTGCAAGCTCTTGGCTACAGAAATGCTGCCTTTCCGCCTGGTGGACACAGAGGATTTTCGAGACCTTATGTCCGTCGCAGTGCCCCAGTACCAGATGCCCAGTCGGCACTACTTCTCAAAGAAAGGTGTGCCTGCGCTCCACCAGCATGTCGCACACAACATCACCGCTTCTTTGAGAAACTCTGTGTGTGACAGGGTGCATTTCACCACAGACACTTGGACGAGTAGGCATGGACAGGGGCGTTACATGTCGCTGACTGGGCACTGGGTAACTATGGTGACAGCAGGACAAGGGGCTGCTGTCCAAGTCTTGCCGTCCCCACGAGTTGTGCGTCAATCCTCTTTATGTCATTTTTCCTCCACTGCTTCTGCCTCCTCAACCTCCTCTCGGTCTTCCACCTGCACCCAAAGCCTGTCTGGTCATGCCACAAGCTTTCTAACTGCGCAGAAGGGATCCTGAACACCTCCTTACTATGCTGGCAGTAGGGCTCAACGTCATCAGGCGGTTTTTACATTGAAATGTCTGGGAAATGTGAGTCACACAGCTGAGGAGTTGTGGTCAGCTCTGGAGAACCAATTTCATGAATGGTTGTCTCCACTGGACCTGAAACCAGGGAAGGCCGTGTGCGACAATGCTGCAAACCTGGGTGCGGCCCTTCGCCGGGGCAATGTCACACACGTGCCTTGTATGGCTCACGTGTTGAACCTGGTTGTCCAGCAATTTTTAGCCCACTATCCCAGACTAGATGGCCTTCTGCAGAGGGCACGGTCGCTGTGTGCTCACTTCCGCCGTTCGCATCCCGCAGCTCAGCGACTTACATCTCTACAGAAGTCGTTGGGCCTGCCACTTCACCGGCTAAAATGCGATGTGCCTACCCGGTGGAATTCAACTCTGCACATGTTGCAGCGACTGTGGCAGCACCGACAAGCCCTGGTGCAATACGTTCTGACGTATAGCCTGGGCCAACGAGATTCAGAGGTGGGGCAAATCACGCTGGAGGAGTGGTCTCAGATCAGGGACCTATGCACCCTTCTGCACAGTTTTGAAATGGCGACGAAGATGTTTAGTGCTGACGATGCCATTATCAGCATGACTATTCCGGTGATTTACATGCTGGAGCACATGTTAAACAGAATTCGGAGTCAGGTGGTGGCACAAGAGGAGGTGGAGGAAGTAGAGGAGGAGGAGTTGTATGCGGAAGGGCTAACATCTGCAAGGTCCAGAAGGTCGGCAGCACCAAGGCGGCAGGCATGTGAGGGTGGGGGAGATGGTTTTACCAGGGCGCATGGTAGCAGCCAAACTAGTGAGGAAGGTGCAGGAGCCCAGGAAGAAGTGGAGGACGAACTGATGGAAGACTCATCAGATGAGGGAGACCTTGATCACATTTCTGTTGTGCGAGGTTGGGGGGAGAGGACAGAGGAAGGAAGCATGATTGTTACCTCGCCACCAACACAACAGGGACTTGGTGCTCCTGGATGCGCAACACACATGAGTGCCTTCTTGCTGCACTACCTGCAACATGACCCTCGAATTGTGAGAATTAGAAATAATCCTGACTACTGGGTTGCCACACTGTTAGATCCCCGGTACAAAAGTAAATTTGCAGAAATTATTCCTGCCATAGAAAGGGATGCACGCATGCAGGAGTATCAGCAGAGACTGTTGCAGAATCTTACATGTGCTTTTCCACAAAATACCAGTGGTGCACGTAGTGAATCTCACAGTTCCAACTTGCCAACCGTGGGACCGTCAAGTGTTCAGCACTCAAACCGTAACAGAACCACAGTATCTGCTGGTAACATCAATTTTGCGGAATCATTTCACCACTTTTTTAGCCCATCCTTTGCAAGGCCACAGGAGACAAGAAGTCTGACACATAGTCAACGCCTAGAGACGATGGTGCAGGAGTATCTCCAAGTAAACATTGAAGCCACGACTGTGTCACTGGACCCTTGCTCTTTTTGGGCTTCCAATCTGGATAAATGGCCGGAGCTAGCCACTTACGCCTTGGAGATCTTGTCATGCCCCGCAGCCAGCGTTCTGTCTGAACGTGTGTTCAGCGCTGCTGGTGGTGTGCTGACAGATAAGCGCACGCGGCTCTCCACTGATAATGTAGACAGACTCACGTTCATAAAGATGAACAAATCATGGATCCGAAACGACTTTTCTACCCCTGTGTCATCCTGGGGAGAGTAAAAGCTTGATGATTGGTTAAAATCACCCTACCAACCGTTTTAAGCTTTCAAATTACTAATCATGTTTATCTGTATCTTGACTGGAAAATAATTTGGGCTTTGTAGCAGTGTGCAGCACTGATCCTATTAGGTCATCTATAATAAGCTTCACCAGATTTAAAATTAAAAATAATTTTTAGCTGCATCTAGCCCGGAAAATAATTTTGGGGCTCCGAGATGCGCAAGACACATAAGTGCCTTCTTGCTGCACTACCTGCAGCATGACCCTCATATTGTCAGAATTCGAAGTAATCATGACTACTGGGTTGCCACACTCTTAGATCCCCCAAACTTTTCGATCAACCTTTTCATTTTAATAAAGACCAAAAAAATGGTCATTTTTGAAATTATAAGCATTAGCAGGTTGTTAGAAACTGAAATCAAACAGTTTTCAACTCAAAACTTTATTCTAGGTGATGTTACATTTTCACATAGGACCCCTTGTTCGAAAGGAGCTTCTGAACTCTCTCGTCCATTGAATTTGTCAGGTTTTGGATGGTTTCTGCTTCAATTGTTTTGCATGAGGACAGAATACCCTCCCAGAGCTGTTGCTTAGATGTGAACTGCCTCCCGCCATCATAGACACTCCTTTTAATGATGCTCCAAAGGTTCTGAATGGGGTAGAGGTCAGGGGAGCATGGGGGTCACACCATAAGTTTGTCCCCTTTTATGCCCATATCAGCCAGAGATGCAGATGTTTTATGTGCAGCATGAGATGGTGCATTATCATGCAGAAAAATGATCTTGCTGTGAAATACACGGTTCTTCTTCTTGAACCATGGCAGGAAGTGCTGTTTGAGAAAATCCACATACATTATGGAGTTCATCTTTAGCGCCTTCAGGGATCCTAAAGGGGCTGACAATCTCTCTCCCCATGATTCCAGCCCAAAACATTACTCCACCTCCTCCTTGTTGGCGCTGTAGCCGTGTTTGCGTGGGGTGTCCATCAACCAGCCATCCTCCACTCCATTCATCTGGACCATCGAGCGCTGCACGGCACTCATCCGTGAACAAAACAGTTTTGAAATCAGTCTTCATGTAATGTTTGGCCCACTGGAGCCGTTTCTGCTTGTGTGAAGTGGATAGAGGAGGTCGACAGGATGGCGTATGCACAGCTGCAAACCTCTGAAGGACCCTGCATCTTGTTGTTCGGGGGACGTTGGAGGCACAAGCAGCTTCAAAAACTTGTCTGCTGCTATGACAAGGCTTTTTTGCCGCTGCTGTTTCAACCTGACGTAATTGCCTGTAGGAAAGAGTCCTCAATTTGCCCTTATCAGCACGCACACGTGTGTACTGTGAATCAGCTACATACTTCTTGATTGCCAAGACACTTCATCCTGATCATCGCACAATGTTGATTGTAGTCATGCCTTGACCTAAACACTCCACAATTTGTTGCTTCTCAGCAGCCGACACATCCTTTTTCTTTCCCATTTTGGCAGAAAATGTAGGCTGCTTAATAATGTGAGATAGCCTTCTTAAGTAGTCTTGCCTTTCATTGGACACACCTGCCAAACTAATTAGCACAGGTGTCTGCAATTGCTTACAGTGATATAAAGAGCCCTGACACACATCACCATCAATGAGTTTAACTGACAAACAAACAAATTCTTCCCTTATCACTCCTAAACACTTTTTGCATAATAATTTGGAACGCGGTGTACATGTGCTTTTCCACAAAACACCAGTGGTTCACGTAGTGAATCTTACAGTTCTAACTTGCCAACCGTGGTCTGTATGGAATTGTTCAATAAAGGGCCCAAAATTAAGATAACATAGATGGGAGAGGTCTCTATGAATAGGAATTCCAAAGTATTTGATACCCTGTGAGGGCCAGGCAAAGGGAAAGTTGGACTGGATGGAATCCTATATGGATTTAGGGAGGGAGACATCGAGGGCCTCAGACTTCGCTGCATTGATTTTAAAATTTTACCATGTAACAAAGTGATCTATTTCAGCCATAACAGCAGGGATGGATATATGTGATTGAGTGATATATACTAGGACATCATCAGCAAATAGAGAGCACTTGTACTCGGTGCCTCCCACCTCAATCCACCTAATATTGGGGTTATGGCGAATTGATGAGAGCAGGTGCTCCGTCACTAGGATGTATAAGAGAGGGGACAGAGGACATCCCTGCCTTGTCCCATTGGTGATTGTGAAAGGTGATGAAAATGTTCTGACGCACCCCCTGGGCCTTGGGACACCCGGAGCCGGACCCTTTTTGGTGGATGCTGGTGGTTGTAGTCTTCGTGGCGGCGATCCGGTTCCGTGGCTCAGGGCGGTCAAACCAGTGGCGGAACTATTTATGTGGTTTTGATGTTTAAATGTCCGACTACGCCACCCGTGGATTGCGGTCAGAGTGAACCGCCGCTACAGGGCAGACCACTAAGGCTGGTGTTGTGGGTGCAGCAGAGCGTAGCATAACTCCCCACGGGAGGAGTATAGCCTCAGGGCAGTGTATGCGGAGGATGGGGGTGATGGTGCAGGGCAGCAGCAGTAACGACACGGAGTCAGTGATGCAGTTCAGGGCCTTTACTCACAGTTCTTATTATCCAGACCACGTCTGCAGGTAACGGCTGCCCACGTCGTACTGTGCTCACCAGGTGAGGGGCTCAGACAACTCCCAGATAACTTTGGAGCGCTTCACAGGACCCCTTTTGTGTGTCCTTTGTCTGGCCTTTCTTACCAACACTTCTGTCCGGCTGCCTCGGGCCTCCTCTTGGTAAACTTGGCGCCAGTTTCCCTGACCCTATGTGGTGCCTTCCTAGCGGGTGGAGCAAGGGGCTGCGCCACATAAAATGTCAGAGCCTCCGGTTTCTAGCTGAGGGTCGTTTCCTGCCTCCACTAGTTCGGGGACCGGTCTCCCCTTTTGGCCTGACCCCTCCACGCAGGTGGATTCGGGCGTGCGGTGGCGACTCGCCCGTCCGCACCCCTGGGATCCCTTCATTCCTCGTTCCTGGAGCCTTCTCCGTTCCTCTTCCTTCCTTCTCCCTCTTGCAGGCCTGCGCCTCTGTTACTAGGCCCGCCTCCGGAGCAGAGCTCATGCAGAGCCCCTGCTCCCTGCCACTTCTGCTCAGACTTCTCTGCACTGAACTAAGATGGTGCCCACCTTTTATACTCCCTTCTCAATGCACCCAGGAACTGCTTCCTCCCTGCTCCTGCACTGCAGGGTTCCCCTTCCTCAGTGTTCCCTCCCCCCACTCCAGCCAGGGACAGGGACTGTCGTGCCCATCTCAGGGGCATATTGGTCGCCCTGCCCCACGGCAATGTGGTGTAATGCATGCAGGTGTCGGGTCCTGATCCACACTCCATCCTTATCTGAGAGTGAGATATCACACCTCTGGGTGAGGTGCAATACGTCTGTAGCAACCGAGCCCTCGGTGCTACAGTTCCATTTATCTTCAGCCTAGGTGACGTATTGTGATACAGGGCCGTGATTTTGGCTATAAAAGGGTCCCCTAGACCCCTACCCCAAGCTTTTTAAGAGAATCATATATGGCGTGCCAGGAGACTCTATGGAATGCTTTCTCAGCATCCAACGAGAGTATCTACTTACAAATTTTTAACTGCATCTAGCCCAGGAAATACTTTGTGCCTAGTAGCAGTGTCTGCTAGTCAGCGGATTATCCCGGCTGTTAAGCAAGCTACACCACCTGTAGTTTGGACACTTAATTTTTTCAAAGGAAATGCTTCGGGACCACGGGATACTTAGTGAAGAGCATCAGGAGGCACCCCAAGGCATAGGGGCTGGGACTGGCACTAGGATGCCGAGCTCGATCCTTATAAAAGCTTTTTAACTGCAGCAGCTTTAGTGGACGCTACTGGAGCTGGAATTACGTGGCTGCTGGCATGAGACTTGCCCTCCAATAGATCCTTGTAAATGGATTTAAAGTGTATTCATTCAAATTAGAGGGACAATTTAAATTAAAAAGCTTAGAGCTGCCTCCACCACAGGGGGGCTCTCTCGACCCACCAGCGGACAGGCACCAGTATTGGGAGAGGGGGGCTGGCCGTCAGGGTTCACCGCGGCTCTGGCACAAACCCGGCGACACGGAGGTGGCACGGGCAGGAGCGGACTGGCCGTCTCGGCTTCTCACTTTTTGGATTTTAGAAGGGCATGACATGCCTATATCTGTGTCTCCCCCTCCTTTTACTCCTCCACCTCTTTTCTTTTCGCATGACTATATGTACTTGTCACTTTTCCATGTGTTAGTTGTGTCTTCTGAGCAGTTTGTCAGCTTTTGGACACCTTTGAAGGTGTTTTCTATGTGTTTCTATGTGTTTTTGTTTGCCTGCCATTGGTTTTAACGGTGTTCGAAGGTGTTCGACGAACAGTTCGACGAACAGTTCGGCGAACACACGGGTGTTCGACGAACCGAACCGAACTCGAACACTACGGGGGTGGCTCAACACTAATGGTAACTAGTGTTGAGTGCAAGTGCTCGCTACTTGAGTTTGCATCGGGTGCTCTGGTATGCATTGAGTATCGTGGGTATTTGAGTTACATGCTCGAGTCTCCGCCCCATATGCTTTGCGGCCAAAAAAACTTTGCGGGGATTGCCTGCCATGCACGAGCGATCCCCGCATGTTTTTTTTTGGGTGTCTAATAACCGTGAAACATGCGGGGCAGGGACTCAAGCATGTCACTCGAGCACACGCAGTACATGGTGCATACCTGAGTATCCGATTCAAACTCAAGTAGCGAGCACTTGCGCTCAAGGCTAATGACAACTTATTCAATATGATGACCTAATGTTATCAAATTCTGTGTCGTGCCTCTGGGTTCAAAATGTTCACTATACCTCTTGATAAAATCCTTGAGGGGTCTAGTTTCTAAAATGGGGTCACTTGTGGGGGAGCTCTAATGTTTAGCCACACAGGGGCTCTCCAAATGCAACATGGTGTCCGCTAACAATTTGAGCAAATTTTCCATTCAATTTGTTAGCGGACATCATGTCGCGTTTGGAGAGTCCGTGTGCCTAAACATTGGAGCTCCCCCACAAGTGACTCCATTTTGGAAACTAGACCCCCAAAGGCACCTATCTAGAGGCCTAGTGAGCACTTGAAATTGATTCGTAAAAATGAAAAAGTGGAAAAAAAAATACTTTTTCATTTTTACGGATTAATTTGTGAAGCACCTGGGGGTTCAAAATGCTCACCACCCATCTAGATAAGTTCTCAGGGGGGTCTAGTTTCCAAAATGGGGTCACATGTGGGGGTTTCCACTGTTTAGGCACATCAGGGGCTCTCCAAACGCAACATGGCGTCCGCTAATTATTCAAGCAAATTTTACAATCGAAAATTCAAATGACGCTCCTTCCCTTCCGAGCCCTGCCGTGCACCCAATCAGTGGTTTTTCCCCACATATGGGGTATCGGCGTGCCCAGGGGAAATTGCACAACAAATTTTGGGGTCCATTTTTTCCTGTTACCCCTGCAAAAATAAAAGAAATTGGGTCTAAAGTAACATTTTT
The DNA here is from genome assembly GCF_046119375.1 of Phyllobates terribilis. Taxonomy (NCBI): domain Eukaryota; kingdom Metazoa; phylum Chordata; class Amphibia; order Anura; family Dendrobatidae; genus Phyllobates; species Phyllobates terribilis. Next base: position 258,040,933 of record NW_027362761.1, read on the forward strand.
GTGAAAAAAGTTAAATGTTCATTTTTTTCTTCCACATTCCAAAAATTCCTGTGAAGCACCTGAAGGGTTAATAAAGTTCTTGAATGTGGTTTTGAGCACCTTGAGGGGTGCAGTTTTTAGAATGGTGTCACTTTTGGGTATTTTCTGTCATAAAGACCTCTCAAAGTGACTTCAAATTTGATGTGGTCCCTAGAAAAATGGTTTTGTAAATTTTGTTGGAAAAATGAGAAATTGCTGGTCAACTTTTAACCCTTATAGCTCCATAATAAAAAAAAATGTTGGTTCCAAAATTGTGCTCATGTAAAGTAAACATGTGGGAAATGTTATTTATTAACTATTTTGTGTGACATATCTCTCTGATTTAAGGGCATATAAATTCAAATTTTAAAAATTGCTAAATTTTCAAAATATTCGCCAAATTTCCGTTTTTTTCACAAATAAACGCAAGTGATATCGAACAAATTTTACCACAATCATGAAGTACAATGTGTCATAAAAAAACAGTCTCAGAATCAGGGGGATCCGTTGAAGCCTTCCAGAGTAATTACCTCATAAAGTGACTTGTAAAAATTGGCTTGGTTATTAACGTGCAAACCACCTTGGGCTGTAAATGGGTTAAAGACTAAGCTCAGCCCACCGACGTGCCATTGGTGACGCCACCCATAGACCAATCAGGCGGTGCCAGGTCATCGAGTCAGGTGGGTGCCAAACCACCAATCACGATCCGCCAGGTCACGGGCATGCTCAGTGCGGCGAATCCTGGACTTAGACTCCAAACGCCCTGTCTCCCTCTGCAACCCATGCTAAACATTGCTACGTACCAATACACAGGAGACAATCTGTATGTCTTGTGGACCAGCTAGGTGTTGGAGCTGATGATGATGCTGAGCAGCATAAGCCCTGGCTGGACCAAAGTGGGAGACTGCAGAAGGTACTGGACCCATTTTGAATCCAGCCACAGACCGACGCCTGACACAGACACACTCAAATTTTTTTTTGGGGGGGCGGGGGAATACCAAAAGGTTACTAAGACGCGTATTTGGACAGTCTGACTGAGGAAAAAAAAAACAAAACAGGATTTAGATGAAAAAAAAAATTATTTTTCCTGGCCCCTGAGACCGGGGTGATAAGTCTAGCAATTTGACCAACAGGAGCACACAGGACTGTAATGCAGCGTTTGCTGGTATAACCACTGCCTCTCCTATACAGCCTTTCTGCCTGCCTGCCTGATATCTGGGATGGATATTAGTCCTGAGAAGGACTGTTTGTTTGATTTGGCAGGCTTTAGAGACTCTACACTAACTATTTCGGAGTATAAATCTCTCCCTAGCTCAGCAGCACTGACCCTACACTGGCTGATCCGGAGCGACTGTGTCCAAGATGGCGGCGCCCGGTTTTAAATACTCGAGGTGACGCTGTGCGGCCAGCCAATCACTGTAATGCCCACAAACAACATGGCTGCGGCATTACAGTGACTGGCTGGCAATCCCTGCATGTTCATTGGCTCTGTAAAGAGCGCCAAACGTGCAGGGCGGAGACCCGAGCTCCCGCTCGAGTAACCCGGAAATGCTCGGTGCTCGCCGAACATCCCGAGTAGTGAGATGCTCGGGTGAGTACCGAGCAGTGTCGAGCATGCTCGCTCAACACTAATAAGCACCACTAAAACAAAAAGAAGAAACATAACAAAAATACTATCTAATCTGCTAGCTGCATTTCCCTGCTTCTTAATAAAAGTGCTATTCACATGAGAATTGTCATGTACAGTATTTCTCATTCAGAATACCGTAACAACAGCAGTTCCTCCTCTTGTCTAAGCAATTATTTGACTTTTTATTACAAAAATAACAAAGGAAGCTATGTTTACCTACTAGCACTTATCTGGAGCAAGCAAAGCCTGCTTTGTGCTTTGTAGAGATGAGTATTGTTGAGCGATACCTTCCGATATCAGGAAATATCGTATCGGATTGGATCGGACCGATACCCAAAAAGTATCGGATATCGCCGATTCCGATACCGGAAACCAATGCAAGTCAATGGGACACAAATATCGGAATGAAAATAAACCCTTTCTTTCCTTGTAGGTTAATTCTACATGAAGTAAAACAACTAAGAATAATGTAGAATGTATTACGCGAAAAGCCGGCAATTCATCAGCGGCATACACCGGTACCCGACAATTTACAACAGAAAGAATAGAGTATCACACATAGATTAGATAGATAGAAACATGTCAGTCACATATATAATAAGTACAGTGATAGTGTTGGTTACTGTACTTGTCATTTAGTGTAAAGGATTTATTTAAAAATATAATAGTGTTTTCATGCACCGTCTCTTTAAAAAAGCCGGCCGGCAATTCAGCATCTGTACCCGACAATTTAGAATAGAAGGAATAGAGAATCATACATAGATTAGATAGATAGAAACATGTCAGTCACATATATATGAAGTACAGCGACAGTGTTGATTACTGTACTTGTCATTTAGTGTTAAAATAAAGGATTTATTTAAAAAAAAATTGGCGTGGGGTTCCCCTTAATTTTAGGCTCTAGCGGAGGTTAAGCAGATGGCTGGGGCAGATGTTTGAAGCCTGGGAAGGGGGTAATACCCACGGAGCTTCCCAGGCTACTAATATGAGCCCCCAGCTGAATACCTAGCCTTTACTAGCTATTAAAATGGGGGACCCCCTCAAAAAAATGACGTGGGGTCCCCCCTAATTTAATAGCTAGCAAAGGCTAGGCAGACAGCTGGGGGCTGATATTAATAGCCCAGGAAGGGTGCCATGAATATTGGCCCCCTCCCAGGCTAGAAACACCAGCCGTCAGCCGCCCCAGAAATGGCGCATCCATAGGATGCGCCAATTCTGGCACTTAGCCTCGCTCTTCCCACTGCCCTGTAGTGGTGGCAGTGGGGTAATAGGGTTGGGGTTGATGTCAGCTTATAATGCCAGCTGACATCAAGCCCAGGTTAGTAATGGAGAGGCGTCTATAAGACACCCCCATTACTAACCCCATAGTCAAAGTAAAAAAAAAAAACACAAACACCCAGAATAAAGTCCTTTAATTGAAATAAACACACAATTCTTTATTGTTCTAAATTAAACTCTACTTACCATCACGCCCATTCCAGCTGAAGCCAACGATCTCCTGCAATAAAAGAAAAATAATAAAGCAACCTCATCCTTACCTTTCCATGGTTCCCAGGACAGCTTCAGTTCTGCTACATCGAGATGACAGGCTGGACCGCAGCAGAGCGCTGCCATCCAGCCTGTCATCCCGCAGACACTGAGAAGCGCAGGCATGCTTGCGCTCCTCAGTGTCTCTCTGTGACAGCATCCAGATGAGCCGAGTTCATGTCCAATGAACTCAGCTCACCTCATGCACGTCACTGACAGCGTGGGAGAATTCTCCTGCACTCAGCGCTTCAGTGTGAGAATTTTCCCACGCTGTCAGTGACGTGCATGAGGTGAGCTGAGTTCATTGGACATGACCTTACCTTATTCACGTCACTGACAGCGTGGGAAAATTCTCACGCTGAAGCGCTGAGTGCAGGAGAATTTTCCCACGCTGTCAGTGACGTGCATGAGGTGAGCCGAGTTCATTGGACATGACCTCGGCTCATCTTTATGCCGTCACAGAGAGACACTGAGGAGCGCAAGCAAGCCTGCGCTTCTCAGTGTCTGCGGGATGACAGGCTGGATGGCAGCGTTCTGCTGCGGTCCAGCCTGTCATCTCGATGTAGCAGAGCTGTAGCTGTCGTGGGAACCATGGAAAGGTAAGGATGAGGTTGCTTTATTATTTTTCTTTTATTCCAGGAGATCGTTGGCTTCAGCTGGAATGGGCGTGATGGTAAGTAGAGTTTAATTTAGAACAATAAAGAATTGTGTGTTTATTTCAATTAAAGGACTTTTTTCTGGGTGTTGTGTTTTTTTTAAATACTTTACTAGAAATTCATGGTGGTCATGTCTAATATTGGCGTGACCCCATGAATTTCGGGCTTAGGGCCAGCTGATAATGCCAAGCTGGCCTTAACCCCTTTATTACCCAGTGAGCCACCGCACCAGGGCCCTGAATGAGTTGGGTACAGCGCCAGAAGATGGCGCTTCTATGAACGCGCCATTTTCCGGGGTGGCTGCGGACTGCAATTTGCAGCGGGTGGGGCCCAGAAAGCTTGGGCCTCCCTACGCTGCGGATTCCAGACCCCAGCTGCCTAGTTGTACCTGGCTGGACACAAAAATAGGGCGAAGCCCCACGTATTTTTTTTTTAAATTATTTCATGAAATTCATGAAATAATTAAGAAAAAAAGGGCTTCCCTATATTGTGGTGTCCAACCAGGTACAAATAGGCAGCTGGTGGTTGGGGGCAGCCCGTTCCTGCCTGCTGTACCTGGCTGGACAGAAATATAGTGCGAAGCCCCACATCAATTTTTTTAAAATTATTTCATGAAATAATTTTTTAAAAAAAGGGCTTCCCTATATTGTTGTGTCTGGCCAGGTACAAATAGGCAGCTGGTGGTTGGGCGCAGCCCGTTACTGCCTGCTGTACCTGGCTGGACGCAAATATAGGGCGAAGCCCCACATCAATTTTTTTTTAATTATTTCATGAATTTCCTGAAATAATTAAAAAAAAATTGACGTGGGACTTCGCACCATATTTGTGTCCAGCCAGGTACAGCAGGCAGGAACGGGCTGCGCCCAACCACCAGCTGCCTATTTGTACCTGGCCGGACACAACAATATAGGGAAGCCCTTTTTTTCTTTATTATTTCATGAATTTCATGAAATAATTTAAAAAAAAAATACGTGGGGCTTCTCCCTATTTGTGTGTCCAGCCAGGTACAACTAGGCAGCTGGGGGATGGAATCTGCAGCGCAGGGAGGCCCAAGCTTTCTGCCCCCCCCCTCCAGTGCAAATTGCAGTCCGCAGCCACCCCGGAAAATGGCGCGTTCATAGAAGCTGGATGCTGTACCTGGCTGGCATACAAAAATATGGCAAAGCCCACGTCAAAATTTTTGGGAAAAATTTATTAAAAAATAAATAATAATTTAGGGACTGCATCTTTATTAACTCCTCAAATGTCAATTAGTGTTAAAATAAAGGATTTATTTAAAAAAAATTGGCGTGGGATCCCCCATAATTTTAGGCTCTAGCGGAGGTTAAGCAGACGGCTGGGGCAGATGTTTGAAGCCTGGGAAGTGGGTAATACCCACGGAGCTTCCCAGACTACTAATATCAGCCCCCAGCTGAATACCTAGCCTTTACTAGCTATTAAAATGGGGGACCCCCCCAAAAAATGACGTGGGATACCCCCTATTTAATAGCTAGCAAAGGCTAGGCAGACGGCTGGGGGCTGATATTAATAGCCCAGGAAGGGTGCCATGAATATTGGCCACCTCCCAGGCTAGAAACACCAGTCGTCAGCCGCCCCAGAAATGGCGCATCCATAGGATGCGTCAACTCTGGCACTTAGCCTCGCTCTTCCACGCTGCCCTGTTGCGGTGGCAGGGGGTAATAGGGTTGGGGTTCATGTCAGCACCAGCTGCCATGAAGCCCAGGTTAGTAATGATGGGCGTCTATAAGACACCCCCATTACTAACCTACAAAGTGTTAAAAAGAAAAAACACACTACACCCAGAAAAAAATAATTTATTTGAAATAAAACACACAATTTTATTTAATTCTTAGTTTACTAAAAAAAATAGTTACCTGTCCACGTTCCAGCGCTGATCTCCCATGCACAGCTGTCACATCTGGAGATGGTGACAGCTGTGCATGGCTGCTGTAAGCTCACACTGCCGGGCACACGTCCGCTCCCGGCAGCGGGAGCCACTGACTGAGGTCACCGGAGTGCATTCAGGCAGCGCAGCTCCGGAGACCTCCTTTATGGCACTGCTGTACCGTGGGAATTTCTCACGGTACAGCAGGGCCGTAAAGGAGCTAACCGGAGCAGCGCTGCCTGAACTCCGGCGAACCCGCTTATGCAATGACGGGGCTGCTTTACGGCCCCATCATTCTAGCGGCGGCAGCGGTTCTGAGCGGTCACATTCTATGTGGCTGCTTTAAACTGGAGATCATCGTGGGACACTCGTGGACTACTACGGAGGGGTAAGGATAAGGTTGTGGTTTATTATTTTATATTTTATTACAGGAGATCGATGGCTTCGGGGAATTAGGTGTCTAGGTGAGTATAGGTGTAGTTTTTTATTTTTTACTTTATTTTAGGTGGCGATCGGCGGGGACAGGTAATGTATGAACTAATTTATTGTAGGTAACCACTGGCCACCAATGACATGTATTTAAAATTTATTGGGGAAACAGTAGGGCAATTTAAATAACAGGATCAGGCTGATGGGAACTACTGCTCCCATCGAGCTGATCCTGCTGGCACGAGTGGACGGGGGACAGACATAGGCCGATGGGAGTAGTAGTGTCACATCGGCCTATGTCTGCCTGCATGCACACACCCGCACACACTCGCAGACATCGCACAGACACCGCACACACCCGCAGACATCGCACAGACACCGCACACACTCGCAGACATCGCACAGACACCGCGCACACCCGCACACATCGCACAGACATCGCACAGACACCCCGCACACACTCGCAGACACACGCACAGACACCCCGCACACACTCGCAGACACACGCACAGACACCCACACACACCAATCATGACGGGCTGATCGTCTGGGAGGTGAGGCTGACCTGTGCGGCCGTGGGAAAGTTCATGTGAGTTCATGCAATGCAGTCAAGCATGAACTCACGTGAACCCTCTGAGGGCACCGCGGCTACTTCAAATGAACAGCTGATCAGCATCACCTGATACCTCAGCTGTTCATTTGAAATAACTGGCGGGAAAGCGCAGCACAGAACGGGAAAGCCGGCGGTGAAGTCTTTTCAATGACCGGCTTCCCCGCCCGGGTCCTTCGCTCCCCGCTCCTTGGTGCTGCGCTCCCCGCCCGGTCCTAACTTACGATCGGGATGGGAGGTGGCGAGGGGAGTGGAGGATCGGGGTGGGAGGCTGCGGGGAAGCAGTATGGGGCTGTGTGATTGTTTAAAAGCCGGCGGCTTTTTACCGCCCGCCGGCTTTTAAACGATCAGGAGAATTCTCCCACGCTGGGATGGCATTCTGATGACAGGCTGGATCGCAGCTGAGCGCTGCCATCCAGCTTGTCATCCTTCAGAGACACTGCAGAGCGCAGGCATTATGGGAACTTCCGATTCCGGTATTCGATATTGTAAAAGTATCGGAATTAAGTATCGGTATTCCGATACCGCGAATATCGGCCGATACCCGATATTTCAGTATCGGAATGCTCAACACTAGAGATGAACAAACATATTTCAGTAGAAATAAATTCTTCTACTATAAAAATGTGCATTTGCAAAAATATTTTTGCAATTCGCTTTTTGGGCTGAGTGCTATTTTGTTGAATTATAAAGGGCTATCAAGAGGTTGAAACACGATGATTGCAGCCAGGTATATTTTTCTCTGAAATGCTCTAGCATTTCAGCGAACACAAAGTTTGAGGAGCCCTATATACACACTTGAGAGAGACCTGGAATGGCACAGGGAAAAGTCAGCCGGGGGTGGCACCAAAATATCGTATTTTGTGAATTATAAAATGCACTGGACCATAAGACGCACTCCAAATTTTAGGGAGGAAAATAGGAAAAATATATTTAAAAAAAAAAAAAAAATGGTAGTCCATCTTATAGTCCTAATTTATGGTAGCTTACAGGGAAGAAGCGGCATAGAAGTGTGGGGTCACAGGAGGCAGGGTAGCTGCTGCAGGAAGCTGGTGGCGGCAAGAGTGGGGCAATGCTGTGGGCCTCGGACTGGGAGGAGGGCGTATCCCATCGGTGTGAGGCCCTGAGCATTCAGAAAATGTCGGCGCTGAGATGAGTCCCCACACTTCCCATTGATTTCCCGGCTGTGGGCTTCGGGAAAATGGCCACCGGAGCCCAGAGCCTGCAGCATCTCCCCATTCCTGTTGCCGCCGGCCTCCTGCAGCAGCAACCATGCCTCTTGTGACCCAGCTCCACCGCAGCAGATCCCCCAGGACCCTGGTAAGCTGCATTCAGATTATAAAACGCACCCCAATTTTCCTACCAAATTTTGGGGGAAAAAAGTGCGTCTTAAAATCCACAAAATATGGTAGTCTTGATTTCCGGCTAGCTCTTCAAACTATATTCGAAAAATATGCATTATTTAATGAACATGACAAAGTTTAAGATGTTGACTTGTCTTCCCAACTTCTTAGACTTCCGTCTTATATTTGATCCACAAAATACCAAACAATTTATAGGACATAAATAATCTTTTATAATGTCTTGGCTCTAAATAACATAGACAACCTTAAGAGGTCTTTAGCAGTTCATGCTCCAAGGGAGACGTATTCAATAACATACTGTTATGGCTGACCATGGTATGCATCTATAGTCATCATTTTGTAAAAAATATATACACATATTTGCCCCTGAAATCTTTAATATTATTTTAGAGATATGTTTCAAATTTTCTGGAATTTTTCATAATTTAGACTTTGTGCATTTTTACTTTTTTTTGGCACATTTGTAAAAAGCAACAATAGTTGTAAAGAAAAATTGGGGGGAGATTTAAATAATTCACATGATATTAGAATATTAAACATAAAATCTCATTATTTACAAAAAATCAAAGAAAAACATGAAAGATGTTTTTTTAATGCTACATGAAAGTCTCGATTTCTGAGGGTATAGACAAGAGGATTAATTAAAGGAATTACAACTGCATAAAATATAGACACAAGTTTATCTAGATTTGATATGTATTTTGTGGAGGACCTCATATACATATAGATAATGGTGCCATAGAAGGTCATGACAACAGTTAGATGAGACATACATGTTGAAAAACCTTTACCTCTACCTAACTGAGAAGGCAAGCAATATACTGCCCTAATAATATGTAGATAGGAAATACTGGTTAGAAGCAGAGAATAAAGTATGATGATCCAAGCAAAGGCGTAGTAGATGGCATCTGTAGATAAAGGTTGATTGCAGGAGATTTTTATCAGTGGTATAAAGTCACAAAAAAAGTGGTTAATGATTCTTGGACCACAAAATAAGAGTCTTGAGCTTGGAATGACCAATAAGAGGCTGCTTAAAAATCCACAAATCCATGACCACATTGCCATCTGCTGACATGTATTGATTGCCATAAGCGTGGTGTATCGTAGTGGATGGCATATAGCCAAGTATCTGTCATATGCCATCACAGAAAGGAAAAACAGTTCAGTGAATCCTAAAGCATAGAAAAAGTAGACCTGGGCAATGCAGCCATTGTATGAAATTGTGTTATTGTCAGTCATAAAGTCCACCAGCATTTTGGGCACTGTAGAAGTGATATACCAGATCTCAAGGAAAGAAAAATGGCATAAAAATATATACATAGGGATTTTCTTAAGTGTGCGATTCAAGGTCACAATCCCAATAATGAGCATATTTGCAGCAATGGTCAAGAAATAAAAGGCTAGGAATAATCCGAAGAAAGATAACTGCACTTGCCTAGTACTTGGGAATCCTAAGAGTATGAACATTCCTGCATCACTTTGATTTCTGGATTTCATACCTCATGCTGAACTGTACCTTAGATCATCAGTACATATAAACAGATCTATACTGGCAAAGAGCAAAATGAAATCACTCAAAGTTCTAAACAATTTGCTGCTTATGAGGGTGGTACTGGTGTTACACCTACAGTACATTATGTACAACTTTGAAAGCTTTCAGATTTCTGGTTGCTGAATTTAGTTTTGATTTTCAGATTTAAAACAGTAAAAAACCTTGAAGGGAATCAGTTAGCAGGTTTTTGCTATGTAATCTGTCTGCAGCGTTCGGTACGGACAGAGACCCTGATACCAGTGATGTATTACTTAGTTAACTGGGAGCAGCAGTTATGACAGAATCACAGTTTTCTTTGTTGCACAGCTCACTTATTGAGATGTATAACCCACCCGCACCACAGTTTTCTGTGTACATTATATAGTGACAGAGAACTGCTAATCAGTGCTGGATGCGTGGTTGGACTAGGATGCACAAGGTCGGTTGTCCTGTAGTTATAATTTCCTTCTGATAAAACACTGATTGTAATGAAACAGAAAAAACACAGCCCATAAAGTGACATATCACTGGAATACGGGTTTTTTCCACTACATCATGGTGCTCTCAGATTACATAGCAAAAATCTGCCTATAGATTCTCTTTAAAGAAGCACATCCATTAACTTTTCTTTACCCTAAACTTGTGTAAATATTAGTGTAGTGTAGGTATATTAGTATACTCACTTATATCCATCTTCTCCGGAATTCAGCACCGTTCTGTATCTCTTCTGTCGACAATTAAGACTCCTTCCGATCACACTATACTCGGTGTGCCCTGTGAATTCTCTTTAGCAATGTAAGCCTATAGAACATCAGAACGAGGCCTATGGGTGTACATTGTAATAGAGAACAGTGTGACTGAATTGCTGTCACGTGACTCAAAAGAGGAACAGAACAATGCAGAATATTAAAGGAGTTGAAGATCAATGAGTATATTAACTCACTGACACTACACTGCACTACACTAAAATTTACACTGGTTTAGAGAAAAAAAAGTAATTGTAGTTCTTCTTTGAATACAAAAAAACGGAGCTTCTGAGCACAGAAGAAGGTTCCTGACCACGAGTTTACAATCTACAAGGGAAGAGGAAAGGAGACAGAAGAGGAGAGTAGAAGCTGCTTACTCCGCTGTGTTGGGAAGACAAAGTTATTGCAGATTGTAAGCTTTTGTGCCATGTCTGTATACGTTCCCTCTAAGATAAATTCTACTTTTTAAAATTATTTGTAAAATTTTATAGAATTATATTTTTGTAATTTTCATGAACTTGAATGTCTGAAATGTTTATATTTTACATGCTGTCTAAAAAAAAAAAATATGTCATTTATAAACAGAATAAGACAGAATAAGAATCTGTTATCAAGCGGACTCCAATGAATCCAGGCATATCCCATTAACATAGTAACTTTTTTAAGACTGTAGACAAGCCATTTTATGTCATTAAAAAGTAATTGAAACCCAGTGTAATGGAGACTAGTTATAGTGTAGACAGAGCCTAAAGTTTGCATAAGTATGAAATAAGTAACATTTTAAATGTAATGTGAATATAATGTTGTTGCTAAGTTTAAAATGCAAATATTTCATATCAGAACCATATGTAAGCAGATTAAGGTATGACAGGCACTAAAAAATAGTTATTTCAGTACTTACCTTAAGGTCCCAGAACATAAGACTTCTGCATAATAAATGGTCATGCAATGAATACAATGAACAGTTATGTGGAAAAGCACATATTTATACCAAATATTAACTATTAAGAATATAACTTTATATTTATTTCTTCTTATTAGTGACTGTTTCGTATAATCCCATTTGACATGACATTAAAATTCAGAATAACCACTGGGGGCTAGTTAGATATTTTTGTATCAAAGCCTGGTTACATTTGCTCACAGCATAAAAAAACTACAAATGATAGAGGAAAAATTAAACTTTACTTATTTTTAACATTTAGAATAAAATGGATGAATATTAGTAACTTTGTTATCACTAGATAATTAGAAATTGACAACAACGAATATAAATAAAATACAGGAAGAAATTCACACACATATAACTGTACATGTTAGGTAATATTAATACAGTTTTAGAGTCCTTAAACTAAAATAAAAAAATTTTTTGCTGTTGTAGATGATACATTTTAAAGACTAAGTGAAAATATAGTAACAAATAGCAAGAGTTTTTTTGGTGTTGCTGGACTACCTATAAAAAATGTAATAGAAATAGATCAAAATGGCAAAAAATTATCCTTTTTGGGGGCAGATACTTGTATTCTTGCCTTGCTGTTGTTTATAACACAGGATGCGCAAACAGAAGAAGCCTTTTCACAAGTGGTAATGCAAACATGACACCTGTTTAGGGAGTATCAAGTTTTTTTTCTTTCCAAAATGAAGAATATAGCTTTTTCTGCAAGATGTCTGGAGATGTCTGCAAGTGTAGGGCCAGCAAATTGCAGACCCAGCAGCAGCATCAAAGTGCACTATGAAACATAGTGAGGAGCCAAAAGATGTGTGGCAGTGCAGGGGTAGTGACAGATGTCGCATAGTATAAAAATGAAATTGGACAGGCAAGGATCTATGTCTTGTAGTGTAGGTCCAGGAATGGCAGCCCGAGCAGCTGAAGCATTACAGCATTGGTGACATGATGAACATGGTACAGATGCCCGGTTGAGCATTGGCTTATCTGCATTGGACAGGACAGGCACAGCCAATCTAATTATTGGCATCAGCAATAGGTGAAAGTCAGCAATGCCTGATTAATTTTGAGAATTGTAAGATTGTGCGTGCATATGGCAAATAACCAGGTTCACTTGGGTGTGTCAAAGCCACTGGCCGCTTTGAATACCCTCTCTGACAGTATACTGAGGCTGAAAATTCCAGTGCACCCATAGAAAAGTGTGACAGTTCTTGCCACTGGACCGATCTGCTAATCCAGAAGTCCATGGGTTCAGGACATCTGCTTGAGAAGGTTCACAATCTAGGTGTGACTGAACACCTAGAAAAAAATCTATTTTTGCTGAAGTGTGTCAAATTGGTGCAATGGCAGATAAAACATCTGATCCCTCAAGTCAAAAATACCATAGCTGTTGCTGCTATGCTTTGGCTACTTTATGTATCCCTGTCACTGGCACAGGCAGAGGAGCTGGTCAGTTATGTGTCAGGCAGGCATTAACTCAGCAAAAGCTTTGCAAAGCAGGTAACACAGCTTATCCTGATAATAAGCCAATTTTGACTGTTTTTCAGATGCCATAACAATTTACCCCATTTAAATTTTATAGGGAGGGCCTAAAAGTATGGCTATACAATAGTAATCCCTTTGCTTGATACTAATAATAAGCTTGTCAACCCACAAACGTTTCAGCATACAAATTGTCATGCTCACCAGCACAACTGAGAGCCCTGTTGGTTCACTTTGATTAACCCACTGAAACGGTTGGTTGTCATGGCCTGCGTCGTTACCATTATTTTCACTCTGATGGTCACCCTCATCCCCTGCCTGTGTCATCTCAATGTCCCCTCCACATTCACTTACTGCTTCGCTTCCTCCTCTTCTTGTTCTTTCTCCACAGCCTGCAGCATGTAGCATGGACTATGACGGTTTCTAACAGGTATAGGATGTCGATGAACATATCAAAGTTACTTTTCTTCCTCCATCCCTTCTTGCACTTGCATTCTGGTGAGTGTTTTTTCAAGGATAAATCTGAGAAGAATAACCATCTTTGATTCTACAGTTCTCCCTGCTGACAAATTTTGCAGCCTCTTAGAAGCCTTACATGCATCCCTCATCAGCTGCCAATGTCAGATCTCAATGTAACTCACACTAAAAGTTTTTTCTGTTGCATGACTTAGTCAGTCACCACTTTACAGTGTTCATACAGATGTTCCAACATATGCAGCTTCAAATTCTAGCATGTTACCACATTGTAAATGAGACAGCCAGTTGTTTTTTACAAAGCCAGGAGGGTATACTTTGACAAGCAAGAACGGTTGAAAAGAGCAGACATTTTCCTGGCCATAGCTATCACTTTCCTTAAGTGGGTAGATTTCAGAAAGAAATGTTGCACAGTTAAATTCAGGACATTGGAACTTGAGTTACTTTGCCAAACTAAATGACAGTAAGGCTGTATGCGCTTTTTAAGCATTTCCGCAGCGGCAATTCCGCCACGAAAACGCTTAAAAAACGATGGGTAGAAGGTCTGCTATGTTCCCCAATGATAATCGCACATGCTGCGGAAATTTCCGCTGCGGATTATCATTGCGGGAAAATCAGCAACACTTCCAATTATTTTGCGGAATCACGGCGATTTGGCTGCCATAGACTTGCATTGAATCGCTTAATATTCGCATGACTACATGTGCACATGGGGATATTAAGCGATTCAATGTGCGGATTGTACCCGGGTTTGGAGAAGAGGAGACTCTCCTCCAGACCCAGGTACCATAGTACCTGTAAAAAAAACCAATTTAAAATAAAAAAACACATTATACTCACCTTCCAATGTCCCGCAGTCTTCTATCCGGTATGTCTTGGCTCCCCAGTGGCACGCGATGGAGTAAAAGGACCTTCCATGACGTCATTCAGTCATGTGACAGGTCAAGCGACCGCTGACGTCGGTGGTCGCGTGACCTGTCACATGACTAAATGACGTCATGGAAGGTCCATTTACACCACCTCGAGAGACCGGAAAGACCGGAGAAGAAGACCGGGGGCCATCGGAAGGTGAGTATAATGTTTTTTTAAATTTTTTACCATTTTTATTCTTTTTTTTAACTAAATTGGTCACACTATGTAAAATCCGTGCTGGTTGCATGGATTTATATAGTGTGACCAAGATGTCAAGCACTTTCTAGTGATGATAAAATCGCTTGGAAAGTGCTTGACAACCCTCATGCGAAATCGCATGCTAAAAACGCTTCACAAATGCTTGTCCCTGGCTGAAAAAATACATGTAAAATCCGCATGCATTTTTTCTGCCAGGGAGATGCAGAAACGCTCAGGAAAAATCCCGAGCATTTCTGCATCGCGGCCACAAAGCCTAAGAATGCTCTTGTTGACAGTGAGATAGCCAGCATGACATTTGTTGCTTGATGCACAGTAGCAACTCGTCCTCTACTTTTTGGCTTTTGTTCCCCAGGCTTTCAAACTATATAAACTGCATGACAGTGCTTTACCTTGCATGAGTGAAAAGAATGAGGGCAGTATGTGAAATCAACACTGTGTACTGTGGCTGCTGGGGATGGTGTCATGTGGATCTGGAGAAGGTGCAGGAGAAGAAAAATACTGAGGTCTGTCAGTGAAAACAGACATAGGCTTCACCACAAGAGATAAGCGAATATATCAATATTCGGTTTGGCTGATTTTGCAATATTCAGCAATTATATTTATAGAGAACAGTATCAGCACCAAAAAATTAAAAGATGAAATGTAGCCTGGTTTATATACCACGGTAGTACGAAAACCAATTTAGATTTTATCATGTGTACCCCTGTGTGGAGAACAATATCTGCACCAAAGAATTTAAAGATGAGATGTAGCCTGCTCTATATACCACAGTACTAAGAAAACTAATTTTGATTTTATCATGTGTACTCCTGTGTGGAGAACAATATCTGCACCAAAGAATTAATTTCACTAGAGTATAACTATTATAATGGGGACCAACACCTCTTCCACTACAGCCAACCCAGTAGATGGAGACCCAACTAAGAGTGTTCACATTTCCAAAAATTAGTGTTAACATCTGCGGCAGCAGCAAAAGCAGGCACAGAAGCCACACTAAACATATCATAGACTGCAATAACGCAAGATCAGTACAGCACACTAAAACTACAGCATCGCCTAGTCTGTACAGTCTGCGTTTGGGATGCAAAAGTCCTTGGAGATCTATGACTTGTTCATGACTATGACTTGTTCATCTTGAAGAAAGTTAGGTGGTCTACACTTTCAGTGGACAGCTGGCTGCACTTATCTGTCAGGATACCACCAACAGCGCTGAAGACACATTCTGAGAGAGCGCTGGCTGCCGGGCAAGATAAAACCTTCAAGACGTGACAGGCGAGCTTAGGCCACTCATTCATTTTTGAAGACCAAAATGTCAAAAGGTTCAAACCCTCCCTGATGGTTTTGATATTGAGTTCTAGATACTCCTGCACCATCCTCTACAGTCGTTCACCACGTGTCAGACTTATACTCTGTTGTGCTGGTGCATGTGCTGGTCTAAAAAATGTGTGAAAGGACTCACAGAATTTGCTTCTGCCACTTATGCTGCTGCTGATAATATTTTGGCATTGATGAATTGACGTGCTGGAGGTTAGAAATGTAGAGCTGCGATGCCTCACTGCTCTCTTGAAGAAAACCTCTATTAAGGTTGTGTAAAAGCGTATTTCGATACTCCAGCATTCGCAGGTCCCTTTCCATGGCGGGAAGCATCTGGCAAAATTTACTCTTATAACGTGGAGATAATACAGTGGGAACCCAGTAGTCAGCACTATTTTAAATCATAACTATACAGGGATCATGTTTCATATGTCGGGCTCTTCCATGAGGTCCAAGCCCAAGCTGTGTTGGTGGATTGGTAACTCTGATGCTTGTTTCCTCCATCCCCTCCCGCCAATCATGAACAACAGAAAGGGGATGATTATCCTCTTCCTCTCCTAACAGTTGCTCGCCCATCACCTCTTCCTCCTCCATTTGTTCCTTGGCTCTTGCACCTTCACTAACAGTTTGTCTGGTATCACCAACCCCCTCTCGATCACAGTAATCCACCCTCCCTTGGCACTCTGAGATGTCACTTACTGTATCACGTTAGTAACAGAAGAAATACTTTTTTTATGTGGATGAGGCCTGTATAACATAGATGATATGCTCCAAACAATTTAAAACTGAGGTCTCCCATACAGTATCACGTTAGTAACAGAAGAAATATTTTTTTTAGTGGCCTGTATAACATACAAGATATGCTACAAACAATTTAAAACTGAGATCTAGCTTGCTGTTTCACGCTAGCAACTGAAAAAAATATTTTTTTTACTCTGCAGCAGCTCTGCACACAGCTGAATTTCAGCCTCACTATATGAAAAGGTGAGATATGGCTTGCTGTATCACGTTAGCCACAGCAAAAATTTTTTTTTTACTCTGCATACAGCTGAATTTCAATGCTACAAAGTAACAAGATGGCTTATTGCGTGCTGCGTCATGTTACTCACAGAAAAAATAGATTTTTTTTACTCTGCATACAGCTGAATTTCAATGTCACTAAATGACATTGTGTGATTTATGGCGTGCTGTGTCACGTCACGTTACTCACAGGAAAATTTTTTTACTCTGCAAACAGCTGAATTTCAACGCCACAAAATGACAAGATGTCCTACGGTGTGCTGCGTCACGTTACTCACAGAAAAAAATAGATTTCTTTACTCTGCAGGAGCTCTGCATACAGCTGAATTTCACCCCCACAAAATGACAACAGGTGGGCAACTATGGCTTACTGTATCACATTAGCAACTGAAAAAAATAGATTTTTACTCGTTCATGGAGCACAATAGAAGCAGTGGACAACAGACTTCTATGACATGTGCCCTGATGTCTTTGTGCATACCTCTGTGATGGCACAAAAAAAAACTGCCGGAAGGTCGATTTCACAGCCACACAGGACACTAGTTACCTAAACTATCCGACTTAGACACAACCGCCTAGCTAACTAACTAATATCTCTAATGAATCCAGGAGCAGCATCAGCAGCAGCCTCTGTGACCTCCTATAATGACAAAATGACGATAAAACAAGATGTCCATTCTTTATATAGAGAGGGACATGTGATTTTCAGCAGCCAAGCCTTTGTGTCTGGATATTGTGGATGCTTCCTGCGCTCTGATTGGCTAGCCGAGATTTGCACACATAAAGTTAGGGAAAAAAAAAGAAAAGTTGTGATGAGTGAGCACTAAAATGCTCGGGTACTCGTTGCTTGAGTTGGCCAAATTCGAATGCTCGAGTGTGCTCGGCCCGAGTAACGAGCCCAATGTAAGTCTATGGGAAACTCAAGCATTTTTACGGCGCCCACTGCACCTTCCCCCCGCTGTTTGCAGAGAGCCTAAAAATTGCCCAAATCAATGGGAAGAGTGCTTAAATGACATGGGAACAGCACGGGGAAGAACCCCAGAAGCATCTCTGAATCCCAGGTAACTGCTGTCAACAATGTTGTCAGAAGTGTTACGCCACTTTTACGGACTCACAATAAAACATACAAAAACAAAACCAAAATGGATTTTCCTGGGAAAAATGTTAAGGAACATCCTTTCCAGGGTAATGACTTGTATACAAGGCAAAATAAATATACAAAAACAAAAATGCTTCTCCACATCTTGGGCAATGTTCACACGTAGCGTTTTTGAAGCGTTTTTGCACTTTTGCATTGCTTCAAACGGGAAAACTGCATTCACCGGGAAATGTAATTTTATCATTTTTCTACCTTATTTGGCCATGTGCTTTGTGAGACATGATCAGACACATTCATACAGTGCTGAAAAGACATGGGAACAGCATAGGGAAGACCCCTGGAAGCATCTCTGACTCACAGGTCACTGCCTAAAACTGTAATCATCTCATCAGAAGTGATCCTATATTACTGCGGTAATAATCCAAACATTTTTATCAACGTGACAAATCTTAAATAGAGATGAGCGGTGTTCGACTTGAACTGTTTGCCAATCTCAAATTGGAGCTGTTTTGGGTGGTGTTCGAGTCATTCGACGAATTCGAACGATTTGCAAAAAATTCGGCTGTTCGAGGTTATGTTCGATAACTGTTCGTGCACCAAAAGCGTAACTGGATTTTTTCACAGTAATACTGTTAATCAATGTTAATAGACAGTTTCAGTGTAGAGTGGGCGAGGGGAGGGGCAGTGGATAGATCTCTGCAGAAATAATGCCGATCTCCATTTTTTTTCTTTCCCGCATTTACAGTGGGGCGGTGCAGTCTGTCAGCCTATCAGCAGCGCACACACGCAGCGAAGTGCTTTTTTTTCACTCAAGCAAGGGCATGTGTCATTGGCTGTGTATGTCACAAGTCCTTGCCCTATAAGACCCAGCCATTTTCCCCGTCGCCACCATTTTCTCACTGCTGCAGCTGAGTGTTAGACGGCACCGCTGCTGCTGTGGGCGCTATAAAGTATAACTGTGTGAATTGCGAGCGAATTTCCAGTTACATAGAGAGATAGGTTTAGGGAGTAGGGACTAGTTCTAATTGCAGCCCTTTTGAGGGCTAGGTTATAGCAGTTCATAGAACTTTTTGCCAGGCAGGTCTGTGCCAGTGCTGTGCAAGTGATTTTGACAGCATTTGGCGAAATGTAGCTCAGCCAATCCTTTTGGGCCTGTAGCAGTGTCTGTTAGTCATTGGAGTAGCCTATCTGTGTTGCAAGCTACACCACCTGTGTACCTAATACCAATTTTTAACTGCATTTAAGCCAGCCAATCCTTTTGGGCCTGTAGCAGTGTCTGGTAGTTAGTAGAGTAGCCCATCTGAAGCAAGCTGCACCACCTGTGCATCTAATAACAATTTTTTTACTGCATCTAACCCAATAAATCCTTTTGGGCATAGTAGCAGTGTCTCGTAGTCAGTGGAGTAGCCCACCTGTGAAGGAAGCTACACCGCCTGTGTATGTAATTCTAATTTTTTACTGCATCTAACCCAGGAAATCCTTTTGGGCCTAGTAGCAGTGTCTGGTAGTCAGTGGAGTAGCCCATCTGAAGCAAGCTACACCACCTGTGTATCTAATAACAATTTTTTACTGCATCTAACCCAAGAAATCCTTTTGGGCCTAGTAGCAGGGTCTCGTAGTCAGCGGAGTAGCCCACCTGTGAAGAAAGCTACTCCGCCTGTGTATCTAATTGTAATTTTTTACTGCATCTAACCCAGGAAATCCTTTTGGGCCTAGTAGCAGTGTCTGGTAGTCAGTGGAGTAGCCCATCTGAAGCAAGCTACACCGCCTGTGTATCTAATAACATTTTTTTACTGCATCTAACCCAGTAAATCCTTTTGGGCATAGTAGCAGTGTCTCGTAGTCAGCGGAGTAGCCCACCTGTGAAGGAAGCTACAACGCCTGTGTATCTAATTCTAATTTTTTACTGTATCTAACCCAGGAAATCTTTTTGGGCCTAGTAGCAGTGTCTCGTAGTCAGTGGAGTAGACCACCTGTGAAGGAAGCTACACCGCCTGTGTATCTATTTCTAATTTTTTACTGCATCTAACCCAGGAAATCATTTTGGGCCTAGTAGTAGTGTCTGGTAGTTAGTGGAGTAGCCCATCTGAAGCAATCTACACCACCTGTGTATCTAATAACAATTTTTTACTGCATCTAACCCAGTAAATTCTTTTGGGCATAGTAGCAGTGTCTCGTAGTCAGCGGAGTAGCCCACCTGTGAAGGAAGCTACACCGCCTGTGTATCTAATTCAATTTTTTTTACTGCATCTAACCCAGGAAATCTTTTTGGGCCTAGTAGCAGTGTCTCGTAGTCAGTGGAGTAGACCATCTGAAGCAAGCTACACCACCTGTGTATCTAATAACAATTTTTTACTGCATCTAACCCAGTAAATCCTTTTGAGCATAGTAGCAGTGTCTCGTAGTCAGTGGAGTAGCCCACCTGTGAAGCAATCTACACCACCTATGTATCTAATAACAACTTTTTACTGCATCTAACCCAGGAAATCTTTTTGGGCCTAGTAGCAGTGTCTCGTAGTCAGTGGAGTAGCCCACCTGTGAAGGAAGCTACACCGCCTGTGTATGTAATTCTAATTTTTTACTGCATCTAACCCAGGAAATCCTTTTGGGCCTAGTAGCAGTGTCTGGTAGTCAGTGGAGTAGCCCATCTGAAGCAAGCTACACCACCTGTGTATCTAATAACAATTTTTTACTGCATCTAACCCAAGAAATCCTTTTGGGCCTAGTAGCAGGGTCTCGTAGTCAGCGGAGTAGCCCACCTGTGAAGAAAGCTACTCCGCCTGTGTATCTAATTGTAATTTTTTACTGCATCTAACCCAGGAAATCCTTTTGGGCCTAGTAGCAGTGTCTGGTAGTCAGTGGAGTAGCCCATCTGAAGCAAGCTACACCGCCTGTGTATCTAATAACATTTTTTTACTGCATCTAACCCAGTAAATCCTTTTGGGCATAGTAGCAGTGTCTCGTAGTCAGCGGAGTAGCCCACCTGTGAAGGAAGCTACAACGCCTGTGTATCTAATTCTAATTTTTTACTGTATCTAACCCAGGAAATCTTTTTGGGCCTAGTAGCAGTGTCTCGTAGTCAGTGGAGTAGACCACCTGTGAAGGAAGCTACACCGCCTGTGTATCTATTTCTAATTTTTTACTGCATCTAACCCAGGAAATCATTTTGGGCCTAGTAGCAGTGTCTGGTAGTTAGTGGAGTAGCCCATCTGAAGCAATCTACACCACCTGTGTATCTAATAACAATTTTTTACTGCATCTAACCCAGTAAATTCTTTTGGGCATAGTAGCAGTGTCTCGTAGTCAGCGGAGTAGCCCACCTGTGAAGGAAGCTACACCGCCTGTGTATCTAATTCTAATTTTTTTACTGCATCTAACCCAGGAAATCTTTTTGGGCCTAGTAGCAGTGTCTCGTAGTCAGTGGAGTAGACCATCTGAAGCAAGCTACACCACCTGTGTATCTAATAACAATATTTTACTGCATCTAACCCAGTACATCCTTTTGAGCATAGTAGCAGTGTCTCGTAGTCAGTGGAGTAGCCCACCTGTGAAGCAATCTACACCACCTATGTATCTAATAACAACTTTTTACTGCATCTAACCCAGGAAATCTTTTTGGGCCTAGTAGCAGTGTCTCGTAGTCAGCGGAGTAGCCCACCTGTGAAGGAAGCTACACCGCCTGTGTATCTAATTCTATTTTTTTACTGCATCTAACACAGGAAATCTTTTTGGGCCTAGTAGCAGTGTCTGGTAGTCAGCGGAGTAGCCCACCTGTGAAGGAAACTACACCGCCTGTGTATCTCATTCTAATTTTTTACTGCATCTAACCCAGGAAATCCTTTTGGGCCTAGTAGCAGTGTCTGGTAGTCAGTGGAGTAGCCCATATGAAGCAAGCTACACCACCTGTGTATTTAATAAATTTTTTTTTACTGCATCTAAACCAGGAAATCTTTATGGGCCTAGTACCAGTGTCTCGTAGTCAGCGGAGTAGCCCACCTGTGAAGGAAGCTACACCGCCTGTGTATCTAATTCTAATTTTTTACTGTATCTAACCCAGGAAATCTTTTTGGGCCTAGTAGCAGTGTCTGGTAGTCAGCGGAGTAGCCCACCTGTGAAGGAAGCAACATTGCCTGTGTATCTAATTCTAATTTTTTACTGCATCTAACCCAGGAAATCCATTTGGGCCTAGTAGCAGTATCTGGTAGTCAGTGGAGTAGCCCATCTGAAGCAAGCTACACCACCTGTGTATCTAATAACAATTTTTTACTGCATCTAACCCAGTAAATCCTTTTGGGCATAGTAGCAGTGTCTCGTAGTCAGCTGAGTAGCCCAACTGTGAAGGAAGCTACACCGCCTGTGTATCTAATTCTAATTTTTTACTGCATCTAACACAGGAAATCTTTTGGGCCTAGTAGCAGTGTCTGGTAGTCAGTGGAGTAGCCCATCTGAAGCAAGCTATACCACCTGTGTATCTAATAACAATTTTTTACTGCATCTAACACAGGAAATCCTTCTGGGCCAGTAGCAGTGTCTCGTAGTCAGCGGAGTAGCCCATCTCAAGCAAGCTACACCACCTGTGCATCTAATAACAATTTTTTTACTGCATCTAACCCAATAAATCCTTTTGGGCATAGTAGCAGTGTCTCGTAGTCAGTGGAGTAGCCCACCTGTGAAGGAAGCTACACCGCCTGTGTATGTAATTCTAATTTTTTACTGCATCTAACCCAGGAAATCCTTTTGGGCCTAGTAGCAGTGTCTGGTAGTCAGTGGAGTAGCCCATCTGAAGCAAGCTACACCACCTGTGTATCTAATAACAATTTTTTACTGCATCTAACCCAAGAAATCCTTTTGGGCCTAGTAGCAGGGTCTCGTAGTCAGCAGAGTAGCCCATCTGTGAAGAATGCTACTCCGCCTGTGTATCTAATTGTAATTTTTTACTGCATCTAACCCAGGAAATCCTTTTGGGCCTAGTAGCAGTGTCTGGTAGTCAGTGGAGTAGCCCATCTGAAGCAAGCTACACCGCCTGTGTATCTAATAACATTTTTTTACTGCATCTAACCCAGTAAATCCTTTTGGGCATAGTAGCAGTGTCTCGTAGTCAGCGGAGTAGCCCACCTGTGAAGGAAGCTACAACGCCTGTGTATCTAATTCTAATTTTTTACTGTATCTAACCCAGGAAATCTTTTTGGGCCTAGTAGCAGTGTCTCGTAGTCAGTGGAGTAGACCACCTGTGAAGGAAGCTACACCGCCTGTGTATCTATTTCTAATTTTTTACTGCATCTAACCCAGGAAATCATTTTGGGCCTAGTAGTAGTGTCTGGTAGTTAGTGGAGTAGCCCATCTGAAGCAATCTACACCACCTGTGTATCTAATAACAATTTTTTACTGCATCTAACCCAGTAAATTCTTTTGGGCATAGTAGCAGTGTCTCGTAGTCAGCGGAGTAGCCCACCTGTGAAGGAAGCTACACCGCCTGTGTATCTAATTCAATTTTTTTTACTGCATCTAACCCAGGAAATCTTTTTGGGCCTAGTAGCAGTGTCTCGTAGTCAGTGGAGTAGACCATCTGAAGCAAGCTACACCACCTGTGTATCTAATAACAATTTTTTACTGCATCTAACCCAGTAAATCCTTTTGAGCATAGTAGCAGTGTCTCGTAGTCAGTGGAGTAGCCCACCTGTGAAGCAATCTACACCACCTATGTATCTAATAACAACTTTTTACTGCATCTAACCCAGGAAATCTTTTTGGGCCTAGTAGCAGTGTCTCGTAGTCAGTGGAGTAGCCCACCTGTGAAGGAAGCTACACCGCCTGTGTATGTAATTCTAATTTTTTACTGCATCTAACCCAGGAAATCCTTTTGGGCCTAGTAGCAGTGTCTGGTAGTCAGTGGAGTAGCCCATCTGAAGCAAGCTACACCACCTGTGTATCTAATAATTTTTTACTGCATCTAACCCAAGAAATCCTTTTGGGCCTAGTAGCAGGGTCTCGTAGTCAGCGGAGTAGCCCACCTGTGAAGAAAGCTACTCCGCCTGTGTATCTAATTGTAATTTTTTACTGCATCTAACCCAGGAAATCCTTTTGGGCCTAGTAGCAGTGTCTGGTAGTCAGTGGAGTAGCCCATCTGAAGCAAGCTACACCGCCTGTGTATCTAATAACATTTTTTTACTGCATCTAACCCAGTAAATCCTTTTGGGCATAGTAGCAGTGTCTCGTAGTCAGCGGAGTAGCCCACCTGTGAAGGAAGCTACAACGCCTGTGTATCTAATTCTAATTTTTTACTGTATCTAACCCAGGAAATCTTTTTGGGCCTAGTAGCAGTGTCTCGTAGTCAGTGGAGTAGACCACCTGTGAAGGAAGCTACACCGCCTGTGTATCTATTTCTAATTTTTTACTGCATCTAACCCAGGAAATCATTTTGGGCCTAGTAGCAGTGTCTGGTAGTTAGTGGAGTAGCCCATCTGAAGCAATCTACACCACCTGTGTATCTAATAACAATTTTTTACTGCATCTAACCCAGTAAATTCTTTTGGGCATAGTAGCAGTGTCTCGTAGTCAGCGGAGTAGCCCACCTGTGAAGGAAGCTACACCGCCTGTGTATCTAATTCTAATTTTTTTACTGCATCTAACCCAGGAAATCTTTTTGGGCCTAGTAGCAGTGTCTCGTAGTCAGTGGAGTAGACCATCTGAAGCAAGCTACACCACCTGTGTATCTAATAACAATATTTTACTGCATCTAACCCAGTAAATCCTTTTGAGCATAGTAGCAGTGTCTCGTAGTCAGTGGAGTAGCCCACCTGTGAAGCAATCTACACCACCTATGTATCTAATAACAACTTTTTACTGCATCTAACCCAGGAAATCTTTTTGGGCCTAGTAGCAGTGTCTCGTAGTCAGCGGAGTAGCCCACCTGTGAAGGAAGCTACACCGCCTGTGTATCTAATTCTATTTTTTTACTGCATCTAACACAGGAAATCTTTTTGGGCCTAGTAGCAGTGTCTGGTAGTCAGCGGAGTAGCCCACCTGTGAAGGAAACTACACCGCCTGTGTATCTCATTCTAATTTTTTACTGCATCTAACCCAGGAAATCCTTTTGGGCCTAGTAGCAGTGTCTGGTAGTCAGTGGAGTAGCCCATATGAAGCAAGCTACACCACCTGTGTATTCAATAAATTTTTTTTTACTGCATCTAAACCAGGAAATCTTTATGGGCCTAGTACCAGTGTCTCGTAGTCAGCGGAGTAGCCCACCTGTGAAGGAAGCTACACCGCCTGTGTATCTAATTCTAATTTTTTACTGTATCTAACCCAGGAAATCTTTTTGGGCCTAGTAGCAGTGTCTGGTAGTCAGCAGAGTAGCCCACCTGTGAAGGAAGCAACATTGCCTGTGTATCTAATTCTAATTTTTTACTGCATCTAACCCAGGAAATCCATTTGGGCCTAGTAGCAGTATCTGGTAGTCAGTGGAGTAGCCCATCTGAAGCAAGCTACACCACCTGTGTATCTAATAACAATTTTTTACTGCATCTAACCCAGTAAATCCTTTTGGGCATAGTAGCAGTGTCTCGTAGTCAGCGGAGTAGCCCACCTGTGAAGGAAGCTACACCGCCTGTGTATCTAATTCTAATTTTTTACTGCATCTAACACAGGAAATCTTTTGGGCCTAGTAGCAGTGTCTGGTAGTCAGTGGAGTAGCCCATCTGAAGCAAGCTATACCACCTGTGTATCTAATAACAATTTTTTACTGCATCTAACCCAGGAAATCCTTCTGGGCCAGTAGCAGTGTCTCGTAGTCAGCGGAGTAGCCCATCTGAAGCAAGCTACACCGCCTTTGTATCTAATAACAATTTTTAACTGCATCTAGCCCAGGCAATAATTTGGGCCTAGTAGCAGTGTCTGCTAGTCAGCGGAGTAGCCCAGCTGTTAAGCAAGCTACACCGCCTGTAGTTCTAATTGCAAATATTTAACTGCATCTAGCCCAGGCAATACTTTGGGCCTAGTAGCAGTGTCTGCTAGTCAGCGGAGTAGCCCAGCTGTTAAGCAAGCTACACCGCCTGTAGATCTAATTACAAATTTTTAACTGCATCTAGCCCAGGCAATACTTTGGGTCTAGTAGCAGTGTCTGCTAGTCAGCGGAGTTGCCCAGCTGTTAAGCCAGCTACACCGCCTGTAGATCTAATTACAAATTTTTAACTGCGTCTAGCCAAGGCAATACTTTGGGCCTAGTAGCAGTGTCTGCTAGTCAGCGGAGTAGCCCAGTTTTTAAGCAAGCTACACCACCTGTTCTTTGGACACTTAAATTTTTCAAAGGAAATGCTTCGGGCCCCCGGGACACTCAGTCAAAAGCATCGGGGAGGCGCCCCAAGGCAAAGGGGCTGGGACTGGCGGTAGCACGTCTTGCGGCGGACCGCCAAGCTCGATCCTTATAAAAGCTTTTTACCTGCAGCAGCTTTAGTGGACGCTACTGGAGCTGGAATTACCGCGGCTGCTGGCTGTTATGTTCTGCTACCAGAGCTAAGGAAAGAGAGGAGATCTGTCCCTACGATAGAACTCAGCTGAATCCCTACGATGTAACAGGGAACCTGATCCTGCGATCAGACCTGCTAAAGTCCTAAGCTAGTCTGTACGGAGACCTATAGATGTGGGGAAGGAATCACTACAAGTACTAAGGACTGGGAGGAATATGGGACACCTCCTAACAGAAATAGTAGCAGACAGACGAACAAACAAAATATATAGAACATAGAGGTCCGTAGACCAAGCAAACTAACAGAGTAAGATACAGAGCAAAGGCTAGTTAGAAAGTAGTAAAACAATGAAGTCCAGCAAAGCCAGAAGGGCGGAGCAGACTTAAATAGGCCAACAAGGTCATGTGACCAGCAAAGGAAAAAAAAACCTAAGAGCAAGGTTCTAACAGTACCCCCCCTTCTAAGAGGATCCTCCGGATCCCCTAGGACCAGGCTTATCAGGAAATCTCCTGTGAAACGCTCTGATAAGTCTGGACGCGGAAACATCATCCGACCTCACCCAAGAGTTATCCTCGGGTCCGAAACCTTTCCAGGCCACAAGATACTGCAAACTACCTCTATACAGTCTAGAGTTAAGGATGCGAGAAATTTCATATTCCCCGTCCTCCACCACCGGAGGAACAGAGGCAGAGGCGTCACAATCCGATACAACAGCTTTTTTCAACAGAGAGACATGAAATACCGGATTAATTCTCCAGGAGGTAGGAACCTCCAACCTAACAGCAGATTGGTTGACAACCTGAAGCACCTTAAAGGGCCCTACAAACTTGGGACCCAATTTCTTAGAAGGAATCCTCAACCGCAGATTCCTAGAGGACAACCAAACCATGTCACCAACAGCGAACAAAACCTCCTGTCGTTTCCTATCAAAGTAGTCCTTAGATTTTCTGTTGGCCTCCTGAAGATTACCACGCACATCCGTCCAAACTCTCTCCAAATCACCGGAAAAATTCTCCTCCTCAGGCACGGCAGATCCCAACTTGGAGAACGACCCAAACGACGGATGTCTCCCAGAACAACAAAAAAAAGGCGAACAACCAGCAGAAGAAGATGTATGATTGTTCAGAGCAAATTCAGCAAGTGGCAGAAACTCAGACCACCCCTCTTGATTGTCTGCCACAAAACAACGCAAGAACTGCTCAACATCCTGGTTTTTCCTTTCTGTCTGGCCATTAGATTCAGGATGATATCCGGACGAGAACGATAAATGAACTCCCAACCTGTCACAAAAGGCACGCCAAAAACGAGCCACGAACTGAGGACCCCTATCAGAAACAATGTCAGTAGGAACACCATGAAGTCTGACAATTTCCTTGACAAAGGCCTTAGCGAGGGTTTTAGCGCAGGGCAGTTTGACAAAGGGAACCAAGTGACACATCTTGCTAAAACGGTCCACGACCACCCAGATGACAGTAAAACCCTCAGAGGTGGGAAGGTCAGTTATAAAGTCCATAGCCAAATGTGTCCAAGGAGCACTGGGAACCTCCAAAGGACAAAGCAACCCCGCAGCAGGAGTATGAGAGGACTTAGATCTAGCACATATAGTACATTGACGCACCCACTTAATGACTTCCTTCTGCCATCCAGGCCACCAAAAACTGCGACCCACCAGTCTCTTGGTCTCAGAGATTCCGGGATGACCTGCCAACCGAGATTCATGACACTCAACAAATAAATCTCTCCTAAAGGTCCCAGGCACAAACAACCTCCCATGGGGAGTGTTAGATGGGGCATTCTCCTGTGCTTTAAGAATCTCATCTTCCAAAACGGAGTCCAAAGCAGCTATCACAACACCTTCTTGTAAAATGTTCTCCTCTTTCTCAGCACCGACTATGGGAGAAAAACTGCGAGACAAGGCATCCGCCTTAACATTCTTAGTACCAGGGATGTAAGTAACGGAGAAATTAAACCGCGAGAAAAACAGTGCCCACCTAGCCTGACGGGCATTCAGGCGCTTGGCAGCATCAAGATATATCAGATTTTTATGATCCGTAAGAACCTGAACGGGAAATTCCGCACCTTCCAAGAAGTGACGCCAGTGTTCAAATGCGAGTTTAATAGCCAATAATTCCCGATTACCAATATCGTAATTCAGTTCAGTCTCCGAAAAATTTTTTGAAAAAAAGGCACAGGGATGTAATCCATCCCCGTTATCCTGAGACAATACTGCGCCAACCCCCACAGAGGAAGCATCAACCTCAACCAAAAACGGCTTAGTCACATCAGGCTGCATAAGGATGGGAGCAGAGGTGAACCTCTCCTTGAGATACACAAAAGCTTCAATGGCCTCAGAAGACCACTGAACCGCATCAGCACCTTTCCTGGTGAGATCGGTCAGAGGTTTGACAATACTAGAAAAATTTTTTATGAATTTTCTGTAATAATTGGCGAAACCTAAAATCCTCTGTATCGATTTCAAACCAATAGGCCTAGGCCATTCCTGTACAGCTTGAACTTTAACCGGGTCCATCTCAAAACCTTCGCTGGAGATAATGTAACCCAAAAAACTAATTCTCTGTACAGCGAACTCACATTTCTCCAGTTTAGCAAAAAGCGAATTGTCCATTAACAACTGTAATACCTCACGTACGCTCCGCCAATGAGACTCCAGATCCGGCGAATAAATCAAAATGTCATCCAAATACACAACCACATTTTTGCCGATCAAAGGTCTCAGGATGTCATTAATAAGATTCTGAAAAAATGCAGGAGCATTAGTAAGACCAAAAGGCATAACCAGATTCTCAAAATGACCCACAGGAGTGTTAAAAGCAGTCTTCCATTCATCACCCTCCTTCATGCGCAACAGATTGTATGCCCCCTTAAGGTCAATTTTAGAGAACCACTTGGCCCCCATTAGCTGGTTAAACAGATCAGGAATCAATGGCAGTGGGTAAGGATTGCGTACAGTAATTTTGTTAATCTCACGAAAATCCAGACAAGGACGTAAACCGCCATCCTTTTTTTTTTACAAAAAAAAATCCAACCGCCACAGGAGACTTAGAGGGCCTAATGTGACCGGCGGCCAAACTTGTCTGTATGTATTCCTCCAAAGCTTTCCTCTCAGGAATAGTAAGGTTAAATAAACGACTTTTAGGAAGAGTCGCTCCAGGGACAAATTCAATAGAACAATCATAGTCTCTATGGGGAGGCAAAACCTGCGATTCCTTCTCAGAAAAAACTCTCCAAAAATCCTGAATAGGAACAGGCAATTCTCCCCTATCCAAAGCAGCAATACGCCCATTACAACACTTGTCATAACATTTATGGCTCCAGGATTTAATTTCATTGGTAGACCAATCCAGTACAGGATTGTGAAATTTTAACCAGGGCAATCCCAATATTACTGGAGAAGGCAAGTTATTCAAAACTACCAAATCCAATTTCTCATGGTGAACACCATTAATAGTGAGAGGAAATTCACAGACCTTGAGAGTAATATTCTTCAAAGGGGAACCATCCACAGAAACCACAGCAATGGGGGATGATAAAGGTTCGGGTTTTAAATTGAGTCTTTCCAAGAATCCCCCATCAATTACATTCAGAGTAGACCCACAATCGACAAACACCCGAAATTCCATTAATTTTTCCTGAGCAATCGTGGAAGCAGCTAAAAATACACCCTTGGAATTTAAACAGGCAATACGGGCATGACTGACCATTTTTTTTTCTTTCTTCATACGAAGCTCACAGCCTTTAATTAAATGACCAGATTTTCTGCAATAGAAACACAAGCCTTCAGAAAATCGACGGTCTTTTTCTTGAGAGCGAGGTGCCACCGATCCAATCTCCATCGGTTCACCACTGTTAGTACACACATTCTCATAACCAGAAACTGACATAGCAGAGGATTTGCTCTCATTAACCCTAGCACGCAGTCTCCTATCCACCCATATAGCTAATTGCATAGCCTGTTGCAAATCTTCAGGTGTAGGATAAGCAATTAGCAGGTCTTTAACCCTTTCACTGAGCCCAGCAAGAAATAGACTTTTCAGAGCAGAATCGTTCCACCCTATTTGAGTAGACCAACGACGGAAATGAGTACAATATTTTTCCACATTAACTGATCCCTGTTTCAAACGTCTCAACTCAGTCTCAGCTGATGCAACACGGTCAGGATCATCATATAATAGTCCCAAAGCAGAAAAAAAACTATCCACTGATCTGAAGCATGTATCACTAGGTTGCAAAGAAAAGGCCCACTCCTGAGGCTCTTTGCGCAAAAGTGACATTATGAACCCTATGCGCTGGGATTCATCCCCAGAGGACTTGGGTCTCAAACGAAAATACAATAAGCAAGCATTTTTAAATGAAAAAAATTCTCGATGTTCACCAAAAAATAAATCCGGCAAACATACCTTAGGCTCCAAGAAATGTGCTCCAGGACAGTTACTCACGTGCTGACGGAGCTCGGCCACCTCCAGAGAGAGTCCCTGCAGGCGATGAGCCAAATCCTGAAGCGACACCATGATGGAACAGAAAAATCTTTCCTTAGAGAATTTGCAGGCTGGACTTACTGTTATGTTCTGCTACCAGAGCTAAGGAAAGAGAGGAGATCTGTCCCTTCGATAGAACTCAGCTGAATCCCTACGATGTAACAGGGAACCTGATCCTGCGATCAGACCTGCTAAAGTCCTAAGCTAGTCTGTACGGAGACCTATAGATGTGGGGAAGGAATCCCTACAAGTACTAAGGACTGGGAGGAATATGGGACACCTCCTAACAGAAATAGTAGCAGACAGACGAACAAACAAAATATATAGAACATAGAGGTCCGTAGACCAAGCAAACTAACAGAGTAAGATACAGAGCAAAGGCTAGCTAGAAAGTAGTAAAACAATGAAGTCCAGCAAAGCCAGAAGGGCGGAGCAGGCTTAAATAGGCCAACAAGGTCATGTGACCAGCAAAGGAAAAAAAAACCTAACAGCAAGGTTCTAACACTGGCACCAGACTTGCCCTCCAATAGATCTTTGTAAAAGGATTTAAAGTGTACTCATTCAAATAACAGAGCCAATTTAAATTACAGAGCTTAGACCTGCCAGCACCGTGGGGGTTCTCGACCCACCAGCGGACAGGCACCAGTATTGGGAGAGGGGGGGTGGCCATCAGGGTCCACCACGGCTCTGGCACAAACCCGGCGACACAGAGGCAGCACGGGCAGGAACGGTCTGGCCTTGTCGGCTTCGCACTCCAGCGTAGTCCCTCTGCCCACTTGCGCCCGTAACCTCAAAGGGATGTGCAAGCGGCTTTTCTTCCCAGGGCTGTTCCCCGCCCAGCAGGAATGATGGGGAGCTTTGGTCGGCCTTCCACCGTACTCCCTTACCTCCCTCACCCTCTTTCCTTCTTCCATTCTCCATATAACCCCTCTGCTCTGTGGTGTCCACTCTCCCTCCAGCTCTCTCCTTCTCACAGGTTGACTACCACGTGTATTCACACTGTGGCGAATCTTTTGGGCCCAGGCATAAGAAGTTGTCGAGGTAATGGATAATATGTGCCCCCTTAGAAACGTCCATGACGACCCATTCGAGGAAGCAACTTAACGCCTCAAATAGTGAGCAGGATATGGAGCACCCCATGGGCAAACAGCGATCTATATAATATGCTCCTTCCCAGAAGTAGCCCAATAGGCGGACACTATTCGGAGGCACAGGTAGTAAGTAACCAGAACGTCCCCTCAATGTCTGTTTTGGCCATTAGGGTGCCCCTTCCCAACGTCTTGACCCACCTGATTGCCTTGTCAAAGGAGGTACAGTATATACTACTGTACTTGGTTCCGCGTCAATGTTGTCATTTACTGACCTGCCCCTTGGATATGACAAATTGTGGATTAGTCCGAATGTATTGGGTTCCGTTTTTGGCACGACTTCCAACGGGGATACCACTACGTCTTGTAAGGAAAGTGTTCTGAATGGAACCGCCATTCTACCTAAAGATATTTATTTTTTTCATTTTCTTGTCACAACGTCTGGGTGTTGGTAGGCTGATTTTAGATTTTTACTCCAGCCTTTCTTGATTTTAGAAGGGCATGACATGCCTATATCTGTGTCTCCTCCTCCTTTTACTCCTCCACCTCTTCTTTTCGCATGACTATATGTACTTGTCACTTTTCCATGTGTTAGATGTGTCTTCTGAGCAGTTTGTCAGCTTTTGGACATCTTTGAAGGTGTTTTCTATGTGTTTTATATGTGTTTCTATGTGTTTTTGTTTGCCTGCCATTGGTTTTAACGGTGTTCGATGGTGTTCGACGAACTATTCGGCGAACATGCCGGTGTTCGACGAACCGAACCGAACCCGAACACTACAGATGTGGCTCAACACTAATCTTAAACTCCATTTAAAATGGGCAAGGTGTGTGTGAAGGGACGGGGAAGTGGACGTTATGATGATGGTGATAGTGTACGCAGAGGCCGTGGGCAAGATGAGACTGTGACTGCTGAGGGAGCACAACAAACACCCACGTCGTGTCGAACTACCTTCCTGTCCCAATTTCTAGGGGGCAGCAGAACACCAGTATTGAAGCCAGAGCAATGGGAAAAGGTTGTTGGTTGGATAGCAGATAATGCTTCCAGTCAGTCTGCCACCACCACCACCCTATCTTCAACATGGTCCAGTCTCAGAAGCCATGAGTCTGGACCACATTATTATTATTACTTTAGTGCAATTTATCCCATGGCGCTTTATAAGTGAAAAAGGGGTATACATCATAAAAACAATTACAATAATCTTGAATAAAAATGTGACGGTGACTGGTACAGGAGTGGACAGGACCATGCCTGTGAGGGCTCACAGTCTACAAGTGATGGGTGAGGAAACAGTAGGTGAGGATAGAGCTGGTCGTGTAGCGGTATGGTGGAGCGAGGGTTACTGCAGGTTTTACGCATGTCAGAAGCGGTGGGTATTCAGGTGCTTTTTGAAGGTTTCAACAGTAGAGTCAGAAATGCTGGGGTAGAGAGTTCGAGAGAAGGGGGGATGCATGGGAGATATCTTATATGCGATTGTGGGAAGAGGAGATAAGAGGGGAGTAGAGAAGGAGATGTTGTGAGGATCGGAGGTTGCGTGCAGGTAAGTACGAAGAGATTAGGTCACAGATGTATGTGGGAGACAAATTGTGGATGGGTTTGCGTGCCAAAGATAGGTTTTGAACTGGAGTCTCTGGGCAATGGGGAGCCAGTGAAGAGATTGACAAAGAGGAGAGGCCAGGAAATAGCGAGAGGTCAGGTGGATTAGTCGGGCAACAGAGTTTAGGATACATTGGAGGAATGCAAGAGTGTTAGAAAGGAGGCCACAGAGCAGGAGGTTGCAGTTATCGAGAAGGTAGATGATGAGGGTGTGCACTAGTGTTTTTGTAGATTTGTGGTTGAGGAATGTGCGGATCCGGGAGATTTGTTTTACTTGAAGTCGGCATCTTCCTTCTCCGCTCTGTGCCAGTCATTGCACTGGCTGCCCATGAATTATAGGATCCAATTTAAATTGCTTGTTCTCACTCACAAAGCCCTCCACAGTGTGGCACCCCCCTACATCTCTTCCCTCATTTCTGTTTATCAGCCTACCCGTTCTCTACGCTCCGCAAGCGACTTTCGACTAACATCCGCACTAATCCGTACCGCCCACTCCCGGCTTTAAGACTTCTCCAGAGCTGCACCTATTCTCTGGAATGCTCTACCCCCAGAACTTAGGATGAACCACAATTTACACAGTTTTAGGCGCTCCCTTAAAACACACCTGTTTAAAGCAGCCTATCACCTTCCCTAATCGAAGTCCTTTTATATTCTTATAGCCCATCCCTTATTTCTCCAAACATAAGTCTCCACCGAACCAAAAACCACTACAGATACTGGCTGGTGATGAGCTCATGCAGCCTTTATCTATCCCTCATCCCCTCAAGATGGCTGGACCATCCTTGTAAATAAGCCATTGTCCGTTGTGTCACCCCCACCTCATTGTAGATTGTAAGCTCTTACGAGCAGGGTTGTCATTATTTTTGCTGTAACTATTGTATTATCTTTAGTTATGTTACATATGACTGTTGTATATGAACCTGTGAATTTTTAAGTGCTGCGGAATATGTCAGCGCTATATAAATAAATATTATTATTATTTATTATTATTCCTCACCCTGATCCTCCTTCCTCCCACCATTCCGAGTGCCCTGAGACAACTGATCCCACACTAGGACACTCCGAAGAGCTGTTTTGTTCATCTTTCCATTTATAGATTCTGGCCTCTTGCTCGGTCCACTCAGAAGTGGAAAGGGCTTGGATATGAAGGAGAGATTACAGTCCAGGGTTACCCCAAGAGCTGTTCACTTTTCCATCGATAGATTAAGGCCTCTCGATCGGCCAGCTTCGAGCAGGGCAACAGAAGATCGCATGTAGTGATTTGAGCAGCCATGGTCACCTGAAGGAGACGGTGGGAAAGTGCAATTACTGTCACAAGAGGTGGATAATGATGAGACACAATGGACAGAAAGTCAGGAGGAAGACCAGGGTGCGGAAGTGGAAGACGAAGTGGTGGACGATGAAGTCACTGACCCAAACTGAAAGGTTACATGCAGAGCGAGGACAGCATCACACAAGGGGAGGTAGGCATAGCACCACAACAGGCAGGAACAAGCAGTGTGGTGGCCACAGACACAAGGCAGGCAACTGCTCCCCGGAACACCAACAAGGCGGAAGTTGCCAGTACAACTTTTAGATCTTCCCAAGTCTGGTTCTTTTTTAAAGACTGTTCAGATAACCCCAAAAAGGCCATTTGCAACATCTGCCAGTCATGACTTGTTCATGACTATGACTTGTTCATCTTGAAGAAAGTTAGGTGGTCTACACTTTCAGTGGACAGCTGGCTGCACTTATCTGTCAGGATACCACCAACAGCGCTGAAGACACGTTCTGAGAGAGCGCTGGCTGCCGGGCAAGATAAAACCTTCAAGACGTGACAGGCGAGCTTAGGCCACTCATTCATTTTTGAAGACCAAAATGTCAAAAGGTTCAAACCCTCCCTGATGGTTTTGATATTGAGTTCTAGATACTCCTGCACCATCCTCTACAGTCGTTCACCACGTGTCAGACTTATACTCTGTTGTGCTGGTGCATGTGCTGGTCTAAAAAATGTGTGAAAGGACTCACAGAATTTGCTTCTGCCACTTATGCTGCTGCTGATAATATTTTGGCATTGATGAATTGACGTGCTGGAGGTTAGAAATGTAGAGCTGCGATGCCTCACTGCTCTCTTGAAGAAAACCTCTATTAAGGTTGTGTAAAAACGTATTTCGATGGCGGGAAGCATCTGGCAAAATTTACTCTTATAACGTGGAGATAATACAGTGGGAACCCAGTAGTCAGCACTATTTTAAATCATAACTATACAGGGATCATGTTTCATATGTCGGGCTCTTCCATGAGGTCCAAGCCCAAGCTGTGTTGGTGGATTGGTAACTCTGATGCTTGTTTCCTCCATCCCCTCCCGCCAATCATGAACAACAGAAAGGGGATGATTATCCTCTTCCTCTCCTAACAGTTGCTCGCCCATCACCTCTTCCTCCTCCATTTGTTCCTTGGCTCTTGCACCTTCACTAACAGTTTGTCTGGTATCACCAACCCCCTCTCGATCACAGTAATCCACCCTCCCTTGGCACTCTGAGATGTCACTTACTGTATCACGTTAGTAACAGAAGAAATACTTTTTTTATGTGGATGAGGCCTGTATAACATAGATGATATGCTCCAAACAATTTAAAACTGAGGTCTCCCATACAGTATCACGTTAGTAACAGAAGAAATATTTTTTTTAGTGGCCTGTATAACATACAAGATATGCTACAAACAATTTAAAACTGAGATCTAGCTTGCTGTTTCACGCTAGCAACTGAAAAAAATATTTTTTTTACTCTGCAGCAGCTCTGCACACAGCTGAATTTCAGCCTCACTATATGAAAAGGTGAGATATGGCTTGCTGTATCACGTTAGCCACAGCAAAAATTTTTTTTTTACTCTGCATACAGCTGAATTTCAATGCTACAAAGTAACAAGATGGCTTATTGCGTGCTGCGTCATGTTACTCACAGAAAAAATAGATTTTTTTTACTCTGCATACAGCTGAATTTCAATGTCACTAAATGACATTGTGTGATTTATGGCGTGCTGTGTCACGTCACGTTACTCACAGGAAAATTTTTTTACTCTGCAAACAGCTGAATTTCAACGCCACAAAATGACAAGATGTCCTACGGTGTGCTGCGTCACGTTACTCACAGAAAAAAATAGATTTCTTTACTCTGCAGGAGCTCTGCATACAGCTGAATTTCACCCCCACAAAATGACAACAGGTGGGCAACTATGGCTTACTGTATCACATTAGCAACTGAAAAAAATAGATTTTTACTCGTTCATGGAGCACAATAGAAGCAGTGGACAACAGACTTCTATGACATGTGCCCTGATGTCTTTGTGCATACCTCTGTGATGGCACAAAAAAAAACTGCCGGAAGGTCGATTTCACAGCCACACAGGACACTAGTTACCTAAACTATCTGACTTAGACACAACCGCCTAGCTAACTAACTAATATCTCTAATGAATCCAGGAGCAGCATCAGCAGCAGCCTCTGTGACCTCCTATAATGACAAAATGACGATAAAACAAGATGTCCATTCTTTATATAGAGAGGGACATGTGATTTTCAGCAGCCAAGCCTTTGTGTCTGGATATTGTGGATGCTTCCTGCGCTCTGATTGGCTAGCCGAGATTTGCACACATAAAGTTAGGGAAAAAAAAAGAAAAAAGTTGTGATGAGTGAGCACTAAAATGCTCGGGTACTCGTTGCTTGAGTTGGCCAAATTCGAATGCTCGAGTGTGCTCGGTCCGAGTAACGAGCCCAATGTAAGTCTATGGGAAACTCAAGCATTTTTACGGCGCCCACTGCACCTCCCCCCCGCTGTTTGCAGAGAGCCTAAAAATTGCCCAAATCAATGGGAAGAGTGCTTAAATGACATGGGAACAGCACGGGGAAGAACCCCAGAAGCATCTCTGAATCCCAGGTAACTGCTGTCAACAATGTTGTCAGAAGTGTTACGCCACTTTTACGGACTCACAATAAAACATACAAAAACAAAACCAAAATGGATTTTCCTGGGAAAAATGTTAAGGAACATCCTTTCCAGGGTAATGACTTGTATACAAGGCAAAATAAATATACAAAAACAAAAATGCTTCTCCACATCTTGGGCAATGTTCACACGTAGCGTTTTTGAAGCGTTTTTGCACTTTTGCATTGCTTCAAACGGGAAAACTGCATTCACCGGGAAATGTAATTTTAACATTTTTCTACCTTATTTGGCCATGTGCTTTGTGAGACATGATCAGACACATTCATACAGTGCTGAAAAGACATGGGAACAGCATAGGGAAGACCCCTGGAAGCATCTCTGACTCACAGGTCACTGCCTAAAACTGTAATCATCTCATCAGAAGTGATCCTATATTACTGCGGTAATAATCCAAACATTTTTATCAACGTGACAAATCTTAAATAGAGATGAGCGGTGTTCGACTTGAACTGTTTGCCAATCTCAAATTCGAGCTGTTTTGGGTGGTGTTCGAGTCGTTCGACGAATTCGAACGATTTGCAAAAAATTCGGCTGTTCGAGGTTATGTTCGATAACTGTTCGTGCACCAAAAGCGTAACTGGATTTTTTCACAGTAATACTGTTAATCAATGTTAATAGACAGTTTCAGTGTAGAGTGAGCGAGGGGAGGGGCAGTGGATAGATCTCTGCAGAAATAATGCCGATCTCCATTTTTTTTTCTTTCCCGCATTTACAGTGGGGCGGTGCAGTCTGTCAGCCTATCAGCAGCGCACACACGCAGCGAAGTGCTTTTTTTCACACAAGCAAGGGCATGTGTCATTGGCTGTGTATGTCACATGTCCTTGCCCTATAAGACCCAGCCATTTTCCCCGTCACCACCATTTTCTCACTGCTGCAACTGAGTGTTAGACGGCACCGCTGCTGCTGTGGGCGCTATAAAGTATAACTGTGTGAATTGCGAGCGAATTTCCAGTTACATAGAGAGATAGGTTTAGGGAGTAGGGACTAGTTTTAATTGCAGCCCTTTTGAGGGCTAGGTTATAGCAGTTCATAGAACTTTTTGCCAGGCAGGTCTGTGCCAGTGCTGTGCAAGTGTTTTTGACAGCATTTGGCGAAATGTAGCTCAGCCAATCCTTTTGGGCCTGTAGCGGTGTCTGTTAGTCATTGGAGTAGCCTATCTGTGTTGCAAGCTACACCACCTGTGTACCTAATACCAATTTTTAACTGCATTTAAGCCAGCCAATCCTTTTGGGCCTGTAGCAGTGTCTGGTAGTTAGTAGAGTAGCCCATCTGAAGCAAGCTGCACCACCTGTGCATCTAATAACAATTTTTTTACTGCATCTAACCCAATAAATCCTTTTGGGCATAGTAGCAGTGTCTCGTAGTCAGTGGAGTAGCCCACCTGTGAAGGAAGCTACACCGCCTGTGTATGTAATTCTAATTTTTTACTGCATCTAACCCAGGAAATCCTTTTGGGCCTAGTAGCAGTGTCTGGTAGTCAGTGGAGTAGCCCATCTGAAGCAAGCTACACCACCTGTGTATCTAATAACAATTTTTTACTGCATCTAACCCAAGAAATCCTTTTGGGCCTAGTAGCAGGGTCTCGTAGTCAGCGGAGTAGCCCACCTGTGAAGAAAGCTACTCCGCCTGTGTATCTAATTGTAATTTTTTACTGCATCTAACCCAGGAAATCCTTTTGGGCCTAGTAGCAGTGTCTGGTAGTCAGTGGAGTAGCCCACCTGTGAAGGAAGCTACAACGCCTGTGTATCTAATTCTAATTTTTTACTGTATCTGTGGCACCCCAGGGGTCTGGTTTCCCACAGTAATGTAATGTTATGTCTGAGAGCAGGTGGGAGGTCCTTTGGTCAGGGATCCTGTGCATGCCACACCTCCTGCCCAGTCTTGGGAGGGGAAGACCTTCCCCTATATAAACCCGGGGCTGAAGCAGGGTTAGTTAGTTAAGGAGAGTAGAGACAAGAAATAGTCACAGGAAGAAACAGCAGAAGCTCAGTGGGAGCAATACTACTACAAGTCAGGGGCTGGCAGCTGCAGAGCTCGCCCTGACTGAGAAGCTTTCTTACCGGACCCGGCGTCCGAGGCTGTGGGGACTAACTCTTACCCAGCAGCAGAAGCCGACCGGCAGGGGATTTCAGGTCCTCAGGCCCAGAAACCCGAAGGCACGGTCACACGCGTGGGACCAGCACCGCCATCGTGGAGCGGAAGCCATTAGAAGGCCCCGAGTCACCGGCCATACGGGTGAGCACCACACGGTACACTCAGGGACGTGGGCTACTTATATCCGCTTCTAGCAAGGTAGCCAGA
Source organism: Phyllobates terribilis (assembly GCF_046119375.1). NCBI lineage: Eukaryota > Metazoa > Chordata > Amphibia > Anura > Dendrobatidae > Phyllobates > Phyllobates terribilis. The sequence goes on from NW_027362761.1 coordinate 258,080,725, forward strand.
AGAGTACAGTCAGTTTGGGAGGCCTACAACTCCGCCTGGCCAGGGGAGATCCCATCTGCTCAAGGACTGACCAGGCCCTGTTCACTAGCAAGTACTCCGGGAGGGTCTATCGTTGTTACCAGTAAAGACCCTGAATTACACCGCACCGTCTCTGAGTGGTTCCTGCTACCCCCATCATCCACATCTGCTGCCCTGAGGCCATACCCCTCCCGTTGGGGGTTATACCATCTACGCTGCACCATCCATCCACCGGCCTCAGCGGACTGTCTTGCAGCGGCAGCTCCATAGCTGCATTCAACGGGTGGCGTAGTCGTCCTACATCTACCGCTGTTACATCGCCGCTCAGTTTGACTCCCTGGGCACGGACCGGGTCACCGCCACGAGACTACAACCCTCAAGAGATCCGGCTCCGGGTAAGCTCCCGCGTGCGCAACGCAGCGCGACACAGGCCCAGGGGCGCGTCAACTTTGGCGTAGTCGGCAGGATTTCGTGCCCGCAACCACCGGGTACTGCGTGCCTGAAAAAGAGACTTTTCAAACTTACCTGTGGTGAAGATTCCCGCCATCCGGCGCCATCTTCAGCCTTCTTCCCGCCATCCGTGGAGTTTTCCCGCCGTTGGACGCCATCTTGAGGACGCCGCGCGGGAAGAAGAGGGGCGTGGACTCCGAAAGCGCGCGAGAACTGAAGCCCCGCCTCACGTCCGGACGTTGCGTAAGGTCCTGGAAGGAGCCCAGCAGACGCCGACGTCACAGGAGCGCGACGGAAGGTCCTTAACCCTGACGATCCACTGCGGAGCCGCGGCCTACGGAACAGGATCATCGCAAGGTAGGCCACGGTCCACTAGGGGGGAGGAAGATGTCGGATACGGAGGAGAGCTTCACTGCCTCAACCCCCGCCAGCGCTACTGCTGCTGCAGTTATGCCCTTCACCATGCCCTATATCCCGGGAGCAGCTTGGCTACCCCAGTACTCAGGGGAGTCACATACCCTGCATGACTTTAGAGAAAAGCTGGATAGCCTCTTCCAGGTGTACCCCCTCACAGAAGAGCAAAAAGTGAGCATCCTGGTGGCCCAACTAACCGGGGCAGCCAAAAGGGAAGTAAAATCCTGGCCACCTGGGAGGAAGACTGTCGCAGGGATACTAACCCGGCTGAAGGACACCTTTGATACCCGCACCTCAGCCGAGATTAAGCTTAGATTCTACGGGTGCAAGCAGCGAGCGCATGAGAGTATAAGGGACTATGCACTAAACCTACAAGAGGCCCTGAGGGCCATTAAGCAGACCGACCCTGATGGAGTGGGAAACGAGGACAGGCTGTTGACCGAACAATTTATAGAGGGACTGTATTGTAATACCCACCGAACCCAGTTGCGGGCAATGGCCTTACAGGATCCCCATCTGGGCTTTGCACAGTTCAAGGACAGAGCCATCCGGGTGCTCCGAGAACCGGCACCGGGTGGCGTTGTGACCCACAAGCGCCCTGCTATCACTTACCACCAGGAGGCGGCGCCCTTGTCGGCAGGGCCTGTGGGAGCTGATGCGCAGGCTTTGGACAATGACCCGGCTCCAGACCTACACCATCAGTTCCAAGAGCTAGCTAAGAGCGTTGCTGCGCTAACCCGAACTGTGCAGTCTTTACAGGCTTCCACCCCAGGGAAGATCCAGCTGGCATCCGGACTGGAGGATATCCCGTGGCGCCGACCAAGGAGGACCCCACCGGCCAGAGGAAGACCCAGTGACCGATACAGCGAGGACGGACGACCCATCTGCCGCCGCTGCAATCAACCTGGACATATGGCAAGGTACTGTTTTTTAAACGGGCACAACCTGGGGTAGAGGGCCAACCCCCAGGAAAAAGATCACCAGGCCCATCGAACTGGCGCAACAGATATGTGGGAGGACGTCCAGTCTTGCCTGTGGTACTGGATGGCATTCCCATGAGTGCCCTACTGGACACCGGGTCACAGGTCACCACCATCCCGTACGTGCTCTTTAAGCAGTACTGGAATGACTCGGATATTACCCGCTACCCTGACGACGACTTGAGTATCATCGCCAGCAATGGCCAGCCCGTGCCACAGATCGGATTTAAAGAGGTGACCATCAAAATCGGTAGAGTCGAACTGGCAGCACAGGGACTGATCATTGTAGATATTGACAAACATGAGAGTCACCCAAAAATAACTCTAGGAACTAATGTAATTGAAAATTGTCTTGCAGAGGTGATTTTCCTTTTACAGCAGGTTGCCAAGAACGCCAGCTCCGGCGAGCAGCGGGTGCTCCAGAAAGAGATCCGGGCACTGATGCGACGGCAACAGGTGGAATTCTCCGGCGGTGAGATTGGTAGCGTAAGAATGTGTGACCCTTTTCCTATTGCCATGCCCCCAAAAAGTGAAATGATGATTTGGTGCCGGGCAGCTATTGGTCTGAGAGGTAGAGATTACCAGGCAATGGTAGAACCAGTTTACTCGGACAGTAGGCCCACCATTTTGACAGCACGGGGGGTGGTTGACGTACGCCATAGGAGGGTGCCCGTTCGCATAATAAATATCGGGGAGAGGGAAGTGTACCTGCCCCGGTATGCCACGCTAGCCAAATTATATACCATTAACCAAAATTCTATACAATCTGTGGAACCCTTGCCTCCATCTCACCCGGAGGAAGGTAACGGCTCTAAGAAAAACATGGAGGACTGGTGTCAGCAACTACATCTGGGTACTGACTCCACTCCCTCACACCAGAAACAAGGAGTCTATCGGGTGGTTCAGGAGTACGAGAGAGTGTTCAGTAAACACCCGTTAGACTTCGGGCGAGTCAAGGGGGTAGAACACCACATCCCCACGGGAGACCATCCTCCCATAAAAGAGAGGTATCGACCCGTACCCCCTGCACACTACCAACACGCCAAGGGGATGCTTAGAGACATGAAGGAGGCTGGGGTGATCAGGGATAGCTGTAGCCCCTGGGCAGCTCCACTAGTCTTAGTCAAAAAGAAAGACAACACCATGAGGATGTGTGTAGATTACCGGAAAATCAATCGTATCACACACAAGGATGCGTACCCCTTACCAAGGATAGAGGAGTCATTGGCTGCTTTAAGATCTGCTAACTTCTTCTCTACCTTGGATCTCACTAGCGGGTACTGGCAGGTTCCTGTAGCAGAGGCGGACCGGGAGAAGACCGCATTCACCACCCCGATGGGACTTAGCGAGTTCACCTGCATGCCGTTCGGACTCTGCAACGCACCGGGAACCTTCCAACGACTAATGGAGTGTTGTCTGGGCCACAGAAACTTCGAGACGGTCCTGTTGTACCTGGACGATGTCATCGTATATTCCAAGACGTATGAGGACCACCTGAAACACCTGGCGGAAGTGTTCGAAGCTCTGGCAAGTTACGGCCTAAAGGTGAAACCCTCCAAGTGTCACCTCCTGAAACCAAAGGTGCAGTACCTGGGACACATGGTGAGCGCTGACGGAGTGGCTCCCGACCCTGATAAGATCACCGCAATTAAGGAATGGCCAAGCCCCTCCAGCGTAAAGGAAGTGCGGCAGTTCCTCGGGTTGGTAGGCTACTACCGAAGGTTTATTCCCGGTTTCACCAAAAAGGCAGCACCTATGCAGGACCTCCTGATAGGCCAGTCCCGGAAGGCCAAGAACCAGAAGCCGCCCTTCAAATGGGAGGAGCTGGAAGAAGAGTCCTTCCGCCAGCTGAAGATGGCCCTCACGGGGGACGAAATCCTGGCGTACCCGGATTATAGCCAGCCCTTTATCCTCTACACCGACGCCAGTAACATCGGGCTAGGAGCCGTACTGTCCCAGATCCAGCAGGGGAAGGAACGAGTAATCGCCTACGCCAGCCGAAAACTGCGACCCACCGAAAGGAACCCCGAGAATTACAGCTCATTTAAGTTAGAGTTCCTGGCCGTAGTATGGGCAGTCACCGAGCGCTTTAAGCATTACCTCGCTTCTTCCCGGTTCACCGTGTACACGGATAGCAACCCGTTGACACACCTGGACACGGCAAGACTCGGTGCCCTGGAGCAGAGGTGGATGGCCCGTCTGTCCAACTACGAGTTCACAATCAAATACCGGGCAGGACGCTCCAATACCAACGCGGACGCCCTGTCCAGGATGCCCAACCTGCCGGACGGAGGAGAAGATCCGGAGGGACTGGAAGAAGTTGAACTCCCTGCGTTCCACCGTCATGGGACTATCCTGTATTCCCACCGGGTAAGGAGTAAGCAGGCTGCTACGTTGAACCCCTTACCCCACTACAACTGGGCGGAAACGCAAGACAGCGACCCTGCCGTCCGACTGGTGAAGGAGATGCTGACTCGGCCGGAGGCTCGCCTTGAACCAGACGCTCCGGAGGAAGCCAAACAACTATGGGCAGAGAAGAGTCGACTGTTCCTTTACAAAGGGAAGTTGTGCCGCAGAATGGTTAACTCCCGGATGCATGAATTACTCTGGCAAGTAGTGGTGCCACGAAGAGACGCAGCCATGGTGATGGAGGCATACCACGACGGAGCTGGACACTTCGGGTGGAAGAAGCTGGAGTTCCTGCTGCGCGAGCGGTTCCACTGGGTAGGCATGAGGGGAACCATCGAGAAGTGGTGCAGAAACTGTGGCCCGTGCAACCTGAGAAGGAAGGACCGTGCCAGCCAGAAGACTCCCCTGCAGTCCATCGTCACCCGGCAACCGTTGGAACTGGTAGCCTTGGATCATGTAAAACTGACCCCAAGCAGAAGTGGCTACGTCTACGCGTTAACCATCGTGGATCATTACTCCCGGTTTCTGGTTGTCGTCCCCGTCAAGGACTTAACGGCTCAAACAGCAGCTAGAGCCTTCCAGCAGCACTTTTGCCGTCCACACGGGTACCCGGACCAAGTGCTGACGGACCAGGGACCTGCCTTTGAAGCGGAGGTCTTCCAGGAATTCTGCAATCTGTATGGCTGCCGGAAGATAAGGACGACACCCTACCATCCGCAAACTAATGGACTTTGTGAGAAAATGAACCAGGTGGTAATGGATCTTCTAAAAACGTTGCCCCTGGAAGAACAGCCGGTCCAGGAGGCAGAAGACTCCACACAAGCAGAACAGGAGGATCAACCCTCTGCTTATAGTGAGCCTGCCGTACCCCTAGTGAGACAAAGAGCCGGTAGACAGCTGCCCAGTTTACCCTTGACAGCTCCTACACCCTGTAGTTCAGGGCCAGACAGTCAGCTCCGTAGGTCCACTAGGGCCACTAGAGGCCAGTTACCCGCACGCTGGAGGATTTGAAGTGTATAAATTGTTTTATTTATATTTATCTGTGTATTGTTGCTTGTGTATAATTTTGTGTTTCCAGTTATTTTTAGGAATCCTTGGTGGATTTACCGGGAATCCTTGTACATAGTTGGAGCGTAACCCAGGATGGACTAGAGACTGTTAAGGACTCGGGGTAGGACAGACCCCTACCTGGTTACGTCTCCCTGTTTTGGTGAAATGGACACCTTGCTTTTCTTCAAAGACTACACCCGGTTACGGACATGCCGTGACCACCTTTATGTGTTTCTTCTTATTGTACTATTATTGCTGTTATATCTTGTTATGTTTTTCTAAAATATGTTTAGTCCCGGAGTACTAAATTTCACTAGGGGGGAATGTGGCACCCCAGGGGTCTGGTTTCCCACAGTAATGTAATGTTATGTCTGAGAGCAGGTGGGAGGTCCTTTGGTCAGGGATCCTGTGCATGCCACACCTCCTGCCCAGTCTTGGGAGGGGAAGACCTTCCCCTATATAAACCCGGGGCTGAAGCAGGGTTAGTTAGTCAAGGAGAGTAGAGACAAGAAACAGTCACAGGAAGAAACAGCAGAAGCTCAGTGGGAGCAATACTACTACAAGTCAGGGGCTGGCAGCTGCAGAGCTCGCCCTGACTGAGAAGCTTTCTTACCGGACCCGGCGTCCGAGGCTGTGGGGACTAACTCTTACCCAGCAGCAGAAGCCGACCGGCAGGGGATTTCAGGTCCTCAGGCCCAGAAACCCGAAGGCACGGTCACACGCGTGGGACCAGCACCGCCATCGTGGAGCGGAAGCCATTAGAAGGCCCCGAGTCACCGGCCATACGGGTGAGCACCACACAGTACACTCAGGGACGTGGGCTACTTATATCCGCTTCTAGCAAGGTAGCCAGAAGAGTACAGTCAGTTTGGGAGGCCTACAACTCCGCCTGGCCAGGGGAGATCCCATCTGCTCAAGGACTGACCAGGCCCTGTTCACTAGCAAGTACTCCGGGAGGGTCTATCGTTGTTACCAGTAAAGACCCTGAATTACACCGCACCGTCTCTGAGTGGTTCCTGCTACCCCCATCATCCACATCTGCTGCCCTGAGGCCATACCCCTCCCGTTGGGGGTTATACCATCTACGCTGCACCATCCATCCACCGGCCTCAGCGGACTGTCTTGCAGCGGCAGCTCCATAGCTGCATTCAACGGGTGGCGTAGTCGTCCTACATCTACCGCTGTTACATCGCCGCTCAGTTTGACTCCCTGGGCACGGACCGGGTCACCGCCACGAGACTACAACCCTCAAGAGATCCGGCTCCGGGTAAGCTCCCGCGTGCGCAACGCAGCGCGACACAGGCACAGGGGCGCGTCATATCTAACCCAGGAAATCTTTTTGGGCCTAGTAGCAGTGTCTCGTAGTCAGTGGAGTAGACCACCTGTGAAGGAAGCTACACCGCCTGTGTATCTATTTCTATTTTTTTACTGCATCTAACCCAGGAAATCATTTTGGGCCTAGTAGCAGTGTCTGGTAGTTAGTGGAGTAGCCCATCTGAAGCAATCTACACCACCTGTGTATCTAATAACAATTTTTTACTGCATCTAACCCAGTAAATCCTTTTGGGCATAGTAGCAGTGTCTCGTAGTCAGCGGAGTAGCCCACCTGTGAAGGAAGCTACACCGCCTGTGTATCTAATTCTAATTTTTTTACTGCATCTAACCCAGGAAATCTTTTTGGGCCTAGTAGCAGTGTCTCGTAGTCAATGGAGTAGACCATCTGAAGCAAGCTACACCACCTGTGTATCTAATAACAATTTTTTACTGCATCTAACCCAGTAAATCCTTTTGCGCATAGTAGCAGTGTCTCGTAGTCAGTGGAGTAGCCCACCTGTGAAGCAATCTACACCACCTATGTATCTAATAACAACTTTTTACTGCATCTAACCCAGCAATTCCTTTTGGGCATAGTAGCAGTGTCTCGTAGTCAGAGGAGTAGCCCACCTGTGAAGGAAGCCACACCGCCTGTGTATCCAATTCTAATTTTTTACTGCATCTAACCCAGGAAATCTTTTTGGGCCTAGTAGCAGTGTCTGGTAGTCAGTGGAGTAGCCCATCTGAAGCAAGCCACACCACCTGTGTATCGAATAACATTTTTTTACTGCATCTAACCCAGTAAAACCTTTTGGGCATAGTAGCAGTGTCTCGTAGTCAGTGGAGTAGCCCACCTGTGAAGGAAGCTACATCGCCTGTGCATCTAATAACAATTTTTTACTGCATCTAACCCAGGAAATCTTTTTGGGCCTAGTAGCAGTGTCTCGTAGTCAGCGGAGTAGCCCACCTGTGAAGGAAGCTACACCGCCTGTGTATCTAATTCTATTTTTTTACTGCATCTAACACAGGAAATCTTTTTGGGCTTAGTAGCAGTGTCTGGTAGTCAGCGGAGTAGCCCACCTGTGAAGGAAACTACACCGCCTGTGTATCTCATTCTAATTTTTTACTGCATCTAACCCAGGAAATCCTTTTGGGCCTAGTAGCAGTGTCTGGTAGTCAGTGGAGTAGCCCATATGAAGCAAGCTACACCAACTGTGTATTTAATAATTTTTTTTTACTGCATCTAACCCAGGAAATCTTTATGGGCCTAGTAGCAGTGTCTCGTAGTCAGCGGAGTAGCCCACCTGTGAAGGAAGCTACACCGCCTGTGTATCTAATTCTAATTTTTTACTGCATCTAACCCAGGAAATCTTTTTGGGCCTAGTAGCAGTGTCTGGTAGTCAGCGGAGTAGCCCACCTGTGAAGGAAGCTACATTGCCTGTGTATCTAATTCTAATTTTTTACTGCATCTAACCCAGGAAATCCATTTGGGCCTAGTAGCAGTATCTGGTAGTCAGTGGAGTAGCCCATCTGAAGCAAGCTACACCACCTGTGTATCTAATAACAATTTTTTACTGCATCTAACCCAGTAAATCCTTTTCGGCATAGTAGCAGTGTCTCGTAGTCAGCGGAGTAGCCCACCTGTGAAGGAAGCTACACCGCCTGTGTATCTAATTCTAATTTTTTTACTGCATCTAACCCAGGAAATCTTTTTGGGCCTAGTAGCAGTGTCTCGTAGTCAATGGAGTAGACCATCTGAAGCAAGCTACACCACCTGTGTATCTAATAACAATTTTTTACTGCATCTAACCCAGTAAATCCTTTTGCGCATAGTAGCAGTGTCTCGTAGTCAGTGGAGTAGCCCACCTGTGAAGCAATCTACACCACCTATGTATCTAATAACAACTTTTTACTGCATCTAACCCAGCAATTCCTTTTGGGCATAGTAGCAGTGTCTCGTAGTCAGCGGAGTAGCCCACCTGTGAAGGAAGCCACACCGCCTGTGTATCCAATTCTAATTTTTTACTGCATCTAACCCAGGAAATCTTTTTGGGCCTAGTAGCAGTGTCTGGTAGTCAGTGGAGTAGCCCATCTGAAGCAAGCCACACCACCTGTGTATCGAATAACATTTTTTTACTGCATCTAACCCAGTAAAACCTTTTGGGCATAGTAGCAGTGTCTCGTAGTCAGTGGAGTAGCCCACCTGTGAAGGAAGCTACATCGCCTGTGCATCTAATAACAATTTTTTACTGCATCTAACCCAGGAAATCTTTTTGGGCCTAGTAGCAGTGTCTCGTAGTCAGCGGAGTAGCCCACCTGTGAAGGAAGCTACACCGCCTGTGTATCTAATTCTATTTTTTTACTGCATCTAACACAGGAAATCTTTTTGGGCTTAGTAGCAGTGTCTGGTAGTCAGCGGAGTAGCCCACCTGTGAAGGAAACTACACCGCCTGTGTATCTCATTCTAATTTTTTACTGCATCTAACCCAGGAAATCCTTTTGGGCCTAGTAGCAGTGTCTGGTAGTCAGTGGAGTAGCCCATATGAAGCAAGCTACACCAACTGTGTATTTAATAATTTTTTTTTACTGCATCTAACCCAGGAAATCTTTATGGGCCTAGTAGCAGTGTCTCGTAGTCAGCGGAGTAGCCCACCTGTGAAGGAAGCTACACCGCCTGTGTATCTAATTCTAATTTTTTACTGCATCTAACCCAGGAAATCTTTTTGGGCCTAGTAGCAGTGTCTGGTAGTCAGCGGAGTAGCCCACCTGTGAAGGAAGCTACATTGCCTGTGTATCTAATTCTAATTTTTTACTGCATCTAACCCAGGAAATCCATTTGGGCCTAGTAGCAGTATCTGGTAGTCAGTGGAGTAGCCCATCTGAAGCAAGCTACACCACCTGTGTATCTAATAACAATTTTTTACTGCATCTAACCCAGTAAATCCTTTTCGGCATAGTAGCAGTGTCTCGTAGTCAGCGGAGTAGCCCACCTGTGAAGGAAGCTACACTGCCTGTGTATCTAATTCTAATTTTTTACTGCATCTAACACAGGAAATCTTTTTGGCCTAGTAGCAGTGTCTGGTAGTCAGTGGAGTAGTCCATCTGAAGCAAGCTATACCACCTGTGTATCTAATAACAATTTTTTACTGCATCTAACCCAGCCAATCATTTTGGGCTAGTAGCAGTGTCTCGTAGTCAGCGGAGTAGCCATCTGAAGCAAGCTACACCACCTGTGTATCTAATAACAATTTTTTACTGCATCTAACCCAGGAAATCCTTTTGGGCCAGTAGCAGTGTCTCGTAGTCAGCGGAGTAGCCCATCTGAAGCAAGCTACACCGCCTTTGTATCTAATAACAATTTTTAACTGCATCTAGCCCAGGCAATACTTTGGGCCTAGTAGCAGTGTCTGCTAGTCAGCGGAGTAGCCCAGCTGTTAAGCAAACTACACCGCCTGTAGTTCTAATTGCAAATATTTAACTGCATCTAGCCCAGGCAATACTTTGGGCCTAGTAGCAGTGTCTGCTAGTCAGCGGAGTAGCCCAGCTGTTAAGCAAGCTACACCGCGTGTAGATCTAATTACAAATTTTTAACTGCATCTAGCCCAGGCAATACTTTGGGTCTAGTAGCAGTGTCTGCTAGTCAGCGGAGTTGCCCAGCTGTTAAGCCAGCTATACCGCCTGTAGATCTAATTACAAATTTTTAACTGCGTCTAGCCAAGGCAATACTTTTGGCCTAGTAGCAGTGTCTGCTAGTCAGCGGAGTAGTCCAGTTTTTAAGCAAGCTACACCACCTGTTCTTTGGACACTTAAATTTTTCAAAGGAAACGCTTCGGGCCCCCGGGACACTCAGTCAAAAGCATCGGGGAGGCGCCCCAAGGCAAAGGGGCTGGGACTGGCGGTAGCACGCCTTGCGGCGGACCGCCAATCTCGATCCTTATAAAAGCTTTTTACCTGCAGCAGCTTTAGTGGACGCTACTGGAGCTGGAATTACCGCGGCTGCTGGCACCAGACTTGCCCTCCAATAGATCTTTGTAAAAGGACTTAAAGTGTACTCATTCAAATAACAGAGCCAATTTAAATTACAGAGCTTAGACCTGCCACCACCGTGGGGGTTCTCGACCCACCAGCGGACAGGCACCAGTATTGGGAGAGGGGGGGTGGCCGTCAGGGTCCACCACGGCTCTGGCACAAACCCAGCGACACGGAGGCAGCACGGGCAGGAACGGTCTGGCCTTGTCGGCTTCGCACTCCAGCGTAGTCCCTCTGCCCACTTGCGCCCGTAACCTCAAAGGGATGTGCAAGCGGCTTTTCTTCCCAGGGCTGTTCCCCGCCCAGCAGGAACGATGGGGAGCTTTGGTCGGCCTTAAACCGTACTCCCTTACCTCCCTCGCCCTCTTTCCTTCTTCCATTCTCCATCTAACCCCTCTGCTCTGTGGTGTCCACTCTCCCTCCAGCTCTCTCCTTCTCACAGGTGGACTACCACGTGTATTCACACTGTGGCGAATCTTTTGGGCCCAGGCATAAGAAGTTGTCGAGGTAATGGATAATATGTGCCCCCTTAGAAACGTCCATGACGACCCATTCGAGGAAGCAACTTAACGCCTCAAATAGTGAGCAGGATATGGAGCACCCCATGGGCAAACAGCGATCTATATAGTATGCTCCTTCCCAGAAGTAGCCCAATAGGCGGACACTATTCGGAGGCACAGGTAGTAAGTAACCAGAACGTCCCCTCAATGTCTGTTTTGGCCATTAGGGTGCCCCTTCCCAACTTCTTGACCCACCTGATTGCCTTGTCAAAGGAGGTACAGTATATACTACTGTACTTGGTTCCGCGTCAATGTTGTCATTTACTGACCTGCCCCTTGGATATGACAAATTGTGGATTAGTCCGAATGTATTGGGTTCCGTTTTTGGCACGACTTCCAACGGGGATACCACTACGTCTTGTAAGGAAAGTGTTCTGAATGGAACCGCCATTCTACCTAAAGATATTTATTTTTTTCATTTTCTTGTCACGACGTCTGGGTGTTGGTAGGCTGATTTTAGATTTTTACTCCAGCCTTTCTTGATTTTAGAAGGGCATGACATGCCTATATCTGTGTCTCCTCCTCCTTTTACTCCTCCACCTCTTCTTTTCGCATGACTATATGTACTTGTCACTTTTCCATGTGTTAGATGTGTCTTCTGAGCAGTTTGTCAGCTTTTGGACACCTTTGAAGGTGTTTTCTATGTGTTTTCTATGTGTTTCTATGTGTTTTTGTTTGCCTGCCATTGGTTTTAACGGTGTTCGATGGTGTTCGACGAACTATTCGGCGAACATGCCGGTGTTCGACTAACCGAACCCGAACACTACAGGTGTGGCTCAACACTAATCTTAAACTCCATTTAAAATGGGCAAGGTGTGTGTGAAGGGACGGGGAAGTGGACGTTATGATGATGGTGATAGTGTACGCAGAGGCCGAGGGCAAGATGAGACTGTGACTGCTGAGGGAGCACAACAAACACCCACGTCGTGTCGAACTACCTTCCTGTCCCAATTTCTAGGGGGCAGCGGAACACCAGTATTGAAGCCAGAGCAATGGGAAAAGGTTGTTGGTTGGATAGCAGATAATGCTTCCAGTCAGTCTGCCACCACCACCACCCTATCTTCAACATGGTCCAGTCTCAGAAGCCATGAGTCTGGACCACATTATTATTATTACTTTAGTGCAATTTATCCCATGGCGCTTTATAAGTGAAAAAGGGGTATACATCATAAAAACAATTACAATAATCTTGAATAAAAATGTGACGGTGACTGGTACAGGAGTGGACAGGACCATGCCTGTGAGGGCTCACAGTCTACAAGTGATGGGTGAGGACACAGTAGGTGAGGATAGAGCTGGTCGTGTAGCGGTATGGTGGAGCGAGGGTTACTGCAGGTTTTACGCATGTCAGAAGCGGTGGGTATTCAGGTGCTTTTTGAAGGTTTCAACAGTAGAGTCAGAAATGCTGGGGTAGAGAGTTCGAGAGAAGGGGGGATGCATGGGAGATATCTTATATGCGATTGTGGGAAGAGGAGATAAGAGGGGAGTAGAGAAGGAGATGTTGTGAGGATCGGAGGTTGCGTGCAGGTAAGTATGAAGAGATTAGGTCACAGATGTATGTGGGAGACAAATTATGGATGGGTTTGCGTGCCAAAGTTAGGTTTTGAACTGGAGTCTCTGGGCAATGGGGAGCCAGTGAAGAGATTGACAAAGAGGAGAGGCCAGGAAATAGCGAGAGGTCAGGTGGATTAGTCGGGCAACAGAGTTTAGGATACATTGGAGGAATGCAAGAGTGTTAGAAAGGAGGCCACAGAGCAGGAGGTTGCAGTCATCGAGAAGGTAGATGATGAGGGTGTGCACTAGTGTTTTTGTAGATTTGTGGTTGAGGAATGTGCGGATCCAGGAGATTTGTTTTACTTGAAGTCGGCATCTTCCTTCTCCGCTCTGTGCCAGTCATTGCACTGGCTGCCCATGAATTATAGGATCCAATTTAAATTGCTTGTTCTCACCGACAAAGCCCTCCACAGTGTGGCACCCCCCTACATCTCTTCCCTCATTTCTGTTTTTCAGCCTACCCGTTCTCTACGCTCTGCAAGCGACTTTCGACTAACATCCGCACTAATCCGTACCTGCCACTCCCGGCTTTAAGACTTCTCCCGAGCTGCACCTATTCTCTGGAATGCTCTACCCCCAGAACTTAGGATGAACCACAATTTACACAGTTTTAGGCGCTCCCTAAAAACACACCTGTTTAAAGCAGCCTATCACCTTCCCTAATCGAAGTCCTTTTATATTCTTATAGCCCATCCCTTATTTCTCCAAACATAAGTCTCCACCGAACCAAAAACCACTACAGATACTGGCTGGTGATGAGCTCATGCAGCCTTTATCTATCCCTCATCCCCTCAAGATGGCTGGACCATCCTTGTAAATAAGCCATTGTCCGTTGTGTCACCCCCACCTCATTGTAGATTGTAAGCTCTTACGAGCAGGGTTGTCATTATTTTTGCTGTAACTATTGTATTATCTTTAGCTATGTTACATATGACTGTTGTATATGAACCTGTGAATTTTTAAGTGCTGCGGAATATGTCAGCGCTATATAAATAAATATTATTATTATTTATTATTATTCCTCACCCTGATCCTCCTTCCTCCCACCATTCCGAGTGCCCTGAGACAACTGATCCCACACTAGGACACTCCGAAGAGCTGTTTTGTTCATCTTTCCATTTATAGATTCTGGCCTCTTGCTCGGTCCACTCAGAAGTGGAAAGGGCTTGGAAATGAAGGAGAGATTACAGTCCAGAGTTACCCCAAGAGCTGTTCACTTTTCCATCGATAGATTAAGGCCTCTCGATCGGCCAGCTTCGAGCAGGGCAACAGAAGATCGCATGTAGTGATTTGAGCAGCCATGGTCACCTGAAGGAGACGGTGGGAAAGTGCAATTACTGTCACAAGAGGTGGATAATGATGAGACACAATGGACAGAAAGTCAGGAGGAAGACCAGGGTGCGGAAGTGGAAGACGAAGTGGTGGACGATGAAGTCACTGACCCAAACTGAAAGGTTACATGCAGAGCGAGGACAGCATCACACAAGGGGAGGGAGGCATAGCACCACAACAGGCAGGAACAAGCAGTGTGGTGGCCACAGACACAAGGCAGGCAACTGCTCCCCGAAACACCAACAAGGCGGAAGTTGCCAGTACAACTTTTAGATCTTCCCAAGTCTGGTTCTTTTTTAAAGACTGTTCAGATAACCCCAAAAAGGCCATTTGCAACATCTGCCAGGCCCGAATCAGCAAGAGCACCAAAACCACCTGCCTGACTACCACCAGCATGCTCAGGCACATGACAGCAAAGCACCCGATTAGTTGGGCCAAACGCCAGGGTCCAGAAACAGTGTCTGCGTGTGACACCACTGCCTCTTCTGCTGTTGTGCGTGCACGCCAATCCCCTGTCCATGCGAAGATGCCTCCCACCCTGCACCTGTCATTGCAGACTTGCAACCATCACCGTCCACGTCGTTGTCCCTTCGCAGCGTTCAGTTGTCCCTATCACAGTCCTTGGAATGCAAGCGCAAGTATGCAGCCTACTACCCACCCACAGGCCGCAATACTAAACTGTCACATTTCTGGCCTTCTTGCACTTGAAATGTTGCCTTTTAGACTCGTTGAGGCGGAAGCTTTCCACAGAGTCATGGCGGCGGCCGGGTGTCCATACTCGGTCCCCAGCCTCCACTATTTCTCCCAGTATTGTCTCCGCCTTCCACAAGCGCTGGTCCCAGAATATTACCCGTGCCCTCTCCAGTGCACTTAAGTGGGAAGGACCGCCTAACCACAAACACGTGGACAACTGAATGTGGCCAGGATGGTACATCTCATTGACGTATCACTGGGTTAATATTGTTCTGGTCTCCTAGACAATGACCAAATTATTCATGATGGTCAGATCATCCATCTACTTAGCTTTGTGTTAGTTGAAATGCAAGCGTAAGTATGCAGCCAGCCAAACAGGCCGCAATACTAAACTGTCATATTTCTGGACTGCTTGCACTTGAAATGTTGCCTTTTAGGCTCTTGGAGACAGAAGCTTTCCACAACCTCATGGCAGCGGCCGGCTGTCCATACTCGGTCCCCAGCTGCCACTATTTCTCCCGGTATGATCTCCGCCTTCCACAAGCGTGGGCCCCAGAACATTACCTGTGCCCTCCCCAGTGCACTTACATTAAGTGGGAAGGACAGCCTAACCACAAACACTTGGACAAGTGAATGTGGCCAGGGACTGTTCATCTCACTGACGCATTCCACTGGGATAATATTGTGGAAGCCGGGACCCAGTGGGAACCTGGGATGGAACATGTCCTCCTGATGCAGAGGATTGTGGACCTGGGTCAATCAGGGTTGCCCCTACATTCTACAGCTCCTGCACCACCTCCTCCTCCTTCTCTTCAGCCTCGATCTCCAACACTTGATTCATTTTTTCAGGACATATTCCAGATTATTTACATAAACTTTGTGTGTGCCAATAACAATAAGCAGGACTGTATGCTTAGGCGACCAACCACACACCATTGCAGAGTTGTTGAATGCTGTATCAGAGAACCTGGTGGCAGCTCTGAAGCTAGGCAAGCTCGCACACATACCATGCCTGGCCCATGTGCTCAACTTAGTGGTTCTGCAGTTTCTCAAAATCTACCCAGATCTGCCAGAGCGGCTTGTGAAAGTACGCCGCATGTGTGCCCATTTCAGAAAGTCAGCTACAGCTTCCGCGCCCCTGGTAGGGCTTCAGCAGCATTTGCAGCTTCCAGCTCACTGAGTGGTGTGCGATGTGACTACATGTTGGAAATCAACGTTGCAGATGCTTGGAATGATTTTGAGCAGCAGACAGCAGTTATTGAGTACCAGTTTCAACACGTCCATCAGCCTCCGCACATAAGAACTGATGAGTAGGCATAGATGTCTGACATCTGTGCCGTCCTTCAAAACTTTGAGGACTCCACCAAGATGGTGAGCGGCAATAACGCCATAAGTAGCGACACCATCCCGCTTCTCTGTCTACTGAAATGCTCGCTGCTCACAATTAAAAAGGAGGCATTGCAGGTGGAGCAAGGAACTATACACGGTGATGCTACTCAGCCCAGCCTCATCTCATCTCAACGCGGATTACGTGATAATGAAGAGACGGAGGAGGAAGAGAACATAGACAGTCATACTCTTGGTGAGAACAGGGAAGTCTTGGCTGTTGGCAGTCTGGAACACAAGGCCAACTTTATGTTCCGCTGCCTTTACCGTGACCATCGCATTGTACACATTTTGGGCATTACAGAAAACTAGCACGGCACGAGAGAATTCTTGGAGACGGAGGTGTGAGGTTCTGATGAAGGAGTATGTCAGTCTTAGATCAGTTGCAGAACGGAGGGCACGGGAGGGGTGATAATACACAAAAATGAGGGATGAGATATAGACCAGTGCAGAACTGTGGACAGCTTGGTGGGTGAGAGAACTGAGTTTGTATTGTATTCTGTAGTGATTGTATAATCTTAACTAGTGCAATGACTGGCACAGGGTACAGCCATCGGTGAAGTGGCTTGATAGAAATACGACCCTGGCTGCCGCATTCAGAAGGGATTTCAAGAGGAGACAGTTTGTTTAGAGGGAGACCTATTAGAAAAGAGTTGCAGTAGTGAATAAGAGCGACAGTAAGACTTTTTGCAGTATCAAAGGTGAGAAAAGGTTGAATTCTGGAGATGTTTTTAAGGTGCAGGTGACATGAGTGAATGAGTGATTTTCCATGTTGAATAAAGGAAAGTTGTGTGTCAAATATTACTCCAAGACAGCAGGCGTGCCGAGTGGGAGTTATGGTGGCACTACCTAACAGAAATTGCAAAGTCAGGTATAGGTAGGTTAGTAGAGGGAGGAAAACGAAGGAGTTCATTTTTGGAGATATTGAGTTCAGGCTCCTGTTGAAGAATTATAACAAATAAAATTTCCCATCTGACAACGCTGGCGGCAGAGGTCACAGTGAGACAGTTAATTGGACAACCAAGGGGTACAAGCCAAGAAGACACAAACCAGATGCGGCAGAGGCAGGAGAACGCTGTCAAAGGTCTGGGACAGTTTTCTCAGACCCTCCCAGTGCCCAGTCCTGTTAGCACTAAGACGGATCCCTGCTCTGACAGCCACGGTCTTCGGTGTGTCACTTCATTCACCCGCGCTGTGGTCGGTGCTTCCCTTCCCCATGCTCTGTCTGTCTCTAGCAGGGCTTCCAGCCATGTCCTTAGGGCATGCGCGCTCCCGCCCTTTTAAAGGGCCAGTGCGTGTGACGCGCCCCTGGGCCTGTGTCGCGCTGCGTTGCGCACGCGGGAGCTTACCCGGAGCCGGATCTGTTTAGGGTTGTAGTCTCGTGGCGGTGACCCGGTCCGTGCCCAGGGAGTCAAACTGGACGGCAGTCTGTTAGCGGTAGAAAATGGTTGATGACTACGCCACCCGTTGAATGCAGCCAGGGGGCTGCTGCTGCAGGGCAGACCGCTGAGGCCGGTGGAAGGATGGTGCAGCGTGATAGTATAACCCCCAACGGGAGGGGTATGGCCTCAGGGCAGCCGACGTGGATGATGGGGGTAGCAGGAACCACTCAGAGACGGTATGGTAGCGTTCAGGGTCTTTACTGGTAACAACGATAGACCCTCCCGGAGTACTTGCTAGCGAACGGGGCCTGGTCAGTCCTTGAGCAGATGGGATCTCCCCTGGCCAGGCGTAGTTGTAGGCCTCCCAAGCTGACTGTACTCTTCTGGCTACCTTGCTAGAAGCTGATGTAAGTAGCCCACGTCCCTGAGTGTACCGTGTGGTGCTCACCCGTATGGCCGGTGACTCGGGGCCTTCTAATGGCTTCCGCTCCACGATGGCGGTGCTGGTCCCACGCGTGTGACCGGGCCTTCGGGCTTCTGGGCCAGGGGACCTGAAATCCCCTGCCTGACGGATTCTGCTGCTGGGTAGAAGTTAGTCCCCACAGCCTCGGACTCCGGGTCCGGTAAAGAATCTTCTTAGTCAGGGCGAGCTCTGCAGCTGCCAGCCCCTGACTCCTTGTGACTCTGCTGCTTCCTATGCTGCTCTTGTCTCTACTCTTCCTGGACTCACTAACCCTGCCTCAGCCCCGGGTTTATACAGGGGAAGTTCTTCCCCTCCCAAGGCTGGGCAGGAGGTGTGGCATGCACAGGATCCCTGACCAAAGGACCTCCCACCTGCTCTCAGACGTAATATCTCTATCACTGTGACAACCAGACCCCTGGGGTGTCACACTCCCCCCTAGTGAAATTTAGTACTCCGGGACTAAACACTTTTTAGAAAAATATAACAAGGTATATCAAAGAACAATAAAATACAATAAGGAAACACAATAAGATGGTCACGGATGTCCGCAACCGGGTGCAGTCTTTGAAGAAAAGCAAAGGTGTCCATTTCACCAACACAGGGAGACGTAACCAGGTAGGGGTCTGTCCTACCCCGAGTCCTTAACAGTCTCTAGTCCATCCTGGGTTACGCTCCAACTATATACAAAGGATTCCCGGTAAATCCACCGAAGACTCCTAAAAACAACTAGAAACACAAAATTACACACAAGCAACAATAAACAGGTAAACATTGTAAAACAACTTAAACATTTAGATCCTCCAACGTGCGGGTAACTGGCCTCTAGTGGCCCTAGTGGACCTACGGAGCTGACTGTCTGGCCCTGAACTACAGGGTGTAGGAGCTGTCAAGGGTAAACTGGGCAGCTGTCTACCGGCTCTTTGTCTCACTAGGGGTACGGCAGGCTCACTATAAGCAGAGGGTGGATTCTCCTGTTCCGCTTGGGTGGAGTCTTCTGCCTCCTGGACCGGCTGCTCTTCCAGCTCTACCCGTTGCTCCGTAGGTTCTTGGGATGATGGTTGGAGGAAGGTGAGTACGGGTACCACAACTGCACCATTGACTTGAGTCCAAGACCGAGGGAAGTCCCCGAGCACGGTACTAACCATATCTTCCCTTTCTTCCACGGGTCGATGGTCTTCCTGTTCCTCCTCAGGGTTCCTCAGTTGTTCGGGGCACTTCTTCAGGTGGTCCCGGGATACAATGGCTGTGGTTTCCCCTCCGTCTTTACTGATGGTACAGACCTTCGGGTTCTCGTGGCTTGAGGGCAGTACGGTGTACGGGTCCTTCTCCCACTGGTCGTCCAACTTGTGGAGCCATCTCTTCCTCTTCAAGACCTGCTCTCCGGGTACCAGGGGAACAGCGGGAGCATACTGGTTGTAAGTCTTCTCTTGTCTTTCCCTAGCCTGACAGAGACTTCGCTCCACGCTCTCCTGTACTTTCCGGTACTGCTGCTGCCTCTCTGTGTCCCAGTCCGTTTCTGGTGAAGTGTCCTCGGGCGTCAGGACTCCCATTTCCAGGTCAATAGGTAACTTACCAGGTCTTGCCCTCATTAGGTAAGCCGGGGTACAGTTGGTGGAACCTACCGGGATGTGGTTGTATAGGTCCACCAGATCGGGCAACTTCTCAGGCCACAGACTGCGTTCTTCCAGGGGCAACGTTTTTAGAAGATCCATTACCACCTGGTTCATTTTCTCACAAAGTCCATTAGTTTGCGGATGGTAGGGTGTCGTCCTTATCTTCCGGCAGCCATACAGATTGCAGAATTCCTGGAAGACCTCCGCTTCAAAGGCAGGTCCCTGGTCCGTCAGCACTTGGTCCGGGTACCCGTGTGGACGGCAAAAGTGCTGCTGGAAGGCTCTAGCTGCTGTTCGAGCCGTTAAGTCCTTGACGGGGACGACAACCAGAAACCGGGAGTAATGATCCACGATGGTTAACGCGTAGACGTAGCCACTTCTGCTGGGGGTCAGTTTTACATGATCCAAGGCTACCAGTTCCAACGGTTGCCGGGTGACGATGGACTGCAGGGGAGTCTTCTGGCTGGCCCGGTCCTTCCTTCTCAGATTGCACGGGCCACAGTCTCTGCACCACTTCTCGATGGTTCCCCTCATGCCTACCCAGTGGAACCGCTCGCGCAGCAGGAACTCCAGCTTTTTCCACCCGAAGTGTCCAGCTCCGTCGTGGTATGCCTCCATCACCATGGCTGCGTCTCTTCGTGGCACCACTACTTGCCAGAGTAGTTCATGCGTCCTGGAGTTAACCATTCTGCGGCACAACTTCCCCTTGTAAAGGAACAGTCGACTCTTCTCTGCCCATAGTTGTTTGGCTTCCTCTGGAGCGTCTGATTCCAGGCTAGCCTCCGGGCGAGTCAGCATCTCCTTCACCAGTCGGACGGCAGGGTCGCTGTCTTGCGTTTCCGCCCAGTTGTAGTGAGGTAAGGGGTTCAACGTAGCAGCCTGCTTACTCCTTACCCGGTGGGAATACTGGATAGTCCCATGACGGTGGAACGCAGGGAGTTCAACTTCTTCCAGTCCCTCCGGATCTTCTCCTCCGTCCGGCAGGTTGGGCATCCTGGACAGGGCGTCCGCGTTGGTATTGGAGCGCCCTGCCCGGTATTTAATTGTGAACTCGTAGTTGGACAGACGGGCCATCCACCTCTGCTCCAGGGCACCGAGTCTTGCCGTGTCCAGGTGTGTCAGCGGGTTGTTATCCGTGTATACGGTGAACCGGGAAGAAGCGAGGTAATGCCTAAAGCGCTCGGTGACTGCCCATACCACGGCCAGGAACTCTAGCTTAAATGAGCTGTAATTTTCGGGGTTCCTTTCGGTGGGTCGCAGTTTTCGGCTGGCATAGGAGATTACTCGTTCTCTTCCCTGCTGAATCTGGGACAGTACGGCTCCTAGCCCGATGTTACTGGCGTCGGTGTAGAGGATGAAGGGCTGGCTATAGTCCGGGTACGCCAAGATTTCATCCCCCGTGAGGGCCATCTTCAGCTGGCGGAAGGACTCTTCTTCTAGCTTTTCCCATTTGAAGGGCGACTTCTGGTTCTTGGCCTTCCGGGACTGGCCTATCAGGAGGTCCTGCATAGGTGCTGCCTTTTTGGTGAAACCGGGAATAAACCTTCGGTAGTAGCCTACCAACCCTAGGAACTGCCGCACTTCTTTTACGCTGGAGGGGCTTGGCCATCCCTTAATTGCGGTGATCTTATCGGGGTCGGGAGCCACTCCGTCAGCGCTCACCACGTGTCCCAGGTATTGCACCTTTGGTTTCAGGAGGTGACACTTGGAGGGTTTCACCTTTAGGCCGTAACTCGCCAGAGCTTCGAACACCTCCGCCAGGTGTTTCAGGTGGTCCTCATAAGTTTTGGAGTATACGATGACATCGTCCAGGTACAACAGGACCGTCTCGAAGTTTCTGTGGCCCAGACAGCACTCCATTAATCGTTGGAAGGTTCCTGGGGCGTTGCAGAGTCCGAACGGCATGCAGGTGAACTCGCTAAGTCCCATCGGGGTGGTGAATGCGGTCTTCTCCCGGTCCGCCTCTGCTACAGGAACCTGCCAGTACCCGCTAGTGAGATCCAAGGTAGAGAAGAAGTTAGCAGATCTTAAAGCAGCCAATGACTCCTCTATCCTTGGTAAGGGGTACGCATCCTTGTGTGTGATACGGTTGATTTTCCGGTAATCTACACACATCCTCATGGTGTTGTCTTTCTTTTTGACTAAAACTAGTGGGGCTGCCCAGGGGCTACAGCTATCCCGGATTACCCCAGCCTCCTTCATGTCTCTAAGCATCCCCTTGGCGTGTTGGTAATGTGCAGGGGGTACGGGTCGATACCTCTCTTTTATGGGAGGATGATCTCCCGTGGGGATGCGGTGTTCTACCCCCTTGACTCGCCCGAAGTCTAACGGGTGTTTACTAAACACTCTCTCATACTCTTGAACCACCCGATAGACTCCTTGTTTCTGGTGTGAGGGAGTGGAGTCAGTACCCAGATGTAGTTGCTGACACCAGTCCTCCATGTCTTTCTTAGAGCCGTTACCTTCCTCCGGGTGAGATGGAGGCAAGGGTTCCACAGATTGTATAGAATTTTGATTAGTGGTATATAATTTGGCTAGCGTGGCATACCGGGGCAGGTACACTTCCCTCTCCCCGATATTTATTATGCGAACGGGCACCCTCCCATGGCGTACATTGACCACCCCCCGTGCTGTCAAAATGGTGGGCCTACTGTCTGAGTAAACTGGTTCTACCATTGCCTGGTAATCTCTACCTCTCAGACCA
Source organism: Phyllobates terribilis (assembly GCF_046119375.1). Taxonomy (NCBI): domain Eukaryota; kingdom Metazoa; phylum Chordata; class Amphibia; order Anura; family Dendrobatidae; genus Phyllobates; species Phyllobates terribilis. The sequence continues at coordinate 258,103,076 of NW_027362761.1, forward strand.
ATAGCTGCCCGGCACCAAATCATCATTTCACTTTTTGGGGGCATGGCAATAGGAAAAGGGTCACACATTCTTACGCTACCAATCTCACCGCCGGAGAGTTCCACTTGTTGCCGTTGCATCAGTGCCCGGATCTCTTTCTGGAGCACCCGCTGCTCGCCGGAGCTGGCATTCTTGGCAACCTGCTGTAAAAGGAAAATCACCTCTGCAAGACAATTTTCAATTACATTAGTTCCTAGAGTTATTTTTGGGTGACTCTCATGTTTGTCAATATCTACAATGATCAGTCCCTGTGCGGCCAGTTCGACTCTACCAATTTTGATGGTCACCTCTTTAAATCCGATCTGTGGCACGGGCTGACCATTGCTGGCGATGATACTCAAGTCGTCGTCAGGGTAGCGGGTAATATCCGAGTCATTCCAGTACTGCTTGAAGAGCACGTACGGGATGGTGGTGACCTGTGACCCGGTGTCCAGTAGGGCACTCATGGGAATGCCATCCAGTACCACAGGCAAGACTGGACGTCCTCCCACATATCTGTCGCGCCAGTTCGATGGGCCTGGTGATCTTTTTCCTGGGGGTTGGCCCTCTACCCCAGGTTGTGCCCGTTTAAAGAACAGTACCTTTCCATATGTCCGGGTTGATTGCAGCGGCGGCAGATGGGTCGTCCGTCCTCGCTGTATCGGTCACTGGGTCTTCCTCTGGCCGGTGGGATCCTCCTTGGTCGACGCCACGGGATGTCCTCCGGTCCGGATGCCAGCTGGATCTTCCCTGGAGTGGAAACCTGTAAAGACTGCACAGTTCGGGTTAGCGCAGCAACGCTTTTAGCTAGCTCTTGGACCTGATGGTGTAGGTCTGGAGCCGGGTCATTGTCCAAAGCCTGCGCATCAGCTCCCACAGGCCCTGCTGACAAGGGCGCCGCCTCCTGGTAGTAAGTGGTAGTGGGGCGTCTGTGGGTCACAACGCCACCTGGTGCCGGTTCTCGGAGCACCCGGATGGCTCTGTCCTTGAACTGTGCAAATTCTAGATGAGGGTCCTGTAAGGCCATTGCCCGCAACTGGGTGCGGTGGGCATTGCAATATAAACCCTCTATAAATTGTTCGGTCAACAGCCTGTCCTCGTTTCCCACTCCATTAGGGTCGGTCTGCTTAATGGCCCTCAGGGCCTCTTGTAGGTTGAGTGCATAGTCCCTTATACTCTCATGCGCTCGCTGCTTGCACCCGTAGAATCTAAGTTTAATCTCGGCTGAGGTGCGGGTATCAAAGGTGTCCTTCAGCCGGGTTAGTATCCCTGCGACAGTCTTCCTCCCAGGTGGCCAGGATTTTACTTCCCTTTTGGCTGCCCCAGTTAGTTGGGCCACCAGGATGCTCACTTTTTGCTCTTCTGTGAGGGGGTACACCTGGAAGAGGCTATCCAGCTTTTCTCTAAAGTCATGCAGGGTATGTGACTCCCCTGAGTACTGGGGTAGCCAAGCTGCTCCCGGGATATAGGGCATGGTGAAGGGCATAACTGCAACAGCGGTAGCGCTGGCGGGGGTTGAGGCAGTGGAGCTCTCCTCCGTATCCGACATCTTCCTCCCCCCTAGTGGACCGTGGCCTACCTTGCGATGATCCTGTTCCGTAGGCCGCGGCTCCGCAGTGGATCGTCAGGGTTGAGGACCTTCCGTCGCGCTCCTGTGACGTCGGCGTCTGCTGGGCTCCTTCCAGGACCTTACGCAACGTCCGGACGTGAGGCGGGGCTTCAGTTCTCGCGCGCTTTCGGAGTCCACGCCCCTCTTCTTCCCGCGCGGCGTCCTCAAGATGGCGTCCAATGGCGGGAAAACTCCACGGATGGCGGGAAGAAGGCTGAAGATGGCGCCGGATAGCGGGAATCTTCACCGATGGCGGGAATCTTCACCACTGGTAAGTTTGAACAGTCTTTGCTTTTCAGGCACGCAGTACCCGGTGGTTGCGGGCACGTGATCCTGCCGACTACGCCAAAGTTGACGCGCCCCTGGGCCTGTGTCGCGCTGCGTTGCGCACGCGGGAGCTTACCCGGAGCCGGATCTGTTTAGGGTTGTAGTCTCGTGGCGGTGACCCGGTCCGTGCCCAGGGAGTCAAACTGGACGGCAGTCTGTTAGCGGTAGAAAATGGTTGATGACTACGCCACCCGTTGAATGCAGCCAGGGGGCTGCTGCTGCAGGGCAGACCGCTGAGGCCGGTGGAAGGATGGTGCAGCGTGATAGTATAACCCCCAACGGGAGGGGTATGGCCTCAGGGCAGCCGACGTGGATGATGGGGGTAGCAGGAACCACTCAGAGACGGTATGGTAGCGTTCAGGGTCTTTACTGGTAACAACGATAGACCCTCCCGGAGTACTTGCTAGCGAACGGGGCCTGGTCAGTCCTTGAGCAGATGGGATCTCCCCTGGCCAGGCGTAGTTGTAGGCCTCCCAAGCTGACTGTACTCTTCTGGCTACCTTGCTAGAAGCTGATGTAAGTAGCCCACGTCCCTGAGTGTACCGTGTGGTGCTCACCCGTATGGCCGGTGACTCGGGGCCTTCTAATGGCTTCCGCTCCACGATGGCGGTGCTGGTCCCACGCGTGTGACCGGGCCTTCGGGCTTCTGGGCCAGGGGACCTGAAATCCCCTGCCTGACGGATTCTGCTGCTGGGTAGAAGTTAGTCCCCACAGCCTCGGACTCCGGGTCCGGTAAAGAATCTTCTTAGTCAGGGCGAGCTCTGCAGCTGCCAGCCCCTGACTCCTTGTGACTCTGCTGCTTCCTATGCTGCTCTTGTCTCTACTCTTCCTGGACTCACTAACCCTGCCTCAGCCCCGGGTTTATACAGGGGAAGTTCTTCCCCTCCCAAGGCTGGGCAGGAGGTGTGGCATGCACAGGATCCCTGACCAAAGGACCTCCCACCTGCTCTCAGACGTAATATCTCTATCACTGTGACAACCAGACCCCTGGGGTGTCACACGTGCACTTGCTATTTCCTCCCCAGCCAATGGCTGTGGGGCATTATGTACTGTATATATTGCTTCCTCCCCACTGGGGAGGTGCCTGAGTAACCTTCCTGTTCTGCAGTCTAAGTTGTTCAGGTTACGTACCAGTCCTTGCTGCTCTCTGATGCAGATCTTGCCTGCTGCACTCTGGTGAGGATACTGCCTGCTGCACGCTGGTGAGGATCCTGCCTGCTGCATTCTTATGAAAATTCTGCCTGCTGCACTCTGATGCAAACTCAGCCAGCTGCTCCATACAGTCTGTCCTACTGGGTCCAGCTTCTGAGCAGCCGTTGGTCTGTCCTGAAGCGGCACCTGACATTCATCGGGAGCCAAGTCTAACCTCACCATCAGAGGCTCTAGTGAACAGTCCAGTGCTCGCTTAGTCACGCCCCTCCAGGCTGTCCGCTGTGTCTGTGGCACAGTGGCTCCACAAACCACGTCCATGTCAAGGTCCTGATACATGGGGTACTCTGACAAGGAGGCAAAGTTTGGGAAGATGCTGAAGGACTACCTTGGCGACCATACCAGCGTCCTCCATGATTCCTCTCTGTCTCTGTGCCTTACAACTGTTGGGTATCAAAGCTGGACACGTGGCATGAACTGTCTCTCTATGCCTTGGAGGTCCTGGCCTCTAGCATTTTGTCAGAGATGGTTTTTAGTGCCGCCAGGGGAATTATAACTGTTAAAACTGATAGGCGCATCCACCTGTCAACTGAAAATGCTGACAGGCTGACTCATAAAAATGAACAAGGGCTGGATTGGGCCAAACTTTTCAACACCACCAGATGATAGCATCAAACATAAACTCAAATCCAGTGGTTATTTTTTGGGGGGTCTATTCCCATGCACACGTTCACACCCAGACATGGGTATACCCTTCAGGAATTGTTTTATTTTATGTCGCTCTTCTCCTTCACCTCATCCTCCCCCACCATATCACCAGGGTGACCGTGATGCAACACCCACATCAATTTTAAGGGTGTTTCAATATTCGTTTCAGATTACAATCACCGTTTTTGCAATATTCGCCAATGTAATTGTTGAATATTTGCCGAACATTGCAGAACGCCATTGGATTCAATGAGTGCCAAAACCAAATGCATAAACAACACCTTTAAACGGGACCAAAAGCTGCCAAAACACATCAATTTAGGGGCAGTCACCAGGAACGTGCCATCAACTGACCCAGAGTACAAGAAGTATAATTATTATTATTTATTATTATAGCCCCATTTATTCCATTGCACTTTACATGTGAAAGAGGTCACTGACTGGTACAAGAGCAGAGAGGACCCTGCCTGTGAGGGCGCACAAACAGTCTATAAAGGGATGGGTGAGAATACAGTAGGTGAGGGTACAGCTGGTCATGCAGCAGTATGGTGGAGCGAGGGTTACTGCAGGTTGTAGGCTTGTCAGAAGAGGTGGGCCTTCAGATTCCTTTTAAAGGTTTCATCAGCAGGCAAGAGTCTGATATGTTGAGGCACACAGTTCAAGAGTAGAAGGGATCCACTTGAAAAATCTTGTATGTGATTGTGGGAAGAGGCGATAAGACTGGAGTAGAGAAGGAGCTCTTGTGAGGATCAGAGGTTGCGTGCAGGTATGTACCGGGAGAATAGGTTACAGATGTATGGAGAAGACAGGTTGTGGATGGTTTAGCATGTCATGGTTACGGTTTTGAACTGAAGTGTCTGGCCAATGGGGAGCCAGTGAAGGGATCTTAAAGATTGCAATCTTATAGATTGCTGGAGCCAGTCCACAGTAAAAAAAAAAAGCAGCCATAGAGTGTCCAGGAACCTTTCCAGACCAAGTGTCAATTGGTTCAACAAAACACAGTTGACTGACTTTAAATGGAGTGGAATATTTGACACGCTCCACAAAATTTCTGTATTATTACAGCAGTCATATGGATAATGTGCGTCTGATCATTGAAAAAAGTTCCTCTGCTTCCACAAAACCGTAATATACTAAAAAAATCTGGCTGTATTCTGTGAACAAGCAAATGGAGCTGTAAAATGGTGTATACTGATAAATGGAGGACAATATTTTCCACGTTCACTACAAATGTCTGGAATTGAACTGCAGTTACAGGTATATGTGATATGTCTGATGGAGAACTACGGCTTTAAATTGCACGCCTGTAGTTTACTAAAACTATTCCGCACAACAACCTCGTGTGAATAGCTTCGCTAACACACTACAATAAAATGTAAATGGAAGCCAGAAATGGCTGAATTTTGAGCGCAGTTGTATGTGATACGTCTGACGGAGAACCACATTTTTAAATAGCGGGCCTGTAGTTTGCTAATACTATTCCTCACAGCGACCTCGTGTGAATACCTTCGCTGACACACTGCAACAAAATGGAAATGGGGGCCAGAAATGGCTGAATTTGGAACGCAGTTATATGTGATACGTCTGATGGAGAACCACGGTTTTAAATTGCGGTCCTGTAGTTTACTAATACTATTCTTCACAACATTCTCATGGGAATAGTTTCACTGACACACTGCAACAAAATGGAAATGGAGGCCAGACATGGCTGAATTTGGAATGCAGTTATATGTGATATGTCTGACAGAGAACCACGGTTTTAAATTGCAGGCCTGTAGTTTACTAATGCTATTCTTCACAACAACCTCATGTGAATAGCTTCGCTGACACACTGGAACAAAATGTAAATGGAGGCCAGAAATAGCTGATTTTGGAACGCAGTTATATGTGATACGTCTGACGGAGAACCACAGCTTTAAAAAGTGGGCCTGTATTTACTAATAATATTCTTCACAGCGACTTTCTGTGAATAGCTTCACCGACACACTGCAACAAAATGGAAATGGAGGCCAATATTTTCCGTGTTCACTATAAATTTCTGGATTTTATCGTTGTAATGTGGAAAAGATCTGAATGTATTCTGCAGTGCTAACAAACAAATGGAGCAGAAAATTGTGTACCCTGGATTGCTTTTTAAGCAAATAATCAGGATTAAAATAAAAAAAAATTAGCCCTGGCCCCTGATACCTGGGGCTATGTCTACAAATATCTGTAATAGCAGCAGTCAGAACATGCAATGGACCCTCTTGTGCTTTATCATGCACTGCAGTCTGTCACATTCCCTGCCTGCCTTGCTTTTAACCAAATAACCAGGATTAAGATAAAAAAAAAATTAGCCCTGGCCCCTGATATCTGGGGCTATGTCTACAAATATCTGTCACAATAGAATTTTCCTCTTGTGCTGTATGAACTGCATTCTTCCACATACCCTGCCTTCCTGCCTAAGTCCTGCTATCACCACTGAATATATGCAGCTGGATTAGTCCTCAGAAGGACTGATAGTTCAGATGGATATATATATATATATATATATATATATATATATATATATATGTTGTGGAATACCTATACTAACTATAAACAAGCAAATCTCTCCCTGACTCTGCAGCATCTCTCCCTATTCTGCCTGTTTCTGGTGTAGACTGTGACGAGCATAGCGGCACCAGGTCTTATATAGACCTAATGACGCTGTGCTGCAAGCCAATCAGTGTAATGCCACAACCAACATGGCTATGGTATTACAGTGTGAGGCAAGCAATTTCTGCATGTTCATTGGCTCTCTAAAGAGCGCCAAACATGCAGGGCGGGGACCCGAGCTCCCACGCGAGCAATGCGGAAATACTCACTGAGCTTGTCGAGCACCGTGATGATCGGGCGAGTACCAAGTAGTGGTGAGCATGTTCGCTCATCACTACTTCTGAGCTCTCCCCAGCCCCTCCCCTCATCAAACACGCCCCCCCTGCTCATCATACACCACCACTATCCAAGCAAAAGTGATTAAAATACTTTAGTTGCGACGCAATAATTTCCCGCACTTTTACTGAATTTTACCGATTTTAGCCGATTTTAAGAAAAAATGCTCAGGTTTCCGATTTCAAATCCGAATGTGCCATATTCGTGCCGAATTTGAAATTTGCGATTGTTTTTCGAACATATTCATTCATCACTTATTACCAAGATTAATATATGCAGCTGGATTAGTCCTTAGAAGGACTGTTAGTTCAGATGGATATATATCTTGCTGTGGAATACCTATACCTAACCAATAAACCGCCAATCCTCTCCCTCACTCAGCTGAACCTCTCCCTACTCTGCTTGTTTCCGGGGTAGACTGTGATGAGCGTGGGGTCACTGGGTCTTATATAGACCCGATGACGCTATACGGCCAGCCAATCACTGTAAGGCCACAACCAAAATGGCTACGGCATTACAGTAAGTGGCGGGCAATCCCCACATGTTTATTTACTGTCTAAAGAGCACCAAACATGCAGGGCAGGGACCCGAGCTCCCGCCCGAGCATCCCAGAATCACTTGCTGAGCGCCGAGCATCTCGAGCAGTGAGATGCTTGGGCGAGTACCGAGCAGTTGCGAGCACTCTCACATATCACTAGTAGGCACTAAAAACTCTATAGAGTTCTCTTATAAGATCAAGATATGCATCTAATAAACATGGAAAAACTCATACATATAGTATGCCTCAATTCAAGTGATATACATAATACTTATCATGATAGATCTACTGAGTCAACAAGCCTAAGAGAATCACCCATGCAGGACCAGAGTTGGGGTGTCTGAGTTTTACTTGAATTGAGGCATATGTATGAGTCTTTCCATGTTCATTACATGCATTTCTTAATCTTAAAACTCTATAGAGTTTTTAGGGCCTATTAGAGATGAGCGTTGTTCTACTCGAACTGTTCGCCAATCTCAAATTCGAGCTGTTTTGGGCGGTGTTCGAGCCGTTCGGCGAACACGAACGATTTGAGAAAAATTCGGCTGTTCGAGGTTATGTTCGATAACTGTTCGTGCACCAAAATCATAACTGGATTTTTTCTCAGTAATGATGAAAATTAATGTTAATACGCAGTTTGAGTGTACAGCGGGGTGGGGGGAGGGGCAGGGGATGGATCTCTGCAGGAATAATGAAGATCTACATTTTTTTTTCTCTTTCCCGCATTTACAGTGGGGAGGTGCAATCTGTCAGCCTATCAGCAGCGCACACACGGAGCGAAGTGCTTTTTTCACACAAACAAGGGCATGTGTCATTGGCAGTGTATGTCACATGTCCTTGCCCTATAAGACCAAGCCATTTTCCCCGTCGCCACCATTTTCTCACTGCTGCAGCTGCGTGTTAGACGGCACCGCTGTTGCTGTGTGCGCTATACCTTGTTAATTTCAAGCCAATTTTCGCACAAATCTACAGATAGCTTGGGAGTAGGGAATAGTTGTGATTGCAGTCCTTTTAAGGACTAGGTTACAGCATTTCCTACGACTTTTATCAGGCAGGTCTGTGCTCTTAAATAGATAGATTGTGGGAGTAAAGACTAATTGTAATTGCAGTCCTTTTCAGGACTAGGTTACATCAGTTCCTATCAGTTTTTGCCAGGCAGGTCTGTGCCAGTGCTGTGCAAGTTTTTTTCACAGCATTTGGCTGAATCTAGCAAAGCTAATCCTTTTTGGCCTATTGCAGAGTGTGTTAGTCAGTGGAGTAGCCTATCTGTGTTGCAAGATATACCACCTGTGTATAGAATACCAATTTTTTTACTGCACCTAGTGAAGTAAAATCTTTTGGGCATAGCATCATTCTATTAGTCCATCTATACTGACCTCCATCAGGTTGCAAATTGAATATAATTTTTTTCTGCATCTAGCTCTGAAAAAATATTTGGGCTTCTAGCAGAGTGTGGGACTTGTTCTATTAGTCCATCTATACTGACCTCCATCAGGTTGCAAACTGAATATAATTTTTTTCTGCATCTAGCTCTGAAAAAATATTTGGCCTTCTAGCAGTGTGTGGGACTTTCTCTATTAGTCCATCTATACTGACCTCCATCAGGTTGCAAACTGAATATATATTTTTTCTGCAACTACCTCTGAAAAAATATTGGGCTTCTAGCTGTGTGTGGGACTTGTTCTATTAATCCATGTATACAGACCTCCATCAGGTTGCAAACTGAATATAACTTTTTTCTGCATCTACCTCTGAAAAAATATTTGGGCTTCTAGCTGTGTGTGGGACTTGTTCTATTAGTCCATCTATACTGACCTCCATCAGGTTGCAAATTAAAAATAATTTTTATCTGCATCTACCTCTGAAAAAATATTTGGGCTTCTAGCTGTGTGTGGGACTTGTTCTATTAGTCCATCTATACTGACCTCCATCAGGTTGCAAACTGAATATAATTTTTTTCTGCATCTAGCTCTGAAAAAATATTTGGCCTTCTAGCAGTGTGTGGGACTTTCTCTATTAGTCCATCTATACTGACCTCCATCAGGTTGCAAATTAAAAATAATTTTTATCTGCATCCAGCTCTGAAAAAATATTTGGCCTTCTAGCAGTGTGTGGGACTTTCTCTATTAGTCCATCTATACTGACCTCCATCAGGTTGCAAATTAAAAATAATTTTTTGTCTGCATCTAGCTCTGAAAAAATATTTGGCCTTCTAGCTGTGTGTAGGACTTTCTCTATTAGTCCATCTATACTGACCTCCAACAGGTTGCAAATTAAAAATAATTTTTTGTCTGCATCTAGCTCTGAAAAAATATTTGGCCTTCTAGCAGTGTGTGGGACTTTCTCTATTAGTCCATCTATACTGACCTCCATCAGGCTGCAAATTAAAAATATTTTTTTGTCTGCATCTAGCTCTGAAAAAATATTTGGCCTTCTAGCTGTGTGTGGGACTTTCTCTATTAGTCCATCTATACTGACCTCCATCAGGTTGCAAACTGAATATATTTTTTTTCTGCATCTACCTCTGAAAAAATATTGGGCTTCTAGCTGTGTGTGGGACTTGTTCTATTAATCCATCTATACAGACCTCCATCAGGTTGCAAACTGAATATAATTTTTTTCTGCATCTACCTCTGAAAAAATATTTGGGCTTCTAGCTGTGTGTGGGACTTGTTCTATTAGTCCATCTATACTGACCTCCATCAGGTTGCAAAGTGAATATAATTTTTTTCTGCATCTACCTCTGAAAAAATATTTGGCCTTCAAGCAGTGTGAGGGACTTTCTCTATTAGTCCAACTATACTGACCTCCATCAGGTTGCAAACTGAATATATATTTTTTCTGCATCTACCTCTGAAAAAATATTTGGGATTCTAGCTGTGTGTGGGACTTTCTCTATTAGTCCATCTATACTGACCTCCATCAGGTTGCAAATTGAATATAATTTTTTTCTGCATCTAACCCAGCCAATAGTTTTGGCCTAATACCACAGTTTGGCCACTCAGCTCTGCTCGGTTCCCATCCATTGTTTTTTTGTGAAAACAACTCCAGAGTTGTGAATTAGTTAACCACCAAAATCAGTGGAAAAAGGCCTGCTGCTGGTGGAAAGGGGAATAGGCGTGTTGGGAAGGGGAAAAAAGGTTGTGTCCGTGGGGTAGGTGTTAAAGCAACAGAAACATCTGCAGAAGAAAGACCATCTTCCAGCCAAACTAAAATGTCTACTTCTTTTAGCGGACAATGTGATAAGATCCCTTTCTTACGGCCACGCCAATCGCTACAAATTCCAGATGAGGCACAAAAACAGCAGGAGCTTCAACGGATATCAAGTGCTCCTTTAAGTGGGCTCTCCTCCACATCAACTTCAACATCACAAATACTCCAGTCCTCAAAGGTGTCACCCCAATCGCACTTGCTTCCTCACAGCTCCCAAATCTCCAGCTGCCCGTCTGAGTATGAGGTAGAACAGATGGTTGAGTCTGCAGAGCTGTTTACTCATACTATAGCCTGGGAATCAGAGGTCGACTCCAGCGCTTGTGTGAATCCAGACGAGGAAATGATCTGCACTGATGCCCAGAATCTTTATGAATCGGATCCAGGACCAGACACAGAAGGTTCTGACCATAATGTAGACCCTCATTCCCAAACTGTAACTCCTGTTGGTGGAGATAATGAGGAAGACGATGATGAGACTCAAATACCTGATTGGAGCGACAACTTTTGTTTTTTGTCAGGGCAGGAACAGGTTGGCTCTGAGGACGACGGGTGTGATAACGCACAGGGTGATGATGATGAGGTTGGAGATCCCACTTACTGTCAACCCACAGTCAGCCAAGAGATGAGGTCAGCAGAGGAGGTGGAGGAAGATGCTAGTGACGACGAGGTCAGGTTGCGCCTTCCTGGACAGAGACGTAGTACTGGAAGCACGTCAACAACTGCATCCTCAAACACAACTCTGCCTCTCACCACAAGTCGTGGTGGCTCTTCAGGTCGCATGGGTGCTAAGCCTTTCATAGCCTGGGCATTTTTTCAGATCGATAAAGATGACCCAACTCGTATTATCTGTAACATTTGTCAGCAAAAGCTAAGTAGAGGCCAAAAAATACATAGTTTGAGTACTTCATGCATGAACCGGCACATGGACATGAAGCATAAGTTGCAGTGGGAAGCTCAGTGTGCTACAATGCGGCCTAGCCGGCCGGGCCAACCACCGTCTGCCATATCTTGTGCATCCGCAGCCTCTTCATCCCCAGTGACTGGGGGGACAGCAGTGACACCTGTTTTGGGCCGCAGACCTGCCACCTCTTTACCCGCAACAGCCAGCGTGATTGGCAGGTCATCATTTTCTTTGGAGGTGGTAACACCAGCTGGTGTTGAGCGCTGTCCGACATCGATAGCACCACCTTTGGATCAAGGCAACCTAACATGTCCGCCTGCATCTTCCACACAGACCGGCAGTTTGCCGGGGACACCCTTATCAACCCCGTCTAAGCACAATAGCCAGCCCTCGGTCCCTCAGATGTGGACAAGTAAAAGACCATTTCCTCCTAGCCAAGAGAAAGCTAAGAGGTTGAATTTCACCATCTGCAAGCTCTTGGCTACAGAAATGCTGCCTTTCCGCCTGGTGGACACAGAGGATTTTCGAGACCTTATGTCCGTCGCAGTGCCCCAGTACCAGATGCCCAGTCGGCACTACTTCTCAAAGAAAGGTGTGCCTGCGCTCCACCAGCATGTCGCACACAACATCACCGCTTCTTTGAGAAACTCTGTGTGTGACAGGGTGCATTTCACCATAGACACTTGGACGAGTAGGCATGGACAGGGGCGTTACATGTCGCTGACTGGGCACTGGGTAACTATGGTGACAGCAGGACAAGGGGCTGCTGTCCAAGTCTTGCCGTCCCCACGAGTTGTGCGTCAATCCTCTTTATGTCAAAGTTCCTCCACTGCTTCTGCCTCCTCAACCTCCTCTCGGTCTTCCACCTGCACCCAAAGCCTGTCTGGTTATGCCACAAGCTTTCTAACTGCGCAGAAGGGATCCTGCACACCTCCTTACTATGCTGGCAATAGGACTCAACGTCATCAGGCGGTTTTTACTTTGAAATGTCTGGGAAATGTGAGTCACACAGCTGAGGAGTTGTGGTCAGCTCTGGAGAACCAATTTCATGAATGGTTGTCTCCACTGGACCTGAAACCAGGGAAGGCCATGTGCGACAATGCTGCAAACCTGGGTGCGGCCCTTCACCGGGGCAATGTCACACACGTGCCTTGTATGGCTCACGTGTTGAACCTGCTTGTCGAGCAATTTTTAGCCCACTATCCCAGACTAGATGGCCTTCTGCAGAGGGCACGGTCGCTGTGTGCTCACTTCCGCCGTTCGCATCCCGCAGCTCAGCGACTTACATCTCTACAGAAGTCGTTGGGCCTGCCACTTCACCGGCTAAAATGCGATGTGCCTACCCGGTGGAATTCAACTCTGCACATGTTGCAGCGACTGTGGCAGCACCGACAAGCCCTGGTGCAATACGTTCTGACGTATAGCCTGGGCCAACGAGATCCGGAGGTGGGGCAAATCACGCTGGAGGAGTGGTCTCAGATCAGGGACCTATGCACCCTTCTGCACAGTTTTGAAATGGCGACGTAGATGTTTAGTGCTGACGATGCCATTATCAGCATGACTATTCCGGTGATTTACATGCTGGAGCACATGTTAAACAGAATTCGGAGTCAGGTGGTGGCACAAGAGGAGGTGGAGGAAGTAGAGGAGGAGGAGTTGTATGCGGAAGGGCTAACATCTGCAAGGTCCAGACGGTCGGCAGCACCAAGGCGGCAGGCATGTGAGGGTGGGGGAGATGGTTTTACCAGGGCGCATGGTAGCAGCCAAACTAGTGAGGAAGGTGCAGGAGCCCAGGAAGAAGTGGAGGACGAACTGATGGAAGACTCATCAGATGAGGGAGACCTTGATCACATTTCTGTTGTGCGAGGTTGGGGGGAGAGGACAGAGGAAGGAAGCATGATTGTTACCTCGCCACCAACACAACAGGGACTTGGTGCTCCTGGATGCGCAACACACATGAGTGCATTCTTGCTGCACTACCTGCAACATGACCCTCGAATTGTGAGAATTAGAAATAATCCTGACTACTGGGTTGCCACACTGTTAGATCCCCGGTACAAAAGTAAATTTGCAGAAATTATTCCTGCCATAGAAAGGGATGCACGCATGCAGGAGTATCAGCAGAGACTGTTGCAGAATCTTACATGTGCTTTTCCACAAAACACCAGTGGTGCACGTAGTGAATCTCACAGTTCCAACTTGCCAACCGTGGGACCGTCAAGTGTTCAGCACTCAAACCGTAACAGAACCACAGTATCTGCTGGTAACATCAATTTTGCGGAATCATTTCACCACTTTTTTAGCCCATCCTTTGCAAGGCCACAGGAGACAAGAAGTCTGACACATAGTCAACGCCTAGAGACGATGGTACAGGAGTATCTCCAAGTAAACATTGAAGCCATGACTGTGTCACTGGACCCTTGCTCTTTTTGGGCTTCCAATCTGGATAAATGGCCGGAGCTAGCCACTTACGCCTTGGAGATCTTGTCATGCCCCGCAGCCAGCGTTCTGTCTGAACGTGTGTTCAGCGCTGCTGGTGGTGTGCTGACAGATAAGCGCACGCGGCTCTCCACTGATAATGTAGACAGACTCACGTTCATAAAGATAAACAAATCATGGATCCGAAACGACTTTTCTACCCCTGTGTCATCCTGGGGAGAGTAAAAGCTTGATGATTGGTTAAAATCACCCTACCAACCATTTTAAGCTTTCAAATTACTAATCATGTTTATCTGTATCTTGACTGGAAAATAATTTGGGCTTTGTAGCAGTGTGCAGCTCTGATCCTATTAGCCCATCTATACTAAGCTCCACCAGATTTAAAATTAATAATAATTTGTAGCTGCATCTAGCCCGGAAAATAATTTTGGGGCTCCGAGATGCGCAAGACACATAAGTGCCTTCTTGCTGCACTACCTGCAACATGACTCTCATATTGTCAGAATTCAAAGTAATCATGACTACTGGGTTGCCACACTCTTAGATCCCCCAAACTTTTCGATCAACCTTTTCATTTTAATAAAGACCAAAAAAATGGTCATTTTTGAAATTATAAGCATTAGCAGGTTATTAGAAACTGAAATCAAACAATTTTCAACTCAAAACTTTATTCTAGGTGATGTTACATTTTCACATAGGACCCCTTGTTCGAAAGGAGCTTCTGAACTCTCTTGTCCATTGAATTTGTCAGGTTTTGGATGGTTTCTGCTTCAATTGTTTTGCATGAGGACAGAATACCCTCCCAGAGCTGTTGCTTAGACGTGAACTGCCTCCCGCCATCATAGACACTCCTTTTGATGATGCTCCAGAGGTTCTGAATGGGGTAGAGGTCAGGGGAGCATGGGGGTCACACCATAAGTTTGTCCCCTTTTATGCCCATATCAGCCAGAGATGCAGATGTTTTATGTGCAGCATGAGATGGTGCATTATCATGCAAAAAAATGATCTTGCTGTGAAATACATGGTTCTTCTTCTTGAACCATGGCAGGAAGTGCTGTTTGAGAAAATCCACATACATTATGGAGTTCATCTTTAGCGCCTTCAGGGATCCTAAAGGGGCCGACAATCTCTCTCCCCATGATTCCAGCCCAAAACATTACTCCACCTCCTCCTTGTTGGCGCTGTAGCCGTGTTTGCGTGGGGTGTCCATCAACCAGCCATCCTCCACTCCATCCATCTGGACCATCGAGCGCTGCACGGCACTCATCCGTGAACAAAACAGTTTTGAAATCAGTCTTCATGTAATGTTTGTCCCACTGGAGCCGTTTCTGCTTGTGTGAAGTGGATAGAGGAGGTCGACAGGATGGCATATGCACAGCTGCAAACCTCTGAAGGACCCTGCATCTTGTTGTTCGGGGGACGTTGGAGGCACCAGCAGCTTCAAAAACTTGTCTGCTGCTATGACAAGGCTTTTTTGCCGCTGCTCTTTTAACCTGACGTAATTGCCTGTAGGAAAGAGTCCTCAATTTGCCCTTATCAGCACGCACACGTGTGTACTGTGAATCAGCTACATACTTCTTGATTGCCAAGACACTTCATCCTTATCATCGCACAATGTTGATTGTAGTCATGCCTTGACCTAAACACTCCACAATTTGTTGCTTCTCAGCAGCCGACACATCCTTTTTCTTTCCCATTTTGGCAGAAAATGTAGGCTGCTTAATAATGTGAGACAGCCTTCTTAAGTAGTCTTGCCTTTCATTGGACACACCTGCCAAACTAATTAGCACAGGTGTCTGCAATTGCTTACAGTGATATAAAGAGCCCTGACACACATCACCATCAATGAGTTTAACTGACAAACAAACAAATTCTTCCCTTATCACTCCTAAACACTTTTTGCATAATAATTTGGAACACAGTGTACATGTGCTTTTCCACAAAACACCAGTGGTTCACGTAGTGAATCTTACAGTTCTAACTTGCCAACCGTGGTCTGTATGGAGTTGTTCAATAAAGGGCCCAAAATTAAGATAACATAGATGGGAGAGGTCTCTATGAATAGGAATTCCTAAGTATTTGATACCCTGTGAGGGCCAAGCAAAGGGAAAGTTGGACTGGATGGAATCCTATATGGATTTGGGGAGGTAGACATCGAGGGCCTCAGACTTCGCTGCATTGATTTTAAAATTTGACCATGTAACAAAGTGATCTATTTCAGCCATAACAGCATGGATGGATATATGTGATTGAGTGATATATACTAGTACATCATCAGCAAATAGAGAGCACTTGTACTCGGTGCCTCCCACCTCAATCCACCTAATATTGGGGTTATGGCGAATTGATGAGAGCAGGTGCTCCGTCACTAGGATGTATAAGAGAGGGGACAGAGGACATCCCTGCCTTGTCCCATTGGTGATTGTGAAAGGTGATGAAAATGTTCTGATGCACCCCCTGGGCCTTGGGACACCCGGAGCCGGACCCTTTTTGGTGGATGCTGGTGGTTGTAGTCTTCGTGGCGGCGACCCGGTTCCGTGGCTCAGGGTGGTCAAACCAGTGGCGGAACTATTTATGTGGTTTTGATGTTTAAATGTCCGACTACGCCACCCGTGGATTGCGGTCAGAGTGAACCGCCGCTGCAGGGCAGACCGCTGAGGCTGGTGTTGTGGGTGCAGCAGAGCGTAGCATAACTCCCCACGGGAGGAGTATAGCCTCAGGGCAGTGTATGCGGAGGATGGGGGTGATGGTGCAGGGCAGCAGCAGTAACGACACGGAGTCAGTGATGCAGTCCAGGGCCTTTACTCACAGTTCTTATTATCCAGACCACGTCTGCAGGTAACGGCTGCCCACGTCGTACTGTGCTCACCAGGTGAGGGGCTCAGACAACTCCCAGATAACTTTGGAGCGCTTCACAGGACCCCCTTTGTGTGTCCTTTGTCTGGCCTTTCTTACCAACCCTTCTGTCCGGCTGCCTCGGGCCTCCTCTTGGTAAACTTGGCACCAGTTTCCCTGACCCTATGTGCTGCCCTCCTAGTGGGTGTAGCGAGGGGCTGCGCCACATAAAATGTCACAGCTAGTGTTGAGCCACCCCCGTAGTGTTCGAGTTCGGTTCGGTTCGTCGAACACCCGTGTGTTCGCCGAACTGTTCGTCGAACTGTTCGTCGAACACCTTCGAACACCGTTAAAACCAATGGCAGGCAAACAAAAACACATAGAAACACATAGAAAACACCTTCAAAGGTGTCCAAAAGCTGACAAACTGCTCAGAAGACACAACTAACACATGGAAAAGTGACAAGTACATATAGTCATGCGAAAAGAAAAGAGGTGGAGGAGTAAAAGGAGGGGGAGACACAGATATAGGCATGTCATGCCCTTCTAAAATCCAAAAAGTGAGAAGCCGAGACGGCCAGTCCGCTCCTGCCCGTGCCACCTCCGTGTCGCCGGGTTTGTGCCAGAGCCGCGGTGAACCCTGATGGCCAGCCCCCCTCTCCCAATACTGGTGCCTGTCCGCTGGTGGGTCGAGAGAGCCCCCCTGTGGTGGAGGCAGCTCTAAGCTTTTTAATTTAAATTGTCCCTCTAATTTGAATGAATACACTTTAAATCCATTTACAAGGATCTATTGGAGGGCAAGTCTCATGCCAGCAGCCGCGTAATTCCAGCTCCAGTAGCGTCCACTAAAGCTGCTGCAGTTAAAAAGCTTTTATAAGGATCGAGCTCGGCTGTCCACCGCAAGGCATCCTAGTGCCAGTCCCAGCCCCTATGCCTTGGGGTGCCTCCTGATGCTCTTCACTAAGTATCCCGTGGTCCCGAAGCATTTCCTTTGAAAAAATTAAGTGTCCAAACTACAGGTGGTGTAGCTTGCTTAACAGCCGGGATAATCCGCTGACTAGCAGACACTGCTACTAGGCACAAAGTATTTCCTGGGCTAGATGCAGTTAAAAATTTGTAAGTAGATACTCTCGTTGGATGCTGAGAAAGCATTCCATAGAGTCTCCTGGCACGCCATATATGATTCTCTTAAAAAGCTTGGGGTAGGGGTCTAGGGGACCGTTTTATAGCCAAAATCACGGCCCTGTATCACAATACGTCACCTAGGCTGAAGATAAATGGAACTGTAGCACCGAGGGCTCGGTTGCTACAGACGTATTGCACCTCACCCAGAGGTGTGATATCTCACTCTCAGATAAGGATGGAGTGTGGATCAGGACCCGACACCTGCATGCATTACACCACATTGCCGTGGGGCAGGGCGACCAATATGCCCCTGAGATGGGCACGACAGTCCCTGTCCCTGGCTGGAGTGGGGGGAGGGAACACTGAGGAAGGGGAACCCTGCAGTGCAGGAGCAGGGAGGAAGCAGTTCCTGGGTGCATTGAGAAGGGAGTATAAAAGGTGGGCACCATCTTAGTTCAGTGCAGAGAAGTCTGAGCAGAAGTGGCAGGGAGCAGGGGCTCTGCATGAGCTCTGCTCCGGAGGCGGGCCTAGTAACAGGGGCCCAGGCCTGCAAGAGGGAGAAGGAAGGAAGAGGAGCGGAGAAGGCTCCAGGAACGAGGAATGAAGGGATCCCAGGGGTGGGGACGGGCGAGTCGCCACCGCACGCCCGAATCCACCTGCGTGGAGGGGTCAGGCCAAAGGGGGAGACCGGTCCCCGAACTAGTGGAGGCAGGAAACGACCCTCAGCTAGAAACCGGAGGCTCTGACATTTTATGTGGCGCAGCCCCTTGCTCCACCCGCTAGGAAGGCACCACATAGGGTCAGGGAAACTGGCGCCAAATTTACCAAGAGGAGGCCCGAGGCAGCCGGACAGAAGTGTTGGTAAGAAAGGCCAGACAAAGGACACACAAAGGGGGTCCTGTGAAGCGCTCCAAAGTTATCTGGGAGTTGTCTGAGCCCCTCACCTGGTGAGCACAATACGACGTGGGCAGCCGTTACCTGCAGACGTGGTCTGGATAATAAGAACTGTGAGTAAAGGCCCTGAACTGCATCACTGACTCCGTGTCGTTACTGCTGCTGCCCTGCACCATCACCCCCATCCCCCGCATACACTGCCCTGAGGCTATACTCCTCCCGTGGGGAGTTATGCTACGCTCTGCTGCACCCACAACACCAGCCTTAGCGGTCTGCCCTGTAGCGGCGGTTCACTCTGACCGCAATCCACGGGTGGCGTAGTCGGACATTTAAACATCAAAACCACATAAATAGTTCCGCCACTGGTTTGACCGCCCTGAGCCACGGAACCGGATCGCCGCCACGAAGACTACAACCACCAGCATCCACCAAAAAGGGTCCGGCTCCGGGTGTCCCAAGGCCCAGGGGGTGCGTCAGAACATTTTCATCACCTTTCACAATCACCAATGGGACAAGGCAGGGATGTCCTCTGTCCCCTCTCTTATACATCCTAGTGACGGAGCACCTGCTCTCATCAATTCGCCATAACCCCAATATTAGGTGGATTGAGGTGGGAGGCACCGAGTACAAGTGCTCTCTATTTGCTGATGATGTCCTAGTATATATCACTCAATCACATATATCCATCCCTGCTGTTATGGCTGAAATAGATCACTTTGTTACATGGTAAAATTTTAAAATCAATGCAGCGAAGTCTGAGGCCCTCGATGTCTCCCTCCCTAAATCCATATAGGATTCCATCCAGTCCAACTTTCCCTTTGCCTGGCCCTCACAGGGTATCAAATACTGAGGAATTCCTATTCATAGAGACCTCTCCCATCTATGTTATCTTAATTTTGGGCCCTTTATTGAACAACTCCATACAGACCACGGTTGGCAAGTTAGAACTGTAAGATTCACTACGTGAACCACTGGTGTTTTGTGGAAAAGCACATGTACACCGCGTTCCAAATTATTATGCAAAAAGTGTTTAGGAGTGATAAGGGAAGAATTTGTTTGTTTGTCAGTTAAACTCATTGATGGTGATGTGTGTCAGGGCTCTTTATATCACTGTAAGCAATTGCAGACACCTGTGCTAATTAGTTTGGCAGGTGTGTCCAATGAAAGGCAAGACTACTTAAGAAGGCTCTCTCACATTATTAAGCAGCCTACATTTTCTGCCAAAATGGGAAAGAAAAAGGATGTGTCGGCTGCTGAGAAGCAACAAATTGTGGAGTGTTTAGGTCAAGGCATGACTACAATCAACATTGTGCGATGATCAGGATGAAGTGTCTTGGCAATCAAGAAGTATGTAGCTGATTCACAGTACACACGTGTGCGTGCTGATAAGGGCAAATTGAGGACTCTTTCCTACAGGCAATTACGTCAGGTTGAAAGAGCAGCGGCAAAAAAGCCTTGTCATAGCAGCAGACAAGTTTTTGAAGCTGCTTGTGCCTCCAACGTCCCCCGAACAACAAGATGCAGGGTCCTTCAGAGGTTTGCAGCTGTGCATACGCCATCCTGTCGACCTCCTCTATCCACTTCACACAAGCAGAAACGGCTCCAGTGGGCCAAACATTACATGAAGACTGATTTCAAAACTGTTTTGTTCACGGATGAGTGCCGTGCAGCGCTCGATGGTCCAGATGAATGGAGTGGAGGATGGCTGGTTGATGGACACCCCACGCAAACACGGCTACAGCGCCAACAAGGAGGAGGTGGAGTAATGTTTTGGGCTGGAATCATGGGGAGAGAGATTGTCGGCCCCTTTAGGATCCCTGAAGGCGCTAAAGATGAACTCCATAATGTATGTGGATTTTCTCAAACAGCACTTCCTGCCATGGTTCAAGAAGAAGAACCGTGTATTCCACAGCAAGATCATTTTTCTGCATGATAATGCACCATCTCATGCTGCACATAAAACATCTGCATCTCTGGCTGATATGGGCATAAAAGGGGACAAACTTATGGTGTGACCCCCATGCTCCCCTGACCTCTACCCCATTCAGAACCTTTGGAGCATCATTAAAAGGAGTGTCTATGATGGCGGGAGGCAGTTCACATCTAAGCAACAGCTCTGGGAGGGTATTCTGTCCTCATGCAAAACAATTGAAGCAGAAACCATCCAAAACCTGACAAATTCAATGGACGAGAGAGTTCAGAAGCTCCTTTCGAACAAGGGGTCCTATGTGAAAATGTAACATCACCTAGAATAAAGTTTTGAGTTGAAAACTGTTTGATTTCAGTTTCTAACAACCTGCTAATGCTTATAATTTCAAAAATGACCATTTTTTTGGTCTTTATTAAAATGAAAAGGTTGATCGAAAAGTTTGGGGGATCTAAGAGTGTGGCAACCCAGTAGTCATGATTACTTCGAATTCTGACAATATGAGGGTCATGCTGCAGGTAGTGCAGCAAGAAGGCACTTATGTGTCTTGCGCATCTCGGAGCCCCAAAATTATTTTCCGGGCTAGATGCAGCTAAAAATTATTTTTAATTTTAAATCTGGTGAAGCTTATTATAGATGGCCTAATAGGATCAGTGCTGCACACTGCTACAAAGCCCAAATTATTTTCCAGTCAAGATACAGATAAACATGATTAGTAATTTGAAAGCTTAAAACGGTTGGTAGGGTGATTTTAACCAATCATCAAGCTTTTACTCTCCCCAGGATGACACAGGGGTAGAAAAGTCGTTTCGGATCCATGATTTGTTCATCTTTATGAACGTGAGTCTGTCTACATTATCAGTGGAGAGCCGCGTGCGCTTATCTGTCAGCACACCACCAGCAGCGCTGAACACACGTTCAGTCAGAACGCTGGCTGCGGGGCATGACAAGATCTCCAAGGCGTAAGTGGCTAGCTCCGGCCATTTATCCAGATTGGAAGCCCAAAAAGAGCAAGGGTCCAGTGACACAGTCGTGGCTTCAATGTTTACTTGGAGATACTCCTGTACCATCGTCTCTAGGCGTTGACTATGTGTCAGACTTCTTGTCTCCTGTGGCCTTGCAAAGGATGGGCTAAAAAAGTGGTGAAATGATTCCGCAAAATTGATGTTACCAGCAGATACTGTGGTTCTGTTACGGTTTGAGTGCTGAACACTTGACGGTCCCACGGTTGGCAAGTTGGAACTGTGAGATTCACTACGTGCACCACTGGTATTTTGTGGAAAAGCACATGTAAGATTCTGCAACAGTCTCTGCTGATACTCCTGCATGCGTGCATCCCTTTCTATGGCAGGAATAATTTCTGCAAATTTACTTTTGTACCGGGGATCTAACAGTGTGGCAACCCAGTAGTCAGGATTATTTCTAATTCTCACAATTCGAGGGTCATGTTGCAGGTAGTGCAGCAAGAAGGCACTCATGTGTGTTGCGCATCCAGGAGCACCAAGTCCCTGTTGTGTTGGTGGCGAGGTAACAATCATGCTTCCTTCCTCTGTCCTCTCCCCCCAACCTCACACAACAGAAATGTGATCAAGGTCTCCCTCATCTGATGAGTCTTCCATCAGTTCGTCCTCCACTTCTTCCTGGGCTCCTGCACCTTCCTCACTAGTTTGGCTGCTACCATGCGCCCTGGTTAAACCATCTCCCCCACCCTCACATGCCTGCCGCCTTGGTGCTGCCGACCGTCTGGACCTTGCAGATGTTAGCCCTTCCGCATACAACTCCTCCTCCTCTACTTCCTCCACCTCCTCTTGTGCCACCACCTGACTCCGAATTCTGTTTAACATGTGCTCCAGCATGTAAATCACCGGAATAGTCATGCTGATAATGGCATCGTCAGCACTAAACATCTTCGTCGCCATTTCAAAACTGTGCAGAAGGGTGCATAGGTCCCTGATCTGAGACCACTCCTCCAGCGTGATTTGCCCCACCTCTGAATCTCGTTGGCCCAGGCTATACGTCAGAACGTATTGCACCAGGGCTTGTCGGTGCTGCCACAGTCGCTGCAACATGTGCAGAGTTGAATTCCACCGGGTAGGCACATCGCATTTTAGCCGGTGAAGTGGCAGGCCCAACGACTTCTGTAGAGATGTAAGTCGCTGAGCTGCGGATGCGAACGGCGGAAGTGAGCACACAGCGACCGTGCCCTCTGCAGAAGGCCATCTAGTCTGGGATAGTGGGCTAAAAATTGCTGGACAACCAGGTTCAACACGTGAGCCATACAAGGCACGTGTGTGACATTGCCCCGGCGAAGGGCCGCACCCAGGTTTGCAGCATTGTCGCACACGGCCTTCCCTGGTTTCAGGTCCAGTGGAGACAACCATTCATGAAATTGGTTCTCCAGAGCTGACCACAACTCCTCAGCTGTGTGACTCACATTTCCCAGACATTTCAATGTAAAAACCGCCTGATGACGTTGAGCCCTACTGCCAGCATAGTAAGGAGGTGTGCAGGATCCCTTCTGCGCAGTTAGAAAGCTTGTGGCATGACCAGACAGGCTTTGGGTGCAGGTGGAAGACCGAGAGGAGGTTGAGGAGGCAGAAGCAGTGGAGGAAAAATGACATAAAGAGGATTGACGCACAACTCGTGGGGACGGCAAGACTTGGACAGCAGCCCCTTGTCCTGCTGTCACCATAGTTACCCAGTGCCCAGTCAGTGACATGTAACGCCCCTGTCCATGCCTACTCGTCCAAGTGTCTGTGGTGAAATGCACCCTGTCACACACAGAGTTTCTCAAAGAAGCGGTGATGTTGTGTGCGACATGCTGGTGGAGCGCAGGCACACCTTTCTTTGAGAAGTAGTGCCGACTGGGCATCTGGTACTGGGGCACTGCGACGGACATAAGGTCTCGAAAATCCTCTGTGTCCACCAGGCGGAAAGGCAGCATTTCTGTAGCCAAGAGCTTGCAGATGGTGAAATTCAACCTCTTAGCTTTCTCATGGCTAGGAGGAAATGGTCTTTTACTTGTCCACATCTGAGGGACCGAGGGCTGGCTATTGTGCTTAGACGGGGTTGATAAGGGTGTCCCCGGCAAACTGCCGGTCTGTGAGGAAGATGCAGGCGGACATGTTAGGTTGCCTTGATCCAAAGGTGGTGCTATCGATGTCGGACAGCGCTCAAGACCAGCTGGTGTTACCACCTCCAAAGAAAATGATGACCTGCCAATCACGCTGGCTGTTGCGGGTAAAGAGGTGGCAGGTCTGCGCCCCAAAACAGGTGTGACTGCTGTCCCCCCAGTCACAGAGGATGAAGAGGCCGCGGATGCACAAGATATGGCAGACGGTGGTTGGCCCGGCCGGCTAGACCGCATTGTAGCACACTGAGCTTCCCACTGCAACTTATGCTTCATGTCCATGTGCCGGTTCATGCATGAAGTACTCAAACTATGTATTTTTTGGCCTCTACTTAGCTTTTGCTGACAAATGTTACAGATAACACGAGTTGGGTCATCTTTATCGATCTGAAAAAATGCCCAGGCTATGCAAGGCTTAGCACCCATGCGACCTGAAGAGCCACCACGACTTGTGGTGAGAGGCAGAGTTGTGTTTGAGGATGTAGTTGTTGACGTGCTTCCAGTACTACGTCTCTGTCCAGGAAGGCGCAACCTGACCTCGTCGTCACTAGCATCTTCCTCCACCTCCTCTGCTGACCTCATCTCTTGGCTGACTGTGGGTTGACAGTAAGTGGGATCTCCGACCTCATCATCATCACCCTGTGCGTTATCACACCCGTCGTCCTCAGAGCCAACCTGTTCCTGCCCTGACAAAAAACTAAAGTTGTCGCTCCAATCAGGTATTTGAGTCTTATCAT
This sequence comes from Phyllobates terribilis, assembly GCF_046119375.1. Taxonomy (NCBI): domain Eukaryota; kingdom Metazoa; phylum Chordata; class Amphibia; order Anura; family Dendrobatidae; genus Phyllobates; species Phyllobates terribilis. Next base: position 258,127,539 of record NW_027362761.1, read on the forward strand.
CGTCTTCCTCATTGTCTCCACCAACAGGAGTTACAGTTTGGGAATGAGGGTCTACATTATGGTCAGAACCTTCTGCGTCTGGTCCTGGATCCGACTCATAAAGATTCTGGGCATCAGTGCAGATCATTTCCTCGTCTGGATTCACAGAAGCGCTGGAGTCGACCTCTGATTCCCAGGCTATAGTATGAGTAAACAGCTCTGCAGACTCAACCATCTGTTCTACCTCATACTCAGACGGGCAGCTGGAGATTTGGGAGCTGTGAGGAAGCAAGTGCGATTTGGGTGACACCTTTGAGGACTGGAGTATTTGTGATGTTGAAGTTGATGTGGAGGAGAGCCCACTTAAAGGAGCACTTGATATCCGTTGAAGCACCTGCTGTTTTTGTGCCTCATCTGGAATTTGTAGCGATTGGCGTGGCCGTAAGAAAGGGATCTTATCACATTGTCCGCTAAAAGAAGTAGACATTTTAGTTTGGCTGGAAGATGGTCTTTCTTCTGCACCTACCCCACGGACACAACCTTTTTTCCCCTTCCCAACACGCCTATTCCCCTTTCCACCAGCAGCAGGCCTTTTTCCACTCATTTTGGTGGTTAACTAATTCACAACTCTGGAGTTGTTTGCACAAAAAAACAATGGATGGTAACCGAGCAGAGCTGAGTGGCCAAACTGTGGTATTAGGCCAAAACTATTGGCTGGGATAGATGCAGAAAAAAATTATTTTTAATTTGCAACCTGATGGAGGTCAGTATAGATGGACTAATAGACCAAGTCCCACACACTGCTAGAAGCCCAAATATTTTTTCAGAGCTAGATGCAGAAAAAAATTATTTTTAATTTGCAACCTGATGGAGGTCAGTATAGATGGACTAATAGACCAAGTCCCACACACCGCTAGAAGCCCAAATATTTTTTCAGAGCTAGATGCAGAAAATTTTTTTATTCAATTTGCAACCTGATGGAGGTCAGTATAGATGGACTAATAGACCAAGTCCCACACACTGCTAGAAGCCCAAATATTTTTTCAGAGCTAGATGCAGAAAAAAATTATTTTTAATTTGCAACCTGATGGAGGTCAGTATAGATGGACTAATAGACCAAGTCCCACACACTGCTAGAAGCCCAAATATTTTTTCAGAGCTAGATGCAGAAAAAAATTATTTTTAATTTGCAACCTGATGGAGGTCAGTATAGATGGACTAATAGACCAAGTCCCACACACTGCTAGAAGCCCAAATATTTTTTCAGAGCTAGATGCAGAAAAAAATTATTTTTAATTTGCAACCTGATGGAGGTCAGTATAGATGGACTAATAGACCAAGTCCCACACACTGCTAGAAGCCCAAATATTTTTTCAGAGCTAGATGCAGAAAAAAAATATTTTTAATTTGCAACCTGATGGAGGTCAGTATAGATGGACTAATAGACCAAGTCCCACACACTGCTAGAAGCCCAAATATTTTTTCAGAGCTAGATGCAGAAAAAAATTATTTTTAATTTGCAACCTGATGGAGGTCAGTATAGATGGACTAATAGACCAAGTCCCACACACTGCTAGAAGCCCAAATATTTTTTCAGAGCTAGATGCAGAAAAAAATTATTTTTAATTTGCAACCTGATGGAGGTCAGTATAGATGGACTAATAGACCAAGTCCCACACACTGCTAGAAGCCCAAATATTTTTTCAGAGCTAGATGCAGAAAAAAATTATTTTTAATTTGCAACCTGATGGAGGTCAGTATAGATGGACTAATAGACCAAGTCCCACACACTGCTAGAAGCCCAAATATTTTTTCAGAGCTAGATGCAGAAAAAAATTATTTTTAATTTGCAACCTGATGGAGGTCAGTATAGATGGACTAATAGAACAAGTCCCACACGCTGATAGAAGCCCAAATATTTTTTCAGAGATAAATGAAGAAAAAAATTATTTTTAATTTGCAACCTGATGGAGGTCAGTATAGATGGACTAATAGACCAAGTCCCACACACTGCTAGAAGCCCAAATATTTTTTCAGAGCTAGATGCAGAAAAAAATTATTTTTAATTTGCAACCTGATGGAGGTCAGTATAGATGGACTAATAGACCAAGTCCCACACACCGCTAGAAGCCCAAATATTTTTTCAGAGCTAGATGCAGAAAAAAATTATATTCAGTTTGCAACCTGATGGAGGTCAGTATAGATGGACTAATAGAATGATGCTATGCCCAAAAGATTTTACTTCACTAGGTGCAGTAAAAAAATTGGTATTCTATACACAGGTGGTATATTTTGCAACACAGATAGGCTACTCCACTGACTAACACACTCTGCAATAGGCCAAAAAGGATTAGCTTTGCTAGATTCAGCCAAATGCTGTGAAAAAAACTTGCACAGCACTGGCACAGACCTGCCTGGCAAAAACTGATAGGAACTGATGTAACCTAGTCCTGAAAAGGACTCCAATTACAATTAGTCTTTACTCCCACAATCTATCTATTTAAGAGCACAGACCTGCCTGATAAAAGTCGTAGGAAATGCTGTAACCTAGTCCTTAAAAGGACTGCAATCACAACTATTCCCTACTCCCAAGCTATCTGTATATTTGTGCGAAAATTGGCTTGAAATTAACAAGGTATATCGCACACAGCAACAGCGGTGCCGTCTAACACGCAGCTGCAGCAGTGAGAAAATGGTGGCGACGGGGAAAATGGCTTGGTCTTATAGGGCAAGGACATGTGACATACACTGCCAATCACACATGCCCTTGCTTGTGTGAAAAAAAGCACTTCGCTCCGTGTGTGCGCTGCTGATAGGCTGACAGATTGCACCTCCCCACTGCAAATGCGGGAAAGAGAAAAAAAAATGGAGATCTTCATTGTTCCTGCAGAGATCCATCCCCTGCCCCTCCCCCCGCCCCGCTGTACACTCAAACTGCGTATTAACATTAATTTTCATCATTACTGAGAAAAAATCCAGTTATGATTTTGGTGCACGAACAGTTATCGAACATAACCTCGAACAGCCGAATTTTTCTCAAATTGTTCGTGTTCGCCGACCGGCTCGAATACCGCCCAAAACAGCTCGAATTTGAGATTGGCGAACAGTTCGAGTAGAACAACGCTCATCTCTAGTCACAGCCTCCGGTTTCTAGCTGAGGGTCGTTTCCTGCCTCCACTAGTTTCAGGGACCGGTCTCCCCCTTTGGCCTGACCCCTCCATGCAGGTGGATTCGGGCGTGCGGTGGCGACTCGCCCGTCCGCACCCCTGGGATCCCTTCGTTCCTCGTTCCTGGAGCCTTCTCCGCTCCTCTTCCTTCCTTCTCCCTCTTCCAGGCCTGGGCCTCTGTTACTAGGCCCGCCTCCGGAGCAGAGCTCATGCAGAGCCCCTGCTCCCTGCCACTTCTGCTCAGACTTCTCTGCACTGAACTAAGATGGTGCCCACCTTTTATACTCCCTTCTCAATGCACCCAGGAACTGCTTCCTCCCTGCTCCTGCACTACAGGGTTCCCCTTCCTCAGTGTTCCCTCACCCCACTCCAGCCAGGGACAGGGACTGTCGTGCCCATCTCAGGGGCATATTGGTCGCCCTGCCCCACGGCAATGTGGTGTAATGCATGCAGGTGTCGGGTCCTGATCCACACTCCATCCTTACCTGAGAGTGAGATATCACACCTCTGGGTGAGGTGCAATACCTCTGTAGCAACCGAGCCCTCAGGGTGCTACAGTTCCATTTATCTTCAGCCTAGGTGACGTATTGCAATACAGGGCCGTGATTTTGGCTATAAAAGGGTCCCCTAGACCCCTACCCCAAGCTTTTTAAGAGAATCATATATGGCGTGCCAGGAGATTCTATGGAATGCTTTCTCAGCATCCAACGAGAGTATCTAATTACAAATTTTTAACTGCATCTAGCCCAGGAAATACTTTGTGCCTAGTAGCAGTGTCTGCTAGTCAGTGGATTATCCCGGCTGTTAAGCAAGCTGCACCACCTGTAGTTTAGACACTTAATTTTTTCAAAGGAAATGCTTCGGGACCATGGGATACTTAGTGAAGAGCATCAGGAGGCACCCCAAGGCATAGGGGCTGGGACTGGCAGTAGGATGCCTTGCGGTGGACAGCCGAGCTCGATCCTTATAAAAGCTTTTTAACTGCAGCAGCTTTAGTGGATGCTACTGGAGCTGGAATTACGCAGCTGCTGGCATGAGACTTGCCCTCCAATAGATCCTTGTAAATGGATTTAAAGTGTATTCATTCAAATTAGAGAGACAATTTAAATTAAAAAGCTTAGAGCTGCCTCCACCACAGGGGGGCTCGCTCGACCCACCAGCGGACAGGCACCAGTATTGGGAGAGGGGGGCTGGCCGTCAGGGTTCACCGCGGCTCTGGCACAAACCCGGCGACACGGAGGTGGCACGGGCAGGAGCGGACTGAACGTGTCGGCTTCTCACTTTTTGGATTTTAGAAGGGCATGACATGCCTATATCTGTGTCTCCCCCTCCTTTTACTCCTCCACCTCTTTTCTTTTCTCATGACTATATGTACTTGTCACTTTTCCATGTGTTAGTTGTGTCTTCTGAGCAGTTAGTCAGCTTTTGGACACCTTTGAAGGTGTTTTCTATGTGTTTCTATGTGTTTTTGTTTGCCTGCCATTGGTTTTAACGGTGTTCGAAGGTGTTCGACGAACAGTTCGACGAACAGTTCGGCGAACACACGGGTGTTCGACGAACCGAACAGAACTCGAACACTACGGGGGTGGCTCAACACTAGTGCCTATATTATGATCTATTTGTCTGATATATTTATATCTTGCTGGGAACTTGTGTATATATACTTCAGTTAAGGTATTATACGATTTCATACTATGTTTATATATTGATCTAGCTGTTACCCATACTCACATATACTGCATGGGACAATGGGGTTTTTCTGTATTGGGTTTAGTTTTAGTGTTTTTATGAATCGTTGTGAATAAAATATTTTTTAGAACAATGTATTTCAGGTGTGCTCATCACTTTTCTATCTCTTTGTTTCTTGCACTATGTGCCTTTGGGACATGATGATGCACCTAATATGTCATTTAGGATGTGCTTCCTGGCTTTATTCAAAAAGATTACTGGGAGGGTCAGGTGAGGACCAAGAAAATGACAAGGTTAGAGGTAGGTGGAAGGTCCTTAAAAATTATTTCAGGGAATTAGACCAAAGGCTTACGGCAAGGACCTCGAAGGTTGTATTTCCCGAATTACTACCTGTAATATGTACCACAACAAACAGTCATCGGGAGATTAGGGAGGTGAATAAGTGTCTCAAGATTTGGTGTAGAAAGAAGGGTTTTGAGTTCTTGGAAAAATGGGCCAACTTCTCTGCTGATGATAAGGATAAACAGCACCTCAAAATTAAAAAAAAACAGCAAATCAAGGCAGCACAATCCAAATCCAAAAATATTCTCAAACTACATTAACAGTGGAAAACTCAAAAATGATAGTGTTGCCCCCTGAAAAATAACTTTGGGAAATGGTGGAGGATGAAAGAAATGCCAAACTACTAAATACCTTTTTCTCTACAGTATTTACACAAGAAAATCCGATGACACATGAAATGATCTGTAAAGTTCTCCATTAAATGTCAACTGATTAACCAGTAACAGGGAGTATGGTGTTGCCTCAAAAACACTAAAGTAGATAAATCACCGGGCCCGGATGGTATTCACCCTTGAGTGCTGCAGGAATTTAGTAAAATGATAGACAGACCATTATTTCTAATATTCAAGGATTTCATAAAAACAGGATAGGTAACACAGAATTGGCATCAATATTCAAAAAGGGGAAAAAATCTGAGCCTGGAAATTACAGGCCGTTAATCTTCTGTGGCCAAAATCTTTGCGGGTTTTTTAAAGAATGATATTTTGTAGCATCTCAATAAGGATAACCTCATGACCCAATAACAAAATGCATTTGCGAAAGATTGATCCTGGCAGACTAATCTGATCAGGTGAGTTCCAAGGTAACGCTCTGCATGTTGTCTATCTGCACTTTTTTAATCTGTTTGATATGGCACCACATAAAAGGTCTGTACATAAAGTAAGAGAAAATGGGACTAAGGTCAGAGATGTGTTAAAAACTGGCTCAGTGACAGGAAACAGTGGGTGGTTAGTAAGGGAACTTACTCTGATTGGGTCGCAGTTAACACTTCGGTACCGTTAGGCACCAGTCTGTGGCTGGATTGAAATGGGTCCAGGACCTTCTGTGGTCTTCCATTTCAGTCCAGCCAGGGCTTATGCTGCTCAGCATCGTCGTCAGCCCCCAACGCCTAGCTGGTCCACGAGACGTACAGATTGTCTCCTGTGTATTGGTACCTAGCAATGTTAAGCATAGGTTGCAGAGGGAGACAGGGTGCTTGGAGTCTAAGTCCAGGATTCGCTGCACTGAGCATGCCCGTGACCTGGCAGATCGTGATTGGTGGTTTGGCACCCACCTGACCCGGTGACCTGGCACCGCCTGATTGGTCCACGGGTGGCGTCACCAATGGTGCATCGGTGGGCAGGGCTTAGTCTTTAAAAGGCCCACCCACAAACAGATCATTGAGCAGTGATGCTGTTGTGTGGACGACTGTGTTCCACGTGTAGTTTCCGCTAGGTAGGTTAGCTCCATAGAGGCAGGTTAGCTCCATAGAGGCAGGTAGCTTCGTCTAGCAGTCTGGCTCAGCCAAAGGGGTCGCCTAACACCCCGAGCAGCCTGCAGACGTCCTGTTCACGGCTATCATCTGTCAGACACGTGGAGTAATACCCTGCAGTCTGGTAGCACGCCGGCTGGAGGCACGTGTACCCGTCGGCGTAGTCACACACGCATCCTAGCGCCGCCAGTGTAGTCCCTGTGTAGTTAACAGGGCTACAGATAGTTTCCCGGTCGCACATCTCCCGTGCTGTTAACGGAGATAGAGCGAACCGCTATACCCGTTCCTCTGTGCAGTAACACGGAAGGGTTTATCATTTAAGTTGGTTGCTTTCCGTTTTAACCGGAAAGTGTTCGGCAGCAGTCCTCCAGGCTGCATCGCGGACCCCGGGGTCGGTTGCGTTCCATTATAATAAAGTTGTCTGCAACCGCCCTCCTAACAGGTACCACATAGGTCAGTATTGAGCCCTCTTCTTTTTAACAAATTTATTAATTATCTTGTAGAGGGAATCCAGAGTAAAATTGCAATATTTTCAGATGATACCAAACTCTACAAGGAAATAAATACAGAGAAGAATAATTTTATGTTACAGAGGGATTTATGTAAGCTAGAGGTTTGGGCTTACTGTCAATTGAAGTTTAATGTTGATAAATGCAAGGTCATGCGCTTGGCCAGAAAAAATAAAATGTATAACTATGTATTAAATTGTAGAACACTGGGTAAAACTGTCCCTGTAAAAGACTTGGGCCTATGAATGGATGGCAAAGTCAACCTTATTTACCAGTGAATGTCAGCTGCTACCAAGGCAAATAAAATCATGAGCTCTTGACAAGAACATAGTTTTACCTCTATACAAGTCATTAGTGCTGCCGCACATTCAAATACTGTGTACAATTTTAGGCTCCAGTGTCTAAGAAGTACATAGCTGAACAGAGTGGATGCAGAGAACAGTGACCAAGGTTATTAAGTGTGGGTTATTAAATTGGGATTAATCAGTTTGCAACAATGAAGGTTTAGGGGTGATTTTATTGCAATGTAAGAATATATGAGGGGACAATAAAGAGATCTTCCTAATGATCTTTTACACCGATGCCTATAATGGTGACAAGGGGGCATACTCTAAGTCTAGAGAAAAGAAGGTTCAATAATAACAACAGATAGAGATTTTTACTGTAAGAGCAGTGAGACAAAGGAACTCTTTACCACATAATGTTGTAATGGTTGATTGACTACAAAAGTACAAGAAATGTCTGGATGCTAGATTCTGTGATGGGATGTTGATCCAGGGAACTAGTCTGATTGCTGTATGTGGAATTGTAAATAATTTTTTTGTCATGTTTAGACTTTGGTCTATTATGTTGCACCCTCTAGTTATTATATTGTAAATGTTTTTTGTTGGTATGATATTAGGGTAAAAAACAATTATTACTAGAGATGAACAATTTGATTTGCGCTACCCTGATCATGATGCCCCAGGCCATTAATAGGCCCACATCACAATGATGGTCATTGGGCTTCACATAAATTCATGACATGTATCATGCCTTGATGTCATGATGACGTGGGGCCTAGTATGCGTATGAGAAACCCAGGATACCAGGAGAAAGATATCAGGTGCAGAAGTGAAGACCAGCTGCCACAGAGGACTGGACTAGACAAAAGACCAGGGAAGTGCAAATCAAATTGCTCATCTCTAATAATTACACATTCTCCAGAATGACTCAACACAAAATAGAGTGCAGTATTAAAAATTAAAATAAGACTCTAAAAACCTAAGACAGATGGTAAATTTTGCTGAGGTGCCCTGATTCAGATAACATTTAGCAGATTCCATATTTTCATTAGAACCACTGGTATGGTTACTAGCTCTTGGTAAGAAAACTTTCTCTATAAAAGGCTAAAACTTTTTTTTAAAGTGACTTTTTTTTCTCTTTCTCTTAATATGTGTTTATGAAAAAGATTGTGAAAGCTACTGGGATCTAGATTAATATGTATGGTTTAAAGTTTTAACTGAGCTGTGCTAATTAGGAAGTCAATTCTATAAAAATAAAGCCAATTTAAATTTCAGTGTTTCACAAACAGCTTCACAAAATATTCACAGAAAATTCATGCTCCTTATTAAAAATAAAATAGTGACCTACATATGGTATGTATGTACTTTATAATACTATTACTTTTATTATATCAGCCACAATGTATTTGAAAGTTAATGCTGATAAAAGTTATTTTCTCTGATGTGACTGACGATGACTCACTTTTAATTATAGTAATAGTGATAATAGTAGCAGTAATAATAATAATTATAATAATAATAATAATAAGCGCTAAGGTTGGGGTTCTCAAAAGTGTTGTCTTTTCCATTATTTTGATATCTATTTAGCAAAAAAATGATTCCTTTAGTTAATTAAGCGAATCGGTACAGTGTAAACCAATGTTAAAAAGGTATTTATAAATATCAGCTGCTCAGTATCAGATTATTTTTTTTATTGGATGTATAGCACGGATTTTCATGACACTTAAGTTATAAAAAATTGTGCTACATTTTTAGGTCCAGTAATATAACAGATACTGTACAAAGCAATAATAGTAATATTATTATTATTATTGTTTTGTTTATGTTTTATTACTGGATCAAAAAATGTAGCATAGTTATATCCATGTTCCAGTCTAGTTTTCTTTGCATAATTTTTTATAACTTAAGTCTCATGGAAATGTATGCGATTCATCAACTAATATTATTATTTTTTTTATCCGATACAAAAAGGTACTCTGATGCTAAGTAGCTGATATTTATAAATACCTTTTTAACATTTGTTTGCACTGTACTGATTCACTTAATTAACTAAAGGAATCATTTTTTACAAAACATTTATCAGAATAATGGAAAATCCTTAGGGCTCATTTGCATGCCGTGTAAAGGAAGCTCCTGAACTTATCCGCAATGTGGACAAGCAGACAGAGCGGCACACTGAGCCAGTAATAACATCCACAATTTGTGGTCGCAACAGGCTCAGTTTCCAATATCGCTCTCTGAACCTGGTATAAGTTAAATTTTTAGAATTATATATTGTGGCAATTTTGTCAATTGAATACATCTGAGCCAATAATCACTGCTATTCATGTGCATATTATGTAAGCATGTAATTATATTTGTGCCCAAACACCATTAGTAGTAGTAACATATCGAATTTCACCCTATTGTCATTAGGGACATTTTCAGGAAAGCTGTGTATATACGTTCACAAAAATGCTAATTTGCTGAGTTATTCATAGTTCTAGTCACTAGATATTTCTCTTTTGTGTAACTTACTGTTCACAACCAGTGTAAACTGTCACGTGAAATCAATATTTATTAGCAGAAATATTGAGACAGATTTCATGAACTGGGGATGCGACTTTGCTTCTGTGCTCCTGCTTTCCCGTCCTGCTCTCCCGTCCTGCTCTCCCGTCCTGCCCTCCCGTCCTGCTCTCCCGTCCTGCTCTCCCGTCCTGCTCTCCTCTCCTGCTCTCCTGTCCTGCTCTCCCATCCTACTCTCCCGTCCTGCTGCTCTCCCATCCTGCTCTCCTGTCCTGTTCTCCCGTCCTGCTCTCCCGTCCTGCTCTCCTCTCCTGCTCTCCTGTCCTGCTCTCCCATCCTACTCTCCCGTCCTGCTGCTCTCCCATCCTGTTCTCCTGTCCTGTTCTCCCGTCCTGCTCTCCCGTCCTGCTCTCCTCTCCTGTTCTCCTGTCCTGCTCTCCTGTCCTGTTCTCCTGTCCTGCTCTCCCGTCCTGCTCTCCTCTCCTGCTCTCTTGTCCTGCTCTCCAATCCTGCTCTCCTGTCCTGCTCTCCTGTCCTGCTCTCCCGTCCTGCTCTCCCGTCTGTCAAACTGCACACTTCCATAACAAAAAGGTTTTATTTCAGGTTGGGAAGGCAATGCAAGGTGGGAACAATGCTTGCTGGGAAGTAAGGAAAGGAGACGTTCCAACTGCTATACTGCTGGCAAACTGCTGATGAGGAGGGCATGATCACTCAAGTATAGTGGATTGCATGTTACAGAGCTTAAAAATCAAGTCAGTTCCTTGACATAATAGACTGGTATATGTTTCAAAATCAGTTTTAACTTGTTGGGGAGATGAGAGTAGCAAAACCATGCATTTTACATGTATTGTGTGAAAGGTCAGATATCATTTAAGTATTATAACTAGAGTGCACCTCTCAAAAAATATTATTCATAAAGTTTATGTTTAACACTAGTGTTGAGCGAGCACTAAAATGCTCGGGTGCTCGAAGCTCGGGCCGAGCTCGCCGTGATACTCGGGTGCTCGACCTGAGCAACGAGCCCAATGTTAGTCTATGGGAGACTCGAGCATTTTTGCGGTGGCACCCCCGGCAGTCTTTTAAAAGCCTAACAAGTGCCCAAAACGATAGTGACAGTGCTCAAATGACATGGGGACAGCATGGGGATCGCCCCAGGAAGCATTTCTGACCCCCAGGTCACTGCTGTCAGCAACGTGGTCAGAGATATTAAGCCACTTTTACAGGCTCACAATAAAACCTTCAAAAACGAAAGTGAAACTTTTTTCCTGTGAAATATGTTAAGGAACATCCTTTCCAGGGTAAAGACTTGTGTATAAGTTAAAATAAATGACCAAAAACAAAAATACTCCTCCACACCTTCGGCTATGTTCACAAGTAGCATTTTTTAGGCGTTTTTGCACTTTTGTATAGCTTTCAACTATGACAAATGCATTCACCGTGAAATGTCATTTTAACATTTTACAACCTTATCTGGCCATGTGCTGTGTGACACATGCATAAAGTGCTGAAAAGACAAGGTAACAGCATGGGGAAGACCCCTGGAAGCATCTCTGACTCTCAGGTCACTGTCTAAAAGTGTGCCCATCATAAGTGATCCTTAACGCATCAGAAGATGCAGACTTGCAACTATCCCCATGCAAGTTCTAGTCCCAGGGCAGTGTTCAATTGTACCTCCCCCATTCCTTGCAATACAAGCTCAAGTATGCAGCCTGCCACCCACCCACCCCCAGGCTGCAATACCATACTGCTTGCTTGAACTTGAAATTGGGCCTTTTAGGCATGTGGAGGCGGAATCTGGCCACCACGTCATGGCTGTGTTGGCGGCCTGGAATCCATACTCAGTCCCCAGCCGCCCGGCGGCTGGGTGTCCTTACTCGGTCCCCAGCCGCCCCGCGGCCGGGTGTCCACACACGGTCCCCAGCCGCCTGGGGGCAGCCGGGTGTCCATAAACGGTCCCCAGCCGCCCCTATTTCTCCTTGGAACATCCCCCCACACACTTTTCTTAGCCCGGCCTGCTTTAGGCAGCATTGGACGAGCCCACCAGAGAACCAGACTCCTCCGGTGGGCCCTGACTTCTCCATCGGTGGAGTTGAGAGTGCCAAGGTGAGGAGCATGATGATGATGACAGAAGTTAGCATCTGCTATGTTTTCTTTTAATGCTAGTGTAAGTGTGCAGCCTGCCACCCACCCACCCCCAGACTGCAATTCCATACTGCTAGCTTGCACTTGAAATGGGGCCTTTTAGTTTGGAGGAGGCCGAAGCTGGCCACTACCTCATGGCTGCTTCGGCAGCGAGGTATCCATACTCAGTCCCCAGATGCCCATATTTGTCCTGGTGTGCCTTATACATAAGATTAAGCGCCTATACCAAAACATTACCTGTGCCCTCCCCAGTGCATTTAGTGGGAAGGAAAGCTTATTCCGCTGTAGTGTGTGCATGCCAAACCCCTGTTCATGGTACATGCGAAGATGCCTCCCACCTTGCACCTGTCATTGCAGACTTGCAACTATCCCCATTCAAGTCCTTGTCCCAGTGCAGTGTTCAATTGTACCTCTCCCATTCCTTGCAATGCAAGCGCAAGTATGCAGCCTGCCACCCACCCACTCCCAGGCTGCAATACCATACTGCTTGCTTGCTTGCACTTTAAATTGGGCCTTTTAGGCATGTGGAGGCGGAATCTGGCCACCACGCCATGGCTGTGTCGGCGGCCTGGTATCCATACTCAGTCCCCAGCCGCCTGGTGGCCGGGTGTCCCCGCTTGCTCCCCAGCCTCCAGGGGGCAGCCGGGTGTCCATACTCGGTCCCCAGCCACCCCTATTTGTCCCGGTAACCTTTCCCACACTTTTCTTAGCCTGGCCTGCTTTAGGGCAGCATTGGCCGAGCCCACCGGACTATAAGACTCCTCCGGTGGGCCCTGGCTTCTCCATCAGGGGAGTTGAGAGTGCCAAGGTGAGGAGCATGATGAGGATGATAGAAGTTAGCATCTGCTTTGTTTTGTTTTAATGCAAGCGCATGTATGTAGTAGTGGCTATGCCTGAGGTGGTCAGCGTTTTGGCGCATATCCTACCTCCTCCGAGGATTGCTGGATGTTTTCCTGCTACTATCCAAGTTCTATGACTCCCGTTAAAACAAAGCTTCAGGTGATAAATGATGGATGAGGTAGTGGCAAAGGAGAAAGAGCAGGAGGAACAGGGACCATTCACATCAATATCAGGCCAGTCAACCAGATATGTCTTGTAGGATATGTTTCTGTAACAAAAGGAGCAGTTCGGCTACACAGTTATAGGGCATACAGTGAGTGCAATGCCTACCAAAAATTTCGAGCCACTCCAATGCCCCTTGGAAATGACATGGAGGTCAGAGGGCGTTAACTAAACCTTTTTTTTCCATTCATAGCAACTGGGTCTCCCGTGCACTGTTGGCCTAAGCAGTGAATGGAAGGCTTTACAAAAATTATGAGGAACTGCAATGCCCCTTACAAGAGCCATGTGTGGCACCCCAGGGGTCTGGTCACCACAGTAATAGAGATATTACTTCGGAGAGCAAGTGGAAGGTTTCCTGGTCAGGATCCCTTAAACAAGCAACATCCTCCTGCCCCAATCCTGGGAGGGGAGAATTCTGCCCTTATAAACTGGATCTGGGGCGGGGTTGAGTGAGTCAGAGAACAGTCAGAGTCAGAGTGAGAGCAAGGGAAAGTAACAGCAAGGAGCTCTGTAGGAGCTAGGAGCTAAAGACCAGGGTCTGGAAGCTGAGCAGTGCTCGCCCTGGCAGAAGACAATAGGAACCAGACATAGGAGTCCGAAGCTGTGAGGACTTTTATATCCAGCAGCAGAAACCAGCCGGCAGGGGACTTCAGGTCCTCTGGCCATAGAAGCCCGGAGGCTCAGTCACAAGCAAGGGACCAGCACCGCCGTCGTGGAGCGGAGGCTAACAGAAGGCCCCAAGTCACCAGCCATACGGGTGAGCACTACACGGTACACTCAGGGACGTGGGCTACTTCTACCCGCTTACAGCAAGGTAGCCAGGAAGAGTGCAGACTGACGGGGAGGCCTACAACTCCACCTGGCCAGGGGAACTCCTGCTTGCTCACAGACTGACAAGGCCTCTTATGCTAGCCAGTACTCCCGGGAGGGTCTACCTTATAATCATCAGTAAAGACCCTGAACTGCACTGCAAAGACTCTGAGTCATTCCTGCTGCACTCGTGCACCATCACCCCCATCATCCACACTCACTGCCCTGAGGCTATACTCCTCCCGAGGGGAGTTATCCCATTCTATGCTGCGCGCACAACACCAGCCTCAGCGGTCTGCCTCGCAGCGGTGGTACTCCCTGACCGCAATCCACGGGTGGCACAGTCGGACAATTAACCTCAAAACCTAAGAAAGACTGCCACTGGTTTGACCAGCCTGAGCCACGGGACCGGGTCACCACCACGGAGACTACAGACCCCTGAGACCCGGCACCGGGTATCCCACACACGTGTACACACGGCCCAGGGGGCGCGTCACATGCAGAACAGCATATTACAAACATAAGTCCCATTATTGGGGAGTGGGTGTCCCATAGTATTTGCTTATGCTTTCCCAGCAAAAGCTGCCAAAAATTAGGACGGAGCAACTTGCAATGCCCCTTACAAGAGCCATGCAGTACAGCATATTACAAACATAAGTCCCATTATTGGGGAGTGGGTGTCCCATAGTATTTGCTTATGCTTTCCCAGCAAAAGCTGCCAAAAATTAGGGCGGAGCAACTTGCAATGCCCCTTACAAGAGCCATGCAGTACAGCATATTACAAACATAAGTCCCATTATTGGGGAGTGGGTGTCCCATAGTATTTGCTTATGCTTTCCCAGCAAAAGCTGCCAAAAATTAGGACGGAGCAACTTGCAATGCCCCTTACAAGAGCCATGCAGTACAGCATATTACAAACATAAGTCACATTATTGGGGAGTGGGTGTCCCATAGTATTTGCTTATGCTTTCCCAGCAAAAGCTGCCAAAAATTAGGGTGGAGCAACTTGCAATGCCCCTTACAAGAGCCATGCAGTACAGCATATTACAAACATAAGTCCCATTATTGGGGAGTGGGTGTCCCATGGTATTTGCTTATGCTTTCCCAGCAAAAGCTGCCAAAAATTAGGACGGAGCAACTTGCAATGCCCTTTACAAGAGCCATGCAGTACAGCATATTACAAACATAAGTCCCATTATTGGGGAGTGGGTGTCCCATAGTATTTGCTTATGCTTTCCCAGCAAAAGCTGCCAAAAATTAGGATGGAGCAACTTGCAATGCCCCTTACAAGAGCCATGCAGTACAGCATATTACAAACATAAGTCCCATTATTGGGGAGTGGGTGTCCCATATTATTTGCTTATGCTTTCCCAGCAAAAGCTGCCAAAAATTAGGACGGAGCAACTTGCAATGCCCCTTACAAGAGCCATGCAGTACAGCATATTACAAACATAAGTCCCATTAATGGGGAGTGGGTGTCCCATAGTATTTGCTTATGCTTTCCCAGCAAAAGCTGCCAAAAATTAGGACGGAGCAACTTGCAATGCCCCTTACAAGAGCCATGCAGTACAGCATATTACAAACATAAGTCCCATTATTGGGGAGTGGGTGTCCCATAGTATTTGCTTATGCTTTCCCAGCAAAAGCTGCCAAAAATTAGGACGGAGAAACTTGCAATGCTCCTTACAAGAGCCATGCAGTACAGCATATTACAAACATAAGTCCCATTATTGGGGAGTGGGTGTCCCATAGTATTTGCTTATGCTTTCCCAGCAAAAGCTGTCAAAAATTAGGACGGAGCAACTGGCAATGCCCCTTACAAGAGCCATGCAGTACAGCATATTACAAACATAAGTCCCATTATTGGGGAGTGGGTGTCCCATAGTATTTGCTTTTGCTTTCCAAGCAAAAGCTGCCAAAAATAAGGACGGAGCAACTTGCAATGCCCCTTACAAGAGCCATGCAGTACAGCATATTACAAACATAAGTCCCATTATTGGGGAGTGGGTGTCCCATAGTATTTGATTATGCCTTGCAAGCAAAAGCTGCCAAAAATAAGGACGGAGGAACTTGCAATGCTGGCACCCTGGTGGTATAGTGGTGGTGGAGGCTGAGGATAAGGAGAAGAAGATTAAACAGCCGAAACGAGGAAGCGTATACCCATGTGTGGGTGTGAAGTGGTGCATGTGAATACACCTCCCGAAATAACACAGTGGATTTGACTTTATGTTACTCTGCTGTCATTTGGTGGTGATGAAAAGTCTGGCCCAATCCAGCCCTTGTTCATTTTGATAAGGGTCAGCTTGTCAGCATTGTCAGTTGACAGGCGAGTGCGCTTATCAGTTATAATTCCCCCAGCGGCACTAAAAACACGCTCCGATAACACGCTAGCGGCAGGGCAGGCCAGGACCTCCAAGGCGTACAGAGCGAGTTCATTCCAAGTGTCCAGCTTGGATACCCAATAATTAAAAGGCACAGAGGAATCACGGAGGATGCTGGTACGATCGGCAAGGTACTCCCTCACCATCTTTTGAAACTTTCCACTACTTGTGAGAGTACCCCGCGCCTCAGGGCCTGTAAGCTGGGCGGGTGTCTGAAAACTGTCCCAGAATGTTGACAGTTTTCCCCTGCCTCTGCTGGATTGGAGTTGCATCTCTCTCGCCTGTACGCCTTGGTTGGGCAACGAACTGTGACCTCTGCCGCTAGCGTATTCAGATGGGAATTTTTTTAAGAGTTCTGCAGCAAGGGCCTTCTGGTATTGCCCCATTTTTGTAGACCTCTCCACCTCAGGAATAAGAGAGTGAAAGTTCTCCTTGTAGCGGGGGTCTACAAGTGTCACCAACCAGTAATGACTGTCACCCAACATTTTGACAACGCGAGGGTCACGGTTAAGGCAGCGTAACATAAAGTCAGCCATGCGTGCCAGACTAGTAACGGGCAAGATTTCCGTGTCCTCACCAAGATGACGACTGACCATGCTCTCCTCCTCCTCCTCCTACTCTTCCTCCTGCCCCCTGTCCTCAGGCCACCCACGCTGAACCGACGGTATGACACTTGTACAGGTACTACCGTCTACAACGCATGATAGCAGCTCCTGTTCTTCCTCCTCCTCTCCCTCATTGTCCCCCAATGCACGTTGGGAAGAGATGAGGCTGGGCTGTGTGTAATCGCCCGCTACGGCTTCTTGATCCATCTCATCATACTCTGGCTGCAATGCCTCCTCAGACAAGTGGGATGCTGACACTAATGATGGCGTCATCGCCACTCACCATCTTGGTGGCCTCCTCAAAGTTTGTCAGGATGGTACATATGTCAGACATCCAGGTCCACTCCTGAGGTCTTATGTGTGGAGTCTGACCTGAATATCGACGGCCTTGTTGCAGCTGGTACTCCACAACTGCTCTCTTCTGCTCACAATTCCTTTGCAACATGTGGAGGGTAGAGTTCCAATGTGTGGGGACATCACACACCAGTCGGTGTGCCGGAAGCTGCAAACGCTGCTGCAACACAGCAAGGGCAGCGGAAGCTGTAGCCGACTTGCGAAAATGAGCTGACAGGCAGCGGACTTTCACGAGCAGATCTGGCAACTCGGGGTACGATTTAAGAAACCGCTGAACCACGAGGTTAAGCACATGAGCCAGGCATGGTACGTGTGTGATCTCACCTCGCCTCAGAGCCGCCACCAGGTTACGGCCATTGTCACACACGACCATGCCGGGATGTAGGTTCAGCGGTGTCAGCCACAGATCTGCCTGCTCTTTCACAGCTGTCCACAACTCACAAGCAGTGTGAGGTTTATCACCTAAGCTTATGAGTTTCAGCACAGCCTGTTGCCGCTTGGCGGAGGCAGTACTGCAATGCTTCCAGCTTGTAACTGATGTGGTGATATCTGAGATGGAGGTTGAACATGACGAGGAGGAGGAGGATTCGCAGGAGCTGTACACTGTGGGGGCAACTCTGACTGACATAGGGCCCGCAATCCTCTGTGTGGGGAGGATGTGTTCCGTCCAAAGGTCCGACTGGGTCCCGGCTTCCACTATGTTTACCCAGTGTGCCGTCAGAGAGATGTACCGTCCCTGGCCACAAGCACTTGTCCACGTGTCCGTTGTCAGGTGGACTCTCCCAGTAACTGCGTTGTTGAGGGCACGGCAGATGCTTTGGGACACGTGCTTGTGTAGTGCGGGGATGGCACACCGGGCAAGATAGTGTCGGCTGGGGACCGAGTACCGAGGGACGGCCACCGCCATAAGATTGCGGAAGGATTCCGTCTCCACCAGCCTAAAAGGCAGCATTTACAATGCAAGCAGTCGTGAAATGTGCGAATTTAGGACTGTGGCCTGTGGGGCGTTAGCTGCGAATTTCAGCTTTCGTTCAAAGGTCTGGGATATGGACAATTGAACGCTGCGGTGGGACGTGGACTTGGACGTTGATGCTGTTTCTTGAGA
Organism: Phyllobates terribilis; assembly: GCF_046119375.1. NCBI lineage: Eukaryota > Metazoa > Chordata > Amphibia > Anura > Dendrobatidae > Phyllobates > Phyllobates terribilis. The sequence goes on from NW_027362761.1 coordinate 258,145,944, forward strand.
AACTGCCATAACAAGTGAAGACTGAGAGGAGGGGGCATCTTTACATGCAGTATGGACAGGGGATTGCCTTGCACACACAACAGGGGGTTCTATTGCACGCACAACAGTGGAAGAAGCAGTGGTGACACCCGCTGACACTGGTCGTGGACCCTGGGTTTCGGCCCACAAAGTCAGGTGCTTTGCTGCCATGTGCCTGATCATGCTGGTGTTGGTCAGGCTGGTAGTTTTGTCACCCCTGCTGATGCTGGCATGGCAGGTGGAACATATGGCCTTTTTGGGGTTATCAGCAGAGTCTTTAAAAAAATTCCAGACTCTGGAAGACCTACCACTTGTACTGGCAACGTCCCTCGTGTTGGTGTTACGGGGAACGGTTACCTGCCTTCTGTCTGCGGCCACCACACTGCTTCTTCCTTCCTGTTGGGGTACTCTGCCTCCCTCCCCCTGTGTGCTGCTGGCCTCATTCTGCATGTCCTCCTTCCACGTTGGGTCAGTTACTAGATCATCCACCACCTCCTCCTCTTCCACTTGCGCACCACGATCCTCCTCCTCACTTCCTGGCAATTGTGTCTCGTCATGTCCACCTCTTGTGACAGATTGCCAACGTCGACTTCCTGTGGCCATGGCTGTTCAAATATTTGGGCATCGCAACATGGGATCTCCTCTTCCACCACTTCAAGCGTATCAGGCGAGGGGCCCAAATATGGAAATGGACCAGTGAACAGCTCTTCAGCGTGTCCAAGTGTGGGATCACTTGCTGTCTGACGACACTCGGCATGGTGGGAGGAAGGAGCATCATGGTGAGGAGGAGTATGCGGTCGAGACTCACGGCTACTAAGAGTTGACCGTGTGGAAGACAGACCGGAGGTGGTGGTGCCCAGGTAACTGGAAGTATTATCTGCTATCCATTTAATAACCTGTTCACACATATCATTTCTCAATACTGGTGTTGTTCTGTGCTTCCCTAGTAATTCGGTCAAGAAGTGGGAGCGAGAAGATGTGGCTGTTGGTTGTGGCACATTTTCACCTTGGCCACGGCCCCGTCCTCTGCACGAACCATCACCAGAACGTCCACTTCCACGTCCCTTGCCACGCGCCTTGCCCATTGTAAATGAAGTAAAATAGCTTACACTTGCGCTATCAATGGAAAAAGGGTAATAAAGAGTAGATTAGAACCGTGGAAGAGGAAAACCACAGTTATTGTTTACTGGGGTATACCACACTTTTTTAAATAGAGATATTTGCGGCTGAACAGTGAGCGACACACTCAAACTGCTTTTTTTTTAGATACCAAAGGCCCAAAACTGGATAGTACAGCGATTTGACCCGTGGAACTGCGAAACCACACTGGTATGTCGAGCCTACACAAGACTATTTTCAACAGATATATTTTTGTGTCACAACAGTCAGGAGACACTACTGTTTTTCTTTACGGAAAAAACTACCAAAACCTGAATAATAGAGATTTTTTACTGTGGGATGGCAAAACCACAGTTATTGTTTACTGGGGTATGCCACACTTTTTTAAATAGAGATATTTGCGGCTGAACAGTGAGCGACACACTCAAACTGCTTTTTTTTTAGATACCAAAGGCCCAAAACTGGATAGTACAGCGATTTGACCCGTGGAACTGCGAAACCACACTGGGATGTCAGGCCTACACAAGACTATTTTCAACAGATATATTTTTGTGTCACAACAGTCAGGAGACACTACTGTTTTTCTTTACGGAAAAAACTACCAAAACCTGAATAATAGAGATTTTTTACCGTGGGATGGCAAAACCACAGTTATTGTTTACTGGGGTATACCACACTTTTTTAGATAGAGATATTTGTGGCTGAACAGTGAGCGACACACTCAAACTGTTTTTTTTTCTAGATACAAATGGCCCAAAATGGATAATACAGAGGTTTGAACCGTGGAAGTGCAAAGCAACACTTCTGTTTCTCTAGCCTACACCAGACTATTTTCAACAGTTATATTTGTGTCTGAAAAATCAGAGACATGCTTTTTTTTTGGGGGAGGGGGGGACAACACACCAAAAGGTTAATAAGACGGGTATTTGTACAGTGTGAAGGAGGAAAAAAAAGGGAGGATTTAGATGAAAAAAAAAGGATTTTTCCTGGCCCCCGACACCTGGTGCTAAGTCCAGCAATTTCAGCAACAGGAGCACACAGGACTGTAATGCAGCGTTTGCTGGTATAACCACTGTGTCTCCTATACAGCCTGCCTGCCTGGTATCTGGGATGGATATTAGTCCTGAAAAGGACTGTTTGTTTGTTCTGGCAGCCTTTACAGACCCTACACTAACTATTTCGCAGTTTATATCTCTCCCTAAATCAGCAGCGCTGTCCCTACACTGTCTAATCCGGAGCGACTGTGTCCAAGATGGCGGCGCCCCGTTTTAAATACTCGAGGTGACGTTGTGCGGCCAGCCAATCACTGTAATGCCCACAACCAACATGGCTGCAGCATTACAGTGACTGGCTGGCAATCCCTGCATGTTCATTGGCTCTGTAAAGAGCGCCAAACATGCAGGGCGGAGACCCGAGCTCCCGCCCGAGTAACCCGGAAATGCTCGGTGCTCGCCGAACATCCCGAGTAGCGTGATGCTCGGGCGAGTACCGAGCAGTGTCGAGCATGTTCGCTCAACACTATTTAACACTTCTTATGGAAATCATTATTTGAACAGTTAAAGGGTTTTTCTCATGAACAAAGTTTATTTTAATCAATAGATCTTGGAATACTAAGTTCTAAAATTGGATGTGTTTAAAAAAGTGTTCCTGTGCTGAGATAATCTTATAAATGTGCCCCTGCTGTGTAGTGTGTAATGGCTGCGTCTGACCGTGCAGGAACATAGTCTGATCATACCACAGCTCTGGGCAGGGGGGTACGCAAAAGATAGTATACAGACAGAACAGCAGGGGATCGCAAATAATTATTTCTTTGAGGTAAAACATTTTTAAAAAACAGGTAGGGAAATGTTTTATCTCACACAAAGAATCAGTATACTCTATTTGGCTTCCTCCCCTGCCCAGGAGCTGTGGTATGATCAGACCATGTTCCTGCACAGTCAGACACAAACATTACACAGTACACAGCAGGGGCACATTTATAAGATTATCTCAGCACAGGAATATTTTTTAAACAAATCCAATTGTGGAAATTATTATTCCAGAATGTATTCATTAAAATCAACATTAAAATTAACATTATTCATGGGAAAACCCCTTTAATTCAATTAAAAGTAAAACTAGAGTTCACAATAAAGCATTTTCCATGGGAAAGTACATATTAGAAATATAGTAAATATTAGATATCTGGATCAGTATTTGGCATATACTAATGGTGATGTGTATACTTCCAATTCTTTTTATAGACCGACATAAATATTTATGGGTTAAATATCTAATAAGAAGATAAGAAGGTACACATTATGTTCAATCATACTGGCTCACCACTTGAATTTCTTCTTAGCAACATTTCTGATGAGTCAGCTCTTCAGATTCCATTGTATGTGCTGTTTTGGCACATCTATATCCTTACCATGTTGGGCAACTGGACCGTCATTCTAATGATATACCTTCATCCGGCTCTCCATACTCCAATGTACTTTTTTTTAGGTAACCTGGGAGTTTTAGATGCAATTTATATTTCCACAACGATGCCTAAAATGTTGTCCAATTATTTTAAAAAAAGAAAAAACATTTCATACATTGGATGTGTGACACAACTGTATCTGTATCTAGTTATGGCAGCCACTGAGTCTACCTTGCTTTCTACCATGGCTTTTGACCGATATCTGGCCATTTGCCACCCCTTACGGTATCATGCCATCATGAACAAGAAGGTATGCTTACAATTTGCAACAGCTTCATGGATTATAGGAATATTTTATTCTCTAATCCACACTGCAAACACATTTAGGTTAAATTTTTGCAAATCCATCCAAATTGACCACTTTTTTTGTGACATTCCTCCACTCCTCAAGATTTCTTGCTCCAGTATAATCATTAATGAAATTATTGTGTATGTAGTTGGTGGATTGTTGGTCTTAATATGTTTCCCATTAATTATCATTTCCTATATCTTTATTGTTAAAACAGTCTTTAAGATCTCTAGTGCTAAAGCCCGCACCAAAACATGCTCTACGTGTACCTCTCACTTCTTATCAATCAGTTTGTTTTATGTTAGTGGAAGTTTTGCATATTTTCATCCAACATCTCCCAACTCATTTAGCCAATACAAGATCAATGCATTGTTTTATACTATCCTACCCCCATTACTAAATCCACTCATTTATAGTTTGAGGAATAAAGAACTTGAAAAGGTTTTTAAAAAAGTAATTAACAAATAAGAAACTGTAGATATAAAAATATACCATTACGAATCACGATCATGAAAAATTGCAGTCTTTTTTTTTGCTTAAAAGGGTTGCCCGCTTTCAGAAAATGTTGGTCCCTGGGCAAAGTTTATTGTACAAAACAAAACCATGCTTTACTGGATCATCATTGAGTGTTGGTTTATCCTTAAATGAGTTGTCCCCTTTCATATCTTGGTCCTCTATGCAGTTTGTTAAAATAAACAACCCTTTACTCCCCACTAGTGAGTCCCAATGTCTTTTATTGGCCACAGTGCCACAGCGTGGCAACAGCATGGCAGCAAATCAGTGAGCTCAGTGACTGTATGCGCAGATACAATGTCCGCTCAGAGCTGCTGAGCGCAGTGATTAGCTGTTGCGCTGTTCATGTTAAGTCAGCACTGCAGCCCATGATAGACACCAGGAGCAGTGGGGGAGACTCACCAGTGGTCTCAACAATGCTAAGTAAAGTGTAGTTTGTTTTCTTATAATGAACTGCATAGGGGACCTACATATTCTGAAAGGGGGAACCCTTTAAGAAGAAACCAAAACTCAAAGATGACCCAGTATAAGATAGTGGGGCTGAGTTTAAACATTGCAGCCGCAAGACAGTGTCAAAATGCAAGTCAGTTTTAAAATGTAGCTATATTGTTGCAGCTGTACTGTAAATGGGAACACAGTACTGCAGTTTATACCCACAGTACTGCACTAACATTGACAATTAGCTGCACTTAATTTAAAAACTTGCTGACTTACATGCTGGTGTGGTTTTGGATACATGACAGTCACCTCTCACCTTAAAAAAGGAACACTGTTTTATATACTGACAGCCATTTCTTGGACTTTCCCTGCCGTAAAACAAATGAGAATATTGCACGGTCACTAGCACATTGGCTAATAATGGTCAGAATGCTGTATGTGTACAGTTGATTGCACATACAGGCACTAACTGATAACATGGCCATCTCATCAGGCCTTAGGGTTCATGCACACAATATGACTCAGCAGCATAAACATATACAGTTAACAGCGCTCCACCACACATTGTATAGGAATACTTTACACAGAGGATATTGCCTAGTATGCATAAAACTCCACATCAATATAATGAAGCCAAACCAGAATCTGAATATGCAGACACATGTTTCGGGGTGTAGCCCCTCTTCAGAGCAAAGCATGAGATCTGATTTGGCTGTATGAAAGGCCTTTGTGCTTTATGAAAAATGCTATGTTTAAATGTCCTGTATTAAACAGCTCTAGAAAGATGACATGATTTTTATGGTCTAAAAGATGCCGTGGGAGCACATCCTTAGGGTAAGTTCATATGGGGTGAAATTACTGCTGAAAATGTCCACAACAATTCTACTAGGAACAATAATCTGCACCAAGTCAGATTTTCCAACAGATCTGCTGGTAATCCACAGCAAATTCCACAACATATGGGATTGTTGATTTTGACTTCATCATTGAACTCATAGGGACAAATATGGAACACATTTTCAGCAACAATGATTTAACATGATACTGTTTTAAAAACCACAACTCATGTTAATTTCCTTTTTTTTTACACAGCACATAGATAAGATTTGTTAAATTAGTAGATGTAAAAATACAGGCTGAGGTACTTGCTTCTTAGGGTAATTTCTGAAATAATACATAAAAATCAGTTGGGTTTACAGTATGCCCAAAAAGTATACTACCATAAATATTCAGGGAAAAGCTTTTGACAACACCAGGTGGAACATTTTTTTCAATGGGCCTGTGTAAAATAGGATTTAGTTCACAATTCTTGTCATTTGTCCAACATCTTTTAGAGAGTTGACAGAATTAGGGTTCATGGGCAGTAATCTGTCTTGTTGGCATAGAGGAGGGATAAATGACAGGACTGCCACTTTTCTCTCCTTCTTTATCACTTAGTTATCGAATGTCTGGCCTCTCATAATCTTCCCCAAATATTGTGAAGCTTAAAATGGTGGTCCGAAACTAACATTGAGTTTTCTAATATGGTTTTATTAAAAATTAAAAAGTCCCTACTCTTTCCTCCCTGATTTATTTCATTTTTTTTTTACTTATTTCCGATTTGATGAGACTATTACTGAGAATCCCCAGTGCATGCTTGGATACTCAAATGATCCATGATGAGGGGGCTGAGGCTGTGGTAACTGCCACAACCTCTGTCCCTACCCTGAAATGAATCGTCATTAGTGACATCCCTTTCAGGAGCTGGGCTAGTCCCCGCTATACTGAGCATGTGTCAGTTGTAAATTCCAACATCATTACAAGCACCCTTCTTAATGTGCACTATTCTTTTCAATACACAGTGACAGTTCTTTCCCTTTTCGATTCTATCGAGAAGTGATGAGCGAGCAAGAGAGCCCACTGTCAGTGTGCATTGTAAGGAGAGAATGTGGCAAGCAGAGGCAAGCCTCGCCCCCCAAAACAGACATCACTTTAGGGGGCAAGGCTGGTCTCTTCTTATCACGTTCTCTTTTTACTATGCCCAGTGACAGTGCACCTTCCTGCCAGTTGTTGACTTCTAAATTAGACCCGGCAAGGGATTGCACTGTCACTTTGCACTGAGAAGGATAGTGAAGGGGGCACGCAATGAGCACACGTCAGAATTGACAACTGATGCATGCTAAGTACAGCAGGGACAAGACCAGCCCCTGAAACGGACGTCACAAATTATGCTTTGTTTAAGGGAGAAGACAGAGGCTGTGGTAGTAACTGCAGGCTCTGCCCCCTGATGACTTCTCATTTGAGCAACCCAGCATGTACTGGGGAGTCTTAAATGAAGCATCATCAAAACAGACATAGGTTAAAAAAAAAAAAAGAAAAGACAGCAGTTAGATTAGACAGGGAAGGGTAGGCACTTTTTATTTAAACCATATAAGAAAAACTATTATATTATTAAGTGTGGTACTTCAGAGAAGCATGTTTTTGGTTGACAGTAAAGACAATATTTGGTTGACAGTAAATATGACTGGATTGATCCACGAAGGATTGAGTTTGAGTCAAAGTTCGCACACTTCCTGATTTGATTTGTGAGGATTGAAAAAATGTCCAGCTGCCATATTGGTAAATCAAAAAGGACTGGTGAATGGTAAAAAAAATTTCTCAGCTCAACACTTCATCCACTTTGCTGCTCACTCCCCACTCTTCAATCCTCATAGCCTCTTCTTTCATCTGTTGCTTGCCTCTTCTGCCTGTTCTTCACTATAGTACAGGACTTCTGGCCATATCCAGGCCTCAGAGGTCACTGCGCTTCGAAAGGCTGCAACAGCATGATGCCACAATATGGGGTGACCTTACAACACGCAGTGACCCTAAGATTTGGTCACAGTCATAAGTCCTGGCTTATAGCCAAAAAAAGTCAAATGAGGCGCGCGACTGCTGAAAGAAGAGGCACTGAGGACCAGACGACCAGGTAGCGAGCAACAAGCTATCCGGAGAGGTGAGCAATAAAGTATTCGATTTTTTCATTTGGTTTATGGTGAATATCTTCACTGTAAGTCTCATTTTGTGGGGAAATTCACATGGTGTTAAGAGGGCGGTTGCAGACAACTTTATTAAAATGGAACCCAACCGACCCCGGGGTCCACGATGCAGCCCTCCATGCTGCTGCCGAACACTTTCCAGGTGGAAAGTAAAGTAACCAACTTAAATGTAAAACCCTTCCGTGTTTCAGTACACAGGAACGGGTATAGCCGTTCGCTCTATCTCCGATAACTGCACGGTAGAAGAGTGACCGGGATAGCACCTACTTAACTGAAGAACCACTCCGAGTTAATGCACACGGAGCGGGTTTCAGCGGTACACACAATCTCCAAGAACCGCAGGGAGACGTGCGACCGGAGGGAAAGCAGTAGCCCTGTCTTCGATACAGGCGCTACGCTGTAGGGATTGGCGCTAAGATGCGTGTGTAACTACGCGACGGGTACACGTGCCTCCAACCGGCGTGCCACTGGACTGAAGGGTACTACTCCACGTGGCTGACAGGCGATAGCAGTGGACAGGGTGTCTGCAGGCTGCTCGAGGTGTTAGGCAACCCCTTCGGCTGAGCCACAAGCCCTGTCTCCCTCAGCAACCCAGGCTTAACATTGCTAGGCACAACTACCTGGGAGATAAACAGTGCTTGTGGACCAGCTTGGCGTTGGGGCTGATGGCAATGCTGAGCAGCATCAGCCCTGGCTGGACTGAAATGGGAGACCACAGACAGTCCTGGACGCATTTCAAATCCAGCACCAGACCGACGCCTAACACATGGACTGGAGGATATGAATTTCAACTATCTGCTCATCATTAGCAATCTAATGAGTATGGGGCCTTTACTCTCTCTCTGTCATATACTCAGATCAAAGTGGTAAAATAATTTATATATCTGGGGATTAAGGTACGTGTTAGACTCTATTGCAACTCTATTAGAAAAGTTACCATTGAAAATAAATAATTATCCCATCCCAATGTCGTAAGAAGAAAGTTAATAAAAAATGGTCTTTATTCCGTACCTGCTTTATATGTTACACAATGCCCCAATGCATCATTTCCATAGATTTCATAGCCTGTTTGATGCAAATCTCTGGGAAAAATAATATTTTAGAATCAGTCTGTATGGTTTAAAGCAGTTTTGACTGTATGATGGGAACTATGGTATACAATTATAGACCAGATGTTGATATGGTATTGCAGATTAACGTATGCTGGTCAAACCATAACATTGCAATATCACAAATAAAGTATTTTATTATTTTATTGCATCATATGGCCTGAAATAGACTTTCAACATGATAGTATATCTTCATAAATTTTGCAAAAGCACAGATATTTGGAGAATGAAGTGTTACAAGTTACATCAGTTGCCAAACACTAACTAAAGTCATAATCTAGATGGACAGTCACCACTAGAGATAAGCGAACCCGCTCCTGTTCCGGACGCAAACTTGACCCCGGACACTAAACCTTAAATAAGCCTATGGGGACCCAAACTTCAGTGCTGTAAAATGGCTGTAAAATGGTCATAGTAAGGGCTAGTGGGCTGCAAATGGAAGAAAATGGGGGTAAGAGCAGGACAATTGCTCTGCAAACAAATGTGGATAGGGAAATTACTTAAAGGGGTTCTGTCACCATAGCAATCATTGTAAAATAGGAAGTAAATGAATAACATCAAAATTTTAACAGAGCCCTCACAGAGATTGAGGCTTGCTACAGCCAGTCCAGTTAAAAAAAATTCAACCACAGAGCATGGGGCACAGTAGCCCTATAGAAGCAACTTAAAATTTCACCCACAGAACATGGGGCACAGTATCCCCACATCTCCAAAATGTCTGCTCCAGAAGCGTACATTACAAATGCCACCGATGAAAAGGTGGTAGTATGATCTTGGATCGGCAGTCCAATTAAAAATTTCACCCACAGAACATGTTTCCACATTTCCCCCTCAGAAGGTGATAACAAATTTCACCCACAAAGCATGTTCTCACATTTTCCCCAGAGAAGCTGATTAAAAATTGTACCCACACAGCATGTTTGCACATTTCACCCACAGAAGTTGATAACAAATTTCACCCATAGAGCAGGTTTTCACATTTTCCCCAGAGAAGCGGATAACAAATTTCACCCACAGAGCAGGTTTCCACATTTATCCCACAGAAGCTGATAAATTTCACTGTAATGCCGTAGCCATCTAGGTAGTGGCATTACTTTGATTGGCTTGCTGTATTACATCATCAGGGGTTGTAATAGGACAGGCAAGCTCGGCACACTGACACTATTGCATCACTCAGGGACAGTTTTTATTGGAGGGAGAGAGTGCTTGTCCGGGCCTGTGTGTGCATAGTTTAATGAATCAGAGTCCTTCAGTGTTGATACTGGTGCTGATGTTGAACCATCAAATTAACGGTCCTTTTAAAGGCTAATCTTGTGCTTTGCTGTTTGTAACAGATACATTCTGCATTTAGCATAGGAGCAGGGAGCATGGCTGAATAAAGTCTCTAGGCAGGGCTTAGGGCTTTGCAGTCCGTTGCTAAATATATAGCTGCGGCAGTTGATCATATCCTTTTTTTTTGGGGGGGGGGGGGGATTGACTATATTGTCATCCATATAGTATTACATGCTTTATGGTACATTTGGGTGTTATATAACACTCCAAAAGAGCACTGAATTTTTTTTCTGGATTCAATTACTCATTCATAAAGTATTACGTGGTTTGTGGTACATTTCGGTGTTATATAACACTCCAAATAAGTATTTACATTTTTTTTGTGGGATTAAATTACTCATCCATAGAGTATTACGTGTTTTGTCGTACATTTCTGTGGTATAAAACACTCCAAAAAAGCATTGAAAATTTTTTCTGGATTCAATTACTCAGCCATAGAGTATTACGTGCTTTGTGGTACATTTTGGTGGTCTATAACACTCCAAAAAAAGCATTGAATTTTTTTTTTCTGAATTCAATTACTCTCCCATAGAGTATTACATGCTTTGTGTACATTATGGTGGTATTAAACTAAAAAAAATGGTTTGACTGCTGCAGGTGACCAATTTTTTTTTTTACTAAAAATAATCTTGATTTCAAGACACCTAGTAATTAGAAAATGTGTAAGGCATGTGGTAAGTGACGGGGAGTTGGAAGAGCTGATGATGGTGCACACAGACGCCAAGGATATAGAGCAGGTGTGACACATCACCACACAGCCATCCACGACACATAGGTTCCAGTCCGAATTTGCAGGGAGGCATGGGACACCACTTCTGAAGCCACAAACATTTCGTCAATTGGAAAGCAGATAATACTTCCAGCATGCTTGGCAGCACCACCCAGTCTTCCACACGGTCCAGTCTCACCAGCCAACAGTTTGGATCACTTAATCCTCACCCTAATCCTCCTTCTTCCCACCATGTGGAGTCCCAGGAGACTAGTGATACCACACTAAGACACACCAAGGAGCTCTTTACAGCATCATTTCTTGACCATGGCCTATCACCCTGCACGTCCTAAGAGGGAGAGGAGGACATGCTGTTTAGTGATGAAAAAAACATAGCGCAGCCACAAGAAGATGACAGTGGGGAATTGAAAATTGAGTCTCAGGAGGAAGATGATGATGAGACACAACTGTCCCTACCCAGGCCTTGGAACAAAGAATAAAGTTCCCAGCCACTCACCCACAGGCCCAAACGCTAAATGGGCACATTTCCAAGCTGCCGGCCATTAAAATGTCGCCATTTAGTCTTGTAGACACGAAGGATTTCCAGCAACTAATGTCGAAAGCCGTCCCTCGGTACATGGTCTTCAACCGCCACTATTTCCCCTGATGTGGCGTCCCCGCCTTGTAGCAGCACGTGTCCTGGAACATCACCCGTGTCCTTACCACAGTTACTGGGATTGTACACTTAACTAGTGACTAGTGTTGAGCCACCCCCGTAGTGTTCGAGTTCGGTTCGGTTCGTCGAACACCCGTATGTTCGCCGAACTGTTCGTCGAACTGTTCGTTGAACACCATCGAACACCGCTAAAACCAATGGCAGGCAAACAAAAACACATAGAAACACATAGAAAACACTTCAAAGGTGTCCAAAAGCTGACAAACTGCTCAGAAGACACAACTAACACATGGAAAAGTGATAAGTACATATAGGCATGCAAAAAGCAAAGAGGTGGAGGAGTAAAAGGAGGGGGAGACACAGATATAGGCATGTCATGCCCTTCTAAAATCAAGAAAGGCTGGAGTAAAAATCTAAAATCAGCCTACCAACACCCAGACGTTGTGACAAGAAAATTAAAAAAAGAAATATCTTTAGGTAGAATGGCGGTTCCATTCAGAACACTTTCCTTACAAGATGTAGTGGTATCCCCGTTGTGAGTTGTGCCAAAAACGGAACCCAATACATTCGGACTAATCCACCATTTGTCATATCCAAGGGGCAGGTCCGTAAACGACAATATTGACGTGGAACCAAGTACAGTAGTATATACTGTACATCCTTTGACAAGGCAATCAGGAGGATCAGGAAGTTGGGAAGGGTCACCCTAATGGCCAAAACAGACATTGATGTGGCGTTTCGGTTACTTACTACCTGTGCCTCCGAATAGTGTCCACCTATTGGGCTGCTTCTGGGAAGGAGCATACTATATAGATCGCTGTTAGCCCATGGGGTGCCCCAGATCCTGCTCACTATTTGAGGCGTTTATTTGCTTCCTCGAATGGGTCGTAATGGACGTTTCTAAGGGGGCACATATTATCCATTACCTCGACAACTTCTTATGCCTGGGCCCAAAAGATTCGCCACAGTGTGAATACACGCGGTAGTCCACCTGTGAGAAGGAGAGAGCTGGAGGGAGAGCGGACACCACAGAGCCGAGGGGTTAGATGGAGAACAGAAGAAGGAAAGAGGGCGAGGGAGGTAAGGGAGTACTGTAGAAGGCTGACCTGAGATCCCCCACGTTCCTGCTGGGCGGGGAACAGCCCTGGGAAGAAAAGCCGCTTGCGCATCCCTTTGAGCGGGCAGAGGGACTACGCTGGAATGCGAAGCCGACACGGCCAGTCCGTTCCTGCCCGTGCGACCTCCGTGTCGCCGGGTTTGTGCCAGAGCCGTGGTGGACCCTGACGGCCAGCCCCCCTCTCCCAATACTGGTGCCTGTCCGCTGGTGGGTCGAGCCCCCCCGCGGTGGGGGGGAGTAACATCTGCAGAAGAAAGACCATCTTCCAGCCAAACTAAGATGTCTAATTCTTTTCGTGGACAATGTGATACGATCCCTTTCTTACGGACACGTCCATCGCTACAAATTCCAGATGAGGCACAAAAACAGCAGGTGCTTCAACGGATATCAAGTGCTCCTTCAAGTGGGCTCTCCTCCACCTCAACTTCAACATCACAAATACTCCAGTCCTCAGAGGTGTCACCCCAATCGCACTTGCTTCCTCACATCTCCCAAGTCTCCAGTAGTGTTGAGCCACCCCCATTGTGTTCGAGTTCGGTTCGGTTCGTCGAACACCCGTGTGTTCGCCGAACTGTTCGTCGAACTGTTCATCGAACACCTTCGAACACCGTTAAAACCAATGGCAGGCAAACAAAAACACATACAAACACATAGAAAACACCTTCAAAGGTGTCCAAAAGCTGACAAACTGCTCAGAAGACACAACTAACACATGGAAAAGTGACAAGTACATATAGTCATGCGAAAAGAAAAGAGGTGGAGGAGTAAAAGGAGGGGGAGACACAGATATAGGCATGTCATGCCCTTCTAAAATCCAAAAAGTGAGAAGCCGACACGTTCAGTCCGCTCCTGCCCGTGCCACCTCCGCGTCGCCGGGTTTGTGCCAGAGCCGCGGTGAACCCTGACGGCCAGCCCCCCTCTCCCAATACTGGTGCCTGTCCGCTGGTGGGTCGAGCGAGCCCCCCTGTGGTGGAGGCAGCTCTAAGCTTTTAATTTAAATTGTCTCTCTAATTTGAATGAATACACTTTAAATCCATTTACAAGGATCTATTGGAGGGCAAGTCTCATGCCAGCAGCCGCGTAATTCCAGCTCCAGTAGCGTCCACTAAAGCTGCTGCAGTTAAAAAGCTTTTATAAGGATCGAGCTCGGCTGTCCACCGAAAGGCATCCTACTGCCAGTCCCAGCCCCTATGCCTTGGGGTGCCTCCTGATGCTCTTCACTGAGTATCCCGTGGTCCCGAAGCATTTCCTTTGAAAAAATTAAGTGTCCAAACTACAGGTGGTGTAGCTTGCTTAACAGCCGGGATAATCCGCTGACTAGCAGACACTGCTACTAGGCACAAAGTATTTCCTGGGCTAGATGCAGTTAAAAATTTGTAATTAGATACTCTCGTTGGATGCTGAGAAAGCATTCCATAGAGTCTCCTGGCACGCCATATATGATTCTCTTAAAAAGCTTGGGGTAGGGGTCTAGGGGACCCTTTTATAGCCAAAATCACGGCCCTGTATCGCAATACGTCACCTAGGCTGAAGATAAATGGAACTGTAGCACCCTGAGGGCTCGGTTGCTACAGAGGTATTGCACCTCACCCAGAGGTGTGATATCTCACTCTCAGGTAAGGATGTAGTGTGCATCAGGACCCGACACCTGCATGCATTACACCACATTGCCGTGGGGCAGGGCGACCAATATGCCCCTGAGATGGGCACGACAGTCCCTGTCCCTGGCTGGAGTGGGGGGAGGGAACACTGAGGAAGGGGAACCCTGTAGTGCAGGAGCAGGGAGGAAGCAGTTCCTGGGTGCATTGAGAAGGGAGTATAAAAGGTGGGCACCATCTTAGTTCAGTGCAGAGAAGTCTGAGCAGAAGTGGCAGGGAGCAGGGGCTCTGCATGAGCTCTGCTCCGGAGGCGGGCCTAGTAACAGAGGCCCAGGCCTGGAAGAGGGAGAAGGAAGGAAGAGGAGAGGAGAAGGCTCCAGGAACGCGGAACGAAGGGATCCCAGGGGTGCGGACGGGCGAGTCGCCACCGCACGCCCGAATCCACCTGCGTGGAGGGGTCAGGCCAAAGGGGGAGACCGGTCCCCGAAACTAGTGGAGGCAGGAAATGACCCTCAGCTAGAAACAGGAGGCTGTGACATTTTATGTGGCGCAGCCCCTCGCTACACCCGCTAGGAAGGCACCACATAGGGTCAGGGAAACTGGCACCAAGTTTACCAAGAGGAGGCCCGAGGCAGCCGGACAGAAGGGTTGGTAAGAAAGGCCAGACAAAGGACACACAAAGGGGGTCCTGTGAAGCGCTCCAAAGTTATCTGGGAGTTGTCTGAGCCCCTCACCTGGTGAGCACAGTACGACGTGGGCAGCCTTTACCTGCAGATGTGGTCTGGATAATAAGAACTGTGAGTAAAGGCCCTGGACTGCATCACTGACTCCGTGTCGTTACTGCTGCTGCCCTGCACCATCACCCCCATCCTCCGCATACACTGCCCTGAGGCTATACTCCTCCCGTGGGGAGTTATGCTACGCTCTGCTGCACCCACAACACCAGCCTCAGCGGTCTGCCCTGGAGCGGCGGTTCACTCTGACCGCAATCCACGGGTGGCGTAGTCGGACATTTAAATATCAAAACCACATAAATAGTTCCGCCACTGGTTTGACCGCCCTGAGCCACGGAACCGGGTCGCCGCCACGGAGACTACAACCACCAGCATCCACCAAAAAGGGTCCGGCTCCGGGTGTCCCAAGGCCCAGGGGGCGCGTCAGAACATTTTCATCACCTTTCACAATCACCAATGGGACAAGGCAGGCATGTCCTCTGTCCCCTCTCTTATACATCCTAGTGACGGAGCACCTGCTCTCATCAATTCGCCATAACCCCAATATTAGGTGGATTGAGGTGGGAGGCACCGAGTACAAGTGCTCTCTATTTGCTGATGATGTCCTAGTATATATCACTCAATCACATATATCCATCCATGCTGTTATGGCTGAAATAGATCACTTTGTTACATGGTCAAATTTTAAAATCAATGCAGCGAAGTCTGAGGCCCTCGATGTCTCCCTCCCCAAATCCATATAGGATTCCATCCAGTCCAACTTTCCCTTTGCCTGGCCCTCACAGGGTATCAAATACTTAGGAATTCCTATTCATAGAGACCTCTCCCATCTATGTTATCTTAATTTTGGGCCCTTTATTGAACAACTCCATACAGACCACGGTTGGCAAGTTAGAACTGTAAGATTCACTACGTGAACCACTGGTGTTTTGTGGAAAAGCACATGTACACTGTGTTCCAAGTTATTATGCAAAAAGTGTTTAGGAGTGATAAGGGAAGAATTTGTTTGTTTGTCAGTTAAACTCATTGATGGTGATGTGTGTCAGGGCTCTTTATATCACTGTAAGCAATTGCAGACACCTGTGCTAATTAGTTTGGCAGGTGTGTCCAATGAAAGGCAAGACTACTTAAGAAGGCTGTCTCACATTATTAAGCAGCCTACATTTTCTGCCAAAATGGGAAAGAAAAAGGATGTGTCGGCTGCTGAGAAGCAACAAATTGTGGAGTGTTTAGGTCAAGGCATGACTACAATCAACATTGTGCGATGATCAGGATGAAGTGTCTTGGCAATCAAGAAGTATGTAGCTGATTCACAGTACACACGTGTGCGTGCTGATAAGGGCAAATTGAGGACTCTTTCCTACAGGCAATTACGTCAGATTGAAAGAGCAGCGGCAAAAAAGCCTTGTCAGAGCAGCAGACAAGTTTTTGAAGCTGCTGGTGCCTCCAACGTCCCCCGAACAACAAGATGCAGGGTCCTTCAGAGGTTTGCAGCTGTGCATACGCCATCCTGTCGACCTCCTCTATCCACTTCACACAAGCAGAAATGGCTCCAGTGGGCCAAACATTACATGAAGACTGATTTCAAAACTGTTTTGTTCACGGATGAGTGCCGTGCAGCGCTCGATGGTCCAGATGGATGGAGTGGAGGATGGCTGGTTGATGGACACCCCACGCAAACACGGCTACAGCGCCAACAAGGAGGAGGTGGAGTAATGTTTTGGGCTGGAATCATGGGGAGAGAGATTGTCGGCCCCTTTAGGATCCCTGAAGGCGCTAAAGATGAACTCCATAATGTATGTGGATTTTCTCAAACAGCACTTCCTGCCATGGTTCAAGAAGTAGAACCGTGTATTTCACAGCAAGATCATTTTTTTGCATGATAATGCACCATCTCATGCTGCACATAAAACATCTGCATCTCTGGCTGATATGGGCATAAAAGGGGACAAACTTATGGTGTGACCCCCATGCTCCCCTGACCTCTACCCCATTCAGAACCTTTGGAGCATCATTAAAAGGAGTGTCTATGATGGCGGGAGGCAGTTCACATCTAAGCAACAGCTCTGGGAGGGTATTCTGTCCTCATGCAAAACAATTGAAGCAGAAACCATCCAAAACCTGACAAATTCAATGGACGAGAGAGTTCAGAAGCTCCTTTCGAACAAGGGGTCCTATGTGAAAATGTAACATCACCTAGAATAAAGTTTTGAGTTGACAACTGTTTGATTTCAGTTTCTAACAACCTGCTAATGCTTATAATTTCAAAAATGACCATTTTTTTGGTCTTTATTAAAATGAAAAGGCTGATCGAAAAGTTTGGGGGATCTAAGACTGTGGCAACCCAGTAGTCATGATTACTTCGAAATCTGACAATATGAGGGTCATGCTGCAGGTAGTGCAGCAAGAAGGCACTTATGTGTCTTGCGCATCTCGGAGCCCCAAAATTATTTTCCGGGCTAGATGCAGCTAAAAATTATTATTAATTTTAAATCTGGTGAAGCTTTAGTATAGATGGCCTAATAGGATCAGTGCTGCACACTGCTACAAAGCCCAAATTATTTTCCAGTCAAGATACAGATAAACATGATTAGTAATTTTAAATCTGGTGGAGATTATTATAGATGGCCTAATAGAATCAGTGCTGCACACTGCTACAAAGCCCAAATTATTTTCCAGCCAAGATAGAGATAAACATGATTAGTAATTTGAAAGCTTAAAACGGTTGGTAGGGTGATTTTAACCAATCATCAAGCTTTTACTCTCCCCAGGATGACACAGGGGTAGAAAAGTCGTTTCGGATCCATGATTTGTTCATCTTTATGAACGTGAGTCTGTCTACATTATCAGTGGAGAGCCGCGTGCGCTTATCTGTCAGCACACCACCAGCAGCGCTGAACACACGTTCAGACAGAACGCTGGCTGCGGGGCATGACAAGATCTCCAAGGCGTAAGTGGCTAGCTCCGGCCATTTATCCAGATTGGAAGCCCAAAAAGAGCAAGGGTCCAGTGACACAGTCGTGGCTTCAATGTTTACTTGGAGATACTCCTGTACCATCGTCTCTAGGCGTTGACTATGTGTCAGACTTCTTGTCTCCTGTGGCCTTGCAAAGGATGGGCTAAAAAAGTGGTGAAATGATTCCGCAAAATTGATGTTACCAGCAGATACTGTGGTTCTGTTACGGTTTGAGTGCTGAACACTTGACGGTCCCACGGTTGGCAAGTTGGAACTGTGAGATTCACTACGTGCACCACTGGTATTTTGTGGAAAAGCACATGTAAGATTCTGCAACAGTCTCTGCTGATACTCCTGCATGCGTGCATCCCTTTCTATGGCAGGAATAATTTCTGCAAATTTACTTTTGTACCGGGGATCTAACAGTGTGGCAACCCAGTAGTCAGGATTATTTCTAATTCTCACAATTCGAGGGTCATGTTGCAGGTAGTGCAGCAAGAAGGCACTCATGTGTGTTGCGCATCCAGGAGCACCAAGTCCCTGTTGTGTTGGTGGCGAGGTAACAATCATGCTTCCTTCCTCTGTCCTCTCCCCCCAACCTCGCACAACAGAAATGTGATCAAGGTCTCCCTCATCTGATGAGTCTTCCATCAGTTCGTCCTCCACTTCTTCCTGGGCTCCTGCACCTTCCTCACTAGTTTGGCTGCTACCATGCGCCCTGGTAAAACCATCTCCCCCACCCTCACATGCCTGCCGCCTTGGTGCTGCCGACCGTCTGGACCTTGCAGATGTTAGCCCTTCCGCATACAACTCCTCCTCCTCTACTTCCTCCACCTCCTCTTGTGCCACCACCTGACTCCGAATTCTGTTTAACATGTGCTCCAGCATGTAAATCACCGGAATAGTCATGCTGATAATGGCATCGTCAGCACTAAACATCTTCGTCGCCATTTCAAAACTGTGCAGAAGGGTGCATAGGTCCCTGATCTGAGACCACTCCTCCAGCGTGATTTGCCCCACCTCTGGATCTCGTTGGCCCAGGCTATACGTCAGAACGTATTGCACCAGGGCTTGTCGGTGCTGCCACAGTCGCTGCAACATGTGCAGAGTTGAATTCCACCGGGTAGGCACATCGCATTTTAGTCGGTGAAGTGGCAGTCCCAACGACTTCTGTAGAGATGTAAGTCGCTGAGCTGCGGGATGCGAATGGCGGAAGTGAGCACACAGCAACCGTGCCCTCTGCAGAAGGCCATCTAGTCTGGGATAGTGGGCTAAAAATTGCTGGACAGCCAGGTTCAACACGTGAGCCATACAAGGCACGTGTGTGACATTGCCCCGGCGAAGGGCCGCACCCAGGTTTGCAGCATTGTCGCACACGGCCTTCCCTGGTTTCAGGTCCAGTGGAGACAACCATTCATGAAATTGGTTCTCCAGAGCTGACCACAACTCCTCAGCTGTGTGACTCACATTTCCCAGACATTTCAATGTAACGCCTGATGACGTTGAGCCCTACTGCCAGCATAGTAAGGAGGTGTGCAGGATCCCTTCTGCGCAGTTAGAAAGCTTGTGGCATGACCAGACAGGCTTTGGGTGCAGGTGGAAGACCGAGAGGAGGTTGAGGAGGCAGAAGCAGTGGAGGAACTTTGACATATAGAGGATTGACGCACAACTCGTGGGGACGGCAAGACTTGGACAGCAGCCCCTTGTCCTGCTGTCACCATAGTTACCCAGTGCCCAGTCAGCGACATGTAACGCCCCTGTCCATGCCTACTCGTCCAAGTGTCTGTGGTGAAATGCACCCTGTCACACACAGAGTTTCTCAAAGAAGCGGTGATGTTGTGTGCGACATGCTGGTGGAGCGCAGGCACACCTTTCTTTGAGAAGTAGTGCCGACTGGGCATCTGGTACTGGGGCACTGCGACGGACATAAGGTCTCGAAAATCCTCTGTGTCCACCAGGCGGAAAGGTAGCATTTCTGTAGCCAAGAGCTTGCAGATGGTGAAATTCAACCTCTTAGCTTTCTCATGGCTAGGTGGAAATGGTCTTTTACTTGTCCACATCTGAGGGACCGAGGGCTGGCTATTGTGCTTAGACGGGGTTGATAAGGGTGTCCCCGGCAAACTGCCGGTCTGTGAGGAAGATGCAGGCGGACATGTTAGGTTGCCTTGATCCAAAGGTGGTGCTATCGATGTCGGACAGCGCTCAACACCAGCTGGTGTTACCACCTCCAAAGAAAATGATGACCTGCCAATCACGCTGGCTGTTGCGGGTAAAGAGGTGGCAGGTCTGCGCCCCAAAACAGGTGTGACTGCTGTCCCCCCAGTCACAGAGGATGAAGAGGCCGCGGATGCACAAGATATGGCAGACGGTGGTTAGCCCGGCCGGCTAGGCCGCATTGTAGCACACTGAGCTTCCCACTGCAACTTATGCTTCATGTCCATGTGCCGGTTCATGCATGAAGTACTCAAACTATGTATTTTTTGGCCTCTACTTAGCTTTTGCTGACAAATGTTACAGATAACACGAGTTGGGTCATCTTTATCGATCTGAAAAAATGCCCAGGCTATGCAAGGCTTAGCACCCATGCGACCTGAAGAGCCACCACGACTTGTGGTGAGAGGCAGAGTTGTGTTTGAGGATGCAGTTGTTGACGTGCTTCCAGTACTACGTCTCTGTCCAGGAAGGCGCAACCTGACCTCGTCGTCAATAGCATCTTCCTCCACCTCCTCTGCTGACCTCATCTCTTGGCTGACTGTGGGTTGACATTAAGTGGGATCTCCAACCTCATCATCATCACCCTGTGCGTTATCACACCCATCGTCCTCAGAGCCAACCTGTTCCTGCCCTGACATAAAACTAAAGTTGTCGCTCCAATCAGGTATTTGAGTCTTATCATCGTCTTCCTCATTGTCTCCACCAACAGGAGTTACAGTTTGGGAATGAGGGTCTACATTATGGTCAGAACCTTCTGCGTCTGGTCCTGGATCCGACTCATAAAGATTCTGGGCATCAGTGCAGATCATTTCCTCGTCTGGATTCACAGAAGCGCTGGAGTCGACCTCTGATTCCCAGGCTATAGTATGAGTAAACATCTCTGCAGACTCAACCATCTGTTCTACCTCATACTCAGACGGGCAGCTGGAGATTTGGGAGCTGTGAGGAAGCAAGTGCGATTGGGGTGACACCTTTGAGGACTGGAGTATTTGTGATGTTGAAGTTGATGTGGAGGAGAGCCCACTTAAAGGAGCACTTGATATCCGTTGAAGCACCTGCTGTTTTTGTGCCTCATCTGGAATTTGTAGCGATTGGCGTGGCCGTAAGAAAGGGATCTTATCACATTGTCCGCTAAAAGAAGTAGACATTTTAGTTTGGCTGGAAGATGGTCTTTCTTCTGCAGATGTTACTGTTGCTTTAACACCTACCCCACGGACACAACCTTTTTTCCCCTTTCCACCAGCAGCAGGCCTTTTTCCACTCATTTTGGTGGTTAACTAATTCACAACTCTGGAGTTGTTTGCACAAAAAAACAATGGATGGGAACCGAGCAGAGCTGAGTTGCCAAACTGTGGTATTAGGCCAAAACTATTGGCTGGGTTAGATGCAGAAAAAAATTATATTCAATTTGCAAACTGATGGAGGTCAGTATAGATGGACTAATAGAACAAGTCCCACACACAGCTAGAAGCCCAAATATTTTTTCAGAGGTAGATGCAGAAAAATTTTTTCTTCAGTTTGCAACCTGATGGAGGTCTGTATAGATGGATTAATAGAACAAGTCCCACACACAGCTACAAGCCCAATATTTTTTCAGAGGTAGATGCAGAAAAAAAATATATTCAGTTTGCAACCTGATGGAGGTCAGTATAGATGGACTAATAAAGAAAGTCCCACACACTGCTAGAAGGCCAAATATTTTTTCAGAGCTAGATGCAGACAAAAAATTATTTTGAATTTGCAACCTGATGGAGATCAGTATAGGTGGACTAATAGAACAAGTCCCACACACTGCTAGAAGGCCAAATATTTTTTCAGAGCTAGATGCAGAAAAAAATTATATTCAGTTTGCAACCTGATGGAGGTCTGTATAGATGGATTAATAGAACAAGTCCCACACACAGCTAGAAGCCCAAATATTTTTTCAGAGGTAGATGCAGATAAAAATTATTTTTAATTTGCAACCTGATCGAGGTCAGTATAGATGGACTAATAGAGAAAGTCCCACACACTGCTAGAAGGCCAAATATTTTTTCAGATCTAGATGCAGATAAAAATTATTTTTAATTTGCAACCTGATGGAGGTCAGTATAGATGGACTAATAGAACAACTCCCACACACAGCTAGAAGCCCAAATATTTTTTCAGAGGTACTGTAGATGCAGATAAAAATTATTTTTAATTTGCAACCTGATGGAGGTCAGAATAGATGGACTAATAGAGAAAGTCCCACACACTGCTAGAAGGCCAAATATTTTTTCAGAGCTAGATGCAGATAAAAATTATATTCAATTTGCAACCTGATGGAGGTCAGTATAGATGGACTAATAGAGAAAGTCCCACACACTGCTAGAAGGCCAAATATTTTTTCAGAGCTAGATGCAGATAAAAATTATATTCAATTTGCAACCTGATGGAGGTCAGTATAGATGGACTAATAGAACAAGTCCCACACACAGCTAGAAGCCCAAATATTTTTTCAGAGGTACTGTAGATGCAGATAAAAATTATTTTTAATTTGCAACCTGATGGAGTTCAGTATAGATGGACTAATACAACAAGTCCCACACACAGCTAGAAGCCCAATATTTTTTCAGAGGTAGATGCAGAAAAAAATATATTCAGTTTGCAACCTGATGGAGGTCAGTATAGATGGAGTAATAGAACAAGTCCCACACACAGCTAGAAGCCCAAATATTTTTTCAGAGGTAGATGCAGATAAAAATTATTTTTAATTTGCAACCTGATGGAGGTCAGTATAGATGGACTAATAGAGAAAGTCCCACACACTGCTAGAAGGCCAAATATTTTTTCAGAGCTAGATGCAGATAAAAATTATATTCAATTTGCAACCTGATGGAGGTCAGTATAGATGGACTAATAGAACAAGTCCCACACACAGCTAGAAGCCCAAATATTTTTTCAGAGGTACTGTAGATGCAGATAAAAATTATATTCAGTTTGCAACCTGATGGAGGTCAGTATAGATGGACTAATAGAGAAAGTCCCACACACTGCTAGAAGGCCACATATTTTTTCAGAGGTAGATGCAGAAAAAAATATATTCAGTTTGCAACCTGATGGAGGTCTGTATAGATGGACTAATAGAACAAGTCCCACACACAGCTAGAAGCCCAATATTTTTTCAGAGGTAGATGCAGAAAAAAATATATTCAGTTTGCAACCTGATGGAGGTCAGTATAGATGGACTAATACAACAAGTCCACACACAGCTAGAAGCCCAATATTTTTTCAGAGGTAGATGCATAAAAAAATATATTCAGTTTGCAACCTGATGGAGGTCTGTATAGATGGATTAATAGAACAAGTCCCACACACAGCTAGAAGCCCAATATTTTTTCAGAGGTAGATGCAGAAAAAAATATATTCAGTTTGCAACCTGATGGAGGTCAGTATAGATGGACTAATACAACAAGTCCCACACACAGCTAGAAGCCCAATATTTTTTCAGAGCTAGATGCAGAAAAAAATTATATTCAATTTGCAACCTGATGGAGGTCAGTATAGATGGACTAATAGAATGATGCTATGCCCAAAAGATTTTACTTCACTAGGTGCAGTAAAAAAATTGGTATTCTATACACAGGTGGTATATCTTGCAACACAGATAGGCTACTCCACTGACTAACACACTCTGCAATAGGCCAAAAAGGATTAGCTTTGCTAGATTCAGCCAAATGCTGTGAAAAAAACTTGCACAGCACTGGCACAGACCTGCCTGGCAAAAACTGATAGGAACTGATGTAACCTAGTCCTGAAAAGGACTCCAATTACAATTAGTCTTTACTCCCACAATCTATCTATTTAAGAGCACAGACCTGCCTGATAAAAGTCGTAGGAAATGCTGTAACCTAGTCCTTAAAAGGACTGCAATCACAACTATTCCCTACTCCCAAGCTATCTGTAGATTTGTGCGAAAATTGGCTTGAAATTAACAAGGTATAGCGCACACAGCAACAGCGGTGCCGTCTAACACGCAGCTGCAGCAGTGAGAAAATGGTGGCGACGGGGAAAATGGCTTGGTCTTATAGGGCAAGGACATGTGACATACACTGCCAATGACACATGCCCTTGCTTGTGTGAAAAAAAGCACTTCGCTCCGTGTGTGCGCTGCTGATAGGCTGACAGATTGCACCTCCCCACTGTAAATGCGGGAAAGAGAAAAAAAAAATGGAGATCTTCATTGTTCCTGCAGAGATCCATCCCCTGCCCCTCCCCCCACCCCGCTGTACACTCAAACTGCGTATTAACATTAATTTTCATCATTACTGAGAAAAAATCCAGTTATGATTTTGGTGCACGAACAGTTATCGAACATAACCTCGAACAGCCGAATTTTTCTCAAATTGTTCGTGTTCGCCGAACGGCTCGAACACCGCCCAAAACAGCTCGAATTTGAGATTGGCGAACAGTTCGAGTAGAACAACGCTCATCTCTAGTCTCCAGCTGCCCGTCTGAGTATGGGGTAACACAGATGGTTGAGTCTGCACAGCTCTTTACTCATACTATAGCCTGGGAAATGGAGGTCTGCTCCAGAGCTTCTGTTAATCCAGACGAGGAAATGATCTGCACTGATGCCCAGAATCTTTATGAGTCGGATCCAGGACCAGATGAAGAAGGTTCTGAGCATAATGGAGACCCTCGTTTCCAAACTGTAACTCCTGTTGGTGGAGACAATGATGAAGACGATGATGAGACTCAAATACCTGATTGGAGCGACAACTTGACTTTTCGGTCAGGGCAGGAAGAGGTTGGCTCTGAGGACGACGGGTGTGAGAACACACAGGGTGATGATGACGAGGTTGGAGATCCCACTTACTGTCAACCCACAGTCAGCCAGTCGATGAGGTCAGCAGAGGAGGTGGAGGAGGATGTGACTAGCCCAGGGGATGGGGATGACTCGGTACCCGGGCCTTTGCCTGGCCTTTGGGATGTCGCGGTGTTCGGCTCCTGGGCCCGTACCCTGGGGTCACTCTTTAAAAGGGTGGATAATTGTTAATTTTATAAGAGTTCGTGACCCCACCTGTGGTATCTGGTGAGAAGCACCAGCGCTGCAGCAGTCCACTGAGGCCGGTGATAAGGCAGCTCGATGGTATAGATCCCCACAGGTGGAGCTAGGCCTCAGAAAAGCATATGCAGGGTGAATGCAGGACAGGCGAGACCCAGCTGGGTCAGAGCAAGAACGGGAAAGGACACGGTAGTCACTTCAGTACCTTTTACTGGTGGAAATTCAGGCACATCCCGGAGCACTGTAGGGTGAAGGGTGCATATCAGGATCCTCCCCAATGAGCGGGTGTAGGTCCTCCTGTTTCTTGCCTCTGCGTAGTAAGTTTCTGACCTGCCTGGAGCTAGGCCTAACTTTGTCTCTGTCCTGCGCTGGCTGACCTTGTGGTAGGGCCTTGCCTTGGAGTTCACGCTCCCAGTATGCGGGGCCTAAGCGTCTCCTGGCTCTGTTATGTATCAGCACCTTAGCGATCCTGGGACTTGTAGTTCTCCAGGGATTCCGGTTATGCCTTACTGGGTCATAGAGATCCCGGTAAGCTCGGATCCGGTGTCCGGTAAAGCTTCGGGGTGAGCTGGTTATGCTCCTCTGCCCCCTATGTACTAACTCTCCACTTGCCTTCGGCCTACTTGGGCCCTCACTAGGCTATACACACTAACGGCAGCTTGCCGCGCTTCACCGATCTTATGGCGCCGGCACACATTAAGCTCTAACTGGGCTCCCTGAATCTATCTAACAGGAGCCTCATGCTCCACTGCTGAACTATTAACTGAGTTCTCTAGACTAGACTGAGCTCCACTGCAGACCGACCTCTCTTAGGCTTCTCTACTGCAGGAACTCTTCAGAGGAACTGAACTGCCTAGCTCCACCTTCCCTATTTATATCCCTAACGGGCTCCCTCTGCTGGTCTGAGGTGGAAGGTGGAGATGTGTGAATGTTTATGGGGGCCTCTTGTGGAGGATTCCATCAATGCACTCTTCAAGGATCTGTGATACCAAGCACAGCTGGGCGTCACAGATGCTATTGACGACGAAGTTAGGTTGCGCCTTCCTGAACAGAGACGGAGTACTGGAAGCACGTCAACAGCTGCATCCTCAACCACAACTCTGCCTCTGACCACAAGTCATAGTGGCTCTTCAGGTTGCATGGGCTCTAAGCCTTGCATAGCCTGGGCATTTTTTCAGATCGATAAGGATGGCCCAACTCGTGTTATCTGTAATATTTGTCACCAAAAGCTAAGTAGAGGCCAAAAAATCCATAGTTTGAGTTCTTCATGCATGAGCCGTCACATGGATATGAAGCATAAGCTGCAGTGGGAAGCTCACTGTGCTACAATGCGGCCTAGCGGGCCGTGCCAACCACCGTCTGCCCCATCTTGTGCATCCGCGGCCTCTTCATCCTCTGTGACTGGGGGGACAGCAGTCACACATGTTTTAGGACGCAGACCTGCCACCTCTTTACCCGCAACAGCCAGTGTGATTGGCAGGTCATCATTTCATTTGGAAGTGGAAACACCAGCTGGTGTAGAGCGCTCTCCGACATCGAGAGCACCACCTTTGGATCAAGGCAACCTAACTTTTCCGCCTGCATCTTCCTCACAGACCGGCAAATTTACCGGGGACACCCTACTCATCCCCATCTAAGAACAACAGCCAGCCCTCGGTCCCTCAGATGTGGACAAGTAAAATACCATTTCCTCCAAGCCATGACAAAGCTAAGAGGTTGAATTTCACCATCTGCAAGCTGTTGGCTACAGAAATGCTGCCTTTCCGCCTGCTGGACACAGAGGATTTTCGAGACCTTATGTCCGTCGCAGTGCCCCAATACCAGATGCCCAGTCGGCACTACTTCTCAAAGAAAGGTGTGCCTGCGCTCCACCAGCATGTCGCACACAACATCACCGCTTCTTTGAGAAACTCTGTGTGTGACAGGGTGCATTTCACCACAGACACTTGGGCGAGTAGGCATGGACAGGGGCGTTACATGTCGCTGACTGGGCACTGGGTAACTATGGTGACAGCAGGACAAGGGGCTGCTGTCCAAGTCTTGCCGTCCCCACGAGTTGTACGTCAATCCTCTTTATCTAGAAGTTCCTCCACTGCTTCTGCCTCCTCAACCTCCTCTCGATCCTCCACCTGCACCCAAAGCCTGTCTGGTAATGCCACCCACTTTCTAACTGCGCAGAAGAAATCCTGCACACCTCCTTACTATGCTGGCAGCAGGGCTCAACGGCATCAGGCGGTGTTTACTTTGAAATGTCTTGGAAATGTGAGTCACACAGCTGAGAAGTTGTGGTCAGCTCTGGAGACCCAGTTTCATGAATGGTTGTTTCCACTGGACCTGCCACCAGGGAAGGCCGTGTGCGACAATGCTGCAAACCTGGGTGCGGCCCTTCGCCGGGGCAATGTCACACACGTGCCTTGTATGGCTCACGTGTTGAACCTGGTTGTCCAGCAATTTTTAGCCCACTATCCCGGACTAGATGGCCTTCTGCAGAGGGCACGGTCGCTGTGTGCTCACTTCCGCCATTCGCATCCCGCAGCTCAACGACTTACATCTCTTCAGAAGTCGATGGGCCTGCCAGTTCACCAGCTGAAATGCGATGTACCGACACGGTGGAATTCAACTCTGCACATGTTGCAGCGACTGTGGCGGCACCGACAAGCCCTGGTGCAATACGTTCTGACGTATAGCCTGGGCCAACGAGATCCAGAGGTGGGGCAAATGACGCTGCAGGAGTGGTCTCAGATCAGAGACCTATGAAGTTGACGCACCCCCTGGGCTGTGGCGTACCCGTAGCCGGGCCTGTAGATGCTGGGGGTTGTAGTCACTGTGGCGGCGACCCGGTCCGTGACCCAGGGCGGTCAATCCAAGGGTAATTTGTATTTATGGGTTTCATAATGTCCGACTACGCCACCTGTGGAGTGCGGCCAAAGGGGCCGCCGCTGCGGAACAGTCCTCTGAAGCTGGTGGTTTTGCAGCAATGGTATTATTACTCCCCACAGGAAGAGTGTAGCTTCAGGGCAGTGTGGGTGGATGATGGTGGTTGTAGTGCAGGGAGTCAGTAATGAACACAGAGTCCATGTAATGCAGTCCCAAGATCTTTACTCACAGTTGTTGCAGTCCAGATTACAGGTACCAGTGCAATCTCCCCCATCGTACTGTGCGTACTCAGTGAGGGGCTCAGTCCATCCCCAGATAACTCCGGAGTACTTAGCAGGATCCCCTTCTGTGTGTCCTTTCTCTGGCCTTCTCCCTGCACCTCACACCCAGTGACACTTCTATCCGGTATCCTCGGGCCTTGGCGGGCGACGTGTGTTCCGTCCCATGGGTCCTATGTGGCTACCTTTATAGTGAGACTGGTGTGGACTTTGGCCTGCAGTACATGAAATTCTGCAGCCTCCTGTTTCTAGTTCAGCCTTGCTGTTTCTCCGCTAGTTGAGGGACCGGTTCCCCTTATCTGGCCTGACCCCTCTACCTCCTGGTAGCAGCGGGCATACGGGTGGCCTTCTGCATGGCCCGTACCCCTAGGGTCCCTTCGGTTCCTGGAGCCTTCCTGCTCCCACTCCTCTCTTCTCTCCTTCAGTCCTGGGCCTCCCAGGCTAGGCCCGCCTCCGGAGCAGAGCTCATGCAGAGCATCTGCTCCTGTCACTTCTCCTCTGACTGGCTAGCTCTTTCTAAGATGGCTTCCTATTTATACTCTCCCTGTCATGTGCTCCCTTAAGCTGCTTTCTCCACCCACACCCACTACTAAGGACCCTCCCGCCAGCTAGTGACCTGGGACAGTGCTCTCCCTTAGGAGCAATCTCGCCCTACCCCCACTGCGGGTATGTGTTGGATGCAGGTGTTAGGGTCCCGAGCCATACTCCTTCCTTACCTGAGGGTGAGATACCACACCTCTGGGCGAGATGCAGTACCTCTGTGGCGACTGAACCCCCAGGTGCACCACACACCCTTCTGCACAGTTTTGAAATGGCGACGAAGATGTTTAGTGCTGACGACGATGCCATTATCAGCATGACTATTTTGGTGATTTACATGCTGGAGCACACGTTAAACAGAGTTCAGAGTCAGGTGGTGGGACAAGAGGAGGTGGAGGAAGTAGAGGAGGAGTCGT
This sequence comes from Phyllobates terribilis, assembly GCF_046119375.1. Classification (NCBI taxonomy): domain Eukaryota; kingdom Metazoa; phylum Chordata; class Amphibia; order Anura; family Dendrobatidae; genus Phyllobates; species Phyllobates terribilis. The sequence goes on from NW_027362761.1 coordinate 258,175,387, forward strand.
ATGTGGAAGGGATAACATCTCCAAGGTCTGGACGGTCGGCAGCACCAAGGCGGCAGGCATGGGAGGGTGGGGGAGAGGGATTTACCAGGGCGCATGGTAGCAGCCAAACTGTTGAGGAAGGTGCAGGAGCCGAGGAAGTAGTGGAGGACGAACTGGCGATGGGCATGTAAGACTCATCAGATGAGGGAGACCTTGATCACATTTCTGTTGTGCGAGGTTGGGGGGAGAGGGCAGAGGAAGGAAGCATAGAATCATAGAATGGTAGAGTTGGAAGGGACCTCCTGGGTCATCTGGTCCAACCCCCTGCTCAAAGCAGGATTCACTAAATCATCTCAGACAGATGTCTGTCCAGCCTCTGTTTGAAGACGTCCATTGAAGGGGAACTCACCACCTCTCGTGGCAGCCTGTTCCACTCATTAATCACCCTAACTGTCAAAAAGTTTTTTCTAATATCTAATCTGTGTCTCCTCCCATTTAGTTTCATCCCGTTGCTTCTAGTCTTTCCCTGTGCAAATGAGAATAAAGATGATCCTTCTACAATGTGACAGCCCTTGACATATTTGTAGACAGCTATTAAGTCTCCTCTCAGTCTTCTTTTTTGCAAGCTAAACATTCCCAAATCCTGCAACCGTTCCTCATAGGACATGGTTTGCAGACCAGTCACCATTCTGGTCGCTCTTCTCTGAACTTGTTCCAGTTTGTCTATGTCTTTTTTAAAATGTGGTGCCCAAAACTGTACACAGTATTCCAGATGAGGTCTGACCAAAGAGGAGTAAAGACCGATAATGACTTCACGTGATCTAGACTGTATGCTTCTGTTAATACATCCCAGAATTGTATTTGCCTTTTTTGCTGCTGCATCACACTGTTGACTCATGTTCAGTCTATGATCTATTAGTATACCTAAGTCTTTTTCGCATGTACTGTTGCTTAGCTCTATTCCTCCAATTCTGTATATGCTTTTTTCATTTTTATTGCCCAGATGTAGTACTTTGCATTTTTCCCTGTTAAAAACCATTCTGTTGGTTGCTGCCCACTGCTCCAGTTTATTTAGGTCTTTTTGAATCCTCTCTCTCTCTTCTCTAGTATTAGCTATCCCTCCTAGCTTTGTGTCATCAGCAAATTTAATCAGTTTACCCTCAATTCCTTCATCTAAATCATTGATGAAGATGTTGAACAATACAGGTCCCAGGACAGAGCCCTGTGGTATCCCACTTGAGACATTCATCCAGCTGGATGTGAAGCCATTTACAACCACCCTTTGAGTTCGATCACTAAGCCAGTTATGAATCCACCTAACAGTTGCCTGGTCCATTGCATACTTGGTCATTTTTTCAATAAGGATGGTGTGAGATACTTTGTCAAATGCTTTGCTGAAGTCAAGATATACTATATCTACAGCATTTCCCTGATCCACCCAGTCAGTGATTCTGTCATAGAAGGAAATTAAGTTAGTCTGACATGACTTGTTAGTTACAAACCCATGCTGACTCTGGTTAATCACTTCATTCTTATCCAGGTACTTACACACATGATGTTTAATAATTTGTTCAAAGATCTTTCCTGGTATAGAAGTCAGACTCACCGGCCTATAGTTCCCTGGGTCCACCTTCTTCCCCTTTTTGAAGATAGGAACAACATTTGCTCTTCTCCAGTCTTCTGGGACTTCTCCTGTTCTCCAAGAATTTTCAAAGATTATGGAGAGTGGTTCTAAAATTTCTTCTACGATCTCCTTCAGTACTCTGGGGTGTAATTCATCTGGACCTGGAGACTTGAACTCATTTATGTTAGCTAAATATTCCCTCACAATCTTTCTGTTTACAGATAACTTGGATTCTTCTATTCCTTTAAAAGGACAGTGAAAATCAGTTGATGTTACATTTTCTTTCTGAGAGAAAACAGATGCAAAATAGGAATTAAAAAGTTCGGCCTTCTCAACATCCTCTCTTACCATTTCTCCATTTTCATCCTGTAAAAATCCTATAGCATCTTTGACTTTTCTTTTACTTTTGACATACCCCCAAAATCCTTTTTTATTGCTTTTGACATCTCTTGCAAGCCTTAATTCATTGTCAGCTTTAGCTAACCTGATACGTGCCCTGCAGGATCTGCAGACTGCATTATAATCTTCTTTAGATATGCCTCCCTCTTTCCATTTAATAAACATTTCTTTCTTTCTTTTTAGCATGTGTTTAAGTTCTGTGTTCATCCATCCTGGTTTCCTTAAATGCTTCCCATTCTTCCTACTTTTCGGGATTGTTAACGATTGTGCTTTGAGAATCTCATTTTTAAAAATTTCCCATCCTTCCTGGACATTTTTGTCCTTAAGGACATCCAGCCATTGGATCCCTCCTATTCTCTTTCTGAGTCTCTTAAAATCTGCCTTTCTAAAATCTAACCTTGAAGTTTGAGTCTTCACATGTCTTCCTCCTCTAGTTATCCAAAATTCTATAATAGCATGATCGCTGCCTCCTAGGGTCCCAGCCACCTTTACCTCCTCAACCATTTCCTCCCTGTTTATAAGGATTAGATCCAAAGTAGCAGATCCCCTTGTTTTCTCCCCTACCTTTTGGAAGATAAAGTTGTCAGCAAGAGAGGATAAGAATTTGCTTGACCTGTTAGTTTTACTTGAGAGAGATTCCCAACAAATGTCTGGATACTTGAAATCTCCCATGACCACTACGTCATATTTTTTGGAGAACTTGGTCATTTGATACATAAAGAGTTCATCCATATCTTCAGCTTGCCCAGGTGGCCTGTAGTAAATGCCTACAATGGTGTCCTTTCCGTTGTTCTCTCCTTGTATTCTTACCCAAACAGTTTCCACAGAACTCCCAGTCTCTGAAGCTTCAATCTCTGTGCAGATATACGCTTTTCTAACATACAATGCGACACCTCCTCCTCGTTTATCAATTCTGTTTCTTGCAAATAAGTTGTATCCTTTTAGCCTTTTATTCCAATCATGTGTATCGTCCCACCAAGTTTCAGTGATTCCAATGACATCATATTTCTTTTCCTGCATTAGTAGTTCCAATTCTCCTTGTTTGTTGCCCATGCTTTGTGCATTTGTATAAAAACATTTTAGTTTGTGATTGGTTTCTCTTCCTCCCATATTTTTATTTAGATTTTTTTGTCTTTGTTCTTTCTTTCCACTTCCAGTAGCAGAGATCTCAATAGTATTTGTCAGCTGTATGGCTTTTTCTGGCCTTTTGCTTCCCTTCCCACATTGTTCTAGTTTAAAGCTCTCCTGATGACTTCCAAATACATGTTTTCCAGTCTTCGTAAGGTGCACCCCATCTCTAGCAAGTAGTCCATCGTATAGGTAATTCATCCCGTGATCCAGAAATCCAAATCCTTGTTGACGGCACCATCGACGTAGCCAGTTGTTCACCTGTAGAATCTTATTCCACCTCATTGTTCCATGGTCATCCACTGGGAGGATGGATGAGAAGACCACCTGCGCTCCCAATTCTTTCACTTTCTTGCCTAAGTCTTCAAAGTCACTGCAGATGGTTTCCAGGTCCTTTCTTGCGGTGTCATTTGTCCCCACATGTATTAGCAGGAATGGGTAGTGATCTGTAGGTCTGAAGAGTCTTGATATCCTGTCAGACACATCTTTAATTTTTGCTCCAGGAAGACAGCACATTTCTCTTGAGGTTATGTCTGGTCTGCAGATAGCGGCCTCTGTTCCTCTTAACAGGGAATCCCCCATGACCACCACTCTTCGTTTTTTCTTCACAACATTCTTCTTTCTCCATCCAGGAGGATTCTGAGGACTTACAAGGTTATTCATTGCTGGCAAAGTCTTATCTTGCTGAATTTCTTCAAGGTTCTCCTGCGTGAGAGCCTGGTACTGGTTCCTGAGCAGTATGGGTGCTGACTGCCTCTCGATCCTCCTGCTTCTGTGGGTCACATGCTTCCATTCCTCTGTTTCGTCAGGTGCAGTTCGAATTTCTTCTCTTTCTGAATCATGAAGAGATAATTCTGCTCTGTCTAAGAACTCTTCACCTTCCTTAATGATTTTCAAGGTAGTTAACCTCTCTTCTAGATTTCGCAACTTTTCCTCCAACAGGGACACAAGCTTGCATTTCTGGCATGTGAAGTTTGGCTTTTCCACTGGCAAGTCTGTGAACATGTAGCAGGATATGCAGCTCACCAAATGGCTCCTGGACTCTTCCATGTTCTTACTGTTAACCCCTTAAGCCCCGGAGCATTTTTCGTTTTTGCATTTTCGTTTTTGCTCCCCTTGTTCCCAGAGCCATAGCGTTTTTATTTTTTGGTCAATATGGCCATGTGAGGGCTTATTTTTTGCGGGACGAGTTGTACTTTTCAACGCCATTACTAGTTTTATCATATCCTGTACGGGAAAACGGGAAAAAAATTCCAAGTGCGGTAAAATTGCAAAAAAAGTGCAATACCACAGTTGTTTTTTATTTATTTTTTTTACCATGTTCACTGAATGCTAAAACTGACCTGCCCTTCTTATTCTACAGGTCATTACAAGTTCATAGACACCAAACATGTATAGGTTCTTTTATATTTAAGTGGTGAAAAAAAATTCCAAAATTTGGTAAAAAAAAAAATAAAAAAATAGCGCCATTTTCTAAGACCCGTAGCGTCTCCATTTTTCGTGATCTGGGGCTGGTTGATGGCTTATTTTTTGCGTGCCAGGCTGACGTTTTTATGGATAACATTTGGGGTAGATCCGATGTTTTGATCGCCCGTTATTGCATTTTATTGCAATTTTGCGGCGACCAAAAAACGTAATTCTGGCGTTTAGAATTTTTTTCTCGCTACGCCGTTTACCGATCGGAATAATTCTTTTTTAATATTGATAGATAGGGCGATTCTGAACGCGGCGATACCAAATATGTGTATGTGGGTTTTTTTTTTATATATTTTATTTTGAATGGGGCGAAAGGGGGGTGATTTAAACTTTTATATTTTTTTATTTTTTTTTATATTTTTAAAAACTTTTTTTTTTTACTTTTTGCATGCTTCTATAGTCTCCATAGGAGACTAGAAGCAGCAACTATCCGATCGCCTCTGCTACATACAGGGGACGAGCAGGTCCCCTGCATGCAGCAGAAATGGTCCTGTGCTATGAGCGCCGACCACTAGGTGGCGCTCATAGCGACAAGATCATGACAACCACAGGCGTCTGCTGCAGACCCTGGGTTGTCATGCACGCCCATCGGCGACCCGCGATCACGTGACGGGGTCGCCGGTGGGCGGGGCTTATGACGCGCTACCCGGAAGCGCGCGTTAAATGCTGCTGTCGGAGATTGACAGCAGCATTTAACTGGTTAACAGCCGCGGGTGGATCGCGATTCCACCCGCGGCTGTTGCGGGCACATGTCAGCTGTAAGAATCAGCTGACATGTGCTCGGTTCAGTGAGGGCTCAGCGCCGGAGCCCTCACTGAACCGGAGGTACGCAGATATGCGTACTAATACGTCCCCGGTTGTTCTGAAAACAGTGAAAAACGCCTCAAAATGCGCGCGCCGGTAGGCGCGCGGTTTACCGATGTCCTCTTTTCAGCTCCAACAGCCAAAATCCAGTGTTCTTTGAGCTCGCGGAGACTCTTCACTTACCCCAAAATGCAGTGGAAATATGCAAATTATCTCCTCAGGACTCCTCCCCTGGTTTACCGATGTCCTCTTTTCAGCTCCAACAGCCAAAATCCAGTGTTCTTTGAGCTCGCGGAGACTCTTCACTTACCCCAAAATGCAGTGGAAATATGCAAATTATCTCCTCAGGACTCCTCCCCTGGTTTACCGATGTCCTCTTTTCAGCTCCAACAGCCAAAATCCAGTGTTCTTTGAGCTCGCGGAGACTCTTCACTTACCCCAAAATGCAGTGGAAATATGCAAATTATCTCCTCAGGACTCCTCCCCTGGTTTACCGATGTCCTCTTTTCAGCTCCAACAGCCAAAATCCAGTGTTCTTTGAGCTCGCGGAGACTCTTCACTTACCCCAAAATGCAGTGGAAATATGCAAATTATCTCCTCAGGACTCCTCCCCTGGTTTACCGATGTCCTCTTTTCAGCTCCAACAGCCAAAATCCAGTGTTCTTTGAGCTCGCGGAGACTCTTCACTTACCCCAAAATGCAGTGGAAATATGCAAATTATCTCCTCAGGACTCCTCCCCTGGTTTACCGATGTCCTCTTTTCAGCTCCAACAGCCAAAATCCAGTGTTCTTTGAGCTCGCGGAGACTCTTCACTTACCCCAAAATGCAGTGGAAATATGCAAATTATCTCCTCAGGACTCCTCCCCTGGTTTACCGATGTCCTCTTTTCAGCTCCAACAGCCAAAATCCAGTGTTCTTTGAGCTCGCGGAGACTCTTCACTTACCCCAAAATGCAGTGGAAATATGCAAATTATCTCCTCAGGACTCCTCCCCTGGTTTACCGATGTCCTCTTTTCAGCTCCAACAGCCAAAATCCAGTGTTCTTTGAGCTCGCGGAGACTCTTCACTTACCCCAAAATGCAGTGGAAATATGCAAATTATCTCCTCAGGACTCCTCCCCTGGTTTACCGATGTCCTCTTTTCAGCTCCAACAGCCAAAATCCAGTGTTCTTTGAGCTCGCGGAGACTCTTCACTTACCCCAAAATGCAGTGGAAATATGCAAATTATCTCCTCAGGACTCCTCCCCTGGTTTACCGATGTCCTCTTTTCAGCTCCAACAGCCAAAATCCAGTGTTCTTTGAGCTCGCGGAGACTCTTCACTTACCCCAAAATGCAGTGGAAATATGCAAATTATCTCCTCAGGACTCCTCCCCTGGTTTACCGATGTCCTCTTTTCAGCTCCAACAGCCAAAATCCAGTGTTCTTTGAGCTCGCGGAGACTCTTCACTTACCCCAAAATGCAGTGGAAATATGCAAATTATCTCCTCAGGACTCCTCCCCTGGTTTACCGATGTCCTCTTTTCAGCTCCAACAGCCAAAATCCAGTGTTCTTTGAGCTCGCGGAGACTCTTCACTTACCCCAAAATGCAGTGGAAATATGCAAATTATCTCCTCAGGACTCCTCCCCTGGTTTACCGATGTCCTCTTTTCAGCTCCAACAGCCAAAATCCAGTGTTCTTTGAGCTCGCGGAGACTCTTCACTTACCCCAAAATGCAGTGGAAATATGCAAATTATCTCCTCAGGACTCCTCCCCTGGTTTACCGATGTCCTCTTTTCAGCTCCAACAGCCAAAATCCAGTGTTCTTTGAGCTCGCGGAGACTCTTCACTTACCCCAAAATGCAGTGGAAATATGCAAATTATCTCCTCAGGACTCCTCCCCTGGTTTACCGATGTCCTCTTTTCAGCTCCAACAGCCAAAATCCAGTGTTCTTTGAGCTCGCGGAGACTCTTCACTTACCCCAAAATGCAGTGGAAATATGCAAATTATCTCCTCAGGACTCCTCCCCTGGTTTACCGATGTCCTCTTTTCAGCTCCAACAGCCAAAATCCAGTGTTCTTTGAGCTCGCGGAGACTCTTCACTTACCCCAAAATGCAGTGGAAATATGCAAATTATCTCCTCAGGACTCCTCCCCTGGTTTACCGATGTCCTCTTTTCAGCTCCAACAGCCAAAATCCAGTGTTCTTTGAGCTCGCGGAGACTCTTCACTTACCCCAAAATGCAGTGGAAATATGCAAATTATCTCCTCAGGACTCCTCCCCTGGTTTACCGATGTCCTCTTTTCAGCTCCAACAGCCAAAATCCAGTGTTCTTTGAGCTCGCGGAGACTCTTCACTTACCCCAAAATGCAGTGGAAATATGCAAATTATCTCCTCAGGACTCCTCCCCTGGTTTACCGATGTCCTCTTTTCAGCTCCAACAGCCAAAATCCAGTGTTCTTTGAGCTCGCGGAGACTCTTCACTTACCCCAAAATGCAGTGGAAATATGCAAATTATCTCCTCAGGACTCCTCCCCTGGTTTACCGATGTCCTCTTTTCAGCTCCAACAGCCAAAATCCAGTGTTCTTTGAGCTCGCGGAGACTCTTCACTTACCCCAAAATGCAGTGGAAATATGCAAATTATCTCCTCAGGACTCCTCCCCTGGTTTACCGATGTCCTCTTTTCAGCTCCAACAGCCAAAATCCAGTGTTCTTTGAGCTCGCGGAGACTCTTCACTTACCCCAAAATGCAGTGGAAATATGCAAATTATCTCCTCAGGACTCCTCCCCTGGTTTGATTCTTACCTCACTACCAACACAACAAGGACTTGGTCCTCCTGGATGTGCAAGACACATGAGTGCCTTCTTGCTGCACTACCTGCAACATGACCCTCGGATTGTCAGAATTCGAAGTAATCCCGACTACTGGGTTGTCACACTCTTAGATCCCCGGTACAAAAGTAAATTTGCCGAAATAATTCCTGCCATAGAAAGGGATTCACGCATGCAGGAGTATCAGCAGAGGCTGTTGCAGAATCTTACATGTGTGTCCTTTTCCACAAAACACCAGTGGTGCACGTAGTGAATCTCACAGTTCCAACTTGCAAACCGTGGGACTGTCGAGTCTTCATCACTCAAACCGTAACAGTAACACAGTATCTGCTGGTAACAGCAATTTTGTGGAATCGTTTCACCACTTTTTTAGACCATCCTTTGCAAGGCCACAGGAGACAAGAAGTTTGACACATAGTCAACGCCTAGAGAGGATGGTACAGGAGTATCTCCAAGTGAACATCGAAGCTATGACTGTGTCACTGGACCCTTGCTCATTTTGGGCTTCCAATCTGGAAAAATGGCCGGAGCTCGCCACTCACGTCTTGGAGATCTTGTCATGCCCTGCAGCCAGCGTTTTCTCTGAACGTGTGTTTAGTGCTGCTGGTGGTGTGCTGACAGATAAGCGCACGCGGCTGTCCACTGAGAATGTAGACAGACTCACGTTCATAAAGATGAACAAATCATGGATCCGCAAGGACTTTTCTACCCCTGTGTCATCCTGGGGAGACTAAAAGCTTGAGGATTTGGTAAAATCGCCTCACCAACAGTTTTAAGCAACTCTGGGGCAAGTGATGCCACTTAAGTGTTGTCTATGCCACAATTTTTGGAATAAATGGAGACTCTTTTTGGAGTCCCCTTGCTGTGTTTTACGTGACGTTGGCATCGCCAATTCCAGGTGGGTTTGGTTGCTCCCCCCCCCTTTTAACTGTAAGAAACTACATACACAGTGGCTTGGGGTAACACAGATGGTTGAGTCTGAAGAGCTGTTTACTCAGAGGTCTGCTCCAAAGCTTCAGTGTCTGCTAGTCAGTGTAGAATTTTTAACTGCATCTAGCCTAGGCAATACTTTGGGCGTAGTAGCTCAGCTGCAAAGCAAGCTGCACCGCATGTGTATCTAATAAGAATTTTTAAATGCATCTAGCCTAGGCAGACTGTGCGGACCCCCAACCAAACCCAGACGCTCAGCCCCCCTACCGCCCCCCTTTCTTTGACAATACAATAATGTAACTCTTACAACTGGATGGGCGAGGATCGGTCACAGCTTTATTAACTCTTTATACTCATTCCATTAGAAAGGCATTTTATTTCTAAAATAATTCAGCTTGTTGCAGCATGCCCTGGGTCTCCACACCGGCAAGTTGGCCAACAAGTGTAACTCTCCAAGATGTCCTTTCTATTTCCAGGCCACGGAGGATCCTGCGTACTCATATGCAGGACTCTGACCCCCATCCATCTCTCTTAACGCTTGTTCCACTCCATCCTGGAGTCCTGACAGGAATATATCCTGTCCAATATCCATTAAGTGAACACCGTCGGGCCGTATGAGGCCTGCTTTATCTCCTTCCAGTTGTCGGCGTTGTATCACTACACCGCCTCTGTCTCTTCTAAATTTTGCCATCCGAATATTTATTACCCGCCTTGTCCGTTCGATGGCCGTGATGTCTCGCGCACCTTGCCATACCGCTATCGGCACAATCAATGACCATACTATAGTTAGTTTTGTGAAAAATTCTCTGAAGCGCTCAGTGTCTAGTTTCATTATTGCCATTAGTTATGCGCTCTTGTGATGACCTAGGTCATTTCCCCGGCATGTATAACTAAGATGACCGGACCTCTTGCCTCTCTCCCTACCTTGATTACCTCCATTAGTACCTGTGGCCATAGCAGGCCTCTAATACCTCTCCAGTTGAAATATGTGTTATGAAACTCTAATTTCCTCCCGTCTGGGCGGACTTTTGCCCTTTTTTCTGCCCAATATATATACGAGTGGCCTATCACCCACACTGTTGGCTTAGCGTCACCTGTAAAAGAAACAAACCACGTTAGGATAACAAGTCCGTAAGACCGTATCTCGCCAAACACGTGGTCGCCATCTCCCTATCCTCTGAACTTCCGTTTCTGACAGTCCTACTCTTGCTGCTTCCGTGGCCGCGCCTATGCGGAATGAGTGTGTCCCGTAATCTTTGGGGTGGTTCCCTGCCGATGTTATGCATTTATTAAATATAGCTTGGAACTGGTATCTTGATAATGGCATTCCATCATTGTGTGATAGGAAGAAATTACTTTGTGATCTGATGGTTATATATGTTTTTACTATTGTTACCCGACTCAGTGTACCGTTTGTGGGTTGTAGAAGTACCCAAGTGCCCCTGCCTGCTGGAACCATTTTCGATTGGCGTATGCGTAGACGTATTGCATTATTGGCTATGACTTCGTCCTGGTGTACTAAGCCTCCACTGGTGGTAATTTTGGATTGAGGGACTACTCCTCTTTGGTCAGACCTCATCTGGAATACTGTGTACAGTTTTGGGCACCACATTTTAAAAAAGACATCGACAAACTGGAGCAAGTTCAGAGAAGAGCGACCAGAATGGTGACTGGTCTGCAAACCATGTCCTATGAGGAACGGTTGCAGGATTTGGGAATGTTTAGCTTGCAAAAAAGAAGACTGAGAGGAGACTTAATAGCTGTCTACAAATATGTCAAGGGCTGTCACATTGTAGAAGGATCATCTTTATTCTCATTTGCACAAGGAAAGACTAGAAGCAATGGGATGAAACTAAATGGGAGGAGACACAGATTAGATATTAGAAAAAACTTTTTGACAGTTAGGGTGATTAATGAGTGGAACAGGCTGCCACGAGAGGTGGTGAGTTCCCCTTCAATGGACGTCTTCAAACAGAGGCTGGACAGACATCTGTCTGAGATGATCTAGTGAATCCTGCTTTGAGCAGGGGGTTGGACCGGATGACCCAGGAGGTCCCTTCCAACTCTACCATTCTATGATTCTATGATTCTATGACTAATTTGCTTATGCATAGCGCCCCGAAGAAGGCGATCGCAAATGCAGTAGACAGTAGTGTTGCTTCAAATTGTGAGTGTCATGTTAATGGTGTTAGGGATATGATGTGAGAAATCAGTTTTATTGACACGGGACAGGACGTCTACACTCCTGACTTGGCTGAGCCCTTTTCCACCCTTTTATGGATTGTCTGATGATGAATCTCTTTGTCACATCTCCCCAATTCAGTAGTTGGAAGTGAAATGCTACTCCGGTCAGACACCGCTGCGCTGACGCCCCTGATATGCCCCTCATCATTAGCTGGTGGAGAAATTCTATGGTGACTTGTAATCTGGCTTGTTCACATTGGTCAACCCGTCTGCCTGCTACTAGTCGTGTCCACTCTTCCCATGCCTTACCGTATGCTTGACACGTCGACAGGGCAACTGACGCTCTGATTAATGGCATCAACTATTCGCCACTAGATCCCATAGGGAGGGTGGGCAACTGTTGCCTGATGGGTGGGCGTTGGGGAGGAGCTCTGTGAAAATCTGCCAATTGAATTGTGATAAAGCGTTAGCAGCAGCTTTAGACCCCTCAGCATCGTGGCTAGCGCGGACCCATACATTGTGTTTTAGGCACAGGAATGCTAGCCGGCGTAGTAGGCCTAGCACTGGGAGAGACGATGATGCCATCTTTTTAATGCAATGCGCTAGGCTGGTGTTTTTTGTTATGAAGCGTATATTTTTGTTAGCCAGGAGCGCGCCCCATATTTCTATTGCTACCACTATTGGGAAGAAAAATCACTTTCTGGGCTAGATGCAGCTAAAAATTATTAGTAATTTCAAAGCTGGTGGAGCTTGGTATAGATGGCCTAATACAATGAGTACCACACACTGCTACTATGCCCAAAATTATTTTCCAGGCAAGATGCAGCTAAAAATTATTAGTAATTTGAAAGCTGGTGGAGCTTAGTATAGATGACCTAAAAGAATGAGTACCACACACTGCTAATATGCCCAAAATTAGTTTACAGGCAAGATGCAGCTAAAAATTATTATTAATTTCAAAGCTGGTGGAGCTTGGTATAGTTGGCCTAATACAATGAGTACCACACACTGCTACTAAGCCCAAAATTATTTTCCGGGCTAGATGCAGCTAAAAATTATTATTAATTTCAAAGCTGGTGGAGCTTGGTATAGATGGCCTAATACAATGAGTACCACACACTACTACTATGCCCAAAATTATTTTCCAGGCAAGATGCAGCTAAAAATTATTATTAATTTCAAAGCTGGTGGAGCTTGGTATAGATGGCCTAATACAATGAGTACCACACACTGCTAATATGCCAAAATTTATTTTACAGGCAAGATGCAGCTAAAAATTATTATTAATTTCAAAGCTGGTGGAGCTTGGTATAGATGGCCTAATACAATGAGTACCACACACTGCTAATATGCCCAAAATTATTTTCCAGGCAAGATGGAGCTAAAAATTATTATTCATTTCAAAGCTGGTGGAGCTTGGTATAGATGGCCTAATACAATGAGTACCACACTACTACTATGCCCAAAATTATTTTCCAGGCAAGATGCAGCTAAAAATTATTATTAATTTCATAGCTGGTGGAGCTTGGTATAGATGGCCTAATACAATGAGTACCACACACTGCTACTATGACCAAAATTAATTTCCAGGCAAGATGCAGCTAAAAATTTTTAGTAATTTGAAAGCTGGTGAAGCTTAGTATAGATGGCCTAATAGAATGAGTACCACACACTGCTAATATGCCCAAAATTATTTTACAGGCAAGATGCAGCTAAAAATTATTATTAATTTCAAAGCTGGTGGAGCTTGGTATAGATGGCCTAATACAATGAGTACCACACACTACTACTATGCCCAAAATTATTTTCCAGGCAAGATGCAGCTAAAAATTATTATTAATTTCAAAACTGGTGGAGCTTGGTGTAGATGGCCTAATACAATGAGTATCACACACTGCTACTAAGCCCAAAATTATTTTCCGGGCTAGATGCAGCTAAAAATTATTATTAATTTCAAAGCTGGTGGAGCTTGGTATAGATGGCCTAATACAATGAGTACCACGCACTGCTACTATGCCCAAAATTATTTTACAGGCAAGATGCAGCTAAAAATTATTATTAATTTCAAATCTGGTGGAGCTTGGTATAGATGGCCTAATACAATGAGTACCACACACTACTACTATGCCCAAAATTATTTTCCAGGCAAGATGCAGCTAAAAATTATTATTAATTTCAAAGCTGGTGGAGCTTGGTGTAGATGGCCTAATACAATGAGTATCACACACTGCTACTAAGCCCAAAAATTATTTTCCGGGCTAGATGCAGCTAAAAATTATTATTAATTTCAAAGCTGGTGGAGCTTGGTATAGTTGGCCTAATACAATGAGTACCACACACTACTACTATGCCCAAAATTATTTTCCAGGCAAGATGCTGCTAAAAATTATTAGTAATTTGAAAGCTGGTGGAGCTTATTATAGATGGCCTAATAGAATGAGTACAACACACTGCTAATATGCCCAAAATTATTTTACAGGCAAGATGCAGCTAAAAATTATTATTAATTTCAAAGCTGGTGGAGCTTGGTATAGATGGCCTAATACAATAAGTACCACACACTGCTACAAGCCCAAATATTTTTTCAGAGCTACATGCAGATAAAAATTATTTTGAATTTGCAACCTGGTGGAGGTTAGTATAGATGGACTAATAGAACAAGTCCCACACACTACTACAAGCCCAAATATTTTTTCAGAGCTAGATGCAGATAAAAATTATTTTGAATTTGCAACCTGGTGGAGGTTAGTATAGATGGACTAATAGAATGATGCTATGCCCAAAAGGTTTTACTTCACTAGGTGCATTAAAAAAATTTGTATTCTATACATAGGTGGTGTAGCTTACAACACAGATAGGCTACTCCACTGACTAACACACTCTGCAAGAGGCCAAAAAGGATTTGCTTTGCTATATTTAGCCAAATGCTGTGAAAAAAACTTGCACAGCACTGGCACAGACCTGCCTGGCAAAAAGTGATAGGAACTGATGTAACCTAGCCCTCAAAAGGACTGCAATTACAATTAGTCTTTACTCCCAACCTATCAATTTAAGAGCACAGACCTGCCTGATGAAAGTCGTAGGAAATGATATAACCTAGTCCTCAAAAGGACTGCAATCACAACTATTCCCTACTCCCAAGCTATCTGTAGATTTGTGCGAAAATTGGCTTGAAATTAACACTCAAAGTATAGCGCACACAGCAACAGCGGTGCCATCTAACACGCAGCTGCAGCAGTGAGAAAATGGTGGCTACGTGGAAAATGGTTGGGTCTTATAGGGCAAGGACATGTGACATACACTGCCAATGACACATGCCCTTGCTTGTGTGAAAAAAAGCAGTTCGCTCCGTGTGTGCGCTGCTGATAGGCTGACAGATTGCACCTCCCCACTGTAAATGCGGGAAAGAGAAAAAAAAATGGAGATCTTCATTATTTATGCAGAGATCCATCCCCTGCCCCTCCCCCTGCCCTGCTGTACACTCAAACTGCGTATTAACATTAATCTTCAGCATTACTGAGAAAAAATCCAGTTATGATTTTGGTGCACGAACAGTTATCGAACATAACCTCGAACAGCCAAATTTTTTTCAAATTGTTCGTGTTCGCCGAACGGCTCGAACACCGCCCAAAACAGCTCGAATTTGAGATTGGCGAACAGTTCGAGTCGAACAACGCTCATCTCTACTAGTGACACATGGACCAAAAATGCTTCATTTCCCTGATGGCACACTGGGTGAACATTATGGAGGCCAGGACTGAGTCCCATCCTGGCCTGGCACATGTGCTACCGACGCCCAGGATTGCTGGCCCTATTTCTATCAGGGTTTCCACCACCTCCTACACCATTTCCTGCACCCGTCCTGATTCTCCTCATCCTCCATCTCCAATTTATTATCTCTGAGCACGTCGTCCACACCAGCCGGAATCTGGAAGCTCTGCAGTACTGCCTCAGCGAAACAGCAACAGGCTTTGCTAATTTGTCTAAGAAACAAACCACACAGCGAAACAGAGTTACTGAAAAAAAAGCACCATTACATACATGCCATTAGTTTGGGGTATAAAATTCTGATGACAGGTTCCCTTCAAATATACATTACATATAACAATATAACAATGATATTGTGGCCTAAAAATTAATGTAACTAATTTTATATGTTATGTGGGTCACAAGTGAGCAAATTTGCAAGTGAACAGGTTAACAAAGGTTCAGCCAGAGTTCCAAGAAATGCATCTTCAGTATGTCCAGTAAACTACTTATGCTAATATCATAAAAAAAGCTAAAATTTAGTTCAGGTTTGCACACATTCATTATTTCTTGGAGTTAAACTAATAGATTCAACAAAACCTGTTTCATCCGCCATATCAGTAGTCCCTGACCACAAAACCATAGCCTCTTCCTATCAACCAGGACCTTCAATACTTCTGTTGATTAGTAGATCTGGCACAACATCATGCATGCACTATGCTGCAATGATGATATCATGCCAGATCTACTAAACTAAGTTATGGGGATGTCTGTAGGTAGGAGTAGGTTTACAGGGCTCTGGTCCGGTGGCCATTGACTATAAATGTTGCCTTTGGAACTGGGTCTCAGCTGAATTATTTGTGCATATACAGTATATGATTGGCATTTGACATTATCATGCCCTTGCAGAAGAATCTAAGTGAAAATAATTCTATGGGGCTGCCAATTTTATAGTAATAGGCATGTGCAGGGAGCAAAGAGTGAAGCATTTTAAGAATAATTAATCTTGATATCGGTAGGCCATTCACCAAGTACTGCTTTATGTCTTCTGACATACCAGCAGTTTTTGTTTTCAAATCATCAGGTCCAACCGGGGCCAGCAGGTTTTCACAGCAAAAAAACTTTGCAATTTGATTTTTGTTTGAAAATAACATATATACTCTGTGCTTAAAATTTGGGCAATGACCTTTTCACTTTAACACTTTCTGAACGGGCGATTTTACTAGGGATGAGCGAACCTGTACTGTAAAGTTCGGGGTTCGTAACGGACACATAGTGTCCGGTACCGAACTCTGAAGATGGACTTTTTACTGGAAGTCCGTTTTACTGTTTGGGTTCGGTGCCAAATATAGTTTGTTGAAATCAAAGCCAATCAACAAGCTTCTAGGTTGTGGGCACTTCTGGAGCCATCACAGCCATGCCAAGTATTAGCATGGCTATAATTGGCTGGCGCATCAAGTAACCAAGCGTTTATGAATGCTGGATAACGGGTTCTGCCACCATTCTGCTCTGATTAGCATAGGGACAGGACACAGCTCGAGTGAGAGACAGTGTTAGGTTCTGTGTGTGCACTCTGCAGAAAAGCCTCTGTGTATTCTGCAATCGTGTATGTGGGAGTACTGTGCCAAAAAGCCTAGGTATGTACTCTGCACCCGTGTCTGTGGGAGTACTGTGCCAAAAAGCCTCTGTGTGTACTCTGCACACGTGTCTGTGGGAATACTGTGCCAAAAAGCCTCTGTGTACTCTGCACCCATGTCTGTGGGAGTACTATGCCAAAAAGCCTCTGTGTACTCTGCACCCGTGTCTGTGGTAGTACTGTGCCAAAAAAGCCTTGGTGTACTCTGCACCCGTGTCTGTGGGAGTTCTATGCCAAAAAGCCTCTGTGTGTACTTCGCACCCGTGTCAGTTGGAGTACTGTGCCAAAAAGTCTCTGTGTACTATGCACTTGTGTCTGTGAGAGTACTGTGCCAAAAACCTGTGTGTACTCTGCACCCGTGTCTGTGGAAGTACTGTGCCAAAGAGCCTCAGTATGTACTCTGCACCCGTGTCTGTGGGAGTACTGTGCCAAAAGGCCTCTGTGTGTGTAGCATGGCCTAACAGCCTGGTGCAATGTACCCTAATAGTGTAATAATCTGCTGGGCTCTTTCTCTTCTCTACTGTGTACTTTTTTGGAGTGCAAAAAATGAGAAGAGAATCAAATAGGGGACGTGGACGTGGCCGTGGTGCTGCTGGTGGTGGTGGTGGTGTAGCTGCTGATGGTGTAGCTACTGCAGGGAGAGGACTTAGTTGTTCTGTGCATGCTACATGCCCAAATGAAACAACCTCCTCTGGTGCATGCAGGCGACAAGACATTCTGCGTCATTTCATAAGCCAGAGTACCACTAGATGAATCTTGGGGCCAGAACACATTGAGGCGGATTTAGATTAGATGGCTTAGAGTAACTCAAGTTCCTTTGCATTATCTTCCAACTAGTCCTCTGCTGAAAGCGCAGACTTGGCACCTGCAGACCATGGTCATCTGGCTTCTACCTTACCCCCTTGCAAATCAGGCAAGCAATCTGAGCCCCAAGTCATGCAGCAGTCACTTCTGTTTTTTGATTACTCCACTGGCTGTGGTGCCCTGGGCCATCCAACTGACCCTGCCCCACATGTGGAAGAGATTGAATGCACTGTTGCCAAACCACTTGTTCAGTTGGAGGATGAATATGTGGGAGGGTTAGTGCACATGGTCAGCGGACCACCAAAGTACATCTCTGATGATAATGAAATAAAAGTGCCAACTGCTGTGCCTTTCTGCAGTGTGCAGACCGGCATGGAGGGCAGGGGTGAAGAAAGGTTGGAAGATGATGCAGGGGATGATGAGGTCTCAGACCCCACATGGAGTGGAGGTAGCCACATTGCCCCAGCTGCATGGCAAAAGAGACAGCATGATGCAAAAGCACAATGGCCAGTCCCTAGCTAGTACGTTTGCTGCTACTGCCCATCGTTCCAACAAACTGAGTAAACCAAAGCTAGCTAAAAGGAGCTCCCTGGAGTGGCATTTCTTCAGGCAATGTGCTGATGACAAGAAACGGGTGACTTGCATGCTGTGTAATAGTGGGGAAGGGCGTAGCCTTCCTTTGGCACTGAAGTAGTTAAGGAAAGTGTTCCCTTAATCAATCCTCTCTGAACTGTGGTAGGCCAAGCTAAGGGGTTAGCTCTGGCATAGTTCCTTGTGGGCTGCAGTACCAGTAATCAGCCACAAGATGCCACTGTCCTGGGTGCAGATGTCAGGTTGAGTCTGCTAGCAGTGTTATAGACAGTGATGGGTTAAAGTTCTGTAATGACAGCTCACAGATGGTGGGCACATTAGCAAAAAAGCCTCTGTTTTAGTGTCCAGAGGGCAGTTAGAGATAGGACAGTGACCATTACGGGCAGCCTGAATATATGTGGCTGCTAGGATAGACAGGAGCTCCATACCCTCAGACAGTGGGATCAATAGTGCAAAAGTCTCCCTACGCAAGAGCAAGAGTCCTGTTAGCCGGCCGGAGAAACTCAAAGAAAGTGTTAAGGACCCGGGGCACTTCTAGTCTGCAGGAAGCAGAAGAAGATAAATAGGACTCCAGGCTAAGACGTGGGGGAGATATAAGATCTGGAACACTGCTGGTATAGGAAGAAGAGTCTCTTGGGCTAGAGATAGAGTCACAGAGATGCTTCACTCAAAGAGGGAACCAGGGCTGAAGGAGTTACCAGCGCCTGTGAGAGAGATGATAACCTGTCGGGCCTTATCCATTATATCTGCCTGTAAATATTGTACATATTCCTCTTCCCCAAGTAAAGTTCAACTTCTGGTTAAGAACCTCGTGTCCTCTGAATTTATTGCTGCCCTGGTCCCAGAAGAGAAATGCCTGGAGACAGCCGCAATCGGATGGTTTGAAGTAAGTGGAGAGCCCCACATACACAGCCACACATCAGAGGGAGGACACGTATTGTCTGTAGGGTGCCAGAGCGAGAGGGGGCTACAGTTCGCCCATGACTACCTCTCTGGGGCACCTTACAGCTGTGCAATCAGAGCCTGAAGAATTCAAACCATGAGCTGCAGTGGAGTGCACACCTGAAAACCAGGAAAGATCTGAGGCTTCTCCTTCTGCTGTAGTCTCAGCCTTTTCTTCCCTCTCCCTAATGCAAAGAGAGGATGTGATAGTGGCACCACCACCACCAGCAGTTTCACCTAGCATCTCCACACTGCCCACTGGAAGCATTCAGTTGTCCATCCCCCATTAGCCATGGTCCTGAATGACAGCATTTCAAAATTTCTGGCATTTGCAATGTTGCCATTCCAGCTCGTGGAGACTCACAGTTTTAAAAACAGCTGGCGGTGACTATCCCACAGTACAAGGTTCCCAGCCACCATTATTTTTCCAGGTGAACCATCCCTGTTCTGCACACACAAGTTGTGGACAAAATCAGTTGAGCACTGTGCAACTCCACCAGGGGCAAGGTCTACATAACCACCGATACATGGACCAGTAACCCCGGACAGGGCCATTATATCTCCCTAACTGCACACTGGGTAAATGTAGTGATGACTGACCCTGAGGCGGAAGGCGTTCTGGCGCATATCCTACCACCACCAAGGATTGCTGGACGTTTCTCTGTCCATGTTGCCTTCTCCTCCTACTCTGCTTTCTCCACCTCCTCCTCATCTGGTCAGCGTAACACCTGCACCACCAACTTCATCACAGCCATGGGGAAATGGCAGCAGGCTGTTCTGAAACTCATCTGTTTGTTGGAAAGGTTTCTCACCGTGCAGGAGCTGTGGATGAGGATCACACAACCGACTGATGAGTGGTTGGTGCCACTGAACCTCAAGTCCAGCCTAGTCGTAGTGTGCGATCTGGTAGCAGCTCTGGGCCTAGCCGGTTTGACGCACATCCTTGTATGGCACATGTGCTGAATCTGGTGGTGCAGAGCTTCCTTAAAAATTATATGTCAGAGCTGCTGCTGAAAGTGCCATCTGTGCACGCTTTTGGCATTGTCACCCTACTGCTGCTAACCTGCTGCGCTGCAGCATCACTTTGCCTTCCTGCTCATATGCGACGTACCCACAAGGTGGAACTCCACCTTGCATATTCTGGAAAGAATGTGTGAGCAACAGCAGGCAATAATGAAGTTTCAGCTGCAACATGCACAGGTGATTTGCTGTACGGAACAGCACCACTTCGCCATGAACGAGTGAGCCTCCATGCGGGACATGTGTGCCGTGTTGCGTTGCTTCGAGTACTCCAGCAACATGACCAGTGCTGATGACGCAATCATCAGCGTTACTATCCATTTTCTATGTCTGCTTGAAAAAATACTAATGATGGATGGATGGTGGCACAGGAGGAAGAGGAATAGTAACAAGTACCATTCACATCATTTTCATCCCATTCATCCACACATGACTTAGAGGGTGGGTTACTGTACCAACAGCGGTCAGGTACACAACTGTCCAGCCAGGGAACAGTTTTGGAGGATGAGGAGGGTGAGCAGAATGAGGAACCATCTTCCCAGCAGGGTGGCACTCAAAGCAGCTCACGATAATCAATGGAGCATGGCTAGGGGGATACAGAGGACCCAGACGATACACTTCCCACTGAGGACAGCTTGTCGTTGTCTCTGGGCAGCCTGGCACATATAAGCCAATACATACTGCTGTGCCTGCGCAACAACTGCCAATTTTACTGGATTGTTACCACTGCTGATTATTGTGTGGTCACCCTGCTGGATCCTTGCTACAAGGACAACGTACCATCCATACTTCCGTCACTTGAGTGGGATCAGTAAATGTGGGAATGACGAACTACTGACGGCATTCCCACCTGACAGCGAGGGCTCAGTGGAAGAACAAGGCAGTAGAGAAGGAAGTCGCCAACACAGCTGGGGCACCGCCGCCACCTCAGAATGTAGGATTAGCATTGACAAAATGTGTAAACCTTCCACAGCATGCCACAACATTCTGCACCACCATCTAATATGATACGTATTAGAAGAAGGCAGCGTTTCAACAACATGGTGGAAGAGTATGTGTCCACACATCTCCACGTACTGAGTTATGGGTCTGCTCCATTTATCTTCTCGGTCTCCAAATTGTACACATGACCTGAGCTTGCCCACTTTGGTAGTGCTGGCTTGCTCTGTGGCAAGTGTACTGTGGGAACATT
Source organism: Phyllobates terribilis (assembly GCF_046119375.1). Taxonomy (NCBI): domain Eukaryota; kingdom Metazoa; phylum Chordata; class Amphibia; order Anura; family Dendrobatidae; genus Phyllobates; species Phyllobates terribilis. The sequence goes on from NW_027362761.1 coordinate 258,196,657, forward strand.
TGTTTAGCACGGCAGGGGGTGTAATCACAGACAGGCGCATCTGCCTTTCCACAGTCAAAGTGGGCAAGCTCACATTCATTAAAATGAACCAGGCGTGGATCCCACAGGACTTGTCCATACCTTTGACTGACTAAAGAAGTATACCAGCAGCACCCAGCCATTGTTATACTCCACCGCAGTTTGTTCTATTTGTCATTGCTAATGTTTTGAGGTCTCCCCAAATTTAAAAAAAAAAAAGTAACAAAGCAAAAACAGTGTTGGCTACCTCCTCGTCTTCCTCTTCCACCCACACTCCCACGTCTACCTCCACCTCCTCCTCAACATCTTCCCCCATTTGGACCTTTGCCTCCTGATTCAAGATTGCTATTATTATTTTTTTTAATTCTATGTTATTTTAAGTCATTTCCCTATCCATATTTCTTTGCAGGGCAATTGTCCTGCTCATACTCACATTTTGCTTCCTTTTGCATCCTTACTATGACCATTCTACAGCCATTTTAAAGCACCGAAGTTTGGGTCCCCATTGACTTCTTTTGGGTTCGGTTCGGGGTCAAGTTCAGGTCAAGTTCTGATGCCCAAACTTTGAACAACAGTTTAGCTGAACTCGACGAACATCCATGGGTTTGCTCATCCCTAGATTTTATCTTTTTTCTGCTTTTGCTTTTTTCATCCAATTCTTCCAAAAAGCCCAAAACTTTTTTATTTTTCCATTGACATAGCTATATTTATTGTATTTATTTGTGGTGTTACAGCAACTGAAAAATTTCAGTTTTTTTTCTCTTTACGGCAAATACTGATCAGGTTACATCATTTTATATTTCGTTAGTTTTTTTTTTTTTAACATTTTTTTAAACTTATTAATCTCTTTATTTTTTTATTTTCCATGGGGGAAAACGGAGGTTAGTGGAGCTTGGCTATTCTCATTCCTGTTAGAGGAAAAAGCTGGCTATGTAACAGAGCCATCATCTGCTGGGTATGATGCAAACTCACCTCCTGGGCCTGCATCATACACGGGAACCCAATATATGACGTACCAGTATGTCATAAGTTGAGAATGAGTTAAATTATTTAAAGGGTTGTTCCACAATAAGTCCTGTTTTACATTTTTCAGGCTTCAGTAAGTCCAATAGAAATGAGGGAAGGGGGAGAGGAGAGTCAGCTCACCGAACACGTTGCAGAAGGGAAAGCTGTAGAGCCTCACACGGAATCGCCCGGGACCAGGCGTGTTTAATCAACGAAAAAGAATGAAGTTTCCAGCAAAGCAGCAGGTAAAAATTCAAAATTTGTTGAAAAATGTTAAAACAATGGCAGTTCCTTCAAAATACGCCAGACCAACGTGTTTCGACTTAACAAGCCTAATTCATGGTCATACCAATTTGCCACGATTAAGACTTGTTAAGTCGAAACACCTTGGTCTGGTTTGTCCCACAGAGAGCACAATGAGCACCCATCATTCCTAGAGTTAACAAGAGGGGCAGAAATATCTCTCAGCTGTTTACACTGCTCCAATATACTGTAAAAGGCAGGATTGCAAAATGCATATAAATGCGTTCTGATTTGGAACCCCTCGCTTTCCACATTTGTGGTGATTACTGGAGTCAATCCTCCACTGTACTTATTTTTATGACCAGTCTGATTGATTGGTCATAAAAGTTGGAATAATTGTAACTATATTTGCTGTTTTAATTAATTACTTTTAAGAATATTTACCTCATTTATCATATTTACCATATGCTAGTATATTTTATACATTATACATTTTAATATATTTATTAGAAAAAGTTATATATCAAAGAAAGTGTTCACTTGTTTTTAGTTTCTTAAATATATTAATTTCACAATTGACAATTTAATTTAGAAAATATCTTACTTTGCTCATTACATGGAATCCCTAAGGTCCTAATAGACATCTATATAAAGCAGATGATGGAAGAGCCTCTGGAAAATGTGCACACACTCATCAGCTACAACGCTGTCAAGTGCACCAAACAATAAAATAATAGACATATTGTGAATGGATTAACATGTTTATGTCTTCTTCATAACTACTGCTTCAGAAGCTTCAATCTTGAAAAACTGTTGCTGCTATTGATTAATACTAATAGGAAATAAACATAGTATTGATCCATTCATAAACAAATGAACAAAAGATAACTTTTGATATTTTTGATAGAGACTAATGTTCCTGGAAAATAACAATTCTAAGCTCTAAAACACAATTTTAAGAATTTCCATGGACTGGTTAATTTATTAATAATTGTATTATTTTGATTTGAATTTCCTTAATTTATTGCTTTTTTTCTGTACTTATACAGGTGTCAACTGGTAAACCCTTTGAGGTCAGAAGAGAGACGTCTAACACTGGTATATTTTTCTGTAATGTATGTTATGTATTTATTGATATATTATTCTTATTTATTTGTATTTTTTTATGTATTACTTACTACGTATGTATTTATGTGTTACCTTTAAACAGGTAATTTTTTGAATGTCAGGAGAGATAGCACAACCCACATGCTTTTTTGTTCTTAGGATTTTTGTCAACTGGCATTTATTTTTTATTTTTTTCTGTTTATATTATTAAGTATTGTTTTATTTCCATTTTTTTTTCCTTACTAAAATTGCCGTAACATGATAGATTTCTATTACTTTTTTTTATTTTGTTTATACTTATATTGCTTGGTAACTCCAATATACATATATATATATGTATATACTGTATATACTGTATATATATATATATATATATATATATACACATATATATATACACATATTTATTTACTCCTTTTTTCATTTTCTTTAGATACTTAAACTTTCATGGACTGGCACATTTTTCTTACATCCAGAGAAAGACCCAAAGCCTATGTGTCCGGATTTAAGATTTTAATAGAATTTTATATATATTTTGACCAAGGAACACAGGTCTTTGATGCTTCAGCTATATCTGGTAATATTAGGAAAATTCCCAATTAAGCTAATGAAGTACATATTACTTTTGCTTTTATCAGAATTTGCTTTTTCAGAATTTGATCTTTTATCTGATATGCTTTTATTTACCTTTTCAGATGGATATTGGCACAAGCTCTAATTTTTGATATGGGAAACAATACAGCTCCGATGCAATTTGTTTTGACAGGGTTCTCAAAAGAGCCAGATGTTCAAATCTTTTCTTTTGTATTATTTCTAATCATTTACCTAATTGGATCATTGGGAAATTTGATGATTGTCTTTATTATATTGCACGTTCCTTATCTCCAAACACCTATGTATTTCTTTATTAAACATTTAGCTGTTTTGGACATGTGTTATATCTCAACTATAGTTCCAAAATTATTAGCAAGTTCCATATCCAAAGGCATTACTATTTCCTTTGCTGGGTGTGTAATTCAGCTCTTCTTTTTTCTGGCTATGGCAGCTACAGAGTCCACTCTTCTCACTGCTATGTCATATGACCGATATGTGGCCATTTGCAACCCCCTACGTTATACTGCCATCATGAAAAGAGAGGTCTGTATACAACTGGCTGCAATCTCTTGGACAATTGGTGGTGTTTATTCTACTATTCACACCATTAACACCTTTAGATTAAACTTCTGTAGATCTAATGTCATTGAACATTTCTTCTGTGATCTTCCACCTTTGCTCAAAATTGCCTGCTCAGACACAAGAATCAACCAAAAGATGATTGTTGGTATAGGTGCTGTTTTAATCTTACCTTGTTTTCCTTTAACACTAGTCTCGTATGTATTCATTGTACTTGCCATAATGAGAATACCTTCTGCAACAGGACGGAAAAAAACATTTTCAACGTGTGTTTCTCATTTGATCACAGTAGGGTTATTTTATCTTACTGGTACATCCGTGTACTTACGGCCCCAATCTACCTCCACTGCTTTACATCAGGATAAAATAAGTGCTGTGTTCTATACTATTCTTGTTCCAATGGTGAATCCAATTGTGTACAGTCTTAGAAACAGGGAATTAAAACAAGCAATAAAAAAGTCTCTCACATGGAGGGGGTCTACTGAGAAGACAGACATATCCTACTAGTAGGCACTCCATGTACAATCAATACTATTAAAAAAAATGTGAAACCATATGTCATACAGCTTGCCTGCAGTCAGCACTGGAGCGACTGTAGAGGTTTACTGTTAAATCTCTATACACTGAACTCAGCGCAAACAGTATGCAGTAAGGTCCTCCAGAGAAAACTGCTCTTGTGTTTTAACTCTATGAGTTCAGCATCAGAATAATGTTGCATAAAGAATAACATAGTTATGGATACATTGATCCCTTAGGTATTTTAAAATATAAATCATATTGCTCTTCAGATCCACCTTGTTAGTGTCTTCAAGGTTGGAAACTGGACAGAATGGTAATGAACACAAGATTGCCAACCATCTAAAAATTCCTGGACAGTCTAATAATAGGGCTTTTTCCCCATCTGTAAAAAAATTTTATTTGATACATCCATATTTTTTTTTTAAGTTAGAGAAGTTTGTTCAGGTTTTTGATGACTAATTATCACCACTTTACAATTCACAGTGAATGCAGCCAATGTTTTCATTCCAGAATTATGGATTGTAGACATGCATGACTTAAAATCTTAATGATTTGTTATGGTTCTCAGATGTGTCCATAAAACGTTTTGGTTGTTCATGATTTTTGATAAAATGTCTAAAAATAAAACTTCAAGTTGGCAAACCCTGATTCTGTACAACAATTCAACTCTATTAAAAAGGTATGAGAATTAGATTTTGCATTGTGAAGCACAGAGGAAATAATAAAACTAATATGATAAAATTATGTCTACGTACAGTACAGACCAAACGTTTGGATACACCTACTCATTTAAAGATTTTTCTGTATTTTCCTGACTATGAAAATTGTACATTCACACTGAAGGCATTAAAACTATGAATTAACACATGTGGAATTATATACTTAACAAAAAAGTGTGAAACAACTGAAAATATGTCTTATATTCTAGGTTCTTCAAAGTAGCCACCTTTTGCTTTGATGACTGCTTTGCACACTCTTGGCATTCTCTTGATGAGCTTCAAGAGGTAGTCACCGGAAAAGGTCTTCCAACAATCTTGAAGGAGTTCCCAGAGATGCTTAGCACTTGTTGGCCCTTTTGCCTTCACTCTGCGGTCCAGCTCACCCCAAATAATCTCGATTGGGTTCTGGTCTGGTGACTGTGGAGGTCAGGTCATCTGGCGTAGCACCCCATCACTCTCCTTCTTGGTCAAATAGCCCTTACACAGCCTGGAGGTGTGTTTGGGGTCATTGTCCTGTTGAAAATTAAATGATGGTCCAACTAAACGCAAACCGGGTGGAATAGCATGCCGCTGCAAGATGCTGTGGTAGCCATGCTAGTTCAGTATGCCTTAAATTTTGAATAAATCCCCAACAGTGTCACCAGCAAAGCATCCCCACACCATCACACCTCCTCCTCCATGCTTCACGGTGGGAACCAGGCATGTAGAGTCCATCCGTTCACCTTTACTGCGTCGCACAAAGACACGGTGGTTGGAACCAAAGATCTCAAATTTGGACTCATCAGACCAAAGCACAGATTTCCACTGGTCTAATGTCCATTCCTTGTGTTCTTTAGCCCAAACAAGTCTCTTCTGCTTGTTACCTGTCCTTAGCAGTGGTTTTCTAGCAGCTATTTTACCATGAAGGCCTGCTGCACAAAGTCTCCTCTTAACAGTTGTTGAAGAGATGTGTCTGCTGCTAGAACTGTGTGTGGCATTGACCTGGTCTCTAATCTGAGCTGCTGTTAACCTGCGATTTCTGAGGCTGGTGACTCGGATAAACTTATCCTCAGAAGCAGAGGTGACTCTTGGTCTTCCATTCCTGGGGCGGTCCTCATGTGAGCCAGTTTCTTTGTAGCGCTTGATGGTTTTTGCAACTGCACTTGGGGACACTTTCAAAGTTTTCCCAATTTTTCGGACTGACTGACCTTCATTTCTTAAAGTAATGATGGCTACTCATTTTTCTTTACTTAGCTGCTTTTTTCTTGCTATAATACAAATTCTAACAGTCTATTCAGTAGGACTATCAGCTGTGTATCCACCAGACTTCTGCACAACACAACTGATGGTCCCAACCCCATTTATAAGACAATAAATCCCACTTATTAAACCTGACAGGGCACACCTGTGAAGTGAAAACCATTTCCTTTGACTACCTCTTGAAGCTCATCAAGAGAATTCCAAGAGTGTGCAAAGCAGTCATCAAAGCAAAAGGTGGCTTCTTTGAAGAACCTAGAATATAAAACATATTTTCAGTTGTTTCACACTTTTTTGTTAACTATATAATTCCACATGTGTTAATTGATAGTTTTGATGCCTTCAGTGTGAATGTACAATTTTCATAGTCATGAAAATACAGAAAAATCTTTAAATGAGAAGGTGTGTCCAAACTTTTGGTCTGTACTGTACATGCGGTGAAGTTTTGAAGCGAATTGGTCCTAGAAATGCATCTATGGTAAAGTGCAGCCCAAAGATGCATGTGAAAACCACCAACATTAACTGTAGAAAGATGGAGCAGTTAAAATGCAGCATACACAAAATGTAAACTAGGCATAATAGTTTTTGCAGCTACAATATAGAAAATGAGGATCCTAACTTGCACCATGAATTAATAAGGTACAGTGCCAAAGGTAAATATTTCTTAGTTTGCGCAATAATGGCAATAAAATAGTGATAGATACTGAAACCATAGGGAATCTTTTTTCTGAAAAGGGCCTTTGGATATTTATACCATCATTTAGGGCTGTACAAATTGCCACAAACTGTGTCCAGAATATTTCAATATTCGGTTCGGATTACCATAGTTGAATTTGCAATATTGAATTTTTCTGCCATGGGCCTTTGGATATTTATACCATCCTTCGGGGCTGTACAAATTGCCACAAACTCTGTCCACAAAATATGTCCTGACACTGTCAATGGTGTCAGGATGTAATCTTTCAATGCTGGCGCCTCAGTGTTCAATAGTGAACACTGCGTACGGGTTCTCACAGAGCAAGAAGAAATTATTGGGCCAGCAGCCATCAAAATACAACTCGTTGCCCAAGGACTTTGGTCCCCAAGAATCTGAACGGGGGTCAGACAAAAGGTCGTCAAGGGCCATAAATGGTCATTGGGCCTAAGGTTCCCCACCTCTGCCATAAACAGTGGGCCAAATCAGGTGGCCCACTCTATGGCTCTTAGCGCTCTAGAAAGTATTGTACATTAGTGGCATCGGGGATGTCATAGCATTACAAGTATTCGTCACAGTATCTCTGACAGTTGACAGATAAACACTAGTGTTGAGCGAGCATGCTCGACACTGCTCGGTACTCTCCCGAGCATCTCACTACTTGGGATGTTCTGCGAGCACCGAGCATTTTCGGGTTACTCGGGTGGGAGCTCGGGTCTCCACCCTGCATGTTTGGCGCTCTTTACAGAGCCAATGAACATGCAGGGATTGCCAGCCAGTCACTGTAATGCCGCAGCCATGTTGGTTGTGGGCATTACAGTGATTGGCTGGCCGCACAGCGTCACCTCGAGTATTTAAAACTGGGTGCCGCCATCTTGGACACAGTCGCTCTGGATCAGACGGTGTAGGGAGAGTGCTGCTGAGCTAGGGAGAGATTTATACTGCGAAATAGGTAGTGTAGGGTTTCTAAAGCCTGCAAAATCAAACAAACAGTCCTTCTGAGGACTAATATCCATCCCAGATATCAGGCAGGCAGGCTGTATAGGAGAGGCAGTGGTTATACCAACAAACACTGCGTTACAGTCCTGTGTGCTGCTTCTCACATTGCTAGACTTAGCCCCAGGTCTCAGGGGCTAGGAAAAATCCTTTTTTTTCCATCTAAATCCTCTTTTTTTTTTTTTCCTCAGTCAGACTGTACAAATACCCGTCTTACTAACCTTTTGGTATCCCCCCCCCATCAAAAAAAAAAATTGTGTGTGTCTGTGAGTGTTCAGACACAAATATATCTGTTTAAAAGAGTCTGGTGTAGGCCAGATAACTAGAACTGTGGTTTTGCAGTTCCACGGTTCAAATCTCTGTATTATCCACTTTTTTGCCTTTTATCCATACAAAAAACAGTTTAAGTGTCTCGCTGACTGTTCAGACACAAATATATCTGTTTAAAACATTCTGGTGTAGGCCAGAGAAGTAGAACTGTGGTTTTCCTCTTCCACGGTTCAAATCTGGGTGTAATCCACCTTTTTGCCTTTGTTACATAAAAAAAAACATTTTGAGAGTCTTGCTGACTGTTCAGACACAAATATATCTGTTTAAAAGATTCTGGTGTAGGCCAGAGAACTAGAACTGTGGTTTTCCTCTTCCATGGTTCAAATCTGGGTGTAATCCACCTTTTTGCAATAAAAAAAAAACAGTTTGAGTATCTCGCTGACTGTTCAGACACAAATATATCTGTTTAAAAGATTCTGTTGTAGGCAAGAGAACTAGAACTGTGGTTTTCCTCTTCCACGGTTCAAATCTGGGTGTAATCCACCTTTTTGCATCAAAAAAACTGTTTGAGTGTCTCGCAGACTGTTCAGACACAAATATATCTGTTTAAAAGATTCTGGTGTAGGCCAGAGTACTGGAACTGTGGTTTTCCTCTTCCACTGTTCAAATCTGGGTGTAATCCACCTTTTTGCATAAAAAAAAAACAGTTTGAGTATCTCGCTGACTGTTCAGATACAAATATATCTGTTTAAAAGATTCTGGTGTAGGCCAGAGAACTAGAACTGTGGTTTTCCTCTTCCACGGTTCAAATCTGGGTGTAATCCACCTTTTTGCATCAAAAAAACAGTTTGCGTGTCTCGCTGACTGTTCAGACACAAATATATCTGTTTAAAAGATTCTGGTGTAGGCCAGAGAACTAGAACTGTGGTTTTCCTCTTCCACGGTTCAAATCTGGGTGTAATCCACCTTTTTGCATAAAAAAAAAACAGTTTGAGTATCTCGCTGACTGTTCAGATACAAATAAATCTGTTTAAAAGGTTCTGGTGTAGGCCAGAGAACTAGAACTGTGGTTTTCCTCCTCCACGGTTCAAATCTGGGTGTAATCCACCTTTTTGCATAAAAAAAACAGTTTGAGTGTCTCGCTGACTGTTCAGACACAAATATATCTGTTTAAAAGATTCTAGTGTAGGCCAGAGAACTAGAACTGTGGTTATCCTCTTCCACGGTTCAAATCTGGGAGTAATCCACCTTTTTGCATAAAAAAAACAGTTTGAGAGTCTCGCTCACTGTTCAGACACAAAAATAACTGTTTAAAAGATTCTGGTGTAGGCCAGAGAACTAGAACTGTGGTTTTCCTCTTCCACGGTTCAAATCTGGGTGTAATCCACCTTTTTGCATAAAAAAAAACAGTTTCATTGTCTCGCTGACTGTTCAGACACAAATATATCTGTTTAAAAGATGCTAGTGTACGCCAGAGAACTAGAACTGTGGTTTTCCTCTTCCACGGTTCAAATCTGGGTGTAATCCACCTTTTTGCATAAAAAAAAAAGTTTCAGTGTCTCGCTGACTGTTCAGACACAAATATATCTGTTTAAAAGATTCTAGTGTAGAGTTTTTCCTCTTCCACGGTCCACATCTCCTTTTTATTACCCTTTTGCCATTGATAGTGCGGGTGTAAGCTATTTTACTTAATTTACAATGGGCTCGGCGCGTGGCAAGGGACGTGGAACTGGACGTTCTGGTGATGGTGCGTACAGAGGACAGTGGCCGTGGCCAAGGTGAAAATGTGCCACAACCATCAGCCACATCTTCTCGCTCCCAGTTCTTGACCGAATTACTAGGGAAGCACACAACAGCACCACTATTGCGAACTGATCAATGTGAACAGGTTATTAATTGGATAGCAGATAATACTTCCAGTCACCTGGGCACCACCAGCTTAGGTCTGTCTTCCACACAGTCAAGTGTTAGTAGCCGTGAGTCTCGACTGCATACTCCTCCTCACCCTGATGCTCCTTCCTCTCACCATGACAAGTGTCGCCAGACAGCAACTGATCCCACAGTTGGACACTCTGAAGAACTGTTCTCTGGTCCATTTCCATATTTGGGCTCCTCGCCTGCTCCGCTTGAAGTGGTGGAAGAGGAGATCCCATGTAGCGATTGCCAAATAGTTGAACAGCCACAGCCTCAGGAAGGCGACGCTGGTAATTTGTCGCAAGAGGTGGACGATGACGAGACACAATTGCCACAAAGTGAGGAGGAGGACCGTGGTGCGGAAGTGGAAGAGGAGGATGTGGTGTATGATCTAGTAACTGACCCAATGTGGCAGGAGGACATGCAGAGCGAGGCCAGCAGCACACAGGGGGAGGGAGGCAGAGTAAACCAACAGGCAGGAAGAAGCAGTGTGGTGGCGGAAGAGAGAAGGCGGGCAACCGTTCCCTGTAACACCAACACGAGGGACGTTGCCAGTACATCCGGTAGGTCTTCCAGACTCTGGAATTTTTTTAAAGACTCTGCTGATAACCCCAAAAAGGCCATTTGTACCACCTGCCAGGCCAGCATCAGCAGGGGTGACAAAACTACCAGCCTGACCACCACCAGCATGATCAGGCACATGTCAGCGAAGCACACGACTTTGTGGGGCGAACCCCAGGGTCCATGACCAGTGTCAGCGGGTGTCACCACTGCTTCTTCCGCTGTTGTGCATGTAAGAGAACCCCCTATTGTTCGTGCAAGGCAATCCCCTGTCCATACTGCATGCAAAGATGCCCCCTCCTCTCAGTCTTCACTTGTTATGACAGTTTCCCAAGAAACAGCATCAACGTCCACATCCACGTCCCACTGCAGCGTTCAATTGTCCATATCCCAGACCTTTGAATGAAAGCGAAAATTCGCATCCAACGCCCCACAGGCCGCAGTCCTAAATTTGCACATTTCACGACTGTTTGCTTTGGAAATGCTGCCTTTTAGGCTGGTGGAGACGGAATCCTTCCGCAACCTTATGGCGGTGGCCGTCCCTCGGTATTCGGTCCCCAGCCGACACTATTTTGCCCGGTGTGCCATCCCCACACTACACAAGCACGTGTCCCAAAACATCTGCCGTGCCCTCAACAACGCAGTTACTGGGAGAGTCCACCTGATAACGGACACATGGACAAGTGCTTGTGGCCAGGGACGGTACATCTCCCTGACGGTACATCTCCCTGATCTTGGGACGGAAAACATCCTCCCCACACAGAGGAAAGCGGGCCCTATGTCAGTCAGAGTTGCCCCCACAGTGTACAGCTCCTGCGCATCATCCTCCTCCTCCTCCTCATGTTCATCCTCCATCTCAGATATCACCACATCAGTTACAAGCTGGAAGCACTGCAGTACTGCCTCAGCCAAGCAGCAACAGGCTGTGCTGAAACTCATAAGCTTAGGTGATAAACCTCACACTGCTTGTGAGTTGTGGACAGCTGTGAAAGAGCAGGCAGATCTGTGGCCGAGACCGCTGAACCCACATCCAGGCATGGTCGTGTGTGACAATGGCCGTAACCTGGTGGTGGCTCTGAGGCGAGATCACACACGTACCATGCCTGGCTCAAGTGCTTAACCTCGTTGTTCAGCGGTTTCTTAAATCATACCCCGAGTTGCCAGATCTGCTCATCAAAGTACGCCGCCTGTCAGCTCATTTTCGGAAGTAGGCTACAGCTTCCGCCGCCCTTGCTGTGTTGCAGCAGCTTTTGCAGCTTCCGGCATATCGACTGGTGTGTGATGTCCCCACACGTTGGTACTCTACCCTCCACATGTTGCAAAGGATTTGTGAGCAGAAGAGAGCAGTTGTGGAGTACCAGCTGCAACAAGGCCATCGATATTCAGGTCAGACTCCACACATAAGACCTCAGGAGTGGACCTGGATGTCTGACATATGTACCATCCTGATAAACTTTGAGGAGTCCACCAAGATGGTGAGTGGCGATGACGCCATCATTAGCATCAGCATCCCACTAGTCTGTCTTTTGCAACGATCTCTGTAGAGAATTAAAGAAGAGGCATTGCAGCCAGAGTATGATGAGATGGATCAAGAAGCCGTAGCGGTCGATTACACACAGCCCAGCCTCATCTCATCCCAACGTGCATTGGGGGACAAAGAGGGAGAGGAGGAGGAGGAAAATCAGGAGCTGGTATCATGCACTGTAGACGGTAGTACCTGTACAACTGTCATACCGTCGGTTCAGCGTGGGTGGCCTGAGGACAGGGGAGGAAGAGGAGCAGGAGGAGAGCATGGTCAGTCATCATCTTGGTGAGGACACGGAAGTCTTTCCCGTTACCAGTCTGGCACGCATGGCTGACTTTATGTTACGCTGCCTTAACCGTGACCCTTGCGTTGTCAAAATGTTGGGTGACAGTCATTACTGGTTGGTGACACTTTAATACCCCCGCTACAAGGAGAACTTTCACTCTCTTATTCCTGAGGTGGAGAGGTCTACAAAAATGGGGCAGTACCAGAAGGCCTTTGCTGCAGAACTGTTAAAAAAATTCCCATCTGAACACACTAGCAGCAGAGGTCACAGTTCGTTGCCAAACCAAGGCGTACAGGCGAGAGAGACGCAACTCCAATCCAGCAGAGGCAGGGGAACACTGTCAACGCTCTGGGACAGTTTTCTGAGACCCGCCCAGCTTACAGGCCCTGAGGCACGGGGTACTCTCACAAGGAGTGGAAAGTTTCAAAAGATGGTGAGGGAGTACCTTGCCGACCATACCAGCGTCCTCTGTGATACCTCTGTGCCTTTTATATATTGGGTATCCAAACTGGACGCTTGGAATGAACTCAATCTGTAAGCCTTGGAGGTCTTGGCCTGCCCTGCCGCTAGCGTGTTATCGGAGCGTGTTTTTAGTGCCGCTGGGGGAATTATAACTGATAAGCGAACTCGCCTATCAACTGACAATGTTGACAAGCTGACCCTTATCAAAATGAACAAGGGCTGGATTGGGCCAGACTTCTCATCACCACCAAATGACAGCAGAGTAACATAAAGTCAAATCCACTGTGTTATTTCGGGAGGTGTATTCACATGCACCGCTTCACACCCACACATGGGTATACGCTTCCTCATTTCAGCTGTATTTTGCTCTTCTCCTTATCCTCAGCCTCCACCACCAGTATACCACCAGGGTGACCGTGGGCCGTGTTGCCATTATTGAAAGTTCCTCCGTCCTTATTTTTGTCAGCTTTTGCTTGGAAGGCATAAGCAAAGACTGTGGGAGACCCACTCCCCAATAATGGGAATAACATTTTTAGGATGCTGTACTGTTTGGCTCTTGTAAGGGGCATTAAAAGCGTCTTGTTATACCACTCTGACCTCCATGTCTCTTGTAAGGGGCATTAAAAGCGTCTTGTTATACCACTCTGACCTCCACGTCTCTTGTAAGGGGCATTAAAAGCGTCTTGTTATACCACTCTGACCTCCTTGTCTCTTGTAAGGGGCATTAAAAGCGTCTTGTTATACCACTCTGACCTCCTCGTCTCTTGTAAGGGGCATTAAAAGCGTCTTGTTATACCACTCTGACCTCCACGTCTCTTGTAAGGGGCATTAAAACCGTCTTGTTAAGCTACTGGGACCTCCACGAGTCTTCGAACGGGCATTGCATTTCCTCCTAATTTTTGGAAGCTTTTGCTTGGAAGGCATAAGCAAATACTATGGGAGACCCACTCCCCAATAATGGGACTTATGTTTGTAATATGCTGTACTGCATGGCTCTTCTAAGGGGCATTGCAAGTTGCTCCGTCCTAATTTTTGGAAGCTTTTGCTTGGAAGGCATAAGCAAATACTATGGGAGACCCACTCCCCAATAATGGGACTTATGTTTGTAATATGCTGTACTGCATGGCTCTTGTAAGGGGCATTGCAAGTTGCTCCGTCCTAATTTTTGGAAGCTTTTGCTTGGAAGGCATAAGCAAATACTATGGGAGACCCACTCCCCAATAATGGGACTTATGTTTGTAATATGCTGTACTGCATGGCTCTTGTAAGGGGCATTGCAAGTTGCTCCGTCCTATTTTTTGGAAGCTTTTGCTTGGAAGGCATAAGCAAATACTATGGGAGACCTACTCCCCAATAATGGGAATAATGTTTGTAATATGCTGTACTGCATAGCTCTTGTAAGGGGCATTGCAAGTTGCTCCGTCTTAATTTTGGGAAGCTTTTGCTTGGAAGGCATAAGTAAATACTTTGGGAGACCCACTCCCCAATAATGGGACTAATGTTTGTAATATGCTGTACTGCATGGCTCTTGTAATGGGCATTGCAAGTTGATCCATCCTAATTTTTGGAAGCTTTTGCTTGGAAGGCATAAGCAAATATTATGGGAGACCCACTCCCCAATAATGGGACTTATGTTTGTAATATGCTGTACTGCATGGCTCTTGTAAGGGGCATTGCAAGTTGCTTCGTCTTAATTTTTGGAAGCTTTTGCTTGGAAGGCATAAGCAAATACTATGGGAGACCCACTCCCCAATAATGGGAATAATATTTATAAGATGCTGTACTGTATGGCTCTTGTAAGGGGTATTAAAAGTGTCTTATTATACTACTCTGACCTCCACGTCTCTTGTAAGGGGCATTAAAACCGTCTTGTTAAGCTACTGGGACCTCCATGAGTCTTCTAACGGGCATTGCATTTCCACCTAATTTTTGGAAGCTTTTGCTTGGAAGGCATAAGCAAATACTATGGGAGACCCACTCCCCAATAATGGGACTTATGTTTGTAATATGCTGTACTGCATGGCTCTTGTAAGGGGCATTGCAGGTTGCTCCGTCCTAATTTTTGGAAGCTTTTGCTTGGAAGGCATAAGCAAATACTATGGGAGACCCACTCCCCAATAATGGGAATAATGTTTGTAATATGCTGTACTGCATGGCTCTTGTAAGGTGCATTGCAAGTTGCTCCGTCTTAATTTTGGGAAGCTTTTGCTTGGAAGGCATAAGCAAATACTATGGGAGACCCACTCCCCAATAATGGGACTTATGTTTGTAATATGCTGTACTGCATGGCTCTTGTAAGGGACATTGCAAGTTGCTTCGTCTTAATTTTTGGAAGCTTTTGCTTGGAAGGCATAAGCAAATACTATGGGAGACCCACTCCCCAATAATGGGAGTTATGTTTGTAATATGCTGTACTGCATGGCTCTTGTAAGGGGCATTGCAAGTTGCTTCGTCTTAATTTTTGGAAGCTTTTGCTTGGAAGGCATAAGCAAATAATATGGGAGACCCACTCCCCAATAATGGGAATAATATTTTTAAGACGCTGTAATGTATGGCTCTTGTAAGGGGTATTAAAAGTGTCTTGTTATGCTACTCTGACCTCCACGTCTCTTGTAAGGGGCATTAAAACCGTCTTGTTAAGCTACTGGGATCTCCACGAGTCTTCGAACGGGCATTGCATTTCCTCCTAATTTTTGGAAGCTTTTGCTTGGAAGGCATAAGCAAATACTATGGGAGACCCACTACCCAATATTGGGACTTATGTTTGTAATATACTGTACTGCATGGCTCTTGTAAGGGGCATTGCAAGTTGCTCCATCCTAATTTTTGGAAGCTTTTGCTTGGAAGGCATAAGCAAATACTATGGGAGACCCACTCCCCAATAATGGGAATAATATTTATAAGATGCTGTACTGTATGGCTCTTGTAAGGGGCATTAAAAGCGTCTTGTTAAGCTACTGTGACCTCCACGTCTGTTCCAAGGGGCATTCAAACCGTCTTGTTAAGCTACTGGGACCTCCACGTCTTTTCCGAGGGGCATTAAAACCGTCTTGTTAAGCTACTGCGACCTCCACCTCTTTTCCGAGGGGCATTAAAACCGTCTTGTTAATCTACTGTGACCTCCACGTCTCTTCCAAGGGGCATTGAAACCATCTTGTTAAGCTACTGGGACCCCCACGTCTTTTCTGAGGGGCATTAAAACCGTCTTGTTAAGCTACTGTGACCTCCACGTCTCTTCAAAGGGGCATTAAAAGCGTCTTCTTAAGGCACTCTGAACTCCACAGCTCTTCCAAGGGGCATTGAAATGTTGTTTTTAATTACCTCTAACCTCCACGACTCTTCCAACGGGCATTGCATTTCCTCCTAATTTTAGTCAGCTTTTGCTTTTCAATGCAAAGGCGAAAACTAAGAGAGACCCACTCCCCAATAATGGGTAGAAGGTTTTTAGTACACTGTAATCCATGTCTGTTTCAAGTGGCATTGCAGTTCCTCATAATTTTTGGAAAGCCTTCCATTCACTGCTTAGGCTAACAGTGTACAGGAGACCCAGTTGCTATAAATGGAAAAAACGGTTTAGTTAAGGCCCTCTGACCTCCAATGTCATTTCCAAGGGGCATTGGAGTGCCTCAAAATTTTTGGTAGGCATTGCACTCACTGTATGCCCTATAACTGTGTAGCCGAACTGCTCCTTTTGTTACAGAAACATATCCTACAAGACATATGTGGTAGACTGGTCTGATATTGATGTGAATGGTCCCTGTTCCTCCTGCTCTTTCTCCTTTGCCACTACCTCATCCATCATTTATCACCTGAAGCTTTGTTTTAACGGGAGTCATAGAACTGGAATAGTAGCAGGAAAACATCCAGCAATCCTCGGAGGAGGTAGGATATGCGCCAAAACGCTGACCACCTCAGGCCTAGCCGCTACTGCATACATGCGCTTGCATTCCAAGAAAACAAAGCAGATGCTAACTTGTATCATCATCATCATGGTCCTCACCTTGGCACTCTCAACTCCCCTGATGGAGAAGCCAGGGCCCACCGGAGGAGTCTGGTTCTCTGGTGGGCTCGTCCAATGCTGCCCTAAAGCTGGCCTGGCTAAGAAAAGTGTGTGGGGGGATGTTCCAAGGAGAAATAGGGGCGGCTGAGGACCGTTTATGGACACCCGGCTGCCCCCAGGCGGCTGGGGATCATGTGGACACCCGGCCGCGGGGCGGCTGGGGACCGAGTATGGACACCCGGCTGCCCCCTGGCGGCTGGGGACCAAGTGTGGACACCCGGCCGCCGGGCGGCTGGGGACTGAGTATGGATTCCAGGCCGCCAACACAGCCATGATGTGGTGGCCAGATTTCACCTCCACATGCCTAAAAGGCCCAATTTCAAGTGCAAGCAAGCAAGCAGTATGGTATTGCAGCCTGGGGGTGGGTGGGTGGCAGGCTGCATACTTGTGCTTGCATTGCAAGGAATGGGAGAGGTACAATTGAACACTGCCCTGGGACAAGGACTTGAACGGGGATAGTTGCAAGACTGCAACGACAGTTGCTGGGTGGGAGGCATCTTCACATGTACCATGAACAGGGGTTTGGCATGCACACACTACAGCGGAATAGGCTGTCCTTCCCACTAAATGCACTGGGGAGGGCACAGGTAATGTTTTGGTATACGCGCTTAATCTTATGTATAAGGCACACCGGGACAAATAGGGTCGGCTGGGGACTGAGTATGGATACCTCGCTGCCGAAGCAGCCATGAGGTAGTGGCCAGCTTCGGCCTCCTCCAAACTAAAAGGCCCCATTTCAAGTGCAAGCTAGCAGTATGGCATTGCAGCCTGGGGGTGGGTGGGTGGCAGGCTGCACACTTATGCTTGCACTAAAAGAAAACAAAGCAGATGCTAACTTCTATCATCATCATCATGCTCCTCACCTTGGCACTCTCAACTCCCCTGATGGAGAAGCCAGGGCCCACAAGAGGAGTCTGGTTCTCTGGTGGTCTCGTCCATTGCTGCCCTAAAGCAGGCCGGGCTAAGAAAAGTGTGTGGGGGGAAGTTGACAGGAGAAATAGGGGCGGCTGGGGACCGTTTATGGACACCCGGCTGCCCCCAGGCGGCTGGGGACCATGTGTGGACACCCGGCCGCGGAGCGGCTGGGGACCGAGTATGGACACCCGGCCGCCCCCTGGCGGCTGGGGACCGAGTGTGGACACCCGGCCACCGGGCGGCTGGGGACTGAGTATGGATTCCAGGCCACCAACGCAGCCATGACGTGGTGGCCAGATTCCGCCTCCACATGCCTAAAAGGCACAATTTCAAGTGCAAGCAAGCAGTATGGTATTGCAGCCTGGGGGTGGGTGGTTGGCTGCATATTTGCGCTTGCATTGCAAGGGAATGGGGGAGGTACAATTGAACAGTGCCCTGGGCACAGGGATAGTTGCAAGTCTGCATCTTCTGATGCGGCAAGGATGACTTCTGATGGGCACACTTTTAGGCAGTGACCTGGGTGTCAGAGATGCTTCCAGGGGTCTTCCCCATGCTGTTCCCATGTCTTTTCAGCACTGTATGCATGTGTCACACAGCACATGGCCAGATAAGGTTGTAAAATGTTAAAATGACATTTCACGGTGAATGCATTTGTCACGGTTGAAAGCAATACAAAAGTGCAAAAACGCATAAAAAATGCTACTTGTGAACATAGCCCAACGTGTGGAGGAGTATTTTTTTGGGGGGGTTATTTATTTTACCTTATACACAAGTCTTCTTTACCCTGGAAAGGAACTTCCTTAACATATTTCACAGGAAAGCAGTTTTAGTTTCGTTTTTGAACATTTTATTGTGAGCCCTTAAAAGTGGCTTAATACCTCTGACCACGTTGTTGACAACAGTGACCTGGGCGTCAGAAATGCTTCCTGGGGCGATCCCCATGCTGTCCCCATGTCATTTGAGCACTGTCACTATCGTTTTGGGCACTTGTTAGGCTTTTAAAAGACTGCCGGGGGTGCCGCGCCAAAAATGCTCGGGTCTCCCATAGACTAACATTGGGCTCGTTGCTCGGGTCGAGCACCCGAGTATCACGGCGAGCTCAGCCCGAGCTTCGAGCACCCGAGCATTTTAGTGCTCGCTCAACACTAGTCTCCATCCATTGGATTCACTGAAGTGGAAGAGGTTTTAGTCTCCATGCATTTCTATAGTTATACTGCAGTGAAATTGAGCATTTGGTTCAGATATTATTCTCCCCAAACGGGTACACAAACATGGTAAACTCTAAATTGATTTTCAATAAACAACCATCAGCCACCCCATCAAACACCTCTGCTGCTCTTCCTCCTCTTCTGTTACTGTGCCAGGTTGTGTCACACAGGTGTCCGACAGAACCAGCTGTATACCCGCTGCAGTTAGGCTGACAGCCCGTCAGCTGTAAGTGAAGCGGACTTGCCTGCTGTGTTTGTTTCTCTGAGCACACCACACATTTCTCAATCCACCGTAACATCTCCGCCTGCACCTCACTCACTGTCTATCAATTTGTCCATTTCACCGTACTCTGCCCTCTCTCAGCACTGCAGCCAGCCCTCAATCCCGCTGTTGTGGTCACGTAAAAGATTGTTTCACCCTACACATGACAAAGCTAAGAGGTTGAACTCCACCATCTCCAATATGTTGGCCATGGAAATGGTGGTCTTAGGCCCTATTTTTTTAAATGTAAACACTTCCGATTGAGTCTGCATCTCTTGGGTTGGCTGTAGTGACACAGGTATGGGTATGTGTTAAACTACTTGCAGTCTGATTACATTGATGCCACTTCGGTGCCGTTAGGCCCTCATTTAGGGCAATGTGAATACTCCTGGTTAGGTCTCCATCTCCTGTGTTGGCTGTACTGGAAGAGGTATGGCTCTTATTTACACTATTTCTACAGTAATGAAATTGATGCCACTTTGCTGGCGTCTGCCACTCATTTTTTTAAATGTGGGGAATCCTGATTGGGTCTCCATCTATTGAGTTGGCTGTAATTGAACCTTCCTGTTCTGCAGTCTAAGTTGTGTAAGGTGGCGTACCAGTCCTTGCTGCACTCCTGATACAGACTCTGCCTGCTGCACTCCTGATACAGACTCTGCCTGCTGCACTCTGATACAGACTCTGCCTGCTGCACTCCTGATACAGACTCTGCCTGCTGCACTCCTGATACAGACTCTGCCTGCTGCACTCCTGATACAGACTCTGCCTGCTGCACTCTTAAACAGACTCTGCCTGCTGCACTCCTGATACAGACTCTGCCTGCTGCACTCCTGATGCAGACTCTGCCTGCTGCACTCCTGATGCAGACTCTGCCTGCTGCACTCCTGATGCAGACTCTGCCTGCTGCACTCCGGATGCAGACTCTGCCTGCTGCACTCCTTATACAGACTCCGTCTGCTGCTCTCCTGATTCAGACTCCGCCTGCTGCACTCCTGATACAGACTCCGCCTGCTGCACTCCTGATACAGACTCCGTCTGCTGCACTCCTGATACAGACTCCGCCTGATGCACTCCTGATATAGACTCTGCCTGCTGAACTCTGATGCAGACTCTGTCTGTTGCACTCCTGTACAGACTCTGCCTGCTGCACTCATGATACAGACTCCGTCTGCTGCACTCCTGATACAGACTCTGCCTGCTGCACTCCTGATAGAGACTCTGCCTGCTGCACTCTGATACAGACTCCACCTTCTGCACTCCTGATATAGACTCTGCCTGCTGAACTCTGATGCAGACTCTGCCTGCTGCACTCCTGATACAGACTCTGCCTGCTGCACTCCTGATACAGACTCTGCCTGCTGCACTTCTGATACAGACTCTGCCTGCTGCACTCCTGATACAGACTCTGCCTGCTGCACTCCTGATACAGACTCTGCCTGCTGCACTCTGATACAGACTTTGCCTGCTGCACTCTGATACAGATTCTGCCTGCTGCACTCCTGATACAGACTCTACCTGCTGCACTCTGATACAGACTCTGCCTGTTGCACCATCTAGTCTGTCCTACTGGGTCCAGCTGCTGCGCATCTGTTGGTCTGTCCTGCAGTGGTACCTGGCATTCATCGGGAGCCAAATCTAACCTCACAATCAGAGGCTCTAGTGAACAGTCCGGTGCTCGCTTAGTCACGCCCCTCCAGGCTCTCCGGTGTCCGTGGCACAGTGGTTCCACAAACCACATCCATGACAGTGTGCCCTCGCAGGCAGGGTCCTCTCTCCTGTTGTACCAGTCGCTGACCCCTTTTGACTTGTAAAGCACAACTGAATAAATGTCGCTGTCACAGTAATAATAATTATAGTTCTTGTACTCTGGGTCAATTGATGGCACTTCCCTGGTTTCTATGCCTAATTTGATGTGTTTTGGTCCTGTTTCTAGGTGTTGTATATACATTTTTTTGTCCCCCCCATTGACTCCTATGGGATTCGGAAATGTTTGACGAACATTCGGCGAATAAATTCAGCGAATATCAATTTGTTCGGCAAACTTTTCCGAACCGAACATTGAAATGTTCGCTCATGCCTATTCTTTATACTCTAATCCTGTGCTTTCTGCCCTGACCGGATTGTCTGACAACAACTTTGCCTTCATCTTCCTGTACCTCATACCTGTGTCTCTAACCCGCCTGTCAGGTGCTGTAGACCCAGAGGCTTCCCGGGAGTGGTACCTGATGACTACCTGTGGCCAAGCCTATCCTGACTATCAGAGGCTCTAGTGAATACCAGGTAGTCACTTAGTTATGCTCCTCCACGGTAAGCCTGGTACGTGACGCAGTGGGTCCACACCCACTAGCGTTATACTGCATACCTGACAGCGTGAATCCCTACACAGTAAAGCCACAGACTCTTCCAAAAGAAAGAGAAATTCATCTACAGACAGTTGTTTTACAATTGCTTCTCCTTGTCCGTACAAAGCAGATTCTCCTTGACATGATGAGTTGCCATCGGCTAGATTAACTATAAACACTGTAATGCGCTGGTTAGATATTTCAAACTAAAGATGTACTGTAAAATAAATAATATTAAATAAAAAATACACAATAAAAATGAATAAAACACTGAGTCATTAGATGCTACTCATTTGTTATGTCATATTTTTATTCGTATGCTGTACCAGTCTCTTAATAGTCCTTTTAAATGCATCTTTCACTTCTTTATTCCTTAGGCTATATATTATAGGGTTCAGTGTTGGTGTTATTACAGCATATAAAGCAGACACTATTTTGTCTTTTTCTAAAGAGAGACTAGAGCGAGGTCTTATGTAGGTGAAAATAACAGCCCCATAATACATGGATATAATTATTATGTGGGAAGCACAAGTGGAAAAGGCTTTTCGTTTTCCTTCAGCAGACCGTATTTTTAGTATTGTGTTAATTATAAATACGTAAGAAATACAGGTTAGGCAAAAACAGCAAATGCCAAGGATGAAATCAGCAGTAAATACCACAATCTCATTTATGTATGTGTCTCCACATGCAAGTTTCAGCAAAGGCATTATCTCACAAAAAAAATGATTAATCTTATTATCACCACAGTATGGAAGCCGAAAGGTGCAATATGTATGTGTCATTGAATTCAGAGAACCAAGAATAGTGATAGTAATTGCTATATGGATACAAACTTTATGATTGATTATGGTTGTGTAACGCAATGGATTTCGGATTGCAATGTATCGGTCATAAGCCATAACGGTAAGCAGCAAAAGCTCGATACCCATGGACCAAGTGAAGAAGAATAACTGAGCAACACATCCATAGTATGAAATCATCTTTGATTTTGTCACATAGTCTGTTAGAATTTTAGGAACGGTGGCTGATGTACAACATATGTCAAGAAATGACAAAAATCCTAAGAAGAAGTACATTGGAGTGTTAAGACCAGAGTCAAAAATGGAGAGCAGAAAGATAATTAAATTACCCATCAAAGCCACTGTGTAAATGATCAAGAACAAAATGAAAATGATTGTTTCCAATTTTGGATTAGTAGACAAACCTAATATAATAAATTCAGAGACTAAGGAAATATTGGTCATCCTTTCACAGTGCCCTTAATTCTGTTATGAAACTAATATAAAGACACAGATCAAACAATTTCCTTTATTAGGGTAACTAAAATAAAAATACATTTGATTACTTAATTAAGTAAACATAAATATAAGTGAACAAAGAATGATAATTATATTAATGTAAGTTATTTAATAAAGAATAAAGTTATGAAATATTATGCAAAACCATCTGAACCAAATTACTTTGGTTGTTTATTATTGTTGAACTGAACTTTCTAAGTTTCTTCATTAGCTACTGTGAATGATTAAAAAACTATATTTTTCCATTTTGTGTTTCTAAATTTACAATAGTGGAAGACAAACAAGTAGAAACATCAAAATATACAAAGACAAACCTTAGACAAACTACAGATAAGATGATCTTTAAAAATTAGAGCTAATTTTGTTCAAGTAGGAAACATTACTGATCTTAATTTGTATCATATACTGTGGATATTTTTCAGACAAAATTTCTTGAAGTCAGGCAAACAGCTGCTAACCTTTTATATATTATTATTATATTGGATCATAATTTGATAAAGCTGTGGGGTTGTCCAGGCAAAAGGTGCTCATTAACTGGGGGTTTGGATTCTGATCAAATAAAATTTAATAGAAAAGAGCTTGTAAGCACTGTGCTTGTCTGGCCACAATTGTTAGCTTGCAGCCGTGATCAGTAACTCAGACAAAAGCTATACACAATAAATCAGTAAAATGTACATAGCAAGGGATTGGTGCATATTTTTATTAAGAAGCAAATTGGCACATCTTGCAAAATGGGAATAACCTTTAAAGGATATATGTCGCCAGTTTTTGCAACCTAATCTGAGAGCATCAAAATGTAGAGACAGAGACCCTGATTCAGCGATGGCCACCTGCTTGCTGTTGTTTTTATACAATCACTGTTTTAACAGCAGAAAAGTATCACTAGAGGATTAATAAACCTGCTGCCAGGTAGTTCTTCATATTCATGAGCTCTGTATAAACCCACCCACACCACTGACTGACAGCTTTCTGCCTTTGCACAGTTTACATAGAAAGCTGCTAATCAGTGGTGTGGGCGGAATTATACAGAGCTCAGCATGCAGAGAACTGGTAAATCTTCAGCAAATAATGTGGTTATTTTATCAATACAACACAGCCTAGTAAGTGATACATCACTGGAATCAAATTCTGTCCCTATTTTATGCTGATCTCAGATGGGGAAGCAAAAACCTGGTGACAGATTCCCTTTAATGTCCCCCCTCTACAGCTTGAAAAAATGGGCCCCAGCTTCTCTTTCACATTTAATTTACACTTTTCTTTAACGCACCAAAGCAGCTTTTTTTATTACACTGCTCAAGTGGCATCAATAACGTAAGTTCCCTGCCCTAGTAACATACTTACCAGCAACTTCTGACTGACCAGAAGACAGAGGTAATGGTCACAAGCTATCAGTGTTCAATGTAAGTGTTTGAGAGTCTTGTTCTAGCTCTCATAGACTTACATTGAGAAGTGACATCTAGCTCGCCGAGCAAATACTGGACAGATATCGCAGGTCACAATGTGCAGGAGATGTCCAGAGTGGTGCTGATAACTTTAGAAGATGGCGTCTGGTGGGTATAATACTAGGTGCAGGAAACACCACTTCATCACTGCAATAAAAAAAAATGCTGGAGTGGTGCTTTAAATGTAAACCAAATTTCTTCTGCTGGTCTTTGTTAGGCAGATGACATACAGGTGCATCTCACAAAATTGGAATATCATCAAAAAGTTAATTTATTTCAGTTGTTCAATACAAAAAGTGAAACTCCTATATTATATAGAGTAATTTCAAACAGAGTGATCTATTTCAAGCGTTTATGATTATGGCTTACAGCCAATGAAAGCACAAAAATCATAATCTCAGTAAACTAGAATAATTAACACGAAACACCTGCAAAGGCTTCCTACGCATTTTAAAAGGTCCATTAGTCTGTTTCGGTAGGCTTCACAATCATGAGGAAGACTGCTGACTTGACAGATGTCCAGAAGGCAGTCATTCACACACTCCACAAGGTCCCAGAGTTCCAATTTTCATTTGGAAATCAAGGTCCCAGAGTCTGGAGGAAGAGTGGAGAGGCACATAATCCAAGCTGCTTGAGGTCTAGTGTGAAGTTTCCACAATAAGTGATGGTTTGGGGAGCCATGTCATCTGGTGGTGTAGGTCCACTATATTTTATCAAGACCAAAGTCAGCGCAGCCGTCTTCCAGGAAGTTTTAGATCACTTCATGCTTCCCTCTGCCGACAAGCTTTTTGGAGATGGAAATTTCATTCTCCAGCAGGACTTGGCACCTGTCCACACTGCCAAAAGTACCAATACCTGGTTTAAAAACAACAGTATCACTGTGCTTGTTTGGCCAGCAAACTCGCCTGACCTTAACCCTATAGAGAATCTATTGGGTATTGTCAGGAGGAAGATGAGAGACACCAGACCCAAAAATGCAGACGAGCTGAAGGCTGCTATCAAAGCAACCTGGGCTTCCACAACACCTCTGCAGTGCCACAGGCTGATCGCCTCCATTCCACGCCGCATTGATGTAGCAACATTTCGGATTTTAAAATCATTTTTCAAGCTGTTGTTATAAAGTATTCTAATTTACTGAGATAATGACTTTTGTGTTTTCATTGGCTGTAAACCATAATCATCAACATTAACAGAAATAAACACTTGAAAAAGATCACTCTGTTTGTAATTACTCTATGTAATGTATAAGTTTCACTGTTTATATTGTAGAACTTAAATAAATTAACTTTTTGATGATATTCTAATTTTGTAAGATGCACCTGTATCTCGTACAGTTGGGGAAAAAAAGTATTTAGTCAGCCACCAATTGTGCAAGTTCTCCCACTGAAAAAGATGAGAGAGGCCTGTAATTGACATCATAGGTAGACCTCAACTATGAGAGACAAAATGAGAAAACTAATCCTGAAAATCACATTGTCTGATTTGGAAAGACATTTTTTTCAAATTTTGGTGGAAAATAAGCATTTGGTCAATTACAAACAAGCAAGATGTCTGGGTCTCGCAGACTGTAACTTCTTTTTTAAGAGGCTCCTCAGTCCTCCACTCATTACCTGTAATACTGGCACCTGTTTGAACTTGTTATCAGTATAAAAGACACCTGTCCGCAACCTCAAACAGTCACACTCCAAACTCCACTATGGTGAAGACCAAAGAGCTGTCGAAGGACACCAGAAACAAAATTGTAGCCCTGCACCAGGCTGGGAAGACTGAATCTGCAATATGCAAGCAGCTTGGTGTGAAGAAATCAACTGTGGGAGCAATAATTAGAAAATGGAAGACATACTAGACCACTGATAATCTCCCTCAATCTGGGGCTCCACACAAAATCTCACCCCGTGGTGTCAAAATGATCTCAAGAATGGTGAGAAAAAATCCCAGAATCACATGGGAGGAACTAGTGAATGACCTTCAGAAAGCTGGGACCAATGTTACACAGGCTACCATTAGTAACACCTACGCCGCCAGGGACTCAGATCCTGCAGTGCCAGACGTGTCCCCCTGCTTAAGTCAGTACATGTCCGGGCCCGTCTGAAGTTTGCTACAGAGCATTTGGATGATCCAGAAGAGTATTGGGAGAATGTCATATGCTCAGATGAAACCAAAGTAGAACTGTTTGGTAAGAACACAACTCGTCGTGTTTGGAGGAGAAAGAATGCTGAGTTGCATCCAAAAAACACCATACCTACTGTGAAGCATGGGGGTGGAAACATCATGCATTGGGGTTGTTTCTCTGCCAAGGGACCAGGACGACTGATCCGTGTACATGAAAGAATGAATGGGGCTATGTATTGTGAGATTTTGAGTGCAAACCTCCTTCCATCAGCAAGGGCATTGAAGATGAAACGTGGCTGGGTCTTTCTGCATGAAAATGATCCCAAGCACACCGCCAGGGCAACGAAGGAGTGGCTTCTTAAGAAACATTTCAAGGTCCGGGAGTGGCCTAGACAGTCTCTAGATCTAAACCCTATAGAAAAGCTTTGGAGGGAGTTGAAAGTCCGTGTTGCCCAGCGACAACCCCAAAACATCACTCCTCTAGAGGAGATCTGCATGGAGGAATGGGCCAACATACCAGGAACAGTGTGTACCAACCTTGTGAAGACTTACAGAAAACGTTTGACCTCTGTCATTGCCAACAAAGGATATATAACAAAGTATTGAGATGAACTTTTGTAATTGACCAAATGCTTATTTTCCACCAAAATTTGAAAAACATTTCTTTCCAAATCAGACCATGTGATTTTCAGGATTTGTTTTCTCATTTTGTCTCTCATAGTTGAGGTCTACCTATGATGTCAACTACATGCCTCTCTCATCTTTTTAAGTGGGGGAACTTGCATAATTGGTGGCTGACTAAATACTTTTTTTCCCCACTGTATTGCTGAAAAATGCAGCTTTGTAAGTGCTATTTCATCTCATTTGTGGTCGGTGTGAAAATATATTTTTCTTTTCAATTTTGCTTATTTACACGATCACTAAGTTCTGCTTACTGTCCCTGTTTGCAGATTACACAAACAACTTGGATAATTGTGTTTTACGCAAATCTTTCTATTAGTTTATTAATTCTATAAATTTGTTTTGTAATGTTGTAAAAATGTTTAATAAAAAACAAACAATACAATAAAATAAAAAAACATCTGGGGATACAATATTCGTATACCACAATATTCCTTATAGAGGGTTATTTCTTATTCCCTTCTTAATAGAAAGTGAATTATGGTCCTGGGAACGGGTCTGCATGTGCGGAAGGGGCTCATGAGCTGAGCTCCCACCACGCACCGCTGATGCCTGTGTTACATAACTGGCATCTGTCTCTAACAGTCACAGCCAGAGTCTAGCTTCAGCCGCAGCTGTTAACCATTTAGATGCCATGTCCCTCTCTAAGACTCCTGAAAAGGCTAAAAAAGTAATATAAAAAATATATAAAATTCAAACGACTGCACTTTAAAAGTATGATCTGTCAAAATATTGAAATTATTAACGCCTATGGTAAACACCGCAAAGAGGAAAAATATACTGTATCAATGCCAGAATTGCATTTATTTTGTCTACTCGCATGTCTAAAAATAGTAATAATGAACAATCAAAACAATGTATGCACACTAAATTTGTGTCAATGCAAATGTCAGCTCAATGCACAAAAAAACAAGCCCTTACTTAGTTCAATCAAGAGAAAAAGTAAAAATGCTATGGATCGTGGAAGGTGGCAATACACAATTTTGTTTTTCTCACAATACTCTGAATTTTTCCATCACTTAAAAAGAATAAAATAGACTGTAATTTCAGCAGACAACCATGTTTCCAGATAATTTTTTACCTCACATTGAATGATGTAAAAAAAAAATGGTGGAATTGCAAAACTACGGCTTTTTTTTTCCTGCAAAAAAGTCAAGCCCTCATATGTCTATATTGACAAAAAAAAGTTATGGCTCTTTAAAGAAGATGAAAAAAAACAAAAGTGCAAAAATGAAAAATTCCTTGGTCCTTAAAGTGTTAATAAAACCTAAGACAGAGATGAATTATATATAGAACATATATTTTAGAGACATAAAAGATGTATCACGTTAAACAGGAATAAACAAAAAGGTAGAAGAAAAATGTGTTGATAGGAAGACAATGTCATATGAAAATCTAAAAACATTGCCTTTTTATGATTTACACAATCCAATGCAACAATAATAATGACATGCCAAAAACATTTACCAAGGTGAACTTCATCATAGGACGCACATATTTTTACATTATACAACAAATTTGTAACTATTTTTCTTTTGAAGATTTAGTAATAACACTTTTATCTTAGTAATTGTTTCCAGCAATAGATTGAAGAGCAAAATCTGTTATCATTTAAGTATAAAATATGGGGGTAGCCAAGGAGGATTCCAAAGTATGCATTAAAATAATATTACAGTCCTCTGATAATACCTTGTGTGTTGATTGAACAATTGCATTGGTGACAGAGCACACAGCAAAATAACAATGTTATTTATTTGATAGGTATAAAACGTTTAGAGATTGTGAAGAGGGAATAGGAAGATTAGGCATACACAAATGACCTACTATTTCAAGATATTATTACAAAAGGGATTAATTTATGCTATTAGCTTCCAATCTCATGTACAGAAGCAAACGAACAAATTAACTAATGAAAATAAGATTTTAAAACACAAAAAGAAAGATTAAAAATGAAGTAAAAATACCAAGTTCTCAGTGGTTGGCTATTACTGACATTATAATATACATTTTATGAACACAAGTATTAGTGACTCGCCCCCTGGGCCGTGGGGCACTCGGATCCGGGCAACAGGGCAATAATGGGGGTAGTAGTGGCAACCCGGTCCGTGGCTCAGGGTGGTCAGACCAGTGGCAGTCTACTATATGTTTTGCAATGTCCGACTACGCCACCCGTGGATTGCGGTCAGGGCTAACCACCGCTGCAGTGCAGACCGCTGGGGCAGATGTAAATGTGCAGCACTGAATAGTACAACTCCCCACGGGAGGAGTATGGCCCCAGGGCAGTATATAGATGGATGATGGAGGGGATGATTCCGGTCGCAATAGCTAGGAGACGGAGGCCTCTTAAACAGTTCAGGGTCTTTATTAGAACAGGTGAGTCGACCCAAAAACAGTCCCGGCTAGGAGGGGGCCTGGATGTCTGAGAACAAGTGGGAAGCTGGCCGTGATCAGGGTGAGGGTGTAGGCCTACCGTGCTCTCTGCGCTCTTTCTGGCTATTTCCCTCCTCGTGGTGTAATAGCCCACGTTCCTGAGCTCGCCGTGTCTTCTCGCCCGTATGGCTTGCAACTTGGGTCCCTTTCTACTCCCGGCCTGGTACGGCTTTGCTGGTCCCTTCTGCTGTGGCGGAACCTCCGGGCTTCTTAGGCCAAGGAACATACAATCCCCTGCGGACTGGTTATTTGCTGTAGGACTTGGAACCCTCACAGCCTCAGACACCAAAGTCTGGTAGATTAGTTTCTCTATCTGCCAGGACAGGCTCACTTCGCCTCTTGCCCCTGGCTCGTGGCTCTCCTACTGCCACACGGCCTCTTAGGCTGCAACACAACTGTCTGTCCCTGCTCTGGGACACCTCTCACTTCAGAGACAGGTTGTCCAGTCCTTTCTAACCCTGCCCCGAGTTCCAGCTTTTATAGGGGCAGCCTGCTCCCCCTACTGGCCTGGGACAGGAGGTGCTGCATGCTAATGGTCCCTGACCAGAGAACCCCCCCCCCTTGCTCTCAGACACAGCTTTATTATACATTTGTGGCATCGAGGCCAGGGTGACACATTCCCCCCTAGTAAAATTTACTACTCTGGGACTAAACAAGAAACAGAGTAATATGCATGACCATAAAAACATTATAAGGCAGGTAGAAGCAAACAACGCACAGGTTGAGTTCTTAAGGTCACAGTGTGGTCTGTGACCGGGTGTCCATTTCACCAACAACAACGGGGAGCTCTAACCAGGTGGGGTCTGCCGTAGCCCCAAGTCCTTGACACTCCTTATTCATTCCGCTGGTTAAGCTCCAAACATATGTACAGGGAAGTCCCGTTACTCACAGTTCATAACCTGTTAGTCCATGTTTTAACTGAAAGAAACTAAGAAAACGCGTAGTTACTGGTCATGCAATTATATCTTGAACAATTCAACATTTTACAGGATATTTACATTTGCTATTACACTCTACACTCTCCAGCGAGCTGGTATTTGCCCCTTAGTGCTTCGGGTTGACCTACGTAACCCACTGTCTGGTGGTGGTCTATCCCGGCTTTTCTCACTAGCGCTCGGGGAGCAGTCACTGACTAGACTTACTGGCAGGGCAGGCAGCTGTCTGCGGGTCCTTTGGCTTACCGCAGGCATGGCAGGCTCACTGTCAGCAGAGGGTTGACTCTCCTGGGCTGCTGGTACAGGCTCTTCTGCCTCTGGGGCTGCTTGTTCTTTTTCACCTTCCTGCTCTGGTGTAGGTTGTTGCTGAATTGATTGCAGGAAATGCAGAATGTCATCGTTTATTCGAGTCCAGGACTGAGGGAACTCCCCAAGAACTGTGCTGATCATCTCTTCCTTGTCCTCTGTGGGTTCAAGGTCACTTTAATCCTCTTCTGCACTTTGTAGTTGCTCGGGGCACGTTTTTAGGTGGTCTCTGGAGACGGTACTAGTGGTTTCTCCTCCATCCTTGGTGATTACGCACACCTTCGGGTTGTCGTGATCAGACTGCAGTACGGTGTAGGGTTACCTTTCCCACTGATCGTCCAGCTTGTGTAGCCTTCTCTTTCGCTTCAGGACCTGCTCACCAGGTTCTAGGGGACCAGCAGGGGCGTGTTGGTTGAAGAGTCTCTCTTGCCTTTCTCTCACCTGGGCCAGGCTCTTCTCCACACTCTCCTGTACCTTCTTGTACTGCAGTCGCCTTTCCATATCCCAGTCCGCATCTGGGGAGGTGTCCTTGGGTGTTAGGACTCCCATCTCCAGGTTTATGGGCAGCTTACCTGGTCTGGCTCGCATCAGGTAAGCCGGGGTGCAGTTTGTAGCATTCACTGGGATATGGTTGTACAAGTCTATCAGGTCCGGCAGTTTTTCTGGCCACAGGCTGCGTTCCTCCAGGGGCAACGTCTTCAGGAGATCCATGACTATATTGTTCATTTTCTCACACATCCCGTTGGTTTGTGGGTGGTAAGGCGTTGTCCGAATCTTCTTACAGCCATAGAGGTTGCAGAACTCTTGAAAGATTTCAGCCTCGAACGAAGGACCCTGGTCTGTCAGGACTTGTTCCGGATACCCGTGTGGGCGGCAGAAGTATTGCTGGAAGGCTCTGGCCGCCGTTTGAGCTGTCAAGTCTTTTACACGGACCTCCACTAGAAATCGGGAATAGTGGTCCACGATTGTCAGGGCATAAACATATCCTGACCGGCTTGGAGCCAATTTGACGTGGTCCAGAGCTACCAGCTCAAGAGGCTGCTGGGTGACGATGGGCCTCAAGGGTGTCTTCTGGCTGGTGCGGTCCTTCCTCCTTAGATTACAAGGGCCACAGTCTCTGCACCACTTCTCTACATTCCCTCTCATGCCGATCCAGATGAACTGTTCTCTTAGCAGGAACTCCAGTTTCTTCCAGCCGAAGTGCCCCGCTCTGTCATGGTAAGCCTCCAGGACCATAGCTGCATCTCGCCTTGGGACCACGACTTGCCAGGTCAGCTCGTGCGTCCGGTGGTTGACGAGTCTTCTGCACAGCTTACCTTCATAGAGGAACAGCCTGCTCCTCTCTTTCCATAGCTGCTTGGCTTCCTCTGGAGCATCCGGAACTAGACGGGCGTCTTCTCGGGTCAACAGGTCTTTCACCATGCAGATTGCAGGGTCACTATCTTGGGTCTCAGCCCAGCTGTGGTGAGGTAGGGGATTGATCATGATGGTTGTTAAGTCTTCCTCCTTCACGCGGTGGGAGTATTGAGTGGCTCCATACCGGTGAAACGCAGGGAGTTCTACCTCCTCCAGCTCTTCTGGGTCTTCGCCTCCGTCGGGTAAGTGAGGCATTCTTGATAGGGCGTCAGCGTTGGCATTGGTTCTGCCTGCCCGGTACTTGATCGTGAAGTCATAATTCGAGAGTCGAGCCATCCACCGCTGCTCTAGGGCACCTAGTCTTGCATTGTCCAGGTGTGTCAACGGGTTGTTGTCCGTGTACACGGTGAACTTTGCGGAGGCCAGGTAATGCTTAAACCGTTCTGTGACGGCCCACACCACTGCCAAGAATTCTAGCTTGAAGGAGCTGTAATTCTCCGGGTTTCTTTCAGTGGGCCTCAGCTTCCGGCTGGCATAAGCGATCACCCTTTCTCTGCCCTGTTGGTTTTGTGACAGTACGGCTCCCAGCCCCACATTACTGGGGTCTGTGTGGAGGATAAAAGGCTGGCCATAATCGGGGTAGGCCAGGATCTCATCCTCCTTGAGGGCCATCTTCAACTGGCAGAAGGACTCCTCTTCCAGCTTGTCCCACTTGAAGGGTGGCTTTTGACTTCTGGATTTGGATTGACCTATCAGGAGGTCCTGCATTCGAGCTGCCATCTTAGTGAACCCGGGGATGAACCTTCGGTAGTAGCCTACCAACCCGAGGAACTGCCTTACTTCTTTGATGTTTGAGGGGCTTGGTCAGCTCTTGATTACTGTGACCTTGTCAGGGTCGGGGGCTACTCCTTCTGCACTTACCACGTGCCCTAGGTACTGGACCTTCGGTTTCAACAAGTGACACTTTGATGGTTTCACCTTCAGGCCATAGCCTGCCAGGGCTTCGAACACCTCTGCCAGGTGTTTTAGATGGTCCTTGTAGGTCTTCGAATAGACGATCACGTCGTCCAGGTAAAGGAGGACCGTCTCGAAGTTTCGGTGCCCTAGACAGCATTCCATCAGCCTCTGGAAGGTCCCTGGTGCGTTGCAGAGCCCGAAGGGCATACATTTGAACTCGCTCAGTCCCATCGGGGTGGTGAAGGCGGTCTTCTCCTTGTCAGCCTCTGCCACAGGAACCTGCCAGTACCCGCTAGTAAGGTCCAAAGTAGAAAAGAAGGTAGCTGATTTTAGTGCGGCTAAAGACTCCTCTATTCTAGGCAGCGGATATGCGTCTTTGTGGGTGATACGGTTGATTTGTCTATAGTCCATGCACATTCTCATGGTGCCGTCTTTCTTTTTTACCAGAACCAAGGGGGCTGCCCAGGGGCTACAGCTATCTCTAATGACCCCGGCTTCTTTCATTTCTCTCAGCATGCCCTTTGCGTTCTGATAGTGTGCAGGGGGTACAGGCCTGTGTCTCTCTTTTATTGGTGGGTGGCTCCCCGTGGGGATGTGGTGTTCTACCCCTTTCACTCTGCTGAAGTCCAGTGGGTGCTTACTAAAGATTCTCTCATACTCCTGAACCACCCGGTAGACTGCTTGTTTTTGGTGCAGGGGAGTGGAGTCAGCACCCACATGGAGTTTCTGGCACCAGTCCTCCTTTTGTTTCTGGGAGCCATTACCCTCCGCCTGTGGAGATGGAGGCAAAGGCTCCACGGCCCTGATAGCTTTGTGTTTGACAGCAAACAGTCTGGCAAGGGTAGCGTACCTGGGTAAGTGTACCTCCCTCTCCCCAATGTTGAGAATGCGGACGGGCACCCTCCCATGACGGACATCAACCACCCCCCGGGCTGTCAAAATGGTGGGCCTGCTGTCTGAGTACACGGGTTCTACCATGGCTTGGTAGTCTCTACCTCTCAACCTGATTGCAGTCCGACACCAGATCATCATTTCACTTTTGGGAGGCATGGAAATGGGGAATGGGTCACTCATTCTTACGCTACCAATCTCACCACCAGACAGTTCTACCTGCTGCCGTCTCATCAGGGCTTTTATCTTTTTGTTGAGGACTCTCTGTTGGCTGGAACTAGCATTCACCGCCACCTGTTGTAGAATTACAATTACCTCTGAAAGACAATTTTCAATCACGTTAGTACCCACAGTTATTTTAGGGTGACTTTCACGACGGTCAATGTCCACAATTATCACTCCCTGTGCCGGCAGTTCAACTTTACCAATCTTAATGGTCATCTCCTTGAACCCCATCTGCGGCACGGGCAAGCCATTACGGGCGATGATGCTCAAGTCATTGTCTGGATACCGTGTTATATCAGCATCAGTCCAATACTGCTTAAAAAGTACATAAGGGATAGTAGTTACTTGCGACCCGGTATCCAGCAAGATGCTCATGGGGATACCGTCCAGCACCACGGGTAAAACCGGGCGCCGCCCAACGTACTTATTACGCCAATTGTAAGGGCCTGGTGATCTTATGCCTGGGGGTTGGCCCTCTGCCCCAGGTTGAACCCGTTTAAATTACGGTACCTGGAAATGTGCCCGGGCTGGTTGCATCAATGGCAAATGGGCTGTCCATCCTCCGTGTAGCGGTCTGTGGGCCTCCCTCGGAACGACAGGGTCCTCCTCTGTCGACGCCACGGGACATCCTCTGGACTTGAAGCCAACTCGATGGGTCTTGACAGGTCCACTTGTAACGCCTGGACGGTCCTGGTCAACGCCGCGACGCTCCTGGTCAGCTCCTGGACTTGGTGGTGCAGATCTTTCGATGGGGCGTGATTCAGGGCCTGTGCATTGGCCCCCACAGAGTCCATAGAGGAGGGCGCCGCCTCCTGGTGGTAGGTGAGAGCAGGGCGCCGGGGGTTTATAGCGCCACTTGTTGCGGGCCCTGTCCTTGAATTGGGCAAAGGTCAGATCAGGGTTCTGAAAGAACATGAGGCGCAGCTGGGTACTGTGGGCGCTAGACAGCAGACCTTCTATGAACTGTTCTGTTAATAGCTTATCTGTATCCTGCACGCTTCCAGGGTCAGCTTGTTTGATGGCTCTCAAAGCTTCCTGCAAATTTAGGGCATAGTCTCTGATGCTGTCCTGTGCCCGCTGCTTACATCGGTAGAACCGCATTTTAATTTCAGCGGAGGTACGTGTATCAAAGGTACCCCGCAGCCGGGCCAGAATGTCCTTTACAGTCCTTTTCTCCTCAGCGGGCCATGACTTTACCTCCCGCTGGGCTGCGCCAGTTAACTGCCCTGTCAGTATGCTAATCTTCTGCTCCTCTAACAGGGGGTAAACTTGGAATAAACTGTACAGCCTTTCCTTAAAGTCAGTTAGTGCATGGGGCTCCCCTGAATACTTGGGCAGCCAGGCAGCTCCAGGGATGTAAGGCAGGCAGAATGGCATCACCGCTGCTGCAGCTGCGCTGGTGGTAGAAGGTCCCTCCGCGTCCGTCATCTTCCTCCCCCCTAGTTAAGCGTGGCCTACCTTCCGTTGATTCTCTTCCGTAGGCCGCGGCTCCGCTGGTGCTGCTCCGGGCGAGGACCTTGCGTCGCGTCCTGGTGACATCAGCGTCGCTCTCACTCCTTCCAGGACCTTGTGCAGCGTCGGTGCGTAGAGCGGGGCTTCGGGTCTCGCGCGGTTTGGACGTCCATGCCCCTCTTCTTCCCGCGCGGGGTCCTGAAGATGGCGTCCGATGGCGGGAACACGGCTGAGGATGGCGGGAAACGGCTGAAGATGGCGGGAAACAGCTCTGGATGGCGGGAAACCTCTTTTTCAGGTAAGTGTGAAGTCTTTTCCAGGCACGCAATACCCGTTTGTGTCGGGTTGGTCACAATCCTGCCGACTACGCCAAAGCTGACTCGCCCCCTGGGCCGTGGGGCACTCGGATCCGGGCAACAGGGCAATAATGGGGGTAGTAGTGGCAACCCGGTCCGTGGCTCAGGGTGGTCAGACCAGTGGCAGTCTACTATATGTTTTGCAATGTTCGACTACGCCACCCGTGGATTGTGGTCAGGGCTAACCGCCGCTGCAGTGCAGACCGCTGGGGCAGATGTAAATGTGCCGCACTGAATAGTACAACTCCCCACGGGAGGAGTATGGCCCTAGGGCAGTATATAGATGGATGATGGAGGGGATGATTCTGGTCGCAATATCTAGGAGACGGAGGCCTCTTAAACAGTTCAGGGTCTTTCTTAGAACAGGTGAGTCGACCCAAAAACAGTCCCGGCTAGGAGGGGGCCTGGATGTCTGAGAACAAGTGGGAAGCTGGCCCTGATCAGGGTGAGGGTGTAGGCCTACCGTGCTCTCTGCGCTCTTTCTGGCTATTTCCCTCCTCGTGGTGTAATAGCCCACGTTCCTGAGCTCGCCGTGTCTTCTCGTCCGTATGGCTTGCAACTTGGGTCCCTTTCTACTCCCGGCATGGTACGGCTTTGCTGGTCCCTTCTGCTGTGGCGGAACCTCCGGGCTTCTTAGGCCAAGGAACATACAATCCCCTGCGGACTGGTTATTTGCTGTAGGACTTGGAACCCTCACAGCCTCAGACACCAAAGTCTGGTAGATTAGTTTCTCTATCTGCCAGGACAGGCTCACTTCGCCTCTTGCCCCTGGCTCGTGGCTCTCCTACTGCCACACGGCCTCTTAGGCTGCAACACAACTGTCTGTCCCTGCTCTGGGACACCTCTCACTTCAGAGACAGGTTGTCCAGTCCTTTCTAACCCTGCCCCCAGTTCCAGCTTTTATAGGGGCAGCCTGCTCCCCCTACTGGCCTGGGACAGGAGGTGCTGCATGCTAATGGTCCCTGACCAGAGAACCTCACCCTTGCTCTCAGACACAGCTTTATTATACATTTGTGGCATCCAGGCCAGGGTGACACATTAGGAAATAGGGATGAGCGGACCCGTGAATGTTCGGGTTCATTGGGTTCAGCCGAACTGTAGTTCAAAGTTCAGTTCGGCATCCGGACTCGACCCCAAACCTGATAATAGTCGATGGGGAACCGAACTTTGGTGCCTTAAAATGGCTGTAAAATGGTCATAGTAAGGGCTAGGAGGCTGCAAAAGTAAGCAAAATGAGGGTAAGAGCAGGACAATTGTCCTGTAAACAAATGTGAATAGGAAAATGACTTAAAATAACATAGAATAAAAAAAATAAATATTATAATCTTGAACCAGGAGGTGGAGGTCCAAGTGGAGGAGGCGGTGGAAGAGGCAAGGAGGAGGTAGCCAACCCTGTTTTTGTTTTTTTTCTATTTATTTTTTGGGGGGTACTCTGAAAACAGGCTTTCTGGGGGCGCTCTGCATAAAGGCAGTGTAATAATCTTCACTTTTTTGGGGTGCAAAGAATGAGGAGAGCATCAAATAGGGGATGTGGCAGTGTTGCTGCAGGTGGTGATGTAGTTACTGCAGGGAGAGAGAGGACGTGGTCAATCTGTGACTGCTACATGCCCAAATCAAATACTTTTCTCTGATGCATGCAGGCGACAGGACGTTCTGCATAATTTCGTAGGCCCGAGTACTGCTGGATGAATGGTGAGGCCAAAACGAGTAGAGGTGGATTTAGATTGGATGGCTGAGAGTGCCTTAAGTTCCTTCGCTTTGTCTTCCACCTTGTCCCCTGCTGAAAATGCAGATTTTGCATCTGTGGCCCATGGGTGTCTGTCTTCCACCTCACCCCCTTGCAAATCAGGAAAGCAGTGTAATGCAGCAGTTCTGCTTTTTGATGACTCTGCTGGTTGTGATTCCATGGGCCATCCACCTAGCCCTGCTCCAAAAGTGGAAGAGATTGAGTGCACTGATGCCCAACCACTTGTTCTGTTTAAAACCCTAGAACGCATACCTGGGGCTTCGCAGGCCTGCTAGGTTTCTTGTTTTCTATTTTCTGCAAGATTATTTTAGTTAGAATTTTGAAACTCTAGGTATTCCTCAGGTATATAGTTGTTAGTAATTTCCAGTTGTTCATATATTTTTATGTTATAGGCATTATGGTAAACCAACTCTTTTTTGGGACTACCCCATATTCACATACCTGGGGCCTTTTAGGCCTGTACTTGGTTTACATCTGATCCTCAGTTATTTTGTCTGTACTGTTACTTAGAAGGAAAACACATCGCTTCAGGAAGAAAAAAAACATGGAAAAATATAACAAAAGAGGAACTACAGTGGTGGCCAAAAGTATTGGCACCCCTGCAATTCTGTCTGATAATACTCAGTTTCTTCCTGAAAATGATTGCAATCACAAATTCTTTGGTATTATTATCTTCATTTAATTTGTCTTCAATGAAAAAAACACAAAAAGAATTGTCCTAAAGCCAAATTGGATACAATTCCAAACCAAACCGAAAAAAGGGGGTGGACAAAAATATTGGCACTGTTTGAAAAATCATGTGATGCTTCTCTAATTCGTGTAATTAACAGCACCTGTAACTTACCTGCGGCACCTAACTGGTGTTGGCAATAACTAAATCACACTTGCAGCCAGTTAACATGGATTAAAGTTGACTCAACCTCTGTCCTGTGCCCTTGTGTGCACCACATTGAGCATGGAGAAAAGAAAGAAGACCAAAGAACTGTCTGAGGACTTGAGAAACCAAATTGTGAGGAAGCATGAGCAATCTCAAGGCTACAAGTCCATCTCTAAAGACCTGAATGTTCCTGTGTCTTCCGTGCGCAATGTCATCAAGAAGATTAAAGCCCATGGCACTGTGGCTAACCTCCCTAGATGTGGACGGAAAAGAAAAATTGACGAGAGATTTCAACGCAACATTGTGTGGAATGTGGATAAAGAACCTCGACTAACATCCAAACAAGTTCAAGCTGCCCTGCAGTCCGAGGGTACAACAGTGTCAACCCGTACTATCCGTCGGCATCTGAATGGAAAGGTACTGTATGGTAGGATACCCAGGAAGACCCCACTTCTTACCCCGAGACATAAAAAAGTAAGGCTGGAGTTTGCCAAAACTTACCTGAGAAAGCCTAAAACGTTTTGGAAGAATGTTGTCTGGTCAGATGAGACAAATGTAGAGCTTTTTGGGAAAAAGCATCAACATAGAGTGTACAGGAAAAAAAAGAGGCATTCAAAGAAAAGAACATGGTCCCTACAGTCAAACATGGCGGAGGTTCCCTGATGTTTTGGGGTTGCTTTGCTGCCTCTGGCACTGGACTGCTTGACCATGTGCATGGCATTATGAAGTCTGAAGACTACCAACAAATTTTGCAGCATAATGTAGGGCCCAGTGTGAGAAAGCTGGGTCTCCCTCAGAGGTCATGGGTCTTCCAGCAGGACAATGACCCAAAACATACTTCCAAAAGTACTATAAAATGGTTTGAGAGAAAGCACTGGAGACTTCTAAGGTGGCCAGCAATGAGTCCAGACCTGAATCCCATAGAACACCTGTGGAGAGATCTCAAAATGACAGTTTGGAGAAGGCACCCTTCAAATATCAGGGACCTGGAGCAGTTTGCCAAAGAAGAATGGTCTACAATTCCAGCAGAGCATTGTAAGAAACTCATTGATGATTACCGGAAGCGGTTGTTCAACCAAGTATTAGGCTGAGGGTGCCAATACTTTTGTCTGGCTCATTTTTGGAGTTTTGTGTGAAATGATCAATGATTTGATTTTTACTTCATTCTCTTTTGTGTTTTTTCCTTGGAAGCAAATTAAATGAAGATAATAATACCAAAGAATTTGTGATTGCAATCATTTTCAGGAAGAAACTGAGTATTATCTGACAGAATTGCAAGGGTGCCAATACTTTTGGCCACTACTGTATATGGTTATTTTGCCCTTACTCTTCTGGTAGGGTGTACAAAATCGTACGATGTTCCAATCAGAGAATTATTTCTGAACCCTTTTTCAGATCCACACTATAAAGCTACAATGTCAGTCAATAGATTTGAGAATATTCGGAGAAGCCTTCGTTTTGATGATAAGAGAACTCATCCTGTGAGGATGGAAACAGATAAATTAGCCCCTATTAGCTACATCTGGAATATTTTCATCAAAAACTGTACAAAGCTTTATCATACTAATGACAATGTGACAGTGGATGAGCAACTTCTTGCCTTTAGGGGACGTTGCAAATTCATTCAGTATATGCCCAGTAAACCTGCCAAGTATGGCATAAAAATTTTCTGGATGTGTGATTCTACAAGCTATTATGGCATGAATGGTCTGATTTACTATGTCAGAGAAGCTGATGCTCCAGTCCAGAAAGACCTATGTTCTGACATGGTAAAAAAAACTTGCAGTACCAATTTTCAATTCTGGAAAAAATATAACAATGGACAACTACTTTACCAATCTGGAAGTGGGCAAATTTTTGCTTCAGAAAAAACTCACACTTGTTGGTACTATAAAGCCAAACTGCCGCGAAATTCCTCCAATCATGAAGCACAATCCCAAGTGACCACTTTATGAGAGTGTCTTTGGTTTCTGCAATCAAGCGACAATGGTATCTTATAAAGCAAAGAAAGAAAAATCCGTGATATTACTGAGTACAATGCATTATGATGGACATCTGTCTGAGATGATCTAGTGAATCCTGCTTTGAGCAGGGGGTTGGACCAGATGACCCAGGAGGTCCCTTCCAACTCTACCATTCTATGATTCTATGATTCTATGATTCTAAGTATTGACACCGATGACAGGAAACAGAAACCTGAAATCATACTGCATTATAATAAAACAAAAGGAGGTGTGGACAAGATGGATGAAATGATTGGAGAGTATTCGTGCAAGAGGCAGACAAAACGTTGGCCTGTAGTCATTTTTTATAATATCCTTGATGTGTCAGCCCTCAATAGCTATATTGTTTATAGTCAAACTCATCCAGAATTCCATGCAAACAGGAAGGACAAGAGACGTCTATTCTTGACGGAACTTTGCTATGAACTTTTGATGCCTACCATGATGGAGCGAAGCAACACGAAATGCTTGCCAAGGCAAATTACGGAAGCTATGATCCGATGTGGTATACATTTTCAGGAACATCCAGAGCCAAGAGAAAAAAA
The DNA here is from genome assembly GCF_046119375.1 of Phyllobates terribilis. Lineage (NCBI taxonomy): Eukaryota > Metazoa > Chordata > Amphibia > Anura > Dendrobatidae > Phyllobates > Phyllobates terribilis. Next base: position 258,237,785 of record NW_027362761.1, read on the forward strand.
AAGAAAGCGCTGTTATATTTGTCCAGCAAAGAAGGAAAGGAAATCTAAGCGTTTCTGTACTACTTGTGGACAAAATGTCTGCAAGGAACATTCTTCCGAAAAAATAATATGTGAAAATTGTTGGGGTAATCAGTAAAGTTGAAAAAGAAAGTTATTGAAAAGAAATATTCCTGCACCATGTTTACTACAACTTTTATATAAAAAACTTTTAGACAAAAAAATCGTTATATATACACTGTGTGCAGAATTATTAGGCAAGTTGTATTTTAGAGGATTAATTTTATTATTGATCAACAACTATGTTCTCGATCAACCCAAAAGACTCATAAATATCCAAGCTTAATATTTTTGGAAGTTGGAGCTGTTTTTTTTTTTAGATTTGGCTATCTTAGGAGGATATCTGTATGTGCAGGTAACTATTACTGTGCAGAATTATTAGGCAACTTAATAAAAACCAAATATAATCCCATCTCACTTGTTTCTTTTCACCAGGTAAACCAATATCAGTGCACAAATATTAGAAATAAACATTTCTGACATGCAAAAACAAAAACCAAAAAAATTAGTGATCAATATAGCCACCTTTCTTTATGATGACACTCAGGGGTGGATTAAGAGTAGCAAGGGCCCCGAGCAGTTTAGAAGGTGCGCCCCCCCCCCCCACACACACCTGATTTATCACGTGACATGTCACATGATCCCCTGTGATAGATCATGTGATAGTTCACGTGAAATTAATTTGGCACAATATTAATTATAATATTTTTTTTAAGGCTGTGTGCCCACTATGCGTTTTTTAAGCGTTTCCATAGCGGCAATTCCGCTGCAAAAACGCTTAAAAAACGCTTGGGAGAAGGTCTGCCATGTTCCCCAATGATAATCCGCATGTGCTGTGCACATGCTGCGGAAATTTCCGCTGCGGATTATCATTGCGGAAAAATCCGCAGCATTACCAATTATTTTGCGGAAGCGCGGCATTTTCGCCGCCATTGACTTGCATTAGAACGCATGGAATCCGCATCCCTGCATCTGTAGATGCGGAATCCATGCGTTTCAATGTGCGGATGGTACCCGGGTGTGGAGGACAGGAGACTCTCCTCCAGACCCGGGTACCATAGAACCTCCCACGGTGTCAGTGATGTACATGAGGTGAGCTGAGTTCATTGGACATGAGCTCACCTCATGCACGTCACTGACAGCGTGGGAAAATTCTCACGCTGAAGCGCTGAGTGCAGGAGAATTTTCCCACGCTGTCAGTGACGTGCATGAGGTGAGCTGAGTTCAATGGACATGACCTCGGCTCATCTGGATGCCGTCACAGCCTGACACTGTGGAGCGCAAGCATGCCTGTGCTTCTCAGTGTCTGCGGGATGACAGGCTGGATGGCAGCGTTCTGCTGCGGTCCAGCCTGTCATCTCGATGTAGCAGAGCTGGAGCTGTCCTGGGAACCATCGAAAGGTAAGGATGATGTTGCTTTTTTATTTTTCTTTTATTGCAGGAGATCGTTGGCTTCAGCTGGAATGGGCGTGATGGTAAGTATGGTTTAATTTAGAACAATAAAGAATTGTGTGTTTATTTCAATTAAAGGACTTTATTCTGGGTGTTTGGTTTTTTTTTTAACTTTGACCATGGGGTTAGTAATGGGGGTGTCTTATAGACGCCTCTCCATTACTAACCTGGGCTTGATGTCAGCGGGCATTATAAGTAGTGTTGAGCCACCCCCGTAGTGTTCGAGTTCGGTTCGGTTCGTCGAACACCCGTGTGTTCGCCGAACTGTTCGTCGAACACCTTCGAACACCGTTAAAACCAATGGCAGGCAAACAAAAACACATAGAAACACATAGAAAACACCTTCAAAGGTGTCCAAAAGCTGACAAACTGCTCAGAAGACATAACTAACACATGGAAAAGTGACAAGTACATATAGTCATGCGAAAAGAAAAGAGGTGGAGGAGTAAAAGGAGGGGGAGACACAGATATAGGCATGTCATGCCCTTCTATAATACAAAAAGTGAGAAGCCGACACGGCCAGTCCGCTCCTGCCCGTGCCACCTCCGTGTCTCCGGGTTTGTGCCAGAGCCGCGCTGAACCCTGACGGCCAGCCCCCCTCTCCCAATACTGCTGCCTGTCCGCTGGTGGGTCAAGCGAGCCCCCCTGTGGTGGAGGCAGCTCTAAGCTTTTTAATTTAAATTGTCTCTCTAATTTGAATGAATACACTTTAAATCCATTTACAAGGATCTATTGGAGGGCAAGTCTCATGCCAGCAGCCGCGTAATTCCAGCTCCAGTAGCGTCCACTAAAGCTGCTGCAGTTAAAAAGCTTTTATAAGGATCGAGCTCGGCTGTCCACCGCAAGGCATCCTACTGCCAGTCCCAGCCCCTATGCCTTGGGGTGCCTCCTGATGCTCTTCACTGAGTATCCCATGGTCCCGAAGCATTTCCTTTGAAAAAATTAAGTGTCCAAACTACAGGTGGTGTAGCTTGCTTAACAGCCGGGATAATCCGCTGACTAGCAGACACTGCTACTAGGCACAAAGTATTTCCTGGGCTAGATGCAGTTAAAAATTTGTAATTAGATACTCTCGTTGGATGCTGAGAAAGCATTCCATAGAGCCTCCTGGCATGCCATATATTATTCTCTTAAAAAGTTTGGGGTAGGGGTCTAGGGGACCCTTTTATAGCCAAAATCACGGCCCTGTATCGCAATACGTCACCTAGGCTGAAGATTAATGGAACTGTAGCACCCTGAGGGCTCGGTTGCTACAGAGGTATTGCACCTCACCCAGAGGTGTGATATCTCACTCTCAGGTAAGGATGGAGTGTGGATCAGGACCCGAAACCTGCATGCATTACACCACATTGCCGTGGGGCAGGGCGACCAATATGCCCCTGAGATGGGCACGACAGTCCCTGTCCCTGGCTGGAGTGGGGGGAGGGAACACTGAGGAAGGGGAACCCTGTAGTGCAGGAGCAGGGAGGAAGCAGTTCCTGGGTGCATTGAGAAGGGAGTATAAAAGGTGGGCACCATCTTAGTTCAGTGCAGAGAAGTCTGAGCAGAAGTGACAGGGAGCAGGGGCTCTGCATGAGCTCTGCTCCGGAGGCGGGCCTAGTGACAGAGGCCCAGGCCTGGAAGAGGGAGAAGGAAGGAAGAGGAGCGGAGAAGGCTCCAGGAACGAGGAACGAAGGGATCCCAGGGGTGCGGACAGGCGAGTCGCCACCGCACGCCCGAATCCACCTGCGTGGAGGGGTCAGGCCAAAGGGGGAGACCGGTCCCCGAAACTAGTGGAGGCGGGAAATGACCCTCAGCTAAAAACCGGAGGCTGTGACATTTTATGTGGCGCAGCCCCTCGCTACACCCGCTAGGAAGGTACCACATAGGGTCAGGGAAAACTGGCGCCAAGTTTACCAAGAGGAGGCCCGAGGCAGCCGGACAGAAGGGTTGGTAAGAAAGGCCAGACAAAGAACACACAAATGGGGTCCTGTGAAGCGCTCCAAAGATATCTGGGAGTTGTCTGAGCCACTCACCTGGTGAGCACAGTACGACGTGGGCAGCCGTTACCTGCAGACGTGGTCTGGATAATAAGAACTGTGAGTAAAGGCCCTGGACTGCATCACTGACTCCGTGTCGTTACTGCTGCTGACCTGCACCATCACCCCCATCCTCCGCATACACTGCCCTGAGGCTATACTCCTCCCGTGGGGAGTTATGCTACGCTCTGCTGCACCCACCACACCAGCCTCAGCGGTCTGCCCTGCAGCGGCGGTTCACTCTGACCGCAATCCACGGGTGGCGTAGTCGGACATTTAAACATCAAAACCACATATAGTTCCGCCACTGGTTTGACCGCCCTGAGCCACGGAACCGGGTCGCCGCCACGGAGACTACAACCACCAGCATCCACCAAAAAGGGTCCGGCTCCGGGTGTCCCAAGGCCCAGGGGGCGCGTCAGAACATTTTCATCACCTTTCATAATCACCAATGGCACAAGGCAGGGATGTCCTCTGTCCCCTCTCTTATACATCCTAGTGACGGAGCACCTGCTCTCATCAATTCGCCATAACCCCAATATTAGGTGGATTGAGGTGGGAGGCACCGAGTACAAGTGCTCTCTATTTGCTAATGATGTCCTAATATTTATCACTCAATCACATATATCCATCCCTGCTGTTATGGCTGAAATAGATCACTTTGTTACATGGTCAAATTTTAAAATCAATGCAGCGAAGTCTGAGGCCCTCGATGTCTCCCTCCCCAAATCCATACAGGATTCCATCCAGTCCAACTTTCCCTTTGCCTGGCCCTCACAGGGTATCAAATACTTAGGAATTCCTATTCATAGAGACCTCTCCCATCTATGTTATCTTAATTTTGGGCCCTTTATTGAACAACTCCATACAGACCACGGTTGGCAAGTTAGAACTGTAAGATTCACTGCGTGAACCACTGGTGTTTTGTGGAAAAGCACATGTACACTGTGTTCCAAATTATTATGCAAAAAGTGTTTAGGAGTGATAAGGGAAGAATTTGTTTGTTTGTCAGTTAAACTCATTGATGGTGATGTGTGTCAGGGCTCTTTAAATCACTGTAAGCAATTGCAGACACCTGTGCTAATTAGTTTGGCAGGTGTGTCCAATGAAAGGCAAGACTACTTAAGAAGGCTGTCCCACATTATTAAGCAGCCTACATTTTCTGCCAAAATGGGAAAGAAAAAAGATGTGTCGGCTGCTGAGAAGCAACAAATTGTGGAGTGTTTAGGTCAAGGCATGACTACAATCAACATTGTGCGATGATCAGGATGAAGTGTCTTGGCAATCAAGAAGTATGTAGCTGATTCACAGTACACACGTGTGCGTGCTGATAAGGGAAAATTGAGGACTCTTTCCTACAGGCAATTATGTCAGGTTAAAAGAGCAGCTGCAAAAAAGCCTTGTCATAGTAGCAGACAAGTTTTTGAAGCTGCTGTTGCCTCCAACGTCCCCCGAACAACAAGATGCAGGGTCCTTCAGAGGATTGCAGCTGTGCATAAGCCATCCTGTCGACCTCCTCTATCCACTTCACACAAGCAGAAACGGCTCCAGTGGGCCAAACATTACATGAAGACTGATTTCAAAACTGTTTTGTTCACGGATGAGTGCCGTGCAACGCTCGATTGTCCAGATGGATGGAGTGGAGAATGGCTGGTTGATGGACACCCCACGCAAACACGGCTACAGCGCCAACAAGGAGGAGGTGGAGTAATGTTTCGGGCTGGAATCATGGGGAGAGAGATTGTCGGCCCCTTTAGGATCCCTGAAGGGGTAAAGATGAACTCCATAATGTATGTGGAGTTTCTCAAACAGCACTTCCTGCCATGGTTCAAGAAGAAGAACCGTGTATTCCACATTTTTATGCATGATAATGCACCGTCTCATGCTGCACATAACACATCTGCATCTCTGGCTGATATGGGCATAAAAGGGGACAAACTTATGGTGTGACTCCCATGCTCCCCTGACCTCTACCCCATTTAGAACCTCTGGAGCATCATCAAAAGGAGTGTCTATGATGGCGGGAGGCAGTTCACATCTAAGCAACAGCTCTGGGAGGGTATTCTGTCCTCATGCAAAACAATTGAAGCAGAAACCATCCAAAACCTGACAAATTCAATGGACGAGAGAGTTCAGAAGCTCCTTACGAACAAGGGGTCCTATGTGCAAATGTAACATCACCTAGAATAAAGTTTGAGTTGAAAACTGTTTGATTTCAGTTTCTAATAAACTGCTAATGCTTATAATTTCAAAAATGACCATTTTTTTGGTCTTTATTAAAATGAAAAGGTTGATCGAAGAGTGTGGGGGATCTAAGAGTGTGGCAACCCAGTAGTCAGGATTACTTCGAATTCTGACAATCTGAGGGTCATTGCAGGTAGTGCAGCAAGAAGGCACTTATGTGTCTTGCGCATCTCGGAGCCCCAAAATTATTTTCCGGGCTAGATGCAGCTAAAAATTATTATTAATTTTAAATCTGGTGGAGCTTAGTATAGATTGCCTAATAGAATCAGTACTGCACACTGCTACAAATCCCAAATAATTTTCCAGCCAAGATACAGATAAACATGATTAGTAATTTGAAAGCTTAAAATGGTTGGTGAGGTGATTTTAACCAATCATCAAGCTTTTACTCTCCCCAGGATGACACAGGGGTAGAAAAGTCATTTCGGATCCATGATTTGTTCATCTTTATAAACGTGAGTCTGTCTACACTATCAGTGGAGAGCCGCGTGCGCTTATCTGTCAGCACACCACCAGCAGCGCTGAACACACGTTCAGACAGAACGCTTGCTGCGGGGCATGACAAGATCTCCAAGGCGTAAGTGGCTAGCTCCGGCCATTTATCCAGATTGGAAGCCCAAAAAGAGCAAGGGTCCAGTGACACAGTCATGGCTTCAATGTTTACTTGGAGATACTCCTGTACCATCGTCTCTAGGCGTTGACTATGTGTCAGACTTCTTGTCTCCTGTGGCCTTGCAAAGGATGGGCTAAAAAGTGGTGAAATGATTCCGCAAAATTGATGTTACCAGCAGATACTGTGTTTCTGTTACGGTTTGAGTGCTGAACACTCGACTGTCCCACGGTTGGCAAGTTGGAACTGTGAGATTCAGTACGTGCACCACTGGTGTTTTGTGGAAAAGCACATGTAAGATTCTGCAACAGTCTCTGCTGATACTCCTGCATGCGTGCATCCCTTTCTATGGCAGGAATAATTTCTGCAAATTTACTTTTGTATCGGGGATCTAACAGTGTGGCAACCCAGTAGTCAGGATTATTTCTAATTCTCACAATTCGAGGGTCATGTTGCAGGTAGTGCCGCAAGAAGGCACTCATGTGTGTTGCGCATCCAGGAGCACCAAGTCCCTGTTGTGTTGGTGGCGAGGTAACAATCATGCTTCCTTCCTCTGTCCTCTCCCCCCAACCTCGCACAACAGAAATGTGATCAAGGTCTCCCTCATCTTATGAGTCTTCCATCAGTTCGTCCTCCACTCCCTCCTGGGCTCCTTCACCTTCCTCACTAGTTTGGCTGCTACCATGCGCCCTGGTAAAACCATCTCCCCCACCCTCACATGCCTGCCGCCTTGGTGCTGCCGACCGTCTGGACCTTGCAGATGTTAGCCCTTCCGCATACAACTCCTCCTCCTCTACTTCCTCCACCTCCTCTTCTTCCTCCACCTCCTCTTGTGCCACCACCTGACTCCGAATTCTGTTTAACATGTGCTCCAGCATGTAAATCACCGGAATAGCCATGCTGATAATGGCATCGTCAGCACTAAACATCTTCGTCGCCATTTCAAAACTGTGCAGAAGGGTGCATAGGTCCCTGATCTGAGACCACTCCTCCACCGTGATTTGCCCCACCTCTGAATCTCGTTGGCCCAGGCTATACGTCAGAACGTATTGCACCAGGGCTTGTCGGTGCTGCCACAGTCGCTGCAACATGTGCAGAGTTGAATTCCACTGGGTAGGCACATCGCATTTTAGCCGGTGAAGTGGCAGGCCCAACGACTTCTGTAGAGATGTAAGTCGCTGAGCTGCGGGATGCGAACGGCGGAAGTGAGCACACAGCGACCGTGCCCTCTGCAGAAGGCCATCTAGTCTGGGATAGGGGGCTAAAAATTGCTGGACAACCAGGTTCAACACGTGAGCCATACAAGGCACGTGTGTGACATTGCCCCGGTGAAGGGCCGCACCCAGGTTTGCAGCATTGTCGCACACGGCCTTCCCTGGTTTCAGGTCCAGTGGAGACAACCATTCATGAAATTGGTTCTCCAGAGCTGACCACAACTCCTCAGCTGTGTGACTCACATTTCCCAGACATTTCAAAGTAAAAACCGCCTGATGACGTTGAGCCCTACTGCCAGCATAGTAAGGAGGTGTGCAGGATCCCTTCTGCGCAGTTAGAAAGCTTGTGGCATGACCAAACAGGCTTTGGGTGCAGGTGGAGGACCGAGAGGAGGTTGAGGAGGCAGAAGCAGTGGAGGAACTTTGAGATAAAGAGGATTGACGCACAACTCGTGGGGACGGCAAGACTTGGACAGCAGCCCCTTGTCCTGCTGTCACCATAGTTACCCAGTGCCCAGTCAGCGACATGTAACGCCCCTGTCCATGCCTACTCGTCCAAGTGTCTGTGGTGAAATGCACCCTGTCACACACAGAGTTTCTCAAAGAAGCGGTGATGTTGTGTGCAACATGCTGGTGGAGCGCAGGCACACCTTTCTTTGAGAAGTAGTGCCGACTGGGCATCTGGTACTGGGGCACTGCGACGGACATAAGGTCTCGAAAATCCTCTGTGTCCATCAGGCGGAAAGGCAGCATTTCTGTAGCCAAGAGCTTGCAGATGGTGAAATTCAACCTCTTAGCTTTCTCATGGCTAGGAGGAAATGGTCTTTTACTTGTCCACATCTGAGGGACCGAGGGCTGGCTGTTGTGCTTAGACGGGGTTGATAAGGGTGTCCCCGGCAAACTGCCGGTCTGTGAGGAAGATGCAGGCGGACATGTTAGGTTGCCTTGATCCAAAGGTGGTGCTATCGATGTCGGACAGCGCTCAACACCAGCTGGTGTTACCACCTCCAAAGAAAATGATGACCTGCCAATCACGCTGGCTGTTGCGGGTAAAGAGGTGGCAGGTCTGCGCCCCAAAACAGGTGTGACTGCTGTCACCCCAGTCACAGAGGATGAAGAGGCCGCGGATGCACAAGATATGGCAGATGGTGGTTGGCCCAGCCGGCTAGGCCGCATTGTAGCACAGTGAGCTTCCCACTGCAACTTATGCTTCATGTCCATGTGCCGGTTCATGCATGAAGTACTCAAACTATGTAATTTTTGGCCTCTACTTAGCTTTTGCTGACAAATGTTACAGATAACACGAGTTGGGTCATCTTTATCGATCTGAAAAAATGCCCAGGCTATGCAAGGCTTAGCACCCATGCGACCTGAAGAGCCACCACGACTTGTGGTGAGAGGCAGAGTTGTGTTTGAGGATGCAGTTGTTGACGTGCTTCCAGTACTACGTCTCTGTCCAGGAAGGCGCAACCTGACCTCATCGTCACTAGCATTCTCCTCCACCTCCTCTGCTGACCTCATCTCTTGGCTGACTGTGGGTTGACAGTAAGTGGGATCACCAAACTCATCATCATCACCCTGTGCGTTATCACACCCGTCGTCCTCAGAGCCAACCTGTTTCTGCCCTGACAAAAAACTAAAGTTGTCGCTCCAATCAGGTATTTGAGTCTCATCATCGTCTTCCTCATTGTCTCCACTAACAGGAGTTACAGTTTGGGAATGAGGGTCTACATTATGGTCAGAACCTTCAGCGTCTGGTCCTGGATCCGACTCATAAAGATTCTTGGCATCAGTGCAGATCATTTCCTCGTCTGGATTCACAGAAGCGCTGGAGCCGACCTCTGATTCCCAGGCTATAGTATGAGTAAACAGCTCTGCAGACTCAATCATCTGTTCTACCTCATACTCAGACGGGCAGCTGGAGATTTGGGAGCTGTGAGGAAACAAGTGCGATTGGGGTGACACCTTTGAGGACTGGAGTATTTGTGATGTTGAAGTTGATGTGGAGGAGAGCCCACTTAAAGGAACACTTGATATCCATTGAAGCACCTGCTGTTTTTGTGCCTCATCTGGAATTTGTAGCGATTGGCGTGGCCGTAAGAAAGGGATCTTATCACATTGTCCGCTAAAAGAAGTAGACATTTTAGTTTGGCTGGAAGATGGTCTTTCTTCTGCAGATGTTACTGTTGCTTTAACACCTACCCCACGGACACAACCTATTTTCCCCTTCCCAACATGCCTATTCCCCTTTCCACCAGCAGCAGGCCTTTTTCCACTCATTTTGGTGGTTAACTAATTCACAACTCTGGAGTTGTTTGCGCAAAAAAACAATGGATGGGAACCGAGCAGAGCTCAGTGGCCAAACTGTGGTATTAGGCCAAAACTATTGGCTGGGTTAGATGCAGAAAAAAATTATATTCAATTTGCAACCTGATGGAGGTCAGTATAGATGGACTAATAGAACAAGTCCCACACACAGCTAGAAGCCCAAATATTTTTTCAGAGGTAGATGCAGAAAAAAATTATATTCAGTTTGCAACCTGATGGAGGTCAGTATAGATGGACTAATAGAACAAGTCCCACACACAGCTAGAAGCCCAAATATTTTTTCAGAGGTAGATGCAGAAAAATTTTTTTATTCAGTTTGCAACCTGATGGAGGTCAGTATAGATGGACTAATAGAACAAGTCCCACACACTGCTAGAAGGCCAAATATTTTTTCAGAGCTAGATGCAGATAAAAATTATTTTTAATTTGCAACCTGATGGAGGTCAGTATAGATGGACTAATAGAACAAGTCCCACACACTGCTAGAAGCCCAAATATTTTTTCAGAGCTAGATGCAGATAAAAGTTATTTTTAATTTGCAACCTTATGGAGGTCAGTATAGATGGACTAATAGAACAAGTCCCACACACTGCTAGAAGGCCAAATATTTTTTCAGAGCTAGATGCAGACAAAAAAATATTTTTAATTTGCAACCTGATGGAGGTCAGTATAGATGGACTAATAGACCAAGTCCCACACGCTGCTAGAAGGCCAAATATTTTTTCAGAGCTAGATGCAGACAAAAAAATATTTTTAATTTGCAACCTGATGGAGGTCAGTATAGATGGACTAATAGAACAAGTCCTACACACTGCTAGAAGCCCAAATATTTTTTCAGAGCTAGATGCAGACAAAAAATTATTTTGAATTTGCAACCTGATGAAGGTCAGTATAGATGGACTAGTAGAACAAGTCCCACACACTGCTAGAAGGACAAATATTTTTTCAGAGCTAGATGCAGATAAAAGTTATTTTTAATTTGCAACCTTATGGAGGTCAGTATAGATGGACTAATAGAATGATGCTATGCCCAAAAGGTTTTACTTCACTAGGTGCAGTAAAAAAAATGGTATTCTATACACAGGTGGTATATCTTGCAACACAGATAGGCTACTCCACTGACTAACACACTCTGCAATAGGCCAAAAAGGATTAGCTTTGCTAGATTCAGCCAAATGCTGTGAAAAAAACTTGCACAGCACTGGCACAGACCTGCCTGGCAAAAACTGATAGGAACTGATGTAACTTAGTCCTGAAAAGGACTGCAATTACAGTTAGTCTTTACTCCCACAACCTATCTATTTAAGAGCACAGACCAGCCTGATAAAAGTCGTAGGAAATGCTGTAACCTAGTCCTTAAAAGGACTGCAATCACAACTATTCCCTACTCCCAAGCTATCTGTAGATTTGTACGAAAATTGGCTTGAAATTAACAAGGTATAGCGCACACAGCAACAGCGGTGCAGTCTAACATGCAGCTGCAGCAGTGAGAAAATGGTGGCAATGGGGAAAATGGCTGGGTCTTATAGGGCAAGGACATGTGACATACACTGCCAATGACACATGCCCTTGCTTGTGTGAAAAAAAGCACTTCGCTCCGTGTGTGCGCTGCTAATAGGCTGACAGATTGCACCTCCCCACTGTAAATGCGGGAAAGAGAAAAAAAAATGGAGATCTTCATTATTCCTGCAGAGATCCATCCCCTGCCCCTCCCCCCGCCCCGCTGTACACTCAAACTGCGTATTAACATTAATTTTCATCATTACTGAGAAAAAATCCAGTTATGATTTTGGTGCATGAACAGTTATCGACATAACCTCGAACAGCCGAATTTTTCTCAAATCGTTCGTGTTCGCCGAACGGCTCGAACACCGCCCAAAACAGCTCGAATTTGAGATTGGCGAACAGTTCGAGTCGAACAACGCTCATCTCTAATTATAAGCTGACATCAACCTCAACCCTATTACCCCACTGCCACCACTACAGGGCAGTGGGAAGAGAGAGGCTAAGTGCCAGAATTGGCGCATCCTATGGATGTGCCATTTCTGGGACGGCTGACGGCTGGTGTTTCTAGCCTGGGAGGGGGCCAATATTCATGGCACCCTTCCTGGGCTATTAATATCAGCCCCCAGCTGTCTGCTTAGCCTTTGCTGGCTATTAAAATAGGGGGGACCCCACGTCACTTTTTTGGGGGGTCCCCCATTTTAATAGCTAGTAAAGGCTAGGTATTCAGCTGGGGGCTGATATTAGTAGCCTGGGAAGCTCCATGGGTATTACCCCCTTCCCAGGCTTCAAACATCTGCCCCAGCCATCTGCTTAACCTCCGCTAGAGACCAAAATTACGGGGAACCGCACGCCAATTTTTTTTTTAATAAATCCTTTATTTTAACACTAAATGACAAGTACAGTAACCAACACTGTCACTGTACTTCTTATATATGTGACTGATGTTATGTTCTGCTACCAGAGCTAAGGAAAGAGAGGAGATCTGTCCCTACAATAGAACTCAGCTTAATCCCTACGATGTAACAGGGAACCTGATCCTGCGATCAGACCTGCTAAAGTCCTAAGCTAGTCTGTACGGCGACCTATAGATGTGGGGAAGGAATCCCTACAAGTACTAAGGACTGGGAGGAATATGGGACACCTCCTAACAGAAATAGTAGCAGACAGACGAACAAACAAAATATATAGAACATAGAGGTCAGTAGACCAAGCAAACTAACAGAGCAAGACACAGAGCACAGGCTAGCTAGAAAGTAGATATACAATGAAGTCCAGCAAAGCCAGAAGGGCGGAGCAGGAT